>NC_069781.1:92830123-95330123 GCF_027406575.1 Nycticebus coucang | reverse complement strand
TACAGAATTCCTCTTGATGGTTATGTTGGCTCCCCACCCCTGCTAGGAGCTAGTCTGTCCTCCTCACATGGCCTGGGGTTAGCACCGCATCTTCTGGGGTCCTTGTCTATGACTGCGGCTCTGCACACAGTCCCTGGGATGAGTCCAAGAACCTCAGCATTCCTGGTACTCTGACTTTCCTCTCAGGAGGCTCTTAGCTGCTCAGCTAGTTAGGAAAACAAACATCTGCATTAACTAAATGCAAGACATTGAGAACTACCCTTTTCCAGTTGTGTTATTTCCATTATTTCACAAATTCCTGAAGATCAGGAGACATGCTGCCTTACTTTGCTTCATCTTCCATGGATGTGTCTTACATGTAAATGACATAAAACATGTAAAACATGTAAATTGATGCTTTTTTTATTGGCTTTGTTTCTCTTTTAATATTATTCTTTCTCCATGGTGAACTCTAGATCAAGTAATTTCAGTCCTGGTACCCTGAAGAAGCCTTAAGAAATTTTGCTTTTACATCTTTGCTCAAGCTTTAGCTCCCTGCCATTGTAACCTAAATAATGTGCAGTTGGGGACATCAACCACATAAATGTCACTTTTGTTATTGTGATGATGTATAAGCGGGTTCTGAAACTTTAAGACTCCTCTTTTTCTACCTCTCCATCCTGATCCTATCTAATTATTGCTCGAAACTTAAGTTCTTTCTATGGATTTTGCCAACACAAAACACTTCCCAGCTGTTCACTGGTGGTACATGGCTAAGGGATGAGGCAAACATCTGTTCTGGCCAGAGTAGCTCTCATATTTTTCCAAAAGGAGTTTAGTGACCATCTGTCCCTCCCTCCTGCCTCATGATCTGGAGTTCTGTGGAGGTGAGGGAAAGCCAAGAACCATTTGGTGAAGGAAAATGAAGCTTGGTGTGAGAGGAAAGAACTGTTATCATAAAACTGAAATATTTATTGACAAATGTCCATCTGCTCACATGTCAGAAATGATTTGTCACCCAGCATAGGGGAGCTTACCATCTTATATTTATTTCTCTCCTTAAATATTGCCTGGCTGAGTAGGAGGTACCCACACTCAAGACCCCAAGTGTGGCCAGGGGCTGCGTGATCATCTCATTGCTTAGAGAGGGAAGGGTCTTCTGGGAATTGGCAGAAGAGGAGAGTTAGGAACTTGGTCTTTGGGCTGGTTTCTAAGTCTATGGACAGGCTTTAGTGGGCTCGTAGACCTCCACAGTTATAGCAAAATATGTGCAGTGTTTGGGCAGAAAGCAACAGAGTGTGTGACTTCCATCATGCAATTTGTTCTTTTTAATTCCCACAACTTTAGTGGTTAGTCAGACCTCCAGCTCTCAAATTTATACAATGTTTGCAGGGTAATGAAAAGAGTCAGAAAAGCTAGCTTTACGGGGGGATAAGTTTGTTAAAAACCATTCTGCCGGTGGGGACTGCTGGCTCCAGGGAGTAAAGGGGGAGAATGCTCAGCTCCCTGCAATAAGGAACATCAACTCTCAGCTGCCCTCGTATGGATTGGGGAGTGGCAGGGCTATCTTCTTGCTTAATGTACAGCTTTTTGTGTGGTTTGTACAAGTTACGGAGCCTGATAACCCATGCTGGGAGTCCTGCTCTGCCACCTCTGGATTGTACTGCCTAAAGCAAATAATTTTTTTTTGGACCTCAGCCTCCTCATATAAAAATATAGGGCTATAATATCTGTTTGCAGGGCCATGATGAGGATTCAGTGCAAGAATGTGTGTAGAAGGCTGAGCACACAGCAGCTCTCCACAAATGATGACAGTAATGATAATTTCATTATTCTCTGCCAATGTTCAGAGTCGCTGAAGACCTGCGTCTTCTTGATCAAAGGCATCTTGTAGGTTCACTGTCACACAATTCCTGGGAAAGCCTACCACTGGGAATGATCATGGGATATGTATATTCACTAATTTGAATAAGGTAGGAGGCATGAGTATAACTGTGTTTGTTTATGGTGTCTAATTCCTTGAAATGTAAATGCTCTGACGCCCACATCTCTGAAACCAACTGGTCTTCTTTTTGCTGTTCAGCCTTTTGAGGGAGTTCAGGGTGGGGTAGTGGATGACTACCTTCCTCACTAGCTTTGCCACTGTCTTTCCACCATCATCCACGAGCCTTCCCATCAGCTTGCCAGAATTCTGTTTGCTGCAGTAGAGTTTACGGGATAACAGAGCACACGATCTTACAGGAAGCCATGTGCCAGCTGGACATAATCATTTTGGGAACAGAGCCATGAAGAAACTGTGTTTGGGGACAATCTTGATCTATTTTATGAAGACAAGTAAGAGATGGCTGTAAATTTCCATCTTGGGCCACAGTGGAATCTTTACTTGTGGGCAACATGCAAGGTTTCTAGTCCATGGTCTGTCTTAGATCATTCTGTGACATCCATTCAACTCACTTTCTCTCATCTGTGAAAGAAAAGTGCCTCCAAGAGCTGGTGTGAAAAATGAATCTTTGCTTTGAAAGAATAATAAGGATGGCCAGGCATGGTGCTCATGCCTACAATCCTGGCACTCTGGGAGGCTGAGGCAAGAAGATCGCTTGAGCTTATGAGTTCAAGACCAGCCTGAGCAAAAGCAAGACCCCATAGTTACTAAAAATAGAAAAATTAGCCAAGCCTGGTGGAGTGCACCTGTAGTTCCAGCTAGCTACTTGGGAGGCTAAAGCAGGTGGATGTCTGAGTGTAGGAATTTGAGGTTGCAGTGAATTATGATATGCCACTATACTTTACCTGGCATGATAAAGCAAGTGTCTGTCTCAAAAATACAAGAGTAATAATGACAACAATAGTAATAACAATAATTGTAAAACAAACTCAAGAGAGTTAAGGTGGCTGATGAAGGTGATGGTTAGAATAAGGTGAACACAGAATAAGAAGTATGCTTCCCAGATCTTTCTTTTTCTGCATCCTAGCATGTTCACATATGAACACACACACATCACATGCACTCATCATACATGTGCACACACATTAGCCCCTCATGATCACAAAACCAGTAACGATGTCTCTCCCATGTAACCTGTGTGCAAGACTGGGAACTCATCATATGGCTGATACAATTGCTCCTAACACAAACTTTCTTTTGAGGCATTTTTTTTCCCAATTGAAAAAAAAGTTAAAGGCAGAACATAGTCAGTTTTAGACTTGACAACATATTTCAGGAGTCAAGGGCTTTAGGTGTAGAAAACTCACAATTCATTGCAAAATTTAGCACTGGTATATATGTCTTGTCTACCATCGAAAATCTTATTGTAACTCCTCCCCACCTATATATTTAGCTAACTTATCCCATCAGAAGTATTTATGTTTTTAGATTTAGGTATTTTTAGCCACTATTTAGTGAGTTCCCTGGCAGAATAGCACTGTCGGAAGGAACGATGTGACAGGTGCTATTTCATTCCCACCTGAGAAGAGTTTCTTCTTAATTATCATGCCTATGGGTGTTCCTCTCTCTGCCCTGCATAGAACAGCCTGGTTTCACTTTGTGCCTTAATGCAGAGAGGTTTAGAACAGGAAGCAACTGAGTACTCAGTGTCCCAGCTTACCTTGCTGATGGAAGTTTGTGAAATGGAAGAATGCATCAGCGTGCTTCTTGATTGACACTTTTAAACCCTTTTAAGAAAATCAATGCAGACAACATCTTGGATCCTGCACTAATGGAAACCGTGGTTGAGAACTGAGTGAGGCTGAGTGACAGAGAGGAGACAGTGGGCTCCTGGTGGTGGGTGGGACAGCCGAGAAAACACATTACGAGAGGCAGGAGGGCCCTTACATCCTGTTCAGGCTAAGGGGAGGATAGTAACTCTGTATCTCTGTGGGATAAGAACCTTCTCCTAGTGCTCCTTTCTGAAGAGAGTTTGAGGAGGAATATCACCTTGTGAGAAGTTGTGTCATTTGCTCACTTTTGGATAGGAGTCAGCTCCTTTTTCAGTCAATAGAAAATAAATTACGTGGGACATTATCTTGGTAGGTTGTGTGATAGTGGGCTGCTAATACAATGTCTCCAAAGAATCTCCTTTCTCTATCCACGAGTGTAGAGAGTGGCCATGAGGTGGCAGGGCCCCCACAGCCTGGGGAACATTCAGGGAATGAACCCCCAACTGCTTCTCCTCCTTTCCCAAAACAACCTGTTCCTTTCTTCATGTTCCCCCTGCCAGAAGTCATGTAGCTCTTTCTTTCTTTCTTTTTTTTTTTTTTTTCAGTTTTTGGGCCAGGGCTGGTCTTGAACCCGCCACCTCTAGCATATGGAACCAGTGCCCTACTCCTTTGAGCCACAGGCGCTGCCCAGCTCTTTCTTTGTCTAGTTAATTTTTAGGAACTATGAAGAGATCCTTGTGACCTTTCCCTTTTCACTTCTTGCCCTATGTTAATGAAGTTGGGTAGAAACTGTTAACAGGATGATTTGTCTTTATTAAAGTCATTTACATTTTCCAATCATACTGTAAGACCAAAGATATATCTTTTGTCTATGCTACTTCCCCATATTGTCTATGCTACTTCCCTGTGAACAACCCTGTACAGATGCTATAAAATAAAGCTGATTTTGTGCTTTGGTGCTGGCTGCGGCCATCAGCTCAGTCAGACCTCTGATCCCATCTTTCGTCTCTGCATCTTCTCTTGTGGTATATTTTCCTCAATCCCCACCACTTCCACTCTGGTTTGCTCCCCTTCCCTGCACTGGTTCGTGATACAGGAGCATAGTGGTATTTTATTGGCTGTGGTATTATTTTATTGGCTGTGGTATTTGTTCATTATTTATTCCTTGTGTATTTTTAAAGGAATTCCAGGCAGCTTACCATGGTATGCTGGATCCTGCCCGTTCTCTCCTCTATAGCTGCTCTCTGCCTTCTCATTCCCAGATGGCTGGCCTGATGGGTGACACTGATAGAAGTGCTTCCTATGTCTTTGGGTTTCCAGTTGGGATTGACCGATGGGGGCCCCAGCCTGGAGGTCACAGAGAAAGTGAGTGCATATTTCTCCTAGCTCCCTCAGGCTGATTTTGTTCTTGGACCAGCTGCACACTGACTGCCCTTGAGGCAGCTTCTACATGATCCTCCTCAGTGGGTTCCATTATCTTCCCCATTGCTTTGTATCTACCTGCTGGTGAGAGGGCCAGCATTTCTGCTCCTCACCTGGTTTCTGACCACTTTTGGTGCTTCCCCTCTACCTAGCTTGGACTCATATAAACAGTCCCCTTGGAAAGAAGCCCTTCTTGAATTATTTTACATGGAGTAGACTGCCTCTTTTTGGGGCTCTGGGAGACACAAATATCACAATATGTAACTAAGTGATACAAATCATTAAACAAAATGAGAGGCATGAAGACACAGAAGTAGAAGTTGAGATAACCACGATCATGACATTTGTGTAACTTTTATTTTTTATATATATTTTATTAAATCATAACTGTGTACATTAATGCATTTATGGGGCACAATGTGCTAATTTTATATACAATTTGGAACACTTACGTCAAACTGGTTAACATAGCTTTCACCTCACTTAATTGTTATGTTAAGCCATTTATATTCTACTCTTTTTTTTTTTTATTGTTGGGGATTCATTGAGGGTACAATAAGCCAGGTTACACTGATTGCAATTGTTAGGTAAAGTCCCTCTTGCAATCATGTCTTGCCCCCATAAAGTGTGACACACACCAAGGCCCCACCCTATATTCTACTCTTAATAGGTTTGACATGTACCCTTGCAATATGCATTATTGGCCAATTGGATGTCTGTCTTCTTTCATGAACTAATTGTTCAAGTCTTCTGCCCATGTTCAAACTGTGCTGTTTGTCTTTTTGCTCATTTGGGGGAGTGTTCTAAAAATTGTAAGCTGGACATCGCAAACATCTCTCCCTGGATGTAGTTTGCCTCTTTCCCATCGTAATGAAATCTTTTGTCTAACACACATTCTGATTTTAGTGATGTCCATTTTTTCACTGTTTGTCTTACATAGTTAGTGCTTTTTGTGTTCTGTCTACTCCAAGCTCATGACACTATTCTCTTAAATTTTCTTCTGGAACTAACTTTATAGTTTTACATTCCACATTCATGCCTCTGATCCATCTCAAGTTGATTTTTTAAAGTAGCCTTATTGAGGTATAATTTACATACCATTAAACTTATTCATTTTAAGACTACAATTCAATGATTTTTTTCAAAGGAAATTTACAGAGTGTTCAATCATCTCCCTAATCTAATTTTAGAACATTTTCATCATCTGGAGAAGAAACCTTGTGCCTGTTTGCCGTCATTCCCTTTTCCACGCCCATCCCCAGGCAACCACTAATCTGCTTTCTGTCTCTATAGATTTGCCTTTTGAATTGTGTGTGTGTGTGTGTTTATGATGTGTGTAATTATTTTATTTGAGCACAGATGTTAATTCAGTGCTTTCTGGAAGTTGAAGTAAAAAGGGAATCCTAATGTTTTGCTTGGTCTTTTTGCCAGGTTCCCCTGCTGGAATACAAGTCTACTATTTCTGGGAAGTATTATTTGTCTCAATTCTTAGAACAGGCATTAGGTAATATAATGGACAATGTCTGGCCACCTTCTGGCAAGAGGTATAAAAATCTCGAACAGTTGTTTCTTCTATTGCCTCTCAGCAAGAGTTAAGGAATTATCTGTCACCCAGTTGAGCTTACTGAACGCCCTTGTGCAAGAAGCTCCAATATTAAGGTTTATGCCCATGCATTTCTCATGGTCAAATTAATACACTGGAAGAATGTAAGAAAACTACAGAAGGGGCAGGCAGCATAGTTCTGTTAAATACCACAAGTCTCATGCAGGCTTTGAGGGCACATCACAGTAATTTTCAGAGTTGAATTCTCTGACGGACAAGGCCCAAAGTGCGGGAAATTTATATTGTATAGTAAAGTGGGATTCATGTGCTGTGTCTAGCCACCAAACACCCAGGTGGCAGAGCTGACATATTGTTGCACATTTAAGGGCCTGGTGAATCCTTGTATTCTGCCCACTGATGGCTGCTCCCTTGGGTACTGATGACAGAGGGACCGAGAAGAAGGGCCACTGACAAGACCTTTCATTCTGCATGGGCACCTGGAAAAATAATGGCTGCGGTTCCCTGGAGTTTTGTACTGTAAAGTGTGAGAGAAAATGATTCCAGTGGCCTATCTAATTTTGAAGACGTTGTTACCTCCTAGTCACCTCAAAAGAGGGATTTATAATTTGGTATACTCAATAGGATCAGTTAATTTCAAATACAGCCCTGAATAGCCCAGTGAATTCACTTTTTCATCAGAGTTGCTTATAGTCCACTAGCTATTGAAGACTATCTTACAAATGCAATTAGTTTATTTGGGTCATTTTTGAGGTTGTTGAATGTTTTTAAGCATTATGTAGCCAACATATGTTCAATTGCTCACAAAGGTTACTCTTCCTGTTGGTTGTGGCAAAAGTTCTATCATTGGCATAGGGAAGGTTGCCTTTATCCAGAAGTATATTAATTCAATAAATTAAAAATAGAGACTCTGATGAGTTGCCAGTGGGAGTGCAAAATGGCACAGCCACTTAAAAAACCCTCTGGAAATTTCTTCTAGTGGTAAATGCATATATACTGTGTATCTTAGCAATTTCACTCCTAGAAATACCTATGCGTATGGACAAGTATGTTCATGGAAGCTTTATTTGTAATTGCACAAAACTGGAAACTACCCAGCAGTAGAATGGACAAATTGTATATTTACTCAATAGTCATACTGTAGAGCAATAAAGTGAATAAATGTTCACAAAACAACATGTATGAACATCAGAAATTATTATGAACTGAAGAAGCACAACACAAAGAGAAAAATGGTGTAGAACTCCATTCACTTAAATTTCAGACATAGGCAAAATTGTTTGATGATAGAAATTAGAGCAGTGGGTACTTTTTTGGGAGCTGATAGCTGAAAGGTATGAATGGAGTTTCTGAGGAGCTAGTAATAATTTCTTGCTTGACCTAGTAGTAGTTATATGATTTGTTCACTTTGTCGAAATTGATTGAGCTGTACACTTAAGGTCTGCGTACTGTATGCATGCTATCCCAACACTAATATCTACTGAAAAACAAGAACAGTTCTGCCTTCTGTATTGGTAATTATCTGATAAAAATTTATTTATTTATTTATTTTGGGGGGGAATTAACTCATGATAGTTATTTATAAATCAAAATTCAATCATCTTGGAGTTATGTACATTTAAAGAATAGTGACTTGGATTAGTTTCTGGGGCTCTTGAGGTAGATCCATATTCCCAGAACAATTTAAAAAATTGCTAATAAGTCACAATGGGTGATTTAGACATCTGGTAAACCTCAGCCCAGGTTTTTTTTTTTTTTTAATGGTGCCCCATGATCATATTGATGTACACAGCTATGATTTAATAAAAAATTTATACCTATATCTATGTCTGTATAGATATATAAATATAAATATATACTGATATATAAATATAAATATATATTTATATTTATACTGATTGCACTGTATATAAATATAAATGTATAATGTATAAATCAGTATAAATATTTATATTTATATTTATACTGATTCCAAAAATGGTGCCAATTCCGAGGAATCATGAAAAATCTGAGATAAGTGTGAAGGGATAGTTTGCTTGGGGCTTTCTGTGTACAGTTTGAAAATTTGACACATTAATGAATGAAGTGAAAAATTGCATACTTTGTAAATGTTCACCCTCTTTGATGAGATAAAAAGAATGTGTAATAGTGAACTGTAGTGAAATAGTTGTGTCTAAAACTGTCTACTTCTCTTCTAAGCTATTAAGAGATTCAGGTTTGCCACTACTGCTGGAAAACAAGGCTGGGTCCTTCCTTACATCATTCACCTAGACAAACAGACAAGCAATTTTACAAAAGGAGGTCCCAGAGTAACTAACTGGACTTTTGAGAACTTCTTCCCTTTCTCCTGCCCTCCCTGAGGAATCGGCAGAGAACACTTCCAACCCTTGCTTGGGTGATGCACGGTTCAGGGTGGGGTGTGGCTTGAACTCAGTAAGTCCAGTTTCCAGTCTTCTTTCTGGTTACTGTTGCTCACATCAGGAAGGACTGACTTATACATTAAAATATTTCAGGAAGTCAGTTCAAGACAAGGATGAATGCATTTTCACAGGGCAAACAAGGTAGCACCAAAGAGCTGAACTTTTAATCTATTAACAGAAATTACATGGTCATCCCTACCCTACCTACTCCAAAATGACTTTATTAAAAGCCTAGGAGAGGAAAATGGCCTGTAGCCTCAGGCACAGATGGCAATTGACTGTTTAATAAGCCAGGTCTCTAAAGGACAGGTGAGGTTCCAGCCCTGGAGGAAGGTGAGATGGGGATGCTCACTCTTGCCTCCAACATTCGGAGGCATTTGAGGAGGAACTGTTTGTGTTAAGAATCATGTTCCCAAACACCCTGAGGGGCAGCAGGAAGTACCACTTGCTTCTAAGGTACAGGGAATATGTGATTCCAGTTACTAAGCAACTCATCCCTCTGGGCTGGCCTGGCCTCATTATTCTGACCTGTGATGGGGCATGGGAATGGACAGGGAGCAAACTGTGTTACTTTTGGGAAGAGAATGTAGGGTTTCCTGGTCCTTCCATGTAAGTATTTGCTATGTACAAATTATCCTGTGAAGCACAATGGATACTCTGATGAAAAATAAGTTCACTTGGGCGGTGCCTGTGGCTCAGTGAGTAGGGCACCGGCCCCATATACCAACGGTGGCGGGTTTAAACCTGACCCCAGCCAAACTGCAACAAAAAATAGCCATGCATTGTGGTGGGTGCCTATACTCCCAGCTACTCGGGAGGCTGAGGCAAGAGAGTTGCCTAAGCCCAGGAGTTGGAGTTTGCTGTGAGCTGTGCTGCCACAGCACTCTCCCAAGGGCGACAAAGTAAAATTCTATCTCTAAAAAAAAAGAAAAAGTTCACGTGAGAAAAGAAAGCCTGAGAGAAGTGGTGAAACCAGAGTTACATAATCATACCAGACTACAATAGGAGAGCTGAGGAAGACCGTAGTTCATCAGTTTCCAAATGAGGTCAGGGGACAGGCCGTTGAAGGGGCGGTGAGGGCTCTGTTGCAGGAGCAGTTCCTGCAGTAAATTCTCTGCAATGAGCAGGTGAACATTTCAGTAATAGAATTTCAATAGCTGGAGACTTTGTTCATGCAGGCGGTGGCATGAGGGAAATGTTGGTGATGGGGCATTCTGCAGAGTATTTTGAATGATAAAATGAACTGGAGGAAAATGGAAAATAAAGCAAAAACCAACCAAACAAAAGCACAAAATAAAACTTAGCAAGTTGAACAACAGACCGGTACCATTTATTTTTCTGGATCTGCCTGTACTCTCCAGCAAGGTGTGTCCCACGGACTCTGGCTTCCATTTACTGGCCACTAAATAAGGACCCTTTAACATATTCAATTCTTTGTCCAATGGCCGAGGAACCATCTTTCAGAGATACAGTGTATAACTTCAAGGAACAGCACTCATTGGTCGAAAGTTGTGTTCTGATCTGGGACGGTTATCTCCAGGACCTTTTGTTGACTTGCAGGAGAAAAAGCCATCTCCCTCCTGGTGATGAGCTCTTTAAAATAAACCTGCAAGTTGCCTGTGGAGCTTTCTTCCTTCCCAAGAGGTCTAGGTGGAGTTTTTGGGCTGCTGTTTCTCCTCGTGTTCCAAGAGTATGTGTGTATCAGCTTTGCAGTGGAGACCCAAAGCAATGCCTTCAGACTGGCCTTCCAGGACCCTGCAGCTCCTCATAAAGAGTTCTCTGGCTTTGGTGGCTTTTGATTTTTCTCCTTCTTACATTCTAACTTTTGGTGGTGTAGATCGGGAGGAAAGCCTGGGAGGTCCTTCATAGAAAGACACAGGAGCGAGGAGGAATGGGAGGGAGAGGGAAGCAGGGAAAGTTGGTGTTTGGTGACCAGAGGAGCAAGAATCAGAATTTTCTGTGCTATAAGGAAGACGATCCGTTCAGCTCTTTAGCAATACTGTTTATCTGCTTTGTGATTCCCAACCCAAGCTGCCTTATAATTAGTGTTGCAGCCAACTTCTCACTGTGTGTGTGTGTGTGTGTGTGTGTGAGATAGCGGGCAGAGGGAGTGGAATGTGATAGAATTGTTGAAAAAGATAAGAAATTGCCTATGTGAAATGAAACATAAGTAACTGTTTGATTTAATCTGTGACTGAGTAAAATTGGCAGAATTTTCATCAGGACAGCAAGTAAGAACCGATTATGCAGTCTCGTCCCACCCCCAACACACTTGTCAAGCTAGAAACTTCTGCCAGCTCTTGTTCCACCCTTATCGCAGGCATCAGCTTAGAGGGGAGACGGTGGGCATTTTCAACAGCATGTCTCCTCATCATCCCAGAACCTTCCCATCCTCATCCCATGATGCAGTTTTTAGGGGGCGCCACTGATTGGGTTGGGTTCAGATGCAAGTGGGTTGATGGGAGCCTTGGGACAAAGCCAGGGCTATGCTCTTCTAACAAGGTGGCACGGGAACCCACAATGCCTGAGCTTGGGCCTCGAATGGACCTTCACTGTCCTCCAGCTCAACCCGCTACTGCACACCTGGGCACTCAGAGGCTCTGAAAGGTTGGTGACTCGCCCAGGGTCATCAGTTGGCAGAGGCAGGGGACTCTAAACCAGTAATGAGAATTTAAGGTCAGCGATATTCTATCTCCCCCCAGCCTCTCATGTCCTGCTTTTCTTCCATCTTGGATGAAAAGAAGGCAACACCTCTGGTTGATAAGTAGGATAATATAAAAATATGAGAAGTAGGATTCTGGTTTGTGAGTTTTAAGGAGACTTCTAGTCCATTGGCCTGTAGACATGCTGTCTCTGTTACGTTCAACCCCTGCCCTGTGTGTTTAAAAAGAAATACATTAGCTTTATATGATAATCAACCTGATGCTTGTTGTTTGTAAAGTAGCTAGAAAATGCAAATGAAAAGGCACAAAGAGAAAAACTAAAAATAACCTAACTCTCCTCTCTTACAGATATCACCATCAACATTTAGCTTTTCAGCCTTCAAGTCTTTATTCTTTGCGCCTATGTGTGTGTGTATAATTTGTATGTGTATAAATACGCACACATATGCAAATGTACATATTTGACAAAAATGATTTATTCTGTTTTTTTCCCTTTTGCATTTGTCTAGAATATTTTATCTTGCCTTCTGAAGAATGAATTCCTAAAGCGAGGGGGGAGGGTCTTCCCTTTTATCCTCAATTTTTAGCCCGCATTTCTGTGCGTTCTTCTGTGTTTACGTGGTGCCAGCAGGCTGTGCTGTGATGCATTGCTAAACAATGGAGGAAAATGTTCTTCAGGAAGAAAGGGCTGCTAGATGGGATGTGATATTTTCCTTCAGGAAGCTGCTGTCTGCCACAAAGAGTTAAAAAAAAAAAATAAGGCAGAGGAGGCCTAAAGAAGAAAGCTGGTTCGTAATAGCTGATAATGGTGATTAAAATTCACATCAATCATTCTCTCTATTTTTAGTTTCATAAAAATGAAATACCTTGGCTTGGGCTGCTGTGTAGTCAAAGGAGATGTAAATATAACCAAGATGTTTTTCCTCCTTGGTGACTAATCCCTTGAAGAAAGGGGTAGGTGTGATAGTCGGGGAGCCCAGCCTACATTTTTCGGTCTTTAAATATTTGTGACAAATTGTTCTCGTGCGTGCCAGCCTCTATGTGTGTGTGTGTGTGTGTGCACGTGAGTGTGCAGGAATCCCCTCAGCACACAGACGGGCTGTTTCAGGAATTCCAGGAGCTGTGTGGGCTACAGGCCTGCTAATTGCCTGGCTCCTGGGAACTTTCTGGAATCACACTATTGAAGTGGGATGTTAGGCCTTCACAGAGTGGAACTGTAGGCCATGCTGGGTTGGATATAAAGAGGGAGTAGAGTTTGGGAAGGAAAAAAAGTGGCTTGGAAGAATTAGAAATGGATGTGGGTGGAAATCATACATTTCTAGAAGGTCATCCACCCAAACCAGGCTGATGCTTGGGTTGGTGACAGAGCGTATGACGTCATCTCTCTGTAACACTTGGCACAGGCCCTCGTTTATAGTTAGCGTCCAGTGATTGGAACTGTGATTCCTGTTAGATTTAGGACCTCTGCCGTTTTTCTTATTGGAGAGACACTGGATTGATTGTAATTTCTTGTGGTGTGGCTGTGCCTAGCCATGTGTGTGTTAACGTGGTGGAGACAGTCTGGATTTAACCCTACTGTCCGGGGGGATCCCCTCCCTTCCTGATCAACCCATTGCACTCCCAGGCTCCTCAGTCTTCTCAGGATGGGCAAGCTACACCAAGTATGACCATGATATGTTTGGGCCACTGCAGAAGCCCCTTTAAAACATTAATTAACCCAGTAGTTTTTAATTAGTATTTCAAAGTATTATGGGGGTACAAAAGTTTTGGTTACCTGGCTCACTTTTGTTATGTTTGAGTCAGAGTTATAAGTGTGCTCATTACCCAGAGAGTGTTCATTGTACCCATGAGGTAGGTTTTTACCATCCCTGCCTCCCTCCACCCCTGTTTGATTTCCATTCAGTTTTACTTCCCTCTGTGAACAGGTCCACTTATCAGCTAGTTTCAATTTAATAGTGAGTACATGTGGTTTTTATATTCCCATTCTCTCAATACCTCCCTTAGGATAATGGTCTCCAGTTCCATCCAAACTATTGCAAAAGGCATTAATTCATCCTTCTCCATGGCTGAGTGGTACTCAATGGCATACATATACCACATTTTGTTAATCCACTCATGAATTGAGGGGCATTTTGGCTGATTCCACAGCTTTGTAACTGTGAATTGTTCTGTAATAAATGTTCAAATGCTGGTGCAGGTGTCCTTTTGATGAAATATCTCTTCTTTTCCTTTGGGTAAATACCCGATAGTGGGTACTTGGTCTTCTTCCATGACTTAGCAATTATGAATTGGGCTGCAATAAACATTCTGGTACAAATATCTTTGGTAAAGTGTGATTTTTGGTCTGCTGGATATATACCTACTAGAGGAATTGTAGGATAGAATGGCAGGTCTATTTTTAGTTCACTAAGTGCCCATTGACCCACAAATGGATCAATAAATTGTGGTCATGTATACCATGGAATATTATGCAGCCTTAAAGAAAGATGGAGACTTTACCTCTTTCACGTTTACATGGATGGAGCTGGAACATATTCTTCTTAGCAAAGTATCTCAAGAATGGAAGAAAAAGTATCCAATGTACTCAGCCCTACTATGAAACTAATTTATAGTTTCCATATGAAAGCTATAACCCAATTATAGCCCAAGAATATGGGGAAAGGAAAAAGGGAGGGGAGAGAAGGGGGGAAAATGGGTGGAGGGAGGGTTATTGGTGGGACCACATCTACGGTGCATCTTACAAGGGTACATGTGAAAGTTACTAAATGTAGAATATAAATGTTTTAACACAATAACTAAGAAAATGCCATGAAGCCTATGTTAACCAGTTTGATGAAAATATTTCAGATTGTATATAAAACCAGCACATTGTACCCCATGACTGCATTAATGTACACAGCTATGATTTAATAAAACAAAAATACCTGGTAGTGGGATTGTTGGATCAAATGGTACTAATTATCAGGGAAATGCAGATTAAAACCACAGTGAGATATCACCTTATCCGAGTTAGAATGGCTTTTATTAAAAAGACCAACAATAACAGATGCTGGTGTGGATGCAGAGAGAAAGGGACGCTTATACAGTGTTGGCAGGACTGCAAACTAGAACAACCTCTATGGAAAACAGTATGGAGATTCCTCCAATAACTAAAAGTGGACCTACCTCAGTAGTTTTAAGCATACATGTGTCTTCAAGCCACTCTCTACCTTGACCTCCTCAGTTTTTCCTTCTTCCTCTCTGCTGGAGAAGAAAGAGATTTCTTCTTGCACAAAAAACTGCCACTTATGTAACGGGATAGGCTGGGTGTGGGGAGAAAAGATAAAGCCTTGTGGGCTTGACCTGGTGGGAGGGAATGTAGAAGTTTTGATACCTGGGACTCTCTGGGCACCTCCAGGCTACAAGAAAACTTGAATTGGCTAAAGGGCTTTTGAGAAATGTTATTATGGAGTAGATCTTAGGTTCTCTTTAAAGTTCATTGAAAACTAATGAAGAATTGAATTTCTTTTTGAGTATTTTTGCTGTTGACCTGCTTCTGTTTCAAAGTGTCTGAGCCATGCAGAAATTGGTCCAGGTAGACTCCCCTAATTATGTGAGAGCTACACATATACAGCCTCCTCCTCTGAAGTTCATCTCTCTGCTCTTGCTTAGTTTTCCTTTCTTATTGGCCTCCCTTGAAGGGATTTTTCCCCTATCCGAGCAAAGCCTTGTTAAGTCCATAAGTAATAATGAATTTCTAAATGTCTGTGTAAACCATCCAACCACTCTTGTTCTGGATGGTTTTCCCTACCATCTTAGAAAGGCCAAAAGTGACTTGGTCAACTTTCAGTTGTTCATTGCTGGTGTACAGGAAAACAATTCCCTTTTATACATTAGTCTTATATCTTGCAACCTTGCTATCATCCTGTATTAGTTCCAGGAGTGGATTTGTTTTATTTTGTCTTGTTATTGCTTGTTTTTTTTTTTTGTTTTGGTAGATTCTTTGGGAATTTCTACATAGATAATCATGTCATCTGATCTATCTGCAAACAAAGAGAATTTTATTTCTTCCTTCTCAATCTATATACCATTATTTCCTTTTATTATCTTAACTCATTACTTAGGGCTTCCAGTATGATGTTGAAAAGAAGTAATGCGTTCTTCTCATTAATGGGCCTAGAACAAAATCTTGAAACAGGAAAGATAAGAAAAAGACAGGGAAAGAAGCATCCCTTTGCTCTGTGTTATTCAAGTATTTTCAGATGTCTGGAAGGTAAATCCCCTGTTAGGAAAGTATAAAAACCTAATTCTGAACACACATCTGTTTTAGACTAATAACCAGTAGATATGGCTAAGATAGGAGTCTGTAGCAAAAATTGCTAAGCAAAACCAACAAATCAATATGGTTCCCTAAGCTCTGGTATGGAACAGAAATGACACAATGACTAGAAACTGATCCAAAAGAGCCTTTCAGGACGAAAGCTATGGAGCCTGGTGGAAGTAATGGAAGCAGAAAACACTGAGAAGAAAAACGAAAAGAAGGTGAACATTAACTCCAGACCTCTCTGACTGTGTATCCAGCTGTGACACTCCTTCAGAAGACCCTGTTCAGGACCCAGACAATGGAGTGAACAGCCTGTTCTGGCTGATTTATCTTCTCATGGATGGACTATATCTTTGTTTCTTCACTAGGGCCCTTTTATCTTTCCTAGCCTGGAGGCTACTAAGCCTCTATTTGTGAAGTTGACAGTATATTTCTGTCTTCTTAGAGTGTGTAGGGACTACCATGGACTTCCATTAAGCAGCTGGTTTTTGATTCTCTACTGGAGGGCCTGAATGAGTGAGGTGGACACTTGTGTCCTGCCTTTATTTTTATAGCCCACTGCTCACTTTCAGGCAACAATTGATTTTTTTTCCCTTATGAGTAACTGGCTTTGGTACTTGTTTTTATTGTTATTTTCTGGCTTTTAGGTCACTACTACAGTTTTAACCCTCCACCAACTTGTGAATATTTATTGGGCACAAAAAATGCCTTCGATAAGTTTTTGTCTATATCTTTAATTATCTTAGCCATATCTACTGATTGTTAGTTTAAAACAAATGTGTATTCAGAATTAGGTATTTATGTTTTCCCAACCTTAGGTTTATCTTCCAGATATCTGAAAATACTTCAATAATGCACATCAAAGGCACTTTTAATTTCTGTGTGGGAACCATAGATTCAACCATGAGCAATTGCTCAGTTCTTATTTTCTTTTATGTTTTTACCCCATTTAAACTGTTTCGAAATTACTCTCTTCCTCACTGTCTTGGGATGATGCAGTTTTCTGAATATATATCACAGCCACATATCAAATACCAGTTACTCTCTGTAATGGGAAGGAACAGTTAGCTGGGAAATATATCACTTGCTATTTAAAATCCAATTATAAAGGTTAATTTCTTTTTTAAGAGATGCTGTTTTTGTTAAAGCTTTGGTCCGCACCATAACAAAATGTGTGAACCTACAAAAATAGGTTTCAATTTTTTTTAGCTGAGTAAAAGAGACAGCACTTTTAAGGAACTTGATTGAGTTTTTCAATTGTAGCCATCTTTATAAATTAATAAATGCTTGTCCTTCACAACAGAAGCAGAACTATTCCGTATGGCAATTTCTTGTTGCTATTCTTTGTTCATCTGCCTATGAAGAAGGTGAATGGGTTGAAGTCCTTAATTCACCAGAGAAATGCAACCATCTGTCCCTGGAACACATAATCCTAGCAGCAAACTGAACATTTAGTAGCTGTTTAGGGCCTTGTAATTAGCCAGAAGCTCCCCTGGGAGTTTCTAGGCATCCTGATGGGAACTGGATTCTTTATTCCCAGGCAGAAGAATCAGCAGAGACAATTCCGATCTTCCCCAGACATGCATTTGGAAAGGTTTCCCCTTCTCCTCAAGATGGACACAGATGGGCATAGGGTGCCAAGGACAGAGTACTTTGAATAAGACCTTACCTGCTCTGTTTGTCACAGAGGGCTCCTGGGAGACACAGTGCCAACCCTGAATCCCAGCATCCTGGGGCTATGCTTCTGACTCCTCCAGCCCCTGCCTGCTTCCCTCATTCCAGTGAGCCTCTCCCATGTCTCTGTTCTGTGTTGGGCCTTTCTTCCTCCACTGGGTCCCAGAACCTTAGTGTCTGGACAACTTTAGTGGGCAGCTCCAAGCTATGCCCACTGAGGACATTTCCTGGCTCTGAGGATGCTACAAGTACTTCCAAGGAAAATTCTCTCAAGGAATTCTTTCTGAGACTTCTATGTTGCGTCACATTAGGAATGGTAAACTTGAATACCTGAAGATATCAGGGAAATGGAAGAAAGGAATGGTAACAGCAGGAGTGGAATAGCATGGACTTCAGAGTCCATTCCCCAGGAGAAGGAGTGGCTGATACCAAATTCCAGCAGACCTACATGGTCTAGCTCCCAAAGCAGAAAAGCCAACTGGTACTAGGTGAATTAAAGGATTTCATGAACATTCCTGGAAATTCACATTAATTGACTGATAATCTGGAGACACAGGTTCCATTTCTCTGGAATATTTTTGCTTCATCCTCAATCTGGTTTCAAGATGGCTGCAGTGGTTCCCGGTCTCATGCTTATGTGTATTATCCAGAGGGAAAAGAACGTCTCTTCTCAAAGCTTTTTCAGAAGAGTAAATAAGAATAGCCCAGAACCCAGTAAATTGTTCCTTGTGTCTCAGTGGCCTAATCTGGGTTGTATGTACTTTCCTGAACTGATTAGACAAGAAAAGTAGGATGACCCTTATGTCACCCAGGCTTAATCCTAGAGATAAGGGTGGGTCAGATGTGGTTCCTTGAGGCTCATGTGTGTACTTGTGTGTGTGTACATGTATGTGCATAACCTGAGGGGTTCAGTAGGAAAGACAAAGGGGTATACAGTCCTCACCTTGCTGCTTTTCTCTATCTCCACATGGGGAATGGGGGCATGTAGGCAAATTGAGCTCCTAGAATGGATCTGAAATATATGTTAGACTGGGCTTTCACATCCCTAAACAAGTGTAACATTTCCGAGTCCACTTTCCTCATGTGTAACAGGGATAATATTAACTACCTCAGTGGGTTGTCGGGAGAGTAAATGCAAAGTTTGTCCGATAGTTCTTGGTCTATAGTAAGTGCTAAATAAATAGTAGTCTTTATTACTATGTTCATACCTTAATTCCTGAAGGTAGCTATTCAAACCCCAAACTTTGGTTTATAGCACTCTATTAAGTATTTTGAGGTTAGTACTCTTTTCCCCCCACTCAATCAATACATATGAGATAACAGTATGGCTTAGCATAGAGCTTTAGGAATTGGGAACTGAAATCTGCCAGACTCTTTTTTTTTTTTTTAATTAAAGACAAGGTATTGCTGACTTAGGCACTTTGATTTCTTTGCTCCTTTTCTTTAAGCACAAATTTATTGTTGTTTAAATTTTGCCACAGAACGGGGGAGTCAAAATAAATGCATCATCAGCAATTGGCTGCAGAGAAGTCAAGCAAAGAACTGAGTTCTTTATTTCTTTGTTCACTTTTTTTTCCAACAGAGGCCAGTTCTGAGAGGTGACTATAATTCTAGTCAACTTCTTTGTATCTAGAAGAATCTGTAAAATTGGAGACAAAGATTTAAGATTAAGATTGTTATTATTATTATTTTTTGAGACAGAGTCTCACTCAGTTGCCTTGGGCACAGTGCTGTGGCATCATAACTCACAGCAACCTCAAACTCTTGGGCTCACGCTATCCTCTTGCCTCAGCCTCCCGAATAGCTGTGACTGCTGGTGCACACCACAGAGCCCGGTGAGTTTTTCTATTTTTAGTAGACATGGGGTCTTGTTTTGCTCAGGCTGTTCTTGAACTCCTGAGCTCAGGTGATCCAACTGCCTTGGCCTACCAGAGTGTTAAGATTACAGGCATGAGCCCCCATGCCTGGCCTAAAAGATTTATTCTTACTATTATTAATAATGACATCTTAGATTGGTATGGTGCTTAGCAATTTTCAAAGTGTTTTCCCAATTTATGAAGTACAGAGTTTTGAGGCTTGTGAGATCATAAACTGATATGTTTTACTCACTTTTTATTTACCTATTCCAATGCCTAGTGCATAGTCAATATTTCACAAATACATGATTGACCCTTAAGATAACTCCATAGGGATAGAACTGGAAGTTACCATCCTTATTTCCCTTTTACAGAAGAAAAAACAGTGTCAGAGAGATTATATGAGTTACTTAAGGCCACCCCATTGGTAAATGGTGGAAACAAGATTGGAGACAGTGGCTCGTTCTGTTTCTAGTACATTCTCTGGTGGTGGGCAGGAGAGGCAGAATTTTCTGATAAGTAGGCCAGTTTGTGATTGCAGAAATTAAGTTTCATGGGATATGAGGAAGTAAATCACACCCATCTTTGAGAGAACGGTACAACTTCCAGTCATCTGCATTTCTTGCTACTGACCCAGACAACACAGCAGTGTTCAGAGAGCAGAAGGGGCCATGGGCTTCAGAAGAACAAAAGTCTTTTTATTACAAACAACAAAAATAGTATAGTTTTCACTTATCGAGCAGCTATTATGTGCCCAACAAAACTTCTTACAAATATTATTTTTAATGCCCAACTTACCCACTGAAGCATGTATAATTTAGTTTACAGACCAGGAGGCAGAGATTCAGAGCACCTAAATTATCTTTTCATTATTTCAAAATGATTGACTAACACTTTCCCTACTTTCCCCAGTCAGACCTGCACTTATGTTGTATACAGTCTTTTGAAATGGAGCCTAGTTTGCGACACCAGTGAGTCTTTACCCCACTAAATTTGCCTTTTGAAATGCCCAGAATTACACCAAGTGTCCTGCTACACCCAGTAGATTAGTGCTTTCTGGGGGTGAGGACTTTGAGAAAACATGGGTTTATTGAGGGAGATTATGGATCCACACCAAGCATTGCCCAACAGAATGGAAAGAGAAGGTAGGAGAGAGAACGTGGCCTTCTTTGAGGCTGCTAGAATAAGGAGATCCTAGACAGGAACCCCAAGCCTGGTGGCACAATTTAAATCAGAGAGTCAGAATCTCTCCTGGTGAGAGATCAGTACCAGATTTTGTTGTCCCAATCTGTTTTGGACCAATACTTGTAGAAAACACAATAAAAAGAAATTAGTCTTAATTTCCACACTTGTCTCACCAAGGGCCACTGACAAATTGTTCATGTTCCAGCCTGGTCTATGGATCACACTTTGGCTAGTACTGGTTCATAGATTTTTAACAGAATAGAAGTATTACTACCATATTCACATTATTTTAGTACAGTAGTTATAAAAGATAAGAACTCACCCACGCTATAGGTGATAGGACCAGTACAGAGATATACGTTTAAATATGTACGTAAACAAGTTCTTGAACTCTGTCAGTGCATTTCTGGGAAAGTAGAACCTCCTTTAACACCAGCATCAAAAGTCTATCCTGCACTCTCTTCTAGTATTTTTATAGTTTCATGTCTTAAGTTTAAATCTTTAATCCAGTGAGAGTCTATCTTAGTTCATGGTGAAAGGCGTGGGTCCAGTTTCAGTCTTCTGCAGGTTGCCAGCCAGTTCACCCAGCACCATTCCATTTGTTAAACAGGGAATCTTTTCCCCACTGAATGTTTTTAGTTGGCTTGTCAAAGATTGAATAACGGTAAGTAGCTGGATTCATCTCTTGGTTCTCTATTCTGTTCCAGACGTCTACTTCTCTGTTTTTGTGCCAGTACCATGTTGTTTTGATCACTATTGATTTGTAGTATAGTCTGAGGTTTGGTAGCGTGATTCCTCCTGCTTTGTTTTTATTTATGAGTAATGTCTTGTCTATTCGAGGTTTTTTCCTATTCAATATAAAACGAAGTATTGTTTTTTCAAGATCGTTTAAGTATGACAGAAGAAATAGGTCTGGGTGAGTATTTTATGAGGAGGACCCCCGGGCAATTGAAGCAGCTTTAAAAATATACTACTGTGACCTGATCAAACTAAAAAGCTTCTGCACAGCCAAGAACATAGTAAGTAAATCAAGCAAACAGCCCTCAGAATGGGAGAAGATATTTGCAGGTTATGTCTCCAACAAAGGTTTAATAACCAGAATCCACAGAGAACTCAAACGTATAAGCAAGAAAAGAACAAGTGATCCCATCACAGGCTGGGCAAGGGACTTGAAGAGAAACTTCTCTGAAGAAGATAGGCGTGTGGCCTACAGACATATGAAAAAATGCTCATCATCTTTAATCATCAGAGAAATGCAAATCAAAACTACTTTGAGATATCATCTAACTCCAGTAAGATTAGCCTATATCACAAAATCCCAAGACCAGAGATGTTGGCATGGATGTGGAGAAAAGGGAACACTTCTACACTGCTGGTAGGAATGCAAATTAATACATTCCTTTTGGAAAGATGCTTGGAGAACACTTAGAGATCTAAAAATAGATCTGCCATTCAATCCTATAATTCCTCTACTAGGCATGTACCCAGAAGACCAAAAATCACATCATAACAAAGATATTTGTACCAGAATGTTTATTGCAGCCCTATTCATAATTGCTAAATCATGGAAAAAGCCCAAGTGCCCATCGATCCATGATCGGATTAATAAATGGTGGTATATGTACACCATGGAATATTATACAGCCTTAAAGAAATATGGAGACTTTACCTCTTTCATGTTTACGTGGATGGAGCTGGAACACATTCTTCTTAGTAAAGTATCTCAGCCCTACTATGAAACTAATTTATGGCTTTCACATGAAAGCTATAACCCAGTTATAACCTAAGAATAGGGGGAAGGGGAAAGGGAGGGGGGGGAGGGAGGGGAGGAGGGTGGGCAGAAGGAGGGAGATTGGTGGGATTACACCTGCGGTGCATCTTACAAGCGTATATGTGAAACTTAGTAAATGTGGAATGTAAATGTATTAGCACAATAACTAAGAAAATGCCAGGAAGGCTATGTTAACCAGTGTGATGAAAATGTGTCAAATGGTCTATGAAACCAGGGTATGGTGCCCCATGATCACATTAATGTACATAGCTATGATTTAATAAAAAAATAAAAATTAAAAAAAGTCTATCCTTAAGCACTTAAGGACTTTAGGCTTGGGTTATCAAATCCCAGTGACCCCTAGCTATCCTATGAGGCCCTGCCCACTCATTTATGTCTTACTCCTTTTCACATGTGTGAAATGCCATGGTGATTAATAAAACACAATTTAGATAACAGCTGTAAAGGATTTATCGTAGCTGTTTGATCCTCTCACTCTCATTCAATCAGTACTGAAATCACAGCTGCTATTCTGGGGGAGAAACAACAAAAACTTGACATTGAAAAGAAGTCTTTTCACTTGAAATCTTTTTTTTTTTTTTTTTGTGGCTTTTTTTTTTTTTTTTTTTTTTGGCTGGGGCTAGGTTTGAACCTGCCACCTCCAGCATATGGGACCGGCGCCCTACTCCTTGAGCCACAGGCGCCGCCCTTCACTTGAAATCTTTGATAACCACTTCTTCACACAGAACTTCAAGGAGATACAGGATTCTACTGTCTCTCTCAAGGCTCACTGTTGGTGCTGTGCAGTCCAAAGGGCTTGTGGGAAGCAGTTCCTTTTCTTCCTAGACCTTAGGTTTTCCATGTGTGAAGAGCAATGCCTCATTTATTCATTCTGCAACATTCAGGGTGTTGGGCACTGACTTGGACAGCAGGGAAGGTGCTTCTCTTCTCAGGATGCTTGGGAGGAAGTGTGTGGAGGGTTCAATCAGAGCCACTATTCATACCAAGCCTCTCTCCTAATAAAGTAAGGTGTATGAGCAGGTAGCTGGATTTCTGCCCATCATGTACCTGAGCCCTGAACCAACTCTTCCAACCTTGATACTGGGCCTGTGTGGACTTTTGTTTACTGTGGGAACTGAGCTTAGTGCACAGAAATGGTGATAAAAGGAATTTAAATGACTTACGAACTTTGCCCAGGTTCCCAGGCAGAAGAGCATGGGTCTGTGTGCTGGCTTCCTCGGCACACACGCAGGGGATCTCAGGGTGACAAGTCTGGCTGTGCCACCCACAGATGCAGGGATACAACTGCAAAGGACAATGGCCTTTGACAAGGCAGTGGCAGCTTGTGTAGCCAAGTTGATAAGGATTTTGATTTTTGTGAGTTAAAGAATAGACAATTTTCAAGGAAAAATGGGCTTTTTTTTTTTCTAGTGATCTTTGGAGACAGATGAAATTTTCCACTTTTTTCACATTGGGGAAGTACTGGAGACCAATGCATCTCAAACTTTAATGTGCATGTGAATAACTTAGGGATCTGATAAAATACAGACTAGGTCCAGCAGGGCTGGGGCAGTGCCTGAGATTCTGTGTTCCCTATAAGCTCCCTCCTGAGGGACAGGCTGTACTTCAAGTAGCAAAGACCTTGAAAGCCCTGGGTGGCCTGAGACGAGTCTGATCTGACTTTTGGAAAGCATTGACCCCTGTTTCAGTAATCCCATCATCTGGAGTGGTGGTGTCCTCTCTCGGGGTTCTTGTGTAGTCTTAGGAGATACTGCTGGATGGTGTATTTTGGTGTGTTTAACCATTTTTTAAAAACATCTTTGCTGCGCTGTTGAGTACATCTTCTTTAGGCCAAAATGACAGCAGTTTCTGTCATGCCCACTCAAGGACCGCTCAATCCCGTATTATCACAATGCACTGCCTTGACCCACATATCTTGTGTCTGTAGCATATGGCTGGGGGTAGTTCCCTGTAGCAAATTCTAATGAAGAGAGATTTGCCATCCAGTCATGAAATGAGGAGCTCAAGTGTAATGTTTAGTGAGTTGGTAATGCAGCAGTCTTTTAAAGATTAATAGATTACAGAGTGTGTATACGTAAAAGGGACCGAATCCATTGATTATTTTCTGGGCATTGAATTCAACTGTCATCAAAAGAGCTTGTCCTTTGAGCTTCTTGGATTAAACAATTACAGAAATTTAAAAACAATGTCCATTTTGATGTTTTATCTCTTTTGAGCTACAGAACATGGTTTCTTTTAGAAAGTAGGTAAAAACTCAAAGCTCCCTCAAAATTAAACTCAAAAGTGATTTCAGGAAAATGGAGGCTTATGTCACAATGAGTGCTGATAAAATGCGGTCCCTCCTGCAGTACACTACATCCCAGGCCACTGGTTGGCTTTTTCATCCAACTTCCTGAGCTAATGATAGTAGTTTTTAATGCAAGTATCATCATGTAACATAGACCAAACTGATCTTCTAGTTGTTTGGGGTGGATTGGAAGAATGGCTTACTTAATGTCTCCGATTTCTTCATTTATTTTATTTCTTACTATTTTATTTTTATTTTCACATTCCACCCCTAAAACATTTCATGGATCTGTCAGCAACTTTGATTGAAGCAGAAATTAATTTTAACTGATACGCTGATGAGGGCTTGGAAGGGTCTTTGCTCTGAGAGGGTTTCATTATAGTGGTATTTATCTTAATCGGATTTGGCTGGCATGCTTTCCACTCATACGATTTTAGAACGAAAAAGAATCTAATCAACATAGAAGTCACCTAGTCCAGCCATCTCTTTTTGCTGAAGTGAAAGCAGCTCAGGGGTTTACTCAAGGTCACATGGGCCTATCTGTGAATCAGTCCTGGGCTCTCCCAAATCTCCCACCATGCCTTTCTATGTTGATTTCTGGATGTGATTTGGTGGCTTGGAGGCCCAAGGAAGCAGGTCGCCCACTATTCCTGGTGAGAGCAGGGCATTCCCATGCCACTCACTGCACTGCCACACCCACCAGAACCTGCTTCAGGCAGAGCCACAGAAGATACTGAACGCCCTAGGGGGACAAGGTGGCTCAGTAGGATCCTAGACTCTGCAGCCAGTGGCCTGGCTGGAATCCTGCCTTGCTTCATACGAGCTGTGTGACTTTATGCAAGTCACTGAACCCCTTTGTGCCACAGTTTCCTTAGATATAGAATGAGGGCCTTCCTCACTGGAAGGGTAAGATCATTGGAAATATGTACAAAGCAATTAGAACAAGTTGTCAGGGGCATTATGTGTGTTTTAGGAGGATTTGTAAACAAGATATTGAGCTGTGAAATCAATGTTCAGAGTCATAAATAGCATTAGAAAATGGCATGTAGTAGAGTAAAAAGGAGCATATTAGAGCACATTGTGACTATGCAGGGTACCTGCAGGTGTCCCTTTGCTGCCCTTGGTGTTTGTGTGCATGTGTGTGCACGTGTGTGTGTTCACCCGTGTGTGTGATGGCTCACAGTGTAAAATGTCTTTCTCACTGACGGTTGTGGTTACCAAAGCTTGGAAGACTCTGCTCTAGGGGCTGGAGTGAGCAAATCCACTTTTCTAAGCCCTGACCCGTGGGATGAATGAGGCCACTGTGGACTAAACGCACAAGCTGAGCTCTGGCTGAATCTTAAATGTGCTTCCTTTGCAGAGGGAGACCAAGGGGCAGTTTCTCATCGACCACATCTGCAACCACTACAGCTTGCTGGAGAAGGACTACTTTGGCATTCGCTATGTGGACCCAGAGAAGCAAAGGGTAAGAGCCGACCTCTGTCCAGAGCCATTCCAGACTGTCGCTGTGGGGTCATCTCTGAACCCATGTGACACTCTAGGTCTCATGGATTAGTGGACACGTGAAACTGTGTGAGCAGGAGAGGCTGGCCCACTGAACCGTGTGGAGCAGGACAAGGGAAAAGTTACAGAGGCCTTCCTGAAGGCTGCTCCTGTCTGGTTAGGAGAGAGAATGTTCCCGTGTCCTTCGAACCCAGTGTTTGCTAAAGTTCCCCTGATGGTGGCTAAATAAAACCTCAGTAGAGAGAAATCCACTCCCCGCTCCACATCCCTACTACAAAGGGGTATTGGTAGAGAGGGGAGAGGGGACATGGGTGCTTAATGGGTACAGGATTGCTTTTTGGAGAGAGGAAAATATTTGAAACTTCATTGACGGGGTGGCTGCACATTGTGAATGTGCTATCACTGAAATGTAGATTTTAAGATGGTTAGTTTTATATTATATGGGTTTTACCTCATTTCTTAAAAAAAGCATTTAACATACCATGGAATATACTATTCAGCCATAAAAGATGGAGACTTTGCATCTTTTGTATTTACCCAGATGGATTTGGAAAACACTCTCCTAAGTAAAGTAGTTCAAGGATGGAAAATCCAGCATCCTATGTACTCAGAACTACTAGTAGAGCAACCATCACAGGCCCACAGGAGAGAAACTGTAATTAAATTCAAGACAGGGGGAGGGGGTTTGTAAGTTCTCACCCAACAGGCACAATGGAGGGGTATATGGCACATTTCCTGGGTGAAGGGCTTAACCACAACTCATACTTGAGTTCACAGACACAGACAATGTAACCTAATCATATGTATCCTCATATTAATTTGAAATTTAAAAAAGTGCTTTGACAGATGAAAGGTTAAGTCACTTGAGATGCTGCTCCTTGAGTGCTCTAAACTCAATGGCTCCCACTCTGCTCCTGCTCTTGGACGCACCTGCCCTGCTTGTATCTCTCTGTTGGTGGATAAGTATGAGCAGGGGAGTCTCACCTTTTGAGCTGGGGTACCTGCTGTCTTAGGGGGGGTCCAGGTGTGGCATGTGCCAGACTCAGTGATGTGCGTCCCTCACATCTGAAAGGCCCTTGGGAGTCTCCACTCGAGCTCCATTTGTTTTCCAGCCCTGCAAACTTGCTGTGAGTCCCAGTTACAGGGGGCTCTGTCCCCACTCAGTTCTCTGCTGCCTACAAGCTGGACTATATGTGAAGGGGGTGCCAAGGGGGTAGCCTAGGAGGGGACAGGACCCCTCTGCCTCTGTAATTTAATCTCCTCCTCTCCATCATCCCTGGTCTTCTCAGCTCGTCTTCCTTCCCTGCAACCTAGCTTGGCTCTTAGTTTAGTCTTTACTGACCCACTATCATGAGAAGAGGCTCACAGAGTATATTTTTATAAAGGAGGAGAATGTTTAAGGAACATACTAGTTTTCTTTTGAAACATAATCTTACTTAGCTCCTGGAGTCCTAGGGCACCCAAGCTCACCCGGCCCTGAAACAAAATCACCTTAGCTCTTTGGTCCAGAACTCCTAAGTCAGAATCCTTGGGGCTAGAGCCAAGAATGTGTATTTTAACTTGTTCATATTCTAGTTTTGATGTGGCTAACCCAGCTTTAGTCTGGGGACCATGACATAAGACATTCACAGAAGTAACTTCTCACAGCCTGTGCAGACACTACTTGTGCAGGGAAAGGGAAATGGGCTCAAAGAAGCTGTTAGTTGCCCAAGGTAAGTAAGTGATGGAGAGAGAATTTGAGTTTAGGATCTAAGTCTCCATGAGCCAGATCAACTCTGTGGACTATATCAGTCCTCTAACCACCAAAGAAAATGGGTTATCTTTGCTCAAAATTTCATTCTACATTATAAACAACTAACATGCAGCAGTCATTCTATCTGCTATAGTTACGCACCCATCACATGCCAGGAATTTTACTCATTTCAGCCTCTAGTTTTCTCCAAACCCCTGTTAGGAAGGGAGAAACTTGGGCACAGTGGGCATCTGTGGCTTGCCTAGGGCCACATGGCTAGTAATAGGCAAGATTTGAACTCTTTCTATTATATCTCTCAAGTGAATAATTGAAATATAGCCTGAATCTTTTCTGTAAAGGGCCAGATAGAAAATATTTTCAGCTTTGTGGCTCAGACAGTCTCTGCTGCAGTTACTCACCTCTGCTATTCTAGTGGAGAGCAGCCATGGGTAGTGCCTCAATTAGTGGATGAGGCTGTGTTCCACTAAAACTTTGTTTTTACTTACTGCCTACTACGAAATAGGCAGTTAGCCATAGTTTGCTGACCTCTGGTCTAGACAATAGTTGGAAACCACTCAATGCGTAGGCCTTTTTCATTCTCTTAACCCTCCCATTGGGGAGATATGGGATACATTATTAAAAGAAGCCTTTAGAATTGGAATCAGATGGGGGCAAGACACAATTATAAGAGGGACTTTACCTAACAAATGCAATCAGTGCAACCTGGTTTCTTGTACCCTCACTAAATCTCCAACAATAAAAAAAATCAGAAAAAAGAATTGGAATCAGAGATATCAATATGAGCTTGTGAGTTTTAAAAAATATATCACAGATAAATAATGAGTAAATATAGGGGTGTGTGTGTGTACGCATCTGCTAGTAGAGTGGTCCCCAGCCTTTTTGGCACCAGGGACTAGTTTCATGGAAGACAACTTTAACATGAATTTGTGGGAGGGAGTGAGACTAGCGAGAGGTGGAAAGGTTTTGGGATGATTCAAGCACACTGTATCTCCCCCTCGGATCATCAGGCATTAGATTCTCTAAGGAGCACGTGACCTAATCCCACCCAAGTGCAGTTTTCAGTGGGGTTTTTCCTCTTGAGAACCTAATGCCCCCACTGATCTGACAGGAGTTGGAGGTCAGGTGACAATGTGAGCAATGGGAGTGGCTATAAATACAGACAGTTAAAAACCAGTGTGGTGTGGGTGTGTGTGTGTGCCTGTCAAGGACATGAGAAAACAAACTGTCTCTGACCGCCCAAGGTATGTGACTGTTTCGAGCTTTATTGGCTCACCCTCTGCTTGCCTGTTGCTGGGCGGCAGATTCCTGACAGGCCACAAGCCTGGCAGGTGGGGACTGCAGTGCCAATGCACAGACACTTTGTCCACATTCTGTACACTGAGAGGGCCTTGGAAGCAACAATACCACAGTAGCAAGGAGCACACACAGGTCTTGGCTTCCAAATACTACTTTCCAATAGAAAGACCAGAACGCCTTACAGAAACAGCTGATTCTAGGGCTGGCATAGGGAAATCACAGGATGAGCCTGGAGTGGTACCAGAAAATATGGAATTGCTCAAAAAAAAAAAAAATGAGGGTAAAGGATTAGGAAAGGCAAAGAGCTGACAGAAACAAATAACAATATTGGCTTATAACCCACAGAATAACTAACCATGAGTCCACACTGATGTAAATAATTAATGAATAAATAAAAAGGAGAGAGGAGGCAGGTCTTCCTTACAGAATAATTTCAATTAATAAATGTAGAAGGAATGAAGAAATAGAAAACCATCCTTAGAACAACATGATAATAATGGTTGCAGAGGAGCGCCATTGATGAAGGCTAAAATTAGTGACCAAAGTTTGAGGAGATACTGGATCAGGCGTCCTCAAACTGCAGCCCGCAGGCCACATGAAGCGGTGTGAATTGTATTTGTTCCCATTTTGTTTTTTACTTCAAAATAAGATATGTGCAGTGTGTGTAGGAATTTGTTCATAGTTTTTTTTTTTTTTTAAACTATAGTCCAGCCCTCCAACGGTCTGAGGGACAGTGAATTGGCCCCCTGTTTAAAAAGTTTGGGGACGCCTGGACTGGATACTTGAATAGTCTCAATGTACTCTCTCCCTCCTAAGATAAATTTTCAATTACCAAGGGAGAAATAATAATTTTATAGTGGGGAAACCTGGGAGGCACCACTTTAACCAAGAGACGAAGTTTAACATCGCCAGGCCAGACATCTCAGTGTCACGCACCTCCTGAGCCGACGTGCTGTGAAGGGCACGTGGTCTCTGTGGCCTTCTTCCCAGTGCTGAGCACCATCAATCTTATCTGAGAAAACATGAGACAAAACCCAAGTGAGGGGCATTCTCCAAACTAACTTACCAATGTTCTTCAAAAGTGTTGAGGTCATGAAAGACAAGGAAAGACTGGGGAACTGTCATAGATGGGAGAGACACATCTACTCAAGGTAATGTGGGATCCTGAATTAGTTTCCAGAATTGGTAATGGGAAAACTGGGTGAAATCCAGTGGAGTTTAGTTGATACCAGTGTGCTAATATTGGTTTCTTATTTTGGTAATTGTGCTGTGGTTATACAAGATGCTTACGTTAGGAGATGAGTAAAGGTTATACTTTACTCCTTTTGTAACTTTTTTATACATCTCCAATGATCTTTTAAGGTAAAAAGAGAGTCTTTAGGTTGATGTGCTTGGTTGTTCATTATATCTTGATTTAGCTTAATTTTTAATGTCCATGCTTGAATCAGTAGTAGTTTAGAGGAAAAAGTAGGGGCTTCAAAAACAAAACTGTCTCATCTGATGTAGCCACTATATTGATTAAAAGGGTGCTTGAATACTCCTTCCCCCACCCCCCGCACCATACAGCTCTTACAACCTTTTGGTTTTGAAGGTACAGTGAGGTGTAGCTTTCACATGTTTTGTAGAGTAGTTATTGCACTCAACCATAAGAACTTTGGACTCTGAGAGATATGAATTAAAAACTATCTCTGCTGGTTGGTAAACTCCGTGATCTTGGCCAAGTGATTTTTCCTAAGTCTCTGTACAGATGGATAAAGTAGATAATAACGCCTATATGAGAATCTGTGATAAGGTATACAAATGCTTGGCACATGTGTACACTGAGTACATGCTATGTGTTATTTTACTTTAATTGTTGTTATTATTACTCTTCCTATTGTTATGCATCGGCTAGGTCAGGTGAGGCAGCTGCACAAGGAAATACAGCCATGATTAGCACCTCAGAAACTTTCAGCAGTCTCTGAGGAGACTGCTGTTATGATCTTTGGAGAGAGAAGGCAGAAAGTGAGCCTGGGATAATTTGAAAAATGGACGCAAAGGTACAAAGACATGCTGGTATGGGAGTTTTAGGCAGTGATTAACTGACTAACTTTTTTTACAAGCTCCTGTACTTTTTCTTAATGGCAAATAAAACCTATGAGTTATTTCCATAGAAAGCTAATCAACAGAGAAAACCAAGTGAGTTGGAGAAGCTGGAGTGGAACTTACCTCCGCTGTCGGGGATGGTGGTTTGCCTACAACTCTTCACAACTTGGTTTACAGTACCGTCGTGGAATATTAAATATTTAGCACTATTACATTTGGAACACCATATGTTTCACAAGATGTCTCATGCCCCAGAGGCTCTGAAAGTGGGAGAGACTGAGTCAGGAAATGGGTGACTATCTTTTCCTATTTTAATGGCAAGGGCCCAGAATTTCCATTATTATTATTTTTTAATTTGATGCAGGAAGGGATAGATTGAATACTGGTCAATAAAAATCCCCTGAGTTTCTATCATATTTGTCCTCTGAGGAGCTCATATTTTTTTAGTTGCTTAAGGTTAGGGAAAATGTGGGCCGTATCTTCCCCATTTTATCACTAGAGAATCTTGGGCAATGAGTTTAGAAGTCTTGGGAGAAATCATTCTGGAAAAAAAGATAGTATTTGGTTTAAGTACACAGTTTTCTCTTTTAAAACTCTACTTCTCTTCAGGTATTTGGGTACTTTCCCCTTGAAAAGATCAAAATTTGAAACTCTTGTTTCTGTGGCTGTGGTTTGAGATGTCCATCATCCTGGATTTTCCCCTTTTCCTCTTCTACTACTTTCTTTTCTCCAGACCCAGACAAAGAAGTCACCCCCAGCACCTTAGAGCTACAGTACCCCAGCCCCAGCCCAGCCAGAGGAAGAATGATATCAGTACTTGTTTACAGGTGGTTGGTTTACAGCCTGGAGGGAGGTTGTACCCTGAGCTGTTCATTTTAACTTCCTCATTTTTAAGCATCTGTTTAATCCATTTGCATCAGTGCTGTTGACTTTTCTAACATAAGGATATTTTGACTCCTACCCAAAGACAAGGGATTCACTTTGGAAATTCACATCTCTGGGGTACCCTCCTCAAGTGCCCAGTGCTGTCACATAGGGCATTGTGTGTCTTGTGTCCTCTGGACACCAGAAGGGTCCATGTGCTTTCTGAGAGGAGGATGAGATGGAAAACCATGGATGCACTCTGAGTCCTCCCTTCATCATGTCTTCCCACATAACTGTAGCCCTGAGGTTTTTATATTGTAGCCAGAAAGAACTAGTTTCATTAGTAATAGGAAAAGACCTTGCCTATGTCAGAGCAATTTGCTTTCTCTAGAGGCACCTTGGGGAGGACAGGTAATGGCATAAAAACTGGCCCAATGATTTGAGTTTTCACTCTGGGGATGGTGCCAGGAAGCCAGACAGCATTATGTCCCACCAGCTGCTCTTGCCTTTGAAAGGCTGCTTCTTGCTCCTCAGGATAATTACTTCACAGATGCTCATAACTGCGAGCAAGAGTGGTACCCAAGATTTAGGGCAGCCCTGTACTAAAGAGAAGGGTCAGACTGCTGCTTGTAGTCACCAGTCATGAATTAGTGTAATGGTCCTTTTTTGTTTTTAAAGTATTTTTTTCTTTCTTTCTTTCTTTTTTTTTATTAAATCATAGCTGTGCACATTAATGCAATTATGGGGTACAATGTGCTGGTTTTATATACAATTTGAAATACTTTCATCAAACTGGTTAACATAGCCTTCACTGCATTTTCTTAGTTATTGTGTTAAGACATTTATATTCTACACTTAGTAGATTTAACATGTACCCTTGTAAAATGCACCAAAGGTGTGGTCCCACCAATTACCCTCCCTCCACCCATCCTCTCCCCCTCCCCTCCCCCTCCTCTTTCCCCTTCATTTTGGGCTGTAGTTGGGTTATAGCTTTCATATGGACATGTGGGTGCTTATCAATTGGTTTCATAGTAGGGCTGAGTACATTGGATACTTTTTCGTTTATTCTTGAGATACTTTGCTAAGAAGAGTATGTTTCAGCTCCATCCGTACAAACATGTTTTTAAAGTTTTTAAGCCAAAAAGCATTAATAATCAAAGCTTCCATGTGCAGGGGGAGTAGGGTAGACAGGTATAAGTAACTCGGGTTTGTGGGAAAGGACTTTGAGCACTCAAGTTACAAGGACTACAATACTATCATAAGAGTTTTCAAATTGGATATTGTCCAATGGTTAAATTGTGGCCCAAGATAGGAGCACTGACAGATTTGGGGAAATTGTTAGATTCCTTCAGCAGAATACAGAGCTGGTCTTTAACTAAAATGGGTTCTCATAATTGACTCTGTCTACATCTAGTTTCCTCTCCTAGGATGGGACAGGTAAAAGGCTCTGATCTAGAAGTCACCCAGCAGACTGGGATGCCATAATTTAGTTGGGGGAAGGGAAAACATATGAACTGGTTGTCTTGTGTGAGATAGAAGACAGGGGCTGGGGAAGGTCATTTTATCCTTTTTTGAGTCAGAAAAAAAAATTGAGGATATCCAAGGTAGGAAATTTTCCCTCTGTTGGTGGTAGGAATAGCTGGGGAAGGAATCAATTAGAGAGATAAGGCTTAATGTGATAATCGGACAGAGAAGCATTCACCAGAGGCTTCCAGAAGGCAATGACATCAGAACCGAACAGAGACCGCAGGTTTGAAAGTTTCAAAGTGGCTTTGAAGATAACTTTTAAGTCAAGCTGAGAAGAAGAGAAGAGTGTTTCTAGTATGAATACTTGGAGAATTAAAAACAGTATAGGTTATGAGATGCCATAACCTATAGGCCCTTCCTTCTGTGTGTAATATCCGGGCTTCTCCAGATAATGTAATTCCTGGACTTCTTTCATGGCTGCTTAGAGCTCCAAGTGCATATGGAGTTACTTGCCATGTAAGTTGTTCAGGAAAGAGAGCAGGTTTTGAGGGAAAGGTTATACATTTTGAACATGTTGAGTTTGAAATGTCTGAGAGATGTTGAGGTGGAAATGTTCAGTGTATAGTTGAAAGTATGAGTCTGAAGATTCATGAAGCTGTTTAGGCCATAGACAGGGATTTTGGCACCAAATGAGCTCCTATATTACTTCAAGGCCCTAGGAATAGGTTGAAAACCAACAAAAAGGGACTGACAAGGAATAGATGGAGCAAAAATAATAGAAAATGCAGAGAGAGACACACATTATGGCAGGGAGGGTAGTTCAAGACTTAATAAGAAGGAATGAGCCACAGTTTCAAGAAGGGAGGGAGAATGGGGGGTATCGTTCCTCATGTGCGAAGAGCTTTGACATCAGGAAAAAACGAGTCAAGTTCTGTCTTCTCCATTTGCTGGTTGTTTGACTTGGAGCAAGTTTCTTAGACTCTCTCTGCCTTAATTTCTTTATCTATAAAATGGGGATATAAATACTACTTATCCATAGAGGAGTTGTTTAAATGAATTAATCTATAACTTATATAATTGATCTTTTTACTGTTCTGTGCTGTAATGAGTTTGAAAAGGTTGGAGGTCTAACAACTAGATGATCTTTGATCTTAGAACAGTTTGGTGACAGTGTTGTTAAATTTCTATGCTATGATAGCAAATGCTATCTAGTGATAAATTCCATTGTAAGGAGCTTGAAGGGATCTCCTAATTTCACTTTTGATTACCTTTTAGTAGGCTTATGTGCTTTAAATAGTAATCAGTATTTTTATAATTGATTGTATTTTGTGACTATGACTTTTTTTCTTTGAGTGTACATTAAAGATTTCTTGGAAGTAGAGTAGATCACAGCATCTTCTGTTCATTTACTTCTTTTCTGTGGCTGCTTTCATGCTCCCACAGCAGAGTTGAGTGGTTATAACAGAAAACATACGATCACAAGGCCTAAAATATTTACAAAAAAATTAAAATTGCTAACTCCTGTTAGAGAGCACTGAAGTCAGCAAAGGGGATGGAAGTTGCTGGATGAACAACCACGTCTGCTTTCTTAGGCCCTCCTCTGTTTTGTACAGCATTTCCTCTTCTGGCTGTTACTTCTCTTTTGCCCATCTCCAAGACCCTAGAATACAAAAACTGTTACAGCTGAAGGGGCAAAAAACACCACACTGAAGCAAGGAAGGTTTTCTTACATGGATTGACTTTCAAGCAGACACTTTTATAGTGTTCTTGATCTACAAATTTGTTGTTATCGTTGCTGCTGTAGCATAGATTTTATTGAAATTGGAGTGGAAACCGATGTCACTGGTAACTGAATAGCTAGGGCCTAACTGGTACCTTACAATTTGGAGTGCTGTAAAAGCTGCATTGATCCAATGATATTCTTTCTCCCCAGCAGAGGCCAGAGGGCCTGGAAATGGCATGAACTGGCTACACAATGCAGGAACTGGTTTCTCTGGGGCTTTGTCCAGGTGGATGTGAGAATCAGGCCATCTTTTTAGGGATACCATTGGAAATGGTCAGTTTGGGGATCTAGTTACGACTGAGGGGACAAACAGTCTCCTGTTCGGGGAGGGACATTCATTCCTTCTTAAAGCCCCATGGGTTAATACATTTCTCTGAGCTACAAATTACTCTTGTTTCAGGCACCAAGGATTTTGAGAAAGATAACAGAGAAGTGTGTAATTTATTCTGTAATCACAGGTTGAATCAATTTCAGCAGAAGCCAAACATTTGGCAGTAAATAAATGTTATATAGTTTACTTTTGGAAGCACTTTTTTTTGTCTCAGAAGCTACCAAATTAAAAATCAATCTACTTAGTCACAAATAACTACCTTACACCAACCTTCTTTTTCCCCAAAGAAGTAAAAATGAGAATGTATTAATGATACCCATCATTTCTATGATCGCTCAGGGCTAAGCACAGCTGGGCCTAGTAAAATTAAAAAGAAAGAAACATTTGTTGGCGATGTCCTTCAGATTCATAGATTGTGGACTGCTAGAGCTGAAAGAATCTTAGGGGTTCTGGAATCTGCCTTACTCCCTTTCTGCCAAGATTGCAGATAAGGAAATCAGGACATACAAGCCTCAGGAATCTCTGTTTTCACCTCCATTGTGTGGCTTCCTCCTCCTCCTCCTCTTTTTCCTCAAGTTGCTCTCAATCAAAATAAATTTGTTCTAAGACAGAGCTTGAAACATGAAGAGACTAGATTTCCAATACTGAAAACCCCCTTAAATTGGGATCTTTCCCACGGGCATTGCACATTACCAGGGTTTAAGCTTAAGGCAACAGGACTAAGCCTTCAAGGGAAGGATTTTGTGTACCATGGAGGAAGTTTCTGGTCGACAGTTAGGGAGGCTACCTTAGATCTGGTTTTGAGAAACAGATCTTGAGATAAAATTTCCAGTGTAAGTGACTTATCAGGAAGTGTATCTAGGAAAAATCTTCTTGTAGGAGAATAGAGAATTGAGACAGAAAGGGAAGAAGACCAAGCCAGTGTGGAATGTCGGGCAAAGTTGTGCAGAGGGTGACTTGGGCTCAATCCCACAGGGAAGTTCTGGAATCAGTATAAGTCATGCCTTAGAGTTGTCCTGTCCGAGAGGTGAGAGAGCAGAAGTATTTATAATTAATTAATTAAGAGCTATCCTGGCCTGTGGAGGTCAGGGAGGGGTAGGGGGCTTAGTACGCTACCCTGTGACGGAGTCCCACAACCTGGAGGCAGCCTTTCTGCAAAGAGCCAGCTGCTGAGCCATGACAGTACTCGCTGCAGATGCCTTCGTGTTGCCTTCAAATCCTTCTAAGGGAAGCATCCTTTGGTTCGTCTTATTTCCTAAGTTCATTTTGTAGACAACAGTGGGATCTTAGCTTCCTTAGCATTTGGAATTTTTTATTCTAAATGGGAGTTGAGCAAATGCAGGATTCAGCTACAGTTAATCTTCCACAAATTTGGATATTTGATTGCCACATTTTCCCTTCTGCCTAACTTAGGGAATATCAGTTTCTAGTGAGGAAGCAGGCTTCTAAAAATTGCAATAAAATCCAAGTAGCAATTCGAAGAAAAATAGCAAAGCAGTACACGTTCTAAGCCTTATATCTAATTACGAAACATATCACGCCATGGTTATTTTCCACATAAGTGCAATCCATCTGTACATCCACTAACAGTGTTATTGGTGTAGCCCAGATTTCATTTCATTGGTCAACTTGTTATTTTACTTGGAATAAGGAGAAAAGAGAGGAGAGAGAAAAAAGGGATGAAGAAAAAAGCAAAACACTAACAGCTGGTATAGCAACTATACAGATAAATAATCTCCACATGGCAAGCAGAAGGGAAAGTGAGATGGGGAGTGGAGGAGGAAGAGAAAGACAAAGTTGGATCCACTGAGAGCTACCATTGCACAAACTGAGGGGTCTCTCTCAGCGAGTGTGAAGATGATAATGGCTGATATTTACTGGGCCTTCTTGATGCACCAAGCTCTGTTCTGAGGCCCTCTTCATGAATTAACCTACTGAGACCTCATGATGATGCTGTAAGTGCAGACGCTGAGGAACTTGTTTGAGGTCACACAGCTAGTCAGTGTAAGGGCTGAGATTTGAACCCACGCCTGCTGGTTCGTCAATCTGACCACAGTGCTGACCCTGGTGTCCACATGGATTTGGTATCCCTGACACATATTCTCAAGTCTAGATTACATGAACTCTACCTTCATCCTCTGAGTAGGGCTTAGCCACCTTCTTTTTTTAAAAGAGATTTTTAATTATGCATGTAATGCACCCATGCATTTTCAAAAGGTTAAAGTTGGGACATGGTTTTCGCTGGCGCAGGAGGCACTAGAGGCTGAGTGCAAGTGGGCCATGGGGCTGCAGAAAAAAGATCTTGTTTGCTGTTGGGGAATGGATCGGAAAAGAGGAAGAAGTGGGAGATCATGCAGGAAACTGTTACAGAAGCCCAGGAGACTGCAGAGGGTAGCACCATGGACAGCAGGAAAGGCCTGGTGCCCAGGGAGGTGCCCCCGGCAGTCAGGCTGCTGCTGGCCATGGCCCTCATGAACATGCTGGTCCACCTTTGCCCAGGCTGGGTCTTCTTCTCCCCCCAGCATTACTTGGGAACCCTGGGCACTGTCTCTGTGGCCCCTTCAAGAGAGGACAGATGAAAAACTTCTCACTGTGGCTGTTCTGTGAGCAGCTGAGAATAGAAGTGAGGCAGCTGACATGTGGCAGGGAAGGTGCTGTCAAGAGGATCTTGCTGTCTGAGTGGAAGAAACAAAAAGTTGCTCTTTCTCACCTCACCAGTCTGGAGATGAAAGAAGATTTCCTCCATGGACAATGGATGCTGAAATCTCTATAGAGCAAATATTTTTGTTACACTGCTTGGCTGCCAGGAGGATGACAACACTATTCCTACTGAGCATCACTCCCTAGGCTCCTTGAGCAACTTGGAGGAAACACTGAATCTCTCCACGTACCAGCACATGAACAGGTGGCAGCCTGACTGCAGCTGGCCAGGGACTACGTCAGGGTCATCAGCTATCTGAACTTCAGCCCCCTGGGCCCTCTGGTCATGAGAGACTCCAGTGGGACCTGCCCAAGATGCTCTCCCGGTATCTGCTGACCAGTAACTTCAGCATTGACCTGGATGCCTTGCCCCTGGTGAACTACAGCTCTGGGATACTTGTGAAGTGCAGCCAGAGGGAGCTGCCTGGGGATTTTGTGGCTCTGGAGCAACTGTGGCCCTTTGGAGAGGTCATGTCTTTTCACGATGATCTCATGCTCTCATGTGACAGGAGGATTGACACTTGGAAGATCCCAGATGTCTCCAGTTCCCTTTGGGGGCATGTTGAAGGGAGCACCATGGTTCCATTCCATTCACTTGATATTCATAAAGCATGTAAAGACCAGACTGCTGCAGAAAGGCCTGCTGCTCAGGATCTTCTGGACACTAGGTTTTAAATGTACTCACAAATATCATGATGGCTCAGACAAGAGAAATGCTTCAAATACCGGTCCAGTCTTTGAAGGATGGAATTTAAGGTTCAAATAGAAGTCATAGTAATTCTACCCTGATGGTAGAGTTTTTGCCTGAGTTTCATTATTTTTTGCCATTTAGCCATGGGGTTCTTTTTCTACAGCTACATACACATTTGAGTATGTTCTGCTTCTCTCGGCCACCTGGATGGAAGTTGCTAAGCAAGAGCAACCAGGCCTGATTTAAACCTGGCTTCGCCTTTCTAATGCATCTTCATCTTCCTGGTGAAGATGTAGAGGAACAGTGAATCTAACCAGAATTCAAAGGAAGTAACAAAAATGTAGCCATGAAGAGGTTTCTCTTGCCCCAATAACTGGATTTACATGTATAAGCTTGCAAGAAATATATATAAAGAAGATATTTCAATGGCAGTACATGAAAGAAATATACAGTAGATCTTCAAGGAGCATTTTTTCCTATAATTTTTATAATGTATGGTTCCAATCTAATGCATGTACAATAACATGTGTCGGTGAAGATGTGCAAACATGGGAACCCTCATACATTGCTAGTGGGAATGAACAATGGTACCGCCACTTTGGAAAACAGTCTGGCAGTTCCTCAAAAAGTTAAAAATAGAGTTATCACATGATACAGCAATTCTGCTCCCAAGAATATATCGAAGAGAATTAAAAGCACATGTCCATAACAAAAAAAAAATCTGTATTGTACCTGATTATTCGTGGTAGCATTATTCATAATAGACAAAAGGTAAAAATAACCCAAATGTTCATTAACCAATGAATGAACAAAATATGGTATGTCTATACAATGGAATTATATTCACCCTTAAAAGGAATGAAGTTCTGACACTTGTCACAACACAGATGAACCTTGAAAACATATACTAAAGAATCCAAACACAAAAGACTACTTATATACTATTTCATTTATCCAAAAATGTTCAGGATATGTTGGCTCAGTGGCTCATGCCTATAATCCCAACACTCTGGGAGGCCAACAAGAGGATCGCTTGAGCTCAGGAGTTTGAGACCAGCCTGAGCAAGACCAAGACCCTGTCTCTACTAAAAACAGAAAAGCTAGCCAGGCATTGTGGCAGGCATCTGTAGTCACAGCTACTTGGGAGGCTGTGGCAAGAGGATCACTTGAGCCCAAAAGTTTGAGATTGCTGTGAGCTATGATGCCACTGCACTCTACCCAGAGCAACAAAGTGAGACTCAGTCTCAAACAAACAAAACGAAACAAAAAAATGACCAACCAAACAAACAGAAAAACCAACAAGGAAACAAAAAAACAAAGTGTTCAGGATAGGAAAATCCATAGAAATGGAAAGATTAATATCTGCCAGGCTCTGGCAGGGGGTTGGAGTTGAAGGATGGGAAATGACAGCTAATGGCTATGGGGTTTCTTTTTGGGGTGATGAAAATGTCCTGAAATTATATAGTTGTGATATTCATACAACTCTGAATATGCTAAGTACCACTGAATTACATAAAAAGGGCAAATTTCATGGTATGAATTATATCTCTATAAAGCTGTTATTTAAAAAATAAGTCAAAACATCACATAAAATATTGAAGTCATAGTTCTCTTTGACCAATACCCCCAAATTTGTGCCCCTACATCTCTTATCCACTTTCACTGCTATCATTTTAGTGTGTATCAATTTCAGATTTTTAAAAATACATTTAGATTCTTATAGGTGCATTCTTTGAATATATGGTAGTGTTTGTACTTTTTGTTAGAAGAAAAGCATAATAATTGTATGATATACTACATAGTAGTTTAAAGCTTTCTAAACTTCCCTGATTTATGGATTTCTTAGTACCTTATTAATTATTTCATGGTATTCATAGGCTGAGAGTACATCTAAAGTTCTATCTAATAAGAGTTAGATCCAAATAATTTCCTACATATTTATGTTCTAACAACTTAGTAGCCATTTAAAACATTATGCACATAAATTGCAAGAAAAACAATATCTTCAGTTAGTTCTTAAATAACCACAAGTTCTTCATGATGGAATGTGTGTGCCTTTTGGGCATTACTGGGATCCTGTTGGACACCACCATGTTCATTGTTTATTCCACAATTATTTCTGTGTGGTACTTGCTTTTTATCATAGCAACTGCTGTAAACCCATCTTTTAAAAAAAAAAAGTATGACATCAAAGGAATATAGCATAATCTAACACTAGGACTGTGTACTCTCCTGAGTTCATAGTTCACATGGTGCTGACAGATGTCTAGTATGGCTGTGTGTCCCTGGGGGGCTTCCCTGTGCAATTGGGAACTAATTGCAGCCATAGTTATATGTTTTGCAGTTCATGTTTTTCATCACACAATATGCCTGAGAGATCCATCCTTTACACATAAAGATCTACCTTGTATATATAAAAAAAACACCTATCCAGAATCATCCAGACTATGAACAGACCACAGTTCATTTACCCATTTTCTTGATGATGCCCATTAATGTCATTTCTAATGATTAATAATTTTATATAATCTGGTAGTGAAAGTCTTTATTATGTGCCTCTTTGTTCATGTGGGTAAAGTGGAGAATAAAGGGATTCCTGGGCCATAGGCCAATCAGGTTTTTTTTTTTTTTGCATAAATGCTGACATACTGAACTCGGCTCTTTGGAGAAATGATTTCCTGTAATTCCTTGAAATATGACTATTACTAGGTTATTTTTCCTAGGCTTCTATGCCCCGTACTGGGGAAGAGTAGCAATAATAATTGTCCTGGAGACACATGTAGTGATCCCACTGAAAAAACAGGTAACTGATTATATGGATAGACTGAGAGGAATAGGATGGTAGGAACTGATCAGAAACTTCCAGGTGTATTTCTTAGGACAACATAGAGGCCAGTTCATATACGGCAAATAACTGATTTAGGGCACAGATGGCAAATGCCTTGCAGGCATGCCTTAATTTTCTCTCCCTGTCTATGGCAGACATAACCACTCTATAGTGGCATGGCAGACATTGCCAATAGATCATGGCATTCATTGTCTCTGAGTCTTCATCCACTCTTGGAACCTTCCCTCCTCGCAGCACCAGTGTTAGCACACAAGATGACACTGACTTATCACCTCTGAACTCAGACAGAAGTTGGAGAGGCAGGTTGAAGTTAGGCAGGGATAGACTAAGGAGTTCAAAGAAAGCAAGGAGAATTTGGAAAATATATTTCAACCTTTATTGGAAAAATGCCTGGTGCTTCTCATTTGTGAAATAATAGCAACAAATATTGATCCCTGGGTGCTGTTATTTGTTTTCTTACCTTCTCAATTATTCTATTTTTTTTTTTTCAGAAAAGTAATTTAATAACCAGGGGCCTCTTTTATTATTCTCCTCCAAAGATGTAATCTACCAAATAAACTAGCCAGCACACACCATTTTCACATGCTGGGCACTGTGAGTACTACCTTTATTAACTTTATTGACTTTTAAAGTGCCAACTGCCAAGTGAGGTGGGTATGATTACTGTTCCCATTTAATAGTTGTGGAAACTGAGACACTGTGAGTTTAAACATGATGTACCAGGTTACATAGCTAATAAGTGGTATAATCAGTTTTTGATTGTTCAATTATAGCTCTGTGATTTCTGATTATAAGGAGATGATGAGGGTTCCCAAAATGAGTTGATATAATTGTGGCCAGTGGCAACAAAACTTGCTTTTTCAGCTTGTCTATGTAATCTGGTCAGGGGGAATGTGTGTTTTTTGTTAGACTTTCCATAATGCTGAAGCAGTTAAAAGATTCTCATTACTGTTTTTGAAGACTGCAGAGATTCAATATCACAGATTGGAAAATCCTGATTTGACTCCTCAATTTGAGAAAGTAGGAAGCGTTCATCAAAGAGAATATGCATTTTAAATCATTGTAACCTGGTTTCTTATACCCTAAATGAATTCCCAACAATAGAAAAAAATTAAAAAGAAAAGAGAATATGCATTTTAGAGTGAACTTATTAGTCAGGAGGCCACATAGCTGAGAGGTTAAGGCTCCACGCACAGGACTCTTGCTGCGTGGCTGGCTTTGCCATTTAACAGCTAGGTGACCTTAAGCAATTGTTTAACATCCTCAGTCCCAGATTTCTCATTTGTAAGTGGAATTGTAGTGAAGACTGCATAAGACAGCACATGGAAACTCTTAAATGGCAGTTGGCACTTAGTAATCCCTCAACAAACACTGGCTGTTATTAAACTTTATAATTATACATTGATATCAAAGAATAGTGACAATACAGACCCCCGAGGGATGACACAGAGGAGATAGAGCAAGGGGTCAGAGCTCAACAGGTCTTTAGTTTTTGCCCCTCTTCTTTCTTTTCCAGCATCAAGCAGGTGGGGTGCCCCATGTGTGAGGGCTCCTGACCTCAGGATGGTACCCAGCGGTACCCCCTCTTATCATCTTTATAACTGCAGGTGTACAAAGTGATTTTTCCACCAAAGCCATCCTTGAATGGCTTCTGTGACCACATAGAGAGTGATCTCAAAAGCTACCCAGCTCTCAGCATGTCAAAGTGACCTTTGTACTGCTGTGGAGAGAACCAGCCACCAGGACCAGCATGGTGTTGGCTTCAAATGCCTGTCAGCAACATGGTTCTGAGATCCCCAGTTCTTTTTGTTTTTTTGTTTGTTTGTTTGTTTTGTTTTGTGTTGGAGCTGATTTTTCTTCTTGATGACCTCAGGCCTCTGAAAATAACATATTTTTGATCATTTGTGCCTCCCTACTGGAAAAGAAGACTTGTCCCTGGGTGTGATGGAGCTGAAGCTGGCTTGGCCAATGTTCACCTTATGGAATCTTGTGTGGAAGGGGAACTGGGTGCTGATGCTGTCATGATTGTCAAATGCTCAAAGTCTTTAGACATCTGTGACTTTCCCAGAGCAAGAGGGTTCAAAGAATCACCCAGGAGTCAACTAGAGCTTCTCTGACATCCCATTTAAGTGCATATTTTCTCCTTTGTTCTCTTCACTTAGCAACTGGATAACTCAAATATTGCTCAGAAAATGTTAACTCTCTGTAATTTATACCTTGTCTAGGTTATGATTATTGCCCAGTTATTTATTTTGGTCTTCAGAGGGTGGAACGCTGAGGAGTATCTATGGAAACCGAGGCTGTGCTTTGGAACTCCTTTTAGTTATTAAGCATGCATTGTGTAGGTCAGCAATTTGACCTCTGACCTCTGCTTTTTTTCTTTTTCTCTGCAGCACTGGCTTGAGCCTAACAAATCCATCTCCAAGCAAATGAAATGTAAGTGTCAATTTGGGGCTTTTTTTTTTGCTATAAAAATGTCCAAAGATAACAGTCTATTTCCTGAAAAAGTTTCTCCTGCCAGGGCAAAAAATGTATAGAGCAGTGGTTCTCAACCTTCCTAATGCCGTGACCCTTTAATACAGTTCCTGTGGGTTGTGACCTATAGGTTGAGAATCGCTGGTATAGAGTGAAGCGGTATGGGGGTAGAGGGGTTTCTTCCAGGAGATCTGGGTGTCTTCTCTTTTTGTCTGACCCTGGTGACCCCTGGAAGTCACTATTATTCCTGTTGTCTTCTGAGCCTTACCCTTTTTCCACCATCTTGTCCTCATATTTCATATTTGAACAGGGGCTTTGGAATTAGATGGTTAAATATCCCTTAAACATGGCCGACAGGTACCTGGTTCGTTCTGACTGGGGGTATTGCTGGTAAGTGGTTCAGAGTGGGAGGAAGTGCAGTCTGGACGGGGATGGAAGAAGCAGGTGTGTTTGGAAACTAAGATCTTGCTATTAACTTTACAGAATTTGTACTATTCTTTCAACTTCTCAAACTCTCAAAAATGAAGTAAAAACAATTTTTCTGGGTAATTGTTTTAAAGCTCTGATGCTCTAATCTCCTTTTTTCTTTCTTTTTTTGACTAATGAGCTCTTGGAAAAGTTGACTTGGGTAACAACATCTTCTCCAATCCCTGATCATTCCTCTGGGGCACCATGAGCAGGTTGTTAACCAGCAGTCCTGGGTGACACGATGTTTTGTCCTGGCCACTCAAGCCAGGCTGTAGCAAATCTGGAACTTCTGAAATGCACCTCAGAAATTCATTGCCAGTCCCTCCCCCAATCCATTTATGTCTCTGTGTCAACTTTCCCAAGGCTCTGAAATGTAGACGATCAATCAGTTTCTCAACAGAGATCAAATTAGTGCATATTATGTCACTTGTCATCATTCAAGGGATTCTTTTCTTTTTTAAATATAAAGAAATTATTCTGGGCAGTATTTTCAGGTGGGAGAAGTAAGAAACTGAACAACTAGTACAAATTAGCAACCAACATATCTCTTTCTTGAGAGCTTGTTTGGAGGTTCTAGCAGGGGAACGCAGCTACTTGTATACCCTTGACCGATGAATGGTCCTTCTCTATCGGGGAAGGTCGTCCTCTTCGACCGAGTGCACAGCTTCGGGAAGGACACACATGGAGCCGTGAGGGAGAAAGGGGACACCCGCCTACCCAGCCAGATCAGCCAAATCAACCTTGGTGATCAATGGGATGACAGATGTCACAGCCAGATCGCCTTCACATCCAACACACCTCTTTCTTAACTCTCTTCTTATCCCTTCACTCCCTTTCCCTTTTGCTCTCTCTTCCTGCCTCTCCATCCCTACTTCCCTCTCTTCCTTTATTTTCCTCCTCCCTCCCTCTTCCCTCTTTTAAGGACAGGCTCTGTGTGTTGAGATGAGCACAGGTGCAGCAGTAGGGCCAGGAAGTCCAGGGAGGCCAAATTGTTAGGGCACGGCTGGAACAGAGTTGGGGTAAGGCTGGAATGGAGTTGGACATATATCTAAGTAGAAATAATAGGACAACGGTCTCAGGAGGTTCCAAATAATATGATATGCAGGATAATCAGAATCAAACATGTCTGAGAAAAAATAACTGACTCTTAGCTTTTTTTTTATTAAGTCATAAACACATAGATCATGCATACATTAATGCATTATGGGGTACAATGTGCTGATTTCATATGATGCTTAGCTTTTATTCCTTAATTGCCAAATATCGAGATTTTATTTATATATGTTAAAATATGTAGGCTATTTTCCAGTATATTAAGTGGCTTTGGCTTTGGTTGTTATATGTCATGCAGTATTTTCCTTTTTTTCTTAGGCCATGCATTTTTAAAATATGAATTTATCTTTAAAGACACTTATACACTTAAAAGAAGAAAAAATTAAACTTTATGAGAAATGTAAAACTTACGAAGAATTTACTACTTTAGAATGTTGTCTTTAGCAAACACGGACAACAAACTGATGAGGATAATGTTTTATAACAATGGTTTAAAGACTGACATTTGACTACTAACCAATTTCAATCTAATGACAAATAGGATCTGAGTAAAAGAATTGTGTAAAATTCAATTTCTAAACCAGAGAGGGTGATTCACTGATTCTAGGAACTGGCAAAGGTCTCACCCATCACCCAGTGCCCTGTTGTATTGCTAAGGACATTAGTGAACAAAAAAATATGTAATTTTCCTAAGATGATGAACCTAATTTCATTATTATTGATGATGTCTTTCAGTATCAAGAATTTCTATGTTCTTGTACATTTATCCTGGAAATATTTACTATAAACTAGAAAAAAAAATAAAACTAGGGCTTATGGTATTGTTAACACAGAGAAACTGAGTCCGATTTTTGGGACTCATTCCTGAATTTATCAAAAGGGTCTGGTTGCAGGGTCCCAGGCAGTTTTATCCTTTTATACTGTTCCTCCCTTTCAGTAAGCGATGGCTGCATAATTCCTTTGAGGAACTGGTTCTCACTCACAGAGAATGATAACATTCAGGTTCTTTGCTCTGATCCTATTAAGGTCTTTCTGACTTTGGGTGCTCCCAGGAATAGTGTTTCCCAGAGTTGAATATCAACTGTCCTGATTAATAAAACTTGTATAAAGGCATCATTTTTTAGTATTAGTTAAAAAAAATCATGTTTGTGATTTTTTTCAAACAGTTCAGACCTGTTTAAAATGAAGACCAAAATTATTTCTTTTCTTCTTCCCCTTTTGTCCCAAACTCACTCCAAAGAAATAACTATTGCTAATGATACTTTGTGTATCCTTCCAGGAATATTTTGTATGCCCTTATTATTCTGGGGCATGTATAATTCCCCAACATATATAAAGCCTTTTATAAACAACAAGAAGATCAATTTCTATATATTGTTCTTCACCTTGTCATTTTTTCTTAATTAATTTTAGAGATTTTTCATGTTTTTTTTTTTTTTTTTTTTTTGTCCAGGGCTGGGTTTGAACCCACCACCTCCGGCATATGGGACTGGCGCCCTACTCCTTGAGCCACAGGCGCCGCCCAATTTTAGAGATTTTTCAATACAGCAGTTGATAATTGTTCATCTTAGAAAATGGTTTTCTCATGGTTGCATGCATTGTATAACTTATTTATTAAGGGAGACCAAAGTTGTTTCTAATATTTTATTGTTATAAATTATACTGTGATAAACATGATTGTATACATTCTTGCATCTTGTGAAAGTACATCTGTACTAAAAATTCTTAGAAATGGAATCATTGAATCAAAAGTTATTCATAGTTTAAATTTCCTCCTTTGTGAGAAATATCCACCTAAGGATCTTGCAGCAATTTTCTCACACAAATGTTACCTGATAATTCTTGTTTCCCCAAAACCTTGTTGAAAATAGACGTAATTGAACTTATTTTTCTGGTCACTTCAAGTTTCTGAAGGAAGGGAAATATTTGTTTAATTGAAAAACCAGTTAGTTACTTAAATTGGGATCATTGTTAAATTGAGATGCTTCTTAAATCAGAGTCTTATTTCTCCTGTGAACTTAAGAGAGACATTAAATTTTATTTTTAAAATTAACATGGTAAAATTGACTTTATGTTGGTGTGAAGTTCTGTGAATTTTAACACTTAAATATTTTTATGACCTCCAGTATAGTCAGGATATAGATAGAATCCTGATTTTCCTCACTCCCCAAACCTCCCTTGTGCTACTTCTTTGTGGTTACCTCACCCTGACCACTAGCAACAACTGATATATTTTATGTTAGTATAGTTTTGTCTTTTCAGAATGTCATATGAAGGGAATCATACAGCATGTAACCTTTGAGGCTGATTTAAAAAGTCACTGGCTTAAGCCAGCCTAATGACTCTGATATTTAGCTAATTTGCTGGTTTATCAATATACAATACAAAAAACCAATGGGAATAGAAGTTAGTTGTTGAAAATATTAAGAAAGTAAAAAAAAGAAAATATTAAGAAAGTGATGAACTAGGAAGGCCCAGGAGAAAAAATGAAAAAAAAAAAAAAAAAGGCACAAATTACCAATATCAGGAATGAAAGAGAGGACATGACCACAGATTCCACAGAACGACTTTCGGTATATACATCTGACAGCTGAAATGAAATGGACCTTTTTCTCAAAAACCATGATTTACTACAACTCACTCAATATGAAATATAATTTGATTAGTTTTATGACTATTTAATAATTATCTTTAAAAACTTTCAGAAAAGATATCTCCAGCCCCCTGTCCATTTTCTGTTTCTGCCAGAACTCCCTTTTCTTTCTTACTCCTTAAGCCTTAGCTACAAGTTTCTTTTGGTGTTTTCTCTGAGTCAATGTCTTCTTCCAGGTGTCTCCAGGTGCTGGCCAGGTGATACCAGGGGGGAAAATGTGGAACTCACAACTGGTTTAGTGGTCCTTTGAATTCTTGTCTTCCTTTCCAATCTGCCTGCCATGATTTACTTTTCAGAGTCTTTAAATAGCTGCCACACGTATCCTGTCTAGGTTTTATAGCTGCATTCATCAAGAGACACAGGGTGGGCTGCAACTAGTTCATCCTTTCTGGAAATGGAGACTTAAAAATCAAATTTTTAATCATTGCTCACTTATTAGTAAAAATGCAGGTAGGCCGCATAATTCTCTGAGCAGTGTTGAGGGGAATATCTTTCTCATTTCCCTGTGTCACTGCATGTCTGTAGGTACAAATGTGAGATAAGCTGTTGATCTTTTTGGGGATTTTTTAAAGATTACTCACATAACAGATTGCATGCAAACAAAGTGTTAACTAAAGTAGCATAATTTTGAATGTTTCGTTTTCAGAGTCCTTGATTTTCATGAAGGGGTGTTGCTATGCAATGTAACAGTGACTCTTTCCCCTTACTGCTTTTAGCCTTGACCCTATAACTGTGGAATGTGGTGCAGTGTGTGTACATGCATAGCACATATCAAAATGATAGCTATTCTATGTTGACAGGATCTGTGTCTGCACAAATTATATTAAGCATGAAAAGATTTTAAAGTTACACACTATGGCTCAGATGTGCAGAAATGCAATATTATTTTCCTATGACTAAATGCATCTTGATTGTGATCCCTACTTTTCCCTAAGGGCAAACAGTTTAATTTTGTCACCTCCAGAATACTCAGGATCTGCTAATCTAGAATTTGATCTCTTTCAGAAAATTTCTCCATCAATACATAATTTAAATATAGTCACTTGAAAGTACATGCTCCATTTTGCAGTATTTTTCCCATGTCAAGAGCTTTTCGCCTTCCCTGTACCCCAGGATGGCATTGTGAGGCGGGAGAAGGTTGTGGACCATTGCAGTAGTGAGGGTTTACTGCATGGAGTAGAACTCAGTAGATGTTTGTTGAATGAATGACCATAAAACAAACTATAAACAAATTAGAACACAGGCAAAACAAAGGGAAGAACCTTTCCCAAATGTATAACTAGTAGTAATATGATGAATATATAAAGTATATTTATATACATATTTTGTATATGATGAATATATAAAGTTTAAAGTATTTTGAAATACAAAGCAAAAAAGATGAACAACTCAACAGAAAAATGCACAAAAGGGGCAGAGATGGAAGGAAAATAAATGACCAATAAAGTCACAGATGCTCATCATCATTAGTAACAAAGGAAATGCAAATTGAAATAAGATGCTTTTTATTTACTATTTTGAGAAAATTGTAATTATTGATAATATCCAGTTGATGAGGATGAGGGTAACATTTCTGGTGAGAATATATAAAGTGGAAAAGCCAATTGGAAGGGAAATTTGCCTGTATCTTTCAAGACTAAAAACATCTATGTCTCCTGATCCAGCAAGTCTATTTCTGTGACTCTAGCTAAAGCAAAATTTATTCACACACGGGTATGTATTAGGCAAAGATGTCCACTGCACCATTGCTTATAATTGCTTAAAAGGCCAGTAATTTTGTCAAGGCTAAATAAAGTATGAGAAATAGATGCAGTCATTAAAAAGAACAAGGTAGACATGTATTGTTGACAAGAAAATATTTATTACAAAGCTATATTGTTAAGTTGAAAAAGCAGGCAAAAATACCACATATGGAATGATCCATTCATATGAAAATAAAAGTTATTATTATTTTTTTTTATAGAGATAGAGTCTTACTTTATTGCCCTTGGTAGAGTGCTGTGGTGTCACAGCTCACAGCAACCTCCAACTCCTGGGCTTAAGCGATGCTCTTGCCTCAGCCTCCTGAGTAGCTGGGACTACAGGCGCCCATGAGAATGCCTGGCTATTTTTTGTTGTTGCAGTTTGGCCGGGGCCGGGTTCGAACCCACCACCCTTGGTGTATGGGACCACAGGCGCCACTGAGCCACAGGTGCCGCCCTAAAAGGTTATTTTTATGTGACTCTACAAATGCATAGAAGGGCGACTGGAAACTTGTACCCTCAATAGTGGTTTCCTGTGGGAAAGAGAGTGGGTGAATGGACATGAGGCTTTCACATTTTTGTTACATTTAGTTGTGTTAGAGTCAGATCTTTTACAATGAGAATATGTTATGTATCATTGAGCAATAAAAAAGAGAACATAGACAGAAGGAGAGAAAGCTTTATGTAAACATCAAGAAAGAGAAAGAGAAAGGAATTGGGTGCATTATGCGTTAGGCATGTACTATAAAAACAGACCTAAATGAAAGGACGCTCACTCACTCTTCTAAACAGGCTCTCTGCTTGATCCCTGCTGGTGCCTGTCTGAGGCCTCATTAGCGCAGCAGGGTAGTTAAGAACTGTTCTTGCTCCTGCGAAGCACCCTGAAGGGGCACAGGGGAACTTGGAAATGACGTCTGCTTGAAAGTCAGAGTGAGGAAGATGCCCAGCCTCTGCATAATAGAGGGAGGAAGACGCCCAACCTCAGCCATAATTGCAATACTGAGTCAGATTGCTGGCTGATGCCAGTGGTGCTACTTGTCAAAAGTTATGACAGTTCTGCCTGGAACCCTGAGATGGTATGACACTTCTCACTCTGACGTTGATACTCGTGGTACTTTACCTTTATGTTACATTGCTTAGCTTTCCAGCGTCCCCCTTGGGGCTGATGTGACAAATAGCTCTCTTGCTGATGAATGATTTTTTTCAGTATGGGGGAGAGAGAGAAGGAGCATGCACTGACAGCATCAGTTTTCCCCGGTGTAATGAACAGAAAGACAAGAGGCACAGGTGCTGTGCTGGCTCAGGAGGCCAGTTTGAATGCTTGACTCTATTTGCTCTCCCCGTCGCTCCCCTTGCTGAGAGTATTAGTTTCCTGGGGCTGCTATAACAAGTTATCACACACTGGGTGGCTTAAAACAACAGAAATTTACTCTCATCTAGTTTCCGAGGCAAGAAGTCCAAAACCAAGGTGTCAGCAGGCTCTGAAGGGTCCTTTCCTGCCTCTTGTGGCTTCTCCTGGTTTCTGGCAGCCTTGGCATTCTTTAGCTTGGAGCTGTATCTCTCCACTCTGCAGCTTCACAAGCTTCTTCCAGTGTTTCTCTGTGTCTGTGTCCAAGCCTCCCTTTCCTTTCTCTCATAAAGATACCAGTCAGTGAAGTGTGGCCTCATCATAGCTTAATTAATTACATCTGCAGAGCCTCTGTTTGTAAGTAGGGTAACACTCTGAGGTTCCAGGTGGACATGAGTTTTTCTTTTCTTTTTTTTTTTTTAGACATCTCAAACTTATTATCTGTCTTCACTCTTTGGGTGACTTTCATGCCTTTGCTTTGTGGCTGATTCCCTCAGCCCGCTCACCACCCTGCCTTTTGTGTATATTGTTTGTTGAGGAACTTGATCACACGCTTCTGACACTAAAGCTTTACACATTTACTTCCCCAAATCCTTATAGTGTTAGTAACTCCATCTCCAGGGGAAGCCTGTCCTATTGTCCTCATATATAACCCTATACTTGTGTAATCACATCCCTAGCATTGGGTTTGGAACATTTTTTCACCTGCTCCATGGCTTAGTACAAAGTTGTGCATATAATTGGTTCATAATAAACACCTGTTGAGTAGAACTGACATGCTCCTTTTAGGGAGCAGGTACTCTGTTTCCCTGAAAATAAGACAGTGTCTTATTTTAAGGTGTGCTCCCAAAGATGCGCTAGGTCTTATTTTCAGGGGAAGTCTTATTTTCAGGAAAACAGGGTAGAAGAAGTTCCATTGCCATGTTCTTTAAAAAAGGAAGCAAAGCATACAACCAAACACAACCCACTACATAAATAAAAACATGAAGTCCCCAACTACTGTGGTTTAGTTTTGGCTCTTTTTGCTCTTTCCAGGTTTCTTCTTCCTAGTACTTCTTTCCAGGAAGAGCAGCTGCGATTTTTTTTTTCAACCATGGAGGATCTTCAGCTTTGGAAGCTGATTTCCCTTATTCTAGCAATAGCTCAGTAGACTTGGCCAGGTGTCTCTTTTTCTCCCACATTCAACTGTTTCATCAGAAATTTCCATGTTTGGTCCTTCTCCCAGAAAGTTAATGTAATTTGAGCTTATAAATGGTTTTTATGTAGTGCTCTTTCTTTATTTCCCAATATGGAAGGAATAATGGTAACAATAATAATGACAAAACACCTTAATTTTTTTTATTAAGTTATATATACATAGATCATGAATACATTTACACCTTTGTGGGATTCAATGTGTTGATTATTTGTACAAATTAGAGTGCATACATCCTACTAATTAACATAGCTTTCACCTCATTTACTTAATCACAGTGTTAAGACATTTGTGTTCAATACTTGATAGATTTGACTTGTACCCTTGCAATATGCTCCATAGGTCTGTTCCCACCATTAACCCTCCCTCTATTAAACTACCCCCCTCCCTTCCCATCCTCCTCTACTTCCCTCCTTCATCCTGGGCTATAGTTTGATTCATCTCTCATATGAAAGTGTGAGTGATTATAAATTAGTTTTATAGTAGTATTGAGTACATTGGATTTTTTTTCCGTTCCTGAGATACTTTACTAAGAAGAATATTTTCCAGCTCTATCCATGTAAACATAAAAGAGGTAAAGTCTCCATCCTTTTTTAATGCTGCATAGCATTCCATGGTATACATATACCATAATTTATACATATACCCATTCATGGGTCGATGGGCACTCAGGCTTCTTCCAAGACTTGGCAATTATGAATTGAGCTGCAATGAACAATCTGGTGCAAATATCTTTGTTGCCAAATGATTTTTGGTCTTTTGGATATACACCTAGTAGAGGAATTGCAGGACCGAATGGCAGGTCTACATTTAGATCCCTGAGTGTTCTCCAAACTTCTTTCCAAAAGGAACATACTAGCTTGCATTTTTGAAAACTCCTTAATTTTAGAGCATGCAATTCTAAATGATGTGCACATTTGGCCAGCAACAGATTTCTAATTTTTAATTTTGTCCTTATGGTGTTGTCAATGGTGACATTGGAATCATTCTGATTGGGTTCAGTGGTAGGTTCTGGAGCTTCAGAGAGGACTCAGCCCTACTCCTCATGGGAAGGAGGGGAGCGTGATGGGGTAGTGGGGTATGCAGAAGGAATAGGAGCCTCCCCTGGCAGGAGCCCATATGTTACAGGGACAGTCATTCTAGGGGCCTCCTTATTCCTTCAGCAATACCCACAGTCTTTCATAAAGGCTTATGGGGTCCCAAACTACATGTGTTGGCAGCATAAATGTCTAAATGGTAGGTAACTCATGCAGTGGGCCATGAGTTTCCACACGTGGCATCTGATGACCACGGGAAGATTCAAACATGTGCCAAGCCAGTAGGAACACTTCATTCATGCTTCCATTTGGTTGGAAATTCTTCATAATGCCTGATTTTTAGGTGTGATTTTATAGGGTAAAGTCTCAATACCAAGTTACATAAATAATTGGAGTGAGCTGTTATCGTTATTACAACATGTTGATTTATACTTAACCATCCTGGCTTCCAAGGGTCCAGTTAGTTACACATCATCAACAGCAACAGCTGCCTAGATCTTGCTTTCAGTTTCATGTGGTCTTGCTAACTTTTTGGCTAAAATTCTCAGGTCACCATACCCTAGGCTTAGGCAGCATCGTTGAGAGGCCAGGACTGCCAAATAGCTCTTCATATATGCACCTCTTTTATACTTATTTCATCCCCACTGCTTTCTGAGAGATGACAGTTCTCTCTCACTGTTTCAACCAAGGTAAAGGGCTAAGGCAAGTTGGAGCACTCTACCTCAATGATGTTGCTTCTTTCCTTCACTATAGCATAATGATAGTGATTATGAGTTCATCGGGGTTTACCTTTATTAACTCACACCATCCTCATCATGATCTCTCTCAGGGTAGTGAGCCAAACCTGGATGCCACCTTTGGGCTAGGAATAGGTATCACATTTTGAAATAGTTAAAAAAAATCAAAAGATGATTCCTTCTTTCACGCTCCAGCTCACTCTTTTTACTCCTACTTCCCTTTTCCTCCTCTCCCGGATCAAGCGTTAATCTGCGAAACTCTGACCGCAAAAGAAAAAAAAAAACTCTGCAGCTGATATCCAGAAAAACTCTAAAAATCCTGCTAGGGCCCCCAGACCCCTCTCCATGAGGTCTCATCAACCTGGCGTTCAAGGTCTTCAATAACCGAGAAGAGGCCTCTAAGCAGCAGCAATTCTCAGAGCTCCAGTTATTGGCTCTTGCCCTTAGACAACCCCCTGGATACTTCTTGAAACTCCTCTGGACAGTCCAGGAAAAGAAAACCTCCCCTGAGACGGTGCTTCAAGTGTTTCATTAAGAATGCATACAGCGAGGCGGAGCAAGATGGCGGCCGAGTAACAGCTTCCTTGCATCTGGGCACCGTGAGTCTGGGGAGATAGGACTCCAGGCATCTCTGGCTGGTGGGATCTGCCTATCATCACTCCTATGAGGATACAGGGAGTTAGCGAGAGACTTCTGGACCCCAAGAGGAGGACTAAAACAGTAGAAAACCGGCAAGTGGTCGCATGTGTGCAATCCGTCTAAACCCGCCCACAACTTCCACAGGCACAAGAACTTAAAGAGAAAGAGGAAGTGAAAGGAAAATTAGGGCAAGGAAACAGATAAAAGAAATCACTCATGAGGAAGAATCAGCAGAAAACTCCAGGCAACATGAAGAACCAGTCTACAACAACCCCACCAAGGGACCATGAGGGAGCTACTGCATATGATTCCACCTGTAAAGAAATGTTAGGAATGACAGAAAGGGAATTTAGAATACACATGTTGAAAACAATGAAAGAAATGATGGAAACAATGAAGGAAATTGCTAATAAAGTGGAAAATAACCAAAAGGAAATCCAAAAACAGAATCAAATAAGAGATGAATGATATGAAGAATATAAAAAGGATATAGCAGACCTGAAGGAACTGAAACAGTCAATTAGGGAACTTAAAGATGCAATGGAAAGTATGAGCAACAGGTTAGACCATGCAGAAGAAAGAATTTCAGAGGTAGAAGACAAAGTTCTTGAGATAACTCAGATAGTAAAACAGGCAGAAAAGAAGAGAGAGAAAGCAGAACGTTCACTGTCAGAATTATGGGACTTTATGAAGCGTTCCAACATACGAGTTATAGGAATTCCAGAAGGGGAAGAAGAATGCCCCAGAGGAATGGAAGCCATACTACAGAATATTATAAAAGAAAATTTCCCAAATATCACCAAAGATTCTGACACACTGCTTTCAGAGGGATATCGGACCCAGGTCGCCTCAATTCTAACCGAGCTTCTCCAAGACACACTGTGATGAACCTGTCCAAAGTCAAGACAAAAGAAAAGATTCTGCAAGCTGCCAGGAGTAAGCGCCAGTTGACCTACAGGGGCAAATCCATCAGAGTGACCGCAGACTTCTCTAATGAAACTTTCCAAGCAAGAAGACAATGGTCATCTACCTTTAATCTACTTAAACAGAACAATTTCCAGCCCAGAATTCTGTACCCTGCTAAGATAAGCTTCAAAATTGATGGAGAAATCAAATCATTTACGGATATACAAACAGGGAGGAAATTCGCCACAACAAGACCAGCTCTACAGGAAATACTTCAACCTGTTCTGCACACTGACCACCACAATGGATCAGCAGCAAAGTAAGAACTCAGAAATTAAAGGACAGAACCTAACCTCCACACTGATGCAAAAGATAAAACTAAGCAATGGACTCTCACAAAATAAGATGAATAGAATACTACCACACTTATCAATTATCTCAATAAATGTTAATGGCTTGAATTCCCCACTGCAGAGACATAGATTGGTTGACTGGATTAAAAAACACAAGCCATCCATTTGCTGTCTGCAAGAAACACACCTGGCTTCAAAAGACAAATTAAAGCTCCGAGTCAAGGGTTGGAAGACAATTTTTCAGGCAAATGGAATTCAGAAGAAAAGAGGAGTTGCAATCTTATTTTCAGATACATGTGGATTTAAAGCAACTAAAGTCAAAAAAGACAAAGATGGTCACTTTATATTGGTCAAGGGAAAACTACAACAAGAAGACATTTCAATTCTAAATATTTATGCACCCAATTTAAATGCTCCCAGATCTTGAAACAGACCTTACTCAGTCTGAGCAATATGATATCTGATAATACCATCATAACAGGGGACTTTAACACTCCTCTTACAGACCTGGACAGATCCTCTAAACAGAAATTAAACAAAGATATAAGAGATTTAAAGCAGACCCTAGAACTGTGCTTGATAGATGCATATAGAACACTCCACCCCAAAGATAAAGAATATACATTCTTCTCATCACCCCATGGAACATTCTCCAAAATTGATCATATCCTGGGACACAAAACAAATATCAACAGAATCAAAAGAATTGAAATTTTACCTTGTATCTTTTCAGACCATAAGGCACTAAAGGTGGAACTCAACTCTAACAAAAATGCTCAACCCCACCCAAAGGCATGGAAATTAAACAATCTTCTGTTGAATAACAGATGGGTGCAGGAAGAAATAAAACAGGAAATCATTAACTTCCTTGAGCATAACAACAATGAAGACACAAGCTACCAAAACCTGTGGGATACTGCAAAAGCAGTTTTGAGAGGAAAATTCATCACTTTCTAATGCCTACATTCGAAAAATAGAAAGAGAGCGCATCAACAATCTCAGAAGCCATCTTATGGAATTGGAAAAAGAAGAACAATCTAAGCCTAAACTCAGTAGAAGAAAAGAAATATCCAAAATCAAATCAGAGATCAATGAAATTGAAAACAAAAGAATCATTCAGAAAATTAATGAAACAAGGAGTTGGTTTTTTGAAAAAATAAATAAAATAGATAAACCATTGGCCAGACTAACTAGAAATAGAAAAGTAAAATCTCTAGTAACCTCAATCAGAAACGATAAAGGGGAAATAACAACTGATCCCACAGAGATACAAGAGATCATCTCTGAATACTACCAGAAACTCTATGCCCAGAAATTTGACAATGTGAAGGAAATGGATCAATATTTGGAATCACACCCTCTCCCTAGACTTAGCCAGGAAGAAATAGAGCTCCTGAACAGACCAATTTCAAGCACTGAGATCAAAGAAACAATAAAAAAGCTTCCAACTAAAAAATACCCTGGTCCAGATGGCTTCACTCCAGAATTCTATCAAACCTTCAAGGAAGAGCTTATTCCTGTACTGCAGAAATTATTCCAAAAAACTGAGGAAGAAGGAATCTTCCCCAACACATTCTATGAAGCAAACATCACCCTGATACCAAAACCAGGAAAAGACCCAAACAAAAAGGAGAATTTCAGACAAATCTCACTCATGAATATAGATGCAAAAATTCTCAACAAAATCCTAGCCAATAGATTACAGCTTATCATCAAAAAAGTCATTCATCATGATCAAGTAGGCTTCATCCCAGGGATGCAAGGCTGGTTTAACATACGCAAGTCCATAAACGTTATCCACCATATTAACAGAGGCAAAAATAAAGATCACATGATCCTCTCAATAGATGCAGAAAAAGCATTTGATAAAATCCAGCATCCTTTTCTAATTAGAACACTGAAGAGTATAGGCATAGGTGGCACATTTCTAAAACTGATTGAAGCTATCTATGACAAACCCACAGCCAATATTTTACTGAATGGAGTAAAACTCAAAGCTTTTCCTCTTAGAACTGGAACCAGACAAGGTTGTCCTCTGTCACCTTTACTATTCAACGTAGTGCTGGAAGTTCTAGCCAATACAATTAGGCAAGACAAGGAAATAAAGGGAATCCAAATGGGAGCAGAGGAGGTCAAACTCTCCCTCTTTGCTGACGACATGATCTTATACTTAGAGAACCCCAAAGACTCAACCACAAGACTCCTAGAAGTCATCAAAAAATACAGTAATGTTTCAGGATATAAAATCAATGTCCACAAGTCAGTAGCCTTTGTATACACCAATAACAGTCAAGATGAGAAGCTAATTAAGGACACAACTCCCTTCACCATGGTTTCAAAGAAAATGAAATACCTAGGAATATACCTAACGAAGGAGGTCAAGGACCTCTATAAAGAAAACTATGAAATCCTCAGAAAGGAAATAGCAGAGGATATTAACAAATGGAAGAACATACCATGCTCATGGATGGGAAGAATCAACATTGTTAAAATGTCTATACTTCCCAAAGCAATCTACCTATTCAATGCCATTCCTATCAAAGTACCTACATTGTACTTTCAAGATTTGGAAAAAATGATTCTGCATTTTGTATGGAACCAGAAAAAACCCCGTATAGCTAAGGCAGTTCTTAGTAATAAAAATAAAGCTGAGAGCATCAGCATACCAGATTTTAGTCTGTACTACAAAGCCATAGTGCTCAAGACAGCATGGTACTGGCACAAAAACAGAGACATAGACACTTGGAATCGAATTGAAAACCAAGAAATGAAACTAACATCTTACAACCACCTAATCTTTGATAAACCAAACAAGAACTTACCTTAGGGGAAAGACTCCCTATTCAATAAATGGTGTTGGGAGAACTGGATGTCTACATGTAAAAGACTGAAACTGGACCCACACCTTTCCCCACTCACAAAAATTGATTCACGATGGATGAAGGACTTAAATTTAAGGCATAAACAATAAAAGTCCTCAAAGAAAGCATAGGAAAAACACTGAAAGATATTGGCCTGGGGGAAGACTTCATGAAGAAGACCGCCATGGCAATTGCAATAACAACAAAAATAAACAAATGGGACTTCATTAAACTGAAAAGCTTCTGTACAGCTAAGGAGACGATAACCAAAGCAAAGAGACAACCTACACAATGGGAAAGGATATTTGCATATTTTCAATCAGACAAAAGCTTGATAACTAGGATCTATAGAGAACTCAAATTAATCCACATGAAAAAAGCCAACAATCCCATAGATCAATGGGCAAGAGACATGAATAGAACTTTCTCTAAAGATGACAGACGAATGGCTAACAAACACATGAAAAAATGTTCATCATCTCTATATATTAGAGAAATGCAAATCAAAACAACCCTGAGATACCATCTAACCCCGGTGAGAATGGCCCACATCACAAAATCTCAAAACTGCAGATGCTGGCGTGAATGTGGAGAGAAGGGAACACTTTTACACTGCTGGTGGGACTGCAAACTAGTACAACCTTTCTGGAAGGAAGTATGGAGAAACCTCAAAGCACTCAACCTAGACCTCCCATTTGATCCTGCAATCCCATTACTGGGCATCTACCCAGAAGGAAAGAAATCCTTTTATCATAAGGACACTTGTACTAGACTGTTTATTGCAGCTCAATTTACAATCGCCAAAATGTGGAAACAGTCTAAATGCCCACCAACCCAGGAATGGATTAACAAGCTGTGGTATATGTATACCATGGAATACTATTCAGCCATTAAAAAAAATGGAGACTTTACATCCTTCGTATTAACCTGGATGGAAGTGGAAGACATTATTCTTAGTAAAGCATCACAAGAATGGAGAAGTATGAATCCTATGTACTCAATCTTCATATGAGGACAATTAATGACAATTAAGGTTATGGGGGGGAGGCAGAAAGAGGGATGGAGGGAGGGGGGTGGGGCCTTAGTGTGTGTCACACTTTATGGGGGCAAGACATGATTGCAAAAGGGACTTTACCTAACAATTACAATCAGTGTAACTGATTTATTGTACCCTCATTGAATCCCCAACAATAAAAAAGAAAAAAAAAAGAAAAAAAACAAAAGAATGCATACAGCAAAAAAGAAAAAAAAATCAAAAGATGAATAGTATCTGTGACATATGAAAATGACATGAAACTCAAATTTCAGTGAGTTAATTGGAACACAGCCATACACATTTGTTTACATATTGGTGGTTGCTTCCACAATACAGCAGCTGAGTGGAGTAGTTAAAGCAGAGACCTTGAGAGTTCCCAAATTGAAAATACTTCTTTTCTTGCCCTTTTCAGGGAAAATGTGTTGACCTCTATCTGTGTAATTGGTTCCATTATTATCTCCATTTTATACACGAGGTAATGGGGGCTGAGAGTTTTCAGGCTGCCTATAGCAAATTTTTCAGATAGTGAATTCGATATTAGAAGTATTAGACCCCAAAGTCTCTTTTCAAGCTTCTCCTGAATAGGCACAGGCAGGCAGAGCATTCAGAGACCAAGTATTTATGAGGCAACCGCTCAGCATCTCACAATCCTGCACGTGTGTGGGCACAACTGTGTGTGGTAAAATCCCAGGTGGGATAATATGCCAGGAAGAGAATGAATTAAACATGATTTAAAAAATCCATCTCTGCTTTGAAAGCTGAGACAGCAGTGGCTATCATTTCAGCGACCATGATGGAGGGACCATCATGGCTGATGACGCTGATAGTCACAGTTGTTGTTAAATGATAATAATCATTTCCAAGTCGAAGACAGCAGTTGTTAACAGACTATACTCTTGGGGTTGGCTTATGTAGGCATATCCCAAGAGTCATAGTTGGAGAATGAGGGAGCAACACTCTGCCCTTTTGGTGCTCAAGTGTCATTTTGCATCTGTGCAAAAATAAGTTTGTGCTTTTCAGCTCTTTCGTTATTGAATGCAGCACAGATGAATCCATTAGCGTCACTGTGCATGGCTTGTGCACAACAGGGATGTGGGGTTCCCTCCTCAGTCCTCTCTCTAAAGGCCTCCCTTGAAAAACATGGGAGGCAGGATGTTCATTTGCTTAGAAAGAAATTGGTTGTATAGAAAAGGCTGCCAGCCTCTGATGCCTAGATAGGGCCTTATGGAAAGTAAGCCGCACATTTGCAGGTGGTAGAGGTTCTATCTGCAATAGTAAACCCTTTGCAATATTTTTCCAGAGTCTGAAAATCTGACAAATTGATTACACTTGGTTTTTCTTTGTTTCTTTTTTTGTTTGTTTAGTTTTGTTTTTCAAGAGTCCCAGAAAAGGAACTCTATGAGAGAGACACATTCTAGATACAGGATTGCCATATAACCTGCTAGAGCCACAGACTCTATGCTTGAACTGCTCTTTAAAGGGGCTTGGGGAGATTTTTCCCACCTGTAAGCCAGACTGTATATAAGAAATATTGTGTATACATTGCATGCACTACCCTGATGTTGGGCTTTTTATTTTCCTATGATTTTTTATGATGACAGGTGGAAGACTTCTATATTTTAAGAAAAGCTACCCTGGGATCTGCTGATTTAAGAGGGGGGCCCTGGGCTGTCCCAAGGAGACACTTGGTCTCCAGCTCTGGTCTGGCAGGTATGAGTTGGCTGTGAAAGGAGCCCTCCTGTTCTCAGAGCAATTACATGCTCCTGGCATTTTAAAGTGGGTTTTACACTTTTTTCCTCTCTGCTACTCAGTGGTATCCTCTGTTTTCAGTGTTTACATGGCTGAATAAATGTTTTTCAGCTCTTGAGCTGAGTTCAATTCAATCTTGCCCTCCTTCTGATTTACACCTTCTCCTTTCCTTCTTGTCTCTTGGCAGGAGCGTTTATCCTAACAAAACAAAACCTCCCATTTAGATAACACCCCATGTGCATGTGCCAAGAACCCATTTGATCCATCCAAGCACCTCTGAAAGGGAGATGCAGAAGTCCCCCTCAAAACTCATTTCCTGGGAGCCCAGGGTTGTCCCCATCCTGTGTGCCCTAGTCATTGCTGAAGCTGAAGAACACAGCAGAGAGGGACGTGACCTCTTCTCCCATGAGTGTCCATGCTGCCTGGCCTAAGGAAGATGCACAGGGGCTGTTCATGATGCTGCTGCTGGGATCAGATAGCTCCTTTGTGAGGAAGGAAGGAGTCTGCACCAAATGTGTGGCATGGATAGTCTTCCCTTTCCTTCCCTTCCTCTCTGTAGCTAAGACAAAGACAACAAAGAAGCTGGATTGGGCAGAGGCACTTGGCAGCTTGGAGAAAGGGGGTATAGTCATCTCTCTACAAGCAGATTCAGGACCTTGGACATGTCCCAGGGAGCATGGCAGGGGCCAGGCTGAACCTAGGAAGGCACCTTTTTCTAGCAGTTGCTCAGCTGGTGTGCATATGGTGCTCAACAGCTAAGCAGCTGACCCCAGACCAGTACCACCACTCTGGGGCTTAAAGATCATCCGCCATCTACTTGGCTAGTGACTTAAAATTACAAATGGTTGTCTTTGGTTTTGTAGAAGGTAGTATAAATAATTGCTCTTACCTTCATGGATTTGATTAGAGAGGGGATGAGAAGGAAGAGAGGGGGAGGGGGGTCTTCTCTCACCCCTTAAATCTCTCTGCTTTATTCTTTTCTACAGCATGTACCTTCTAATGTCCTATATGTTTCACTTACTTATTTTGGTTTTGCCTGTTTACCCCCCACAAGAATGTGGCCTCCCTGAAGACAGAGCTTTTGCCTGTTCACAGTTGTTATTTGCACAACATTTTAAATTATGCCTGGTACCTATTAAGGTGCTCAATAGATATTTATTGATTGAATTTATTAATTCTCACCCTGGAAGTAGCTACTGTAACTGACTCCAGCGTCCCTGAATTTGTTCCATATGTTGAGGTGGAAGAACAGAGCTAGAGGCTATAAATGTAAATCAAAATGTAAATCCTAGGAATTGCTATCATGGTCCAGACTGTGGACTTTCTAGACAGTGTTTTGGTTCTGCCGGAGGGACCAACGGATGAATGTGATGGCAGGGCTTGACATATGCTTCAAAAATTTCAGTTTATTATTCACTAATTCATTCAGCCAGACAGGCAGAGAGTCAATCTTTTATCAACAATTAGCTGAACAAGAAAGACAAGTTCATACCTTTATGAATCTTGTCATCCATAACTATAGTAGATGAACATTTGGGGGGAATTATTTATTTTTTCACCTTGCTCCAACTCTGTGAAGAAGCATTCCTTAGCTTTCCCACTTTTTTAATAATGTAATTTTGCATCTAGAACCTTAAGTGAGTTCTTCAGGCAGAAGGCACCTGCCACAGTGGCCTCCCCATGCCTGGGTGATGAGATTGAGTGAGCTCCTTAACAACCCGGGTCCCTGGGGTTACTCCTGGCTCACTGTGCCAGAAGTGAGTGTTCGTTTTAACTTACAGAAAATCTTTGCTTCTTTTATTGGTGGCATGGGCCAATGACATTGGGGAGCTATGAGAGAAAAATGCCATAGAGGGTATGATGGCAGAAAAATGGAGATAGGAAATATTGGGCTTGAAGAGGGCTCCTTCTGTTTTTCCTGCAGCCAGCTCTTGTCCCATCTTCAACGAGCTTATTCATGAGTGTATCACTCTCATCTTGTAATAATATCTCCTGCGATCATACCCAGCAAATGGAAGGCGATATCATGACCTTTAGTGGCTATTTCTAGCATACACGAAAAGGATTAAGAGTTTGAGTCTGATATAAACTCAGAGTCAATCAACACTGAGTGGAGGCTGTTGAAGGGGGACAATAGCTATGCCCAGAACGAGGCCAGTGGCCCCGGGAACCAGGCTTGGGAACAGGGCAGACAGGAGTGCACTCAGGGTGGAGGTGCAGGGGATGGGGGAGGGCTCTCAACTCTTTCAAAAGAGGAGGCATTAAAAGAACTGGGGATGCTTATTTTGGGGAAGACTCAGAAGGAGCAGGAGTCAGATGACAGAAGAGCTATCCATGTTGGGAGACACTAAACCTTTCTGGAACTTGAAGTGAAGATGCTTGGGTGGAAAAACTTCCTACCTGCAGAAGTATTCAAAGAGGTCCACCTGGGGACTGTCCTAAACCTTCCTACCTGATCCCATAGGACAAGGGCAAGTCTGATTCGTGTATGATGAGCTCAGGCACCGATTGAAGCCATCTTGGGGCATGGTAAACTGATAGGCTGCCCAGATAGCAGAGAAGGGACAGCTTTAGTTTGGAGTCATCTTCTGGGATCCTCCTTTCCCCAGTTCAGCTCCAGTCAACTGGCTTTATTTTTCTGTTCCCTTTAAAACATTCTCCCATACTTACTGATCCAACAATTCAACTTCCGAGAGTCTGTATCATAGAATTAAAAATACCCGCACTTAGTTACCTGTGCACAAGGATGTATGTATGCATGTTTGTGTGTGTATAAATTATAGAATTGTTTGAATTACAAAAATGTGGAAACAACCAGAGTGACAACTAAAAGGGAAAAACTGAGTAAATTCTGATATTTCCGTAACGTGAACTATTATGTAGTTATTAGAGACAATGAGTTAGATCTGTCTACTGTTGTAGAGGAATGGGTGAGACAAGGAGCCAAGTGAGAAAAGCAAGACAGACGTGTGTGATGTCATTTTGCTAGAATGGATTAAAAACCCTCCACATGTAATCATGTTGGCATATATTTGTGTGAGGATGGCAATAGGGATGGAAGAGTATAGATGATGTTTTAATATGGATTGGAGGGTTTGGGGTGGACTGGAGTAGAAGCCTGAGAGACAGATGGGGTAGGAACAGAGACAAAGTGAAGGAGAGTGAAAGGGCGTGGTTCATCTGTCTGTCTGTCTATGTATTTATCTTCCATCCATCATCTGTCTATCTCTATCTTTTTTTTTTTTTTTTTTGTAGAGACAGAGTCTCACTTTATTGCCCTCGATAGAGTGCCGTGGCATCACACAGCTCACAGCAACCTCCAACTCCTGGGCTGAAGCGATTCTCTTGCCTCAGCCTCCCGAGTAGCTGGGACTACAGGCGCCCGCCACAACGCCCAGCTAGTTTTTGGTTTGCAGTTCAGCCGGGGCCGGGTTTGAACACGCCACCCTCGGTATATGGGGCTGGCGCCCTACCGACTGAGCCACAGGCGCCACCCCTATCTCTATCTTTATGTAACTACATATCATCTACCTATCTACCCATTCTTCTATGTATGTATCTGTCAGCTATCTTCATAGCTTGTGCTTATACATGCATTAATTTAGAGGACTTTAATAAAAGGTAAAGAAAGAAAAAAGAAAATTCCTTCTGTCTTACATGTTAATTCTATTCTTGGCTTTGTTGTTACTGTCTTATAAGAACTGTTTCAACCTTCCTATTAAAGACTATTCAGAGGTTTAATAATAAAACAAAAGACTAGGTTTAATAGCTTAAAGGTAGGGCTTTAAACAAAAAGAAATTTGGGGAATGTTTAAAGATAAAATATTTTTATGTACCCGATTTTCTAGATATCATGAAAGATGAAGGACGTGATCATTTGTGTTTTTCTAAGCAGGATTTTCTTTTTTGCTATATTGAAAGTATCCATTTTCTCCTAGTGCTTTAGCAAAAATGTTCCTTTCTTAAAACCAGAGAACACAGGGTCAAATTAGGAGTACCCAACTCAGTTAAGAAATTCCCTAGTCCCTGATAGAGAAGTAGGACACTGAATGGAAAGTCTGTGTGTGTGTGTGTATGATCATTTTTTTCTGCTAAGATTGTCAGCAAGATGCTGCCTTTTTTTTTTTTTTTTGTATATGTGATTTGGATGCTTTCTATCAAATTATTTTAAGTGATTGTTTTCCACATAAAATTATCCACATCATACACTCATGTTGGGTGCTGATGGTTCTTTCTGTATAAAGAATTTGTCTACATCTAGAATAACCCAGGCAGTGTAGAGTTGGATGGCAATTTATCTTTGCTTACCTTGAAAGAGGAGTTTGGGGAGAATATGATGCTATTTCATATTCAGGTGTGGATGTAGACTCAGAGCTGATACAAAAGTAAATGAGTAGATGTGTCAGCTCCCTGGAAGTAGGAATATTGACCATCCTATTTCCTTGATTTTAAGATGTTCATTTATATGTTAACTGAAATCTGAATGTATCTTACTACATTTATTAGGGTAATATTGCAAGTCGACACTGGTTTTATTATTGAAGGTGTTGGAAATCCTGTAGAATTCCATTGGCTGGTCACTGAGTTCTGGATGTTTGATGTAATTAGAACACTCCAGAATCATGAACCTCAACCAGAACTGCAGTCTACAGTTGCAGACTTGATTCAGACAAACCAGGAAGTCGTAAGAGTATTTATTTTCATGCAAGTGACTTGTAGATAGATAATCCTAAAAATGTACAAATTGGGATCTGCACATGGCAGACTTCGTTTTTTCAATCTTAGTTTTGTTTTGGAGGTACTATGATTTGGGGAAAACGAGTATGTACAAAGACTTTTTTTTCCACCTCACAGGTTAAAATATCTTTCATGAGCTCCCAAAACCTGAAGGATGCTGATGGGCAATTTGTCTGTCACAGGGGGTGGGAAGAATCAGAAAAGAAAACATTCTTCTGATGTGTGACTTGGAGAGAATGAAGGAATGAGGGCAAGCCAACATGTGAAAAGCTGTGCTGCTGGACTAGATTGCTTGCATTTCTCATTTGCTCTGGATGTCCCGTCAAGCATTTCCTTTGAGTTTTGTTGTTGCTGTTACTTTGTTTTCCTGGGCATCATAGCCGCTTCTTTGCCCCTACAAGAAAAAAAAAATCAGCCTCTTCCTGGCCCCTACATCCTTGGCTAATCTATAAGGCTTCCCTGCTGCCTTCCCTGTGTGTGTTTGAGTCCATGGTCTTTGCGGATTTTCTCATGCTTTTTCTTTATGATGTTTCAGCTCATCCACCATACACCATGTGCTTTAGAGTGAAATTCTACCCACACGAACCCCTGAAGATTAAAGAAGAGCTCACAAGGTATTTTCCGTTTGTTTGTATGTTTAATGTGGCCCTTTGACCAGCCAGGTCCCCTGAGTCTTGCAGGCTAAATGGGCCTCCTGCCTAGAGCAGAACGTCTGAGCAGCCCAGGCACTGAACTCAGCAGTTTGGGCTTGGAATGCTTCTTTTACACTTAATTGTCTTGGGATTTTTTTCAAACAATTGTCATTGGGAGTATAATTAACTATGCAAAAAGGCAGTGGTGATGAGGGGGAGCTGCTCTCTGAAAACATCTAACAGTGAGCTGCTAAAAATAAATAGAAGATGGCTGTCTTCGGGACATGGGCAAATTCATAGCTAGCACAGCCCAAAGTCCATCCTTAGTGAGGTTTTTGTGGGAGCTGTGGGTATGGGGAAAGAGAGAGAGAGAGAGAGAGAGAGAGTGTGTGTGTGTGTGTGTGTGGAAGGATAACAGATAATGGATATCATAAGTGGTTGTTGGAATTTTGCAAACTCATCTGCTTTTTCCTTTTTATCAAGGTAAAATTCCCAGACATAAATTAATTTAACAATTTTAAATTGTATAGTTCAGTAACATTCACAATATTGGAGAGCCATTCCTACTATCTAGTTCCAGACATTTTTATCACCCACCAAAGAAACCCTATACCCATTACAGCACTACTCACTCTCCCCTTCCCCAGGCCCTGACAGGCACAAATCTATTTTCTTTTCCTGTGTGTTTTTGTATTCTAGACATTTTATGCAAATGGAATCATACAATAGGTAACTTTGGCCTGAGTTTGGCTTAAAAACTTTATTTATTTGATAATTTTCTTCCTCATTCTTGCTGTTATACATCCAGGGGTGAGTTAATCCATGCTGAATTATCTATGAGAGAGAGAGAGAGATATTGATAGATTTTCCTACCTTCAGGGTGTTAATTGGGAAGATCAAATCAAATACCAATGCCCTACTTTTGTTATTTGTTTTCTTTATAATCTTGTCCAGAGGATAAAAATTGAATACATTTCACAATACATGATAAGATCAATAATCTGATGTTGTCAAGAAAAGTCCATTTGAGAATAAAATAATAAAAAGATTTTCTAGCCCCTCTCAGTTAAATATGTTAGCGTTTTTCCACTTTCGACTAAACAGTTCAAGTATGAAGAGTGGGATATCACGAACATATCTGATGTTTCCAAAGGAAAATTAAGATGACCCACTGCCTTTGCATAGGTAGAAATGGATTTTTCTTGGTCAACATAGTCCTCAGGATTCTAAACTGATTGAGTAACTGTGGAATGCCCAGGTACTTCTGGTTTGCATTCTCATCTTGAAGGCATTTAGTTTTTCTTGTATGATAAGTTATTTTATTGTAAGACTAATATAAATCTTGAGAAGAATTTACTACATGTGAATTTAAGATTATATTCATGGCTAAGCCTAGGAGTAAAGAAATGTTAAGAGAAAGGCAGAAGCAAAAGGACAGAACAACAAAAATACCTACAAAAAAGGATATTGGAAGTCATTTTCCACTGTTCCTTTTCCTCTCCATTTAAGTAATAATCTTGTAATTCATTAGATTCTGGGGCTTATGCAAATGCATACAATTGAATGTAACCAAAAGTACGTTGGTTTTACTTATTTATTTATTTTTAGTAAGGAACACCTTTAAATACACATTAGAAAAGCAATGTCATTAATGTCAGTGCAATGATTTATGCCCCAGATCCTCTTATGTTTTTGTTGCTTCATCTTTTCATGCAGGAGTGATAGTAAAGAAAGATACATTTTATTCTTGGTGGCTATTGTATTAAAAAATGGACATCCTGAACCTGCAGCCATTTGTAAGGCTTAGTGGATTATGTTAAATCTACAGTAATCCTCGATTATCTCCAGAGATTTGATGTGAAAGCAGCTTTTCTTTTCTCAGCGAGCTTTCATCAGATTGATTTCTGAGTTATGGGATTAGAATCCAAAACTCTCATTTTTCACTACCGAATTCATAAAGAAGTGGAAGCAAACGCTAGTATGTTCAACGCACATAGTCAACACATGAAAAAGAAATCTCATGGTATTTGGCCTATCAGTTGACGGTCCTTTAAAAAGGAAAATATTTGATCATGTCAAGTATTCTTGACCTTTGGTATCCTGAATGGTTTAGAGCTAAGGTCCTCAAGGTGGTCCATGAACAAGCACCAGCATTACCTGGGAACTGTTGTAAATGTAAGTTCTTGGGGCCTGCCCAGGACCTACTGAATTAGACACTCTAGAACTGGGGCCCTGAAGGGGTCTGGAGTCACCAGAAGAGGGTGTCTTGACACGAGGAATGAAGAGGCTTGACACAGAGTCTGTGCTGGAGGTTGGAGGAACTCTGGGAGGAGCCCTCCTGAGTAAATCTCGGGTCTGTATTTATTATCACAAAGCAGGAAAAAGTAGTTAAAAGTTACTTATCAGATATGAGCATTAAAAAAGGAGGAATATGGAGAGTGTCAGACAGCATGTCTCCAATTTGTTTTGCAAAATCTCAGACCTTAAGCAAGACCTCTCTGCCTGTAGCATCAAGAGAACTTTGGAATCTAGAGAATCTTTGCCATAACCATGAGATCTGGTATTGCCACACCTCACATATGCATACTCCCTTGAAGGCCAGTTTTTTGATCTCCAGTTCTTACACAACTCCATGCCATTCTCATGATTCTCCAGGTCTCTCAAGCAGGAAGTGAGTCATATGCTGAAGATCAGGGCTCAGTTGCCTCTACAGGGCCCAGCAATCTGTATTTTCATAGGCACTCCAGGTAGTTCTATAGCATGTAAAAACATGAGAACCACTATGCTAAGACAATTCAGACTTTCAAAAATATTAGTTTCTTTTGGGAAATACTAAAATGTACAATTCAGATTCTGATTCAGATTCTGGTTTCATATGTTCACAGAGTTGTGCCACCACCATCATGATCTAATTCCAAAACATTTTTTATCACCCTAGTAGGAAACTGGGTACCCAAGCAGTCATCCTCTGTCTTCCCCTCCCCCTACTTCTTGGCAACCATGAACCCTGATTTGTTTGCTCTGGACATTTCATATGAATGGAATCCTATGTGGCCTATTGGGTCTAGCTTCTTTCACTTAGCATAATTTTTTCAAGGTTCCTCCCTATTGCAGCATTTTCAGTACTTTATCCCTTTTTATGGTTGAATAATATTCCATTGTATGGATGTACCACATTTCCATCATATGGATGTACCAATAATATTCCATTGTATGGATATACCAACATTTCTACTATCTATTCATCAGTTTGTGGACATTTGGGTTATTTTCACTTTTCAGCTTAATGAATAATGCTATTGTGAATATTCATATATGAGTTTTGGTGAGGACCCAGATTCTGATTCAGTTGGGTCTGGGGTAGAATCCAGAGCCCCACAGCACTGGTATTTGTTAAAAGTTCCCACTAATATACAGTTAGTGTTGAGAACTACCGTTTTAGAACCTTGTTAAGCGAATTGTGATCTTTGGACCTATGGCACAGCATAATGTGGGAGCTTTTTAGAATCTCATGCCCACTCCAGACCTTCTGAATTTATATTTTGAAGATCTCCAGGTATTTCATTTGTGCATTAAAGTGGTAGAAGCACTAGTTTAGGGCAGTAGTCTTGCTCTTACCTACCCAGTGTAATATTTTTTCTTTGACAAAATGCACCAAACTCTGAATATCAAATTTATCTGGGCTGCCTTTATCATGTGAATACAGTTCCATACTAAGTTGGGTACAGAGTGTCATGTGAGCCTCAGCCATGTCCCAAGTGCCCATCATAAAACAGACGTGAGATAAAGATTCAGTGAATGAAAACATCCGTGAGCCACTGAACCCTTCAGTGCATCCAGTGTGCTTTCAGTGAACCAGAGCCCAGACATAGTGCTCTGGGATGGGCAATACTTCTGTAACCTTAAGATGTTAGTCGCCATCTCTGATTCTCCTTGTCTTTGCCTTTAATATGGGGGCTGTAAACGTTACACTTCATAAGGCTGAGTAAAGATCAAATTGGGCACTGCAGGTGTGTACTAGTCAAGATTCTCCAGAGAAACAGAATATATAAACATATATATATATAAATATATATGTGGATACACACACATACATAGGGTATATCTAGAATGAAATTTATTATAAGGAATTGGCCCACATGATGATGGAGACTGAGATGTTCCCCATTCTTCTGTCTGTGAGCTGGAGGCGCAGGAGAGCTGGTGGTGTGGCCCAAAGGCCCTAGAGCAGAGCCAATGGTGTGGGCTTTAATCCACATCAGAAGGCGTGGGAACCAGGAGTGCCGAGAACAGAAGTCTGATGTCCTGGCCCAAGCTGTGAGGCAGAGTGAATTGGGCCTTCCTCTTCTGTTGTGTGCACCTCTGTGGATTGGATGGTGTCCATCCACCCTGGGAGGGCTATCTGCTTTACTCAGTTCACCAGTTCAAATGCTAATCTCTTTCAGACACACCCTCACAGATAGCCAGACATAATGTTTAACCAGCTATCTGGGCATCCCATGGCTCAGTCAGGTGACACATAAAATTAATGATCACAATACTGGGACTGACTGAGAGATTACCATCCTGCCCCACCCTGCCAAGAATATCGGAAGAAAAAATACATTGGTCTTCCTAATAAGCATGCAAACAATCTACACACATGTTCAAAGTTACTTTGGTCAGAAACAATAGACTCTCTGCCTACCTGAGCCTTGAATGAAAGAATTAACGAGGCTGAGAAAGATGAGGGAGTCAGAGAGAGCAGTCAGTATGGGGCAACAGAAGGGACAGGGACAAGAGGAGCCTGAGTTGGGGGTTGCAAGTGGATGCTCCACCCCAGAACCCCTTGCTATGAGCTGGCCTTTTTTTGTTTGTTTGGTACTACAGTGGTTTTACAAACTATTTGTTGAAATGTGAAATTCAGATTTTGGGGGGAAAGTGGATGCATGTGGTCTGCTTTTTTAATGCCAGCACTGGGCTGGAACTGGGTGGCAGTCAGCCCCTTCCTAGGGAGACTCCATGTTACATTCTGCTTCCTCAACCACCTTCACCAGCCTGTGTGACTCACACACATTACAGCTTCTGTGTGCCTAGCCTCGGCAGCACTTGAATGTGCCATGCCTAGAAAAAAGAAAGGGCCCTGCACGGATGACAGCGCTAGTTATGAGTCAATTGCCTTTCTGGCCTCATAATAACCATGTCTCTTTGAGATTAATGTGAGTCTGACTGCCCCTGAGAAACGATGGGGCTGGTCTTGGAATACAGATCAAACTTGTTTCCTGAATCACCATTTCAAACAGAACTTGGGCAGCATGTGTCTGAGATGCAGGTGGTGATGACAGTGGCTGGGGTTGTCCTCCTGTGAGAGCTCCTGCCGGGAGCAGTGGCTGCCTGCCCGTGGCATTCTTCAGTTCTCATGCCTCTTTGAAAAGACCAAGCCTGCCCAGCTTTGGAAGCTGATAAGACCTGCTCACCCACAGACACTTCAGATTTTATGAATTCAGAGGGCCCCTCTCTTCCTCTGGTTGCTGTAAGAAGGGCTTGGCATGTCTCAGCCAATCCCTGGAGCTGGACAGGGCTCTTGTGACCCTGGTGGCAAAGCATGAGCAACTCTACTTCTTCCAGTCTTCAGGCTAAACTTAGGGCAACTGTTTCTCCTTTTGTATTGCAGGTACCTGTTGTACCTTCAAATTAAAAGAGACATTTTTCATGGCCGGCTGCTATGCTCCTTTTCTGATGCAGCCTACCTGGGTGCCTGTATTGTTCAAGGTAAGTCTGGCTACAGCTCACTCAGCCCCAGCACTGCCTGGCTGTTCAGAGCCTCCCTCCTCTGCCTCCCCAGTTGTACCCATCCTGCTTGAGCCTGTGACAAGAGCCAGGTAGGGGTGGGCACTTAGCAACAGATGCCCCCAACACACCTTCTTTCCCATACTAGCAGGGTCCTGGTGGAAGGTGGAGCTGAGATGTTTACAAGGATCTCTGTAAAAACAAAAGGTCCTCTGAGACCCCAAGGTAGACTAAGAAGCTCTCTTTCAAAAGGGTTGGAATAGAAACCTTAAGAAGCTCCAAAGGGATGTGGGGTGCTGTGTATTCTGAGCTCCATTTGCTAGGTGTAGGGCCTAGTGGGGACGGAACTCTGTCTAAGAGGGTAGGTATCCAATGAGGGGGCATCCTGTAAGCATTTTCATGTGTATAGGTACGTATTTTTCCACGTGTGTATGTACATACCTGTGCGCATGTCATTATGTCTAAATTCCTCAGCTTGCTTTTCTAGTCATATAACATTGGTAGGGACAGATAGAGAACAGAGTAAGAAGGAAAAGAAAAGTAGACAATTGCTGAGACAAAAAAAAAAGTGGACAATTGCTAAGACAGAGGAAACAGTTCCTTAGCTTAGACACCAACAGGGTAAGGAAGATGGACTATTCTGGGCTACTACTAAAGCAGAACTAGACAAGATTGTAGTTAGAAAGGTTTGACATTCAGGCACTGCTCAACTCCTAAGACCCCTGCACATGGCTTGATCAATAGGAACTTTTTTTTTTTGTTTTTTTTTGTTTTGGCCGGGGCTGGGTTTGAACCTGCCACCTCTGGCATATGGGACCGGCGCCCTACCCCTTGAGCCACAGGCGCCGCCCCGATCAATAGGAACTTTTTAAAGAAGAAACTAGTCAGCATCCTATGATTAATCAATGCCCTGTTAATATCTTAGAGACTTTCTAAAGGAGAAGTCAGTTAAGAATAGTGTGGAGTCATCTTGACCAAGACTCTACATGAAAGAAATGCATAAATATGAGTTAAGAAATGCATAAACATTTCAAGGGGGCGGAGCAAAGTTAGGAATTGGGGAATAAATACAAGGGAAAAAATTTGTAAGGGGTCCCTCCTTATTTGCGAGGAGGAGACCCACACCTTCCTCTCAGGTGTGTTCCATCTGCTTATAAACTTAAATGTGTTTATACACTTAAAAGAGTTCAACTCCCCTGTTAGATTGCCACCATTGCCTGACGTTGTCTTTTTGCTCTGGTTCTGCTGCTGTTATTTGGGTTCCCCTTTTTGTGCTGGTGGAGTCAAAGTGCTTTGGGACTCTGGAGACTGCTTGCTAGGAGCACCCAGAGAAAGCCCAAACTGGGGCTGGGGTCTTCATAGCCCCCTGACAATGTGGTGAGAACACCAGGCTTGTGATGGGTCAGACCTCAACTCGGGTCTCTCTTCCCAATTCCTGTCTATTTCACGGTAGGCAAATTACTTATGCTCTTTAAGGTTCAGTTTCTTCTTCTGTTAAATTGAGAGGTCATCCTCCCTCCATGGCATGTGATCTCAAGAGGCCACTCTGTCCCAGGCCAGTGTGCATCTGTTTTTTTTAGGGTGGAACAAGTCCCCAGGGGTGGGGATTGTGGGAACCAGCTAATATGTTGACCTGGGCTGGCTTCTGGATGTTTCTGTCTTGTAAGGAAAGCGGTTTGAGGGAAGGAGGCCTCTGGGGCCTGAGGTAGCACATGGCTGGGCTTGTTCTAGCACCCAGATGGAGATGGCACAGGTGTTCTGGTCCCCTGGGCCATTCAGGAGGCAGCTGGTCTTACACAGATGATCCAGCCCTTTGTAGCCTGAATGTTAACAGATATGTTTGTGAGAGAGAAGGGTAGGGCAGGAGGAATGGGAGGGAAGGAAAGGGAGGAGGGGGGGAGGGAGAGATGACAACATGGCAGTCTTGTGATAGAATAAGATGGAATAAGAAAGGAGCTCATGAAGAGCCATAAACTACTCATAGTTTATGAGTGACAGTCATCAGCCTGTCGCAGAACTAAGCTTCATTCACTGCTGGGGAAACCTATCATTCTCCTGGGGATTTCTCCGTGGCCCACCTCTGTCCCTGTGGGATGCCTTGTGCCATGAAATAGTTCCTTTGTCCTCATTCCCAGGTGTGTTTGGTCTGTCTGCAAATTCCAAGTGAGTGTATGTGTTGTTTTTTCACTCCTTCTCTAGGAGCAACCTAGTGCTGGTAGCAGATTTTGGCAGAGGCGTTAAAACCCTCGGGGATATCTCAGTTTAAAGTGGTAGAACTGCAGTGATACAGTGATGTTCCCATCATACCCCTTCCTGGTACTGGGAGGTGGGGTGTGCACTTCTGAAAGCTGCCTCTCTCGCCTCAGAGGGAAGGGCCTTTATATCCCACAGTTCTCTTCCTCCCTGGGGAAGGCTGCACATTTCTGGTTAGGGTGCCCTGTCTCCGGTGAGGGAAAAGGGAATTGATACTAATCTAAGCACTAGACCAGCACACGATGATTTCAGAATGCACTTAGGCTTTAGTGAATTATCATCAACTCTTTAAGGACAAGATCAATACAGATCTATAATGGCTAGCTCTCCATCCTGTTTTCTGTTTGAAGTAAAACCATGAAGCCTCCATCCAGACAATCAAGGCCCTATTTTATCCCTCCCTGCTATCATCACTAACCACCTGCACACAGACGTGGTGTGCGAAAGTAGTCTTGGAAATGGATGGACAGACCTTGAAAGGGCCTTTGGGCTCTGAAATGCAGTCCTGTCTGTGGCTGTTTGTAGTAAATCCAGTGAAATCTGTCCTAACGGTCTCTGATGCTGAGGGTAAGTTCTTCAGCAGCTCTGGAGATGAGCTTTGTCAGAAGTGCTTATTCTCACAGAGCCATGGGGAGGGTGCAGCAGACGATTAGCACCCTGGAGGCTGTGACATTGTCTTGTTTGCAGCTACTCTTCTAAGGAGTATGTTGTAAGCTTCAGTAGATTCTGAGTATATGAAAAACAGCCAGTCTTTCAGAATTCTGCTGCCCATATGTGCTGAATACATGAGCATATTCAATACATGCAATGCACATTCTTTCATAATGCAAATTGCAAAATAAACACACCAAAATCCTTGGGGTCTGTTCATGTTCTTTCTTGGTAAAAATATCTTTCCTTTTTATTTTTTACAAAACAGCACCAAGTGGGGATTGAACTTGTCTCCTAGTCCTGGTGCATTTAGCTGCTGTGGAAGTCTTGACTCCTGCTAGGTATTCAGAACTCAGTTCAGATGTCCCTTGCTTGGAGAAGATGTCAAGTTGTCCCCAACTACTCTATCTGACACAGCCTTCCTCCTGCACATCATTCTTTCTCTCATCTTGTTTTGGTGTCTTGCAAGCACTTAAAACTGAAATTATCTCATGTTGTTTGGGAGCTTATTATATGTTTCCTCCTACAAAGAGTCTAACTACATGGGAGGAGGACCAGGGTGCTGTTTTCACCACAGTCTTCCTGTGTCTGGCTCTGCACTAGATGTGTTCAGTGAATCAGGAAATTGCACCGGTGTGTGCTTTCCCTCTGCACCTGGGAAAGATTGGGTTGTTGCCTGCTGGGATGGTGTTCACATCCTCATTCATTTATTTGTTCATGTGGTCTCTAAACATTTACTGAGCAGCTGTAAGTGCTACAATACAAAGTCCCTTAAGAGGGACAAGTAAACAGGCCACTGTGATGATGAGTTAATGCCTACCTAGAGGGACACACAGGTCTGGTCTCTGCTGTGACTGCTTCCTGAGGGCCCCTGACCCAGCAAGGGTGGGTCAGAGAAGGCTCCTGCAGGAGATGACCCTTGTGCTGGGACATTCCCTGTCTGGAGCTCTTCTGGAATGAGTCCTCTGCCAACCAGGGGTAAGCCTGCTGCCCTAAAGACTTCTCACTTCTGATCTTAGTCACTCAATTGCTTCAAACTCTGTGGCTTTTTTTTCTTAGAATTGAATTCTTTCAGAAAAGTACTGGAGTCTGATTCAAACCACAGGTGATCCAGTGTGTTGTGTGTCACTTGCCACAACTTGACTCTCAAAGTCATGTGTGGGAGAGAGAACCCCGGCTGCTTCCCCAGCTCCTCTTAGTATGAAAAGCTAAAGTTCTTCATTCAAAAACTGCCCTCCCCTTATGGGGGAGGTCAGAGTTGAGGACAAGCTCTCAGGGATGAGAGAGCAGGGCCTGTGGTGGGGGTGGATTGGTTTTCATCTCGTCAGTAATCCTAGGTGGTCTTCACGGCCTTTCTTGAAGTTTTCCAGCATTTTCCAGGCTACTCAGTTGTAGTATACAGCAGTTCAAGTCCATTGTACCTTGAAAGTTTTCTTTGAAAGAAAAGTGCCCCTCACAAACATCGCCTTCCCTCCCCAATCACTCTGCAAGGTGACATTTGCATTGAAGTTGATCCAGTTTCCTATTGGTGGTCCATTATCTCATCACCTATGGAAAATGGGGCTTTAGGATATTGCTCCTGAACATCCAGGCCCATAGCCAGCTCACGGGGGCATGTGTGTGTGGTGTGTTTATAGCCAGGCATGTTATGTGTGTTTGTTTTGAACTTAGGCTGAAAAGTTCATCAGTTCATGCCCACTCTCATCATTGTTCCCCTTGGCCCATCTATTGATTGATTTCATTTCCCTTTCTCCATTATTCTGTATTTCCATTCCTAAACGCAACAACTGGGTTCATATATATATCTGTTTTTACATATATAAAATGTAAAATCATTATAAGATGATTAACATTGTTCTGTGTGTATATACTTTTAAATTCCATAAGTTAAATGGGGCTGTAGAATGAATTTTATGGGCTCAGACCACCTCTTTTAAGATCCGTGTTTCTGGGTACACATCTATTTTGTTGCTTTTCACTGCTACAGAGTGTCCTATGGGATGTGACTCTCATGTTTTGCTTCTCTGTCCCACCAACAGTGAACTCCCAAGTTGCTTCCAACTCTGATTATCATGATCAAAGCTATGATAAAAACAAAAAACAAATTTAAAAAACTCTGGACATACCCTTTTTGGTCCCCAGAGTTTATTTAGGATACATGCCGAGAAGTGGGAGTGCTGGTCATAATATTTGACTAAATACTCCCACCCTGAATGCAAATTAATACCTTCCTTTTGGAAAGAGATATGGAGAACACTTAGAGATCTAAAAATAGATCTGCCATTCAATCCTGTAATCCCTCTACTGGGCATATACCCAGAAGACCAAAAATCACATCATAACAAAGATATTTGTTCCAGAATGTTTATTGCAGCCCAATTCATAATTGCTAAGTCATGGAAAAAGCCCAAGTGCCCATCAATCCACGAATGGATTAATAAATTGTGGTATATGTACACCATGGAATATTATGCAGCCTTAAAGAAAGATGGAGACTTTACCTCTTTCATGTTTACATGGATGGAGCTGGAACATATTCTTCTTAGTAAAGTATCTCAAGCATGGAAGAGAAAGTACCAATGTACTCAGCCCTACTATGAAACTAATTTAGGGTTTTCACATGAAAGCTATAACCCAGTCACAACCTAAGAATAGGGGGAAGGGGGAAGGGAGGGGAGGGAGGGGGGAGGCGGGTAGAGGGAAGGGGATTGGTGGGATTACACCAGCGGTGCATCTTACAAGGGTATATGTGAAACTTGGTAAATGTAGAATGTAAGTGTCTTGGCACAGTAACTGAGAGAATGCCAGGAAGACTATGTTAACCAGTGTGATGAAAGTGTGTCAAACAGTCTGTGAAGCTAGTGAATGATGCCCCATGATCGTATCAATGTACACAGCTATGATTTAATAAAAAATAAAAAAAATAAAAATAAATAAATACTCCCACCCTGCTCTCTAGAAGAACAACATGTATCTGGGGGATCCCCCAGCAGTGGACAAGTGTTTTCATTTCCTCGTGTCTCTGCCAATTTCCTAGTTTGGGGCCAATGTTATAAAGTGTCGTCATGTTTTGGTTTGCAGACCTCTGATTGCTAATGAGTTCGAGTCCATTGCGTTTCTCCTTCTGTGGATTGTCTGTTCATATCCTTTGACTATTTCTCTGCTGGACATCTGCCTGTTGATGTTCAGGAATTTCTTCTTTACTTTAGATATTAGTCCTTGTCAGCTTTAGATTTTTCAAAATATTCTTTCAATTTGTCTTCTGTTACTTTGACTGTGATGTCCTTTAATAAGAAAAAATATTTGAATTTTGATGTGATCAAATTAATCAACTTTCCCTTGTGATTGATAATATTTTGGGTTTCATCTTAATATGACCCGTAGCCTCTTTTTTTTGTTGTACCACTTCTTGGCTCTGGTATCAAGGTGATACCGGCTTTTTAGAATGACTTGGGGTGAATTCCCTTCTTATTAATGTAGTGGAATAATGTCTGCCTTCTGGATATTGAACTATAGTTTTCTTTTTTTGAAGAACTCTGTAATTTGAATATTGCTGAGAAGCTTTAAAAAACTTTGCTTTCTTTCTGGGTTTGTCCTTTTGTTGCCATTAAGTGGTTTTCATCTCATTAGCAAGCAGAGGTGGGACAGTAGGTATAAATTATAGAGCTGGATGTGATTTTTCACCTGGCTCCAGGCATGCAGATTTTTATCTACTCCTGGAATACTGATTTTTATCTACTCCAGGCGTAAAGATTTTTATTTACTTTGGGTTCTTCTAATACAGTTTTTCTACCATGTTCAGTCTACTCTTCTGGGCTGTAGCCTTTATTTCCGTCTGGGCTACTTGCTTCTGGCTCATTGTCCTTAGCAAGCTTATGGAATCAGTAGAAAGCATGACCTCTGCCAATATCACTGTTGCTGCTCTGGGATGTGATCGACACACCCACCTCCGCTCAGCCCTCGGGATGCTGAGATGTGTAGGCATTTTTCCTTTGTATTCTCAAAGATCCTTTGTAGGTGCCCTATGTTTGAATCCAGCCACAAGCTTACTTTACTAGGCTTTTCCATACTTAGATATACAAAGGCTGTCCAGAAAGTAACCAGCCACACGCATCTCTATTTTTCATATTACATGGCTGGATACTTCCTAGAGAGCCCTTGTATACTCTTAAAGTTGAACAGGAATCCATTTGTTTTTAAGTGTAATTCCCTCGGGTTCTTTCATGTTGTGATTTTGCATCATATAAGCCACACCTGCACAAACCTTAGGCAGCCCCAGCCAGGGAATTCCTGGGCTCAGAGGATATGCATGTATCAGCTGTGGAAAAGAACCTTGACGAAAGTCTACTAGTTTCCAACTAGAGTTGGTAACCCCATCCTGTTCTGGGGAGCACTTGACAGGAATTATTGGGCGGCATTACAATTTTTTCTTAGTTTAAAGTTGTTTTCATTGACAAACACCATAGAACATGGTGTTTTGAGACACGTATGCATTGTGACGTGGCTACATTGAGCTGACCAACATGCATTATCATACATACTTACCTTCTTTTTTTTGTTTGATTTGGTGGTCATGCTTCAAATCTACCCTCTTAGGGATTGTCAAATAGGTAATACATTGTTTCTAATGTTTTATAGTAGATCTCTTGAATGTATTTCTTTTGTCTAACTGAAATTTTATATCCTTTGATAAACTCCCAGAGAAGGCAGTTTTGATAGCCATGGTGACTGATGTGTGGATATGCTACTAGCATTTAGTGTCCAAAAGATAGAGTTACTAAATGTCCAATAATTCCTTGGAAAATATAAAATAATAAAATTGTTCAGTCTATAAGATGTCAATAGTGCCCCCATAGGGAAACAATGTTTTAAATTCCTGTATTATAAGGGAAAAGGAGACCCAGAGAAGGTTCTCCAGTGCCCAAGTTCACACAGCTAAATCTAAACTGGAATTGAGCTTCTAGACATGCAGACTTGTTCTTTCCATGGTACTAATACATTTTGTTGGCTGAGCGTATTCCAACTTCTTTCTGATTGCAGGAGACGTTCCATAGGCACCCTGCTCATGTTATTGTTTTTAATCTTTCTCTTTATTTTTTCCTTGTTACAGCTGAGCTTGGTGATTATGATCCTGACGAGCATCCCGAGAATTACATCAGTGAGTTTGAGATTTTCCCTAAGCAGTCACAGAAACTGGAAAGGAAAATAATGGAAATTCACAAAAGTGAACTCAGGTAATAATGGGTAGACATTTGTGATATTGATAAAGGGGAGAAAGTGTCCTCCCTGTAGGGAGCATATAAGTTGTGTTGCGAAGGAGACATATTTGTACTGTATGGGCAGGCTGTTTCAGGTGGCAGTATTTTTGGGCATTGGCAAGGACACACCGGTAACACTATCAATAGTGTGTGGTCCCTGGGGTGGCTGTTTATGAACCATCAGTAGTTATTAGAGACATATATTTTCTTACACATATGGGTTTCTAACTAACCTGAGTTTCTTTCTTTTTTTTTTTTTTATTGTTGGGGATTCGTTGTGGGTACACAGAACCAGGTTACATTGATTGTTTTTGTTAGATAAGGACCCTCTTGTGTTGGTGTTCCACCTCCAAAGGTGTACCACACCCCCTGACTCTCCACCCGCTCCCTCCTTCCCTTTCTCTGCTCTCCCCCACCCACACTGTGTACTAGGACCTTAATTGTCCTCACATCAGAATTGAGTACATAGGATTCTTATTTCTCCATTCTTGTGATGCTTTACTAAGAATAATGTGCTCCACATCCATCCAGGTTAATACAAAGGATGTGAAGTCTCCAACTTAGTGGCTGAATAGTATTCCATGGTATGCACATACCATAGCTTGTTAATCCATTCCTGGGTTGGCGGGCATTTAGGCTGTTTCCACATTTTGGTGATTGTAAATTGAGTTGTAATGAACAGCCTAGTGCAATTGTCCTTGTGGTGAAAGGATTTTTTTTTCCTTCTGGGTAGATGCCCAGTAATGGGGTTGCAGGATCAAATGGGAGGTCTAGCTTGAGTTCTTTGAGGTTCTCTACACTGCCTTCCAAAAAGGTCATATTAGTTTGCAGTCTCACCAGCAGTGTAAAAGTGTTCCCTCCTCTCCACATCCATGCCAGCATCTGCAGTTTTGAGACTTTGTGATGTGGGCCATTCTCACTGGGGTTAGATGATATCTCAGGGTGGTTTTGATTTGTATTTCTCTAATAATTAGGGCTGATGAACATTTTTCCATATGTTTGTTAGCTATTCGTCTGTGTTCTTTAGAGAAGGTTCTATTCATCTCTCTTGCCCAGCGATCTAAGGAATTGTTGGCTCTTTTTATGTTTATTAATTTGAGTTCTGTGTAGATCCTAGTTACCAAGCTTTTGTCTGAATCAAAATATGCAAATATCCTTTCCCATTGTGTAGGTTGTCTATTTGCTTTGGTTGTTGTCTTCTTAGCTGTACAGAATCTTTTCAGTTTCATTAAGTCCCATTTGTTTATTTTTGTTGTTGCAATTGCCACAGAAGTCTTCCTCATAAAGTCCTTCCCCAGGCCGATAGCTGGTAGTGTTTTGGGGATTTAATTGTTTCATGCCTTAGATTAAGGTCTTTTATCCATCTTGAACCAATTTTTGTGAGTGGAGAAAGGTGCAGGTCCAGTTTCAGTCTTTTACATGTGGATATCCAGACATTTAGAACTGAATAGAAAACCAGGAGGTGAAACAAAGATCTTACAGCCACCTAATCTTTGATAAAGCAAACAAGAATATACACCGGGGGAAAGAATTCCTATTCAATAAATGGTGCTGGGAGAACTGGATATCCAACCCGAGTTTCTGAAAGTGAAATTTAGAGTAAATAAGTAACTCTTTCTACTTTGAATTTTTCATTGTCTTTTCGCCTGCGCTGACCATTGCTAGAAGCATTGGCTCCAAGTAGAGTACTCCACTGACAAGGTTCCCTGTGCTGAGCCACTCTCAAGATGACAGATTTAGCGTCTTCTCCTCCCTTTCTCATCTATGATGCTTCAGGACAACAACCACAGAGCAGTAGTGGTAGGGCTGGCAAAACTGCATACGGTATTCACAATGCACTAGACACTGTTCTAAGCACTCTGAACATATTGACTGCTTTAATCTTGACAGCAACCTAGGAGACATTTTATTGATTATTCCTCTAATGCAGATGAGGGAACTGAGGCACAGAGTAGTTAAGCAACTCACCCAAGGTCACACGGGTAGTCATGGTCAAAGCCAGGGTTTGAATTCAAGGTGTGACCTTGGTCTAGTCTGTGCTCGTAAGCACCACATGATGCCTCCACTCTACTTATGCAATCAAATGAAGCATATGTGGGAATCATTGCCCATTTGGAATGCAGGTAACTCAGGCATTCTACTCTGTAAGCAGAAATTAGATACTGTGCACACTGCAGAAGAATTCTTTTTGATAATAATAGCAAGTATGGCAGTGTTATGACAAGTGTGGACGAAGAACTACAAGTGCCGAGATGTGTCCATTGTCTGGGTCTCTGGTAATCATAAAGAACATAGCGGTCCCTGGATTATGACTTCAGGAACAGATAACCGTCTCCATGTGAGGGAGTCCTTGAGCGCCCTGCTTTATGCAGGCGCTCCCCCTTCTGGTGAGTCAGAGAAACGTACATGTGAGGGCTTCAAGGTGTTAGCTTATTTCAGCTTGGAAATATTGTCTTTATTCTTAGAGATGATTAGACATCAAAACATCGTACCTGTTTCTGAAAGAAACGTATCCTCTATGTGGGAAGTTTTAGCATATTGTCTCCCAATGAAAATCTCTGTTGAAAATACATGAAATTCTCATTACTCTTTTGCCATTTTGGAGACAAGTGTGCTATAGGTAACCACAAAGTTCTAACATTCCTGCAGGGGGCTGTGGCACAGGAGGTCCTAGAGATCACGGGATAGGAATTCTTGGATGGAGGAGTCACATCCCCTGTTTGGATGGGTAGGAGATGGGAATGGAAAGGTCTTCTGTGACCCAAATTTGCAGGGCCTCAAGTGCTTGGCCCTTATGATGATGATAAACATCCATTGAGACTCAATGCATGCCTAAACATTGTGCCCGGCACTCTACCCAGGGCAACAGTTTTACCTGGATTATCCCATTCAGTCCTTCCAAACTCTTTTGGGTGGACAGTACTATTACTCCCAGCATGGGAAGAGGAACGGGCAAGCTGGAGTGATTAAAGAACTCGGGCTGGTTCGGCGCCTGTAGCTCAAGTGGCTAAGGCACTAGCCATGTACACCAGAGCTGGTGGGTTGGAATCCAGCTCGGGCCTGCCAAACAACAATGACAACTACAACCAAAAAATAGCCGGGCATTGTGGCAGGCACCTATACTCCCAGTTATTTGGGAGGCTGAGGCAAGAGAATCGCTTAAGCCCAGGAGTTTGAAGTTGCAGCGAGCTGTGAAGCCACGGCACTCTACCCAGGGCAACAGCTTAAGGCTCTGTCTCAAAAAAAAAGAACTTGGGCTGTCAGTGAACAGCAGGGTCAGAGCTTGAGCTCTGGGTTACCCAACACTGACACACATGATCTCACCCCTGTGCCAAGCTTTCCCTGTTGAAAGGGAATCAGTTGGTTGGCTGGACGTTTCACAGTGATCATCATGTGAGCAGTGTCTGAGGATGGAGACTTTGGTCAGGGGAAGAGCCGTCAGTAATTTCTACCCTCAGGCAAGAAAAGCCAAGGACCTGAAAAAGAATAGGAGTGAGGGAAATTGAAAGGAGAGAGTCCTAAGAGACATTGAGCAAGACCTGGTAGCTTACTGGATTTCCTGAGGAAATGAGTGAATCAAAGATTTCAGATTGTTTTAACACTCAAAAAGCTGTAAGTTGGACCCTGTGCCAGCACCTGGGTCTGTTGATATCCCTGAAAGTGGTCATCACGAGCTCAGGGAATATAGGGAGCTGATAGTCAGCCACAGTTTATTAGTCTCGGGGGTAAGTTCCGGGCATTCATCAAAGCTTCTGTTCTATGGCACGTGTCGTGATGCATGTTTGTAATGTCCAGAAAGCCCCTGCAGCGAGGTGGAAATTGTGATGAATGAAACTGCTGGGGATCATGTGACATTGCAAGAACAGCTTCCAGGGTTATTTTCTTGTCTATATTTGCTTGTTCTCCCAAAGTAGTCCTGGGTGTCAATCTGCATCAGTGCAGCAGAGAGAGATTTCAGGGCTGGAGGGAAGGCAGGGAGAGCAGAGGGAGAGGGACTTTCTCCAGTCAGATGGGACACCTGCTACAGAGGGCCTCCACCAGCCCTTAGCTCAGACATCAAGAAAGCCGTGTCCTTCCTCTATAGGGAATTGGGCCTTTGGTTGGATTGCTCTGCAGACCTGCCCGTGCCGGGAGGAGTCACAGGTGGATGAGACGGTGTGAGGCTGCACTGAGGCCTGGCCATCCTGTCCAGTTCTGTCTGGTGACTCTCCCACCAGCAAAAGGACAGAGCACAGCCATTAAGCTGATGCTCTGAAGACTTCCTGGGAGGATTCCAGCTGGTCTTTGTTGGGGTTTGAGGGGCCCAATAATCACCTTTTGGTTTTTGAACTAGTTGAGAAAGAAAACAAAATAGATGCTCAAACATTAGCAGAAACATTATTAACAGAAGCATTATTAGCAGAAATAATGATGAATTACAGTGAGATAAACACGTTCACCTGGGGAAGAGTGGTTTCCTAACCATCTCCTAGCCTTTTCCTTGATTGAAATCATTCTGCTCCTGTTCTCTCTGAGGAAGGGACAAAAGCCACCATTCTTGGGAGAAAATCAATCAGAGAGAAAGAAGCACTTCTCTTTCTGGGAGGATGAAACACATTGGTTAAAGGTGGAACCAAGATGGCCTGATAGGCCAGAATAAAAGAGCTCTGAGAGATGAGGGAGAGGGAGATGGAAAGGGGAGGGGGAAGAGGGACAGGGACAGGGAGAGACACTCTTTGGAGTTTTATGGTGCTCAAAAATAGAAGACCAAGATTTTAATAAGACTTCCTGTGAACTAAATTAGATGCCTTTAAACGTCCAAGAGATTGATGAGTGATGCATGCCAGGATTGAATTTTCTTTCTTAAATATGCTGTATTTTTGACACGCTAGAGGATAGGGTAGGGAAAAGTCACAGTTTTGCAAACATAATAGCATATTATAGTTATTCATTATCTATATATTAGCCAAGATAAGCTAGATTTTGCTGAGAAAACACCCCACAAAGCTCAGTGGCTTAAAACAAGAAAGGTTCCTTTTTGTTCTACTCTATGTCCACCAGAGGTCAGCTGGGGGAAGAGGGATCTGCTCATCATGGTCACTCAGGGAAGTAAAAAGCTTGAATTTTCCAGTTGTTGAGCCAAAAGGAAAAGAGAGCAGCTCTGGGAGGTCCTGCCTCAGCTTGGACGTGATACATATCAATTCCCCTTAGAGCTCTCTGGTCCAGACCAGTCCCACGGTCCTGCCCAGTTCTATTGGGTTCCCAGAAGATGGAGTTAGCTGAGACAGCTGGAAAGCAGCTCCTGATGACCTTCACAATCTCATCGACTGATAAGAGTTATTTTCCTTTTTTATCTAGACTATGTCTTTTTTTTTTTTTCCTGCGGTTTTTGGTTGGGGCTGGGTTTGAACCCACCTCTGGCATATGGGGCCAGCGCCCTATTCCTTTGAGCCACAGGCGCTGACCTAGACTATGTCTTTTTTAGAGAAGTTTAGGTTCACAGCAAAATTGAGAAGGTACAGAGAATTCCTTTATACCCCCTATCCCCACACATGTATCAGCCTCCCACATTAGCCATATCCCTTGCCAGATTGCTACTTATTACAACTGATGAACCTTCATTGATACATTATAATCACCCATATTCCATAGTTTACATTAGAGTTTAATCATGGCATAAACTCAATGGGTTCAGATAAACATATAGTGTAATACCATTATAATATCAATACCATGACAGTATTATATGAGTGAGTTTCATTGTCTTAAAAATCATGACTCCCTCTCCTAAACTCTTGGAAACTACTGATCTTTTTACTGTATCCATAATTTTTCCTTTTCCAGAATGTCATAGTTGTAATCATATGGTAATAGCCTTTTCAGATCGGCTTTTTTCGCTAAGTAATATACATTTAAGGGTTTTCTGTGTCTTTGTATTGCTTGATAGCTCATTTTTTTAGCACTGAATAATATTCCATTATCTGGATGTGATACAGTTCATTTTTCTATTCATCTACTGAAGGACATCTTGGTTGGTTCCAAGTTTGAGTGATTATGAATAAAGCTGCTACAAACATCGGTGCACAGGTTTTTATATGGACATAAGTTTGCAAATCCTTTCTGTAACTATCAAGGAGTATGATTGCTACATCATATGGTAATAATATGTTTGGTGTTGTAAGAAATCACCAAACTGTTTTCCAAGCAACTGTTCTATTTTGCATACCTACCAGCAATGAGTAAGAATTCCCGTTGCTCCATATCCTCACCAATGTTTGGTATTGTCGGTGTTTTGAATTTTGGCTATTTGAGTTTTATTCAGAAAGATTTTTAGGCAGCCATTTTTGGGCCTCTTCATATCATGTGAACTACAGGACAGGGAGACAGATCATTTACATTATTGAATAGATATCTGCTAAAATCCACTGAGGCAGAATGATTCTTCTAGATAAGCATAATTTTTTTTTTTTTTTTTTTTGCCTTCTAGGCTATGCAGTCCCTATTATAGCTGCTAAGCTCTTTTTCCGGAGCAAAAGCAAATGTAGACAATTCATAAATGAGTGGGCCATGATTACATAAATCTTTGTTGACAAAACAGTGGCAGGTTCCAGATTTGAGTATGGGTCCTAGTTTGTTGATTTCTGTTCCAAACATGTGGCAGAGCAGGTCGGGACTAAATTTCCACTTCACTCTCTTGCCTATGTAGATTATTTAAAAGACATTTTGGAGCCATATTTTTTTCAAAACTATGTATGAAAAAGAATCTCTAAAATTACAAATTTTTAGACTTCATTTGGGTTTGATGCGCAGGGATGAGGTCCTATTCCTGAGACTGATGCAGTAAAAGGTTATTCTTCCTTCTGAGGCCCCCTGGTGGCTGGGGGAAGCTGTTGCTGCAATCCCTGGGGATTTGACAATTCTGTTATTTTTTTTGGCTCTCTTGGTTTCTGTTTTTCACAATTTAAATCATGACCATCTGGGTTAAGAGGAAATTCCTGTTCAATCAGTTGAATGCCCAGAGTGGATCAAAGATCAAGAATAAAACTGATTTCACTATGAGGAACTCTGATGGACTTGTCTGGAGGTATTCCCTAGAATTTCAACTCAGCCTTTTCTTTTTAAATTTCAAAATATTAACAGGTACACATATTTTTGTTATGTGAATACCTTTTATAATACTTAAGTTGAGGCAATTAGTAAGCCCATCACCAGAATAACCCCAGAATTAACATGTCGCAGATTGGTAAGTTTTACCACTCGCATCTCCCACTTTCCCTTTTCTTTGTTTTCCAATGTCTTTTACATCTCTTTGTGCCCATAACTTAGTTCTCAATTATTAGTGAATATAAGTGGTGTTTGTTTTTTGATTCCTGAAATACTTCACTTAGGATAATGGTCTCTAGTTCTATCCAAGTTGCTGCAAAAGACATTATTTTCTTCCTTTTTATGGGCGAGAAGTACCCCATGGTACACATATGCCAATAGCACATTTTGTTAATCCACTCATGAATTGATGGGCACTTAGGTTGATTCCACATCTTTTCAATTGTGAATTATGCTGCAATAAACATTTGCATTCAGGGTTCTTTTTGATAAAATGACTGTTTTTCCACTATTCGATACCTAGTAGTGAGACTGCTAGATCAAATGGTAAGTCTACATTTATTTCTTTAGGAATCTCTGTACTGTTTTCCATAGAGGTTATACTAAATTGCAGTCCCACCAACAATGAATAACTGTTCCCTTCTCTCTGCATCCATGCCAGCATCTATCTTTTTTTTTTTTTGAGTTTTTAATAATGACCATTATGACAAAGGTAGCATGTTTTTCCATTATGGTTTTAATTTGCATTTCCCTGATGACCAGTGATATTGATAATTTTTTTCATATTTCTGGGCTATTTTTTCTCTTCTTTTGAAAAACTTGTTCATGTCTTTTGCTCACTTTTTAATGCAGTTGTTTGCTTTTCTGTTTCCGATTTGTTTGAGTTCTGTATAGGTTCTGGATATTAGCCTTTTGTTAGATGTATAATTTGAAAATATTTTCTCCCACTCTGTAGCTGTCTCTTTGCTCTGCTGATTCTGTCCTTTGCTGCATGGAAGCTTTTTAATTTAATCAAGTCCCCTTTATTTATTTTTGTTATTGCTGTATTTGCCATTCGTAGTTATAAATTCTTTGCCTTCTAAGCCAATGTCTAGAAGAGTTTTTCTTCTGTTTTTATTCTAGAACTTTTATGGTTCATACCTTACACTTACGTCTTTTATTCATCTTGAATTAATTTTTGTATGTGGTGAGAGATAGGGGTCCTGTCTTAATCGTCTGCATGTGTCAATCAAATTTTCCCAGCACCATTTACTGGCAGGGCTCCCTTTCCCTGCTTTGTTAAAGACCAGTTGGCTGTAGGTAGGTGGGCTCGTTGCTGGGTTTTCTCTCTTCTGTTCCTCTGGATGTCGCTACTTTTATAGTAGTGCCCTAGTGTTTTGGTCACTATAGCCTTGTAGTATAATTTGAAGTCAAGTAATGTGATACCTCCAGATTTGTTCTTTTTCCTTCAGATTTCCTTTGGCTATTTGGGCTCTTTCTTTTTCTTTCTTGTTCTTGTTCCAAATGAAGTGTAGAATTATTTTTTTCTAAATCTGTGAAATACGACCTTGGTAATTGATGGGAATTATATTGAGTCTGTAAATCACTTTGGGTGGTACAGACATTTTAACAATGTTGATTTTACCATCCCATGAGCATATTTTTCCATTTGTTCACATCAGCCATAATTTCTTTCATCCGTGTTTTATAGTTCTCCTTGTAGAGATCTTTAACCACCTTGGTTTAGTATATTCCTAGGTATTTTATTTCATTCTTTGTATCTATTATAAATGACTTATAGCTGTTGTAAGTGGTATTGAGTCCTTGATTTGACTGTCAGATTGACTGCCACTAGAATAAAGAAATGCTACTGATTTGTGTATGCTGATTTTGTAATCCCGAATCCCGATTTTGGATGCTTGCATGATGGTTTTCATTCAGTTCAAAAAATCTTTTGATTTCCATATTAATTTCATCGTTGACCCAAGTATCATTCAGCATCTGGTTGTTTAGAGTTGAGAGTTCCTCCTGGAGTCGATTTCTAGTTTTACTCTAGTAAGTGTTCTGTGTAAGAAGACTGAAAATGGAAACTTAATCCCTTTTGGATAGAAGGGTCTCTGCTGAGAGGTCTGCTTAGTCTGATGGAGTAAGTAACTTGTTGGTTTTATCTCACAGCTTGTAGTATTTTCTCCTTCACTTCAGCTTTGGTCAAGGTGAAGACTGTATGTCTTGGTGATATTCTATTTGCTATGAATCTTCCAGGCATTCAATGACCTTCTTGTTTCTGGATATCTTCCTCTATACTCTCAAATAGGTTTTACTATTGCCTTTTCTTCTTCTCCCTTAGGGATACCTGGAATTTTTACATCAGTTTGCCTTGTACGATCCATATTTCTCTCAGTGATTGTTCATTCTTCATTGTTCCTTTTGAAATATTTTTTACTGAGTTATTTTGAAACCTTTTTGTTTCTTTGTGATAGGTTTCTACCATCTCCTCAATGCCATTCATCTTACTGTCTGTAATCTGAATTCCACATCTGTCATCCCGACAATTTCCTTTTGGTTTGAGCTCATTAGTGGAGAGCTACGTGTATTCTGATACTTTTGTGGTGGTGAGATAGCCTGTTCTTTCATGTTGCTAGATTTTTTTTATGGTAGTGCCTTCTCATCTTCTCATCTAGGGCCACATTTCTCAGCTCAAAACAGACAGCAGATGTGGTGCACCTGTTCTCTGCTGAGACCTCTGTTGCTCAGTGAGGATACGGATGGGTCCCGCGTGGTGTGCTCACCTCCTACTCCAGAAGCTTGTTTGGGCAGGACAGGGGCAGATGTACTGTGAGCCTTTAACACAGCTGCTCTGCTGCACCTCCCCTATTCTCCCGTGGTTGTCAGTGGGCCACTGTGGTAGGCCTGGCCCCTGAGGGCATATGAAGAAGGTCCACTGCACACATCACACATGCTTGCAGGCCTGGGCAGCCAAGGTGCCAGGCATGTAGGCTGGGTGAGGTTCACACAGGGTGCAGTGGAAGGCTTAACAGGTGCTCATGGCACAGTGGCCCTGTATACCCACTGGGCATGTGGCAGACTGACCTTCTGTTTGGAGCAGGTCAACAAGTCACAGCTCATATGAGGGGTGGAGTAGAGCCCAGAGTGGACCCACAGGGCAGGGCTCTAACTCAGGATAGATCATCCCTGTAGAGTGTGGCATTCAAGCATGCAGGCCAGGGCAGTTTCAGGGTGGGACTCATAGGCAGAGCAGGGCATACTGGGTGTGTACCCAGGGAGCCTGTGCAGGACAGTGCAGGTCCATGGTGTGCGGACTGCCCAGGCCCAAAGGCCACAACTGCTTTGAGTTTGTACTGCTTGGTGCCTTTAGGGCAGTAGTGGCAGCAGTCTAGTGGGTCTTCAGCATTGGGCAGTTGGTGCTATGGGAACACACTCTGCCTGGGTTCCATGGAAAGTGTGGTTGAGCAGCATCACTCAGGCTTCAGCAGTGGGTGCCTAGCCCTTGGTTTCTTGCTCTGCCCAGGGAGGGCCTCCAGTGGTGGCAGCAGTGGTGCCTGGGTGCAGGTCACCTGCTCATGGGGTGCATGTGCGTGCCAGGATTCCCCACTCCCTCCCTGCCTGGCACAGGGAAGGAGGAAGCTGCAGTCACAGATCTTATGGCTGGGGCAAAGTAGCATTCTGGGATTGGGCTGTTACACTGGTCCCCTCCTCAGTGCCCAGGGCTCACAACCCACTATCTCTTCTCTTCAGGGCAATGCCGCTGCACAGCCTCTAGTCTGGTCTCTGTGTCGGTGGCAGTGGGGGGACCTCACTGCCTTCTGGGGTGTAGTCCCCTCAGGGGAAGTGTGGATTCTGGGCTTTTCTTCTAATCCCTTTCCCATGCATGGGCACCTTTCCTAATAACCTCCAGTTCCGCTGAACAACTCGTCCCACTTCCATCTTCTTCACTTTACTCCTGCCTTCTCTCCCTGGATTCCCAGAGCTCTCACTCAGATGATTGACTCAAAAGTGGGTTTCTACTCACCATTTTCCATCCTTTCCATGAGAGTGGCTTTGTACAGGCTGCTTCTAGCCCGCCACCGTGGCCTGCCTCTTTCCGCCAGTCTTACCTGCCTTTTATCACCATTTCATCAGGTTTGCGTTACTTTCACTCATGGGTCATCTGCTTTTCAATATTCGAAAAGCTCAACTGGCAGTAAAGTAGTTTTGATGAAGTATGTTCCTTGCCCTTAAGAAGCAGAAAAATAATCCAGTTAGCCACCACTGTGATGGTCCAGTGTGGCAAGGGTTGTGTGGGAAGTGATGATGATGCGGCACCTCTACACAGAGTAATCGTCTCTATTTCTCAAGATTCACATTCTTTGTAAATCATGTGCCGTGGCTTCCTGGTGGGGAGTTATAGTTTAAATACGTCTGGCTTTCTAGAGATAAATGCCCTGACAGAAGGAGCATCCTCTACCCGTGCTTCTGAAGAATAGGTCACAAGGGCCCTCTTAAGAAATGCTTTTGTCAGTTTTGAGAAGAGTGTTTATTGTGTAAAAGGCAGATGGGAAATGTCCAATTATTTTACAACCTCAATCGTTCTCAAGATGCACTTTCTGTTATCTCTATTGCCTCTGCCTGTATCCCACTCTTTCCCAAGTCCCTTCCAAATCCCTAACATCTCTCCTCCTAATAGGGTATCAAATCCGTTTGCATTTTCTGTTACTGTCTGGTATAATACCCTTTTGAGAAATGGGAAGATGGAACCATTTGGCATCAAATGTTTTTCCTGTAAAAACTAAATCCTTGCATAATGTGTCCTAGAGTCAGGGACATTTCTAGAGATGGATGGGCCAGGGACAAGTGGTGGGCACATCCCAGCCATTAGCATTTTTTATACAGGTGAAATCTGGCTCAAGTGTTGTGAAGGGGGAAAGAGCAATGTTACCAAAATGCAACATGGCTTTGAAGAAGGGGTTATACTGAAGGTGGGCACTAGTCATTACTTATTACATTCTCTGATTACCATATGACATAATATTTTAACTTATGCATAGGGTCAAAGACTCTTGGAACTTTGAATAAGACTATAACAATGCATTTATTCATCTACACTTCTTTCCATCCATCCATCCATCTATTCATCCATCCTTCCTTCCATCCACCCATAATTCATCCAGACACCCAGGCATCTTTTTGTCCATCCAGTCATACAACAAACATTTACTGAAGGGTGGCTTTGCATGGGCCATGTGAAGTGGCCTCGCCCAGATTTTCCACTGCTCTATCACCAAGCTGGGATCCCCTTCATCATTCACGCTCCCTCCTGGCCTCATGCTTTGAAAGATGTTATTTAAATAATGATAGTCATGAAGCAACAATTAATTTGCTTCCAATTTTTGTTAGTCAAAGACAGCTACAACTGCCCTTCTAAACCTTTGACTCTCAAGGCGTCACTCAGCCAACAGCAAAGACATTCAACATCCACTTGCTACACTTGAAGGAGCTTTGGAGTCTAAGGCAAGGGTTATACATGAAAGTCCTCAGTCTACACAATGACCCAGATGTATGTACTTTAGGCCAAATAATAGTTTTAAAAAAATGGAATCAAGTGGCAAATAGGTCCAGCTTTACTTGCAACTAGGGGATCTGATCCCATTGTGCTTTGACTTCTGTGTGGCAACACTCAGCAGCAGTGCCTCTTTTTTGATGGCTTAAATCCATATAAATTTATTCTCTAACAGTTCTGAAGGGTGCCAGAAGTCTGAAATCAAAGTATCATCAGGCCACACTCTCTCTTAAGGCTCTAGCAGACAACCCTTCCTTACCTCTTCCCGCTTGTGGTAAGCGGTACCTCTCTAATAAAAGAGTTATTTGCTTCTGGAATTGCCATCCTCCCTGCTCAGCCAATTCACCTTTTTGCCTTCATTGGTATTGTGTTCACAGCCATCATCTTTTACAGATAAGGAAATACAGTTCTGCGAAATCAACTTATCCAAGGCTACACAATTCGGGAGCAGTAGAACTTAACCTGAAGTCTGACTTTTCATGCATGGTGCTCCAATCTCTCTCCTGTAAGCCTGTCTCCGTGTGGCCCCAGGGTGTCACTGCTATCTCCCTCACAGCATGGCAATTTACCCAAATTTGCACTGTTTTATCTGATGTTATGCATAGAGATGGTCCCTAATGATCCCAAGGAGGTTTGAAAGAGGTACTGTCTCTCTGTAAGTGAAAAAATTGGGATGGCAGACTGGGGATGTTCCCTTCCTTTCTATTCAGGATGTAGAAAGACATGAGATGTGATTTCTCCTAACACCCAAATAAAACCAACTGGCTGGAAAAACAACAAAATCATATTTTGCAAACCCATCTGAGAGCTGAGAATGCAACGAAACCTAAACTTACTAAAATATAGAGCATTTTTTCCCTGGAGAAGGGAGACCCACAGTTGTTTGCACTTCTGCTGGAGTGATGGGAGGAGGAGGAACATGCCATAGGTGGGGGCGAGGGGCAGCTAGCCAGACCTTTCACCACCAGGAAGTACAGTCCCTCTGATGCACCCCAGACCTTTAGCCAGGGAAGTGCAACCTTTGCTGAAACGGCAGGAGAAAGACCTTCTGATGTCCAGAGAGCCAGGGGTGAGACTGAAGAGCACAGGGGTCTCCCGGCAGCCCCAAAGTCTGCAGCCATGCTGTAAAGCACAGATGACTCTTCCAGAGTCTCACAGGTGCTAAGGTAAGATCTGAGGGCATTCCCAAACATTGGAAGCCAGTGGTGAGGAAAATATCAAACCTAACCTAAGTGAAGTTGCAACCGAGTTGCAGCAAAACATAATCTAACTCCAATTGAGGATTCTACTTTTCAGAGCTAGAAGACCAACATAATGAGTTTGATTCTGGAGCTTATAGGCACAAATGGGTCAGAGGGAACCAAACTCACCCTGTTCCCTGACACTTGTACTCTGAAAAGTCCACGTGATTGCTGGCGAGAGTCTCACCTCATTCCATAATTAATGTCCACTAATGGTTTGCATTTGCTCTTGGGATGCTTTATGCTTTTGACTCCATGTAATGATCTGCTAAAGGAAGATCATTAAAAGAGAGATGGTTCCTCTTTGGTCAAAAGTATGCAAAACTTGCAGAAGGGAGATATATAGCTCAACACATAATTACTTGACCTCACCTAATTTATTAGAAAAGTCTATCTTTGGAGAATTGTTAGCTCTTAAAAAGAATTCAACTCATCACTGGTCTTTACCTCTAAACGTCTCATTAGAGACACTGTTAATCTGAGCAGAACATTTCCTGGTGTAAGATTTAAAGAATAGAAAATGATTATTTTCCATTATCAGGTTTTTTGCCAGAAACAAATGCCCAGTGGAAGATTTAAGAGGAAAAAAAATTCTGTTTAATTGGTCTTAGTGACTTCCTGAAAAATGGGTCATTGAGTGGTTTCTTCTTCCATGAGGTGGGGGTCTCAGGAGCGTCAGTGCTATTGGGGTCCCTGCCTTTTCTCTTTTGGTTTTGATCCTTTTGCCTTCTCTGAGTATTTGCAGTTAGTTTTTCCCGTGTGTGACTTTTCCCATTAAGTCTTTTAAATGCTTAGCTAGTGGAGGTCTGCAGTCAAACCCAAGATGAATGAGGCCAGCTTGAGGATTTTTATTTTGACGATGTACTGTCGCTTTGTCATAGATATATCTCAGCGTCCTTCCTGCCTCTTACCCCGGCATAGCATTTCTGATGTTAGTCACATGTGGGGCTAGGTAAGAAGCAAATGCCATTCTGATGGTGAGGACAGAACATACTGTGCGCCAGGCACCCATCTAGCTGCTTTACATTTGCTGCCTGCTTAATCTTTACACCGAATCTTGGAGGTAGATACTAGTATTTTTACCTTCATTTTGCAGAATTAAACAGACATGGATTCTGTGGTTTCCTCCTGTGTTCTGGTCCCAGCTCAAGGTTCAGCAAACCTTTCCTGTACTAGGCCAGCTCATAAATATTTTACACTTTGCAGAAGATACAGTCAGGGTTGCAACTACTCAATTTTGCCACTGTAGCATGACAGTATCCACAGACAATCTGCAGACAAATGGCTGTGACTGTGTTCCATTAAAATTTCATTTATGGATGCTGAAATTTGAATGTCATGTAATTTTCATAGGTCATGAAATATTATTCTTCTTTTGATTGCTTTATAGCATGTAAAAATGTAAAAACCATTCTTAGCTTGAGGGCTATACAAAACAGGTGGCCTGAGGCTTTAGTTTTAGATTTAAATGAGGACATTTCTGCCCCCAATAGGGTGTAAGTATCAGTCACTCAGAATGAATTGATTTATTATTGCTACAATGCAACTTTTAGAATTTGAAAAAAGTTTTTATTTATTTATTTATTAAATAAATATTTATAAATAAATTTTGTAATTACCAAACTCTGGAAGCAGGCACCGCACCTGTAGTGTGCTGCTTCATCTATAAAATGAAGATAAGAATTTCTTCTTTATGAATAGTAAGTGATAAATATGTATATTGCTTGGCAATATAAAACCTTATTTATTTTAGTGGTAGAAATCATGTCATTTGGGGCCGGGCATGGTGGCTCATGCCTGTAATCCTAGCAATCTGGGAGACCGAGGTGGGTGAATTCCTTGAGCTCAGGAGTTTGAGACCAGCCTGAGCAAGAGTGAATCCTGTTTCTACTAAAAAAAAAAAAAAAAATGGCAGTGCCTCCTGGCTCAAAGGAGTAGGGAGCCGGTCCCATATGCTGAAGGTGGCGGGTTCAATCCCAGCTCTGGCCAAAAACTGGGAAAAAAAAAAAAAATGGAGAAAGTAGCTGGGTGTTGTGGCTGGCACCTGGAGTCCCATCTACTTTGGAGGCTGAGGAAAGAGGATCTGTTGAGCGTAAGAGTTTGAGGTTGCTATGAGCTATGATACCTCGACACTGTACCCAAGGGGACAGAGTGATTCTATCTCAAAAAAAAAAAAATGTTATCATGTCATTTTGAAATGCTATGCCATGGTATGCAGGAGAGCAGATAGATGGCACTTGACCATAAAATGTTGGTAATGATGTTGGTACAAGCCCTGCAAAGCACTTTGGAACCAGGTCAACTTGCATTTGCACTTCTTGGCCACGTAAGCTTGTGCGAGTTATTTTTCTCTGTGAGTGTCAGAATCCTCATCTATAAAATGAAGATAAGAATTTCTCCTTTATGAATAGTAAGTGATAAATATGTATATTGCTTGGCAATATAAAACCTTTTTGGCTGCTTGGGTTTAGTAAAAGATTAGCTCTGCGTGTTTATCTGTTAGATTCCTGAACCATACTCTTAGCTCCGGGTCCTTTCAGACTATGTAATATTTCACCTGGTGAGTTCTTTATTATAAACACAAAAAATATTTATTTTTTAATCATTAAAAATATACACTACATAAAAGAGAATATAACAAGAATATATACAATATATGTATCTTTTAAAGGATAATTGACAAAACAGCCATAACCTTTTAACTCTACTCAGGAATGAGAACATCCCCACCCATTCTTAAGTCTCTTCTAAACCTCCTGCCCTTCACCTGCCTTAGGTATACTCTTTTGAATTTTCAGTTAGTTATCTCGTTTTGCTTATGAACATACTTCATACATATGTATCAGTAAACAATGTATTGCTTTACTTTTGTCTATTTTCACTTTCATTTAAATGGTCTCATACTCTATTCTTGTGTCTTATTTTTTATCTATCAACATTGTTATTTCTGAAGTTCTTCCACACTGATGGACATAGCCATGGGGCTTCATTTTAACTTTTGTATAATTAATTTTCTAACATCTGAGCATGCTACATTTTCTGTATCCATTTTTCTGTTGATGGACATCTGGGTTATTTCCAGGTATTTTTTTTGTTTCATTTTTTTTTGAGACGGAGTCTCAAGCTGTAGAGTGCTGTTATGTCACAGCTCACAGCAACCTCAAACTCTTGGGCTTATGCGATTCTTTTTGCTCAGCCTCCCAAGTAGCTGGGACTACAGGCACCTGCCAGAACATCTGGCTGTTTTTTGGTTATAGTTGTCATTGTTTGGTAGGCCTGGGCTGGATTTGTACCCACCCACTCTGGTGTATGTGGCTGGCGCCGTAGCTGCTTAAGCTACAGGTGTGGTGCCTGCTTCCAGAGTTTTGTAATTACAAAGTTACTTGGGCTTGAATAATTCCCCCAGACCAGCGGTTCTCAACCTGTGGGTCATGACCCACAGGAACTGTATTAAAAGGCTGCGGCATTAGGAAGGTTGAGAACCACTGCCTTAGACTAAATACAAACCTAAGTGTGGAATTTGCTGGGCCACAGAGTTTTACAACTTTAGCTTTTCTTGGAAAGTTCAGTTTGTTTGCTAAAAGGGTTGCTTCAGCTTATATTGACACCAACTGGCAAGGGTTCCCAGTGCTTCATATCCTTTTTTCTTAAACTCTTAAAAGGTGAAGTATAATATATAGTCAGAAAAGGGTCCAAAGGACAAATGTAAAGCTCAATGAATTATTACAAGGCAAACAAGCCTGTAACCACTATTGGGGTCAAACAGAGAAGGAGCATGCCTCAAATCCCTTGCTATGCCCTTCCCTCTTCCCCAAAAGCAATCATGTCTTCATCTTTTAACACCTTAGTTTTGTTTGCTCTTTTTGGAAAGCCATAGAAATGGAATCACATAGTGTGCATTCATTATGCCTGGTGTTTCAGTACAATTTGTGTTTCTATAACTGTGTATCAGAGACTGGGTAATTTATAAAGAAAAAGAAACTTAATTTTCATAGTTTTGGAGGCTAAGTTCAAAGTCAGGGAGCTGCGTCTGGTGAAGGCCTTCTTGCTGGTGGGGACTCTCTGCAGAGTCCCAAGGGCTCAGGGCATCATGTGGTGGGAAGGCATGAGCATGCAAGACTGAATGTACTCATGCCGGCAGAGCCCTCATGACTTAATCACCTCGTAGAAGCCTCACCTCTTGATACTATTATATTGAGGATTAAGTTTCAATGTGACTGTGGGGTGGGGGAGGACACTTGAACCATGGCATCTGGCTTATTTTTTTTCAATTTTATTTTTTTGTGATATTCATTCATTTTATTGTATGCAGCTTTAAGTTCTTTGTTTTCATGGCTGTATAGTATTCCATTGTCTACCCAATCTACTGCTGATAGACATTGAGTTATTTTCCTGTATTTTTCCATTACACATATTACTATTATGAAAATTTAATAGTGCAACATGCACTAGTTTCTGTTGCATGTATAATTATGAGTGGTATTGTTGTATTGTAGGGTGTATTCAACTTCAGTGGATAATGCCAGAGAGATTTCTAGATTAGTCCTACTAAATTGCTCTTCTAACAACAGTCTACGAGGGTTGCTTTGGCTGCACATCCTCACTAGTTCCTATTTTTGTTAGTCTTTTTGATTGTATCTACCAGATGGATATGTTAATGTTCCTCACAGTTTTAATTTGTATTTTCCTGATCTTTAAGAGATTAAGCACATTTTCATGTAGTTTTGGGCTATTTTGACGTCCTATTTGTTAAGTGCCTATTATGTCTTTTGCCTATTTTTTTCTGGGTTATTTTTTCTTTTTAACTTTTCATTTATTGATTCATAGGAGTTTTATAAAATATTCCAGGTAGTAGTCTTTTTCTGGTCATACATGTTGCTGACATCTTTCTCCACACTGTGGTTTGCCTTTCCTCACCCTGGACACTAACTCGTGAAGACAGAAGTCTTTGAGTTTAAGGGCGCATCCTCTGGAGCTGTGCAGCGCTGGCATCCTGCTGCCATCTGAGGTTGGGTGTTTGTGACTAGAACTAGATGCTCATCAGATTTAGGAAGGACAGGAAAGTGGTCAGAGACCACCTAGTCAAGGAAAAATTATTCATTTTACGACATAAACTTTCAAATGATAACCTTTCCCAATTTGTTCCCAGACTGCGTACAAAAAAAGGGTGTGCTTTAAAATCAAACTTGAATTTTAAGAATGAACCATGTGTGGCTTATAAAAAAGTGCTGACAACTTAATCAATGATGAAAAGTGGCTAGCTCTCTAGATCAGAGGAGTTCTAATTAGTCGGTGGCAGAATGAGGGCCTTTCAAATAAAGTGGGAAGTCTGCCCAGGAGCAAAATTGATCTCTGAGGCTGTGCAGGCACACAGCTGCTTTGGCTCTGGTCCTGGTTCACTTTGACCTCACTCTGTTCTCGGTTTGGGTCACTAGGCTGAAGTTCTGCACTGAGGACTGTCCGAGTGAGTTGCTGCTTAGTGACATGTTGGCTATCAGAATTTCAGTTGCTTTGAAACAACTTTAGTTGAAAGGATGAGTGTATAAATGAGTGTATGTATTTGTGAAATGAGAGAGAGAAAGTGCTCCATAATAATTTTTGATACAATTCATTTTATTTTTTGGTGAAAGGTATTACTTCAAGAAGTTATAGGAGAGATATGCAGGGAGAAATAACTGTGTGCATTTAGGAAATGCCATTTCCCAATTCCCATTTCCCTGTCAGTATAGTCCATAACTTTCTTGAGTCTACTGTTACTTTATCAAAAGGAGAAATGATTATAATGACTGTGTCTTGAAAAGAATGGAATCCAAGAAATGACTAATGATAGCAATTGATAGATTGCAAAGGCCCATGATGTGCTGATCAGGATAAATAAAGAAAGATGTCCCTTGTATATTTTACAGTGAAATTTCAGAACTAAAACTGAAGAAGAAGACCTGACAGGCTCTAGAAAGATTGTATTTTCCTAAAGCATGAATTCGAGTTAATTCCTCAGAGGTATTCTGTAAAGGATGACTTTAAAAATTCTCTCTTCTATTCAAAGAAAAAGGTTGCATATGTAACAACCTTCCCTTCCTTTCCCAAGTCCCTAAGGATTAGAAAGGGGAAAGAAAGAATGCTGTTTTAGATCAGGAGTTCTAAGATGTCACTGGAAGACAGAAAACAGAGGGGATCCCAGGCCGAACACATACGCAGGGGAGGAGTGGCTCTGGGTGCTCCGGGCAACAGATACATGGAGCAGCCATCGCCGTGAATGGGCAAATGCACGTGGAGCAGCTTTGACCCCTTCCTGTGGTTTCCTTATCCTGAATCATGGGCAGCAGCAGGCTTGAGCTGGAGGTGCCCTGTGTGTGGGCAACACCTTGAAAGAACTAGAACTTCAGCTCAATATGAAGTTACTGATATTCTTTCCCTGTGGAACATGCCAGCCTTCTCTGCAACCTCTGGAGGCCACTATATTAAACAGACACATCAGCTATAAAGATGAGTGTCCAACCAAGAATCTTCAGACACTTAAAGAAGCAACAACTCCATAAAAGAGAGATTCTAGGCACACAAAAGGACCTTCCCAAGGGGCAGCATGAATGGAGCCAGCAGGATTGGGCCTTAGCAGAAATGAAGTGGTCATTCTCAGAGGGAAAAGAGGAATTTATGTCCATAAAATAAGAACAGGCTGCTGCTTCAAGACCCACACAGACATTATATTAGAAATTAAATATTCATTATTTTTTTAAAAACTTATGTATGAGATGAAAAGCAGAATGCACATAGCTGAAGGTTAAATGAGGCAAGCTGGAAGTTTGAATTGAGAAACAATTCAAAATGTAGTACCAAAAGGCAGAGGTATAAAGAATGAATTACGGGTTAAAAGACCTGGAGAAGAGACCTAGAAGTTTCAAAATCCACTAACTAAAACCCCTCAAAGGAAAGAAGAGAGTGGTTAGGGGTGGGGAAGGAGGAGGGTGAGGGAGGAAAGGAATCAAGAAATGGTCAAAGAAGAACATGAGTTATTGGGTTAAAAATCTCCAGGGGTGCCCAACCTGCAGTATGCAGGCTGCTTGAGAATTATGTGAGGAATTTTTTGTTTATTTGTGGTGTCTGATAAATATGCACGAATCTTTTTGTATTTCTCATCAGCTTTTGTTTGTGTTTGTATATTTAATGTGTGGCCTAAGACAACTCTTCTACCAATGTGTGGCAGAAAAGAAAAAAGCTTTTCCTCCTGTGGACATTGATCACGATGAAGAAAATGAAGATGCTCCTTAGATGTATCAGAGCAAAATTACAGTACACTATGGGTAAAGGAAAGATCTTGAAAGGCTTCAGGGAGAAAGTACAGGAGATGCTGATGTGATTTTGAAGCATGAGGACTCTAACTTGTCTTAGGAGTGGGGTAGGGTACAATCCACCTCTGGGGAGATGCTTGAGTGGAGATAGATTTAATACTGCCATATCATTTTGCATTTTGAAAATAAAAAATGAATTACTAATGTTTTCCATAGCAAACTCTTCTTGCTTTTTAGAGTTACATAATTATCCTTGGGGAATGATTCTGATTCCTTAGATACATGTGGGATATTAATTATTAGTCAAAGTGGGGTCTTTGAAATGTTCCACAATTCTGGTTTAGAAGTTAGCCCTGAAAGGGCTTCACAGTCATCTATATTTGTAGCCTTTTCCCCCTTGATCTTGTTAACCACCTGGAGGACAGTGCTAGGACTCGTGGTTAAGATTTCTTTTAGAAACAGAGGGCTTTCCACCTTTCCTTGGAAGGGTGGAGCGTTCATTTTACGGCATATCACTTACCCTGGATAACGTTTTTAAATGAGTTGGGAAGAACAGATGCTGAGTTTTATTTCGTATTAAGACTGAATTTGCAAGGGCCTACTTATTGGTTACTTGATACCTTGATTAACTGTATGGGTCACTAGAGTACATGTAGGTTTATGATGGAACAATTAGCTAGAGAACATGAGCTCAGGATTCCTCGTGGTGAGGAAGAAGGCTTAGTCTTACTGATTTCTGTTTATGTAAGGACCTCTCTCTTTATTTAGTTTAGAATGTTGTCTTTTATTGATGAAAAGGACATCATGTTTCTAGTATTTTCTGTTTTAACTTCAATTTTTCTTGTGTAACTTTAGAGGCCAGAGCCCACCGGTTGCTGAATTTAACTTACTGCTGAAAGCTCACACTTTGGAAACCTATGGGGTAGATCCTCACCCATGCAAGGTAATGATCCCTCACTGTGGGTCACTATATAATGATTGTTTTGCTTAAAAGAGAATTAATTGGTGCTCAGGCCTGTCAGAATTCTCTTAGGGTTTTTTCACTGCCTGACCCACGGCCTCTAATTGGGAGGGACACCGTGGGCTGGAGGCTCACGCTGTGGCGGCTGGTTTTCTCCACTGCAGTCTTCCGATTGCTCACTAATTGCTACATGGTGGTGACATTTTCCTAAATTAACATACATGAATTCACTCACCAAAGTGACAGGATCCTGACAGATTTACTTTCAAGGCCAATTGCCAGCAAGAATGCAGTCTTTAAAAATGGGAAAGTGGAAGAACAAAAGAAAGATTTAAAATTACATGTTAGCATCAGGAGTCCTTTCCCTTGACTCATATTATTTGATGGTGTTTCTCTGGAGGGCAAAGTGCAGACCACCTATATCAGAATCACCTGGGTCTCACCCAGAGCCACTGAATCAGAATTCTGGGGCTGCAGCTGGGGAACCTGCTTTTTTGTCAGGCTCCCAGGTATGCTCACATGCACATGCCCAGAAATATTTAATGGAAGTGACACTCTCCTTTCCAGGCATTAAAACTAACTATGCATAATGCCGGAGGTGGCAGGTTCAAACCTAGCCCCGGCCAAAAACGAAAAAAAAAAAAACTAACTATGCATCACCCAGACATCAGCCCTCATCCTAACCTAAGCATTTTTATCAGCCATGCTGTTAAAAATAACAATTTGAGTTTTACTGGAACATTTCTTTTCTTAGTTTGGACCAGCTAATGGTATTTGTTAAGGCACAAGTCCTGTGGCTCTCAGTACACGATGCTCATTAGAAGCACCTTGGGACCTTCATGAACACCTGTTGCCCAGAATGCACCCCCCCACCACCACTAATTACGTCAGGGTCTGTGGGGGTGGAGGCCAGGCTCCCAGATGATTCCAGGGTAGAGAGCTGGTGGTGTTTGTTCCTATTAGTATTTACATCCTCTTGTTCTGCCTACATAATTGGTTTTAGAATATTTGCCAGCTCTCCATTCCTAAGAAGGGCTTGTTTATTCCATTTAGTGAACGAGCTCCTACATAGAAGTTTGAACTTCTCTATTTATTTTATTTATTACTTGGAGACTGACTTGATCTTCTCATTGTTGTTACTCCTTTGCTTTCACTTTTCTATGAGATGCGTCATTTTCCAGGTCTAGGCTAGAACCACAATAAGCTTTTCTGGAGATATTTTTATACTGAAATTGCCAGAAATCCTGTGTGGGTTTGCATCAAGTCAGATTAGCTGCTCAGAGCTTTGGTTTCATTACATTAGAGTGCTAATGGCAACCAAGGACAGTTCGCTCACCTTGCAAAGCAGATACAGAACACAGGCAGCCCTGTCAACTTGGCAGTAGACAGTGATTTGGGCAAAGACAGAGTGATTTTTCTAGAAGGTCCTTCAAGAGCCATAAAGTCCATTCCTCAAAGGAAAAAGCTACAAAATCGTGGACCTCCCCCAAATTTTGGAAGGCCTGCTCTTAGAAGTTCCACTTCAAAAATTTAGTTTATTGCTACAGTCATTGGAATTAATATGAAACTAACCTGGTGCACAGATGAATAAGTATACCATGTATCCTTTTTAAAAATTTTCTTAATCCCAATAGGTTTTTTTTTTTACTATTTTTTTTCAGGATTCAACCGGCACAACAACATTTTTAGGATTCATTGCTGCAGGCTTTGTGGTATTTCAGGGAAATAAGAGAATCCATTTGATAAAATGGTGAGTACCTCTTTGGAAAACTGGCTTACCATTTTTCTTTTTCTTTCTTTTCTTTTCTTTTTTTTTTAAATTAAATCATAGCTGTGTATATTAATGCAATCATGGGGTACAATGTGCTGGTTTTATATACAGTTTGAAATATTTTCATCAAACTGGTTAACATAGCCTTCACAGCATTTTCTTAGTTATTGTGTTAAGACATTTATATTCTACACCTAGTAAATTTCACATGTACCCTTGTAAGATGCACTGTAGGTGTGGTCCCACCAATAACTCTCCCTCCACCCATTCCTCCCTTCCCTCTCCCACCATTTTTCTTAACCTTGTTTGCCCTCCTCCCCTGTCTGGCTTTTTTGGGAATTATCAGGTAGAAGGCCTAGCCTTGGAGCTTCATCAGGAAGGGATTTATCATCTGTAATTCAAAGTCAGTCTACGTGCCTTCAGTGGGGAATTGGATTTGTCAGGCTGAGGGATCAACTCAGGAGGTCTGGGTTCAGGGGCTGTACCTTTAGGGAGAAGGTGCCCAGTATCACTGGTAGCCTTTACTGCTCTGGGGTCTTGGGGTGGGTCACGGCAGGTCTGGGTGGGATACAGTTATGAATTTTCTGGAACGACTCAGACCCACTCTCCCCTACTTAGTTCTCTCCTCTTCTGTTGAACCCTTGGTCCAAACTCACCTTTTGTTATCTAATGCATCAGTGAAGATGGTTTGTGCAAAAAGTAACAGGAATGTCTACTCAGAATGGCTTGCAAATACAAAGACTGATCAGTGCACAAACATGGTTGCTCCATGTTGGTTAACTTAATTGCCCGATCCCTCTGTGAAGAATTTAGACCTCTGTTTTCTCCATCCCAGGGTGGTGGCTTTTGTCCCCAGGCTCGTGTTCCCCACAGCAGTGTCCAGAGCCTGGAGAAGAGCAGCCCCTTTCTACATGTCTCCTTTTAAAATAGAGGTAACTTTTTTAGAAGTCTGTAGGAGACTTCCTATGTGTCTAATCGGACAGAATTTGGTCACATGTGCAGACTCTGCATGAAGGAGAGGCCTTAGGAAGGATAATGTTTAGGTCATGTCAGTAAGAAAGTAGGAGGCTGGAGCTTGGTAGGTGACCAGCAGTTTCTGCTGTGTCCCATTAAGGGACAAATGGCTTTGGTAAAGAATGAGGAAGGCTGAACATGAATGCAGTGGAATATCGTAAAGGCTCTGTCTCCTTCATACCTCTAGCCTTACTCAGTTTCTTCTTTGGTGGTCACTGACAGGCTTATCACCCTTGTGGCTTATTGGCTTGTGGGCTCACCCTGAAGACTCCTTGGGTCTGAGTTTCTTCTCGACAGGCCAGTGGGTATCTTTGGTCCAGGGTGGGATATGCCCCCTTGCACTTACCTGAACTTCAGTGTCATGGTTCTGGTAGCTTCTAGCTTTCTCCCAGCACCTCTTTATCAAATCCCTTCCCTTTCTTAGCACCTGCCTTCCTTTCCAACCTTCTGTAGTAATAGTCAGCTAATGTACACTCCACTCCCTACATCCCTGCCCTTTTGTAGGATCAGCCCTCCCTCCTAAGATCCCAATTTTTCTAAATAGCTTTTTTTCCCTTCTGTCATTGCCTTTCACTCAATTCATACTTCCTTTTGCGGGGAGGCAGGGTCTCACTCTGTATCCTAGGCAGGAGTGCAGTGACATCCCTGCAGCTCACTGCAACCTCGAAGTCCTAGGCTCAAGGGATCCTACTGCCACCAACCTGAGTAGCTGGGCCGACAGGTGTGCATCATAACACCTGGACAATTTTCTTATTTTTTGTAGACCTGGGTTTCATTCATGCTCAGGCTGGTCTTGAACTTATGGCCTCAAGTCATCCTTCCATGTCAGCCTCTCAGAGTGCTAGCATTACAGACTTGAGCCATTGCATCCAGCCAAATTAACTCATACTTTCGACTCCCTGTATGCCCATTTGTTCTCTTCTTCCGCAATTAGCATTCTCCACACTCTTATGTACCTTTAATACACCACTTAACTTCTCTGAGTCTCAGTGTAGAGATGCATAAAATGAGGATTGGTATATCTGGGGGCCTGGGGGGTGGGGAAGGGGAAGGGACAGGAAGGAAACAAATGGAACAGTGTGTGCGAGAATGCTTTTTAAATCTGGTGTGCTTTGTGAACCAGAAAGTGTAATTTACACATAGCATGTTGGTGTCATCCAGTGTTCTTCTCTAAATTTTCAGTACCTTGCAAAGAAGCACTAATGTCAGTCATCTTCAGTCCATTCCGGAACAGTTTCCCTAAGGGATTCTTACTGATTTGGGGGGGTGGGGGGCCTGTGTAATTTGGGAGCTTCCCCACCTTGCACTAGGACTGCAAAAGGCAGGGAGGCACTGAAGGATGTTAGATCCTCAGGTCTCTGAATTGACTGAGCCCGGGAATAGCTGGGTTAGAACCTGTTGTGGGTCAGGGCAGGTTAATGGCAGGTATCCCTCCCCAGTGGGTCTCCTTTTCTCCTGGGTACACCGAGGAGTGGAGGTGGCTAATCTCCGGGCCACGTTCTCTGGCATCTTCCTCTTGTCTGTATCTTGTTGGTGTTTCTGGTGCAGTGCTGACGCAGACTCCACCCTCCTCGGCTTCTGCTCAAGCGTGTGTGTTTGTAACAGCTATGTGCATGTTACTAAAACAAATTTTATCCTAGATTTTTTTTTTTAATCCAGAGAACTTTGTCACTCTCCCAAATTACCTACCAAGGTTAAAAGAGATTAACGTGGCTTAGGGTCATGTCTCACTATGCTGGGAGTTAGATCAAAGGAACAAAAATAGAATTTTCTCCTCTCTTTCCACGTATCTTCTCAAGGAAGTGACCTGTGTCTCCATGGCAGGCAGATTTCCATCAGGCAGGTCCTTAAGATGAAATCTAAAGTCACTATTTTGACCTCAATTTGTCATTCTTCAAGTTATTCTCATAATTTTGAAATTCTCAGTATATAAACACAAATCTTCTGTTAACACGGAGAACAGGGAGGAGAAATTTTCAGGGTGGTGGATATGCTTCTTGGAGATGGACGTGGAAGGATGAGAAAGTCAGTCCCTGTGACTCCATGTCATGTCATTTGCAGAATCTGAAATAAGCACGTTCTTCTACTTTGCTAAGGGGGCTTGCAGTTCCTCTTGGTCACTAATATCCACAAACATGCTAGAGCTGTTTGGAAGAAAGATGCAGCCTCACTGTAAAACAATGGCATAAATAATTCTGAATTGTCTGTGGATCCTCTCTTGGGAAGAAAATTGCTGTATAATTCACTTGGGGCTTTCTGCTGTTCATTAGACCTGTACCGATGGTAAGATAATCTTGTTTCCTTGCAGTCTGCTTGGCATTTTGTGAGCTGGTGGATTCCTATGGGAAATACGGGTACCTTGGTTAGCTGCCATTTTTTTTTTCTTCTCACCCAGAGATTTTCTTTTCTTAGGCCAGATGTCTGCAAATTGAAGTTTGAAGGGAAGACATTTTATGTGATTGGCACCCAAAAGGAGGTCAGATACTGCTTTTCTAACTACCTGTTGTTGTGTGTGCGTGAGAGAGATTCAAGATCAGGCATGCCTTTAGTGTTATAGCCCCCCAATACTGTCACTTTGAAATCTGTGATGGTAGTAGAAGCTATATGCTGAAAACATTTTAGAGGTAGACAAACACTGGTTTTGTACATTTAAGAATAAAGTCAGTGAGCAATGCTGATTGTACACCCCTGTGTGAAAAATAGACTGGGATAGACTTGAGAAAGAAAAGATGAAACCTCTGCCTACCTTTTTTCTTATTTGCCAAAATTCATGAAATGAATGAAGAATACTTGCAAAGTTAAATATCAACCAGTGCTGGATGGAGTATTTATAAACAGTCTAGAAGTCCTGATAGTCTTAAAGTAAAAGCACTACCAGGTAAAGGTTGTGGGTTCACCAGGGTTGTGGGTTCCCTGGGGGGTGGAGGGGAGGCCATTACCGAATGCAAAGCCTCCGAGCTAGTTCTGCAAGTCTGCACATTTTCTTGATCCTAGTTTTAGCTCAAGTACTGGTTAGTTATTCAAGGATGGCAAATAAGTTTTTAAAGTAATTCAAGTCTGACAGAGAGATAGGTGATGCCTGGAGTGTTGAGGATTGTGAGGCTGCTTTTCTTTTTATCAGAAACAGGGCCTAGATAGATGGGTGATGTCTGCAGAGGCTGAGAGAAGTGGGGAGTACCATTTCACCATCGCTTTAAGGAACATAGTAAAGGGATAACTTCAAATCTGTGTGGCTGGAAGCGGGATACAAATGGTAAATACCTGTGGAAAAATCATTAACTGTATTTAACCTGCCTTTTTTTGTCTTGTTATTTTTTTATTAGAAAAAAGCTATGTTGGCATTCCATACTTCAACACCAGCTGCTTGCAAACACCTCTGGAAATGTGGGGTGGAGAACCAGGCCTTTTATAAGTAAGTAGCTTTTCTTCAATTTATCACAGGCTGTAAAATCACCCAGGCAACTCCTTATGTATTACAAGGGCTGCATAGTCATTTCTTGTAATAGAGTTCTTTTTTATTATATTCAAGTGAATTATAAATGTGGTGACTCCCAGCCTGACCAAGTCCTCACTGAGCTTTATTTGGGGTGTTTCCCAGAGAATTGCTGTGGGCTAGTGTGTGTGAAATTGATGTTTCTATGAAATATGTCACAAAATCAATTTTTGTTTAGGTAGCCCCCAGAAGCAGACCTTGAGATAGAGTTTAGGGCAAGAAGCTTATCTGAGATGTGGTCAATGGATATACAAGCAAGAGGATGAGTGAGAGAGATGGGAAGCCAGCAATGTAGGTTGCATTACTAAGCAGTTAACTGCTGTGGGCAGCTGAGCTCAGCTCTGCTTGGGAGCTCTGAGAGACTATAATGTGCCTTAGAGTTCTCCCGCTGGTGGGCAAAGTAGGGATGCTGTTTATCTACCAATTCTCTGTTCATTTTGATTGAGGGCTGCTTTGAAAGGCAGAGTTAATACTCTCTAGTACTTCTGGTTTGTTCTGAGAGTGAGTCCAATGTGCTCTCACAACTAAAAAAAGAGACCTTTGGCAGAGACTCTCATGTGTTCCTAGAAGGAAGGCCTCAGTGCAGAGAAAGGACAGCCAGGGTTTATGGGTGGAAGGCTGTCAGAGTCTAGGATCATACACAGGGGAGTTAGGAGGGGGAGATCCTTCTGGGGATAGAAGGACATCCTGGCCTGAGCAAGGGACCAAGGTAACAAAGTGGAGGGCATAGCTTGGGGAACATGAAGGTAGATGAGGCAGAAAAAGAGGCGATGAGGGCCAGGAGGTCTTGGGGCAAAATGCTGGAGCTCAACCAGCATGAAAAGGCAGCAGAGGTGCTGATGGTGATTGCTTTGAAGGCCCACAGGCAGCCTGCAGAGGGAGCAATGAAGAAGTACCCGACACACAGGCCTCCCCAGAGCCACCTCCATGAGTCCTCTTTGGAAGGATTTTGGCTCAGCCTTGAAAATCCTGTAGTGAAATCACAGGGTCCCTATCAAGGAATAACTTACAGACATTAATTCATTATCTTTCACATTTGCTGTTTCATCACATGCAAGGCAGTCAGTTGGTAGATGGAGCCAAATAAACTCAAAAACAGATTTGAAAAGAGGTGGAGGGAGAGAAAAAAAACCGCAGTCTGGAAAATCTGTTTTGCCCCTTTTGGGGTAATGTAGATTAGCTGGGAGCTAGCAAGGAGGGCAGTCTGATAATTCTGTTATTGCCTAGGTCACCTAAGCATGCCAGAGAAGTCCCTTCAGGCATTTGTGGATGCCAGAGAAGACCCGGGGGAGGGTTGAGCTCTGAGCACAGACTGCATGCATTTGACAGAGCCCTTGTATCAGCACCCCTACTGTAGTCAGGCCAGCCACCCTGCCTCACCCACTGGGACTTCTAACCTCTAATATTTGTGCTGATCTGAGACTTGCTGGAAACTTTCTCCTTTATCCTAAAACCATCCTGTTCCTTAGGAAAAAGGGGAGATGCCACTTGCTGTGGCCCAGCTGTGTAGCTGTGGACAGGTCCCTGGAGCACTGTCTGGCCTCATTCTTCTCACCTGTAGAATGAGGAGACTGGAACTGACCTGGGCACTGGCTTGCATCATTGTGGCATAGCATGAGGAATGTGGGCTTGGATATAAAGGGGCGCAGGTTGGGATTCAACTCTGTAGCTTACTAGCAGTGTGGCCTTGAACAAAGCTTTTAAACTCTTTGAAACTCATCTTTATTTTTCATCCATGAAATGCAATTGGTAATACCTGCCTTGCAGTGTTCAGTTTTGCCAGGCACATTAACCCATCTATAAGTGGCAGCCACTGCTGTGACTTCAGTTACTGACCCCTCTTGCTAATGGTGGGAGTTTTTTGAGTGCTAGTGGGATGCAGGCCCAGTCCCTTTAATGTTGAAGTCTCTGATTCTGATAACCTCAGGGGTGGGAGCACCTGCTTCCTGCATGGCTCCTCCCCTTTCCCAAGCAGGGGTCCTGGACCTGCGTTTCACTCTAGTTCCCTGGCACTGTGTTTGAGTGGTTATAGCTAGAAGAGTGAGGCTCTGATCTTTTTTCTCGGCTTTGTTTCTTCCGTTTTTACTTCACCTGCATGGGAGCAGGAAGGCCCTGTGGCTGTTGCCTGTGAATTCCCTAGTGAGCTTTTAAGGCAAGAATGTGCTGCTGGTTGTCACCTGGCCCAGGGCCACCGATCTTTTTTGAAAGCCCTGGCTCTGACATCTGCTGCCTGGGAACTGAGCCCAGAAGCAGAAACTCTGATTTTCCTGCCTACTCTGGACCTCAGGGGATCCCCACACAGACTTAGTCACCATTTAAAAGCTTCCTTATACCACATGTTGTCTGTCAAGGTGCTGCCAACCCACAGCACGAGAGCTCATGCCTGTAGGCGCTGGTTCCCTGAAAGCACACTGGGTGCATTGAAGGGTTCAGTGGATCACTGGCGTTTTCATTCTCTGAATCTTTATTTCATACCTGTTTTATGCTGGACATTGTGCTGGGCACTGGGGACATGGTAGAGCCTCAAGTGACACATACTATCTCCAATTTGGTATGGAATTGTGTATAGAGGATAAAGGTCAATCAGTTCCTCATTTGGAATTTGGTGTGCAAGAGGAACAATAATATTATAAAAAAGAACACAAGCTAGCTCCCTAAACCAGTGCCTCTCGCCCTTTAATGAGCACATGAATTACCTCCCCTCTGGGGAGGGCTTGAGTTTCCATATGTCTAATAAGCTTCCAGGCCATGCTGTGCGGTAGGTCCACAGACCACACTTTGAGTAAGGAGGTTCTACGCCAGTGGTTTTCAGTCTGGATTCACATTTGCATCACCCAGGGGAGCTTTGAAAAAATACCAGAGCCATGGTCCTTGCATGCTTGCCCAGCCCCAATTCAATCATAATCTGGAATTTCACCAAAACTTGTGCACAAGTGTTCATAGTAGCATTATTCATAACAGCCAAAAAGTAGAAACAACCCAAGGGTCCATCAGCTGATGAATGGATGTATGCACTATGGTAGATAGTGAAATATAACTTAGCCATGAAAAGGACTGAAGTACGGACACCTACTACAACATGGACAGACCTTGGAAACAGTACGCTGAGGGAAAGACACCATTTACAAAACACCACGTGTTGTAAGATCCCATTGATATGAAATGTCCCAGATAGGCAACTGTTGCTTAGAGCTGTGGGTGAAGTGAGGAGGGGACATGTGGAGTGATTGCCAGTGGATACAGATTTTTTTTAAAATGACAGAATGAAATATTTCAATATTAGATGGGGTGATTAGCTTTTTTGATCATTTTTGAAAACTTTGTACATTTTGGTGGGTTTTAGTTTAATTCACAATCTAAAAAGGTGAACTTTATGGCATGTTCATTATATCTCAATAAACCTGTTATTTTAAGAAATCTGGTTCGAAGTGGAAATGTATCAGTTTCATTCCATTTAGAATGATATTGGCTGTGGGTTTGTTGTAGATGGCTTCCATCAGTTTAAGAAATGTCCCATCTGGCTTTGCACCTGTAGCTCAGGCGGCTAGGGTGCCTGCCAGTAGCTGGCAGGTTCAAATCCAGCCCAGGCCAAAAAATAGCTGGGTGTTGTGGTGGGCACCTGTAGTCCCAGCTACCTGGGAGGCTGAGGCAAGAGAATTGTTTGGGTCCAGGAGTTTGAGGTTGCTGTGAGCTGTGACACCAAGGCACTCTACCCAGGGTGACAGCTTGAGACTCTATCTCAAAGAAAAAAAAATGCCCCATCTATTCCTATTTTCTTAAGTGTTCTTGTCAGAAAAAGATGCTGAATTTTGTCAAATGCTTTTTGTGCATCTATTAGGAGGATCATATGGTCTCTGTTTTTGCTTCTATTTATGTGGCGAATTGCATTTATGGATTTATGTTGGACCGACCTTGTATCCCTGGGATAAAGCCCACCTGATCATGATGTATAATTTTTTTTGATATGTAGCTGTATTCAGTTTGTTACAATTTTATCAAATATTTTTGAGTCAATATCCATTATTGACATTGGTCTGTAGTTTTCTTTTCTTGGTGGGTCCTCTCCTGGTCTTGGTATCGGTTGTGACAAGGATGTCCACTATTGCCACTGCTTTTCGCCATAGGGCTGGAAGCTCTAGCTAATGTAATTGGGCAAGAGAAGGTTATCAAGGGTATTCAAATGGGGACAGAGGAGGTCAAACTCTCACTCTTTGCAGATGATATGATCTTCTACTTAGAAAATACCAGGGACTTAACCACAAGGTTCCTGGAAGTAATCAAGGAATGCAGTAACATCTCAGCTTACAAATCAATGTCCACAAATCAGTAGCATTCATAGATTCTGTAACAATCAAGCTGGAAATCAAATCAAAGGTACAATACCCTTCATGGTAGCTTCAAAAAAATGAAACACCTGAGAATATACTTGACAAAGTATGTGAAGAATCTTTAAAGAGAGAATTATGAAAAAAATAGACATTATTAAAATGTCCATACCACCCCAAACTATCTGAAGATTTAATGCAGTCCCCATCAAAGTACCAATGTTATACTTTGAAGAACTTGAAAACATAGTACTTCATTTCATGTGGCACCAGAAAAAACCCTGAATAGCCAATGTAATTCTGACAAATAAAAGAAAATCTGGAGGCATCATGTTGCCAGACATTAGGTTATGTTACAAGTTTACAGTGATCAAAACTACACGGTCAACAAGATAGAGATGTAGATCTCTGGAATCGAATAGAGAACCTAGAGATGAACTCAGCCACATATCACCAGCTGATCTCTGATAAACCAAATCAAATCAGACATGGAGAAGAGAATCACTACTTAATAAAGAATGCTGGAGAACTGGTTAGCTATTTGTAGAAGACTGAAACTGGACCCACAACTCTCACCACTTACAAAAATTGACTTTGGCTGGATAAAAGATTAAATTGAAGATACGAATGATAAAACTTCTAGAAGAAAGTGTGGGCAAAACTCTTGAAAAATTGGCTTGGGAAGAGATTTTATGAGGAAGACCCCGTTGGCAATTGCAACAACAATAAAAATAAACAAATGGGACATCATCAAACTAAAAAGCTAAAGGTAAAACAACTGTATGTAAAGTGTACAGACAACCTTCAGAATGAGAGAAAGTATTTGCATAGTATGAATATGACAAAGGGCTGATAACTAGAATCTACAGACATCTCAAACCAATCGATAAGAGCAAACAATCCCATTTTTTTTTTTTTTTTTTTTTATTGTTGGGGATTCATTGAGGGTACAATAAGCCAGGTTACACTGATTGCAATTGTTAGGTAAAGTCCCTCTTGCAATCATGTCTTGCCCCCATAAAGTGTGACACACACCAAGGCCCCACCCCCCTCCCTCCGTCCCTCTTTCTGCTTTCCCCCCCATAACCTTAATTGTCATTAATTGTCCTCATATCAAAATTGAGTACATAGGATTCATGCTTCTCCATTCTTGTGATGCTTTACTAAGAATAATGTCTTCCACTTCCATCCAAGTTAATACGAAGGACGTAAAGTCTCCATTTTTTTTAATGGCTGAATAGTATTCCATGGTATACATATACCACAGCTTGTTAATCCATTCCTGGGTTGGTGGGCATTTAGGCTGTTTCCACATTTTGGCGATTGTAAGTTGAGCTGCAATAAACAGTCTAGTACAAGTGTCCTTATGATAAAAGGATTTCTTTCCTTCTGGGTAGATGCCCAGTAATGGGATTGCAGGATCGAATGGGAGGTCTAGCTTGAGTGCTTTGAGGTTTCTCCATACTTCCTTCCAGAAAGGTTGTACTAGTTTGCAGTCCCACCAGCAGTGTCAAAGTGTTCCCTTCTCTCCACATCCACGCCAGCATCTGCAGTTTTGAGATTTTGAGATGTGGGCCATTCTCACTGGGGTTAGATGATATCTCAGGGTTGTTTTGATTTGCATTTCTCTAATATATAGAGATGATGAACATTTTTTCATGTGTTTGTTAGCCATTCGTCTGTCATCTTTAGAGAAAGTTCTATTCATGTCTCTTGCCCATTGATATATGGGATTGTTGGCTTTTTTCATGTGGATTAATTTGAGTTCTCTATAAATCCTAGTTATCAAGCTTTTGTCTGATTGAAAATATGCAAATATCCTTTCCCATTGTATAGGTTGTCTCTTTGCTTTGGTTATTGTCTCCTTAGCTGTACAGAAGCTTTTCAGTTTAATGAAGTCCCATTTGTTTATTTTTGTTGTTGTTGCAATTGCCATGGCAGTCTTCTTCATGAAGTCTTTCCCCAGGCCAATATCTTCCAGTGTATTTCCTATGCTTTCTTGGAGGATTTTTATTGTTTCATGCCATAAATGTAAGTCCTTTATCCATCTTGAATCAATTTTTGTCAGTGGGGAAAGGTGTGGGTACAGTTTCAGTCTTTTACATGTAGACATCCAGTTCTCCCAACACCATTTATTGAATAGGGAGTCTTTCCACCAAGGTATGTTCTTGTTTGGTTTATCGAAGATTAGGTGGTTGTAAGATGTTAGTTTCATTTCTTGGTTTTCAATTCGATTCCAAGTGTCTATGTCTCTGTTTTTGTGCCAGTACCATGCTGTCTTGAGCACTATGGCTTTGTAGTACAGACTAAAATCTGGTATGCTGATGCCCCCAGCTTTATTTTTGTTACTAAGAACTGCCTTAGCTATACGGGGTTTTTTCTGGTTCCATACAAAATGCAGAATCATTTTTTCCAAATCTTGAAAGTACGATGCTGGTATTTTGATAGGAATGGCATTGAATAGGTAGATTGCTTTGGGAAGTATAGACATTTTAACAATGTTGATCTTCCAAGCCATGAGCATGGTATGTTCTTCCATTTGTTAATATCCTCTGCTATTTCCTTTCTGAGGATTTCATAGTTTTCTTTATAGAGGTCCTTCACCTCCTTCGTTAGGTATATTCCTAGGTATTTCATTTTCTTTGAGACTATGGTGAAGGGAGTTGTGTCCTTCATTAGCTTCTCATCTTGACTGTTATTGGTGTATACAAAGGCTACTGACTTGTGGACATTGATTTTATATCCTGAAACATTACTGTATTTTTTGATGACATCTAGGAGTCTTGTGGGTGAGTCTTTGGGGTTCTCTAAGTATAAGATCATGTCGTCAGCAAAGAGGGAGAGTTTGACCTCCTCTGCTCCCATTTGGATGCCCTTTATTTCCTTGTCTTGCCTAATTGTATTGGCTAGAACTTCCAGCACTACGTTGAATAGTAAAGGTGACAGAGGACAACCTTGTCTGGTTCCAGTTCTAAGAGGAAAAGCTTTGAGTTTTACTCCATTCAGTAAAATATTGGCTGTGGGTTTGTCATAGATAGCTTCAGTCAGTTTTAGAAATGTGCCACCTATGCCTATACTTTTCAGTGTTCTAATTAGAAAAGGATTCAGGATTTTATCAAATGCTTTTTCTGCATCTATTGAGAGGATCATGTGATCTTTATTTTTGCCTCCGTTAATATGGTGGATAATGTTTATGGACTTGCGTATGTTAAACCAGCCTTGCATCCCTGGGATGAAGCCCACTTGATCATGATGAATGACTTTTTTGATGATAAGCTGTAATCTATTGGCCAGGATTTTGTTGAGAATTTTTGCATCTATATTCATGAGTGAGATTGGTCTGAAATTCTCCTTTTTGCTTGGGTCTTTTCCTGGTTTTGGTATCAGGGTGATGTTTGCTTCATAGAATGTGTTGGGGAAGATTCCTTCTTCCTCAATTTTTTGGAATAATTTCTGCAGTACAGGAATAAGCTCTTCCTTGAAGGTTTGATAGAATTCTGGAGTGAAGCCATCTGGACCAGGGCATTTTTTGGTTGGAAGATTTTTTATTGTTTCTTTGATCTCGGTGCTTGAAATTGGTCTGTTCAGAAGCTCTATTTCTTCCTGGCTAAGTCTAGGGAGAGGGTGTGATTCCAAATATTGATCCATTTCCTTCACATTGTCAAATTTCTGGGCATAGAGTTTCTGATAGTATTCAGAGATGATCTCTTGTATCTCTGTGGGATCAGTTGTTATTTCCCCTTTGTCATTTCTGATTGAGGTTACTAGAGATTTTACTTTTCTATTCCTCTTTAGTCTGGCCAATGGTTTATCTATTTTATTTATTTTTTCAAAAAACCAACTCCTTGTTTCATTAATTTTCTGAATGATTCTTTTGTTTTCAATTTCATTGATCTCTGATTTGATTTTGGATATTTCTTTTCTTCTACTGAGTTTAGGCTTAGATTGTTCTTCTTTTTCCAGTTCCGTAAGATCGCTTGTGAGATTGTTGATGCGCTCTCTTTCTGTTTTTCGAATGTAGGCATCTAAAGCGATGAATTTTCCTCTCAAAACTGCTTTTGCAGTATCCCACAGGTTTTGGTAGCTTGTGTCTTCATTATTGTTATGCTCAAGGAAGTTAATGATTTCCTGTTTTATTTCTTCCTACACTCACCTGTTATTCAACAGAAGATTGTTTAATTTCCATGTCTTTGGGTGAGGTTGAGCATTTTTGTTAGAGTTGAGTTCCACCTTTAGTGCCTTATGGTCTGAGAAGATACAAGGTAAAATTTCAATTCTTTTGATTCTGTTGATATTTGTTTTGTGTCCCAGGATATGATTAATTTTGGAGACTGTTCCATGGGGTGATGAGAAGAATGTATATTCTTTATCTTTGGGGTGGAGTGTTCTATATGCGTCTGTCAAGCACAGTTGTTCTAGGGTCTCATTTAAATCTCTTATATCTTTGTTTAATTTCTGTTTAGAGGGTCTGTCCTGCTCTGTAAGAGGAGTGTTAAAGTCCCCTGTTATGATGGTATTATCAGTATCATATTGCTCAGACTGAGTAAGGTCTGTTTCAAGAATCTGGGAGCATTTAAATTGGGTGCATAGATATTTAGAATTGAAATGTCTTCTTGTTGTATTTTTCCCTTGACCAATATAAAGTGACCATCTTTGTCTGTTTTGACTTTAGTTGCTTTAAATCCACATGTATCTGAAAATAAGATTGCAACTCCTCTTTTCTTCTTAATTCCATTTGCCTGAAAAATTGTCTTCCAACCCTTGACTCAGAGCTTTAATTTGTCTTTTGAAGCCAGGTGTGTTTGTTGTAGACAGCAAATAGATGAGTTGTGTTTTTTAATCCAGTCAGCCAATCTACGTCTCTTCAGTGGGGAATGCAAGCCATTAACATTTATTGAGATAATTGATAAGTGTGGTAGTATTCTATTCATCTTATTTTGTGAGAGTCCATTGCTTAGTTTTATCTTTTGCATCAGTGTGGAGGTTAGGTTCTGTCCTTTAATTTCTGAGTTCTTACTTTGCTACTGATCCATTGTGGTGGTCTGTGTGCAGAACAGGTTGAAGTATTTCCTGTAGAGCTGGTCTGGTTGTGGCGAATTTCCTCAATGTTTGTATATCCGTAAATGATTTGATTTCTCCGTCAATTTTGAAGCTTAGCTTAGCAGGGTACAGAATTCTGGGCTGGAAATTGTTCTGTTTAAGTAGATTAAAGGTAGATGACCATTGTCTTCTTGCTTGGAAAGTTTCATTAGAGAAGTCTGTGGTCAATCTGATGGATTTGCCCCTGTAGGTCAACTGGCGCTTACTCCTGGCAGCTTGCAGAATCTTTTCTTTTGTCTTGACTTTGGACAGGTTCATCACAATGTGTCTTGGAGAGGCTTGGTTAGAGTTGAGACGACCTGGGGTCCGATATCCCTCTGAAAGCAGTGTGTCAGAATCTTTGGTGATATTTTGGAAATTTTCTTTTATAATATTCTGTAGTATGTTTTCCATTCCTCTGGGGCATTCTTCTTCCCCTTCTGGAATTCCTATAAGTCGTATATTGGAACGCTTCATAAAGTCCCATAATTCTGACAGTGAACATTCTGCTTTCTCTCTCTTCTTTTCTTCCTCTTTTACTATCTGAGTTATCTCAAGAACTTTGTCTTCTACCTCTGAAATTCTTTCTTCTGCATGGTGTAACCTGTTGCTGATACTTTCCATTGCATCTTTAAGTTCCCTAATTGACTGTTTCAGTTCCTTCAGCTCTGCTATATCCTTTTTATATTCTTCATATCGTTCATCTCTGATTTGATTCTGTTTTTGTATTTCCTTTTGGTTATTTTCCACTTTATTAGCAGTTTCCTTCATTGTTTCCATCATTTCTTTCATTGTTTTCAACATGTGTATTCTAAATTCCCTTTCTGTCATTCCTAACATTTCTTCATAGGTGGAATCATCTGCAGTAGCTACCTCATGGTCCCTTGGCGGGGTTGTTCTGGACTGGTTCTTCATGTTGCCAGGAGTTTTCTGTTGATTCTTCCTCATGAGTGGTTTCTTTTATCCGTTTCCTTGCCCTAATTTTCCTTTCACTTCCTCTTGCTCTTTAAGTTCTCGTGCCTGTGGACTAAGGGTTGCAGGACCAGAGGGGTGAGAAGGTTGAAGAGCAAGAAAGGGATGAAAGAAAGGAAGACCAAGTGATAAGAAAAAAAAGAAAAATAGAGAAAGGAGAGGGAGTGGGTAAAAGGAATATTGACAAAAAGAAGAGAGGAACAGAAAGAGGGAGACCGAACAATATAGGTGTACAGTAGGGTACTTTGACACAACATTAAAAAAAACCACCTTCGGGGGGTGCCCTGTTGGGTGGTTCCCTTGAGGTCAGCAGCTCTTTGCTAACCTGATCAGACACAGTACCACACCTTCACCCAGTAGAGAGTAAAGACAAAAATGCTATAAATCAAACCAAAACAAGCAAATAGAAAACTTTACGGGATAAAATTGGGTGAAAAACCGAATAATAGCAGTAGAAACACTAGCAGAAATGAAGTTCTAATTACTGAAAAAGACAGCAATGGGAAATTATAATTAAACTAGAGAAATTGAGAAAGAAAAAGGATCTGTATGGAAAACGTTGAACTTATAAAACACAACAACATCAACAACATCAAAATAAACAAACAAAAATAACAACCAAAAAAAAAAAAACACAACCAAAAACAAAGCAGTATGTATATGTTATTGAATATTGTCTGGGCAACACATGGTCTTCTGGGGTATGAGATGTTAATCACAGTTCTGATACGACTGGAGGGTGCTGATTTCTCAAACTCCAGCAGGTAGACACCCTAAATCTCTCTTCAGCCCACTTAAAAGGCACTTTGAACTTGTTCACTTGCTGAGCAGAAGCTTTCCCAGGGAAGTGCTTGTCGCTGGAATCACTGCTGAAGTGCTATCCACTTACCCAGTGTGCCAAAACTGGTCTCACTCTGCTCCTGATGGTTAGGGCTGCAAGGCGGCTCAGACACCGCCCTTAGGCTACTTGGTCGCTGGGTTACCAGCTCCCACCCAATTGTAGCTCTGCGACCCTGAGGGCGGAGCTTGCCGGGGCAGATGGCTCACAATGGCTCCAGGTGACCCACGCCAAACACCATTAGCTCCGTCTGGCTCAGCGGCTCAGACTGGGGCCCTAGACAACGGCCAAATTTCTCCGCACTCCCGCTCAGGCTCTCCCCAAGGCAGTTCAACTGAGTGCCAAGTCCAAGGACACCAAAACAGTTCACAGGTAAGGCCTTTCTGGTTTGCAGTCTCGCTGCTACTGAACTTACAGTTGCGGGTGGGTTTAGACCGATTGAACACACGCGACCACTTGCCGGTTTTCCACTGTTTTAGTCCTCCTCTTGGGGTCCAGAAGTCTCTCGCTGACTCCCTGTATCCGCGCAGGGGTGATGATAGGCAGATCCCACCAGCCAGAGATGCCTGGAGTTCTATGTCCCCAGACTCATGGTGCCCAGATGCAAGAAAGCTGTTACTCGGCTGCCATCTTGCTCTGCCTCCAACAATCCCATTTTTAAGTGGGCAAGAGATATGAACAGAACTTTCTCTGAAGAAGAGACGAATGGCTAATGCTCGTCATCCCTAATCATGTGAGAAATGCAAATCAAAACCATCCTGAGATATCACCTGACCCCATCCCAAAGTCCCAAACCTGCAGATCCTAGCATGGATGTGGAGAGACGGGAACACTTTTACACTACTGATGGAATTATTAATACAGTCTCTATGGAAAGAAGTATGAAGACTCCTCAAAGAGCTAAAAGTAGACTTTCCACTTGATCCTGCAATCCCATTACCCAGAACAAAGCACATTATTTTACCCTAAGGACAGTTGCACTAGCATGTTCATCGCAGCCAGTTCACAATTGCTGAGATATGGATTCAACCCAAGTGCCCATCAACTCATGAGCCAATTAATGAACTGTGGTATAAGTATTCCATTGAATACTATTCAGCCATATGAAAGATGGAGACTTTACATCTTTTGTATTTACCTGGATGGAGTTGGAAAACATTCTTCTTAGTAAAGTACCACAGGAATAGAAAAGCAAGTATCCATTGTACACAATACTAATATGAAACCAATAAACAAACAACTACCCTCCCACATGAGAGGAAAACACAATTAAATACAAATGGGGGGAAGGAGAAGGAGGGAAAAGTGGGGGGGATTGGTAAGCTCTCACTTAATGTGTACAAGGTAATTATATACAGCACATCCCTCTAGGTGAAGGGCTCAACTATAACAAAGACTTTATCTAACACCCATAAACAATGTAACCTAATATGTGCCCTCATATTAAGTTAATTACTTAGAAGTGTATAATCTGAAATACATTTTTTTTTAAAACAGAGCATCAATTGAAAGTTAAAATAAAGAGGGCGGCGCCTGTGGCTCAGTCGGTAAGGCGCCGGCCCCATATACTGAGGGTGACGGGTTCAAACCCGGCCCCGGCCAAACTGCAACCAAAAAATAGCTGGGCATTGTGGTGGGCGCCTGTAGTCCCAGCTACTCGGGAGGCTGAGGCAAGAGAATCGCTTAAGCCCAGGAGTTGGAGGTTGCTGTGAGCTGTGTGAGGCCGCAGCACTCTACCAAGGGCCATAAAGTGAGACCCTGTCTCTACAAAAAAAAAAAAAAAGAAAATTAAAATAAAGAAATTCGAGTCTGGAGTGAGGTATCTAGGTATTAGTTGTGCTAAAATTTTCCCAGGTGGTGCTAACATGTAGCTGAGGGTTGAAGACATCTCTTTATTCCAGTAATTCTCTCAAGCTTGTGTTTTAAGAATACTTCCAAGTGATTCTGTTGCTCACTGAATTGGATTTGTAGCCTTGTTCCTCCAATTCGTATCGTGGGAACTTGGTTAAGTGACTGTCCCCTCTCTGCCTCAGTTTCCTGGTGTAAAAATGTGGATTGCTTCCTCCTAGGAGAGAACTTGAGGATAAAATGAATTAGTTGATTTAAGGTGCTTTGGATGGGAAATGGCCTGTAATATGGGCTCAGTAATAACAAATGTTGTTATTGTTGTGATTAGTCTGGGAGCTCTAAACCATGATTTCAATGGGAAATTGTGTTGTTGGTTACAGAGGTGGCTTGCTGGAGCACCATCCTGTGTTCCCCCAGAACTTATCCTGACCTATGACTATGTCCCTGGTGGAGCAGGTGCCCGAGGAGAAAAATGCAGACTGGGGCAAAGGGCTGCCTGGATTTCTCTGTGAGGTCCAGTGTTTGAGCAGGGACATGCCTTCGTGCTGAGGTCCTGATGCCAAGTTGGAGATGGGAGTGGGAGAGGGCAGGAAAGAAAGAAGGCAGAAGGCTGGAGGAGAGCGAATTGCTATTCTAACTAGGTTGTGAATTCATTGCTTTCCATGGGAAGAAGACTCTTCCCCTGGGTTTGCTATTGAGAGAAGGGTCTGCTAAATAGAACACCTGAAACATTTCAGCTAGAGTTAGAGCTCTTTTATTTGCTTTTAAAGTGTCTAACATAGTTTCCTAGAACTTCATAATTTAGAGAATTGACTTTGGTAGCTCCATAGTGAGAAGGCAAGAAAGAGGTTTCGAAGTCATATTAGGAAGGGAGGGGAACTGTTATGTAATGGGCAGGTACTATGCTGGGTACTGCTGAATCATTTCATCTTGTGTAATCCTCCTCAGAGTGCTATGAAGTATGCCTTACAACACCCTTAACATTTAACAGTATGGGGAGAAACAAGGCAGGGCATGGTGGCTCACACCTGTAATCCTAGCACTCTGGGAGGCCAGGGCGGGTAGATTGAGCTCACGAGTTCCAGACCAGCCCTAGCAAGTGAGACCCTGTCTCTAAAAACAAAAATAAAAACAAAATAGCTGGGCATTGTGGGTATCTGTGGTCCTATCCACTTGGGAGGCTGAGGCAAGAAGATCACTTGAGCCTAAGAGTTTGAGGTTGCTGTGAGCTATGATGCCAGGGCACTCTACCCAAAGTGACAATGTGAGACTCTATCTCAAAAAAAAAAAAAAAAAAAGCTACATGGTATGACCAAGGTTAAAGAATCAGAGGCAGGTAGGAGTCTGGGCCACTTTCTCTCAGGTGAAACGTCCTTTCTTGGGTCATCTAAAGAGAATTTGGGGACTCAGGGGTTCTCAAATGCAAGTAGGCTGCCTTGGAATCACTTGGAGGTGCTTGACTAAAATACAAATCACTGTTCAGATCTGCTGAATGAGACTCTCTGCTGATCAGGGCTGAGAAGCTCTGGTTTTTTTTTATTGTTAAATCATAGTGTGTACATTTGTGCAATCAAGGGGTACAATGTGCTAGTTTCATATACAATCTGAATATTCTCATCAAACTGTTCAATTAGACTTCATGGCATTTTCTTAGTTATTGTATGTAGCCATTTGTATTCTGCATTTAGTAGGTTTCGTCTGTACCCATTCTAAGATGCACCGTAGGTGTGGCCCCACCCATTACCCTCCCTCCACACTAACCTTCCCCCTCCCTTCCCTCCCTTGGCCCTTTCCCCATATTCTTGAGCTATAGTTGGGTTATAGCCTTCATATGAAAGCTATAAATTAGCTTCATAGTAGGGCTGAGTACATTGGATACTTTTTCTTCCCTTCTTGAGATTCTTTGCTAAGAATATGTTCCAGCTCCTTCCATGTAAACATGAAAGAAGTAAAGTCTCCATCTTTCTTTAAGGCTGCATAATATTCTGTGGTATACGTGTACCACAGTTTGCTAGTCCGTTCGTGGGTGGATGGGCACTTGGGCTTCTTCCATGACTTAGCAATCATGAATTGGGCTGCAATAAACATTCTGGTACAGGTGTCTTTGTTATATTGTGATTTTTGGTCTTCTGGGTATACAGCTAGTAAAGAAATTATAGGATTGAATGGCAGGTCTATTTTTAGATATCTAAGTATTCTCCAAACATCCTTCCAAAAGGAATGTATTAGTGTGCATTCCCACCAGCAGTATAGAAGTGTGCCCTTTTCTCCACATCCACACCAACATCTCTGATTTTGGGATTTTGTTATATGGGCTACTCTTACTGGGGTTAGGTGATATCTCAAAGTAGTTTTGATTTGCATTTCTCTGATGATTAAGGATGATGGGCTTTTTTTCATGTGTCAGTAGATCGTGCATCTGTCTTCTTTAGAGAAGTTTCTCTTCAAGTCCCTTGCCCACCCTGAGATAGGATCACGTGTTCTTTTCTTGCTAATACGTTTGAGTTCTCTGTGGATTCTGGTTATTAAACCTTTATTGGAGCTATAACCTGCAAAAATTTTCTCCCATTCTGAGGGCTGTCTGCTTGCTTTACTTAGTATATTCTTGGCTGTGCAGAAGCTTTGTAGTTTGATCAGGTCCCAGTAATGTATTTTTGATACTGCTTCAATTGCCTAGGGAGTCCTCCTCATAATATATTCACCCAAGCCAATTCCTTCAAGAGTTTTCCCTGCACTTTCTTCAAGTATTTTTATAGTTTCATGTCTTAAGTTTAAATCTTTGATCCAGTGAGAGTCTATCTTGGTTAATGGTGAAAGGTGTGGGTCCAGTTTCAGTCTTTTAGAGATCACCAGCCAGTTCACCCAGCACCATTTGTTAAACAGGGGATCTTTCCCCCACTGAATGTTTTTAATTGGCTTGTCAAAGATTGAATAACGGTAAGTAGCTGGATTCATCTCTTGGTTCTCTATTCTGTTCCAGACATCTACTTCTCTGTTTTTGTGCCAGTACCATGCTGTTTTGGTCACTATCGATTTATAGTACAGACTCAGGTCTGGTAGCGTGATTCCTCCTGCTTTGTTTTTATTTCTGAGTAATATTTTGGCTATTCAAAGTTTTTTTTCTGATTCCATATAAAATGAAGTATTATTTTTTTAAGATCTTTAAAATATGACAATGGAGCTTCGATAGGAATTGCATTAAAATTATATATTGCTTTGGGTAGTATAGACATTTTAACAGTGTTGATTCTTCTCAGCCATGAGCATGGTATGTTTTTCCATTTGTTAACATCTTCAGCTATTTATTTTCTTAAAGTTTCATAGTTCTCTTTATAGTGATCTTTCACGTTCTTTGTTAGATAACTCCCAAATATTTCATCTTCTTTGGCACTACTGTGAAAGGAATAGAGTCTTGACTGTTTTTTCCGCTTGGCTATTGTTGGTATATATAAAGGGTACAGATTTATGGGTGTTGATTTTGTAGCCTGAGACATTGCTGTATTCCTTGATCACTTCTAAAAGTTTTGTAGTAGAATCCCTAGTGTTATCCAGATATATGATCATGTCATCTATGAAGAGTGAAAGTTTGATCTCTTCTGACCCTGTATGGATACCCTTGATCGCCTTTTCTTCCCTAATTGCAATGCTAAAACTTGCATTACAATGTTAAAGAGCAGTGGAGACAATGGGCAACCTTGCCTGGTTCCTGATCTAAGTGGAAATGATTTCAATTTAACTCCATTCAATACGATATTGGCTGTGGGTTTGCTGTAGATGGCCTCTATTGGTTTAAGAAATATCCCTTCTATACCAATTTTCTTAAGTGTTCTGATCATGAAGGGATGCAGGATATTATCAAAAGCTTTTTCTGCATTAATTGAGAAAATCATATGGTCTTTAATTTTTAGTTTGTTTATGTGCTGAATTACATTTATAGATTTACATATATTGAACCAGCCTTGAGACCCTGGGATAAATCCCACTTGGTCATGGTGTATAATTTTTTTGATGTGTTGTTGGATTCTGTTTGTTAGGATCTTACTGAGTATTTTTGCTTCAATATTCATTAGTGATATTGGTCTATAATTTTCTTTTCTTGTTGGGTCTTTCCCTGGTTTAGGTATCAAGGTGATGTTTGCTTCATAGAATGTGTTGGGTAGTATTCCTTCTTTTTCTATATTTTGGAAGAGGTTTAGTAATGTAAGTACTAGTTCTTCTTTAAAGGTTTGGTAGAATTCTGACGTGAAGCCATCTGGTCCTGGGCTTTTCTTTTTAGGGAGATTTTGTATGGTTTATGCTATTTCAGAACTTGATATAGGCCTGTTCAACATTTCCACTTTGTTCTGGCTAAGTCTTGGTAGGTGGCGTACTTCCAAGTATTGGTCGATTTCTTTCAGATTTTCATATTTCTGAGAGTAAAGTTTCTTATAATATTCGTTAAGGACTTTTTGAGTTTCTGAGGGGTCTGTTGTTATTTCATCTTTACCATTTCTGATTGATGATATTAGAGATTTTACTCTTTTTTTCCTGGTTAGGTTGGCCAAAGGTTTATCTATTTTATTGACCTTTTCAAAAAACCAACTATTTGGTTCATTGATATGTTGTATAATACTTTTGTTTTCAATTTCATTTAATTCTGCTCTCATTTTGGTTATTTCTTTTCTTCTGCTGGGTTTGGGGGTTGGAGTATTCTTCCTTCTCCAGTTGCTTGAGATGTCCCATTAAGTAATTAACTTCCTCTCTTTCCGTTTTCTTGAGGAAGGCTTACAGTGCTATAAATTTCCCTCTTAGGACTGTCTTTGCAAGATCCCAGAGGTTCTGATAATTCATGTCTTGATTGTTGTTTTGTTCCAAAAATTTGGTGATTTCCTTCTTAATCTCGTCTATAACTCATCTATCCTTCAGCATAAGGTTGTTTAGCTTCCATGTTTTTGTATGGGTATTTAGTTTCCTGTTGTTAGTGAGTTCAACTTTTATTCCATGATGGTCTGAGAAGATGCAAGGAATAATTTCTATTTTTTTTTAAATTTGCTGAGGTTAGATTTGTGGTCTAGGATGTGGTCGATTTTGGAGTATGTTCCGTGGGCTGATGAGAAGAATGTGTATTCAGTTTTGTTGGGATGAACTGTTCTGTAGATGTCTTTTAAGTCCAGATGTTGAATGGTTACGTTTAAATCTAAAATTTCTTTGTTTAGCTTCTTTTTGGAGGATCTATCCAGCACTGCTAGAGGGGTGTTAAAATCTGCAACTACTATGGAACTGGAGGAAATCAAGTTGCTCATGTCTGTTAGAGTTTCTCTTATATAATGAGGTGTGTTGTGGTTGGGTGCATAAATATTAATAATTGAAATCTCATCATATTGAGTATTACCTTTAACAAATATGAAGGGTCCATCCTTATCCTTCCTTATTTTAGTTAGTTTAAAGTGTATTGCATCTGTGAATAGGATTGCAACACCTGCTTTTTTCTGCTTTCCATTTGCCTGGAGTATAGATGACTATCCCTTCACCTTGAGTCTATATTTGTCTTTTAGTGTAAGATGAGATTCTTGTATGAAGGAGATTTCTAGTTTGAGTTTTTGTATGCAGTCAGCCAACCAGTACCTCTTTAGAGGACAATTTAAACCATTCACATTAATTGAGAATGTTGATAAGCCTTTCGAGAGTCCGCTGGACATTTTTAATCCTTTTGCGACTGTGGAAGTTGGAATTTGATCAAAATTTTCTGGGTGGGTTTGCTTTTGTGGTGGAGGATTATGCTGGTCTTTATGGAGGATAGGTCTGAGAATATCCTGGAGAGCTGGTTTAGTTATGGCAAATTTCTTCAACATGTGAATGTCATTGAAGTATTTAATTTCTCCATCATAAATGAAACTCAGTTTAGCTGGGTACAGGATCCTGGGTTGAAAGTTATTTTGTTTTAGGATATTAAAAGTCAATGACCATCGTCTTCTAGCTTGAAAGGTTTCAGCAGAGAGATCTGCAGTTATTTTAATATTCTTCCCTTGTAGGTAATGGTTTTCTTTCGTCTTGCTGCTTTCAGAATTTTCTCCTTCATATTAACTTTAGTGAAATTGATTATTATGTGTCTGGGGGATGTCTTATTTAGGTTGAGTCATGCTGGAGTTCTGAAACTGTCTGCTATCTGAATTTCAGAATCTCTTGGCATGTCTGGAAAGTTCTCCTTCATAATCTCATGGAGAAGAGACTCTGTGCCTTGTGAAGCCGCTTTGTTGCTTTCAGGGAATTCCTATAAGATGAATATTGATTTTCTTCAAATTATCCCAGAGCTCTCTGAGAGAGTGATCTGTTTTTGCCCTCCATTTCTCTTCCTCTCTGAAAGTTTGGGAGTGTTCAAAAACTTTGTCTTCAATGTCAGAAATCCTTTCTTCTGCTTGCTCCATTCTGTTACTGAGGGATTCTGCCATGTTTCTCAGATCTTTGAGGGCTGCAACTTCTTGTCTCAATGTGTCAAAATCTTTGGTCATTTGGTCTTTGAATTCCTTGAATTCTTGAGACATCTTTTGGGTTACTGCTTGGAATTTTAATTTGATCTTATTTGCTATCCAGATTCTGAATTCGATTTCTGACATCTCAGCTATTTGTTTGTGCATGGGATCTTTGCTGTTTCTGCCCCATTGTTCCTTGGGGGAGTTGATCTACTCTGATTATTCATATTGCCAGAGTTTTTCACTTGATTTCACCTCATGATTGTTTTTCACCATTGCCTCTGGCCATCCTCAGGGTTGGGGTGGTTTCTCTCCAAGATTAGACGCCAGCGGGATCACTCTATTTTTGCTGGATCTTTGTAGGGAATGACCCTGTGTAGCTCCTCTGGGGAAGCCCCAGCCAGGGAGTTCTGATTGTGGGAGCAGCTCCAGAGTGTGACACACCAGGATCCAGCAACTGGACATGGGGTGATGCACATGGTTCTGGGAGTGCCTGGCACCCAGTGACTTTGGCACAGAGTCCCAAGATTCCAGCAGTCTCTGGCCAGGAGAAGGGCTCCCCACAGAGGCAGGGAGGGCTCCGGAGGGCACATGGCTACCAGAGTCCCTGGCCAGACCATCTTGCTGGAGGTGTAGCGGGTCCCTGTGCAGCTCTTACCAGGTCCTGGCAGGCGCAGGTCTTACAGAGGTCTGGGATGGTCCTGGCAGGGTTGGGAGGGTGCCAATCACGGGTCCCGGTGCAGCTCTTCCAGCGGTCCGGAAGGGTTCCAATTGCAGGTCCCTGTGCAGCTGTTTGGGAGGTTCGGAGGGTGCGGATGGTGGGTCCCGGAACCCAAAGTAGGGTTTTTTTTTTGTTTTTTTTTTTTTTTGTAGAGGCAGAGTCTCACTGTACCATCCTCGGGTAGGATGCCATGACTTCACACAGCTCACAGCATCCTCTAAATTTTGGGCTTACGCGATTCTCTTGCCTCAGCCTCCCAAAAGTAGGGTTTTTAAAATTTGATAGGGACTATAATAAATCTGAGGGGTGCACATGCCACCATCGCCGCCTGTCCAGTCTTTTTCCTGGTGATCTCAGCCTCCGCTGCTGAGCAACTGACACTGACTAACAACTAACTACTCACCACCGCAGCCCCTGCTGAGTCCGCTGCGTGCTCCCGGCCGCTTGCTGCCCACCATACCCACCCAGAAGCTCTGTTTTTAATACCTGCCTGATGCCTGGCCAGGTTTGGGAACAGGCACTCTGGACTGAGGTGCCAAGCCTGAAAGGCCCCCCATCCTCATCCTGGCCTATTACCTGCCCCCGTCTTGGTTTTTCATTCCCAATAGGTCTTTCTTGTGTGAATTCTCAGAATAAACTCCCCTGTTGAAGTTCTATTAAAGATCTCACACAAAACCTTCTAGGAGTCTACCCAGACATTTGGGAGGGCTGAGAATTGATGGAAAGGCTCTCAGGAAGGTGTCTCTGAGCTGATTACATGACACCAGTGGTCATCTAGGGGATCAGCTGCTGGAGAGATACAAACACTTTTCCTCTCCCTGCCGCCCAGGCAGACCGCTGCTGGCTTTCTCTGTGAAATGTATCTTTTGACTTGTTTTTCTTGAGTCAGTCTGACTGATTTTGGGGGAGGCAGAGCAGCGCTAAAGCCTCCCTCCAAGAGGCCAGCGTGGGTCAGAGGGGATGGTAGCAGCCTCCTCATGGGGTGGAAGAGCCAGTGTGTCCACCTCTCCCCCAGCCCTGTGTGGGCAGGAGGTCGCCTGAACACTGACTAGTGTCAGGTATTGCTTCTGTAAAAAGGGCACAGTGCTGAGTTTGAATTTCAAAAACTCAATTAAGGCCTTTTATAATTTTTTTTTAGCAGACCACTTTGCCCAGTCTCCACCCCAGGATCTTTAGGAACCTAGAATTAAGAAATAAATAAATAAATAAAAGTATAGGCAATTCTTTAAAGCTCTCTTTTCTCCTTACCTCTGAGGACTTGGGAGCAGCAACCCTGCCGAGAAGATGGGAAAAGGACAGGTGACTGTCCTGTTCTTGGATAGGGTATGGGGCCACAACTCCAGGGGCTGGGGATGGGGTGCAGACGGCCCAGAGTAGGCATGTCGACCTAGGAGGGGGCCATGCGGCTGGGACCACCTTAGTGTGGCCTTCTGGGGATTTCTATCCTCTCAAGGAATACGGTCTGGAAGGAGACTCTGGCCAGCAGGCTGTGCTACCACTCCTGAGGTCCAGGTCTCACATGGTCCTATCTGTCCTCAGGGGCCCCACACTGTCCCCTCTGGCGCTGCCTGGACAGGAATGCCCCCTCCCCACCCATCTCACTCTCCCTGGTTACTATTTGTACCTGGTGTCCTCTGTGTCACCTCTCACTGTTCCCATGGGCACAAGTGGGAAGGGACTTCTTTGCAAGAGATTGTTACTATGTCTTTCCGCTGTTCTTCAGACAAAGACCTAAGTCCTTAACAAGGGCAATTTAAGGTCAAGTCCTGCAAAATGGGACTCGCTATCTCTCCAGGCTTGCTCTACTCCACTCTGTACATTTGTGTGTTCACTTTTTTTTCTTTAATAGAAAAAGAAAAAATAACAATAATAATAATAACACAGGAAAATGCACACCAGGTCTGTTTAATTCCTCAAATGGTCAGGATCTTTTGTGGCTGTGCTGGCCCTTCTGCTGGATACACCCACTACCAGTTACCACCATCTCATCCCTACTCTCAGCTCAGATGTCCCTTCCCGAGGCCACCACCCCAGCCCTCCAGACTAGATCAGCCATGAGTCATCCCTGTACTGACCTTGGTGTATGGCACAGGTTAGGACTCAGTTAATAATCGCTGAGTGAATAACGGGGCTCAGGAGTGGGCATCACTCGTGGCTGATCTAGCGTGCCCTGAAAGTGCCCTGGCTTGCGCACATCTTTGCTCAGAATTCTTTTTTTTTTTTTATTTTCAAATCTTTCATTAAAAAAGAAAAATAACTAGGTATATTAAGTCAGTGTTCATATTATCTGGATGTTACATTATTGGTATGTATTAACATATTTTGTCAGAATTCTATAGAGCTTGTCGGTTTCTGTGTGTGTGTGTTTAAGATTTTGTAACTATTACCATTTTAAATGACCTTGAACTCTAGGGCTCTTTCTAGCTTGTTGAGTTTAATTGCATAAGGCTCTGAGTGACTGACGTAGAGCCATCCTCAGCTGTGGACAATAATTTGGTGCCCTGTGTGTGGCCTCTGAGTAACCTGCGTTCTAGATTGCTTTTCAGAGTGGTGGTGTTTTGTTCTTATTTATGAGTACGGCTTAGAGGAGCTGACTTGGGGCTTGGCTGGCCTTCATGATCCTCGTGTATCTTAGTCATCTACCAGAGTGGGTCCTTTTAAAGGTCACTGGGTCATGGTGACACAGGAGCCAGGGACCATTCCTGTAGTGACACAGGCCTTGTTCCCTAGCTGGACAATACACAGGGAGTTCTTTGTAGCACTAAGACTGACCTATGTTTCCAGGAACCTGTTTTCTGCTGCAGTGTGGCAAAGGCCACAAAGTGTCCCCAACACTGGTGAACTTACCAATGCTGTGTCACAAAATTCCATCCCCTCCATATCTTTCAAATAGAAATTAGGGAAGAATCTCTTCTAATCATCAACACTGACTGCCTGGTCCTTTATGCAGGTTATGACCCACTAACGAATTATGAAACCAAATGTGTAGGTCATGACCAGAAATTAAAAAGAATTAAAAGCAACAACATAGAAAATATCAGATTATAATATATTTAGTGAAAATATTCTGTGTGAAACTTTTCTTTCGCTTTCTGTGTGTGCACATGCAGATGTACACAGAGTCACAATATAAAATGTATTTCTTTCTTGTAGTCAGAATCCATGTATCCCATCATATAGCTCCATAGCAGGTCCTACTTGGATTTGCCAATGTCATTACCACTTACATTATGTTTTTGTCTTAAAGGTATGCAAAATCCAGTCAGATCAAGACTGTGTCAAGCAGCAAGATATTTTTTAAAGGCAGTAGATTTCGATATAGGTGAGTACCAGTGGTTCTATTTCCGTGATGGGGTGGGGGTTGGGATAGCCATTTACATTTGAGTATTTTGCTTGTAAATAACTGCACTTTGGCGTGTGCCTTTGTTTTAGTCTTCCACGGTCACTCACTGATCTTATGCTGATGGGAGATCCTCAAACTCCACCGTAATTTTTTTTCATGAATTTCTATAGCTGGGTCAGACCACTGTGAAGTTATAAAAAAAGGTGACCCTAGTGCACACTTGTCCCTGCTGCTCTGAGTGTCAGTGCCATTTATTGTGTTTTGTCTTTTGTAGTGGTAAAGTTGCCAAAGAGGTGGTGGAGGCCAGCTCCAAAATCCAGAGGGAGCCTCCTGAGGTGCACAGGTGAGTGGGGCAGTCACTGCGGGTTCCAGTGACTTCTGGGAGGAGCAGGGGGTCTTGATAGCTGGCTTTTCCAAATTCTCTATAATATCCCTGGCAGTACAGCAGCATGAAAGAAGGATACTCTCACTTTCCTGGAAATCTCACTTGGACAGATTTGGCTGGGCCATGGTGCAAGTGCCTCTGAGCTCCATTTTGTGCTACTTTCTCTGTGGAGAGTCATTGATTAGGTCTATGGGATCAGGTGGACAAGGAAGATGTGTGTGAGTTACGGCTGTACCATCTTCTGGGCAAACTCTGTTGCCCCGTCCTCTGAGAATTGTTCTCTCTTCCTGCCTGTGTTCATCAGCCTTGGCCAGTTCCCACTTCCTAGGTATTTCACACGAGGTGGGGGGTGGGTCTCCCCTCTGCTGGGGCCATGCAGAGGATAAAGGACTTTGTCATAGTTGGTTTAATGGTGTGCATTCATTGAAGTGACAATGTATGGTAATTCTTAGGAATTAATTGTGTACTCGGCTGTGCTGGACTTCATACCACCGCAGTTTACACATAATCATCGTATATCTTAAATCTGAATATTGTCATCGTGACCCTTTCCCTTTTTTAAGGTAAGATCATCATAAGCTAAATACTTTAGGAAGTTTCCCACATGGCATTGTACCTGCCCTTCCTTCCCCATCTTTGGAACCCAGAGTTGTCTCTTTTATGCTTGTATTTGCCCTGTTTCCTGTTTCTTCCATTTCCAGGGTGACCACACGATCTGGGTGCCTTATTATCACCTTGTTCTGTGGGTTATTGGGTGGGAGGAAGCTGTGGTCCCACAGAAAGATGGCTCAGCCTCCCTTGGGAGAGCAGCCAGAGGGTCATTCTTCCTACACAGGGGAGAACCACGGGGTGGGTACCAGATCCTGTGTACAGAGGATAATTCATTCTTGATTTTGGGGGACCCAGTGGAGAGTGGTCACATGCAAATCTGTAAAACCAGTCTCTTCTGCTTTGAAAAGCAAGAGAAAACTGCAGGAATGCCAGGGAGGGAAGCTGGAGCCCCTTGGCTGCAGGTACCTTGGAGCCTGCCCACCAATGAGGAAAGTCTTTTTATGGCTCTTCTCCTGCCCCAAATTGTGGTTATTTAATGCAGCAGAAATGAAGAAGACAGAATGATAAAACATATCATTTCAACCCTTCCAGGTCTTTGAGCTGAAAATGACCTCAGGGATTGCCTAGTTTGATGCTTCTATTTTATAGACAAGGAAATTTGAGTCTCAGACAAGTGATTTATCCAAAGTCCTAAATTGTCTTGGTGGCATACATGAGCCTGGAACACCAGTGTCCTGCCTCTTCTGACTTCTTTTCTCTGGAGCATTCTCGAAGCCTCTGGCATTCTTTCAGAAGCTAATAGTAGAGGAGGAACTATCCCAAGTGGCTCAGTGTGGATTTTATTCTTCCAGCTTAAAGCTCAAATATTTGACCTTACAGCCTTGATGCTTGGGAAGTTCTCTTGATGGTATAAATACACAGCAGAAACTGTTTATCTTTTGTTAACAATATACTCTCAAAAAAATATATTCCAAAAGTATAAGGCTTTCCAAGAGTCTCATGGTCCATCTATGGGTGGGTAATGAGATCAAAAAAGAATGAAAAAAATACTTCTCTTGTAAATTGAAGTTACCTAATTTATGGAAACCAAGGCTTCTTAGCTCAGAGTTTCTCAAACCTTAACTTGCACAAGGGATCCTGTTAAAATCAGATTTAGATTCAAGAAGTCTGAAGAGATGCTCAGGAGTCAACATTTCTAACAGGCTCCCAGGTGCTGGCCACGTGGCTGGAAGATGGAATACACTTGGACCAAGAGGGGTGCAGGGACAGGCTGGCCAAGGGAAACACTTCTCGTGGAGTGGACCAAACCCCTGAGAAGGGAGGGAAGTGGACTATCAAAGTGAGACCATACACATGCTAAGGCATCCATTAATTCATAGTTTCCCTTTTCTGGAATCTTCTAAAATCTCCCAAGATATTACTATAGACAGGGACATTGAGACCTGGTTTGCATGTTCTTTCTTTCTGTTCCACCACCCCCTTGTATAAGTTCACACCCTCAGGGTGCCTCTGTCTTCTGTGGTTCTTTGACAGTGCCTCTTAAATCTCTGCCAATGTCAGGAAGAATTCAATCAAAGCATTGCTGGAAAGCGAGCTCTGGAAGGCAAGGGCTGTGTCTGTCTTGGTCACCTTCCCATTCCCTAGTGTCTAAAACATTGCTTGGCACGTAGCAGAGGCCGATGTATACTTGTTGAACTGAATACATGAACCAGGACTGCCGGGTGACAGAAGCACCTATCATGTTTGTAGATTTTAGATCTGTCCAAGGTGCTGCCTTGGGAAACTCTACTTTCCCAGAGGCAGCCCGGTGGCTGGAGCTGTGGTGGAGCATGACACTTCTCTTTCCTTCCCAGTAGCTGTTGCATGGTAGGAAATTGTTTCTCTTGGACAGTTATTTTATTTTCAAGTTACTTGGGCTGATTTGATGTGGCTGTCAAGGTGAGAGTATGGTAATGAGCTTTCCTTTTCTGGTGGCGGGTGTCCAGAGGTGACTGTTAGTCTAGAATGGTGATGATGATAAGGCTTTAATTAGCTGTCTTTCCTCGAATCTGAGGTTCTACTCTTCAAAGTATGGAGAGTTTATGGAATCCGACTTTGTGGAGTGGTGTGTGTGTTTACAGAGAGAGAGATAGAAACAGACAGAGAACACTATCATAGAATTTTTCTTTTTCTTCAAAAAGAGAAACAGAAGCTAACTCTTATGTTAGCTCACTGATCTTTATTGTGAGCTAACAATAACATTTGTGAGCTAACATTATTGCAAGATGCCCCAGCAAGTCCTCCCAGGCTGGCTACTGGGTTAGGATCACCTGCCCTTCCCAGAGGCTAGGTGAGGCAGAGGGCTGCAGCCCTGTGGGCCCAAGGCTGGCTGCATGGGCCACTGGGCATAGCAGCCACCACCAGTAGCCACCCTGAGGCAGCATTTGTACCTGAAATGTGCACTTGTGTAGGAGTCCTGAGTAGGTTCTGATCTTGGCTGTGTTGCTGGTCCTCAAGTAAGCAACTTAACTTCGTGAGTCATCAGTTTATTCATCCATAAAACAAGATTTAGAACATCATTTTGCTCAACTTCTAGATTTTGCTGTGGGGATTAAAATAAAATGTTTAAAAAATTATAAAGTGCCATCATAGGAAAGTAAAATTGTGATGTTACAATCTCTCATCCAAACATGGGAAGCTAGAATGTGACAGGTACGTGCATAGTGAAGTCCCTTCACATAGAGTTTTTAGAGGCTTGGGAATAGGCCAGCCCTACTTTCTTTCATTGCCAACAGTGGTGCCTGAACCCCACGGGCCTTATTTTATTTGTTCTATTTTATTCTACTCTTTTTAACTTCTGAATCTGCCCATATAAATGTCTTTGCATAACCTTAGTTTCCTTACCTGTACATATGGTATTTTTCTTTCTTATCTTACAAACACATTGAGAAAAACAAACGGGGCAAAGTGTTCACAAACTGTGTTTGCCAATGTTAGAGTATTCAGTAGGATCTCTGTAAGTTGACCATCTAAGAGACTAGAACAGAGTGATCAACATATGGAGGTGGTCAACATAAGGAAGTAGGCCTGCTATACGGATATGTATATGCGGTGCATGTCCAGTCTGTGAATATTAGGTCATCTTAAGGGGTGGTCAATGTAGGGAGGCGGTCAACTATGGAGGTTCTATTGTATTTGCAGTTCCCAAAGGAAGCCTTTCTATCTCAACAGAGTTCTTAATGACAGTTTTATTTGGAGACTGTTCTGTGCTGGGAGTACATGCCCCAGTGGGCTGCAAAGTGGGCCAGGCATTTCTGTAGAGTCAGCTGATGGGTGGATTCTGAGAGTGGAGAAATATGGCCTGCATCCTAGTCTGGCCCGGGGAGCCCCTGGCCACAAAAGTGATTATCTCAGGAACATAGGCAGAAGGGGGGAGTGGAAGCAACTGGGACATTTGCATTTACTTTAGAAAAGTGGGACCCCATGTAGCTAGGGACAGCAGAACAGCTGAGGCAGTGAGCAGAGTCCCTGATGGGGTGTTTTAGGCTCCCTCATGCAGAAAGGCTGTGTGAGCGTAGCAAAAGCACTGGACCAGGAAATCTGAGTCTGACTGCAAAAGTGTCTTTAGTCAAGTTTAGAAGCTCACTGAGTCTCAGTTTCCTCATCTGTAAACAGGGTATTTGCCTGGGCTATCTTATAGGCACACTGAGCAAAAGGGAGAGGTAAAGTGTATGCAAACCACTTTGTGAATTGAAAAAGGGCCTTTCAAATTCTGGGATTCTATTTCTCATTAGAACAACGGTGCTGGTGAGCTCTTGCTTTAAGTGAAAACTAGATTCATTGGCATCTTTACAAAGGCTTCAAGGGGAGAATTAGGTAAAAATGACTAATCTTTAGTCTAAAAGAGTTGGTAGGTATATTATTCCAATCAGTCTGCTCTTCTAAAATATCATAGACTGGGTGGCTTAAAAACAATAGAAATTTATTTCTCACCATTCTGAAGGCTGAAGTCCAAGATCAAGGAGCTGGCAGATTCAGTGCTTGGTGAGGGCCCACTTTCTCACAGATGCAGCCTTCCTTCCTTCTCCCTTCATGGTGGAAGTGGGAAACAAGCCCCCTCAGACCTCTTTCGTATGGACATGAATTCTATTTTGGGTCATCATGACCCAGTCACCTCCTGAGGGCCCCATCTCTCAGTACTATCACATTGGGGATTAGAATTTAACAAATGAAATTTGGAGGAACAAAAGCCTTCAGGCCATAGCAGAAGGAAAAGGCGGTAGACTCACATTTTTTCTCCCTATTTCTCTGTACTCTTTTCCCCAGGCTATCTGACATGAGGCCTTGGGACTTTGCATTCTTAGTGCTCCATGGAAATTCCTAGTTGTATCCACCTTTAGTTGTATCTGAGTCTTGCCCTTATCAGGGAAGTAATGTTCCTCTCTGAATTATATTATTGGAGAATCTCAGGGTCATAACCTGCTGCGGTAGTCATTCTGTTCGTATCCTAGGCAGACCCTCTGTGCCCTTGTCTGTGAGCCATGGGCCTGTGTGACCACAGAGCAGCAGGAACCTATAGGCATCGGGGCTGAGTCAGCATCCTCCTGGCCACCCACCTGTTGTCCATGCAAATGCCTGGACATTGCAGTGTTGTGAGGTGGGAGCAGCAGGATGTTCCTGTCTCCAGCTGCAGAATATCGGAAGGAGGGCCGAGGGGAGCAGGATTCTCACGAACGGCATGTCATCAGCAGTGATTCCTGGGATAGGAAAAGCTATCCCATCAGCTGGGCACGGACCCAGAGATAGGGGAGAGCAATTCAGTCTCTTCGTGCGAGAATGGGTAGATGTGCTTTTTCAGAAGTCAGAACACGACATGGTCCATATGAGCATGACAATATGTTGTGCTTTTCAGAGTTAAGATCAGAGTCATGAACAGCCACAGGGACAGAGGAAATTCCAAGAGAGCTCAAAAACTAAGAACTCTTCACAATAAAACAAGGAACTGCTGATAGCAAATTTTAATCCCTCCCTCCCTTCCTTCTGCAAAGGTTTCCCTATCCCCAGTTCTTTCCCTGTCAAGTCCACTATGCTCACCAAAGCTTGCAGCAGGTGTCACCCCAGGCCTCCCTCATTCACAGTGCCCCTCCTTAGTGTTTCTTGGGACCCTTGGATGTCAGTCACCATATTTTTCCAACTGTGGCTGCAGCACATGAATGAGTCATGAAGTGAAGTAGTGGGCAACACCAGCAGTTTAAATGAAATGAAGTAGAATTTTGAAAAAATAGTGACTTACCCATAGCTACAGTTTCTGTTCTTGCATAAAACATTCATTTTAGGTGCATATCTTCCTGTGTGTGGAGGGGGTGGGGATACAGGGAGATGATACAAAATGTATTTCTTAATGTGAGTCTCAGGCCAAAAAGTTTGCAAATCAAGTTTCTAGACATTGAATTACTTAAGGCAAGGATGACAGTTCCCCAGAACAAGGCAGAATGTCTAATACTTACATATCTGCAAAGTAAGTGGCTATGGAATGAAATAATGAAGACAAGAACACTATGGTTAAGGAAGTCCTCATAAATTTCTTTCCAGCAAGAGCCAGTGCTGGGAGCTTTTAATTCCAGATACTGATAGGCACTCTTACCTTCCTCACCCTTCCCTTCCTAAGATGGAAGTCTGGCCTGTTAACCAGCTGCAGAACACTCTGGCCAGGCTGAAAAGGCAACGTATCCAGCCAGTATGACATTTAGTTTACTTCATTTTCAAACCTGAACACACTTTACCAAGATACTGAGTAAGCTGCTGTAAGGGACCCAAGAATGACCAGGCCAGTTTCTGCCCTTAAGGTGCTTATCAAGATGGGGCTTATCAGTGCCAATCACCAGGGAGAGACAAGAGGTGACAAATGTGCTGAGCTGTGAAGGAAGAGAGAGTAGTGTGAGACAGAGAGAGGATGTGTGGGCGAGTGTGTGTGCTGGGAGGGCCTCCTGGAAAGCTCAAAGGGAAGGAGACACTGACGCTATCTTTGAAGGATTGGGTTGGTTCTGGTTTTGATAGGAGCCATGGGGAGGGGGAAGGTGCTCAAACGCCCACCTGCAGGCCTGGACAGGCAGCTGGCCTCCCTGGGGCAGGCGGTGAGGCAAGCCTTTCAGCTGCAGCCAGTAGTCTGAATGAGACACCTTGTAGTTTCCTTGCCATCTGCTGCCGGGCACAGCCGCTGACACACCTGTTGCTCCTTCCTTAACAAGGGAGAAAATAGCTGTGGTCACCTGGTGAGTAGGGCGTCACTTTGAGAATATTAAACAGTGGACGTCCAGCAGCACAGAGACAGCACTGAGCTGTAGAGCATCTGCGTCGTTTACCTGCAGCGTTACTTTGGTTTTGTTTTTCTATTGTGGTGGTGGTAAAATTTCTCCGAGTGCCCCCTTCATCACTTCTCTGCGTAGTGTTGAGTGACAGCTGCCTCTCATGCTTTTTGCTGCCTGTCTTTGTAAAGTACCTGCATTGTCCCCTACTGTGATCAGGTATGATGCCAAATAGGGAAATACATTTTCTTTCACCAAGCTGCATTTTATCAGGACCTTAAGGACAGAAAAGGCCACGTGTCTTCAGTGCTGCGTCATCTTTACCACTGGCTTCATTCACTAGTGCACGTAGAGGCAGTTCCCAGTTGGGGTGGCACCCGGTAATGGAGGGGCCCACGTTCGCAATGGAAACCAACTCCCTCTGCCTGCTGTCTGCTTTCAGAGCCAACATCGCTCAGAGCCGCAGTTTCCACTCCTTGAACAAACAGCTCATCATTAACATGGAGCCCCTGCAGCCCCTGCTTCCTTCCCCCAGCGAGCAAGAAGAACTACTGCCTGGTGAGGGTAAGTCAGTTTCTTCTTTCCAGAGGCGGGTATCGCAGGGTCACTCTGGAAGAGCCAGGAAGGAGCCAATTGTGCATATGTTGGGTAATGGGTTGGAGTGCAGTGGGAGTGAGTCAGAAACTATGTTTTTAGTAAATAAGTTTTTGTAGCTGGAAAGCTGTGCTGTATTGGGAGTTCTGTTAGCTTCTCCTGGAGAAAGTTCTCTGGTGCAAAGTATTTCTAGAATTATTATATATGTGAAAAGACTAATGGCGTGAAACACACACTATCTGATATGGTAACTAGTGATGTGTGGCTATTGGAAACTAAGCTTAAATTTATTAAAATGAAAACTCCAGTTCCTCAGTCACACTGGCCATATTTCCAATGCTCGATGGCCACGTGTGGCCGATGGCTACCACACTGGACGCTGAGGCTGAGAACAATTCCTCCATCACAGAAAGTTCTGTCTTGTGAATCAGTAGAACCACTGATGGTTTCTACTGAAATCACAGTCGAGGGGGTGGTTATAAAGAATTCTCCACAGGTGTCTCTACACTGGTCTTCCCCCTTTCTGCCTCACTATTTCCCCAGCCTCTTGTTTCCTTCTCCTCAGTTACATTGCCTTACAGTTTTGATATAAACTAAAATAAGTGAAGTGTCCACGTCCACCCAAAATTTGCTATATTTTTAAAGACAGTTATATATGTGTTTCTAGGCTTCTTTGTTTTTAAGGACTTTATTTGCTTCAGGGAAGAATCTCATCACACTTTTTGCTCCAGATGCCTGGTGAAGAAAATCTCATACTCGTATTAATGTCAAAGTAGATTGACAACAAATGCACACAAAGTAACTTTATTGGAACCCTTGAATACAAACATGCTTTTTCTTAACTTTATGTGACTTTATTTATTTATTTATTTTATTGTTGGGGATTCATTGAGGGTACAATAAGCCAGGTTACACTGATTGCAATTCTTAGGTAAAGTCCCTCTTGCAATCATGTCTTGCCCCCATAATCTGTGACACACACCAAGGCCCCACCCTCCTCCCGCCGTCCCTCTTTCTGCTTCCCCCCCATGACCTTAATTGTCATTAATTGTCCTCATATCAAAATTGAGTACATAGGATTCATGCTTCTCCATTCTTGTGATGCTTTACTAAGAATAATGTCTTCCACTTCCATCCAGGTTAATACGAAGGATGTAAAGTCTCCCTTTTTTTTAATGGCTGAATAGTATTCCATGGTATACATATACCACAGCTTGTTAATCCATTCCTGGGTTGGTGGGCATTTAGGCTGTTTCCACATTTTGGCGATTGTAAATTGAGCTGCGATAAACAGTCTAGTACAAGTGTCCTTATGATAAAAGGATTTCTTTCCTTCTGGGTAGATGCCCAGTAATGGGATTGCAGGATCAAATGGGAGGTCTAGCTTGAGTGCTTTGAGGTTTCTCCATACTTCCTTCCAGAAAGGTTGTACTAGTTTGCAGTCCCACCAGCAGTGTAAGTGTTCCCTTCTCTCCACATCCACGCCAGCATCTGCAGTTTTGAGATTTTGTGATGTGGGCAGTTCTCACTGGGGTTAGATGATATCTCAGGGTTGTTTTGATTTGCATTTCTCTAATATATAGAGATGATGAACATTTTTTTATGTGTTTGTTAGCCATTCGTCTGTCATCTTTAGAGAAAGTTCTATTCATGTCTCTTGCCCATTGATATATGGGATTGTTGGCTTTTTTCATGTGGATTAATTTGAGTTATCTATAGATCCTAGTTATCAAGCTTTTCTCGGATTCAAAATATGCAAGTATCCTTTCCCCTTGTGTAGGTTGTCTCTTTGCTTTGGTTATTGTCTCCTTAGCTGTCCAGAAGCTTTTCAGTTTCATGAAGTCCCATTTGTTTATTTTTGTTGTTGTTGCAATTGCCATGGCAGTCTTCTTATGAAGTCTTTCCCCAGGCCAATATCTTCCAGTGTTATTCCTATGCTTTCTTTGAGGATTTTTATTGTTTCATGCCTTAAATTTAAGTCCTTTATCCATCTTGAATCAATTTTTGTGAGTGGGGAAAGGTGTTGGTCCAGTTTCAGTCTTTTACATGTAGACATCCAGTACTCCCAACACCATTTATTGAATAGGGAGTCTTTCCCCCAAGGTATGTTCTTGTTTGGTTTATCAAAGATTAGGTGGTTGTAAGATGTTAGTTTCATTTCTTGGTTTTCAATTCGATTCCAAGTGTCTATGTCTCTGTTTTTGTACCATGCTGTCTTGAGCACTATGGCTTTGTAGTACAGACTAAAATCTGGTATGCTGATGCCCCCAGCTTTATTTTTGTTACAGAGAACTACCTTAGCTATATGGGGTTTTTTCTGGTTCTATACAAAACGCAGAATCATTTTTTCCAAATCTTGAAAGTACGATGTTGGTATTTTGATAGGAATGGCATTGAATAGGTAGATTGCTTTGGAAAGTATAGACATTTTAACAATGTTGATTCTTCCCATCCATGAGCATGGTGTGTTCTTCCATTTGTTAATATCCTCTGCTATTTCCTTTCTGAGGATTTCATAGTTTTCTTTATAGAGGTCCTTCACCTCCTTCGTTAGGTATATTCCTAGGTATTTCATTTTCTTTGAAACTATGGTGAAGGGAGTTGTGTCCTTAATTAGCTTCTCATCTTGACTGTTATTGGTGTACACAAAGGCTACTGACTTGTGGACATTGATTTTATATCCTGAAACATTACTGTATTTTTTGATGACTTCTAGGAGTCTTGTGGTTGAGTCTTTGGGGTTCTCTAAGTATAAGATCATGTCGTCAGCAAAGAGGGAGAATTTGACCTCCTCTGCTCCCATTTGGATTCTCTTTATTTCCTTGTCTTGCCTAATTGTATTGGCTAGAACTTCCAGCACTACGTTGAATAGTAAAGGTGACAGAGGACAACCTTGTCTGGTTCCAGTTCTAAGAGGAAAAGCTTTCAGTTTTACTCCATTCAGTAAAATATTGGCTGTGGGTTTGTCTTAGATAGCTTCAATCAGTTTTAGAAATGTGCCACCTATGCCTATACTCTTCAGTGTTCTAATTAGAAAAGGATGCTGGATTTTATCAAATGCTTTTTCTGCATCTATTGAGAGGATCATGTGATCTTTATTTTTGCCTCTGTTAATATGGTGGATAATGTTTATGGACTTGTGTATGTTAAACCAGCCTTGCATCCCTGGGATGAAGCCAACTTGATCATGATGAATGACTTTTTTGATGATAAGCTGTAATCTATTGGCTAGGATTTTGTTGAGAATTTTTCCATCTATATTCATGAGTGAGATTGGTCTGAAATTCTCCTTTTTGCTTGGGTCTTTTCCTGGTTTTGGTATCAGGTTGATGTTTGCTTCATAGAATGTGTTGGGGAAGATTCCTTCTTCCTCAATTTTTTGGAATAATTTCTGCAGTACAGGAATAAGCTCTTCCTTGAAGGCTTGATAGAATTCTGGAGTGAAGCCATCTGGACCAGGGCATTTTTTGGTTGGAAGATTTTTTATTGTTTCTTTGATCTCAGTGCTTGAAATTGGTCTGTTCAGGAGCTCTATTTCTTCCTGGCTGAGTCTAGGGAGAGGGTGTGATTCCAAATATTGATCCATTTCCTTCACATTGTCAAATTTCTGGGCATAGAGTTTCTGGTAGTATTCAGAGATGATCTCTTGTATCTCTGTGGGATCAGTTGTTATTTCCCCTTTATCATTTCTGATTGAGGTTACTAGGGATTTTACTTTTCTGTTCCTCGTTAGTCTGGCCAATGGTTTATCTATTTTATTTATTTTTTCAAAAAACCAACTCCTTGTTTCATTAATTTTCTGAATGATTCTTTTGTTTTCAATTTCATTGATCTCTGATTTGATTTTGGATATTTCTTTTCTTCTACTGAATTTAGGCTTAGATTGTTCTTCTTTTTCCAATTCCGTAAGATCGCTTGTGAGATTGTTGATGCGCTCTCTTTCTGTTTTTCGAATGTAGGCATCTAAAGCGATGAATTTTCCTCTCAAAACTGCTTTTGCAGTATCCCACAGGTTTTGGTAGCTTGTGTCTTCATTGTTGTTATGCTCAAGGAAGTTAATGATTTCCTGTTTTATTTCTTCCTCCACCCATGTGTTATTCAATAGAAGATTGTTTAATTTCCATGGCTTTGGGTAGAATCAAGCATTTTGGTTAGAGTTGAGTTCCACGTTTAGTGCCTTATGGTCTGAGAAGATACAAGGTAAAATTTCAATTCTTTTGATTCTGTTGATATTTCTTTTGTGTCCCAGGATATGATGAATTTTGGAGAATGTTCCATGGGGTGATGAGAAGAATGTATATTCTTTATCTTTGGGGTGGAGTGTTCTATATGCGTCTATCAAGCACAGTTGCACTAGGGTCTCATTTAAATCTCTTATATCTTTGTTTAATTTCTGTTTAGAGGATGTGTCCAGATCTGTAAGAGGAGTGTTAAAGTCCCCTGTTATGATGGTATTATCAGATATCATATTGCTCAGACTGAGTAAGGTCTGCTTCAAGAATCTGGGAGCATTTAAATTGGGTGCATAAATATTTAGAATTGAAATGTCTTCTTGTTGTAGTTTTCCCTTGACCAATATAAAGTGACCATCTTTGTCTTTTTTGACTTTAGTTGCTTTAAATCCACATGTATCTGAAAATAAGATTGCAACTCCTCTTTTCTTCTGAATTCCATTTGCCTGAAAAATTGACTCGGAGCTTTAATTTGTCCTTTGAAGCCAGGTGTGTTTCTTGCAGACAGCAAATGGATGGCTTGTAATGGATGGCTTGTGTTTTTTAATCCAGTCAGCCAATCTATGTCTCTTCAGTGGGGAATTCAAGCCATTAACATTTATTGAGATAATTGATAAGTGTGGTAGTATTCTATTTGTCTTATTTTGTGAGAGTCCATTGCTTAGTTTTATCTTTTGCATCAGTGTGGAGGTTAGGTTCTGTCCTTTGATTTCTGAGTTCTTACTTTGCTGCTGATCCATTGTGGTGGTCAGTGTGCAGAACAGGTTGAAGTATTTCCTGTAGAGCTGGTCTTGTTGTGGCGAATTTCCTCAATGTTTGTATATCCGTAAATGATTTGATTTCTCCATCAATTTTTAAGCTTAGCTTAGCAGGGTATAGAATTCTGGGCTGGAAATCGTTCTGTTTAAGTAGATTAAAGGTAGATGACCATTGTCTTCTTGCTTGGAAAGTTTCATTAGAGTAGTCTATGGTCACTCTGATGGATTTGCCCCTGTAGGTCAACTGGCGCTTACTCCTGGCAGCTTGCAGAATCTTTTCTTTTGTCTTGACTTTGGACAGGTTCATCAGAATGTGTCTTGGAGAAGCTCGGTTAGAGTTGAGGCGACCTGGGGTCCGATAGCCCTCTGAAAGCAGTGTGTCAGAATCTTTGGTGATATTTGGGAAATTTTCTTTTATAATATTCTGTAGTATGGCTTCCATTCCTCTGGGGCATTCTTCTTCCCCTTCTGGGATTCCTATAACTTGTATGTTAGAACGCTTCATAAAGCCCCATAATTCTGACAGTGAACGTTCTGCTTTCTCTCTCTTCTTTTCTGCCTGTTTTACTATCTGAGTTATCTCAAGAACTTTGTCTTCTACCTCTGAAATTCTTTCTTCTGCATGGTCTAACCTGTTGCTGATACTTTCCATTGCATCTTTAAGTTCCCTAATTGACTGTTTCATTTCCTTCAGCTCTGCTATATCCTTTTTATATTCTCCATATCGTTCATCTCTTATTTGATTCTGTTTTTGGATTTCCTTTTGGTTATTTTCCACTTTATTAGCAATTTCCTTCATTGTTTCCATCATTTCTTTCATTGTTTTCAACATGTGTATTCTAACTTCCCTTTCTGTCATTACTAACATTTCTTTATATGTGGAAACCTCATGGTCCCTTGGGGGTTGTTCTGGAGTGGTTCTTCATGTTGCCTGGAGTTTTCTGCTGATTCTTCCTCATGAGTGATTTCTTTTATCTGTTTCCTTGCCCTAATTTTCCTTTCACTTCCTCTTGCTCTTTAAGTTCTCGTGCCTGTGGATTGTGAGGATGGTAGGAGAGAGGGCATGGTACCTGGTGGATGGTAAGAGTTCATTCAACTGTAGCTGAACTGGTGTTATTACTTTATGTGACTTTAGTGTAACCATTGAAATCTGGATACTGGGCAGTTTTAAGAGGGCAAGTCACCAAAAGATCACCTTTATCTCTAGCTTTAAGAATTCCTTTCAAAAGATAACACTTTTCAGTTCATGATAATAATATGGTACAGAATGCAGATACCCCCAAGGGAGGTAGCAGCAACTAATTCACACTGACATATATATAAAGATTTTTTTTTTTTTTTGAGACAGAATCTCACTATGTTACCCTGGGTAGAGTGCCGTGGCACCATAGCTCTCCCAGAAACCTCAAACTCTTGGGCTTAAGTGATTCTCTTGCGTCAGCCTCCCAAGTAGCTGGGACTATAGGTGCCTGCCACAATGCCCGGCTATTTTTTTGTGTTGCAATTGTCATTGTTGTTTAGCTGGCCCAGGCCAGGTTCGAACCTGCCAGCCTGAGTGTATGTGGCCAGCGTCATAATCACTGTGCTATGGGTGGCGAGCCAAGAATTTTAGCAAATCTTTTTCTAAAAGGAAGCTATGATGGTTAAAAGGGAAGCTGAGCAACTGCTTGCCAAAAATTGCATGGACAGCATGCAGAAGATAGGCATCTTCTATCCCTAATTGGGACATGAGAGAAGATGATGAAGATCAATCTCATCATATGGCCTTCAATGTCTGCCTTAATAACTAACTCTGTAAGTCCCATGCTAAGTTAACTTTCTAAGCCGAAGGGTCTCTGTGTCCATATTGATTGTCTATGTATTTTGGCAGATTATGTGATTTTGTGTGTTTGGCAAGTGAAAGAGAAGCAGCTTTAATTTCTGGAGATTAAAGGCTCTCTGATTGGAGACAGGGTCGCTGATTACCTAGCAGTCCAGAGTCCAGGGACTCCCACTGTCCAGGTGCTGCTTTTGTCTTAGAGACCTTGAGTAAGACTAAAAATGACTCCAGCCTCTTTTTTTTTTTTTTTTAAGATGAGGCTACAGAGAGACAGGAAAGTTTAAGTAGCATGTCAGCATCATACAGGGAGCTCATGACACACATGTGGAGCTATGTGAGCTATGGAGAGGGTTAAGCACAGCTGTTTGTTCTCTGAGCTTTAGACACAGAGAGGGTGGGGAAAACTCAGATGTCAGCACTTACCTTTGATGTCACTGTTCCCCACTGGCTCAGATTCTCCTTCGGGAGAGTTTCAAATCAGATATTTTAGAACCGTATTTATGAACAGGTCAAAATCAGCAGTCTGAGCCCTGTTAAAAGAATTGTCTATAATTAGTAATTTTTAAAAAATCAGGTTGAGAGAAGGCAGACGGTCTTAACTCTAATCCTTGGGATCTCCATCTGTACAAGGTAACGGGAGATCCTGGCACCATGTCTGGTGGTATGGCTGACAGGGGCATCTTGGCTGCTGTCCTGGCTCTCTGGGGTCAGGACCAACACTTTGTTTGACAAACTCTTCCTATTCCTTCCAGAATGTCAAGTTTCTCAAAGACAGCTGAACCGAGTATGATTGTCCAAATTAGTCCAATGATGTGCTAGGAAAATGTGTGACCCCATTCACCCACGACAGCTGAAGGATTAGGTCTGAAGTTGGATGCGTCCGGGTAGAGAAAAAACAATCAGTTTCTAGGCACTACTAGGCAACAAGAATGTTTTCAATAATCAGCCAAAAGTTGCTTGGTTACAAGATCTGACAAAACTAGTGGTATGGACAGCTTCAGATGACACAGCAAACCATTTGAAGAGTGACTCTTAGAGTGCATGAGAATTTCAGGAAAAAAAATTGTGAGTGGGAATTGTTCTGGGTGGCAATGACATTTTAAGGTGTCATTAATTTGAAAAAATTCACATGCAAAATGGAGCGGGTTCTCCATAGTGCAAAATGCTTGTGTGTTTTATTGGTGGAGTCTATTTCCCGTTGGGGAAGAAGCTGAATTATGGTAACAATTTCTATCTTAGGGTAGAAATCATGTGAGACTTCATAACTGGCAGTTACTAACACATAGCAAACATCATTCTTATCTGCCATAGCAATGGTGCAGGCTGCCTTAATTAAACATGTTGGAAAAGCCATGCTCGGTGGCGTCCGTGGCTCAGTGGGTAGGACTCCAGCCACCTGCACTGAGGCTGGCAGGTTCAGACCCGGCCCAGGCCAGCTAAAGCAGCAATGACAATTGCAACAACAACAACAAATAGCCAGGCGTTGTGGTGGGCGCCTGTAGTCTCAGCTACTCAGGAGGCCAAGGTAAGAGAATCGCTAAAGCCCAGGAGTTTGAGGTTGCTGTGAGCTGTGACGCCACGGCACTCTACCTAGGGTGACAGCTTGAGACTCTCTGTCTCAAAAATAAACAAATAAATAAATAAAAATAAAAAGATATAAGAATAAGAACCAAATAAGAATTGCAAATGCTCGACTCCCTCTCCTGCCAATACGAAAGCCTAGCGGAAACTCCAGAATTTCCGTAAAGCAGGGGCTCAAGGATGGCAGTGTGGTAGATTAAAGGGTGGGTTGGAGCTGCTTTTGCATATGGTTGAGAAAGTGTCTTTATCAAAGAATAGACGGAAATTAAAGAGAATGGTAAACTAACTCTCCCAAGCCACCTTTACAGCCGTCCCTATCAAGGTTTGTCGTGTGTGTTTATGGCGTGTGTGTGATTGCATCTGTATGTTGTGGCTGTGACAGGACATGTGTGGCCCGTGGAGGGGAGGTGGGAAGCAGCAGGGGTGTTTAAAGTGTTGCTTACAGAGTCTAACCCTAACCATAGATGGCCTAAGGTGTCTTTACTGAAATGCTACAAAGTCTGCATGGGAACACGTGGAGGCATTCTGAGTGTATAAAAAGAGTATCATTCTTATCTCTCAAGCATGCCATCCTCCGATCCCACCCGCACTCCACCCAACACCTAACAGGTGACGGCAGGGCCAGCAGTGTTGTCCCTGTGCGTGTCTTTCATGCACTGCACAGCTGCTCTGATCCATCACTGCGGAGTCTGCAACAGCCCGAGGCTGCCTTGGTTCCGCTGCGGCGAGTTCCTGTTCTCACTCTCCACTGAGTCTGAGCTCCTCCTTGTCTGTCTGACACGAAAGAACACTGTCCTCCTCCTCCTCTAGATTTCTGGAATTCCGTCATAGCACAAACAGATGTATCCCCTTCTCGTGGCAGTTTCTGGGTCTTCCTTCCCTGCCACTTTTCCTCCAGGTGCTAAGCCATTTCTTCCCTTTGGCTCAGGTATGTCAGAACATGTATATCACCAGTGATGCACTGGTGTTGCTTGAGATTTGTCTTATGTCATGCTCTACAAAATGATAACTCGTTATGAGGGCAGCAACCTATGGCTCAGCGGGTAGGGTGGCGGCCACATACACCGAGGTTGGCGGGTTAGAACTTGGCCTGGGCCCATTAAACAATAATGACAACTGCAACAAAAAATAGCCAGGTGTTGTGGCGAGTACCCAGTAGTCCCAGCTACTTGGGAGGCTGAAGCGAGAGAATCGCTTAAGCCCAAGAGTTAGAAGTTGCTGTGAGCTGTGATGCTGTGGCACTGTACTGAGGGTGACATAGTGAGACTCTGTCTCAGAAAAAAAAAGAAACTGGTTATAAATCCCATGGAATCATCTTACCCTGTGGTTGCCACTACCTCGTGATGGCAGACCACTTGCCCCTGCCATGGGGTTTTGTGATTGCTCTTTGCTTTATTTTCTCACTGTAAGACTAGGATAGCATTGTCTAGAAAATTTAGAAAGTATCAGAAAAGCACAAATGAGCAGAAAAAAAAGAGTTCACCTCCCAGATTGTTTCCCTTCCAGAGGCAATTCATATCAATGCATGGGCAATTTCCTTCCCTACCCATTTTCATGCATTTGGGATCATCCTGTATATATGATTTTTTCAAATTCCTGCTTTGGTTAATGTTGGAAACACTAGTGCACAAAAATAGACCATAAGTTAAACTGCAGGTTAAAACAGTGAATTGCGAAGATATTTAACACAACACAGACCAATGGGTTAATATCCTCCATTAGAAGGAATGTGTGCAAAGCGTTGTTTTAAGTGTCATTTTGGCATCCCAATTCTTGGGCTGTCCTGAGTGGTTCCCATTTAATGGCTTCCATAGTCTCCTGCTGCTGATAGGCACAGACTTACATCTCTAGGTGCTAAAAGGCCACCCTGGAGCTGAGGGCACCTTCTTCTTTTATTTATAATTGCAGTATTGGATTAGCAAAATTAAAATCCCAAATTCAGTATCAGATCTATTAAATTCCAGAAGAAAGCTCCCCAGTTTGGGTCGGCAGCTCCTCCAGGGTAGGAGGTACCAACAGCAGCTCAGAGGGTGTGTAAAGACCTGAGCAGGCTCTGCAGACCGTGTTTTCGTCTCTTCAGAGGCTTTTCACCTTCCCTTTTGCGCTGTCCTATGGAGCTGGTCTCATTTTTGGAACACTCATCTTTGGTATTTACTGACGACTTAAGTACTCACAAGAAGTTTGCATCACTTGAAAGAGATCTTCGAAATTTGAGTGTTTACTGAGCTGTAAGGAAGCTAAACGCCTCATTCCTGGTACAAGTTCAGTGCATTTTGTCTTGCAGAGATTTTGTCTTTTATATCTTTAGATTCCAACAGTGTGCATCATTTCAGTTCTGCAGTTGGATAATTTCCCATAAATAGTCCATTTTGTGAAATATCATATTCCTCAAGTGTAAACACAGCAGTGGTCCAGTGGCTGCTCTGTTTCTGCATTAATGCACTGGGTGAGCTCTGGTCTGGCCTCCCGCCCCAAGCAGCTGGGTGACCACAGACCAGACTCCCCACCATTCACAGCTTCCTATTAAACAAGAAGACTGGACTTGAGCACCACTCAGATGCTTTCTAGCTCTAAATTCTAACTGTGTTTTTGAATTTCAGGGTTTAAAACCCCAGACAATGGTTTGAGGTCTTACATTAAGTATGGGAACTTGGGGACAAGAATATTTTTCATAGCTTTTGAGTGTTGAAAAAGGTCTAGCCCAGGGGCCAGCAAAGTACTGCCCCTGGCCAGCCCAGGGCTTGTTTATTTCTGGGCTTTCAGCTAACAATTCCATTTTAAGTGATTACATGACTACCTATATAATAGCCTCGATTTTGCTTCTTTTAAACAAATTTCAACTTTTAACTTTTTTTTTTTAAATTGTGTCTGCAAAGCTCAAAATTTACAATCTAAGCCTTTGTAGAAAAAGTTTGTCCACTCCGAATCTAGCTCATCCCCTCAGGATTCCTCTACAAATGGGAGGCCTGGAGAGGCAAGACAACTTGCCCTATGTCACATAGCCGGGTAAATACTGGGGCTGGGATCTCGCATCCTGGTTCGCACATTCCTGTCTCAGGTGTTTTAGATGACGCGGAACACTTCCAAAACGACTCAATTCCTTGTTTGCTAAAACAGAACCAGTCACTAAGTAACTACATTTATTTTTCAATGATAGCAAATGAATCGTCCATCAAAAGGGACAACTTGCTTTGCTTTCTATAATAAATGTGGAGAATCTCAGATTCCATGAGAAGAGCTCCTATGAATCTGGGGCAGCATAGAGCCTTTGGTCTTTTCATCACAGCTTGCCAGAACCTCATGAGGCCTCTGTGGCTTCCATCACTTCAGAATAGTGGTCAGGGGCTGGGACCAAGCGTGCGTAAGTGAACACAGAATTCTTAATAGAACTGGGCTGCCCACACGAAACTCGCTCCCTTCTGGGAATCCCCTTCTGATTTTAAAGTTGAATTCATTAAATAAGGAATGACTCACTCCAGAGCTTGTTCTAATTACTGATTTGCTCACAGTCAGCGTCAAGAGTCTTTGTCTTATTAGCAGAAGCAATTTGGTAGGGAAGCTTCCTGAGTCATTGCTCCCGCTCAGGTAAGTATTTTGGTGCTGCACGGAAGTATTAATAATTCATTGCTTTAAAGGATTCAGTTAGGATGAAAAGATCTGCCAGTCCAGTGACTTATGAAGTAATCCAGCCACAGTCCTTGAGGACTAGGCTTCGAGCCAGAGGAGAGCATTGTCCGTGTGACCAGCTGTGACAGGCAGACCGTGATCTGCATGGGGGAAGACATTTTGCTTGGCACTTAGACAAGTAAACACTCCCACTACTTCCCTAAGAAACCACAGGAGAAGAAAAGTGAATCTATTACTAAACCTATGGTTACTAGAAAGCAGAAGCTAGAATTTTCTGAGTTTTAGATGCATTCCATAGCTGGCATGGGGTTCTATTTTCTTGCATTTTTGTTAGAGGGTTGGTAGTGAGTGTTAAATCGATGTTCTTTGTGATATCCAGGCTTTAATTGAGGCAGAATCTCACAGCCTTTCCCTCCCTCTTTCATCTCCTCTAAGACCCAGTGTTGCTTATGCGGAAGGAAAGGTGCCAGTGCTTCTCTTCTTGGTTGGCCCAAGTGGTGGGTCCTAGGCAGTAGGGAAGGGTTCAGAAAAGAGGGTCTGGTCAGTTGGCTTGAGGCTAGTTACTGGGGGTGTCCCCTGAGGTGTGTGCTCAGTGCAGTATACAGAGGGGTGCAGCTTCCTAGTTGGCTTGGCAGGTAATGAACTGAAGACCGTGGGGAGGTGGTTCCAGAGTGGGGTGCCTGTGCAGTTGGTGCCTACAGAGATTCCCTTGGGGTGGAAGAAAAAGCTATTCAGACTTCTGCTGACCTTTTACTTTTTATCACCACCTTACAAAATTTCTGTAGTATAGGTTTTAGAATGTGTATAACATATAAAGATATATGATACATAGATAGTAGACATACATATATATCTAATTTATAAATAAATATGCAGTTATTGATTAAACATTCACAAAGAATGTTTTTCCCCCGATTTGGATACAGCCGCTTTATATGAGTCTACCAAGAAGAAAAGGTTGGATGTGTTCTTAAAACTGTTCATGCCAAAGCTCCAGGTTCCAAAATAGATGTGAGATCTCTCTGCTCCAGTTACGGTGGTGGTGACATGCCATTTTACATGCTTTTGGTCTAGCACTCTGGTAAGCCAGAATGAGTCACCCAATCGTAGTCTAGGCTTTTTCCAAGCTATTTGGTAGGTGCTGTGTCATTCTCATTATTAAACCCTCTATGGTGACCCTCTGAGTCCCCAATTTAGGAGGGTGCTGGATTCCACTCAAATGGACACAGGACATGATATTAGTGGGAATTCTCTGGTGTTGGGAAGAGCATTGGATAGAAAACAGGGAGGCTAAGCTTTGTTCATTCATCTAACCATTGGTAAACATTTACTTCTTATCTGGCACATGCTGGACACTGAGCCCACCTAGATCTTATTTTCTCTTCTGAAAAACAAGGTGTGATGATTTCTGAGTTTCCTCCCCACTCCGTTCTCAAATCATTCTCCCCCCAAATTGCTGCTGTTCGTATGCATGTACATTGGATCCTTGTTCATTGCCTTTGAAAACAAAAGGAATGGCCACCTGCTCTTTTAATGTGGTGAATGAATCAGTAAGTGTGTGGCACAGTGATCTCTAATAGCAAAGTTTCATTTTTGTTCCTTTCTTTTTGTGAGTTGCAAATTTCCAGTTTAAAATTGAAAATTAATACCAGTGACCTTAAAAGGGAATATGAGATGAATGTCGTCCCCCTTGAAGGAGCCCTCACTTCCTTTGGAGAAGTCCAGTTGGGAATTGTTTATACTATTCTATCTCCACTTCAACATTAGAGATTTGAAAATGGGCAGATACTTTAGCTGAAAAAGAAATACATAAAAAAGGGTTTTTAGGATAACCCACTTGATAATCTGAATATAGACTGGAAATTTTGCTATTAGAGAAAGGAATTTCCATGTTCAAAAACAGAGCAGTCCTTGTCATTTGTGGTCTTGTCACTCTGTGCCTGGTCCCTTCAGGTGCAGCTGGACAAATTGGCCACTACGTGCAGGTTTGGTCCCACCCAGCTCAGGACCAACTGATTTGTTTTTTAATGTGAAATACAAAGCAATTCCATAGCTATTTGGAAAATACAGAAAAATACAAATAAAAATTTAAAACCACCTGCAATCCCAGATGCTCATACTACAGTATGCCGGTGCATAATCCATGACCATTTGTGTATTTTTACCAAAATTCTTTTAAAACTTTAACAGAATTATGCCAGAGATGCTATTTTGTAATCTTTTCACTTCACAATATAATGTAAATATTTCTTCATGCATTAAATATTCTTCCACAATTTTATTTTATTTTATTTATTTATTTAAATATGGAACGCTTCACGAATTTGCGTGTCATCCTTGCCCAGGGGCCATGCTAATCTTCTCTGTATCGTTCCAATTTTAGTATATGTGCTGCCGAAGCGAGCACCACAATTTTATTTTTAATGGACATACATTATCCCTACACACACATATACAACAATCTCTCTCACCCTTGGCCTACATTCTGCTAAACTATTTTTGAGACCGTTTCTCCTCATAGCTTTGCAAAAACTGAGTACAACAACTTTTTAAAATTTTGGTTAATTTGAAAGGCAAAACCTAGAATGGATGGACTTTTTTTTTTTTTCCTTTCTGAGTCTCAAGTAGAATGTGCGAGAGAGATGCCCTTGGCTAATGTGTTGGGTAAAAAATTGAGTCCTGCTCCCTTTAGCTTCTTGATTGCAGAGCGACATCACAAGGAGAAGGAAGGAAATAGACACCCTGTTTCTTAATAGCATCTGCAAAGCTGCTGAGAAATATGGAGAAAAAATGACAGCTCCATTTATTTATACAATTTGATTTCATTTCCTTTATTTGGAGGGAAAATGGTTTATCTGTAATGGTGACTTGAGCCTGGAAGGTGTGAAATAATAAAGCAGAAGTGATGGGGAAACAAATTCATCTTGTACAGAGACAAAGGAAGTGGATTCTTGCTTGTGACTGTTACAAACAAATCAAAGGAGGCTGTCTAATTGGAGCCGGTGAGCAGAGCATTTCTTCTTCCAGGAAGCCTCTGGAGAGAAGACATTAGCATCTGACAAAATTTCACTATCAATAGATTGCCTTGATGTAGCCAAATCATGGAACATTTTCAAGCATCCTAGGTTTAAGCAGGATAGAAGAAAACCACTCTGTTTAAATAGAAGAAAGAGTCTGAACAATAGATAGCCTTGGTCAGCAGGATGGTTTAAATTCCACTCCAAGGAAATTCCTCCTGCACGTGCCTGGAGAATGCATTACAGTTGTGAAATTTCTAGTTTCTGTCTGATCTCCATGGTAGATTTTCAGCTGGTTCCATCTGTGGACGGCTATGGAAGGTTTCCCTTCACGTTACCACCCCCCCTACAGTGGAGGTAACTGTAGGTATGCAGGCCCTAGTTTTATTCATAGGAGTTTAGAGTGTCTTGGGTTGTTGAGTATCAGGGTGTTTCTTATAGAAGATAAATCAGAGAGGAGATGGACAGTTATCTTGCTGGACAATCTCTGGGTTGCTGGTTGAATAATGACATCTGCGTGCTGCCCTGGTGCTGCCCACACTTGCTGCTTGATCACTGGAAGCTGCAGGCCCTGTCCCGTGTGTGTCGCTCCTTCACTTCTCCCTTTTCTTAGCACGTGGATTCTTTTATCCTGTCTGCAGGGACCTTTCTCTCAGGGAGTGATGGCGCATCCCATTAGTGGTCAGGTGTTTGTGATCAGGGTTTTATTGTTGGGTGGGTAGCTTTGCTCTCCAGCCTAAAGGTCATGTCAAGGCCTCAGGAATTTTTTAAGTATGGGTGGAAGGAAGGAGAAGCCCATCAATTAGTATTTCAAAATACTGTTTCTGTTATTCTTTGTTGTCTGGAGGAAGTCAGAGAAGTGGAGATAAGGAATTTGGGATCCTAGGCAGAGTGTTTTGGTGGAGTGAGATGAGCCCGACCTCCTCTGTGGTATGTAGACCCTGTACAGCCTGCTCAGTCCATGCTGCTGCCCTGTGCTCTCAGCTACTAACGGACCATGGCCACCCGGATGGCACGCAATGCTCACACTCCACACATCAAGTCTGACGTGTTTATAAGTACACTGGCCATCCTCCCTTCCCTGAAACCCACTCCCAAACCTCCTCTGCTCTGACTTGGCTAATGACTCACAGTTGTCCCAGCCACACCTGGAGGCCACCCTTGCCTTCTTACTCACATGGAGTTTTCTCAATTCTGTCTCAGAAATAACTCTGACATCCCCCCACCCTTCACCCCACTCTGCTGCTCTGGCTTCATAGTAGATCCACTTTCTTTCTCTTCCCTGGAGCCCTGCAGCACCTCCCTCAGTGATCTCCCTGTAACCTACCCTCTGAACTCCGGCTAGAGCCCTTTCTGGAAGTTGCTGGAACCTGCCCATGGACCGTGAGGAGAGTCCAGTGCATAGGGTGTTCACAGTTCCTCACACTCTGGTCTCTGCTCGCCCCTCCACCCTCCTGCTGTGACCCTCGTGCCATTCTCCAAGCAAAGCTTCCCCTTCCCATGCTGCTAATCTGTGCCAGCTCCTTCCTGCCGGTGCTGGCTCCTTTGTTCCCGCTGCTCTGTTTTCTTCCCCTCGCCCCACCAGGTCAACCTTTACTGATTGTACACTGATCTCTCACGCAGCTTCTCCTCTGTGACATTTCCTGGGCCTTGGCATAGCAGTAGGAACTAACTTGTGTTTGCACTCTGGTATTTAAAACGCTTCTCTCTAATCATTGGGTACATGTCTGGCCCAACTGGGTGCTCCCTCCCAGCACAAGCCTGGTCCTGCTCAAGAAAAGACAGATGACTGAATCATGCTAAGATGACTTTTCTGGTCCTGATCTGAACCCTTAAGATGAAACGTAAGTTCTGTATTATGGAGAAACACACAAAAGTCAAAATTCTAATTGATGTCCATTGAAAACTCAGAATGAGTACTTTGTATGTTTACAGTACATTAGGCTTTTTACATTATTTTTAAAAATTAAGTGGCATTTTATATTCTTTGTCCTGCCACTATTTCTTAAAGTTTTTGACATTACCCCCATGGGAGCAGAGTGGGATAATTTTAAACACTTTGTGCAGAAATTTCATAGTCAATTTTGGGGAAGAGGGTGAGGGACTAAATACATTCTTTAGAATGTATTTAAAGCGTTTTTCTATAGGCAGTGACTTAATGAAAACATCTGTCTCAAGTCACAAGCATGCTTTCTGAATTTTCTCTTCCAAATCTAACTGCTTGGAATGCCAGGCTCTTTCTTGTGTCAAGAAAATATAAGGAACTAACCATGAGGAGGTTCTCAGGGCTCCTGACAGCAATGGTGTTGGAGAGAGTCTGGCCGCACTGTCTGAACTCCACCCTGACTGCAGCTGTGTTCTCCAGAGGGTCTTTATTGGCCTCTCTGCCACCATTACATAGTGATTCCCGGCCCCACAGAGAAGGCTCTCACTTTACAGGCAGCAAACACTCAGCCTGCTAAGGGAGTCCTATGAATTGTGACCATTTCTTTGAAATGGCTAGGGCAGATGTTGTCACCTCACCTTCCAAATGAGGAGATTGGATTATACAGCTGGTTGCTTACCTTGCTGCATGGTCCTGACTCTCAGTGCTGTTGGACCAGCCTTTGTTTTTTCTTACATATGGAGAATATATCCATCCTATCACGCATATATTATTAACATATATTATATTATTAAATTAATAAATATTAGGAAAGTCCTCTGATGTATGTGATAGTCCTAAGGACTCTTAAATGGTGAATATTTAAAGATTAAATTTATTACAAGGAAATTTAATGAATATAATAATATTTTATTATATCTACTTGGAGTAAGCAGTCAGCTAAAATTTCAGTGGATCTCCATAATTGTTTTATAACTGATATAATAACTAAAGGAAGAACCTATTATATCTGGGATATCTGTTAGTTACCAGCTAATGAAATACATGATAATGAAGATGAAATGGTTCTAGTTTGTGCTTATGAAGTGCCTACTCCTTATCACGTACCTAGTGCTTTAAGCACAAATATCATCATAGTTTTATAGATTTCAGCAAGTGTCCATAATTTTCTCAAGGTAACAGACTGGTCAGGCAAAGTCTTAACAACCAGAAATGCTACTATTGGAGAGAAGTAACTAGTAATGAGATCTTACAGAGACAGATGGCTGGCTGAAGGAAGAGAATCCAGACTACTTAAATCCTCACTGTCTTCCTCTTAAGCAGTTAAAAGAGACCCCCCCACCAAAAAAAAAAAAAAAAAAAAAAACCATGTGTTGAAAAGAAAATCACTAACATTTATTAAATAGTTGCGTGGTGTCAGGAACTGATCTGAGCATGTCACACATATTAACTTGGTTGATCCTTCCGGCAAATCTCGGAGGTACACATTGCCTTTATAATGCTCATTTTATTATTTGTTTTATTTATTTATTTATTTTTTTTGTAGAGACAGAGTCTCACTGTACTGCCCTCGGGTAGAGTGCTGTGGCGTCACACGGCTCACAGCAACCTCTAACTCTTGGGCTTACATGATTCTCTTGCCTCAGCCTCCCAAGCAGCTGGGACTACAAGCGCCCGCCACAAAGCCTGGCTATTTTTTTGTTGCAATTTGGCCGGGGCTGGGTTTGAACCCGCCACCCTTGGCATATGGGGCCGGCGCCCTACTCACTGAGCCACAGGCGCCGCCCTATAATGCTCATTTTAAAGACATGGAAACTGAGGCTCAGAGATGATAAATGGTGCTGCCAAGATCATAACATTACATGAACTCACTATTAAATTGATCTAATCAATTAATACCTGTACACATGTGGAAATAACACTCACAGCAAGTCAAGCAGGTGGAAGGGGGAAGGTGGGGATGGGCATATCACACCTAACAGGTGCAATGCACACCATCTGGGTGAAGGGCACACTTATAACTTTGACTCACACTGTACAAAAGCGATTTATGAAACCAAAATATTTTACTCCTGTAGTATTCTGGAAAAGAAAAGATTAGAACCCCAGGACTGATGAAGAGTCTGTGCTTTCAGCCTGGCCTTCTATAAGGATGTAGCAAGTTCTTGTTCACCAACTAGGAACCAGCATTGTCTTGGGCACTTGAAATACACGTCTCATTTCCTTTTCATTGCAACCATGAGCAGAGTTATTGTCTCCATTTTACAGTCATGGTATCAGGGCTCCAGGCTGTCCAGTAACTGCCAGTCAGGCAATTACTCCAATTACCTCCACCCACAAAGTAGAGGCAAGTTATTGCCTTGCCCCAAATCTGTGTCAGGAAATTTATTGCAGAAGTAGACATGGAATTCAGGCCCTGAATAGCTCTTAACATTAAAGGCTTTTCCCCCTCTTTGGCTTCTGCCTGATTCAGCAAGCAGTGTTTCTGATGTCTCATTATGGAAAATCGATTCTCCTCTTCACACATCCTCTGCTTTCTTTGACCTTCTGTCACTGCCCAGACATCCATTCCCAATTCTTCAAACAAACAAATGAATCAAAACAGGAAGAGTGTTCAAGGGTGTCCAAATGTACTGCTCCTGATGCTGTTCTCTTGAGCACAGTGCCCCGAACAAGAGCAACGTCCCTGGTGCAGTGTGTATCGCGCAGAATTTGGAGGCTGGCTCTGCATCCCTGCCTGCCCTTTCTTCTTCCTCTGGAAAGGCAGCCCCAGCTTTGGGCAGAGTCCAGTAAAATAGGGAGAAATCACTGGGACAATACAGAATGCTGGTTTTGCTGGGTTCTCTTTCTCTAAATAAAAGCAGAAGATCCACAAAAGAAGGAGAGGAAAGGAATTTCCTGAGGGTCTCTGAGAAGTAGCCTAGAGACTGAAAACAAGTTTAAGAGAGGGAAAAAATGAAAACTGTATGAAAAGCTAACTACTAGAACAGGCTGTAGTTAAAATAATAATCACACAAATAATGGATAATTAGAAGCTAAAAGGTAGGAAGGAGGGATTTGAAAGAAGGGTGAGATTTTAAGCTTGAGAATTAAGGAGAGTAACTGTCCTGGTGGAAAAGGATGGGAAGAAAGTATGGTGGTAGTTTTGTTTCCAGTTTTATATTTGCTTTCTGTTTTGTTTCTGGAAGGTCCATGTGAGCTGTGAGATTACTTGTTGTTTTAACATGGTGATAAGCAGAAGGCTGGGTATGGTGGCTCACGTCTGCAATCCTAGCACTTTGGGAGGCTGAGGTGGTTGGATCACTTGAGCTCAAGAGTTTGAGACCAGCCTCAGCAAGAGCAAGATCCTGGCTCTAGTACAAATAGAAAATAGCCAGGTGTTGTAGTGGGCACTTGTAGTCCCAGCTACTTGGAAAGCTGAGGCATGAGGATTGCTTGAGCCCAATAAATAGTTCAAGGTTGCTGTGAGCTATGATGCCATGGCACTCTACCCAGAGCGACTGAATAAGACTGTGTTTCAAAAAAACCAAAACAAACAAACAAACTCCCAAAATGTCCATGATGGTAAGCAGAAATATTTATCTGTATTCCCTCTAAAAAGACTGTGGGGCGGGGGGGAGGTAGAGAGGAGAATTTCCTAAGCATTTAGCCCTGGCCTACTGCCATGCCAATGGGCCCTCATTAATATTTGAAATACTTAATCTGTGTCACCACAAAGCAGTGATTCATCTAGAACATCTAGTGGTTGCCAGATTTGTTCTTGAGCCTCCTTGAGGTTTTGAGGAGTCCTTCAAGAATTCTTGTTTGTGACTATAGTAGGTTCTGTTCCAGAATTCCATCTCTATGTGTCTGTTTTCTGTGTGGGGATTCTGCTCAGAATTCTATAATCAGGGGAATTGCAAACAAAGGGTTGAAGAGTTTGTGAGTTTTTAGGGGTATCTTTCTTTTAAGATTCAGGTTTGAAAATTGACTGCCCCTGTGAGAGTGGGACTGCTGTGTCATACCTGGGACCACTAACCCATGAGAGGGGTGTAGGGCCCCTTGAGGTCCCGGAAGAGGCCTTCCCTACCTCAGGCAGCAGCGGAAGGCTGGAAATGTCCTTCTGCCCTCCAGTATTTGCCACTGGTCTTATTCTTTTTTCTTGTCTGCAAGACATAGTTGAGATCACACTGCTTATATAAACATGCTTTTTTCATTTAGTAGCATATTACGAGCATTTCTCACATCATTCGGTTCTATACATGACTCTTTTTTTTTTTTTTTTTTTTTTTGGAAGTTTTGGCCGGGGCTGGGGTTGAACCCACCACCCCTGGTATAAGGGGCCAGCATCCTACTCCTTGAGCCACAGGTGCCACCCTAATTTTTAATGTTTATACAGTATTCCATCACATATGTTAACCATTTTCCATTGGAAATTTAGATTGGCTTTTCTTTTTCTTGCTATAATGAATGGTAGTCTAATGAACATCTTGGTCTAACAATTTTGGCAACATTTCTGATTATTTCCTCAGAAAAAAATTATTTATTTTTTTCAGGTTTCTGCATATTGTGCCCCCTCACCCCCCACCGCATTAGGTGGAATTTCTGGCTCAAAGAATACCACACCTGTAAAACTCCATCTATTTTCCTAAATTTCTTTCCAGAAATAGTAAATCAATTTATATACCCAGAGTGAAGCAATGGAGGCTGCTCTGAATATGTCTTACCCTTTGTATCACTGGGAAATAAAACGCAATATTTTTTATTAGAAAATCATCTTTTAGTAGCAGTAACTATTTAACATAGAAAAATGTATGCACGCATGATGAAATTGTGAGAGGAAAATTTTTCTTCTACAAATCAGGGTGAGCCAAATGTACCAGCAAAAAATGTAACTGTAAGATAGTATAAGGGGGCCATTCTTTTTTTTTCTTTTTTTTTTTTATTGTTGGGGATTCATTGAGGGTACAATAAGCCAGGTTACACTGATTGCAATTGTTAGGTAAAGTCCCTCTTGCAAGGGGGCCATTCTTAACCACTTGAAATATTTACAAATTTAGCATGTTATAAAAAATGTTAAAATACTTTGTTTCATGAGCATTTAAACTGGGATGCAAGCATATATATATATATATATATATATATTTTTTTTTTTTTTTGCCTCAGATAGGTACAAGTGCAAGACTTTCTAAGTGCTAAGAGTCAAAATGCAATGGTGGGTTGGCTCCAGCATTTAAAACACTCATAGCTCTCCTTCTGGGGTACTGGTGCTTTAGTCAGTTGTTACTAATTGGATTCCCACGTTCAAACCATGGCTTTGCCACTTACTAACTTTGTGATGTACTCAGGTCAGTTACTCTCTGTAAGCGGCTTTTTCCTATCCTTAAAATGAAGACAATATTAGCATTGTAAGATGGAGATGATGACAGTGTGTGTGAGGAACTCAGCACTTGGCCGAGAGCTACACTGTCTAGTAACCTTACAGAGCTACTGAACTCTTGAATTCAGAATTGAGATGTGCTGTTCCTGTGCAAGGCACATCAGTTTTAGGATTTGCCCCAACAAGGAATGTGAACTATTTTATTAATAATTTTACATAGTTATGTGTTGAGATACTATTTTGGATATCTTGAGTTCAAAGAAAATACATCATTAAAATTAATCGTAATGCATTTCTTTTACTTTTTAAATACTTCTTTCTTTTTTTTAATAAATGGCTTGCATTATATATTTACTGGAGAACACTGCTCTAAAACATCATAAAGTCTCAAATATTTTTTAAAAGGTATCAAAGTGGGTTTTTTCCCCTCCATTGTGGAGTTACCCAGTCTTCTGTCTTGTCAAGGTCTTCTGACAATATCTTGTCTTCTGGGGACATTTGATTTTTAGAGAACTGTAAGACATTTCCGTGGGGTCCTCTGGTCTGGATGGTTTAGAAGAGGCTGGGGGTGGGGGCGGTGCATAGTATTTCATTGTTTGTTAGAGGGATGAGTGGAAAGTTTAAAAATAGCATCCCCCTCCTCCTCCCTGCCCATGCTGATCTCACATGAGTTATTTCTGTTGGCATTAGGAACCTGACATTTGATTCATTCAGTGGGTCCTGCCCAGGTCCTTTAAAACAGAATGGACGGGTAGGGAGAGGCTGCCCTGGGTCGTGAAAGGCAGAGGAGACCTAGGGGGACTGGAATAGCCAGCATGGCAAAATGCTTGGTCAAGATCCAGACCCGACGAAGCCTCCACTTGCACATGGTGAACCACTGTAGCAGTAACGTGTTTGTCCGTCTGCTGAGACACGGCTCCAAGGTCACAGCTCGGAATGCGGGTACGTGCCATGCCCCGGACTGTCATTCCACGCCTGGAGAGGTGTGCGGGCTTCCAGGGCTTCCAGCTTCCTGCTCGCAGCTAGTGACTCTGGAGAGAAGCCAAGGGGGAACTTGGTGCCAGAGGTTTTTGATAAGGATGGGAAGAGAAAGGGAGAGGAGAGAGGAAAGCAGAGACAGGCAGGAAGGAAAGTAAGTAGGTGAATGTTCCCTTGCTCAATAGAAAACGATACAAAATCGTAGGAAAGGCAAATCACTCCGTATTCTGCGGCTGTTAGGAGGAAGCTATGGTGGTGTGTGAGGGAGACTGGATGAGCAAAACAAGCTCCTTTCTTTGTTGCAAGGGTCAGATCCCAGATCTGCTTGCAGCGGTGGGGTGAAGATCACCTTTATTTATCTACAAAGCAGAGTTTCACTGACATAAATATCAGCTAAAAGAATTGAGATCAAACTGACATTCTGCCACATTCCTCTGCATTGGAAATATCGTATTTTATGTCATTTTATGGTCCGTTGGGGGAAAGAGAAACTGGAATACAAATTTTAAAAGAGGTTATAGGATGAAAGAAGCTGTAGTTATAGGTGTACTTGTGGTTTTCATCAATTGATTAAAACAAAATACATCCTGGGAAATATCTGGAGTTCGCTGTATCTTGTGCACAACTGTGGAACAGACTTCTGAGTGAATTGAGATGAAATTGTACAATGACATATGTAAATGCGATGTGTTCTTGTAAAAGACTTTTAAAAGCACTCGTAGTTGCTTTCCTTAATAATTCCACTAGCCAATCTATGACTATTGCCACGTGGGATGCAGGGGTTTTTTCATGAATGAGATTGTTCCATGTATATATTATTTTATAGTGCATTTTTACTTTATTGTATGATTTGAAAGGACTTTCTACATCAATACATATTAATATGCATTCTTTTACAAATGGCTGAAAAATATGTGATATAAAGATGCAATCATTCATTTGTTTAGTTACTAAGTTTATCGTCGGAAATTGACATTTATTATTTGGGACTGTAACAACATTACGTTGAAAATATATACACAGGCATTTCTCTATATTAAATTCTTAAAAGTCTAATTGTTGGGCAGAAGGATATACAAGTTTTAACTTTTGATGGAAACGGGCACATTGTCTTCTAAAAGACAAATACTAACAAAGGTGAGTATGACAACGTCTATTCCCCCACATAATGACTAATTTTGATGTAACCAATTTCTCAAAATTTTGCAAAATTATTGAAAAAAAAAGCCATTTCATTATTTTAACATGCATATCCCTTTATACCAGTGAGGAAGAGCATGTTTTCAAGTGATAGCTGTCCAGTTTTTGTCTCTTCCTGTGAAAACTGGCTGTTTGTTCACTTAGCACATTTCTGTTGTATTTTTTATCCTTTCCTTACAGATTGTAGGAATTGTTTTCTAATCAGAATATACATTCGTTGTCTTTTAAAAATGTTAACTTTCTCCTCCTTATTGGTTCTTGGCTTTCATCCTTTTTAATGTTAAGTTTATGACATGGGCACTTTATATATATATATAAACTTATATCTGTGCATACTGCTTTATTTGTTTGTAAGTTTTGTTTCTTGTTTAATGCAGTTTTCTTTATACTAAGATTATAAAATTGTTTTCTGTGTATTCTTCTTCATAATCAATGCATTTTCTTGAACTATGTGAAATCACTGACAATCAACTACTTTTGGCCTATAAAACTGGCAGTTTCCTGTGCTGTCTCATATTTGTTTTAGTTTAACCTTTGAACTTTTAGGAATTTGTTATGCGTGTATGACTTAGGGATCTACTTCCCCCATCCACCAACCGGTTAGCAATTTTTTTGCAAACCTGTTTATCATAAACAAATTTCCATTATATTCAAGGTTGTGTTTCTGAATTGTGTCTTTTATTATTTCTGCTCTATTACTAACTTTATCATATAGTTTTGATATCAGGTAGGTCAATTCCCTCTGTGTTGCTTTTTTTTTTTTTAAGAATTTATTTTTTTAGAGTAGTTTTCAGGTTCACAATAAATGAAGAGGAAGGTACAACGTTCTCATCTCCCCTGTCTCCCACAGAAGCACAGCTGCTCCCCCACCATGGCCCATATCCTGCAGCAGGGTGTTGTCATGTTTTCTTATGGCTTAATAGCTCTTTTTTTGTGTGTGTGCTAAATAATATTCCATTGTCTGGATGTACTCATGGCTTTTTTTATCCAGAATCTTTTGGTTATGCACGTGCACTTTCTCCCTTTGTCTTTTTGGAAAATGTATTGGAATTTGTACTGAAATTGTATCAAACTTTAATAAGAGGAGAGTTGAATTTTTCAAGATACCAAGGCTTCCTTTTCAGCAACATCCTTATGTTTTTCATTTATTGAGATTGGCCTTTATGTTACTCAATTATATTTTAACATTGTTCTCATGCAAGTTTTATAGGCATCTTGTTTTGGATATTCCTGGATATTTTCATTTGTGCATTTAGCAATTTTGAGTGGGATTTTCCATTATTATGTTTTTATATTGTCTTTGCTGGTGTGGAGTAAACCACCTGCTTTAATATGTTGATCTTGCCTTTGAACACTTTACTGAACTCTTATTCATTTCTCTGGTTTATTTTAATTGCTTCTCTATGTAGGTAATTCTGTCATCTGGAAATAGTGAGAGTTTTGTGCCTTTCTTTCCAATATTTATACTTTTTATTTTTGTCTTTATTATATTGCATGATCTGGAGCCATCAGAATAATACTGATGGGTGGTGAGAGTTTTTTGTCATGTTCTTGACTTTGGTGGGCATTCTCATGTTTTGCTATTACATAATTGGCAATAACACATGCTGATTTCTGTAGTTCTCTAGTAGATATCTCAAGTCCCTACCTTTCAGGAGATGAAGGGTTGGCGGAAAAACTCATAATAAATCTGCAGCACCATGCCATGATTGATTGTGATGATAAAGAGATACACCAGAGGGTATGACAGCTGCATCAGTCAGATGCCATCAGCAGCAAGTAATGGAGAATCCTAATTAGCCTTGGTTTAAATAATAGGGTGATTTATTATCCAAGACAAGTCCAGAGTCAGAGAGGATTCCAGGGTTGAGAACTAGTTTCATTTCATCTCTACACTGCTGCTGTCAGTTGGCCAGGCTTCCCCTGGAGCTGTTGCTGTCAGCATCATAGGACGGCTGCCAGAGTTTCTGCTGTCTCCTTCAGTTAGAACAATGGCAAGAGACAGAGTCTGGACCATTCTGGGATGATCTTCTTAGAGTTAAAACCCTTCTTGGAACCCTTCCCACATCCCCACTCTCCCATTCCTCTTCAACTTTTATGTTCAGGGTTGGCTCATATGCCCATTTCTAAACCAAAGGTAACCAGGAGACTGGAATTACCATGATTGGGTTAGACTAGTCATTTGGGGAGAAACGGACAAAAAGGAGTCAACTGTGAAAACTACCAAATAACAAGCATTTATATCAGACTGGGAGCCAGAGACAGTAGAGGAGAGGAGACTATGGAGACAGAGGTGGCTCAGAATCACTGCTAACAACTGAGAGAGTATTGAATCTCAGAGGTCGAGTGATCAGTAGAACAGAAACAAACACACCTTGTTTTTAGCAATGTGGTGGTCTTTGGAGACTCTGTATGAATGATTTCAGTGGGCTGGTAGGGGCAGCTGGCTGCAGAAATGCAAGGATAAGAATTTCATGAAGCATCCTTGCTAATTCTAGATATTGAAGTCACCCAAGATGATGGCGGGACTATGGGCGCAAGATAGTCAGTGAGGAGAAAGGCATAACAGAGAGCAGATAATGGCCACAAGGAGAAGGGAGTTTAGTCATCAAGGAAGAAGAAGGATGCAGAAAGGAGAGAAAGAAGAATGTCAGCCCTTGCTTCCAGCCTTGAGTGTTGGAGAAGACTGCCTGCAGGTTTCAGCTGGGGGTTGCGATGGGGACACCAGGATTTGAGCTTGTCTTTGTGTCTGTATAGAAGTTTTCATTGTGCATGCTTTCCTGTGCCAGTCATTGTGATGACTTCTCATGGGGTGTATATAGAATGAGTAGACCACTTGGCAGGGATGTTCACAGGCAGGAGGAACATTTCTATGCCTGAAAGTAAAAAACCTCATCTGGAAAAGTAAATGTCATTCTTAGGAATTTTCCTTAAACCTTCAGGATAGGAGTTTCCTTTGAAAAATTGAACTTTATCCTCAACAAAGGGGAGATACAGGAGTCTCATGCAAAGTTAATGGCATACCGTCTTACCAAGTTTTGGAAGTTTGCATGCTGTTTAATGCGAAGAGGAAACACTTTGGACTGATAGCACTTACAGAATATAGCAAAATTTAACGTTTATTTCTGGTTTCTGACAAAAGCAAGTGATGTGTGTATGTGCCCTGTTATCTTGGTCATAATAAGAACCACAAGAGAGCTGACATACAATTAAGTGATTGTAAAATTTATTAGGTAAAACTTTTGAGAGTGCAAGGGGCATGTTAATAATGCTCCAAAGACAGCCGCCATAGAGTGGGACTGGTCAGGCAAATGAGCAGGTAATGACATGGGGGTCAGCAAGTGGAACAGGGTTGCTGACAGAGAAGGCTCTTCCTGCTTAGTAGAAGGATGGTCTCTCTGGGCCTCTCAGACCCCCCCCACCCTTCAGGTACCATAGTCATCTGGAGAAAGCCTGGGCTTGGGAATCTGACAGCACAGGGTACAAACCACCCTTCTGTTGTTTCTTAGTTGCTAAGCCTCAGCTTTCTCACTTCCTTTTAGGAATATGATGATGAACTTTAAACTATCCAGCTATGGAGAAATTTATTAAAAATCTTAATGCCCTTGAATCCTTTTCCTCTCTTTCTACATATAACTTTAAGTGGGACAGTTCGACATAGTCTAAGATGGAGCCACAGAATGCTGGAATCAGGAGGGAGTCTGTTGAATTTTTCAAGTAAAAAGTCCAAGACACTAGCCCTGAAGTGACACATCTAATGTTGCTCAGAGAGCATAGCCCAGTGGGGGGGCCTGGATCCAGGTGTCCTGTACCGGGGGCCACTGCTCTTTCCATGCCATCAGATTTGCCAACTTTGGAGTGGTGGTCTATTATATTTTCTTTTCCCACTCTTCCTTCCCCTTTTCTTTTTCTTACCTTCAACTCAAGAGCACAGCACACTATCCAGCCAGTGTGCTAAGCTGATCAACATAAGTGAATCAATTAGAGTTTAGCCCACCTCAAGAAGGATGGCTCCAGTCAGTAATCAACGAATATGTGACACCAGTAGAGACCTGCCCATTTCATGTGCTTGAGCCATGGTTGTTAGCACTTTGAGATTCAGTGTGCCCCATGAAAACAAAAATATTGTAATGTTCTCTCTACTGTCTTGAGAGGGAACTTATGGAAAATATAGTCTACCCACACTTAACTTTACAGTCAAAATAATGCTCTAATGGCAACATAAGGAGGAATTAGAAGAAACTGATTATAATCAAATAATAAGAATTTCTAGAGGTTTTTCTCAAACATGTTTGACCAGGAGGCAGAATGAAGGAGAGAGATGGGTGGAATGGGGAGGAGGGGGGAACAGGCCCCAAGGGCCTCTCCAGGTATTCGCGGGGTGGGAATGTTGCCACTACAGGAAACTTGACACCTTGGCACTGAGGGTGAGGATGTGATGTTCTGAACTTCTGCACAACTCTTAGCAAAAACCTTTCTTCAATTTACCCAGTGATTACATTCTTGAAAAACTTGAAATTTGTTAAAATCATACCTCAGATGCTTTAGTTTTAAATGTAAAACAGACGTAGATTTTAGATTCAGATCATTTTAAATAGGTGTTTCATCTAAGGTCTGATCGTTGACATTTGAAAGTTGTGTGGGCCACAAAAATAATTTTTCATTTTGTGGGGCCACTGGACATGTCTGTCATCCCTGTTCCCCCACCCACTAATCGACAACAGTTTCTCCAGTCATGGTGACATCTAACAAAGCCTCCATGATTTTCTACCCCTCCTCCCAGCCAAATGGGGGTACCACTGTCTTTATACCACTGCCCCGGAGGCTTAATGGGCATTCCATAGCTGGGTGTCAGCATAGGGATCCTGAAAGGGAACCAGCAGAGGGAATCAGAACGGTGGTTCCCAGTGATGCCATGCTCACTGGGCCAGGGTCAGGTAGTGAGGCAGGAAGTAAGGCTGGAAGAGTGTCTCCTGCAGAGTGAGCCAGTGTGGTTTCAGGCAGATGACAGCAATAATGGCAGATTACAAACAGGAAAGACATTGCCAAGTGGGATTAGAGCTACCCCAAGGAGCCCAGAGTCCAAAGTCTTTCTTAAGAGGTTAGAGTAGTTCAATAAGAATTGCAGATGATCTGTTGTATTCTCATGCCACCATATTCTCCCCAAAGTGCTGTCTCCAATTTTTCTTTTCCCCACACTATCCTTTCTCTTTCCTTGTGAGATAGGGAAGGGTTACTAGTATCTTCCTTTTAGGGTGTTCTGGTGACACCCGTATTGCACTGCTCCTTCATTAAGACCAACATGCACAGGCAAGCTAGACAAGACCATCACTGGGCTCTGTAGCTCGGTTTGAACACATAAATGCTGTCGGGAACCTCAGCTGTAGCATTTGGATTCTGTCACACATATGCTCAGAGTTAGCAGAGAGACTCGGCTGGCTTTGAATAAAATGTGAGCACTGCCCATTGCATTTTCACCACAATTTTTCCGTGTACCCAAGAGGTCTTTTATTTTACCTTAAGCAATGAGAGGAAGAAGAGCTTTTCTAGTAACATCAGTAGCCTGCCAAGTTGTGTTGGGACGTTTGGCCTATCTTAAGGACATGCTATGGTACTGGAATCTATGGGCATGGTAGAGATGGGAATGGGCAGTGTGCACCCTACTTGACTGTACATAGCAGACACTCTGCCTCTGTACACAGCACACACAGGCCCCAGAAACCCCTGCCTGTTTCTCACCGATGACTAGTCTTTTCCATCGGCATCCTATGATTATTACTACTTCACTTTATAAGGTATTTCTTCCAATTAAATAATGGTAGGAGTATAAAACATACCATTATATTGCTATATTAAGAAATAATAATAGTTAACATTTATCGAGTGTTTCTTGTGTGTCAGAAACCATGTAACTATTATCTAATTTTAATTCTGTTTTATAATTGTATATTGAAATCGAAAATATATTATTGAAATCATTGTCATTTCACTTCTAAAACAAAAAGGTTATCAGCCTTAACTGAGCTTTGTGAATATATTCAGGAAGCTTTCAGAAATGGGGGAAGTAAAATTTAACTAAGTAGTGTAGGTAAGCTTATTAATTCTGTATTTCTGGTCTCTCTGGGCATTCTTATTGGAATTAACCAAGCAATGTGTATAGAAAATTTTAAGCATCTATCATATAGATAAATTTCCTTATCTTCTAAAAGAACAATGAAGAAAATATGGATAGCCAACTATAATAAAATTTACCTTTGTATTCTATATCATGGACTTGTATGTGTTGATAAAATGATTTAGTTTGATAATAGTTCAAATGTAGGCTAATATTCTTTGCTGAAAAAAGTAACATCTAATTTACGTAGCTGTTTTTACTGTAGCTTTAATGCAGATTTTACATTTACCCTTAATGTAACCATAATTTCACTTAACCCTCAACCCCTGCCTGATGAGGTAGGAGTTACTTTTGTTTTGTAGTTAAGCAAACTGAGTTTCCAGAGTATTAATATCTAAGACTCATAATATAAGTAACTGACAGAGCTAAGATTTAAAGCTAGCATTGTCCAACTAGTCCCCATCCACGCTACACCATGGTGTGAGCTTAGTGATGAGGGAAAAGTATACCTAACACCCGTACACAGAAAAACTAGGAAAGGAAAGAAAGCATTTGTTTCCTTGCCTACTTTCTTCCTTTCCAGAAAAACAGTGAATATGTCCATTGAGATCAAAGCACTTAGAACACCTGAGCAGCCTGAACTATGAGACTTACACCTGACTTATTACAGCAGCATTTCTGTCCTGGAAGCCTGTGTGCCTAAAATGACCCACGGGAGCATTTTGTGTTGACTACACAGATGTTTTTAAAGTTTGAATTTTGAAACATTTAGATGGAGCTCAGAATGGTCAATTCTTCCCAGTCACCACCACTCCCTATTGTCCAACACCTGGCCCACACCCATGCACATTAGGCACCTCTCTGCCCTTGGAGGCCCTGGCCTTTGTGACCCCTGGGTTAGTTCTTGGAATTACGTGTTCCACAAAAAGCTTCACCCATTGCTAGTGTTCTGTTTTTCCTCCTTACATTTTAGACTTCTCAAGAAGAAAAATAAATGAGGTAAGGAGAATAGGGATGCTAATAAGGATGCTGAGGATGCTGAGGATAGGAGTGAAATTTTATATGGCATGACTAGAAAAGGCCTAACTAAGAAATTGACATTTGATTAAAGACCTTCAAAGAAGGAGAGAATATGAATGTGTGTGAGGAACAGTGCTCCAAGCTGAGGGAACAGCCAGTGCAAAGGCCCTGTGGTGGGAACGTGGCTGGCATGTTTGAGGGACAGCATGGCAGTCTGTGTGGCCAGAGTGGAGTGAGCTCTTGGAAGAGAGTCATCAGGAGGCAAGATCAGAGGGGTAGAGGGGAAGTGGAGTGCACATTGGTTAGGGCCCCAGAAACCCGTGCTGGGACTTGGCTTTTACCCCAAGTAGGATGAAAGCCATTAGAGAATGTTGAGCAGAGAAGCGGCATGACCTACCTTCTGTTTTCGAAGGTGCTCCGGCTGCTCTGTTGGTAGCAGCCCTTACACGGGCCAGGGTCGAGGCAGGGAGACCAGAAGATGCTATTGCAGTGATCTAGATGGAAAAGGATGGCAGCTTGGACCAGGGTGGTATCAGTGGATGTGGCAAGCAGTAGTCCAGTTCTAGATGTGCTTTGATGATAGAGACATAGAAGTTGTCACAAGGTTCATATAGGTGTGACTGGAGGACAGTCAAGATGTTTGGTCTGAGCAACTAGAGGAATGGAGTTGGCATCAGCATTAATACTAAAGTTCGGAAACTTGGGATTTCTCTTATCCTGTTGTTAATAAGGGAGAAGCATAGGAGATGGAACACAGAGGGAGAATGTGTTGAATATTACGAGACTTAAGGAGAAAAGGCCGTGTGTGTGCACAAATGATGTGTGGCAAGAAAAGAGAGCATGCAAGAGCTGTGTGACCACCCAGCAAAGAAGTTAGCAGAAGAGCATGGGCGTGGCCTTTGCAGAGCCATGCTGCTACTGCTCACATACCATGTGTTACCTTCTCTGTGCTCCTGAAGGGGCGGGTACAGTGAGCCTCCTCCTGGGACAGGGGACACCTACATATATAAAGATATTGGGTATTCCAAAAAGCCGTAACACTTTCCATCCTTCCCTACACTGTGAATATTTTCTCCTTTCAGGTTTTATGGAGTATTATATGGTAGTAGACAATTTATGGCTTACATGTATTTTTTACTTTTATTGAGGTGACGTTACATGACATAAAATGAATCATTTTGAAGTGCACAATTTAGTGGCATTTAGGACATTCACAGCATCGTGCAGCTAACATCTCTATCTAGTTCCAAGACATTTTCATCACCTCAAAAGGAAACGTGCATACATTAAGTGGTTACCACTCATTTCTCCCTCCCCAAGGCCCTGACAACCCTCACTCGGCTTTCTGTCCCTAAGAGTTTACCCATCCTGGGTATTTCATATAAATGGAATAATTAGTATGACCTTTTGGGTCTGGCTTCGTGCACGTGACATGTGATTTTGAGGTTCATCCCTGCTGTGGCATGGACCAGTACGTTTCTGGATTTTGTGGCAGAGTAACGTTCCACTTGTGTGGCTAGACCACATTTTTGTTTGTCCATTCATCCACGATCAACATTTGGGTTGTTTTCACCTTTTGACAATTGGAATAGTGCTGCTATGAACATTGGTATAGAAATGTTTTGTTGAAGTACCTGTTCTTGATTCTTTGGAGTTTGTATGCAGTAGTAGAATTTCTGAGTCACGTGGTAATTCTATCTTCGACTTTGAGAGGAATCAACAAACTTTTTTTTCAACAAGCAACTGAACCATTCTCCATTTCTCCTAACAATGTACAGATTCTAATGTCTCTACATCCTTACCAACACTTGTTATTTTCAGTTTTTTAAAAATATTCTCACCATCCTAGTAGGCATGAAGTGGTATCCTATCATGGTTTCATTTGCATTTCCTTTTCTTTTAAGAGTCACAGGCACATAGCAAACATTTAATGAATGATACCTATTAATTAGAATTATGTTATATTAATATTAATAATATCTTTCCACTTTTATCAGAACTCTATACTTTAGATTGATTAACCTTTAAGTTTTTTTTTTTTTAAATCATAGCTATGTACATTAATGCAATCATGGGGTACCATGCGCTGGTTTTATATACAATTTGAAATATTTTTATCACACTGGTTAACATAGCCTTTCTGGCTTTTTCTTAGTTATTGTGTTAAAACATTTATATTCTACATTTAGTAAGTTTCACATGTACCCTTATAAGATGCACTGTAGGTGTGGTCTCACCAATTACCCTCCCTTCACCCAGCCTCCCCCTCCCCTCCCCTTCCTTTCCCCTTTCCCTATATTCTTAGGCTATAATTGGGTTATAGCTTTCACATGAATTAGTTTCATAGTAGGGCTGAGTACATTGGATACTTTTTCTTCCATTCTTGAGATATTTTGCTAAGAAGAATATGTTCCAGTTCCATCCATGTAAACATGAAAGAGGTAAAGTCTCCATCTTTCTTTAAGGCTGCATAATATTCCATGGTGTATATATACCACAATTTATTAATCCATTTGTGGGTCAATGGGCACTTAGGCTTCTTCCATGACTTGGCAATTATGAATAGGGCTGCAATAAACATTCTGGTACAAATATTTTTGTTATAATGTGATTTTTGGTCTTCTGGGTATATATCTAATAGAGGAATTGTGGGATCAAATGGCAGGTCTATTTTTAGATCTGAGTGTTCTCCAAACATCTTTCCAAAAGGAACGTACTAGTTTGCATTCCCACCAGCAATGTAGAAGTGTTCCCTTTTCTCCACATCCACGCCAACATCTCTGGTCTTGGGATTTTGTGATATGGGATAATCTTGCATTTCCCTAATGATTGACAGTGTTGAGAATCTTTTTGTGTGCTTGTTGGCCATTTGTATGTGGTTTGGTTTTTAATGGTATTTTTCATTTAAACTGCTCAGTGATACCAGATGAAAGTTATCAGGAAACATGTGTTGATTTTTGAAAGATAAAACTAGTGATTCACTCCTGCACATCTTAGAAAAAAATCCTGAAATGTGTGCATTAAAAACTGGCTCACTATTGCTTAATGCACCTGGCTGCCAATTTGGTATTGTATTGTAGGTCCATTCTGGAAGATGCACCTTTGATGCTGACTTTATTTCCCACTAAGAACCCAACTCTCAAAAATTAGTAGATGTGGCCTTAGCCTGACAGTAGGTAACTGGAGTTCCCGTGTGTCAATGAGGCATTGAGAAATGCCTCTGCCCCAATAAACTTTAAAAAAAAAATGTTCCTACCATTTGACTAAGCAAACTCCCTTCTAGACATCTGTTTATTGTCAATGAACTAAAAGAAGAGAAGAGAGGAAAGACGCTTTATACGTAAAGATGTTTCTTATAGACTGGGCTTGGTGGCTCATGCCTGAAATCCTAGCACTCTGAGAGGCTGAGGAGGGCGAATTGCTTGAGCTCCCGACTTCAAGACCAGACTTGGTCTGGACAAAAGCAAGACCCCATCTCTACTAAAAATAGAAAAACTGAGGCAAGAGGATAGCCTGAACCCAAGAGTTGGAGGTTGCTGTGAGCTATGACTGACACCATGGCACTCTACCCAGAGCAACAGCTTGAGACTCTATCTCAAAAAAAAAGATATTTTTATAGTCTTTTTTGCAAAGCAAAATAAATATTTGTCAATAGGCAACTAATTTCTTGTATTAACTCAATAGAAAATAATACAAATGGAAATTTATTTGAACATAGAAAATATTTATGTTAAAATGGAAATGAAAGGAAAAAATGTAAACTTCTACATACAATATGATTGCAATTACGCAAAACTGGCCATAAAATTGTACCCAGAAGGAAGATGAGAAAGCAATACATAAAATCATAACGTGATTATCATTGGATGGCAGATTTTATAATTTTACTATAATCCTATATTGGATAATAGTGTTGACTTCTAAAAGACATTGCTCACATTTATAATATGTCATTTAGTTTCCTTTTATTCTTGCAAACATGACTAACATTGGAGGTTTGCAAATCAGAATTACATACCTGAATGTTGTAAATACTGCCAAGCATTTGAGAAGTGGTGATTATTTTGAGTTTAGCATGTTGACCTTAAAACTTATGGTATAGGATCTATTACTAACTTTGTGGAAAGTCAGGATTTCACACAGCAATTTCAAAGATTCCAAAGAATTCCTGGAATTTCTGATTTCATTTCTACCTACAAATGTTTTGTGGGGGAAAAAAATCTGAATTTTAAAATTAAGAAAAAAATGTCTCTTTACAGGTGTTCCCTTGCCCAAAGAGGACACTTCTGCCCCCTTGATCTCCAGCTCTCCAGTGAAGGAAGCCCAGGAGTATGAAAATCCCCCAAGCGAAGAGGAAGATAAAATAAAAGAAGAGCCCCTAACCATCTCTGAACTAGCGTACAACCCAAGTGCCAGCCTGCTCCCCACCCCTGTAGATGATGATGAGATTGACATGCTCTTTGACTGTCCATCCAGACTTGAGCTGGAAAGAGAAGACACAGATTCGTTTGAGGAACTGGAAGCAGATGAAAATGCCTTTTTGATTGCTGAGGAAGAGGAGCTGAAAGAGGCTCGCCGAGCTTTGTCGTGGAGCTATGACATTCTGACCGGCCAATTTCGGGTGAACCCGCTGGTCAAGAGTTTCTCCCGGCTCCTTGTGGTGGGCCTGGGACTGCTGCTCTTTGTATTTCCCCTGCTCCTCCTCCTTTTGGAGTCAGGTATTGATCTCTCCTTCTTGTGTGAAATCCGCCAGACACCAGAGTTTGAGCAGTTTCACTATGAATACTACTGTCCCCTCAAGGAGTGGGTGGCTGGGAAAGTCAACCTCATCCTCTATATGCTGGGCTGCTCATGAAGCAAATATCTCATACAACTAAGGGCTATATTCAATACTAGTGATTTTTTTTTTTTTTTCAGTAAAATCCTGGTTCTGAATTGTCATGGGGCTGTCCACAGGTGTTCCTTACTCATAACCTTACTCCAATCCTTAAGTTAGCTTTTCATAATTCACTACACTTAAATAAGTCAATCAAATACAATTATTTTAGTTACAGGTCAGGGAATAACCTTTCAGTATCGAAAAACAAGTTGATTTTTTTTTTAATTAGAGGGTAGACATGTTCCTTACCAATTATATCATGATAAATAATACCTTTGACTGAATTAGATTATTCTGTTTCTAACAGTTGGCACCATTACAAGTCATAAGGTTCAGAATCAGAGTTTTAGTAAAAATCCAAGAGAAAGTGTTTGAATATAATCCTTAGTGAAAACAACGTCCTCTAACCAATGCCTATACGACTAAATTTATGCTGGGTTTAGTTTTTGTTTTTTTAAAAATATTTTTATGTGTTCAAACTATTTTGGTAAATTTTTAGCAAAAAAAAAAAAAAAACAAAAAAACCTGTTCGAGTTATTTACATGTACAGATTGTAAGACTAATGTGCAAAGGGTATATCGGGAATTTTTAAATGGTTTGTTTTTAAAGATATTTTTGGCCAAACAATCCCATAATTTGGTATTATCTGCATATGAAATAGAAAATGGGTAGAAAAACATGGTAGGAAGGAAGCTCCTCAATAAAACAGACGATGGAACTGGAGGATGTGGAAGTTGAGAGCAACAGGTGGCTGCAGGGTGGTCCATGTTTCAAAGTATTGGGATGAGAGCACTTGTTATATTCCCTTGTATTCTGTCCAGACATCTTGGCTGGGGAAGCAGAATGTTTTGAAAAGAAAGTGAAACTTTAAAGGAAAACAAGTAAAGGATACACTAGTTAATTGCATACTCATGTTGCATATTAACCAGAGCAGAAACAGATAGGAACTGAACAAATGGAAAGTTGCAAAAAGTTCTGGTGAGGCTGGTCAGTAAGTGGTACGGGCAAACAGTCGTGTACGAAAGTGATGGTGATTCGAGGCATTCGCTGATGTGGAGAACAGTACACTCACTGTTGGAGTTAACAGGAACATGTTTAATGGACCTAAATAAAAGTGAAAGAACTTTCAGGTAAATTTTTGGGTCCCTCTTACCATTTGTTGTGATTCTGTGGAAGAAATTTCTGAAGTATCTTTGTATGTGTGTGTGAGAGGGAGAAGGAGAGGGAGAAGGAGAGAATGGCTTTTCAACTAATGTCAATGATGATCCTTTTTTTGGTCATTGTACTCCTTTCACGTCCTGGTTTCCTTAAGATCTTAACCCATTCATAATCGGGACTTCCATTGAGAAAATGGAGAGGGCTTCTCAGATGAAATTCAGCTTGGGCAAAGTCGTGACGGAACCCTCTCCCCAGTCAGTAGAGGGGACAAATGCTCTAGTTAGTACCTTCCTTCATACCATTAAACCCCTGACAGAAAGGGCCCAATGCCTTCCCATGAAGAGCACTTACCAATATTGTGACATTAGGGAGAAGGAAAAGAGTCCCAAGCTTATGATGTGGAGCATAGAATTTCTCCATGGATCAAAAATGTTCCATTGTCTCCATTGACAAAGATATAGGGCCCGCTTGTAATCTCTCAGAGAGAGATTACAAGAGTAATCTAATGATACTCCAACCCTGTCATCACTCTATGTATAATTTGCAAATTGGGCATTCCAATCTCATTTATTCAATGAAGCTCCTAGTGCTTTATTAGTTCATTTTAAATGTACATTTTGAAAGTCAGTTCACGAAGCCTTCAGCTGAGCACATGCCGTGTTTGCTATTCAGTTTGCAGGGTTTTATTTTTCGTGTACTTTCACTGATTTATTTTGCTTTTTAATAAAGAATGTTTAATACCTGAAATTTGATACTAATGTAGAAATATATTTTCTATCACTGGAGCTTTCAACAGTTTATTTAGGAGGCTAGAAGGTAGCCAGCTTTGACCTTGAAGACTTCATTCTTCCGCTTCTTTTCTCATGTGACTTCTAAGTCATGCTCCCTGACCTAAGGGCACTTTGGCATAGTCTGCACAAAATCCCCTTATTATTGTGCAACATATAATTTCTTTGAAGTCTAACCACAACAGAGCATCTAGCCTTCACTCTTTTAAAATAATATTAAATAATATTTTATAAAGGATGGAAGTCATATATTTTCCATTGTAAAATATTTGAAAAATATGACAGGATAAATATCACACGTAATCCAGCCATGCATACATTCATTCAGAAGTGGTAAATATATTATTTTAACATTCCCAGCTAACATTTATTTTCTTTTATGCAGAAACTTCATTGAATAGAAATGTTTTTTCAGTGAATGAGTTTACAGAATAGGGTCTGCCGAATTTAAACAATACCCATCAAAAGTCAAAGCGGGATCCTGAAATGCCATTTGCTCAGCATAGACTCAGACCCTTTTAGAAACATTCATTTAAGTTTTGTTAGAAGATAGTCACCCGTTGCCTGAATCAAATGAGGGAAACACTGCTTCCAAAGATGGACAGTGTGTGATATACTGAGATGCAGAGTTCTCAGCAAGTGTGTGAGTATATGTATATTCCATATTATTGGTATATGATGTGTGTTTATATATGAATCTGTATATATGTGTGTATTTGTACAAATAGAGCTAATAGCCCCTTCATACATAATTGTACTTATTTTGCCTCTACTGAGGGATGTGTGACATATTATTATTCCTTTCCTCCTCAGATAATCATGGTGGGTAAACCCTACACACTTAAAGGTTGAAATTTTCCATGCAAAAAACTGAGTGTATATTTATATATATATATATACGTATATATACACACACACTCTCTTATATGGCAAATACATATACACACACAATCTTGTCTTTAGCGCCACTATAAGTTGGATCATGACAACCGTAGGTAAAGTGTGTATTTCTGTCTGTGCTTGAAACATATTGTAAAATGTTATGTATTTGGAATATATTTCGTGGTTTGTCTAATACTTATAAACACAACTTGGGGTGAATTCACAATGAGTTGATTTCTTTGAAATACTAGAGATATGGGGGCCACATTACTGTGATTGGAGCCTTACCTTTGTATAGTGAAATTTGCATTTCTATGTCAATATCTAGATTGTTTTATATGTTAATATGGTGGCAGGAATCCATAATAAAAGTCCTCTGGGGTAAAATATTTTTTGCAATCATTCAGTTTTATTTAATGTAAAATTGTATAGTCAGCCTAGTGGAAACTCCAGAAGGACCATGAAATGGGTTCAACATATAATGGTTGATAGTTCAAAAAAATCCATGTACTAGATGATATTAATCCTTTGCAGAAGTCACCCAGGCCCAGAGCAGGAATACTAGCACTGGAAATTCACTCAACTATAAAAGGAATCTATGTCCTAATTAAAGATAAATAGAGAAATGGAAATGCATAGAAAAAATAGAAAAGGGGTATTCTGACTGACAGGGAGAAGGGAGGATTTCAGAGTGGTAGAAATCTGTATGTCATTACAGACCCCTGTCAAAAGGGTTCTTTCTGTGCCAGAGAGGGCTATGCCAGACTCTCCACCATACAACACTTGCCATTAAACCTCTCTTCCCATTTGTCCATGGGTCCCGGAAGAATCTTAGGATTCCACTGCTGTCCTTCCTTTTGTATAACACAGCCTTGACAGGTCTCTGGCTAGCTTAGGCACAAAGCTAACCCCTCCACACCTGACAGGTAAGCTCCAGGAGGTGTTACTTTGAGTGACACACAAGAGGGGGCCCTCTTAATAGTAGCGATACCATTGCCGTCAAGCACAATTGGTCCTCAGCTTTGGTTGTCTCTTAAGTCTGTCAAGTTCTTATTCGGTAGTCCTCAGACATGCCAACTAGAAAACAGGCAAGAAGAGGAGCTGAGGGGTTAGAGTTCAGGAGTTGAGGTAGTTATGATCTTTGGCAGCTCTAGCCAGCATCTTTGGTGGCCCCAAAGGCTCACACAAGATGGCCCTTGCCACTTATTCATTGAGCTCCCCACCTGACCTCACCTTTTAGGGAAAACTCTTTCCTTTTGTTCCAATGTTTTCTGCTCAGCCAAATAGAGAAAGAATCTCCCAGCCACCTTCCCAGTGTGGAAAGAAAGTGCAGGAGGGCGGCTTCCACCTCCGGGGCGACTTCTGGGATGGTGGTGGTTGAAGGGGCTGAGTCCCTTTGGGCCATCTTTCTCTATTGGGCGGAGGCAGTGTGCTAAAGTTCCCTGCTTACTTGTCCTTCCTCCTTCTTCTCTCTCTCTCTCTCTTTCTCTTGGACCTGCTTTTGGGCTTCCAGTCTCCATGCAGTAAACAGACCCAGCAGGACCTTCTCATGGTGGGCTCAGCCAGGACCCGGCTCTCCAAGTTCCAGTGTTGGTCTTTGGGTGGTAAGTTCAGTGAACTCCACCCAGAGGGCTATGCTGTCATCACTTCAGAGAGGAAGAAGGAAACCTCACCTGTGTTGAGCCTCAGATCAACACCTGTGTTCTCCAACACATTAATAAAGCTGATTTTCATCGTCTTCTGGCCACTGTCTGGTGTCTACTGGGAACAGGTGTGGTGGTGGTGGGGAGGGGAAAGGATGGTGGTCAATGTTTGGGATTTCTGTAACCTCCAGTGTTGCAAACTTGGAAGGAGTTGAGAAGGATGCTCCTGGCTGAACTTTGGGCATCAGAAGATGACTGCTAATGACATTGGCCCTGATGGTCCTTACCATTGGGGGAGAACTTTGGAGTTGATATTAGTAAAGAGTAGAGTTTTGGTTGGAGTCATACATGCCTATTCACTACTTTTAGCTGATACTTACCCGAAATACCCCTTTGGAAATGGAACCAAGGCCATTTTCCTTGGAGTGTAAATGAAAACGTTTAGCAGGACAAATATATGCTTTCCTTGAGTACTATTGAAACATGACTTGGAAAATTCCAGCAGTGTCTCCCACCAGCATCCTTTGCCTCCATTCCTCCCATCCACAAAATTATAATTATGATCATTGAATTTCCAAGGAGACTGCTCTGCAAGGGTGAGGGCCCACTAACAAACCTTTCTCCTCTGCTTGGCAGCTACGGTCATCATAAGAAGTTAAAAACCCTAGTGTTCTGGTTGAAGCATCAGTCTCCTAGAATTTCCTTGGTGTGAATCACCCCCCTCCCTCCTTAATCAGCCGGAGTTTCCTGATACCCTTGAGCTTCTGGTTCTGCAAAGTTGCAAACCAGACCCTGAGCAGAGGTGGCCACATAAAGGTACTGCTTCCATATAATTTGTTCCCCAAACCAGAACTCTTTTGAGAGTGAAAGGGGTGTTTCTCATGATTATGTCATAGCAACAGGCATTAGCTAGGACTCTTGCAGACACTCTCTTTGCTTAATCAGCCAGGTGCCTTCTTCTAACAACTCTTTTATCATGTTCTCCAGTAATATTGACAAGGTGAAATAGGGAAGGACTGTTGCCCTATAGCTGCAACTCTCTTATTTGTCATCATTAATCAGATTAAAAATCACTAAAATAATTATGTGTTTTGGTGTAAGATTATTAAACACAGATTGTTATAAATAAAACTTTCATGTTAATATGTAATGAATACACTTGTTTACTATTAATAATGCTTATTTTCTTGTGCAGTGTGTGGTAAGTAGAAGATTAGAATGATCTCATTGCTGTCTTTAACTCCATACTTCTGTTTTTGACATTTATGTTCTGCACATTCCGAGCAGTAATGACCAGCTTAATTGTGAGCAACTGATTCACACCAAATACAGTCAATAATGAGTTTTACACCTGAAAAAAAAAATAATGAGTTTTACAGAAAGCCAAGTCGATCTAAGAAGTGCCAGTTTTCTGGACACTTGTTGGATATTAAATGTCCATACACACATTACATGACACCCTTGACACCCTTGCTTGGTTCACATTACCGATTACCATGTGAACCAAGCACTATAAGTACAAGGAATCTCAGTTAGAAAGCTGCCTCCCCAGGAAGTCTGCCCTAACACACCAGATGTTCTCACATCTCCGCCTGTCTCAGAAGGGGTAGGGATACACATACACATTTCACTCCAAGTCCTCCAGTTTTTCAAAGTTCTTATGGTAGAGGATAGCAGCTAATTACCTGGCACAGAATTAGACTACATTTCTTAGCTCTTTTCACTTTCTGTGTAGTTAGGAATGACCATATTTCTGAATTATGGCCAATGAAAGTTGAATGAGAAATGATATAAATTGCTTTCAAACTTTGTGCCAGGTGTGAGTTTCCATCTGTCACCGTGGTGACCTTTAAGCCACCAGTTGAGGATGGTAGAACTGTCAGCAACTTGGATCCTTGAATGGCTTCGTGGAGCAGAGCACCCTAGTCCATTTTGTGCTGCTATAATAGAATATCTGAGACCAGGTAATTTATAAAGAACAGAAATTTATTGGTTCATGATTCTGGAGACTGGAAAGTCCCAGGTTGAGGGGCCAGCATCTGGTGAGAGCTCTCTTGCTGTGTTATAAGCAAGAAGGGATCTGTGTGTGTGTGTGTGTGTGTGTGTGTGTGTGTGTGTGTGTGTGTGTGTAAGGGGGTGGTGTCAAAGGCTTCATCAGGGATCTACTCTCTCTTTTTTTTTTTTTGTAGAGACAGAGTCTCACTTTATGGCCCTCGATAGAGTGCCATGGCATCACACAGCTCACAGCAACCTCCAACTCCTGGGCTGAAGCGATTCTCCTGCCTCAGCCTCCCAAGTAGCTGGGACTACAGGTGCCCGCCACAACGCCCAGCTATTTTTTAGTTGCAGTTCAGCCAGGGCCGGGTTTGAACCCACCACCCTCGGTATATGGGGCCGGCGCCTTACCAACTGAGCAACAGGCGCCGCCCAGGGATCTACTTTCTTGATAATGACATTAATCCATTCATGAGGGCAGAGCCCCCAAGACCTAATCACCTCTTAAGGGTCCCACTTCTCAACGTTGTTGCACTAGGGATTAAGAGAATAGAAAAAAACAATAGATAAAATTTATAAAACAAAAAGGTTGTTCTTTTAAAATTGCCAATGAAATTGAAAACATTATTCAGATTGACCAAGATAAAAACAGAGCACTTCAGTTGTTAAAACCAGGAAATAGAGAATGTCATTATAGACTTTATAGAAATAAAAAGAATGTAAGGAAATACTATGAATAATTGTATAGCTACAATTTAGCTAACCTAGACAAATAGAAGAATTTCTTGAGATACACTAAAGAGACTTAGGAAGAAATGGAAAATTGATAGATTTTCTGTAACTTAGATATGTAACATATTAAAAGATTGAATTTGTGATAAAAAGTGTAGGTCCTGATAGCCACACTGGTGAATTCTACCAAACTTATAAAAACAAAAAAATACTTTACAAATTCTTCTAAAAACAGAATGAAGAAAATGCTCCATTTACTCCGAGGTCAGTATTCACCCTGATATAAAACCAAAGACATTACAAGAAAGATAAAGTATAAACATATTTTTGGGGCACAGATGGAAAGATCCTCAAAAATATATAAATGAATTGTATCCAGCAGAATATGGAAAGTACCAGGATCAGACGGGATTTATCCCCAAAATGAAAGGTTATATGAAAATCAATGAAATACACTATATTGGTAGAATAAATGATAGAAACGGCATGATCATTTCAATAGATGTAGAGAATGCAGTTATCAAAACATAAAACTCCTTCACAAAAAACAAAACCAAAACCAAATCAAAAAAAAAAAAGAAAAAAGAAAAAGGCTCAGTGCCTGTAGCTCAAGCAGCTAAGGCGCCAGCCACATACACTAGAGCTGGCAGGTTCAAATCCAGCCAAACAATAATGCCAACTGCAACCAAAAAATAGCTGGGCATTGTGGCAAGAGAATCACTTAAGCCCAGGAGTTAGAGGTTGCTGTGAGCTGTGATGCCACAGCACTCAACTCAGGGTGACAGCTTGAGGCTCTGTCTCAAAAAAAAAGGAAGGAAAAAAACACTCAATGAACTTGGAATTAAAAAAAGTTCTCTAAAATATGACAGTGGAGCTTTAATAGGGAGTGCGTTGAAATTATATATTGCTTTGGGTAGTATGGACATTTTGATAATGTTGATTCTTCCTAGCCATGAGCATGGTATGTTTTTCCATTTGTTAACATTTTCAGCTATTTCTTTTCTTAGAGTTTCATAGTTCTCTTTATAGAGATCTTTCACGTCTTTTGTTAGGTAAATTCCCAAATATTTCATCTTCTTTGGCGCTACTGTGAATGGGATAGAGTCCTTAACTGCTTTTTCAATTTGACTGTTGTTGGTGTATATAAAGGCTACCGATTTATGAATGTTGATTTTGTAACCTGAGACGCTGCTGTATTCCTTGATCACTTCTAGGAGTTTTGTAGTAGAGTCCCTAGTGTTTTCCAGATACACAATCATATCATCTGCGAAGAGCGAGAGTTTGATCTCTTCTGACCCTATATGGATACCCTTGATCGCCTTTTCTTCCCTAATTGCGGTGGCTAAAACTTCCATTACAATGTTGAAAAGCAATGGAGACAATGGGCAGCCTTGTCTGGTTCCTGATCTGAGTGGAAATGATTCCAATTTAACTCCATTCAATATGATATTGGCTGTGGGTTTGCTGTAGATAGCCTCTATCAGTTTAAGAAAAGTCCCTTCTAGACCAATTTTCTTGAGTGTTCTGATCATGAAGGGATGCTGGATATTATCAAAAGCTTTTTCTGCATCAATTGAGAGAATCAAATGGTCTTTGTTTTTTAATTTGTTTATGTGCTGAATTACATTTATAGATCTTGAAAAAACATTACTTCGTTTTATATGGAATCAGAAAAAACCTCGAATAGCCAAGACATTACTCAGAAATAAAAACAAAACAGGAGGAATCACACTACCAGACCTCAGACTTTACTACAAATCGATAGTGATCAAAACAGCATGGTATTGGCACAAAAACAGAGAAGTAGATATCTGGAACAGAATAGAGAACCAAGAGATGAATCCAGCTACTTACCACTATTTGATTTTTGACAAGCCAATTAAAAACATTCAGTGGGGAAAAGATTCCCTATTTAACAAATGGTGCTGGGTGAACTGGCTGGCAACCTGCAGAAGACTGAAATTGGACCCACACCTTTCACCATTAACGAAGATAGACTCTCATTGGATTAAAGATTTAAACTTAAGACATGAAACTATAAAAATACTAGAGGAGAATGCAGGGAAAACCCTTGAAGAAATTGGTCTGGGTGAGTATTTCATGAGGAGAACCCCCCGGGCAATTGAAGCAGCTTCAAAAATACACTACTGGGACTTGATCAAACTAAAAAGCTTCTGCACAGCTAAGAACACAGTAAGCAGAGCAAGCAGACAGCCCTCAGAATGGGAGAAGATATTTGCAGGGTATATCTCTGACAAAGGTTTAATAACCAGAATCCACAGAGAACTCAAACGCATCAGCAAGAAAAAAACAAGGGATCCCATCGCAGGCTGGGCAAGGGATTTGAAGAGAAACTTCTCTGAAGAAGACAGGCGCACGGCCTTCAGACATATGAAAAAATGCTCATCATCTTTAATCATCAGAGAAATGCAAATCAAAACTACTTTGAGATATCATCTAACTCCAATGAGACTAGCCTATATCACAAAATCTCAAGACCAGAGATGTTGGCGCGGATGCGGAGAAAAGGGAACACTTCTGCACTGCTGGTGGGAATGCAAATTAATTCATTCCTTTTGGAAAGATATATGGAAAACACTCAGAGATCTAAAAATAGATCTGCCATTCAATCCTGTAATTCCTCTGCTGGGCATATACCCAGAAGACCAAAAATCACAACATAACAAAGATATTTGTACCAGAATGTTTATTGCAGCCCAATTCATAATAGCTAAGTCATGGAAAAAGCCCAAGTGCCCATCGATCCACGAATGGATTAATAAATTGTGGTATATGTATACCATGGAATACTATGCAGCCTTAAAGAAAGATGGAGACTTTACCTCTTTCATGTTTACATGGATGGAGCTGGAACATATTCTTCTTAGTAAAGTATCCCAAGAATGGAAGAAAAAATACCCAATGTACACAGCCCTACTGTGAAACTAATTTGGGACTCTCACATGAAAGCTATAACCCAGCTACAACTTAACAACAGGGGGAAGTGGGAAAGGGGGGGGTGGGTAGAGGGAGGGGAATCGGTGGGATCACACCTGTGGTGCATATTACAGGGGTATTTGCGAAACTTGGTAAATGTAGAATGTAAATGTTTTGGCACAGTAACTGAGATAACGCCGGAAAGGCTATGTTAACCACTGTGATAAAAATGTGTCAAATGGTTTATGAAGTGAGTGTATGATGCCCCATAATCATATCATTGTATACAGTTATGATTTAATAAAAAAAAAAATAAAAAAAAAAAAAAAAAAAGTTCTCAATCTGGTAAAGGCTATGAAAGTCCTACAACTATCATACTTGGTGTAAGGCTGGAATAAGACAAGGATATCTCTGGAATAAGACAAGGATATCTCTCTTCACCATTTCTATTCAATGTCGTACTGCAAGTTGCAGCCAGGGCAATTAAGGAAGAAAAGGAGATAAGGGGCATCTAATTGGAAAGGGATAAATAAAACTAGGTATATTTTCCCATGAAATAAAATTGTATGTAGAAAATCCAAAGGAATCCACAAGAGTAATTTTAGAAAAAGTAAAAAAGAAAAAAATGAGTAATTTTAGAGCTAACAAACAAGTTTAATAGGGTTGCATGATACAAGATCATGATAGTAATTACATTTTTGTATGCTGGCATGGGACAATCAGAAACTGAAATTAATAATACAATTTCATTTACAACAGTATCAGAAACAATAAGACATTTAGCAATAAATTTAACAAAAGAAGTACAATACTTGTACATTGTGAACAATGAAACTGAAAAAATAATTAAAGAAGATCTAAATAAATGGCAAATCATTCCCTGTTTATGGATTGAAAGACTTAGTGTTGCTAACACAGAAACCCTCCTTAAATTGACTTGCAGATTCAAGGCAAAACCTATCAAAATCTCTGATTCCTGTTTTGTAGAAATTGACAAGCTAATTCTAAAATTTCTATGGAAATGCAAGAGACCCACAATAGTCAAAGCACTCTTGAAACTAAAACGTGTGCATGCCAGTAATATTCTGGAACAAAAAAAAGAATCAGAGAACACACACTTGGTAATTTCAAAACGTAATGCAAAGCTGTGGTAGTCAAGATGGTGAGGTATGAGCAGGGAGATAGATATGTTGATCCACGGAATAGAATTGTGAGTTCAGAAATTTATGCATATGTGGACAATTGATTTTCAAAAAGGGTGCCAAGAGAAAGAGGGAAAGAATAGTCTTTTCGACAATGGATATATACCTACAAAATAATGAAACTGGATCCATTCCTCACACCATATGCAAATATTAACTGAAAATGGGTCATAGACCTTGATTTAAGTGCTAAAATTATAAAATTCTTAGGAGAATCATGGGATTAGGTCTTTGTGACCTTTGATCAGGTAATGGACTCTTAGACATGACAGCAAGGCAAAAGCATTAGTGACAAAAGAAAAGCTGGATAAACTGGATAGTAATAGAGAAAATAAAAACTTTAGTGGTTCAAAGCACACCATCCAGAAAGTGAAACAACAAACCATTTAAATGGTGAAAATATTTGTAAATCACGTACCATCTGATAAGTGATCTGTAGTCATATAAAGAATACTTACGACTCACTAATAAAAAACGCAGATAGACCAATTTTAAAAATGGGCAGAGGATCGTAATAGATATTTCTCCAAAGAAAATATACAAATGGCCAGTAAGCAGATGAAAAGATTCTCAATATGATTTGTCATTAAAGAAATGCAAATCAAAACCACAATAAGATACCACTTCACACCCACCAGAATGGCTACAATAAAAAAAGACAGCTCAATCATAGCAGGTGTTGGTGAGGATGTGGAGAAATTAGAACCCTCACATATTGCTGGTGGGACTGTGAGGTTGTGCAGCTACTTTTGGAAAGCAACAGTTTCTTAAGTTAAACACAAAAGTAACATATGGGCTAGTAATTCCACTATTAGATGTACACTCACGAAAACAGAAAACATGTTCACACAAAAACTGGTACATGATTTTCATAGCAGCACTTCTACAAGAGCATACCAGTGGGAAAAACCCAAGTATCTGTCTACTTATAAATTGGATAAACAAATGTGGTGTATCCATTCCATAAAAATGAATGAAATACTGAGAACACGATACATCGCAGAGGAACTTCAAAGTTATCATGCGGCGTGAAAGACATATAAGGCCATAAATGATATGACTCCATCTGTCTGAAATGTCCAGAACAGGCAAGTCTGTAGAGGAAGACAGTAGATTAGTGAAAAATGAGGACAGACTGTTAATGATACAGAGTTTCTTTTCTGGGTGATAAAAAAATTACCTGGAAGTATGTAGCGTTGGTGGTTGCCCAACTCTGTGATTAGATAAAGGTCAGAGAGTTGTGCACTTTACAATGAGTAAATGTTTTGGTATGTGAATTATATCTCAGTCAAGTTATGAAAATTTTATTTGTTTATGGTCACTATGTCATTTTTGTAACATATGTTGTGGGAAGTACATGAGTTGAGTGGCTTTGTTATAACAAAAAGTCTTTCCATCTCCAGCTATTTGTTAGCAAGTTCTGTCACCATTTAATTCTAATGAAATGAAAAATTGGTGATACCGAACTCAGCTTCAAAGCATAAACAATTCCATTCATACCATGCGTATGTATTTCTAATTGTCTTTTATGATTAAAAGATGAACAATCATAAAGTAACTACTACTGTTAATATTTAATAGCTTTTATGAAAGCTATTAAAAACAAAAATTTCTTTTTTAAATAAAAGTTAACATCGTGCATCTTCATTCTTATTAATTAGTGCTTCTGTAAAAATGACAAAAGGCGAGGGTTTAAAAATGTGGCCTAGAAGACACTGATACAGGTGTCAATGTGACTAGTGTTGTTGGGACAGATAGGGCAGCATTATGGCTGTGCCTGAAGCCACCAGATGGCCCAGGCTCTAATCTCAGCTTCACTGTTCCTAGGTGTGACCTTGGGTAGGTTATTTAATCTCTTGAATTCTTGATATTCTTATCTTTAAAATGATGTTTAATTTTAGCATTTACCTCAGAGATGTGGCAAGACTTAAATAAATTAGTATTTGCAAATCCCTTAGCAGAGTCCCGGACACATAATAACTTCTAGAGTTGGGAGTTAAGATGCACAAGGTTGCACCCAGGGCATTCTAGACTCAAGGTAGTCATTTTACTTTTTTGACAACATCTTGTTCTACTAAAGTAATAGCATCTTGGAGGAGGCAATGATAACAAAACTAGATCTGAAAGTTTCAGAAGATATAACAAGAACCAGAGTTTGCTTTCCAAATGCAACTGTTTTTCTTCTACGTTCATTTATTAATAAAACATCTTACTGCCTATGTAGTGGATATATATCCAAAATAGTAATACATCAGAAAATATAATATATTAAAACTTTTTAAAGGAGGAAACTGTGTTTGTAAGGAAGAAATAAGTTGTTTGGGGGAGTGTATCGCAAACATGTAGTCAAGTTACAAACGCGAGATCTGATTTCTTTCTCAGTGCAACTTCTCTATTTCTGTCCTGCGCTATTTATCTTTTAATAAATGTTCCATGTGGAAGTTAATTTGCAGAATCTCAGCCAAGAACTCTTGGCCTTTGGCACAACAGCCTCAACTATACACGTTCATTTTAAAAGTGAGTTCATAACGTTCAGAATCATTGGATCTTGCTTTGAGTCTCCAACTCCTCTGGTAAGACATATTCCTATGTCTTAGATTAGAAACGAACAATGATAACCTAGTGGTTGTAAAGATGAAGAAATGGAATTTGAGTTCATTTAATTTCAACATTCAAAGTGACCCATTTGTGTTGAAAATTTAAAACATTTGCAAACTGTGAAGTATAATTTTTGTTTCATAAGTACATATTTTATTTAATATAATGGAATATTTTTAATATGAATAACATTTTAGACTTAAAATGTATTGTTCTTGTTAATTACTTGTCTTAAGACACGGTATTTTTCTTAAAATAAGAAAATAAACTTCACATTAGTAAAGTGAAATAAACTTCACATTGCCTAAACTCTATCTTTTGCAGATATTTTAGTTTCATCAAAACCCAGTTATTGGGTTATAATTCACATAAATGTTAATATATCAGACTGTAACCAAAGTTCAGCTGTTTAGGTATATATAAAACCACTAAAAAAAAAGCTTTTTTGTTCTTTATATAATCTTTTTTTTTTGAGCCAGAGTCTCAAGCTGTCGTCCTGGGTAGAGTACAGTGGTGTCAGAGCTCACAGCAACCTCCAACTCTTGGGCTTAAGCGATTCTCTTGCCTCAGCCCTGCAAGTAGCTGGGACTACAGGTGCCCGCCACAGTTTAGCAGGCCCAGGCCGGGTTCAAACCCGCCAGCCTCGGTGTATGTGGCCAGCACCCTACTCACTGAGCTACAGGCACCGCCAGTTCTTTATATGCTCTCTAAAAATTTATATGGTTTTATATATATTATGTTATGAAATACATTCATTTCGTGGAAGAAAATTTTCGCTACTTATTTTTCTGAGTAATATTATATTTTTGTGTAAATATGTATATTATGCAGAATTGTATATAAATATGTATAATACACAATTATATATTGTGCATTATATGCATCATAAGGATATAATGATCATCATATTCAGGATCATTATTGAAATCATCGTGTTGTATAGAGGAGGGAAGGGTTAAAAAAAAAAATTCTGTGCGGAGTGTTACTTATATTAGATACTCCACAGGAGCCAATCCTAACATCACAATTGGTTCCTGAGAGATTTGGAAGCTTGGAGTTTGGTCAAATGGTGACTCAGTAATTGATAGAACTTGCTGTGGGGAATCAAGTTTGACTTTAAAATGCCTAGTTTAAGGCATTTACCCTGAAGAAAAAAAAAATCATTTTATTATAAGAACATTTATATTAGATTGTTTACAGCAGCTCAATTTACAGTCACGAAGATGTGGAAACAACCTAAATGCCCATCAATCCAGGAATGGATTCATAAACTGTTATAAGTATATCATGGATTACATTTTTTTGTATTAACCTGGATGGAGTTAAAATATATTCTTCTTAGTAAAAAGTATCACAAGAATAGAAAAGGAAGTAACCAATGTATTCAAATACCAATATGAATCCAGTAGACAATCTAGTAGATGCCATATAAGAGAAAAACTCAACTCAATTGAAGTTGGGGAGAGGAGGAAGGAAGTTGTGTTCTGTTCTTCTGAGTACAGGACACAACTACAATAGGGACTCAACCTAAAAATGCAAACAGGGTAACCTAATTATTGTACCCTCACATAAATCTGAAATTTAAAAAGTATAAGAATGCACTTACTATACTTTGAACTTCTTAAAAAATAAAATAAAATAAAATAAAATACCTAGTCTGGGTGAGCAGGAAAAGGTCATGTCATTACTTAGGCTTGGTTCCAGGAGAACCTGAATTTTTATTAATAATTTTTTAGTTTTTATTTTTAAAATCTTTTATTTTGGTGAAACAATAATGACTTAGCCTTGGATACGGTGAACCTGAAGTACCTGTGGGACATTTAGGTGGACCAAAACTCAGGTGTGAAGTTTGGGTTGAATTCTACATTTGGATTACAGGCAACTGACATCATTGGCACGGATAGTATCAGCTATGGAGAGATGTCTGGGGAAGGAACAAGGAACATAAGTGAAAGAGATTTCAAAGATGACAGAGATGGTCCTTTGAACTCTGAGTTTCCTGTCTTTATGGCATACTCTACACAAACACAAAGCAATAGCTATTCTGTCTGCAAAACACAGAAACCAGATGGAAGAAGAATAGAGAGATTTCCTTGTGCTGAGATTCTGTTTCCAGGAAGCATTATGACTTTTTAGAACCCCAAGAAAATTCTCTTATGTTTGGGTTCATAATCAAAGAAAAGGCTAAATATCTAAAGAGAATGAATCAAATGTTAAGAAAAACGGTAATATAAAAAGTCTGTGCTTTGAGCAGCCTCTTACGCGTTTGCTTTTCTGTTTATTCTGGCTTGTGGGGAAGGCCTATTTGAGCACAACAAAGATGCTTTCTGGAGCTTAGGGTGCAGTGAGGTCAGCTAGCCTGGTGTTCCTGCTACAGGGATCCTCCTTTAACTGACAGGCACATCTTTTAGTTTGTAGAGCTGGCTCTGTAATAGACAGACTAAAAGTATATATGTCCTGAGAGAAGATGTTACTGGGCCATCAGCACTGCTGTGTGAAACTGAGTGAGAAGTACAAACAAAACGTGAGGATCAAAGATCAGACACTGGGCAAGGCTCACCCTCTCAGCTGCTAGAAGAAAAAGGCCTGGAGCCGGCTGCTTTCATGTGGCTTCAAGGATTAACAAGCAAGTGTCGGGAAATATCTGACACCTCTTAGACTTGAATAAAACTTTTGAATTGTAGGCAGTATTCCATGTTCAAAAAAGTTTATTCCAAAAGTCATTTGTAAGTCAGGCATTTGGACCCGAAAATGCTTTCATTCCTAGGAAAGGCCCTTCAAATCCATTTCCCTCTATGCACATTCATTCATTCTGCAGTCACCAGCATTTAATGAGCACCTACTTCGTGCCCAGGAGGGTGCAAAACATATCTCAGTGAACATCCAGACAAAAATCCTAGCTTTGATGGACCATAAAAGCTTGGTGGGAGGAGACAGATAATAACAGAATGAGAAATACATTGAAGACACATTACATAAGAAAAGTATTAGATAGTGATAAATGCAAAAGAGAAATAACAAGTAAGGATGGGGCAGAGGGGTGTGGGGCCTGTGTTTGAGGAAGGCCTCACTGAAAAGGGGTCATTCAAGCAAAAACCTCAAGGGTTACAGGTGTTAACTCTGTGGGCACATGGAGGGCTGTCATCCAGCATGATGGTGTGGTTGGAGAACAGAAGGGGGACCTGTGTGGCTGGAGTAGAGTGAGCAGGCAGGAAAGCCCTACTGGGTACAGAGAGATGAAGAGCAGGGTGGACCCAGCACAGAGGCAGGAGGGAGATGGGTGGTACTGGAGAAGCTGTACCAGATAGGCCAGATTGCCAAACAGCCAGATAGGCCTTCCGTCCACAGAGGGAGGGGCAGGTGGGCAGTGGAGTATGTGTGGGGGTTAGAGTAGCCTCTGAGCCATCCATTTTTCAGATCCATCTCCTGGGCCACCCCCACACACCTTACCTGCTCTGGCCCTTGCACTGAGCAGCAGAGGACAGGTAGTGTGAAGACAACAGCATTTGAAGGAGGAAAGGAAGGCCAAGCCAGAGCAGCAAGAGAGGATGTTCCAGTGGTCCCTATTCCAGTGGCCGCTGTGCTGTGCAGCATGTGGTCAGGACTGTTTCTGGAAGGTTGATGCTGGGTCCCAGAGGTTTAGTCACCCATGAGGCCTAGGAAAGATGTTCAATGAAGATCTCCCTGCCCTGAACAAGGAGCTTGGCAAAACATCCTTGGGAAGAAGTGACTTTGAGTAGAAGGGACTATAGAGAAGGCTCTAGAAAAGGGGATGCACCAAAGTGAGGTGTTTTCTGATATATATATATATACATATATATATTTATTTATCAACTACCAGGCATTTCTATTGCGTATTCTCTAAAATTCACTTCATTTGGGTCCTTTGTTACAAAACAGACTCTTTCCAATTAAAACAACTAATTATGAAAAGAATCCAAATCTATACCAGTCAGCTTGAAAAGGTTACGAAGAGTAAAGTAAAGATCACCCATAACCCTACTACCCAGAAATAACCAATGCTAACTTTGGATTTCCATTTTTTCATAATTGAACTAATACTAAATTCTTCAATGTGGGGCAAAGGGACTAAGCAGAAGGTCTCTCAGAGCGTTCTGCTGTGTGATTTCTCACAATAAAAATACACCCATCTGTCTTTATTTTAGGCTTCTGTCTCTACCATCTGCCCACTTCTAACTTTCCCCATGACAGTGTGGGCCTCTTACTACGGGAAGACCCTATTTTCTCTGGCTACACAACTTTTCTTCCTTCTACTCTCTTATGTATCCTAGTTGGCTGTAGGCGTCAGATTCTTCTGATGCGCAGCCTTGGAATTCTATCTCCTATCACCTGTTGGCCATCCCCAGGACCTCTTGGCATGGTCCATTTCTTTGATCAGACAACATCAAAAGTCAATTTCTCTTTTCAACTGTTGATTTTTTTGGCTTCTTTAACCAGCATGGCTATCAGACCTCCAAAACTACAGATCCTGCCAAAGGATTAAGTTTCCAAAAGTTTGGCCTGTCACGTCCAGATCAAATTTAAGCTGGGTGCAAACTGCTCTCTGTGTGAACAGCCACATGGGCTGCCTCTGCTCTCTCCCCAGCAGCAGATAATCCAAACTTGGCTAAACCCTTTTGAAGACATGCTAATTGTAGCCTGAAGGAAAGATCCTGTGTCCTTCTAGTGGAGAATTCTGTAAACAGTGCCATCATCTGCCATTTTTCCAACAGCATGTGCTCACTCAGTGTCTCTGGTCACATTTTGGTAACTCTGACATTTCAAAGTTTTTCATTATTTTTATTTCATGTATACTATGGTTATCTGTGATTTGTGATCTTCAATGTTACTATTTTAATTGTTCTAGGCTGCCATGAACTGGACCTATGTAAGATAGTGAACTTAATCTATAAATGTGGTGTATTTTGCCTGCTCCCCCAACAGCCATTCCAACAGCTCTCTCCCTCTCTTCGGGCCTCCCTTGTGTTTCTCCTTAAACACAGCAATATTGAAATTAACCCAGCTAAACCTACAATGGCCTCTCAGTGTTCAAGAAAAAGCACTAGCTGCATATCTCTCACTTTAAGCCAAAAGTTAGAAAGAACTCAACTTAGCGTGGAGGGCATATGGAAAGATAAGCCAAAGCCAGACCTCTCACCAATTAACCAAGTTGTAAATGCACAGGAAAGATCTTGAAAGAAATTAAAAATGAAATTCCAGTGAACACACAAGTGGTAAGAGCAAAACAAGCTTATTGCTAATATGAGGGAAGTTTGAGTGGACTTGATAGAGAAGCAAATCAGACACAACATTCCCTTAAGCCAAAACCTAATCCAGAGAAGATCTGAAGTCTCTGCCATTCTATGAAAGCTGAGAGGGGTAAGAAGACTGCAGAAGAGAAGTTTGAGGGTAGCAGAGGTTGGTTCACAAGGTTTAAGAAGCCACCTCTGTAACATGAAAGTGCAAGGTGAAGCAGCAAGTTATCCAGAAGATCTAGCTGAGATCACTATGAAGGTGGCTACGTTCCCTACACGATGCACTTCCACTGTAGACAGAATCACCTTCTTTTGGAAGCAGATGCCATCTAGGAGTTTCACCGCTAGTGAGGAGAATTCAATGGCTGGCTTCGGAGTTTCAAGGGATAGACTGAATCTCTTGTCAGGGGCTAATGAAGCTGGTGACTTTTAAGTTAAAGTCAATGCTCATTTACCATTCTGGAAATCCTGGGGCCCTTAAGAAGTACGCTAAATCCACTCTGCCTGTGCCCTGTAATGGAGTAACAGAGCCTAGATGACATCTGTTTACAGCATGGTTTTAATCCCCCTGTTGAGATCTACTGCTTATAAAAAAAAGAATTTCTTTCAAAATATTATTGCTCATTGACAATGCACCTGGTCAGCCAAAAGCTCTGATGGAGATGTACAAGATCAATGTTTTTATGCCTGCTAACACAGTAACTATTTTGCAGCCCATAAAACAAGGAGTAATTCTGACTTACAAGTCGTATTACTTAAAAAATGTATTTTGTAAGGCTATAGCTACTTTATATAGTGATTCCTCTGATGGATTTGGGCAAAGCAAATAGAAAATCTTCTGGAAAGTATTCACTAGTCTAGATGTCATTAAAAACATTGGTGATTCATGAAAAGGTATCAAAACAGCAATGTTAACAGGAGTTTGGAAGAAGTTGATTTCAACCCTCATGGATGACTTTGAGAGGTTTAAATTTTTAATGTAGTAAGAAACTGGAAATAGCAAGAAAATCAGAATTGGAATTGGAGCCTAAATATATGACTGAATAGCTGCAATCTCATGATAAAACATGAATGGATGAGTAGGGGCCTTCTTAAGAATGAGCAAGGAAAGTGCATCCTTGGGATAGAATCTGCTGGTGAAGGTGCAGTGAACATTATCAAAAGGATTATGTAAACTTAGTTGATAAAGCAGTATCAGGATTTGAGAGAATTTTGAAAGAAATTCTACTGTGGGTAAAATACTATCAAACAGAGAAATGTTTTGTAAAGGGAAAAGTCAACAGATGCAGCAAAATTCATTGTTGTCCATGGAATTGCCACAGCCACCCCCACCATCAGCAGCTACCACCCCGGTCAGTCAGTCAGTCAGCCATCAACATTGAAGCAGGACCCTCAATCAGCAAAAAGATTATGACCTGCTGAAGGCTCAGGTGATTGTCAGCACTTTTTGACAATAAAGGATTTTTAATTAAGGTATGTATGTTGTTTTCTCGGACATAATACTATTGCACACTTAGTAGACTACAGTATAGTATAAACATAGCTTTCATGTGCACTGGGAAACCCACACATTTGTGTGATTTGCTTTCTTGTGATTTGCATTACTGCAATCACCTGGGATCTGAGCCCGTAATATGTTTGAGGTATAACTGTATTTGTAACTCATCTCCTAGCAAAACAAATTTCCCAATTTTTCCTGACCATGCATCTTTTGGAAGGATTATCTCCCACCCAACATCAAATCCCAACCCTGGGGTTTTCTTCTGCTGACTGACTGAATATTAACTACCACCCTATCCTCCTGGGCTGCATTGTTCATTACTCAGGTGATCACAAAAACAAAATCAATTCTTCTCCCCCAACCCCCACTGTGGTCTCTAATACTGGGATTGGTTTCTGCAGAGTACTGCAGTAAAGAAGATCTTGCTCCAAAAATCATCCCTGTTACTTCTCGGCTATGAGAGCTTGGAGGTGCTATTTGAGAAATTCGTAAGTGCCCATTTCTTTGTCTGTAAAATGGGGATAACGGATATCTGAGAGTGGTTGTGAAGGTGAAATAACTAAAAGAATGCCAAGTCTCTGAAACGTAAGTGTGTCCTCCCTACTGAATTAATTCTTTCTCCTTTGTTTTAGAAGACCACTCCTATCCTCCTCTTGAAGAAGGCAGCCCAAATCTATGTTGTCACATTGAAAAACCAGAAGTGCCCAACAGCTCTGTACTGTTGCGGCTTACAGAAACTTCTCTGGGAGGTTTCCAAAGCATGCTCTGCAGAATAGTTGCTCTACAAGTCACTGTAGAAAAAAGGTCTCAGAAGAAATAAATGTGAGAATACCGTGCATTGGAGCTTTAACTTGGAGTCATGCTACATATTTACTTGCTAAAGTTTCTGAAAAAAAGGCCTGCATTAAAGAAATACATTTAATCAAGTATTTTACACACTTATTTGATGGTGGGTCCCTTACTTATGAAGACATTTATTATCTTAAAGGACATGTTGTGGTCTGTTCCCTTGGTCCCAGTCATCTCAGCTCCCTCCCTTTTAGCAATAATTCATGATTCAGAAGTTTGAACTGGAGGAAGTATACTTTAGATTAATAGAGAAAACCTGCTCTTACTTATTATAAGCTATGCATGAAATAACACAGAAATGGGACCTATAAACAGGTTGTCAAAATAAGGCATAGTAATGCAGAAGGCACTAAAGCAGTGACTTTCAACTGCAAAAATGTTTGAAGATCATTACATTATTTTCCAAAGAAGTTCAAAACACAGTCTTTTTTGACCGATACAACATAAGTGTGCCGTGGAAGTGGAACAACAGGTCCAAGCGTGCCATGAGATTAAAAAGGTTGAAAAACATTGCTCTAGAAACTCATAGATTTTCTCATTCTATAGAGCTCAGTCTCCTCTAGGCCTCTGAGAGAGGCTGTGCAAACAGCACAGGTCAGTCAGAAAGGGCGATACTATGGGAACCCCCACTTGTGTAGAAACCAGTCGCATTCCCACCACCAGGCTGCCTGCAAAGGTGTCAGGTGAGGCTTCAGCTTCCCCGAGGTCCGGCAGAGCTCAGGTGCTCCGCATCAGTTCTGAAGTCCCGCCTGTACCAATCAAGGATGACACTCAGGGGGCTGGGAATTCCGTCCTCCAGTGCCCTCGTATTATCCTTAAGCAGCGTGGATTCTCGGTTCTGAACCCGAAGTGTAAACCAGGAACTGGGGCTAGCAGCTTCTTCCATCTAAAGTCCCAGGCCCTACTACTGCCCCATTCCTCCTAAGGAGCCATCTTTCTCTGCACCCAAGCTTCGCTTTCTAGAAGTGCTGGTATTAACCAGGCTGCAGCTGGAATTAGCTAGAATCCACACTGCGGGCTGCTGCTTTGCGGAAAGAGCAGAGCAAAGGACCAGGCTGCCCCCCAGTGGGAAACTCGTAAAGAGCAGCGACGCTTCGGATCAGCGGCCACCTCGCAGGAGGAAGCATTTCAAGGAAGCGAAAAGGCTCCCGCATTTTCTGCTCTGTTCCTCTTGAGAACAGCTGGGGAGGATATTGGAGGTGCGGATTCTTTTACCATTGTGGGGCGGTGGAGGGAGGCGTGTTGAGAAAAAAATGGACGAACCCAGTGTCAATCTCCCAACCCTAGAAATAACCCCGGGTTAAATTCAGATTCCAGGTCCTCTCCTGGGAGATTTTCTTAAGCGAAATTTTAGTGGTTTCTAACCAGCGTGATTCTGATCATCCAGCAAAAACTGAACATTCTGGGGTGGGACGCGACTTTCTGTTTGCAGTTCCCAGATCCTGGCAGGGGCGGAGCCCTTGCGGATCCGGGGACCTCGGCGGTCGCTCTCCCGGGTCCGCGTTTGCTCAGCCGGTAGCTGCAGCCGCGTCTCTGGCGCCTCCTGGTGGGTCCGACCCAAGCCGGTCTCCAGCCCCGCGGTTTCCATGGCGACCCTGCTGCGCGGTGTTAGCACCCTGCCCGGGTGCGAAGGGCCACCTATCTGCCCAGGCACTCATCGCGTCACCTGCAAAGGGGCAGTCTCCTCCAGAACGTCAGGCTAAGAAGTAACTCTCATTATTCTTATTGTTAACATTGCTTATTAGTTTAAGTACATCTTGTGATCATCATTAAAACTAAGTTTTAAGAAGTGTTTTATGTTTGGAAAGGGAGAGGAATTTATGTGACATGTCTTTATAGTACTTTTCCTTAATATTTTACTTTCAGATTCAAATACTCAGACTGCCTGAGCCCCCTGGCTGAAGAGTCTGGAAAGTCTACATGAGCAGCAATTTGCCTTTGCACAGTCCTCCTGCGGGGAAGAGGGACACCAGGTATGTGGCTGATATAGGATTTCCAGACCATGGACATTCTGGTCCTTTCTTGACTGTCCTGATCTGTCTGCCTCTCCAAAGTCTGCTGCCTCAGCTGAATCCACATGTAGGAGGTAGGTTTCCAGGTGGCCCGTTGGGAAAGCAAAGGCTGTGTTCTCAGAAGCTCTGGGAGTGAGCTGCTGCTCAGAAGCCTAGGAACTATTCTAACCGACTTCCCCCGTGAGAGATACACCGGCTGGAGGTGCTGGTTTTCTGCTTATCAATGTGGCCTGGGCATCCCTTTCAAGGTGTTTTAGGTACCCTGTTTCCTCGAAAATAAGACAGTGTCTTATTTTAAGGTGTGCTCCCAAAGATGCGCTAGGTCTTATTTTCAGGGGACATCTTATCTTTCCTGTAAGTAGGTCTTATTTTTGGAGGATGTCTTATTTTCGGGGAAACAGGGTAGTTAGGTCAGCATGCTTCAGTTAGTCAGGTTTTACCCCACAGATCTTTATTTCTGGAATGGCATGAAGGACTTTCAGGACCCTGGATGACCTCCGGTTTAGAGTGAGTTCAGGGTGAGTTCTTCTGGGCAGTTTGGCTGTCTAAGCTGGCCAGAAGCTAAATGGAAATCTAGACATCTCAGAAAGCCTGTGCTGGAGGGTGGGGGTGGGGGTACACACAGAGGAGATGAGGGGAATGCCAGGGAAGGATGTTGCTCTACATTTCACAGTAACCGGAAAAAAACTATGTCGTTTCCATGTCATAGACCAGAAAAGGGAGGCACAGAGAATTTCAAAAACTTGCCCTGTGTGGAAACCAGAGTCAAGCTCACCCAAGGGTCTGGCTTCTAAGGTCACACTTAGCACTTTGAATTTAACTTGACTTTCTTTTGCCCTAACAAAGCTTTTAATTCATCCTCCACCCCCTCCCTGTCCCATTAATTTAACCAAATTCATGTACTTAATTTATTGATGAGCTATTTCATTTCTGCCCTCTTTCCTTTGACTCTGGTTCCACAGGAACAGAGACAATCACATTTGATTTATGAAGTTCTGTTTCTGGCACATGGTAGTAGTTTGATGAATGAATAAAGAACTAAGAGAGTGAGTGCTTCGGAGTTTTTGCATTTGTTGTATAAATTATAAGGAGAAGGAAATGTAAGTGACATTTACAATTACCTTTTCTGGGTCAGGTGGCTAAGTATATTTTATCCCCATTTATTCTGTACTAGGAGATAGGAAAGTAATTTAAGTCTCATTCCCCCCACATTTTTTAAATAAAGAAACAGAGGTTGAGTTAGTTGCCTAAAGACACACTGATAGTAGACCTGGGATTTAAATCCAGGATTTTTTGCCTGACTGCAGAATCCATACATTTTCTATCTATGTATCTATCTAGCTAGCTAGCTAGCTGGCTATTATAGATCTTGCTGGGTTGCCCATGCTGATCTCAAACTCCTGGGCTCAAGTGATCTTCCTGCAACAGCCTCCAGAATACAGGGACTACTGGCATATGCCACAGGGCTCAGCAGAATCCGTATCTTTTTTATATGCTACACCATCTGCTGAGTTGACGTTTAAAGAATGTTGAAGTAGTAGCCAAGGGGAAGATAGAATCTTTCATTTCCTAAGTGAAAAGTTTACAGTGAAAAATTGACAGTAGTTGAGTTACTCTGTAGCCCACCAACAAGACTGTTCAGGTGGATGAGAGGAGAGAGGAAGCACCTGTATAATAATGAAGTACTGAGGCTGGAGAGAGTTCTTCCTTCTTTCTTCGGGGTCTTCGCTTAGGACACTGTGAAGCTCTGGCCTTACATTAGGGGCTGGGAAAATGAGGAGAGTTTTAGCCACCAGCTACTTTCATTATAGGCTTGCTTGAGATGGAATTGCAGATTGTTTTATTCTGCTATTTTAGATGCAAAAGGCATATTGTACAAACACCAGAAACAAAACAGTGGTGTCTGTTGGATTTGGGCAGGGAGAGTCTTGCTGGGGAATGTGTAGTGTTTTGTTAGAATCCGTGGTTTGTTTCCCAGTTTACCTTCCTAGAAGAAGAATCTCTGCTGTGTTCTAATCGTTTACCAGTGCGCATATGGTTTGGCTTTCATAAAAAACAACCTCTGTGTCCAGTTTGCAAGTGACACACTGTCCTGGTTCCCAGCCCTTCATTTAATGTGGTTGTGCTTCCATTTTTTCCCTCCATTCAGTCACCACACTAGTCCCCAGTTCTCTCTCAGTGTTGCCGGGTTTTGTACTAATCACCCCCCTTGCCTCTGCCATGATTTCTGCTCTGCCTGGGATTACAGGTAGGTAAGCAATCCCGCAGGCTGCTCTGGAGAAAGCCAGTGTCTTTTTTATGCCTGTAGGTGGCATGTACAGACTGCAGTCTGAAAAGGAGCTGGACAGTAAAGCTTAATTCTTAGAAGTTATCAGTTAATTGCAAGGAACAACTATTGATATAACAAAGTGCCTCAATGTGAGGTCCAAAACCAAATCTTGTCATTCAAGAAAGAAAGACTTACTAAGCAAATATCTGTTTGTCTGCATACACAGGCACTGCCAGTTCTGCATCATGCTCTAAAGTAATTGCAAACTGTAATTTTCACAATATTTTTTTTTTTGTATTTAGCTTCAGATATTTTCTTTTTCATGGGCAAACTAGTTTATTTGTGTATAAATTAATGGCTTGCCAGTTTTGGATATAGAAACACAACTCAAACTGCGTATTGGTTATGACAATGCAGAAGTAACAAAATAATGAAAATCAAGAGGCTGCATATCCAAGAGGTAAGAGAAGGACTTCTAGAACCAGTAGACTTAGGCTGGGATTCTGGCTTTCCCACCTATATGATGTATGACCTTGAGCAAGTTACTTGACCTATTCGTACCTCTTTTTCAAAGTGTTAAGTGCTATGTGCTAGCAGTGATTGTATAGTAGTACAATTTCCTGACAATGGGCTTTCATGCTTTTATTGTTTATAGTCAGGAAGCTGTGGAAAGAACACTGGGCTTTTCAAAAACCACAGGTTCCCTCGTAACTTGGTGGCCATGTACTGCCTGTGATCCTGCTATCTCTGGACCTGCATGTCTGTCTCTAAAGAGGGACAGGTACAGTAGGCCTAGACAAAATCCAAGTCATCTTTATCCCACTGGAGCTCTAACGACACCCTTATCTGCATTGATGGTGAAAAATAAGGCCAGTTTAAGGCAATGTGCAGTGTAATGAAAAGTGGGTAGAAAGATCATAAGTGCCCTTCAGACTAATTCCCAAAGTTCTTATTTCTCACTTCTTGATGAGTGAGTCCAATCTGCTGAGACTTTTGGGGCCAGCTGAGAATGAAACGTTCTTGGCTTCAAATGGGAAAAGAGAGAAATCAGGAACTGAGGATAAGAGAATCTTCCCATTCTGTGGGTTTGCTAGAGTATGAAAACCAGGCTCTCTGGGAGTTTTATTGTTGTTGAGAATAACCAGTTAAATATCCCAGTGGAATCTTGGCCATCTTTGCCCACTGGCTGACTTCATGGTCAGTCCCTTCCCCTCCACACTGACTACACTGACAGAGCATTCTCTGCAGAATGAGGCAGACACTTCACAAACCTGTGACCTAAAGCACTTACAGGCCAAGTCTGAGACTTACTGTGAAAGCATTAGGATCCTCAAGAGTGATTCTTCCAGTAACAACAGCCAAGCAGTGGTGACAGCTGCCTGAGACTTCAAAGCGAGTCCTACAGAACATCTGTTCTTTCAGCTGGGAGCCTCCAGCATCACCACATTATTCAGCAGATAGAAAGAAACCTCTGATCCATGAAGTGGAAGGGTACATGTGAAACTTAGTAAATGTAGAATATAAATGTCTTAACACAATAACTAAGAAAATGCCAGGAAGGCTATATTAACCAGTGTGATGAAAATGTGTCAAATGGTCTATAAAACCAGTATATGGTGCCCCATGATCGCATTAATGTACACAGCTATGATTTAATAAAAACAAACAAACAAACAAAAAAACAACGTGGCCCCCCCGAAGACCAGAGCAATATTGGGACCAGAAAGTCCCAGAAAGATCCCAAGAAAAAGAGCTGCTCAGCCAAAGTGAATCTCCATGTATATTAGCTGACGCCTGGTCCCTGAGACACAGAAGCTGAGATATATTATAAACTAGGCCCAGAAGTTCATGTCCAACTCTCTCAAAGAGCATGGCTTGAAGAGCCCCAGGATTTCTCCAGGACTCGCTGAGTTTAACCTCTACCAAAGTTCAGAACTCTGGGAAGTAAGAGAAAGTCTCATGTGAGATGATGTCATCCTCCCCCTCGGAGCAGAAAACCAGTCCAGGACCCAAGTGGGTAGTCAGCACTTCTCTTCAAGCTCCTAAAATAATTCACTGGAAATGGCCTTGTCTTCTGAATTTTCAAATTCCTTCTTGAGGGAAGATTTTCTTGGCAATCAGTTCTGTGGGTGTCAAGAAATTGCAGTTAGGAATGAGAGAGAAGGCAACTGATGGTCTGAAGGGGAAAGATTCTGCTCAGAAAAAGTATGACAGGGCAGGAAATAGACATATTTAGAATCCTAGTGAAGATGAGATAGTTCCTGAGAGGCTGGGGGTTCAGCCACAACTCGGACACACTTATGAAGGACATAAGACTTTAGAAGAGACAGGACCGATCCCACCCAGAAATGGTCATTTTTGGACTCTACTGTCAGACAGCTTAAAAGAGGAACTTTTAGATGAATGTGGGGAGGGAAGGGGATGCTGAGAAGGGGCGTTCCAGGTAACAAATACAGAGAATTTTCAAGAATTTCTGTATCTTCCACAAGTGATATCATACTAGTGTCAAATCTGCTATGCTGGAGAGTGGTGTTTCTATCCCTGGAGAGATGTCCCTGGCAGCCAAGGTCAGGGAGGAGTTCAGAGGTGCAGAGCCTGTGGAGGTGCCCAAGGATGTCACAGCTGGGGAAGGTTCACAACCCAGAGGTAGGGACCATATCCAGAGACTGCTAGAGGGCCAGTATATGCCTTCCTGTGAGAGCCACAAAGGAAGGAGCAAGGAATCAGACAATTCTGGGGTTTCCTTTGGGGTGTCTTCAAACTGATAGTACCGAGTGCATTCAGAGCAGTCATGTGCAGAGTTCTATTAAAGACAGCCTTTCTTTGGGGATGTGCCTGTGGCTCAGTGAGTAGGGCACTGGCCCCATATACTGAGGGTGGCAGGTTTGAACCCAGACCTGGCCAAACTGCAACAACAACAACAACAACAACAACAACAACAACAAAAATAGCCAGGAATTGTAGCAGGTGCCTGTAGTCCCAGCTACTTGGGAGACTGAGGCAAGAGAATTGCCTAAGCCCACGAGCTAGAGGTTGCTGTGAGCTGTGATGCCACGGCACTCTACCAAGGGTGACAAAGTGGGACTCTGTCTCTAAAAGGAAATAAAAATAAAAAAATAAAGGCAGCCTTCCTGTGGTAACTCAGAGTGATTCGACCAGGCACAGCCTCTTAAGTTGGCTCCTCTCACTGAATGTGTTGGAAGACCCCTTGAGAATGTTGCCTGTCACAGACTGTCAGTCTCAGGCATCTTCCATGAACCCACCGCATGTGCACATAGAATGTGTGGTAGCCCCTAGTTTGATGGCCACCTGTGATAGACAGCAGATCAGTGCAGACACCCTGAGTGGTGAGTATGGAAACAACTCAGGAGAAAAAGGAAAAGCCTTCATGTTCAAGGAAAGCCAAGTCACCAATTACCAGAGACCTTTCCAAAAGTAATTTGAAGGGATCCTTTCCAGGCCAGGATGTTGGCAATAGACTCTTTTGGAGTAATGACCCATGACATATACCAGAGCGAAGGAGCAGTGTCCTGGAGATGTATTGCTGTTATTTGTGTGTGTTGAATGAGGCCAGCAGGTCTCTTTAGAAGAGGAGAATTCCTCTTTGCCTTTCCAGAGACCCAGACTGTCTGAATCAGAGTCAGTCTTCACATCTCCAGAGCGAATGGCAGGTCTGGAGGGGCCAGCCTAGATAGGAGGACCCAAGAATGGAGAGATGGGAGCCAGAGAGCTGCAGCTGTAGAAGGTGCAGGAGGGGCTGCCCATCCCTGAGATTCAGGCCCTGCTGAAGAGGCAGCTCTGGAAGAGAACCTTTTTTGGAAGCCTCAAGGCAGCTGTGACGTGAAATCAGAGCTGGGCAGAAAAAGTCTCATGAAAAAGCACTTGTGTAATATATCAGCGGGCCCTGGGGGATGACACATAGGCTTCTGGCTTCATCGAGTACTCACTGTATCACTTCTAGGCTTCATTTTCTATAAACATAAAATAGAGACAATTCTTAAAGAATAAACTGTAAGACACTGTGCCATTATCAGCTTTATACTGGCAGACAAAAGCTATTAACTAATTAAAAGTAATTTTACAAAGCAGTTATTCAGAAAGGTAAAAGCTATGATATTCTTCTGAATCTCTGTCTCTCTCTCAGGTGCTAGCATTTTCCTGAGCATGAGAGCTCCATTCATTTTGCTGTCTAGTAGATTGCATGGAAATATGCATTCTATGCCTTTCATCTAAAATAAATTTTAAGAACTGAGCACTAGAAAATAGAATCTGCCTCTCCAATTGGAGTGCTGTAGAGATAGAAAATGATTAATTCGGGAGAGGTGGAGCAAGATGGCGGCCGAGTAATAGCTTCCTTGCATCTGGGCACTGTGAGTCTGGGGAGATAGGACTCCAGGCATCTCTCTGGTGGGATCTGCCTATCATCACCCCTGTGAGGATACAGAGAGTCAGTGAGAGACTTCTGGACCCCAAGAGGAGGACTAAAACAGTGGGAAAATGGCAAGTGGTTGCGTGTGTTCAATCCATCTAAACCCGCCCGCAACTGTAAGTTCAGTAGCAGCGAGACTGCAAACCAGAAAGGCCTTACCTGTGAACTGTTTTGGTGTCTTTGGACTTGGCACTCAGTTGAACTGCTTTGGGGAGAGCCTGAGCGGGAGTGCAGAGAACTTTGGCCATTGTCTAGGGCCCCAGTCTGAGCCGCTGAGCCAGATGGAGCTAATAGTGTTTGGCTGTGGGTCACAGGGAGCCATTGTGAGTGATCTGCCCCGGCAAGCTCCGCTCTCAGGGTTGCAGAGCTAGAATTGGGTGGGAGCTGGTAACCCAGGGACCGAGTAGCCTAAGGGTGGGGTCTGAGCCGCCTAGCAGCCCTAACCCTCAGGGGCAGAGTGAGACCGATTTTGGCACACTGGGTAAGTGGATAGCCACTTAAGCAGTGATTGCAGCGACAAGCACTTTCCTGGGAAAGCTTCTGCTCAACAAGTTTACAAGTTCAAAGTGCCTTTTAAATGGGCTGAAGAGAGATTTAGGATGTCTACCTGCTGGGGTTTGAGAAATCAGCAGCCTCCAGTCGTATCAGAACTGTGATTAACATCTCATACCCCAGAAGACCATGTGTTGACCATACAATATTCAATAACATATACATACTGCTTTGTTTTTGGTTGTGTTTTTTTTTTTGGTTTGCTTGTTTTTTTTTTTGTTTATTTTGATGTTGTTGATGTTGTTTTGTTTTTCAATTTCAAACTTTTCCATACAGATCCTTTTTCTTTCTCAATTTTTCTAGTTTAATTATAATTTCCCATTGCTGCCTTTTTCAATAACTAGGACTTCATTTTTGCTAGTGTTTCTACCGCTAATATTTTGTTTTTCACCCAATTTTATCCCGTAAAGTTTTCTGTTTGCTTGTTTTGGTTTGATATATAGCATTTTTGTCTTTCCTCTCTACTTGGTGGAGGTGGGGTACTGTGTCTGATCAGGTTAGCAAACAGCTGCTGACCTCAAGGGAACCACCCAACTGGGCACCCCCAGAAGGTGGGTTTTTTTTTTAAGGTTGTGTCAAAGTACCCTACTGTACACCTATATTGCTCTGTCTCCCTCTTTCTGTGCCTCTCTTCTTTTTGTCAATATTCCTTATACCCACCCCCTCTCCTTTCTCTATTTTTTTTTTTTTCTTATCACTCGGTCCTCCTTTCTTTCATCCCTTTCTTGCTCTTCAACCTTCTCACCCTTCTGGTCCTGTACCAAAAGAACTCATCGAACCCTTAGTCCACAGGCACGAGAACTTAAAGAGCAAGAGGAAGTGAAAGGAAAATTAGGGCAAGGAAACAGATAAAAGAAATCACTCATGAGGAAGAATCAGCAGAAAACTCCAGGCAACATGAAGAACCAGTCCAGAACAACCCCACGAAGGGACCATGAGGTTTCCACCTATAAAGAAATGTTAGGAATGACAGAAAGGGAATTTAGAATACACATGTTGAAAACAATGAAAGAAATGATGGAAACAATGAAGGAAACTGCTAATAAAGTGGAAAATAACCAAAAGGAAATCCAAAAACAGAATCAAATAAGAGATGAATGATATGAAGAATATAAAAAGGATATAGCAGAGCTGAAGCAACTGAAACAGTCAATTAGGGAACTTGAAGATGCAATGGAAAGTATCAGCAACAGGTGAGACCATGCAGAAGAAAGAATTTCAGAGGTGGAAGACAAAGTTCTTGAGATAACTCAGACAGTAAAAGAGGCAGAAAAGAAGAGAGAGAAAGCAGAATGTTCACTGTCAGAATTATGGGACGTTATGAAGCGTTCCAACATACGAGTTATAGGAATCCCAGAAGGGTAAGAAGAATGCCCCAGAGGAATGGAAGTCATACTAGAGAATATTATAAAATAAAATTTCCCAAATATCACCAAAGATTCTGACACACTGCTTTCAGAGGGATATCAGACCCCAGGTCGCCTCAACTCTAACCTAGCTTCTCCAAGACACATTGTGATGAACCTGTCCAAAGACAAGACAAAAGAAAAGATTCTGCAAGCTGCCAGGAGTAAGCGCCAGTTGACCTACAGGGGCAAATCCGTCAGAGTGACCGCAGACTTCTCTAATGAAACTTTCCAAGCAAGAAGACAATGGTCATCTACCTTTAATCTACTTAAACAGAACAATTTCCAGCCCAGAATTCTGTACCCTTCTAAGCTAAGCTTAAAAATTGACAGAGAAATCAAATCATTTACAGATATACAAACATTGAGGAAATTCGCCACAACAAGACCAGCTCTACAGGAAATACTTCAACCTGTTCTGCACACTGACCACCACAATGGATCAGCAGCAAAGTAAGAACTCAGAAAATTAAAGGACAGAACCTAACCTCCACACTGATGCAAAAGATAAAACTAAGCAATGGGCTCTCACAAAATAAGACAAATAGAATAGTACCACACTTATCAATTATCTCAATAAATGTTAATGGCTTGAATTCCCCACTGAAGAGACATAGATTGGCTGACTGGATTAAAAAACACAAGCCATCCATTTGCTGTCTGCAAGAAACACACCTGGCTTCAAAAGACAAATTAAAGCTCCGAGTCAAGGGTTGGAAGACAATTTTTCAGGCAAATGGAATTCAGAAGAAAAGAGGAGTTGCAATCTTATTTTCAGATACATGTGGATTTAAAGCTACTAAAGTCAAAAAAGACAAAGATGGTCACTTTATATTGGTCAAGGGAAAAATACAACAAGAAGACATTTCAATTCTAAATATCTATGCACCCAATGTAAATGCTCCCAGATTCTTGAAACAGACCTTACTCAGTCTGAGCAATATGATATCTGATAATACCATCATAACAGGGGACTTTAACACTCCTCTTACAGAGCTGGACAGATCCTCTAAACAGAAATTAAACAAAAATATAAGAGATTTAAATGAGACCCTAGAACAACTGTGCTTGATAGACACATATAGAACACTCCAATCCAAAGATAAAGAATATACATTCTTCTCATCACCCCATGGAACATTCTCCAAAATTGATCATATCCTGGGACACAAAACAAATATCAACAGAATCAAAAGAATTGAAATTTTACCTTGTATCTTTTCATACCATAAGGCACTAAAGGTGGAACTCAACTCTAACAAAAACGCTCGACCCCTTATTAGAGAAATGCAAATCAAAACAACCCTGAGATATCATATAACCCAAGTGAGAATGGCCCACATCACAAAATCTCAAAACTGCAGATGCTGGCGTGGATGTGGAGAGAAGGGAACACTTTTACACTGCTGGTGGGACTGCAAACTAGTACAACCTTTCTGGAAGGAAGTATGGAGAAACCTCAAAGCACTCAAACTAGACCTCCCATTTGATCCTGCAATCCCATTACTGGGCATCTACCCAGAAGGAAAGAAATCCTTTTATCATAAGGACACTTGTACTAGACTGTTTATTGCAGCTCAACTTACAATCGCCAAAATGTGGAAACAGCCTAAATGCCCACCAGCCCAGGAATGGATTAACAAGCTGTGGTATATGTATACCATGGAATACTATTCAGCTATTAAAAAAAATGGAGACTTTACATCCTTCGTATTCACCTGGATGGAAGTGGAAGACATTATTCTTAGTAAAGCATCACAAGAATGGAGAAGCATGAATCCTATGTACTCAATTTTGATATAAGGACAATTAATGACAATTAAGGTTATGGGGGGGAAGCAGAAAGAGGGACGGAGGGAGGGGGGTGGGGCCTTGGTGTGTGTCACACTTTATGGGGGCAAGACATGATTGTAAGAGGGACTTTACCTAACAATTACAATCAGTGTAACCTGGCTTATGGTACCCTCAATGAATCCCCAACAATAAACAAACAAACAAACAAAAAAAAACCGCTCGACCCCACCCAAAGGCATGGAAATTAAACAATCTTCTGTTGAATAACAGATGGGTGCAGGAAGAAATAAAACAGGAAATCATTAACTTCCTTGAGCATAACAACAATGAAGACACAAGCTACCAAAACCTGTGGGATAGTGCAAAAGTAGTTTTGAGAGGAAAATTCATCACTTTAGATGCCTACATTCGAAAAACAGAAAGAGAGCGCATCAACAATCTCACAAGTGATCTTACAGAATTGGAAAAAGAAGAACGATCTAAGCCTAAACTCAGTAGAAGAAAAGAAATATCCAAAATCAAATCAGAGATCAATGAAATTGAAAACAAAAGAATCATTCAGAAAATTAATGAAACAAGGAGTTGGTTTTTTGAAAAAATAAATAAAATAGATAAACCATTGGCCAGACTAACGAGGGACAGAAAAGTAAAATCTCTAGTAACCTCAATCAGAAATGATAAAGGGGAAATAACAACTGATCCCACAGAGATACAAGAGATCATCTCTGAATACTACCAGAAACTCTATGCCCAGAAATTTGACAATGTGAAGGAAATGGATGAATATTTGGAATCACACCCTCTCCTAGACTCAGCCAGGAAGAAATAGAGCTCCTGAACAGACCAATTTCAAGCACTGAGATTGAAGAAACAATAAAAAATCTTCCAACCAAAAAATGCCCTGGTCCAGATGGCTTCACTCCAGAATTCTATTTAACTTTCAAGGAAGAGCTTATTCCTGTACTGCAGAAATTATTCCAAAAAATTGAGGAAGAAAGAATCTTCCCCAACACATTCTATGAAGCAAACATCAGCCTGATAGGAAAACCAGGAAAAGACCCAAACAAAAAGGAGAATTTCAGACAAATCTCACTCATGAATATAGATGCAAAAATTTTCAACAAAATCCTAGCCAATAGATTACAGCTTATCATCAAAAAAGTCATTCATCATGATCAAGTAGGCTTCATCCCAGTGATGCAAGGCTGGTTTAACATACGCAAGTCCATAAACGTTATCCACCATATTAACAGAGGCAAAAATAAAGATCACATGATCCTCTCAAAAGATGCAGAAAAAGCATTTGATAAAATCCAGCATCCTTTTCTAATTAGAACACTGAAGAGTATAGGCATAGGTGGCACATTTCTAAAACTGATTGAAGCTATCTATGACAAACCCACAGCCAATATTTTACTGAATGGAGTAAAACTGAAAGCTTTTCCTCTTAGAACTGGAACCAGACAAGGTTGTCCTCTGTCACCTTTACTATTCAACGTAGTGCTGGAAGTTCTAGCCAATACAATTAGGCAAGACAAGGAAATAAAGGGAATCCAAATGGGAGCAGAGGAGGTCAAACTCTCCCTCTTTGCTGACGACATGATCTTATACTTAGAGAACCCCAAAGACTCACCCACAAGACTCCTAGAAGTCATCAAAAAATACAGTAATGTTTCAGGATATAAAATCAATGTCCACAAGTCAGTAGCCTTTGTATACAGCACTAACAGTCAAGATGAGAAGCTAATTGAGGACACAACTCCCTTCACCATAGTCTCAAAGAAAATGAAATACCTAGGAATATACCTAACGAAGGAGGTGAAGGACCTCTATAAAGAAAACTATGAAATCCTCAGAAAGGAAATAGCAGAGGATATTAACAAATGGAAGAACATACCATGCTCATGGCTTGGAAGATCAACATTGTTAAGATGTCTATACTTCCCAAAGCAATCTACCTATTCAATGCCATTCCTATCAAAATACCAGCATCGTACTTTCAAGATTTGGAAAAAATGATTCTGCATTTTGTATGGAACTGGAAAAAACCCTGTATAGCTAAGGGAGTTCTTAGCAATAAAAATAAAGCTGGGAGCATCAGCATACCAGATTTTAGTCTGTACTACAAAGCCTTAGTGGTCAAGACAGCATGGTACTGGCACAAAAACAGAGACATAGACACTTGGAATTTAATTGAAAACCAATAAATGAAACTATCATCTTACAACCCCCTAATCTTCGATAAACCAAACAAGAACGTACCTTTGGGGAAAGACTCCCTATTCAATAAATGGTGTTGGGAGAACTGGATGTCTACATGTAAAAGACTGAAACTGGACCCACTCATAAAAATTGATTCAAGATGGATAAAGGACTTAAATTTAAGGCATGAAACAATAAAAATCCTCAAAGAAAGCATAGGAAAAACACTGGAAGATTTTGGCCTGGGGAAAGACTTCATGAAGAAGACTGCCATGACAGTTGCAACAATAACAAAAATAAACAAATGGGACTTCATTAAACTGAAAAGCTTCTGTACAGCTAAGGAGACAATAACCAAAGCAAAGAGATAACCTACACAATGGGAAAGGATATTTGCATATTTTCAATCAGACAAAAGCTTGATAACTAGGATCTATAGAGAACTCAAATTAATCCACATGAAAAAAGTCAACAATCCCATATATCAATGGGCAAGAGACATGAATAGAACTTTCTCTAAAGATGACAGATGAATGGCTAACAAATATATGAAAAAATGTTCAACATCTCTATATATTAGAGAAATGCAAATCAAAACAACCCTGAGATATCATCTAACCCCAGTGAGAATGGCCCACATCACAAAATCTCAAAACTGCAGATGCTGGCGGGGATGTGGAGAGAAGGGAACACTTTTACACTGCTGGTGGGACTGCAAACTAGTATAACCTTTGTGGAAGGAAGTATGGAGAAACCTCAAAGCACTCAAGTTAGACCTCCCATTTGATCCTGCAATCCCATTACTGGGCATCAACCCAGAAGGAAAAAAATCCGTGTATCATAAGGACACTTGTACTAGACTGTTTATTGCAGTTCAATTTACAATCGCCAAAATGTGGAAACAGCCTAAATGCCCACCAACCCAGGAGTGGATTAACAAGCTGTGGTATATGTATACCATGGAATACTATTCAGCCATTAAAGAAAATGGAGACTTTACATTCTTCGTATTAACCTGGATGGAAGTGGAAGACATTATTCTTAGTAAAGCATCACAAGAATGGAGAAGCATGAATCCTATGTACTCAATTTTGATATGAGGACAATTAATGACAATTAAGGTTATGGGGGGTGGAAGCAGAAAGAGGGACGGACGGAGGGGGGTGGGGCCTTGGTGTGTGTCACACTTTATGGGGGCAAGACATGATTGCAAGAGGGACTTTGCCTAACAATTGCAATCAATGTAACCTGGCTTATTGTACCCTCAATGAATCCCCAACAATAAAAAAAAATAAATAAATAAAAGAAAATAATTAATTCATTTTTATTTCATAGAATAAACCCAGATTAGGAATGTAAAATACTTGCTAGATCGTTATGCAAAAAATAGATTTCTTCTTTGAATTCTTTCTGTTTATGTTTTGGAACTAGGTTACATGATTTGTTATGAACATTAGGAAATTATGACATTCCAAAGGTATTTTGAGAAACAGCCGAAATGACAGAAGACATAGGGTGAAATATAATATTCTCATAAGATTTGAGAAGCTGAGGAACATGACTTTCCTCTGAGCATTTAACAGAGTCCTTCTGCAAAATAAAGGCTATGTGCTTAGTATGAAACGTGAAGGATTTGTAGCTTTTTAAATTTTATACTTGTAGAGAGGTTATGTTTTTCTATCCCCCAAATGATATCTAGGGTCATGGCTGATAGGGTCATGTTTATCCAATACATGTGCAGATACAAAGTCAAGGTTTGATGGTTCTTTTGTTTTGACACATAATATTAACATTTTAAATAGCAAAGTATCAAGACTGGCAATGTTCTGAGAAATTAGTTAAAATTCTGGTTTATACAATGTGGTAAAATTGATTATACTTTGAAGGTCTGCTGTGTGTAAGCTACTGTACAGGGTGAAGGAGAGACATTTACTCCAGAGGATGAAGTTCTATAAGAAAAATGCAAGTAATATGTTTGAGGAGCAAAAGAAAAAGAATTGATCATAGTGGTGAAATCAGGAAAGCCCTTATTTAGTGGATGGTAAATAAGGGGGCTTTGAAGGATAGATAGGAGTGCAACCAGTGAGAAAGGAGGGTCAGTTGGTGAAAGGAGCCTGAGTGGTCATAGAGGGAGGAAGTGTGGACTGTGTTGAGAGTGGTGGGGTGCCCAGTCTCACTGTATATATCAGGATTATTTAGGCCACCAAAGATAGAAGTACTACTCAAACCAGTGGGGCCACAGGAAAAATTGTTTGCTTATTTGAAAATGTGTTCAGTTTCCGTTTAGCAACTCAGCATCATCACATCAGTACTCACCTTCTCTCCATTTCTTTCCTTTGCTTCCAAGATGGCAAGAACCCTCATTTGTCTTTCATACTGTGTTCAGCCTCAGGGGATCGTCTGTAGATGTATCTCCTAAAGAAAACCCTTTCAGAGATTTCCTCAACTTTGTTTCTTGTTTCTTCTGGGATCCTTTAACCAGTGCTAGAATTCAGAAAATGAAATTAAGGACATGGGTTTGTGTCATGGCCCTGCCATTGGTTAACCGAGTGTCTTTGGTTGACACTCAGCCAAAGCTCTCTGTGATTTGGTTTCCTCATTTGTAAAATGGGTGTAATATTTGCCCCATCTGCTTTGGAGGATTATTTTGAAGATCTTATAAATATAATATATAGAATAAAACTGTGAATAAGCAGATTCAGAAAGGTCTTGTGCTGGCGTGTCATCCGTGGTTTTGGTGTCACTCACTGATGTTCCTGTGTGTCCTTTCTTCCTAAGGCTGCGATGGTGTAAGTACCTCCATGGCTGCAGACACATACCCTTTTGGTTGAAAATATGTAATTCTGTACAGAACATCTCTTAACAGGAAAAAATCTCTTAACAGATTTTTAAACATCAGATGATTTTGTGTTTTTCTTTTTTTTTGTCTGGGTTTGGGTTTGAACCCACATCTCTGGCATATGGGGCCGGTGCCCTACACCTTTGAGCCACAGGCGCTGCCCTTTCCCCTACTCTTTTAAATAGCATGTTTTCCATGGGTTTACATCATGTGTATAGTTCAGATGCAAATACTTCATGTAATAGAGCACACTATAACATATAATATATAGCATATAATATATAGAATATAGTATATAACATAGTGTTTGTGTTTTTATTAAGTCTATACAGATGTCTTCAAAATATGTGGGAAGAATGACATCAGCTCAGCTTCCACCTTCCAAATGTGCAACCTGGTTTGTTTCCTAACCTCAAACCCTGCCAAACTTTGGAAAAGCATTGTATCTTATTTCTCCTGTGAAAGGTCTTGGAAGTAGTTGTGGAATGACAATTAATAACAAAAGTAATGTGGGATGAAAGAATGTGTTGCTTAGCACCCTCACATTGTCTCATCTGGATGACTCTTGGTATGCAAAGAGGCTTTTTGTAGTGGTCTTTTTGCTTCTTTCATTGTCTAAATATAATAATTATTTTCTCTATGATTATCCCTTTCCCTAATTGTAACTTTTTTTACTGTAACGAGCACAGAAAAACTCCTGCCTTTTCCCAGCCTTTTGGGCTTTCCCCCTCCATCACCCCTTGCTCAGGAGGCTGGGTGTGCTTGGGGTGCCGTTGCTTGCTGAGAGCAGAACGGGGTTTTGTTTTCCAAGCACATTAAGGACAACTGCTTGGAAGGCAGTTGGGCCAAGGCAAATGGCCTCTATTAAGTGGTAGGAGGAGACCTGAGATTGTTGGTCCTCTGAGTCATTGACTTCCTTATCTCCATGTGAGTTGCATTCGTTTAACAAAATGCTCAAAGGGGTCTGCCACGCTAGCAGCTGGCATGCAGTCCATCCGCCTTACTAGGTAAGGCCACACAGAAAGTGGAAGTGAAAGGCATTGAATTATGCATAAGGAGGACGGCACCTGTGGCTCAAAGGAGTAGGGCGCTGGCCCCATATGCTGGAGGTGGCAGGTTCAAACCCAGCCCCAGCCAAAAACTGCAAAAAAAAAAAAAAAAAAATATATATATATATATATATATATGCATAAGGAAAGAGATTTCTTATGCACAATAGAAGGGACCGTACTGTTGATACCCCACTTTTTTAGGCAGTAGAGAGAAGGATGAAGTCTGTGGAGCACTCTGTACCTAAATGGTGTGTTAGGTTGTCTGTTTACCTTAGGCATAAAGGTTGTATAGTCATAGGTTTCAGGGGGCTCCTTATTTCCAAATGATAAGTTGTTGGGTAGTTTAGCAAAGAAAACCTTATTGTGGGACTCTTGGTGTTGCAGATACATAAAGGGAATGATGAACTCTGGTCACTTAACTATAGTAATAACGTAGGCTAAAAAGTGACTTTGTACTAAGCACTTCTCTTAGACTGGAGAGAGGAGATTTTTTGTGAGCTAGGTGTGAACGTGATGGCATGGAGATGTATGTGCGAATTTCCCAAAGATGATTCTCTCTGATAAGCAAGTGCAAACCACAGTTGCCATGAGCAATTGTATGGTCTCCCTATGCCTTTATTGCTGTAGATCTCAAGCATTTCAAGACAGGCTCAGCCGATGACACAGAGGAGAGACCCTCCACTGAGATTTATCCCAGTGCTTACGCCATTGGTAGGCGGCCAAGTCTTTAATAAGCCAAGTGGTCTAATCTGTGAGGCTGCTGGAAATAAAAAGGGAACAGTTGCATGTGCCAAACCCAATTAAAATGTAAAATCCAGGAGGAGCTGATAAGGAGGGGTAAAGAAAGGGCACCTAGACTCCCGATACTCCAACTGCTGGAATGTTAGCAGCATGGATGAGCCCTCATAATATCTGTGGTCTCAAGAGCAAGTTTGAAAACCCGACTTCAAAAATCCCTTATCACAGAATGGTGATTGAAGGCCACAAGCAGCACTTTTTATAATATGCTTTCATTTCCCTTCCTCTTGTCGCCACTTGAGGAGGGAGGAAGTATCAGTTTCAACCCTGTGTGCTAGTGGACAAAGGGGCCATCAGAATCTCTTTAAAGACCTCTCTGCACATCAGTCTTTCTGTGGCTCCCAAGGGCTGTGTTGGTGCAACAACAGAAGAGATACGTCATGAAGTGCTTCTGTGTGCTAGTGCTTTCCTGTACATCCAAATTATTCTGTAACAAAAGGTTTATTATAAGAATGGAAGAATTAGCAAGAAGTTCCATTTGCAGCCTACCAAGCCCATATATCCTAGAATGTCATAGCCTGCTTTTTTTGATTCTTGGAAGGGCTATATTGGCTGTGATTAAACAGACCTAATACAAAATACCTTTTACGTCATCAGACTTTAGTCTCATTGTTTCACCTGTTTATGCAAATGCTGTATCCTTCAGTCCCTGCTGATTTATCTTCAGCCATTTATTGCCTAATTTATGTTCTATTTTTTGAGACAGAGTTTTACTATGTCTGTCGCCCTCGGTAGAGTGCTATGGCATCACAGCTCACAGCAACCTCAAAGTCTTGGGCTTAAGCGATTCTCTTGCCTCAGCCTCCCATGTACCTGGGACTATAGGTGCCCGCTACAATGCCCGGCTATTTTTTGTTGTAGTTGTCATTGATGTTTAGCAGGCCCAGACTGGGTTCGAACCCACCAGCCCCATGTATGTGGCCGGCGCCCTAAACACTGAGATACCTGTGTTCTTTACTTTTATTTTTTAAAAGATATATAGATTCTTTTTGTCTCAGTTATCACATTCAATATCACCAAGAAGCCTGTATATAGACTTTAATATATGACTCTGTATTCGTGAGGCCACTTAGAGGAAAGAAGCTGCCATTTATTGGATACATACTGTTTACCAAACACTGTGCTAGGCGCTGCTTTGTTTGATCCACATTATGGAGAGGATTTGAGGTCTGCCCACTCCAGGAATGGATTTTCTCCCTAAAACTCAGTGAAATACTAATTTTCTACATAAAAGTCCATTTGTCCTAGGTGAGTCTGGAGAAATAATATTCCTAGGGTAAGTGTCCATAGTACTTAAATTTTCTTCTTTCCCTGATTTAAATAGCTGTAGGTGGTAACATCAGTACTTCAGACGAGGACGTGAGCCCATTCTTCACTTTTCTAATCTTTCATTGTAGGGCTGGGTTTCGGTATTGCCTTACTGCAGGTTAGATTGTACAGTGCGATCCTGGTTAAGGCACATCAGGGCAGGCAGGGCAGGGACCTGGTTCCCCTGCTGGGAGCATGGGAGCTCAGACTGATGGGCAAACATCTAGGTTTGGCAATTCCTCTCTATCTAATTTTCCCTCGTTGCCTGCTATTCCTCCTGCACTTGGATCATGGAGGCAAAGAATTCCAACAGTTCTGCTCAGCAAACACATTCTCTCCTGTATTTAAAACTTCTAAGAGGTCCAGCATAGGCGTGGATATCTTCATTTAACATCTGGAGCTGAAAACCTGTTTCTCACTAGAATCCTGGACACTTTGGCCAATACCCGATCTCGTGGCTTTTTAATAGTAAAGGCATATTTATAAAGAAAGGTTTCTAAATATATTCCCAGAATTCTGGGTACATCCAGGAAAAAAAAAAAAAGAAATGGTTATAATAAAATAGGAGTTTGCATTTCACCATGCATTTTCTCTCTTCATTGATTCAGCCAGCATACAGCAATTAGCTGTAGTCAGCAGGCTGTATCACTATTGTCACTATCTTGTTCTTTTAATGTTTTATTTTGAAATTATTTTATATTTACAGACAATTTACAAAAAGTCTACAGAGAGTTCTTATAATGCCATTCATCCAACTTTCCATTGAGATCAGTAGATAATGTTTTAAGCCAAGTTATTGTAAACAAAACATTTTTGGTATGTTTTGTTTGGATGAGGGAAGTGGGAGAAAGTGAACAGCAATTTGATACTTTGATGTCAGTAATTCCTGAAAGGAACGGAATGGTCAAGGTTAAGGATTTTTTTTGTTTGTTTTTGAGACAGTCTTACTCTGTTGCCCCAGCTAGAGTGCCCTGGCTTCAGCCTAGCTCCCAACAACCTCAAACTCCTGGGCTCAAGCTATCCTCCTGCTTTAGCTTCCCTAGTAGCTGGGACTACAGATGCTCACCACGATGCCCGCTAATTTTTCTATTTTCAGAGAAGTCACGGTCTCACTTTGCTTTGGCTGGTCTTGAACTCCTGAGCTTCAGTGATCTTTCCACCTCAGCCTTGCAGAGTGCTAGGATTTCAGGCCTGAGCCACCACACCTGGCCAAGTTTCAGGCTTTAGTATCGTGAGCTTTCAGTTTCTGTACAGGTTGGTGTGGAAGGGTCATCTCAGCTTGATGTAATCACAAACCGTGTAGGTAGTTCTTTCCTAAAGATTAAAAATGATGCCTGACAATTGTGACAAAATGTGCCTTACATTTGTCAGACGAAATGAGTGAATACATCCAATAGCTTTCTTCTTTTCATCACCTGAAATAAAGTTCTTTTATTCTTAGTCTGTCAAGAAATAATGAAGGAGTCACTATTAAATGGAAAGCACTATTTCTTCAGGGATTATAATTGGTGCCTGCTAGTTCATCACTCCGTAATGGGAGCATATAATCAAACTAAGATGTCCTCTGTCAGCAGAAAGGCCAGGATCTTTTCTCGAGTCATTAGCAAACTGATTTTCTTGATGATTTAGAGTTTGAAATCCACAGACTTGTCACAGCTTCCAGGATAGGTTTTCCTTTCTTTGAGTTGAATGTGGTTACTTACAGCCCCCTTGGGGGAGCTGGAATATTTGCTTATTAGACTACAGGGATATGTCACTGTTTGATTTTCCTTCTGCCTTCAGTGTTAAAATTCTTTTCTTCTTTAAGGATCTGTTGAAAAATTCTTTTGCAAGAATATGTCTCAAGATGTGGAAAGAGAAAATGAGGTACCAAGGCTGTGCACTGTGTGAATAATCAACATCCTTGTCTCGCTGTTATTTGATTTTGAGTAATCTCAGTGATTCTGAAAGGGAAAAATCTTGTAGTAATTACATGGAATGTGGTGGATGGAGAGGCCAAGTCCATGAACTGTGGTTTTTCCTAAAGCCAGGTGAGATTGCTGAGTTTTTCTCCACCAGTCATCACTTAAGCAATTGAAGTGAGAACATCTTTTAAGTAGATCCTTGGCAATTACAGATATTGACAAGTGACTTAAAGCAGGTGGGGACCTTGGTGAACAGCCATTCCTTTTCCAGGTGTTCCTGTTCTATTATGTAAATGCCCTGTCTTAAAATCCTAATATGCAAAGTCGTTATCATTAAGCACTAAGAACTGCAGCATTCACAAAGTAAAAACATTGAATGTTGTGAAATTCAGAATCACAAGAAAAATGAAAAGCTAAGAATGTAAAGCTGAAGCCTCACAGGACCACAGCAGCCTACCCAGGAGAGGCACGTTGGTCAAAGGCCATGTGTTTTTCTCATACATGTTGTGCGTACATTGACAAATGCCCATTGATCCATCAGAATGAAGTGAGTAACATAAAGTTCATTTTCATTTACAAATATGTTTTTCAATGGTTAATAATACAAGATACTTTCCCCTACTCTTTTCTTTTTGCAGTTTTTTTTTTTTTTTTTTTTTGGCCAGAGCTGGGTTTGAACCCACCACCTCCAGCATATGGGGCCGGCACCCTACTCTTTTGAGCCACAGGCACTGCCCTTTCCCCTACTCTTTTAAATAGCATGTTTTCCATGGGTTTACATCATGCGTATAGTTCAGATGCAAATACTTCATGTAATAGAGCATACTATAACATATAATATAGAACATATAATATATAGCATATTGTATATAACACAGAGTATAGCACACTTTAAATAGAGAGCTATCAACAGCATTTCTAACTTGGTGAATCCCAGAAATTTTTGTTGATAAATATATTATTATGGGGAAAATACTGCAGAATTAGAGGAAGTCAAATAGGCCACTGAGATTTTTATACTGGAAAGGAATAAAATGAGTAGAAGGAAATAATCCAGAAATGCAAGGGGCTGGAGTGGATTTGGATGGGGGAGATCATTTGGGACAGTTAGAGAAAGCAACCAGCATAGCCCCAGGGGCTGCTCCAAGGTTTGAAGAAGTTTGAAAGAGAGATACAGGGGAGCAGGAGTTTAACACATTAACTGCTATGTGAGTTATATTTACCATATGCTAGTTTTGAGCCCAGGGCCTCATGAAGCCTAGAAAACTCACATGTCTCTTTCTCTTGAGAGCCTCATGATGTGCAGGCTACCCATGCTGCCAAGCTATAGCACACATGTTATGTGATGGGTGCCCCCGGGCAAAACCCTGCACTTGTAAAAAAACACCATGGCCCCAAGGAAAAAAAAAGATTTTCCAGTGTGGCAGCTAATGTGTTAAGACAATTTGTTGGAATTAAATCTCCTTTGATATTTTTAGAAACTCTCCAATAAATATTTTAATTACTTCTTAAATTATTTCTGATGGTTTAATTGATGTTTATTTGAATGAGACACACAGGGAAAGGCTCTAGAAAAGACTTAATTACACTTTTGCTACATTAACATTCAGGATCCCAGATTGGATTTATTCCAGAATTGCAGAAGAACATGAGTGTATAATGTTTGCCTTATTTATGCAGCATATAAGATAATAGAGCGAGCAAGAATAAGACACATAGGACAGGAAATGTGTTCATTCTCTGAAAGCCGGAAAGTCCTCACACTGGGATAATAATCTTTCAGAGAATATGTGGTTTAGGGCCAGATGTTCCTGGTGGAGACCCAGTTCTATGTGATGTTATAAGGGGAAAATGAGGAAGTATGAGAAACTTCCTGATAAATGTCTGACCTGGAAAATAGATTCTACCCCAACCTCAGCGGTAACCCAATTTGTCAAGAAAATGGAGGTAACCCAATTTGTCAAGAAGGCTGGGGACAAAGATACTCTGACCAGTTCAAGGGTCCTGTCCAGCACCAGCAGCTGCCTCGCCTGATGTGGACGGGCTGTGGCTGTGGGAAGCAGCCAAACAGGGGAGGACAGAACTGTGGTCCGTGCACCTACCTGCCAGCAGCTAGTAATGTGTGTGGAAAGTACCACACCAGAGACTGAAGTAGAAGACCTTGAGCTGCGGTTGACTAATAGCAATGAGATACACACAGTAGTGAACCCCTGGGGGTTCAAAATCTTCAGTTGAGTTTCTCTGTTGCTGTTTTTCATTTTGGTTTCCAACATTTTGGACTCTGTTGTAGATGAGCTGTGCTGAGGTTGGTGAAGGGAAAACTGAGAGTTCCCTGGTCTCTGTGTGGCATGTGCTGTGTACGAAGTGCATTCTGTGTGTCTTACTCTGGGGACCTCTGTGACCTTTCCTTGCTGAGGGAGCCTTTTATTGCACATCGTCTCTGTTCCATTCTGGAAGCACAAAAAAGGCGCTGACTTCTCACAGTGGCCACTACTGCCTGATGAAATATGATCTGTATATCTTCCCTTCTGTCACACAAGCAGCTTGCTCGGGTTGCCACCACTTCCACCAACTTGCAAGTGACAAAAGCCTCTGTCAACAGACAAAATCATGTTTGAAATGAATGGAATATAATTGAGAAAATGTTCATGTGACATTGTCAAGCTTGTAGTCTAATTGCCTGTTAGGAACCGTGCCACACAGCAGGTGAGTGGTGGGCAAGTGAGCAAAGCTTTCTCCGTATTTGCAGCCACTCCCCATCGCTCACTGCACCACCTGAGTTCCATTTCCTGTCACAACAGCAGTGGCATCCGATTCTCATAGCAACACGGATCCTACTTGAAGCTGTACACACAAGGGAGCTAGGTTGCAAGCTTCTTATGAGAATCTAATACCACCACCACCACCACCACCTCTGGTCCATGGAAAAATTGTCTACTGTAAAACCAGTTCCTGGTACCAAAAAGGTTGGGGACCACCGGTCTAAATGAAGCCTTTGGGCAAGTGCATTACTCTTTCCTGCCATTACCGTGCTGGTTAGTACAGTACTGCTGTTTATGTGTTCACATATCCATTTAATATTTAACCTATACTTTAGGGGCTGTGGGGATGACAAGGAGAGTGAGTCATTGGCCCCATCCTCAAAGTACTTTTATGCGGCGCCTGTGGCTCAGTGAGTAGGGCGCCGGCCCCATATGCCGAGGGTGGCTGGTTCAAACCCAGCCCCGGCCAAACTGCAACAAAAAAATAGCCGAGCGTTGTGGCGGGCGCCTGTAGTCCCAGCTGCTGGGGAGGCTGAGGCAAGAGAATCGCATAAGCCCGAGAGTTAGAGGTTGCTGTGAGCCGTGTGATGCCACGGCACTCTACCCGAGGGTGGTACAGTGAGACTCTGTCTCTACAAAAAAAAAAAAAAAAAGTCAGACAGATTGTATAGCCAACTGAGGCACAAATATAATGACAACAACAATAATAATTACAATTAGAATTATTTATTGAATATTTACTATATGCCAGATAGTGTACTGTTTCATATACTTTATTTCATTTGTTTCATCTGGTAACGATAAGAATCAGGACTCTCTTCATCCCCATCTTGCGTGTGATGGAAATCAGTCTTGGAGAGGTTAAAGATGTGCTTACAGTCTCATGGATCTTAGAGAGTAAAGCCTCTTGTTATGCTGCAATACAGCTGTTACACAGGTGAAAAGCTAAGTATTGAGTAGTCAGGGAAGGAAGAAACAATGCAGGAAGAGGTGATGTTTGTGCCAAGTTTTGAAGAATGAGTATTTTGAAAATGAGAGTTTTGAAAAGTGGAGGGATGGAAGCTAGAGGGAGGAAGGGCATTCTGCCGAGGTTGAGTAGCATGAGGAAAGCAGGGAGCTATTGTACCCGTTAGAGATCACATTTGGCTACTGGTTATAGATAAGCTGAAGTAACTGTCACTTAATCTGTGCATACAGAGAATTGTATTTTTCTCTCACATGATGTGAAATTCAGAGGTAGGTTGCTCAGGATGAATTTTACTGCCTAGTGATGTCATTAAGGAGCTTCTCTGTTTTTATTCTGCCATCTTTAGATCATGACTCCTACTGTCAAGGTTAGTTCATGATGAGCTCTAATCATCATGTCATATTTCCAGAAACAAGGAGAATTAGGGAAAAACAACTGGGCAGCTACCATTTGTGTCAACCCTATTTTTTGTATTTTTTAATGTTATGGGTCTGTCAGGTGTGACCACAAGTGGAGATAGAGTGAGAGGAGAGGCTCAGTAAAACAAAGTTTATTATTCTCACTGAAAGTATGGCCTTGTTAGTGAAATAACAACAACAACAACAACAACATTAACTAACCCACAGCCTCTCAGTAACAACTAAAATCAATCATATGAGCAAGAGAACTCATGTGATTCCTGAGTGGGATGGGGGTGTGAGCTTAAGACCTCACTTTTTTCCCCAAGACCATATTTCCAGGGTAAAATCACTGACAAGGATGTATCTCCAATGATAAACCTGGAAGACATCTACTAAGATAGCCTGCCACTGAGAAAAAAAGAAGCAGCAGATACAGCAGTTTCCAACCATACCCTGCTAATCACTCCACAGACACTTCCGTTCTCAACTGACTACAATTACTATTTTTCTTTCCCTCTCTTTGTCCCTATAAAAACGGGAAGCCAGTTGGCCTCAGCATGCTGGGGAATTTTATGTGGACTTTGGCAATGGTAGGCACGTACTGAAACACAGTCTGGGGAGACTCGTTTTGGAAGGACTCGTGTGTTTTGTTGTTGAGAACATCAGACTCCGTATTGTGTAGCCATCTCCCTCTGAGGACCTGCAGAGAGGTCTCACTACCAAAAATAGTTGTACTTGGAAGTGACTCTTTTCTTTCACCTTGAGGAACTGAATTGTATAATTGACTGTGCTTTTGTGGAAAGCCACATTGATGGCTTACCTCTAACCAATATGAAGGATGTGGAGGATTTGGAACATTTTTTTTTTCTCCTTTTTTTTTTTATTGTTGGTAATTCATTGAGGGTACAATAAGCCAGGTTACAGTGATTGCATTTGTTAGGTCAAGTCCCTCTTGCAATCATGTCTTGCTCCTGGAAGGTGTGGCACACACCAAGGCCCCACCCCTCTCCCTCCTTCCCTCTCTCTGCTTTTCCTTCCCCCCCATGACCTTAATTGTCATAAATTGTCCTCATATCAAAATTGAGTACATAGGATTCATGCTTCTCCATTCTTGTGATGCTTTACTAAGAATAATGTCTTCCATTTCCATCCAGGTTAATACGAAGGATGTAAAGTCTCCATTTTTTTTAATGGCTGAATAGTATTCAATGGTATACATGTACCACAGCTTGTTAATCCATTCCTGGGTTGGTGGGCATTTAGGCTGTTTCCACATTTTGGCGATTGTAAATTGAGCTGCAATAAACAGTCTAGTACAAGTGTCCTTATGATAAAAGGATTTTTTTCCTTCTGGGTAGATGCCCAGTAATGGGATTGCAGGACCAAATGGGAGGTCTAGCTTGAGTGCTTTGAGGTTTCTCCATACTTCCTTCCAGAAAGGTTGTACTAGTTTGCAGTCCCACCAGCAGTGTCAAAGTGTTCCCTTCTCTCCACATCCCCGCCAGCATCTGCAGTTTTGAGATTTTGTGATGTGGGCCATTCTCACTGGGATTAGATGGTATCTCAGGGTGGTTTTGATTTGCATTTCTCTAATATATAGGGATGATGAACATTTTTTCATATGTTTGTTAGCCATTCATCTGTCATCTTTAGAGAAGGTTCTATTCATGTCTCTTGCCCATTGATATATGGGATTATGGCCTTTTTTCATGTGGATAAATTAGAGTTCTCTATAGATCCTAGTTATCAAGCTTTTGCCTGATTCAAAATATGCAAATATCCTTTCCCATTGTGTAGGTTGTCTCTTTGCTTTGGTTGTCTCCTTGGCTGTACAGAAGCTTTTCAGGTTAATGAAGTCCCATTTCTTTATTTTTGTTGTTGTTGCAATTGCCATGGCAGTCTTCTTCATGAAGTCTTTCCCCAGGCCAATATCTTCCAGTGTTTTTCCTATACTTTCTTTGAGGATTTTTATTGTTTCATGCCTTAAATTTAAGTCCTTTATCCATCTTGAATCAATTTTTGTGAGTGGAGAAAGGTGTGGGTCCAGTTTCAGTCTTTTACATGTGGATATCCAGTTCTCCCAACACCATTTATTGAATAGGGAGTCTTTCCCCCAAGGTATGTTCTTGTTTCGTTTATGGAAGATTAGGTGGTTGTAAGATGTTAGTTTCATTTTCTGGTTTTCTATTCGATTCCAAGTGTCTATGTCTATTTTTGTGCCAGTACCATGCTGTCTTGACCACTGTGGCTTTGTAGTACAGACTAATCTGGTATGCTGATGCCCCTAGCTTTATTTTTATTACTAAGAACGGCCTTAGCTATATGGGTTTTTTTCTGGTTCCATACAAAACGCAGAATCATTTTTTCCAAATCTTGAAAGTACGATGTTGGTATTTTGATAGGAAGGCATTGAATAGGTAGATTGCTTTGGGAAGTATAGACATTTTAACAATGTTGATTCTTCCCATCCATGAGCATGGTGTGTTCTTCCATTTGTTAATATCCTCTGCTATTTCCTTTCTGAGGATTTCATAATTTTCTTTATAGAGGTCCTTCCCCTCCTTCATTAGGTATATTCCTAGGTATTTCATTTTCTTTAAAACTATGGTGAAGGGAGTTGTGTCCTTAATTGGCTTCTCATCTTCACTATTATTGGCGTATACAAACGCTACTGACTTGTGGACATTGATTTTATATCCTGAAACATTACTGTATTTTTTGATGACTTCTAGGAGTCTTGTGGTTGAGTCTTTGGGGTTCTCTAAGTATAAGATCATGTCGTCAGCAAAGAGGGAGAGTTTGACCTCCTCTGCTCCCATTTGGATTCCCTTTATTTCCTTGTCTTGCCTAATTGTATTGGCTAGAACTTCCAGCACTATGTTGAATAGTAAAGGTGACATAGGAGAACCTTGTCTGGTTCCAGTTCTAAGAGGAAAAGCTTTGAGTTTTACTCCATTCAGTAAAATATTGGCTGTGGGTTTGTCATAGATAGCTTCAATCAGTTTTAGAAATGTGCCACCTATGCCTATACTCTTCAGTGTTCTAATTAGAAAAGGATGCTGGATTTTATCAAATGCTTTTTCTGCATCTATTGAGAGGATCATGTGATCTTTATTTTTGCCTCTGTTAATATGGTGGATAATGTTTATGGACTTGCGTATGTTAAACCAGCCTTGCATCCCTGGGATGAAGCCTACTTGATCATGATGAATGACTTTTTTGATGATAAGCTGTAATCTATTGGCTAGGATTTTGTTGAGAATTTTTGCATCTATATTCATGAGTGAGATTGGTCTGAAATTCTCCTTTTTGTTTTGGTCTTTTCCTGGTTTTGATATCAGGTTGATGTTTGCTTCATAGAATGTGTTGGGGAAGATTCCTTCTTCCTCAATTTTTTGGAATAATTTCTGCAGTACAGGAATAAGCTCTTCCTGAAGGTTTGATAGAATTCTGGTGTGAAGCCATCTGGACCAGGGCATTTTTTGGTTGGAAGCTTTTTTATTGTTTCTTTAATCTCAGTGCTTGAAATTGGTCTGTTCAGGAGCTCTATTTCTTCCTGGCTGAGTCTAGGGAGAGGGTGTGATTCCAAATATTGATCCATTTCCTTCACATTGTCAAATTTCTGGGCATAGAGTTTCTGGTAGTATTCAGAGATGATCTCTTGTATCTCTGTGGGATCAGTTGTTATTTCTCTTTATCATTTCTGATTGAGGTTACTAGAGATTTTACTTTTCTATTTCTCGTTAGTCTGGCCAATGATTTCTCTATTTTATTTATTTTTTCAAAAAACCAACTCCTTGTTTCATTAATTTTCTGAATGATTCTTTTGTTTTCAATTTTATTGATCTCTGATTTGATTTTGGACATTAGGCTTAGATTGTTCTTCTTTTTCCAAGTCCGTAAGATGGCTTGTGAGTTTGTTGATGCGCACTCTTTATGTTTTTCGAATGTAGGCATCTAAAGCGATAAATTTTCCTCTCAAAACTGCTTTTGTAGTATCCCACAGGTTTTGCTAGCTTGTGTCTTCGTTGTTGTTATGCTCAAGGAAGTTAATGATTTCCTGTTTTATTTCTTCGTGCACCCATGGAAGATATTTCTTTTATTGACCAAAGACAGCATGGGCTCTAAGTTTTCCTGTCCTTGCTTTCTCTTCAAATCATTTTTTGTTCATATTTAAATTATTTTTAAAATTAAAAATAATGACAAAAATTATCACTGTACTATATATAGAATCTTCCAAGCTGCCTGAACTTGTTTCGGGATTCACACTTTTATAGAAAGTAGTGGTGGCTAAACTTGAGCATGTGGCAGAGTCACCTGGGAAGCTTGTTTTAAAACACAGATTGCTGGCCCTGCCTCCCAGTGTGGGATTCCCCGGGTCTGGGGTAGGGCATAAATCTGCATCTTCCTGACACATCCCCAGGAGATGCTGATGCTGCAAGTCCAGGAACTACACTGTGTACCACTGTCATAAATAAAACAACAACAGCAACAACTGTTTATTATTATTGTATCAGTAACCTAAGCAGTGAGTTTTATTTTTTTCTTTTCATGCAGCTAGCACCAAATTAGGCAATGTGGGGTGATTAGTCGTGTCTTGAGGGGATTTTTTGATTGGTTGCAGTGAGGAGAACTGCTTAAAACTCAGAGAAAAGGACAGTGTCTAGCAAAGCATAGATCAGGGGTAGGACAGTTCAAGGTGAGTTTAGATCTTTAGGAAGAAACATAGGGCAAGATAGAGCTTGAACTGGTCTTTGATGTGAAGGTGAATTTGAATGGTAGAATAAAGAATGGTGGGAAATGTTCTACCAGTTTGCAGAAAGGTCTGGCAGCAGGGAAAATGCCCACATAAAACCACGGAGGGCTGCATCCTACAGAAGACAGAACTTCTAACTCTAAGAGCAGGGTGCCAAGGAAGTGGCATTCCCACAAACTGACACTATGCTGTGGTATCGTTTCCCACCCTGCTTTCCATTTTGTCAAAGCCTTCATCATTCCCTAACAACATGGCCATTCTCAAGGCCATTCCTTTGTCTTCACATCTTCCTCACCTAATCTACACTTTCCCATCTTTACCAGTCTCATAAGTGGCAACTGAAATGCTACAACCACTTAATGAAAATGTTCCCTGCTATCTCTCCAAGCCCTGCCTTAGTGGGTTAGCTAATCACTTGCATTGACAAGGATATCATCCTTCCTTCTGTCGTTTACTTGTGTCTAAGTTTTACTCATTCTCCCTCAGTTCTAGTTTCCCTGCCTGTCCTCTGTGACAACCCCAAAGTGTGCTTTAAGACCAGCAGTCCCAGCCTGATCGCAGTGCAATCCTCTCCACTGCGGTCCTGAATGGGAAACTCTGGGCTTGGAGCGTGGTGATTTGAGTTTTCACAAAGCCTGCAGGTGATTCCGATACATGCTGCTTTATGAGGAGAGCTAATTTTTGGCAAATGGCCAGTGAAGCCCTCCCAGAGGAACTGCTCCCTGCTCCCTAATTACCTACAGCCCATTTTAAGAGTTAATATTTTTATAGTTCTTATAAGATGAACAGTTTTAATTTCCTCAGCAGTTTGCTTTAAAAATAAAATGAGAATGTTTTCTCCATAAGTTTAACATTTCACTGATTTTATTAGTAGTACAATTGACCTGACCACTTTTTTAAATGATTATAATTCAAACATAGATAATGAATGCTTTGGAGTACTGTAACAAATTGGATAATAATGATGATTTAATAGAAGTCAAGCTATCTGACAGTAGGAAGAAAAACCCTGCCAATTAATTTAATTTTTCTGAAAACTATGTTCATTTAAAGTATACTACTTTCCTACCTAAAATCTCCTAACGCTTTGTTTAATCCATGTCTAATTTCCCACTGCTAATTCATTTTCCCCGCTGCTCTAATTCTTTTTTTTTAAGTTCTGATAGGAAAATTGAAAAAATAACAAGGAGCTCTTATCTAGAAATACTAAGTGTTCAAAGATTTGCAATATATTGCTTGTTCTCCAATGAAATTATAACTGTTTGACCATTTACCATAGAGTGAGAATGTTGTTTTCTGCAAAAACACAAATTTGTGTATATATACATGTTTGTCTCTGAGATTTAATTCATGTTCCTTTTATTATTTTTTTCTCTTTAAATTTTGTTGAAGTATGATTCACAAAATAGACATACACCCACTTAAAGGATACAATTCAATGAGTTTTGACAGGACATTCATGAAACCACCATCACAATTAAGATTTAGAATATTTCTACTACTGTCCAAAATTTCCTTGTGTAATCTATTCTGCCTTCCACTCCTGGTCTCAAGCAACTTTTTGTTACTATGAATTAATTATCTATCTATAAATGGAATCACACAGTATGTACTCTTTAGTGTCTGTCTTCCTTCTCTTGGTGTGATGATTTTGCGATTCACCCTTTTTGTTGCATGTGTTAGCAGTTCATTACTTTTCATTGCTAAGTAGTATTCCACAGTATGGATGCACCACATACTTGTTCACATGTTGACACATATTTTGAGTTTTCAGTGTTGGCTTGTGCAAATAATGCTACAGTGAATATTTGTGTACAGATTTTTTTGTGTGGATAAATGTTTTCTTTAGTTTGCATCTTGGTATCTTTTAAAAATTTTTACTTTTTAAAACTTAAATAGATTTGGGACTACAAATGTTGTTTTTTTTTTACTTTTTGTTACACTGCTGAACTGCATGTTGGAGAACTTTTAATATTCCCACTACCTGAATAGCACACATTGTATCCAATAAGTACTTTTTTTTTTAATTCTGTAGCCCTCCTCTACCGTCCTTGTTCTCAGCCTCCAGTGTCCATTAAGTCACTGACATATGACCATGCATAGCCATTGCTTAGCTTCCACTTTTGAGAACACATGATATTTGGTTTTATTTTTTCTGGTTATTTCACATAAAATAGTGGACTATAATTTTTTTTTTTAATTTCAGATGAATGAGGGTACAAATGTTACATTATAATGTTTGTGTTTGTCAGGTAAAGTCCCTATTGTAGTTGAGCCCTTCACCCAGAAGGTGTGCCGTGTACCCTACATTGTGCCCATTAGGTGAGAGCACACTGATTCTCCTCCCTCCTTCCCCCTCCCCCACCCCCACCAACTTGAATTAAATTGACGTTTTCCTCTTGTATGGGTGTGTATCAGTTCATCTCCTGGCTTCATATTAGTATTGAATACACTGGATACTTGCTTTTCCATTCTTGTGATACTCTACTAAAGAGAATGTTCTATTCTATCCAGGTTTAATATAAAAGATGTGAAGTCTCTGTTTTTTTTTTTTTTGGCCGGGGCTGGGTTTGAACCCGCCACCTCCGGCATATGGGACCGGCGCCCTACTCCTTGAGCCACAGGCGCCGCCCAGTCTCTGTTTTTTTAAAATGGCTGAATAGTATAATGGCCTCGAGTTCTATCAAAGTTGCTGCAAAAGACCTTCTTGATGGCTAAGTAGTATTCTATTATGTATTGTATATATCCATATGTAGATGTAGATACAGTTATAGATACAGCATCTCATCTTACCTAGTTATTGGTTGGTGGGCACTTAATATGGTTCTGCATCTTTGCAATTGAGAATTGTACTGCAATAAACATACAGGTTTTTCTTTTTTAAATAAAATGATGTCTTTTCTTTGGGTCGATCCCCAAAAGTGGGATTTCTTTTAGGTCTTTCAGAAATCTTCATATTGTTTTCCATAGAGGTTGTATTAGTTTACATTCCCACCAACAGTGTATAAAGATTATCTTTGTACTGCATCTGTGCCATCTATTGTTTTTTGACTTTTTAATAATGACCATTTTGAAAGACATAAGATGTAGTTTCAGTTTGCATTTCCTTAATGATTAGTGATGGTGAATACTTTTTCATGTTTGTTGGCCATTTGTTTCTCTTTTAAAAATGTCTGTTCATGTCCTACCCACATTTTAGTGAGGTTATTTGGGTTTTTTTCCTTACTGATTTGTTTGAGTTCCTTATGGATTCTGGATATTAGACCTTACTCAGGTGTATAGCTTGCAAACTTGTATAGCTTGCAAAAGTGGGCATAGCTCCCATTCCATGGGTTGTCTATTTTATTCTGTTGATTAGATCTTTTCCTGTGCAGGTCTTACTCATAAATTCTTTACCTCAGCCAATGTCAAGGATAGTTTTCCTAGGTTTTCTTCTAGGAAATGAATCCAGTTTCATTCTTTTGCATGAGGTTATCCAATTTTACCAGCATCATTTTTTTGAGTAGGGAATCCTTTCACCAGTGTATTCTTTTCTTTGCTTTGTCAAAGATGAGTTAGTTGTAGATATTTGGCTTCATTTCTGGGTTCTTTATTGTGTTCTATTGGTCTGTGTGTCAACTTTTATACCAGTTCCATGCTGTTTTGGTTACTATTGTCTTACAGTATAATTTGAAGTTGGGTAATGTAATGCCTCCAGATTTGTTCTTTTGCTTGGGATTACTTTAACTATTCATGCTCTGTTTTGGTTCCACATGAATTTTAGGGTTTTCTTTCTAATTCTGCGAAAAATAACATTGGCATTTTGATAGGAATTATATTGAATCTGTAAATTGCTTTGAACAGTATAGTCATTTTAACAATAATCGTTCTTCTAATCCATGAGCATGGAATGCTTTTCTATTTGTATCATCTATAATTTCTTTCATCAATGTTTGTATTTCTACTTGGAGGGATCTTACATGTCCTTGGTTAAATATGTTCCTAGGTATTTTATTTTTCTTATAGCTATTGTTAAGTGGTATGAAGTCCTCGATTTGATTCTCAGCTTGACTTTTATTAGTCTATAGAAATGCTACTGATTTGTGTACATTGATTTTGTAGTCTGAGACTTTGCTAATTTATTTATCAAGTCTAGGGGTCTTTTGGTGGTGTCTTTAGGGTTTTCCAGATACAAGATCACATCATCAGCAAACAGGGATAGTTTGACTTCCTCTTTTCCAATTTGGATAGCCTTTCTTTCTTTCTCTTACCTGATTGCTTTGGCTAGGACTTCCAGTACTGTGTTGAATAGAAGTGGTGAACGTGGTCATCTTTTTCTTGTCCCACTTATTAGTGGGAATGTTTTCAACTCTACCCCATTCAGTATGATGTTGGCTGGTGATGTGCCATATGTGGCACTTATTATTTTAACATATGTTCCTTCTTATTTTAACATATGTTCCTTCTATGCCTGTTTGTTGAGGGATTTTATCATGAAGCAGTGCTAGATTTTATCAAATGCTTTTTCTGCATCTATTGAGATAATCTTATGGTTTTTGTTTTTAATTCTGTTTATCTGGTGAATCACATTTATTGATTTGCATTTGTTGAACTGTCCTTGTATCTCTGGGATGAAACCCACTTGATTGCGGTGAGGTCTTGTTTTCTTTTCTTTTTTTTTTTTCCCCTGTACTGTTAGATTCAGTTTGTCAATATTTTATTGAGGATTTTTGCATCTATATTCATGAGGTATATTAGTATCTAGTTTTTTTGTTGTGTCCTTTTCGTGTGTGATACTGACTTCAGAGAATGAGTTAAGGAGGCTTTCTTACTTCTCAATGTTATGGAATAGTTTTAGTAGGGTAGGTACCAGTTCTTCTTTGTACGTTTAGTAGAATTTGACTGTGAATCTGTTTGGCCCTGGGCTTTTTTCTTTTTTTTAAAGACTTTTTTATTACTGTTTCAATCTTGCTGCTCCTTATTGGGCCTGCTCAGGATTTTGATTTCTTCCTGATTCAAGCTTAGGAGGTTATTTCCAAAAATGCATCCATTTCCTCTAGATCTTCTAGTTTGTGTTTATAGAGGTGTCTATAGTGGTCTTGGAGGATCTTTTGTACTGGGCATTTCTGTGGTATCAGTTGCAATGCCTGCTTTTTCATTTCTGATTAAGCTTATGTGAATCTCTTACCTTCTTTTCTTGGTTAATTTAGCTAGTGGCCTTTTGATTTTGTTTTTTCAAAGAACAAATTTTTTGTTTAATTGATCCTTTTTATTGCTTTTTTAGTTTCAATTTCATTTAGTTCTGCTCTGATATTTGATATTTCCTGTCTTCTGCTAGCTTTGGGTTTAGTTTGTTCTTGTTTTTTCAGTCCCCGAGGAGTAACATTAAGTTGTTAATTTGTAGTCTTTTTTCCCCTCTTTTAGTAAGTCATATAGATATAGATCATGTATACATTTATGCTTTTGTGGGGTACAATGTGTTTTTTTAATACAATTTGGAATGGTTACCTCAAACTAATTAATATAGCTTTCACCTCATTTACTTAATTATTGTGTTAAGACATTTATGTTCTATACTTGGTAAATTTGACTTGTACCCTTATAATATGCTCCATAGGTGTGATCCCACCATTTACCCTAGGAGTATCAAACCTTCTCCCTCCCACCGCCCTCTACTTCTCTCCTTCATCCTAGGCTATAGTTGTGATCTATCTTTCATTAGAAAATGTGAGTAATTATAATTTGGTTTCATAAAAGTATTGAGTGCATTGGATACTTTTTCTTCCATTCTTGAGATACTTTACTAAGAAGAATATTTTCCAGCTCTGTCCAAGTAAATATAAAAGAGATAAAGAATCCATCTTTTTAAGGGCTGCATAGTATTCCATGGTCTTTGCAACCAAGATATTTGCACCAGATTATTCATTGCAGCTCAATTCATAATTGCCAAGTCATGGAAGAAGCCCAAGTGCCCATCGACCCATGAATGAATTAATGTGTAGTCTTTTTGATGTAGGCATTTAGGCCTATGAATTTCCATCATAGCACTGCTTTTACTGTATCCCAGAGATTTTAGTAGCTTGTGTTGACATTGTCATTCAACTCAAACATTATTTTATGGACATATGTTTTTATTTCTCTTGGGTATATGCCTAGTGAAGAATGGGTCATATGCTACATGTAAAAATGTTAACATTAAGAAAACACCCTGTCAAGTAGTTCAAAAGAGTTGTGCAATTTTATATTCCCACTATTAGTGTATATAATTTACATTCTTATCAACACTTGGTATCTTCAGACTTTTTATTTTTGGTTATTCTGATGTATGTGTAGTGATATCTTGTGTGCTTAATTTGCATTTTTGTAATGAATAATGATATTAAGCAGTTTTTTACATGTTAATTTGCCATGTGTACATCTCTTTTGCTCATATAGCTTGCCTTTTTCTTTTTCCTTTTTTTTGGAGTAGTTTCCATACTAAGTTATAAGAGTTCTGGATTCAGATCCTTATTAGTTATATGTAATGCAATGTTTTTCTCCCAGTGTGTGGCTTGTCTTTTCATTTTCTTAATAGTATCATTCAAACAGCAGATTTGTTTCTTGTTATAAAGTCAATTTTATAAATTTTTTCCTTCAATAGTATGTGCTTTTTATATTCCATTTAAGAAATTATTATCTACTACTAGGCCACAAAATTTTCTCCTGTTTTCCTATGGTATTTTTATAGTTTTAGCTTTTACATTTAGGTAGTTTATTCATTTTGAGTTAATTTCTGAATGATATGAGGTAGTGGTAAAATTTAGTTTTTTCCCATAGAGATATCCAATTCTTCCAGCATCATTTGTTAAAAAGACTATCTTTTCCTTACCAAAAACTTCAATATATTTATTGCAAATTGACCATATAATTATAGGTCTATTTATGTATTCTCTATTCTGTTCCATTGATCTATAGGTTTACCTTTACACTAAACATAGAGATTGATTAAGCTAGTACTATAGGTCTTGAAATCAGACAGTATGACCTTCCTAAATTTATTCTTCTTTTTCAAAATTGTTTTGACTAAATTTTAGTTTGTTTGCATTTATATTTAAATTTTATGATAGCTTGCAAATATCTATAAAATGCCTCCTGGAGTTTTGATTGAGAGAGTTTTGAACTAGAAATTCATGTAAGGGAAATTTGTTATCTTTCACAGTATTGAGTATTCCAATCCATTAACTTTTCTCTATTATTTCACTTAAAAAAATAATTTTTCTGCTGGGCTCAGTGGCTCATGTCTGTAATTCTTGACTCTGGGGGGCCAAGACGGGTGGATTGCCTGACCTCACGGGTTTGAGACCAGCCAGAGCAAGAGTCAGACCTTGTCTCTAAAAATAGCCAGGTGTTGTGGCAGGCACCTATAGTCCCAGCTACTTGGGAAGCTGAGGCAAGAGAATCTCTTAAGCCGAATAGTTTGAGGTTGCTGTGAGCTGTAACACCACAGCACTCTACAGAGGGTGACAAAGTGAGACACTTGTCTCAAAAAATTTTTTTATTCTTCTCTTTTTATGCATTTTTATCAAAGAGGTTTATACATCTTTTGTTAAATATATTCCTAATTATTTTATGTTTCATGCTATCATAAATAGAATTTTTAAAATTTTATTTTTCTAATGTTTGCTATTAGCATAAAATATACAATTTGTTTTCTTCAAATTGTAATTTTATCTTGTTACCTTGCTAAATTCACTTATAATTAATAATTGTTTTCTAGATTTCTGAGGATATAAATAAAATCACCTGACTATCAAGATAGTTTTGCATCTTCCTTTCTGATATTTTTGTCTTTAATTCTTGTTCTCTTCATGCAATGGCTAGAAACATCACAACTATGCTAGATTTCCATCGCAGGAAATTGTTGCTATGATATTGGCTATAGGTGTTTTATACATGGCAATTGTTGTGTTGAGGAAGTAAATCCTCTTTTGTTCTTAGTTTGCTGAGAATTTTGTCTTTACTTGACATTGTATTTTTTCAATTTTTTTTATACATCTAGTGAAATGATGTCACTTTTCTCCTGTATTCTGTTAATATGATGAATTACACCGATCAATTTTAGAATGTTAAACCTGTCTCCCATTTGAATATTAAAACCAACTATATCTAGTGAGTTCTTAATTTTTTTCTTCTTATCTTCCAGTTCTGGAATATCTGTTTATTTCTTTATCAAATCTGCTATACCACTTTTTAAAGTTTCCAGATACATTCTAAGACTTTAAAACTTAAATTTTGTTTTCTGGTATGTAGTGACCATATTTAGGTGTCTTTCTGTTGTCTCTGATTTGTACTGGGTTTTGTCCTTATTATCATATCCCCTTATGAGTGTGGAACATTGTTTTTGAAAAATTATTTGTGGGATGCCAAAGAGATTCAGATTGTTCTTGAGGGGAAGAAAGTGGAAGTGAGATGATAACTCTCCTGACATGGATGCATTGCTGGTTTTATTGCAGGAATATAAGTAACATAGTAGTCTCTTTTGCAATGCTTTCCTCACCAGTTCTTGACTTGGTGTAATTCAATGGTGTGTGACACTTTGTCATTCTTTTTCACATTTATCTAATTTTGACTCTTCTCATTATGACACCTGCTGCAGATTAGCAACTGGTAGCAAATATATTTTCAAAAAATTAAGAACTATCAGGATTGAAATTAGCTCCTTTGGGAAATATCAATCAGTTATTATTTTGAACATGATTAATGATTTTACCATTGGTTACTCTGCTGGATGTGACTTAAAATTATGCCTGTCACTCCTGGGGAGTATTTTAATTTACAAGCTAAAGGGAAAAAAAAATAGAAAAATTATTTGTGGGAAAATTTCAGGTGTAAAATAGTTTTCCATACATCTAGCAGTGATTTTCTAACTAACAAAGTTTTAGTTTTATTCAATTTTAGTGCCTGAGATTTTCTTGACCACCTGAGGGAGTCCATGTCCTATGACGACTAGTTTACTTTCAAATCACCCTGACTCCTAGAGTTCAAGTGGTTACCTAGGTCCTCTGTCATTGCAGGGCTGGAATTCTGTCTTTTGATTTCCTCATCCATAAGAGTCTGTAAACATCACCCCTGAGTCTCTCGGATGCCTTCACATGCCCTAGGAAAAAGGAGACTTCAAATGCTAGATTCACCACACTGGATTCCTGATTTTTCAGTATAAAAGTAGGTAGTGTCTCACTATTTAGTTAGCTTTTTATCACCTTTAAGATGGACTTAAAAAAATACATTTTACCTGATTTTTTCAATTGTCTTCAGTGGGAGATTAGCTTTGAGTTACCCAAAGTAGGTGCCTTCATGTTGCCTCCTTGATCCTTTTTTTTTTTATTGTTGGAGACTCATTGAAGGTACAATAAGCCAGGTTACACTGATTGCAATTGTTAGGTAAAGTCCCTCTTGCAATCATGTCTTGCCCCCAGAAGGTGTGGCACAAACCAAGGCCCCGCCCCCCTCGCTTCTTCCCTCTCTTTGCTTTTCCTCCCCCTCCCCATAACCTTAATTGTCATTAATTGTCCTCATATCAAAATTGAGTACATAGGATTCATGCTTCTCCATTCTTGTGGATACTTTACTAAGAATAATGTCTTCCACTTCCATCCAGGTTAATACGAAGGATGTAAAGTCTCCGTTTTTTAAAATAGCTGAATAGTATTCCATGGTATACATATACCACAGCTTGTTAATCCATTCCAGGGTTGGTGGGCATTTAGGCTGTTTCCACATTTTGGCGATTGTAAATTGAGCTGCAATAAATAGTCTAGTACAAGTGTCCTTATGATAAAAGGATTTTTTTCCTTCTGGGTAGATGCCCAGTAATGGGATTGCCGGATCAAATGGGAGGTCTAGCTTGAGTGCTTTGAGGTTTCTCCATAATTCCTTCCAGAAAGGTTGTACCAGTTTTCAGTCCCACCAGCAGTGTAAAAGTGTTCCCTTTTTTCCACATCCATGGCAGCATCTGCAGTATTGAGATTTTTGTGATGTGGGCCATTCTTACTAGATGGTATCTCAGGGTGGTTTTGATTTGCATTTCTCTAATAGATAGGGATGATGAACACTTTTTCATATGTTTGTTAGCCATTCATCTGTCTTCTTTAGAGAAGGTTCTATTCATGTCTCTTGCCCATTGATATATGGGATTTTTGGCTTTTTTCATGTGGATTAATTTGAGTTCTCTATAGATCCTAGTTATCAAGCTTTTGTCTGATTCAAAATACGCAAATATCCTTTCCCATTGTGTAGGTTGTCTCTTTGCTTTGGTTATTGTCTCCTTGGCTGTACAGAAGCTTTTCAGTTTAATGAAGTCAAATTTGTTTATTTTTGTTGTTGTTGCAATTGCCATGGCAGTCTTCTTATGAAGTCTTTCCCCAGGCCAATATCTTCCAGTGTTATTCCTATGCTTTTTTTGAGGATTTTTATTGTTTCATGCCTTAAATTTAAGTCCTTTATCCATCTTGAATCAATTTTTGTGAGTGGAGAAAGGTGTGGGTCCAGTTTTAGTCTTTTACATGTAGACATCCAGTTCTCCCAACACCATTTATTGAATAGGGAGTCTTTCCCTCAAGGTATGTTCTTGTTTGGTTTATGGAAGATTAGGTGGTTGTAAGATGTTAGTTTCATTTCCTGGTTTTCTATTCGATTCCAAGTGTCTATGTCTCTGTTTTTGTGCCAGTACCATGCTGTCTTGACCACTATGGCTTTGTAGTACAGACTAAAATCTGGTATGCTGATGCCCCTAGCTTTATTTTTATTACTAAGAACTGCCTTAGTTATATGGGTTTTTTTCTTGTTCCATACAAAACGCAGAATCATTTTTTCCAAATCTTGAAAGTACGATGTTGTTATTTTGATAGGAATGGCATTGAATAGGTAGATTGCTTTGGGAAGTATAGACATTTTAACAATGTTGATTCTTCCCATCCATAAGCATGGTGTGTTCTTCCATTTGTTAAAATCCTCTGCTATTTCCTTTCTGAGGATTTCATAATTTTCTTTATAGAGGACCTTCACCTCCTTCATTAAGTATATTCCTAGGTATTTCATTTTCTTTGAAACTATGGTGAAGGGAGTTGTGTCCTTAATTAGCTTCTCATCTTTACTGTTAATGGCGTATACAAAGGCTACTGACTTTAGAGCTCCTGAACAGACCAATTTCCAGCACTGAGATGAAAAAAAAACAATAAAAAAGCTTCCAACCAAAAAATGCCCTGGTCCAGATGGCTTCACACCAGAATTCTATCAAACCTTCAAGGAAGAGCTTATTCATGTACTGCAGAAATTATTCCAAAAATTGAGGAAGAAGGAATCTTCCCCAACACATTCTATGAAGCAAACATCACCCTGATACCAAAACCAGGAAAAGACCCAACCAGAAAGGAGAATTTCAGACCAATCTCACTCATGAATAGATGCAAAAATTCTCAACAAAATCCTAGCCAATAGATTACAGCTTATCATCAAAAAAGTCATACATCATGATCAAGTAGGTTTCATCACAGGGATGCAAGGCTGGTTTAACATATACAAGTCCATAAACATTATCCGCCAAACAGAGGCAAAAATAAAGATCATATGATCCTCTTAATAGATGCAGAAAAAGCATTTGATAAAATCCAGCATCCTTTTCTAATTAGAACACTGAAGAGTATAGGCATAGGTGGCACATTTCTAAAACTGATTGAAGCTATCTATGACAAACCCACAACTAATATTTTACTAAATGGAGTTAAACTGAAAGCTTTTCCTCTTAGAATTGGAACGAGACAAGGTTGTCTTCTGTCACCTTTACTATTCAACACATTGCTGGAAGTTCTAGCCAATACAATTAGGCAAGACAAGGAAATAAAGGGAATCCAAATGGGAGCAGAGGATGTCAAACTCTCCCTCTTTGCTGACGACATGATCCTATACTTAGAGAACCCCAAAGACTCAACCACAAGACTCCTAGAAGTCATCAAAAAATACAGTAACGTTTCAGGATATAAAGTCAATCTCCTTGATCCTTTTTAAAATGGCCATTGGTGATATTCCTTCACCAGCTCTGTATCTCTTCTTCAGATCATGTTCTTGGACCTGTTCTTTGGGAAGGAGGAGTTATTTTCCAAACATAGTTCTCGTTTTGCTTGCACATTTGCTTGAGCCCCTCCCCAAACCGCCTCATTTGGGACAATTTTTCAACTCAGGGCTAAGTCAGATACCAGCTTATCTCATCCTGCACATTCTAGTAAGCACACATCAAGCTCCATGAGGAATCTTCTCAAATTATCTCTCACTAGGCTTGAAGGGGATCCAATGGTTGTTACCCACAGTAGTTCAGCAACTCTTTCTAAAGAAATTCTCTAGAGTCTGCCTTCTAGCCTCTTCAGCGTCAACCCTTTGATCCTCTCCATAGAGGTGAATGACTAAGAGTTGCCCAACTGGTTTTCAGAAACTCCCTTTATAAACATTTAGAATCTAGGTAATTGGTACACATTGCCTTGGTTGCCAAAGTTAAAATACATCAACATCCTATTATGTATTTTACAAATGTTCCCCCAGTCTATCATTTGCCCTTTACTTTTACTGTTGTGTTGTTGGTGTTGTTTTAATGTACTAATATCAAATTTTAATGTAATAATTTTTTATGGTTTCTGAATCTATATATTCTTTTTTCAAACCATATTTTATATATTTGAAGTTGTTGAAATGTTTATATTTTCTTTTGCTATGTTTATAACTTTGTTTTCTATATTTAAATATTTATTCTATCTGACCTTTGGTAAGTTAGAGAATCTGTTTTTCTTCACATGGCAAAGCATCCATGTACTTATAAATACTCATTTTTTCCCTAAATTTTTATATTCTTTTCTACTAGTCTGTGTGATCACTCTCCTAACAATAATATAATTGATTAATTAAAATGAAGATACAAAGTTTAAGTGTTTACACTAATTCTGATGACATAATTCTTCATTCGGTAATTGATTTTGAATTAAATAGCTTTATTAAAGATGTTTGAATGCAATTATGCACAAATTATATTTTTTCAATTGAATCACAGGTTCCCTTTGATCTATAGAATAATTTTTGGTTGTTGAATGACAGTGATGGTGTGTTTGCGGAAAACTACCAGTTTTGGTGAGCCAGTCAAAAGGAGGTTTATGGACATCATTAAAACATGTTTGAGGTGGTGTTAATGTTCAGTGGATTGGTCTGAATTTCACCTGCTACTTATCAAAGATTCTTGTTTCAATGACATTCTCAAGGTGAAATTTGAGCTAATAATTAACTTCCTGGATTAACAAGAAAGAATGGCTGGAAGCAGCAAATGCTTGTGCCTGAGACACAATGCAGCAGTGTTTGGGACATCAGGCACAGTGCTGTTTTTTTTTTTTTTTTTTTTTTACTGTTGTAATAAAAATAATATTTATTCAGTTTTAAAGAGTAGTTATAAAGAATATTAAATGGTAACAAGTATTCTCATGGTCTTGATTTTTCTGTGCTCTATGTTCTAAAATTAATACATCAACTGGATTTCAGTAAGATCCAGTCCAAAGATTTTTTTTAACTATAACTTACTATGGGTACATGAAGTTTTAAAAAGGCAACATGTTAATAATAGAAATTTCCAACTATTGGGGTGGGGGAACAGCTTTCAATCTCCTTAATGAAATAACATTTTTAGAACGGGGGCAGAACTACTATACAAAAGGTAATTCTTCCTCCCCTTCCTAATCATTCTTAGGAAGTTTTCTTTGTATAAAAAGAAAAGGTCCTAAGTTAATAGCTTATTATTTTTTTTGTGGATCTGCACACACACATATACACAAGGAAGTCCACTGACTCTTCATTCTTCTACAATTGCAGTGATGTTTCCAAACATTTGGTGAAATCCAAAGGCAACTGAGTAACGACTTCATTGCAATGTCTTTTGACCAACTGATTTAAATCTTCATTCAAAAAGGAATCCCCTTGTAAATTTTTACCCTTAATTTTGGAGGCTGAAGACTGAACAGGAGGATTAAACGTCATTGCTGCCATGCTATAGGCCTCAAACAGTTCCACAGCCGATCTTCGACTCAACTCTGGTTTGAGGGCTTCAGAGCCTTCAGAAGGGGCTCCAGCAATCAGGTGAGATGCAAATTTCTGCACTATGGGATGATAATATCTCTGAAGTGCATGCAATTCCCTCAGAGCAGTGTTCTGGGCATTACAGTACTCGGGCTCATCCAGCTCAGGGAGGAAAACTCCACTTCCCTGAGATTCATTGTCAAGCAACAAATCTGTTTTGGGGAAAGTATGCATTAATATTCTGGTAGTTGCTAAAATGCCAATGCTTGAATTTGGAAGAACATGAAGAGCTAAGGTACAAAGGCGCTTGATGAAGGCAAAGGCTCGCTGCTGAGAAACTTGCTTTCTGCGCTTAGTAAGCATGACATCAAGGCACTGGAGTACAATCTCAACACCTTCATTGGTAGCACCTGCATGTAACTTGAAGAGTGTTTTGTAGAGATGTGTATAGAATTTCATTGGATCAATATTCAGAACATCACCTTGTCCAGAAAGAATATGAAAAGCAGTCTGGACACAGTGAAGACTTTCCTGATAGCTTAGGTCTCCAGATTCAATGAGAGTATGAAGAACTACTAACAAATCATCAAAAAATTCCACATTTATAAGGTGAGCAAACTTGGCAAGGCCTTCTAGAACTGCTGGCAGGAGAGGTGACCTCTGGGCCTTCTTCAATATTCTGAAGTAGGTTACAAACACAATATTCAGAGTCTCCGTGTGCAATTTAAGTTTTTTCTCAGTACTCTCTGAAGCTTCTGCCTCCCGTAGCTCTCGTTCTAGTTTCTCTTCTGCTTTTTTCCACTTTCTCTGCATTCTTGATAGATTCTTTCTCTTTTCCTTAAAAGTCATAAACTTTTTTGGTTTATTAATGTCTTCTGTATCTTTTTTCACTTCTACTTCCTTGATTCTTAGGCACAAAAATGTTTTTAACATCTCTGGCCTAACGTCATAATTTCTGCCCTTCACAAAACCAGAAATTACTTTGATTACACCAAGAGAAGCTTGGCCTAATTTATCTTGTTTGAAGAGTTTCTTTACTGCCTCACAACACATTTCGGATATATTACTTTCTGGATCTGATAATACAGCAGATGCCAAGGCTGCAATATGCAGTTTCTTCTCCTGTAGTTTCTTCTTTCTCTCAATCAAATGTTCTTCTATGGTCAGCTCTTGAATAGGATCCTCAATGATCTCTTCCTCAAGCACCATCTCTTCTTCTTGATCCTCTTCTTCTTTGTCACTGTCAATAACTGGCTTCTCCCTGGTCTGTGGGATTATACCACTTTTATCTTTGATAGGAAGCAAATGAATCAGTTCCTTCTCTGGTTCGGTCTGTAGAGTTCTTGGTATTTTTTCATATTTATCTATAACGCGCTCATGCTTTCGTTTCCTGGTATGAACAGGTTCACTAGAAGAAAGATCTCTAGTTAGAAAAGATGCTCTTTGTCCTAAATCCTTCATTAACTGTAAGTCATCTTCATCCATCATATCTAATGGAAGGGCTTCCTCTTCTTCCTCCTCTTCCCTCTCAACCCTTTTACCTGGTCCACGTTTATCCTTTGGGTCCTCCAATGGAATTGGTTTCTTAGACACAGCATCTCTTACAGCTTGCCTTAGTTTCCTCTGTTCTTTTCGGTACTTCTTGAGAGCGCTTTGTTGTTTAAATTGTTTATTTTTTAGCTTGTTTTCAAGCTTGACTTTACTAGTTTTTAGCAACTTGCGAAAGCTTGGGAGCTGTTTCTTATTTCTTCTTGCCTTCATCCTTACGCCTGAAAGGAGACCCGACTTGACAAGATCACCGGTTGCAGGAGTAATCCAGGTATCCAGGCACAGTGCTGTTTACGAGACTCCTGTACTTGCATTCTGCAGATGAGGCCAAATGTTCCCAGCCATTGCATGGTTACAGGGCAGCCCAGGGGAATGTGTTGGTCATTGTTGAGACACCCAGGATTTCCTCCATCTGAAATGGATGAAATAGCCATGAATAAGAATGGACACTGCCTGGAGAGTGATCTGAACAGGGAATACTGGAAAGAAGGAACTGTGTTTTCCTGCTTCCCAAAGTTGACAAGTACATATATAGAGAGAAGTTTGCTCGATATTACTGTAGAATTTTCATTTTTGTTCACCAAAATATGTAAGAAAGCGATTTTGGAAATATTTACAAACACTTCTATTATGTTACTATCTAGTTATTTACTCCCTACTATCTCTTTAAAAGAATTCTAGGTGTTCATAAAAATATGTGAAATATCATAAGCTTTGTTTCGTAAGCTAATGATATTAGTGCAAAAGAAAGTGAGGGTCAGAAAGATTAAGTCAAGGGGAGAGGGGATAAATACATAGAAATATCTGTTCTTTTCATCCTTTTTTATTTGTAGGGTTGTTTCAAATCCAAATCAATTCTGGATTTTATCAGGCTTAGAGAAAAAGGTGAAGATGATGAATCGTCTTTTTAAATTCATCTCTTATCTTCCTACTGTTGTTTCTTAACTCTGGTTGTGACCTGCCCCTGTTTGTTCTTCAAGACATGTGGTCTGATGGGAATGACTTTGTTCCATACTGTCACTCTTAGTACAAACCCTCAGAACTTTCTCCAATCTGGCTCTTCCCCAATAAGATTGAACCAGTCCAGCCAGCTCTCAGAAATGTCTTTCCTACACAGAGACAAGATCTCCATGTAGCTCTACCCACTGTGCTGGTTTGTCTCTTGGAATCGCACAAAGCAATTCTTTCCCAGTCTTTCTTTCTCCTTAAGTGAGAGGAGAAAGAATGTTTTAAAGAAAACTCTCATACCTAATTTTAGCTTTTTCTTGGATAAACATCCCCGGTTTTCCCAACCCATTTTTTTTTTTTTTTTTTAAATTTAGGCTTTCATCAACAGCAACATATACCTCCTGATGCTCTCTTGTCTGCTAAGATCTAGCATCACCTTATAATTTACTTCCCCACATTGGAGCACATTTGAGAGTATAAGGGGTGGTTAATAATTGCAGCAAGACAAAAAGTATAAATAGGAACCGTCCAGAGCAAACTAACATATCTCTCCTGGCCTAATCTCACTTAAATGCATCATGAAAGTAGGCAGGTGAATTCTGACCCACAGAGTTGTGCATGCACTCTTACCTCTTGAGATCTAGATGCTGTACTTTTTGTAGTGTAGCTAAAGGCTAAATGATGTTGTAGGTGAGTATTCCTCTGATTGCCTAATCTCCTCCCCCATTTTAGCATACAGGTTTTCCTTTGAGGAAGCATTCCTCCTTCAGTTGAGTACATCCTGATTTCCATTTTCCCATTGATTAAGGCAAAGATACCGACTTCTATAAAGTGACTGTGATTTTTCTGAACCTAGAGAACTGGTTGCATTTTTTAGAAAGCTAGTTCTTTTACTGTCAGCTTCTTTCTCAATAGGCTCAGATCTTTTACTATTGGCTTCCTTCTCAATAGGCTCAGATTTTCTCTTTAGACATACTTGCCTTTAATTTCTTTGCTTGATTGCAAAATACAGGGTAGTATTATCATTTTAGCCACTCTAAAATGCAGTTACAGGTTATGTAATCTCTTTAAGAAAAGAATCACTTTGTATTTGGCTTGAAACATTTTCTTAAAGTTATATACCTGCATATAGTATAAAATTTAAGGGCTATAAACTGGCATATCGTGAAAAACATTTTCATTCGCTCTCCATTTTTTAGGTAATCATTGTGTGTGTGTGTGTTTACACAAATAATGGCATATTATACATGCCATGTCTTGCTTTGTATTTAGCAAAATAGTAAGGTAATATGCAATATCAATATAAAATGTGAACTAATCACCTAAGTTTATTTTCAATTACAGTGTGTTTTTAAAGATGTATTTATTTGGGAGATGTTGTGCACCTCTCATCCTGTAAGCACTATGTTGGACAGGGTATGTGGTGCTTGTTCTATGACTTGATGTTTGTTGGTTATCTTTTCTCATTGGACTGGTTTGACATTATAGATACTCCAAATTTTCTTTCTTTAAAAGAAATAAATGATAAAAGAACACTTGTCCCCTGATAATGAAGAAAGAGTATGTATAAAGATACACAGGTGGGAAACAGCTTGGTGCTTTTGGACCATTAAATGTATTTCAGTGGGCCTACAGGGTAGGATATAAGAGGCTGGTGATAGAGTTTGAGAGCTTTTGCATTTATTCTGTCTCATTCCTATGATTTTTCTTTAGGCCTGTGTTTCTCAACTATGGTAGGTTTACTAATGAAGTGATACAAAAATGTTTAGGTGGTATATAGACAAATGCTTTCTGTTTTAGTAGCTGTGGTTTTTTTTTTTTTAAACATTAAGGGGGTACAAATGTTTTTGTTACATGGAGTGCTTTTGTAATACTAAAATCAGGTCTTTTTGTGTGTACCCATCACCTGATAGTGTTTATTGTACCCATCAGGTAGATTTTTGACCTTCCTCCCTCTCCTTACCCTCTGCTTGATTTCCCATGACTATTACTACTCTCTGTTCATATGTGTGCCCATTAGTTCAAACTTGTTAGAAAGTATGTATGGTGTTTGTTATTTCACTCTTCAGATACTTCACTTAGGATAATAGTCTCCAATTTCTTCCAAATTCCTGCAAAAGGCATTAGTTCATCCTTTTTAAGGCTGAGTAGTACTCCGTAGTATGAATATACCACATTTTAATAATTCTTTCTTGAATTGATGGGTTTGATTCCAGATCTTTGCAATCACAAATTATGCCACAATAAATACTGAAGTGCAGGTGTCTTTTTGATAAAATTATATCTTTTCCTTTGGGTAGATACCCAATTGTGAGATTGCTAGATTGAATGGTAGGTCTACATTTAGTTCTTTGAGAACTGTTTTCCATAGGGGTTGTGCTAATTCGCAGTCCCCCTGACAGTTTGTAAGCATTTCTGCCTCTCTGCATATACTCTAGCATCTATTGTTTTTGTACTTTTTAATAAAAGCCATTCTAACAAGAGTAAGGTGATAAGTCATTGTGGTTTTAATTTGCATTTCCATGATGATTAGTAATATTGAACATTTTTTCATATATTTGTTGGCTATTTGTCTATCTTCTTCTGAAAAACTACTATTCATGTCTTTTGCCCACTTTTTAATGAAGTCACTTGCTTTTTTCATCCTGATTTGTTTGAGTTCTTTGTACATTCTAGATATTAGCTCTTTATCAGGTGTATAATTTGTGAATATTTTCTCATATTCTGTAGTTGTTTATTTGCTTTGTTTATTTACATATTCTGTAGGTTTTTTTATTTGCTTTTATTTCTTAGCTGTGAAGAAGCTTTTAATATAATCAAGTCCCATTTATTTATTTTTGTTGTTGCTGTAATTGCCATTGGGGTCTTAGTTATAAATTCTTTGCCTAGGCCGATATCTAGAAGAGTTTTCCCTGCCTCTAACTCTTAAGTAGATTAATACCACAAAAACAACTGAAAAATGTAGTGAACCCTTTGTTAGGTAAAGTACACAGTTATTATTTAATAGAAAAAAAGAGAGAGAGAGGAAGAAGAATGTAGTGAAAAAATCATGAAAGGAATTAAAATATTACCTCAGAGAATATTCACTTAATGCCAAAAAGAGCAATAAAGGAATAATAAAGGAACAAAAGAGAAATGAGATATATAGAAAAAAGAAAGTAGATTAAATAATCCAATCAAAAGTCAGAAATTATTAAACTGAGTAACAAAAGAGATTGAACTATACATTATTTTTAGGAGACAGAATATACTTTCAAAGATACATGTAGGTTGAAACGAAAAGTTGAAAATGATATATCATGCAAATCACAACCACTAGAATAGCTAGACTAATGATTCAAAACAGACATTAAAACAAAAAGTTTAGCAGACATAGGGAGGTTTTATAATAATATAACTAATGTTATTAGATCTAAAAGGGGAGAAAACTGCAATACAATAATAATGGGGAACTTAAACACCCATTTTCAGCAGTGGACAAATTATTCAGACAGAAAATCAACAAAGAAACATCTGAATTAAACTACACAGTAGTCCAAATGGACCTACCTGAAATTTACAAAACACTCTGCTGCAGAATCATCATTCTTCTCATTAGCATATGGAACATTCTCTAGGATTAACGTTAGGCCACAAAACAAGTCTTAACAAATTTAACAAAACAAAATAAAAACCTTTTATTTTATACAAAATAAAACCTCATACCAAGCATCTTTCTTACCACAATGGAACAAACATAGGAATCAATAATAAAAGAAACATTAGTAACTATAAAAATACATAGAAATTAAACAACATGATCCTGAATGACAAATTGGTCAATGTACAAATTAAGAAGAAGAAGAAAAAAGAAAATTTAAAACATTCTTGAAGCAAATGGAAATGCAAACACAACGTATAAAAAACCTATAGGGTACAGAAATAGCAGTACTAAGAACGATATTTATAGGAATAAACTTCTGTATCAAAAAGCAGAAAGATTTCAAATAAACTACCTACTAATGCACCTCAAGGAACCAGAAAATTAAGAACAAGTCAAATCCAAAATTAGTAGAAGGAAACAAATAATAAAGATCAAAGCAGAACTAAATGAAATAGAGACTTAAAAAATATAAAAGATCAATGAAATAAAAATATTGTTGTTATGAAAAGATAAAAATATCCATAACCTCTATCCATAACTAAGAAAAAAATAAAGAAGACCCAAATACATAAAATCAGGAACAAAAAAGGATACATTGCCTCTGATTCCATGGAAATTCAAAGAATCATTAGAGACTATAATGACCAACTATATGCTAATAAATTGGAAAAGCTAGAAGAAATGGATAAATTTATATACACATACAACCTACCAAAATTGAACTATGAAGAAATAGAAAACCTGAACAGGTAAATAATGAATAAGGAGATAGAAGGAATAAAAATTTTCTCATCAAAACCCAAGACCTGATGGCTTCACTGTTGAATTCTACCAAACATTTAAAGAAGAACTAATACCACTTCTACTCAAATTCTTCAAAAAATTGAATATAAAGAGTATATTTCTAAACTTATTTATGAGGCCAGTATTACTCCAATGCCAAAATCAGAAAAAGGCATAGTAAAACAAGAAGACTATAGGCCAATGTCACTTATGAACATAGATGCAAAGATCTGCAACAAGATACTAGCAAACTGAAATCCACAACACTTTAAAAAGATCATTCACCATGATCAAGTAGGATTCACTCCAGGGATGCAAGGATGATTTGACATATGTGAATCAATCAATGTGGTACATCATATCAGCAGAATGAAGGGTAAAACCCATATGATCATTTCAGTAGATGCCAAAAATTTTCTATAAAATTCAATATTCCTTCATGATAAAAACTCAACAAACTTGGTATTGAAGGATTATATTTCAAAATAGTAAAGGTCATATATGACAATTTCACAGCCAGTGTCACATTGAACAGGGAAAAATTGTATGCCTTTACTCTAAGATCTTAAACAGGATAAAGATACCCACTTTTATTCAACATAGTATTGGAAGTGATACCCAGAGTAATAAGACAAGAAAAAGAAATAAAGAGTACCAAATTGGGAAGGAGTAGTTCAAATTATCCTTTTATGGAGAACTGCGCGGTGGGGACAAGGCAGTCTGTCCTCTGAAGGACATCATAGCTCACTGAAGTCTCAAACTCCTAGTCATAAGTGATCCTGCTGCCTCAGCCTCAAATAGCTGAAACTATAGGTACATGCCACCATGCTTGGCTAATTTTTCTTTTCTCTTTCTTTTCTCTTTCTTTCTTTCTTTCTTTCTTTCTTTCTTTCTTTCTTTCTTTCTTTCTTTCTTTCTTTCTTTCTTTCTTTCTTTCTTTCTTTCTTTCCTTTCTTTCTCTATTTTTATTTATTTATTTGTAGAAACAGGGTTTCACTCTTACTCAGGCTAGTTTTGAACTCCTGGGCTGAAGTAATCCTCCCACCCTGGCTTCCCAAAGTGCTAGAATTATAGACAATGAGCCACAATGCCTACCCTCCTTTTTTGAAGATTTTAAATTTAGAAAATTTGATCTTGTATTTGGGAAAAAACTCAAAGACCTTACCGTAAAACTGTTGGAAGTGATAAACAATTTTAGTAAAATTATAGGTTACAACATCAATATACAAAATCAGTAAAATTTCTATATGCTAACAGTGAACAATCTGAAAAATAAAGCAATTCCATTTAAAATAGGTACAAAAAGTGCTGAAAAATAAACTTAACTAAAGAAGTGTAAGATCTTCACAATAAAAATTATAAACCACTGAAAAGGAACACACATACACACACACACAATTGGAAAGATACTCCAGGTTCACGGATTGGGAGAATCAATGTTGTTCAAATGTCCTTACTACCCAAAGTAATCTATAGACCAAATGCAAACATTTTCAAAATACCAAAGACATTTTTCAAAAAAGTAGGAAAAAATCCTGAAATTCATATGTTCCTACAAAAGACCCAGAATAGCCAAAGAAATCTTGAACAAAAAGAACAAAGCTGGAGGCATATTATTTCCTGGCTTCAAAATACATTATAACGTTATAGTAACTAGAACAGCATGATATTGGCATTAAAAAAAAAAAAAAAAAACATAGACCAAAGGAATAGACTAGAGAATACAGAATAAATCTGCACATTTACAGCCAACTTATTTTTAACAAAGGTGCCAAGAACATACATTGGGAGAAGAACAATCTCTTTAGTAAATGGTAGTGTAAAACAGATAATCCATCTGCAGAAGAATAAAACCAGACCCCTATCTCTCACTATACTTGTGCGCAAAAGACAACAATAAATAGATTAAAGGGCAGCACCTGTGGCTCAGTCGGTAGGGCGCTGGCCCCATATACCGAGGGTGACGGGTTCAAACCCAGCCCCAGCCAAACTGCAACTAAAAAATAGCCAGGCGTTGTGGCGGGCACCTGTAGTCCCAGCTACTTGGGAGGCTGAGGCAAGAGAATCGCTGAAGCCCAGGAGTTGGAGGTTGCTGTGAGCTGTGTGAGGCCACGGCACTCTACCAAGGGCCATAAAGTGAGACTCTGTCTCTACAAAAAAAAAATAATAATAAAAAAAATAAATATATTAAAAACATAAATGTAAGACCTCAAACTACTACAAGAAAAAATTGGGATAATATACTAGGATATTGGTCTGAGCAAAGATTTCTCGAGTAAGATCTCTATAGCACAGGGAAGAAAAGTAAAAATTGACAAATTGGATTACATCAATGTAAAAAGCTTCTGCACAGCAAAAGAAACAATCAACAAAGTGAAGAGACAACCAACAGAATGAAAGAAAATATTTTCAATCTGGTCTTCGACAAGGGGTTAATAACAAGAATATATTGGGAAGTAGACCTACTCAATAGAAAATACTCTAAATAATCTTTTAAAAAATAGACAAAAGTCTCAGTGCCCTTAGCTCAGTGAGTAGGGTGCCAGCCACAAACACCAAGGCTGGTGAGTTGGAGCCTGGCCCTGGCCTGCTAAACAACAATGACAACTCCAACCAAAAAACAGCCAGGCGTTATGGCGGGCTCCTGTAGTCCCAGCTAGTCAGGAGGCTAAGGCAAGAGAATCACTTAAGCCCAAGAGTTTGAGGTTGCTGTGAGCTGTGACAACACAGCACTCTACCCAGGGCAACATAGACTCTGTCTCAAAAAAAAAAAAAAAAAAAAAAAGGACAAAAGATCTGAGCAAATATTTCTCAAAAGAAGACATACTAGTATAGGGAAAAGAGCTCAACATCACTAATCATCAGGGAAATGCAAATCAAAACCATAATGAGATATTATCTCACGTAGTTAAAATGTCGATTAGCAAAAAAACAAAAAATAACAAATGCTGGCCAGGACATGGAGAAAGTGGTGGGAAATTGGTACAAACACTATGGAAACAGTATGAAAATTTCTCAAAAAACTAAAAATAGAACTGCCATGTGATCCAGCAATCCCACTGTTTGGTACATATCCAAAGAAATGAAATAAATATATCAAAGAAGTATTTGCACCTCCATGGTTATTGCAGCATTATTCACAATAGCTAAGATATGAATCAACCTAATTGTCAGTGGAAGAATGGATAAAGAAAAAATGTAGTACATATACACAAAGGAATATTATTCAGCCACAAAAAGATTGGAATCCTGTTATTTGCAGCAACATGGATAGAAATAGAGTATATTGTGTTAAGTGAAGTAAGCCATATACAGAAAGACAAATATTTCATGTTCTTACCGATATGTAGGAGCTTAAAAATTGTTCTCATAGAGCTAGTGATTAGGATGATAGTCAGCAGAGGCAAGGAAGTATAGTGGGGAGAGAGGACTTAAAGAAGAGTTGGTCTATTGGTATAAAAATACATTTAGATTAGAGGAATAAGGTCTAGTGTTCAGTAGTAAAATAGGGCTATTATAGTTCAGAATAATTTTTTTGTATATTTTAAAACAGCTAGAAGAGAAATTTGAAATGTTCCCAATTCAAAGAAATGACAAATGTTTGAGGTGATGGATATCCCAGTTACCCAGATTTCATCATTGCACGTGACATAAAATATCATGTTTTCCATTAGTACATGCAACTGTTAATGTACCCATACCAATTTAAAAATTAAATTAAAACTTGAAAATACAAATAATCCAATTAAAAATGAGCAATGAATATAGACATTTCTCCAAAGAAGGTACACAAATGCCCAATAAGAACATAAAAAAATGCTCAATATCATCATTATCTATCAAAGTAATGTAAATCAAAACATAGTGAGAGACCACTTCATACTCATTGGGATAGCAACAATAAAAAAAGGCTCAAGTGTTGTTGGGGATGTGCGGAAATTGGAATGCTCATGTGCTGTGGTTGGAAATTCTGGTACAGGTTCTTTCGAAAGTGTTTTGGCAGCTTCTTAAAAGGTAAACATAGATTTCACCATACGCCCAGCCCAGCAGTTCTACGTCTAGATATACACTCAAGAGAATTAAAAGTATGTGCCCATGCAAAAACTTATATGTGACTGTTCATAGCAACGTTATTCATCATAATAAAAAAGAAATAGCTCAAATATCCACCAATTGATGAGTAGATAATAAAATGTTGTAAATCCCCACAATGGAACATTTTCAGCAATATAAAGGAATAAAGTACTGATACAACACAGAAGGGCCTTGACAACATTATTCCTAGTCAAAGAACCTCATCAAAAAAGATTGTGCATTGTATGATTCCATTTATATAAAATGTCCAGAATAGGCAAATTTATATAGACAGAATGTAGATTAGTGGATTCCTACTTATGGGGGAATATGAGGAATGAGGGTTACTATTAAAGGATGTGCAGTTTCTTTTAGAGGATAATAAAAGTGTTCTAAAATTGATTATGGTGATGGTTGCACAAGTCTGTCAAAATACCTGAAAACCTTTGAATTGTACACTTCGAATGGGTGAGTTGTATGGTAGGTGGTTTATGTGTCCATAAAACTATTAGAAAAGAAATATAGGGGGGTTATAGCCACCATTTGTAGAACTTTTATTTATAAAGTGTTGGTGCCTTCAATATCTCATGGGCTTTCGTAGCAATCCTGGAAAGAGGTTGCTATTACTAGGCCAAGATGCAGAAAAGAAAGCACTTTAAGTGACCTACCACATTCACTGGTTTGTAGTAGAGCCTGGAGTAGCTAGCCTCCACAGCCTGAGGCCGAGTCTGTCCTTCTTCCCAATATACCAGGTTTGTTTTTGTTTGTTTGTTTTTTCCTGAAGTGGTCTGCTCATTATTTACTTTACCTCAGATGCCTTATTTATGGAATCATAAATAAGTCTGATTCTGTGCCAGGTGGTGTTCTAAGCCCTTCAATTACATTAACGAATTAAATCCTTACAACTCTCTGAAAAAAGTGCCACTTTGACCCCAGTGGCAGATGAGGAAAGGGCAGCATGGAGATTAGCTTTCCGCATCCCACAGTTTGTAAGTGGCAAAGCTAGGATTTGCACCCCAGGGAATCTGGCTCCAGACCTTATTGCTCTTCAGCCTCCACAGTCCACAGAGGGTCTCCTTTAAGAATTGTATCTTGGATCTCAATCTCAATTGTAAAAAGAGATAAAGAGAGCTGCTCTGTTTAGTCATGCTGAGATCTGATAAGGGCGCACTACCTGAACTGCACCAGAAGTCTTGGATTCCCCAGCACCAGCGCCAAAGGTGAACAGTAGTGGTCACTCAATGACATCTCTTCACTAAAAGTCAGCCAAGGGCAGTGTTTGCTCTTCAGTAACTAAACAAATCCTTCCTCTGTCAGGTAACCAGGCTGGGGTTGGTTGGGGTGAGGCAGGCAGAGGGGAGGAAGAGCTTCAGAGTTTGTATGTATTCAGTCTTCCCAAACCACACCCCCATGGAAGGAGACTAAACAAGAACTCTATGAATCAAGGATTCTTTCTCCCTACACACACACACACACACACACACACACACACACACACACACACACACACACACGTGTGCTGATGGCAATAGCACAATTCTTACAGTGTCTTCGGGCTGACATAGCCACAGTGTTCCATGTTATTTTACACTGTGGCTCTCTGGCTTCTGCGTCAATGGGGCAGCCCACAGCCGGTTCCTGGACTTGTCTTTCTGGTTGGTTGTTTAGAAAAAACCTTAAGGGTGTAATAGTGCTTCTCTTGTGGCTTTCAGTCTCTATTTACAACCCTGGATGTTTAGTGTAATTGAGAGTTCTTACCAGGCCCCAAGCTTTTTCCCCCCAGTAGTGTCTGTACCTGGTTCTCTCAGGGCAGATCCAGCTGCTCTTGTATTTGCTTTGTGGACAGGAGCCAGGTCAGTTAGTTTCACAATCCATTAGGGCACTCAAAGAGTGGCACACAAATGGCTCTAGGGTTGGAGTGGAGGAAGTTTCCGGGTGCTGATGTGGGAGAGCACAGCTGCACCCACCTTATAGAGAGTGGCCACGTTTCTTGCTCAGGACCGTACGCATTATAATTCAGGCGCTGTGTGTAGCTTGTTGAAGATTAGTAAGATCAATCTTTAAAAGGTCTTACTATAAGTAAGACCATGCCTTTAAAAGATCCTTTTTGGGATGTAAGTCTTAGTTTCTCTGTAATTTGGATCTTCTGCAATTTATCCTCCCTTGGGCAATACTTCGTTGTGTCCTATTTACTCCTTATTTTATTTAGTATCAACCTAAATCTGAATTCTGATTTTACTTTAGGAACAAAAGGCTTATAAGTGGTCTGTACTGAAACTTAAGAATAGCTTAGAAATGTTGGTAGAGTTTCTACATACTTTTAGTGTATTCTGCTTTATACTGTTTAGTGATTGTGGCTTCCACCACCTCTGCCACTCTCTCCTAATTTGCTATTGAAAAACTTTGATCTAGTCCAGTGCATTGATTCATTCATGTAATTCTAGCACTCTGGGAGGCCGAGATGGGTGAGTCACTTGAGCTCAGGAGTTCCAGACCTGCCTGAGCAAGAGGGAGACCCCCATCTGTAAAAAATGGCTGGGTGCTGTGCTCAGCGCCTGTAATCTCAGCTACTTGGGAGGCTGAGGCAAGAGGATTGGTTGAGCCTAAGAGTTTGAGGTTGTTGTGAGCTATGATGCCACTGCCTTCTACCAAGGGTGACAAAGTGAAACTCTGTCTCAAAAACAAAACAACTTTGTTCTAAATTTTAAACCTATTTTCAGCAATTATACAGTATATTATGACATATATGTGGTACTTAACTTACCACTGCCTGTGTTTCTCCCCTTTTTTGTCTTCCTTTTTATCTTTTAAAAGTAGATTTAAATGCTTTTTGTGGTGAGGTTGGGCATAAATAAATAAAAAAGAACATTACATGCATCCATACTACAATGTTTGTTAGAATTTGCCCTGTGCCAGGTGCTGATCCAGGGACACAAAGAACACAAAGTTGACCCCTCTACACCCTCAAATAGCTTCTGATAATAGGTTGTTTATTTATTTTTTATTTTTATTTTTTTGCCATTGTGTTTAAGGTTTTTTTTTAATGTACAATTGTCTTCTTTTTTCTGGGTTAATATGAAGGTACGTATGATTAGGTTACATTATTTGCATTTGTAAGGTAAAGTCCAAAGTCTGAATGGTAGTTGAGTCCTTCACCCAGGAAGTATGCCATACACATCTGCATTGTACGTGATAGGAGGGAACTTACCAAGTCAACTCCCCACTTCTTTATTTTAATAGTATCTTTCTGTTGTGTGGGCCTGTCATTGTTGGTCTACTATTTTCTACTATTTTAGTACTGAGTATATGGGATGGTTGCTTTTCCATTCTTAAGACACTTAGGAGAATGTTCTTCAAATCCATCCAGGTAAAAATAAAGATGGAATATTTCCATCTTTTTATGGTTAAATAGTATTCCATGTTATATGTATACCACAGTTTATTATCTACTCATGAGTTGACGGGCACTTGAGAGTTGTTTCCACATCTTTGTGATGTGAATTGAGCTGCTATAAACATTTCAGTGAGTGCACATGTTCTTATGGCAAAATGATTTTTTTCTTCTGGGTAGATGGGACCTAAGGAAGGTCTACTTTTAGTTCTTCGAGGATTCCCCGTGCTTTTTACAAAAAGGCTGTTCTAGATTGAGATCCTACCAACAGTGTATAAGTGTTCTCCTCTCTACACCCACAGCAGGATCTGTAGCTTTGGGATCGTGTGATGTGGGCTATTCTTGCTGGTGTTAGGCAATATCTCAAATTGGCTTTTTCATTTCTCTGATGATTAGGGACAATGAAAAATTTTCATGTGTTCCTTGGCCATTTTTGTCTTCTTGGAAAAGGTTCTGTTCATGGTACTTATCCATTGATTGATGGTATTGTTTGTGCTTTTTTTTATTGATTTGCTTGAGTTCTTTGTATATTCTGTTCACTAGCCCTTTGTCAATTCATAATGTGTGAATATCTTCTCCCATTCTGAAGGTTATCTATTAGCTTTGTTGATTGTATCCTTAGCTGTGCAAAAGCTTTTTAACTTGATCAGGTCCCATTTATTCATTTTTGTTGTTGCTGCAGTTGCCAATGGAGTCTTCCTCATGAATTCTTTCCTAAGGCTGATATAGTTAAGAGTTTTCTCCCATACTTTCCTCCAGGATTTTTATTGTTTCATGTCTTAGATTTAAATGTTTTATGCTGCATGAGTTAATTTTTGAGCGGTGAGAAGTGTGGGTCCAGGTTCAGTTTCTTAATATGTGGCTAACCAGATCTCCCAGCACCATTTATTAAACAGGGATTCTTTCCCCCTTTTGTTTGGTTTGTTGAAGATGGGGATCTGAGGCCGTTTCCATCTCCAGGTTCTCTAGTCTGTTCCATAGATCTGTGTCTCTATTTTTATGCCAGTACCATGCTGTTTTGATCTCAATAGACTTGTAGTGTAACCTGAAGTCTGGTAATGTGATGCCTCCAGATTTTTTTTTTTAATTCTATCTTGTGTTTATGCTCTCCTCCATTTCCATGATTTTATCTGGGGTCACTTTCCTTCTATATAAAGAACTTAGTTTAATATTTCTCCAGTCTGTTGTCAACCAATTCCCTTAGGGTTACTTGTTAATTTTTTGTATAAAATATTTTTATGTCACTAACATTTTTGACAAATTGATGCTTTCTTTCATCAATTTAAAGATGTCGTTCTATTGTCTTCTAGATTTCTTTCTTTTTTTTTTTTGAGTCAACTGTCAATTAATTGTTGCCCCCTTTTAAAGGTGATCTTTCTTTTTCCTTTGGTTGCCTTTAAGTTGTCTCTGTCTTTTCCATCACACTGTGCATAGAGTAGTTTTCTTTGTATTTAATCTTCTTTTAGTTTGCTGAACTTCTTCGAAGTCTGGGTTGTTGTCTTTTATCAGTTTTGGATAATTCTTAGCCATTATTTCTTTGAATATTGCTCAGAATTTTATTGTGAAATACATAATGTCCTTATAGAGTAAGTGAGTGAGCCTTGTGGAAGGAGTATTCCAGGCAGAAGGATCAGCCAGAACTACTAGAAATGACTATGACAAGGTTGAGAAACAGCAAAGAAAGAAGTGTGACAGATGTAGAGAAAGAAGAAGAGTAATATGAGATAAAGTGTCAGTTAATGGGACCAGTTTGTGTAGGTTTTATTATACCATTGCAAGAGCTGTGGCTTTTAATTCAAAATGAGATTGAAAAGATATTGGAGATTATCAAATAGACTTTTAAAAACATGATTGCAATAGTATCTTCATATCTTACAACACAAATAATAACTTGTTAATATAATTACCTGCTCAACTGGTATTCATACTTTGGATTATTCCATAAATGTTATATTTTTAGTTAAATTATTTTTAAATTATGATCCAAATAAGGAAAACACATTGTGATTGGTTGATATGTCTTTCAGTTCTCTTTGAATATATAGGTTCCTCCTCCCTCTTATTTATTTATTTGAAAGCTTTAAGCTTATTTGTGAAAAATTCAGGTTGCTGTTGTGGAGAGATTTCCACATTCTTGATTTGTTGATAGCATTTGGTGCACTTTAATATGTATCTCAGTCCATTTGACATGCTATAACAAAATGTCATTAACTAGGCAGCTGATAAATAGTAGGAATTTATTTTTCATAGTTCTAGAGGCTGGGAAGTCTGAGATCAAAGCACCACCATATTTGCTATCCAGTGAAGGTCTTTTTTCTGGGTCATATGTGGTACCTTCTTACTGTGTCCTCATGTGATGGAAGCAAACAAGCTCATGAAAGTCCTCTTATTTAAGGCCTTTTTTCCATTCATGAAGTCTCTGCCCTCATGTTATAATCCCTTCACAAAGACTCCACCTCCTTATCGTCACCTGGGGAGTTGGGACTTCAACAAAGGAATTTGTGTGTGTGTATGTGGTGGGGGTGGTGGTGAATAGAAGCATTCAGTCCATTGAAACTTGTTTCCCTGCACCCTGTATCTTATAAATTACTAATTAGACTCGTTCTGTTCAGATACAGATTTTATTTTGTCAGACAACTTTTTAGATGCTATTGTGTTCTTTTACAAGGAAGTAATATAATTTCTAGTTATTTCCTTTGTGTGTATGAGAGAGAGAAATATTAGCAGCTGTTGATATTTATTGCTTAGATTTATTAGTTAACTAACTCATTAAATACTGAAAAATGGTAATATTAAATTCTTTTATACTGAATGTTTTTCAAAAGGATTTCACTCTAGGCTGAGAACAACTTAGGGAAAGCAAAGACAGATGGAGGAGGAGTTAATGATGTAGGTGAGAGGTGATGGCTTAGGTTAAGGTAGTGACAGTGGAGGGGTGGTGAGTAATTGGATTCTTGTTATATTTTGAAGATAGAACAGGATTTGCTGGTAAATTTGGTGCAGGGTGTGATAAATAAAAATAAAATTTTAGGATGACTTCAAGCCTTGAGCAACTGGAGGATGGAATTACCTTAAAAGAAGAGAAGAACAGCTGTGTGAGGAGCATTTTTATGGTAGAGGGTGACAACAGTAGTTCAGTTTTTGACATGTTATTTTTGAGATACTAGTAATAGGAGAGCCATACAATTTGTAGTTTAAACTTAAAAATACTTGAAGATGAAAGGTATTCTCTGAAATTTACTGTATGAACCTGGTTCACTTCTAGAAGGTAAAGTTCAACAAAGCGTGAGACCTCCCCTCTGATTAAATCCCTGTAGTTATTTTTAACTCAGGTTTTTCAACACTGAGCTTCCAGAAATTTATTAATTACAGGTCAGTTTTTCCTACTTGGCCAAGGTTCCCACAGTGGTTTCCACTCATGAGTGCCTGCTCTAGGAACTCCTTATATTTGCTTAATTGTTTCTCTCTCTGATCTTGGGAACAGCAATTTTCCCTGTGTCCTCATCTCTCATATATGCCCAAGAAGGACTGTTGTTTTTCAGTCTTTCAGCTTTTTATTTGTTGCTAGGATGGAGTGGCAATTTCCAAGGTTCTTATATGATAGACTGGAAACCAGAAATCCTATACTTACAAATTAATTTTTGTATTTGTAGACCTGTGACACATTTTTATTTATTTACTTACATTTTTCTTTTCATTTTATTTTATTTGATTATTTCATATTTTATTTTTAATTTTGAAACAGGGCCTTACACTGTCACGCAGGCTAGAGTGCAATGGTGTCAGCCTAGTTCACAGCAACCCCAAACTCCTGGGCTCAAGCGATCCTCCTGCTTCAGCCTCCTGAGTAGCTAAGGCTACAAGTACCCACCATAACACCTGGCTCATTTTTCTTTTCTTTTCTTTTTTATTAATATTAAATCATAGCTGTGCACATTAATGCGATCATGGGGCACCATACACTGGTTTTATAGACCGTTTGACACATTTTCATCACACTGGTTAACATAGCCTTCCTGGCATTTTCTTAGTTATTGTGTTGAGACATTTATATTCTACATTTACTAAGTTTCACATGTACCCTTGTAAGATGCCGCAGTGTAATTCCACCAATCACTTTCCCTCTGCCCATCTTCCCCTTTCCCTCCCCTCCCTCTCCCCCTTCCCCCTATTCTTAGGTTATAACTGGGTTATAGCTTTCATGTGAAAGCCATAAATTAGTTTCATAGTAGGGCTGAGTACATTGGATACTTTTTCATTGGATACTTTTTCTTCCATTCTTGAGATACTCAACTAAGAAGAATATGTTCCAGCTCCATCCATGTAAACATGAAAGAGGTAAAGTCTCCATCTTTCTTTAAGGCTGCATAATATTCCATGTGTACATATACCACAATTTATTAATCCATTTGTAGATCGATGGGCACTTGGGCTTTTTCCATGACTTAGCTTAAAAACTGTTTTCCATTGTGAATTTTTTTGTAAATGCAAATTTCTATATGTGTAAAGCAAAAATTATTATTTGAACAGTAGAACATTAACAAAGTAATTATTTGGGGTACGTGGTCACATTTTTTAATTCTTTTCTTGGTTGTATCTGCCCCTGATACCATCTCTGGCAGTTTTTTGAATATTATATTTTTTTATGTGGCAATAATGTCAGATGTTTTAGTTTACAGAGAATAATCTGCCAGAAGATTTACTTTGATTTCATTAAGTGGATGAAAAAAGATAACTTTTATTGAAGTTGCCCCAGTTGTCAATTTTTGATATTTGATCATAGTAAGATAAAACTGGCATCAATTGACTGTTATCACTTTGGTTTTCTTAAATGTCAGAAAAAAAAAAAACAAACAAACTTGGATACAAACATGAACTAAATTAATTTTTAAAAGAAATCATTTAGTTTATATGAAAATTCAAGCTTCCCAGATAATATTTAAATGTACCCTTTGTAGTTACATGTTCTGAATCATCTCCAGTCATAGTCTTTGTGCAATAACTATTAAATTAAGCTTGAATTAAGTACTAATATTTCTTCAACAGATTTGTGTCTTATAGTTTTCATGTGGTCACTGATACTCCTGGAGTCTCATGATAGTTGGTAAATGTCAACATTTTGTAAAAGTTGCGTTTTAATTGTCAAATAATTTTTTAGATGGATAAATTCAGTGCTTACTTTTTAATTAAACATGTGCATTTTTTTTACCTCATTGTGACTGAAAGGATTTATTGGAAAAATTGAAGCTATCTTATCAGCAATTAACAAGTAATTGTAGATTTATACCATGCAGTACATGGCAAAATCTCTTTTCTTAGTCTATTTTCTGTTGCTATCACAGAATACCACAGACTAGATAATTTATAAACAAAAAAAAGTTTAATTAGCTTACATTTCTACAGTCAGGGAGTTCAAAACATGGTTTGGCTATCTGGTTAAGACCTTCTGAGTCACAACATGGCAGAATGCATCACACAGCAAGAGGGCATGAGCAAGAGAGCCAGAGAGAGCTTGCTCTTACAACAAAGCCACTCCTATGTTAACAGTCCACCCCATGACAACAACATGAGTTCATTCATAAAGTCAGAGCCCCCGTTAATCCATTCATGCAGTCAGAAGGATTAAGTTTTCAATACAAAAACTTTTAAGGGACACTTTCAAACCATGCAACTCTGTTATAAGAATATTCAGACTCATCTATTTGTAGAACTGCTAAGTCTATTTCCTGTGTATTTTTCATGCATAAGTGACCTATAACTCGTACTTCCTATGGACCTACTAATTGGCTGCCTGTATCTTTGTGCATCTTGCAGGCCATGGTGGCAATGCATGGCAGAACGGGCTGGTACACTGGCCAACTGCAGCAGTATCTTCCAACAGATTTTCTATTGCTACTTCTCACATAGGAGAAGGCAGATCTCTCCCAAAGGAATTAAATACCTGTCACAGGCCAGGAACAGTACTCACACCAGTAATCCTAGCACTCTGGGAGGCCAAGGTGGGTGAGTTGCTTGAGCTCAGGAGTTTGAGACCAGCCTGAGCAAGATTCAGACCCTGTCTCTACTAAAAATAGAAAAACTAGCTGGGCATGGTGGTGCACACCTGTAGTCCCAGCTACTTGGAAGGCTGAGGCAAGAGGATCTCTTGAGCCCAGGAGTTTGAGATTTCTGTGAGCTATGAGGCCCTGACACTTTAACCTAGGGCAACGGAGTGAGACTCTGTCTCAGAAATAAAAATTGAAATTAAATAAATACCTTTCACAGTTTTGTGAGACAAGGAAATTATGTCTGTTGTAGACCAAATATGGCAAATGGGCCATTAATATGCGATAACTGCTATATGAACTCTTCAAAAGATACATTATTCCTCTGTTTCTGGGCAGGGTAGAGGAATCCAGGGCCACATAACTAATCAGCAACAGGTGTAGGATGGAAACTCACATCTGCTGATTGTAGAACTAGCATTCCTTTTACTGCACCAAACCACTGTCCCCTAATTTCTGAGACTAAATCCTGCTAGCCGTTGACTGTGGAGTGTAAGCATCAAGTTGGCTCTGTCTTCTATGACTGATGAGGTGAACAAATAAAAAGCAGGAAATTATATTTTGTTTTGTTCCAGAATATTCTCATTAGTACTCTTATATTTCCACCTCACCCCATTCAAGTTTTAATATAAAACGAAGATCCTTTATATGTTTTTTGCTAGAAGTCTGAGGAAATGTATAGAACCCAAACGTAGATGGAAGAAGAAGAGTCACAGAACATCCAGGTGTTTTAAGGGCCATCAAGTATATTCCTGGCTCCCTTCACACGACTCTGAAAGACTGGACGGATGGCCTTGGAATGCTGCCCATTGTTCATAAACTTAATTGCCTTTTCCTCTCTTTCCTTTCTGGTTTACCTTTGGATTCAAGAGGTCTGTTTGTACTAGGTGGCACCAGTGTTCTCCTTGGCTGTGCCTCTTGTTTGTTTGTTTTTTAGCAATCCACAAGGGGTAGTGGGAAGAACTGGCTGTGAGTCAGCAGGCTGGTGTGCAGCGCCAGGCTTTGCCACTTACTGTGTATGTGACCTTGGGGCAAGCCCCACAGATTATCTGGATCTTTTTTTCTTTTTTTAAATTCTAAAATAGAAATGAAAATACCTTTCCCCATTATTTCCTTAGATGGTTGCACACCTACAATACAGTATTTGTGATTTCACCTATAGGAGCACACTTTATTAACTCAATGAGTGGGAATCCTTATTTTAGTAGTAAGCAAGGGGAACATGGTATTCTGGTGTGGAGAGAGGATAGGTAGGCTTAAAAAAACCTAGATGTGAGCAAGGAAATCACCATAGGGTAGAAAAAGGGATGGCCAACTTAGGTAGAGAACTTGTGAAAATCATGCTCCAACTCTTTGTGCTTTGCAAGTTCCTGGTGTTTGAGTGCTTCAGAGGCAATCATGTGTACCTAGGGGGTGGAAACGTAATGTGTGGGCAAGGAGGGGAGGGGACCGGTGTCCTGACCAGCTGTGGGTTTTCTCACTGTGACTCTAATGCAAAGGGAGAGCCAGTGTTCAGTATGCCTGGCCTGTCTGAAATTACATGGCTGAAAATAAGGACTGTAAGTGGTACTTTCAGTGCTGGGGCGAAAGGGCTCTAGAAAGGTATGAACTTTCGAATGGGATCTTACAGGCAAATGAATAAAGCACAGCGCTGAATGAAGAAGGGTGTCAGTCAATTTGCAGAAGACTGTAGTTCATAGGACTTTTCACATCCCTTCTCTCTTTCCTCTTAACAGTGACACTATGCAAAGAGGGCAGGTATTATTGTCTTCATTTTTAAACTAAGGAATCTGAGGCCATAATGATGTAATGAGCTGGTAAGTAGCAGAAGGCACACTAGAACTTGGGTCTACTATCTTAATCTACTTTTTATCCTCCAGCTATCTGAAGTCCATATTTGGCAAGGCCCAGAGAAGTTAAGCAATTTCTAAAAGGTCACACAGCAGTAAGTGGAAGAACTAAGACTGTTCTCCAGATATTCAGACTCTATACCCTGTGCGTGCTCTACTGTCCCATGCAGGCTCCAGAATGTACAGTGGAAGAATTGTTTGACAACTGTCAGGTTACTCAGTAGGTGCCAGGGTGACTTCTTGCCCTCGGAGAGATGACATTCCACAGCAGTGGGTGGCAAACAGAAGCTTACTATACCTGCTAAAGAATATGCCACATAATCCTCCCTGTATGATGAGGTGAAGCTTTTGGAGTTGCACGTTGTTTCCCTTCTCAAGGTCTCCTAGTACTGGGAAACTAGAAGAGAATGACCTAAATGAGAGAAACTGTTAAACAGCCTCTTATAACAGGTCTGGTATAAGAACTCTACTGTCGGGGGTTGGAACTTGAGATTCTTTGACAAGTTGCTGAATTACTGAGTTGGGGAAGAAGGACGTTGTAACTTTAGGGGAAGTGCAGAGGCAGCTCAGGGTCCCCATGATGAAGAAACAAAAGAAATGGGGCCTGGTAACTTGCAATTGATGTGGACCTTCTCTGAAGTTTTGATAGTACAGAGACGGTCTTCTGAAACTCAGTGACTATTTTGTAAGTGCCTTGCAAAGTACAGTATAACCTTTGTAAGTTGACCACCCAAGGGACTGCAACAAACTGGTCAACATACAGAAGTGGTCAACATAAGGAACTAAGCCTACTGTATTGATATGTATGTGGTGCATGTCTGGTCTATGAAAATTAGGTCAACGTAAGGAGATGGTGAGTGTGGGGAGGTGGTCAGCTATGGACATTCTGCTGCATATAAGGTAAATGGTAGGTTACCTTGAATGTATAGGGAATAAAAAATTTCTTATAAGCAGCAACATATTAAAATAAAAAGGACATGTCTTAATGAGGTAGATACTCTTTAATAAATGCCTAGTCACGGGGAGAGCAAGATCCTAAGTTGAGATGGTGTGGTGGGGAGAGAGAGACAAAGAGAATGAATTTAAATATACATGGTGTGTAAGGGAAGTGGTGATTGATTGGGCAATTGATGGGACCTGCTAAACTATATCTTAAAGTCATTATGGTTGAGTTGGAATTGATCAAACTTATTTCTCAGTTTTACTATCTTTTTTTTTTTTTTTTTTGCAGTTTTTGGCCGGGGCTGGGTTTAAAACCACCACCTCCATCATATGGGGCTGGAGCCCTACTCCTTTGAGCCACAGGTGCTGCCCCGGTTTTACTATCTTTTATATTATGTAGAAATCTCTGCAAAGACAAGTTTTTTCAAGCCATACTTTATGGCAACATTAGCATCACAGAGTATTTCATCAAGCCAGAGGAGAAGACATTATTCTACTAAATTCTCCCAAGATATGTGTCATTTTGTTATGAATATAGAGTCACTAATGGTCCTATCAGGGGGTGTATGTGGCTAGCAAGGATTAATCTTGTTACCCTAGGTAGAGTGCTGCAGGGTCATAGCTCTTAGCAACCTCAAAGTCTTGGGCTCAAGTGATCCTCCTGCCTGAGCTTCCCAAGTAGCTGGGACTATAGGCGCCCACCAATGACTAGGTAGTGTTTTTACTTTTAATAGAGATGGGGTCTCGCTTTTGCTCAGGCTGATCTCAAACTCCTGAGCCCAAGCAATCCACCAGCCTCAGCCTCCCAGAGTGCTAGGATTACAGATGTGAGCCACCGTGCCCGGCCTGCACAGTTTTTATATGATTTTCTGAAATTTATTGAAGAAATATGGTGCTTCATTTTGTTTAGATTTACCAAGAACTGTTTGTGTCTTTAGAAAGTTATGCCATTAACAGCAATACTGTGCATACTGCTGTCACCAAGACAACACACCTAAAAGCACTCTAAAAATATTAGGATCCTGCTACTGTAAAATGACCTGAAAAAATGCTTTTTATTTTGTTACATGATTGTTCTTTCTGAAGTGAAAAGAATAGGATTGCAAAATGTTCCAAGCTAAGTTTACAGATATTTCCATCCAAAATATTGTGAGATGTATATATGTACACCTGTGTGTGATATATGTATTCACTGACAGTATTTGTGTCACATTATTATCTGGGAGACACAAAGCATAGTCATGTTGTAAAATACTTCAAGAAGTCTACTCTTACCCTAATTTAAACTTCCTACTAAGACTGGTAAATTTTTGTTAGCCTCCCTTGTGTCATTCTTTTTCCAATTGCTGGGAGCTCTGTCTGCTCTGTTTAATTTTGTTCCCAAGGTTTCAGAAGCCCAACATTTTAATTGTGTCTTCAGTTTAAGGTTTTTAATGGTGGGAAATGTTCCCAGGAGTTTAAATACAAGGACAGTTGAAAATAGTAGAGTGTTAAGTTCCTCCTTTTGCACATGCACCCATACACATATGTGTTTGAAAATTTCCGACAGAAGCTGTCCAAAGGGCTTTGAATATTTGATGAGAGTTTCTAACTTTCATTTGAGTTCACAGATGAACAATTTAGGAGGACAGAGGCTATCTGCTCTGTTGACATTCACGGATCAATGGGTGTGCAAATCCTGGATTCCTTCCTGCTGCAATAACAGGCAAATAGCAGCAGTTCTCTCCAGAATAGAAAATTTATAGAATACTCGAAGGATCATGTGTATTGGGGGGTCAGGGGCTCGAGATCTTTTTTATCCAGAGAAATGTTGCACACAGTATTGGCTAAGTAAAAGCTTAATTAAAAAATCACAATTTTTCATTAAAAAAAAATCACACTTTTTCAGAGCTAGGAAGACCCTTGGGGATCAATCAACCTATTTCACCTTCTTGTCATTTCCTTCTTTTCCAAGTGGTGCTCCTCTGACCCTTAGAGATGAACTGAATTGCTGGTGATTGGTCCTATACTTCACCTGTACTGGTAAGCCACCTCATGGCTTCCCAGGAGTGTCACATTCAAGAACTCTTTACCTTTGGCTTTTTCAAAACTTCATTTGTCTGCTTCAAATATCATAGATGATGTAACTTTAAGACAGGTCGTTCTTTATAACTACATTATAAACTGTCCTCTTTATGAGAACCCATGAAATAAATATCTCCAAAAACTCTAACCTGTGTCCTTCTTCTGTGTTGCTTGTTTGATACTATTTGATGGAAAGAACGATTCTACTTTCTTCTTCACCTTTACCGGCAGGGAATCCAGTTCAAAATGAATTTAAACATCTTAACAGGACATAGGATTTATGATTTATATTCTGTAAAGTAACCTAACCTATGGCGTTATTTTCTTTTTCTCTATCCTTTTTTCCTCCACTTAGTCTTGTTTATCCCCTTCTTTATTTTTAACTTATTGTACTGTAGGTATTTTTTTTTATTTATTTTATTTTATTTTTTTTGTAGAGGCAGAGTCTCACTTTATCGCCCTCGGTAGAGTGCCGTGGCATCACACAGCTCAAAGCAACCTCCAACTCCTGGGCTTAAGTGATTCTCTTGCCTCAGCTTCCCGAGTAGCTGGGACTACAGGTGCCCGCGACAACGCCCAGCTATTTTTTGGTTTGCAGTTCAGCCGGGGTGGGTTTGAACCCACCACCCTCGGTATATGGGGCCGGCGCCTTACCGACTGAGCCACAGGCGCTGCCCTGTAGGTATTTTTAAGTTAAATAAGATCCGTTTTAAATATTATGCTTAACAATTTTCCTTGGATCTGTTGTTTATTGAACACCAGCGTATGCTAGGACTGTCAGCAGACCAACCTTAGAAGCTGTAGGGAGACAGGCTAAAATGATAATTCAATTAGCTATCTTTCTGGGACTGAAATAAATTTGGAGGCCCTACCAGGTGGGAAGAATGCAGGCTTATCTTCACTTCTTTTTTTTTCTGATCTTCACTTCTAAGATCTCTTGAATTAAATGGCAAAATATCATATTCAATACTTACTAAAAAATTATATACCTTAAAAATATAATACTGGGTGAAATTAATTCCGGGTTCTCTTAAGTGGCACAATAACCCTGGATAGGGATTATAGGCTCAAATATGACAAATTATGTCATGGCCTGACTACCTCAGAGATGTGCATGTTTGAATACCTCCTTCCATAGGTTTTATTGTCCGTGTTAACGCTGTTAACAGGGCTCTGCCCTACCCATATTTTGAAGAAGAATTCGGTCTGTATTACAGCCAATAATTCTTATTGTTAGACTTTTTTTTTTTAGCAAACTAAGGGGGCAACTTTATTTTTTATTTTATTTTTTTTTGTAGAGACAGAGTCTCACTGTACCGCCCTCGGGTAGAGTGCCGTGGCGTCACACGGCTCACAGCAACCTCTTAACTCTTGGGCTTACGCGATTCTCTTGCCTCAGCCTCCTGAGCAGCTGGGACTACAGGCGCCCGCCACAACGCCCGGCTGTTTTTTGGTTGCAGTTTGGCCGGGGCTGGGTTTGAACCCGCCACCCTCGGCATATGGGGCTGGCGCCCTACTCACTGAGCCACAGGCGCCGCCCTGAAGGGGGCAACTTTAAAGGCTACTTGGAAGAGTAGCTTCAAAATTATTGGAGATAATTTTTTAAGATGAGTTATCAGACTATCTTAGAAAGATTTAGAATTAAGACTAGAGATGTTTATGAGAATCAGATCTATGATATTAGCATTTTATGTTAATATCTGTACATACTGCTATTTATGTTTTATGTATTTGTAATATTTATGAGGATTTGGTTTATTAAAGTAACAGGTTATCCTTGCGATTCTAATTTCAGATGTATCAATGTAATTAACTACAGGATTTATACTTATAAGCCAACATTTGCATTCAAGCCACTCTGAGCCCTGTTTATTTCTTCTTCCATGCTGAATACTGTAAGAAGTGACTGATAGTGTAACTCAGTTACCTATCAGAAAACAGGAAAATGCTTCATTTCTGGGTGCTTTTTCCTTCTGGCAACCAGCTGTTTCATATTCCCTGGATGTACCGTGTACCCCCATACCTGTATGTTTCCTCAAGCTGAACATCTGTTCCCAATACTCACCACCCATTCTATCTCTGCTTAGAAAATTCAACCCGTCCTGTAAGGCACAGTGAAAATGTCACCCTGGTTAACATCTTCCCACTCCCCTTCAACAAGCAAAATTTTCTTCAGGCTCTGTGGTGCTCCTTACTCCATGCCCTAAAATAAGTGTATTTGACTATCAGCTATGGGATCCTGCATCCATCAAGACACAAATCATGACACAGGCACAGTGTCTGGTCCATAACAGTCACTAATACATGTTAAATTGAGCTAACGTCATGAGTTTAATTGGCATAAAATAAATACACTCACCAGTTAGAAAACAGACTATTCATTACTTAGCCACCTCTTATTCAGGATCCGATAAAATTATACAGGACTCTGAAGAATTAGATAATCTAGTTCTGACTGTTTCATATGTTTGCATTCTGCGGCAAGTTTAATTTGAAGACTTCTATATCATAAAACAGTGACTGATTCTTGATAAACACTTGACTTTCAGATGAGTAAATTGAAGAATTTTTAATATAAAAATAGATAGCTAATTTGTCTTGAAAAATTAAAAGACCCGGCAACATGGGTCCCATTCTTAAAACGTGTCAATCTGCTGATATCTTCTTGAAGTTTGCTGCAGTCCTCACCACTCCCTACAGTTTCTCCAATGCAGAAGCTAAGTATCACGAACAGCATTTAAACCCAGAAATAATGAGTCTGGTAAGGTACCCATTGTTTTCTTTTCATTTATATTACTTGATTGTCACTGAAGAGAATTGAATTTGAAGCTCCACCTTTTAAAACGGATATATTTCTATGAAGTATGGGAATATACTTTGTACAAATCAAACTTCATTTAACATGCAGCTAGTTTACTATTCAAAGGAATCAACTAAACTCTAAAACTCAGTCTTTTGTACATCAAATAAGCATACTTGCTTGTATTTCTAATTGCCTTGACGAGAGCTACCTATTAACTTGGCATGTAATTTTGAGAGTTCAACTTGTTCTGTTAAAGTTCTGCAAAAATTTCTTCCTTTGATTATTGTGACATTTACTTTTGCACAGGGGAAGCTTCAGTTCAGTGTGATTATTCTTTCCTTGTAAATAATCTGTTTGTCTGGCTTTCTTTTCCTGTATGAATAAGGTCATATTGCTTATAAAATTTTTATCATGAAAATAAAACTACTGCCAAGACAAGTTTAAGACTGAACAATATTAATTTTTGCCAAGGACATGGTGATCTCATTAGAGCTGTGGACTCTTTTATCCTAGAAGGTTTTTCTTTTTGTAGTTTCATAAAACAATTTTATTGGCATATAAATCGCATATAAAAATTTACCCCTGGTAAATGTATGATTCAATGAATTTTGGTTTCAGAACATTTTCATCATCCCCAAAGCTCCTTTGTGCTCACCTGAAGTTATTTCCCTGCTCCCAATCCCATCTCAACGCAAGTCTAAGCCAGGAATGTACTTGGCCTAGTCATGACCTAGAGCAGGTAAGCTATTGGCCCTCCCCATTCACTCATCAGCAAGACCATCACTTTCACAGACAGTGCCATGAGGCAGAGGTGTCTCTACCACATCAAACTGAATAGCAGCTGCCTCTCTTCACAGCCTGTCCTTTACCCAGGCAGAACATTTGTGGCCACTGAGCTGGAGAAGGAAGGGGCAAGGATTAAAGCAGCCCCAGGCAAGAATGCCTCAGACTCGCTGTTCTTATTTGAAGTCCAGCCATTTTTAAAGCATAATTCCTTCAGGAATTATTATTGATAGCTGTTTTAAGAAAGAGGCCTTGCTGACCTCCTCATTCAGCATAGCCATTAAGTCTCGCCTTTTTAGATATGTTAGACTTTTTTCCCTTTTGTCTTTTCTGCTTTCTTTGTCAGGGATGTCAATGGCCAGCTAGTTGGAGCTTTGTGCTCTGTAATCTGGTTGCTGTGTCTTTTAGTTTTATAGTCTTGGTCTCTATTTTCCCTTGGATTTTTCTAGTTGGTTTCTGATCTCACTGATTCTTTCTGCCATGTGTCTTCTGCCCTACGCTCCCTTTGAGATGGATTTTCATTAGCTAGTGTGTTATTAGTTTTTCTTATACTTGTTTGGTGTCCTTCCTATCTACACTTTTACATAAGGCTTGCACCTCAGTTTTTATATTTTTTCTTAATTTTGTGAAGTTATTTTCTTCTATACCTTTGAAAATAGAAGCACTTTCTAAATTTTGTTCTGATTCCTTAGTATTAACAAAAATACTTTTTTTCTGCATCTTTGGAGAAATAATTGCCTTCTTGATTTTCAAATGTTATATTTGTCTGATTTTCCTGTTTACTGAACCTTGAATAAGAAAGCTTGGTGCTGTTCTTACGTTTGCCAGCTGATAGGACCCACATATTCTATTTGGAGTCTCTCATTGTCCACCAAGGTATCATAAGAGCTCCCTTTCAAAATATAAGCTGGAAGCCAGTTAGATACACATGTCCTAGATTTCAGTTCTTAATGTCTGGACGACATGTATCCAGTTCAACATTCCCTTAATGAGGCAAACTACTTTTGTTCCCATTACTGGTTTTCTAACTGTGAGCTGATATATTTATGACTAAAGAATTTATTTAATTTTTAAAAAGTCAACATGTGCATCTTGCTGTATTAGAGGCAGAGCTGGGGGAACTCATCTCTGAAGTGGATTGCTTACCTATTTCTGTCCCCACCTACATATGACTTAACATCGGAGGCTTGATGCACTATTGCAGTGCACCAGACTCTTGAATTCACTGCCAAGTTTAATGACTGAACATTATAGTCTTTATTACTAAATGTGTCAATCTAATAAGGAAGCACTGAAGCATTTTTTAGGGAAGCATTTCTTTATGGAAGAAGACCCCTTCAGGAAACAAGTCTCTAACATCATGGCAAACCCATAATGCTGTGTTACTTTCTTTCAGAGACCCATATATAAGACCACTGGTGATTGTTTCTTAGCATGACCCATCTACATTACAGGTAGGATTAATTCCTCCCAATGATTAAAAACATCATTGATACCATTAATTTATATTCCTCAGTTTTCTACTGCTATTGTGATTTTTTTCACCGTGTTTTTAAAGTGGAAGGGGAAATTACTAACCAATTCAATTTTCAGAATTTTAGAAAACACTAAATATCTCAAAAGATTGACTACACTGATGAAATATTTTCCCTTTCAGAGGGAAACTTTTTTCATGACCCTTAAAATTTTTACCATAAATCCCAGAAAAATACATTTTCTGCTCTAGTTTATACAGTTTACCCTTGAATAACATGGGTTTGAACTGTGCAAGTCTACTTATATGTGAGTTTTCTTCTGCCTCTGCCACCCATGAGTCAGCGAGACCAACCCCTCGTCTTCCTCCTCCTCCTGCTCTTCAGCTTACTCAATGTGAAGACAAGGATGAAGACCTTTATTGTGATCCACTATCACTTAATGAATATAAATATATTTTCTATTCTTTACAATTTTCTTAACATTTTTCTCTCTAGCTTACTTCATATTATATATATATTATGTAATACATGTAACAAACAAAATAGTTGCTCATCAACTGTTTATGTTATTAGTAATACTTCTAGTCAACAGTAGGCTATATTAGTAATTAAGATTTTAGGCGAGTCAAAAGTTATATGCAGATTTTCAACTCTACAAAGGGTTGGATCCCCAACTCCATGTTGTTCAAGAGTCAACTGTATACAAAGAAATATTTTGAGAGAAAGTGTGCTAGAGGAATGAATCTCAAATTCCCATGTATAATGCTTCTCAAATTTGAATGTGCACAGGAATCCCATGTGATCTGTTAAGATGTGTATACTGTATCTCTTACAAGCTGTCAGGACAAGGCAGGGGGTGGAAGAGCTGAGGTGCTGTGTCCATGACTTGGAGCCTAAATCATGCATATTCTGATTGCCATTCCAGAAGATCAAACTGGGAAAATTCTGCAGTGTTACCATTTTCAGACTCACTGGGAGCCTGGTGTCTTTTGTGACCCTTGCCCCCCAAACCAGAAATTGTCACCAGATGATTGCTCTGTCAACAATTGTGTGTCATTTCATATTCAAATACCCAGGGCCTATTTTATCTGGGAGGAGACTGTTAGGGTAAGGAGGTGGCAACCACAGATAAGTCTTATCATTTTCATGACACTGATCATGAGTTTTTACTTTTTATAAAGCTTCTAAGGGTTTAAAGTGGTGTATGTTGCATAGCAGATGATTTCGTAAAAATTCACGGATAGCATTTTGAGCTCTTGGATAAAGCAAGAGGTCACAAAATTCCACAAGGGGATTTCTGAAAGGAACACTGGCGTCTGCCAAACAGGAAAATGGCCAAGTGTGTATTTAGAGTGATGGGAGAAGAGAATGAGTGATCTGCCTTTGAGAAGGTGGTTCTGCTCTAAAAGAACTAAGTTGTTGATGCTTCAGCATTGAATAAAGATGTGCCCAGAGATTTGGAAAGTATGTCACAGAAGACCCCTCAAAATAGGTTCTATTAAAGTTCTTTGCTAATTTGGGCATTTTTTTACGGTGTCAGATTTAATTTTCCGGGTAAGACTGCTTTTATCCCGTCCGTTTGACAACTCTTTTTTCATCGCTTCCTAATTACTTCCTTATTCTAATAATTTCTTTAGAGAACTGCCTTCATTGTTGGTAGTTTTCATTAATGGGTTATGTTTTGGCTAAGGATCCCAAAACATTTAGTTGGAAATACCTAAATAGTAAACTTGGGACCTCCCATAAAAGAAAGATAATAATGTCATTTGGTGATAGTGCCATCTGAAACTATCCTGCTGGGATTATTTGGACAATCCATATGGGTAGGAAAGCAATATATTCAGGAATTTTGAAAGACCTTAGGTGTTTGGTTAAAGAAGATTAATGTAAGTACTACTAACACCAATTCTATAGCCTTGGACAAATCCTGGATGTCATTGTTTAATTTCCCTTACTATATGATATTTGTAAAGTAACTAATAAATAAATTGCAATTAGATCAGCTCCTTCTATGGATAATGTTTGAGTTTTTTTGTGATGATTCTCTATCAAAGAAGTGATCTTTTGTTTGTTTCATTAAGTAAATTTATTTCAAGTTAATGTGAGGGTACAAACAACCAGGTCAATATATTTGATTTTTTTAGATAGATTTTTGATTTTTTCATCTTGTGGTTCTGTCCCACACACAAAAGATGTGCCAACCCCCACACCCCATGCCCATTCAGTGAGAGCACCCCAACCTCCTTCCTCTTCCTCATTATGCCTCCTCCCCCAACTTGAATTGAAATGGGTTTTTCGCCTATTTGGGCACGCACTGGTTTGTCTACTGGCTTCATATTAGTATTGAGTACATTTGATATTTGCTTTTCCATTCTTGTGATACTTTACTAAGAAGAATGTGTTTCTACTCCACCCAGGTATTACAAAAGATGTGAAGTCACCATCTTTTTTATGGCTGAATAGTAAGAATTCCATGGTGTGCATGTACCACAATTTGTTAATCCATTCCTGAGTTCATGGGCATTTAGGTTGTTTCCACATCCTGGAGATTGTAAATTGAGCTGCAATAAACAATCTAGTGCAAATGTTCCTATGGTAAAATGATTTTTTTCTTCTGGATAAATGCCTAGTAGTGGGATTGTGGGGTCAAATGGGAGATCTAATTTGAGATCTTTGAGGATTTCTCCATATTTCTTTCCAAAGAGGCTAAATGAGTTTGTAGGACAAAGGCTTGGTAACTAGGATCTACAGAGAGCTCAAATTAATCAACAAGAAAAGAGCCAACAATCCCATATATCACTACACAAGAGACATGAACAGAACTTTCTTTGAGGAAGACAGACTAATGGCTAAGAAACATATGAAAAAATGCTCATCGTCCCAAATCATTAGAGAAATGCAAATCAAAACCACCCTGAGATATCACCTAACCCCAGTAAGATTAGCCCACATCCCAAAGTCCCAAAGCTGCAGATGTGGAGAGAGGGGAACACTTTTACACACTATCGGTGGAACTCCAAAGAAGTCATCTTTTAAGGTCTTTTCTGTTTCTGTTTTAGAAACATAGTGGTTTGTTGCCAGCTTAGCCCACGTCCTCCCCCGCCCTCACGTTGCCTTCCCTCCCTTCTGCGCTTAGCACATACTGCTTTCTCTCCATTCCTTTCAGTCACTTCATAGATCAAAGTCTCCCATGGCAGCTCTCCTGCTCCCTACTAATTTCCAGCCTCCTAACTGTGCATGGCCCCAGACTGTGCCTAAATAACCTTTCCATGTCTTCCCATGTCATTCTGATAAAACAATTTTCAGTGGCTCTCTGCACCAATTGACCTAGCTTCGCTTTTTACACCTTCTCCATTGCGCAAGTTTTCTTATTCCCAGCAAGCCCGCTGTTACTGCCTTTTTGCCTGTAGCTCTTTCTCCTTCTTTCTTAACATTCACCATCATACTGTTTTCTGTCTGCTAAATGATGCCCACACTTTTCAAGATTAACCCTTTTAAAGTCTTTTTTTTTTTTTTTTTTAAAGATTAACCTTTATACCAGAGGTATAAGAGACCCACAGTAACTGTATTAAAGGGGCCGCGGTATTAGGAAGGTTGAGAACTACTGCCAAGTATTTTACAACTCTTGATTAGTTAACTCTCCACCTTAATTAGTTTTTGTGATTATTGTTTTTTTTCTTTTTTTTTTTTATTAAATCATAGCTGTGTACATTGATATATTCATGGGGCATCATTCACTAGCTTCACAGACCGTTTACCAAGTTTCACATATACCCTTGTAAGATGCACTGCTGCTGTAATCCCACCAATCCCTTTCCCTCTACCCACCTCCCCCCTCCCTCCCCTCCCTTTCCCCCTTCCCCCTATTCTTAGGTTGTAACTGGGTTATAGCTTTCATGTGAAAACCCTAAATTAGTTTCATAGTGGGGCTGAGTACATTGGGTACTTTTTCTTCCATTCTTGAGATACTTTACTAAGAAGAATATGTTCCAGCTCCATCCATGTAAACATGAAAGAGGTAAAGTCTCCATCTTTCTTTAAGGCTGCATAATATTCCATGGTGTACATATACCACAATTTATTGATCCATTCGTGGATCGATGGGCACTTGGGCTTCTTCCATGACTTAGCAATTATGAATTGAGCTGCAATAAACATTCTGGTACAAATATCTTTGTTATGATGTGATTTTTGGTCTTTTGGGTATATGCCCAGTAGAGGGATTATAGGATTGAATGGCAGATCTATTTTTAGATCTCTAAGTGTTCTCCATATCTCTTTCAAAAGGAATGTATTAATTTGCATTCCCACCAGCAGTGCAAAAGTGTTCCCTCTTCTCCACATCTGCAGCAACATCTCTGGTCTTGGGATTTTGTGATATAGGCTAGTCTCACTGGAGTTAAATGGTATCTCAAAGTAGTTTTGATTTGCATTTCTCTGATGATTAAAGATGATGAGCATTTTTTCATATGTCTGAAGGCTGCGCGCCTGTCTTCTTCAGAGAAGTTTCTCTTCAAATCCCTTGCCCAGGCTGTGATGGGATCTCTTGTTCTATTCTTGCTAATGCGTTTGAGTTCTCTGTGGATTCTGGTTATTAAACCTTTGTCAGAGACATAACCTGCAAATATCTTCTCCCATTCTGGGGGCTGTTTGCTTGCTTTACTTACTGTGTTCTTGGCTGTGCAGAAGCTTTTTAGTTTGATCAAGTCCCAGTAGTGTATTTTTGAAGCTGCTTCAATTGCCCGGGGGGTCCTCCTCATAAAATACTCGGCCAGACCAATTTCTTCAACGGTTTTCCCTGCACTCTCCTCTAGTATCTTTATAGTTTCATGTCTTAAGTTTAAATCTTTGATCCAGTGAGAGTCTATCTTAGTTAATGGTGAAGGTGTGGGTCCAGTTTCAGTCTTCTACAGGTTGCCAGCCAGTTCACCCAGCAACATTTGTTAAATAGGGAATCTTTTCCCCACTGAATGTTTTTAATTGGCTTGTCAAAGATTAAATAACGGTAAGTAGCTGGGTTCATCTCTTGGTTCTCTATTCTGTTCCAGACATCTACTTCTCTGTTTTTGTGCCAATACCATGCTGTTTTGATCACCATCGATTTGTAGTATAGTCTGAGGTCTGGTAGCGTAATTCCTCCTGCTTTGTTTTTATTTCTGAGTAATGTCTTGGCTATTCGAGGTTTTTTCTGATTCCATATAAAATGAAGTATTGTTTTCTCAAGATCTTTAAAGTATAACAGTGGAGCTTTAATAGGGATTGCATTGAAATTATATATTGCTTTGGGTAATATGGACATTTTAACAGTGTTGATTCTTCCCAGCCATGAGCATGGTATGCTTTTTCATTTGTTAATATTTTCAGCTATTTCTTTTCTTAGAGTTTCATAGTTCTCTTTATAGAGATCTTTCACGTCCTTTGTTAGATAAATTCCCAAATATTTCATCTTCTTTGGCACTACTGTGAATGGGATAGAGTCCTTAACTGTTTTTTCAACTTGACTATTGTTGATATATATAAAGGCTACCAATTTATGAATGTTGATTTTGTAACCTGAGACAATGTATTCCTTGATCACTTCTAAGAGTTTTGTAGTAGAGTCTCTAGTGTTTTCCAGATATACAATCATATCATCTGTGAAGAGCGAAAGTTTGATCTCTTGTGACCCTATATGGATACCTTTGATCGCCTTTTCTTCCCTAATTGCGGTGGCTAAAACTTCCGTTACAATGTTAAAAAGCAATGGAGACAATGGGCAGCCTTGTCTGGTTTCTGAGTGGAAATGATTCCAATTTAACTCCATTCAATATGATATTAGCTGTGGGTTTGCTGTAAATGGTCTCTATCAGTTTAAGAAATGTCCCTTCTATACCAATTTTCTTAAGTGTTCTGATCATGAAGGGATGCTGGATATTATCAAAAGCTTTTTCTGCATCGATTGAGAAAATCATATGATCTTTGTTTTTTAATTTGTTTATGTGCTGGATAACATTTATAAATTTACTTATATTGAACCAGCCTTGACACCCTGGGATAAAACCGACTTGGTCATGATGTATAATTTGTTTGATGTGTTGCTGGATTCTGTTTGTTAGGATCTTGTTGAATATTTTTGCATCTATATTCATTAGTGATATTGGTCTATAATTTTCTTTTCTTGTGGGGTCTTTTCCTGGTTTGGGGATCAGGGTGATGTTTTCTTCATAGACCGAATTGGGTAGTCTTCCTTCTTTTTCTACCTTTTGGAACAGGTTGAGTAATATAGGTACTAATTCCTCTTTAAAAGTTTGGTAGAATTCTGACGTGAAACCATCTGGTCCCGGGCTTTTCTTTTTAGGGAGGTTTTGTGTGGTTGATGCTATTTCCGAACTTGATATGGGCCTCTTCAACATTTCCACTTGATTCTGGCTAAGTCTTGGAAGGTGATGTGCTTCCAAGTATTGGTCAATTTCCTTTAGATTTTCATATTTCTGAGAATACAGTTTCTTGTAATATTCATTAAGGATTTTTTTGATTTCTGAGGAGTCTGTTGTTATTTCGTCTTTGTTGTTTCTGATTGATGAGATTAGAGAATTTACTCTTTTTTTCCTGATTGGGTTGGCCTAAGGTTTATCTATTTTATTGACCTTTTCAGCTTTTTCATTTATTGATCTGTTGTATTATTCTTTTGCTTTCAATTTCATTTAATTCTGCTCTAATTTTGGTTATTTCTTTTCTTCTACTGGGTTTGGGGTTGGAATGTTCTTCCTTTTCCAGTTGCTTGAGATGTCCCATTAAGTTGTTAACTTCCTCTTTTTCCGTTCTTTTGAGCAAGGCTTGCAGTGCTATAAATTTCCCTCTGAGAACTGCCTTTGCCGTGTCCCAGAGGTTCTGATAGTTCGTGTCTTCATTGTCATTTTGTTCCAAAAAATTGGCAATTTCTTTCTTAATCTCATCTCAGACCCAGCTATCATTCAGCATAAGGTTATTTAACTTCCAGTTTTTTGTATGAGTATGCAGATTCCTGTTGTTACTCAGCTCAAGTTTTATTCCATGGTGGTCCGAGAAGATGCATGGAATAATTTCTGTTCCTTTAAATTTACTGAGGTTAGACTTGTGACCTAAGATGTGATCAATTTTGGAGTAAGTTCCATGGGCTGATGAAAAGTATGTGTATTCAGTTTTGTTGGGATGAAGTGTTCTGTAGATGTCTGCTAAATCCAAATGTTGGATGGTTAGGTTTAAATCTAAGATTTCTTTGCTCAGCTTCTCGTTGGAGGATCGATCCAACACTACCAAAGGAGTGGAGGAAATCTCCGACTATTATGGAGCTGTAGGAAATCAAGTTGCTCGTGTCTGTTAGAGTTTCTCTTATAAATTGAGGTGCATTCTGGTTGGGTGCATAGATATTAATAATTGAGATCTCATCATATTGAGTATTACCCTTAACAAATATGAAGTGACCATTCTTGTCCTTCCTTACTTTTGTTGGTTTAAAGCCTATTGTATCTGCAAATAAAATTGCAACACCTGCTTTTTTCTGATTACCATTTGCCTGAAATATGGATGACCATCCTTTCACCCTGAGTCTGTATTTGTCTTTTAAGTTAAGATATGACTCTTGTATGCAACAGATATCTGGCCTGAGTTTTTGTATCCAGTCAGCTAACCTATGCCTCTTTAGAGGACAGTTTTTAAGCCGTTCACATTAATGGAGAATATTGATAAGTCTGGTGAAGTTTTGGGTATCGAGTTTTTCAAAAGTCCAGTGGGCATTTTTGATCCTTTCACCAGTGTGGAAATTAGAGTTTGGTCCAAAGTTTCTGAGTGATTTTACTTTTGTGGTATAGGATTGGGTTGGTCATTATGGAGGATAGGTCTGAGAATATCCTGAAGAGCTGGTTTGGTTATGGCAAATTTCTTCAACATATGAATGTCATTAAAGTATTTAATTTCTCCATCATAAATGAAACTCAGTTTAGCTGGATACAAGATCCAGGGTTGAAAGTTATTTTGCTTTAGGAAATTAAAAGTCGGTGACCACCCTCTTCTGGCTTGAAAAGTTTCAGCAGAGAGATCTGCAGTCATTCTAATATTCTTCCCTTTGAAGGTAATGGTTTTCTTTCTCCTGGCAGCTTTGAGGATTTTCTCCTTCATATTAACTTTAGTGAAGTTAATTATGATATGCCTGGGGGATGTCTTATTGGGGTTGAGTCGTGCTGGGGTTCTGAAGCTGTCTGCTATCTGAATTTCAGAATCTCTAGGCACGTCTGGAAAATTCTCTTTCACAATTTCATGCAGAAGGGCCTCTGTGCCCAGTGAGGCCACTTCATCTGTTTCTGGAACTCCTATGATTCGGATATTTGCCTTCTTCGAATTATCCCAGAGCTCTCTGAGAGAATGATCCGTTTTTGCTCTCCATTTCTCTTTCTGTTTGAGAGTTTGGGAGCGTTCAAAGGCTTTATCTTCGATGTCAGAAATCCTTTCTTCTGCTTGCTCCATTCTGTTGCTGAGGGATTCTACTGTATTTTTCATATCTTTGAGGGCTGCAAATTCATGCTTCAGTGTGTCTAAGTCTTTGGTGGTTTTGTCTTTAAATTCGCTAAATTCTTGAGACAACTTTTGAATTTCTCCTCGAATTCCTAATTCCACTTTGTTAATCTTGTCTGCAATCCAAATTTTGAATTCGATTTCTGACATCTCAGCCAGTTGTTTATGAATGGGATGTTCAATTGCATCTACCATATCTTTCCTTGGGGGGGTTGATCTATTCTGGTTATTCATGTTACCAGAGTTTTTCTGCTGATTCTGCCCCATGGTTGTTTTACTCCCTCTGATTTTTTCCCCTGGGGCTTTGTCGAGGGCCTGTACAGTGTTGTGGCCTGAGAAACTGGGGCCCTGTCTGGTGTGGTGGGGCTAAGTGATTCTGACTTGTTTTCAGCTGGTTTCTGTTCCTCCCTAGTGAAACAGATACTCTGGATTGAAGTGTCAGCTGTGGAGAAATATCAGCAATTAAGTTACCCCACCCCACCCCCAGCAAACAATTGGAAAAGAAAAATCAAACCTTCCTACCACTCTGCACCCAGGGCACCACCTGATTTGTCCTCAGGCGATTGGTTCAGTTCAAAAAGTTGAGCAGACAAATCAATTGTCTCAGTCTGCACCTGTCTTGGGTGAGAGAGTTTAAGAGGTCTCTGGGAACTGGATCACAGGGGTCTGGTGACTACTCTGGTGTGGCTTGCTCCAGTGCTGTGTGGAGTCAGGAGGAGCCACCCATCCAATAGATCAGTCTGGGAAGGTTGCTGCCTCCTTCCCCACCTTGCACCACTGTCACACCCAGTCACTGATAGCCCCCTGCAGTTGGCTGACACAGTTGCCTGTAGTGAATCGGTACTCCAGGAGTTTGCACCTGCCTGAATCTGGAAGTCTGCCAGGCCGCTGCGCTCTGCCTCTCTGTAGCAGGAGGAGGTGAGGCCTGAACACCTTGGGTGCTTGATGAAGGTTGGGGGGTTTTCACTCAGGTCCAGTCTCGCCCCTGATTAATGTTACTGACAGAACAGAACAGAACAACTCTGTGGTTCCCCTGTAGAAGAGAAGCTGAATTGAGTTCCAAATCAGCTTGTCTTTGCTCTTGTATTGTCTATAGGCTGACAATCCTGAGGGCCAGGTGCATCTTAGGTTTAGTAAAGTGGACCTCTGGGTCAGCCCTGCCCTGGTATTTCCCCGATTTGCAAGTTGGAGTAGCCTCAGGCAAATCCTATAGTCAGAGTCTCTGGTTGCCCAGGGAGACAGGGGGTGTGGCTTCAGAATATTTGGTAGTGAGCCGTATTGCTAGCAAAAGAGGGCTGCTGTTTTATGGCTCAGGCAACCACTGCTCCAGTGTAGCTCCCCGCCGGCCAACCGTCCTCTCCCCGCTCCAGTACCCCAGAGTCTGCACCGACCAGCTACAGCCCAGCACTGTCTACACCCCTCGATCAATTGCCCAAGAGTCTGGACCCCTGTGGGACAGGCCTCCAGACCTTGGAGCTAGAGCAGAGGGGAGTTCTGGGAGCACTGGGAGCCTGGGGTTGCGGGCAGAGAACACACGCAGCTTTACACAGTTTTATGCCTGGCCACATTGTCACCAAAAGACGGCTGTCACACTGTGCCTCAGGGAACTGCCACTCTGGTGCAGGCCCCTCTCCACCGACCGGGACTGTCCTCCAGAGCTCAGTGTGAGTAAAGGGGAGCGCTGGGAGCTCTGAATTCCAGGTAGAAACTATATAGAGTTTATACAGTTTTATGCCTGGCAGGAGGACACCTGGCAGGAGGTAGGTCCAGTTTTTAGAGGGTCTCTCCCATGGAGTGTAGTGGGAGGACCTTTGAACTCTGCCTGATTGTTTGTGGGGCACTCTGAGTTGTTCTCATGGAGGAAGGGACTCCCGTCCTCTTGGTGATGGATTTTGTACCTTTTCTTTGTATCCTTGTGGTCGCAGCTCACCTCAGCGTGGTTGACGTGCGTTCTTCAACCTTCTCTCTTAGTGCAGCTCAAATCCACCAGATTACTTGCTGAATTTTTGTCCTTTAACTCTCCTACTGGACGGGAGCCTCTGTGGAAAGCTGGCTTCAGTCACGTGATTATTGTTTTCATTATGTACTTAATATCTTTCTTATTCATTTTGCATCCATTGACTAAACTTTTTTTTAATGTCTATTATCAGGTTCAGTTCATAAACCAGCAATTTGCCAAACAATATTTTCCTAAATAAAAATAAGAATCTCAATACCACAGACTGGACAGTACCAATATAGGCAATTATATGTATGTAAAAAATGTGTGTGTTTAAAGAAGGGTTGTTTAATATAGGAATTATAGAAACAGAGTAACATTTTGTAAAACAATAAGGTGAATCTTTTTGTCATGTTATATAATAAATCCATATGGAATAAAGAATTAAATATAAAAATCTAATCCAGTTATAATTAAACTGACAAAGAATAGAACATTTATTCAATTTGTGGAAGGGTAATGTCTTCATTTTTGAAGAAATAAAAGAAATTGTAAAAAGAGGATTGATACCGTCAAAAATAAACATGTTTAAAATGTTATATTAATGAAAACCCCAAAGAAGTTCATATATACAATATTAAAAAATTATATTTATAAAGAAGACATCCAAAATTTAAAGGATAAATGTAAAAGCAGATATGAAAGTCTTCTCCTAGACTGTAAGCTCTTCAAGGATAAGGCTATTTCCTTGTATTTCACATATAGTAGACACGTAATAAATACTGAAGGATTAAATGAATATGGAGGAAAAAGTAGAAAGCTAACTTTTAAAGCTCATCATTACAAGAATAAATATGGAAATAAACAGCTCTGGACAACTCAAACATCCCAACTAAAATAGTTTTTAAATGATACCATACCATACAAGTAAGATTGTGGCAGAATCGGTATACATTTTTTGTAGTGGCTGTGCAAATCAGTTTATACCTTTTGGAAGATAACATGATAATTTATAATAAGGACTAAAAATCATCCATGTATAAATTATCTTAATAAAGTAGCCAAGGTTAATATATCACATGTACCTACTAAATGGTAGAAATATTTAATATTTCTATATTCAATATTTATTTCTACAGTAAATGTGTTCAACCTAACTTTATCTACAGTAATATCCAGGGAATGGTTATATGCGACTTCCCTTTATGCTATGAAACCATGCAAGTAATATGAATCCTAAATATATGTGAAGATTGTTTCTTAAGTAAAAACAGAATATATATCATTACATATTATGATTGTAGCTATAAAAATCCTATAAGCTCATAGATGAAAATACACATACATGCAGAAATAACAATGGTTTTATAGGATGGATAGGGTGGTTAGACTTACGACCTTACTATTATTGTTTTAATCTATTTTTAATATTATAACTTTAATTAAAATATTCAAAGTCTTCTCTCTACTATATATTATATATGTACATATATATACACACACACATATGTAATTTACATTCTCATGAGCCTAGTAAAGCCATTGGTCTCCCAGGGAAACTGTAATAATTATTAGGCATTAGATTGTGTTTGCATCAAGAGATGGGACCATTTTCAAGTGAATTAACTGGTGAATACCCCTTATGAGGTAATTTGCAACATTAAAAATGTTAAGTATACTTATTTTTATGTCTTATATTTGTTGAAGGCTTTAAAAAATTGCTGGTTTATTGATAGAATTGACATACCATAAACTTCTTAAAGTATACAAGTCAGTGATTTTTAGTATATCTGTGGAGTTGTACAACCATCACCACTATGTAATTTTAAAACACTTTCATTACCCCAGACAAACCCTGTACCCATTAGCAGTCACTTTTTGGCTATTGTGAACAATGTTGTCATGAACACTCATGTACACATTTTTTTTTTTGTGGACACTTGTTGCTTTTCAGTTCTCTTTTGTGTATACCTGAGAATGGAATTGGTGGGTTGTGGTGACTCTTAAGTTTCACATTTTAAGGAACTGCCAGATTAATTTCTCAAATAGATACACCATGTTACGAACTCTCTGCAGGTGGCTTTTACTTTCTTTTTTATTTACTTATACTTCTGCAGTGGATATATATTATTTTGATAATTAGAAACAAATGTAAGAAAATCTGTGATCTCCATCTGTGGGCCACAGGCCTGGTATAATGGGGTTTTAGTCCATTTGAGTACCACCTTTGTCTTCTATTTATTTTTTATTTTTCCCTTTCCCTCCTTTCTCTCCCCCTCCCTCCTCCAATACCTCCCAGTTTGAACTGAATTGAGTTTTTATTTTGTGTGGGCACGTATTAGTTCATCTACTGGCTTCATATCAGTATTGAGTACATTGGATACTTGCTTTTCCATTCTTGTGATCTATTACTAAGAAGAATGTTCTTCAGCTCCATCCAGGTTCATACATAAGATGTAAAGTCATATTTTTCATGGCTGAATAGTATTCTATGGTATACATATACCACAGTTTATTAATCCATTTGTGTGGCAATTGTAAATTGAGCTGCCATAAACAATCTAGTGCAAATGTTCTTATGATAAATGATTTCTTTTTCTTCTGGGTTGATGCCTAGTAATGGGATTGTGAGATCAAACAAAACATCTATTTTGAATTCTTTGAGGATTCTCCATACTTCTTTCCAAAGAGGCTGTATTATTTTGCAATCCCACTAACAGTGTAAAAATGTTCCCTTCTCTCCACATCCACACCAGCTTCTGCAGTTTTGGGACTTTGTGATGTTGGCTGTTGTCACTGGGTTAGGTGATATCTCAGGGTGGTTTTGATTTGAATACCATCTTTGTCTTTAACTGAACAAGGATCCTGTCTCATATGTTATATACACATACTACTGAGATTAAAGAGGAATAAATTTGTTTCCGAGGGGAAAATATCTGCTCCTGGTCAGTTTGGCCAAATGGGAAACCTCTTTTTAAAAAGAAGGATGGACTAAATGTTTTCTTTGGGTAAATTGCTGAGTTTCTGTCCTATGTGTTCTCTGCTACCCTTGCCTGTGAGCTCAGTAAACCCACCTCTGCTATCAGATGTCTAGACTAGAAGGGAGAGAAGAGGGATGAGAAAAACTGTATGGAAGGGGAGAAATTTCATTTCAGTCCATTGGCATAGATAGCTAAATCTGTACATAGATCCATAAGATATGCCTATGTCTATCCTCATATTATATTGATTATATCTATTAAATGTGGCTATCGTAATTTGGACTAGTGCAGAGTCCTGAAGCAATTTTTTAATGAATACCTAAGTGTGATCTATACATAAAATAAAACTGCTGAGTTGCATTTAGGTGGAGGGGACCTAAAGCAACATGAGCACAGGTTTTTTGTTTGTTGTGACAATTGCAGGTGATGACCTGGTGGGAGGGACTTCATTCATAAGACTTTTAGCCACAGTAATGGAACCACAGAGAGCCGTATAGGACCTGAAGCAAAAATAAAAATCAGTATTGCCTATCCTTTTTTATTGATTTTTTTTGCTATTTTGTTCATTATAGATTTTATTCACATTAATTTTGATTTCTACAAAATATTGCACTAAATACTATTTATGTTTATTACTGAGATTTTGGTACCCTTTAAAATTTTGCACCCAAGGAGTGCAAAAGGCTCATTGGCTTCCCCCTAGTCTCACCTCTGACTGTTACTGGACTTAGAGTTATGTAGGTGAAAGGGCTAGAAAACTGAGTGGTATTTAATTTGTGGATAAACTTAGTCATGGTTTAGATCAGTTGATGTAGTCATGCAGTGACTAATTGGGAATCACACAAGTCACTGCTCGCTCCTTTTATCAAATCAGTAAGTGTTACTCCCTTGTTATATATTTACTAAGGTTTAACTTTTAGCTTAATTCCCATTTCACATATAGTATAAGTTGACCACCCAAGGGACGGTACCAAACTGTTCAACATATGGAGGTGTTCCATATAGCAACTAGGCATACTGTACTGACGTGTACATGTACTTTAATTTCCCATACACTTCTCAATCTCGCAAGTTACTGCTTTAAGAAAGGGATCAGCTGCCCTTAGCTTGCATTTTCCTTTCTAGCATTTATTAAACTGGACCTCCATTTATTAAGTTCCTAATTGCTCTCTGAGTGTGGCTCACTACCTTGTCACCCAACTTCTGCCCTCTCTCAAGAAAAAACAGAAGCAAAAATATTCCATCAGCACAAGGAAACCGTGATCTGCTTTTCCCCATGTTGGTTCAGAGGATGGACAAGAACTTTCAAAAGATAATGTGGGACACTTCGATGTAAATTTGCCACAACAAACCTTTGTATACAATTCCAACCATCAAATTTATTAATAACAGCAAACATATAGCATGTATTATGGGCCAGGCACTGTGATAAGCTATTTACAAACATTAGCACGTCAATAAGTCTCTTTGACAGAGGGTATAATAATCCTATTATCCCCACTTTGCAGATTGGAAAATGGAGGTGTAGGCCACAATTATGAGCTGAAGTCAAGCCTTGAACACTCTTCCGTGCCTCTACAAAGCTCCTGCTCTTTTCCAGCAAGTCACTTGTCCTCAAACTTTTGTGTGTTTACTTTGAGAACACTTCTTCAACAAGCTCTTCTTTTTCCCAACCAACCAATCTCTCTCCCAGTTTTCCTGAGTACTCACTGGACTAAGTGTGCAACTGAGTGATGGACAGATGCACACATGACCATCCCTCAATGCTGTTTCTACAGGCATCCTTCCTGTTAGATTAAACCCATTCGAATTTTGCATTCACTAGGCTAGGGACAAATTGTTTCTCTGTCTTACTTTTTTATCAGCACTGTCCTTTCTTTCAACATGGAGGGACCAGGAAACCCTAATTCTCTTTCTAAGAGCAACTTACCATATTTGATCAAATGAACCATTTCTAACTTTTTCAATGTTGTCTCTAATTTTTAAGCAATTAAAAAGTGGACAGACTTTTTACTAATCACTAATATTTTAAACTTCATCCTTAGTCTTTCAGAATTTTCTGGATAGAAAAGCCAGGTAAGGAATTATCAGTAATAATTAACTGGAGTGTAGTTTTCTGCATAATTCCTTCCCTCCTCTCAGAGATGAGGGGCAAAACATCTCTCTCTCCTTATATCTTTTTAGTTTGAAGGTGAGATAGTAAGAAGAGCCAGGGGTCATGGAAATTTCAGACCATTGAAATGTTTGTCAAACCCATGGAATAACAGCATATCCTGGAACTATTATTAGCAATGCAAATAGTGAGTGACATTCAGAATTTATGCTGTTTGCTCTCTGATACTGTTGGCATGAGTTTGCGTCACACACGGAGTTACCAAGAGGTGGCTTTTTCTGGGCTGGCCAATAACTGTTTGTTCTTCAATTTATTATCATGGTGTAGTAAAATCTTCATTATCTGTAGCTCAGATAACTGTGGAGGAGGGAAATCTACAAAGGAGAGAATTGCTTTAGCCTAGAATTTCCCAAAGTTGTCCCTTGAAAATAGCTATGAAAATAGTTATTTGGGAAAACAAATTGGAGTAATAAAAATAGCATACTGGTGGAGACCATAGATCAGTGGGTAGGGCACCAGCCACATGCAGCCAGGCTGGTGGGTTCGAACCTTGCCAGGGCCAGTTAAAACAATAACAATAGCAAAAACAACAACAACAAAAAATAGCCAGGTGTTGTGGTGGGCACCTGTAGTCCCAGCTACTTAGGAGGCTGAGAAAAGAGAATCGCTTAAGCCCAAGAGTTTGAGGTTGCTGTGAGCTGTGATGCCCTGGCACTCTAGCAAGGGTGACATAGTAAGACTCTGTCTCAAAAGAAAAAAAATACTGCATACTAATGCCAGTCTTAGAGATGAACATACTCATTAGCATATGAAAGACTTTGAGAAATCCAGTAAGAAAAACCAAAAACTTAGAGAGTTTGGTTTAACCCAATTTTGCCCAAAATTTGTTATGAAAACTCTTAGCATTGCTTTGAAACAAATTGTTCCCAAATTTAGAGGCTTATGACAATAATCATCTTATTATCTGTCACAGTTTCTATGAGTCAGTAACATGGGAAAGATTCTCTGGGTACTGCTTCTAGCTTAGGTCTTTCATGCTGTTGTAGTCATGAGTGGCTGGTACCAGAACAGCAGGTGATAGGAGCAATGGGAGATGGGCTGGGCCTCTCTTTTCTGTCACCTGCCAGCTTTTCCTTGTGGTTTCTCCATATAGGCTAGATGGGTTTCCTCACGCATGGCTGCCCCTAGGAGTGAGACTGTTCGGTGATCACTCAGAGTTCCGAAGCAGTACTTCGACTCAAGAGGTGGAAGCTGCAGCAACTTGTATGACATAATCTTGGAAGTTAAGCAGCACCACTTACCACCAGTGAGTCACACGTCCACTTGGATTCAAGAGAAAGGGAATTCAATTTTGTATCTTGATGAGGGAGTCACACAATTCTAGAAGAGCATGTAGGACAGAAAATAGTGTCACTACCTTCTGTGGAAAATTAATCCTACCCCAGAATCCACCTTTCTGCATGAAATCTATTCAATATTCATTCTAAGAAACCTACTTTGGGAATGTTGCTTTACACAATTATCACCAAAGGTGCTTTTAAGTAGAAAGATGGACTGACCAAAAAATATTTGTGTTTACAATTTCTACAGTCTTTCAGAAATGCAAGCAATGATAGGATTGCTGTATGATTTGGAATGATGACTTTTTTTTCTTTCTTTTTGTTTTTATGGTTGGGGATTCATTCAGGGTACAAGAAACCAGATTACACTGATTGCATTTGTTAGGTAAAGTCCCTCTTAAAATTGTGCCTTACCCCGAAAAGGTATGTCACACACAGAGACCCCACCCCCTCCCTCCCTCCCTCTCTCTGTTCTTCCTTTCCCCCACCCCCTCCTTCATTCTCTCTCTCTCTGTTCTCCCCTTCTCAAACCCCCCATTGTGTCATCAATTGTCATTAATTGTCCTCATATCAAAAGTGAATACATAGGATTCATGCTTCTGCATTCTTGTGATGCTTTACTAAGAATAATGTGTTCCACTTCCATCCAAATTAATACAAAGGCTGTAAAGTCTCCATTTATTTTAAATGGCTGAAGCGTATTCTATGGTATACATATATCACAGTTTGTTAATCCATTCCTGGGTTGGTGGGCATTTAGGCTGTTTCCACATTATGGCAATTGTAAATTGAGCTGTGATAAACAGTCTAGTGCAAGTGTTCTTTTTTTTTTTTAGTGCAAGTGTCCTTATGATAAAAGGATTTTTTTTTCCCTTCTGGGTAGATGCCCAGTGATGGGATTGCTGGATCAAATGGGAGGTCTAGCTTGAGTGCTTTGAGGTTTCTCCATACTTCCTTCCAAAAAGGTTGTACTAGTTTGCAGTCCCACTAGCAGTGTAAAAGTGTTCCCTTCTCTTCACATCCAGGCCAGCATCTGCAGTTTTGAGGTTTTGTAATGTGGCCATTCTTGGTGGAGTTAGAGGTATCTCAGGGTGGTTTTGATTTGCATTTCTCTAATAATTAGGGATGATGAGCATTTTTTCATATGTTTGCTAGCCATTTGTCTGTCTTCTATAGAGAAGATTCTATTCATGTCTCTTGCCAATTGATATATGGGATTGTTGGTTTTTTTTCATGTGGATTAATTTGAGTTCTCTATAGATCCTAGTTATCAAGCTTTTATCTGATTCAAAATATGCAAATGTACTTTCCCATTGTGTAGGTTGTCTCTTTGCTTTAGTTGTCTCCTTGGCTGTACAGAAGCTTTTCAGTTTAATTAAGTCCCATTTGTTTATTTTTGTTGTTGTTGCAATTGCCACCGCAGTCTTCTTCATGAAGTCTTTCCCCAGGCCAATGTATTCCAGTGTTTTTCCTATGCTTTCTTGGAAGATTTTTATTGTTTCATGCCTTAAATTTAAGTCCCTTATCCATCTTGAATCAATTTTTGTGAGTGGAGAAATGTGTGGGTCCAGTTTCAGTCTTTTACATGTGGATATCCAGTTCTCCCAGCACCTATTATTGAATAGGGATTCTTCTCCCCAGTGTATGGTCTTATTTGGTTTTTTGAAGATTAGATAGTTGTATGATGTTAGTTTCATTTCCTGGTTTTCTATTTGATTCCAAATGTCTATGTCTCTATTTTTGCACCAGTACCATGCTGTCTTGACCACTATGGCTTTGTAGTACAGCCTAAAATCTGGTATGCTGATGCCCCCAGTTCTGTTTTTATTGCTAAGAACTGCCTTAGCTATACAGGGTATTTTGTGGTTCCATACAAAATGTAGAATCCTTTTTCCCAAGTCTTGAAACTATGATGTTGGTATTTTAATAGAGATGGCACTGAATCAGTAGCTTGCTTTGGGAAGTATAGATATTTTAACAGTGTTGCTTCTTCCAGCCATGAGCATGATATGTTCTTCCATTTGTTAATATTCTCTACTATTTCCTTTCTTAGAGTTTCATAATTTTCTTTACAGTGGTCCTTTACCTTTTTTGTTAGGTATATTCCTAGGTATTTCATTTTCTTTGAAGCTATGGTGAAGGGAGTTGGGTCCTTAATTAGCCTCTTATTTTGGCTGTTACTGGCATGTACAAAGGCTACTGATTTGTGGACCTTGATTTATATTCTGAGACATTACTGTATTTTTTGATGACTTCTAGGAGTCTTGTGGTCGAGTCTTTGGGGTTCTCTAAGTGTAAGATCATGTCGTCAGCAAAGAGGGAGAGTTTGACCTCCTCTGCTCCCATTTGAATGCCCTTTATTTCTTTCTCTTGCCTAATTGTATTGGCTAGAACTTCCAGCACTATGTTCAATCATAATGGTGACAGAGGGCAACCTTGTCTGTTCCAGTTCTAAGTGGAAAAGCTTTCAGTTTAACTCCATTCATTAAAATATTAGCTATGGGTTTGTCATAGATAGCTTTGATCAGTTTTAGAAATGTGCCACCTATGCCTATACTCTTCAGTGTGCTATTTAGAAAAGGATGCTGGATTTTATCAAATGCTTTTTCTGCATCTATTAAGAGGATCATATATATATATATATATATATTTTTTTTTTTTTTTTTTTTTTTTGCAGTTTTTGGCCGGGGCTGGGTTTGATTGAACCTGCTATCTCCGGCATATGGGGCTGGCACCCTACTCCTTTGAGCCACAGGCACTGCCCAAGGATCATATGGTCTTTGTTTTTGCTTCTGTGAATAATGTTTATGGACTTGTGTATGTTAAACCAGCCTTGTATCCCTTGGATGAAACCTACTTGATCATGATGTATGAATTTTTTGATGATAAACTGTAATTGATTGGCTATGATTTTGTAGAGAATTTTTGCATCTATATGCATTAGAGAAATTGCTCTGAAATTCTCCTTTTTAGTTGGATCTTTTTTCGCTTTGGTATCAGGATGATGTTTGCTTTGTAGAACATGTTGGGGAGGATTCCCTCCTCCTCAGTTTTTTGGAATAATTTCTGCAGTATGGGAATAAGCTCTTCTTTGAAGATTTGATAGAATTCTGGTGTGAAGCCATCTGGACCAGGGCATTTATTTTTGTTGTGATATTTTTTTATTGTTTCTTTGATCTCAGTGCTTGAAATTGGTCTGTTCAGGAGATCTATTTCTTCCTGGCTAAGTCTAGGGAAAGGGTGTGATTCCAAATAATGATCCATTTCCTTCACATTGTCAAATTTCTGGGCATAGAGTTTCTGGTAGTATTCAGAGATAATCTCTTACATCTCTGTGGCATCAGTTGTTATTTCCCCTTTATCATTTCTGACTGAGGTTACTAGAGATTTTACTTTTTTATTTCTGGTTAGTCTGGCCAAAGGTTTATCTATTTTATTTATTTTGCCAAAAACCAACTCCTTGATTCATTAATTTTCTGAATGATTCTTTTGTTTTCAATTCATTAATCTCTGATTTAATTTTGGATATTTCTTTTCTTCTCCTGGGTTTAGGCTTAGATTGTTTTTCTTTTTCCAATTCCATAAGATGGCTTGTTGATGTGCTCTCTTTCTGTTTTTCGAATGTAGGCATCTAAAGCGATAAATTTTCCTCTCAGGACTGCTTTTGCTGTATCCCACAGGTTTTGGTAGCTTGTGTCTTCATTGTTATTATGCTCAAGGAAGTTAATGATTTCCTGTTTTATTTCTTCCTTCACCCAACTGTCATTCAGCATAAGATTGTTTAATTTCCATGCCTTTGTGTGAGGTTGAACGTTTTTGTTGGAGCTGAGTTCCACCTTTAGTGCCTTGTGGTCTGAAAAGATACAAGTAAAATTCAAATTCTTTTGATTCTGTTGAGGTTTGTTTTGTGTACTAGGATATGATTAATTTTGGAGAATGTTCCATGGGGCGATGAGAAGAATGTATATTCTTTATCTTTGGGATGGAGTGTTCTATATATGTCTATCAAGTACAGTTGTTCTAGGGCAGCAGTTCTCAACCTGTGGGTCAGGACCCATAGGAACTGTATTAAAGTGTTGTGGCATTAGGAAGGTTGTGAACCACTGTTCTAGGGTCTCATTTAAGTCTCATATCTTTGTTTAATTTCTGTTTAGATGATCTGTCCAGCTCTGTGAGAGGAGTGTTAAAGTCCCCTGTTATTATGGTGTTATAGGATATTATATTGCTCATACTAAGTAAGGTCTGTTTCAAGAATCTGGGAGCATTTAAGTTGGGTGCACAAATATTTAGAATTGAAATATCTTCTTGTTGTATTTTTGACAACATTTATTTTAAATCCTATAGCCCAGAGTATAACCATTTTGATATTTCATTTTTATGGGTCAGGGAGAGTTAATAGTGCTCCAGCGTCCTAGATCCCGGCCAGTGACTGAACCAGGTTGTGTGGAATCTCTTGGAAATTATGTACAGAGGCTCCAGCAAATTCAGAAGTGATCCACTGAAATTCAAAATGGCTCTGGAAGTGAAAATGAAGTGAAATGGATTCTTGTGAATGAATGGCATTCTGTTAAAGTAGCCACATTTTGAGACGTATATCAATAAGCTTTCCACTTCTGAGGTTAGGGTTCAGTGTGATGAACTAGCTAGCTTTCACCTAACCATATGTTCAAAATCTAGTGCATACTGTTTGGGGGATGCCTCTTTCTGGTTAGCACTGTTCTCAGTCAAGCTGTTGGAGTACACTATTGCCTGTCATTCCAATAAGCCCCCTCCTTTTCCCTGACAACCTGTCTTACAACTTCTTGTCCTCTATATGCAAAATCAATTTATTTTCCCTGTTATTGGCATTTATGCACAGCCATATTTCAAAGTATGTAAGTATATAAGCACTTTTCGTTAACTCTTTTTTTAAAATTAAGGAGTTTATATTTTAGATAAATTTTAGGTTTGCAGCAAAAATGTGAAGGATTTCCCACATAATTCTTTTCCCAATACACGTGTGGCTTCTTCTCTTGTTAGTATCCCCCATGACAGTGGTATGCTGTTATTATGATCAATTAACCTACAAGGGTACATCATCATCACCCAAAGTCCATAGTTTACATTAAGGTTTATTCTTAGTGTTTATAGACTATGGGTTGGGCACATATATAATGATATATACCCAGCAGTGTAGTACCAGACTATTTTGACTGCCTTAGAAAGTCTCTGTGCTCCACTTATTCTTCCCTCCCCATGCCCTAACCCTTGGTAACCAGTGGTCTCTTTACAATTTTCAGAAAATTTTCTTTCCATTATATCATACAGTATTTTCAGAGTGACTTCTTTCACTTAGTAATGTAATTTCCTGATATCTTTTCATGGCTTTGTAGCTCGTTTCTTTTTAGTGCTGAATACTAGTCTATCATCTGGTTGTGCCAAAGTTGATCTGTTCAAAATGTCATAGTGAAGGACATTTTGATTGCTTCCAAGTTTGGGCTATTATGAATAAAGGTTCCATGAACATCTATTCCCAGGTTTTTGTGCAGATATAAGTTTTCATTTCCTTTGGGTAAATATCAAGAAGCACAACTGTGTAATCATATAGTAAAAGTACATTTAGTTTGGTGAGAAACTTCCAAATTGTCTTCCAAAATAGCTGTACAATTATGTATTCCCACCAGCAGTGAATGAGAGTTCCTGTTACTCCACATCCTTGTGAGCCTTTGGTGTTGTTAGTGTTCTGAATTTTGGCCATGCTAAAAGCTGTGTAGTAGTATCTCATTATTTTACTCTGCATTTCCATGATAACGTACATTTTACCTAGGGGTAAGAGAACAGAAGTGTTTGTACATCAAATTTCAGGAGTCATTAGTAGAGGGCTGCTTCCCTAGAGAGTTAATTCTTTATTATTTCTGGCTTTCCACTTGTGAATGTGAGCACAGCAGCCTCCTGAGGTTCTGAAAAACATCTTTAGGCAAAGAAGTACAGATTTTGGCAAGGTCTGAGGGAGAGGGTGGGGTAATGACAGCATCTGCTGTATATACAAAGATACTCAAGGGTAAGAACTCTATTGTTGAAGTGATGCACATGGATCAGAGTTAGAAAGGACCCAAGAGATCACCTTGTGTGATTCTTTCATTTTATTCAGTTGAGGCTACTTGGAGCTAGAGGTAGTTTATAAGCATCACTCTGCTAGCTAGTGTTAGAGCTAGAACCAGAACCAGAAGCCAGTCTTGGACACTTGTTCAGTGCCTCTTATGGTGTCTTGCAGTAAGTGTTAGGTGACAAGAGGATTTGGTCTCTTTTATTCTTGGGTGGTCCTGCTGGCTTTGGAGGAACTGGGCCCACTTGGTGATTTGTTCCTTTTCCAGCTTTCTGTATCCCTTTGTACACACTACTCATCATTCTGTGCTTGTGTAGCTGTCTAGGTTGAGTATTGGTTTCCTTTTATCTGTTTGTGAGTCACTGATGATGGAGACATTATCCTTGCTTCTTTGTTTGCTGAGGGCTTAGCACATAGCAGACACCCAATAAGGGTTGACCAAATGATTGAGTGAATGAATAAGTGCTAGTGCATTACTCCCACATGAGGCAGATGGTTTCACTATTGTGTCAGTAGGGCATTTGTCATATTGATTTTTAAGAGAATACATAGTTTTATTCTGCTGAATAAAAAATTACACAAGATTTTTTTTCAAACCCATATATAGCACATTACCCAGAGTGAACCCTAATGTAAACCATGGACCTTGAGGAATAATGACGGGTCAATGCAGGCTCCTCCTTTATAACAAATGGACCACTCTGGTGGAGATGTTGATAGTAGGAGAGGGGCATGTATGTTGGGGGCTGCCGTATATACCTCCGACTCAATTCTGCTATGAACCTAAAACTTCTCTAAAAAGATAAAGCCTTGAAAAAATTTCTGTAAGAATAGATTAAAGAAGTGCTGAAAAAGATGAGATTACCCAGAAAAGCCAATTTAGGCTTCTGAGATGCAGGGATGCAATTAGAAAACGCTGACTTCTCAAGAATGTCACCTCTAGAGAAGGTCATCTCTAGGCATGGGACTCCTGTTTTTCCTGACCTGGTATAACCTAGCCAATGACTGCTCTGAGCCATTTGGCTGCACTGAGACATTTAGCTACATTGAGGCTTTTGGTCACTCCATGCCATGGACTCTCATGGATACATCAGACATTTATATTGCAAAACTGTGTTCCACACCCCCAATTTAAAAAAATACCAAAGCACTTCAAATCATTCCCATAACAAAAGAAAATCTATTATGCACCCAAGGAGATATTGTTTAGTTACATCTTATGTTTCTTTAAGTCAATCTATTGTCATGGTTGTGTGGTGCTAGGCTTGGGAGTTAGAACCAGTGCTGTAGCTGTTGGCCATCACAGGTTACTCCACTTGTAGAGCTCAGGGTGTGAGCAAACACCCAAGATTGGAAGAGGAAGGCACTGATATGGGCAGAATTTTTCATTGTGTTCAAAGACCACATTTTTTCATTGTCCCCATCCCATATGTTCTACCTAAATGCTTATTTTCAAGGTAAGCCCAGCCTAAAGGCTAAAAATAATGAACAAGCTTCCATTTTGTATCTTACTCTTGTGTGAATTGTAGGCTTAAATAGGAAGAGGGCACATTTTCTCTTAGAAATAAATACTCTAGGTTTATAACAAAGTATTTGAACTTAAAGCAATAGTTGTTAAATTTTGATTGACTTTAAATCAAATGACTTAAAATTCTTTCTCACACTAGCAATGAATTTTTATTGATTTTATCCCAGAGCCATCTTGGCCCCAAAGGTACCACTTAAAAATCATCTGACGGACTTAGGAGTACATAGTCTGTGACAGAAGATAAATGGAATTTTTATCTTTGTTTTTGTTTAAGGATAACTGAGACCTACATGGGAATAAAATTCCTTGATTTAAACCCCTTTCTCTGAAAATTCATGCATCTGCAACATGTTCTTTTAAACTCATTATTAGACTATGAATTTAAGAGAACAAAATAATATGGAGTCGAAACTATGACATTGAAGCTGTGATCATTACTTTCAAAGAAGAGTTTTAGAATTACTAAGAAGCTTCATAATGCAAAAATTATTTCCTTACATAAATTACAGAGTAGAAGAAAGCATTGGACATCCTTCAATTAGTTTTTTATTTTTATTTTTACAAATACATGCTTTTGTTAGGTTTCCACTTTTTGCCTTCACGAAATTAAAAAAGCTTAAAATGTAATAACAATAACAATGTTTAAGATAAGGACTAGAAACAAAAAATGTCGTAAAGAACCAATGGAGATAAATACATTCAGACGATTGCTACATCAAAATATTAAGGAATAATAATAATGCAAAGAAAGTAACATTCACATTGTCAAATAAGAGTTATGTCTGTCTATTATAGAATGCTTTGACTCTGAGATTCAGTATGGAGTCATCAGTTAACTTCTTACTATTTTTTTCCAAAGTCTCAAAAAATAGACAACTAATATATATAAATAAAAGTAAAAGATTATTTCAAAAAACAGATCATGCCAAATCTTACAGACAATAGAAAAAGAAGAAATACTTCCAAATCATTCTACTTAATCTGGATATACCCGATATTAAAATTGGAGAATAGAAAATTAGAGTAGAAAAAAGCATTGGAGAGCTCAGGGTGTGAGCAAACAACTAGTTTTTACAAAAATTAATAATAATAATAATAATAATAAAAGGAAGAAAAAGAAAAAAGAAAGAAAAATCCCCTTTGTTGTAGCAGGGATTCCTTTCCATGGCCCTGTTCCCCAAGTTTCAGGTCAATGAATGGGAACAAATACCAACTCATCTAAGAAATATCACGGGAAAACCTGCCTAACAAGCAGGTTTCATTCTTGTTAAAATGCATGAAGCATTAGAGAAGTCATTCCTAATTTGGTGTTTTTTGTTTTCTTTTTTTGAGTTGATGGCTACTATACTTTTGTGTTCTGCTTCACCGTTCATTGTAGACCAAGGACTGCCTATAAAAGTAGTCACACACACAGACCTACGATTACTATTGTGACTGACCCCGCCTGGGGTGCCTTGGAAATAAAGCTGAAATACCAACCTCCTGCATTTTCCCAGCATTATATTATGAAAAGTTTGAAATATACTGAGAAGTTGAAAGAATTATATAAACATTCGATTCATCATTTAGCTCTTACCATTACATAATATGTATACTGCATCTGTTTTATGTAGCATCTATCTACTCATTCCTCTATCCATCACCACATCTTTTTAAAAAATATATGTTTTTTTTCCTTTCTGAGACTGAGTCTCACTCTGTCACTCTAGGTAGAGTGCTGTGGCATCATCATAGCTCACAGCAACCTCAAACTCCTAGGTTCAAATGATCCTCTTGTCTCAGCCTCCCAAGTAGCTGGGACTATAAGCATGCACCGACATGCACAGTTCATTTTTCTATTTTTAGCAGAGACAGGGTTTCAAGATTATTCAGGTGGGTCTGGAACTCGTAAGCTTAAACAATCCACCTGCCTAGGCCTCCCCAAATGCTAGGATTACAGGTGTGAGCCACTGCGCCCGACCTAGAAAATTAATATTAAAGTAAGTTATAGACTCTTCCCTTCCCCCATGCACGTCAGCATGTGTATCATCACAATTCTGTTTTTTCCTTTCTGAGGTAAAATTCATACACAGTAGAATGCACATAGTGTAACTGTTCCATTTGCTGAGTTTTGACAAGTGTGTACCCCTACCCTGTTAAGACAGAGGATGTTACCACCACCTAGAAAGTTGCCCAGTGCTTCTTTTACCCAGAGGAAATCAGTGCTCTGAGTTTTTTTGCTGTAAATTAGCTTTGCCTTGCTGGCAAATAATGTTTTTTTAAAGCTATGAAATTAATCCATATTAAAGAGCACTTTAAAACAATATTTAAGAAAACATAATGGAGAAGATAAAATATGTAAAATGTTTTGTAGTCATTTTTACTTAAGTGTTTTCTCAATTAATTAAAAAGCTCTTTATAAATATCTTTTAATGGCTACAGAACTGTTGACTGTTTAACAAGCTGCTATAGACCTATAATGGCTCTAAAGGTACTTTTCTCTCTTAATGGAATCTGATCCACCTGGAAGGTGGGTGGAGTCAGTGAACAGGCCTGGAGGCAGATGGGCTGGCTTGCAAAGAAGTGCTAATTTTAATTGCTGGGGTCATTTTCTTCCTCCTCTTCTGCTGAGCTGCTTATGCCTGGGCTCTTGGCTTCCCCAGTGAAGTCCCTTTCTCCTCCCCCTTTTGTCTTATTCCTTGCTAAATCCCTAAATCCCCTTTTGATTATGCCCAGTTCCAAAGGGAATCTGAAGCATTTCTAACAAATGTTCCCTTGGTTTTTGTCACCCAGGAGCTGAATGTGACAAGCTGCAGTGGTTCTGGGCTCACAGGGTACGAGGGCTCACAACTGCAGTGCCCCTGTGTAGTTGGCTGACAGCAGAAGATATAAGTTGGTTCGGGGTTATGGATGTGGCATTCTGTCTGTAGTACAAGGATCTTCAAGGTGCCTCACCAAAATACCTGTCCTCGCAAGTAATTAATTGATAACTTTAAAAAAATAATAACTAACACTTCTTGTTCCTGAACACAAAGCACTGTGTAAATGCTATATCTGCATTAATTATTCTAACTCCCAGAACAACTCTACAAGTTCAGTGTGTATTCTTATTATTTTCTTCATTTTGCTGATGAGAAAATTTAGGAGCAGTGAGGTTAAGTGATTTGCCTAACTTCATATACATAGTGAGTAGGAGCCTGGATTGGAATCTGGACAATGGGATTTCAGTATGATTGCCCTTTGCCTTATACTTAATATAAATGGATAACAAAAGATAAATATAAGTCACATTTAAGCACCTCTTATAACTGCAGAAGTCAAGCATGGCTCAAGTATTACAATTTTACTACAGTTTTTTTCTGTCTTAAAATGTATATACATTTTTTTGGCACCCTCTATATGTATCATCTATATATCAACTGAAAAATTTATTATATGTTAATTAGTATGACGTGTTTACATAATGATATAGTGCCTTGACAATTTATTTCCTTTAGAAAAATTGGATGACGAAACACTCTTTACGAGTAATTTATCTCATCAATAGTTTTCATGCAAAAGTAAATTATACTCCCTGACAAAACTGAAACAACTCCAAATTGTATTATTAAAACATAAAGCAAAAATTAAATCTGCTCTAGAACAACTCTAATTGGAAGGGTTATTTTTTTCCTTTGTGTACACGTTTATTTTTATTGTAACAAAGCAACTTGTACACTTTTAACGTTTAAAACTGAGCATCATCTTTCCTTTCTAGTGAAACAAAAAGAAAATTTAAAAATAAACAGGAACAAAATTACAATAGAGAATGTCAATTCCAAATAAGATCCTACAGGTTCTGCTGATTCTCCCATTTGAGTGGCAGGGCTCAAGTCATCATTAAGAGATAATTTATTTATTTATTTATTTATTTATTCATTTATTTATTTATTTTTCTTTTGTGGTTTTTGGCCAGGGCTGGGTTTAAACTCGCCATCTCCAGCATATGGGGCCAATGCCCTACTCCTTTGTGCCACAGGCGCCGCCCAAGGGAGAATTTATTTTAAAGGTGTCATCTTAAACTGCAAGGATGTCCATTAAACATCACAATTAAACATGCCAAAGGAGAAGCCATATTGTCAAAATGCCCACTTAACCCACCCAAATATCTCAAACCTGCCCTCTGCTGACCTTCTATACCCTATTTTTTAAAGTTTTTTTTTTCTTTTATTAAACAAGAGAAAGTAGACAGATACATGTTGGTAAATGCTAACTGTCCATATTCACATAGAGACACAGTGTACTCTCTGAGCCCAATATACAGAGAAAGGAAGAAAAAATCTGGAATTCTATGCACCACTACTCAGGGGCCTAAGCATCCTCCACCTTCCAGCAGAGGGAAGTGAGCAGGTTTTTCTTTTTTCCCACAGAGCTTTGTGGTGTTGCTTCCATACAGTTTTTGTTGAGACAGGAAGGGATAAAAATGATTTAGAACAGAAACAAGTAGAGATTATTTTCCCATTGTATTCTGCTCAAGGTATTTCTCCCCAAAATAAGTTGAGAATCATAGTGTAGAGAAAAGAGATCTCAAGAACAGGGCGACTCTACTATGAAACTAATTTATAGCTTTCATATGAAAGCTATAACCGGATTATAACCTAAGAATATGGGGAAAGGGAAAAGGGAGGGGAGGGGAGGGAGGAGGATGGGTGGAGGGAGACTGTTTGGTGGGACCACACCTACGGTGCATCTTACAAGGGTACATGTGAAACTTACTAAATATAGAATATAAATGTCTTAACACAGCAACTAAGAAAATGCCAGGAAGTCTATGTTAACCAGTTTGATGAAAATATTTCAAATTATGTATAAAACCAGTGCATGGTGCCCCATGATTGCATTAATGTACACAGCTATGATTTAATTAAAAAAAAAAAAGAACAGGGCGACTGAGCACAAGAGGAATAAAAGAAAAAAGACTGCAACTTGCTTCCAGGGACTAGAGAAATTTTGTTTGTTTTTTTATTGTTGGGGATTCATTGAGGGTACAATAAGCCAGGTTACACTGATTGCAATTGTTAGGTAAAGTCCCTCTTGCAATCATGTCTTGCCCCCATAAAGTGTGACACACACCAAGGCCCCAGCCCCCTCCCTCCATCCCTCTTTCTGCTTCCCCCCCCATAACCTTAATTGTCATTGTCCTCATATCAAAATTGAGTACATAGGATTCAAGCTTCTCCATTCTTGTGATGCTTTACTAAGAATAATGTCTTCCACTTCCATCCAGGTTAATACGAAGGATGTAAAGTCTCCATTTTTTTTTTTTTTTTTTTTTTGTAGAGACAGAGTCTCACTTTATGGACCTGGGTAGAGTGCCATGGCATCACACAGCTCACAGCAACCTCCAACTCCTGGGCTTAAGCTACTTCTCCCGAGTAGCTGGGACTACAGGCGCCCGCCACAACGCCCGGTTGTAATTCAGCAGGGGCCGGGTTTGAACCCACCACCCTCGGTATATGGGGCCAGCACCTTACCGACTGAGCCACAGGCGCTGCCCTTGTCTCCATTTTTTATTAATAGCTGAACAGTATTCCATGGTATACATATACCACAGCTTGTTAATCCACTCCTGGGTTGGTGGGCATTTAGGCTGTTTCCACATTTTGGCAATTGTAAATTGAGCTGCAATAAACAGTCTAGTACAAGTGTCCTTATGATAAAAGGATTTTTTTCCTTCTGGGTAGATGCTCAGTAATGGGATTGCAGGATCAAATGGGAGGTCTAGCTTGAGTGCTTTGAGGTTTCTCCATACTTCCTTCCAGAAAGGTTGTACTAGTTTGCAGTCCCACCAGCAATGTAAAAGTGTTCCCTTCTCTCCACATCCACGCCAGCATCTGCAGTTTTGAGATTTTGTGATGTGGGCCATTCTCACTGGGGTTAGATGGTATCTCAGGGTTGTTTTGATTTGCATTTCTCTAATATATAGAGATGATGAACATTTTTTCATGTGTTTGTTAGCCATTCGTCTGTCATCTTTAGAGAAGGTTCTATTCATGTCTCTTGCCCATTGATATATGGGATTGTTGGCTTTTTTCATGTGGATTAATTTGAGTTCTCTATAGATCCTAGTGATCAAGCTTTTGTCTGATTGAAAATATGCAAATATCCTTTCCCATTGTGTAGGTTGTCTCTTTGCTTTGGTTATTGTCTCCTTAGCTGTACAGAAGCTTTTCAGTTTAATGAAGTCCCATTTGTTTCTTTTTGTTGTTGTTGCAATTGCCATGGCAGTCTTCTTCATGAAGTCTTTCCCCAGGCCAATATCTTCCAGTGTTTGTCCTATGCTTTCTTGGAGGATTTTTAATGTTTCATGCCTTAAATTTAAGTCCTTTATCCATCTTGAATCAATTTTTGTGAGTGGGGAAAGGTGTGGGTCCAGTTTCAGTTTTTTATATGTAGACATCCAGTTCTCCCAACACCATTTATTGAATAGGGAGTCTTACCCCCAAAGTATGTTCTTGTTTGGTTTATCGAAGATTAGGTGGTTGTAAGATGTTAGTTTCATTTCTTGGTTTTCAATTCGATTCCAAGTGTCTATGTCTCTGTTTTTGTGCCAGTACCATGCTGTCTTGACCACTATGGCTTTGTAGTACAGACTAAAATCTGGTATACTGATGCCCCCAGCTTTATTTTTGTTACTAAGAACTGCCTTAGCTATACGGGGTTTTTTCCGGTTCCATACAAAACGCAGAATCATTTTTTCCAAATCTTGAAAGTACGATGTTGGTATTTTGATAGGAATGGCATTGAATAGGTAGATTACTTTCGGAAGTATAGACATTTTAACAATGTTGATTCTTCCCATCCATGAGCATGGTATGTTCTTCTATTTGTTAAAATCCTCTGCTATTTCCTTTCTGAGAATTTCATAGTTTTCTTTATAGAGGTCCTTCACCTCCTTCGTTAGGTATATTCCTAGGTATTTCATTTTCTTTGAAACTATGGTGAAGGGAGTTGTGTCCTTAATTAGCTTCTCATCTTGACTGTTATTGGTGTATACAAAGGCTACTGACTTGTGGACATTGATTTTATATCCTGAAACATTACTGTATTTTTTGATGACTTCTAGGAGTCTTGTGGTTGAGTCTTTGGGGTTCTCCAAGTATAAGATCATGTCGTCAGCAAAGAGGGAGAGTTTGACCTCCTCTGCTCCCATTTGGATTCCCTTTATTTCCTTGTCTTGCCTAATTGTATTGGCTAGAACTTCCAGCACTATGTTGAATAGTAAAGGTGACAGAGGACAACCTTGTCTGGTTCCAGTTCTAAGAGGAAAAGCTTTGAGTTTTACTCCATTCAGTAAAATATTGGCTGTGGGTTTGTCATAGATAGCTTCAATCAGTTTTAGAAATGTGCCACCTATGCCTATACTCTTCAGTGTTCTAATTAGAAAAGGATGCTGGATTTTATCAAATGCTTTTTCTGCGTCTATTGAGAGGATCATGTGATCTTTATTTTTGCCTCTGTTAATATGGTGGATAACGTTTATGGACTTGCGTATGTTAAACCAGCCTTGCATCCCTGGGATGAAGCCTACTTCATCATGATGAATGACTTTCTTGATGATAAGCTGTAATCTATTGGCTAGGATTTTGTTGAGAATTCTTGCATCTATATTCATGAATGAGATTGGTCTGAAATTCTCCTTTTTGTTTTGGTCTTTTCCTGGTTTTGGTATCAGGGTGATGTTTGCTTCATAGAATGTGTTGGGGAAGATTCCTTCTTCCTCAGTTTTTTGGAATAATTTCTGCAGTACAGGAATAAGCTCTTCCTTGAAGGTTTGATAGAATTCTGGAGTGAAGCCATCTGGACCAGGGCATTTTTTGGTTGGAAGCTTTTTTATTGTTTCTTTGATCTCAGTGCTTGAAATTGGTCTGTTCAGGAGCTCTATTTCTTCCTGGCTGAGTCTAGGGAGAGGGTGTGATTCCAAATATTGATCCATTTCCTTCACATTGTCAAATTTCTGGGCATAGAGTTTCTGGTAGTATTCAGAGATGATCTCTTGTATCTCTGTGGGATCAGTTTTTGTTTCCCCTTTATCATTTCTGATTGAGGTTACTAGGGATTTTACTTTTCTATTCCTCATTAGTCTGGCCAATGGTTTATCTATTTTATTTATTTTTCCAAAAACCAACTCCTTGTTTCATTAATTTTCTGAATGATTCTTTTGTTTTCAAATTCATTGATCTCTGATTTGATTTTGGATATTTCTTTTCTTCTACTGAGTTTAGGCTTAGATTGTTCTTCTTTTTCCAATTCCATAAGATCGCTTGTGAGACTGTTGATGTGCTCTCTTTCTATTTTTCTAATGTAGGCATCTAAAGTGATGAATTTTCCTCTCAAAACTGCTTTTGCCATATCCCACAGGTTTTGGTACCTTGTGTCTTCATTGTTGTTATGCTCAAGGAATTTGATGATTTCCTGTTTTATTTCTTCCTTCACCCATCTGTTATTCAACAGAAGATTGTTTAATTTCCATGCCTTTGTGTGGGGTCAAGCATTTTTGTTAGAGTTGTGTTCCACCTTTAGTGCCTTGTGGTCTGAGAAGATACAAGGTAAAATTTCAATTCTTTTGATTCTGTTGATATTTGTTTTGTGTCCCAGGATATGATCAATTTTGGAGAATGTTCCATGGGGTGATGAGAAGAATGTATATTCTTTATCTTTGGGGAGGAGTGTTCTATATGCATCTATCAAGCACAGTTGTTCTAGGGTCTTATTTAAGTCTCTTATATCTTTAATTTCTTTGTTTAGATGATCCTTCCAGCTCTTTAAGAGGAGTGTTAAAGTCCCCTGTTATTATGGTATTATCAGATATTATATTGCTCAGACTGAGTATGGTCTGTTTCGAGAATCTGGGAGCATTTAAATTGGGTGCATACATATTTAGAATTGAAGCGTGTTCTTGTTGTATTTTTCCCTTGACCAATATAAAGTGACCGTCTTTGTCTTTTTTGACTTTAGTTGCTTTAAATCCACATGTATCTGAAAATAAGATTGCAACTCCTCTTTTCTTCTGAATTCCATTTGCCTGAAAAATTGTCTTCCAACCCTTGACTCAGAGCTTTAATTTGTCTTTTGAAGCCAGGTGTGTTTCTTGCAGACAGCAAATGGATGGCTTGTGTTTTTTAGTCCAGTCAGCCAATCTATGTCTCTTCGGTGGGGAATTCAAGCCATTAACATTTATTGAGATAATTGATAAGTGTGGTACTATTCTATTCGTCTTATTTTGTGAGAGTCCATTGCTTAGTTTTATCTTTTGCATCAGTGTGGACGTTAGGTTCTGTCCTTTAATTTTCTGAGTTCTTACTTTGCTGCTGATCCATTGTGGTGGTCAGGGTGCAGAACAGGTTGAAGTATTTCCTGTAGAGCTGGTCTTGTTGTGGCGAATTTCCTCAATGTTTGTATATCTGTAAATGATTTGATTTCTCCATCAATTTTTAAGCTTAGCTTAGCAGGGTACAGAATTCTGGGCTGGAAATTGTTCTGTTTAGTAGATTAAAGGTAGATGACCATTGTCTTCTTGCTTGGAAAGTTTCATTAGAGAAGTCTGCGGTCACTCTGATGGATTTGCCCCTGTAGGTCAACTGGCGCTTACTCCTGGCAGCTTGCAGAATCTTTTCTTTTGTCTTGACTTTGGACAGGTTCATCACAATGTGTCTTGGAGAAGCTCGGTTAGAGTTGAGGCAACCTGGGGTCCGATATCCCTCTGAAAGCAGTGTGTCAGAATCTTTGCTGATTTTTGGGAAATTTTCTGTTATAATATTCTCTAGTATGGCTTCCATTCCTCTGGGGCATTCTTCTTCTCCTTCTGGGATTCCTATAACTCGTATGTGGGCACACTTCATAAAGTCCTATAATTCTGACAGTGAACGTTCTGCTTTCTCTCTCTTCTTTTCTGCCTCTTTTACTATCTGAGTTATCTCAAAAACTTTGTCTTCTACCTCTGAAATTCTTTCTTCTGCATGGTCTAACCTGTTGCTGATACTTTCCATTGCATCTTTAAGTTCCCTAATTGACTGTTTCTGTTGCTTCAGCTCTGCTATATCCTTTTTATATTCTTCATATCGTTCATCTCTTATTTGATTATGTTTTTAGATTTCCTTTTGGTTATTTTCCACTTTATTAGCAGTTTCCTTCATTGTTTCCATCATTTTTTTCATTGTTCTCAACATATGTATTCTAAATTTCCTTTCTGTCATTCCTAACATTTCTTTATAGGTGGAAACCTCATGGTCCCTTGGCGGAGTTGTTCTGGACTGGTTCTTCATGTTGCCTGGAGTTTTCTGCTGATTCTTCCTCATGAGTGATTTCTTTTATCTGTTTCCTTGCCCTAATTTTCCTTTCACTTCATCTTGGTCTTTAAGTTCTCGTGCCTGTGGACTAAGGGTTCGATGAGTTCTTTTGGTACAGGACCAGAAGGGTGAGAAGGTTGAAGAGCAAGAAAGGGATGAAAGAAAGGAGGATTGAGTGATAGGAAAAAAACAAAATAGAGAAAGGAGAGGGGGTGGGTAAAAGGAATATTGACAAAAAGAAGAGAGGCACAGAAAGAGGGAGATAGAGCAATATAGGTGTACAGTAGAGTACTTTGACACAACCTTAAAAAAAAACCCACCTTCTGGGGGTTCCCAGAACCCTCTGGGGGTTCCCTTGAGGTCAGCAGCTGTTTGCTAACCTGATCAGACACAGTACCCCACCTCCACCAAGTAGAGAGGAAGGACAAAAATGTTATAAATCAAACCAAAACAAGCAAACAAATCTTTACGGGATACAATTGGGTGAAAACTCAAATAATAGTGGTAGAAACACTAGCAAAAATGAAGTCCTAGCTATTGAAAAAGGCAGCAATGGGAAAGTATAATTAAACTAGAAAAATTGAGAGAGAAAAAGGATCTGTATGGAAAAGGTTGAAATTAAAAAACAAAACAACATCAAAATAAACAAAAAAAACAACCAAACTACTAAAGAAAAAAAAAAAAACACAACCAAAAACAAAGCAGTATGATATGTTGTTGAATATTGTCTGGGCAACACGTGGTCTTCTGGGATATGAGATGTTAATCACAGTTCTGATACGACTGGAGGCTGCTGATTTCTCAAACCCCAGCAGGTAGACACCCTAAATCTCTCTTCAGCCCACTTAAAAGGCACTTTGAACTTGTAAACTTGCTGAGCAGAGGCTTTCCCGGGAAAGTGCTTGTCTCTGCAATCACCGCTTAAGTGGCTATCCACTTACCCAGTGTGCCAAAACCGGTCTCACTCTGCCCCTGAGGGTTAGGGCTTCAAGGCGGCTCAGATCCCACCCTTAGGCTACTCGGTGGCTGGGTTACCAGCTCCCACCCGATTCTAGCTCTGTGACTCTGAGGGCGGAGCTTGCCGGGTCAGATTGCTCACAATGGCTCCCTGTGACCCACAGCCAAACACTATTAGCTCCGTCTGGCTCAGCGGCTCAGACTGGGGCCCTAGACAACAGCCAAAGTTCTCCACACTCCCACTCAGGCTCTCCCCAAGGCAGTTCAACTGGGTGCCAAGTCCAAAGACACCAAAACAGTTCACAGGTAAGGCCTTTCCAGTTTGCAGTCTCACTGCTACTGAACTTACAGTTGCGGGTGGGTTTAGACCGATGGAATACATGCGACCACTTGCCGTTTTCCCACTGTTTCAGTCCTCCTCTTGGGGTCCAGAAGTCTCTTGCTGACTCCCTGTATCCTCACAGGGGTGATGATAGGCAGATCCCATGAGCCAGAGATGCCTGGAGTCCTATCTCCCCAGACTCACAGTGCCCAGATGCAAGGAAGCTGTTATTCGGCCGCCATCTTTCTTCTGATTCCACTAGAGAAATTTTTTAAAAGGTTGGAATCCATAAGTGTTCTGTTGGTCATCTTCCCCTTCATCCTCCTCTCCTTCCTCCCCTTCATCATCATCTCCTCCTCCTCCTCCTTCTCCTTCTTCATCATCCATATCAGGAACAAAGTCATATTGTAATGGATTTGGCCAAATACCATCTTTGATGGCCTCTCCTAATCATCTGCGCCTGCATCAGAATGGTCAGTAAAGCAGGTACAGAAGCTCTCTGGTTCCTCATGCTGCCTCTTCCCACTGGCTTTATTCTGTGTCTGACTGGAACGGTTGGTGAAATCCTTTCCAGATTTCCATTTGATTTCAGTGGACTTTGAAGATGGATCACCACTCTTGTTCAGATGAAATTCTTTGGAGAGAATTTTATTTTCAAAGTAAGGGTTTTCATCAAAATAAAAATCTGTTCTGTAACCTGACTTAATATCTTCAAATTCTGTCACTTCAACTCTGGTCAAATAATGCAGTGCCTCTTCATCCTCCTCCCCAACCAGTGTGGACACTTGTGGATGGTTGACAAATGTTGTTAGCCCCAAAATTTGGCATTTGGGCACTCAATTCTGACCTCTTCTGAAAAAATGGTTGGCAGAGTTTGTTCTATTTCTGTTCTACTTTCAAAATCTCCTCACTGACTTGTTCATTAAGTCTATTTCATTTTGTACTTCATCAATACATTCAATTGCTTCCTGCTGTTCTTTTTCTCTGTGGTCTTGTGGGCCCATTGTGGTTGGAGTTGAGCTCCTTTTTACTGACTTTGGCCCCCCGCACGGACTTGGTGCTTCTGTAGTGGTGGTGGGGGCGGGAGAGTGGGGAGGGAAAGAGAAGGAAGGTCGAAGGGGGCCGGCAGGCTTCCCCTCAAGCCACAGGCACAGGTGCTCGCTACGTCCGGCGCCATCTCCTGTTTCTTGTTTTTTTGTTTTTTTGAGACGGAGTCTCGCTATGTCACCCTTGGTAGAGTGCTATGGCGTTACAGCTCACAGCAACCTCAAACTCTTGGGCTTAAACGATTCTCTTGCCTCAGCCTCCCAAGTAGTAGCTGGGACTATAGGTGCCTGCCACAATGGCTATTTTGTTGCTGTTGTTGTTGTTGTGTTGTTGTTGTTGCAGTTGTCATTGTTGTTTAGCAGGCCCAGGCACCAGCCTTGGTGTAGGTGTATGTAGTTGGTGTCCTAACCACTGAGCTATGGGCACGGAGCCAGCAAGGGCTATTTTGAATGCAAACATCATCTTTAACTTCCTAATGGTTGTGACCTTTTTGTTCCAATGGTAACAAAAACTGAGAGCTGAGCCCTAACTTACAGAAGTGTACAAATGTAGTCAGAACCCCAGTAAGTCCCTTTATCAGATAATGGTTTATATAACTCAAGAAATCCTTGGTTTCTTAAAGGCTTTTACATGCAGTTGATGTTGTATTGCTTCCTTTGTTCTTAAAGCAGTGAGTTCATACTGGCAAGATTTTTATCATTGGTACTTTCTATGGTGTCAAGATTATGATTACAGATCTACATTTCTGTTTGAAGGGTTACTGAGTTGAAGGACCTTATAAAAGAGTTCTGTGACATTTCTGATTGTCTTCAGAGTTCTCCTTGCATAAGAACTTTCTCTAGTAAAGAAAAGTTGGCATCATCCTTGCATCAGTCAGGAAAAGCTAGATTATGCTGTGATAAGGGGAATAAAGGTTTGTTTTTTGCTCTTGTCCATCTTGGATGGATGGGCCATTCTGCTGGACAGCAGCATCATGCTGGCAGATTCCAGGACTAGCAACTTTCACAGAAGAAAGAAATAGAAGGTGGTGAAGCATGCCCACGATCATAAAGCCACTGATGACATTTCATGGGCAAAGCCAACAGCTCCACAAGAGGGGGAGTCGCAATTTTACATTTTTGGAAGGAACAAACATTTGTGAACTACCCTCTTGATAATTACAATTGACTTTCTTTAATCTCTTTTTCCCAGAGTAGGGTTGTAGCGAAAGTAGTTTTAGTTTTCTGTCTGCCTCTCTGATGGCCCAGCCCCTAGGTCTGATGAAGTTGACAGTAATTCTTCTAGTAGTTGGCAAGGCTTCTTTCAGATTTGTCCACAGAATCTTAAATATCAATATATGCCAAATGCAAAAGACAATGAGTCTCTATGAGTTTTCCATCCAAAGGAGCAAAATCAGATGTGTTGTTAATTATTATAAGTATACTTTCTATACATAGGGTCCGTAAAGAACTGTTTGGGAAATACATTTAACATCATTTTGAAGATACCGATGTTTTTACCAATTTTCTCAAAGGTGAAAACAAAAGAGGAATCTGTCTCTGAGCATGTGTACGTGTATACGACAGATAAAAACCAAACCTGAGCTTTATCAGTAATTCCATCCAGTTGTCTGGGTAGGGAAAATGGTGTAGCTTCTTCATGGCCTGCTTCAAAATTGCAGATGACATGCCCGATGGGGAGGAAAGTCTCCAGGACAGGGCTATGGTTTCAGTTTTCTCCCTCTGACCCAAGTTATCATGTAAGATAGCCATTTCTAGGATGCATGACTTTATCAAGAGTTCTCTGATCATGCTTCTCAATGTGTAAAGTTTCTTTATGGAATGTTTAAAGATAAGGACTTTATGTTGAATTAACTCCAAGGCTTAGTAAAGTAAGACTTTACTAAGGCTTTTCACAAAGAAATCATACAGCTGGTAGAATTTTCTAAGTGTGTAAGAGGTAAGATGCTCTTTTAGCTTTTCTGATTTTGTACATCCAACAGGAAGAAATGTGTCATATAAAAGCACTGTGGCTTTTATGCCCATTGTATTTGGTGATAAATATATGAAGACCCATATTTTGTGTCTTTGCCAATTTCTAGCTGAAGCGTGGGTTAGTGGTAAGCAAGGAGAATCTCTTCGGTGTTCATAATGCCACTGCGTGCTGTCTTTCTTCTGTCTCCCACAGTAACTATTGTTGGGTTAATAACGTGGTGGTGATGATGGCAACTATACTTTAAATGACATAGGTATTCCATATCCATATCAATCATGCAACTACAGCCTTGCACAACCATATGGACACAACCAAAGCCTTATTAAAAATAATTAAAAATGAAAATACATTTTTTATGAAGGCAAAATCGAAGCAACGGAAAGAAACAAAAATATGTATTTGTGCTTGATATTTGTGTCCCCTCCAAATTAACATTGCTTAGAAAAACACAATTCCTCTTTAAATAATTTTGATGCCATTTTTATACTAATGAACTACAATTTGGGGGTATAAAATCTTTTTTTATAATCAGATAACATAGAATTTATTACTTTTTAATTTTTTTTAAGTAAATTTATTTCAGGTTAATGTGAGGGTATAAGCAACCAGGTCAAAATACTTGATTTTGTTAAGTAGAGTTTATCTTGTAATTATGTCCCACACACAAAAGGTGTGTCAAACACTACCTCCCATTCCCATGCCTATTCAGTGAGAGCACCCCCACCCTACCCCCATTACCCTTCCCCCAAGTTGAAGTGAAATCTTTTGTAATATCCTGGATGGAGTTGAAACACATTCTTTTTAGTAAAGTATCACAAGAATGGAAAAGCAAATATCCAGTGTACTCACTATTAATATGAAGCCAATGCATGCCAAAATAGGAAAATAAAATCTCTTAAAAAAAACTGATGTGATCCAATTTTTTTTTGCACACTTTCAGCTGTTAAGGATTCTCTGTTGATGGATGCCAGATTACAGAAAAAGCCATTAAAGCTCTAATTAAAAAGCAGGGAAGTGGGTAATATGTTAAACTTCTCATTTAAATATTACCTTACACTTATGCACTGTATATCAGCTGACAGAGTGCATTCTTAAATGTTATTTGTATTATGATACTTGGTATTTTCATCAAGTGCCCATTGGACTAGGCTTTGCCTCTGTTTATTAGTTGAGTAAACCGAGATCCAGAGACATTAAGTGATCTGTTAATGGGCACAGAGTAAATTACAGAACCATCCTTCCAGTTTCAAGTATCATGCTCTTTGTGGTATAGCACAACTCCAAGCAAACATTTTGAAAATGTCCTCTCCTCCTGTTTCAGACCTCATTCACTGGAGAGCAAAGCTTATCACAAATACATTTTTCCCCAACGTGATTTGATTTCCAGTGTCTTGAGCTGAAAGAGTTAATAGTATGTGTGTACTGTACCATTACGTAAAGATCATCAAATGACTGTATTTTCAGGAGCTATCATTCTCTCACACTTTGAAAAAGAAATTATCCACCCACCAGAGTAGAATGATCAGGAGCAGATGCAGGAAGGCGCTGCAGACATGTAGGACCCACATGGTACCACTGGTGAGATTTGACTTCGGCAGCCTGAAGGTTCATCAGGCTGGGTTTGAGGAATCTACAGATAAGGTGGCATCAGAGACCTGTGTCTGGTGTCTCAGGGCAGCAGCTGTTGCTCCACACTCTATAGGAAACATTTAGAAAGAACCTTAATGGAAAGTTCCTTCAATATTTCTGAGGTGGAATGACTGAAGTTGACAGATTTTCACTCTAATTTGAGTTGGCTCCCGATCTGTGGACAATTCAAAAGGAATCTAGTACATTTTCCCTGAGGTGGAGAGCAAATGCACAGGCAACCCTTGCACAAGGAGAGCCTTCATCCCTGCAGTAACTCAGTAACTCCCTGTGGAGAAAAGCTGTTGTCTTCTCTTCAACTTTTTGTTTGGCTTAAAATACATTTTCCCAAGGCCAGCAGCCTGGGAAAATCTAATTAAATAGTATATTACAGATAATGTGTTAAAAAACATGGCAAATGATTTAGCCCTGACATGAGAGTTTGATTCATTCTCAAGAATCAGTTTGAAACATCTCCACTTTGATCAACTTTCTTCTTTATAATTTTATAAGTCACAAAGTCTTAAAAACAAAGCACTGTCCTAAAGGCTATGTGTTTCTGAAGAGTAGCATGGGATACTCTAGAAAATTGCTTCAGATTGTGGTTAGTTTGATGCCTTAGACTTTCTACTTTCCAAGGAGGAAAATATTCTACTAGATGAACCCAAGTAATCAATTTGTTAAAATGAAGAAGTATTGGCTAGATTATAATTTGTTTACAGAATACCTATCATCTTACCCATTGACATATTAATCATTTTTTCTTCACATTCTTACTTCTCTTTAAAGTCTTTGAGTTGTAGGAAAAGAAGATAGGAATCACATAAACCTCTTTATCATTTATTCAAGTTTGGAAAAATTATATACTTTCTGAGCTGTGATTATCTTATTTATAAAGTGTGGGCCATAAAGAAGGTGGGAAGGTGTTGTGGGAGGTGTTGTGAAAATGTTAAGAGGTAACGTATATAAAACCCTAGTGACTAGTACTTAATATGTGCTCAGTAACTGCTATTTTAATGGTTTTCTTCCAGCCTGCACTGATTATTCCCTTTTCTGAATGCCTATATCACATACTGTACATTCCCCTGTATTTCTGCAAAGATAACTCTGTCTCTTTAACTAAGGCGTAAAGCAAGAGGATCTTATGCACCTACAGGATTTGACACAATGCAGGAACTAATTTGGAGAAACACCACGAAACCTCCTAAAGTCAACAGGCTGTGCATTGGGCAACAGCTTGGTTAGTGGTAGAACACACTGAGGAGTGTGGCCCGTGTGATAAAAAAGGCTATAAAGGCCAATAAAAATCTCACAAATTGAATTCTGATTGCCAAAGTATACGAGTAAATTAAGAAGCCCAACATTCCTAAAATAAATTGGCAGCTAAGCTGTGGTTTCTCCAAATTATCTCAAGTCTTTTGAATATTGGTCTTTGAATGACTTTGACATAAAGTCAACATTAAATGGAAAGATAAAATTAGAAATGAAATCTTGGCAGGGAATTCCCAAACGGTCCATGTTGCCACAGTTTTGGTCATTCAAAGACCAATATTCTCATCTTCATTCACTTTGGAATGTTAATTTGGTTCAGAAAAGGTCCAGTATATTTTTCCTATTTCTTTGTTAAAGCTATTACTGTTTGGATATATTTTCTTCTAATTGTTGTTAATGAATAGTTGTTATCTTTTTTAAAATGTAGCTTTATCGTATTTAGTATTTTAGCAAATATTTTCCTCAGTATTGAAAAGTTACGGCATCATTTTAATGTTTGCAATATTCATTAGCTATTTCCTGAATTTTGGACATTTATACATTTTTAATATTTTAAAGTAAATGTTGCCTCAGTGTAGATTCTTATCTCCCGTTGTATGACTGTATATTTTGGCTAATGGGATTTCTAGGTCTAGACAAATGAAAAAAAAAATCTTAAAATCTTGATTCACATCTCTCTAAATAGTCTCAAAGACTATTACACTCCATCAACAGACTGCTATTTGGTGGTGGGGTAGGAAATTAAGGTAGGGGGACAAAATGGACTTCATGATTTTACTAAGGAAAAAATATGCTTATATTGTTGCATGATTGTTTTAATATTATTTTATTTGATTACTGGTTTTTTCTTTATCCATTAGCTATTTGTATTTCTTTGATTGTAAGTTTCCTATTTAGGTTCTCCTGATGACATAGTGTATTTTTTTGTTGTTGTTACTCAGTTAATTAATATAAAGTTTCTTTCTTTTTTTTTTTTTTTTTTGCAGTTTTTGGCAGGGGTTGGGTTTGAACCCGCCACCTCCAGCATATGGGGCCGGTGCCCTACTCCTTTGAGCCACAGGCACCGCCCCTAAAGTTTATTTCTTTTTCAGATTAGATCTCTCCATTTCAATGTAAATATGAAGAATGTTTTTATTTTATTTTTTTAATTAGTATTAGATCATAGCTGTGTACATTAATGCGATTATGGGGCACCATACACTGGTTTTATAAACAGTTCAACACATTTTAATCACACTGGTTAACATGGCTTTCCTGACATTTTCTTAGTTATTGTGTTAAGACAATCATATTCTGCATTCACTAAGTTTCACATGTACCCTTGTAAGATGCATCGCAGGTGTAATCCCACCAATCACCCTCCCTCTACCCAACCTCCCCACTCCCTTCTCTCCCTCTCCCCCTTCCCCATATTCTTAGGTTATAACTGGGTTATAGCTTTCCTATGAAAGCCATAAATTAGTTTCATAGTAGGGCTGAGTACATTGGATACCTTTTCTTCCATTCTTGAGATACTTTACTAAGAAAAATGTTTGTTTTTTAAATCTTTTATTCTATTTCAATATTAGATACACTGAATACATCTAAAAGTTTTTTACCCAGAAATAAATGTTTCAATTTTTGGCTGACTGTGATATCTAAATATCATTATTCACTTCAGTGATAAAACAAAAATATAATAAAAATAAGAAGAAAAGACTCCTCAACAATTCAGGAGGCAGTGATTATAACTTAACAGTGGAGATTTCCTAGGATTCTGGGCAAAAATCTTCCTTCTTCTTGTTTCATGTGCTTTGAAAATTCTGAAACTGTGAAATATTACTTACGTAAATTTCAGTCATCTTACTTCTTTGCCCCCTTTCTAACCAGCACATGTAAATTATAGGCTGAATTATTTAGTGCATTACTTCTTGTAAAGAAAACATTTTTTCCCATGTATGTATGAATTTGTTCCCATTTTAAAGGAAACAACAAAGACTATGAAACGCTCCTATTTACTGTTTCTTGGAAACTTTCAGGCACCAAAGCTCATGTTTAGTCTCAACAGTGCAAAGGTTTTCAGGGCAAGGTTTGATTCAAGATGTCCTTCAAAGTCACACCTGTCCTTTTCTCTTCTGTACATATCCCCCATGACAGCACAGGTGCCTGTGACGCTGAGAACTGCACCCAACAAGAGGGTGCTGGCATCTCCAGCTCCCACCGCTTCAGTAACAGGCCACAGGACAGCAGGGAAGGGAGGACCAGGAGCCACGGTGTTGAGACTGAGGTCATGATGGCTGAAGGTCCCAAGGAAATGGTATATATTCTGTAAGACTTGAAATTTTTCCTTTTCTGGAGCTCTGGATCAGATGCTAAGGCTAAGACGTTCCATATGACACAGCTTTCTAGGAAGCAGCCATTACAGGAATCCACAGTGTTTTTTCTTTTCTTTTTTTTTTTTTTTGAGACTGAGCTTCACTTTGTCACCCTCAGTACAATGCTGTGGCATCGCGCAGCTCACAGAAATCTCAAACTCCTGGGCTCCCGCAATCCTCTTGCCTCAGCCTCCCAAGTAGCTGGGACTATAGGCGCCCACCACTCCACCTGGCTATTTTTATAGACAGAGTCTCACTCTCGCTAAGGTTGGTCTCATTCGTGAGCTCAAGCAATTCACCCGCCTCGGCCTCCCAGACTGCCAGGATTACAGGTGTGAGCAACCACGCGCGGCCCAAGGCATAGTGGTATTTATAACAAATTACATTTATTAATTTTGGAGTAACAGTTCTTTTCTATCTAGATATCAGATTTCTATACTGATATTTTATTTCTTATATATGTATTTGATGAAAATTAACTTTTAAATGTATAGGTATTTTTAACTACATTGCTTCTATTTTAAGTATGAAAAGAATGTATTTTTAAAAATTAGAATCTACATAGTAAGAGAAAAAAGATTTTAAATTGCCCAGGGATAAGTACTGTTTACCTCTTACATGTTTCCTTTCAGTCTTTTTTCTATGTATGGAAATTAAAAAAAAAAAAAAATAGAAAACCACAATCCCTAGGACCGAGTTTAGAGTTTCACATCCTTTCCTCAGGGTCTGTGTTGGTACGCGTAGCACATTCCCAATCCATGATTTCCAATTCCCAATTAAATATCCTTTGAATGCATAATTTTTAATAGTTACATAAAATTAATGTGCCAGTTCACTAGCAGGCATTTATGAAGTTCCTAAATATTTACTTTTGGGGGGTGCCTGTGGTTCAGTGAGTAGGGCGCTGGCCCCATATACTGAGAGTGGCAGGTTCGAACCTGGCACCGGCCACACTGCAACAGAAAAATAGCTTAGTGTTGTGGCAGGTGCCTGTAGTCCCAGCTACTCGGGAGGCTGAGGCAAGAGAATCGCCTAAGCCCAATAGCTGGAGGTTGCTGTGAGCTATGATGCCACAGCACTATATGGAGGGCGATAAAGTGAGACTCTGTCTATAAAAATAAATAAATGAACAAATAAAAATAAATATTTGCTTTTAATGTAATATGGAAAAAAAAACTTAAGATAGAATCTTAGAGATATAATTACTGAACTAACACACATGAACATAAACAGGGCAAAATAGCTTTCCAGAAAGGGGTAGCAGGTTTTCTAGCAGAATGTGAAAGTGTCAGTCTCACATTGAGTGTTACATTATCATACATAATTTTAAATAAGAATCTGCTTCTTTGGTAGATTTAATTACACATTATCTTTTTTGCCTTGCTGCTCTTTAATATGAAAGTTCAACATTTATTAGTACATTTAAGTTGATTATTTGCCTCTTCTCTTTTGTGGCACATATGTTCATATTTTTACATGGAAATATTTTTGGGCCTTTTTTTATTTTAAGAGCTCTTAATATAGAGGATATTAACCTATCACAGCTATTGCAAGTATTTTTTTTAGTTTGTCATCTACTATTAAAATTTTTATGTTCAGAATTATAAAAACTGTTTAATGATATATTACTCTCCTTTATGCTTTTTTCCATTGTTTTTAATTTAAAAGTCTTTGACTACCCTGAAATTAAATATTCACTCATTTTCTTCTGTTTTTAAATGTTTTTTTTTTTTCTTCAACTAACTCTTAAAATACTTTTCTTTGGAAGCTAGAAATGTACAAAGATAACACTATAATAATTACCTAACTTTATTGAGACATAATTAACAAATAAAAATTATATATCTTTAAGTTGTGTATTGAGATGTTTTGATACATGTATTAATGTGAAATGACTACCATGATCAGGCTAATTAGCATATCCATCACCCCATACTTAACTTTTTGGGTGTGTGTGTGGTGACAATACTTAAGATGTACTCTCTCGCCAGATATCAAGTATGCAATATGTTATTATTAACTATAGTTACTTTACGCTTCTAAAACATATTCACTTTATAACTGAAACTTTGTATCCTTTGACAAACATCTTCTCATTTTCCCAACTTCCTGACCCCTAGAAACCATCCTTCTGCTCTGTTGTATTTATTTTTTCAAGAATCAATGTCTTGTCCGCATCTGAATTCTACTATTATCTTCAGATTTTTTTGTGGTTCATTAATTCTTAATGAATTAATTGCATTTTTAATTTTATTACATTGTATTCTTAGAAGTTTTTTTGTTTGTTTTTCCCCTAAATCTACCTCACCAAGTTTGATACTTTTTTGTTATTTGTTTATATTGTCAATACTCTTTGTTATTTTTTTAGGGACATTATGCTTTCTTATCTTACATTCTGCATATAAAAATTCCAACATCTGACTTTTATTCTTTTGAGTCTATTCTGAAAATACAATTGCTCTGATGGTTATCATCTTTCTTGTTGAAATGGCCACTTCACATAAGCCTAGGCTTGCTAATTGCTCTGAGGTTTTAGTAATGCTAACTACTAAAAATGAATACCAATAGGAAGTTAGGCCATTTAATTTTCTTTAAAAATATAATTGCCTAATAAAATGCTTTTTTAATAAACTTATAAGAATTCATTGTCATCATGGATCTGCATGGATCTGTGGATGCTTATCAAATTGATATAAAAAGTAGAAAATATGGACTGAAATATGTTCCTTTCACTTTAGAAGTTAATTCAGTGGAATTACAGCGATTTAGCCTCTTGATGAACCCCTAAAACTTTTCCTATTAGAAGAAAAGCATTCAATCTCATTGAGGGGAGAATTTATAGCATTGCATCTGGGAAGAAATGTACATGGATTTTATAAAATGCGCTAAAGCTTGCACAGTGGTAGAAATGACAATTTTTGATTAACAAATTGTCAGCATGGGGCACATTCCTTCAATTTTCAGCAATTTAATATCCCAGCATTAATCAGCTTTTGTAGAATGCCACCCACTGTTCATAGCTCAGCTAGGCAGGCAGTAATGAAGAATCGTAGAATTAACATTAAATCAGAGATCATGCTGACTGGAGTTTCTTATTTTGTGTGAAGATGACTTTTTTATTATTTAGGAATTGGTCAAAACACGCTGTGCCTTCATTAAATGACTGCTATGAGTGCTTTCTTTCAGGACAATAAATGGCATTAATAAGTTGGCAGGCCTCCCACCAAGTAGACCTTTGATGTATGTTTTGTGAGCGCATTAATATAAAATCAAAATTACAGAACATGGGGAGTGTTCTTTACTCATAATTGTCTTTTTCTGGAAAGGAAAATAAATCAAACTCCCAGGAAGCTTAAACCATTTATAAAATAATGACTTTTATTTTTACAAATTGGTTTAATTCAGCCATTTCTTTATTACTTATTAGGTTAGCACAATGTGTGAAGCACCACAGGGGCTAAACAGATGCATAAGCATAGCTCTGCTGTGAAAGAGCTCAGGATAGGATAGTAGTGTATACTCCATTGTTTTACTCAGGTCTGTGAAATTGAATAGATGTGTCAATATTGTTTGTATGGGAGTGTGACACTGTAAGTTAATTGCCTTGTGCTTTTTCTAGTACTGATGCTAGAGGTTGCCAGTTCATTACTTCTGGCATTCGTGGTCTCTCTCTGTACCAAACATACATTTCAGAAAGGCTTTGTACATTCCATACATTTTCAGAAAAGCTTCTCAAAGTTAGGTTGTATAATGTATAGATTGTCCCCTTGAGAGAGAACAAAATGAATTGATTGATATGCGATGGGATATTGTGATCCGGGTAATTCTGTTATTGGCCATAACAATGAGTAGTTCCATGGAGCACATGAGGATGTGAAATGGAAGTTCACACTGATGTAGTTCCAAGAACAGGGCCAGCCTATGGATGATTCTCAGTAGAGTGGGTTAATAATTTGGGATGAAAACCTTGAACAGAAGGGAAAGGTGGGGATTGTGACTGTGCTTTAGAGAGTACCTAAACTTCCTAAAATTTTAAGTATCTTTTTCATTTAAGAAGCTGGGTGTTTTTTTTTTTTTTGTTGTTGTTGCTTTTTTGTTTGTTTATTATTAAATCATAGCTGTGTACATTAATGCGATCATGGGGCACCATACACTGGTTTTATAAACAGTTTGACACATTTTATCACACTGGTTAACATAACCTTCCTGGCATTTTCTTAGTTATTGCGCTGTGTGTTTTCTTGAGGAGATAATCTCTACCCTTCACTGGATTCTCCAAGAGATCTGTGAACTCTCTCCCCACCCAAAGTTATGAACCATTGGCTTAGATCAAGGGTAGGTGAACGCACTCTAAAAAGGGGTTAGATAGTAAATATTTCAGGCTCTTGAAGTATATACAGTCTTGGCAAATAAGTGGGTATAGATGTGTCCCAATATAACTTTATTTACAAAACAGGGTTGCTCTGGAGGCCATCTCTGACTTCTAACTTAGGCTATGACTTGGTAATACCAATGACAAATAACTTTGTTATTTCTTTCACGTTGAGGTATAATTTACATAGGACAAAATGAACACATCTTGAATATACAACTTGATGAATTTTTATGTATGCCTACACCCACATATCCACCACCCAGATCAAGATATAGTATATTTTCATCATCCTGGAACATCCCCCCATGTCCCTCTCCAGTCACCATCTGCCTTCTCCCTTCAAAAGTAACATTTTTCCCTCTTCCATCACCATAGCTTAATTTTGCCTTTCCTGGAACTTCATTGAAATGAGATTAGGGAGCAGTGTGGGTTTTTGTGTGTGTCTGTGTATGGTTATTTTTCTTTATTTTTTCTTTTTTTAACTCAACACAGTCGTTTTGGAGATTCTTCTGTGATCTGTGTTTTTGAACAGACACAGATTTCTAATACAGACTTCCTGGCTCACTTATATTGTTGTTTGTGAAGACCATATGTGCTTAAATAAATTTGTTTTTGTTTTTTTGAGACAGAGTCTCAAGCTGTCACCCTGAGTAGAGTGCTGTGGCGTCACAGCTCACAGCAACCTCTTAGGCTTAAGCGATTCTCTTGCCTCAGCCTCCCAGGTAGCTGGGACTATAGGTGCCTGCCACAATGGCTGACTGTTGTTTTGGTTGTTGCAGTTGTCATTGTTGTTTTAGCTGGCCCAGGTTGGGTTCAAGCCCGCCAGCCTTGGCGTATGTGGCTGCTGCCCTACCCACTGAGCTACAGGTGCCGCCCTGAGTTCTAGTGTTTGTAGTGCTAGACTGGGGACCATATGAAGAGAGCAGGAGGCCAGGTATAGTGGTTCATGCTTATCATCCTAGCACTCTGGGAATCTGCGGCAGGTGGATTGCTTGAGTTTAGGAGTTCAAGACCAGCCTGAGCCAACTGTGAGACTCCGTTTCTAAAAATAGGCAGGCAATGTGGTGGGTGCCTTTAGTTCCAGCTACTTGGGAGGCGGAGGCAAAAGGATCACTTGAGACTAAGAGTTTGAGGTTGCTGTGAACTATGATGCGATGGCACTCTACCGAGGGCGGGCAACAAAGTGAGACTGTCTCAAAAAAAAAAAAAAAAAAAAAGATTTAGGAATATTTATATTTCCATCCTCCCACCACTTAAGAGTTAAACTACAAACATGTAAATTGCAATTCAAGAACCCTTAATTATAGATAATATCAACAAATTGAAACAAACTGAGTACTCTTTCTCAGTGGAGAATTTAAAGGTTTAATTATATTCTTAATAAGTAAAATTTGCTTTTGTACCACCACTGACGCATAGAACTGGGGAGGAGAGTTCCTAATGACAGATCCACTTGAGATACAATGGCTGGATATATACGATGGAAAACATATGAATGAATGATAGTATGTGCTTTTGGAAAAGGTTGGAATCGATGGGATCCAAAGAGTAGGATTTGGCTTTTGAAAGGAAGAGAGATGTTCGACCAATGTAATAGGAGTAGAGAAATTTGAAAAAGTGCGTGGAAGGGTGTGGTGGTGGATGTTGAGGTTTTCAACATTTTCCATGAAGTAGGAGGTAATGCCATTGGCTATGAGGAAAGGGAAGCTGGTGCTATTAGGATCTGTCTAGAGAAGAGTGACATACATTAGGGAGTAGAATATGTTGACCACATAAATGTAGGAGGCTGCTGATCATTTGTTTAAAATCTAAGTACATTGTGTAATTTGATCCAGCACAAAGTCAGAAGATGGAGAGCATTTATGTTGATTGTGATTATGCCAAATATGTGACAGGACTTTGGAGTGCTGGCCAGATTGTCACTGAAATGGTGGATCATGGAATTTAAGCAAGAAAATGAAAGTGAAGAAATAAAGTTGATGGTAGGAATGATAGTAAAGAAGACAGTTATTTAGAGGCCCTATTGAACTGGAAAAATGGTCACTATGGGAGTAGTTTAATAAAATACCTAATAAGCAGGAAGGGAAGGAAGTCAGAATCTAAATGAAAGATGTCCCAGTGAATAATTTCAGGCTATGAAAGTCCAAAGCCGTGCTTGTGGGGTAGGTGGCAAAGGAGAAGGTTGCAAGTGATGAGGAGGTCAAAAATCCAAGGGAAGCTGTCTAATGGGTCCTCCACTTAACTACTGAAGTGACTCAGCTTTTGGCAGGACTTGGAGTGAGAAGTTAGACAGTAATCATGTGCCAAAGCTTCCTGTGAGTGGTGATGAAAAGGGAAGCTGATGAGTCACTGGAAAGGTGGTAAATGGCAGTTAGGAGGAAGGGGAGAGGCTATCAGGCATGACATAGGGGGAGATGATTGATGATTATTGGCAGGTGATGGTGGGAAGCACAGAGGACAAAAAAACTCCCATGTTCTGATTTTGAGCTACCTTGACAGTGAGAAAAGGAACAGTTTCTACTTGCAAGAAATGTGGGCAAGTATTTGCATTGGGGTCTGTCTTAAATAAGGTAGAGGAATTAAGCAAAGGAATAGATAAGTTCATAGAAAGCAGTATATGAAACAGCATTTCCAGAGAGCTCAGATAAAGGGTTGTGATGGGTGGGAGAAGGATATGCTGGGTCCTGGGCCCAGAAGTAGCAAACAGGAAGGATGAGGGAGAAGGAGAGGATGGATGGCCAGAGACTTATACTTGGGGTGTTCCTGATGAACACACATGGAAGGGTGGGCACAGGGTCCCATGTTCAGGGGACTTCTCTAAATTTAGATGATCTTGGTCCCAACATTCAGTTTTCATAGCCACTTGGCTTTGGGTGGTATTGTAGGCGGCAGTCCTGCAGCCAAGGCATGGGAGAGGGTAAAAATCCTTATTGTTGTTGAGTCTTATAACCAAAATTTCTGGTTATGTTTATTTTAAGCTTTCATATCCTAGCATCATATCTGTCTGACATAAGTCTTCTGGGATTTATGATAATGCAATCACACATTCCATAATGTTTACAGGCTTTAGAAGAGTTTACAGTGTACTTTTACGCATATGATCCCATATTATACTATGCATTTTTCTTTTATAAACACAAAGCTTTTGTCTTATGGTTTATTTGCATTTCTGGGGAAATTCTGGCTAAGAAAAGAGTATTTTGGATTAATCATTTCTGTTAGTTTAATTGGTTTGTTAAGTGGAAACAAAAGGTACACTGAGGGAAATTTAGATTTGACTAATAAATTTGGGCAGTCAGAGGCAAGGTATATTCTCTGTCAATTCTTAATAATCTGACCCAGGTACAGTGGCTCACACCTCTAATCCTAACACATTGGGAGGCCAAGGTGGGTGGATTGCTTGCTTGAGCTCAGAAGTTCGAGACCAGCCTGAGCAAGAGCAAGAGCAAGACCCCCATCTCTATTAAAAACAGAAAAGTTAGCTGGGTGTTGTGGTGCATGCCTGTAGTCCCAGCTACTCAAGAGGCTGAGGCAGGAGGATCACTTGTGCCCAGTAGTCTGAGGTTGCTGTGAGTGTTGACACCATGGCATTCTACCCAGGGAAAATGAGTGAGACTTTATCTAAACAAACAAACAAACAAACAAAAACAAAAACCCAAACCAAAACAAAAAACTGAATTAAAAAAATTTCTTGACCCAAATGGGCGAAGTTGAAACAACTTTAGCAGGTGGGTCTTCATGCTGTTCTTCAGCCTTCATGGTGTTGCCCTCTAGTCTTTGATTTTTCACTTTTAACATAGTGCGGCTCAGTATAGGATTTTAAACTATCTCACTTGACTTTGTTACTCTTTTTAAAGTAGCAAGGAGGTGACAGGTATTCCAAACATTTGGCTGGTAATGTAAATTTCAGTAGGCTTCAGAGGTAACAAAAGGAAGAGGAACTAGCACCAGGTGTTGAAATTTTGTCTCTCACAGATGCTCAAGCTTTAGTAGGCTTTATAATAACAACTCCTGTATCCCATTTCCCTCCCTGTTAACAATGAAAGTGAGGGATACTTATTTACCTTGAACAATATAGACACTCAGTAAATGTGCAGCTTTTATTTTTTCTTCTTGGCTGAACTATTTGCGTATTCTTGGTACCAAAGTGAAGTTTGAAAGTATAGAAAGGACGCAATGAGGTCTTTTGTTTAAGACAAACTCATCTTGGTTTTGGTATGTGTTTAATAATGTGACCTGTTATATTTTACGCTTTTGGTATATCCTTATATTAGTTTGAGCAATTACATGTTTTTAGAAAACTGACAACATTTTAATTTCACTGTAGGCCACATTAAAATACACAAAGTTAAATGAGAGGTTTGAAAGTTGATGGAGTCTACTAAGAATATTTTTTATTTCAGATTAATATGAGGGTACAAATATTAGGTTACATTGTTGCACTTGTTAGGCAAAGTCCAAGCCCTTCACTCGGGAGCGTGGTGTATACCCTTACCTTGTGTCCATAGTGAGAGCTTACCAAGCTCTCTTCCTCCTTCCCTCTCCCTTCTATATCCTTTCCTCTTCCCCCAACTTTAATTTGTGTTTTTCTCTCATGTGGGAGTATAGTTGTTTATTAATTGGTTTCATATTGCATACATTGGATACTTGCTTTTTCATTCTTATGATACTTTACTAAGAAGAATGTTTTTCAACTCTAGCCAGTTAAATACAAAAGATGTGGTCTCCATCTTTTCTTATGGCTGAATGATATTCCATGGTATACATATACCACAGTTTATTAATCCAGTCATATGTTGATGGGCACTTGGGCTTATTCCATATCTTGGCAATTGTGAATTGAACTGTGATGAACATTCTAGTGCAAATGTCCTTAAGGTAAAATGATTTTTTTTTTCCTTCCAGGTAGAAGCAAGTAATATGATTGTGGGATCAAATGGAAGGTCCACTTTTAGCTCTTTAAGGATTCTCCATACTTCTTTCCCAGCATAGCTACACATTAAAAATATTATACATGATGATCAGGTGGGCCTTATTCCAGGGATGCATGGTTGGTTCAACATACGTAATTCCATAAATGTAATCTATCAAGAATTTAATCATTTGGGAAATTAAAAATAATTTGGTTAGATGAAGCAAAAAAATTTGGGATTTGTCACTGGTATTTTCTTCTTACGGGAAGAAAAAGGAAAAATGAAATAATTATTTATAGTTTGAATGAATTGATACCACCAAGTGTATTTGTGTGGTATCACACTAATAGCAGACATGTTGCTTATCAAGTGTTCTGTGGTTGCATGCAGCATTTTGAATAAAGGCTCTCTTATATTGATCCATATCTTTTTATTGCATGGACCAACTCAAAGTTTCTTGCAATATCTTTCCTTTTCTTTACAGACACTATGAAAAGATGACTCTTGGATAAATTCTTCTTTTTAAATTTCCGCCATTGATTGGCTTATAGTTATGATTCATGGATCTTTCTTCTTTAAGGATTCTTATTTCTTCAAACAGGAATAATGAATTTGGGAAAAAGAGTTTTCCCAAGCAAAAAGTTGTTTATTTTATGCAAATTTAAGGAAATGCTTGTATAAAGCTAATAGCTAGCACATGCCTAAAGAAAAATTCATTGATTTCAGAATTAATATATATTCCTTTCTCTTCTTCCTGTAAGTCTTAGACCAAGATTCTGAGCACTGTGTTTGAAGAAGTCTTTCATCAGCGTGGCATAGATAGAAATGTCATCTTGACCTTGTTTCTGAGAGATGTTTTAACCTCACTAATTAAGTAACCTCCACTGTTATTCAGTGAAACCCTCTTGAGAGAGAAGGGCCTTTGATTGGGGAAATTTCCTAATTGGATAGGACTTCTCATCATAAAATAGTCATAACATGTTGATTATAGTTTTACCATTAAGAATTCCATTTTTTAACATAAATGTATTATACTAAGAATTTGATTAATCTAAGTCAATATTAGCCTGGAGATATTTGGAACCAGTGAAAAGATCAAATCACCCTAGGAACCCATGAGTCTAAGAAGGAGGATGGGCTATTCAATCATGTTCATAAAAATAAGTATTGTAAAACAGAATAACATTACAGTATGTGTTTTTATATAACAGCAATTCTCTAGTGATTGCTAGTATCTAATGGTTTCTTCTGTCTTTCAGCCTTCATTTAAAAATTTTTATTATTCAAATACTCATGAATACACACAAGGAGAACTGTATAATGAATTCCCTGTACCCATCAGCCAGCCTTAGTAATTATCAATATTATTTATTGTTGTATCATCAATCCCCTTGACTTTTTTGTTTGTTTGCTTCACTCATTTAAAAAGAATCCTGGATATATTATTTCACCCATAAATACTTCAGTATTCACCTTTGTCAATCTATTTTTTATTCTGTTAAAATATCTATAGATACTAACATATACCTCTTTATAGTCTTAAAATACATTATCTTTTTCTTAGGTTATCACAAAAAATTGGTACATTTTATCATCAATATTGAGCAGGTTAAGGGGAAAAAACCCTGAGGTTCCAACTGGCTAAATGACATTCTCTGCAACTACTGAATAGTGACAACAGGTTTCAATCTGGGGCCTCCCACAAAGGTATATGACCCTGTCAAGTAAAATCCTGCTGCCTTGGGTATGTGACTTCCACTGCTCTGAGCAGAGGTTCCCTTCTTTTGATTTTGTGATACCTTGGGACCAACTACAGGCGGTTGAGGGTAGCCTGAGGGAAGTGGCCAGTGGAGATGTATATTAAGCATGTCTTTTTATTCTGATGTTTTGATGTCTGGGGTCTTGCTAACTTCTGATTTCTTCACAGCCAACTCATGTCAACTTATGCCAAAAAGACAACGTATTACTTAACTATCTTCCCTGAGGTCTTACTATGACCTGAAATTTTCTACGAGGAAGTACCCAAAACACGTATTTAAACAGAAACTTGAGTCAGACAAAGAGGTTTGAAAAATACACCAACACCCCTAGTGGAAGATCAGCAATTACTGAGGAGACTGCCCCTCCCAGTGCTAGCCAGGGCTTGGGAGACTGCAACTGTGCTTTTCATGTGCAAACCAATCAGTCCAGAGCCTCTGCCCCCATACATCCCTTATCTGCCAGACTCACAGTTCCAGGCCCCTATCCATCTGTCCTAATCAATAGAAAACTGGAGAGAATCTATGTGCCCTACAGCCTGCTGAAATTACTCTAACTCTTCAATCCTAAACCTGCATACCTTGCCTTACTTGCTTCTTCCTTCTGGAAGAAACCACATATTTTCTTTCACTCCCTCTGACTGACTAGTGCTTGCTTCCCTTATGGCCTGTATACTATAGCAAGCCCCCTCCTCTTGGGAGCTAAGAGGATAAGAAATCATCTTTTCAGTGACTGCCATATCTTGATCTGTTGACTTTACCATACCATCCCATATTTACCATACCTGGATAATAATAAAACCTCTATTCTAATACAAGAAGGTGGGAGAATGAGTAAAACCTTTGGAACCTAATATTCTAGGGCAGTGATTTTCAATGGGTATGCCATGGCACACTGGTGTGCCCTGAGAAAAATCTTAGGTGCACTATGAACATTTTTTGTTTTATTTATTTTTATCATTATTATTATTATTTTGCAGTTTTTGGCCAGGGCTGAGTTTGAACCCGCCACCTCCGGCATATGGGGCTGGTGTCCTACTCCTTTGAGCCACAGGCACTGTCCCACTATGAACATTTTTAAAGATCATTGATTAACTTATTTTTGAAAGAAGTTTAAAGCACAGTAAGTATATTCTTTTTTTTTTTTTTACTCTTTTTTGTTTTGATCAACATAATTGAAGTGTGTCATGGAAGTTAAACTCCATGTTCAAGTGTGCCGTGAGATAAAAAAGGTTGACAAGCTCTGATCTAGGGCTTGTTGCTGCAAGATCTAGCAAGCTTAGTTGGAAGCAGGGGAGGATTCAAGGTTAATTAGTCAGGTTGGAGACGAAATGCTGTGAAAAGACAGCAATGAGGGACAGACGGGGGGTCAACAGCATGTGGAAGACATCTTCATTGGCAGGGGCAGACTTAGTGAGTGGATGGTGATCATTCAGTTATCTTGATGGCCTCCTGAATTCTGGAGGGAGTTGTATTTCTTCGTTATGAATGTAACTCTAACATTTGCACTGCCCTAGGACTGTAAGAAGGCAACATTCTCTTTCACTGTGACATTGATACCTCCCCATATGTCTTCTCTCAGGCCACCATTCACTCTTCACAGATGATATGGTTGTATATCTGGAAAACACTAGGGATTCTACTACAAAACTTTTAGAAGTGATCAAGGAATACAGCAATGTCTCAGGCTACAAAATCAACACCCATAAATCTGTAGCCTTTATATATACCAACAATAACCAAGCCAAAAAAACAGTCAAGGACTCTATTCCTTTCACATTAGTGCCAAAGAAGATGAAATATTTGGGAGTATACCTAACAAAGGACGTGAAAAATCTCTATAAAGAGAACTATAAAACTCTAAGAAAAGACATAGCTGAAAATGTTAACAAATGAAAAAACATACCATGCTCATGGCTGGGAAGAATCAACATTGTTAAAATGTCTATACTACCCAAAGCAATATATAATTCTAATGCAATTCCTATTACAGCTCCATTGTCATATTTTAAAGACCTTGAAAAAATAATACTTCGTTTTATATGGAATCAGAAAAAACCTCGAATAGCCAAAACAATACTCAGCAATAAAAACACAGCAGGAGGAATCACACTACCAGACCTGAGAGTGTACTATAAATCGTTAGTGATCAAAACAGTATGGTACTGGCACAAAAACAGAGAAGTAGATGTCTGGAACAGAATAGAAAACCAAGACATGAATCCAGCCACTTACCATTATTTGATCTTTGACAAGCCAATTAAAAACATTCAGTGGGGAAATATTCCCTATTTAACAAATGGTGCTGGGTGAACTGGCTGGCGATCTATAGAAGACTGAAACTGGACCCACACCTTTCACCATTAACTAAGATAGACTCCCACTGGATAAAAGATTTAACCTTAAGACATGAAACTATAAAAATACTTGAAGAAAGTGCAGGGAAAACTCTTGAAGGAATTGGCCTGGGTGAATACTTTATGAGGAGGACTCCCCAGGCAACTGAAGCAGTATCAAAAATACATTACTGGGACCTGATCAAACTAAAAAGCTTCTGCACAGCCAAGAACATAGTAAGTAAAGCATGCAGACAGCCCTCAGAATAGGAGAAAATATTTGCAAGTTATACCTCCAATAAAGATTTAATAACCAGAATCCACAGAGAACTCAAACGTATTAGCAAGAAAAGAACAAGTGATCCCATCTTAGGGTGGGCAAAGGACTTAAAGAGAAACTTCTCTAAAGACAGACACACAATCTACAAACACATGAAGAAAAGCTCATCATCCTTCATCATCAGAGAAATGCAAATCAAAACTACTTTGAGATATCACCTAACCCCAGTAAGAGTAGCCCACATAACAAAATCCCCAAACCAGAGATGTTGGCGTGGATGTGGAGAAAAGGGCACACTTTTACACTGCTGGTGGGAATGTACACTAATACGTTCCTTTTGGAAGATGTTTGGAGAATACTTAGAGATCTAAAAATAAACCTGCCATTTGATCCTATAATTCCTCTACTAGGTATATACCCAGAAGATCAAAAATCACAATATAACAAAGACATCTGTACCAGAATGTTTATTGCAGCCCAATTCATAATTGCTAAGTCATGGAAGAAGCCCAGGTGCCCATCGACCCATGAATGGACTTGCAAATTGTGGTACATGTATACCATGGAATACTATGCAGCCTTAAAGAAAGACGGAGACTTTACCTCTTTCATGTTTTCATGGATGGAGTTGGGACATATTCTTCTTAGCAAAGTATCTCAGGAATGGAAGAAAAAGTATCCAATGTACTCAGCCCTACTATGAAGCTAATTTATAGCTTTCACATGAAGTCTATAATCCAACTATAGCACAAGAATATGGGGAAAGGGCCAAGGGAGGGGTAGGGAGAGGGGAGGTTAGGGTGGAGGAAAGGTAATAAGTGGGGCCACACCTATGGTGCATCATAGAATGGGTACAGGCAAAACTTACTAAATGCAGAATACAAATGTCTACATTCAATAACTAAGAAAACGCCATGAAGGCTACGTTGAACAGTTTGATGAGACTATTTCAGATTGTATATGAAACCAGAACATTGTACCCCTTGATTGCACTAAAGTACATTGCTATGATTTAACAATAAAAAATAAATAAAAATAAAAATAAATAAAATAAATCAATAAAACTAAAAGTTTGTTATCTGAAAAGATTAATGAAATATTTAATCTAGACTAATCAAGAATAAAATAGAGAAGCCTCAATAAAATCAAGAGTCAAAGAGGGGAGAGTGGGGAGAGAGAGAAACACACACATGAAAGAGCAAATTCACCTGGTGTCTCTTCTTACAAAGGCATTTATTCTTTTTTTTTTTTTTTCCACAGTTATTTTTTTTATTGTTGGGGATTCATTGAGGGTACAATAAGCCAGGTTACACTGATTGCAATTGTCAGGTAAAGTCCCTCTTGCAATCATGTCTTGCCCCCATAAAGTGTGACACACACCAAGGCCCCGCCCCCCTCCCTCCATCCCTCTTTCTGCTCCCCCCCATAACCTTAATTGTCATTAATTGTCCTCATATCAAAATTGAGTACATAGGATTCATGCTTCTCCATTCTTGTGATGCTTTACTAAGAATAATGTCTTCCACTTCCATCCAGGTTAATACGAAGGATGTAAAGTCTCCATTTTTTTTAATGGCTGAATAGTATTCCATGGTATACATATACCACAGCTTGTTAATCCATTCCTGGGTTGGTGGGCATTTAGGCTGTTCCACATTTTGGCAATTGTAAATTGAGCTGCAATAAACAATCTAGTACAAGGCACTTATTCTATCATGAGGTTTCCTACTCTCATGACCTCATCTAAACCTAAGTACCTCTTAAAGGCCCCATCTCCAAATACCATCACTCAGCATAAGAATTTTGGGACAACAGAATTCAGTCCATAGCAGGGTAACTTTTAAAATTTTGTGTTATGCTCCTACTGTGCCACCTTATATTATGGTTTCCATTGAGAGCCCCAGTCCTTAACAGTCAAACATATCTACTTCTTTCTTATTGCATACTTGAGTTCCAAGAAGACCGGGGATGTGACCAAAGTACTTAAGTGTCTCTGACTATTTTATCACAGTTACTCTTTGTGGCAGCCAGCTTCCAAGCTGGCCCCCGGTGATCCTAGCTCTGGGTATTCACACTCTTTGTAGCCCCTTTCAACACTGTATTTGCATTGGTCTCTGAGACCAATGGAATACAACAGAAGTGAAGGCATCTCACGTCTCAGATTAGGTGATAAAGGCTTCCATCTTGGGCAGCTTGATCTCTCCACCATGTCCCCCCAACCCAGGAGAAGCCAGCTGTCATATCATGAAGACATTCAGGAAGCCTATAAAGGGACCCACATGGTAAGCAACGAAATTATATGGCAAACAGCTAGTGAGGAGATGAGGCTTGTCTGCCAACAACCCTGTGAGGGATCTTGGAAGCAAATGTCCCCCAGTTGAGCCTTAAGATGAGACTGCAGCCCTCCTAGCAGCTTGGCTATTACCGCATGACCAACTTGAGCCAGAATCACCCAGCTAAGTTGCACCTGGCTTGTTGACCCAGGGAAGCTGAGATAAAAGAGGGTCACTCTCCTAAGCTGTAAGTTTTGGGGTAATTTGTAGGGTGTTACAAATGGAGAAGGGTTCAAGATAAATATTATTACTTAACTGAATAGGAAACTGATGACCTCTTGACAGTTTCTGCTAGAGCCCTTGTATCAAATCTGGTCTCTTTTATGGATATATATTTTAACAAATATATTGTTGAGCGCTGGGTGGTCTCTTTGTAGAGAAAAAGGATCATGACCTTTATTTTTGTTAATAATGTCTAATTTCTAAATCTTTTCCAAATAGTTGAAGCTCCTGTATACATGGTATCTGATGTTAAGAGATTAATTCTACTCCTTTACATCTTTAAAATCTAACACATTTTGTTCACCACTAGGTCATTGGTAGGTAAATGCTAAATGATTGTTAGTTTGTTGCTTAAAGCATCTTTTTGCCCAAAGCCACCTGAAATTGTTTCTTGAAGATAAAAATAATGACATAAGGAACACAGAAGAGGTCTCAGTTTGGAATGTGTGCTATGTGAATAGCCACATGTGCATTGTTAGTTTTTTGTTTCTTTTCTTCTTCTTCTTCTTTTTTTTGGGGGGGGGGAGAGGGAGAAAGTCTTCCTCTGTCATCCTAAGCAGAATGTATCAGAGACATCATAGCTCACTGCCACCTCAAACTCCTGGGCTCCAGCAATCCTCCTGCCTCAACCTCCCCAGTAGCCAGGAGTAGAGACGTGTGCTATTTATTATGCCTGGCTAATTTTTCTGTTTTTAGTAGAGACAGGGTCTCACTCTTACTCAGTGTGATCCATCATTGGTTACTGTTAGAAGATTCACAAATTATTCTATAATACTCATTATTTTATATCATGAAAATCGAGATTTTATATTTGTAAAATGATAATAGTTTAAAATAACCAAATTTATAGAGAATCAATTTACAACTGATTATAAGAAGTTGATGGCCTCCTGGCTTCTAGGTATTATTACTATTTTTATTTGAAATGAAATAGGAGGGTCTGGTGATCGGCTGTTGTTGACTGGAAGCAATTTTGTTTTCCTGGAAACACTAAATGATGTTCTTGTACCTATTTGTTCTTATTGATATGTATCTTTTCAAAATAGCAAATAAACAAGGTCTGCTTTGTGGTTAAGTGTTCCTTCCCTGGAAGCATAAAGCTGAATATTCCTGGAATAGATTCATGTTTGCAGTGCCTACCACTTAATTTAATGAGCATATTTTATATATAATAAGTTCACAATAATTATGATGAGTTGTTTTCAGTAAGGGATGGAAAGTAATATCCAAGACAAGTTCTTCCCTGATGGTTCTTATCATGTAATTTGAGAAAAAATATCAAATACACAAGGAAAAGCTAAATGGCATACATACATTGTGAATAACAAAGAGATTGCGGTAGGTTTAAAAGTAGGGTTGGTTTCCTGGAAAAAGAGTTTAACCTCAAACAGTCCTTGAAGGACTAGTAAGATTAAAACGGGCAGAGAAAAGGAAAAGGAACTCTAGGAGATGCAAATTGTCTCACATTGTGATATTTTTTTTTTTTACCAGTTTAGCTTCCCTGTATGTGAGGCTGTCATCACACTCCTTTGAGGTGTTTTGGACAGGTATGCTTATTCTTACCCACCAAATATAACATTTTAAGTTAGAACAATACTTCAGAACTTTCCACATTAGTTAATGTTGGCAAACCACAGCCAGCTGCCTGTTTTTCATAATTTTAAGTTGTTATATGTATTTGAAACAGTTGCATGAGAACCTATATATTATCTTTGATTTTGCCTCTTGGCCTATGATTAAATAAAAATTAAACCTTGCAGAGCCTAAAATATTTACTACCTGGGTCTGTAAGAAGTGTGCTAATCATTAATTCAAGATATTCATGGTATTTCATATAACACATTTTTAATTTGTTGTAAGATATGGCACTATTACAATATACTTAACTATGCATCACCCTGTAAATACAATTTTGTATCTGTCTTTTTTACATCTAAACTTATATTATGCTTTCCTTGTCAGCCTTCATTTTTTTAAAAAATTATTCTAATGCTTCTATTATATTCCATTATATAAATATAAAATAACATATGTACATATTGTCCTGGTTGAATGTATAGGTTGCTTCCAGTTCTAGTTAGGAAAAATAACATGGCAATAAATATCTTTGTACACAATTATTTACATCTCTGATTAGTTCATTGGCATAACTCCCTAAAAACAGAATGATTCAAAAGTTATGAAATGAACATTTTTAAGAATTGTAATACATGTTGCTAAATTTCTTTCAGAAGAGCTGTGCCAACTTGATCCTTCCAAAAGTAGTGTATGAAAGTGGTTATCATGTTACAAAATCAGAGAACTCAAAGCTTCCTTAAATATAGAACCAACATAATACAGGAGGCATCTTATTATTTTGTTTTGCTAATGATACTTGACTTTAAATTTTTTTTATATGCTGGCATTTTGAACTTTATTTCTTTTGTATTTTATATGTGTGGGTATGTGTTCTTTGCCCTCTTCGCTATTGAAATATATACCATGTTTCATAGATTTAAGGATATTCTTTATAAATATTATGGTATCAATGCTTGGTGTTTGAAATATTTGTCTAAGTATATCATTTTATGAAACTTTTTCAGTTGGTTTTCTTTATGTTTTCTTAACATAGAGTACATTTCAAGGTAAAATATAGTTGAATATGTACAAAGTGTATATGTTTAAAAATGTGTTCTAATGAGTCACATAAAATTCTTAAATATGAAAATCTCTTATTAAAGATAATAAATGAGATAATCACTTTAAATTTAGGAGTCACGCACGAAGCCTTTGTGAAACCCACCTGTACTAAGGATTTTAAGATGTGACCCATTGATGTTCTAGAAGAAATAGGATTGTACTTGGTTTCTTCCTGTAGAACTGTGTTGATACAGAATCCACAAATGGATCTAAATGGAGAAAAATAGAGCCGGGTAGCATAGGCATGGCTTTGAGTAACCTGGGGATTTTCCACTCATTTACTAAAGATATATATGCCTCTGTATTTGCAGATCACTGGACCCATGAGCTTCTATTAAAGAATTGAGAAGCTTCTACATCCATTTGCTGTATAACCAATGTCATCCCTCTCTCCTAATTATACTTCTATTCCTCCTTTATAAATTCTGCAGCAGTTGGTAGAGAAAGGTAAACTTGTTAGAATCCAATAAACTTTCATATGAGAAAAAGTCAAAACAAACAGAAAGGGAGACATTTACTTCATCATAGTCTTGAAGCCCAATTTTAATGTAGGCCTAACTTGTTATTTTTCTCTTGCTGCCTTTCTTTTATTCATCTGTGAATGGCTAGATAAAGATTGATCAGCCTACTACACATATTTGAATTTTATCTGTAAATATGACTGAAATGTAATGAAGAAAAAAGCAAATGTAGGGTGTGCTGGGCAAATGATGAGTCTCTGGATTTGCACCACTGACTTTGCTGGGACAAAGGTAACTCTCTTGGATGATGGAGAAATAATGAGGGTGTTGTTACTCAGCTGGAATCATGGTTTTCCCTGGGATACCCATGGTGGTAGGCTTTCACGAGTGATAGATAGGTTGGGTTCATTTGTTCTCTAATTAGGAAATTATCTTCTTTTTAGAAGGAGAGTATGTCTCTAATTACACTAATGTGCAACAGAAGCTCCAGAGAGAAAACTTCGTTAAGTACAGAACATTGCCAACAGGAGGAATAAAGCTTTTTTTTTTTTTTTTTTTCCCATTTTGACTTGGTTGCAAGGGCCAAGATCATACTAATTAAGTATAGAGAGAATGACCCTGGCCTTAAGAGCTTATTTTGCCACATTTTCAATATCTTACTGACATTGAGCATCTGGGCTGTTTCTAGGATCTACAGCAACATCCTCATTTTTGCCAGCTCTCCTGGCACTCTCTTAGAGGATTATCTGGTTTATGCTACCTTAGTGTTTTCCATTTATGTTTTACTTCCAATGTCTTAAATAAACAAAACATTCAATTGACTGAAATGTGAATTCAAAACCACTGTTTATTGCACCCAAGCCAGTACTTCAGGCATTTAATTTATAGAGGGGTGATCAAATTGGTAAACACACTACAGGCACTTGGAGACGCTGGCAGGTTGTGGGAGAACAAATTCCAGTTGTCTTTCATGAAAAGATATTCGCTGTTTTTCTTAATGTTAAATTACTGATTCTGAAGAAAGATGTAATCGCTATAGTCTTATTATGCTCGAGTGTATACCTCCTTTTTGGCTATGTGATGGTGATAAAGTAAAACATCATGAGCCATAAATTCTCTGTGTGGGAAACATGCAACAGAGACATCTCAAGGTATGCCTAGGTAACAGGATGTGCAGGGCAGTGGCAAAAGTTACTGACCTGTGACACTAAGCTAGGCATGTGACTGTAACAAAGTCGCAGCCACAAGCACAGGAAGGAATAAGGACATATGTGTCAGCAGCAAAAGCTGCAACTAGATGCACAACTAAGTAATCACTTAGCGAGGCAGAACAGCTAAGGCGGATCCCAGGCAGACCAATAAGCAGGTGTCACAGCACGTGTTTCCCACACTAGATACATCAATACAGAACAGTCTGCACTCCCTGCATTCTGCACTCCCTGCTGTATGGTGTAACATGACTTATAACTTTTTCCCTGCAACATTTTCTGTACACTTCTTTCTTTGAATCTCCCCAAATAGCCCTTAGAACCTGGAGTCAGGGCCACACTGCCACACTCTGATAGTGTCTGGCCCCCAAGACCCACTTTGTATGGTTGTATTACACTGAGCTTCTCTCTGCAGCATTCCCTCTTAAGAGCTGTTTTACTACAACTCTTGAAGCAAGGGTACCTCCTGAGGCGACTTTAGCGGGATTTAGTCCATTATGAGAGAAAGGAGTGGTCTATTCTAAAAGTAATGGGAACTTCCAATGGTGGTTTAATAATTTGAGAAACACATTATAGAAATATAAAGATCTTTCTTACAAGAAAACATGAAACACCATTCTCATGCTCATGAAAACACTCAAGAGACACTTTTCTATACATCCCATGGTAAAATCACAAGGTTTTCATGCTATTTTTTACATTCAGGCCAGAAACAAACAGAAAAAATTATACAAAACCAGAGTTGTGGCTACTCAGACATTAACAGACTATCAAGAAGGAAAGGCAGATTACTTTGTCTGTGGGAAGCCAGGTAAGATTTTTTTCTGGTCAGGTATTCTTCAGGCCTGGTTGCCACTGAATTTATGTTAACAGCTGCAAACCATTGTCTGAGTTCAGCAATTCCTAAGTTTTATGTGTATTAGAATCACCTTGAGGACTTGTTGAAACAAAGACTGGTGAGTCTCATCCCACAGTTTCTGATTCAGTGAGTGAAGCCCCCAAACTTCCAGCAATTTCCTAGGTGAGACTGATACTGCCAGCCCATGAACCATCCTTTGAGAACTAGCATGTTCCGTTGTACAGAGATCCCTCATCCTAGAAAAGGTCTTTTGGACTCTTCAGACCTAACATTTACTTATCAAAATTCCATCTCTACAATTTTAACAAAGTATGGAGATTTAAGTTCTCATGCCCTCCTTTCCCCTCCTTTTCTTCTCTTGCTTCCTGGGCTCCTCTTCCCTCCTACATGGTCAATGATATCTCAGGTTCTTCTTCCAGTTCATTTGTGAGCAAAATGAACTTGAGCAAAAATATTTCAGGAATCTAGTAGGGGCTTACATCACAGCACCTGGCTGGCTCTAGCCTCTCTTCAGTTTTTTGTCTTATCTCTCCTTCCTCTCCTTTGTTTTCTTCCCCCATCTGTTGGGAGGAATAAAAACCTACCCTTGTCCACAAGAAGTGACAGAATCACCACCTTTATTCCACAGATTGTTTCCTCCTACAAGAGTCTATCAAGGTATTATTTCAAATGATGGTTCCTTTCAGGAACAATCCTGGTGCCAGATGTTAAGATCATGGTTACCTTCACCTCATTGTTATTAAATACACATCAAAATGATAATGCTGTCATACTTCTCCAGGTTATTTCTCTAGTAATCTAAAAATACAGACATGTTTAGAGTTTTGCCTCTATCATCTTTTTATGCTTGATTTTTGCAGTCTGGAAATCTTATTAGGTGTGTTCATTTTAAGTATTTCTTTTACAAAGTGCTATTTGCATTCTCACCCTGGTTCGGTGGGGGTAGTAAGTGGGGTGGGGTGAGTGGATATACCAGGGTTAAGGTAAGTTTGAGAGTTGAATTCTTGTTGTTGTTGTTTTTTGTTTTTTTTTTTTGGCCGGGGTTGGGTTTGAACCCGCCACCTCTGGCATATGGGACCGGCGCCCTACTCCTTGAGCCACAGGTGCCGCCCGAGAGTTGAATTCTTAAAAATCATTTGTGAAGGGTGGCGCCTGTGGCTCAAAGGAGTAGGGCACCGGCCCCATACTGGAGGTGGCGGGTTCAAAACCGGCCCAGCCAAAACCTGCAAAAAAAAAAAAAAAAAAAAATCATTTCTGAAAAGTATATTTAACAACCCATTCTAATAACTGTTTGTTGTCTTTCTACTTTCCAGAGTTTGTTCAGTGACTAATTATTATCATATTAGTTTGGAACGTGTGACTTTCTGTAAGAATGTCACCCTGGATGTGTTAAAGAAGTTTGCAAGAATTGTAGACCACAAGAAAACATTGACTAGGCCCCTTCGTGTCTCTTTTAGTCTTAGATCTCACTAAGTCAGAGGAAGCCTGATGTTACCCAAGTATTGGTTTGTGTTTTTTCAGAAGTTCTCCCAGTTGTCTCCATTTTATTAACACAAAATTGTAACTTCATTTAAGGATAGACCAAGTTTTCATAACCTTTTCAATACCAGAAAATATATTTCTTTGTAATTTGGAATTCATATAAAAATTTTAAAGTGAAAATTATTTGCAAAAACTCAAAAAGACACTTTTCACTCAGGATGGCCTCTGACCTTGAAAGACCTTTTACCAGAATTATACAATAAGCTAAGGGAGAGGAAAAAAAAAGATATTTAAGGAATTATCAGAAGTGCAAATACCTTTTTAGGTGTTCCATATTTCAAGAATTACATGATTAGTCCTACTTTGCTCTGTAAAATCTGAGTTTTTTGAGTGCAATTGGAGATTTTTATAATGAATCTTTCATGAAATGGGGGGAACCATAGAGCAAATACTTCCGTACAGCACCATGGGTCTTTTTAGGATTTCAAGACAAACAAAATAGTAGAATAGTGGAGGAAGTTTGCTTTGCCAATTGTAAACATCTTTTAGGAAATTAACCAATGATTTGTTTATTGCTAGAAAACATACATTGAGGGCTTGAAAGAGAGTTAACATTCTTTTATACAGGTATGGCATTTTCAACAAATGTATTGGTGGAGAAAGAATTTTGTCTTCTTCCATAATCTCATTTCGTGGTGCAAAAGTAACCTCTTTTTTAAAAAAACAAAAACAACAAAAAACTAGCTCTCTAATTTATCCATCTATGATATGAAAGACTGACCACTTAAGGAATTCTTGTATCATCATTAGAAATCCTGATTGTGTATTTCTTATTACTACATTAATGAAAAATTAGTATCCTAGTTCATTGTTAATCTGAGGCTCTAGGGTATTGATGAAAAAAGACTTGTTCGAAAACCTCATCCTTTGAAAACCAAATTATATAATGCTTTCCAGAAGAATGGGGATGGATTTAGAATTCTTTAGATTTTTTTTTTTTCCTGACTGATCTAACTTGTCTCATTTTGTACTTTTGGGAACACGAGATTTAATCTCTTTCAGTCTAAAAAATAGATTAATATTTTAACATCTCCTTATGTTACAGAATTGGGAAATACTTTAATGCCACATAAAATTTATCTCCTTTATTTGGGGTGTATGTAAATGTATCTCTGATCTTGCAATACATACATTGCATCCTCTAGAACAAAAAGTCATTTTGAGGGGCGGAGCAAGATGGCAGCCGAGTAACAGCTTCCTTGCATCTGGGCACCGTGAGTCTGGGGATATAGGACTCCAGGCATCTCTGGCTGGTGGGATCTGCCTATCATCACCACTGAGAGGATACAGGGAGTCAGCGAGAGACTTCTGGACCCCAAGAGGAGGACTAAAACAGTGGAAAACCGGCAAGTGGTCGCGTGTGTTCAATCCATCTAAACCCGCCCGCAACTTCCACAGGCACGAGAACTTAAAGAGCAAGAGGAAGTGAAAGGAAAATTAGGGCAAGGAAACAGATAAAAGAAATCACCCATGAGGAAGAATCAGCAGAAAACTCCAGGCAACATGAAGAACCAGTCCAGAACAACCCCGCCAAGGGACCATGAGGTAGCTATTGCAGAGGATTCCACCTATACAGAAATGTTAGGAATGACAGAAAGGGAATTTAGAATACACATGTTGACAACAATGAAAGAAATGATGGAAACAATGAAGGAAACTGCTAATAAAGTGGAAAATAACCAAAAGGAAATCCAAAAACAGAATCAAATAAGAGATGAACGATATGAAGAATATAAAAAGGATATAGCAGAGCTGAAGGAAATGAAACAGTCAATCAGGGAACTTAAAGATACAATGGAAAGTATCAGCAACAGGTTAGACCATGCAGAAGAAAGAATTTCAGAGGTAGAAGACAAAGTTTTTGAGATAACTCAGATAGTAAAAGAGGCAGAAAAGAAGAGAGAGAAAGCAGAACGTTCACTGTCAGAATTATGGGACTTTATGAAGCATTCCAACATACGAGTTATAGGAATTCCAGAAGGGGAAGAAGAATGCCCCAGAGGAATGGAAGCCATACTAGTGAATATTATAAAAGAAAATTTCCCAAATATCACCAAAGATTCTGACACACTGCTTTCAGAGGGCTATCGGACCCTAGGTCGCCTCAACTCTAACCGAGCTTCTCCAAGACACATTGTGATGAACCTGTCCAAAGTCAAGACAAAAGAAAAGATTCTGCAAGCTGCCAGGAGTAAGCGCCAGTTGACCTACAGGGGCAAATCCGTCAGAGTGACCGCAGACTTCTCTAATGAAACTTTCCAAGCAAGAAGACAATGGTCATCTACCTTTAATCTACTTAAACAGAACAATTTCCAGCCCAGAATTCTGTACCCTGCTAAGATAAGCTTCAAAATTGACGGAGAAATCAAATCATTTACAGATATACAAACATTGAGGAAATTCGCCACAACAAGACCAGATCTACAGGAAATACTTCAACCTGTTCTGCACACTGACCACCACAATGGATCAGCAGCAAAGTAAGAACTCAGAAATTAAAGGACAGAACCAAACCTCCACACTGATGCAAAAGATAAAACTAAGCAATGGACTCTCACAAAATAAGACGAATAGAATACTACCACACTTATCAATTATCTCAATAAATGTTAATGGCTTGAATTCCCCACTGAAGAGACATGGATTGGTTGACTGGATTAAAAAACACAAGTCATCCATTTGCTGTCTGCAAGAAACACACCTGGCTTCAAAAGACAAATTAAAGCTCCGAGTCAAGGGTTGGAAGACAATTTTTCAGGCAAATGGAATTCAGAAGAAAAGAGGAGTTGCAATCTTATTTTCAGATACATGTGGATTTAAAGCAACAAAAGTCAAAAAAGACAAAGATGGTCACTTTATATTGGTCGAGGGAAAACTACAACAAGAAGACATTTCAATTCTAAATATCTATGCACCCAATTTAAATGCTCCCAGATTCTTGAAACAGACCTTACTCAGTCTGAGCAATATGATATCTGATAATACCATAATTACAGGGGACCTTAACACTCCTCTTACAGAGCTGGACAGATCCTCTAAACAGAAATTAAACAAGGATATAAGAGACTTAAATGAGACCCTAGAACAACTGTGCTTGATAGATGCATATAGAACACTCCATCCCAAAGATAAAGAATATACATTCTTCTCATCACCCCATGGAACATTCTCCAAAATTGATCACATCCTGGGACACAAAACAAATATCAACAGAATCAAAAGAATTGAAATTTTACCTTGTATCTTCTCAGACCATAAAGCACTAAAGGTGGAACTCAACTCTAACAAAAATGCTCGACCCCACCCAAAGGCATGGAAACTAAACAATCTTCTGTTGAATAACAGATGGGTGAAGGAAGAAATAAAACAGGAAATCATTAACTTCCTTGAGCATAACAACAATGAAGACACAAGCTACCAAAACCTGTGGGATACTGCAAAAGCAGTTTTGAGAGGAAAATTCATCGCTTTAGATGCCTAAATTCGAAAAACAGAAAGAGAGCACATCAACAATCTCACAAGAGATCTTATGGAATTGGAAAAAGAAGAACAATCTAAGCCTAAACTCAGTAGAAGAAAAGAAATATCCAAAATCAAATCAGAGATCAATGAAATTGAAAACAAAAGAATCATTCAGAAAATTAATGAAACAAGGAGTTGGTTTTTTGAAAAAATAAATAAAATAGATAAACCATTGGCCAGACTAACGAGGAATAGAAAAGTAAAATCTCTAGTAACCTCAATCAGAAATGATAAAGGGGAAATAACAACTGATCCCACAGAGATACAAGAGATCATCTCTGAATACTATCAGAAACTCTATGCCCAGAAATTTGACAATGTGAAAGAAATGGATCACTATTTGGAATCACACCCTCTCCCTAGACTCAGCCAGGAAGAAATAGAGCTTCTGAACAGACCAATTTCAAGCACCGAGATCAAAGAAACAATAAAAAATCTTCCAACCAAAAAATGCCCTGGTCCAGATGGCTTCACTCCAGAATTCTATCAAACCTTCAAGGAAGAGCTTATTCCTGTACTGCAGAAATTATTCCAAAAAACTGAGGAAGAAGGAATCTTCCCGAACACATTCTATGAAGCAAACATCACCCTGATACCAAAACCAGGAGAAGACCCAAGCAAAAAGGAGAATTTCAGACCAATCTCACTCATGAATATAGATGCAAGAATTCTCAACAAAATCCTAGCCAATAGATTACAGTTTATCATCAAAAAAGTCATTCATCATGATCAAGTAGGCTTTATCCCAGGGATGCAAGGCTGGTTTAACATAACGTTAAACCAGCCATAAACGTTATCCACCATATTAACAGAGGCAAAAATAAAGATCACATGATCCTCTCAATAGACGCAGAAAAAGCATTTGATAAAATCCAGCATCCTTTTCTAATTAGAACACTGAAGAGTATAGGCATAGGTGGCACATTTCTAAAACTGATTGAAGCTATCTATAACAAACCCACAGCCAAAATTTTACTGAATGGAGTAAAACTGAAAGCTTTTCCTCTTAGAACTGGAACCAGACAAGGTTGTCCTCTGTCACCTTTACTATTCAACGTAGTGCTGGAAGTTCTAGCCAATACAATTAGGCAAGACAAGGAAATAAAGGGAATCCAAATGGGAGCAGAGGAGGTCAAACTCTCCCTCTTTGCTGACGACATGATCTTATACTTAGAGAACCCCAAAGACTCAACCACAAGACTCCTAGAAGTCATCAAAAAATACAGTAATGTTTCAGGATATAAAATCAATGTCCACAAGTCAGTAGCCTTTGTGTACACCAATAACAGTCAAGATGAGAAGCTAATTAAGGACACAACTCCCTTCACCATAGTCTCAAAGAAAATGAAATACCTAGGAATATACCTAAGGAAGGAGGTGAAGGACCTCTATAAAGAAAACTATGAAATCCTCAGAAAGGAAATAGCAGAGGATATTAACAAATGGAAGAACATACCATGCTCATGGATGGGAAGAATCAACATTGTTAAAATGTCTATACTTCCCAAAGCAATCTACCTATTCAATGCCATTCCTATCAAAATACCAACATCGTACTTTCAAGATTTGGAAAAAATGATTCTGCGTTTTGTATGGAACCGGAAAAAACCCCGTATAGCTAAGGCAGTTCTCTGTAACAAAAATAAAGCTGGGGGCATCAGCATACCAGATTTTAGTCTGTACTACAAAGCCATAGTGGTCAAGACAGCATGGTACTGGCACAAAAACAGAGACATAGACACTTGGAATCGAATTGAAAACCAAGAAATGAAACTAACATTTTACAACCACCTAATCTTTGATAAACCAAACAAGAACATACCTTGGGGGAAAGACTCCCTATTCAATAAATGGTGTTGGGAGAACTGGATGTCTACATGTAAAAGACTGAAACTGGACCCACACCTTTCCCCACTGACAAAAATTGATTCAAGATGGATAAAGGACTTAAACTTAAGGCATGAAACAATAAAAATCCTCCAAGAAAGCATAGGAAAAACACTGGAAGATATTGGCCTGGGGAAAGACTTCATGAAGAAGACTGCCATGGCAATGGCAACAACAACAAAAATAAACAAATGGGACTTCATTAAACTGAAAAGCTTCTGTACAGCTAAGGAGACAATAACCAAAGCAAAGAGACAACCTACACAAGGGGAAAGGATATTTGCATATTTTCAATCAGACAAAAGCTTGATATCTAGGATCTATAGAGAACTCAAATTAATCCACATGAAAAAAGCCAACAATCCCTTATATCAATGGGCAAGAGACATGAATAGAACTTTCTCTAAAGACGACAGACGAATGGCTAACAAACACATGAAAAAATGTTCATCATCTCTATATATTAGAGAAATGCAAATCAAAACAACCCTGAGATATCATCTAACCCCAGTGAGAATGGCCCACATCAGAAAATCTCAAAACTGCAGATGCTGGCGTGGATGTGGAGAGAAGCGAACACTTTTACACTGCTGGTGGGACTGCAAACTAGTACAACCTTTGTGGAAGGAAGTATGGAGAAACCTCAGAGCACTCAAGCTAGACCTCCCATTTGATCCTGCAATCCCATTACTGGGCATCTACCCAGAAGAAAAAAAATCCTTTTATCATAAGGACACTTGTACTAGACTGTTTATTGCAGCTTGCCAAAATGTGGAAACAGCCTAAATGCCCACCAACCCAGGAATGGATTAACAAGCTGTGGTATATGTATACCATGGAATACTATTCAGCCATTAAAAAAAATGGAGATTTTACATCCTTCGTATTAACCTGGATGGACGTGGAAGACATTATTCTTAGTAAAGCATCACAAGAATGGAGAAGCATGAATCCTATGTACTCAATTTTGATATAAGGACAATTAATGACAATTAAGGTTATGGGGGGGAAACAGAAAGAGGGAAGGAGGGAGGTGGGTGGGGCCTTGGTGTGTGTCACACTTTATGGGGGCAAGACATGATTGCAAGAGGGACTTTACCTAACAATTGCAATCAGTGTAACCTGGCTTATTGTACCCTCAATGAATCCCCAACAATAAAAAAAAAAAAAAAAAGTCATTTTGAACATTTGAGATCAAATTCAGAGGCTTCCCTAGGAAGAAATCCATTGTGATCATCTTAGAATATGATTTGTCTGGTGTTAGTATGTAAGCTTGGGGAAAGGAGAGTGTGTCCTTAACAGCTGTAGAATAATTAGCATATTAATAGCAAGGAAATGTTGCCATAATTATCATTCTGATAGTTCCAACATTAAAACGAACTACATAAGTTACTTATAGTTATTTATAATTTCTCAATATTGCCTTCCTTCCAAAAGACTTTGAGATTTTTTATACTTAAAAACATACATGCATAAAAACAGATAAGGAACTCAAAATTATAATAAAAAATGTCTGACTGGAAACAAGCTAGAGAAAGAGCAGAAATGGGGCTGGGGTTGAGCTGAACACTGAAGTTTAACCCTGTAAATCTATACAGACCCTATTCAGTTGCAATCTGTTATCAGATAAAGGCAAAATGGGAAACAGAATGAATGTCACCCTCTTTTTGCCTTCTAAAAAGAGCTCTGGCAATTTTTCACACAAGGGATTCTGCAGATGCTGTTCAGTCGGTCTCTTCTTAATGTAAAAATGTTAAATAAGTTATCATTAATAGAATTTCCAGTCTTCTTCCCATCATTCTCTTGTGATGACTTACCTTCTTTCCCTGAAAGTTGAATTATTATGTTTTTAATTGGTTTGAAGAATTTTTCCAGGTGCTGAAGGTAGAAGATTGGTTTCAAAATAAGGACATTTCTTGCCAATGCATAAAGTTAACTTATGCTATGAGAATAAGTGAAATGTGCCCTTCCGTCACTTTCTCCTCCAGAGCCAGATTGGAAAACTTTCTATCAAGGGCCAGGGAGGAAATATTTTAGGCTTTGCAGGTTATAAGTGTCTTGTCACAGCTACTCGGCGTGGCTCTTGGAGTATGAAAGCAAATGGATGCGACTATGTTACAGTAAAACTTCGTTTATGAACAAAATTAAAATTTCATACATCTTTCACATGTCCCCAAATATTTTGCTTTTGATTTTTTCCAACAATTTCTAAACACAAAAATCACCTTCAGGGCATGGGCCCTACTAAAATGGGTGGTAGGCTAGCTTTCCTGACATCCGCTTTAACTATCTTTCACCATGGGGCCCAACACCCTTTCCTTTGGCACATAGCTTGTCTTCAACTTTAGATATTCTCACCATCTTCTTACTGAGTACTCCCATGTGACAAATTTTAAAAATATGCGTGCAGTTTGATGCTATTTTTCTTCTTTGTGAAACATAAAATACTAGTCGAGGATATTTGAAAGACTTTCCATGCATTTATTATGCTTAGAATCTAGGCTCAAACGTATCCACTTCACATCATCTGCTACCTTCTTTTTTTTAAATTGAAGATTCTCCATCTTTAGGGCTGTATCATCATGTCTGACCCGAGGAGCATAATAAAAACTACAGAAGAGTCAAAGGATTTCATATTTCTGCCCTGACCTGCTAAGATTTTCAGGAAAATAGAATTTCTACCAACAAAGATTTTGAAAATATACTTAGTTAAATATGCCCAGAATTTTCCCAGTTAAAGTTATATATACACTACTTTTCAGTTTACCTTGATGATCTGGAGATGTACATATACATTACTTTTTAGTTTGTACGTACATATACGTTACTTTTCAGTGTACCTTGATTATCTGGAGATAATCAAGAAATAACTATATGAAATTTCTGCATCATATGAAATAATACACTTTTTAAAATGCCAAACAACTCCTTCTTCCAACTCCAAATAATGATAAAATCAAAAGGATAAGATTTTTAGATATTAGTATTTTCTTGCTTGTTTAAATTATTTGTACTGTTTTTCAGTTCTTACCTGAGATTGCTAACTGACATCTTACAATCTTTCTTTTAGTCCTCAATGTATCATGACAGAAGAGTAAGTCAGGAATATTTACTCTTTTATGCTCTATAAATATTTAGTTATATTCACAGTGCCTTTATATGTACTATAGTACATATAAAGTACCATAGCCTTGTGCCAGGGCTTTGTTGTGGCTTCCAGAATAGCTCATGTACCACACAGGGTCCTTTCTCAAACTATAGACACCATCACAGCCTTTGACTTAAATCTCTTTAGAGAGTTATTTCATACCAAGGAAGTGGTTGTGCACTATCTTAGGTTACCCAGATGCTGAGATGAGGATTCAGGTAAATGTGGAAGAGTAGGGGAAGGGTGAAGGCAGAACTGGGGAGGTATAAGCCACAGTGCAATGCTGACAACAAGCACCATGCCCTGGGGGGTGACTGTCTGAGTATCATAGCTGAGGACAGCATCAGTCAGTCTCAGGGGTGTTCTATGTATAGTGTAAAGGAGTTGGGGTATTCATTCCACCATGCACAGATACACAGGCAAAGCAAACTCCACCAGCTGGAGGGCAGTCCCCCAATAAGTGACACAGGGGATGGTTGTTGAGTGGAAATGCACAAGGGATTGAGGGGGATGGAGTGGAGCACGATAGCATCTGCTACATGTGCACGATTTGGGGACACTTGCAGTAAGCTGAACTGGGTCATCTGGGTTTGAATACTAGTTCTACTAGCTGTGTGTTTTAGTCACATCGCTGAATGGGAACTTACTTTTCTTGTTTCTGAAGTTGGTAAAGCTATCTCCATGAAGGATGTTTAGAGGATTAAATAAGACAGCACAGTGGCAAGGTAGAGAAAGAATCCTTGAGTAGAGGAAATAGCATGCAGGAAGTGACGAGTCTAAAAACTGGGCTTAATATGTGAGCAGCAGTGTGGCTTGAGGGCAGGGCACATGTGTGAAGGTATGGGGTAGCAACAGGGTCATTTAGGGACACTAGAAGGGAGGCCCAATCTCTTTTTGTAAGGTCAGGGAAATAACACTAAGTTGAAGACTGAAGCATGAGAAGGAGAAATCTGTTCAATACAGGGGACTGAGCTGATGTGGACAATACGTCCCTTGCTTCAAACAGATGTGTAGAAAAAGACCTTTAAAACAGTAAACTGAGGTCAGATGTGGTGGCTCATGCCTGTGATCCTGGCACTTTGGGAGTCTGAGACAGGAGGACTGCTTGAGGTCAGGAGTTCAAGACCAGCCTGAGTAGCATAGCAAGACCCCATATCTAAAATAAAATAGAAAAAATAGCTGGGCATGGTGGCATGTGCCTGCAGTCCTAGCTATTTGAGATGCTGAAGCAGGAGAATCATTTAAGCCCAGAAGTTTGAGGTTGCAGTGAGCTGTGAGCTGTGAGCTGTGAGCTGTGATGATGGTATCACTGTACTCTAGCCTGGGTGACAACAGAGTGAGACCCCGTCTCAAAAAAAAAAAAAGTTAGATTACAGATGGCCTGTAATTTTTTACTTTTCCTATTGTATAGAGAGGTGAAGACTAAGGAGTATCTCATTGAGTTTGGGTTAGACTTAGTGACTTGGTTGACCAATGGAAGGTGGCAGAAATAATGTTCTGGGACTTCAGGGCTAGGTTGTATAAGACTCTTAGAGCCCTGAGCCCATAAGAGGCCCAATTTTCCTAGTGGGGATACCATGTAAAGAGGCCCTGAGAACAGGTGAAAAGTGATAGTTGGATTAAAATAAAAATCCATCAGTATAATTCACCACTGTTCACAGAATAAAGGAGTAAAAACAACAGAATCAGCTAAGTAGATGCTGAATGATCTAATAAAATGCAAAATCCAGTCATAATAAACATTCTTAGCAATGTAGGTCTAGAGGATAACCTCCTAAATCCAATAAAGGGAATCTACATAAAAACTCTACAGTTAACATCACAATGATGGTGAAAGATCAAAGATCTCTAATATGATGTGATGAGGAACAAAGCAAGTCTACCTGTATTTACTACTGCAGTTCTACATTGTACTAGAAGTTCAAACCAGTCAAAAAAGCAAGAAAAATGTGTGGAAATGAAGAAGCAAAACTATCTTTTTATTCATGGATGATATAATTATGTATAGAGACAAACCTAAGAATTTACTATAAAGCAGCCACTAGAAGTAATTAGTGAATATAGAAGGTCTCAGAATATCAGTTCATAATTATACAATGATCAAATGAATTTTTAGACACTGGCAACAAGCAACTGGAAATTGATATTAAAAGTAGTCTTTTGAAATAGCTCAAAAATCAGGAGATAAATTTAACAAAATATGTGGAAGATCTATAAATCATAACCTACTTAATAACATTGTTGAGAGAAATTAAAGGAAGCTTAAAGAGAGCTAGATAGATCATGCTCATTGATTGGCAGATTCAATATTTTTTAATATCTAATTTCCCAGAATTGATATAGAAGATTCACAATCACAATACCCAGAAGGATGTTTTTTTGTATAAATCAACAAATTGATCTTAAAATTTGCACAGCAAAACTTAAGAGTGGCAATGTTCAAAACAACTTCGAAAAAAGAATAACAAATTTGGAGAACTGATACTGCCTTATTTTGAGACTTATATTCAACTTATTATCAAGACATTTAATCAAGACCATATGGTGTTGGTGAAAAGATAAATAGATTGATCAACAGGAAGGAATGGAGAGCCCAGAAATAGATCTACACACATATGGTCTTTTGATTTTCACAAAGGTGAAAATCAATGGGGGAGAAGATAGTATTCAAAAAAATAGTGCTGGAAGAACTGGTTGTCCGTATAGAAAAAAAATGAACTTCAACTTTTAACTCACCCAGTACACAAAAACTGACTTAAAATGGATCATAAACACAACAGTGAATGATAAATCTATAATGTTTCTTGAAGAAAAGATAAATGATACCTTTGCAACTCTGAGTAGACATAAGTTTCTTAGATGAGTCACAAAGCATAAAAGAAAAATTGATAAACTGGATTTCATAAAACCTTATGTTCTTCAAAAGATACCATTAAAAAAAATAAAAAGACAAAGCACAGAATGGAAAGTTTTCAAAATACATGCATGTGACAGAGACCTTGTTTCTAGAATATATGAAAGAATTCTTATAACTCAATACTATGACTGCCCAATAAAAGTGGGTTGAACAGTCGTTTCAGAACATGGAAGAATGGCTAATAAGCATATGAAAAGTTGTGTAATATCATTAGTCATCAGGGAAAGGCAAATTAAAACCACATTGGGATATATATCTATACCACACATCTATTAGAATTCCTACAATTAAAAAAGACTAAAATGATCATATTCAGGGTTCTTCTTACTCTGAAAAGGAAGGGGTTATGCAGAGTTATGCATGTATCCCAAGGGGCGAGTTGGGGAACACTGTATATTTCTGCTTACCACAGTTTGCTTTTTCTGCTGTCCAAAAGCTGAACTGAAGGCCATGTATTTTTAATATTTCTTTACTTCCTGCATACACGATGTCAGGGGCCTTCAAAAGTTTGTAGAAAATGGAATTTAGAGATAAAAATGAAAAATAGAAACTTTATTTCTTAATATAAGCTCCATTAAATTCAAGGTACTTTTGTTAAGTGATGACATGAGCCCTTTAACCTGTCCCTAAAGAACTGAGGGTCTTGGGAATTTAACTATGTCAATGCAGGTTTTTTTACGTTATTATTTTTTTTTATTTATAAAATATGGAACGCTTCCCGAATTTGCGTGTCATCCTTGCGCAGGGGCCATGCTAATCTTCTCTGTATCGTTCCAATTTTAGTATATGTGCTGCTGAAGCGAGCTACATTATTAACTGATGAAAAATGAGTGCCATTTACAGATTTTTACGATTAGAAAACCAAAAGAAGTCAGAAGGAACCAAACCAGGACTGTCAGGTGGATGCCCAGTGATTTCTCACAGAAACTCTTGCAATATTTGCAATATTGTTCTTGTTTGATGAGAGGAATAAGTGGAGGGTTATCATGGTGGAGAAGGACTTTCTGGGACATTAACCTGCTTAAGCTTTGGCTGACTTTCTCAAAACACTCTCATGATGAGCAGATGTTATCATTCTTTGGCCATGCAGAAAGACAAGAAGCAAAATGCCTTGAGCATCCTAGAAAGCTCATGCCATGACCTTTTGCTCTTGACTGGTCTGCTACTGCGTTGACAGGACCACCTCTACCTCTAGGTGCCATTGCTCTGATTATGCCTTGTCTTCGGGATCATATGGTGAAGCCATGTGTCATCTCCTGTTACAATTCTTCAAGAAAGTGCTTCAGGATCTTGATCCCACTTTAAAATTTCCATTGAAAGCTCTGTTTTTGTCTGCAGCTGGGTGCAACTCTGATTTGTAACTTTAATTTTTCAGCCAGAATAGTACAAGCTGAACTAATTGAGATGTTAATGGTGTTGGCTCTTGTTTCTGCTGTTAATTGTTGGTCCTCTTAAGTTAGGACAAGAACAAGACTAATTTTTTCTTTGAACATTGATATGGATAGTCTGATGCTGCCGGTTTCATCTTTTACATCATCTGGTCTGTTCTTAAAACAAGTTATCCATTTGTAAACTGATTTCTTTGTAGCATTGTCCCCATAAACTTTCCATAAAGCATTAATGATTTCATTATTCTTCCACCTAAGCTTCACCATAAATTTGATGTTTGTTCTTGCTTCATTTTTAGCAGAATTCGTGTTGCTTCCCTAGAGCCTCTTTTCAAAGTGATGTTTATCCTTATTAACACTTCAAACGAGATCCAGCTCAGACATGTTGTAAACAAGTTTGTTCAAGTTTATTTTGGTGGAAAAAAATCTGAACTTCATGTATGCTTTTTTCATAATACACATTTCCATGAACTTCTTGAAGCCTCCTCACATAGGACACAAACTTTTTTCTCACCCGAGAGAGCAAGATGTATGAGAAACAGTTTGCTAATGTGGAAAAATGGCATGTGAACTTTGCTCAGGCATCACACAGTGGATCAGAAGTTTGAAATTTAACACTTCTCACTCAGTTCTAGCAATGAACACCAACTCTGCTCTGGTTTGCAATATGAAATGTTATTTGATATTGTTTGAAACATCATAGAAAGATTTAATTTTTTTAAGTGAAGGATTTACTGAAGTCTGATCACTGCCAACACAGCACGTACACAGTGCTATATATTGATTACATAATGTTCAATCAATGAGGAAGTTCAACAGAGTCTGTAATGTTTTATTTTAAAAGCAGATCTAAAGAAAATATGATAGCATATTCCTATTTGCAAATTCTGGATAGTAGTATATGCTATGTTATTATTTTCTCTATTCTGGGCTTTACATAAAGAGTAAATACCCTGTTTCCCTGAAAATAAGACAGTGTCTTATTTTAAGGTGTGCTCTCAAAGATGAGCTAGGTCTTATTTTCAGGGGACGTCTTATCTTTCCTGTAAGTAGGTCTTATTTTCGGGGGATGTCTTACTTTCGGGGAAACAGAGTAGATGTAAGTTTTATGATATATTCCTCTTCACAAAATCTCCAGCGTTTTTCCTATTATTTCTAGTAGTGAGCTGTGAGTAGACATTCATGAGAACACGAAGACTCGAGTTCTTTGAGGGATGTGTGTATTTGAGAGAGTTCGTGAACCTACTAAATTGTACCTCTGTGATATTCCATTACTTGGATATCTAGTTCCATCTTAACTGGCATATCAGATCTTTCTGGGGCAGAGTAAATGTAGTGTGAAGTCATGCTCTGAGGAAGGCTCTAGTACCTGAAAGAAATCCTACACAGTAGATTAGAACAAGCTTCTACTAAAAGCTTCTCCCACTTACTGGGTGACAAGCAGGTTAAGGGGGTAGTGCTCATTCCCGTTATGGGAATTTGGGCCAATCTATGATGTAGTGGTGAGGGATCATGTCCCATGGGTCACCACCCTAGTCATTGTCTAACATGAGGTTTCTGAAAGTATGTTTTCAAGAGCACTAGCTTTGGAAAACTCGCAGAAATTTGAAACCAAACCAAATCAAATCCCCAAACTAAAAGCTTCCACAGTAAAATACATTTAGGAAATATTAAACTGCTTTCTTTATCTCATCCAAGAAAGGATATAGTAGGATTTTTTCCAAATTTATTTGCATTTTAAAAATGCATTTGATCACAAAACTATTTCTAAGGATATCTTTTTACTACTTTAAGAAACATACTTTAACAAGATTATCTCTGATTTCTAAAATCCTTAAACAGCCAGAGAGCAAGCTGATATTTCTAAAAGTCGTGCCAATAACTAAGGGCAAGCTCTCCTTACCTATCAATTCATCAGCTCTCAAAGGCTGCTCTGTTATCGCCTGTTTCTGGCTAGCTGTTTCTGGATGCTAAAATAGAAAAGGAGTACCTCCTATTTCTTCTCTCTTTACTCCGTTTCTTGGAAAAAAAAAAAAATAGAGTCAGATTATATAACCTTGGCTTTACCCTGAGTACACTGCTGGGAATAGTCCAAGGCATTCCTGCAGCCTGTTACTTGACTCCTTATAATACATGCTAGGTGATGCATTTGTGAATGGCAAGTCACAATTAAATTGGGGAAACTTTTGGTAGGAAAAGCAGGATCTAATTCTTCTACTGATGCTACGGAATGGTCTGGATAGACAGAAGAGAGAAAAGCTAAAGGATTTGTTTTATATTTACATTCAGTCGTGATAATGAGCTATTAACTTAATCATGTGGCAAAGTGTGGCTTTTTTGAAGTAGAAGTCCTCTTGGAGACTATGAAATATTTGGATCTGTGTGGTGGGGCCAGACTTTAGAGGTCTTGGAATGCCCAGATGAGAGTTTATCTTTAGTTCTCCTTTTATTGGGGTACCACTGGGGTTTATGAGTTAGGGGGCAGGTTTTCTCAACCTCAGCACTGTTGGTATTTTTGGCCAGATAATTCCTTGTAATGGCTGGGAGGAAGGGGATGCGCTAGCTAATGCAAGATATTAGCAGCATCCTTGGTAGCTACCTACTAGTTGCCCATTCTCAAAATAAGACAACCAAAAATGTTCAGATAATGTCTCCTGAGGAACAAACTTCCACCTAACTGAGAACCAAAGAGCGGGAGAATGACAAAATAATTGCTGTATGGCTGTGGTTGTGGAGAATGAACCTAAGCCTGGCAGGGCAGAAACCTGGAAGAATATATTAGAGGCTGTCCTAGTAATCCTAGGTGTGGCATATTGTTAGAGGAAGGGTCTCCCATGCAGTAGAGTACATCTCCCTGTATCCATGGCCTTGAGTAGTCCCCTCCCAGTGTTAGTAGTCCCCTCATCTTGACTTAGGATTTTCCATGTAACTTGATTTGATGAATAAATATCAGCAAAGATGACACAAGCTAAGGCTTGAAAGGCATATTGAGGCTTATCCACTTGGAACACTGCTACCAAGTGACAAAGCCCAAATTTGCTTCCTGGAGACACATGACCCAGTCTACAAACAGCACCAACTTCCAGACACGTGAATGAGGCTCTCTAAGACCACTCAGCCCCCACTGAGTCACCATGACAGCTAACCAGTGATCCCAGGCAAGCCAATAGAAAAACCACCTGGCCGAGCCCTGCTCAAATTGATGACAATGGAATTATGAACAAATAAAATGGCTGCTGTTTCCAACTACTCCATGTTGGTTGTATTATTATACAGTGATAAATAACTAATATAGTAACTCTAAAGTAGATCAATATTAGTGTAAATAAAAAGTATACACAAGATGTTTGGAATAATCAATGTTTTTTGATGACTCTTCAATAAAGGGGTCAGGATAGGTCGTAGAATGTAGGAATTCAGAAATAATGAGCACAAAAGTCAGAGCAGAATTTCAGGAGGGAAGTCATGTAAGCAGACTGCAAAAAGCACTTCGGTGTAAGCAGTTACAAATATCATTAACTCATCTATTTTGAAGGATGCAGATATTTATTAACTGCTAAAATATAATGATAATAATTATTCAAAGAGGCAGTTTAATAAGTTTATTTGTAAAGCTTTAAAGGTATTTCTAAGCTAGCCATTTTTTACTTTTTATGGAAAAATCAATTTTTAGAATAAACAGGAAAGCACATAAACTGAAAATCAATAACAACTTACACTGTACTAATGATAAAATTCATTTCAAATATTAGCTGTGCAACTGTAGAAAACTATATTCACTTAGCAAGTAGGTTGCTAAGACCAGGGATTCCAGTGGACTGGCTCTCATAATTTATCAGTTAAATATGCAGAAGGAGGTTATCAGTAGTGTTTACAGCTTGATAAAAGCTATTCATGTTGATGGCATTTATTGTACAATTCAAGAAGAAACAGTTCCTCAGATGTTTAGTGCTGAGCTGTTTGTTTAAGAACAGTAGCCTGGCGGGAATGTGCCTGTCAAATCTCCTACTTAATTATCAGACCTAAAAAATAAAAGTAATAAGTGATAAAGAGAATCCAGAATGAGATGAAAGGAAAACAGAGTCATAACTAAAAGAAATGGCAATAACTAAAAAATAGTCTAAAATGCAGAGGGAATGGATAATGTAAATAAAGTAAAAACACCCAAACGTATTTTTCACAAGGTATGAGAATCACTGAAAGGATAAACGTTAAACAGTATGACGGATTCAGAGTCTCCTGGAAATGGATGAACAAGACTTTTATAAAATAACCAAAATGGATGACTTTTAAAAAGCTCTTATACATTAACGAGTCATTGTTAAAGAAACAATAACATTGTCGAAATAAGTGTTCAGACTCAAAGGGTAACGTACCTTTATATATATAATTTCCATGAGGTTTGTTTAAACGGAGAAAAAAGTTCCAAATCGGAAAGTACCCCAGTCTTTGTTTAAAAGAATGTTGCCTGGCAAGTGATTTTGGTTGAGAAGGCAAGGATTAGGCAAGGATTGGAAGATGTATGTAATTTCTTTTTTTTTTGGCCGGGGCTGGGTTTGAACCCGCCACCTCCGGCATATGGGACCGGCGCCCTACTCCTTGAGCCACAGACGCCGCCCTGGAAGACGTATGTAATTTCTAATGTATATTAATAAGTAGTGAGACCTTAATGTTAGCTGGATGAAACGGTGTTAAAGAAAGTAGTAAAATCAGAGAATGGGGTCTTCTGGGAAATCCTGTACTTTGGTTTGTAAGAAAACTTGTATATAGAGAAGTTTACCAAGTTTCCTGAATTAGAAAGAGCATAAAATGCACATAAGGTTAAGCAATTTGGAATCTTACCCCTACCTACCTTTCTCCTCTGTCCTGTTAGCGTCTCACGCTCATGCCAGCGCCGTATGTTGGGGCGAACAGATCGCGGGGCTCTACCCGAGCAAACAGTATTTAAGTCCAGGGGCAATGCTACTGCAGCAACCCCAGTTCTGGCCAGAGGCCCCAACTCCAGCGCGGAAAGCACCGACTGGCTCCCGGAGGCGTGGGAACCACAGCCGGCGCTCCCTCCTCCTCCCCGGCTGGGCGGAGCCGGACCCTCCGGGAAAGTGCCCAGTGCCACCGCGCCTCGCAGACTCTCAATCTCTGGCGGGTGCAGCTTCCCAGCGCCCGGAGTTGGGGGCGCATCCTACAGCGCCCGGGGCCCGTAAGGGGCAGTAGGGACCAGCGTCCGAGCGAGCCGCGAGGCCACCCCCGACCCGCCCAGGCACGTCGCCCGCCTGGACATTCCCGCAAGTGGTCTAACCAGCCGGACTGGACTAGCCGAACTTGCCGCGGCTCCTGCCGGTAGCAGCAGGTGGCCCTGGACTTCCCTGCGACGCTGCTGCCGGTGAGGGCTGCGCGCTCCCTTGCGCTCGGTAGCCCTCTCCGCCCGCCCCTGCCAGGCGGGATGGAGGCGGATGGGGACCAGGAGGAGTTGGCCCGGCTGCGCGCGGTCTTTGCCGCCTGCGACGCGAACCGCTCGGGGCGCCTGGAGCGCGAGGAGTTCGGCGCGCTGTGCGCGGAGCTGCGCGTGCGGCCGGCCGACGCCGAGGCGGTGTTCCAGCGGCTGGACGCAGACCGCGACGGCGCCATCACCTTCCAGGAGTTCGCCAGCGGTTTCCGCGGGGCCAGCCGCGGGGGGCGCCGCTGGGGCTGGGGGCCGCGTCGGCCTGCGCCCGCCGCGCCCGCTGTGGGGTCTGAGACCCGGGACGGCGAGGAGGACGAGGCCGACGGGGACGCCGCGGCTGCGCTGACCGCCTCCCGGCGCCCGGAGAGCCCCGGCCGGGCTTGGCTGGACTTCCAGGAGCGACTTGGGGAGGAAGCCAATTTCATCCCCAGGTGAGGGTTGGGTGGGGGCGGAGGTGAAAATGGCGGTTCCGGATTTCTTTCCTTCCTGTTAACTTGCGGAGCGTGCAGGCATGTTAACCGCGCTCTAACGTGCGAGTTGCTTTCCTCCACCTACCACTTTTCCAAGACACGATCCCTTGGAGTTAAAGAAAGGGAATGCGTTCAGAGAATCAAGGTTTGGGGAGAAAAACTTTCTTGCAGAATTCTGAGTCCTGCACAGGCCCCTTGTTGATTGCACCGGCCTTCCTGAAATGCAGCAGGATTACGTCATCCTCCACCCCGGCCTCCAGGTTGCACCCAAGCGCCTGGGCAGTTGGCCAGTTTGGCATCCTCTCTGATAGTTTTTGGATATGTTGTTTTCCCAAGACTTACGTAGAAAAGACATTGGGTATTTGTATTGCTGGACAAATACATTCATTGATGCCTGGTACGTGTGAGGCGTTTGTTTTACAGACTTCATTTTCAATTTTCAAAATATCCCTGGAGATAGGCTTTGCTTATTCCTAATTGATGGAGAAAACTCAGACCTGGAAATTAGATCGAGAGATATCAAAGTACTTGCCCAGTTAGTTAAAGAGCAGGGATATGATCCTAGGTCTTGTGAACTGAAAAACTTTTATTTTATTTTTTTATTTATTTATTTTTTTGTAGAGACAGAGTCTCACTTTATGGCCCTCGGTAGAGTGCCGTGGCCTCAGCTCACAGCAACCTCCAACTCCTGGGCTTAAGCGATTCTCTTGCCTTTTATGCTATGACTCTGACAGACATAAAATACAAAGTTACTAACGAAGTCTACAGGTGGAATTCAGGGCATGCAGGAAAGCGCGTGTTCAGGTTTTCTTTTGAGTTCCAACACATCTGTCCACGTCTTCCTGTCACGGTATGTCAGAGCTATTTTTCACTCCTGCAGTACAAACATTTGAGTGCTGTAAATGTTTTTCTGCTTTCTGCTTGGATTTTAGCTGATATTTTATTGAACCCTGGCTGTTATTATTAAGAAGATCTGAGTGGCATTTTGGTTGGCAGTTCACTTGTCTGAGGGCCTAAGACTCAGTAAAGAAACAGCCCCGGGAGGGGTCAGTGTGCCTTTTCATTGTCTGAGAGCTTAGACCTGCAGGGCCTGGAGTCCTCACTTCCTCCTCCTCCCCACTTCTCCCTCTGGTTAGTAAAGTAAGGAGAAAACTGGGCATGGAGTGTGACTCAGAGCAGCAGAAAGATTGTGTGGTGTAAGTGGGTGTGTCAAGGATCTTTTCTGTTATTTACAAATGAATTAAAATGCTGTGCCTCTACTAGGAAAGTAGCAAAACTTAAACATTGCTATAAACTTCTCTTTCTTTGGGTTGTCTTTCCTCTGTAACTAGTTTGGGTCCAGATAGTTTAAAAAAGTAAGAATTTTAGGAATGAGGCAGGATGGGTCTGTATCATTGGATATTAAATGTATGTACATATGTATCTACTTTTCACATTTGTCTTAGCAGCAAATATTTCACTGTTAAATGATTAAAGTGCTTAACCAAAATGATTAAAGTACTTCCTTTAGGATCAGTGTACAAACCAGAATTTAGTATTATTGGTGGCATTATTATTATCATGATGCCTTTCCAAACTCTTCAGAGGTTATTACATTTAATGAACATGAGCGTCACCTGGTAGACTTGTGGCCTAAGCCCCACCTCCATCTGATGTGAGATTAACAAGTGCAGTGTTTGTCTTCCTATACTTGTTCAAGTGGGAAAGAACTAGACTGGGTGGCTTCAGCTGATTGTTACCATGGCAGCTGTTAGATGTTTTGGTAAATTGAATTGCTTCTCCTTCACTTCTTCATGCAGCTGTCACCTTTCCTTTCTTCCACCCAAATGTGATAAAACATCTTCTGTTATTGATACGTGATGCCATTGTCATTATTTCACCCAAATTTATTCCACAAACACAGAGTGCCTGCGATGTGTCAGATACTGTCATAGGTACTGTCCTAGGTTCCTGGGGACAGAAGAAAAGGGTGAGATGTAGTTCATACCCTTGAGATGCTCATAGTGTGGGTAAACCATTTCTCAAAAATTTCATCCAGGAACATTTAAAGGCAAGAGGGATATTTTCAGGAAACTCCATATATTGTGGACATAGCCCAACAGACTGCTGCAAGCAGGAATTGTTGTTCAAGTCTAGAGTTTTTATCTTTTAAAAAAAGTCATTTCAGTGCATAGTATACTGGGGCTTGTTTTAATATAAAATATGTTTTCTTCCAAGGGGGAAATTGTCTCTCCAGCGGGGCATACCATTCCATTTTATGGCTTTGTTTCTTACCTGGCACTCCCTTTGGTCATCCCCCTCTCCACCCCCATGCCAGTTCTGAAGATAGTCACATCCAGTTTGAGAAGAATGAATATTAAGTATAAGATTATTGGGCTCCTATAATGACAAAGCATGGTAGTATTGACAGGGTTCCATTTCAAAGGCCTTTCAAACAGAATATTAAGAAATTCTGATTAAACTCTGAAGTCATTAATAATTATATTAGGGGCGGTGCCTATGGCTCAAGGAGTAGGGCGCCGGTCCCATATGCTGGAGGTGGTGGGTTCAAACCCTGCCCCGGCCAAAAAACCAAAAAAAAAAAAAAATTATATTAGAAGATAATATTGCATTGTGACAGAGCAAAAATGGCCTTTGGGATGTTTGCCAATACATTCTTAAGTTGGTTTTCTCTTAGAAAATTGAGGGCCCCTTTCTTTTAAAGATTGGGAAGAAGAATGTTCCAGTGTGACCTGTTAACCTGAGCATGGCAGGTGTGAATGGTCTGCAAGATCAGGATGGGCCCTTACAACTTTCTGGTAAGCTTGAACAAGGTCAGGCATGAAGTGAGCCAGGTGGGGTGATATGGTTATGTAAGAGAATTCAAGAAGGAAAGTGATACTAGGCCAAGAAAAGTCTGGAAGTAGGAAGGGAATGTGGATGGGAGGATGGGACAGGCAGAGAGCAGACATAAGGTAGCCTAGGCAATTTCTGGTGTCAGGGAAATTGGTAAAAGAGTTTTGTATGTGGTAGATTCTCAACAAATGTTAGCTGAATGAATCAAATAAATCGGTATTCTTTAATTTCTTGGTTCATTTATGTATATTTAGGGAGGAACCAGGACTACTTGTGTGGGAGCTGTATACACACTGGCAAAACGGTTTACCTTAGCATACCCCTATAAGTAGAACGATGATTATTAAACTCAAGAGGAAAGGCGCAACAATTGAACACCAATCCCACTTAATTGGGAAATGTTTAAAAATATGCAACTGCCAGTAGTCAGAGGCAAAGTTTCAGCACTGGCCATGGTTACATTTGTATTTCCCTGTCTTGAGTTACAGTTTACCTTTTTTCAGTATAATTGTTGTTTTTTGTAATAGTGTGGTTGCTTCATCAGCTTACTTAGTTTATCTGGTGCTTGGCAGGGAAGGTCCAAGGAAGAGGAGAGATGGAGGTGAAGAAAGAGATTAACTTAACGTGGAGAGGGAGCCAGAGAGTAAGAGAGAGGGCCGGAGACAGGGTAAGAGAGTAAGTGAAAGACAGAGCAAGGGACAGATGAAAAGGAAGGGAGAGGCTGATTGGTACCATCTTGCCTCTGTTTCTTCTCTTTTCTACTCAACGAGCTTATGGATGTGTTTGTACTATTTAAAGTTAAATGTATTTTTTCCCCACACACGCGACCAATAACGTTGTGTTTTCATCCAAGGAAGTAAGATTTGTTCTAGCTTTGCAACATGATGGTGGGACGCACCCCAGTCCTGGGTGAGGTTCAAGGGTGGTTTTATTTTATGGGCTATTTACCTGTGGTACTGGATTTGCGAATGATCAGTGTGGTAGCCATAGATTTCCTGAATGTTCCTTTGCCTTTTCTAGATGCTCAGTCAGGGTCCTAACATTTCAGCCTGGGTTTATGTCTGTATCTCTTTATTTTCTTCTAACTGTTGCTGTTCTGTAGGTTTTTTTCTCTCTGTCTTAATACCTCTTCTGTATCCTTATCCGACGGAGTGGGGAACCTGCCTGTTTGAACAGAACGTCAGCTTTACTTTTAACCTTTGAGCCTTCCTCCTTGTATGTATCTGTGTGTGGCTTAGGTTTTAGGGACTCTTATATGCTGGTGGTGGTTGCATCTGATTCTGATATTGGAATTTAATCTCAAGGTAGCTGTTTGTTTTTGACCTTTTTGATGATGGAAAGGTATCCTGGCCGTCTGGTCCTTAGAGAACCTTTGGTTTTGGCCATCAGAGGAGAGGCCTGCTCTGACCCTCTGATCTCTCTGATTGCTCAGAGCTTTGCTCTCAGACTTTGAAGAAAGATGATTTATTCTGTCTTTTTAGATTTTAGGGAAAAAAGACTTAAAACTGAGTGTCACTGGGAAGACTATATGCCTACAACTACAGACTCTTCTGTAGTTTTTCTTTGTTCCTAAACTTTTGATTTACTCTTCTCCCAAATTACTGTTCAAATTCATGGTTATACTATAACATAGTTATTACTTTAAGCTTTTAAAAATCTTTATCTGTTTCTTAATTTCTTCCTAGAATACTTAATTTCTTTTCACTTCTAAAACAGAGCTAGCTGCCTTATGCTGTCTGCCTTGAATGGAGTTTCAGAAGCTAAGGCTGAAAGGAGAACCTTTGATATTGGGAAAGGTTAGTATGATTAGAAAAGGTTGGGTGATTCAAAACATATTGCCTTTTACTCTCGCAAGAGGGTATATGCAACATACATTCTTGCTTCATGTATAGCCTGTTACGATTTAGGTAGTACTTGACTGCAGCATGTAGTTTGAAAGAAGAAATGGGAAGAGATTATTTATCCTGGATGTTCAGGGCTGCTTCCCCTGACTCTAATAGTCTTGTATGAGGTTGTAAAATGGAAAGTAAACACTGTCTTCCAGAGGGAAGTTGGAGTGGTGGAATTTATTTTTGATTTCTTTGGAATCATTTTCTCAAATAAACAAGTTGATTGCTTCAACTTGTAAATATTTGGGGTCTTCCAAATGACATTTGCTTTTGTCAGAGTAATTATGAAAAGAGAAAAGTGAATGTTAGCCCTTGAAACCATAGCTTATATGTCCCATAAAAACTAGGATAGTAGCTGCAGTGGTACAAGTCTGTTTCTTCACCCAGTACTGACATTGTCCTTGACATCTCACTAAGCACTAGTGAGACTATGTAGATAGCTCAGTGTCTCACCTTCTTAAATCCCAGGAATTTCTGAAGAGTAGAGGACCTCAGATGCAGAATAATGAATGGGAAATCCTCTCCCGGGACACAAGCACTGCACACACCATGATCTATGAACACTGCATGTCAAGAGAGCTTCTCAAATTGGGGGTCCCAGACCCTTTGGGTTCCTTCCTAGATGTCTAAACACTCTTGCTTACATTTTGGTGATAATATATAACAAATTAATGTGATCATCTTATTAATCACCTGGATGACTCCAACCTACACATTTGGCTACCATATGTGCATTGCCATGGGCTGTCAAGGAAGGCAGAAAGATGAGGTTGGCATGAAAACCAGGAGTTCATGTAAACTGAAGGGAACTGACAATGCAAGAGTGCTGAATTCTCGGCAATTTTAATAAGAAAGGGATGGAATAGTAGGGTTTTGATCACAGTAGTGTCCTCAAGAGAGCCACACGTGAGCTGACACGATGACATTGGCCAAGGAGGTTTAGTTTCAGTGAAACTGCACACTCTGTCATTTGAGCCAACTATTGCCAATTCTGACTCCATTGATTTTGTAAATGTGTGTTGGTTTTATAAATGTTTCAAAGCTATCAGTATAAGTAGTTTGTATCTGTTTTTGTTCATAGTTAAATAATGTGATACAAATAATGTTTAAGTCAACTCTGAAATTCATAGTATATATTTTCTTTAATTCCAGGTGGACAATTAAGTTCATGAACTCATCCTAGAAAAAGTGCCACATACACATTGCTAAATATCATTTTGGTCAACTTTGAAGTACTCCCTTGTGGAGGCTATGCATTGATGCCAGCGCCTCGTCTTCCCTTCAAAGCAACTTTGGAACTCTTTGCTGGAATGGCCAACAGAGCTGTCCTCGTAAGAGTGCTTTGAAGGGTGGACTAGGAGCTGGCATTGATTGGTGCACAGCTTCCCAAGGGGAGTACTTTGAAGATGACTTTGGTGATATTCAGCAGTGAGGTATGTAGCACTTATTCTAGGGTGAATTTGCAAACTTAATTGTCTGACCTCATCAGGTCTACATGTTAGTCAAGTATGAAAAATACTATTCTAAAGGACTTGAAATCCTCAAGAGCTACATAGGTTTGAAAACATTAGTCTCTCATCTTTCAATGTGTACTGACCTCCCCCATCATTTAAATTGAGGGCATGATACTATGGAAGTTCATCAAGGGACATCTTTGTTTTCCCACAAAGAAATTCTTCTTACCTTTTTCTTATGTTTTTCATTCATTTATTTGGTCCTCCACATAACAAATAACTCTTCATGCGCACTGTGTGCTCAGGACTGTACCAGGCTCTGAGGGCTTGGAAATTGTATTCTGCCACAAATTGAAATTTCCTGGCCAGTTTCCAGAAGGATGATGACACCAGCGAGTATGTAAAGTGGGAAGAATTACAAGATGGATGGGATCTGGCTCTCAACTGGTGATCTGAAATCAAGCAGACCAGCTATGTGACAACTTTGTGCCTTCCCCAGCAAGGCCAAAGCATGCTAGAACTCTGTCTTTCCTAAGTGTGAAACAGCTCTATGGAGAGAGAATACAGGCTCCTGTCAAATGATTTCCAAGCTCCCATCCACACTGTGGGCTGTGACTGTTGTCACTTGATGTAATGGAGAAGGGCTCACTTAGAGGCCTCCAGAGCTGGAAAGGTAACACTGACCCAATGACATGGAGTCTATGGCCAGTAAGAGCCTCTGCTTCATTGCCTGGGGGGACAGCTGCTGGATGCAGGTTATAGGTCCATGGTTGTCAGCAATGCTGGATTTTCAGTGGAAATTTCCAATTTTGTATACAAAAGCATTGAGTATGTATATTTGTATACTAGAAGCATTGAGTATGCCAAAGCATATAGGTGGGAAAGATATCATTTACACCGTGTAACCTGTTTCCTAACTATGAATGAGTGTGCCTTGTTAAATTCAAGTGTCAGGTCTGATCTCATTGTGAAGATCCATGTTGATCTGAGTGTGTGGTTTCATAGAATTCTAACTTAGAATTTTAATGGTGCCATTTCTTTCTCTTCCAAGTTTGTGGGATAGTATTTTGACCCCAAATAGTCTATCTTTACTTTCTTGTTTGCTCTTGGGTGTTATTACACTTTCAGAGTTAATCTTGTTCAGACTCAACAAATGTTGGTGTATAATAATCAGCACCTCCAAGTTATGCTGCCATGATGGGTGTGTCTTGGGGAAAGAGGGGTGAGCTCTGAATGCATTGAGATGTCTTGAATGTCACTTACCCTTATGTTTTTCTTTCTCTTCATTTGAACTGGACATACTTGGTTATCACAGTTTTTAAGCCATATAAAAAGTCAACTGGAATGGAATGATTTGTGATTAAAAATAGGGGAGTTTAGTTAAGAGAGATCACTTTTCTCACATTGCAGTCTTATTTTCTTACATTGTTGGAATACTTTGTTCTTCAGGCAGAAATTGTTTTGCATGGATAAGAAATTTGAATAGGTACAAAAGCTGTGTGTCTTTTTTATTTTTTATTTTTATTTATTTACTTATTTTTGGAGCAGTCCCAAATGCAGGTTCTGTCAGCCTTCCTCCTTAAATGTGCTTCATCTGTTGGGCCTTGTCTTTTATTTTTGGGTGACCAAACAGAAACACTGGAGATAATGTCTTGTTCTGAAGCTTCCTCCCACTACACACCCACAGCATGAGCAGCTACTCTCTTCAGTTTCAATTTTTAAAAGTTAGTTTTGGGACATCTTATGGGAATGTTCAGCCTCGTTACCTCTTTGTGATCATTCACAACTACAATATTAGGAGCAGGCTCAAGGGGCCATTTTATTATACTCTTGTATCTTTGACCAAGAATGTTTTTTAAATCAAAAGCAAAAAAGTACAAAAGGAGTTATTCACTCTGAAATCTGAATGTAGTGGTGAAAGTATCACCTATTGTTGGCTGCCTGTAGCTACCTGGTCCGAGGGTAGATGGGCTCTCAGAGGATGTAGGTACGTTTGCTGGTTAGTTGCCCATTTTCCTAGGCATGGAAGACTGTCCAGGTCCATCCCCTTGTAATTCTTGTTTCTATAGATAAGAGTTATTATCTGTTTGGGGATGAGATGTAAGAATTTGTGAAGAGCTGGTCCATATTTGTCTAGAAAATCCATATTTGAGGACATTCCGATGTCTTGTTTTCTGACAGACATGGTATATGCTAGTGTTAGTGTTTGTGGTGCAAACTACTTTTATTTTTCCTCCTTGGGGATCTGTGGCACAGCAGGTACTTTAGGTTGGCAGATATGGTGAGCTCGGGGATGCTAATGAATGTATTACACTGCAGAGGCATTTCTCCTCTAACACGGTGTATGCACTCCAGAAAAACCTAATGTTCCAGAAACACATGGGGTATAGGAACAGAAAGAAAAAAAAAAAATTGAGATGGTACAGACCATTCAGTGTCTACAACTCCGTAACCAGAATACTCAAATAAGCAGCAAGAATCCTACTAAGATACTAGCACAATAAAAACTCATGTTAGATTTTTAATAGATATTGAAATGTAACAGTCCAGAATATATCTGTAGATGTTTTAAAAAATGAAAATAAAGGATTTTGCAGTTTATTTTTTTTCAAAGGTGAAGGAAGCCTCATGAAAGGAGGTGTACGGGTTGTGATTTCTTAGTTATGGGGACAAGGACAAAATGCAAAAAAATCCCGGAGGACCTGGACAGAGCATGTGGACAGTCTCTGCCAGGAATAAGACCACAGTGTAGGAGGGCACCACGTCCAGCATTCTGCAGCCTGCTGCAGGCAGCTGTGTTAATGGACTTGTGTTCCCTGGCTGTTACATAGGGACATGAACTGTTACTAACACACTGGGCAAGTCACTTCTACTTTAGCATCATTCACCTGTTGACTGTGGGATGGAGGTAACTGATGCTACTGGGACCTCCATTATGGAATCATGGAATACTCCAGCAAGGCACAAAGACAGAAATTAACTTTAGATCAATTTTGTATATACACATTTGAGGCTTCATATTAGTCTTTCATTTATAAGAATAATCCATTGCCTCTCTCCTTACAGAGTACAGTGAACCAGATGTCACTGGGTTGATAGTCTGTCAGTCTCCAAAAGTCCACAAGACTATCAGGTCATGAGAGTCCTAATGACCCTGGTTCAAGTTAAAATATGATCAGATATATGAACACTTGGGGCTTCAGAGAATGTCCTACTCTGTGGAATGATATTTTAAATTAAAACTTCTTAAGTTCTTTTTTTTTTCTTTTTAATTTCAGCTTGCTTGTTCATTCTTCTTCGTTTGAAGTACTCTTTTTTTTTTTTTTCTTCATTTTCTTCTTCCTCTGGCGATGCTTTTTCCCATTGCCTCCCCAGTAGCTGGGATTGTAGACGCCTACCACAACATCCGGCTGTTTTTGATGTTGTTAGTAGAGACAGGGTCTTACTCTGGCTCACTGCTGCTCATACTGGTCTCGAACCTCTGAGCTCAGACAGTCCACCTTCCTTGGCCTCCCACAGTGCTGGGACTACAGGCGTGAGCCACCATGCCCGGCCAATACCTTATGATCTTATATTTACCAAATAACATAGAGCCAAATAAAATGCAGTTAGAAGGAAAAGTAGATAAGTATGTTAAATAATATAAAATTTAAGGAAAGATCAAATAGACAATAAAAGATACTAGATTTAGAGAAGTAATACTATTGAACTTATATATTGAATTCTGTGTTTTATAGGGAGACTACACTTTTCTTTCTTTTTTCTTTTCCCTTTTTTGAGACAAGAGTCTTATTCTGTTGCCCAGGCTAGAATGCAATGGCATCAGCCTAGCTCAGAACAGCCTCTTAAACTTCTGAGCTCAAGTGATTCTCTGCCTCAGCTGCCCAAGTAGATGGGAGTACAGCCACCTACCACAATGCCTGGGCAATTTTTCTATTTTTAGTAGAGACAGGATTTTGCTGTTCTTCAGGCTGGTATTGAACTCCTGAGTTCAAGTGATCTTCCCACTTTGGTATGCCAGAGTGCTGGGATTACAGGCATGAGCCATTGCACCCTGCCAAGACTACAGTTTTCTATATAACAACCAAGCAACATTAAAAACTGATCATACATTAATGTACAGTGCACAGTATGGGACTGTATATTATTAAGATCTGGGAGAAGTTTTCCTTTTTTTTTTTTTCTTTTGAGACAGTCTTACTATGTCACCCTGGGTAGAGTGCTGAGCATCATAGCTCACGGCAATATCAGACTCTTGGGCTCAGGTGAACCTCTTGCCTCAGCCTCCTGAGTAGCTGGGACTATAAGCACTTGCCATGACGCCCAGCTAATTTTTCTACTTTTGGTAGAGACAGGGTCTCACTCTTGCTTAGGCCAGTCTTCAACTCCTTAGCTCAAGGGACCCACCCACCTTGGCTCCTAGAGTGCTAGGTTTATAGGCATGAGCCACTATACCCAGCCAGTTTTACTTTTTTCAAAATCATCTTTTTTTCTTTTTGGTTGTTTGTTTTTTCATTAGTTGTCTATTTAATTTTTTTTTTATTAAAACATAGCTGTGTACATTAATGTGATCATGGTTCACCATACACTGGTTTCATACACCGTTTGACACATTTTCATCACACTGGTTAACATAGCCTTCCTGGCATTTTCTTAGTTATTGTGTTAAGACATTTACATTCTACATTTACTAAGTTTCACATATACCCTTGTAAGATGCACTGTGCCATAACCAAACCAGCTCTTTAGGATATTCTCAGACCTATCCTCCATAATGACCAGCCCAATCCTCTACCACAAAAGTAAACTCACTCAGAAACTTTTGATCAAACTCCAATTTCCACAGTGGCAAAAGGATTAAAAATGTCCACTGGACTTTCGAAAAACTCGATACCCAAAATTTTACCAGACTTATCAATATTCTCCATTAATGTGAATGGCTTAAACTGTCCTCTAAAGAGGCGCAGGTTAGCTGACTGGATACAAAAACTCAGCCCAGATATTTGTTGCATACAAGAGTCACATCTTACCTTAAAAGACAATTATAGACTCAGGGTGAAAGGATGGTCATCCATATTTCAGGCAAATGGTAATCAGAAAAAAGCAGGTGTTGCAATTTTATTTGCAGAAACAATAGGCTTTAAACCAACAAAAGTAAGGAAGGATAAGAATGGTAACTTTTTAAGTTCTTTTTTTAATTAATTAATTTATTTTTTTTATTAAATCATAGCTGTGTACATTGATATGATCATGGGGCATCATACACTCGCTTCATAGACCATTTGACACATTTTCATCACAATGGTTAACATAGCCTTCCTGGCATTATACCTGTGGTGCATCTTTCAGAGTATTTGCGAAACTTGGTAAATGTAGAATGTAAATGTCTTGGCACAGTAACTGAGATAATGCCAGGAAGGCTATGTTAACTTCTTAAGTTCTTATCAGCAATGAGGTGCTTTAACTCTTTCAGCCAGTGCTAGTATACATTCACTGTGAAGCTGGTACGTCTGATGACACTGATCAGTCCCAATGAAAGTTTAGTGATTTGAGCCACTCGTATGAGAGTTCTCCAGAGAGAGAACTAATAAGATAGATGTGTGTGTGCATACACGTATATACATGCACACATATATAATATAGATACACATACAGGGTGCCCATAAAGATCGTGTGCAATTTAAAATAGTTTAACATAGTAACTTGCACGTGAACTTTATGGACACCAGTAATATTTATCATGTATGGATCATACATGCATAGAAAGAGAGAGATTTATTTTAAGGAATTGGCTCATGTGATTATGGAGTCAAGTCCAAACTACAGGGTAGGATGGCAGGCTGGAGACCCAGGGAAGAGTTGTGATCACAGTTCCAGCAAAAAGGCAGTCTGCTGGCAGAATTCTGTCTTCCTCAGGGGAGGTCAGTCTTTGATCAATTAAGGTCTTCACTGTTTGGCTGAGGCCCACTTACATGCATTATGTTATGAATATGCTTTACTTAAAAACCACCGATTTAAATGTTAACTTCACATATGAAATACCTTCATAGCAACATCCAGGTATGTTTGCCCAAATGTCTGGGTACCATCACCTAGCCAAGTCTACAGATATAATTCACTATTATTAACACTGAGAAACTTTTTCGGATATTCTCTGTTTTTGAGATTGACTATGTTGTGGGAATCAGTTTAAAAAGATCGGAGAACAGTTTTGAATGCTTCCAGCATGTACGATATATAAACAGAAAAATTTTAGATGATTTGAATCTGAAAAAAATCCCTCCATGTATATTTCTCCTGTACCCCTGCTAAATGCCTAAACACTCCAAACAACTTACCAAATTTCTGAGGAACTGTAAAGTTATTGACATTTAACTTTCTGCCAAGAAAAGGCTTGCCCTGCATCTGACTCTGAGATGGACCCTTGGGAGGAGAGTGCTCATTATGTATCTTTGTTTTTACCACTCCAGCCTTACCCTACAGACCCACTCTTCATCAAAATATTCACGATACCTAACTGAGCACTTCACAGAAGAGAAAGCCTGGATTTAAGCAGCCATAGCCATCCGGCCAGCCACGCCAGCATTTTAGGTTGCTGACTAGCCCGGCAAACTAACCGCTTGCTCGCCACCTTCTTTTCTTCCGGTCCTTCCTCCTCCTCTTTCTCTCCCTCCCTCTGTAAGTACTCGGTGAAACAAAGGCGTCGTGTCAAGAAGTCCAAAGGCGACTTTAGTAAGCAACGGAATGGGTTCTTATCCTGCTGTCCCCAACTACTAGTTTTTGTCCCTGCATAGGTGCTTGCTAACAGGGGTATAATATGAGAGGAAGCCCAGAAGGTCCACCAGTTCCTAAAACTCAGCCACAGGAGAGGTGCTAGCTTCATTCTTTAGTTCGGTTCCCAGGAGCTCAGTGGGCCCTGGTTTTAATCACATCTTTTCTCAGGCTTTGCTAGTCAGGGGCAGCATTGGCAACAGCTGGGAGTGTTTCTAGAACCTACAGAAATTCAGACTCCTAGGTAGGCCCCAGCACAAACCCACTAAAACCTGTGCATAGGTGATGTGGCTGTGCCCTAAACTCTGCTGGGGAAATGAGAAAGGGGATGTGGTCACCTTTGCTTCCAACTACCACAGAGCCTTCTCCCACATCCCAGGGTAAGTTATTATTCTTTGCCTGGTTTTTTCTTTTCCGTATGTAGGGTCCCATAATATATTTGGCTTTTTTTACTTACCATGTTTGTGAGCTTGTAGTTTAGATCTTCTGTTTTCGTGGCTGTAGAGTAGCGCACAGTTTATCCAGTTTGCTACTAATGGCCATTTGGGTCATTTCTACATTGTGCCTGTAACACGTAGTGCCACAGTGAGCGTCTGTCACCAGGTTCAGAAGCAATTGGACGTGTGCAACGCATTGCTCGCAAAATCATTTCAGCTTTCCTTGCTAACTTGGGGTCGGTACTGTGAGGCCGAGTTTTATCCTGGGCTGTATTACAGTGATATCCTCAGAATTGGTGGTTCAGCTTGGGTTTTTGAGCTACTGTGCGTTTTTTCTGTTCTTAACTGTCAGGCTGCCAGGTGAGATCTTAGTATTGTCGGTATTTTCTCCCCGGGTCCCTTTATCTGTTGAAGATTTGAAAAACAAATATATTAGAATTGTAGTTTTGAACCCTTGTTGGAATAGCTCAGTCCTATACTAAATCAGGGGGTATCTTACAGGCTTTTTTCAGGCTACCCCCCCCCCCCAGACTACAACCTTCTTTTGGATTCTTCTTTGTGACAGACACCTAAATTTCAGGTGGCAAGGCTGCCATTTGAAATTATTGTTACTATTTGCAGTTTTACTCCTTTTCCATTTTTAGTCATGTGTTAAGTCTTTTAAAAATTGTTTATATGGAAAGTTCCTCAAGTAAATACTGTAGTTTTAAGTTATCGTTGTAGAAATTAGGCCATTTGGAAAGATAAGCGTAAACCATGGATATTATTTTGATACATGATATTATCCGTGTAAAACCATGATATTATTTTGCATACAGGTAAGAAGTAGGTGTCTGGTGGGGGGCTGGCTCACACAGTGGAATTACTGGGAGGGTGGCATCTTGTGTCTTGGGCTCCTAGCTAATAGTTGGTCACCAAAATTATTTTTAATCCTCTTATGTTTTTCAGTCTTGGAATGCTTCAAAAACTGTACACAGAGGTAGGCAAATACTACTGCTTTGTGGATTCTTGTCCACTCGAGAATTGTTATAATAACTTTATTACAGCTCTTTCTTTAGCACTTGCATTTAAAGCAACAAATTATTTCTATTTAGATTTAGTAGCTTTTACACCAGTTTTGTAGCCCAGAGGGGATGTTATCCAAGCCGGTGAGAGAGGAGTGGCAGCTCAGACTACAAGAACTGGAAACCCAGGGAATGTGAAAGGTTTGGGATGAAAAATATAAACTGAGATAAATGTAAATACACAGCTCACTGAAATTGCTTTCTCCTTATCAGATGAAGCAGTGAGTTACAGTGATGACTCAATTAAGGAAGACTGGTTTTCCTTTTCCTAGCTCTTCTGGGAGGCTGAGGTCAGATTCCTTTGGCAGATAGTGTTTGCAAATCTGAAGGTTATTTGCTCTCTTAGTGAGCTGTGGTTCTGCGAGCTTAAAAGTGGTCTGGTTTCAGGACCACTGATCGCTTGTTTAATGTGGAAAGGTCAGATTTTAATAAGATTTTTGGCACATTCTAGGAAATCATCCTTTGGATTGTGCAGAAAATCAAATGAAAAAGTAATTAAACTTTCCAGCAGGATGGTGGGAAAGCAGAGGAGTGAACAGATAATGTGTGCATTGGGGTTCGTCTCAGGAAGCTTCTGCCCTGTGGAAAATACACCCCAGGCACCATTGAGTGAGACCAGGGTCTTCACTACTGAGTTGTCAAATTAGAGGTATTACCAGCATTTTATTTCAAAGGGGAAATGTGTTCAAGAAAATCTATAATAAAAATCTCTATAACTAATGTTTCTTTAGTTTGATATTTTGGGTCCATTTTTATATTTTTGCATGAAACAGACTGGAATACTGTGATTGATTTATCTTTGTGTTCACTGATTAGATAGCAAGGTAGGTAGATAAAAATCAATGATTCTTACCTGCGGTGCATCTTACAAGGGTACATGTGAAACTTAGTAAATGTAGACTATAATTATCTTAACACAATAACTAAGAAAATGCCAGGAAGGCTATGTTAACCAGTGTGATGAATATGTGTCAAACTGTCTATAAAACCAATGTATGGTGCCCCATGATCGCATTAATGTACACAGCTATGATTTAATATTAATAAAAAAATCAATGATTCTTAAAGTAGATTAAAAAAAATCTTTCTATGACTTTTTTTTTGGTACATTAAGTAAACACACAGTGTCATGCCTAAAACTAATTTAAGATAATTCAAAGGCATGGTTATAGAAACGGATTTCTTGGTTAATTACATGATCTTTCAGACCAAATTCTCGTGAACTCTGAAAGAGGCTTTTTAAAAAGTAGGAGTAGCTCGTGTACAATTTCCAACAAATTTTCTTGCCAGTATCATCTATTCCTTAAACATCCTTAAACATAAGGTTTAATTGTTGAAAAAAATCTGACTATAATAGCTTAGGCACCAACCAGTTATCCTTCTATCATACTACTAATAATTTAGCTTTAAATGCCAGACATTTAATAATTAGTGGTAGGTATTCAAATATATAATAAATGCTAATTCAGGAAATATATTTGCTGTTGCGTGAATAAGTAGAATGCACTTATATTCTAAAATGTAGTGATTTGGGGGGAGAAAATTTCCTCTTCATTGGTACTCATATTAAGAAATCATTTGGAGATTTTAGAATGGTGAGGAAATTCTTATCTTTTATAGAAGCTGTTGGGGGGTTATCTATGTAGGCAATATTTTAAGTGGGAGTTTATATATATGAAATCACATAATTTATGTTTTTGGAACTCATATTACAAAGAAATACATTTTCTTTTGTTGTTAAAAGTGCACCCATATTTAAAATATGTTCAGGATTCAAACCATTGGTTTAGCCATTCACCAGGAATTCAGATTTCAGACACCTCAACCTGTGAAACACATAAATCTGAGGTGAAAGGAAATGAAGGGGCCTCTCTGTGTTAGAAATATTAATCCCAAAGCACAGCAGAATAGTTTCTTGTTAAAAATTTGCACTCTTTTCAGTGTTACTAGTGTGGTTATGTGGTAGATACTGGGTGCATCACCGCTGGAAACGATGTGAAAGAAGAAAAGGGAAAAATCAGTGAAGAAGGCAGCAGCATGTTGGGGGACGCAAGGAGACCCTTGTTAGCTGGGCAGGCACATTTCCTGCAGTTCATCCCCTCTGTGACCCTATGCCCATGAGTCTCACCTGCTCGCTCCTTCCCACCATTGCCCTCTTTATTCTCTTTGAGAGAATTCTGAGCCTGCCTTGGGCCCAGAACAAGACTTTCCCATCTTCATTCCAGGTCACACTAACTCCTCCTCCTCCAGGCCTCCTGCCTTATTCATTCATTAATGCAGGCCAGGCCTCTGGGGCTGGATGCTGTGAAGGTTGAGGGACTGAAAGGGTAACAGGGATGGTTAAACCATTTAAAGAAAACTCAGTACATAGAACTCAGATGAAGTGTGGCGAGGATCTGAGGGAGGGATTTCCGATGTCTGGAGCAGTCCAGACTTCTGGTGGAGGCAGCTCTGAGGACAGCCTTGACTGATGTGCAGGTTTTGGTTTCTAGATAAGAAATACGAAAGGTTTAGATTCTGAACAGAGACTAGTATTAAAACTGTACTATGATTAGCAAGAGATAAATCTGTTTCTCAATCTTTTTCAGTCTCAAAAATTGGGAAAAAATAGTTAAAGGATGGGATGATGTGAAATCAGCCAAAATAACGTGTTTCATCTGGACTCTTTCTCCTTTGTTGAAAAAGTAGGTATTGTGTCTCTGTGAAAAATACTTGAAGACATTGAGTACCTAAGAATGGGAGAGGGTGAAGGAGGTAAAAAAGGAAAGTAGAGTGGACATAGAGTTGATTCCCCAAAGCAGGACTTGTTTGAGAATAAAATGAGGAGAAAGAACTACTGTTCTTTAAGTTATCTAATTTTATTGAAATACTATTCTGTCTTGACAAATTCCTTTATTATGTAAGTGAAGTAGTTCTATTCAAACATTTAAAAAAGTTTCTAACATAAATAAAAAGTTTGTCTATTAAAGCAAAGAAAATCTTCATATCAAGTTTATGAACATTAAAAATTGCATAAGCAGAATACTTAGTACTAGAACATATTTAAGTTTTTTAATTAGTTAATTACCCGTGTCTATCTCTAATGCCATTAGCACTGACACTTTCCTGAAGAATATATCTTCTCTCTCTATGGTCTTGTTATATTTTACTTTTTCCCTGATATTGCATGTGGTTTCTTTAGTATTACATTTTATGGTTATATAATTTGAAATTGTTGACAGCAGTCGACTCTTCTAGGTATCAGGGGTATCCAACCTTTTTTCTGCCACACATTGGAAGAACAAGGGTCATCTTACATATACAAACACTAATGAAAGCTGATGAGCTGGGCATACTTTTTGCAATATCCTTCACCACAAATAAGCAAAATAGTCTTCAAATAATCTGGTTGGATACCCTGAAAATATTTTAATATTTTTAATACCCAGGTGCTGAAATATCAGTGTAGAGCTAATTCTGATAAGTGGAGGATATTCTCAGTTTTTTCCTTTTTTGGTAATTGACATGTATAAATATTAACACATAAATATTTGAGTCTCAGATAAATTCTCATAAATATTTGACAATCAGATAAATAATTATCTGATTGTCACAAGTTCTGTGTCTTTACCTCCTTTGAAAGTATTTTCCTTGACACATTTCCTAACTTTTACAAGATAAGACTTACGAAGTATGTCCTCATTTATGATTTAAATACTTTCCCATACTTAGATGCTTTGCAATCGTAGGACTTTTCATTCCATTCTTTTCTATCTCAGAATATACATTTAATCAATGATAAGAAAAGCCCAACAAAAGATTTTTCCTATGAATTGAGACATTCCAACTAATAATTACAGAATCTCAGAATTTGTACATTTGAGCTCTCCTCATTTAATCTGTTTAGTTTCTTAGTGTCTTCATGTTTTCAGTTTTAGTTTTCAACTAATTTCAATATGCTGAAGGCTTAATAAACTGAAGGTAGTTTTTATAGCTCCTGTTGTTGAGTAATATGATTAAAATTTTCCTACTGACTTGGGACAAAATGTGATGAAACATACGACATTTAGGAGTTCTTCAAAGGTTCAAACATTTCCAAAACTTGAAGGATGATAGGTCGCAAAGAGATGAAGGTGACTATCACAAAAATGCTTAGTTTAGATAATATAATCATGTGTGTAAATATATTGGAAATTTTGATAGCTACAGCTTTTATTTCATGTAAAATAAAAGTCAGAGGCAGAATGTCAGAGTGTTTGGATTAAACTAGGTGGATATTTTCCAGGTGCATTTCTAATTCACCGACTTCCTAATTCAGTAAAAGTAGAATTTTTACCACAGTACTCTTTTATTTTTTCACTGAATTTATAATAGTATTTATACAAAGGCTGGGCATTTTATCTTCGACCAGATGAACTTCCAAAAGCTTTAACTTTGATTTCATTCAGTGGTTGGAAAACAGCAATGATTGGAATGAGCACAACTGATTCTTTTTGAAGTCTCCTGTTGCACTCGCTGATAGAAAACTAGCCTCATTCACCTTGGACAAGTGCTGTCTCTGCTAATGGAGATGACTTCACCAGCTATTCCTTTCCTGTTTGCATTTATACAATAAAGTTTTGAAATCAAAACTATGCAAAATTCGTTTAGAATAGTTTCTTCATCCTCGGTAAGTTATGCTTCACAGGTGATATAGAAATGAACCTTCCGTAGAAACTTCAGTAAAATCATAGGCTGTGAATACAGTTTTCTTAAAAGATGTAGATTCTGTTACTTCTTCAGGAGATTTATATCTTCTGGTTTTCAGGTGGTTGGTAATTTCCATGGTGGATGATAAATGTTGACAAGTTTTATTTTTTTTTAAATAAACATAACTTTTTTAATGAATGGTTTTAAATTTAAAGAAAAATTGAGAAGAAAGCAAAGAGTTCCTATATAACCTGCGTCCTCTTCCTCCTAGTATTAACGTCTTGCTTTGGGGCAGATACATTTGTTAAAAATTAATGAACTGATATCGACAGAAGTCCTTATTTTATTCATATGTCCTCAACTTTTCCTTCATGTTTCCCCCTTTTTTGTTCCAGCATATCATTCAGGATATTATATTATATTCAGTTGTCATATCTCCTTAGGCCTCTCTTGGTTATGATAGTCAAATATTTTGAATAGGTACACATTTATCAGTTTTCTCAAGGAAAGCAAATTGAGTACTCAACTTTTTATTAAGCATGCATCTTTTTTGTTTGTTTTTTGAGGCCATTGCCAATGAAAAGGGTTTATTGTAAAATATAAAAGCATTGCCATTCAGTGAAATAACTATACATTTTAACTATACCAAAAAAAAAAAAAAAAAATAGAAGAAGAAGGTTAAATCGTCGTAGCAAGAGCTTCCCAGTTATTCTTTATTGCTGTATGGCAGGACTGCCCAACTTCTGTTTTCTATACCAATTTAACATGCACTGAGCTTATTTGGGCCACACTGCCGCCTGGCAGCATCGCACATCTTGCAGAGCCAGTCCACAACTAGCTGGTTCTCCAGGTGGTCAGCAGAAGCTGCTGCCTCTGGTCTTTCTCCAGCCCCATTTGAGCTCTAAAGGAGTTATCTGTCTTCAGCTTCTCTTGTCCAGCCTTAATTTGTTTTATCAGTGAGTACTCTGATACTGGTCCTGAAAGGAATGTCTTAGTTACATTGTGCCTGGAAGGGGTCAGGAAAGGAGAGGTGGGTTTAGTATCACAGATCATCTCCTGATTTAACCACATATCAATGAGAAGTATTTTCATTGTGAGGATCACAATGAAATACAATGTACTGTGAGAGACATCCTCACAGTACATCATTGTGAGGATGTCTCTCACTACTAGATGAAAGTAGCGATTCACAAAACTCACCCTGGCTTGTTTTAATGCACCTGTTAATAGTTAGTATGCAGTTCAATAACATTTAACAGCAATGCAGCTTTTGATTAAAATAAAAGGGAAATTCTGGATAAATTTTAAAAAGGACAGTTTGCTCCTAGGCAATCCTGGAAAGGTGACAGATATTGTTGAGGAAGGCAGTCTTGAAACTGATTCCATTCTTTATTTTCTCCACAACCCCTGTCTTTCTTGCCAGAATAGAATTTTTCAGTGAAAAATAACTATAATGTACTCACTTGCACTAAATATTACTAGATTATGCCTACATTTAGCTTGACTCAAGGGAAGTTGGCAGAAAAATACTAGAAGAGTAAATGTGCATTGCAAGGTAAGTGCTCTTACATAAAGAGGTGTACATTCCTATGTTATAGACACACATGTATAGCACATTAATAACATGATATCGACAGAATGAACTTATGTATATAAAAACATTGATCTGGACCTAGGGCCAGGATGTGAAGAAAAGCCTGTTTCCCTAGGTATGGAACAGTGAGGTCTGCATTGCCGTGCTCAGGGCCTTTTCTGAGTAGGCTGTTACGGGGGTCAGCAAAGCACAGTCTATCTGGCCCTCTATTTGTGCAGATAAAGTTTTACTGAGACACCCAAGCTCCTTCGTTTACGTATTGTCTAGGGATGGTTTCACTCTACAGGGATGGAGATGAGTAGTTGTAACAGGGAGGATTTGGCCCACAAAGCCTAAGCTGTCGTCTACCTAGCGCTTTAGAGAAAAGATTTACTCATCCATGTACTAAAACCTTTTCAGGCTGACCTTGGGCATGACCTAATTCTCTTTTTTTCTGTTTCCACAGAACTTTGTTCCCATAAGACCTTTCTGTCCATGGGACTTTGATACTGTATGACCTTCTTTCAGTTAACACTTTTCCCAAAACACCACATGGACACAGGCAGGACACAGCCACCGACCTGTCTTTAACTCACTTGTGGAGTCAAGAATAGTAACAGATCGTAGCAATGGCTGACACTAGTTACCCTCAATGTGCCTTATGCTGTGCCCAATGTGCTTTATTAGGTGTGTGTCCTCACAACAACCCTATATGGAGGGTTTCATTATTCTACTCACTTTGTGGTGGAAACTGAAGCTCAAGAGGTTAGATAGTTTTCGCTGAGTCATAAAGCTTAGATGTGGTGCAGGAAGCATTTAAAATTTACCCAGACCATTCCACTTGCCCTATGTACTATTCATTCATGACTTTAGAAGTCCTCAGTTGTTTTGAGGCTGTACCTTCTCTAAACTTTCAGCACATTACCTCTTGCTGTTTCTATCTTCCTGCCTCCATTGGTGAGCCTCCCAGTAACCAAATGTCAGTGATTTTAAATAGGAAGCAATTTGCATTCTGAATTGTTTCTAGACATTGAATTGAATGGATTTAGTTAACTCTATCTTCCAGAAAACTTCCATTTTAAAACCTTTTAAATGTTACCCAAACAAATACTTACATAGTAAAATATTTCTCAGGATAATATGAATCCAGAAGGAATTTTATCTGCAGGAAAGATATTTGGGGAAGAGGCTCTGGATGAGATGGTGGTGATTTAATGCCTGGACTAGATCCTCCTCTGATCAAATAGCAGCAAAATGGAGGTCAGGGAAACCCAGGTTCCTGGACCAGGTTGTCTCTTCAAGCCAGCTGTCTGCAGGGGCCAACTTGAAGACACCATTGTTGATTTTTCTGTAGAACGGAGGCCAGATAGCCATCCTATAGCTGAGTTAGTGAAGGGAGAGACCTATTTTGAGAATACAGATTAGAACCACTGCCAATCAAAGGCATCTCTGTTGGTGGGCAGGGGCCATCCTGTCTAGAAAGTAAAACTTGACCTTTAGAAAGAGAACTAATGTTGCCCTGTTCTAGCAACTTAGCTGAATTTGGCCCATGGAATTTTTTTTCCTAGTTAATTTGGGTTTATTCTGGAAGTATGCATACTGTTTAATGAAAGTATATTTTAAAGAGATCAATTTTTGCTTGTGTGGGAGGAAAAGTTTAAGCTTTTATACTTAACTAAATGATAGTGTGAAGGCGGCACCTGTGGCTCTAGGAGTAGGGCGCCGGCCGCATGTACCAGAAGTGGCGAGTTCAAACCCAGCTCCGGCAAAAAAAAAACACAACTAAATAATAGTGTGGTTCTTTCAGGGCATCTAAAATGGTCAACGGATAATACGGTAATAAGAAAATACTCCTTATTCATACCCCAAAACGAAAATAATTATTCCGTCAGATTTTAACTATTCATAATTTTACCAGTTTTAGGGTCAAAAAGAAGCTAGTGACAACTGAAGTTTCATATTTCCAGATTAAATGATAATGGCCTTAGTTTTATCTTTATCTCTGAAGATTTATTTCAGAATCCTTTATTTAATTCTTTGCTGCAGCCATAACTGTGTGAAGATGCAAACTCAGTTGTCACCTCTTCCTTTAGATCTTTTCTTGGCTTCCCACCCTGCAGATTACCCTCCCCTTCCCTGTGTCTTTACTGTGCTTTCAGGCCCGGTACCTTCATCTGGCTCCTGCTGAGGTCTCTAACCCCATCTGGAGAATGGGAGGCTCCTCTGCTGTCCCCAACTCCCTCTTCCTGAGGCTTTGTACAACCTGTGATCATTGATGCCTGGAGCAGGACACTCTAGCTCCCTGTCTGCTTTCTGCCTAGTTAATGTCTACACATGTCTTGGGTAATTCCCCTCAGAGGGTCAGGCTTACCTAACTATGCTGTCAGAGTGTCTCATAGGTAATCTTTCCAGAACATTCCAATCAAGTGTGAGCTTCCTTCTAGTCAGGCAGGTAGGAACTCAGCCTGCTCCTTAGCATTTTATTTCCAGGATCACCTATAGTGCATGTGTATTTCAATTTCTAACGCTCAGTTATTAGGATCTTAGCATCAATTTTCTTGAAGTATTTGTTACTATAAAATGAAGATATTGACATTCAATACTATTTGCTTTTGTCCACAAAACTGCCTCTGTATAACATGTAGTTTGAATAAATAGATAAATAGTTTAGCTCTCTATTTTAACATTTAAAGCAGCAAGTCTTGGGAGCTAAGGGCAATTTTCCTAATAAACCTGCTGGATTTCCATGTTCTATAGTAGGGAGTAGAGTTGTCTGCACTTGACTGTTTCTCAGGGTTGTCTGGAGATCACAGGTATCTAGCCATTCTAAATACCAGCCTTAATTGCATTGCTGATACACAAACGTAAATATATGTATGATATTTTAAGTAAAATGTTACATCTTATGAAAATGTGTGACCCTTTAAAATTTTTATACATCTCAAGTACACCTGTCTTTTCTTCAAGTACACATAATTTCCATCTCAGCATCAGTGGGAATATTTGCTATTTAAGCTGCCTAATTCCTAGGGATTATTTTAATATTTTAAGTTGTGAATTTTTCATCAGTAATTACTGTTGTCACTCACACAATTCATCATATAATTTATTGAGCAAGAAGATAAGTAGACTTAGGTTTTGAGATCTAAAATTGGTTGATAATTCAAGGTACATTTTTCTCTAATTGAATTTCAGTTTTGATATTTTGAGACAAAAATTATTTTTAGCTTTGGTGGCTCTCTCAGCACAGATGTAGAAACTGTTTTTGTCTTGATTGATGAATGCTTGTGACTTGACCCTTAATCTTTAACTAGTATTGGTCAAGTACACCTGTAAACAGGTCTACATGGTATTTGAGTCCAACTGTATTTGCCTTAGGTGAGGCTCTGGGTCTTAATGAATTCAAAGTGCTTCCAAGCCCCTCTGAGCACTCACATGTGCCAAAATGGGCCCAGAAGAAAACTGAGTTCTGTGAGTGGCCCTTGTATAGTTTCCGCCTCTTTAACCTTTGATGTCAGGAGCAGGGTACCAGGAGAGGCCAGTGACTACTACACCCTTGGAGGGGAGTAAAAGGTTACCTTGGCACCAAATACCAGCACCAACTCTGCTAAGTAGAAGGATCCCCAGGTGTTCTGTTGCCTGTGTAGACATAGCATTTCAGGTGTAAACAGAAGGACCAGGTATTATCTCTTGTTATGTTGAAGTGGGTTTCTTGTTTGTTTGTTTTTGTTTTGTTTTTGCTTTTTCCATCAGATGTGACAATGGGTAAGTACATTCCGTTACAGTCTCTCAGAATAATCCAGGTGGTTCTCTAGTTTCACAGCTATAGGCAGATGGGGCAGAGGTGGAAGGTGGGGGTGTGCTCTACTGCAGATAAAGTGGCTTTCCCCCAAATAGCTTTAGTTAAACTAAGTATGGTAAGGTTATCTCATTTTAACCTTAGTCATGCTTTCTTTCAAGGAGTCTTTTATAATGAGGACAATCCTTGTAGCAATAATATATAACCTTCTCCAAAGTAAATTTTTAAAGAGATCTACATGACATTGTTTTAAATGAAGGTTTGTAATTGGGAACCCTTAAGACCAGTTCTGCACTTAACTTTTGGCATAAAGAGCTGGTTTATCCCTGAAGAGCTAGATGCTACAGTCAGATGGACTGAGTTGGAATCCCAGCTCTGGCACCAGGATGATACCCACCCCTCTCTGCCTCAATCTCTTCCTCAGTAAGGAGGATACTAATGACAGCTCCTTCCTAGGGTCAGTGTGAGAATTACATGAATTATATATGCAAATGCTTGCGTCATCACCAGGGCTGCTTAGATAAGGTGCTCAATAAATGTCTGCTTCAGTAGATGATTGCTTCAGAATAGTCTTTTGTTCTTTTTTAAAGAGAGAGAGTGGCAGTTAATACTTACCCTGCTCATAAAAGTTTTATTACTTAGTGTATGAAGCTATCAAGTTAGGAGGTAGGGAAGTTTTAACTTTGAAGAGGATGATAAAATTAAATACCAAAATAGGAAACTGTATCGCCAACTTTCCAAGCTTAAGCTGTCACGAAGGACTTGCAGGTCTTAGCGGCTTCGTGCAGTACAAACTTTGTTCTGTTTTACGTGTCAGGTTGCTCCTCTGAGCAGGTTCCCTCCATGTGATGGTGCAGGGGTCCAAGCACATTCCCTCGTGTGGCTTTGCCATACTGGAATTCTTCACTTTAGCTGTGAGGACGAGGGTGAAGGAGAGGGAGACGAGAAGGGAGAGAGAGAGAGTAAGAAAATGAGAAAGAAAGGGGAAAAGGGAGAGAATAAGAGCTGAAGATCTTGCACAGGATGAAAAGATTTTAGGGGCCAAGCATGGATTTGGCAAACACACGCCATTTCTGCACCTGTTCCCTTCACCAGAACTAGTCATGTGGCTCTAACCTACCAGCCAGCCCAGTGGTTCTGGGAAATCAAATCTCCCTGTGTGCCTTGTAATGAAAAGGATAGTGGAGTTATCTATGCAGCTCTGGGTCAGCCTTTAACCATGTAACATACTTTCTGTCAGTGGCAGACATTAATCTACTTGTATTGTTCACTGTAAACTATTCCTGAAATTCTTTGTGATGAATTCCAGAAGCAGCAAATGACCCAAGAGAATTTATGCATCATGTTTCTTTCCCATTTTAGAAAGTTGAGGGCATCTACTGAGACATCCACTTCTGAAGATTTTATTTTCTGCAGTTAGCCAGTAAACAGGGACCCCCGGTAACACTATCTTAATGACCATCCCTGGACAGTCAGATTTCTGTTAAAGAACAGGTTTGTATGCTTTGATTCCAGTAAATGGCGAAGGCAGAGAAGTTAATGATTCATTCAAATTACGTGGGACAACCTAAGAGTAGATTTTTCCCCCTACTGCCCTCTAATAATTATTTCTCACTGTTGGAACCAGTGTTTGTACTCAACTCCAATGGGAGGGGTTGAGTGCAATTTTCCTTTCTTTTTTGTTTTTTTTTGTTTTTAGAGACAGAGTCTCACTTTGTCACGTTTGGTAGAAGGCTGTGGCATCACAACAGCCCTTGGGCAGCAACCTCCAGCCCTTGGGCTTAAGCGAGTCTCTTGCCTCAGCCTCCTGAATCGTGCAATTTTCTGTGTCTTACATCACTGAGAAAGTGACTTACTCCTGCAGGTTAATTAATATTTCACTTGGATGATTATTTTGAATCATAATTAGCCTCCGCACAAATCAAGCATTGTATTTATAAGACCAAACCTGGGCAAGTTTTGCCACATGGACATACCTTGGGGCCATGATATGGTTTTAGAGATAATGTGTACCTGATGTTTTAGGGTGTTTCATAGGTCTGGGGAATGATTTTGAGCCCCATTTCTTTTACCAGCGTGCAGATGTTTAACAACTTTGAGAAGCAGTCTGATGCCACCGTTGGTCACGGGGTCTGCAGCGTTGAGACTGAGTTTGAATCCCAGTTCTCCATGAACTAGTGTGACCTTGGGCACTATGCAACACTTGTTTGCTAGGGCAGCCTAGGTATTCATGGTGACAAATATCACAGACTGGGTGGCTTAAACAACTGACTGATTTCTTCACAATTCTGGAGGCTAGAAGTCTGAGGTCAAGGTGTGGGCAGTGTTGGTTTCTTCTGAGGTGTTGATGGGTGTAACAGGACTAGCTCCATTTTGCTTCTGACCTCTGAAATGATATCCTTTAGGTTAAAGGTTTCTGCATAGCTCTGCATGTAGGCTAGGAGAAAGGTGACAGCCAAGACTGTTCCAAAATTAACTCCTACGAGATAAAAATGGTCCACACACATGGAGCACTGCCACTATAAAGACTCAGAGAACATCCAAGTCACCTTCCAGAGTTAACTGACCAAGAGCAAAGAAGTTTTACAACCTGCTCAGACCCTCACTAATGCCCAGCTGATCACCCCTTCCCCTTCCCTTCACATAAAAAGGAGCCTCAAGTACATACGAACTTAAAATAGTTATGAGGGACATTAGTTTGCCATCTGCTCCTGTTTGCTGGCTGAGTAAAAGTTGCTTTCCTTTCCCCAACGCCTTGTCTCTTGACTTACTGGCTGTCCTGCAGTAAGTGTTACAATTTTGAACTTGGGTCTAGGATTGTAGATGGCTGTCTCTATCTGTGTCCGATATGCTCTTCCCTCCCTATGTGTCTGGCTCCAGATATCCTCTTTTTATAAAGTCACCAGAACATTGGATTAGAACCCACCCTAAAGACTTTATTTTAACTCAGTTACCTCTTCAATGACCCTGTCTTCAAGCCACATTTTGAAATACTGGGGGTTTAAGATTCCAATATGTGAATGGGGAATAAGCCCATAGCAGGGTCTTAGTCCTGCTTGATCTGTGAAATGGGTTTACAGCATTGTTGTGAGCATTCACATGTGATGCATACAAATTGCTTAGCACAGTACATGGACTGTAGTGATTACCCTAAAGAGAACATTTTTATTACAAAAATAGATAAATCATGTATCATTGTCATCTGTTGCAGTTGATGGCTGTATGCATGCCTTTTAAGTACTAAGGTCTGGGATTATCATATTCTTTCTCATGTTCTTGTAGCTTGTTTTTTGTTTTTTTTTTCTTGAGACAGAGTCTTACTCTTGCCCTGTGTAGAGGGCCATGGCATCGTAACTCATAGCAACCTCAATCTGTTGGGCTCAAGTAACCCTTTTGTCTCAGCCTCCCAAGTAGCTAGTGCTACAGGTTCCTGCCATGATGCTCTACTACTTTTAGAGACTTAGAAATGAGGTCTCACTCTTGTTCAGGCTGGTCTGGAACGCTTGAGCTCAAGCAATCCACCTGCCTTGGCCTCTGTGACTATAGGCATGAGCCACTGTACCCAGCACCCCTGCAGCTTCTTATCAGTACCATGTGCTACCCAACTGTGCCACTGGAGCACTGCCTGCAGCTTCTTAACAGGCTGTTTTTGACAGAGTACCAGGGCAAATGCCCAGGGAATGTTGATTGGTGTGAATTTTGTGCTCAGGATTTGAGAGGTCTTCAGTGGCTGTGACTTTAGGGTCAATAGGCACTGTAGATGGCTGTGCAATACTCTAAAAAGTCCCCCTCCTATAGAGCCTGCCCAGCAGTTTTAACAGCACTGGACAAACACCAAAGAAGAGTAATCTCCATGCCAGGGGCTGGAGACAGAAGACTTTTTGCCTTCTTGGGGAAGTAACTACAAAATTATCAGAGTCAGATCAACAAATCTAAAAATTATCCAAACACTGGAAGTAATTTTTAAATAAGGCTGCATGTGCTGCTACTATTACAACTCAGTCATAGCTTATGTTAAATACTAGCAAGCATGCTTTTCCACTAGGAATAGAAGAAGGAAGGTTGGATTGCATGGCCTCTGAGGAGGCCAGTATGCAGCCCTTCTGATCAAGAGAAGCTTTGCTATGGGGAGGAATAGTGTGGTTATTCAGTCCACACAGGGTAATAGCACCCCTCAGTAGCAGTTAGTTACACAGACTTCATTAAACATCAAGGTGCATTATTGGTCAACTGCAAGGTTTCACTTGGTGCATTAGCCATTAACCTGTGAGTCAAGGACACGGCTAAGCCTCACCAACTGGCTCTGTTCCTCTGTCAGATTAGCATCTGAATCTGGTGACATTTTCTTTTGAAATGCCTCTGAAAACTTTTGTCTTTTACTAAAAAGTATTAAATGATAGGTAAGAGGCTGTCACATGTAAATACTGAGCTACAATAAGAAAAATATTTTTTCTTTGTTTCAGGTTCCTGGCATGCAGCTCCTAAAACCAGTGGTATCTCCAGAATGATAAGAATGTCTGTTAATGAGATGGCTGGTGGCCCCTAGGTAGCTTCAGGGTGGGAGTTGGTTGCCAGAAGGGCCCAAACCTGATTAGACAGTTGAAATGTTCAGCCCCACCCCTAACCTGGGAGGGAAGAGGAGCTGAAGACAGAGTTACTCACCAGTGGCCAGTGATTTAATCTATCATGTCTACTCAGTAGAACCCCCATAGAACCCCTAAACAATGGCGTTAGGAGAGTTTCTTGGTTGAGGAACACACTGAGGGGCTGGCATGGGTGGAGTTCCCAGAGATGCGCACCATCCCTGCCCCATATCTTGCCCTAAGCATTTCTTCCATTTGGCAGTTCCTGAGTTGTGTCCTTTATAATATACTGGTAATCTAAAGTGTTTTCCTGAGTTCTGTGAGCTGTTTTAGCAAATCATGGAACCTGAGGAGCATGTCATGGGATCCCATGATTTATATCCAGTTGGTCAGAAGTACAGGTGGCAACTTAGAGCTCATGATGGGTGTCTGAAGAGGGGGCAGACTTATGGGACTGAACGTGTAGCCTGTGGGGTCAGTGCTAAATCAGGGTAGTTAACTGTCAGAACTGAACTGAATTGTCAGATACACAGAGGTGTCCAGAAAGTCGGAGAATTGGTTGGTAAGAGAAAAAATTCACACGTTTGGTATCTGGAGTATTGGGAATAACAGCAGTGCAAATACATACATAAATGTGAATTTATATAAAGTAATTTTAACTGAGTATGAAATAATAGGTGTATATCCACTCTACTGACCAGAAAGGCTAAAACATTTTATTAGGGATTGGTCAAACATGGAATTAAGTGACTGGTTTACTGTATCTAGCTTTTCTGTAAATTTATTTACCTTTCTTTTTAAAAAACAAAACAGAAGTGACAAAAAAATTCCTTCCCTTCCAGGTCCTTCCAGTGCATTTCCACTGCCCTCAAAGGCTTCCATTTCCTAATGTGGAGAAAAATGCAACAGTATTTCTGACTGTCGTCTTTCCTTCCTTCTGGATCATTTTATTAATTGCTGGTTTTCCTTTCTTGGTTCTTAATGTTTCTCTTTCTTAAAAGTATTCTACACAGTTGCCCCCTTTTTTTAAATCGTTTTAGTTAATTTACCTTTTTTTTTTTTTTTTTTGGCAGAAAAGAACAAGTTAGTACCTTGTATCAAAACATCAATCTTGTGGAGCCAAGACTACTTCAGCCATATGAACATGTTATAAAGAATTTTATTCGTGAGATCAAACTTCAAAGCACAGAAATGGAAAACCTGGCCATTGCAGTGAAGAGGTATTGGAGTCTTTCCTTTCTCAGTGGCATAGAGAGCACGTCCTTTAACCTGCTCCCCGACAGGGTGGCAGATGGAGTGAACTGCATGATCACATTATGATGTAGGTGGTCCTCCTGAGTTAAATCAGCACAGAGAAATTTGAATCAGACAGCAATTTATAGGGTCAGTCAGCAATCAGTTGGTCATTATATAAACTCTTCACAACTAATGATTCAATATAAAACAATTCAGAGATTTAGCTTATATCCAGCCACAGATCGGAAACTTCAGAAAGGCAAGCGGGACCCCATTTAAAGCCTGGATTTGTAACTCACAAATGTGAGCCTTGTGGGCTGGTTCATTAATTTGCCTTAGTCCATTCCAATATCTGGAAAATGAGGATGAAAATATTCTCATCCTCAGGATATTGAGATTTAGTACATGACATCGTGGGTGAGCCCCTCATGCTGTGGCTGCCACTGCGATGCTGCTGTCCCTCTCTCTAGCCCTCGTTACCCAGCCCTCTCCTGTGAACTGAAAGCTAAAAACCTGTTAAACCCTTACTATGTCACAGACAGTTCACATAAGCCAGAGCTGGCTCACATGGGATATCTTACTCATTTTAACAGCCATCTCGTTGCAAAAGAATTTATATGTGTTGCAATCCAAACATCAGCCCCTTTATTCCCTGCAACGACCACATTCCTTTAGCACATGTTGGGAAAGAGAGGGCATTTTGTTTGTCACAAATCTTGGTTGTGCCCCACACATGCTGCTTGCTCCCATGTGTTCTGCCAGCAGGTCCCACCACACTGCACACCTTGCTGGCCTCTGCCCAGAGCCTGTGAACACAGCCCCTGTGAGAGGGTGCTGCCTGTCCGTCTGGGACTCCTCTGTCTCTTTATTCTTCCCCTCCACCCTCCATGTGGCGTCGAAACTATCTAGTTGAATCTTTGGAGTAAGCGAAGGGAATTAAACTGTAGAAGAGAAAATGTTTTAAAATCCTGATGCTAAATAGGACCTTTCATATGTCCTAAAGTAAGGGTTGAACTATTCACAGGAGGTTTCTTATGGAACATTTTCCTTACCTGGCTCTGACCTTTCCCCTCAAGTTCACCTTCCAATAAGATAAAATGTGATCCTTAGAACTGCAAATTCCATTCAGCCTTCTGGAGTGTGTGGCCCAGAGCCCCAGACCGGGCCTTCTTTGGGGTGACAAGCAGGCATATTTATTGATTTTTCAGAGTGCCATTGAATGTCTCTTAAAACAGACAAACTCCCAGGTACATATGTACAGACCTACATGAAGATACATGGGACACACACATGTCCACACACACAACATCCCATCTAAGGACATGTAAACCTACAAAGGGAGAAAAGGCCCACTTTATGTTCTTACAACCAAGTAGGCTGCGCTCTCACTGCGGAGTGAGTACATCACATTAATTCAAGCTGTGTTGATGTCTCCTGCCACCCCCTCTCCTGTGCTCTGTGGGAGGGACGCAGAGCCAGGCTCTGTCCTGGGCCTAGGATCTCCTAAAAGCCCCTCTCTTAGCTATCAAAGGCCTCCAGAGAAATGTTTAAATGAGTGCTGATGAACCATTCCCTGCATTCTTAGACAAGGACCATTCATCCTCTCCTCTGTTTTTGGTAGGGGGCGGGTTACAGTGTTTTCACTCTGCACCTGCCCTGAAGAATGGACTCCCAGTGTCCTGGGAGTAGCCTTAAACTAGGTTATGGGGAACAGACATGTTACTAGAAATTAGAAATTGCTAGGGAAAACACTGTGTCATTATGGATTGCCCTGATTTATAAAAGAAGAACAATGTTGCTGGGAGTGAGTAGATTCAGTGGCAGTCCCAGATGTTGGGACTGGACATCTAGCAGAAACAGCTGAGAAAACGATTATAACAAAGGGAGAAAGGATATGTGGCTTACCTACTTATAGTTCCAGAGTTAGTAAAAAAAAAATTGCTTTGGGAATATATAATTTCTAGATGTCAAGTAGCAGGTACTAGCTGACTTTCTACAATTGGTTAAAATAACCATGTGTAGGTTGTAAGGTGAGGAGGAAATTAAACTGGAATAGAAAATAGTAATGCTACCCTAAATTTTGGGGTCTTCCCCCTCCAGTATTTCTTTGGAGTTTTATGTAGCAGTTAAACTAATGCATGAACAAATTGTATTATGAGGGAGTAAATAAGTGAGAAACAGGTAGAATGCCATAGTAGAGGCCAAACTAGAAGATGGGAGGAAGTTCTCGCCTTTAGTCCCTTTTATTAATAGCATGTCCTGGGTTCAAGTGCATCACCTCTAAATCCCTAGGTGGCTGCTTTCGGGTCACTTATAATCTAGCTGAGTAGGCAAGGCAGATGGATGTGAAGAGTTAGATAATTGGACATGTAGCTCAGAGAGTACCAAGGAAAATAATTTTTTTAATGTTTAATCTCGAACCTCGACTATTGTTTAAACCTCAGCCGTTGGAAGGGTCTGACATTTCATACTAGGCAATTACTAAATAAAATAATCCTGGAATCCCTCTTACCAAAATTTTTCCATTTCTAACTTTTTAGCAAATCAATATGCTCCACCTCCATAGAGATTTGATTTATTAATTGTATTAATAACAAATAATTTTTCTAAAAGGTTTAATCTTATCTACATTCCAGAAGTTTAGGGGACTAATTAGAAATAATTGTTGAGATCTTTTTTCTCTTTTAGCTTTAACATATAACATGGTAAGCTTCATATAACAAAATTTCAAAATTATAGCTATCTTTTTGCCTTGAAATTCCCTTTGTGTGTGTATCCAGAGTTGTAACTCAGTTATGATAGCAAAAAGGATTTTCAGAATTTATTGAGAGCCTCGCAGCAATTTGGTATCTTTATTCCTTGCCACAACCTAGTTCGATACCATTTTACCTCATGCATTTCCTTTTTTCTATACAAGCGTATGCCATATTGTGAAGTTTTGATCAACAATGGATGGTGTATGCAATAGTGGGCCCATGAGATCGTAATATTGTGTTTTTACTGTATCTTTTCTATACTTAGATATGTTCAGATACACAGATACTTAACCACTGTGTTACAGTTGCCTACAGTACTCAGTACAGTAACGGTGCTGCCTGTAGGTTTGTAACCTGGGAGCAGAGGCCACACCATGTAGCTTAGGTATGGAGTAGACTGTGCCATCTGGGTTTGTGTAGGTAAACTCGGTGATCTTTGCACAATGACAAAATAACAACTCTTTTCTTAGAACATATCCCCATTATTCAGCAACGCATGACTGTATCTAGTTTTAAAATCATTTTACGCCAAGGCGGTCAAATTGCCAATCTCATTTGATTATGCAGAAGGAAGGGGGAATATTCTTATGTTTCTCCTCATCTGTAAAATATAAAGCTTAACATCAATGAGTGCGACATTTTCTCTTTGTGTTGTAAGTCTGCGAACCTAATAAAAAGGAGCCCATTCTTTTGAATTGCAGAGCCCAGGACAAGGCAGCCATGCAGTTGAGTGAGTTGGAAGAGGAAATGGATCAGAGGATTCAGGCTGCGGAGCATAAGACACGGAAAGACGTATGTTTCTGGGGTTGGCTATTCATTTAGCAGATCTTTATGAGGCACTTTGTATGCACTGGGCCCCGGACACACATCTGGGTGTCAAGATGTGAGTAGCACAAGCCCAGGCTCCCACAGAGGCTCCTAGCAAGGGAATTTTTACTGGTGGCATTTTGGGGGGTGGGGTAAGGATCAGAGGAGATAATAATCAAATATATAAATAAAGCAGATACATTCAGGTAGTGACAAGTGCAGTAAAGAAACAATGTGGGTGATGATCAGTGACTGGGAGAGGAGGCTGCTGGGTTGGGCATGAGAGGCCTTGATGAAGAAGGGTTGTGAGAGCTGAAGTTGAAGAAGGCAGAGCTAGCCTTCCGTAGAGAAGGTGGCTTATGTTACACCTATCTGTCTCACTGCCGTCTCTGCTGACAGCTTTAAATGTACATTACACTGAAGTTAAAATTCTTTCTAACTTCATTGTTTTATAATGGAGTGTAGTTATCGTCATTATCCACAGAAGGTTCATTTCAGGATTCCCCCCACTCTGGCTGTACCAAAATCTGCATGCTCCAGTTCATATATAAACGGCACGGTATTTGCCCCTAACCTGTCACATCCTCCAGTATACTGTAAGTCATCTCCAGATTACTTACAATACCTAATAAAATATAAATTCTATGTATATTGCTGTTATACTATATCTTTTATTTACATCATTTTTTATTGTTTATTTTCGTATTTTCAATCCATGGTTGTTTGAATTCACAGATGTGCATCTCAGATATATGGAGGGTTGATCCTACACCTTAACTCAGCATTATAGGAACCCTTCAGGGCTGAGAGTTGCACGCTATCTTCTGTGATTTTCATTGAAGACATAATTATTTTTTTCCTTAAAAAATATTTTTGGGTGATTAATGCTCACTGAAAACAGATAGATATATTTCTTTGAGTAGCTAATATTAGGTTAAGAATTCCTTTTTTTTTTTTTTGTAGAGGCAGAGTCTCACTTTGTGGCCCTCGGTAGAGTGCTGTGGCCTCACCCAGCTCACAGCAACCTCCAAGTCGTGGGCCTAAGCAATTCTCCTGCCTCAGCCTCCCGAGTAGCTGGGACCACAGGCGAAGAATTCCTTTTTTATTCATTCATTTGACCTGTTAACACTGAAAAGCAGTGAGATAGTAGGCACGTGGCCTGAGCAGTGGCATCCAGGAACCTCGGTTTGTATCCTGGCCCTTTCCTTACCTAGACAAGGTGGCACTGGACAAATAGGCCAACTCCTGAGCCTTGTTTCATCTTTAAAAATGGAGTAATGCCACCTACCTGCTTTAACAAGGATTCCCGCCATGACTGGATACAGTGTCTATGATGTGGTGGCTGCACTGTGACTCTTACTGTGCTTTTCTCTCTGTGACTTTGTGTACCTTTGGTTCCTCTGAGATTCTTCATCTTATATGGCTTTACCCTGTGTATGACCTTGGGTCTCTGTGTTGTCCTCTCTCTTTATAACAAGCACAATAAGCATTTCGATGTCATAATCAGCCCAGTAAATGGTTCAGGGTTCATAGTCCAGCTTTACTACAATGGGTATCCTGTTCTTCTGCTAGTACTTTCCTCTTTGTGGTCTAAAAACAGTAAAATTTATTTTTCTTTCTGCCTTGTTTCTCTTTATCCAGGTTTTTAAATCCATTCATTCATCATATACTTAATCAAATACCTGTGTTATTCTGGTAACCAGTCTCGTTGCTTGTAAATACCTTCCAAGTTTGTGGCTGGTAATGGGGATATAACCTTGGCCCCACTGTAAATTCATGTTTTGTTAGTTATATCATCTTCCTTGGGTTCTTGGGCTTTGGCCCTGGGGTGGCAAACCTGTGGCATCTGTGGCAACATTTCTCTATTCCACAGCAAGGGACATGCAGCCAGTCATTCACCACATTGATGTGGCCTCTGAGCCGTCAGCAGGCCAGCCCAGGACCTCACTAGGCTGAGCAGCTGTGGCCCTGGGAGGAAGCCTCTTTGCCTGCCTGTCCTGCGTCTTCCTCACACCCTTCTGAACACGGTCTCTCTGGAATAACACACTCAGGCCGCTGGAAGACTTTCCCTAGTTTCCCTCCGGTCTACATGACTCCCTTTAGCTCGTCATGGTTCTTCACCTCAGAGTCTTGCCGGCTGTATCTCTGCCCACTGCCCATGATTCTGCTTTCGCTCCCGCTGTGTTTTCTTTGCCTTGGTGGTTGTCTCCCCACCCCTTTCCACTGTCCTAAATTCTGAAAAGCTCAGAGAACGTCGTGGCTTCTCCTTGGTGCCCTCCCCGGTCCTCCAGCCATGTTCATCTCTTTCTCATATTGTATGTTTCAGTTAGATTTTTAAAAAATTGTAACAACTTTACAAAAATATAATTGTCATGCAACAAAAAATACAGAATGTGGTGATTTTAGACTCATATTACACACTGTGAAACCATCCCCACAAGCATGATCACGGACATAACCATCTACTATAGAAGTTTCCTCGTGCCCCTTTGAAGGCATAACAAGACTTTCTTCCTCCCTTCTTTGCCCCTCTTTGCTAGACAAGCGCTGTTGTACTTTCTGTAAATGTAGATTAGTTTTAAGTTCATAGAATTGTATAGAAATGGAATTAGGCACTATGCACTATTTCTGGTCTGGCTTCTTCCACTCAGCGTGATTATTTTGAGACTTATCCAGGTATCGATAGTTCATCCTTTTTTTTTTTTTTTTTTTAACCACTGAGTAGTAGTCCATTGTGTAGGTGAGACACAGTTTGTTTATTCATTCATCTATTGAAGGACATTTGAGTTATTTCAAGTTTGGGGCTATTGCAAATTAAGGGGCTCTGAGTATTTATGTACAGGTCTTCACGTAGGCATACACTTTCATTTCTCGTGAGTAAGTTTCCAGAGTGGAATGGCTTGGTCAACTGTGGTATATATTATTTTTCTTTTCTTTTTTTTTTTTTTATTTATTTATTTATTTTTTTTATTGTTGGGGATTCATTGAGGGTACAATAAGCCAGGTTACACTGATTGCAATTGTTAGGTAAAGTCCCTCTTGCAATCATGTCTTGCCCCCATAAAGTGTGACACACACCAAGGCCCCACCCACCTCCCTCCTTCCCTCTTTCTGTTTCCCCCCCCCATAACCATAATTGTCATTAATTGTCCTCATATCAAAATTGAGTACATAGGATTCATGCTTCTCCATTCTTGTGATGCTTTACTAAGAATAATATCTTCCACGTCCATCCAGGTTAATACGAAGGATGTAAAGTCTCCATTTTTTTTAATGGCTGAATAGTATTCCATGGTATACATATACCACAGCTTGTTAATCCATTCCTGGGTTGGTGGGCATTTAGGCTGTTTCCACATTTTGGCGACTGTAAATTGAGCTGCAATAAACAGTCTAGTACAAGTGTCCTTATGATAAAAGGATTTTTTTCCTTCTGGGTAGATGCCCAGTAATGGGATTGCAGGATCAAATGGGAGGTCTAGCTTGAGTGCTTTGAGGATTCTCCATACTTCCTTCCAGAAAGGTTGTACTAGTTTGCAGTCCCACCAGCAGTGTAAAAGTGTTCCCTTCTCTCCACATCCACGCCAGCATCTGCAGTTTTGAGATTTTGTGATGTGGGCCATTCTCACTGGGGTTAGATGATATCTCAGGGTTGTTTTGATTTGCATTTCTCTAATATATAGAGATGATGAACATTTTTTCATGTGTTTGTTAGCCATTCGTCTGTCGTCTTTAGAGAAAGTTCTATTCATGTCTCTTGCCCATTGATATAAGGGATTGTTGGCTTTTTTCATGTGGATTACTTTGAGTTCTCTATAGATCCTAGTTATCAAGCTTTTGTCTGATTGAAAATATGCAAATATCCTTTCCCATTGTGTAGGTTGTCTCTTTGCTTTGGTTATTGTCTCCTTAGCAGTACAGAAGCTTTTCAGTTTAATGAAGTCCCATTTGTTTATTTTTGTTGTTGTTGCAATTGCCATGGCAGTCTTCTTCATGAAGTCTTTCCCCAGGCCAATATCTTCCAGTGTTTTTCCTATGCTTTCTTGGAGGGTTTTTATTGTTTCATGCCTTAAGTTTAAGTCCTTTATCCATCTTGAATCAATTTTTGTGAGTGGGGAAAGGTGTGGGTCCAGTTTCAGTCTTTTACATGTAGACATCCAGTTCTCCCAACACCATTTATTGAATAGGGAGTCTTTCCCCCAAGGTATGTTCTTGTTTGGTTTATCAAAGATTAGGTGGTTGTAAGATGTTAGTTTCATTTCTTGGTTTTCCATTCGATTCCAAGTGTCTATGTCTCTGTTTTTGTGCCAGTACCATGCTGTCTTGAGCACTATGGCTTTGTAGTACAGACTAAAATCTGGTATGCTGATGCCCCCAGCTTTATTTTTATTACAGAGAACTGCCTTAGCTATACGGGGTTTTTTCCAGTTCCATACAAAACGCAGAATCATTTTTTCCAAATCTTGAAAGTATGATGTTGGTATTTTGATAGGAATGGCATTGAATAGGTAGATTGCTTTGGGAAGTATGGACATTTTAACAATGTTGATTCTTCCCATCCATGAGCATGGTAAGTTCTTCCATTTGTTAATATCCTCTGCTATTTCCTTTCTGAGGATTTCATAGTTTTCTTTATACAGGTCCTTCACCTCCTTCGTTAGGTATATTCCTAGGTATTTGATTTTCTTTGAAACTATGGTGAAGGGAGTTGTGTCCTTAATTAGCTTCTCATCTTGACTGTTATTGGTGTACACAAAGGCTACTGACTTGTGGACATTGATTTTATATCCTGAAACATTACTGTATTTTTTGATGACTTCTAGGAGTCTTGTGGTTGAGTCTTTGGGGTTCTCTAAGTGTAAGATCATGTCGTCAGCAAAGAGGGAGAGTTTGACCTCCTCTGCTCCCATTTGGATTCCCTTTATTTCCTTGTCTTGCCTAATTGTATTGGCTAGAACTTCCAGCACTATGTTGAATAGTAAAGGTGACAGAGGACAACCTTGTCTGGTTCCAGTTCTAAGAGGAAAAGCTTTCAGTTTTACTCCATTCAGTAAAATATTGGCTGTGGGTTTGTCATAGATAGCTTCAATCAGTTTTAGAAATGTGCCACCTATGCCTATACTCTTCAGTGTTCTAATTAGAAAAGGATGCTGGATTTTATCAAATGCTTTTTCTGCATCTATTGAGAGGATCATGTGATCTTTATTTTTGCCTCTGTTAATATGGTGGATAACGTTTATAGACTTGCGTATGTTAAACCAGCCTTGCATCCCTGGGATGAAGCCTACTTGATCATGATGAATGACTTTTTTGATGATAAGCTGTAATCTATTGGCTAGGATTTTGTTGAGAATTTTTGCGTCTATGTTCATGAGTGAGATTGGTCTGAAATTCTCCTTTTTGTTTGGGTCTTTTCCTGGTTTTGGTATCAGGGTGATGTTTGCTTCATAGAATGTGTTGGGGAAGATTCCTTCTTCCTCAATTTTTTGGAATAATTTCTGCAGTACAGGAATAAGCTCTTCCTTGAAGGTTTGATAGAATTCTGGAGTGAAGCCATCTGGACCAGGGCATTTTTTGGTTGGAAGCTTTTTTATTGTTTCTTTGATCTCAGTGCTTGAACTTGGTCTGTTCAGGAGCTCTATTTCTTCCTGGCTGAGTCTAGGGAGAGGGTGTGATTCCAAATATTGATCCATTTCTTTCACATTGTCAAATTTCTGGGCATAGAGTTTCTGGTAGTATTTAGAGATGATCTCTTGTATCTCTGTGGGATCAGTTGTTATTTCCCCTTTATCATTTCTGATTGAGGTTACTAGAGATTTTACTTTTCTATTCCTCGTTAGTCTGGCCAATGGTTTATCTATTTTATTTATTTTTTCAAAAAACCAACTCCTTGTTTCATTAATTTTCTGAATGATTCTTTTGTTTTCAATTTCATTGATCTCTGATTTGATTTTGGATATTTCTTTTCTTCTACTGAGTTTAGGCTTAGATTGTTCTTCTTTTTCCAATTCCATAAGATCTCTTGTGAGATTGTTGATGTGCTCTCTTTCAGTTTTTCGAATGTAGGCATCTAAAGCGATGAATTTTCCTCTCAAAACTGCTTTTGCAGTATCCCACAGGTTTTGGTAGCTCGTGTCTTCATTGTTGTTATGCTCAAGGAAGTTAATGATTTCCTGTTTTATTTCTTCCTTCACCCATCTGTTATTCAACAGAAGATTGTTTAATTTCCATGCCTTTGGGTGGGGTCGAGCATTTTTGTTAGAGTTGAGTTCCACCTTTAGTGCCTTATGGTCTGAGAAGATACAAGGTAAAATTTCAATTCTTTTGATTCTGTTGATATTTGTTTTGTGTTCCAGGATATGATCAATTTTGGAGAATGTTCCATGGGGTGATGAGAAGAATGTATATTCTTATCTTTGGGGTGGAGTGTTCTATATGCGTCTATCAAGCACAGTTGTTCTAGAGTCTCATTTAAATCTCTTATATCCTTGTTTAATTTCTGTTTAGAGGATCTGTCCAGCTCTGTAAGAGGAGTGTTAAAGTCCCCTGTTATGATGGTATTATCAGATATCATATTGCTCAGACTGAGTAAGGTCTGCTTCAAGAATCTGGGAGCATTTAAATTGGGTGCATAAATATTTAGAATTGAAATGTCTTCTTGTTGTATTTTTCCCTTGACCAATATAAAGTGACCATCTTTGTCTTTTTTGACTTTAGTTGCTTTAAATCCACATGTGTCTGAAAATAAGATTGCAACTCCTCTTTTCTTCTGAATTCCATTTGCCTGAAAAATTGTCTTCCAACCCTTGACTCGGAGCTTTAATTTGTCTTTTGAAGCCAGGTGTGTTTCTTGCAGACAGCAAATGGATGGCTTGTGTTTTTTAATCCAGTCAACCAATCTATGTCTCTTCAGTGGGGAATTCAAGCCATTAACATTTATTGAGATAATTGACAAGTGTGGTAGTATTCTATTCGTCTTATTTTGTGAGAGTCCATTGCTTAGTTTTATCTTTTGCATCAGTGTGGAGGTTAGGTTCTGTCCTTTAATTTCTGAGTTCTTACTTTGCTGCTGATCCATTGTGGTGGTCAGTGTGCAGAACAGGTTGAAGTATTTCCTGTAGAGCTGGTCTTGTTGTGGCGAATTTCCTCAATGTTTGTATATCCGTAAATGATTTGATTTCTCCGTCAATTTTGAAGCTTAGCTTAGCAGGGTACAGAATTCTGGGCTGAAAATTGTTCTGTTTAAGTAGATTAAAGGTAGATGACCATTGTCTTCTTGCTTGGAAAGTTTCATTAGAGAAGTCTGAGGTCAATCTGATGGATTTGCCCCTGTAGGTCAACTGGCACTTACTCCTGGCAGCTTGCAGAATCTTTTCTTTGGTCTTGACTTTGGACAGGTTCATCACAATGTGTCTTGGAGAAGCTCGGTTAGAGTTGAGGCGACCTGGGGTCCGATATCCCTCTGAAAGCAGTGTGTCAGAATCTTTGGTGATATTTGGGAAATTTTCTTTTATAATATTCTCTAGTATGGCTTCCATTCCTCTGGGGCATTCTTCTTCCCCTTCTGGAATTCCTATAACTCGTATGTTGGAACGCTTCATAAAGTCCCATAATTCTGACAGTGAACGTTCTGCTTTCTCTCTCTTCTTTTCTGCCTCTTTTACTATCTGAGTTATCTCAAAAACTTTGTCTTCTACCTCTGAAATTCTTTCTTCTGCATGGTCTAACCTGTTGCTGATACTTTCCATTGCATCTTTAAGTTCCCTGATTGACTGTTTCATTTCCTTCAGCTCTGCTATATCCTTTTTATATTCTTCATATCGTTCATCTCTTATTTGATTCTGTTTTTGAATTTCCTTTTGGTTATTTTCCACTTTATTAACAGTTTCCTTCATTGTTTCCATCATGTCCTTCATTGTTTTCAACATGTGTATTCTAAATTCCCTTTCTGTCATTCCTAACATTTCTGTATAGGTGGAATCCTCTGCAGTAGCTACCTCATGGTCCCTTGGCAGGGTAGTTCTGGACTGGTTCTTCATGTTGCCTGGAGTTTTCTGCTGATTCTTCCTCATGGGTGATTTCTTTTATCTGTTTACTTGCCCTAATTTTCCTTTCAATTCCTCTTGCTCTTTAAGTTCTTGTGCCTATGGACTAAGGGTTACAGGACCAGAAGGGTGAGAAGGTTTAAGAGCAAAAAAGCGATGAAAGAAATGAGGACCGAGTGATAAGAAAAAAAAAAAAAAATGAAAAAAAAGAAAAATAGAGAAAGGAGAGTGGTTAGGTGAAAGGAATATTGACAAAAAGAAGAGAGGCACAGAAAGAGGGAGACAGAGCAATATAGGTGTACAGTAGGGTACTTTGATACAACCTTAAAAAAAAAAAACACCTTCTGGGGGTGCCAAGTGGGGTGGTTCACTTGAGGTCAGCAGCTCTTTGCTAACCTGATCAGACACAGTACCCCACCTCCACCAAGTAGAGAGGAAAGACAAAAATGCTATAAATCAAACCAAAACAAGCAAACAGAAAGCTTTACAGGATAAAATTGGCTGGAAAAACCAAATAATAGTAGTAGAAACACTAACAAAAATGAAGTTCTGATTATTGAAATAGGCAGCAATGGGAAATTATAATTAAACTAGAAAAATTGAGGAAGAAAAAGGATCTGTATGGAAAAGGTTGAACTTAAAAAACAAAACAACAATCTAGAACGTCAAAATAAACAAAAAAAAAAACCAAACCAGAAAAAAAACCAAACAAACAAACAAAAAAAAACACACACGCAACCAAAAACAAAGCAGTATGTATATGGAATTGAATATTGTCTGGGCAACACGTGGTCTTCTGGGGTTTGAGATGTTAATCACAGTTCTGATACGACTGGAGGCTGCTAGTTTCTCGAACCCCAGCAGGTAGACGCCCTAAATCTCTCTTCAGCCCACTTAAAAGGCACTTTGAACTTGTTCACTTACTGAGCAGAAGCTTTCTCAGGGAAGTGCTTGTTGCTGGAATCACTGCTGAAGTGGCTATCCACTTACCCTGTGTGTCAAAACTGGTCTCCCTCTGCCCCCGAGGGTTAGGGCTGCAAGGCGGCTCAGACCCCGCCCTTAGGCTACTTGGTCGCTGGGTTACCAGCTCCCACCCAATTCCAGCTCTGCGACCCTGAGGGCGGAGCTTGCCAGGGCAGATCGCTCACAATGTCTGCCTGTGACCCAGAGCCAAACTCTATTAGCTCCGTCTGGCTCAGCGGCTCAGACTGGGGCCCTAGACAAAGGCCAGAGTTCTCCGCACTCCCGCTCAGGCTCTCCCCAAGGCAGTTCAGCAGAGTGCCAAGTCCAAAGACACCAAAACAGTTCACAGGTAAGGCCTTTCTGGTTTGCAGTCTCGCTGCTACTGAACTTACAGTTGCGGGCGGGTTTAGGCGGATTGAACACACGCGACCACTTGCCGGTTTTCCACTGTTTTAGTCCTCCTCTTGGGGTCCAGAAGTCTCTCGCTGACTCCCTGTATCCTCTCAGGGGTGATGATAGGCAGATCCCACCAGCCAGAGATGCCTGGAGTCCTATATCCCCAGACTCACGGTGCCCAGATGCAAGGAAGCTGTTACTCGGCTGCCATCTTCGGTATATATTATTTTTCTAAGACACTGCCAAGTTGACTTCCAGACTGGCTATGGCACTGTACCTTTCCAACAGCAGTGTATGAAAATTCTAATCTTTGAGCATTCTGATAGCTATGTAGAAGAATCTTGTTGGGATTTTTAACTTGCCTTTCTTTAATGACTAACAGTGTCCAGGATCTGCATTTATTTGCCATGTATATGTCTTCTTTGATGGGAAGTATCTTGTTAAAAGATATTTTTCTCATTTTAAAAGTTAGGTTGTTTTTGACTTCTGAGTTTTGCCACGTTCTTTTTATATTCTTTATAAGTCCTTCATCAAATACCTGATGTATAAATATTTCCACCCAGACTATTACTAGTCTTTTCATTCTCCTAACTGTCTTTTGAAGAGTAGAAAAATTAATTTTGATGAATTTGAAATATATTGTGCATTCCATTATATTTTCTAGGTTGATGATTATATAGGAATAAAGTCAGATTTACTGGTCCTTCTGACCTGCATGGTGCTTTTATTTTTCTTGACTTACTGCACTGGCAAGTAGATTAGAGGTGGTGGAGAGGTCGTCCTGGTCTGCATTCACAGGACGCCGTGACGTCTGTCACTCACACATCTGCCCTTTGTTAAGTTGGGGAGGTTCCTTCTGTTCCTAGTTTGCTGATGTTTTTGTTGCTGCTGCTGTTATTTTAATCAGGAATGGATTTTGGATTTTGTCAAATGCCTTTCCTGACTCTATGGAAGGGATCTTTTCGTTTTTCTTTTTTAGATTATTAATATGGTGAATTACATTGATTTTTGAATGTTAGAATGAACTCATACTTTTGAGATAAACCCCAATTGGTTATGATGTATTATCTTTTTCATAGATTATCATTTTGAATTAATTTATCATTTTGGCATCAGCATTCATAAGAGATGTTGGTTTGTAATTTTCTTTTAATGTCTTTGATTTTGGTACCAGGCTAGTGCTGGTCTTATAGAATGAATTGGGCTACGTCCTTCCATTTCATTTTGCCAGAAGTTTGTGAAGATTTGATCTGAACCACCGCCATTTCTCACCTAGGTTACTGATGTCCCAGCCTCTACCTGTTGAAGTTTGGGAATGAAATAAGCTGGTGATAAATTTTTTTAGTGAACTTTGCATGAAAGTTGTTATATTTGGGTTTGTGGCTGTCGACCCAGTGAGAAGACTTGCATCCATGTCCCTTCTGATGTCAGGAAGCGTCATTATTCCTCATTGTGAGGCCTTGTGTCTTCATTCACCTGTGAAGTGGGCAGTATTTGTGGCATGCCCAAGGCATAAGTGTATACCTGCATGAAGACCTGTACATAAATACTCATAGCTCCTTAATTTGCAATATCCCCAAACTGGACATAACTCAAATGTCCTTCAATAGGTAAATGAATAATTAAATAATTACCTGTTAATCTGGATTAAGTCAAGGTAGTCACTTAATAAAAAAGAAAGAAAGAACAAAGGCTGGGTGCAGGGGCTTCTGCCTATAATCCTAGCACTTTGGGAAGCTGGAAGGTCTCTTGAGGCTGAGAGTTTGAGGTCAGAATGAGACCCTGTCTTTACAAGAAATAGAAACATTTTAGCTGGGTGTGGTGGTGCTTGCCTGTAATCCCAGCTACTTGGGAGGCTGAGATAAGAGGATAACTTGAGCTCAGGATTTGGAGGTTGCAGTGAGCTGTGATGATGCCACTGCACTCTAGCCTGGGTGACAGGAAGACCCTGTCTCCAAGAAAAAAACAAGTTACCTTTAAGGGCAATGTTGCTTTTCTACTAAGCATTACAGATGGATTATTTATTTTATATGGATTATTTAATTTTCATGGAATATTTAATTTACTTAGATTATTTAATTTATATGGATTCTATAATTTGCTTGGATTTTTAAATTTAATCTTCACAATAATCTAACGAGAAAGTGGAGGCACAAAGAAATTAAGTAGCTTGCCCAGGCTCCACAGCCAATGAGTAGGCAGTGAGACCCTTTCACCCGGGCAGGTATGTAGAGGTGGGAACATGACATCTCTGCAGAGAGGCCCTACCGTGCCCCCAACTGGCTTCCCAGCACATCTGCCTGGATTTTCTTTTTCTTCATATCATTTCCTGAAACTGTCTTTGTTCCCTGACTCCCCACAAGAATGCCTGAGAGCATTGGTTTGCGTTGTCCCCTGCTCTGTCCCCACGTCCCCGGTGCCTGTGCCTGGAACTGTTCTTAGTATAGACGGGGCATCAGCGAATATTTGTACACTGAATTTCACTGGCTAACAATATAAAATCATTTGAATACTGAGCATAGAATATAAGAAAAAGGAAATTTGTAGATGTTTCAGCCCATGAGAGCTTCCGAAAGGCGACCCCTGGTCTCCCAGGGGACCCTCTTGCTGTTCTCTGCTTCAGAACTTGAAGGGATCTTTAAGAAGCACCTGCCCATTTCTGTGCAGTGATTTGAATTCAGATGAGGCGTAAGCTCTAGGAGGAAGTGTGTACCCGCTGTGCCTGCTGATGTGATGGGATATAGGCCAGCACTGGAGCCCTTTGCTTGGCCGTAGCTTTTAAATAATTACAGCAATCAGTGTTTAATTAATTGCTGTGCTGCAGCCTCTGTCACATGAGGGAGTCCTAGAAGTGGCACTCCCAGGTGAGGTGTGCATGTGGGCTGTGGGTCTTGCAGTTCTTCATTTTTCGTGGGTTTCAGCTGCAGAGCTGTTGTGCATCTGAGGTCACTGGTCTTCCTCCTGCCTTCCCTACGGAGGTCAGCCTCGGTTTGATGCAGAATTTTTCTCATCTATGGGGGCTGGGAGGTAGTTTAAGAGACTGAACCTATTTAAATCAGTACAATCTCTCTTTTTTTTTTTTCTTTCAGGAAAAACGCAAAGCTGAGGAAGCCCTCAGCGACCTCAGGCGTCAGTATGAAACTGAAGTGGGAGATCTGCAGGTGACCATCAAAAAGCTTAAAAAGGTAGGGATGTGGCGCTAGACTCGACAAACAGCCTTGGTGTCGCCGTGTATCTAAGCTACTGACAAGGAAAAGTTTTGGAATCATACAGCAGGTAGAATCAGAGTTCAGAGTCAGATGGCCTCCTTGGAAGACTTTTTTTCTAAGGGTCTCTGAGTTCCTCTTGTGTTTTGTAGAGATGTGATAAATATTTCTGACCCCTTGAGTGGTTGTCATCAAACCTCAGTATACTTCCTTAGGCTTCACAAGCCCGTTGTCCTCAGGTCCCGTGTCCAGTGGACTGTCTGCTCCATGGGCCCATTGACACTGTCTGTCTTGGTCATCCATCCCTTGGCCCCTGCCCCTAGCTTACTGCAAGGTGTATGGGAGGTACCTGGTGGCTGTTTACTAAATGAAATGAATATAGCTGTTCTAAGTAGAAAGTTTCAGATCTCAGGGACCCCTGATCAGCAAGAAGTGAGAGTTTATTGACATATGAAAACGTTTTTGTGATTGGTTTTGGCTTTTGCTCTATACTTGGTTTCTAATGAGTAGGGTCTGTTTCACTCAGGGACGTGCAAGAAAGTGGCTCTGGAAGTGGAAGGGGGAGAAGGAAGGGATTTTTAGTATTTGCTGATTTTCATGGTTATATGTATGTCCATCATTTACTGATTTCAAGCTACCAAGTTGATATCACTAAATTCAGAGTTGAGAAGACTATAGACTGTCACCTGCTGGTACAGCTGGCTCCAGTGCTGCACCAGGCTCACGTCTCAAGTGTGAGTTCTTTCCATAATGAAAGGAAATACTTAGCTAAAATAAAAGTGAATAATTAAAAAATAATCACCCCTGAAAGTGGTAATGGGATTAAGCGGCAATCAACTGTAATTTTTAGGCTATTGGAATTTAAACCTCTGGGATGATTTAAGAATTCTCCTCAGTAGTCTTCCTGGAAAATTACCATCAATGTCAAACTTATATCTAATTTGCAAAAGTTATTGAACTGTACATACTATGCTTGGATTACAGAGTTGAGTGGACCAATCTCCTGTATATTCCAGAGCCACAGATTGTCCTAGGAACTGTCTTCACTTATTTCTGTGACTTCCTGGATCTTTAGGTGAAAAAAGACATGTAATTTCTTGCCCTTGTGCAGCATGTGGTGAAGACCAAATGTCTCTGAGCAGTAAGAGAGGACATGAGTCAGAGTGAGGAAGTCTGAGTCCTTCTCAACCAGTTTCTCCCTGTAACACCTGCCACAATTCCCTTTGTCTTGCTCATCTTCAGCTTCTCAGATGTAAAAGTGGGGTTAATAATGAACTGTTTTATTCAACCACAATAACTATTGACTATTCATGTTATTAAGCTCTTTTTTGATAATTTAAAAAATTGAATTGTTAGACTGTCTTTGAGGAGGGTATAAATATCCTATCTCTAAAGGCAAGGACTGGGTTCTAGAGAAGTAAAATAACTAACTTGTTAAACGTCACACAGCTAATACCATATTCTGCTGCATATAATGCAAACTTTTTGCCCAAATTTTTGAGGGAAAAATGAGGATGCACATTATATATGGGTAGTACTAATTCAGTTTCTATATGAATGTTTTAAATTATTTATGCTTATGCATTGAAAGTATAACTCTAGAGAGTGAATAACAGTATGCACATGCAAAATAATACCCTGGAATACAGTAATTGGTTTTGTTGAATTTATGATGAGCATGCAACGAAGTTGCATTTTCAGCCAATGAAGAGCAACATACATTTTCTCTTCATATACCTAGCAATCCAGGTAGTATTTTTCCAAAATTATTTCATAATACAAAAAACAAGTGCCTAAATATAAACAAACAAAAATTTGAATTAAAAAATTAAAATGAAAGATTTTTTTTCCCTGAAAGTTTGAGCCAAAAGCATGGAAGTGCATATTATATACAGCAAAATATGGTAACTGACAGTCATCTTACTACATAGTTTGGGCTTTCTCCCTTTTTCCAGGCTTCCTCTTGTCCAGTGTGGTTATTATGCAGAAGAGTATGGTAATTGATATGAAATGCTATAAAGAACTAGAGGAAAATTTACATATTTATTACTATTGCCATTCATTTATGTCGCTGATACTGAGAAAATCATTTTTTCCCCACCGTTTTTCTTCTTAAAGTCAGAACGCTCTTCTTAGTCTCATGACACAGTGTGTAAGAACCTTCCCTTGGTACCACCTGGTCAAGGAAAGAATATGCAGAGTCAGAGTACTTAGCCTTGAGGAAGCTGGGGTCCATGTTGATAATGCATAGACATTTTATGAGTGAACACCCATAAATCCCACAGTTCCAGGGGATGTAAGTTAGTATAGTCAGAAAGACATAGTTTGTTCTTCATGTAATAGATTATCCTGAACCAATTTAGTCTGGTAATTAATATTAAAGAGTTAGTCAGCTTGTAAAACTTGTGTGTGTGTTTGTATTAATATGTGTGTGTTTTTAGCTTCATGTTACACTTAGATTTTATTGATTTTTTTTTTTTTTTATTATTTAATAAGCATTTCTTGAACTTACCATGAAGAAAACATAGGTGAATCTGACACAACTCTGCTTTAAAACATTTTATACTCTAGGAGGGGAGATAAGATATTCCTAAACAATTTTAATACTGGATAGAAAGTGTTAAGCGTGGAGAATATAAATATCCAGACTCACATGCAACATAACTGAAAACCACAAGGGCTGGGTTGTTTAATAGCTAAATGGATTCTGAAAAAAGCTTTGCAGTTGCTTCCAAGAAAATTTATTTAATAATAAAACCTTTCTTGAAACGTTTGTTTAGAGTAAATCTTTAAATTCTTATGGATTTTATGTAGCTTAATGATTTGTAAAGTCACATAATATTGAAGATTGAAGACTTCTAGAATTCCCATGTCTATGTTCGAGGATAGTCCTGAATTTAAAGTAATTCTAAGTGACTTTGTTTATAAGTGCACAATTTTTATTTGCTTTTTCAGCTTGAAGAACAATCAAAACACATAAGTCAAAAGGAAGATGTGGCAGCATTGAAAAAGCAAATTTACGATTTATCCATGGTAAGAATTACATTTTCACTCACTGAAATGCGCAGAATCACCTTTTCATTTATGGAAATGGACTTCCTGTTAGACTACATAATTGTGCTGTTATTGCAGTGTCCCAGGAATAGCAGCTTTTAGAGAAATTAATACGATGGTGAGAGAAAGCCTTTAAAATACTTTTGAGCAAAGATATTATTTAATCAGGCTTTCCCCCTCAATGATACACCACTGATGATACAAGTTTTTATTTATTTTTTATTCAAAGTAGTAAAGACATGGTGCTTTGACTTATCCTAACCCTGCATTTCCGTACCATGGGTTGTGGCCTGTGTCCCTGATTTTGTTGGATGAGGATGTCGGTGCCTTACCCTTCCTCCACTTTTCCCTTTCTGTCCCTTTCCATCTTCTGCTGACCGTATTTTTGCTTTTGCTGTTGACAAATTGAGAATCTTTACATCTGTTTTGTAATCATGATTAAGTTTTCTTTATTTTGATTTTAGGTTAAGTCGAAAATTTGAAAGCAAATAAAGAATATTTTCTTTTTTTTTTAAATTCTTCTAATGCATATTTTATACTTCCATCACAAATTTAAATATTAGTAGACTAAATATAGCACTTTTAAAACTTTATATAAAGGGTATCTTACTATTGGTAGATTTATACCCCATTTTTAAAATTTTAGAATATTATAGGGTACATCTGTTTTGGTTACATTAAAAAAAATCTAACCCCATAGTAAGTGCTCAATGAATAAACAAACAAAAAAAACAAACCCCTAGATTGGAACTGGAGACCATTATCCTAAGTGAAGCATCATAAAAATGGAAAAACAAGCACCACATGTACTCAATTCTAAATCGAATCCAGTTGATCAACATTTATGTGCATATATAGAAGCCAAATTTAACGGAATTCAAGTAGGTTGAAGAGGGGAGGAAGGGATAGGTAAATTCACACCTAATGGATACATCCTACACTTTCTGGGTGAAGGGCACACATGTAACTTTGATTTAAAATATACAAAAGCAAACTCAAACAAACAATTTTCTTTTTTTTTTTTAAGAGTTATACCTATATTATCCATTTTCTAAGAATGTAGAAAAACATAGCTATCTATTAAGAATATTTTCTTTATTATGGTGCTATTAAATACTTTTATTACAGAGCCAGGAAATAAGCAAGGATTGCACCTCTTTCCCTCCTGTCATTATCCCTGTACCATTTATAGGAGAAGGTTCCTGGCTTCAATGTCAGATGAATTCCATTTACACAACAGCAGTTCCAGATGTTGCCATATGTTAATTGGTTTTGTATTTAGATCATGACTTTCTTATGGAGTTACCTATGTTTCTTAGATTTTCTGTTTGAGATTTTGGTTTCTTGTTGTAAAAAGTTATCAGTGATACTTACTTACTGAGTCTTCCCAATACTTGAAATTTATTTTAATTTTTCTTGAATATACAATTCTTATTGGACTGATTGCTTTTTAAACTTATACCAGTATGTTATGCTGGAATATTTTTTCATTGGGTCCTTTGTTGAATTGCAGTGTTTTGCATACTGTAGTTTTCTTCCTTTGGGTTTTCATCCTCATTTTGCTATGGTACATCTTCAAAGAACCTCTTCAGAAAAGTATATGAGAGAGAAATGTTCTCAGTTTTTGCATAGTTGAGTATGTCTATTCCCTCCCAATTTGTTGGATTTGTCTAGATAAGTAGGCTTTCCTGGGACCCCTCTGGGATTTATTTATTCAGATCTTTCTAGCGACATTCCTTCCCCCACCTCCGCCCCAAATACCTGGCAATCCTTGGTGGTCTGTAGTATTTTAAAGTAAAGGATTAGCTTTATTTTAGGTGGCTGATGTAGGAGCCTTGTGTTTCTGGATAACAGCCATCTGCCTCAAAGCCTTTTTCATTAGAGGGTGTCTTCTTAGCTTTTTGACACTGCATGATGCCAGTCACTAGAATGAACAAAGAAGGGATATTCAGAGAGAAGTATTAGCTTTCTTTGTAGAGTCATTCATTTTTTAAAAGACAGTCTCTGCCTTGTTGCCTTGGGGGCCTAGTCTATCTGTTGTTCTTTGCTAAGGTCAGGGAGGGAGGGATTTGGGGCGGGCTGCCTTGATTTGATACACACTCTTCATCTCCATTTCCAGCCCCACATCTCCTGCCCTCTTTCTGGCTGCTGGCCTCCTCTGCATTCTGCATCAGGACCTTCAACACCTTCGGGATTTTCGTTCCCCCACCTCCTTCCCTAGACAGTGCATTTGCTTTCAGTTTCCAGTTTCCAAAAATGTGTTTAAGTCACTTGAATTCTCATGGGCCACTCTTTCATTCTTTTCTGTTACCAGTTCATTTCTTTTGGTATTTCTTGTGAATGGGGTTTTAGAAGAGAAAAAAGACAATTATGTCCTTAGTCCACTGTCTTGAGTGGAAACATGTATATTTTTTTTTAAATGAAAGTATAGAAATTTCCTAATCACACTTATTTTTAAGTGCAAACTCAAAATTGTTAAGTGATAAAATTTACTATAAAAAGTAGTCAGTGTACCTGGTAATAAGTACAGTTTATTCCACAGAGTGTTTACCAGTAGTTCACAGCTCTCATTGAGTAAAGAAGGTATTGAAATGTTTGGTGTTAGTTAATTTGCCAGTAACATGTGAAAATACATCATTATACAGTTTTGACTATTGTAGTCTGGTACCAAGTGCCGAACTTTAAAAAGTGAAGAACAATTTTGAGGATTTAGATTTTTTATACTGGCCAGGCGTGCTGGCTCATGCCTATGATCCTATCAATCTGGGAGGCCAAGGTGGGTGGATCACCTGAGCTCAGGAGTTCAAGACCAGCCTGAGCAAGAGTGAGAGTGCATCGCTACTAAAAATAGAAAAAGGAGCCAGGTGTTGTGGCAGGTGCCTGTAGTCCCAGCTACTCAGGAGGCTGAGGCAAGAATATCTCATGAACTCAGGAGTTTGAGGTTATTGTGAGCTATGACATCATGGCACTCTACTCAAGGTGACAGAGTGAGACTCTGTCTCCAAAAATATGTATGTATTTATATATATATATACACATACGTAGTACTTTATTTGTAATAATTTCAAATTACCTTGTTGTGACGGTTTTTTGAACTCGTCACCTTCAGCATATGAGGCCAGTGCCCTACTCCTTTGAGCCACAGGCACCCCCGTGACAGTTTTTTTAATACCAAAATGTGAAGAATGCTGAAAAGGTGGGAGTGGCATGGGAGAGGGTCACGCTGCACTTAGCTTCATTCCTCCCAGGAGGAGGAAGCTGAAGCTCTGACCCTGATCATCTGATGTGTCGCTTTTCTCTAGGAAAATCAGAAAGTTAAGAAAGATCTTTTAGAAGCACAGACAAACATCGCCTTTCTTCAGAGTGAATTAGATGCTTTGAAAAGTGATTATGCTGATCAGAGTCTGAATTCTGAAAGGTAAGAAACTTTGCATTTTATTTTTTAGTTGGAGTGGAATGTTCATTAGATGATTATCCAGGCAATGGAGCTTGGCTTTGTAGTAATAAAGGGTTAGGTGTTAACTTTGCTAATATGGTTTTTCCTTTCTAATGAATTATTTTTATAATACTTTCTTTGTCAGATGTCCTAATGCTTTTCAGTTTTATTTTTTTAGATGAACAGATTGATTAGTTTAATTATTGGCTGCTCGGAACAGCCAATAATTAAATGTTAAACAAATGTTAAACTGGGAGCTAGAAGAATATGCGTACAGTATCGAGAGTCAATGCCTATTAAAATGCTTTATGGGTGGGAATCCTGGCCATAAAACATAAGAAAGGGAAAAATGGACCTGTTAGGCAAGTCATTTTATTTTTCTGGGTGTTAGTTTTGCACTATGGTATTAATAACATAAGACCTAATGTACTCACTCATATACACTCACAGATGTGTATTTATATATAAAGGATTGAGATGTGGATATTTATATAAGTTCATGTAAATATAAATGTATAGAAATTTGTATACAGAGGTAACCCCTAGGGCATGTACCCTTGGGAAAAATATTCTTTATTTACAAACTTTAATCAGAATTAAGGTCTTGTAATGGAAAACAATGAAACATTTAATAAATACTTACTATACAGATAGGTCTCTGCGCTAGATAAGGAGCTGTGATGTAGAGTAGGCAAAAAAAGAGAAGATGTAGTCTCTGCTATTTGAATACTTTAAGTTTAGTTGGGATAAAAAGCAAAAGAGATGATGGCGTAAAGCAGTGGTTCTCAACCTTCCAAATGCTGTGGCCCTTTAATACAGTTCCTGTGGGTCGTGACCCACAGGTTGAGAGCTGCTGGAGTAAAGCATCGGGAGAGCTGAATAATCTCAGAAGCAATATCACTACCAGGGTCATGGTTTGGGTTAATTGCTGTGTGATCATAGGAAAAAATTTTTAGTTTAGAAAAAATGCAGAACTTTATAAAAAGGAGATGCTGGAGGTGCACTCAGGTAGAGGGGTAGAGGCAGGAGGGATGCCAACTCCAGAGCTCTGGCATGCCGTCTGCTAGGCGCTGTCCTCGGTGCTTGCTATTACTAACTCATTCAATCCTTAAAGCACCCCATGGCAAGCAAGTACCAAAGCAGGGCAAGGACATAAGGAAGGGTAAGTCTAGCTTGGGGAATGGTGGTCAGACCACTGGTCTGAAAGAAATATTTTGAACTGAAAGTCAAAAGATGAAAAAAATTAAAAACCATAAAAGCTCATTTGAGGCTATAGCCTAGGGGCCCAGAATTTGGGGCTAAAGAATGTAATGCTTATAGACAGTTGGGAAACTGTCTGCTTTATCATCTACAGAGCAAATGGAAAGGATGTTGTGGACACAACTCCTTAGCCTGAGAGTTTGGGGTGCTAGTGATAGGGTTTGTATACTAAGGGGGAATTATAGTCTGGAGTTGAGTTGCAGATGCTCAGAATGTGTGTTTTGAGGAGGGGCCCAGGGCTTCTGTAATAAAGCAACAGAGGATAGCTGGGGTGTTTCTAGTGAGCCCAGCAAGCTGGGTTCTGTGAGTGTCTCTGTGGCTTTAGGTAAGGAGAGGTGGAAGGGCAGGAGTAGGTTTGAGGTTGGAAGAGGGGAAGGAATCACAGGGAAGGAAGAAACAGATGGAACTGGGATTACATAAGGCTTAGAATGAGCAGAGAATGTCCAGTGGATTGAGAGGGGCTGAGGAGAGGGGACTCCAGAGCTGGTCAGGGGTTCAGTCCCCAGGGAGAACAGAGCCAGCTCACAGGGATGGGGATGGAAGAGCTGGCGGGTGCCAAGGTACAGCTGAGGAGGAGAAGGACCAGGTTTCCAGTGTCAGAGGTGGGGCAGATGCTGGCTCCGTGAAGCACCATCTGTGAGTGTGTTTGTGGAGTTGGAAAAGGAGAGGAGGCGGCTGTGGCTACAGAGGAGAGGATGGAAAATCGTGGCCAAGGACACTTGTCTTTGAAAAAGGCGGAAAAGGTTCCGGGAGGGCGGGTATAGGTAAGGCAGACCTTGGTATCTAATCCTCTTTCAAGCATGAAATATAATTTTACAGAGACCTGGAAATAATCCGAGAGTACACAGAAGATCGAAATAGTCTTGAGAGACAAATTGAAATACTCCAGTAAGTTCTCAAATCAAATACCTATCACATTTGCATTTTACTTATTCCTTGTCACTAAAACCCACACTGCCTAGAACGTGCTGCCGTGTTCTTAAGACCAGGTTCGCAGGTCAGGGTGTGTTTCTGCCCGAGGTAGTGCCCTTGGTGTATGGCTTAACTTTCTGCTGCTTCTAATCCTAAATAAATTATTCAAATGCAGGGGATAGAGGATAATTCTCCAAAGCTCCTTACAAGTCAGGGGATTCGTCCTACATGTCTTTTTTGAACCTCTGTAAATAAGAACAGCCCTGAGCCTGTGGCTTTCTCTGAGCTCTATACCAAGTTTGTCGGGCTTCTCACCATAGTGAGGGCCATACAACTGGGCTGACGTAATCATTCCTTCTCAATTTATTGTGCTTGGCTAGTGGTATATTTTTTCTTAGGTTGTTTTTTCTTCTCCTTAAGTGAAAGTATTAATATTATACTTGCTCTGTCAGCTTCATAACTAAGTTGCAATAATTCCATCCTCCCAGGGTCTTGTCCGTAAACCTTCCCTTCTTCATTCCCCTTTCTTTTCTACCCATGCAGTATTTTATTCTGGTTTTAGTTCTCCCAAATGAAGTAAAATTAGGTTTGACCAGTTTTTTTTTAATTACCATTTTTAAATGCTCATTAAGACTCACCTGTAACAATTATAGAATTTGAGTTCATTCATTCATTCAACAGATTTTTAGTCAGCACTGTTCATAGGTCAGGTGTGCTGGGAGCTGAGGATAGGATGGCAAGGAAGTGAGAAATCTCTCTCTCCTTCGGGGTCTAGTGTGGGGGAGGAAGACAGGAGCTGGCCCATAATCATAGAAATAAATATGAAATGCCAAGTGGGGTGCAGAGACGTCCTGTCTCCTGAGGGGAGCTTTATCCTGTCCTAAAAGGTCAAGGAAGTGTTCCTAGAGGAAGTGGGGACTGAGCTGACGTGTGAAGGATGAACTGGCCTTCAGAGGGGAAGAGCAGCCACTCTGTGAGATAGGGCCCTATTATCATCCTCATTTTATCTGAGGAAGCACTGACGCTCTAACAGTGTCAGATGGAAATAAGCACCTGAGTTAGGATTCGAACCCAGATCTGACTGTGGTTATCATCCACCCTTTACCTGGTACACGATGGTGTACCGGCCTTGGGTAGGATGCTAGGGGCAGGAGGGCTGCTAAACATGTGGTGTCCATTCCTGGCCCTGGGGAGTGTGGACTGGCTGGCTGAGTTCAGGCATTTAGAGAACAAAGACCTGCCCCAAACCTGTCCAAACCACAGAGCTGCCTGCGGGAGGAGTGTGTTACATGCCATAGATGCTTCATTCTAAAATGCCCCTAGACCTTTAAAGAATAATTAAGTTAATTAAGTTGTCGCAATTGGAGTAGTGAACTGTGATCTCAGTTTATAACCTTTCGAAGAGGTAGAAAGTTGTAAACGTGGTGGTGAAGACATGGTGATCTTGACTCCCCCCACTAACACATTTCCTTTTACACCTCTTTGTCTGTTTCTCTACCCTGCAGAACAGCTAACCGGAAGCTTCATGACAGTAATGATGGCCTAAGGAGTGCCCTCGAAAACAGTTACAGCAAGTTCAACAGATCCTTGGTAGGCCATGTAATTTTATAATGTTTTTCTTTCTTTTTAGTGGTAGAGTATTTTAAAGGTGATAAAAATCATGAAATTTCTTAGAGAACTTCATGTAGATCCTTATAATAATGAAAACCTCTTTATTTCAAATAAAAAGAGGCAATGTTTTTCTAAACTAAAAAAAAATGCCACTTCTCTGCAGAAATAAATGCCTTGCTGTTAACCAACTCTTTGGTGATGTTCTAGGAAACTAGAGAAGGACGTATAATATATAAGCATTGCCCTGGGAGAGTTTGTAATGTAGTAGGAAGTCAAGGCGTGCACAGCAATAATGTAACAGAAAATGGAAAATCCTGTGGAGGTAAAAATAAAATCTTGCCCAATTGAGAAGCAGGAGTGGGTGCTGTGGCCAAAGGGTGAATTTAGACACATTGAGTATTCTTCATGATAGTGAGATCACCAGAATGGGGCTTTGGATTTCCAGTCCTCCTACAGAAACAAGCTAAGTCCCCCTTGGAATTTTGAAGATTTTCCCCAGACTGCATTTGTCATAAAGCACCTTATCCCACTTTGGGAGATGAGATAGGGAAGAGTCCATCACTGAGCCAAAATATGATTCAAGAGGAGGCAAATCCAAGGAAGACGGTGCCACAGCATCTCGGCAAATTGGGGAATCAGAGTACTATTTACGGAGTGTGCAGTAGGATTTAGAATTAAGAGAGGACGAAGAGACGAGAGTGCTGTGGTCAGTTATCTTTCTTGTAGCTTTCCCTATGATTTTCATGCTCACATTTGCTTTTGTAGTATGCTAAACTTTTAGTTACGTTAGAAGTTACATAGTATGCCCCAGTTAAAAAAAAAAAGTGTGTATGTATGTGTGTGTGAGCACTCATGAACCTGTGTGTACATAAAATGGTAAAATGTTTACCTGAACTGACAAATGACTTATATATTACAGCGCGTAAATAACGTATCACCAGGGAATACAATTACTAGAAGCAGTCCCAGATTCAATGGTCATTCTCCTCAAACTCTGGGCTATGACAGGTAAGTTCCACCTGCTTACTTTGTTTGACTTCTGGATCAAAGTTACAAGGAAAGTAAATTTTCTTAGTGGTGAACTAAAAGAAAAGAATATATTTCGGTCACTAATTTCTATGGTCTTATTTGAAAGTTCTGAATGCTAACTATGTAAAAATCAAAAGTAAAAACATTTCAGGAAGGAGAGAGTATTTCCATAAGGCGTTATGCCTTAGTTTTATGTTTGCTCACAGTCACCTCATTCCTCACTTGTGTCCTTGTTTCTTGGAGGTGGCATCTGTAAGAGATGGTTCAAGGAAACCAACGGAGTCAATGGCATATGATGATGCAGTACATGTGTATAAATTGTTGAGACTGTTGCCAGGACCTGTAAATGTTTAATAGCTCAGCATAATATTATGTAAGCTCGCTGCAGGAAAAGGCAACTTTCAAGACAAATAGAAGTAGGGCTAGTAGATGCTTATAAACTACTGTACTGAAAGAGTCAGAGAGGCTCACCAAAAGTTAGAATTCAGCCTATTTTTAGTCAAATGAATTAAAATATTGGGCCTGTTATTACTTTAGACCTAGCAATAAACACTGAAGGATTACATGTGTGTATATATACATATGTTCAGTGTTGGCTAGTTAAAAAGTTAATTTTGTAGTATGTCAAAATTTGAAAGTAAAAGTAAAGACATGAACTAACGGTTTTCACCTCTCCATTTCTTAGTGACTTTCTGATTAATGTTCGTCCCCCTTTCCTTTTGGGTAGTTTTGGTAAAGAGAACAATGTACTTATTACGTATACCCTGATGATAGCAAATGGTCCAGCTGTCATTCAGGAAAACCTATATTGTCAAGGCTTATTGGTGACCACGTCTAACAAAATTCTATCCAGGTGTAAAATGTTTTTATTTCTCACGTAGTTGTTATATAATAAATTTTAATGGCTTATTGATAGGCAGTTGACTGTTCTGTCATGGAGGAATACAGATTTGTTTAATAATCTATAGGTATGATGCCATTTTTCTTGGCTGACGTTTAAGATCAATTCTAACCAAATGGGGGGAATGGCACATAACTGAAAATTATTTCAGAAATTTTGCCAGGATTCATTTTGAAGACTAGACACCATAAAATAGTTCATTAGTACTGTACTAAACGCTCCTTGACAAGGTCATCACACCACTTGCCCCTCCAAGTGCAGGAGCATAGCACTCAGGTGCCACCTGAAGCTACAACTAGAGGCTCCTGTGGCATGGACTGATGTTCTTTCTGGAGGTAACTAATTTGATACTAGATGTTAACATTTTTCTTCTTAATGCTAGTATAAAAGCTTAATAAAAGCACGTTATATAATTAATTTTATTGTTTTGGGGAGGTATTTGATTTTAACATGTACATTTTATTTATAATCAAATTATGGTTGATTTTAATGTGTAAACTTGGCTTTGTGTTTTTTCTGTAAGAACTCTAACCAAAAATATAACTTGTTTCATATTTTTACATAGTTAATTATAATGAACACATTCTTAGGGCAAGTAAAAATGGCTTACTTTGTAAAGTAATATTTAGTTACTTTATTTCAGTTAAATTTGAAAATGTTTGATCTGTACCTGTATTTTAATGTAAAGTCTAGACATCCATGGAAGTGATCCCTCAACTTGGGATTTCACTTCTTTGCTTTTTATTAAAAACACAAATAGGTCAAAAAGAATTCTGACTAGTAATGACTCTGCTATCATTGTGCTTGCCTTTCCCATTTAGGTTTTCAGCATCTCCCCCTTCTTCATATGGAGACAGAGTCTCTGTTGCCCTGGGTAGTGTGCAGTGGTGTCATCATCATAGCTCACTGCAACCTTGAACTCCTAGGCTCAAGCAAACCTCTTGTCTCAGCCTCCTGAGCAGCTGGGACTATAGGTGCATACCACGGCATCCAGCTAATTTTTCTATTTTTAATAGAGACAGAGTCTCACTCTTGCTCAGGCTGGTCTTAAACTCCTGAGCTCAAGTAATCCTCCTGCTTCGGCCTCCCTGAGTGCTGGGATTACATTGTGAGCCACCACATGGCCAGCATCCCTTTTTAGTAGAGGTCTTCTCCAGAAATGGACATACTATTCAGAACGTGGTCTGGCCACGTTAAGAGTAAAAAGGGTCACATGTTCTCTGTATATGCTATTCACACAACTTAGAATTGCATTTAGGTCTTGGGCATGCTAACCTTTTTACATCTGGAAGTAAAGGTGATATAAAAAACAGCTTAATTTATTAAATGTTCGATTTGAGGGTCTTTGTCTTCCAATCAGTAACAATTGATTATTGTTACATAAAATGAACCCATGTTGCTTTGAACATTTTGTTCCCCCTGATGCTTAATCATGAAATATGTTGTGGCCGTTGGCAAAAGTGAGAACGTCAGCATCCTTGGCTCCATGTAATAGCTTGTGGTCTATTGCCTGTGCATTTTTTTTTTTTAATTGCCTGGGCATTTTTGAGCATTGCCAGCACTCAGGTAAAGTGGTCTCCTTTATTACCAGGTCATCTCGCTCTTCCTACGTAGATGAGGACTGTGACTCCTTGGCCCTCTGTGATCCTATGCAGAGGACCAATTGTGAAGTTGACAGCTTGCCTGAGAGCTGCTTCGACAGTGGCTTATCTACCCTGAGGGATTCCAATGAGTATGACTCGGAGGTGGAATACAAGCTCCAGAGGGGATTTCAGAGGACACACAGAGCTCAGGAGAGCTTTGGAGGTGATGCTTCGGACACAGATGTAAGCCCCAGAAACCACTGCTCTCCCAGGCCTTATGTTTGATTGAAATCTATCACTGGATTTGCCCTTTTTCTGTCATAGAAATCCAGTTTAAAGGTCATATATATGAAGCATGGTCAGAAGAATGTTTTTTTCCTCCACCAAGTTAGAGAGAAGTTCTCATAGATTGCCATTCAGGGCCACTCTGTTCCATGACAGCATCAACCGTAGATTCAGCTGCATATTTTTCTTCTCTTTCATCCATAATTTATTTGTATGTGTATATGTATAATGATGGTTTTTAAACTACTGACTTTTTTTAAAAAAAAAAAAACAGGTTCCTGATATAAGGGATGAAGAAACATACGGTTCGGAAGGTGTGGCTTCTGTCTTAGACTGGAAGCCCCCAGGCTCTGTTAGTGAAGGCAGCATTGTCAGTTCATCCAGAAAGCCCATCTCCGCACTTTCCCCCCAGGTAGGTGGTTTCTGAGACAGTCTTATTTATGAACACTGATGGTTTTCTGTGCTATGTTACTGCCTTTATCACCCGCTGTGGCTTTTTTCCCCAGACAGACCTAGAGGATGACAGCTATAAATCTTCCAGCTCGCAGAAGGCTTACAAGATTGTGCTTGCCGGGGATGCTGCAGTGGGGAAGTCTAGTTTCCTCATGCGACTGTGCAAGAATGAATTTCGAGGAAATACAAGCGCCACCCTGGGTATGGCTCCTATGTTGTTGAAAGTACAAAAATGACCCTCCTTACCTTGGTGTTTTTTTCCCCTTGGGGTTATAGACACAGAAGCACTCATCTCTTTCCCTTTTTTTTTTTTTTTTTTGTGATTTTTTTTTGGCCGAGGCTGGGTTTGAACCCGCCACCTCCGGCATATGGGACTGGCGCCCTACTCCTTGAGCCACAGGCGCCGCCCCATCTCTCCTTTTTTTTTCTGTGTGTACATACACGTTTATAGATGGGTGCGTGTCTGTGTCTCTCTTTGACTATGGAACGGTCCTTCTCTAATGTGGCTGAGGCTCAACTGTAGGAGAAGAAGACTGACAAAGTACAGAGCTGTCTGCTTAGCCAGTTGGATGAACTGGACCAAGTTTAGAACCTAAGGTGTCAGATTCATCTATTCAGCTTGTGTTTCCTGAGTCCTTCTAAGAGCTGAAGACTATTGTAGGTGCTAAGGATAAACAATGAAGAAAGCCAGCTAACTGCCAGCCTGCAGGGAATTTACATCCCAGTGGAGGGGAATGCACAAAAAACAAATATGATAAACTAGAATTTGGGGAGAGGTGCAGTTTTACACAGGGTGACAAGGGGAAAGCCTTTTTGATAAGATGTCATTTGATGTCAAATAAAGTGACAAAGGATATAGATGGCCCATTTTTCACTGTGTTCAGAATCATAGCCAGATGTATGTTCCCTTCCCACCTTCACGCTAGAACAATAGAATGAAGTAGTTTCCTGACTTCCCAAATTTGCGTATCAGCAAAAGGAGTTGGATGTGTGTAAATTATCATTTTTTTCCTTCTACTTCTAAAGCGTTCTTACTGTGATAACCAGAACTGGAACAGATCGATTGCGTTTTCACAATGGGTGTCTTTGTAAACGTATGGTTTTCTGATACCTTCTTAAACTGTGTGGACATGTGGGTGCCTAAAGGAAGAGTCATCTCTTGATGTGTTTACATTGCTAGAAATAGTAATTTAGTAGGTTTAAAATTAGTTCTTAATTATTTATTATGAATAGGTTAAAAATTAATTAGGAAAATAATTACAAATGATGGACAGAAGGAAACAGAGATAAGAGAGAAGCAGATCAGGGAACCCCCAAATCTGTTACAAAGTGACAGCCTACCAGCTGACATTTTCAAGCAGACTGTCTGGCCTGAGCTTCACCCCTCCCTAGCGCGCTCGGCTCCAAGGTCTCTGAACACTGAGAGGCCAAGCTCCGACAGGTGGGAACAGCCGGTTGGTTAGATTTATGAGAAAAGGTGAAAGGCGCTAAAAACAACATGAACACTTTGATGTCAGGGGGGAGAAAAAGTCTCTCTGGGAGGTAAGGGGAAAGTGCCCCTCCCCTGCCATTTCTCAATATGACACAGTGCCCCCACTACTCACAGGACTTCCCAGAGACTTCATTACTTATCCTGAGATTCCTGTGCACATTCACATGGGTGTCATGCTCCTGTCCCAGGCTCTGTTTATGTTAAAATAAAAAATAACTTAGAGTGATAAAAATAAAAAATCAGTACAATTAAGATAGTTAAAAAATAGTTTGATTAGAAAATACAAACCCAACACGAACTGTGACATAAGGGTTTAGCCTCCTCATTTAATATATGTAAATAAAAACAACTAGCCCAGAGCAAGAGGCTGCCACCAGTCCTCGCACTTGAAGGTGGTCAGTCACCCTGACCCAGCTCTTTCAAAAAACTTCCTCTTTATGTCTTGACTATTCATTGCCCTTATCTTCTCGTTTCCGCCAGTCACTTGGAAAGAACTCATTAATTTAGGGCTGGTCCCCAACAATAACAAAGCTGACAGTTCACTTCAATTTGATTCATAAAAAGACTACAGTATTTGGTTGGTAAAGACCATGGTGCATGTACATATATATGTATGTGTGTATATGTGCACCCACATTTATTTATACATACTAATTCATTCACACACATACCTTCATATACATACGCACATACAGATACATACACACATAGACTCATAACATTCACACACATACACACATGCACATTCATACATGGCCACCCATACACACACATACACACACACAAACATGAAACATGACTGACTTCATCATCTGAGAAAATAGAACATAGATCTTTTTCCTTTTGTCCATAGATTAAACACTTCCCCAAGTCAGCCAACCTACAGATGGTGCACCTGCATGCACCTGCGTGGTCTAACTTATAATTAGTATCTGAAGGTCAGTCTCCTTAAAGGCCATGTTCATTCCTTTCTACCTCACTGAGCTTTGGCTTATTGTATTTCCCCTCGTCTAAACAGGGCTTGAAAGTAAAAAGCCAATGGAATTATTTAAGTCACGTTCCCCATCCATGTGTTCTTTTGCAGGAGTTGATTTCCAAATGAAAACCCTCATTGTAGATGGAGAGCGGACGGTCCTGCAGCTCTGGGACACGGCTGGTCAGGAGAGGCAAGTGCTTCGCATAGACAAGAATCGCAGGAGACTCGATGCTCTCTATGCTCGTAATTCTATAATTGTGACATACTTTATCATTATACAGATAATTATAACTTTAAGAACGTTTGTTTTCCCTCATCCTCTCCTTCATTATCTGTGGGTCGTGTGAGAATGGGGCTTTTAAGCTTCCTTTGAGCTGCTGTTCACCTGGGACCAAGGGAATGCCCTTTCCTAAATAAGAGACGACATTCCCAAAAGCACTGACAGTGTAAGGAGCTTGGTTGTGGAATAATAAATGATGGACAAGAGAACCAGTCAGCCCTCGTTGTTTAAAGGGCAGAGGCACCAAAACCCAAGTATCAGATGCACATCTGGTGATGGTTCTTTATCTAACATACACTGCTGATAACCAGAGCATAAAGCATAGGTTTTGCTTTTGTCTAACTCTGTGGGGACAGCACCTATTCAAATGTTTAACAAATGAGTATGGGATGCCTGCATCTATATCGGGCACTATTTGGCACGGTAAGATTCAGTGGAGCACAGACACAATTACCTGCCTGCGTGGAGCTCATATTCTCTAGCAGACGGGGAGTTTCAAAGTGTTAATAATTGTGGTTGACCTGGCCCTATTTAAAATACTCAGATGGTCCTACACTTGGTCTAGAGATCGGATGTGTGCACTGAGGTGTGCTTGTCCCCTGGGGAATCTTCCCACCTCCACATGTGCGAAGCTGCTGGCCTGCGGGTGTTCTTCATTGTCCGTTCTTCCACCCACACACAACACTGCCTTCCCATCACCCCAAAATGTCTCTCTCTAGTGTATACCTCCTTCTAGTCTCCTCCGCGTCCCCCATGGCAGCTCTTAGTACTTTGTAGTTGAGATTGAAATTTTTTTTTTATTTTTATTTTTTATTTTTGGGGATTCATTGAGGGTACAATAAGCCAGGTTACACTGATTGCAATTGTTAGGCAAAGACCCTCTTGCAATCATGTCTTGCCCCCAAGATTGAAATTTTTAGCAATTATGTTCTCAACCTTGTCTGGGTTATGCTTTGGGGTGTGCAGACATTCTTGGGATTGTTTGGTAGAGAAAATGAATGGCTTTTCTGGCTTTTCTCAGATTCTCATCCTGTTACCTTTCCCCGGGTCCTTTGCGGCCTTGGAGATGGCTGTGTCACAATAATGTGCTGCAGTTAGATTCTTCTCGATTGGGCCTGGTTTTAGAAGATGAGGGGAAAAAGAGCATAAAAGAGAAGAAGGATGAGGCAGCACAAAGTAACTGATTATTTTCTCTTTCCCAGATTCAGAAGCATCGCCAAGTCTTACTTCAGAAGAGCAGATGGCGTTTTGCTGCTGTATGACGTGACGTGTGAGAAAAGCTTCCTGAATGTACGAGAATGGGTAGATATGATTGAGGTAAGGCAGCGAGATGGAGAAAAAGAAACTGCATGCAGGAGTTGCAGGCTGTCTTGGAAAATGCTCTGGCTCTTTTCTGTCAGAGTGAACTTGATTAGGAACCACTGATGCAGGGGCTTCTCCTATCAGGAAGAACTGGAGGCTAGGGGCAGAACTGGCAGCCCTGGTCTCTTCCTCAGGAGTTGGGCAAGTTTCCCCGAAGCCGAGGACACGATAGAAGGGAACTTCTGGGAATAAAGCTTCTGGGTTTTCGTACAGATAAAATCAGAACCCCATGTAAGCCAATCAAACGTAGGTAACCTTAGAAGCAGCAGCTCTTACAAACAAGGCGGTGGTGTGGTCAGGTGTGTAGTATGGTCGGCTGTGCGTGAGAAGCCCGGTGAAACACCGTCTGGGTGTGGGATGTGCTGAAGTCCACGTTCTGTGGCATCCGTCTTCTCAACCTCTTTCTAGGTGTGGTTTGGGGGTCTTTAGATGCAGCAGGGCACTACTTGGGATTTCAAATATGTAGGGTAGAGTCTGTTCTTTCTTTGGTTAAATGGGATGGTGTGTTTTATCTGAAGACCTTTGATATCCTCTGGTTTCATGGTAAATAATTTTTAATTAATTATTTATTTGAGACAGAGTCTCACTTTGTCTTTCTTGGTAGAGTCCTGTGGCGTCACAGCTCACAGCAACCTCAGACTCTTAGGCTCAAGCGATTCTCTTGTCTCAGCCTCCTAAGTAGCTGGGACTATAGGCACCTGCCACAACACCCAGATACTTTTTTTTTTTAGAGATGATATGTCGCTCTGGCTCAGGCTTGTCTGGAACCTGTAAGTTCAGGCAGTCCACCTGCCTTGGCCTCCCAGAGTGCTAGGATTACAGGCATGAGCCACCACATCCAGCTGGTAAATAATTTTTAAAAGTAGGACTTTGGCTACATTTAGCATCCTGTCAACAGGTGTTAATCCACATAAGACTACATTTCAAGGTCTGCATACTCTCTTGAAAAATCCCCAGATGATGGATCAATTGTATAGAAATCATGCTGCCATGGGGGCAGGGGTCACACTGGCCCCTCCGGCCCACCCATCATGGGGAACATGGAGCCTTGGTGTATTTTTTTTTTAATGAATCAATAGCAGTGTCCAATCCCCCAGGGCTCATTCCTGCCTATATCCACAGTGGCTACAAGCAGGATCCTGGGGCTGTGGCTGCAGCTCAGGGCAATGGCAGGCCAGATTGTGGGTCTCCAGCCTTGCTTGGCCTTAGGGCTGGCAGCTGGGTCCTGGGGCAACCCATCTGGTCTCTAAGGTCAAAGCTGGATTCTCAAAAAAAAAAAAAAAAAAAAGAAAAAAGAAAAATAAACTAGTGGCTAATACAGCTTCTCAAGTAAGTGTATCAACTGTAACTTTAATGGGCATCATTAAGTTACATTAGTGGCCAGAGAACCAATTGCCTGCTGTCTGATCTCAAGTTAGACTCTGGGAAATGTTCTCTTTCTAACTAAAGAAGTAACGTGAGAGACAACTGATTGTGATGGCGGTAGACTTCCATAAGGATAGGGAAATGTATATTTTTTTCTACTGGAGCTTGACTTAAAATGATGACAAACGCAGTGAAAATGTGCTCACATGTATGTACCATTTTTACCTTGCATGATTCCCACATATTCTGTTCATCTTTCTAACATCTGAGAAAGAAAGAAATGTTACTATCAATTTTTTTTTTTTTTTTAATGCAGTTTTTGGCCGGGGCTGGATTTGAACCCTCCACCTCCGGTATATGGGGTCGGCGCCCTACTCCTTTGAGCCACAGGCGCTGCCTGTGTTACTCTCATTTTTTTTATGAGAAACCAGAGGCATGGAAAACACATGGCCCTTGCTTATACTTATTAGTGATGTGAGGTAGAATGGGAGCCTCTGTCAGACCTGCTGAGCCAACACCGGTTGCTACTTCGATAAAGTACCAAAGTTAGCAGTAGGTTCCTAGAAGCCTGGATGCCAAGAAGGGAATTCTCAGGGATGGTCAGTGCACAGAGGAGTGGTGGCTACTCAAACTTTGAATCTTTCAATTACACTGAAGAAAAGGAGGCTTGAAAGGCAAGGTCAGCATGGTGAGATGGCTTGTAGGCAGGTGGCCCACGGCTGTGGCTTCCTGAGCACCTGCATGTGGTGGGAACATTTTCAGCCATCAGTATTGCCTTGTCGTAGGGGCTGAAAAGGAATAAAACTACAGACAAGGTGAACTCTTAAATTCTTTGGTAGAGCAAATTAGATACCATATGGTAATTTGATTTTCACCTTGGGGAAAAAAAGGGCACAATGAAGCTACTCCATGGTTCACTGTTGCTAATTTGAGGCAATCCTAGGGGACAATTAATTTAGAGATACTTTGTTTTCCTTTATTTTATTTCAAAATATTAAGTGGGTACTAATGTTTTTGTTCCACGGACACATTATATGAAGCAGATGTCAGGGCTTTCAGTGTGCCTGTTGTCTGGACAGTGTTGATTGTGAGCAATAGGCATGTTTGTATCCCTTGCCCTACCCCTATTTTGCCCCTTTTATAATTTCCAATGTGCTTTTATATCTTTATGCTCACGTGTACCTGTTGTTTAACTCTTGTTTATTAGGGAGAACATAGGGTGTTTATTTTTCCATTCCTGAAATACTTTACTTAGAACAGTGGACTTCATTTTCATCCAAATTACTGCAAAAGACATAATTTAATTCCTTTTATGGCTGAGTAGTACTCCATGGGTTGTATATATACACACACACACAAATACGAAAACATAGAGGATACGAAAAAAATGAATACACGTTTTAAGAAAGGAAAAAAACTATTAAATTTGTAATACTCAAAGTCACATTTGACTTCTGCAATTATAGGAGATACAAGGTACAATTCACAAGATAACAGACATCGGGATATATTATTACAATTTTAATGTATGTTATATAACAAATACATAAACACAAACACCACATTTTATTTAGCCATTCCTGAATTGATGGGCACTTAGATTGATTCTGTATCTTTCCAGTTGTGAATTATGCTGTGATCAATATTTGGGTACATGTGTCTTTTTGATAAAATGACTTTTTTCCCTTTGGGTAGATATCCAGCAGAGGGATTGCTGCATTGAATAGGAGGTCTACTTTTAGTCCTTTTAAGAATCTCCACAGGGCAGCACCTATGGCTCAAAGGAGTAGGGCACCGGCCCCATATGCCAGAGGTGGCAGGTTCAAAGCCAGCCCCAGCCAAAAACTGCAAAAAAAAAAAGAAGAATCTCCATACTGTTTTCCATAGGGGTTGTACTTGTTTATAGTCCTACTAACAGGAATATAAGCATTCCTTTTTCACCACATCCATGCCAACATCTATTGTTTTTTGACTTTTTAATAATGGCATTTTTGTGGAAAACAAACATCACATGTACTCTCTGATAAATTGGAACTAACTGACAGAGGGAAGTAAAAGTCATTGGAAATCAAGCAGGAGCAGGGGGAGGAGCAAAACCCAGCTAACAGGAACGATGAGCCCTATTCTGATGATGGGCACTTTCACAGCCCTGACTCAAGCCATGTAACACGAACGTTTGTATTCCCTTAGTATTTATAAATGCATGAAGGAATGAATACTTTAAAAAACATTTTCCCCCACAGACACATAAAATAATAATGGCCATTTTGACAGGGGTAAGGTGTTATCTCATTGTGGTTTTAATTTGCATTTTAGAGGGACAGTTTAAATATGGCTGTATTTATATGCGGCCACTATAAATATGGTTAGAAACAAAAGTTGTAATCACTGGAATAGGCCAGAGGAGTGAAAAGCAATAGACTCAGTGGTGAATGACCATCTTAATTAATTGATAACCTGGTAACCCATGGTGGAAAACCACAGGGGTATAAAATCTTGTAATAGAATTGTAGATAAAATAAGATCTGGCTATTTGTTTACCTGTCATGAAGAACTTACTGATCAAATATCTGCATCAACACTGAATGGAGACACTTGGGATGTGAGCTCAGCTGACTTTGACATGTTCAGAAGCAGTTTTCAGGGGTCCTCTCTGTGCTCATGTGCTCTTCAGGGGTCTCGGGGCACATCTATTAATGAAGCCCTGTCCTTATGGAGCTTGTGTTCTGCGGAGTTGGGTAGTGGAAGTGAATAGACGACAAGGAACAAACAGAAAAAAAAAATAATATGCTAGAAAGTATTATTGTTAGAGAAATGAAAAGCCTTAAGATGAGGATGTGGTCTATGGTTACCATTCATATGATCAGATGGCCTCACTGCAAAGGAGATATTGAAGTCAAGATTTGAGGTGCTAGTACTTACCTGCATAACTTTGGAAGTCACTTAGGTGCCTAGGTTCTTAGCTTACTTAAATGAATATTTGACTAATAACTTCCAAATAAGGCCCCCTTGCATCCTGAGGTGATCACCACAAAACAGTTAAGAGCGTAGGAATGGGTACAGCCGCTGGCTTTAACTCCGTTGTTTAACTCCGTTCATTCCCTTCTCCCCTTTGTTTTTGTTGCACTCTGGTGCCTTCAGTCAAAGGAAGGTCGTCTGCAAAGAAGGGACGTCAACTATAATTTCACTTTAAAGCTCATTTCTTGATCCTCTTATTAGGTGTAGTGCCAAACCAAATGAGTGCTCAGTTGAGTCACGACAAGGAGTTAACTTCCGCGTTTTTGTCAGGGCTGCTGCATCCCTTGTTGAGGAACCAGAAACCCATGTGTCTGTGCTGGGTCAGGTTTTCACCTTGGACTCTCACCATAGCCTGTCCAGGTGGGCTGTGCCTTTGTTAAGCCCTTCATTTCTCAGAGTGGGAGTCTGGGGCAGAAACCTAAAGAGACCTGCAGGATATCACATAGCCAGTGAGCAGTCAGCTGGTGGGACGGTGGGTCTCAGACTTAGCCCTGCCACATTCAGGAGGTCTGCTGGGACCCTGCCCATATGCTAATTCAGGGGCATCGTTCTTAGAATCTATTACTTTGAGTGATGGGTAATTTGGCTCTTTATAAGAAGAATGATGACCTTTAGGACTTATACTGTATTTTGCTTTTGTTGTTAAGCAGAGAGCAGGTATGGAACTTTCAAACTGTTTTTATGCCATTATAACTGAAGAATTACCTGTCTGTTTGGTACCTGAGATGGTGAACTTGACCTGTAATCACCGTTGCTTGAAGTGAAAGTTGTAGAAACTGATATGGCAGTGCAACCAATGTCATTCTGTGGTCATGCCTCTCGAGTGTATTGGTTTGTAGTGCTCTGTGAGCAAGAGACAAGAGATTAGCACATCTGTTTTTCCTTTGTTGTAAAACTGATTAATTGCAGCACCTTTTACCCTCTCTTCATTAACCTCAGGGCAGAGCATCACACAGTGGCAAGGATTATGGTGTCAGGTTTTTTTTGTTTGTTTGTTTGTTTTGAGACAGTCTCACTATGTCACCCTCTGTAGAGTGCAGTGGCATCACAGCTCACAGCAACCTCTAACTCTTAGGCTTAAGCGATTCTCTTGCCTCTGCCTTCCATGTAGCTGGGACTACAGATGCCTGCCACAATGCCCCGCTATTTTTTTGTTATTGTTGTCATTGTTGTTTAGCAGGCCCTGGCTGGGTTCAAACCCACCAGCCACGGTGCATGTGGCAGGGCGCCCTAACCACTGAGTTATGGGCACTAAGCCCTGGTGTCAGTTTAGACCAGGTCCAGGCCCTTACATGTTCATATTTAACCACACTGAATTTCAGTATTCTCACCTGTAATTGGGGAAAAGTATGGCTGTTTTGAGAGATGTTTGAGGTTTGAAGATACCACCACTACGTCACTTGTCACATGGGGGCGGCTGGAACATAGTGGCTGCTGCTGCAGGTGCCGCCGCTGCTGTCCTCAGCGTCCTCATGTCTCTCACGTTCAGTGCTTGATGCTTCCCTGTTTTCCTTTCCCCTCGGTAGGATGCCAGCCCTGAGACTATTCCTATCATGTTGGTAGGAAACAAGGCTGATCTTCGTGACACTGCCGCTGCAGAGGGACAAAAATGTGTTCCAGGATTCTTTGGAGAAAAACTGGCCATGGTAAGAGTGAGGGTGGGTGTGAGCTGGAAGAGAACGTATCAGTTTCCTGGGCTCGGAGTCTGTGGCCTTTCACTTTTGCTTGTGAGGTTCTTTGTTAAACCCCGGAGTCTGTGGCCTTTCACTTTTGCTTGTGAGGTTCTTTGTTAAACCCCACCCTGTTTGATGGGGTATTGGTCCTTCTTACATAGTCACGACCCCCCCCCTTTTCATGAGTGTAAGTAATGATGCTAGGTAGGGGTCAGTCCCTCTTGAAGGCAAAATAGTCACAATTGTTCCCCCTCTAAGTTTCTTTGACAAAGAGGAGCTGAAATAAACTCACCTTACCTCCTCCCTCTCACCCAGTTCCTGGAATCCTTCTCCAGCCCTGGAATCTAGGTAAAGGATAAAGAATGGGTGTCTTGTTTTAAAAAAATGGGTTTGTGGCTCCAGAGGGTTACAGCGCCTAGGGGCAGAAGATGGTGTGGTGCCTCTGTGCCTCCCCTGGGCGGGAGGGAATTGAAGACTTCTTTGTGCTTAGTGGAATAGTCTAAAATTAACTTTTGGTCATGGATTTGTATACAGGGAGAAACATACTCTTATTTAGAATATGACTGTTTTTTCTCCCACTATCATCTGGTTTTATGTATTTATTTTTTTTGAGACAGAGTCTCATTTTGTTACTAATGGCATTAGCAACACAGCAACCTCAAACTCTTGGACTCAAGTGATCCTCTTGCCTCAACCTCTCAAGTAGCAGGGACTAAGCTGCCTGCCACAACACTCAGCTATTTTTAGAGATGGAGTCTCGCTCTTACTCAGGCTGGTCTGGAACTCCTGAGCTCAGGCAATCACCCACGTCGCCCTTCCACGGTGGAATTACAGGCCAGGATTACAGACATGAGCCCCTGGGCCCAGCCTTATCTGTCATCTTGTCAGAATGCTTGCGGCCCTCTCAAGGAATCAGATGCCCATGGGATGAAATAAGTTTGCCCCGTAGCAGTCTGAGCTGATGTCTCTTATCAGTACCAGGAAAGGACTACTGTGTAGCAGGTGAACTTTAAAAGGGGTTTCAGTTCTACTAGTTTAAATGGGGAAAATCTTTCCTGTTTTAAATCTTGGAACTGCAAACCAAATGGGATAAACTTCACAGTGAGGCAGTGAAATGCACCAGAGGTACATGCAGCAGCTAGTTTATTTGCCTGCACCATGTGAGAAACACTTTTATCATGTGCTGGGCAAAGAACAGAGGATGAAGCAGATGTTCCTTGTCCTCATATAGCTTACCGTCTGGGGAGATGGATGTTAAACTCTGTGTCCCGTGTGCCAAGCCGTCCTACACAGTCCTACACAACCCTTTCGCCACATACTGGTTCTATTCCCCCTCCATGATTTCTCAGTGTTGCCAGGGTTTGCCCCTTGTGCCTGTTGTGACCTCTCCTCTCCTGCGTCCTTAGGCACAGCCACTATTTCAGCCCTTGCCATCCTGCATATACAAGTTAGCAACAGCACCAAGTGTTTCTGCTACAAGTGCATCTGCCTTTCCATGGATTTGGGGGATCATGGAGGCTCTCCCCATTGTCTGTCTCTTCTCCTGTCCCTGTTCCAGAGCAAGCATCACAGCTTCCCCTGGTCCCATATGGGGTTGTTAACCCACCCCCAGGCCCATGGCACTTGTCCTTTAAGAAGGGAACAAGTCTCCAGCTTGCCAGATAAAACCACCCCAAAATAACTTGAGCCATTAGAGTGGCGGCCAGTGCCATGCAGGAAGAATACAGTGTGTGGTGAGGTTTTAGGATAGGAAGTGCTATAAATGTTTTAGGGTTAGAAGAGACTTAATCTTACTTTCAAGGAAGGAGTATCTTAAAAATTGAAAAAATAGGTAGGAGTCAGACTGATACAGGGGTTAGGTGGCAGAGGTGAACCTAGGTAATGAGAAGAGCATGTGCAAAGGTCCTGAGGTGGGAGGAGATTAGGGCACTGGGGAAACAGGAAGGCTGGGCAACTGGGGCTCAGAGGGAGAAAGGGTGGGGATGAGGCTGGAGGCCTGTCTGGGGCTACACCAGGCTGGGCCTTGTTGGCTGTGGAAAAGCCATTGAAAGGTTTGAACACGAGAGTGACGTGATCAATGATCATATTCATAACCGCAGGGAGGCTGGATAAGAGAAGACTAGAAAGTTGAATAGTTTCAGCACCACAGAGGCTGCTGGATCCTGATAGGGCAGGATGATAATGTGAAGGAGGGTGTGTGTGCTAGCTGCTGGCCAAGGGAAGCATATTTTATATGGGCATGTAATTCCTTTGTGGTTACCTTAAGCTATCATTTTTGTGTCTCTCAAATTATTTGATAGTGAACATTTGGTAGTATGTGTGTGAGTGTTGGAAATAAAAACCATAAAAAGTGAAATTTTATATTTTTTAAATGCAAAGTAAAAAATCCTCTGACGAGGTAACTGGTCTTGGAATATCTGGGCTCAAACTTATTTTTTGTTGTGAGTATCAAAATTCAGTTTCTTAGCTATCAGGCATTCATAGCATGCTCAACGGGAAAATATTTTTATTTTATTTCATTGATTTTAAAAGCAAAAATTCTAAGAAACCAACTAAAGGTTTAATTCATTTAATTGAGTATATTTCTTTTCTGCAGACCTACGGAGCATTATTCTGCGAAACAAGTGCCAAAGATGGTTCCAATATTGTGGAAGCTGTTCTCCATCTTGCTCGGTAAAGTTTTGCCTTGTATTTGGAAAATGGGACGTTTTACCTACTTGGTGCATACGCCAACTTTCTTGACCATAATGTATTGTTGGAACATACCTTGGAAAATGGTGTCTTGTCTTTCAGTCATGGTAGGAGAGACCAATACACATGGGTATTACAAAAACTGGTAACGCTGCTATGAACACTGGCGAAATAGCTTTACTGCCAAACAAAACAGATTCATCCGAGGTATAGTTGACATTTCTGCAAAATGTCACCACAAAGCTAATAGTTGACTTGTACAAATCATTTCCAGGAACCAGATTTTAAACATAAAAGACTATTATGAATACAACTATCTACTATGACATTTTCCTGGGTAAAAGAGGGTGGGAGAAAACCCTACAAAGTAAATTGTGTATCCTGCCAGTTAGAAATACTTTTTCAAAATTATTACCTAGGTAATTATTAAGCTAAAGCAATGGTGTTAATAATAAATAACATTTTGGGGTATAGACGAGCATGAAAATGGCATCATTAAAGACCTTGGATATAAACATGTTTTAATCCTTGAAGTATTCTCAGAAAATAACAACATTATCTGTTAACATTTTCTTTTCTGCTTAGTTTTCTGCTACAAATGAAAAGGTGATTCTTTACTGGCCTAAAGGGATTAAATGTAAGGAAAAAATGTGGGAAATCAAAACATGCATTAACAAAATTTTAGGACATTGATCTTTAGTTGCAGAGAAAGTTGACACATAACTTTTGGCATGTCATTCTTTTTGTGATTATTTATAGGATTTTATAAGAATCTTAACTTCAGTGTGGTAATTGGACTCTTCTGCTAATAAACATTGATAGTTAAAATACTTTGCAGTATCTTTGATACTGTTTTTTCATTAACAACCTGTTATTTGTAGTGCCTAATGGAATAGAATTCTGTTAATAGACTGCTTGAATTGGGACTTTGGTGTAGATTGTTGCCCTCACTTTAAAGAATCAGGAAACAGATCCCAGGACTTCAGGTGGCCCACTTGGCGTGAATTGGTAGCAGAGCTTGGCAGATGCCCTGGGCTTACATTCAGCATCTTGAAACATTTTCCACTCTGACATCAGTCCAAGAGAGATAACCACCTCTTGGGAATCATTTTTATTTAAAAATAAAAACAATGCTAACTTTGAGTGTGACCCAGAACAGGTATTTTTTTTAATGGCATTTTTTTTTTTTTTTTTTTATAGAGACAGAGTCTCACTTTATGGCCCTCAGTAAGAGTGCCGTGGCCTCACACAGCTCACAGCAACCTCCAACTCCTGGGCTTAAGTGATTCTCTTGCCTCAGCCTCCTGAGCAGCTGGGACTACAGGGGCCCGCCACAACGCCCGGCTATTTTTTTGTTGCAATTTGGCCGGGGCTGGGTTTGAACCCGCCACCCTCGGCATATGGGGCCGGCGCCCTACCGACTGAGCCACAGGCGCCGCCCCAAATGGCATTTTTAAAACATGTATTGATCCAACTGAATCACTCAGCCTTTTGCTTGTGATTAGTAGAGGAATCAAGAGCTAATACCACATTTGTCAAAAAAGAGCCAGGGTAAAACCTTGATACATTGAGTCACATGCCAATTTTGAAACACTTGTGGGTACGTAGGCAACACGAGCCATTCTGGCCAAAGAAGCTGCATTCATTAAAGAGGGGTGGAATTCAGTAAAAGGCAGTCTTTGACTTACATGAAGATGGAGTCATTGCTGAATTGGCGGTGTTTTCACTTTGTCAGATGGTTGTATTTGTGTTCTTTTTATTTATTATGTTATTAAATCATAGCTGTGTACATTAATGCGATCATGGGGCACTGTACACTGGTTTTATAGACTGTGACACATTTTCATCACACTGGTTAATATAGCCTTCCTGGCATTTTCTTAGTTATTGTGTTAAGACATTTATATTCCACATTTACTAAGTTTCACATGTACCTTGTAAGATGCACTGCAGTGTAATCCCACCAATCACCCTCCCTCCACCCATCCTCCTCCCTCCCTCCCCTCCCTCTCCCCTTTCCCCCATTCTTAGGTTATAACTGGGTTATAGCTTTCATATGAAAGCCATAAATTAGTTTCATAATAGGGCTGAGTACATTGGATACTTTTTCTTCCATTCTTGAGATACTTTGCTAAGAAGAATATGTTCCAACTCCATCCATGTAAACATGAAAGAGGTAAAGTCCCCATCTTTCTTTAAGGCTGCATAATATTCCATGGTGTACATATACCACAATTTATTAATCCATTTGTGGATTGATGGGCACTTGGGTTTTTCCATGACGTAGCAATTATGAATTGGGCTGCAATAAACATTCTGGTACAAATATCTTTGTTATGATGTGATTTTTGGTCTTCTGGGTATATACCTAGTAGAGGAATGATAGGATTGAATGGCAGATCTATTTTTAGATTTCTAAGTGTCCTCCAAACATCTTTCCAAAAGGAATGTATTAATTTGCATTCCCACCAGCAGGGTAGAAGTGTTCCCTTTTCTCCACATCCACGCCAACATCTCTGGTCTTGGAATATTGGAGTTAGATGGTATCTCAAGGTAGTTTTGATTTACATTTCTCTGATGATTAAAGATGATGAGCATTTTTTCATATGTCTGTAGGCCGTGCTCCTGTCTTCTTCAGAGAAGTTTCTCTTCAAGTCCCTTGCCCAGCCTGCGATGGGATCCCTTGTTCTTTTCTTGCTTATATGTTTGAGTTCTCTGTGGATTCTGGTTATTAAACCTTTGTCAGAGACATAACCTGAAAATATCTTCTCCCATTCTGAGGGCTGTTTGCTTGCTTTACTTACTGTGTTTTTGGCTATGCAGAAGCTTTTTAGTTTGATTAGGTCCCAGTAGTGTATTTCTGAAGCTGCTTCAATTGCCAGGGGCGGGGAGGGCGGTCCTCCTCATAAAATACTTGCCCAGACCGATTTCTTCAAGGGTTTTCCCTACACTCTCTTCCAATATTTTTATAGTTTCATGTCTTAAGTTTAAATCTTTAATCCAGTGAGAGTCTATCTTAGTTAATGGTGAAAGGTGTAGGTCCAGTTTCAGTCTTCTACAGGTTGCCAGCCAGTTCACCCAACACCATTTGTTAAATAGGGACTCTTTTCCCCACCGAATGTTTTTAATTGGTTTGTCAAAGATCAAATAATGGTAAGTAGCTGGATTTATCTCTTGATTCTCTATTCTGTTCCAGACATTTACTTCTCTGTTTTTGTGCCAGTACCATGCTGTTTTGATCACTATCGATTTATAGTATAGTCTGAGGTCTAGTAGCATAATTCCTCCTGCTTTCTTTTTATTTCTGAGTAATGTCTTGGCTATTTGAGTTTTTTTCTGATTCCATATAAAACGAACTATTATTTTTTTCAAGATCTTTAAAGTATGACAGTGGGGCTTTAATAGGGATTGCATTAAAATTGTATATTGCTTTGGGTAGTATGGACATTTTAACAATATTGATTCTTCCCAGCCATGAGCAAGGTATGTTTTTCCATTTGTTAACATTTTCAGCTATTTCTTTTCTTAGAGTATCATAGTTCTCTTTATAGAGATCTTTCATGTCCTTTGTTAGATAAACTCGCAAATATTTCATTTTTTTGGCACTACTGGAAAAATGGAGTAGAACCCTTACCTGTTTTTTCAGCTTGACTATTGTTGCTATATATAAAGGCTACTGATTTATGAATGTTGATTTTGTAATCTGAGATGCTGCTGTATTCCTTGATCACTTCTAAGAGTTTTATAGTAGAATCCCTGGTGTTTTCCAGATATATAATCATATCATCTGCGAAGAGCAAAAGTTTGTTCTCTTCTGACCCTATGTGGATACCCTTGATCGCCTTTTCTTCCCTAATTGCGATGGCTAAAACTTCCATTACAATGTTAAAGAGCAGTGGAGACAATGGGCAGCCTTGTCTGGTTCCTGATCTGAGTGGAAATGATTGCAATTTAACTCCATTCAATACGATGTTGGCTGTGGGTTTGCTGTAGATGGCCTCTGTCAGTTTAAGAAATGTCCCTTCTGTACCAATTTTCTTAAGTGTTCTGATCATGAAGGGATGCCGGATATTATCAAAAGCTTTTTCTGCATCAATTGAGAGAATCATATGGTCTTTGTTTTTTAATTTGTTTATGTGCTGAATTATACTTCTAGATTTACGTATATTGAACCAGCCTTGAGACCCTGGGATAAAAGTGACTTGATCGTGATGTGTAATTTGTTTGATGTGTTTCTGGATTCTGTTTGTTAGGATCTTGTTGAATATTTTTGCATCGATATTCATTAGTGATATTGGTCTATAATTTTCTTTTCTTGTTGGGTCTTTTCCTGGTTTGGGGATCAGTGTGATGTTTGCTTCATAGACCGTGTTGGGTAGTCTTCCTTCTTTTTCTACATTTTGGAACAGGTTGAATAGTTCTCTTTAGAGGTTTGGTAGAATTCTGACGTGAAACCATCTGGTCCCAGGCTTTTCTTTTTAGGGAGATTTTGTATGATTGATGCTATTTCAGAACTTGATATGGGCCTGTTCAACATTTCCACTTGATTCTGGCTAAGTCTTGGAAGGTGATGTGCTTCCAAGTATTGGTCAATTTCCTTGAGATTTTCATATATCTGAGAATAAAGTTTCTTGTAATATTCATTAAGGATTTTTTGGATTTCTGAGGAGTCTGTTGTTATTTTGTCTTTGTCATTTCTGAATGATGAGATTAGAGATTTTACTCTTTTTATTCCTGGTTAGGTTAGCCAAAGGTTTATCTATTTTATTGACCTGTTCAGAAAACCAACTTTTTGATTTATTGATCTGTTGTATAATTTTTGTGTTTTCAATTTCATTTAATTCTGCTCTAATTTTGGTTATTCCTTTTCTTCTACTGGGTTTGGGGTTGGAATGTTCTTCCTTTTCTAGTTGATTGAGATGTCCCATTAAGTTGTTAACTTCCTCTCTTTCCATTTTCTTGAGGAAGGTTGCAGTGCTATAAATTTCCCTCTTAGAACTGTCTTTGTGGTATCCCAGAGGTTCTGATAATTCATGACTTTGTTGTCGTTTTGTTCCAAAAATTTGGCAATTTCCTTCTTAATCTCATCTCTGACCCAGCTGTCATTCAGCATAAGGTTATTTAACTTCCATGTTTTTGTATGACTATGCAGATTCCTATTGTTACTGAGTTCAACTTTTATTCCATGGTGGTCCGAGAAGATGCAAGGAATAATTTCTATTCCTTTAAATTTACTGAGGTTAGACTTGTGACCTAAGATGTGATCGATTTCGGAATATGTTCCATGGGCTGATGAGAAGTATGTGTATTTAGTTTTGTTGGGATGAAATGTTCTGTAGATGTCTGCTAAATCCACATGTTGGATGGTTAGGTTTAAATTTAAAATTTCTTTGCTCAGCTTCTTATGGGAGGACCTATCCAACACTGCCAAAGGAGTGTTGAAATCTCTGACTGTTATGGAGCTGGAGGAAATCAAGTTGCTCATGTCTGTTAGAGTTTCTCTTATAAATTGAGGCACATTTTGGTTGGGTGCATAAATATTAATAATTGAAATCTCATCATATTGAGTATTACCCTTAGCAAATATGAAATGACCATTCTTATCCTTCTTTACTTTTGTTGGTTTAAAGCCTATTGTGTCTGCAAATAGAATTGCAACACCTGCTTTTTCCTGATTACCATTTGCCTGAAATATGGACGACCATCCTTTCACCCCCAGTCTATATTTACCTTTTAAGGTAAGATGTGACTCTTGTATGCAGCAAATATCTGGCCTGAGTTTTTGTATCCAGTCAGCTAACCTGGGCCTCTTTAGAGGACAGTTTAAGCCATTCACATTAATGGAGAATATTGATAAGCCTGGCAAAATTTTGGGTATCGAGTTTTTCGAAAGTCCGGTGGACATTGTTAATCCTTTTGCCACTGTGGAAGTTGGAGTTTGATCAAAAGTTTCTCAATGAGTTTACTTTTGTGGTAGAGGATTGGGCTGGTTATTATGGAGGATGGGTCTGTGAATATTGAAGAGCTGGTTTGCTTATGGCAAATTTCTTCAACATATGAATGTCATTAAAGTATTTAATTTCTCCATGATAAATGAAGCTCAGTTTAGCTGGATATAGGATCTGGGGTTGAAAGTTATTTTGCTTTAGGAGATTAAAAGTCAATGACCACCCTCTTGTGGCTTGAAAAGTTTCAGCAGAGAGATCTGCAGTCATTGTAATATTCTTCCCTTTGTAGGTAATGGATTTCTTATGTATGGCTGCTTTCTAAATTTTCTCCTTCATATTAACTTTAGTGAAGTTAATTATGATATGCCTGGGGGATGTCTTATTGGGATTGAGTTGTGCTGGGGTTCTGAAACTGTCTGCTATCTGAATTTCAGAATCTCTCGGCATGTCTGTAAAATTTTCTTTCATAATTTCATGGAGAAGGGTCTCTGTGCCTTGCCAGGCTACTTCAATAACTCAGAGATTCCAATGAGGCAGATATTAGCCTTCTTCGAATTATCCCAGAGCTCTATGAGAGAATGATCTGTTTTTGCTCTCCGTTTGTGTTCCTCTTTGAGAGTTTGGGAGCATTCAAAGGCTTTGTCTTCAATGTCAGAAATCCTTTCTTCTGTTAGGAAGTGCTTGTTCCACTCTGTTACTGAGGGATTCTACTGTATTTTTCAGATCTTTGAGGGCTGCAAATTCTTCAGTGTGTCAAAATCTTTGGTGGTTTTGTCTTTAAATTCGTTAAATTCTTGAGACAACTTTTGAATTTCTCCTCAAATTTCTAATTCTGATTTTTGAATTTTCCTTGACTTTCTAATTCCAAATTTTCCTCCATTCTATTAATCTTGTTTGAAATCCAAAATCTGAATTCGATTTCTGACATCTCGGCCAGCTGTTTATAAATGGGATCTTCAGGGGCGGCGCCTGTGGCTCAGTGAGCAGGGCGCCGGCCCCATATACCGAGGGTGGCGGGTTCAAACCCGGCCCCGGCCAAACTGCAACAAAAAAATAGCTGGGCGTTGTGGCAGGCACCTGTAGTCCCATCTACTTGGGAGGCGGAGGCAGGAGAATTGCCTAAGCCCAGGAGTTGGAGGTTGCTGTGAGGTGTGTGACACCACGGCACTCTACCGAGGGCAATAAACTGAAACTCTGTCTGTACAAAAAATATATATATAAAATAAATAAATAAAATAAAAATAAATAAATAAAAAATGGGATCTTCAGTTACATCTGCCATATCTTTCCTTGGGGGAGTTGATCTATTCTGGTTATTCATGTTACCAGAGTTTTTCTCCTGATTCTGCCCCGTGGTTATTTTACATCATTTGATTTTTTCCTCTGGCGCTTTGTCCAGGACTTGTATAGTGCTATGGGCTGAGAAACTGGGGACCTGTTTGGTGTTGTGGGGCTAAGTGGTTCTGTCTTGATTTCAGCTGGTCTCTGTCCAACCCTAGTGAAACAGTTACTCTGTGTTATATCTCAGCTGTGGAGAAATACCAGCAATTAAGTCACCCCGCCCCCTACAGCCAATAATTGGAAAAGGAAAATCAAACCTTCCTGCAACCACACACACAGGGCACTACTTAAATAGTCCTTGGGTGATTTGCTCGGCTCAAAACGTCGAAATCAATTATCTCAGTCAGCACCTGTCTCAGGTGGGAGAGTTTAAAAGGTCTCTGGCAACTGGATCACAAGGGTCTGGTGAAAACTCAGATATGACTTGCTCCGGTGCTCCGAGAAGTCAGGAGGATCCACCCAGCAAATAGATCAGTGTGGGAAGGTTGATGCCTCCTTTCCCACCTTGCACCTCTGTCACACCCAGTCACTGATAGCCCTGCAGGTCTGTGACCCAGTTGCCTCTAATGAACAGATACTCCAGTGGTTTGCACCTGCCTGAATCATAAGGAAATCTATATCTGCTCAGCCAGGCCACTGTGCTCTGCCTCTATCCAGCAGGGTGAGGTCAGGCCTGACAACTTTGAGTGCTTGATGGAGGCTGGGGGGTGTTCACTCAGTTCCAGGCCTGCACCTGATTTTGATGTTACTGACAGAACAAAACAACTTCGTGGGAATTTGTTTCTGTCCCTGCTAAATTCCTCTGCAGAAGAGAAGCTGTTTTGAGTTCCCAGAGCCTGCGCCTCAGGCCCTGTGTTTGCTCCTGCAGGTTTGTATTCGGTTAGCTGTCAGTTGTAGTCTCCTGCCTTCCTTTGTCTATAGGCTGACGATCCCCTGAGGGCTGGGTGCATCTTAGGCTCAGTAAAGCGGTCATCTGGGTCAGTCCCAGCTCTGCACATGCATTTTCTAGTCCCCATGCTCCACCCAGGCCGGTACCACCTCAGGCAAACCCTTTACTCATGGGGCCTGCATTTCTGTCCCAGATCTGTTCCAAGGTGGTTGCCACCTGAGAAGATGCCCGGCCTCCTCTGGTTGCCCAGGGAGACATGGGGTGTCTCTTTGGAATATCCAGGAGTGAGCCGTATTGTTGCCAAAAACAGCTGCTGCTCTGCGCCTTGGGGCACCACTGCTCCAGTGTGGTTCCCTCTCAGCAACTGTTCTCTCCTCACTCCCATGCTGCAGAATCAGCACTGACCAGCTGCAGTCTAGGCCCTGTCCACACCCCTCGAGAAATCACCCAAAAATCTGGACTCCTGGGGGACAAGTCTCCAGACCTCATAGTGAGAGTGGAGGGGAGTGCTGAGAGCTCAGAATTGCAGGTAGAGAATATGTACAGTTTTATACAGTTTTATGCCTGGCAGGAGAACACCATGGAACCCTAGTAGGGGAGGTAGGTCCAGTTTTTAGAGGGTCTCTCCTGTGGAGTGTAGTGGAAGGACCTTTGAACTCTGCTTGTTTGTTTGTAGGGCACTCCAAGCCATTCTCATGGGGGAGGGGACTCCCATCCGCTTGGTGATGGATTATGTACCTTTTGTTTGTATCTTTGGGATCGCAGCTCACCTCAGTGGGGTTGATGTGCATTCTTCAACCTCCTCTCCTGGTGCAGCTCTAATCCACCAGGTTACTTGCTAAATTTCTGTCCTTTAACTTTCCTTCTGGAAGGGTGCCTCTGTGGAAAGCTGGCTTCAGTCAGCCATATTGTCTCCACCTATATTTGTGTTTTATTAACATGAGGGTGCCTGGATGGAAGGCAGGTAGCCATTGGGGCAGATGGTGTCAGGAAGGACGTGCACATCTTCAGAACACCATGGGGCTACCTTGGCCTTAGTCAGTGAGTGGAGCGCCCTAAATGATGCTGGGGTCAGGCCTGCACGCGGTTCCTGGCTGCTGCCAGCATATTGGAAAATTATGCGCCAGGAGGCTTCAAGTCCATTCTCAGACTCACCCCTGAGTACCTATGGAGTTTTGAGCAAGTCTCTGTCTTACTTTTAGCATCTCTATTCTGTAAACTGGAGGGGACTGAATAAAATGGTTTCCATGGCCCTTTCTAATTCTAACAGTCTAGGATTCCGCATGTGATAACCTGTCCTCCGCTGAATAACATAATCACAACCTAATGCTCAGTTATCTGATGGGGTCTTATTATAGTTAAATGACTCTGAAGTGCCCCAGTCTCACCCAGAGTGCAGAGTTGAGATTCTCTTTATAGTATCATAAAGATGGGTGAGGCCGTGACCTGCCTCCGCCTTTCTCCTCATCTGCTCCTGTACAGCTGTCAGCTGGCCCTGTTGGTGGTGTAACTTAGACACAGGCTCCTGCTTGTTTACTTAAAAACAAATGGTATGCAAAGATATTTTGATAAAGAGGTGATTTCACCTGTGTAATGAGCAGGTTGTAACTTTTTTTAGAAATCTGATAAGCTTTTTGGGAATCACTTATCATAGAATTTTTTGTGTTAATTGTTATTGCATTATGGCCTGGTTTGGGGCCTCTGGTGGTATTAGTGATATGCTAAATATGAAAATTACAAATAAAGCACATCTGGGAAGACTTTAACTGCTTTACACTCTGCCTTCCGATGTGCTTGTCATAACGCCCAAGTGTCAAATGAAAACGTTAGTGTCTCACAGGTAAATGTATCATTTTTTTAAAGTTATGCAAACTTTAGAAAGTTATACATAATGCAGAACATGTGCACTCACTTTAGATCTCCTAAGGTGATCCCAACATGTTTGGTCCAGAAGAGTAGATGAGTTTGCACTGTGTGAAACAATTTGTATTTGAAGGGAGGCTATAAATGTTTTGTTAACAACCTGAATGACTCTGCTTTTCCTGGATAACCTCTCAATCCCAGAAAAGTTTCTCCGAGAAATGCAATTTCCCTGTAGTGCTGATAGGTTTTCTTTCACAGCCAGGCTCCCATTAGTAAGCAAATTTGCCATCACCAGAACCACAGGCTTTAACATTTTGCAATAGATTCAAGTTCAACGGGCATATTTGATTGACCAATGACTTGAAATTGGGGAAAAACACAAAAAAGCTCAGGCTGATGTATTAGTTTAGCATAACAGCTGAACCCTTTGGGCATAAATTTACCCATAAGATGCATAAAATGCAATTGTTAAATGGATGGTAGTTTTTAGTGAGGTGACTTAATTTTCCCAGCTTTAAGTCTGCTTTTGATACTTGGAATTGTATTTCTAATTTTCTTAAAGTGAGCATGCCAGCTTTTTCTAGCAGATTAAAGAAACAAAGCTAGATGAAAGATGGGGGTGTATGCTTTTCCTCCTTAATATTTGCTTTCAGTTTCCCGTCAGCATTCTAAGTACCTACTGTGTGGATAGCCCCATATTAGGTTCAATGTAGATATTATATCATGGGAATAAAAGACAGGCCTTGCAACTTAACATTTGAGGAGAAAAAAATAATAATGTATAACTAGGAAACCAAAGGGAATTTAGCTGATAGAGGCCATTGACCTCCCAGAAGGGCGAGATGTGAGTTGTTTTGTGAGGATGCTATGATTATTATATCCGTTTTAAAATAGGAAAATTGGAAATTAGAATGCTTATCAGTTTGCTCAAAGTGACACAGCTAAGCAGGCAGCAACGTGGGGACTCTACTGCTAACCCAAATCACTGGCTTGCCACTTCCATGTCGGTAGTCTCAGAGTTCCATACTGTTCTCTCTCTGTCTTCGATCCCCACAGCTTCTGGAACCATCGCTAGCTAGTGGCTTCCAGTTTCAGTATTTTTAACCCCCATCTCTTTAAAAAAATCCCATTAGCATATTCTGAACCACCAACTGGAAATCCCATAGGTATAATGACTACATGTCCACATCCTAAAGGGTTAATGTTTCTTTACAGTTGTTCCTCATTCTGTATTCTCTCTCTCAGGAATCTACCAAAATGATAATTAAAAAATAGTCACCTGGAGCCAGTCTCGCTCGAGTCCTTTCCCTTTCACGTCATTCCCCATCTGCAGTAGCTCCAGGGCCCTTTGGGTGCAGTGCCCTCCTGTCTGTCTTGAATCCATGCATCTCTGTGTGTGTGTCTCTCTGTCTCTCTGTCTTTCTCTGTTTAGTTTAGGCCTCAAAATTTCCTGCCTGGGTTAGCATAGGGGTTTCTGCCTCAAAATTTCTCCTATATCCATTCATCCTCCACTACTTAATCAGAGAAATCATATAAAAAATCCAATGAATATTTGCTGTTTTGTTTACAATCCCGCATTGGTGTCCTTCCTACAACATAAATCTAGCCTCCTCAGCATGTGGCTAATAGTCCTTCACAGCTTGACTTCACCTACCTTTCTGATTTTATTTTCTTTTTTCCCAAATGAATGAAAATCTGCAGATACAGTGCAAGGTGTAAGCAGTGGTGCCCAGAGATGACACTGGAGTGGAGATGTTCAGGCCAGGTTTATTGAAAGGAGAGGGGGACCCGCCTGGGCAGTGCAAAAGTATGTGTGCACCGGGCCAGTTGAGACCCTTTTTCATAGGGCTGGAGGGAGCAGGCAAACTCTATAGCATGCCCAGAAAGTTAGGGTCTTTGGAGCAAACTTTTGGGGTATCGGCAGGCTGATCCTTCGTCTTCTTTGTCTTGGGAGGAGGGGTTGAGGAAAGGGTTCATGTGTGGCTGCATTAGGCCCTCCAACACACAGCAAGTTTTTTGTCTAGTCATGGCCAAGGTCTTTATGCTTCTGCCTTTATGCATGCTGTTCCCTACACCTGTGATTTCCTTTCTTCATTGACTGCAGGTGAGTTCTTAGTCTTCCAAAAAGTCCCTTCAATGTCAGAGTCTCCAGGAAGCCTGCAACACACACACACACACACACACACACACACACACACGTATGTGTTTAGAGCTCCCCCGTGACTTTGCAATTATTTATTGAGACATCTGTCTTTCCCTCAAAGCTCACAGGAGGAGGGTCCCAGAACCTGGCCTAAACTGGACAGTTTTTGAATACAAAATAACCAAGAGACCAAGATTTTGCTTTTGGAAGATATATTAATTTTCTCTTATCACTTTAACATATGCCCACACAAGTAGCAGCTTAAACAATGCACATTTATTATCTGACAGCTCTAGAGGTCACTTCATTGAGTCTTACTGGGTGTTACAGGGTGAGTTGTATCTTCTCCTCTCTTCTTAAGTCTTTGTATCCTTGCCTGTAATACTCACATGTCACCTGTCAGTGCTGTGCATGTGTAGGGGGTAGTGTATTACATAAGAAAAACATGAAAATGTGTATCATCAGTTGTAAAATATTAATGACATTTTATTGCTTACATGCTGAAATGACAAAGGTTTTGCTATACTTAATATCTTAAGTAAAATAATAGAATTACTTTCACCTATTTCCTTTCATTTTTTTTATTCTGGCTCCTAACAAATTTAAAAGGAAATGTGGATCATATTATATTTCTATTGAGTAACGTCGCTCTACTGGAAATGTACAGCTTCCTAGTAGCTTCATGTGACTACCTCATATAAACCATCCCAAAACTTAGGTGCCTGAAATAACAACTATTTTTTATTTCTCACAGTTACCAGAGTTGGCTGAATCTGAGTTGGAAGCTTCCTTGACTGCCCTTGCTTGGGGTGTTTTGTGTGTTTACGCTCAGCTGGCCACCAACGCTGTGGCTTGGGTTTAGGTGTCTGCCACCAGGCTGCTCCCTCACGTGGCTCCTCTCCATGTGGCCACTCTGCTGGCTTCTCTCCGTTGAGGAACCTGGAGCTTCTTAAATGGCAGCCCAAGACTTTAAGGAGAAGGAGGCTGAAGCCTCTAGGCATTATGACACTTGGAGTTGGAAGTTGCAGGCACCATTTTCTCCATATGCTATTGGTCAAAGCAGGTAGAGAGCCATCCTTCTTGATGGGGGAGTTCTAAGCATGGACAAGGAAGGGCAGAATTGTGTGAGAACGAGCCTGGGTGCTCATCTTCCACACTCAGCTTGTCTGAGGTGAGATTTCAGAGACCTTACTTATCACACGCTCCCTGGAGTCTACCTTTGGAAGACACTGTTCCAGGGGACTTTTATCAGATTCTGGAGAATAAGACGTTTTATGTCATTGTTGCCGGTAGCCACTAACTTTAAAAGAAATTTAGGATAAGGTGAAAGGATGGTTTTAACTGTCCATTGTTACCTCTGTGATCATGTGTGATTAAAAGATGGTTACAAAACCACTTGGCTTTTGTGAAGATCTGCAAGGTCACTGGGACCTGGATACCAGATTCCAGAGTCTTAAGGAGCAAGCTTTCCTGTGGCAGACTATACAGCATCCCACAGCCTCAGGAGAGAGCGAGGGGAAGAGTTTGGGTATGGCCTGGTGGTCAGAGTACAGGCGTCCAGACCAGCCCACAGGGTTTGAATGTCACTCCTCCAGTCTTGTGATCTGAGGGAAATTTCTTAACCTCTTTTTGCCTTCATTTGGGGCACAACAAATTCATATGGTTCTTGTAAAAATTAAATAAATCAATACCTATAAAGCATTTAGAATATCTAGATGAGTGTTTTTCAGCCTTTCTAATCTCATAACACACTTGAACCTATAGTTAAACTTCTGCAGCACACTTAGTTATATTGATCACAAAAAAAAAAGTAAAAAAAAGAATATACTTACTGTGCTTCAAAAAATAGTTTAATTAATGATCTTTAAAATTTTTCGTGGCACTCTGTGGGGGGCAATACACAATTGCAAGAGGGTCTTTATCTAACAAATGCAGTCAGTGTAACCTGGTTTCTTGTACCTTCAATGAATCCCCAACAATTAAAAAAAATTCTGTGGCACTCCTAAGATCCTCTCATGGCACACCAGTTGAAAATCACTGGTCTAGATGGCCCGTGTAAACACTAAGCTTTGCAATATTTATTTCTACAGAGGCATTTGTGTTTGGTTTGTACCTTAGTAATTCTCATTCTCTCTCTTTCCACCCTCTCTCCAGAGAAGTGAAAAAAAGAACAGATGAGGACGACAGCAAATCCATTACCAATCTGACTGGGACCAGTTCCAAGAAGTCAACACAGATGAAGAATTGTTGCAATGGCTAAATTCCAAACATCTTTGGCCTGTGAAGCCTTCATTTCCCAACCACTGAGTTTGTGTGGCTTGCTAGAATGGTGCATCCTACTGAAACTGTCAGATGGAGGGTTGCGGAGTGGGAAATCCAGACTGTTCCCTCTGGTCCCCCCAGAACCTCAGCTCTTTTTTGCTGTATCTCTAAGAGCGACTTGGGCCCTCTGGCTGAGAAGATGTATCTTGTCCTTCTGGTTTTAAAAGATAACATGTAATTGTTTTTGAAGTGGTGGGGAAAAAAAAAATCACATACTCAAAAGCTATAGAAGAAACTTGCTGACATAATTGGATTCATGTGCTGATGTTGTATATAACCTAAGACAATGTTTACTTAAAATATTTCTTACTGGAGTCCTAGTGAAAGGGAGTTCTAATCCTCGCTTTGTTGTTAACTTAGCTTTGGATCTTGGACATGTCACCAGCACATGTCAGATCTGTTTCCTCACCTATAAAACCAGCAACTTGGCCTTGCAGGACTTGGCATCTCTCAGATGCGGCAGTACTTTGAGTGGAGCGGGGCAGGGGAGTTGGGGGACTGCAAGGACCAATGACCCATAGTTAATAAGGACTCTGGCTATTCTTGCTTTTTTAATATTGGGGTATTGATTTTTATCACTTCTGCAATAAGAACAGAATTTAATTGAGAAAATGGAAAAAGAATGATCTATTTTTTATAAAGAAAACGTATTTGAGACAAAAATATTTCTATATAGAAGACGGTATTTCATTGTCTCAGAGTACTTACAAAGTCTGTGGTTTAAATTTAGTGCTAAAAATTCTAATGAAAATGTGTAAAACCACATACTACTGAAAGTCCAATGCCCACAAAAGTTGTCACTCAACGCTTAAAAAACAAAATACACCAGCAAGGGGCTGCCAGGGGCTGGGGAACTGGAATGGCTGTTGATGGGTATGTGGTTTCTTTTGGGGATGTAGACAATGTTCTGGAATTCGAATAGTGGTGATGGTTGCCCAACTTTTTGAATATATTAAGAACCACTGAATTACACTCTTTGAAAGGGTGAATCTTACGGTATGTGAAATGTATCTTGTTAAAAATGGTACTAGCACTTAGAATGATTTAGCATTCTGCCAAATGGAAATATTTATGCTTCTTTCAAACCTTCCCATGGTTTAAAGGATAATCTGTAATACAATGCAGATCCCCTCACTCCATAGTTGTGAGCATTAACTTTCTTACATAATGAGCAATGAAAAAAATACTATGTGTGGTTTTGAAAAACATGCCTTCTTCTATTGAAGACCTCTAATATTTTTACTAGAAGTTTGGATCTAGCCTCCATATTTCTACCTTGATTTCCTATTTCGTGTTTCATAGTTTTTGGTCCCAGAAAAGAAAAAAGAAAGATTACCTTTCTGATCAAAGAGAGTGCCTTGTTCATGGAGAATTGTCCAAATAAATGGGGACAGAGGGATATTAAATTTGTGGAACGGTGAAACAAAAGTCGTGCCATTACTGTTTGCCTCAGTGTCATCCCTTGAACCCGCATGAGATTGAACTTGATATATGTGTTTTGATATCTGGGACACAGGTTTGAGTTTTGGTGCATTTGCACAAAACTGTGTTTGTGTATGTGTTATGTTGCCTTTATTTATTTCCTCCAAAGTGTCTCTTTATATTTATCTTACAATCTGTACATAAGAATATACCTTTAATACAGAAGTATTACCTTGGTCTTTGCCTCTGGATTGTACTGTCAGTACACCCAAGTTGATCAGGAATTACACAGGTGCCTTTGGTAGACCAAACAATCATCTGCAATTATTTGAGCCCAGATAAATATTTTGGTAACATAATCCAAAGTAGAGATTTGGAGCTATGGTTAGCAACTTGTTTAAAGAAAAACTCCTTAATCAAATTTAAAGTGTATTTTCAGTAAGGACAAAAATATTAATGTTTTTAACTTGGACTTAATTTGATACATTTGCATAGTCCTAGGGAAGTTACTCACCTTTCTATTTTTCCTTTGAAAGTTTTTAAAGTCACAATTATACTGCCATCTTTTTTTAATGTATCCTGATGCATTGGAAAATATTTTAATTTCATTGTGGAAAATAATGTTGGATAAGAAGACAGTTTTCACTATTAACCTTCAGCCCCATGCATTTCCATAATTTATTTTTCCACTTACTGTTTTGTATGACATATGTGACATTTGATTATTTAATGCTGGATGTAATTTGCATAAACAATTGTGCAACCCTCCTGCCGAAGATAAAATTGAGGTTAAAGATTTATTTTCATATTTGTACAGCGATCAGCTTCAGAGTAATGGTTGTTGTAGGCTTTTATTGTATGTGTGCACAAGAAATTTCATATGTATATATTAAGTAGGCCTCTGAGTATTGAATAATTGTTTTATGATTTTGATTTATATAGCTTACATTTTCATAGTATGGGCCACATTTTGTTTATACTGTTTATTTCTCTTCAAACCATTAATAATTATACCATAAAGTGTAATTTTTATAGCAATGCGAATGTCTGAGGAACTACAAATATTGTCTGTGTTGTAAATTCAATAAAGCTTGCTTCTTTTGGCCTTTTGGGTGTTTCCTTTAGCTCTACTGCAGATATCCCTGAAGTAATTTTAATTCTAGGATGTGTCATCATAGAACCATACCTCTGAAACACTTGGCCTTTCTGGACGTGGCAAGCTGCCCAGTGGGGAAAAGGAATGCATGCCTGGTGTGCCATGCTGTGGCTCAGTGGTGTAGGCCCACAGGGCCACAGTAGACCAGTGTGGGTCATGGCGGCCAGAAATGGTGAGATTTCTGTACAAGAGTGCCCTGGCCATCCTCGTGGCCTCTGAGAAGCTAGTCCCTTTCTTTGACACTGACTCCTTTCCCTTTGCTCCCATATTGCCTGGCTAACTCCTCTAGGAAGTTTTCCCTGAACCCCTCCCCAAAACTAGAGTGAGGCTGCCTGCTTCCACTTCTGTATCACCTTTTTAAATTTATGAACATGGTTATTGCTCTTACACTTGATCACTTAGACAAGATGCTCCACGCCCTTACACGCTGTATCTACTGCTACCTCCCTCCTGTGCTGCAGAGTGCTTGGAAATTTAAGAGGACTGATGATTGAGTGGATGATCAGAGAATTACCTGGTTAAATAAGGGGGGCTTTGCAAAGAGTTGATGCAGACACTACATGCACACACACACATACAGAGCTATACAAAATAATAATGGACTGTATAAATAAGAGGCAGCCTATTTTAAAGGGTGTGAACTCCACAGCCAGCCGGCCTGGGTCTGAACCTGGCCTCAGATCTACTAGTCTGAGGGGCAAGGGACTTAACCTTTGGGAGCTCCAGCTTCTTTATTTATAAAATAGGATGATAACAGTACCTCCTTTCTTATGGAGTTGTTCTGAGGACTAAATAGGTTAATGTATATACAGGGCCTGGAATGATGAGTGACACTTTGGTCACCCAAATTAAAAAAAAAAGTTTTGAGCCCTGTTGATTGCACTGGTTTTGTTCAGAACCCTGGAAACTGCCTTTAGTAACAGAACTCCAGAGATTTGCCAGATCACAGGGTGGATGAGGCTTAGTGGAGGGTTCTCTCCTATATACATTCAGGGTATTTCAGTGGACACAAAGTTGGAGAATCATACGGGATAGGATATTGTGTACAATGGATTAAAAGAGGAGGAAACAATTGAGAGAAAAATAAGAGCCAGAAAGGGTGGCGCCTGTGGTTCAAAGGAGTAGTGGCCCTGGCCCCATGTGCTGGAGGTGGAGAGTTCAAACCCAGCCCTGGCCAAAAACTGCAAAAAAAAAAAGCCAGAGCCTGAAACAGCATGGAAAATTGTGAATAGAATCATGAGAGGGGTAGGATATCCATTAATTATGATGGAGTGAAGTTATGGAAAGGATAAAGAAAATACTGAGTTCTGACTGGGACTTTGAATCTAAGTGATAGTAAAAGTGGTAATGATGGTGGGATGAAGGAATTCTCTCAATAAATGGAAACTGATCTTTATGCTATGACAAGTAGCCTCTTGAAAAAGATCTCCCATGGATGTGTTAGGCAGTTAGCTAAATATGAACAAGGTAGATGACGGATATAGTTAGGTTCTTTTGGATTGGTTTGGGTCGGGTTGCCTTGGGCTATTATGGGAATGAGGCTGATTAAGACCTTGTGGGTGGGTTGTTTTGAAAACAATAAATTAAGACCCTGGGAGACTTCCAAGAAGCAGTTGATACTTCTCAAAGTTGCATATAAGATGCAAAACTGCATTTTCCATGGAGCCCACAGTCACTGGGACAGGGCCCAGCTTATTGTGCAAATCATTGTTTAATAAACTTTCTTTTGCTTACTAAAATTTTAGTTATTCTTTTCAATTATTTCAGCTACTATGTTGAGCCACTGTGCTTCTCTACCAGATATATCCCCAATTCCATGAGTTTGGAATGAATCCCCAGGAAAGCATTTTATTTCACAAGGTTTAAAATAAAAAAAATTCTTCTAGATAATGGATGTTAAAATGTTTTCATAGCTAAAAATCGAACAAAGATTTAAAAAATATTTCAACTTAAAATTATAGAGTAAGTTACATTTTCATATGCAAATGCTAGGAATGCTCATTTTCTTCAATTTTCATATCTGTGTATCAGATTTATTTGTGAATTTATATTTCTTAATTTTCTGAAGCATGGCCATTTAGCTGGAAGGCCCTTTAACTTGTGATCTTTCCAGCTGGAAGTTTATGAGCCACCTTTCATAACATTTGACTTAGGCTTTTACAGAGGTCCTCGTTATCCACAGGATGTTGGCTTTCTGAATATTCTTTCAGTCTGTGTATGCCTTCCCACTGCTGTGTAGTGGGGTAGAACTTGGGAACTGGATAAATAGTCTTTCAAGGAGAATCTTATGAGTAGTTCCAGTATGATTTTAAGGTTAAACCTAATGCTCATTAAATTGCCACAAATCCCTCTTCTTGCCTTATCATTCATGAAACAAATATTTTACCCTTTAGATAAAATCCAAAAACTTCTTAACATGATATTTAAGGCTGTCTGTAATCTGGCACCTACTTGTTCACTGACTAGTCCAGTCAGTATTTATTGAGTCCAACTATCCTGAGTGCTTTCTTGACAGTGGAGATAAGCCGTAGCTAAGACGGACCAGATGTTCTGGTCAAGGGTGACAAGAGACTTGCAAACAAGTAGAGAAAGTCCACATTCTGCCTCCTCCCACGTTACTCCACAGTGGGGCACAGTTCCTCAGACGTGCCATGCTCTCTCTCACTGCCAGCCCTTTGCTCAGGCTTCCCTTTCTGCTTAAGACACTACTGTCCACTTGAGAGTCCCTGCCCAACTCCTGCACACCCTGCACATCTCAGTTCAGAGACCATTTTCTCCCAGCAGCTATGCTCAACCCCAAAGTCTAAGCCAGATTCTCTCCTCCATACGTACCTGCCCCAGGGCCCATCCCAGTGCCCTATCAGACTGTCTTGTCATCATCAATACACTCGTGTGCCTGGCCCGTCCAATCTTTCTGCCTCCCTTTAAACTTTATTGGATGAGGGGTAAATGCTCTCCACTCAGGACACAGACTGCTGCAAGCTCATGACTTTTCTGATTCCTGCAGATCTTAGTGTCTTAAGTTTTCTGTGCCATAGATGTCTTTGAAGCCCAGGAGCCCCACCCCCACCCCTCCCCCCACCCAAGAGTCATGTTTTTAACTGAATAAAGTAAAATATGTAGGCTTATAAAGGAAACCAATGACCTTGAAAAGCTGTTCCCAAAATAATTCTTGAATTTTGTGATAATAGCAGGATTTGCACTGCTTTTCTGGCACATTGAACTGCAAGATACGGTGATAGGTGTAATAGCCACCATAATTCTGACAGTGATGAAGGTAAACAATATTTCAAGACATCTGCAAGAAGCTAACGTGAATCATGAATATCTGTGATATCTCTTGGTGACAGTCACAGATATTGATCATATTGCTGGGGTTGGTTGCTAACATTTTATGAAATGCTAAATTTCAGATACAGTTTAGTGAAATAAATGTGATTTTTTTTCCTATCCAAGATAGAAATATGGATTTCTAGCTATACACACAATAGGCCCATGGACCCAGGTTAAAATCCTTGCGCCAAGTGAGAAACATATACTACATTTTAAGTCACCTACCAAGGCCATTTTGAGATACAGCAACTTGTTATTGTCAATAAGGAAAGTTTTGAGAACTGATTCAAGAGTGCTGATATGCAAAAGTGGGTGAGATTCTAGTAACCAAAGTCCTAAAGGATGAAACAATAGCCCCCTCATAAACAAATATACAGCCAAGAAATGATGGCAAGGTCAGTCTCTGACACCCTCCCCCTCTCCCCATTAGGCTGCGACTCAAGTTGCAAACATATATTATATTCAGATGCATACTCCCATGTAGTAACCAAAATCCCAACTTTGGCCTCGCAGTGCCAACTGGTCTCCCTCCTCCAACTCAGGTCCACTTCAGTCAGGGAAAGGGAGCTCAGTCCTCCTGCTCTGTTTTGTCACCTCTATCTTGACCTCTATCTTCTAATAGACTCTTAGGAAGCTAAAAATCAGATTTGTTCTCAGGATAATAATAAAAGAAGGAAAGAGAAAAGGAAGAGAGTGAGGAAAGAAGATGTACTACGGTTCACAATTTGAAAATGTTCTCTCACTTATATATTTGAATTTTACTCAAAAAACTTTTAAGTCACTTGCCTATGTTTTTAATACCTACAGGCAAATGGGTCTTCAGAAAAGCATTTTAAATTTCTTGATTTAAATTTCTTGATTTCCTTTTTATCAAGGAATCAGATAATTAAGATTATGAAACTCTGCAGTAGACATTTGTCACTTTTTCTAGCTGTATCTGAACACCCTTTTGTTTTAGGGGGAAATCTCACACTATTGCATGTTAGTGGAGATCCAAACTCTGCATATCACTGGAGACGCTGAAAGGAGCAAATTTGCCTATTTTCCCTAAAACCTAGGGTGTAAGTATATAAATATAACCTAGATTTAGCACAGCCCATCCATGCACCAGGCACCCATTCTAAAGGACTGAAGCAAACTTGGAGGCCAGTTATCAAACCACTCACTGAACAGCGCTGTGGCGGACTGCAGCAGTGGTTTCCACCTTGACTGGACCACAGATCTTCTGGGTTTGAACAGTATTCCCTCAGATTCTGCTTATTATCTATAACCCACATCAATTCTGGAGCCCTTCCATTGATTCTGTGTGTTACCCAATAGTTTCTGGGTAAGGTCATTTCTGCTAAAATTCAAAAGTAAAACAAAGAATGTAAAATTACAATGAATCTGTTAGTATTTTTAGTTTGTTTATATATGGCATCTTCTAGTTTAAGTATCAAAAAGCCAGAAAAGTTAGCATGTTATATATATTATGCCTTCTTTTTCTACTTGATCTGTATTACTTTCCTGTCACTGGGCTAACACATTATCACAAGCAATATAAATTTATCTTACAGTTCTGTAGGACAGGAGTACAAATATGGATTTGATGGGCTAAAATCAAGGTGTCATCAGGATGGCATTCTTTCTAGAGGCTTTGTGGGAGAATCCATTTCTTATCTTTTTCAACTTCTAGCGGCTGTCTTCATTCTCTGGCTCGTGGCCCCTTCTGGCAAGGGCATCATTTCAGCTCTGGCTTCCATCCTCACATCTCCTCTTTACTCTGACTTTTCTGCATCCCTTTTCCTCTTATAAAGAAGCTAGTTCCTATATTGAGATCACCTGAATAACCCAGGTGAATCTTTCCATCTTAAGATCCTTAATTACATCTGCAAAGTCCCTTTTGACAGTAAGGTAACATATTCAGAGTTTTGGGGATTAGTACTTTGGGAACCCATTATTCTGTCTGTTGCAACATCCATAATAATTTTATACCATTATCTTTTTTCTTTTCATCATTTCCAAGTTACTAGGTGATTTAAATTTACAAAGAAAGAACTCTTTGTCTTTAATGCTTTCCCTTGTAATCTTCTAATTTTTGAAAAAACTAAATAAATACACAGCCAAAATCTATGAGGTATGTTGGTGATTTTAAAAAATTTCTGAATGTCCTTTGAGAGCAGGAAATGAGCAATTGTCATTTCAAAAATTATGTATGGCTGGCAGTGGCTCGTATCTGTAATCCTAGTACCGTGGGAGGGCAAAGTGGCTGGATTGCCTGAGCTCACCAGTTTGAGAGCAGCCTGAGCAAGAGCGAGGCTAGGTAACAGACTGAGACTCTGCCTCAAAACAAAAACAAATGTTACTTATCTAAACGACACAACGTGACATTGAGTTGAGTTGGCCACCTTCTAACCATTTATATAACACTGATTAGAGAGAGAGTTCTTTGAAAGTCTGGGCAGGGGCGGCGCCTGTGGCTCAGTGAGTAGGGCGCCGGCCCCATATGCCGAGGGTGGCGGGTTCAAACCCGGCCCCGGCCAAACTGCAACAACAAAAAAAAAATAGCCGGGCGTTGTGGCGGGCGCCTGTAGTCCCAGCTACTCGGGAGGCTGAGGTAAGAGAATCGCATAAGCCCGAGAGTTAGAGGTTGCTGTGAGCCGTGTGACGCCACGGCACTCTACCTGAGAGCGGTACAGTGAGACTCTGTCTCTACAAAAAAAAAAAAATAATAAAAGGAATGTTTCTATTCTTGAAGAACCTATCAGTTAGTTGACGAGATCACAAAAAAGGCCATCTTCTCATCAACGTGAGAAAATGGAGCCATTAATAAACTCCAGCTGCATAGCAAGTGGGAGAATGTGGGATTCCAAGAATTTCTCCTCCAGCCACTGGGCTGTCTACTCTGCGCTTCTCCATGTTTTAGAAGCTGTTTAAATGACTATAAACATATATGGCCTTTTGAGGGTTTTACAGCTCCCGAGATTTTTAGAGTCAATGGGCAGCAGGAGCACTTGGTAAGTACTCAGATGAATGACAAAACATATCCATCCAGGCATGAGCTACTGCCCATGTGCAGATGGTGGGTCATAAAGAAGGCCAGAAATCCACGGAGTCACGAATAGAGTCAGACTCGGAGGCAGATCACATTCTGGCAAGACATAGAGCGAGCGTACATTTCTTATTGTAAACAGCAAAGCTTGTATTTATTTCCTATGTGTTTACTGTGTCAAACAGGTTTTTCACATGTCATCCTTGCAGTAATTCCTGCTTTAACAGATGAGGTAACAGGCTTTGCCAAGTTGAGTGTCTTAGCTAAATAGATTCAGGGCTGAGACTCAAACCGAGGTGTGGTGGAGTCTTTACAGCATCCTGCCTCCCCTGGTGTGTGTCTTTAAAATCATCCAAATTTTAAGTCTGAATGCTCTTGAAGAAGAAAATATCTCATGATTTAAAGATTCTAATGTGTATTGAAAAAAACAGGAAACATCTTCTCTGTCTATTGTCTTAACTCACTGAGCTGAAGTGCCTGAAAGGAACGGATAACATTGTAAGGAGGGTAATGTTCTGTTTCAAATTTAAGGCAACCATTTCTATGGCCTTTTCTCTTTTCAAACTGTAATTTCTGTAGACCTTTTTCCCCAATGGTCTTGTATTCTAGACATTCTCAGGTTCTCTTAAGTACTAATTCTTGACTTTCTAACTTAATGAGGGGTAGAAGAAACCCTCCCATCTCCATGGACTTAGTCCAGTGAGTGGAAATGCAGGTAGAATTAATGCCAGTACTCAGAGGGGGTCTAAAGATCATCCAAGTGCTTTGTTTTTGATTGATGAGGTAATGGGTAATCGGGGATAACCTGCTATCCCTGGTTTCAGAGCTGGGCCCACAGGCCAGGTCTTCAGGCCTACAGTTAAGACACCATGTTTCCTCCTGTTCTGCAGATCTGGGAACTGAGTGTGGGCTTGCTTTCTTCCTCTTCTCTCTTTCATTTTTTTCTTTTGTTCTCTTTTTCTTTCTCTCTCCTTCCTTCCTTCCTTCCCTCCCTCCTTCCTTCCTTCCTTCCCTCCCTCCCTCCTTCCCTCCCTTCCTCCCTTCCTTTCTTCCTGTATGCAATTATTTTTTTTTTTCATTAAGTTATGTTGTGGATTGAATTGTGTTCCTTCAGTACTGGTGAATGTGACTTAATTTGGAGATACAGTCTTTGAAGCCATACTCAAATTAAGATGAGGTCTTATTCGGCTCATGTGGGCCCTTATCCAATATTGCTTGGTGTCCTTACAAGAAGAGAAGACAGAGAAACACACAGGGAGGACACTATGCCACAGACTGGAGTGATGTGTCCTGAAACCCAGCAATGCCAAGGATTGCCAGGAATGCCAAAAGCTGAGAGAAATGCATACAACAGAAGAGTAATGTTAAGAGAATGCTAAGGGAGCAGCAGCACCCTGGAGTCCTTGGAGGGAGCCTAACCCTGTAGAAATCTTGATTTTAGACTTCTGGCTTCCAGAACTGTGACAGAGTAAGTTTTTGTTGTTTTAAGCACCCCATTTGTGGTCATTTATTAGAGTTTGTTATAGTCACTAGACAGTTCCAGAATTCAGCCTAGAGCAAGATGTTTTGAGGGACATGTGGTGGGAGAAGGGAGCACCAAACAGGTGAATAAGACACAGTCTGTGCCCTCCAGGATCCCACAGTTTAGCAGTTAAGTTACAAACCTTAGTGATGCTCCCACCTCACCACAGGTGTCACCATGTACAGGACAGCACACAAGCACAGGTGGCATGTATTGTGACATCTGTGTGCACTAAACAGGGATTAATTACAAGAAAAATTGTGAGGGCTGGAAGTGTTAATTAATTTTTAGGGTCAGGCAATAAGTGAAATTGACCTCAGAGAACTGAAGGCCAAAAATTTATATTATTAAAAAGAATGTTGGTAATATTTAGCATTCTGTTTTGAGTTATTTTGGGTCTTCAGGAAAGAAGTAGACAGACAACTGAAGAAATCAAAAAGAAGTGGCTGTGAAAATTCTATGTGAACATACTTCCAGGGAAAAGGGGAGTGCAGAAATCGTGAGGTTCTTCAGCACCCCAGCCTTTCCTTGTGGGTCTGGCCTAAATGGAACTGTAGTCTCTTCCCCAGATCTTATGTCACATAGGGAGCTGGGCTGGTGAAGGGAGCAGCAGGACTGCGGGGGCCCCATCTTTCATGCCAGTGAGCCTACCCAGGCCAGCCTATCTCCTGAAGCTTGGTTCAAATCATTCCCTTAAGGGTTTTGGAGGAGATGATACAAAGGAAGATGTAGAAAGAGTGGAAAGTCTACAGTAGGGTAGAACAGCCAAGAGCAACAAGAGCAGGACGTTTCTACCCAATCAAACCATGGCTGTCAGCCTGCTTCTGCCTGGGGGACAATGGTTGCTCCTGGACAGAGCCTGACTTGAGTGTTTTCCAACACGGACTTGGTAAAATAATTAATGGATGGCTTCAATTTAACAATCAGTTGCCCACTGATTGATAATTTCTAATTTAGCCTCTCTTAATTTTGAAGAGGTTCATAGTTCTGAAGGAAATAGACAAACAGAGAGAAGAGGAAGCAGAATATGCAGTAGAAGGCACCACGGACCTGCTTCGGGGATATGTCCTGATCAAAAATTATCCCACAAAGGAGTCTTTTAAGTCAGATTTTCCTAATTGTCCTGCTTCTATAAAATTTCAATGTCATAGATATATATCTGTTTAAGTACAGCACACACGTCTGTGCTTTATACATTATAAAGTAAGATCCCCTATCACCCTTCACCCTCCCCTGCAAGAAATACTTTTCCCTCCTTGGGGCTGGTATCACCTCCACTGAGAATTTTTGGTCTGAGTGAGAAATGACTCCAAGACCCAAGAATTCTCAAGCTGGGACAGAGATCAGTGTGCCCAGCATTGTACATAGATGGGCTCAGGAGTCTGACAGCACTGGCCTTCAAGGCCACTACTGCCATATTCTAATTCTGTAACCTTGGACAACTTACATAATTTATCTTGAGTTTTAGTTTCCTCATTTATCTTATCTATATTAAGGACTATTTATAGTAAAAGGTAAAGAAAATTAAATTCTTGGCACATTACTTGACACTGAGTCCATGACTGGAGTAGATGTTCTTTCTAGCTGTTTGCTAAGCTGTCTTCTCTGTTCCCTGCTTAGACCATCAGATGAAATTAGTTATGGAATAGTTAGGCCAAGGAATTACATGAATGTGAACAATTAATTTTCAGAGATTTTTTTTCCTCTTGAAGAATCTTCTCCATGAAGAACATAATAACCTCATTTTCTGAAGGGATATGCTGGTCCTGGGAGGCCTGGCCCACTGGGGAGCTGTCTTTGCCTCTTCTCACCGGCCTGTCCTTCCCCGCAGAGGGAGCTGCTATTACCTTCCCCCTTCCCAGATTATCTAGGCTGATATAGCCAGAATGTAAGAAAAATTTAAAAGCCAAGTGGGAAAAATACATTAAAAAGAAAAGAAAAGTTATAAGCCTTCAAAGTGTTTGAAATAAAGAAACAACACACAAATGAACTGTCATCAAGAAGAAAATTAGTTTCTCTTCAATTATGTTTCCTTAGCAAAAGGTGATTCTGTATGTGGATAATAGGATAAAGAAAAAGAAAAGGAAAAAGGGGGAACACTTCTAAAGAAGAGGAACAAATGAGAGAAAATGCAGTGCTGGTGATACTCAGGAAGGAGTTTAGAGTGCTAGTTATTTCTAAATGAGGTGTTTAAATATAATCAGGTCTCAATTTTTAGGAGATAATAAGGATGCATTTATATAACTCAGGAAACTTTTTTTTTATTAACCTATAAGATGTCATATTACAAAGATCTTCAAGTCTGAGATCTAGAAGTTAAAAACTCCAGATATTTGGCAAATTAGCTGAGAAAACTGAGGCCATGCCGAAGAGGTTAAATCATCTATGTAAGGTCAACAGCTAGCACGGTAGCAGATTGATAGACATAGCCAGGCTTTCCAGTCTTAAATCTACTGGTCTCTTTGTTCCAAATTAACAGTTGGTAAAACCAGGACTTGGCAAAAGCCCATGACACAGAGTTCAATTGACTGGGGCTTGAGTCTAGCTCTAGCACTCATCAGATTGGTAGCTTTAGGAGAATCATCAAATCCGATTTTTAAAGATAAATAATAGCTTCATGGAAGAGCAAAGTTCTGCTCGATTTGAGGAGCAAAATTGTCTACGCATAACAGATGTTTCATTGATGGGATGTTATCTCGAACTCCAAAACCAGGCCTCTTAGTTCCCAGAATATTGGCCACTTTGACTGCGTGCCTATGGAATGGGTCTAACCCACTGTAACATGCATAATGCCAAGAAATCCTAAGTAACTTTTATCCTAGTCAGCTTTTATCATATAACACTTGTTCAACATCATACATTGTAAGAAAAGTGCATATTTAAACCATATGATATTTCACTTTTCCTACTGATTAGCTTGTCAAGTTCAAACGTTTGATAATAAATTATGTTGGGCAAGTATTTGGGGAAACAGGCACACTCATAGTTTGGAGAATTAACCGGTATCACCTCTTTGGAGGGTGATTAGGCAAACATCTGCAATTTAAAGTGCCTATTCTCTGACCCAGAAGACCCACTTTTACAGATACATCCACACATGCCCAAAATGCATTATCAATGCAGTGTTATCTGCTGTAGCAAAGTTTGGACACCCTAAATATGTATGTTTTAAAAATCTTTAAATTAACTATGGTACATCCATACACTGGAATGTTACACAGGAATAAGAAGAATGAACTGGCTCTGCATGCATTGCTCTGAAACCATGTCTAAGGTGTACTGTTAAGTGACAAAGACAGATATACCCTATGATATGGTTTGTGATATAAAGGATGTAAATACATATGCGCTTATACATGCATAGGCTAGCTATGGAAGGATACAGAAGGAATTTAGGAGACAGAATGAGGGAACTGGGAGACAAGAGTGAGAATGAGATTACCACTCAATATACCCTTTGAACCTTTTGAGATTTGCTCCAGTATGTGTATTACCTATTTTTAAAAATAAGTACAAAGACAAAAGAAAGGCTAGCAAAGTAAAATGCTTGTGGTCTCTGGTGCTGGCACAGACTGCCTGTTGGACCATCCACTCTGGTTTTCTTGGCTCATCCTAGTGGCTCTGTGACCTTGTGGATCCTCACCTTGGCTCTGTCTTGATTCCTGATACCCACCAGCTGCCTTTGTCCTGACAACTCATTTCAGAGGGCTGCTCTGGCTTTCCTTGCTGGCACTCTCTCAACGTGATGCTGTGAATGCTGTCTGGCTCCCTGTGCTCAGCTTGCTGCAGCCCACCAACTCCTGGCCAGGCCTCCCAGTGACGAGACAGCAGGCACCTCCTGGCACCAGACACTGCCTAGTCACAGGAGAAAATGGTCCACATGCTCGTCCCTTGTACGGATTACAAGGGGGGCTGCCTGTGGTCATATTTTACCTTTGATTGGCCCAGTAAACCTGGGTTCCTTCATTTGCTTGTTTCCTCATTGGTTGATTTGTTGGTTCTTTTATTCATTCTTTCAGTCAGTACTTTCAAACGAGAGAAACAGAAACTACAGTCCAGTGGGATTAGTGTTAGGAACACTTCTAAAGATTTCACATTTCTCCATTTCCCTTTTCTCCAAGCCAATGGATAATTTATATTTTGCTATATACTGATAACATAAGACTTAGTAATTCGACCCATTGCCAACTGAATATGTTGCTTGGACTGTGGCAGCTTTTGGGAGTTATGATGACCTCCCTTTGACCCTCACTGACCGGAAGGATCTACAAGGCACAACAAAGAGGCATTTAGTTTAATGATATTTGCAGATGAACCTGATTTCCCTTGGCTGACATTTTTTTAAACAATAAAATTCTTATTAGTGAGGCTTTTCAGTATTTCAATTCTCCCTGAGGGCATCTTGGGGAGAACAATGAATGCCTATGAGGCAATCGACCAGTTTCTATCTTCAACCACTTGGGATCTAGGGTGCAGTGAGAACCGCTGCCAGGAACCCCATCAATATCGAAAAATGCCTCTGGCTTGATTAAGCTTCGGAAATGCCTCCATTGATCCTATTCAAATATTTATTGAACATCTACCTCAGACATGGTATACTAATTGACCTCAGAAAAGTCACCTTTGCCCAAAGCCTGGGAGGGAGAAGCGCACATGAAGGCTGAGTGGAAAAAGGAAATTCCTCATGGGGCGACTGACAAATGGGCTGGCTCAGCTCCAACCAGAAAAGGATCCAGGAGAAATAGCCATTAAGTCCCAAACGCTCATACGGATTATGGCCCCTGTGAGTAGCTAGGGTACCCAAGAAGAAAAGAAAGCCTATGGAGTGGCAGCAGGTATGAACAATGACCTTCATAAAATGACCTTTGTGAGAAACCATCTTGAACAGCCTCCCAGGAAAAAGCATTACAGTCTCTTTCTTGAGTTGTCCTACATAACGTGTTTTGTTTTGTTTTATGAGGTGGTATTAAACATAGTATTTAAGAGTACAGACTCCATAGACACACTAACCACCTGGCTTTGGATCTAGGCTGTACCTCTAAGTTTACTTAACCTCTATGCCTCCAATCCTCATGTGTAAAATGGAGATACGATAGTACCCACCAGACATGGGTGTTTGAGGACTAAATCATGCCTGAGCCATAGTAAGTATTTAGAAATGAAACAGCTAACTGGAGTTGTTAATTTGCCTAGTTTTGAATTTTATACTTGTATGGGTAGTAAAATTTTTGTGCTACACAATACTGTCCTTTGCCTTTTTGTGGTTTTGGTTTGTTGCCCTTTCCACACCATTCTTTTTGATCTCAGAGAAGTCATATCAATGAAGTGAGCCATGTGGTCTGTAGTACCTGTGATGTGTTACTGAGTGTATGTGGGCTCCTCTAGTTTAAAGACGAGCCATCATATTTGGCTTAAAATGTCATAAAGATGTTGCAGCTGAAAATTCCCAGGATCATAAATGATTGGTCTCAGGTTTTTCCTATCTCTTACCACAAATATCATTAATAATGTTGACTAAAAAATTCTCTCTCCAAACACCTGTGTTTTTGATGAAATTGTATTTCAGTGTGCTATTTTCACTGTATTATTAATAGTTTTGAAATAACTTCATGAGATGCAAATTCCTCGTGTTTATTAAAAATAGTTTGCATCTGTGTACAAATTGACATTGCCTGAGGAGAAAATTGGAGAAAGACTGTGTTAACAACAACAGGAACAAGACTTAGGGTTTGCCTTCAGAATAGTCATAGCTATCAGGAATATATTGTCCAGTTCTGTCACTTGCAGAACTTAAGAATGCAACAAGTTGTCTTTGTCCTTGTCATTTTTTCTGTCTCCATAATACTTCTTGTCTTCTGAGTTGAGCCAGAATAACTTTGAATACATTTTTGAAATTGAGTTCTAGTTCCAATCATACGGACGTATTCAGAATTTTGCAACATTCCATTTCCAAATGATTTTCTGTCAATTCAGTACAAGGTGCAAATCAAATCTAACTTTCATAATGAAAAGAATTGCAAGGGGGGATAAAAGGCTTTCCTTAAAGGGCTTTCTACTTTAAGGCCAATATAGTAATTTTCACTGAACACACCCATCACCATGTTTCCCCCCCAAAATCTATTTTGCTAAAGTGAAACTGAGGGAATAATCTCAGTTCTTTTGCTCAGCCCTATGCAGAAAGGTCCGGGTTTAACTCAACAGCCCTCGGTGCTGGTAACAGCAGGTTTGTTCTTCACAAGTCCCTCTAGGTGGCAGTGTAGCCCAAGACAACGTCCTCGGTCCGCAGCTTCCTCCCCTCCCCCTCGATCTGGGCTGGCAGCGCCTGTTGGATTGGCATGCAGGGAAAATAATCATTAAAAATAAAAGCAATCAAAAGAAGTAGGTTATTATAGTGGCACATTGGAACTGCTTTAGTTAGAAGTCTGTCAGCCTCCCATTAGAAATGTTGTTTGGGAGGAGTTTGCCACTCAGTTGTGAAAATTTGCTAGAGGTTAAAAGTGCCACTCTCTGGGACTCAACCTGGTAGCCTATTTATTCCTGAGAACTTTGATTTTAGATAGTGGGGTGGCTTTGAAGTAGCACACAAAGACACACAGATGGATTTGTTTTGCTTCTGGCAATTCATAACTGTTTTTGCAATACTGAAATACATTATGACCCAATGACATATGGAGGTTTCATTGGCCACGCCAGAGTACAGGTCCTTATTAGGATTTCAAGATCAAATTCTGAAAAAAATGTTGTTGTGTGAGTATGGAAAATATGATTAGAAATTGCTAGCTGGGCATGCTATGTAGTCCTAGCTACCCAGGAGGCTGACCTGGAAGGATCACTTGAACCCAGGAGTTCAGGGCTGTAGTGAGCTATGATTATGCCCCTGTACTCCAATCAGGGGAGCAGAGTGAAACCCCATCTCCGAGGGGGGAAAAAAAGAAATCACTACTTTATAAAAAATTTAGATAGATTTACCTTATCTGAAGCTCATCCCTTCCCCCACTTTTCTTCTGAGGCTATGTGCTTCCCCACTCTTCATGAGCATCGAGATCATGATGTTAAGAAATCAGGATTTTCGGGGTCATGCTGTGGTAACAAGTGAATTCCAAATCCGAGGGACTTAGCACCACCAAAATGTTGTTCTCGCTTATACAGCACGTCTAACTTGGGTTGCGGGAGACGCTAGCCCTAAGGCCCCACTGTCTCACAAGGGCACTACCAGGAGTAAGGGCTGGACCTTGGGCCTTTTCTTCTAAGCTCTGCTCTGGAACCGATACCCATCACTTCTGCCCCCAGTTCACCAGTCACAATTACTTACAAGACCCCACTTTACTGCAAGACAGTGGGAAATATTGGATGGGCATCTCAGCCTCCAGCATTAAGTCACTTTAGCTCTGTGTTTTATGAGTCTGACACTATCTTATTTTCTCTTTAATGCCCTCAACCGTCCACACCAAATGCTTGTTAATTCCTCAAAAACTAAATTTCATGGATTACCTTGATGAACTTTTGGGATCCCATTAAGTTGCAGGCTTATGTAATTTTTTCCGTGAAGCCTCATTTTCCTGTTTTAGTCAAAATTAATTGCTTCCTCTCTGTGCTTTGGAGGCATTACGGTCATGCTGATGGCTTTGTGTTTGTTACAGTCCAATTTGTTGCTATTCTGTCTCCTCTGATAGAGTATAATTTCCTCAATGGCAGGTAATCATTTTTACCCATTGCTGTTTTTGCGATACCTAAAACAATACAGATGAAAAAAAAAACCAAATGCACAAAAAAGTTGTTTTATGGAAAATAATGATAAAAATGATACCTTTGAGCTCTGTGGATTCCAAATGCTAATTCACCTTCTAACATATATAACATACATAGTTGCCTTGTCTCTTTCAATTCTTAGAGTAATTCTATGAGGTAGGTAGATGAGAGAACTTCATTTTACAGAGGTCAAATAGCTTTCCCAAATTTATGAGGTAGAAAGTGCTAGAGCTGAGATTTGAATTCATGCCTCTTTGACAGCAAAGTTGTACTTCTGAACCATTATGCTACAAGCAACAGTGACGTATACTGATATGCACATTTTCATAATGAAAACATAATTATGATTGAAAGAAAAGCACACTGCAAAATTGTGTTAACTTGGAGTGGAGCCTCCTTTGAATGACAAGAGACTATTTCTGGTACCACTTCTAGTTTAATAGTTGGATGACTTTGGGCAAGACTCTTTAATTTGCTTTGCCTCAGTTTCCAGATATGTAAATTGAGAGGTAAGTCTGGATTGTTGATTTTGAACTTTACTGTACATACATAGTATGTATCTTGTTAAACTGCAGATTCTGATTGAGTAGTTCTAGGGGCCCTGAAGTGCTGCAATTCTAACAAGCTTCCTGGTGGTGTGATTGTTGCTGGTCCATAAAGCACCTTTTGAATAGCCAAGAGCTGGTTGATTGCTAAGGCTTCTTATCTGATTTTATGAGGATTTAGAAACTCTTGCTTTGGACTTACTCTTAATTTTAAATAATTGTCACAAATATATAAATCAATGAATGTGGTCATCTTAACATACAGATACTTGATCATTCACCCCAATGTTAGTTCTCCCTTCTTCCTGCAGCAAATCTACAGTTTTCCTGGAGATTCTCTCTTATGATTAATCCATATGCTTCAGGTGAAATCGGGGGCAGCAATGTTTAAAATTTTATGCCCACAACAATTGGTTCACGAAATATCATTAAATAGACTCAAAGCACCTAAAAGATAATCAAATGCATTTCTGAGAATTTGGGGATGGAGACAGAGGCTTTCTCCTGCTGAATTTGAACTCAAAAGGATGAGGGCTGCTACCTTGAGGATAGTAAGTCACTCCTATGGAGAAAATGGGTCCAAGATATGGAGAAGAGAAGGCAGGTCCTGGAGAAATAGTTCGTTTCAGCTTTACTTGTTATAGTAACTAGACAGGCCCAAGTATACATGTTAAATACATTTATTAACTGTGTGTATGTGTGAGGTGTGTGTGATTCCATCGTGTGATTGACCAATTAAATGCTTATCACCTCCAATCTCCTCCCACATAGGGGTCTCGGGTTCTGGAATCTGGGCTCAGCATTGGAGATGATTCACAAGTCAGAACTCAAGGCTAAAGACTTCACTTAAAAGCCAAGCAGAAAATACAACAGAGGCGAGGATGAAGCCAAGAGGCAGGAAATGGGAGGGAAGCCACAGAACCACACTGGAGATAGAAGGCCACAGCCTGTGGGCTTGAGGGCTGAGGTTGGTGCCTGCAGAGAGGCTCTGAGCTGCAGGACTCTGGGTGAGGTCTCTTTTATAGGGAACTCTGGCCTCTGCCATGGGTGAGGGTGAAACCATGAGGCGTGCCAAGCCAGGAGGACATAGCAGGCGGTTGTGCTGCTCTCTCAGGCATAATAAGGCAAAGACACAAACTACAGATGGACATTTGTTTTGGTTGTAAACTGCAGCTTACAATGTGTGTATGTATGTGTGCGTGTGTGTGTGTGCGTGAGATTATTTATTTTCCCGACAGAAGCAGTCATCTCAAATCACCTCTTGAGACTGGGCAGCTATTATGCATGTCACAGATGACCTCCTCTTAGGACAGAGGACTTCATTTTGACTTGAGGCAAGAGCTATTTAAATTTTATTAGGGAGGCAGGCCAACCACCCTATTAGACCTTTAGGTGATTAAAAGAAAATCATCCTATAAAATGTTCCTATATATAGGTGTTAAATGACCGTGGCTTCTTGATGAATTTAAAATATCCAATAAGCGAGAAAGCGTAACAGTAACGATTTATCTGAATCAAACTAAACCCTTGAACCCGATGTGATGGAATACCACAGGATTCCTGTTCTTCCAATGTATGAGCAGTTCCTTTCCTTTCCCCTCCTCCAAAACACAGTTGCTTCAGCACATTCTGAAATCCATGTTCCTGTGATTGTTTTTGTCTTGCTTCAGTAATTCTGGAGCATTTATCCATATAATAGCATGGTCTTCCGCTCCACTGCTCAGATAGCCCTTGCGCCTCAATGAATTTGCTTGATGGGCTGCAGACAAAATGCTGCTCAGTATATTTTATGTATTTAAATGAATATTTATAGCTAACAAAGGAGGCAGACATTTTTAGAAAGATATAATCATTTTGAGGCAAATGGCTAATTACATTCTTAGCATATCTAATAACTTACATTCTGTACACCCATTTGCCTTATAGGATGGGATGTTGTGCCCTATTTGAATAAGTAGTGCACATGGAGATATTGGTTTATTAACAAAACAAAACATATCCTAAAATAGGATTTTAAGCTACTATCTTGGGTTAGTTATTCTGCAATCGTCATTCTCACATGCAAAGATGTAGGTAAAGATATTCTGAATGAAAAGTTTTGATTGAGGAAAATTAGACCAAAAAACTATATCAAAAGGATGCCTGCGTTTATAGTATAGATTCATCCAGATTCATTGTGGAATATGATATAGTTGCTAAAAACAAATGAAATAGATCTGAATTCTTCCTGCTGACCAGGAAGAATTTCTGAAAACAAAGGGAAGTTCAATTTAGGTATATAAGATGTAAATCCATTTTTATTAAAATATTGCTATAAAAATAATGTATTAAATATTTATTTTTATAAGATGATGGAGGAAACTGTACCACATTCTTGTTACAAATGAGGATAATGGGTTACTGCCTCTTTTCTAGAAATATTTCCATATAATTTTACTTTGGAATTTATTCTATAATGAGAAAAAGTAAGTTTATGTTTTCTTTCATCTTAGTGTATATAGAAATAATTCTGGCCTAACATAGAATACATGGCCACCAAAAAATGAGCTATATGGTAAAATGAAGCAATTTCTATTGATGTTCATTGAAGAAAGGAATAGTAGACCTTTTGCCATGGTAGAAATTTTTGAATTTCTGGCCTGGCAGGTAACTTAGTAACAGCAAAACCAACTCATCATTTTGAAGATGATGAAAATGAAAGATTGGCAGGGTTAATTTCTTTCCTGGTCGTATGCAGAGAAGTGAGGTTGAAACTCTCCCCAGTGCTCTTTCCAGTTTAAGATTTAATAACACCAACGTTTGAAATATTTCCATCATTGCATTTGAAACCTAAATAATTCTTTAGTTAATTAGCTTAAGAATCCTGTGTCTTCATGACTTATATTTTGTTACTGTATTATACAATTCCAGCTTTACATATGATGGGAAATGAATTAATCATGACCCTTCTTTGCCGCCCAATGAGGCAGGGAGCCCTTTATTTTCCAGATGAAGGAACTTGGCACCAAGAAGGTAAGTGGTGTGCCCAGGGTCCCATTTTGGGTCAGTGGCAATGTTTTTCACCATCAAATCTGGATTGAAGAGTTTTATTTTGGATGCAGTCTATCCTTCCACATTAAAAACGAGTCCTAAGGGTCCATAACGCTTCCTATCAACTCACAGATTCTGGTATTTTGGGACTCCTGAGATTCAATTTTTGTAATAAAAAATGGAGACAAAGTGACACATTTAGAAAAATAGATATATAAAGGCAGGGATATTAAAGGGATAATTAATCTCTTGCCATTGAACCTAGATTTACATATCTGTGAAGAATGTAGTGCTCATAAAATGCCTGTACATAAACCATCTATTCCTGTTTTCCACGAGACCAACACAGAAGTTCTTTTTGTCTCCTTTGTTCCTATGAATATGCGCATAGTGCCCGGGTTTTAGATTTGTCTATTTCAGATTCGTAAGATGTAGCAATTAATTTGTTTTTATTGGATGATTCTGAACATAAGACTATTTCAATGATGTGTTCAAAATCTAAATTAAATCCTCCATTAATTCCGTGGGAAAAAGTCAGATAAGGTGAATCACAGTATCCAGACTCTCCTGAGATACTCACACCCTTGATGAACCTACAGGGACTCTCAGTTCATCAAGGGCACTTGTGAGAATTCACAAAAAGGCTTTTTCTCCCTTTCCTTAGGTCTCTTGAGGAATTCTGTTTATACATGCAATTAAATTTTGGTCATGTGCTTCCTTATGAGAAACACATATTTATACTAAAAATGATTCCTTGGTGGTGGGATGAACTGAATCCCTCACCCCCTCTACCAAGGCAGAAACTTGGTGATCCGGGAGTTGGCATGAACTTTATACCAGTCATTTTATGATACCAGTCATACTCTGTCTCCAGGAGTTTATATTAATTTCTGAGAAATATGAGCCAAACCAGGAAAACAGCAAGGGAAGTACACCTTCATGATAGTATAACCAGAGGAAGCTATTTGGGTGCTGGATTGGGCTTGGGTTTATAAGATCAGTCCTGTGAGTTTCTCGTGGTTTGAGTGTGGGTAGAGAAGGCAATCCTGAGATACTCCAAACCAGGCGTTTGGTTTCCAGAAGATGACATACTTGGAATGGAGAACAGTAGAGTTTGTATCTGGGTTCCTTAGGAAGAACTGTCTCTCCCATCCCACCTCCTTTCCCCTTGTAGTAATGTGGGTGGAAAGATGTGAGCTGAGTTCAATCCCAAATCTCCCCCCAAACCCCAGGAGGAGGCTTTCTTGCAGACCGAGCCCATGGAAGCCTCCATTGGGATCAGCTGCATCCAAAGGCAGATGAGTAGAGAGAAAATGGAATGAGCTGGAATCTCTGTCATTCTGTGGGGGGTGGCAGGGTGGGAGTTACTTGAGTATGTCCTGAGGGAGGGTCAGGACATTCATAAGGGAGGCTTAAAGAGGATACTGTAGAAGAAGCTGGAAGGGGACTTGGGGAGCAAGGAGAAGTTGAGCATGAGGAAGAATTCAGGAAGTATGTGTGTAAGAGTGAAGGCAGGGAATACTCTCCAAAGACTTTTTGCACTGCCTTTTGTCAGGGGCTGTAATGGGAAAGGGTCTAGGCAGAGAAACCAGCATGAACCAATATACAAAGTATACAAAAGAGATAGGACAACAGCTTGTGGTGATGGCTGGAAAGATGGGGAGTGGTTTAAGAGAATGACCACAAAGGTAAATTGAGACAGATTGTGAAACTTGCTTGACATCTGTTCTTGGAAAATAGATTCAGTTAGAACCATTTAGAGTGAAATCATCTACCTTTTAGCCAGTATTACCTAACACATCATTATTAAAATATGTCATCAAATAGTAAATGCAGGTAGAGAGGAGGACACGTTTTTCTTTTAGTGAGACTTGCTCTGCTAGAATAATATTGTTCACATAGAGTTTTCTATGATTGTTTTGGCACTAGTTGTCTACACTCAGTAGAAGTGGTTAGCTTCATTGTTACCTGTTTTACAGGTGATAACATGGAGACCCGGAAGAGCTCTAGCATTTCCAAAACCACAGGGAAAATTAATGATGAAACTAGACCAAAATCCAAGATACCTCAGCTTCAGTCTCATATCCTTTCCTGTGCACCTGCTCTTGTCTAATATTACTTTAGTCAGAATCCTTTCTCTAGGAAATATTTCTCTCCTCCCCCACTATTTTCACAAACATGGAAGGAAGATGTAAATCATTTGTGTGACGGGGTCATCTGGTACTAAAAAAAAAAAAAAGACTTTGGATAATTTCCTCATCTCTGCTGTTCTCAGTAGGATGCATCTCCGCTCTCTCCTTTCCACTCCCGCTCTCCTCTCACCTGCCAGCACGCGGGTCAACCCTCTTCTTGATAGAGAAGTGCTGAACCTAGCTTAATCATGTAGTTTTATAAGGTCTAAATTAGATTTAATTTATCCTTCAGAGAAAAAAAAATAATCACAGAAGAGTATTTCTTTTCATTTGGGGCATAGCTTGTCACATTTGTCACATCCAGCTCAAGAAGCACTCACTGAAATTATTTATCATCCTATCTGTGCCCTGCAAAAAAAATTAGACATTGTTTTGAAACACCATTGAGTTTGATCTTTCTTTTTTGGTGGAGAGTTGTCATTAATTTATGCAATTGTCAGGATTAGCAATCAAGCTACTTCAGGTTTGAATGTGCACTCTGTCGAGTGAATTCTTTTTGGGTATCATAAAGGTGCAAGATTTAGAAATATGTAATGACAGAGATGATTTGCTCTTCTATTTATTTTCTTTCTTTCAAGGGGATTTGTTGTTTTACAAAGGAAGACTGCAGTGCAATCTATTCCATTCCATTTAGATGGTAGCCTCCCTTTGCCCGACACATCAATTTGAAAGGATCCAGATTCCCTTCCCCCCATACGTGCATAAACCTTTCAAGCTCAGAGATTCTAGCAGACAACTAACAAAGCCTTGACTTTCCTGAACATGATGCTATAATTAAGGAGATGTGGACTTTGGAGGTAATCATTAGTTCTTCCGCATGTATATCTAGCCTGGGATTTTGCTGCCTACTATATTTCCTTCTTAATGACAATGTTGGGAGGCTTTCATGTAATTGAAATTGGTCTCTTTGAACAACTGATGTGTTAAGTGATCATGTAATCTCATGATGAGCTAGTAATGGAGATATGAAGAGATTTCATATACTGGCACAAAGTGGAAATAAATAGACAGTAAATTTCTGTACCACTCTGTAAGTTTATGCTGTGTAATTAAAGTGGCTAGGTATTATCCGCTGATGCAGACATTTAGAAAGGAACTTCTAGATTATTTTCAGTAGGACTTCAAGGGATTGCAATCGTATTCCATCTCGGAGGGAAGGACCAGGTGTATGTACTTACATCTATGCTGGAAGTGGAAGTGTGAAGCATATTGTTGAGCTATTTCTGCAACAATGTTGCATGTTGAGCATTGCCAAGACTTTGGGTCTAGAGGTCTGGTGTACTTCAGCTGAGGCTGGACTCTGGGCTCCAGGATTCAGGCTGTGGTGCAAGTTGAGTATGGGTCATCTGACACGAGTTTCTCATCCTACTTGGACCAGCAACTATTCAGAGCCTGCCCTTCATGTGGAAAATCACAGGAATATAAGACAGCAAATGGAAACAGCCAACACTGCTGGAGGCCTCAGCCCCGAACTCTCTCACTGTCTCTTGCACACACAATCCACTGGCAAGTTGCATGGCCAAGATCAACACAACTGTAGGAAGGCACGAATTCTAAGTCACATAGCAAAAAAGGCATGGACGCATAGAATTATATTACATACGGGGCATCCTAAAGGTCACCATCCAGGCATACATACAGAGGGAAAATAGGAAATCGTAGCTAAGGGTACCTTTATTTACAAGATATTCATCATAAAATTTTACAAATTATTTACATCTATGTGTTGATATATAAATATAAAACTATTAAAAGTATCTGAGTTTGTTAATTCTCTATATATGAGGTCTTACAATTAAGTTCATGAACCTGCCTCTCTGTGCTTACCTTGGCAGTACTGTACAAACGTCTAGGTAAGGTTTCATTACCTTGGTACATCAGAATCTCACAGATATGTTCATGTCAAAATGTGGCAGCATCTTGCTGAGTGGTGTTCATTATTGTTGTTGCATTTTTTGTGTGCCATTGCAAGAATGTGGGAGCTTGAATTAGAGCAACCAACAAATGTTAAATTTCTTGTTAAACTTAGCAAGAGTGGAAGTGAAATCAGGGACATGTTAGTCCAAGTTTAAGGGGATGGTGCCATGAAGAAAACTGCAGTGTACAAATGGACTAAGTGTTTTTCTGTTTTTCTGAGGGGAGAGGAAGCATCACTGATGAAGAGAGGTCAGAGTGGCCAGTAATGAGAATTGATGAAACCATTGCAAAAATTTTTCAAATTGTGTGTCAAACCTGTCAGCTGACTGTAAGAATCACAGCAGACCTAGTAAACAGAGAAACAGGGAAATCTTAACTAAAAATCTTTTTTTTTTTTTTTTGTAGAGACAAAGTCTCACTTTACCGCCCTCGGTAGAGTGCCATGACGTCACACGGCTCACAGCAACCTCCAAGCTTTTGGGCTTACGCGATTCTCTTGCCTCAGCCTCCCGAGCAGCTGGGACTACAGGCGCCGCCACAACGCCTGGCTATTTTTTGGTTGCAGCTGTGGCTGAGGCTGGGTTTGAACCTGCTACCCTCGGTATATGGGGCTGGCGCCCAACTCACTGAACCACAGGCGCCACCCATTAACCAAAAATCTTGGCATGAGAAAGGTGTGGCTTTTGTATCACGACAATGTGCCAGCTCATACAGCGCTGTCAGTAAGGGAGTTTAGTAAAGAAATAACTGTAGTGGAACACCCTCCCTACTCACCTGATTTTCTTTACCTGAAGGTAAAGGAAATATTGAAAGGAAAACGTTTTCATGACATTTAGGACATTAAGAGTAATATGATGATAGCTCTTATGGCCATTCCAGAGAGTTCCAAAATTGCTTTGGAGGGTGGACTGGCATGGGTACAAAGCTTCTCAAGGTGTGTGTGGTGGGTACTTCAAAGGTGACCATAGTGATATTCAGCAATGAGGTATGTAGCACTTTTTCTAGGATGAGTTTGTGAACTTAATTGTCAGACCTCTGCCTTTGGGATACCCTGTGTAATAACTGAGAATCATGATTTAAGCTATCTCAAGGCCAATAGTCTTTATCCCTGCAAGCTCCTCAGGAGGGTCTCATGGTTCTCATCCTTGAGAAGTATCAGATCATATTTTGTCTATTTTTATAGTCTCTTTACTCTCAAATTCTCAGTACAACAATGATGTCGAATCATTAATGTTGCTTTCACTTCAAATGAAGAAGACAAAATGGGCCGTGAGAGGGGTGTCTGCTTTCTGGAAGGTCCTGTTTGTTTCCTGGGGGTTTGTTCACAGACATATCATTAGGGCAGAAGAAATGTTTAGATTTTTGATTTAGTTACTGAATATGTTTTAGAAAATATACAGGTGTCTTTTTGTTGTAGAAGAGCTGGCATATCGGTGAGCCCTCTCTGTCACAGGCAGGAGGGAGAGGTGCTACCTCCTCTCCCATCCTCTCCTCCCCCACCCCCTCCTCTCCCACCACCTTCCACACTCTTCTTATTCCTGGATATCTGGCCAGTTGGTATGGGGCTACTGCAGGTGAAAGCTGGGGCCTAGCAATACCCAAAGCCAGTGTGCGTCCTTGGAAAAGCTACTCTCAATTTTCATTTTGTATAAGTCTGGAGTTGTGTTCAATTCTGCAGGAAATAATTTAGTTATAGGATGTGTTTAACATTAAATTCGAATATGAGAATGTACAGTATTTTGCTTCCAGACACACTTCAAAGTTCCCATCCTTTAGCATGTGTTTCCATATACATTATAAAGAAAAAGAAAAGGGTTTTTAATAATGTCTCTAGGTCTTCCTTGTTTGCTTATGTGTGTGGCCCTGTTAAACCTTACTGATCTCTTTGTTCCATATACTCAATTTCTCTTATTTTTGTTTTACATTGTCTGATGGCAATGTGTGTTTTTATGGAGCAGACTCTTTGAAATAGAACTGTCTGCTAACTCTTGAAAACACGGTCATTGAGTTTGTACATGAGCTTCCATTCTGGTGATCTGTCTCAAAATTTAAGCTCTGAGAAGAGAGCTTTAATCCACTTTCTTAATCTCAATACCCAAATTAAATGGAGGCACTTCAAAAATCTTTTGGATTCTAGAGTAATTTTGATTGAAATACCAGGAGATAGAGATGGAGAAATTAAGGCAGCAAGGTTTGGTCCCTCGGCTCAGTCCCTTGCACTGGGTTTGCATCCTAAGGAATAAAAGACCATTTCTGCAGCACGAGAGAAAGTTGTTCTCTCAAGAGAGAGATGGCGGCAGTGTCATTCACTGTCGGGGAGCCACCCTCAGATACCTTTGCTGACACCTAACATACCAATGACTGCCAAAGAACCAATGGAACATGTTTTTGGACCTCATGCAAGATATCTGTGAGATGTCAGTATTGGGGGAGATTTAGTATACGTGTGTGTAGGGAGACTAAAGTGTTCCAGAAAAATAGAGCTAGAAACCAGCAATTTTTTGCTTACTGATATTTTTAGAATTTTTTTACCCACAAACGGGTGAAAACCAAGCCAACACAAGGCCACTCATAAATGGACAGATGTATTTGGCCAAATGGATATGTTTAATATCAACTGCTGAGCTTCTTTGCCTCATACAAATAATTCTCCAAGCAGCGTTAGGTTGAAGTGTCCAGTTGCCTGTGAAAGCAACTCCATGCCCCCCTCCTCTGCCTTACCACCCGTGCAGTTCTTGGTTTTGGTGAATTCCAATCTACTTCCATCCCATGTCTTGCTCTCCTTGCTGATACAGGCTGTTTTGGAGATGATGAGTCTAGTACTTACCTCGTTCTTTGCTATTTCCCTGAAACACTGTCATCAGACCCAGGAATAAGGGTTTGATTTTTGTCCATTGGAGCTAAGAGTTTTGTGGGATCATTCCTTTCGTTGATGTGCTATGTTCCGAACCTAATACTTTGTGTGCAGTGATCTGAGGCATTGCCTTAGAGTCTGGCCAGCTTCCTGATTTAGGAAACGTACATTGGCCACAATACTTGAAGCAGCCCTATAAGAACATATGAGGTACAGTTCTAATATGTCCTAGCATTTTGGAATGAGGTACTTTGGAGTATTTTATGCCATAGACATCATGGGAAGCCACATTTCAAATGCATTTCAATTACTGAATTATACTTGTGCAATATAAATTTTGTAACATCTTGCCCACAGATTAGGCTGAATTTTTCGACTGTCTTCAAATCATGCAAAAAGGATAAGCCTGCTGCCTGCAGGTTTTTAAAGAAAGTTATAGGAAATGTACTTTGTAAGTAGCATCAATGCTAAAAGAGTTATTCTGGAAGAATAAAACGTTCTCAAGGTTTTCTTAAGTGCTCCTTGAGACAATGGCACCTCAGTGATTGAGATTTGAACTCCTGTGTTCTGCTTAATATTGACAAGGTTATTCTAAGGGCTTTGAGCTCTCAAACATGAGCAGCATTTCATTACCCCAGATTTTAACAGAACTTTTGAAATGCTAGCGGTTTGCCTACTGCTCTCAAGCTTGGTGAAATATAGTCTGGTCCATCAGGTCAGAGGAATGTGGCCCATCCTGAATGTGAAGTGCTAAATCTTTACAGCCTGAGCATTTGAAGTGGCCTTTCTGTTTTTAATTAGTGGATGCTTTTTCTACCTGGGACTGACTTGATAGACAATTTGCCTGACTCCTAAGGGGGCCTGGGTGAGCCATTATCAATCACAGTGTGTTAGAAATGAAAGATTGAAGAAAAGATGATTAAAGCCCCAGCGGCTGCCTTCACAAATGAACTTCATGAGAAAAAGCAGTTTTAGTGTAAATGTGGCAAATCTTCATATTGGAGCTTGATGAAATTAAAGGCAATACCGGGTAATATAAACCATTGTTGAATCTTTCTTTTATTAAAACTGGGCTAAAACAAGGAGTAGAAATTTGTCAGGTGCAGTAATTACTTCGGTACTCTACTGATGAAAGCTGTCTTGGGCAAAGCCCTTCTCTCATCCATTTTCCGTTTCCTCTGAGTTCTGCTTTCAGCTGCCAGAGAAGAATAAATACAAGATGAGGTGAGGGCGACTTCACAGCCTATCTATTTATGGATTAAATCTTTCTAAGGGCAACATAGGTGGTTATTTTTCTCACATTTTCAGTTGCCCTGAATTACTACCTTGAGAAAATTTCAAGATTACCTGACCCTTAGGAGAACATAGAAACATACATGTTGGTGACCATAGAAACAAGAAAAAAAAAAAAAAAACTGGCGAGATGGCACTGGTTGCAAGCGAAAATAATTTAACCCAGGTATTGCAGCTGGGGTAGGAGAAAGGAGGAGGCTACTGGGATATTGATAAAAGGATACAAGAAACTGGGAAGGGAGAAATGACAAATCTCTTAGGTCATCACTACTTGGAGTGTGTGGTCTTTGAAGAACCATAGCCCATGTGTTAGAAATGCAGGATCCCAGGCCCCAGCTTCTGAAATTTAATGAGATCCCCCAGGGGAGTTACACGAACATTAGCGTTTAAGAAGCTTTAGGGGTTGGTGCAGTGGCTCACAACTGTAATCCTAACACTCTGGGAGGGTGAGGTGGGTGGAGTGCTTGAGCTTAGGAGTTGAGACCAGCCTGAGCAAGAATGAGACCTCATCTCTCAAAATAATAGCCAGATGTTGTGGTGGGTGCCTGTAGTCCCAGCTATTTGGGAGGCTCAGGCAAGAGGATCACTTTGAGCCTAAGAGTTTGAGGTTGCTGTGAGCTATGTATGAGCATCCCCACAGCACTCTACTGGGGGCAAGAAAGTGAGACTCTGCCTCAAAAAAAAAAAAGCAGCTCTGGTCTATAGACAGCCTTTAAATGGGGTGATACTAAAGCCAGGAAGACTCATAAAATTCAAAGGATATTAACAGGTTCTCAGTAGGCATTTTCACAGGCCATGCGACATTTAAGGCTGGCATTACACATTCAATGCTGGTAAAAACAAAAATAAATAGCCAGAACAATAGAAATCCATGCAAACTTTTCAAGCTAAGCTAAGACTGAATTTCTTTAAAGGAGAGAGTTTGGTTGACAGAAGTGGCACCCAGGATAAAGATCTGCTTCTAATCACTTTACTAATCGTTCTAAAAAAAGCCTAGTGAGGACCCAGACCTTGGTTAGCTGTGTTAATTCTTGGTAATTGACTGCATATCCTTATTTATTCACATGTGTACTTCAATCGACTCTTTCATAAATTCTACATAATTCATCCATAACTGGGATCTGCTTCTTCACAAACTTGGGCTCATTTGCTAGCTCCACTTTTATGTACTGTGAGACTATGACAATCCATTTATTAGCCTCCCCTGCCTCAGTTTCTTCAGCTATAAATTGGGTATAACAGTAGTACTTACAGGGTTGTTTGAGAATTAAGTGAAGTAGTAGGTGTTATTTGCTTTAAAGACTGCCTGACACATAGTTAGGGCTTAGTAATTATTAGCTGCGATCATTGTTTATAAAACCCTAGACTAAAAGTTATCTATTCAGGTATTTTAAGGAGAGGAGGCTGCATCAGGAGAAATTAACCAGCATTTGCAGTCACTCTGCTGGTACCCAGAGAAGACAGATTACGTCAGGCAGGTGTATTATTTTTAGGTGCTCCACACCTTAAATATGGGCAAGTCATAAATGAACTTAAATATATTTTCATAGAGCCAAGAAATGAACTCTTTGGAAATAGAAAATCCATTACTTATCTTTGCTTCCAGAAATCTCATCCATTTTCTTGGATCCTTTTATTCTCACTGACTTTAAGAGCCAAGTCCACATTAGTCTTTCCCAGATAAATAGTAACAGTCAAAGTAGTGTGGCTAAATTTCATCCTTTAAAATTCGAATGAGGAATTGAAATTAATTTGCCGTTTTATTGTGCAATGTGACAGGAATAGAATTCCACGTGACAAGGATGCTAGAATACAATTAAGATATCGTAAAATCATAATCGTGGGATCATCTGGAATTCCTTAAGAATGAAAGTTTATTCTTAAAAGCACCTACAACAAAAAAATGTTTTTCCCCAGATCACTTTGCAGTGGTTTTTAATGTGCATTTTGAGGACTTCCCTTCTTCTCCTCTTCTTAATTGTCCTCCTCTTTCCATGTCTTCTCCTTTCTTGAATGGCATTTCTGCAAGGAAATGTCATTATAGTACAATTTGTCATAGTACTGCAAGGAAATGTCATTATAGTACAATTTGTCATCATTTGCACTGCCAATGATGGCAGTGCATTTCAATACTTTTCCTTGAGGAGGCATAATAAATATGTAAAATAAACGACTTTGACTCAGGTTATGGCCTGAATATCTGAAAACCTTTTTCTTGCCATGATTCTGCTCTGACATTGCAGTTTTGTTTTAAAGCAAGCCCATTTCCCACCTCTAGGCCTCAGCATCCTAATGGTGAAACCTGGCCTACAATATAAAATCACGTATCCAAACAATCTAAAAATTTTAGATCTCAATGATTAGGGTCCTGCAAAAAAAAAAAAAAAAAAAAGAATTGTGAAAAGCATTTCTAACCTATTACTTTAGTTTCACCTGGTTTGAGAGGATGGGGTGAACCACCATGAGGCTGCCCCAGGTAGGGCTACAAGTCTTTCCTTTAATATAATAACTTTTTTTGCATGAATATCATTCCTGAGAATAATTTCGTTTCCTGTTTTCCTTCAGCCTGAGGCCATTGTTAGTCAACCTGTTTGTAACATAGATTATTATTTGCAAAAGTGATTCTCCTGCATCTGCTCTCTGTATCGTTGGAGCTGTTGTTGGAAATCTGTACAAAATTGGCAGAAAGGCGTCCTTGGTTTGCTCATGCATCACACCCATAGCTGCTTGGCCCGTGTGGCCCAGGTTTGGCAAGATAGACATGGTGAAGGCATGATGGAAGTCCTGAACCGGCAGGGATTACTGAGATTGAATTCCTGAACAGCCCCTTTGCTGCCTTCCAGGCACACTTCTTTGACTTTTTTTTCTGTTTTGTTTCTGTCTTCCATAAATAATCTGCAAAGTGGACAATTGGCAGTCAGAAAATCAATTGGCCCTTATATCTTCTCTAATTAATTTCTCATTGTCGAGCACTCACAAGGCGTTTGTAGGAAATAAACGAACTCTTCCACCTGTCATGGTGCTTTTGATAGATAACCAAACAGGGAACTGGCTCAGGGTGGAGCAAACAGCCCGAATTCTGTAACCCAGGACACTCTCTGGGCTTGCTCTTGTCTTGACTTCTATATCACTGGAGGACAATGTTTCCCCAACTAACAAATTATTCATGTAACTAATAATCAGAGATAAATGTATTATCTTTGTTTACTCTCTATTCTTTTTTATTACATTTTAGTGTTGGCTACAAAAACAAACTGAGGGCATTATAGATAAATAGAAGATAGGGATGGCGAAGTGAAAAGAAAGATTATAAAGCATGTGAACATTCTCAAGGCTTTGAAATATGCATAGGAGGAACAGTAGGCACATATTAGATGCCTCCAAATATTTAATGATTGAGTATTATCCTTATTAATAATTTTTATTGATAATTAATTAATATTGTTAATAAAACCAATAATTTTATTAAGACTTATTAATAAAAATAATAATATTAATAAAAATATTATTAATAAAATTAATAATTTTTTAAATAATTATCCTTATTAAGAATTTTTTATTAATAATGACAATGAAAATGTAATTGCCTTACATTTGCCTATGCTGTTTAATTCTTTTCTATTTTTGTTATTTAAAAAGAAATACATTTTTCTTACACAATGTTGGAAGGCCTAATGTGGCCCTACACGAATACCCGCCCTTCCCCTCCTAAGACAAAGGAGATAAAGGATCAGGTTATCCCCCTCCACCAGAAGCTGGTGACAAACACGCTAACTTTCCATTCTGGGCAAGCTATAGAATTTGCCCACCACGTACAGCCCCATATAAAAGGGGATTCTAACTGTCCCCAGGTGCAGGCACCATCTTAGCATTAGCCTGGTGGGTCCCTGTCTCTTTTCATAAAGCTGACCTAAACTTCTCGGCTCCTTTGCAGTCTCGTCTCTGGACACCACCACTTATACCTTTCACACACATATGAAAGTGGCAAAAATGAAAGAGCCTGAAAATCCCAAGTGCTGATGAGCGTGTATAGCAACTAGAACTCTTATCCATTGCTGATGGAAATGCAAAATTGTAGAGCGACTCTGAAAAAGAGTCTAGCAGTTTCATATAAAGATCAGTATACACTTTGCCAATACCCAACAAACACACTTTTAGATACTTACTCAAGAGAAATGAAAATTTATGTTCCTACAAAAACCTGACACAAATATTTACAGCAGCTCTATTCATAATCATTCCAAACTAGAAACAGTCCCAATGTCCTTCCATGGGCAAGTAGGTAAAGAAACTGGCATACCCATGGAATACTAGTTGATGCACACAACTACTTGGATAAATCCCAGTGGCATTATTCTGAGTGACGGAAATCAATGTAAAGGACAACATATTGCATGACATTCTCAAGAAGTCTTACATTTGCCAGGAGTTCAGGGTGGGGGGAGTGCAAGGAGTTTTTAGCACATAATGATGTTATTCCGTATCCTGATTATGCTGGTTTTGTAATTCATGGAATTGCACAGCTAAATAAAAAAGCCAATTTTATGGTGTGATAATTTAAAAACAAAATGAACAAGAATACATTGTTATTAAAGATGTTAAACAATAGGGAAATGTAAAAGTAAAATGCAAAGCCTTCACCATCCTCCAACATCCCCAGGCAGTCAGACTTGGTGCAGATCCTTTCAGAGTTCTCTCTGCCCTGGTGAAAGGATAAGAGTCATCTCAGACCTGGGAAATTGACAGAGGGTCATCTGAGTCATTGGTGTCTCAGACCCTCCACTTATTCATCCTAGCTCTGTGAACTTGGGCAAATTACTTAACCTCTCTGTGTCTCCATTTCCTTCTGTATAAAAAAGGTGTTCATGGTAGAGTGATAGGCTTTTATTCCGTGAGCACTGTGTAAATGCTTGCCTTTTACCCCACAAATATGTATTACATGCACACATAAAATAGACTTGTATTGTTTTCATAGTTTTGATGGTGACTTTTTTCATTTGACATTACATTAACATCTTAATGCCAACACATAAAGATCTTTACTACTATTCATGGCAAAGGCTGCATAGTTGTCCATTCATGTCTATGAATGATAATGTGTATTAGACGTTACACACAACCTATGCATTTAATAAATGTAATGTTAAATTAGGTAGCCTAGGTAATGCATCATCGACATATAATATATATTTAATAAAGTTCTTATTGAGGAGAGTACCCTTTTTAACTTAAACTAATTTTTTAATTATTTGCTTTAGATAATTTTGTCCACAGATCTAATCTCAAGGTACTTTCTATCTTCTAGAATTTGTTCAAACTTCATGTTGTATTGCTGGTGCCTTTTTTTTTTTCCTTCTCAGTCTCTTCCTCCTCTTTTTTCCTTCTTTTAAAAATCTTTTCCAGGAGTCCGATGGGCTTTTGGGATGCAGACGTTTGTGGTCCGTCTGCCATCTCGTTCGGTGTGCTCTTACTGTCTCCTGAGGTCCTCGCTTAAAAAGGAGTCAGGGGAGATATTCAGGCAGAGGGGTATCATTGGGGAGGAAAACTCAAGCCTGGAAATTTGGGTGTTAATTCTGCGTAGCCATCGGTTAGCTGGGTGGGGATGGGAATCCACTCTGCATTGTCTAGTTCTCAGTTTCCTTAGCTGGAAAGTAACAGGGTGAGACAAGAAAGATGACAATTCTACACTCCCTCCAGTTACATGTGAGGAAATGGGGGGTTCGCAGGAGGGTCAGTGATCCACCAGAAAGTAAGGTGTGGAACTGAAGTTTGCGCTCCTGTCTTCAGGTTTCACGTGCCGGCTATACCAGGCAGACCTGAGTGATCCCATCTCCGAGGTGGGAGTGGGAGGAGGAGGAAGGTGCCAGGAGATGAGTCCCGCTGAGCACCGTTCCCTATCACAGCAGATGTGGGAATTCGCACCTCCACACAGGAGGCTGTCCCAAGGGTATTTGTCTTTGGGGCCTCCCGCCTCTGCACCCCTGTCCATAGAACTGTGTTGCAGGGGTCCTCAAACTGCGGCCCGCGGGGCCACATGAGGCAGTGTGATTGTATTTGTTCCCGTTTTGTTTTTTTACTTCAAAATAAGATATGTGCAGTGTGCATAGGAATTTGTTCATAGTTTTTTGTTTTTTTTTTTTAACTATAGTCTGGCCCTTCAATGGTCTGAGGGACAGTGAACTGGCCCCCTGTTTAAAAAGTTTGAGGACGCCTGACTCCTGCCCTGTCCCCTTCCCTGCAGGTGGGGTGGAGGCTCCTCTCTCCACCTGGCCCAGCACTGAGGAGGCAGCTGGGCAGATGGTAGTGCGGCTGTGCACAGTGGTCAGCCTCTGAGTGCTGAAGACCTGGGCTGTGCTTATTGGAGGTCACTCTGACGACACCCTTCTCCTGGCAGCCATGTACTCTCCCCTCCAGTCTTGTGCAAGCAAATGGCCTTGCAGGCAGCCTCCCCGGTACAGGCTAGGACACAGGTGTTAGGCCTATCTGTTTGCATATATTTCATTTATGTAAATCTTTCCAGAAGACCTTCCCCAGATTTCATTTTCTCCTTTCTTTTCCTAGAGTTTCTCTCAGTTTATTCTTTTTAGTCAACATTAGGATTATTTTAAAAACAAAGAACCCCCTACTCCTCCAGACACACCAGGTAAGCAAACAGAAAATCAAACCAACAAATGCATGTATCCTATAAACCCATTGAAAGTGCTTTCTCAGCACCATCCTAATTGGCTTCTGACTCAGAGACAGTCTGTTTATTTCTTATATGTTTCAGAATCAGCTATTTGTCCCCTGCCACACACTTTTCGCTTTCTCTGGAAACAAGCTTCTGAGATTTCAGTCTGTGTCTGTTCATTCCTTTTTGTGTACTCAGGCCTTGTCCTTCCTCCTCCCTTCTGCACCACGTGGCTGTGTCTGTTCCCATGAATCTTATGCAATTGTATGATCTGACCAATTTCATTGTGTCTCCAGACCAGTCATTATCAATGCTGGCTGCATGCTAGAATCACTTGGGGGATATAATTTGTTTCTAGTTGGGTCCTAGGTTTGCATGTATTTATTTATTTATTTGTTTGCTTATTTCGTTTATTCCTATTATTATTTTTTACTGCTGAGGATTCATTTAGGCTACAGAGAAACAGTTTTTACTGATTGAATTTTTTAGGTAAAGTTCTCTCTTATAATTGTGTCCCACCTCCAAGAGGTGTGTCACACACTGTGACTTCCCAGCCCTATCTCCACTTCCCTATCTTCCCTATCTCCACTCCCCCTTCCCCCACCCCCCACCATGTATTAGGTCATCAACTGTCCTCATATCAGAATTGAGTACATTGGATTCTTGCTTCTCCATGCTTGTGTTGCTTTACTAAGAATGGGTTGCAATTCTATCCAGGTTAATACAAAAGATGTAAAGTCTCGATCTTTTTTAGTGGCTGAATAATAGTCCATGGTGTACATATATCACAACTTGTTAATTCATTCCTGGGTTGATGGGCATTTAGGCTGTTTCCACAGTTCGGCAATTATAAATTAAGCTGTGATAAACAGTCTAGTGCAAATGTCCTTATTTAAAGGTACCCCAAATCACCTAGGGATAAAAGGAAATAAGAAATGGATATTGTTTATAAATGGGATCCTTTATCTAGCTAGTCTAACCTTTTTTTTTTTTTATTGAATCATAGCTGTGTACATTGATATGATCATGGGGCATCATTCACTAGCTTCACAGACCGTTTACCATGTTTCACATATACCCTTGTAAGATGCTAGTCTAACCTTTTCTTTCAGTAATTCTCAGAAAGGATATAGAAGGTTCCAGGTGGGTGGTGTTGGGTTTATTTAGGGTGTTTGATCTGGCAATGCTTTAGCACCCTGGGAATGTGTTGGCCCTCTCTATAGGCAATTTTAGGGGTCACAGGATGAATGTGAGGCAGAGCAAAGATTTTTGTTTTCTTTTTGTAAGTAGCTTTCTTGAGGTATAATTGATATACAAAAAGTGGCACATATGTAATGAATACAATTTGATGAGTTTGGACATAAGGCATACTTACACAGTTGGGAAATCATCACCATCATCAAAGTAATAGACAAATTCGTCACCTCCCAAAATTTCCTTGTGTTCTTTTTTGTTGGTGGTGAGAACATTTAGCATGAGATCTATCCTCTTAACAAGTTTTTAAATGCACAATACTGTGTTGCTAACTACAGGCGCTGTGTTGTACTGCAGATCTCTGGAATTTACTCATCTTGCATAACGAAAACTTTACACCAATTGAACAACATCCCTCATCACTCTTTCATTCATGATTCTAAAAACAGCAGATGGATTATGCAGGGTTTTTAGAATCCTCAATAAAATGAGAAGGAAAAAGGAAGCTCTAGGTTGCATAAATTTACATAGAAAAAAGATTTGCCTCCATCATTTGTATTATACATTACGGTGTACAGAGGGTGCCAACAAATGTATACACATTTTTTCTCACATTTTAAGAAAGGAAAAAAGAAAAGCTGCATTAAATTTGTAAGACTCAAGATTAGCCATATCACAAAATCCCAAGACCAGAGATGTTGGCATGGATGTGGAGAAAAGGGAACACTTTTGCACTGCTGGTGGGAATGCAAATTAATACATTCCTTTTGGAAAGATGTTTGGAGAACACTTAGAGATCTAAAAATAGATCTGCCATTCAATCCTATAATTCCTCTACTAGGCATATACCCAGAAGACCAAAAATCACATTATAACAAAGATATTTGTACCAGAATGTTTATTGCAGCCCTATTCATAATTGCTAAGTCATGGAAAAAGCCCAAGTGCTCATCGATCCACGAATGGATTAATAAATTGTGGTATATGTACATCATGGAATATTATGCAGCCTTAAAGAAAGATGGAGACTTTACCTCTTTCATGTTTACATGGATGGAGTTGGAACATAGTCTTCTTAAAGTATCTCGAGAATGGAAGAAAAAGTATCCAATGTACTCAGCCCTGCTATGAAACTAATTTATGGCTTTCACATGAAAGCTATAACCCAGTTACAACCTAAGAATAGGAGGAAGGGGGAAAGGGAGGGAAGGGAGGGGGGAGGTGGGCAGAGGAAGGAAGATTGGTGGGATTACATTTGTGGTGCATCTTACAAGGGTATATGTGAAACTTGGTAAATGTGGAATGTAAATGTCTTAGCACAATAACTAAGAAAATGCCAGGAAGGCTATGTTAACCAGTGTGATGAAAATGTGTCAAACGGTCTATGAAACTAATTTGTGGTGCCCCATGATCACATTAATGTACACAGCTATGATTTAATAAAAAAAATAAAATAAATAAATTTGTAAGACTCAAGTCACGTGTGACTTCTGCAATTACAAGAGGTGCTCAGTGTGACTTGTGTTCATCTTTTGTCATCAGCATATATCAAGTATTACCATTTTTACCAAAGCTTTTTTCCTTTCTTAAAATGTATATACATTTTTTTGCCACTCTCTGTACACAGTATCACTATTTGGAGTATTTATGGGTCTGGTGCTTTTGAAAATATACAGGGATACCCTGGCCATAAAGACACAAGTCATTTTGCATAGGTTATATGTTTAAACTCATGGGAAGAGAGTCATGCAACATCTTCCGCGTCCACCTTCTGCTGGGTGTTGAGAAAACTCTTTTCTCTTTGCCTAAGCACCTGTGTTGAATTTGGTAGCTGTGATGTTTGGACTGATTCAGCAGTAATTAATCTCCAGGCTAATTATGAGCTCTGTTGTCATTTTGCTAGATGTAATTAAACTGCATAGCTGGAGAAAGTTTGGAAACTATGGTTTCCAAGAAAACTCTTCCCTGGAACTTGGCAAGGAGCTTGGGAGTGACAACATAATCAGCCAATTAAACATAAGCTGGAAGCCGGATGTCCTTCAGGAGGAGTTTGCAGGAAGAAGACAAATGTGTGTTCACAAGAGGCCCTTGCTGCTTCACTGCTGCCTTTTTAGGGAGAGTTTGGCACATTCTAGAGGTTTTCTCTCATTGATCCCTTTGATAGCTTTTTAAAACAGAAAGAGGAACAAACTTTTTAGTCCATTTCAAACAGATGAGATGATTAACATTGTAAAGGTCAACTGTTTTATAAAGGGCATAGCAACCACTGGTCCCAAGAGATTTCAATGATGCATTTTCTTCCAGAATGTGCTTATCAGCACAGATTCTTGTAACGTTCCTATATATTCCTTAAATATATAATACGGCTATACCAGCATGAAAATAAGAACATGTTCTTTGGTGAAGAAATTCTTTAAGTCTTTGGGGTCAAGTTTCTGTTTCATTTTTCAGTTTAAGGTAAGGAGATGCAGACCAGAGGCCAACTGTAAGATAATGGTGTTGCTGAATCACACTTTCCTGGCCTGACCGAGAACATCTACTGTAGTTACAAAAGCATATATGGGTGGGTGTATGTGTTCCATGGGTCATACTCAAGAAGTCAGGATGATTTGGGGTGATACATGGACTGACACAGGTATTGTTTTAACCTGTTGGGTATTTTTCATGCTTAACTTTTCTTTACAGTAGAGACTTTCTACTAACAATAGTAGAAAGAAGGTCCTTTAGAGAAGAAATTTATTTTAGGAAAACTGTGAACCATCTAATACAAATTGTTAAATAAAAAATGATATGGTTGGTATGTGAGTAAAGCCCAAATGATGAAGTTGGCACTCGAATGATTAAAGTTTAAGAGAGAGGGCCTCTCTGCATTGTTACCTGCTCCTGTTAAGAGTTCTACCTGCCTGATTCCTTTGCCTCAACAGTAATTCATCTTGTGAAAGGTGGGTCAGGTAAGAAATCTAATGTGTGTATGCCACTGTTACTGCAATGAAGTAAAATAATGAAAACCTTACCCAGGCTCTTCCTAGTGTCTTCTAATTAATTTTATTTTATTAAATCATAGCTGTGTACATTAATGCAATCATGGGTTACAACGTGCTGGTTTTATATACAATTTGAAATATTTTCATCAAACTGGTTAACATAGCCTTCATGGCATTTTCTTAGTTATTGTGTTAAGACATTTATATTCTACATTTAGTAAGTTTCACACGTACCCTTGTAAGATGCACCGTAGGTGTGGTTCCACCAGTTACCCTCCCTCCATCTAGCCTCCCCCATCCCCTCCCCTCCCTTTCCCCATATTCTTAGGTTATAATTGGATTATAGCTTTCATATGAAAGCTATAAATTAGTTTCATAGTAGGGCTGAGTACATTGGATACTTTTTCTTCTATTCTTGAGATACTTTGCTGAGAAGAATATGTTCTAGCTCCATTCATGTAAACATGAAAGAGGTAAAGTCTCCATCTTTCTTTAAGGCTGCATAATATTCCATGGTGTACATATACCACAATTTATTAATCCATTCATGAGTCAATGGGCACTTGGGCTTTTTCCATGACTTAGCAATTATGAATTGGGCTGCAATAAGCATTCTGGTACAGATATCTTTGTTATAATGTGATTTTTGGTCTTCTGGCTATATACCTAGTAGAGGAATTATAGGATCAAATGGTAGGTCTATTTTTAGATCCAAACATCTTTCCAAAAGGAATATATTAGTTTGCATTCCCGCCAGCAGTGTAGAAGTGTTCCCTTTTCTCCACATCCCCACCAACATCTCATGGGGCAGAATCAACTAATTAATTTTTAGTGTCCAACTATTTGACTAACAAAAGCTTGGATCTTAGAAGCATAAGTTTTAATGCTAGTAATAACCACAGGTTATTCTTATCCCCTGGGAGGGTTTGTACTTTCCCTAGCTTGCCAAGGAACAAATAGCCATACTTATTCCCTTTTCTTCTTAACTGTGGACACAGCTGTAAATGGCCAGAGACCCAGGTTTTGTGCATTGACTTTGGCGTTAGGAAATTAGGGAGACGGTGAAGGGAAACAGACCAATACACACTTCTGAAGTGACTGATATACGAAAGGACATGGTTGATTCTCAAATGCCTTGTGCTAAGTGAAAGAAAACAAACTTAAAATGGCACAAACTCTTCTAATTATGTTTATACGAATTTCTGGACTAAGTACAACTGCAGGGACAGAAAACATACAAAAGTATGCAGAAGTATATGTAGGTGGGTGTATGTGTTCCATAGGTCATGCTCAGGAAGTCAGGATGATTTGGGGTTATATAAACGCACGTAGGTATTGTTTTAAACTGTTGGGTATTTTTCACGCTGAACTTTTGCTGCTAGGGACCAGTGGTTGACTTCAAAGGGACATACATAGAAAACTTTTCATGATGATGGACTTATTCCCTATCTTGGTTATGGCAATGGCTGTGTGACTATATCATCAAAACTTCTAGAACTGTACATGAGAAAGAGTGAATGTAACCGGCTGTAAATTATACCTCAATAAACCTGACTGAAAAAGAAATGTGTTCTTAGTGTTTCATAAGAAGAATTACAAGGGCCATGTGAAATAACAGTCAAACTAAAACGAAAGGCCAGCAAATACCCGCAAATCATTTCTGTGGGGAGGAGAAAGTCAGATTCAACCCTTGAACTGACTTATATTGATAGACACCCCCTCAATCTGTATGTGTAGAGTGGAATGTCAAGTGTATGCTTTTACACGGTTTCCATTCAATCTTTTTGTTTTTGTTCATGACTATATTACATTTCAGTCCTACCACTCCTTATAGTGGAAAAAATACATAGGTCATGGCAAAAAGTGGTTTCCCTGGTTGGGTGCGCCATATATTAAATCAGCAGATGGTCACTGGTGTAGTGGGTTTTCCATCTTTTTTATTTTTGGCACAATTAGCAAGTTCCTAGTTTTTTAGAGAGAACATATTCAGAATTATTTGGGAATGGCTAACTTGTTTGATAGTGTCATCGGGTACTAATAGAGGTTCATTTACAAGTGAAATAGAGTTTTGCAAGGTGAGCAAGTAGCCTCAATTGGGAGAGACAAGATAGACATGTGAGTACAATTGTGTGTGGTGGTGGGGGTGCAGCTTTCCCTGGAGGCTTGTAGCTGGGCTGATGGCTTCTTGAGACTTGCACTCATCCTCCGGTTTGGCGAAGTGAGAACTACCCAAAAGTTTTATTATTAAGAGTTGATTAAAAGTTGTTTAAATTAATATATTATAAATAGTCATTTAAGAAAAACATGTTGGCATGTTTTTAAGGTTCCTCTACCTTGAAAATACAATGTATTCATGTGTAATGCATTAAGTTTTTTCTTACTCATTGTTTTCACAGAACTAGTTTTTATTTCTTTTGAAGGATATGTATATTCTTGCCAATTCAGATTATTCTATGATTCAAATAAGAAGTAACCTTTCCTTGAGACTTGTTAGGCATTTTTTTGAATGTAATACAAAATATTCTGCTAAATATGTACTATTCATCTAGTTTCTATAATTGTTAAGTGTCGTGGTTCAAGCACTGATTTTCAAAATTTTCATCTAATTTACCCTTCTTCTCTTGTTTTCTTGTAATTGTAGTTAACTGTGCTCACTTCCTGATGCCTATGACACCATTTTCCTAGCAAAGAACGTGAAGCTTACTGGGGCAAGCCCTCAGGATTGTTTACTCATCACAGACTCAGGTGATTCTCCTCAAATATTGCCAATACTTAAGAACAGCTCCTTTTTGTTGAATTATTTCCAAAAGGCTTTGTAGGATACTACCTACTTCTGTGGCTTCATTTCACAATTATTCTTGGCTTTATTTCTCTTCACACGTTATATTTGTCATCATCTCATTTATCGCAGGCTTACTAATCAATACATTAATTAACTAACACTTGCTGGGCACTCTTTGTGGTTGGCGTGTGTCTTGCCTGGAAAGCCTTTCCCTTTCCTGTAGTAACTACACTTCGGTGTTCCTTTGGGGAATCTCCTTCCTGCAGTTCTCAATCGTGTGCTTTGGGTCCTCATCTGCTCTAGTGATGGGCACACAACTTAGACTGCCCAGAGTGTCTGTTCCTCTGGCCCCAGCCTATTGACTTGTAAGCTGATCAACACACAACCTAAAACAGGCCACTAAGAATGAGTTCTATGACCATCTACCAAGAGTGTTGAGAAGAAAAGCTCTCTTTCTGACAGTATTAGTAACCAAGTTCAATATCTTTTAGGGCTATTTAACTGTAATCTCACTATAAGAAAGTCTTTGGAGAATGAAGTCAATACAGAGAAAAACAGAGCCAAGGGGTGGAGAAAGAAATCCTTATGTCCTCCTTAGAAAATGTGATACAATTGGTCTGAAGCTGTATATCAGTATATTCTTACACAAGCCCACAATTTTTTACCTAAAGTTAGATTTTTGTCCCTTACTAAGGAAGACTCCTGACTAAAACACTCATTACATGCAGATTCTGGAAAATGCAAATTTCTGGCTTCCAAAAATTTATAATAAAGCAGAAAGTATAAAAGTTAATCATATCAAATTCATATTACTCTTCAAAACATGCTATTTTTCTCTCTGTCCTAGAATTTACTACTTTAGGTTGAGTTTATTTGTCTATATTTCTTTCTTCTGTGATAGATTACAGAGATGAGAGCCTGGACATCTATTTACCTTCTTATCCCTAAACATCTTGTACAAAACTTTGCATATAGAAAATGTTCAGGATGTCTTTATTAAGTTTACCCCAGAAGACAAGTAATACTACACAGGGATTTATGGAAAGTATAAAATGAGTAGGTTAGAGCACAAAGTCTTAGAGTTTGGGGGTTAAATGGCATTTTTGTCCTGTGGTCTGGGTCCTCCCTTAAATTGCTGCCACTAGGTGATTTGTGTTTGGTTTTATTTTGTGGAACTAGGCCGTATTTCTGGGGCTTAGAACTATACAGAGACAGCTTTGTAGGGATGGGAGAAGGGGAACTGAGAGACTAAGTCTTAAGGGATTTACTTTTGTTACAAAGAGTATGTCTCATTATTGAAATAATGTTAAATTAACTTGTTCTTTTTACCAAACACACCAATAAACCATAAAATTCAAGGTTTAATAAGAAAATGGAGGGGAAAAAAAATCACTCCCATGAAAAAAACACATGTGCAGTAACAATCATATCTTGATGGTAATCATTGTCTTTTACCTTCTGTAGCTCAGATTACTCCTAGCTAGTTTTACAGTTGCATTGTGAATGGCTAATTAGAACTAGATGTCCTGATAAGGCCTGATTCTTTCTTTATTCTCCAGAGCTGTGACAAGCTAAAGTTAACTTCCTTCCTGTCTGAGCTGTGCCTTCTGAAGTGGAAGCACCTGGAGCTTAGCTAGACATCTACACTATTTCTTTCTTTTAAATCTTAGTCAATAGAGGCATGAATGGGCAGGTCTTTCTCTTACAGGAAGTATGTATTTGAGGAGAAAAGATGATGCTTTTACTACAACAGGTGAGATTCAGAGGAGGAACCAGAAATGCACGAGGGATGTTCAAAACCTGTATCATCTAAATCTTGTAACATGTCATTCAGCAGGATATGAAATAATGAGGGTCTAAATTTAATAATTCATTTCTATGGTTTCATGAGATAAATAGGATCATATGCTTTTCATAAAAGGGTGACAGCTGGAAGCAGAAGGACCCAAGTGTGAATCCCACCTAGATTGTGAGAATTCTTAGTGTAGATAAGCCACTTAAGCTTTTTCAGGTCTAGTTTACTCATCTATTCCTCACTGGGATGCTGTGAGGATGAAAATGGTCTAATGGCCTTGAAGCCAAAGCATGTGGTGGTAGAAGCAGAGGTTAAAAAGTCCATTCCCGCCCCACCCCCAGGGTTGATTGGGCAGTGGGCCTGGCCAGTCCCCTTCATCCTTTACATTCCATATGTGCTTCTCCAAAAATACATAAGTTGTTGAATGGAGTGTTCTCCATCCATTCAGGATGGAGAAAAACCATCCTTCATTTTAGGATATATCTCCAAAGAACATGGGAATGAAAAATAGCAGAAAAGAGCTGGCCAAAAATGCTGTCAACTTGTGAGAAGTCACCTAATGTTGGTTTTCATGTAGCCGAATTTTTTTTTTGTCAAAGGAATTAAATTCCAACAAACCTAGCTTTGATCACAGAAGTTGACCCAGTTTTTTTTTTTTTTTCACAAGAAATAAGGATGTTACTGAAAATTGAACAGTTTATTGCTAGAATAATAAAGACCAGGAGGGGAAGAATTTTGATTGTTTTGTTCTCTGTTGAATTGTAGCTCCCAAAGCAGTGCCTGGCCTACTAGAGGAACTCAATACATAATTATTGAGTGAATGAATGCACTGCTGCTAAGAGAAAGAACAGGTGGACTTGGGCGGAATTTTCAGCATGATCAATGTGGCCTTACAAAATAAATTAACAGAAGCAACATGGTTAACCCAGAAAACTGAAATTCCTTTCCTCTGAAAATCTCTGAGAGTAGGCTTCACTCTCCTATCTCCAAGATTGTGTCAGTGCGACCTTGAAGAGAAAGACCAAATACATTCTGAAGTTTAAAAGTTCCAGAAGCCTAATGGAAAACTCCACATCCGGTTGCAAGAGTTATCTGGTGACTTGGTGAGCTTTGCCACGCTACAGAAGTATTTATCCAAGGTTCTTCTTCTACCCACCATCATGCCTTCAGACAAGTTTTTGTGTTGCAACTCGGTATTGCTTCCTATACTATTTCACTGCCAGCTGTGTGTGCAGCTGATAACGACCCTGGTGATGCTTATTCATAGATACCTTTCCCTCCCACAAAGCAGGAAATCAGTCCCTGTATGGGGACATAAGTAAATAGCTAAATAACATTGTTGCTTTCTGGCTACAGTCTTGCTTACAGTTTCACAGCTGATGCTGATTTTCTGAGTTCCAGACCATCCTCATGATATGTATATTATGGTTTTGTTTCTTTTCAAAAATAATGTAGTAGATCACAGTACTTCTTTCCTTTCCATGAATAATGCTTCATTCATTCAAACTCACTTCTGAAACAAGCATGTTCTCTAAAGATTTCCTGGGAGCTTTGGGTAGAAAACTGTGCTCACTTTATAATTAGCTTGAAATCAAATGGTAATTTGAGAACTGTTCAATTTAAAGTACTGGTGGTTTTTTAAGGGGGGGATAAGAGAACTAATTAAATAATTAACTACCCTATATTTCTGGGTCAAAACATCTAAAAATGAACAGGTTTCCTGCTAAATTTAGAAGTAGCTTTTGTTTGGTTACTTAATAGTGACAATACCAGAAATAATCCACAGTCTAGAATCCTCCTTTATAGCCCTAAGACATCTCAGGAAGACATAACTGGAAGACAAACTTGGACCAATAAAACTTACAGATCAGAATGACACCTAATACAAACTTAAAGATCACATATCATTAAAAATATCCTGCAATGATGTTGATGAAATCAAAAGACTTAGTTCATTAAAACTAACTTAGTTATATATGTATAAGTAAAATACGATACATCTGGTGAAATTAAGATGACTAAAATAGCAAAATTCATCCACTTTGAATGTATAATTTATGAAGGTACTTTAGGATCATATATAATGCAAATGACAATATTTCTAGAAATATGTTTGTGCTCTATGGATTCATGGATGATAATGCCTGGAGCATTCCAACAGAGGCAGTTGCATGAATTAATGGAGCACATCTGGGCATCAGTCCAATAAAAATGTTGGCTCAATGCTTCCTTGGGGGGAAAAAGATATTGAGAACTAGATAGCTACAAGCATTGGTACTGGTTAAACTGAACATCCTCCTTTGCTCTTTTTCCACTCATTTCTGAACTAGGTCAGCGATGTGCCTTTGAGAGAGGCAGAAGGTGGCTTTAAAAGGCAGGTAAACTTTAATGCAAAAGTCATTTTTCAAGTAATTTACTTCTTTTGGGATAGATTGACATTGCATATGAATATCTAGGCTTACTAGCAAGCCTTTAATAATGAAGTCTCCATATTTAATGCTTATATCTCAGATTTATGCTGCATACTTCTTAGAAGACCAAAGTACAGTACTTAATTATCAATTTCTATGAAACTATACAGGTGAATATATTTATTTTGTGTTGGGAACAGTGGAAAGAAATGGAATCCATTAACCAGGCCTTATGGGAAGTGTTCCCTTCTCTCCAGATCGCACTGTTTTTCACGAGGATATAAGGAAATAAAAGCCCAAGGCTCACAACCTCTCTGTCCCACTTGCCAATTGGAAATAGAAAGCAACTGGAAAACCTGTAAGTGGCTGGTAATGAGAACAGCAGGAAGAACAGTGTGGTGTGTGCTGGCTGAGCTAGGTGGACAGGCACTTGGTCTTTATAGTTGATCTGAAGGCCACTCCCTCCCCATTCACAGTCACACAGTGACTATATCAATGGGAAAACAGAAACTCTCCTCATGGTTCACAATCATTTTCTGAGACTCCACTCTAGTCATGTATGTAGAGGTGTTTACTGATGGGGAAGAACTATGTAACTATGAATTCCTGATGTTATCATCCCCCCAATGGAAAGCTCCCTGAGGGTTTATACTCCTCATAAACCTCTTCCAGCTGCCTACTTGATTTCACAAACACTCCTCCTTTGGCTCTTCCTTCTTTTTTTGTTCTAATTACATCCAGGAGGAAGCCTCCATTAGGAATTAATGAGCATTAGTACCTTAATTTACCATCTGCTCCCTCCTCCCTTAACAAATGAAGGTGTGTCTCAGCTTCAGGACCTTATGTTGGTTGTAGCCAGGCAGATGGGAGCAATTCAGATGAGAAAGATTCTTTTTCTATGGTACCAAGGTCATATTTGGATTCAGTGCTGCTTTTGGAAGCCAGATGGTGACTAGAAGGTGAGAAATCCCTCTGTTTTGAGCCTCTACTACAGAAAACACTGGACCCACTGGCTTTCATTTATTCAAGCAAATTGTTGATTAATTCAAGCACATTTGATGTGTGTCTTATATGTGACAGCCTTCATGTTAGGTGGTACAGGTATATAGCAGAATAACAGCATTCTCTTCCTTGAATTACCTGCTCAGGCAAAGATGGAGTGATGTTTGATGTGTTATAATTGTGACACAGCACCAAGTCTAGCTTTGGATTTGGGGCAAGTTAGAAGAACTGAGCTACTCTTCACAAATTGGGTCTTTTCAGAGAAAAGACTGTGCACAGTCCTCACTGAGCTGTGTCTATTAGCACAGGCAGCCTGGCTGTGGACCAATAGCCAGCTGATAACCCCAATTTCACTCTGTCTTTGCTTTTCTGCCTGCATATATTATGTTTAGAATTCACATGGGATGCAACTGTGGCATCAGAAGTATTTATGCATATGTAGAAAGTGGAATAATCTCCCCATCTCTATTATAATCTCCCCTCTATGTGTCATTTATTGTCTATTGAATGGGGTGGGGGAATTAGGGTCCTAATAGGAAATAGATGCCATTCAAAACTACTTACAAAGGTGTGGGTGTAATCCTTATACAAGTGATTGCGCAAGAATCCAGGGGAAGTGGCAGCCAGGCTGACGTAACCTCCATGTCCAAAGGGAAAAGGACAGCAATCAATATCTGAGATCCAGAAGAAGGGTATGTAGAGTTGGCCTCCTTGGGAAGTGCAGCAGCCTTCTAGTCGGGGACATGACAAACCTGCTTCAAGGCTATCTTGCAAGGAGAGAGCCAGGAGGACAAATGCTCTAACCTTTCTCCCTTCCTCTCCTTCTAGTCTTCTCTCTGGTGTTCTCCACTGTCCAGACACCTCATCCAGGCAGGTAGCAGAGAAGGATGAAGAGTGGATGCGGATGGGAAAGCAGAGGGTAACTACCAGAGAGATCAGGCTCCCAGCTGCAACAGGAAGGTGAGAGAATCCAGACCAGACTGCTCCAAAAGTCATGAAATGTGTTTACAGATGGTGCCAAAATAATGTATACTCATTTTAAGAAAGGAAAAAAAAGTATTATAATTGTAATACTCAATATATACCAAAAACAAAAGGTGAATACAAGTCACATTGAACATCTCCTATAATTGTGAACGGGGTCTTACAAAACTGAGTATTGTCAAATTCAATGGGGGGAAAACAAAAAGATCTGAACTGCTAACCATCTGTTAAGAACTTTGAAAGTTTTTTGGAAGCTTATGAATTGAAGACTGCCTAGGACTGAAGCTTAGGATAAATGAAAATGAAATATGATTTTTATTTTTGTATGCATTTTTAAGCCATATTTAGAAAGCCTAATTGAAAATAATATATACCTTTTTTTTTTTTAAAAAATATGGAATGCTTCATGAATTTGCGTGTCATCCTTGCGCAGGGGCCATGCTAATCTTCTCTGTATCGTTCCAATTTTAGTATATGTGCTGCCGAAGCGAGCACTAATATATACCTTTTTAATAGAGTAGAACCAGTATTACCAGAATCAGTATTAGTGATGAGGTTCCTGGGTGCAATACACCTGAATTACTGCTAAAGGATTATCTTAGTTTTTACTGCATAACAAATTACTGCAGATTTACTGGCTTAAACCAACACAGGTTGTTGTCATTGCCTCCCGGGTTCCAGTCCAGCCATAGGTTGACAGGGTCCTCTGCTCCGGGTCTTGCCAGGCTCCAAAAAACATGTTGGCCAGACCACATTTTCTTTTTTTTTTTTTTTTTGCAGGTTTTGGCCAGAGCTGGGTTTGAACCCACCACCTCCAGTATTTGGGGCCAGTGCCCTACTCCTTGAGCCACAGGTGCCCCCCAACCAGACCACATTTTCATCTGGATGCCAAGCTGGGGAAAAGCCCACTTCCAAACTTCTTCAGATGACTGGCAGATTCATATCTTTGTTGTTGCATGACTGAGGCCCCCAGCTTTTTGCTGGTGTCAGCTTGAGGGCACCCCAGTCCTGGAGGTTGATTGTAACCTCTCACCATGTGGGCATCCTCACCCAGCTGCTGCCTCCATCAGCATGGGGCCTCTCTGACCAACCTGTACAGGGTCTGTCCTCATTTTAAGGGCTCCCACCTGATTAAGCCAGGGCCATCCAGGATAATCTGTTTTGATTTACTCAGAATCATCCAATTTGGGATTTTACTCCCATCTGCAAAATCTTTTCACCTTTGCCATACTTGATCATTTAGAAAGAAGTCATCCGTCCTGCCTACACTGCCTTCCTAAAAGGAAGGTGATGATTACACAAGCTGTGGACAAGAGGGAGTCAGGCATCACAGAAGCACCCTAAGCGTTCTCTCCTTAGGCCAGTGGTTCTCAACCTTCCTAATGCCCCGATGTATTTTCATTGTTACAAAGGGGTCGCGACCCACAGGTTGAGAACCATTGCCTTAGGCTGAAATAAAATGGAATAAAAATGGTCATTTCAGGTTACAATTTCAGCCACCTGTTTTCTTTCCAAAGGGCATTTCTGGAATGAGACTTGCCAAGGCAGAACTGTTTAGGGGAATGTGTTAAGAAGTGTAACATTGCCTTTTCAGAAGCAGCCTCACCGAGTTGTTTGGGAAGACTGAGTGAGAGACAGATTGGAAAAGTTGCTATGGCTTTTATTTTATTTACTGGAGTAGACGTAGGGCTGCAGGTACCTGGCTTCCACAGGCAGGCAGTAGAGGTCTCCTTGCAGCCAGCAGTGCAGTTAAGCCCTGACTTTTGTTCCTAAGCCAGGAGTTTTTGATTAGATGCTTAATTGTGATTGGAAGCTTATGTTTAGTGTTTAGGCTTAGTGACCTGAAACACTGAAACATTCAGAGACAAATTTAGTACCTACTTTTAAGCCTGCTCCCCAGGACATGAATAAAAGGAATTATAGGGCTCATTGTTGGCACAAACGCTGGACAAACAAACGTCTTCCTGGCCATGCTACAACTCACTGTACAGGTGATTTTGTTTGTGGCATTTATGTTTACATAAATGTAAACCTTTCACCTTTCTGGCCCCAACCTGGGAAAAATTCCCTTCACAGCAGGGATTAGTGCCTAATGGCAAGAGAAAAAGCAATTAGCATTTCCTAACAGCTAACTAAACACAAAAGCTTCCCCTAGCCTTGGATGGAACACCTTTGACCATTCATTGCTCCTCTGCAGTAAAGCTGAGCACCTTACAATTTGTGCTTAATTACACAGGAAAAGAGAAATCTGTTTCTCAGGGAGAGCCTCTGAGAACCTGTTGGGGAAAGCTTTCAATTTTAATTACGGAAGAAATACTGGCTGAGGCAATGTTGAAAGGGAATTACCTTTCCTTTTTTTTTGGATTTTGCAAAACAGCTGGCCAAACAGAGCACCGCCAGCTCTGTTTAGCAAACCTGTGCAGGGTGGCTGCAAGGCCGTGCTGGGGTTCATTTTGCAAATCAGCTGGAAAGATTTCTTTGGGGTTTAAAGAAGCTAATTTAAACATTGCCTGTGTACAGAAACTTTAATCCCTCTTAATATGTCAGCTGTGCCATCAGAAAAGCAGACCTCCTGTGCTGGCGTATTCGAGTAGAAAACCAACACTGTCTTCATTATTCAAACCATCAGCCCATAGACAAAAGGGAGAAACAAGAAACAAATCATCCCGGTGACACCCAGATCTTTCCTATTTCATCTTGACAGGGTTTTCTTTCAATGCCGCGCTCCTTCCCCTCCCCCTCTCTGCAGCTCTTGCCTCCTGTTACTCTTTATGGTAATTGAAGCTGGTCCCCAAAGCCCTCAGAGGCTTGTATCTTCTTCTCAGATGAGTGAAGCTTCAGTGATAAACTTGAACTTAAAGTTACTGAGGCGGAACTGAGGGTTCATTTGATAGCTAGTGGTTTTCAGCAGCTCCGTGGGGCTTCGGGAGGCAGCATGAGGTAGATTGTTAATGTCCTGTGAGGGAAAACAATAACACATTTCATTAATGTGCTCATGTGTGAAGCATCCATTAGTGCACCGGAGGTATTAATGACGTTATGCTTTAAACTGACATGCGGGGCATGGCAGGAATTGCAAGGTCGGATGGGAACAGATGACAGAATGAACAAATATTTGAATAGCTTCATTTGCCTGCAGGTCAAATGGTGGGTGCCAGGGACGGGGTGCCGTGGGGGATGGAAAGGAATCCTTTTGTTTTAACATAGAGCAGTGGCAGCAAAACAAAGAAGGAGAAAACACATGTGTGTGCATGTGTGATCCCCTCAATCCCTCACAGATTGGGGAGGATGGGGGAAGTTTGCATAGAGGATGGGCAGGACCAGCTAAAAGCCACAGGTCATGTGATGGATTGATTGTGGGAAGGGGCCTTGTAGACTCTGGCCGATGGGAGACTTTCCTCAGGCAAAAGCTTCCCTCAGAGAATCCCTTTGTCAAGTCAGGAGGGAGACCAGGGATGCGTTCTCAGTTCAGCCGCCACCATGAGGGACATGGAATTTGCAGACACAAGTGTTGGCCAATAGGATGGTTGGATCCTTCATCTAGCACGACAGTTACCACAGTTACTGTATGGTACTGAGAGAAAAGCATGAAGAATCAGACTTGACATTGACCTCTAATAGTTAGAACTTGGTTGCACATTTAGCGACTATCCAGAAGGTGACAAGTGTTAGAATGGGGTCAGTGTAAAGCGCTTTGGGAAACAGACAAGTGACTAATATTTAGGGTAATACACATCTAGGTTTGCCATAGATGGTCCTGGTTTATGCTTGTTGTCTCAACATAATGGCTGGAACTTTTAAAGGTATCCTAACCTGCGGGCAAACACATCTACGGTGTTAAGAGTCAGGATGAGGTTCTGTGTGTCATTATGCACATAGGATTTGCTCTCTTCTTTGTGTGTTCGTGTTTTTAAAAATTCATGGCAATGTAATTCATTGAACTGATTCCGTAACTGAATTGAGCAGTTACTGTTTAGCGTTTGCTTTGATAATGAGATGTACAAAAAGTATTTGATGTTTTTTCCTGGATTGCAGCAGCTCAATGCCCTCTGTGGATTCTGAATGGGCAGGTTCTCCTGGCTGCAGATCCAGATCGGATGGGAGAAGTCAGCAACACAAGGATCAGGGTGACATGCATAATTCAACATGCTGTGACTTCTCTGCAGAGAGCACTCTTGGTTTGTTTTACTCAGCCTCCAACGGTCTTTCTCAGCCAGAGAAGACAATTCCCTTAATGCTGTCCTAAAGCAGAGTGACCACTGACTCGCAGTTAAATTAACAACAAAGGGGCTTCACATGCTATGAGAATCAAATGCCAACTTGGACGATCTCAAATGGCAGCCCCCAATGGGAAGGTCATTGCAGGATTGGACCTAATGCCTTGCTTTTTTTTTTTTTTTCTGAAAGCAGACTTTAGGTCTATTTTATACTATCTGTAGAGACCAGAAGTTAGGCAACATTTGTATGTTGAACCTGTAAGGAATTAAAATATTAGCAGCAAGATCAATTTCCTCAAGTTCTTATCCAGTCAATTAATATGATATTTGTAGCCAGACTAAGTGGAAATGCCTATGAAGTTTTAAGATGTTTTTCTTCCCCAATTAGAAGCTGAGCATGATGAATCTTCCCTGATGGTATTTTATTTTATTTATTTATTTTTTTTATATTATATATTGTGTAATATTTATTTCTAATTACAAATAAATGCAATTTTATCTTGAAGCATGGTGTAGCATGGGTAACAGTCTTAATATAACAGAAGTAAACTACATTACTACATTTTGCGACAGTATGCATTAAAAGCCAACATCTGTGCAAAGGTTGAGATTATAGCTGTGTACATTAATGTGATCATGGGGCACTATACACTGGTTTTATAGACCATTTGACACATTTTCATCACACTGGTTAACATAGCCTTCCTGGCATTTTCTTAGTTATTGTGTTAAGACATTTACATTCTACATTTACTAAGTTTCACATATACCCTTGTAAGATGCACCGCAGCTGTATCCCACCAATCACCCTCCCTCCGTCCACCTTCCCCCTCCCTCCCCTCCCTTTCCCCCTTCCCTCTATTCTTGGATTACAACTGGGTTATAGCTTTCATGTGAAAGCCATAAATTAGTTTCATGGTAGGGCTAAGTACATTGGATACTTTTTCTTCCATTCTTGAGATACTTTACTAAGAAGAATATGTTCCAGCTCCATCCATGTAATCATGAAAGAGGTAAAGTCTCCATCTTTCTTTAAGGCTGCATAATATTCCATGGTGTACATATACCACAATTTATTAATCCATTCATGGATCGATGGGCACTTGGGCTTTTTCCATGACTTAGCAATTCTGAATTGGGCTGCAATAAACATTCTGGTACAAATATCTTTGTTATGATGTGATTTTTGGTCTTCCAGGTATATGCCTAGTAGAGGAATTATAGGATTGAATGGCAGATCTGTTTTTAGATCTCTAAGTGTTCTCCAAACATCTTTCCAAAAGGAATGTATTAATTTGCATTCCCGCCAGCAGTGTAGAAGTGTTCCCTTTTCTCCACATCCATGCCAACATCTCTGGTCTTGGGATTTTGTGATATAGGCTAATCTTACTGGAGTTAGAGGATATCTCAAAGTAGTTTTGATTTGCATTTCTCTGGTGATTAAAGATGATGAGCATTTTTTTATATGTCTGTAGGCCATGTGCCTGTCGTCTTCAGAGAAGTTTCTCTTCAAGTCCCTTGCTCAGCCTGCAATGGGATCACTTGTTCTTTTCTTGCTAATGCATTTGAGTTCTCTGTGGATTCTGGTTATTAAACCTTTGTCAGAGACATAACCTGCAAATATCTTCTCCCATTCTGAGGGCTGTTTGCTTGCTTTACTTACTGTGTTCTTGGCTATGCAGAAGCTTTTTACTTTGATCAGGTCCCAGGATGGTATTTTTGAAGCTGCTTCAATTGCCCGGGGGGAGGGGGGTCCTCCTCATAAAATACTCGCCTAGACTGATTTCTTCAAGGGTTTTCCCTGTACTCTCTTCTAGTATTTTTATAGTTTCATGTCTTAAATTTAAATCTTTAATCCAGTGAGAGTCTATCTTAGTTAATGGTGAAAGGTGTGGGTCCAGTTTCAATCTTTTACAGGTTGCCAGCCAGTTCACCCAGCACCATTTATTAAATAGGCAATCTTTTCCCCACTGAATGTTTTTAATTGGCTTGTCAAAGATCAAATAACGGTAAGTAGCTGGATTCATCTGTTGGTTCTCTATTCTGTTCCAGACATCTACTTTTCTGCTTTTGTGCCAGTACTATGCTGTTTTATCACTATCAATTTATAGTATAGTCTGAGGTCAGGTAGCGTGATTCCTCCTGCTTTGTTTTTATTTCTGAGTAATGTCTTGGCTATTTGAGGTTTTTTTCTGATTCCATATAAAACGAATATTATTTTTTCAAGATCTTTAAAGTATGACAGTTGAGCTTTAATAGGGATTGCATTAAAATTGTATATTGCTTTGTGTAGCATGGACATTTTAACAATGTTGATTCTTCCCAGCCATGAGCATGGTATTTCTTTCTATTTGTTAACATTTTCAGCTATTTCTTTTCTTAGAGTTTCATAGTTCTCTTTATAGAGATCTTTCACATCCTTTGTTAGATAAACTCCCAAATATTTCATCTTCTTTGGCACTACTGTGAATGGAACAGAGTCCTTAACTGTTTTTTCAGCTTGACTATTGTTGGTATATATAAAGGCTACCGATTTATGAATGTTGATTTTGTAACCTGAGATGCTGCTGTAGTCCTTGATCACTTCTAAGAGTTTTGTAGAAGAATCCCTGGTGTTTTCCCAATACACAATCATATCATCTGCAAAGAGTAAACGTTTGATCTCTTCTGACCCTATGTGGATACCCTTGATCGCCTTTTCTTCCCTAATTGCAATGGCTAAAACTTCCATTACAATGTAAAAGAGCAATGGAGACAATGGGCAGCCTTGTCTCGTTCCTGATCTAAGTGGAAATGATTTCAATTTAACTCCATTCAATATGATATTATCTGTTGGTTTGCTGTAGATGGCCTCTATCAGTTTAAGAAATGTCCCTTCTATACCAATTTTCTTAAGTGTTTTGATCATGAAGAGATGCTGGATATTATCAAAAGCTTTTTCTGCAACAATTGAAAGAATCATATGGTCTTTGCTTTTTAATTTGTTTATGTGCTGAATTATACTATAGGTTTACGTATATTGAACCAGCCTTGAGAACCTGGGATAAAACTGACTTGATCATGCTGTATAATTTGTTTGATGTGTTCCTGGATTCTGTTTGTTAGCATCTTGTTGAAAATTTTTGCATCTATATTCATTAGTGATATTGGTCTATAATTTTCTTTTCTTGTTGGTTTGGGGATCAGGGTGATGTTTGCTTCATAGAACATGTTGGGTAATCTTCCTTCTTTTTCTACATTTTGGAAAAGGTTGAGTAATATAGGTACTAATTGCTCTTTAAAGTTTTGGTAGAATTCTGACGTGAAGCCATCTGGTCCCCGGCTTTTCTTTTTAGGTTGGTTTTGTATGGTTGTTGCTATTTCGGAACTTGATATTGGCCTGTTCAACATTTCCACTTGATTCTGGCTAAGTCTTGGACGGTGACATGCTTCCAAGTATTGGTCGATTTCCTTCAGATTTTCATATTTCTGAGAATAATGTTTCTTGTAATAGTCTATAAGAATTTTTCGAATTTCTGTGGAGTCTGTTGTTATTTCGTGTTTGTTATTTCTGATTGAGATTAGAGATTTTACTCTTTTTTTCCTGGTTAGGTTAGCCAAAGGTTTATCTATTTTATTGACCTTTTCAAAAAAAGCAACTTTTTGATTTAATGATCTGTTGTATAATTCTTTTGTTTTCAATTTCATTTAATTCTGCTCTAATTTTGTTATTTCTTTTCTTCGACTGGGTTTGGGGTTGGAATATTCTTCCTTTTCCAGTTGCTTGAGATGTACCATTAAGTTGTTAACTTCCTCTCTTTCCATTCTCTTGAGGAAGGTTCACAGTGTTATAAATTTCCCTTTTAGGACTGCCTTTGCAGTATCTCAGAGGTTCTGATAATTCATGTCTTCATTGTCGTTTTGTTCCAAAAACTTGGCAATTTCCTTCTTAATCTCATCTCTGACCCAGCTATCATTCAGCATAAGGTTACTTAACTTCCATGTTTTTGTATGAGTATGCAGATTCCTGTTGTTACTGAGCTCAACTTTTATTCCATGGTGGTCCGAGAAAATACAAGGAATAATTTCTATTCCTTTAAATTTACTGAGGTTAGACTTGTGACCTAAGATGTGATCCATTTTGGAGTATGTTCCCTGGGCTGATGGAAGTATATGTATTCAGTTTTGTTGGGATGAAATGTTCTGTAGATGTCTGTTAAGTCCAAATGTTGGACGGTTTGGTTTAAATCTATAAATTTTTTGCTCAGCTTCTTATTGGAGGATCGATCCAACACTGCCAAAGGAGTGTTGAAATCTCTGACTATTATGGAGCTGGAGGAAATCAAGTTGCTCATGTCTGTTAGAATTTCTCTTATAAATTGAGGTGCGTTCTGGTTGGGTGCTTAGATATTAATAATTGAGATCTCATCATATTGAGTATTACCCATAACAAATATGAAGTGACCATTCTTATCCTTCCTTACTTTTGTTTTAAAGCCTATTGTATCTGCAAATAAAATTGCAATACCTGCTTTTTTCTGATTACCATTTGCCTGAATATGGATGACCATCTTTTCACCCTGAGTCTATATTTGTCTTTTAAGTTAAGATGTGACTCTTGTATGCAGCAGATATGTGGCCTGAGTTTTTGTATCCAGTCAGATAACTTGTGCCTCTTTAGAGGACAGTTTAAGCCATTCACATTGATGGAGAATATTGATAAGTCTGGTAAAATTTTGGGTGTCGAGTTTTTCAGAAGTTCAGGGGACATTTTTAATCCTTTCACCACTGTGGAAGTTGGAGTTTGATCAAAAGTTTCCGAGTGAGTTTACTTTTGTGGTAGAGGATTGGGCTGGTCATTATGGAGGATGGGTTTGAGAATATCTGGAAGAGCTGGTTTGGTTATGGCCAATTTCTTCAACATACGAATGTCATTAAAGTATTTAATTTCTCCATCATAAATGAAACTCAGTTTAGCTGGATACAGGATCCAGGGTGGAAAGTTGTTTTAGGAGATTAAAACTCAATGACCACTCTCTTCTGGCTTGAAAAGTTTCAGCAGAGAGATCTGCAGTCATTCTAATAGTCTTCCCTTTGTAGGTAATGGATTTCTTACGTCTGGCTGCTTTCAGAATTTTCTCCTTCATATTAACTTTAGTGAAGTTAATTATGATATGCCTGGGGGATGTCTTACTGGGATTGAGTCATGCTGGGGTTCTGAAACTGTCTGCTATCTGAGTTTCAGAATCTCTTGCCATGTCTGGAAAATTCTCTTTCATAATTTCATAGAGAAGGGCCTCTCTGCCTTATGAGGCCACTTCATCACTTTCAGGGATTCCAATGAGGCAGATATTAGCCTTCTTCGAATTATCCCAGAGCTCTCTGAGAGAATGATCCATTTTTGCTCTCCATTTCTCTTCCTCTGAGAGTTTGGGAGAGTTCAAAGGCTTTGTCTTCAATGTCAGAAATCCTTTCTTCTGCTTGCTCCACTCTGTTACTGAGGGCTTGTACTGTATTTTTCAGATCTTTGCGGGCTGCAAATTCTTGCTTCAATGCATCAAAATCTTCGGTGGTTTTGTCTTTAAATTCATTAAATTCTTGAGACAACTTTTGAATTTCTCCTCGAATTTCTAATTCCGACTTTTGAATTGCTGCTCGAATTTCTAATTCCAAATTTACCTCTCTTTTATTAATCTTGTTTGCAATCCAAATTCTCAATTCGATTTCTGACATCTCGGCCAGCTGTTTATGAATGGGATCTTCAGTTACATCTGCTCTATCTTTCCTTGGGGGGGGGTTTGATCTATTCTGGTTATTCATGCTACCAGAGTTTTTCTGGTGATTCCGCCACATGATTCTTTTACACCATTTGATTTTTCCCCTGGAGCTTTGTCAAAGACCCATACAGTGCTATGGCCTGAGAAACTGGGGCCCTGTTTAGTGTGGTGGGGCTAAATGGTTCTGTCTCGTTTTTAGCTGGTTTCTGTTTGACCCTAGTGAACAGTTACTCTGGGTTGAAGTCTCAGCTGTGGAGAAATACCAGCAATTATGTCACCCCGCCCCCCACAGGCAATAATTGGAAAAGGAAAATCAAACCTTCCTACAACCACACACCCCAGTCCCCACCTGAGTAGTCATCAGTTGATTGGCTCAGTTCAAAAGGTCCAAATCAATTGTCTCAGTCAGCACCTGTCTCACGTGGAAGAGTTTAAAAGGTCTCTGGCAACTGGATCACAGGGGTCTGGTGACTACTCTGATATGGCTTGCTCCAGTGCTGCGTGGAGTCAGGAGGAGCCACCCAGCAAAGAGATCAGTCTGGGAAGGTGGATGCCTCCTTCCCCACCTTGCACCTCTGTCAGACCCAATCACTGATAGCTCCGCAGTTGGCTGACCCAGTTGCCAGTAGTGAACAGATACTCTAGGGGTTTGTACCTGCCTGAATCACATGGAAATCTATTTCTGCTCAGCCAGGCTGCTGCGCTCTGCCTCTATCTAGCAGGGGCAGGTGAGGCCTGACAACCTCGGTTGCTTGATGGAGGCTGGGGGGGTGTTGACTCAGTTGTAGCCCCGCCCCTGATTGATGTTACTGATGGAACAGAACAGAACAACTTTGCGGGAATTTGTTTCTGTCCCTGCTAAATTCCCCTGCAGTAGAGAAGCTTTTTGAGTTCCTTGAGCCTGTGCCTCAGGCCCTGTCTTTGCTTCTGTAGGTTTGTATTCAGTTACCTGGCAGTTCTAGCTTCCTGTCTTCCTTTGTCTATAGGCTGACGATCCCCTGAGGGCTGGATGCGTCTTAGGTTCAGTAAAGCAGTCCTCTTGTTTAGCCCTGCCCTGGGAACTTTCCAAGTCTGTGAGTTCATTTCTAGTCCCTGAGCTCCACCCAGGTTGGTACCGCCTCAAGCAAACCCTTTACTCACGGGGCCTGCATTTCCATCCCAGATTTGTTCCGTGGTGGTTGCCACCTGAGTAGATGCCCGGCCTCCTCTGGTTGCCCAGGGAGACAGGAGGTGTAGCTTCAGAATATCTGGGAGTGAGCCCTATTGTTGCTAAAAGACAGCTGCTGCTCTGCACCTCAGGGAACTCCTGCTCCAGTGTGGTTCCCTCTCAGCCGACCATTCTCTCCTCACTCCCGTGCCCCAGGGTTAGCACTGACCAGCGCAGTTTAGGCACTGTCCACATACTTCAAGAAATCACCCAAGAATCTGGACTCCTGGGGGACAGGCCTCCAGACCTCAGAGTGAGAGTGGAGGGGAGTGCTGGGAGCTCAAAGTTGCAGGTAGAGAATACATACAGTTTTATACAGTTTTATGCCTGGCAGGAGAACGCCATGGCACCCTAGTAGGGGAGGTAGGTCCAGTTTTTAGAGAGTCTCTCCCATGGAGTGTAGTGGGAGGACCTTTGAACTCTGCTTGTTTGTTTGTGGGGCACTCCAAGCCATTCTCATGGGGGAGGGGACTCCCATCCACTTCGTGATGGATTTTGTACCTTTTGTTTGTATCCTTGTGGTTGTAGCTCACCTCAGTGGGGTTGATGTGCATTCTTCCACCTTCTCTCTTGGTGAAGCCCAAATCCACCAGGTGGATTTCTAAATTTCTGTCCTTTAACTCTCCTTCTTGATGGTAGTCTCTGTGGAAAGCCGGCTTCAGTCAGCCATCTTGTCTCCATCCCCCCCCCCCCCCAGGTATTTTAACATTGCTATTTATTCACTACAGTCTCTGGGACTTGTTAATGTTGAAAAAGGCAGAGGTAAAATGAATCAGAATAAGAGCAATATGACAGAGATGCTGTGAATGGATAATATTTATGCACATACCAAACTTCTTTGGAACTAGGACTACCTAGGAGCTGATCCTGTCGTCACCATCTTTCCTTGCTCCACCAACACTGGGACTTCAGTTTGTCTTTCTCATACATCCAAGATGCAGTCTCCTCCCAGCGTCTTCACAGACTCCTCCAGTCTAGCTAGAGTATCTCTAATGCTTTACTTATAAACCCCATGGCCCTCAATGCAAGTGTGTGTTTTCTACCAGAATATGGGCTTCACTGGACATCCATGACAGAACTTGACATAGGTCTTTAATAAATGGATGCCAACAGGCAATAACAGAGGAGAAATATGTGAGGTGGAATTACATTTCCTTTCATAAGGACATTGGCAAAGTTTAAGATGTTTCTGAGATATTTGGTTATCTTGGTGTATGTTTACAGGTCTCAGATTTTGACCACATAGTTCAAGTCCTAGTTAAGCAAAAAGTAATACTGATGCCAACCCTGGTGCAATTGTGTTCAAACTCAGTACTTTGAACCCTGTGGAATTGGCAATAATTGATACATTAATAGATATCATTTCAGTTGGAAAAGATGTGCTTTCCTTTGTATGGATTTAATAATTTTTTTGCCAGATGGGCACAAGGATCTGGATGCTTCTCATGTGAAGCCAAGCTCAGAAGTTGTTGAGTTTTTGCCATCTCTAATTGATAATACTCGACTGTCAGTCTAATGCGGGCTGGCCTTGGTGCAGGAGAGGTGAACAACATCAAGGAAGGGATGCCTGGATCCAGCCTATCGTTGGTGTCTTTGTGACACTCAGCATTGTGACCTTTCTGCCTGGGAGGTGACTCATGGCAGATGGCAGTGAGCTAAAGGGCAGTGTTGGCATTAATTAAGTCCAAAAAAATTAGTTCTGAATAATTTGAGGAGAAAGCATACAGCATTCCCTTTGATGATAGCTGAGACTTTTTGTTTTTGTGCAGATCTTTGCTTTGCAGCATTTCTATCATTCCATAGTTTAAACATAGCAGAGAAATTTTCACATGCTGGAGAAAGAATATTTTGTGTTGGAGGTAGAAGGATGGGGTTGATGTATCCTTAGAAGTGGGATAATAAAGAGAAAGCAAAAGTACCAAATGTGAGGAAGAAAGGGTTGGAGGAGCAGAGAGAAGCGAGCTCAGGAAATAATGTCTCCTGTGCTGTTCTGAGTACAGCAGTCTGACTGCAATCAGTAACTTGTGAAATGATCTCTTTTTAATGAACTGGCAGCTGAGCAGAATGATAGAAAAGTTGTTTCCACAGCTATACCTTCCACTATAGGAATAGCGAAGGCAAGGCACAAAGAAGCCATGCTCCCTCTCATACAGACATCACTAGTCAATGGCAGCACTCCTTCCTGCTGAGCCCGAGCTCAGACGTGACCTCAAAGTCCTTCTCAGTACAAAGCTTTTGGACAGCCTCTATGAGGGAATCTATTTATCATTCCTGCCAACAGCCTTAGCAGATAAACTCTGAAAAAAAAAAAAAATTGAAGCAAACTGGCAACTTGACTGGCTCAATTTGCTGAATAGCTTGTCAGTAAAAATCTAATTCAAATAAATTTCCTATACCCTTCTTCCTTGTTAATAGTCTCGTGTGTTTATAGATTTTGATGTAAACCTAGGAATTGAAGTATGGGAACATTAAAAGGAAATTCATTTGGATTTTCTTCAAAAGATGTTCTTAAAACTTTTACTTTCAGTATTTCGAGGACCAGATCTTTCTCAATAGATACTTATTTTTGTGTGAATTCCAAATACTTGGTGGTATAATTAAATTTTATTCACATTTTATTGCCTCTTTCATTATGAGAAAGAAGGATGATGCTTTGATACATTTCTAACAGCTGGTTATTAAGACTGAACATTAAAACACACTGAAATTCAGATATACTGAATTTATATTTGTAATTGCTCTGTGTGTATCTTTTTTTTTTGCTTAGAATAGGTCTATGCTGGTGTAAAAAGTGGTATTTCTTTCTCCCTTAAATGTAAATGAATATTAACATTCATTACTAATTCTAGGTCCCCCTGCTGCTTTCGTGGAAACCCACGGAACTAAATACCATAAAATGGATTCAATTGTAATGAAGCATTTTTTTCTTTTTTCCATCAATGGCATCAAACACATCCACTGCCAAAAGCCAACGCCTCTGTAGCTTATTTACTGTCCAGGCTTGCCCTCAGGTGACCTGGCACAAAACAGAAACTGTAACACTAAATTGAGAAACTGATGGCTATTTGGCCACAGAGTCTTTGCTGGCTAAAGCCAAGTTATTTTTATGTTCTGCTTCCTTGTGGTTCAGAAACCCCAGAAATGGTGGTACACACACAGAGTTAATCTGTAAGAGAAGGCCTCTCTGGCAGCTCTGTCTCCATAGCGCTCTTTCAGCACAAAACGCACAGCACAGATTTTCCCTGTTGTGTTACAGAAAGTAGACATCTCATAGACCACACTGTCCATGAAAAGGGTCACAGGGGCTTGTGATTTTATAACCCATGAATTTCAGGTTCAAATAATCTCCCATGTTTGTTCAAACAGGCTTCGCAATAGTTGAGGCAAACACTGGACTCGTCTGGAGGCTTTTTGTTATCTTATTTCAGCTCGCTGCAAGTTAACTGGAACCATAAACACACCCCCATTATTTCAAAGAAATAATTGTCAAAGTTGTCTTTCTTTCCCCAGCAATTCTTTGTATAAAATGGTCATATATTTTAATGTTTCTTTTTGGACTAGATGAATTTTTATTTACCTTGGTAGGCTTTAATGCTGGGTGAGGTGACCTGTAACAATGGGAAGATGTACAAAAATGTAAGTGTGCACAGAACCTACTTTTTCCCATCTCACCTGCCTCTAGGTACTTCAATTAGTGAGAATGGGTTTCCAAGTCCTTCTTAAAAATGGATCTATTACTGCCTAAGGCAGCACTGTCCAGTACATCTATAATGTGGGCCATCTATGTACTCTAACATTTTCTATTAGCTGAATTAAAAATATATCAAATTAATAATAATTAAAGATAAAGGCATTAATTAATTTTAATCATATAATGATTTAACTCAATATATTCAATGTGAGCAATATATCACAAAATCAACATGAAAATCAGTGTCGCCTATATAAAACTTTTTGATGAGGTATTTTACATTCTTTCTTTCATACTGTCTTTAAAATCTAGTTTGTTTTACATGTATCTCAGCATGGACTGGCTACATTTCAAATCTTCAATGGCCACATGTGGCTAGCGGCTACCATACTGAGCAGTGAAGTTCTAAAGCATCAAAGAATACGGTATACTGAGAGCATATATGTACATGCCCAGTATATACATGCATATACATACAAGGTGTATACATGTGCATGTATATATGTGTGTGTGTATACAATATATTCATCTTGGAGTTATCAATGGCAATAATAGCCTAGGAGAGCTCATGGGGTGATGAAATCCAGATGTAATTTAGATTTTAACCTTCTTTCCAAGGAAGACAAGTTTTAGTTTTATCCTCACATTTTAATTACTGGCTCATTTAAAATTACTTGTATTGTATTGTTCAAAAACATTTTCACATACATTTTCTCATTTGCTGCTGTTAACGACCTTGTGAAATTTGTGGGGCAAGTGACTATAAAGAGTCCCTTCACTCTTTTGATGTGAAGAAACTGAGGTTAAATGGTGGGTGACTCCCTCACTTGTGTAACTATGACAGTAAACACTGTATGGACCTAGACCCATAACTTCTGAACTTTCTCCTTTCTGGTACAGGTTCTAAAGTCATTTAACTTGCCAAAAATGTTCAGTACTGAAGAACCTGAAAAGTTTATTATTTTTATTCCTAACTGACTGGAAACTGTCTTGTATTTATTAGGAATCCTTAGTTATTTGTAGCAGTAACTGCAGATATTCTTCCAAGAGCATGTTGACTCATGGGAACCTCAAGATAAATCTGAGTAGATACCATTATTAGTTTCATTGTATAGATGGGGAAACTGTGACACAAAGAAATTAAGCAATTTATCTCAGGTTGCACAGCCAGGAAGTGGCAGAGATTGAACGAGAATCCATACTGGCCTGGCTGCAGAGCTGTGTCCACAGTGACCAGAGTGCTGCTCTGCCTTTGCTGGGTCGAGGATTGAGGGATTCAAGGTCCCCCAGTTTTCTCAAAAGAGCAAAGAGAATTTGTCTTTGGAACACAGTGGTTTGAAATATATTGTTCAAAGGAGGCTTTCCCAAGATGACCTGCTGTCTAATTCTTTCCTCCCTCATTGGACTGGCTATATTATTAACAAAACATGATTAATAAAATGCAATATAAGGTTAAAGAATTTTCCTTTGATCCTCTTTGCCAATTAATTTATTGTTTTTTTGTGTTTCATTTAATGCATATCACTGAGTAATAGAATGGCAGTCCCAGTGAGAATTTTATTTTTCTCATGTTTAAGAATATGAGCAGAAGACAAGAACATTCTTCGGGGGGCGGGGGTGGCACCCAGTTGTCAGTCCTTAGTCCAGTGAGGAGGAAGGACTGAAGTTCATATTTTGAAAATTAGAACATTTCTTGTCATTTTTTTGGTCTTTTTCTAGAGTAGCATCTTGCTTTAATTTCAGGAGTTAAACATACTTGCCCTAAATTTATAGACAACAGAGAAGTATAGAGAAAAAAAAATCATCAGTAATTCTATTACTTGGAGATAACTTTGTTTAACTGTATAAATTTTCTACCTTTCCTGCCTATCTATGTAATATATTCTTTTTTACTTAATATTTTATGTTTTGCAAAATATGCATATTTTGCCATAGTGAAAATTTTTTCGTAAATATAACTGGTTTACAAAAGAGTCTTAGTTTTGGGGGCGTAAATGTGAGACAGTTTTAATTTCCCACTTACACTTTTTTCCAGTGGTTCTCAGCCATGTCCTGGTCAGATTCCCCAATTATCCTCTCATTTTTCTTTCTGCAACAGTTGTGTTTTCTGGTTCCTTATTGCTGAGTGAGTCCTGTTTGTTTTAATACTTCAAGCTTCAGAGCTCTTTTCACTTTCTGAAACAGATTAGCTCTGTGAGCATGGTGCCAGGGAGCTGTGGGTACAGATCTGGCACTCTCAGCCCTGGTCCCCCTTCTCAGCTTGTTACCTCCTGTGTTGGGGGCAGGAGGTGACGGCCCCAGGTTACTCAGTGAGGAGATGGTCCCCACCTCCTTCTGGTCTCTTCTGAGTCCATCTGACGTGGGTGTGTGTGGCCATGTGTAGCCTGATACACCCTATGCATGCTTTCCTTGGGGCCCTGGTCATCTTCTTTCCCTCCCAAGAATCACTGGGGGACCTTTCCAAGGTCAGCTATGTTTAGCTTCTGCACAGGTGTGTAAGCGTGTGAAGTCATCCGCAGGATAACACTCCTGTTTCCCAAGAGACCAGTCCCTTCCGAATCTGGATACCCTGTGGGGAGGAGGCCTGGGAATCATGGAGGCATCTTTCCTGCTTTCCCAGGGCCTCTGGGAACTGAATGCAGAGGCCTTGTACTCTCACCCTCGCTTCTCTGAAGGGAGGCACTATGGACAAGGGCCTAACTTCAGTGCTACTACAGGTGTCGCCCTCAGCAACATCTCCCCCTAGGTGCTCAGTGTCCACCTGTGCCTCAGTTTCAGAGGACACATGTCAAGCCTCCCCGGGGTTCTCTTGGTCCCGTGGCTGCTGTGCCTGGCCAAGCCTCTGGCAGGGCAGCATGAGTCCCGGCTCCCTGCCTTACAATGTCTCACAACCTCATAATTTTTGCCCTGGAAGTCCCCACAGAGGGGAGGAGGACGCATCTCACATGGACTCAGTGCCTGCCATCCTCCTGGTTGTCTTCATAGGGCCACTGGGAAGAGAGAGGGTGGGAGGAGCAGGGCTGTTTTTGCTTTCTCTGGAGACATAAAAAGAGGCTGTGTCGGCCTCCACCCACAGCTGCTGTGTGGCTCCCTTATAACAGGACACATTGCACCTTTGGTGTTTAGCTGCAGGCAGTTGTCAGCTCTAGTGCTGGAACCAGCAGTAGCCTGTCAGACATTCATTTTAATTACTTCATAGTAATTTGTACATATAGTCTAATTGTAAGGTAATTATTTTGGGCTCTCCAGCATCACACCTGAGACAAGGAGTTGGTGCAGGTAGTTGATTTGGAGGCAACCCCATCAATCACAATTGGTAAATGGGGAAAGTGAGGCAGGGAAGGGAGCACACCAGTGAGAGTGTTACCATGGATATGCCCCTCCCCCCCTCTGGGGTGCAATCCTGCTGGGAGGTCATGGGCAACACACAGGGCCTGCTGTCCCATCATTGTTGAAATTGTCCCTGAGGGTTTTGATTTCCTTGTCATTCTATGGGGCCAGAGGGAGCCCTCAGGCAAAGATGAAGAGAGATGTGGATTCCTATGGTGAGGAGCTGTCAGCAAGCTAGAAACTCTGCAGCAATGCATTCCTTTATATTGGACGTTTAGGTGGTTAACTTTAATTTTGCTATTATGAATCATGCCACAATGAGTTGTTATATTTTTGCATAGTTTTTTAGTTTATTTGTTTAGAATAGATTCTTAAGATATCAAACTACTCTGTCAGATGACATGGCATTTGAGTTCATGAATACCTTTGGGAGCAACTTAGCTTCTGGGCTCAAATTTCATTGGGGTAAGAAGGAGATTTTTAAAACGAACCTTCCTCAGCCAATCCCTAGTCTCTACTAAACTTCTAAGCAGGCGTTGGGAAGACTGCCTTCTCTGGCACCTGTAGGGGTAGAGGATTGCAGCCTTGAGTGGCATTGCTGCCTAACTGCACAAGTTAATCGGATTAGGTGGAGAAGAGATTTCTCTGAAGTGGTTAGTCCTTCACCTTCACCACTTGATTCTTTTCTAGCTGCTATCTAGTCTTTAGCCAGGAAACGATGCAGGAAACGATGCCATGGGTGACAAGGAAGTATAGGAAAGGTAGACATGAAAAGACATTAAAGACATTAAAAGTTAAAGAGGCAGCTCTTAGCAGAATGAGAACGAAAGAAGATTCCGTCAAGAACACTTTGCTGAGCATGTTCTGTACTTGCCTGTGGCTACTGGGAAACACAGGAAGGCATGCTCTTGACTCCTGAGGAGCGCCTAATCTAGCCGAAGGAATTTCCTAATTATTTTGTGATAGATCCCATCATCTGAGTTGGAGATCACTAGACTGGAATATCTTTGGAAGGATGCTTTGCGGAAAGTGGCATGTAGTTTCTGCAACTCTCTGGACAGAGGCTTCTTGTCACAGAACTCAGATGAAGTCTTTCAGGTGGCACTTTAGAGGTGGAAGCATCAGAGAGATGTTTAGGGACAATGGCAGCCCCCAGTTTAAAAGCTGCCAATCCTATCTTGGACTTCTCCCAAAAAGGGGGTGGGGGAAGACACTACATTGAGTCCCTTAATTGCAGTTCTACTTCATTATGGATATTAATGAACCAGCATTTCTAACTGTTAGGAAATGAACTGAGTTAGAATTATGGTCCATAAGCATGATACATTTTTAAATAGATTCAAATGATGATTAGGATATACATGCACATTGGGGTCTGAGATGAAATGGGAGCCTTTTGGTTTTACTGAATTAGCTTATTTTAGCTGAAATTAAAACTGGAATTTTCCAGGCAGCTGATCTCACTCGCTCTCCCAGGCTGTCATAGCTATGCCAGCTGCACTAGGTGTCACTGTGTGAACTTCTACTGAAAGAAAGAATAAAAATGGAAGAGAAGAAAGGTGAGAATATTTTAATTTGCTGACACTGTTTCATATTCAGTATTTCGCCTCTCATTTATTCCATTTTAGTATAAGCTATTTTTAAGATTATGAAATACACATATACGCACATTCTTGAATGACTAGGTTGTACAAATAGGAATTTTTTGTCTGATTTTGGGAATTACTGTTTTTTCAGAAGAGCTAAAAGAAGCTTTCTTTGCATATGTGTTCAGAAGAGATAGAAGATTTTATTTAAAAAAAAAAATAAGCCTTGAATGTTTCATCCTGAGTCTTGTATTATTCACACAAAATTTCATCCTAAGGGCATTTCCCCCTTTACAGAAAAAAAATAAAGGGAGTTATCCTGCCAGATACTGTTTATACAATGTGTAAAAATGTTCAACTTTAAAATTCTAAAGAGGACATAGATTTTCAAATACTTTATTTCATTTTCTTTTCCTTGCAAGCTTTGTTTTTATTCAACCCATCTCATGCTAACGTAATAGAAATGTTTATGACCCCCATGGCTGTGGTCTGCTGTTTGTAACATACAATGTCATCTCCTACCTTGGTACCTGATGTCAAATAGCAGAGATCTTTAGGCAATCATCTGATCACTGAAAGATACACTTGGGTCAATGTGAAGATCAGCCCCACACAAGCTTTGTAGAAGGGCTAAGGAAAATTCAGATGTGGCACTGCTGGAGAAGAAACACAGACAGAACCCCTACACACACCATAAATCGTTAAAGCTGTACAATTGTCTCTGAAAGCCTAGAATCTCTCAGCCTGTGTTAAGTAACTCAGGAGCATCTTCCCTTAAAAATATGTAGCCTGCAATCAATTAGGGCCTGGAAGGACAGTTATTCTATATTTTATGCAATGACTATGGGATTTTGTAGTGTTCAATAAATATTTTATAATAATTGCTGTGTGCTAGCCATCTAGGATATATCATAGATAACATTTATTTTCAGACAAATGGTGGAAATACCCCTCAATTTTTGGACACCTGTGGCTTGTGTGTTTTTCATTTCTATAAAAATTGTGATAATGGGGAGTCTGCAAACTTTTTCTGACTCAAATGAAGTGACTTAAACCTATGGAGTTAGGAGATGGGTATCAGAGACAGAAGCCAAACTTGAACTTAGGGGACACTGCTAGTGACTTTTAGAATAATAATAATTATAGCTAACGATTGTAGCTAACACTTAAGTAGTATTAGCTATGTGTTGTTCTATGCAGTTTCCATATATAGACCCATTAAGCCCCATTGTCTTGAAGTAGTAACTACTAGTACCCCCATTTTGCAATGGTGGCAAGGAGAGGTTACTCTTCTAAGGCCCTACAGCCTTATGGTGGCAGATGTGGGGATTTAAATGCAGGCTGTCTGGCTCCCTAGTCCCTGCTTGCTCAGAACCATTGAACTGTAGTATCTGTTTTATGGCTTTCACTGGCCCCGTCTCCCAGCCACCAGGGGTATTTTCAGGTGCTTATTACTTTCTCATATAACCTCTCTGGACTTCAATTTTCTCATAGTTGGTTAAGAGCTACATAACCTTGTAGATCCTTCAGAATTCTATCATTTGGGGGTTCTCAGGTGGTCTAGAGAGAGTTCAGTGGGGGTATTCTAGATGTGAAATCTGGACACAGTGGAGTGAGAGGGAAAGTCCAAGGTGCTTTTGTGGCTACTTGGAATAGTTCCATAATTCCATTAACGGAAAAAAGAAAAGGCAAAACTTGGCAAGGCTGGGTTTACATTTATGCAAGATTAGTTTTTAGTGGTGGTGACATATCTCAACAGGTTTATGAGGCAGCTGGTTATGTAGTTCCAAACCTGGGTTTCTCAACCTCTGTCTTACAGATCACAGGCATCAGAATCACTTACAACTTGTACAATGGAACTTTTTGGATTTTTGTTCAGATTTACTGAGCCAGAAACTCAGAGGGAGACCCAGGAATCTGTATTCTAATGGGCTTTTCAGTTGATACTTGTGGGTCTTTATTAGAGGACCACTGGTTGAGAACTTCAGGAGCAGCAATTGGAGTTATAAATTAAAAGATATGGCATTAAAAGTTCAGTGGGAAAAGAGTATCCCAAGATCAGTCTGAAATCTCAATCCACAATCTCGCATAGACAAGCTGGGGAGGAAATTTGGGGAAAGGGCAGAGCAGCATTCAGAAATAAGGAGAGACCAGAAATGTGCAAATGAGGGGGGAGAAGTCACTCTTCATGGATGTTGACCTGGAGAGAACCATTTCAGTGGAGGGATGTGGACAAAGGGAAGACTTGCTGAGAGAGCTGGGAGTGAGTAGATGATGGCAAAATGCAGACTCTGAAAATGATGGCAGATGAAGGGGCAACTGCAAGAGATGTTTGTTTGTTGGTTGGTTGATTTTAAGATAAGGAATACCTGTGCCTGTTTGAATCCCTTGAAAAACATGAGACATTCCTATAGGTAGGAGGTTAAGTGCCATACTGGGCCAAGCAGGGTAGCCCAGGATGGGCAGAAACTTGGGTTTTCACTCTCCCCTGTGTCATCCTTTCGATAAAATTACTGTGGTTCAATGATAAGGAAATTTTCCAGTTATCTTTAATACTTTGATGATAATTGATAGAAACTCAACTCAATGACATGAAATATTTTCAATCATTCCAAAAATGTCTGTGTATGCTGATAAATGCTCCCCTCCTCCAAAGATATCTACATTCCATTATCTGAATCCTGTGACTCAAACCTAATATGGCAAATAAAGTATCTTTACAGATATGATTCAGTTAAGGATTTTAAGGTGGGCAATTATCTCATATTATCCAAGTGGGTCCTAATTATGATCACAATTGTAAGACAGAGGAAGTGGGAGGCTTAACACAGACATACAAACACACATACACACACAAATGAAAGGATGAGGGGAGGAGGTGATGGAACGCCAGAGGCAGAGAATGAAATGATGTTGCCATAAAACCAAGGAAAACTGGGAGTGTCTACAGGCTGCAAGAGGCTGGGAATAGATGCTGCCCTGGAGGCTGTGTGAGGAGGGCAGCCCCGGGGGCAACTTAAAATTGCACTATAACAAAGATATTTGTACCAGAATGTTTATTGCAGCCCAATTCATAATTGCTAAGTCATGGAAAAAACCCAAGTGCCCATCGACTCATGAATGGATTAATAAATTGTGGTTATGTACACCATGGAATATTAGGCAGCTGTAAAGAAAGACAGAGACTTTACCTCTTTCATGTTTACATGGATGGAGCTAGAAAATATTCTTCTTAGCAAGGTATCAAAAGAATGGAAGAAAAACTACCCAATGAACTCAGCCCTAATATGAAACTAATTTATAGCTTTCATATGAAGGCTATAATCCAATCTCAGTACAAGAATATGGGGAAGGGGGAAAGGAAGGGGAAGGGAGGGAGAGGAAGAGTGAGGGAGGGTGATTGGTGGGTCCACACCTAGGGTGCATCTTGGAAGGGTGCAGGTGAAGTTTACTAAGTGTAGAGTATAAGGGTTTGAACACAATAATTAAGAAAATGCCATGAAAGCTATGTTAACCAGTTCAGTGAAAATATTTCAAGACTGTATATGGAACCAGCACATTGTACCTCATGATTGCATTATTGTACACACCTATGATTTAATAATAATAAAAAAAGACTCACTACAAACTTCTGGCCTTTGAAGTCTAAAAGAACAAATGTGTATTGTTTTAAAGTGTGTGGTCATTTGTTACAGCAGCCTTAGGAAACTAATACAACTTTAATCAAAATAGCATATAACAAAAAACAATTTTTTTTCTAATCAATGTTATAACTAGATAACATTGGACAAAACAACTTTATTTGAGGAGCCACTGTAGTCATCTCACTTAAAGTCTTAGTTTCCTGGAACCTATCCAGGACATTTGCTGAGGACTTATTGAACTCTGTCCCAATGTGTGTGTGTGTGTGTGTGTGTTGTGTATTTGTGTGTGCAGGGGGGTGTTGCTGGTGACATGATGTATAAAGAAAAGATTGTTTCTTGCAGTTTTTGGCTGGGGTCAGGTTTGAACCTGCCACCTCTAGTATATGGGGCTGGCACCCTACTCCTTGAGCCATAGGCGCCACCCTGAAAAGATTCTTTCTTGATGGTCCCCAGCCCAGCACTGCCTTTAGCACTAGGTGAGTTAATGGTCATGTCCTTGACAAAGGCACTTTCAACCACTCCATTCCTCCCTGTCTTCTTGACAGTTTGGAAAGAATTAAAGCACTTTGCTTTCCCCACAGTGACTAATGGGGCTTGCTGTGCTATTAGAGTGGTGCTTCCTGTACTTTTTTTTTTTTTTTTGGTAAATTGTGGAACTCATTACTGTAATACTTGAGCAAATTTAAACACCTAACTCACACTCCTCTTTTATTCCTTTCTCCCTGGGTGACTAACTGTAGATATGTATAATGAAACCAGATAAACTCCATGGAGTGTGTAATGTCTACTTAATTCTGTCCCTGTTCTCTAAATCAAGTACTTTTCTTTCCTTTCTGACAAGAGTCAGTCATTGAACACATACAGTAATACCCATTTGTCCACATTTAGTTACCTGGCATTCATATAGATGGAACTTGGTCCAATTAAATTGTGGGGACACTTAGCAATTAATGACAACAACCTTTACATTAGCATGAAGATGAGATGTAGAATTTATAATGACCTTAGATTACAGTGATACATCCCTGCCTTCTCAGAAACTTTAAGAAGAAATCAGGAAACAAAAAAAGTGATTATAGAGATATATTCCACACATACAACAGAATATAAAAGAAACAAATAAGTGATGTTCAATTTTTTTTCTTCTTTCTTAGGCTACCTATAATGGTAAAGTCATTTTCTTTTGTAGATAAGGATGATCTCGACTGAATGTCAACTGGTTTAAAAAGCTCAAGTTGGCATTAAAACAGATTGATCTCTCTCACTCTCTTTGATCTGTTTTTCTTTAATTCATATCAAATTTAAAGGAGAAAAAATAAGTAACTGAGTGAAAATCTATTAGAATGATATTTTAGTTGTTTCATAGTAAGTATTTTGCAGGTCAAATTAACTCCTATTTTATAGAGATTAACAGATCTATTTCAAAAACAATTAACCAATGATCTTGACTTAGTTAACTTGAGATATTTTTGGAGTTCCCTTTTGCTGTGATCTTTTGTTTCCTGATGCAACTCTGTGGTGTACCTGGCCTAACTCAAAGTGGGCTTAAGTCTTAACTACATTTTATGAAAGTCTATTCTTACAAGCTTACTCATTTGATTTTGATGGTCAGGAAGGCTGGAGTTATGAGTTAGGAAGAAGCCGACTGTCTGAGTATTCATGCATTCAGCCCTGAACCCTTTTAAATGTACTCATCACTATTCAGGAAGCATAATTCATGTCTCCATCAAGAAAGCAATTGCTAGAATCATTTTTGCAAAAATGTGTGGGGAAAAAAGAAACCTAAAATGGATGTATATCTCAGGATTCCATATGCTTAAATCACCAAGGCCGCTGCTTTTTCTGATTACCTTTGTATCCCAAAGCCAAAGAACTCACTAAGTGAAAATGGACTTTAAGCCTTCTCAGTCTGATTCAGGTAACTCTTTCTCTTTTTGAATCTCTTAAGTGGTATCTCTAGATTAGCCTCACAAACTTCTGACTTTTGCCTCCCTCCAGCTCCATTCTGGAAGCAGCCTGGCAGTATCTTGACTTCTGTGATTGGCCTCCCTCTTTGATTTTGATTTCAGTTTCTCAAGCCAGGAATACTTTCTGGCTTGGCTCATCCTTTCTACATAAACTGTAGCACTAACAATGACTATAGAAGTAAGGAGGCTGGTGTCTACTCTTCCTATGGTGTATTGAAGTCAAAACTAACAATCACAATTCATTAGCCAACCAGTAATTACAAGGTGCCATGAATAACAGAATGATTCTTTTGTGAAGAAGAATATTAGCAGAAGACTTCATGCTAATATTGTTTTTGCCCATCATGGAAGGTAGAATAGCTGTTATTGTTGAATTGACTTCCTCCTATGGAAAAGGCCACCATGCCCTACCATTTGCAGGACCTATAACAAGAAGATGCAAGGAGGCCCTACACTTACCTTTTCTTCTCTTCCCACTCTTGGCTCCCTCCCAAACCTTGAGGGACTCTATATGCATGTTGGCAAATACCTCAGCTGCAATTGTCAAGCTCCCCTTACATTCCCCACCCCCAAACAGCTGCTGTGCAGATACCCCTTAGGTGGCCCAGTGTGTCATCAAAAGTATGGACACAGAAAGATGTCCTCATAAACTACATAGGCCAGTGAAAGCCCTTTTGGCAGGAATTTTAGGAGCCTGGTATGTATAGCATGGTGTAGAGGGGAGAGGGGTACAGGCTCCAGATAGGCTGTCCTTTCAGACCCTCAGACTCTTTCTCATGTAGGGATGTCACGGTTGGAGGAGTGACAGATCAGGTGGCTCTGAATATGCAAGGCTTAGGGAGGGCCCCAACTTGCCTGGAGGCAACACCAGGAAGAGATTTTTTCTAGATTAAGTTAGAGTGGTATCTGCTTCCTTATTCATAACTCCTTCTATATATCTTAGTTTCCTTCCCCTCTTCTTTACTCCTCCCCCCTCCTCCTCTTTCTCTCCTGCTCATTCTCTTTCCCCTTGGCATATTTTTCGACTCCCTTGCTCCCTCTTCACGACATAGGTATTTAACAGTGTCTCATTCTAGAATTCTGCAGTTTGGATGAATGCAGATGGTGTAACGTTAGCACTTCCTCATGAACATGCAACCCCAGATCTCACATTCAGTCCATGGCACAGGTGAACTGAGGAACAGACGGAAGTCAGCTGTGTAGTTTGGAGACATTTTTCCAATCTGCCCCATAAGACATTCCTTTTGGTCTTCAGTTTCCAAGTTGGATGAACCTAGATGCTGCCATCTGCCATGTTGCCTTTTGTTCTTAATAAACTTGCGTTTTGTTGGCTCTGGCTCTAATGGCACAGAATCTGCTTGACAACACATGCACTGTGGGCCTACATATTTTTAGGGGAGAGAAGATTAAAAATGCATGATAGTAAAAATGTAAAACCTTTTGCTTTATTGGAATGATAAAAGTGATAAGGAGGAGGCAAAATTTCTGTATCACAAAATAATAAAAGTTTAATTTCTAAATACTTTCATATGGTATTAAAACATGAAGTGGCATAAGGCCAGGACATAATTGGGAGATAGAAAGAAAGAAAGAAAAAAGAAAGAAAGAAAGAAAGCAAGCTCAGACGTTATATTTTTGGCTTTTGTTTCATTATCAAAGAACATTGTAACTTTTAGGCACTTTTGCTATTCTAACTATAGACCTGCACTGTCTAACACAGTAGTCCCTAACCTGTGCCAGTTGAGTTTTTGAAATACAGCTTGTTGAAAATGAGATTTCAGCAGTATAAGTATAAAAACCATGCTGGCTTTTGAAGACTTAGTTATAAAAAGGTAAAAGATCTCATTAGTTTTTTTTTTATATTCCTATAGGTTGAAATATTAATACTCTCAATATATTGGGTTATGTGAAATATACAATTAATATTAGCTTTACATGATTCCCTTGAATTTTAAATGTGGCTACTGAGAAATTTTAGGTTTCATGTTTAGCTTGTATTTTCTTTCTCTTGAACAATGCTTACAGAGATGGTTCAGAAAGTTGAAATTAATGTCTGTCACACAGCATATGTGTGTGTATTCACATGCACATACACATATAATGGCCCAGTGAATACACATACATACACATATAATGTTACCTTTATAAATAAATACATACAAGGTTATTTATGTATATTACACATTGGGAAAGAACTGAGAGTTTGGGTGGGGTAATTTGCATGTTTGATCCAGAAATCAATCTTTCTGGTGGACAAGTGACTGAGTAATTTGATTTTGCTCCTCTTAAACAAGATACACGGTTTCTTAAGAGTTTAAAGAGAAAAGATCAACCTAATTCTGATCAGAGAGACCCTTGGCTGGCCTCATTCCCAGATGTTTGTTTGGGAGGCTCTGTCTTGTCATCATCAGCTCTGCTCAAGGTCACCTCTTCATAGAAGTTCCCTGAATACCCTAGCTCAATGCTACCTGCCCCATCCCAGCCGTTCTCCTAATTTTACTATCTTCGGAACCCTTACCATTATCAGAAATTACCTTGCTTGTTTTCTTTCTTTCTTTCTTTCTTTTTTTTTTTTATTAAATCATAGCTGTATACATTAATGCAATCATGGGGCACCATACACTGGTTTTATAGAATGTTTGACACATTTTTATCACACTGGTTAACATAGCCTTCCTGGCATTTTCTTAGTTATTGTGTTAAGACTTTTATATTCCACATTTACTAAGTTTCACATGTACCCTTGTAAGATGCACTGTAGGTGTAATCCCACCAATCACCCTTCCTCTGCCCATCCTCCCCCCCCCCGCCCTTTCCCCTATTCTTAGGTTATAACTGGGTTATAGCTTTCATGTGAAAGCCATAAATTAGTTTCATAGTAGGGCTGAGTACGTTGGATACATTTTCTTCCATTCTTGAGATACTTTACTAAGAAGAATATGTTCCAGCTCCATCCATGTAAACATGAAAGAGGTAAAGTCTCCATCTTTCTTCAAGGCTGCATAATATTCCATGATGTACATGTACCACAATTTTATTTATTATTTATTTTATTTTATTTATTTATTTTTATTGTTGGGGATTCATTGAGGGTGCAATAAGCCAGGTTACACTGATTGCATTTTTTTAGGTAAAGTCCCTCTTGCAATTGTGTCTTGTCCCCAGAAGGTGCGGCACACACCAAGACCTCACCACCTCCCTCCTTCCCTCTCTCTGCTCTTCTTTTCCCCACCCCTCCCTCCTTCTTTCTCTCTCTGCTCTCCCCTTCCCCCACCTCCACCATAACCTTAATTGTCATTGATTGTCCTCATATCAAAATTGAGTACATAGGATTCATGCTTCTCCATTCTTGTGGTGCTTTACTAAGAATAATGTCTTCCACTTCCATCCAGGAAGGATGTAAAGTCTCCATTTTTTTAATAGCTGAATAGTATTCTATGGTATACATATACCACAGCTTGTTAATCCATTCCTGGGTTGGTGGGCATTTAGGCTGTTTCCACATTTTGGCAATTGTAAATTGAGCTGCAATAAACAGTCTAGTACAAGTGTCCTTATGATAAAAGGATTTTTTTCCTTCTGGGTAGATGCCCAGTAATGGGATTGCAGGATCAAATGGGAGGTCTAGCTTGAGTGCTTTGAGGTTTCTCCGTACTTCCTTCCAGAAAGGTTGTACTAGTTTGCAGTCCCACCAGCAGTGCAAAAGTGTTCCCTTCTCTCCACATCCACGCCAGCATCTGCAGTTTTGAGATTTTGTGATGTGGGCCATTCTCATTGGGGTTAGATGATATCTCAGGGTGGTTTTGATTTGCATTTCTCTAATAGATAGGGGTGATGAACATTTTTTCACATGTTTATTAACCATTCGCCTGTCTTCTTTAGAGAAGGTTCTATTCATGTCTCTTGCCCATTGATATATGGGATTGTTGTTTTTTTTCATGTGGATTAATTTTAGATCCTAGTTCTCTATAGATCCTAGTTATCAAGCTTTTGTCTGATTCAAAATATGCAAATATCCTTTCCCATTCTGTAGGTAGTCTATTTGCTTTCATTGTTGTCTCCTTAGCTGTACAGAAGCTTTTCAGTTTAATGAAGTCCCCTTTGTTTATTTTTTTGTTGTTGTTGCAATTGCCATGGCAGTCTTCTTCATGATGTCTTTCCCCAGGCCAATATCTTCCAGTGTTTTTCCTATGCTTTCTTTGAAAATTTTTATTGTTTCATGCCTTAAGTCCTTTATCCATCTTGAATCAATTTTTGTGAGTGGGGAAAGGTGTGGGTCCAGTTTCAGTCTTTTACATGTGGATATCCAGTTCTCCCAATACCATTTATTGAATAGGGAGTCTTTCCCCCAAGGTATGTTCTTGTTTGGTTTATCAAAGATTAGGTGGTTGTAAGATGTTAGTTTCATTTTCTGGTTCTATTCCATTCCAAGTGTCTATGTCTCTATTTTTGTGCCAGTACCACGCTGTCTTGACACTATGGCTTTGTAGTACAGCCTAAAATCTGGCATGGTGATGCCTCCAGCTTTATTTTTATTACTAAGAACTGCCTTAGCTATACAGGTTTTTTTCGGGTTCTATACAAAACGCAGAACCATTTTTTCCAAATCTTGAAAGTACGATGTTGGTATTTTAATAGGAATGGCATCGAATAGGTAGATTGCTTTGGGAAGTATAGACATTTTAACAATGTTGATTCTTCCAATCCATGAGCATGGTATGTTCTTCCATTTGTTAATATCCTCTGCTATTTCCTATCTGAGGATTTTGTAATTTTCTTTATAGAGGTCCATCACTTCCTTCGTTAGGTATATTCCTAGGTATTTCATTTTCTTTGAAACTATGGTGAAAGGAGTTGTGTCCTTAATTAGCTTCTCATCTTGACTGTTATTGATGTACACAAAGGCTACTGACTTGTGGACATTGATTTTATATCCTGAAACATTACTGTATTTTTTGATGACTTCTAGGAGTCTTGTGGTTGAGTCTTTGGGATTCTCTAAGTATAAGATCATGTTGTCAGCAAAGAGGGAGAGTTTGACCTCCTCTGCTCCCATTTGGATTCCCTTTATTTCCTTGTCTTGCCTAATTGTATTGGCTAGAACTTCCAGCACTATGTTGAATGGTAAAGGTGACAGAGGACAACCTTGTCTGGTTCCAGTTCTAAGAGGAAAAGCTTTGAGTTTTACTCCATTCAGTAAAATATTGGCTGTGGGTTTGTCATAGATAGCTTCAATCAGTTTTAGAAATGTGCCACCTATGCCTATACTCTTCAGTGTTCTAATTAGAAAAGGATTCTAGATTTTATTGAATGCTTTTTTTGCATCTATTGAGAGGACCATATGATCTTTATTTTTGCCTCTGTTAATATGGTGGATAAAATTTATGGACTTGCGTATATTAAACCAGCCTTGCATCCCTGGGATGAAACCTACTTGATTATGATGTATGACTTTTTTGATGATAAGCTGTAATCTATTGGCTAGGATTTTGTTGAGAATTATTGGTCTGAAATTCTCCTTTTTGGTGGGGTCTTTTCCTAGTTTTGGTATCAGAGTGATGTTTGCTTCATAGAACGTGTTGGGGAAGATTCCTTCTTCCTCAATTTTTTGGAATAATTTCTGCAGTACAGGAATAAGCTCTTCCTTGAAGGTTTGATAGAATTCTGGTGTGAAGCCATCTGCACCAGTGCACTTTGTGGTTAGAAGCTTTTTTATTGTTTCCTTAATCTCAGTGCTTGAAATTGGTCTGTTTAGGAGCTCTATTTCTTCCTGGCTAAGTCTAGGGAGAGGGTGTGATTCCAGATATTTATCTATTTCCTTCACATTGTCAAATTTCTGGGCATAGAGTTTCTGGTAGTATTTAGAGATGATCTCTTGTATCTCTGTGGGATCAGTTGTTATTTCCCCTTTATCATTTCTGATTGAGGTTACTAGAGGTTTTACTTTTCTATTTCTCGTTAGTCTGGCCAATGGTTTATCTATTTTATTTATCTTTTCAAAAAACCAACTCCTTGTTTCATTAATTTTCTGAATGATTCTTTTGTTTTCAATTTCATTGATCTCTGATTTGATTTTGGATATTTCTTTTCTTCTACTGAATTTAGGCTTAGATTGTTCTTCTTTTTCCAATTCCATAAGATGGCTTGTGAGATTGTTGATGTGCTCTCTTTCTGTTTTTCGAATGTAGGCATCTAAAGCGATAAATTTTCCTCTCAAAACTGCCTTTGCAGTATCCCACAGGTTTTGGTAGCTTGTGTCTTCATTGTTGCTATGCTCAAGGAAGTTAATAATTTCCTGTTTTATTTCTTCCTGCACCCATCTGTTATTCAACAGAAGGTTGTTTAATTTCCATGCCTTTGTGTGGGGTCGAATGTTTTTGTTAGAGTTGAGTTCCACCTTTAATGCCTTCTGGTCTGAGAAGATACAAGGTAAAATTTCAATTCTTTTGATTCTGTTGATATTTGTTTTGTGTCCCAGGTAATGATCAATTTTGGAGAATGTTCCATAGTTTGATGAGAAGAATGTATATTCTTTATCTTTGGGATGGAGTGTTCTATATGCGTCTTTCAAGCGCAGTTGTTTTAGGGTCTCATTTAAATCTCTTTTATCTTTGTTTAATTTCTGTTTAGAGGATATGTCCAGCTCTGTAAGAGGAGTGTTAAAGTCCCCTGTTATGATGGTATTATCACATATCATATTGCTCAGACTGAGTAAGGTCTGTTTCAAGAATCTGGGACCATTTAAATTGGGTGCATAAATATTTAGAATTGGAACATCTTCTTGTTGTATTTTTCCCTTGACCAATATAAAGTGACCATCTTTGTCTTTTTTGACTTTAGTTGCTTTAAATCCACATGTATCTGAAAATAAGATTGCAACTCCTCTTTTCTTCTGAATGCCATTTGCCTGAAAAATTGTCTTCCAACCCTTCACTTGGAGCTTTAATTTGTCTTTTGAAGCCAGGTGTGTTTCTTGCAGACAGCAAATGGATGGCTTGTGTTTTTTAACCCAGTCAGCCAATCTATGTTTCTTCAGTGGGAATTCAAGCCATTAACATTTATTGAGATAATTGATGAGTTGGTAGTGTTCTATTCATCTTATTTTGTGAGAGTCCATTGCTTAGTTTTATCTTTTGCATCATTGTGGAATTTAGGTTCCGTCCTTTAATTTCTGAGTTCTTTTTGCTGCTGATCCATTGTGACGGTCAGTGTTTAGAACAGGTTGAAGTATTTCCTGTAGAGCTGGTCTTGTGGCAAATTTCCTCAATGTGTGTATATCTGTAAATGATTTGATTTCTCCATCAATTGTAAAGCTTAGCTTAGTAGGGTGAAAAATTCTGGCTGGACATTTAAGTAGATTAAAGGTAGATGATTATTGTCTTCTTGCTTGGAAAGTGTCATTATAGAAGTCTGCAGTCACTCTGATGGATTTGCCCCTGTAGGTCAACTGGTGCTTACTCCTGGCAGCTTGAAGAATCTTTTCTTTGTCTTGAATTTGGACAAGTTCATCACAATGTGTCTTGGAGAAGCTCGGTTAGAGTTGAGGTGACCTGGGGTCTGATATCCCTCAGGGAGCAGTGTGTCAGAATCTTTGGTGATATTTGGTAAATTTTCATTTATAATATTCTGTAGTGTGGCTTCCATTCCTCTGGGGCATTCTTCTTCCCCTTCTGGGATTCCTATAACTCGTATGTTGGAACCTTTCATAAAGTCCCATAGTTTTGACAGTGAACATTCTGCTTTCTCTCTCTTCTTTTCTGCCTCTTTAACTATCTGAGTTATCTCAAGAACTTTGTCCTCTACGTCTGAAATTCTTTCTTTTGCATGGTCAAACCTGTTGCTGACACTTTCCATTGCATCTTTAAGTTCCCTAATTGACTGCTTCAGTTTCTTCAGCTCTGCTATATCCTTTTTATATTCTTCATATCATTCATCTCTTATTTCATTCTGTTTTTGGATTTCCTTTTGGTTATTTTCCACTTTATTAGGTTTCCTTCAATGTTTCCATCATTTCCTTCATTGTTTTCATCACGTGTATCCTAAATTCCCTTTCTGTCATTCCTAACATTTCTTTATAGGTAGAATCCTCTGCAATAGCTACCTCATGGTCCTTTGGAGGGGTACTGTGGACTGGTTCTTCATGTTGCCTGGAGTTTTCTGCTGATTCTTCCTCATGAGTGATTTCTTTTGTCTGTTTCCTTGCCCTAATTTTCCTTTCACTTACTCTTGCTGTTTAAGTTCCCGTGCCTGTGGAAGCTGCAGTGGGATTAGACCAATCGAACACATGTGACCACTTTCCAGTTTTCTACTGTTTTAGTCCTCCTCTTGTGGTCCAGAAGTCTCTCGCTGACTCCATGTATCCTCAAAGGGATGATTATAGGCATATCCCACCAGCCAGAGATGCCTGGAGTCTTATCTCCCTAGACTCACAGTGCCCAGATGCCCACATACCACAATTTATTAATCCATTTATGGATTGACGGGCATTTGGTCTTTTTCCAAGACTTAACAATTATGAATTTGGCTGCAATAAACATTCTGGTACAAATATCATTGTTATAATGTGATTTTCGGTCTTCTGGGGATATAGCTAGTAGAGGAATTATAGGATTGAATGGCAGATCTATTTTAGGTCTCTAAGTGTTCTCCAAACATCTTTCCAGAGAGAATGTATTAATTTGCATACCTACCAGCAGTGTAGAAGTGTTCCCTTTTCTCCACATTCATGCCAACATCTCTTGGGATTTTGTGATATGGGCTAATCTTACTGGAGTTAGATGATATCTCAAGGTACTTTTGATTTGCATTTCTCTGATAATTAAGGATGATGAGCAGTATTTCATATGTATGTAGGCTGTGCGCCTGTCTTCTTCAGAGAAGTTTCTCTTCAAGTCCCTTGCCCAGCCTGTGATGGGATTGCTTGTTCTTTTCTTGCTTATATGTTTGAGTTCTCTGTGGATTCTGGTTATTAAACCTTTGTCGGAGACATAACCTGCAAATATCTTCTCCCATTCTGAGGGCTGTTTGCTTGCTTTACTTACTGTGTTCTTGGCTGTGCAGAAGCTTTTTAGTTTGATCAGGTCCCACTAGTGTATTTTTGAAGCTGCTTCAAAGGCCCAGGGGGTCCTTCTCATAAAATACTTGCCCAGACCGATTTCTTCAAGGGTTTTCCCTGCACTCTCTTCTAGTACTTTTATAGTTTTGTGTCTTCAGTTTAAATCTTTAATCCAGTGAGAGTCTATCTTAGTTAATGATGAAAGGTGTGGGTCCAGTTTCAGTCTTCTACAAGTTGCCAGCCAGTTCACCCAGCACCATTTGTTAAATAGGGAATCTTTTCCCCACTGAATGTTTTTTTTTTAGAGACAGAGTCTCACTGTACCACCCTCTGGTAGAGTGCCGTGGCGTCACATGGCTCACAGCAACCTCTAACTCTTGGGCTTACGCGATTCTCTTGCCTCAGCCTCCCGAGCAGCTGGGACTACAGGCGCCCGCCACAACGCCCGGCTATTTTTCTGTTGCAGTTTGGCTGGGGCTGGGTTTGAACCCGCCACCCTCGGTATATGGGGCCGGCGCCCTGCTCACTGAGCCACAGGCGCCGCCCCGCCACTGAATGTTTTTAATTGGCTTGTCAAAGATCAAATAACAGTAAGTAGCTAGATTCATCTCTTGGTTCTCTATTCTGTTCCAGACATCTACTTCTCTGTTTTTGTGCCAGTACCATGCTGTTTTGATCACTATCAATTTATAATATAGTCTGAGGTCTGGTAGCATGATTCCTCCTGCTTTGTTTTTATTTCTGAGTAATGTCTTGGCTATTCGAGGTTTTTTCTGATTCCATATAAAACAAAATATTATTTTTTCAAGATCTTTAAAGTATGACAGTGGAGCTTTAATAGTGATTGCATTAAAATTATATATTGCTTTGGGTAGTATGGACATTTTAACAATGTTGATTCTTCCCAGCCAGGAGCATGATATGTTTTTTCATTTGTTAACATTTTCAGCTATTTCTTTTCTTAGAGTTTCATAGTTTTCTTTATAGAGGTCTTTCATGACCTTTGTTAGATAAACTCCCAAATATTTCATCTTCTTTGGCAATACTGTGAATGGAATAGAGTCCTTAACTATTTTTTCAGCTGCTCTATTGCTGGTATATATAAAGGCTACCGATTTATGAATGTTGACTTTGTAACCTGAGACGCTACTGTATTCCTCAATTACTTCTAAGAATTTTGTAGTAGAATTCCTGTTGTTTTTCCAGATATACAATCATATCATCTGCGAAGAGTGAAAGTTTGATCTCTTCTGACCCTATATGGATACCCTTGATCACCTTGATACCCTAATTGCAATGTCTAATACTTCCATTACAATGTTAAAGAGCAGTGGAGATGATGGGCTGCCTTGTCTCATTCCTGATCTGAGTGGAAATGATTTCAATTTAACTCTATTCAATAAAATATTGGCTGTGGGTTTGCTGTAGAGGCCTCTATCAGTTTAAGAAATGTCCCTTCCATACCAATTTTCTTAAGTGTTCTGATCATGAAGGATGCTGGATATTATCAAAAGTTTTTTCTGCATCAATTGAAAGAATCATATGGTCTTTGTTTTTTAATTTGTTTATGTGCTGAATTATACTTATAGATTTATGTGTATTGAACCAGCCTTGAGAACCTGGGATATAACCAACTTTGTCATAATATATAATTTGTTTGATGTGTTACTGGATTCTGTTTGTTAGGATGTTGAATATTTTTGCATCTATATTCATTAGTGATATTGGTCTATAATTTTCTTTTCTTGCTGGGTCTTTTCCTGGTTTGGGGATCAGAGTGATATTTGCTTCATAGAATGGGTTGGGTAGTCTTCCTTCTTTTTCTACATTTTGGAACAGGTTGTGTAATATAGGTACTAGTTCCTTTTAAAGGTTTGGTAGAATTCTGACATGAAGCCATGTGGTCCCGGGCTTTTCTTTTTAGGGAGATTTCGTATGACTGATGCTATTGCAGAACTTGATATTGGCCTGTTCAACATTTCCACTTGATTATGGCTAAGTCTTGGAAGGTGAGTGCTTCCAAGTATTGGTCAATTTCCTTAAGATTTTCATATTTCTGAGAATAAAGTTTCTTGTAACATTCATTAAGTGTTTTTTGATTTTATGAGGAGTCTGTTGTTATTTCATCTTTGTAATTTCTGATTGATGAGATTAGAGATTTTACTCTTTTTTTCCTGGTTAGGTTAGCCAAAGGTCTATCTATTTTATTGACCTTTTCAAAAAACCAACTTTTTCATTTGTTGATCTGTTGTACAATTCTTTTTTTTCAATTTCATTTAATTCTGCTCTAATTTTTGTTATTTCTTTTCTTGTACTGGGTTTGGGGTTGGAATGTTCTTCCTTTTCCCCTTGCTTGAGATGTCCCATTAAGTTGTTACCTTTGTCTCTTTTAGTTCTCTTGAGGAAGGGTTGCAGTGCTATAAATTTCCCTCTTAAGACTTGCTGTGTGGTATCCCAGAGGTTCTGATAATTCGTGTCTTCATTGTCATTCTGTTCCAAAATTAGGCAATTTCCTTCTTAGTCTCATCTCTGACCCAGCTATCATTCAACATAAGGTTATTTAACTTCCATGTTTTTGTATGAGTATGCAGATTCCTGTTGTTACTGAGTTCAACTTTTATTCCATGGTGGTCCGAGAAGATGCAAGGAATAATTTCTATTTCTTTAAATTTACTGAGTTTAGAGTTGTGACTCAAGATGTGATTGATTTTGGAGTATGTTCCGTGAGCTGATGAGAAGTATGTGTATTCTGTTTTGTTGGGATGAAATGTTCTGTGGATGTCTGCTAAATCCAAATGTTGGATGGTTAGGTTTAAATCTAAAATTTCTTTGCTCAGCTTCTTATTGGAGAATTTATCCAACACTGCCAAAGGAGTGTTGAAATCTCTGATTATTATGGAGCTGGAGGAAATCAAGTTGCTCGTGTCTGTTAGAGTTTCTCTTATAAAATGAGGCACATTCTGATTGGGTGCATAAATATTAGGAATTTAAATCTCATCATTTTGTGTATTACCCTTAACAAATATGAAATGACCATTCTTATCCTTGCTTACATTTGTTGGTTTAAACCCTATTGTGTCTGCAAATAGATTTCCAACACCTGCTTTTTCCTGATTTCCATTTGGCTGAAATATGGATGACCATCCTTTCACCCTGAATCTGTATTTATCTTTTAGGGTAAGTTGTGATTCTTGTATGCAACAAATATCTGGCCTGGGATTTTGTATCCCGTCAGCTAACCTCTGCCTCTTTAGGGGACAGTTTTAGCTGTTTACATTATTGGAGAATATTTATAAGTCTTGTAAAATTTTGGGTATCGAGTTTTTCAAAAGTCCAGTGGACATTTTTAATCCTTGCACCACTGTGGAAGTTGGAGTTTGATCAAAAGTTTCTGAGTGAATTTACTTTTGTGGTAGAGGATTGCGCTGGTCATTATGGAGGATGGGTCTGAGAATATCCTAAAGAGCTGGTTTTGTTATGGCAAATTTCTTCAGCATATGAATGTCATTAAAGTATTAAATTTCTCCATCATAAATGAAACTCAGTATAGCTGTATACACGATCCAGGGTTGAAAGTTATTTTGTTTTAGGAGATTAAAAGTCAATGACCACCCTCTTCTGGCTTGAAAATTTTCAGCAGAGATCTGTAGTCATTCTATTATTCTTCCTTTTGTAGCTAATGGATTTCTGATGTCTGGCGGCTTTCAGAATTTTCTCCTTCATATTAACTTTAGTGAAGTTAATTGTGATATGCCTGGGGATATCTTATTCGGATTGAGTCGTGCTGGGGTTGTGAAACTGACTGCTATCTGAATTTCATAATCTCTTGGCGTGTCTGAAAAATTCTGTTTCATAATTTCATGGAGAAGCGCCTCTGTGCCTTGCGAGGCCACTTCATCACTTTCGGGATTCGAATGACGTGGATATTAGCCTTCTTCAAATTATCCCAGAGCTCTCTGAGAGAATGATCCATTTTTGCTCTCCATTTCTCTTTGTCTTTGACAGTTTGGGAGCATTCAAAGGTTTTTTCTTCAATGTCAGAAATTCTTTCTTCTACTTGTTCCACTCTGTTTCTGAGGTATTCTACTGTATTTTTCAGATCTTTGAGCACTACAAATTCTTGCTTTAGTGCACCAAATTCTTTGGTGGTTTTGTCTTTAAATTTGTTAAATTTTTGGGAAAACTTTTGCATTTCTCCTCAAGTTTCTAATTCCGACTTTTGAATTGTTCCTCGAATTTCTAATTTAATATTTTCCTCCATTCTATTCATCTTGTTTGCAATCCAAATTTCGAATTCGATTTCTGACATCTCGGCCAGCTGTTTATGAATGGGATCTTCAGTTACATCTGCCATATATTTCCTTGGTAGTGGTGGTGGTGGTGGTTTGATCTATTCTGGTTATTCTTGTTACCAGAGTTTTTCTGTTGATTCCTCCTTATGATTATTTTATAATGTTTGACTTTTCCCCTGGAGCTTTGTCTAGGACTGGTACAGTGCTACAACCTGAGAAATTGGGGATCTGTTTGGTGTGGTGGTGCTAAGTGGCTCTGTCTTGTTTTCAGCTGATCTACAGTTACTCTGGCTTGAAGTCTCTGCTGTGGAGAGGTGGAGAAGCTTTAGGATGCCATGTACGAAGTTGCTGTTCTAAAGAGGAACTTGTCTATTTTCTAATTTATATTTATGTAGTGACTATATGCATATATGTGTTTTTTTTTTCTTTTTTCTTTCTTTTTCTCTCTTCTGCCTCTCTCCAATCACACTATGACATTTTTTTTTCTGTTGTATTCTAAGAGAGAATAGGAGGAATGAGAAATTACCCCTTTGGACAATGAACCAAACGGATCATGGCAGGAAGTGCTTGAAAGACATTTAGAAAAAGAAAAATAGAAAAGGGCTCCAAGCATAAAGTGACAAATGCTTGAGACTCACCGAGAAGTGCTGTTCAGCTTCGAAGATGATGGCAGTGCTGCAAAAGATGTGTGCGAGAGTCTTTTGAAAAGGACAATTTCTCTTAAAGTGTGTAGAGTTAAATTTTTCTATAGCCCTGAACTTCTGGCACCAGGTGGCCTGCCCAGTGTTTCAATTTGTTTTTATAGACACTTTCTGATGAAGTCCTATTCTCTTTCCTTCATTGTTTATAGTAGGGTGTCTGAATATCCGGATGAACAGTGATGAGGCTTCTGAATGAGCAATATTCCCAATAATTCTTAAACAAACTCTACTGATAGGATGTGTAAGCCATTAAAAAAAAAACAAAACTGTTAACTTCGTTCTTTGGTTTGGAGTAGTTGGTGTGGGGTGAGGGGGAGGGTTTCTCCTATTTGTGGTCCTGATGGAGAGGGGCCAGTACCCCTCTGTTTGAGGGTGTTCAAGCATCTAGATGCTGCTAAGGGAAGAAATAAAACTTTTCAAGACTTTCATTTATCTTGTTTTTCAGTGTTAGAGTTCTTGAAGAGTTCAGGTATAATCACAGCCTTCTGTTACAACAGGAAGCACCATCTGCTGAAGCATTCTGTAAGCAATATAACATCTCTCCAGAGATAGTTTAGCATTCAATTCACAAAGAAGGATGGCAGGGAATTGTAAACAAAAGGAAACAACTGAAGCAGGGAGGAAGGGGCTGAGCTCTAAACATTCAATATGTGTCTTTATAGCTGAGAAACCCGGTAATGCTACAAAACCCTGGCAGAATTCTCTGATGTATTAATTGTTTTCTTTTGTGTGTGTGTGTGTGTAAGTTTTAGTATTTAAAACTACCTCTGCTAACACACAAATCCCGTTTTCCAGGATTTTTACTTTCTTTTGATTTTTGTTTTCTTTCAAGATAAGCCATTGCTCATGGATCAGATAGGTCATAATTGGTTACTAGAGAAAAAAATAACGTAATTATGCGAAAGATTTTGAAAATGCTGTGTATTGAACATAGCTGTGTGTCTGGGGAAGAAAAATTGGTGGCACTTTGAAGGCTGGGAGCAATAGATACTATAATATGAGCTGGAGTCTTAGAAGAAGTTTAAGTTTTGCCGTTTCGTCATGGAGGAAGGAGCCAGAAGTGCCATAATTTATGTCAATGCCAAATTAGTTGAAAATGTTGTGCTGTACAGGAGAGGGCTATAAAAACTAATCTGCACCATTGAAGGATCAAATGTTTAAGAAAAGTGGCGTTTGTTTTTCTTTCAGATGAAAAGACGCTGTGGGGAAAATTTGCTAATATTGTGGAAAGAAAAGACATCAATTTTTCTGTTTAATGTAATACTTTAAGCAGAATATGAGCTCAAAAATTAAGTTTCAAGGAATGAATGATTTGAGGGGAAATTTATATTACTACAGTCCCCCTCCATTAGCTCTTCCCTTCATTAGGCACAGAGACCTGGGAAATTTTGGTCCTTATGAGCATATTTTACCAAAATATTTAATATGTATGACTTTATGACTTATATGGCCTAGAAATATTTACAGTAGTATGGACCACGATTTAAAACCTTAATCTCAGAACCTAAACTGTAAAAATCCATTATTAAAGTACAGGAAAAAAATAAAGCAGAAGTGTCTGTCCTCAAAAAATGTGTAATTCTTACTGTTGTATTATTAGATAAATTAATGATACTCTGGGCATGTGTGCACACATGCACGCACTACACCTCAATAATTGTTTTATTTGATGGTCTTTATTACCTTGTAGACATTATATTGTCATAATTAAAACAAGTTTCATTATTTTCTACTTCCACTCCCATATAATAGATCACTACCATTTTAGCAGTGGGCCATTAGGCAATACAGATTGGATTGTTTTCCCCTAGATTTGTCAGTTTATTGCTTTTAAAAGAATTAATCACCTGTCTTATAGCTTCCCTTGTAACTCTGCTGGCTTCCACTTGGAGGGAAAATTTTGCTTTTTAGAATCATAGATTGACTGGGGAGGACCACAGACATCAACCCACTCCTGACCTGGGTAAAGGAAACCACCATGCAGTGCTGTTTATGGAGTGCCTGAGGATGTTCTATTGGCTATTTTAGTTGGTTAGTAGACCATTTTAAATTGTTCCATGTACTTTTGATAATGCTCTGAGTTAAACACTGTTAGATCTCAGCTTGGTTCTGATTGTGAAATCATCACTTAGTAGTTATGCTTTGTGATTTATTATAGAGCCAAGCAGAATTTAGGCATTCCCTGGTTCCTGATAATGATATTATAAAATACAAAGAATGTATACATATGTCTGGATGTACATGAGTCATCTCATGATGTGAACATATAACTTTATTGGCATATAGCTTATTTTCATCACATGGCTACTGATCTTCATTTTAAATAAAATATTATCACTTGTATAATTATGAGAGAAAAGATTCCAAAATAACATTCATTCATTCATTTCCTCATTCACCATCTTTATTCTTGTTGACGATCTATCATATGTTGGGTATTGAGTTCTGGTGCTGTTATGATCCTACAGAATATCATTGATTTAATGTAACTTTATAGATTTGTAGACTAAATAAATTCATGATAATAATGACATGGCATGGCATGGCCAGGGGAACAGTCTAATCCTATCCATTACAGGTTAGATTACATTCCTTAATTCTCTCTCTTTTTTTTTCTAAATTTTCTCTATACATATACATGTATTTATTTGGTTTCCACTTTTTGCCTTCACAAAATTAAAAAGGCTTAAAATTTAATAACATAACAATGTTTAAGATAAGGACTAGAAACAAAAACCTAGTAAAGAACAAACGAAGATAAATACATTCAGAAAAGAAATCAGATGATTGCTGCAACCAAATATTGAGCAATAATGATAATAAAGCAAAAAAGTAACATTCCCATTGTCAGATAAGAGTATGTCTATCATAGAATTCTTTGACTCTGAGGTTCAATATGAAGTCATTTTCTAGTGTCATATTCTGGAAGATATTATCAGTTAGTTCCTAGGGACCTTAATTCAATATGTGCCCTAGGGCTCGTGCCCAATTTATCACCTCCAGGACTTCTTGGTGTTTCTTGCCAGGAGTAGGCTTCTGGGAGTCCTGACTCTGGGCATGAGAGGGTGCCTTCGTATAGCCCTGTGTTGGGTCATTTTTTTCTGGTTGCCTGACTTGTAGCATGCATCCCCCAGGGGCACTCTGACATCTTCTGTGAAAGAACATTAAATGTCCTCTTCACATAAGGTTCCTCAAAGATATTCACATTTTAATCTTCGGAGCATGTAATTATGTGCAGAGCAAAATAAAATTTACAAATGTGATTAATTTAAGGATCTTGAGATAGATTAGTCTATTTTATCCAGGTGGACCAATGTAATCACAACAGTCATTATAAGAGGAAGACAAGAGAGTTTAAGTTAGAGAAAGGAAATGTGATGGCTAACTAAGCTAGTGGAGGGAGAAGACCCCTGGGAAGATGAGAGAGGGGCTATGTGTCAAGGAATAGAATGAGCCTCTTAGAAAGGACAAGTAAAAAATTTCTCCCTCCCTGAAGCCTCCACAAGAAACAAATCCCCATCAACACCTTGAGTTTAGACTTCTGATCTCTAGAGCCAAAAGATACATTTGTTTGGTTTTTAGCTGATACGTTTGTGGCAATTTGTTATAGCAGCAAGAGGAAGCTAATACATCAGGGTAGCCACTGCCTGAACCACTTCAAAAAGGCTGATCCACCTGCAGGTAGAGATCTAAGTGCTCTCCAGAGGAAGGGGATATTTGATGCAAAACAATTTATTCACAAAACCTTTTAAAACTAAGGAAACCTGAATCTCCTTCTCCTCATAAACCAATGAGTATCTCTTATTTCTGCCGGGGTACAGGTAGCTTGTATCTTGTTCCACCACTGTGTCATTTTATAGTAGATAATGAGACCAGCAATACCATAGTTTGTTCTGAATAAATTGAGCTGGCAAAGATCACAGACCCTTGAGTATATTTGCGAGATAAGCCACCGTGTAACCTCCACATCAGAGTCTTATCTACTAAGACTCTTTACAGTCCACATTTCTGACATATACTTTTTCTGGTATGGGAACTTATGAGACTGACCTCAAAGACAGGTCTTCCGAGTCTTTGTCCACTGTTCTTTCCATTATATCATGATTGCTTCATGTGAACTGGAGCTGCCTGGGACACCTCCACGGTGGGTGGTGTTTTATGTGTTAGTGCAGAAGGATGCAAAATCCAAAAGCTGAGGGTATCTGTTTGGAAATTCTTAGCTTTGGATATTTTCACGTTCAGCATGTTTTCACATTTGCAATTCCCTCATTAAAGGCAGTTACAGTTTTCTTGGTGTTCTCTCTACCATTTTAACTTTTAGGGAATCCCCAGAAAGGGGTGTTATGACGTCTATTTTATAATGAATGATATCTTGTTGCTTGTTGAGGCACAAAGAATAATCTGAGGGCCCCAAATAAAATTTCTCTCCTTGGACATTTTTCTTGTCCTCTGTTTATCCCAAGATACTATTTACTCCTTTTTAAAAATGTACACCCAGAGAAGAATTCAGAAATACCGTTGGTTCTCTGAACACTTTTATGTGTGTCCTAATCCCCTAAACTACTACTGACTGTGTTCTTTTCCCTAAGACCATAGGTCATGCAGGGGGCTTAATTCTAAAGCTATAGCTACTACTTTTTCTCTAGTTTCTGAGCCTCTCCATCCCCAGTCTTCTTAAAGTTGATAAGGATTCCTGGCTGTTACTAGCCTTAGAATATCCCTTGTTAGTTTCTCTTAGTCCTCCCCATACCTTTGTCAATATTTCTTTCTTAAACGTGGTCATCTCACTTGAACTTGTCATATGGCTCTCAAGGGCCCCTGAGCCATTCAAGACTCTCCATAATCTGGCTATAAATTCTCAATACAGCCACATCTGTCCAGGCATATCATGTGAAATCTCTACCCTGATCTCAGAGGACCTCAGGATGGAGTCATATTCTGCAACGAGCTACTCAATAGCCTGGTGAAGTCCTTCTCATCATTCAAGGACATCAAATGCTACTCCATTTATGGACACTCACGATTTCAGACCATAGTCAAAATTAAACCTACCTTCTTCTCTGCTTGCTTATAGAAATGTGCTATCATTTGGTGGTTAATAATTCAATCTGGGAATAATCTAGACTACTTGCTTTGGCTGCCCTCACACACTCCTTTGCTATGGATGGAAGAGTAGAGGAGAGGAATTTGGAATGAATCCATTGTATTTATCATGCACAATTCTGATGAAAGCATATATTGAAAAGACTGGTACTTTTCAAGGATAAACTATGCTTTGGGACTCAGTATAGAAGATGAACTACTCTCTCTTCCATTGACAATGGCTTTCAAGCACTTAGCTCTTTTATGCAAACTCTATTATAGCAATTGCTATACTGAGGGAGAATTCAGCTTAGCTTGAATTGGTAAAAATAAAAAGACACCAAATGGAACTCTGCTGAGAGAGAGCCTTCTTTTATCAGCCACAATTTTGTTTCCAGAGAAGATCTCCAGTATAAGATATAATGGTTCCAGGGTACAGAATAGGTTGAAGGGACCCCTTTTGGGCCCATGCAATTTGGTGCTTGGGTTTACTTTTCATTTCTTTCACTCACTTACCAGGCCCATGCTCCTTCAGTAAGGTAGATGCCCAATTTTGTCCTAAAGTCAAGCACTTTTCTAACATACTTTCAATAATTAGGTAACTTCTTTCCTTACAGCTCCATACTTTCCAAGAAGGTTAACGTTTAACTGTTTTATTGCTGGCAGTTTCCCAACACGTCAGTAACAGGGTGGCTATCTGCCCCTGGAATCCCTGAACTTGAAGACTCTATGTAGACTTTCCTTATTACTTGATCAGCGCTGTCACTAATGCAGATCTGTCCCCCACATGAGGAGCGACATTAATTTTATGTTGTTTATGTACTCTTGCCATAAGGTTAAGCAATTCCTACTATTAAGCTTGATGAAATTGCATTACCTTAATGAAATGCACTTTACTGATAAAGAAGAATGTCACTTTCACAAGTGGAAGCACTGTTAGCAAAATTTTATGAGAGAATTCCCAAAATCATATCTTAATTGCTTGGACAGCTGTGTAGTTTACATAACGAGCAAACAATGCCAAGGTTTTTTATTTCCTTTGTCAGCTGTACTGGATGTTAGTATGCATGGTGGACCTTTTGGGGGCCTTTTATTACTTGATTGCAAATCATTCTTCATTGTTGCCCAAATTTATGGAAGGACATTGCTCCCTGAGGTGCCATTTCCTTTCAGGTCTGTAACTGAACATGACTGATGGCGCCAGAGTAACAGTTGCTTATTATGGCGTTCACTGAGCTGTGATTGCTCCAATACTTTATGTTGGCAGATGTGTTTCCCTAGGAACAGCATCTCTGAGACAGAGGTCATTGATCAAACCCCCTCTGGCTGTTCCATTATGTGCAAATTATTGCTAAAAGCAGAGAAGCTGCGAGGGAGGTGGTGTGTACTCATTGCAGATATTGGGGAGGGGAGTCCAAGGGAAAAAAAAGGCAAGTGTAATGAAGCAGAATAAAATTCCACCTGAACTAGAACAATGTTTTTATATTGTGAGTTAATGGGGGAAAGGGGGAAATTAAGTAACCTGAGAGACCCACAATGAAAGAAGAGTTAAATTTTATCATACCGAGGTAACCTCTAAAATTGGTCTTGCTGACAGCAACCTCAGTGGCTGTCAAGGCACCAAGTGGGCATGTGTGGAGACTGTACAAGAGCACTGTTGTCCTAGCAGGGTAAGGATTAAGAAAGCTAAGTGGCCGGGCGGCGCCTGTGGCTCAGTGAGTAGGGCGCCGGCCCCATATGCCGAGGGTGGCGGGTTCAAACCCAGCCCCGGCCAAATTGCAACAAAAAAATAGCCGGGTGTTGTGGCGGGCGCCTGTAGCCCCAGCTACTTGGGAGGCTGAGGCAAGAGAATCGCTTAAGCCCAGGAGTTGGAGGTTGCTGTGAGCTGTGTGAAGTCACGGCACTCTACCTGAGGGCGGTATGTGAGACTCTGTCTCTACAAAAAAAAAAAAAAAAGAAAGCTAAGTGGCCAATGCATAGCACTTTCTTTGGCCCATTTCTGGGCAAATATTTAGAAAATGTTGGATACATACAGGGGACATACACAGACACACTCCCTGTCCCCAGCTTGTCAGGGCAGGATAGAAATTATAATGAATTCATGGTACCACATTTTTGTGTGTAAAATGCACTCTTATGTATAATGTGCACCCACATTTTTGTCTCAAACTTTGAGGAAAATACTCCTCGAGAAAGTGTCTGGCTCTCAGCCAGGAGAGACTCATCTGGGGAGGGTGAACATTCCTGGGGGAAATGTGCAGATCCAGCTGCCCTCCTGCAGCTGCCTGTTCTGTACAGACTGCCCCTTCCCTCTCTCCAGGGAGCCCTTTCCTCTCTACTTCTCTACTCCCTCTACGTTGTGGGGGGAGTAAGTAAGATGGCCTTCTGAGGCTGCTCACCCTGTGAACAGCCAGGAAGGTTCCTGGGGCCTGCCCGAGGGTCCTAGTCCCCTCCCTCACAGCACACGGTCACTGCCAACCTCGCCAGCCCTGCCACTGCCCTTTCCCTTGATTGCAGCACTGGTGGAGATCACTCCAGCCCACTCCAGCAGATGCAGGATCCTCCTGGACTATAAGCCCGTGGGCCTGGTGGACTCAGGCAGGAGGGCACAGAGGCCACAGGAGGCCTACCTCCTGAGCCATATTATCTTTGTATAATGCTCATCCTTATTTTTCCCTCAAAATTCGAGCAAAAAAGTGTGCATGTGTAGTTCTGTAGGACAGCAAAATATGCAAAAGGGAAGCAGTTATACCTAGACCATCCTTTGCTCAGGCTCGATAGAGAGGGCTTCATTGCTCTCTGTTCATCTGCGGCAGTGGCTCTTCCCATCAGATTTCCATTCCAGGAAAGACAAATGGGTCCCCTATGTGGGTGTCTCTGTTCTTTGCTCCAGTGACACTAGGGGGTGGCTCAGGGAGAGTGCCTGGTCTATGCACTCAGGGCCTTCCTAGCCCAGACCACCACCCCATTTCTCACACTGACTTGCTTTCTAATGTTGAAAAGACTCATTTCTTTATTATTTCAATTCAGTTCTCCTTATCTTTAAATCTTCCCTTGTATTGAGCCAGAGTCTTCCCAGGGTATAAGTCAATTCCTTGATACTCATTAAAGGCTTCAGGAATAATGTATGCTAATTCTTGGGACACTGATATAACCTTTTAGGTGTTGCTGGAGTCCCTCTTAAATATTGTATATGTACTTCAGGGTAACTTGATGTGACCTCTTCATAGCCTCAAGGACAGAAGAAGGGGCATACAGAAGCTCCTGAACTGACAAACATGGTGGGTGCTGAAAGGCTAAGCAAGGCTTTATGTTTGTAAGTCTGGAGTGACTACTAATGATCTCTGTTCATGGTGGGCAGATTTGACACCTTTTTTCTCTGGTAGTCATTGTGGTTACAGTGATGATGGTAAATTGTTCTAACAAAAGAATCCTTTCCAAAAAGAGAAAGAAGCATTATGTACATGTGAGGCTGGACAATTAAGTTTGCAAACTCATTCTAGAAAAAGTGCTACATCCTTTATTGCTGAATACTGCTATGGTCATCTTCAAAATACTCCCCTTGGGAAGTTCTGCTTCAACAATAGCACCTAGTCCACCCTTCAAAGTACTGTTTCTTAGATGAGTTTGCAAACTTAATTGTCAACCTCATACAATGACAGCTCTGATAGCCATTCCAGAAAAGAGTTCCAAAATTCCCTTGAAGGACTATTGTTATTTGACTATAGTTGGTGGTCCTGGTTGACCTTATCTCCAGTGAAGATGATCCCATAACCTCTGTTAAGACAATTTTGTTGCGCCATCTCCTGTGTGCAGTTTAAGATACAGAGAACAAAGAACATTTTTTGGCCCTTTAATACTGGCCTTAGGCAGGAATGTAGGTTTTAATTTCTAAAAAAGGGCCAGGGGGTTTAAAGAGATAGCTCATAAAACATTTTGCCCTATTTCAGATCCTTACTTCCGTAATATATACACACATGCATATATAAAGAATACATCTCAAAGACTTTGTTTAAATCATTAATTAAATGGGATAACTAATAAGGTGTTAGGAATAGTTCAAAGTAAAAGTCAAAGAATAGATGCATTTGTAGAGCAGAAATATTGACACGAATTTGCAAATGCATTCAGAACTTACTTGGGGGAAATTAAATTAATTTCACATCTGTAAACAATAACTCTCTGCATTGCTATTAGCTTCTAAAAGTTAAGCTTAATCTCTACAGAGTTATGAAGAGCCTAGTCAAAAAAAATCTCTGGATCCCCTGATATTCCATTGGAAAGATATCCAATCATGTTTTATCACATTTATAAGTCTTTTAATTTGGAAATACTGGGTCAGATGACATACAACTCCAGCACTATACTCTCCCCGCCTGACCACCTGGAATGCTGGCTTTGAGCCACCTACTGAGTGACCTCTATCCTCTCCTCCTCAACCAAACCTTCTGCTTTGGTCACTATCCAGAGATGCCTTCCTCTTTACACACCATGTTTGTTTCCTCTGTGCCCTTATCAGTGCTCCCACTGTAGCATGAGTTTCCTTCAGGTATAGTTTCTCCCATTGAAATTCTAATAATATTTTAAACATAAGCTGCTGATAATATTTCTTGCAAGAATCTATCACCAATCTCCTTTTTTCCCCTGAATTCCTAACTTATTTCCAATTTGTTGACAGTGTTGAACTTTACCTGAGTCCTGTGCTCCCAGAAAATAGCAACGGTTAAGAGATTTCCCTACCCTTTTGGGTTCCAGGCAATAGCTTACTGCAAAGAACCACTCTTCCTCTGTATGACTTAGATAAGACTTGCAGATGACACCCTGGCTCCCCAAATTCCTATTATTGTTCTATAGATGATTAACTGAACTGTTTGTACCCACTGACCAGTCTGGACAAAATACTTACTAATGTGTCTTGACCAAACTTTGATTAGCCTCCTTTCTCTCTCCCAGACCCCTGAACTTTGGTTTATCCCTGAGTATGGAACTCAGAACAAACTCTACTGAGCAGTTCTCCAGAGAATTGATTATCCTTAGGGAAAAACATTCCCAGATCAACTGTTTGATAATGCCATTTGCTTGTGGCTGGTTCTATCTAGTCTTATTAATTTCCAGTTGTACAAAGAAAGCCTTTTCTTCCTAACCTTTGAGATGCTTGCATATCTTATTGTACAGGAACATTCTCTTTATTGCAATCCTTCCCCTACTGCCCTATTGCAATAGTTCCCCTTTCCCTATTACAGTCTTTCCATGTAAAGCCTCTGTTCACCTAAGCCTCAATTTATTTTTATCTGATGTTCTTCTTTAGCACAAAACTCTCCCCTATAATTTTATTACTTATAGATTATCTTATCAGTGTTCAGTTTCATTTACATCCATACTTTTTTCTAAAGAAGCAGTGGCAACATAAAATAAAGGATAAAATAAATTGTTGAATCAAGTAAAAAAAAATAAGGCAAGCATAGTGATAAATTTATAGATACAGAACAAAATAAACATATACTGCACGGAGTACTATATAGTTGCTGAGATGAGCCACAAATTTGTAGTAGACCAGTGGTTCTCAACCTGTGGGTCGTGACCCCTTTGTAACAATGAAAATACACTGCAGCATTAGGAAGGTTGAGAACCAGTGTAGTAGACAAAGCAAAGAAATTGAGCATGATAAGCTGAAGAGAGCGTGGAGAGAGAGATTGAAAATGAGACACAGACAGGAACAAAGTTCTGGGGAAAAACAGACAAAGATTGAATAAAGTAGCATAACTGAGAAATATTTTGAGACCCAGTGGAGGGAAATTGAAGAAGTTCATAGCGTGTTGAATTAATAATCCTGGTAAGGAAAAAATTGAAGGGTCCCTGAAGGGCATGGGTGTGGGTGTTGAGGAGAATGAAGAAGTTTTGAAATCTCTGCACAAGGAATATGAGAAAGAACCAATTGTGTTATGGCTAATGAGTCAACTACTTGAAATGCTACACATAATTCAAATTTGTGGATTCTTTAGGTGTGCTACGAAGTTGGAATACATTTTTTTTTTTCCATTGGAATTTAGATGTTAACCTTGGCTTTCTTTAAGGTCTTTATACTTTTTATGTTATTAGGTGGAAAGTAACAGGAAAAAGCTTTAGAGCACCTGGGAAATAAAATGTAGTAGGTATGAATTTCACAGGCCACAGACTCAGATGTTAAGAAGAAATAAAACTTAGCAACTATTTCATACTCATTGTTGGTTGAGAACAGAAAACTTGATCTTGCTGATTTAACATAAACTCGGTCAACTTTATTTTACAGATATCTCAAGAGAAATATGTTCAAAACCAGAGATTTTACACATCTGCACCTGCTCCCCCAGTGTAGCGGCTATGTTCCCAGGCTCCTGGGTTTCATGGCTTGAAGAAAGAGGCCACCTGGCTCAATTGTTGTCCTCAGTTCCCTGCTGGCATCCTCAAAGGTAGGTCTCATCTTGGCTGGTCCTTTGCTATTGTGCTGTATCACTGACTGGTATCCACTGAGATGACCACATAGCCATGGCCTCTGGTTAACATGTCAAGCTGTCAGTTTCTTCTTGGAATCCCTCAGAAGGTCATGCTGGTCTACTAGTCATCTCTCAGCCATTTGTGAGCCTCTCTGTGAGGCCCTTGGGATTTTCAGATGTTCTATTTATACTGCCTGGGTTGCCTAAGAATCTGAAGTTTGTCCTCACCTGCCCACCTGGACCCTCACTTAACCTTTGCTATTCTACAGCTCTGAAACTGTGATGGATATAGGTTTCTTTCTAAAGCTTATAGCTTTTCATCAGCTATGTCCTCAGATATGAGGAGTAGACAACTGGAATCTCCCTAACTCTATATAATGCTTCCCCCAACCTTAAACTGGCTTCATCCAAGGCTTAGACCAGTGGTTCTCAACCCCCCCTAATGATGCAGTGTATTTTCATTGTTAAAAAGGGGTTGTGACCCACAAGTTGAGAACCGCTGGCTTAGACTGTATAGGTGGAACATGGTGTTCTTTCTCGAAAACACCAAAAGGCTGTCCTCTCCCTGGTCCCCTCAATCCCCATTTTGTCAACTCCATTTATTTATGTGTTAGAAAACTTGCTTTTACACTATCAAGTTTTCTTCCCAAATCTATTATTTATACTATTAATTTTACATAATTTAGTTGTATTAAAATTAAAAATGTGGTCACTCCAATAATCATATTTTGGCCTAGCTGGGGCAAACTGCATGTCCATTTACTTTCAATGCTATTTTCTTTGTTATGAATTTCAAAAAAATTACTTCAGGAACTAAGTGGAATTCTTTGTTATCTGCAAGTTTGTTGGAATGGAAACTGGGACTTAAAGATTTGGCAATTCAAGAGAAGACTTTGTCTTCCTCTTGATTATAAACTTCCAGAGTCTAGATTTGATGGTTATTCCATGCTTTAAGAAAAAGGATAACTTGGGTGCCGGCCCCATATACGGAGGATGGTGGGTTCAAACCCGGCCCTGGCCAAACAGCAACCAAAAAATAGCTGGGCGTTGTGGCGGGCGCCTGTAGTCCCAGCTACTCGGGAGGCTGAGGCAAGAGAATCGCTTAAGCCCAGGAGTTGGAGGTTGCTGTGAGCTGTGTGAGGCCACGGCACTCTACCGAGGGCCATAAAGTGAGACTCTGTCTCTACAAAAAAAAAAAAAAAAAAGAAAAAGGATAACTTTGACTAAGGTAACCATAAAATTTATCTTTCAAACTAGAAGAATTATAAGAGTGAAAGAAGCTATTAATAATTATGCCAAGAAAATGGAAGGATGCTGGGACTTTCCCAAGAAAAGTGAGGTGTGGGGTCATCCTACTTCTGATCCATGGAGGCAGGCTAGGATGTGCTGAAAGCCACAGCACTGGTCTGCAGGGTATCAGAAGCTGATGATCGCTGAAACTTATAAACTAGATTGCCTTTTTGCATATTCTTCTGTCTTTAGAACTTTAGTGAAGCCTGGTTTAAGGATTTCAGACTGGGCCAAACTATACTTGGGGGTGTGTGTGTGTGTGTGTGTGTGTGTGTGTGTGAGAGAGAGAGAGAGAGAGAGAGAGAGCGCGAGAGCGAGAGAGCGAGCGCGCATGACATGGAGTGAGCTTTCAGTTGAGAACAGTGCCTTCCAGGGCTGGCATGGGAAAGCAGAACAAGCAATTAGCAAGAGAAAGGAAAAGTTTGAAAGATAAAGATAAATGTTGGAAATGAGATCCCGGCACCCTTTCCAAATTGACAGTCTCCCTCCATGACCAGCCAGAAGAGACCTGGGACTGATTGGGCCGAGGAAGTGGGCCTGGCAGCATGCCTACCGTTCAGTTGCTGGGCAGTGATTATTTCCCCACACATCCTTTGCCCTTGGAAAGCAATGCAATAGCGAGATGGTTGTACTCTACGTAGGGCTGAGGAAATCAGTGGCATTTTAAATGATTTAAAATACATATGTAATATTAGCTAGCTTGTTCAGTGTTTACATTTTAAAAAAATTAATTGCCAAAATATAAATATCAAGTACTTGACATACATATATAGATTTCTGATTTCTTTTTTTTTTTATTGTTGGGGATTCATTGAGGGTACAATAAGCCAGGTTACACTGATTGCAATTGTTAGGTAAAGTCCCTCTTGCAATCATGTCTTGCCCCCATCCAGTGTGACACACACCAAGGCCCCACCCCCCTCCCTCCATCCCTCTTTCTGCTTTCCACCCCCCATAACCTTAATTGTCATTAATTGTCCTCATTCTGATTTATTTTGAAAAAGTAGGAGATCTGGCCACTCTGGATCAGCATCTCCAAGATGTAAAAATTGGCTGGAACACAATCTGACGGTGCCTATGAAATGCAGCATTCTCTCTGCATTTCACCAGGGGCTCCACCATGTCTTACTCTGGCATATCTAGACCATTTCATGGATTTATGTTAGCGTATCGACTGCTGCAGATTTGGTTTTGTGACTTCTGCATTACTTGTTCTAAAATAAAAAGGACTAAGTATGGCAAGTGTATCAGAGTTCATGCTTTTCTAGGAAATCCCAGCTGTCATGATTCACACAAGATTGTTCAACATTTATTTGTAATATTTAGCAGTATTAGGAACATACAATTAAGTGCACAGATATTAAATGCAGAGTGCAGGGGACTTTTCAAGTGCATATTTCCTGAAAAACTGACTTCCTAATCATGACATTGAACATCTCTGTTACCCCAGTAATTTGTAACGCCTGCTTGCTCATCTCTACTATAGGCAACCACTGTTCAGAGTCCTATTACCGTAGACTAACTTTGCTATTTTACAACTTTGTATAAATAGAATCACATGGTATGAATATACCTATGTCCAACTGCTTTCTTTTAGCATGTTTTTTTAAAAAAATTTATCCATGTTGTTGGGGAAAGCCATCATTTATTCCTTTACTGTGCTGAATAGTTTTCTATTGTAAGTACATCATCCTTTGTTCGTTCACTTACCTCTTGATGGACATTTGGATTGTTTCCTACTTGGGTATTTTGAATGATGCAAGCAAATGGTTCTTGGGTATGTCTTTTTATAGACATATGTTTTAATTTATCTAGATTAGTTACCTAAGAGTGGAAAGTCTTGATGACAGGGTAGATGTAAGTATAACTTTATCAGAAACTGCCAACAGTTCTAGAGCAGTTGTACAATTTTGTACTTCTGCCAGCAATGGATGAAAATTCTACTTGTTTCACATCCTTGGAACAAATGGTATGGCCAGTCTTTTAAATTTTATCTGTTCTATTGGGTATAACTGGGTATCATTGAATTTTAATTTTCATTTCCCTGGTAACTACCAACACTGAGCTTTTTTTCCCCACATACTTACTGGCTCTTTGTTGGACTTCATTTGTGGAGTGTGTTTCAGTCTTTGTCCATTTTTATTGTATTAATTTTTTTGGCGTGTAAGACTCTATATTCTGCACACAAATCCCATGGTGGATATACGTATTCTCTCATAGTCTCAACCACTTGATCTCACATTGTGCTGTCTTAGACATGTATGTAGGACGAGTTTCTAACTAATGTAACATACACAAAGTGACAGCCACGCGGCTACAAATTGTTGATGAGACTCATGGAAATAGACACAATTACATTCTGTAGTCATGAACACACAACTTGGAATTTGCCCCCAACAGTAAACGAGGAAGCTGTAGTAAAGACTTACGTTTCTGTGTCTCTATGCGTGTTTGTTTGTATTTTCTTTTTCAGACAGGGAGCTTCTAACATTTTGCCATTAAATGAAAGGAACATGTTCAATTACACAGCGAGTGATTGTACCTATTCCCCGGGGCAGGCTGCTCTCCTCTGGAGAGCCTTCCATCACACTTCTTCTGGGTACAATTGCGATTCACCTGAAGTGGTGTCCATGTAGCTCTTCACCCTGTGCCGGATAATAGTTTCTCCTTTTAGTGTTAAAAGATCATGTCCTTCTGTGGTCCTTGGAAGTGAGAAGCTGGCTTGAAGAAGCATGCAGTAGGTTCTTGTCTGGGGAGGGAGTAAAAGCATGAACTAGTTTGGAACAATAACCAAGGACCAAGTGGTGGAGTCGGACAGCCCATGTCTTATAAGTGAACTCAGATTGCAGCTCACCCTGTTACAGTATTAGGTTTTCTTCAACATTAAGTATGAACTGGCTTCAAAACCCTCAGAAACAACTTCCAGGCTAAATGCTACAATCATCAGTTCTACCAACCAGCTATTTCCATCCCTCCTTTTTCTGAACACATGGTAGTTAATTGAGGTCGTGTGACTTGCTTTAGTGCATGAAACATGAGAGGAAGCAGGGTCTGTCACTTCTGGCAGAAAACTTTAAACCCTATTGTGTAATTCACCAGGTTCCCCTTCTAATTGTACAGTAATTGTAGAATTCCATTTGTAGAGTTGCAATTTGGAACATGGTCTTTCCTATCTTTCCTAGAGAAATGCTTAAAAGTGTGCATTCCAAGGTGAATAGAAAGATCTGGGGCCTAGAATAAGTCAGGCAGCTCTAGATTACAATCCGAGCTCCACTACTCCTAGCTTCCGCCTCATCACTGTGGCTCTTGCATCCTACATCTATCAAAAAAAATACAGGTTGAGTATTTCTTATCCAACTTAAATGCACAAGTCCAGAAGTATTTTGGATTTAATTTTTTTTCTGATTTTGGAATATTTGCATATACATAGTAAGCTGTCTTGCTGATGGAACCCAAGTCTAAATATAAAACTTATTTATGTTTCATATATACCTTATATGCATAGCCTGAAGGTAATTTAGAGAATATTTTTAATAATTTTGTGCATGAAATGAAATTTACACATATTGAACCATCAGAAAGCAAAGGTATCATTGTCTGAGTCACCCATGTGAACAATTTGTGGACCATGATCCCTGACTCTGAATTTATATGCTTTTGGTAAGCCATTCTTTTCTTTTCTTTTCTTTTCTTTTCTTTCTTTTCTCCTTCCTTCCTTCCTTCCTTCCTTCCTTCCTTCCTTCCTTCCTTCCTTCCTTCCTTCCTTCCTTCCTTCCTTCCTTTTCTTTTCTTTTCTTTTTTTGTTGTTGCAGTTTTGGCTGTGGCCAGGTTTGAACCTGCCACCCTTGGTGTGTGGGACCAGCACCCTACTCCCTGAGCCCCAGGTGCCGCCCCAGTAAGCCATCATTTTCTAACACTTATACACTCCTGCACACTTAACAGCAAAAAACACCACACATCATTAACATGGTGAAGAATAATATGTTTGGGATAACTCAGCAGCACAGTAGCATCACCAAAATACCTGCATAAGCTGCTAAAGAACAGCAACTGCAAACAACAGCAGGCTTTCAGTCTCTACCTAGGATGCTGTGTTTTGATTCAAAGGTTACTGTGCACCAAGGTTTGTATTTTTTAGGTGAGAAGAGATGTAAGAAGGAGTTGAGGGACCAGGAAGTGGGTCCACTAGGTATGAGCAGGCATTCTGCTGAATGCTTTTCAAAAATGTTTCCTCCAAAGTCATCTGTCTCATTAACAATAGTTTTTGTCTGAGAAGTTGCTTTGATTTTATAAACTGACATGATTTCTTGTTCTGTTATGAATGCACTCTGCTCTAGTCCTTCAATGAGCCCATCATACATTTTGACCCTATCTTTTATGAGCACTTTTTCTGCAGTGTTAACAATGTCATCTCCATCATCATTGTTACCATGATCACCTTGATTTCACCATTTCACTACTGGTCATTGACTGAGTGACTGGAGCCAATGGTAAAAACTTCTTTGATACTCACTTCTGGACTCTGAGGTATACTTTTTTTGCATAGGTAAGGAGGTTAGGCATCATTATTTTTCTCAGCTGACATATGGAATTCTTCAAAGTCACCACCTTGTTCATCACCACTAAACATACTCAAGCTATGCCAGGCATGCACAACTATATCTTTTGCAACTGTTTTCTAAGCTTTGGCGATAACATATATGGTATCCTTTTTGTTAAACTCCTTTCGGAAACCTTCCATACCTATGCCTCTGTCCACTGCTTTTAGGATGTTGGTTAAAAGAAAAGTGTTTTTAATGTTTGTTCTTTATTGATCTAAGGATATCCTGGTCACATGGTTGAATTAATGAAGTTATATTTTGGGGGAAAGTATATGGAATGAATGCTACTTTTGATGAAACTTTCAGCTGGAGGATAAACAGAAAAGTTATCAAAGTATAACAAAGTCTTGTAGTCATCATCTAGTCCAGCTTCCCTGCAGTGAGCATGAGTCACTGATAACAAATCTTTGTTAAACCCTCAGAAGAAACATCTCTGGTGACCTATGTCTTTTTGTTAGTATAATAATGGATGGGTAAGAAATGTACTCCTTGCAAACAGCAAGCATGAAAGCTTTTGGTTATCACAGCGAGCATTAGCACGGCCTGAATTCTTGAAGGACTGTCTCATCATCCGTAGTTAGTGTCTTTGTGAGGCAGTATCTCCCAAACAGTGATGTTTCTTCAGCATTATAGATTTGTTTCTATCATCATATTTTCATCAATGATGACCTTGGCAAAATCATCAATGAATTTCTCCATTGCTTCACGATCAGCAAATGTTTTATCCCAAAAAGTATTTTAAAATTTAATGTATGGTTTTTTTTTTATTAAATTTCTGCAACCAGGCTGTTGCATATTTACCTCCCTTCAATTTTTAGTTCATTGTAATAGATATTTATTTGCTTCATGATCAGCATACCATTAACTGCCATGTGTTCACCTCAAAGCTGACAGATCCACCTCTTTGCTACATGATTGAAATCTTCATTTTGGGCTTTATGCAGTGTTTTTCTATTTACTTCTGTTTATTGCTTTTAGCATAGAAGAACAATAGTTTATTGTTCTGTTTCTTCAGGTCATTCTGACACCATACTCTTCTGTAAGGTATTTCTCACATACACCACTGTCCAATTTCTCCAACAGCTTGACTTTCTGTGCTATCGATAAATGTGAATATTTCTTTTTTTTTCTTATCACTGCTACCCATAGCAGTGCAGTATATGCAGGCCCTCCAGATATTTCCAAAAAATGTCTTTACAACACAGAGCAGAGAATAAGGAAAAACAAAACAAATGACAACAACAATAAAAACCCACGTTAAGTGATGCATGTAGGTTTTGTTCCTATGTAAGGCATACTGTGGGGAACCAGCCTGCACATTTGCCATTTTATTATCCTTCGTGGGGTGTGCTTGCCTAGGGGAATCTGGGAGTTCTCAGAAAAGATATATTGCAGCTAAAGGTAGCTGGGAGTATCTTCTTCTTTTTTTTTTCTTGAGAATGTTGAATAAATTGTATGTTATGTGCCTTAATTTTGTTTGCAACTTGTACCATGAGGTCAAGTGTGGAATTTCCACTACGGTATCATGTTGGTGTTCAAACGTGGAACCTGTATGGATTTGAAGATTAGGGAGCTCAACTTGTATCTATCTTGAAAGACTATTACAAATATGGGAGACAATTTTGAGGGACTGTTATCCAATAGTTTGTGATACACACCTGTTATGTCAAGCAAACTAATCAAATGGACTAATCAAAGATGAATTTTTAAAATGAACAACAGGAGAAGCAGGCTGAAAAGTTTTGGACTTCTGGTTTTAGGCTAAATTATTAGTCATGTTATGAATATTTATCAAGCATATTTGTATTTAAAAGTTTTACATGAGACTTTTTTTCTTATTTCAGAATATTACAGGGATACATATGTTTGGGTTATGTGAATTGCTTTTGTACAGTTTGAGTCAAAGTTATAAGTGTTCCCAGACAGTGTGTTTTGTACTTGTTAGGTGTGTATTTACTCCTCCACTTCTGCCCTCTCCCACCTTTCAGTTATTTTCTTGAAGTGAAAGGAACTTGTTCTATTTTCCTAGTATCAGTAAGCAGAAAAAGATATGAAGAATCACCATTCTTTTTTTTTATTGTTTCAGATTAATTTGAGAGTACAAAGAATTAGGTTATGCTTTCTGTTGAGTTTTACTATAGGTGTCGATCAGTTAGTTCTAATTTAATTGTGAGTATATGTGCTGTTTGTTTTTTAATTCTTGTGATTTGACCCTTTGAAGAATAGTCTCCAGTTCCATCCAAGTTATTACAAAGGTATTCACCAGTTTTCATGGCTGAGTAGGATACCACATTTTATTAATCCACTCATGTATTGATGAGCACTTGGGTTGATTCCACATCCTGGCAATTATTAATTATGCTGTAACAAACACTTGAGTGCATGTGTCTTTTTAATAAAATGACTTTTTTCCTTTGGGTAAATACCCAATAGTGGGATTGCTGAATCAAATGGTAGGTCTACTTTCAGTTCTTTGAGTAGCTCCATATGACTTTCCACAGAGGTTGTACTAGATTGCAGTTCCACCAACAGTGTATAAGTGTTCCTTTTCTCTGCATTTGCACCAGCATCTATTGTTTTGGGATTTTTTTTGATAAAGACCATTCCCACTGGAGTTACCTAATATCTCATGTGGCTTTGATTTGCATTTCCCTGATGACTATTTGCAAGGGGAATCCAACATGACATTTTGTTTATACCCAAATGAACAGTCTTTTATTTCCTATCAAGTCATATTTGATGGCAATAAATTGATAACCAAATATAAACTAGGGACTAGTAGGATTTAGTAATCAATGCTCAGGTTGTTTCTACTTACTAATTTGTAACATAACCCTTTCCCAAATCTCTAATTTACATTGAGAGAGTTACAATTTGACCCAGAGCATTTACAGTTCTATGTCTTAACTTAAGCAGTTTTATTAAGACAATTATTTCTACAGATTTGATCTAAGAACCTTTTTTACCTCAGTGTGTTAATCACTAAGAAAAAATTTCAATTATTTTTTTGAAGTGAAAGGAACTTGTTCTATTTTCCTAGTATCAGTAAGCAGAAAAAGATATGAAGAATCACCATTCTTTTTGTTTTTTTATTGTTTCAGGTTAATTAGAGTACAAAGAATTAGGTTATAGTGTTTCCATTTCTTCAGTAGAGTCCCTCTTGTAATTGTTTCCTGCCCCCAAGAGGTGTGCCATACACCTTAACATTGTGCCCGTTAAAAGGGAACACACCCATCTCCCTCCCACCTCCCTTGGTTCCCTTTTTCATTCCCCCTCACCTCGAATTGATTTGATTTTTTTCTCTTACGTGGGTGTGTATTAGATCATATTAGTATTGAATATTAGATATTTCTAATGTAAAATATTATTTTATTATAAACATCGGTTACCATGCTGCTCAATGAGTTGGCTCCCTTTTACTAATTTACAGATTCCAGATTGTCAGGGAAATTAATGGAATTTGTTTTCTAAATTAAGTTATTAGACAGTGGCCTGGCTTGTGCACTCAAAATTTAACTTGGAAAAGCATTTAGTAATTAAAATGCCAAATGTAGGAAAAAGGAAAAACATTTTCCCACACTTTTAAATTATGTTTATTGGAAAAGCCAAATCAAAAGTTTGGGTCTAACAAGATAAATAGTGAAGGGAATAAAGTGTAATGGCTGAGGACTCTTTCAGAAGTTTGACTCCATACAAATAATTTCGTTTTATTTTATAGTTTACTTTAATCTTTATAACCTAACTTATTATATCCTGAAATCATTTTGTAAATTTGCCTTTGCTCTTTTTTTTCTCCTTTTATTAAGTCATATACACATAGATCATGAATACATTTATGCATATGTAGGGTGCATTGTGTTGATTTTTTAATACAATTTGGAGTCTTACATCAAACTATTTAATATAGCTTTCACCTCATTTACTTGATTATTGTGTTAAGACATTTATGTTCAATACTTGATATATTTGACTTTGCAATATGCTCCATAGGTGTGGTCCCACCATTTACCCTCCCTCTATCAAACCTTTCCCCTCCTCTCCCTTCCCCCTCCATTTTTATCCTTCTTCCTGGGTTATAGTTGTGATCTATCTTTCATAAGAAAGTGTTAGTAAATATAAATTTGTTTCATAAAAGTATTAAGTACATTGGATACTTTTTTTTTTCCATTCTTAAGATACTTTACTAAGGAAAATATGTTCCAGCTCCATACATATAAACATAACAGAATTAAGGTCTCTTTTTTAAAGGCTGCATAGTATTCCATGGTATACATATACTGTAATTTATTAATCCATTCATGGGTTGATGGGCACTTGGGCTTCTTCCATGACTTGGAAATTATGAATATTGAGCAGCCACGAATAATTTGGTGCAAATATCTTTGTTGCAAAGATATTTTCGGTCTTTTGGATATACTCCTAGTAGAGGAAATGCAGGATCAAATGGCAGGTCTACTTTTAGATCCCTGAGTATTCTCCATACTTCTTTCCAGAAGGGATGTATTAACTTGCACTCACACCAGCAGTGTAGAAGTGTTCCCTTTTCTCCACATCCATACCAACATCTTTAGTTTTGGGATTTTGTTAGGTTACCTTTTACTGGAGGTAGATGATATCTCAAAGTGGTTTTGATTTGCATTTCTCTGATGATTAAAGATGATGAGCATTTTTTCATGTGTCTATAGACTATGCCCCTGTCTTCTTCAGAGAAGCTTCTGTTCAAGTCTCTTGCTCACAATGAAATGGATTCACTTGTTCTTCTCTTATTAATAAGTTTGAGTTCTCTATAACCTGAAGATATCCTCTCCCAGTCTGAGGGCTGTCTACTTAATTTACTTAAATTGGGTTTTTGGCAGTGCAAAAGCTTTATAGTTTGATCAGATCCCAGTAATGTATGTTTGGTATTGCTTCAGTTTCTCTGGAGGGGTCCTCCTCATGAATTTTCTCTGTCCCAGGCCAATTTCTTCAAGTGTTTCCCCGGCACTCTCTCCAAGAATCTTTATAGTTTTATGTCTTAAGTTTAAGTCTTTTTTTCCAGTGAGACTAAATTTCTGTTAGAGGTTAAAGGTGTGGGTCTAGCTTCAGTCTTCTACAAGTTGCCAGCCAATTTACCCAGCACCATTTCTTAAATAGGGAATCTTTCTCCCAATTTATATTTTTGATAGACTTATCAAAGATCAAATGATGATAAGTGTCTGGTTCTCCATCTCTCATCTCTTGGTTCTCAATTCTGTTCCATACATCTACCTCTCTATTTTTGTCCCAGTACCATGCTGTTTTGATCACTATAGACTTATAGTATAGTCTGAAGTCTGGTAGCATGATTCCTCCTGCTTTGTTTTTATTTCTGAGTAATGTCTTAGCTATTTGAGGTTTTATCTGTTTCAATATAAAATGAAGTACTAGTTTTTCAAATCTTTAAAGTATGATAGAGATGCTTTAATAGGGATTGCATTAAATCTGAGGAATGTTTCGGGTAGTATGGACATTTTAACAATGTTGATTCTTCCCAGCCATGAGCATGGTATGTTTTTCCATTTGTTGTCATCTTCATCTTTCTTTCTCAGAGTTTCATAGTTCTCTTTATAGAGATCTTTCATGTCCTTTGTTAGGTACACTCCCAGATATTTAATTTCTTTGACACTACTGTGTCAAAAGGAATAGAGTCCTTGACTCTTTCTTCAGCTTGACTATTGTTGGTATACATGAATGCTACTGATTGATTGATTTTGTATCCTGAGATGCTGCTGTATTCCTTGATCATGTCTAAGAGTTTTGTAGTTTTCCAGGTATACAATCATATAATCTGTGAAGAGTGAAAGTTTGATCTCCTCTGATCCTATATGGATACACTTGATCACTTTCTCTTGCCTGATTGCAATGGCTTCCATTAAATGTTAAAAAGCAGTGGAGACAATGGGCAACCTTCCTGATCTGAGTGGAAATGTTTTCAATTTTACTCCATTCAATGTAATATTGGCTGTGGGATTGTTGTGGATGGCCTCTATCAGTTTAAGAAATGTCTCTTCTATACCTATTTTCTTAAGTGTTCTGATCATGAAAGGATGCTGGATATTGCCAAAAGCATTTTCTGCATCAGTTGAGAGAATCATATGGTCTTTGTATTTTATTTTTTTATGTGATGTATTATATTTATAGATTTACATATATTGAACCAGCCTTGAGACCTGGGATAAAACCCACTTCATCATGGTGTATAATTTGTTTGATATGTTGCTGGATTCTGTTTGCTAGAATCTTATTGAATATTTTTGTATCAATATTTATTAGACATATTGGTCTATAATTTTCTTTTCTTATTGGGTATTTTCCTGTTTGGGGGATCAGGGTGATATTTGCTTCATAGAATGTGCTGGGAAGTATTCCTTCTTTTTCAATGTTTTGGAAAAGGTTAAGTAATATAGGTACTAGTTCCTCTTTAAAGATTTGGTAGAATTCTGATGTGAAGCTATCTGGTCCTGGACTTTTTTGGGGGGAGAAGAGATTTTCTATGGTTGATGTTATTTCAGAACTTGATACAGGCCTGTTCAACATTTACACTTCTTCCTGGCTAAGTCTAGGAAGGTAGCATGCTTCCAAGTATTAGTCAATTTCCTTCAGATTTTCATATTTCTGAGAATAGAGTTTTTTGTAATATTCATTAAGGATTTTTTGAATTTCTGTGGAGTCTGTGGTTATCTTGTCTCTGTCATTTCTGATAGATGAGATTAGAGATTTTACTCTTTTATTTCTGGTTAGGTTAGCCAAAGGGTTATGTATTTTATTGACCTTTTCAAAAAAATCAACTATTTGGTTCATTGATACGTTGTATAATACTTTTGTTTTCAATTTAATTTAATTCTGCTCTAATTTTGGTTATTTCTTTTCTTCTGCTGGGTTTGGGATTGGAATGCTGTTCCTTTTCCAGTTGCTTGAAATGTCCCGTTAAGTAGTTGATTTCCTCTCTTTCCATTCTCTTGAGGAAGGCTTGCCATACTACAAATTTCCCTCTTAGGACTGCCTTTGCAGTATCCCACAGGTTCTGGTAGTTCATGTCTTCGTTATCGTTTTGTTCCAAAAATTTGGTAATTTCTTTCTTAATATCATTTATGAACCTGCATGGGTTCATAATTTATGAATTCAGCGTGGGATTATTAGTTTCCATGTCTTTTTGTGAGTTTGCAAATTCCTGTTGTTCCTGAGTTCAACTTTTATTCCATAATAGTCTGAGAAGATATAGGGAATAATTTCTATTTTTTAAAATTTGCTGAGATTAGACTTGTGAATTAAGATGTGATCAATTTTGGAGGATGTTTCATAGGCTTATGAGAAGAATGTGTATTCAGTTTTGTTGGTATGAAATGTTCTGTAGATGTCTGTTAAATTCAATTGTTGAATGGTTAAGTCTCAGATTTCTTTGCTTAGTTTTTTATTGGAAGATTGATCCAACACTGACAAAGGGGTGTTAAAATCTCTGACTATATGGTGCTGGAGGAAATCAAGTTGCTCATGTCAGTTAGAGTCTCTCTTATAATTGAGGAGCATTCTGGTTGTGTGCATAAATATTAATAATTAAAATCTCATAATGTTGAGTGTTACCGTTAACAATTTTAAGTGATCATCCTTATCTTTTCTTAATTTTGTCAGTTTAAAGCCTATTGTATCTGCGGATAAAATTGCAACACCTGCTTTTTTCTGATTTCCATTTGCCCGAATTATACATGATTATCCCTTCACCCAGAGTATATATTTATCTCTAAAAGTAAGATGAGATTCTTGTATGCAGCAGATATCTGGCCTGAGTTTTTAAATTCAGTCAGCCAATCTGTGCCTCTTTAGAGGACAATTTAAGCCATTCACATTAATTGAGAGTATTGATAAGCCTGGTAGTATTTTGCATGTCATGTTTTTCGAAAGCCCAGTGAACATTTTTAATCTTTTTGCTCCTGTGGAAGTTGGGATTTTATCAAAAGTTTCTGAGTGAGTTTACTTTGGTGGTAGAGCATTGTGCTGGTCATGTGGAGGATGCGTCTGAGAATAACCTGGAAAGCTGGTTTAGTTATGACAAATTTCTTCAACATGTGAATGTCATTAAAGCATTTAATTTCTCCATCATATATGAAACCCAGTTTAGTTTGATACAGGATCCTGGGTTGAAAATTGTTTTGTTTTAGGAAGTTGAGGTAGATGACCAACCTCTTCTGGCTTGAAAAGTTTCAGGAGAGATTCTAATATTCTTCCTCTTGTAGGTTATTTATTTATTTTTTTTACATCTGGCTGCTTGCAGTATTTTTTCCTTCATGCCTTTATTTTAACTTTGGTGAAGTTAATTATAATGTGTCTGAGAGATGCTTTTTTTGGATTGAGTTGTGCTGGGGTTCTGAACCTGTTATCTGAATTTCAAAATCTCTTGCGATGTTTGGGAAGTTCACCTTGATTTTCTCTTGGAGTAGAGCATTTGGGCCTTTCAAAGCAACCACATCGCCTTCAGGAATTCCTAGAAGGTGAATGTTTGCTTTTTTGGAATTATCCCACAGCTCTCTGAGAGAATGATCCAGTTTTGCTCTCTACTTCTCCTTCTCTTTGAGCATTTGGGAGCATTCAAAAGCTTTGTCTTTAATGTCAGAAATCTTTTCTTCTGCCTGCTCCATTCTGTTACTGGGTGATTCTACTGAATTTCTCATATCTTGGAGAGCTGCAAATTCTTTTCTCAATGTGTCAAAATTTTTCTAGATTTTTGTCTTTGAATTCATTGAATTCTTGAGAGAACTTTTTAATTATTCCTAGCTTTACTTCCATTCTGTTAATCTTATTTGCCATCTAAATTCTAAACTCAATTTTTGACATCTCAGCCATTTGTTTATAAATGGGATCTTCTGGTGTGGCTGCTTTGTTGTTCCTTGGGAGAGTTGATCTACTCTGATTATTCATGTTGCAGAGTTTTTCTGCTGATTCTACCTCATGATTGTTTTTTACCATCTGGCTAGACGAGGTAAGGTGAAATTGGATTGGGGGCTCCTGGGGTTGTGGTTAACCAGCCCTTTGCCAAAGAGCTGGGAATGGTGACTGCGGCTTTTCCCCTACTGCTTTGCAAAGGACCCATACAGTACTACCGCCTGAGACTCTGGGGACCTGCTTGATGTGGCGGGGCTAGGTGGCTCAGTCTTGTATTCAGCTGATCTCTGTCCAATCCTAGTGAATCAGTGACTCTGGGTTAAAGTCTCAGACCAAAAATATAGAGGAAGAAATACTTTAATTGCTGGTTAGGTGCCTTAAGGTGAAAAATGCTGAGTTCCAGGCAATAGTTCTTTCCAAACTCTTTTATACTTTCTTCTACAGCTCAGTATCAGCTTCTACAACTCTGCCCAAGAGGGGTGTTGGTGCACCTGGATGCCAGAAAGTGAGGGATGGAGAACCAAGTGCACTTGGAGAGAGTCCCTAGGAAGTTGAGGGAGACAACAAGCCTCCTCTTCTTTCTACTTATTTCAGAGTACAGTAGCTGATATGAATCTGCCCTCTGGGGCATGCCCACAATTTATGAAGCTGAGAATGACTGTGATGCCAGTGAAGGGGTCACAGGGAAACTTGCCATTTTACCTTAGGTTGGTTTGCTCTGGCCAACATCCCTAGGGACCACCTCCTCACTATGTCAAAGTGTCTAAGGTGACCTAAGGACTTGGAAAATCATGCCAAGAACACTGAAGATGCCTCCAAAGTGAGGCCACAGGAAAGAAGGCTTGGGAAGCCATTGCCCCACCCCTAACAGGGCCAGATGGCAAGAGGTGACCACCTATATCCTTAAGTGTTATGTGCTCCCAAATTTGTCATAATATGTTTTAAAACTATTTGCCTTGAAATAGAAGAGGGCCAGAGGTGATCATCTCAACTAATTCCGTTGGAGAATTGAAGGGTTACATAGATAATTGTCTTGCTCTACCTCATGTGGTGGCAGAGCTAAGATTAAAACCCAAGTCTCTTGTTTTCTTGGGCCAGAGCTCTTTCAAGTGTATCCAACCCAGTCATACCCTAGGTTGCCACATTTCTGCAGTGTCCAAGTTACAGAAATGAATAAAGCAGTGCTGGATTCCAGCATCAATTGAGCAACTGGTTTATACAAACTATGCAGTCTTTTTTACCTGTAAGATGCAAAATTACTAGAGGAGAACTTCCAAGACAGGATGAAGATGACTACATAAATTTATTAATTCCCATCTTCTCCAGAAAAATCAACTACAAGCAAGCAACAAAGAGGTGTGAAAACAAACACACAAATTCCATTTTCTGAGCACTAGAAAAGAGAAGGTATAATAATTATGAAGGGGTGTCCAAATAAGTTTAGTGTCAGGTAAGAGACATTAGTAGTAAGACAAGACATTAGTAGTAAGGTAAGAGAAATAAGAAAGAGAGAGATACTGTTTGAGAATGCATGAGTGCATGCCCTGGAGAAGCAATTAGGTTCAGAGAAGCACAAGAAATTTTGCTACTTACGAAATCCTGCAGACAAGTAGAAGCTGCAAAAAGCTATCTTGCTTTGTAGCAGCTAAAGACAACAGAACTTCTGCAATGGAAAAAACATCTAAGCTGGAGTGTAAACCCTGTTCCTTTCCACCTATGGAAATTGCTTGCAAATACTAGTCTATTAAATTTCAACTCATTTAATAATGAATAATAAAAAAAAACTTGCACAGCATTGATTAAATGATATTGTAAGAAAAGGGAAAGAATTAGCAAGAAAATTCACCGCTTGGAAGACATCTGGGTTGTTTCCTGTTTGGGGCTACTATAAATAGTGCCTCTCTATACATTTTTGTATCAATTTTTTGTGAACAATAAGTCTTTCTATGGGGTAAATATGACTCAGAGTGTAACAGCTATACCATATTGTAGTTGTATGTTGTAGCAGCCCCAAACTGAAACAACCCAGATGTCTTTCAATGGGTGAATGGTTAAACAAATTGTGCTACAATTGTGCCATGGGAATACAACTCACCCATAATAAGGAATAAACTATAGATGTAAGTAACAACTTTGATTAGTCTTTAGATAATTAGGTAGAGTACAACCCCCCCCGGCATCACAAAAAGGTATATATTGTATAATTATGTATGTATAACATACTTGCTGTGATAGAAGTACAGTAATAGAGGACAGATTAGAAGTTGCCTGGAGAGGGAAGGAAAGGAAGGTGGGAAGGAAGTGGATGTGGCTGTGAGGGTCTTATCCGATGGGCTGTTCAACCCCTGGCTTGCTGTCTGGGCTCTGCAATACTGCCTGGGAGAGCTGCATTTCTGCATTCAGGTTGAGTCTGAACCTTAAATTCCTTAGGATCCTGTTCTCCTTGCCCTTTATGGCATGCCAGGCATATTCTGCATCAGATGCCACTGGATATCTGGATGGGTTCAACTCAACTTTTCCTCCAGTGTACCCGTGCGGGCCTTCAACTTTTACCATACTGAACTTGGCCTCAGATATTTAAATTCAGAGAAAAATTTTTATTGAAAAAAATTTCAAATGGAGATGTTATAGCTACACATATATATGGGGTACAATTTGATATTTCAATAAGGTGCATGTTATATATAATGATCAAATCAGAGTAGTTAGCATATCTATCACCTTAGGCATTCATTACTTTTTTGTAGTGAGAACATTCAAAAATCTCTCTTCTAGTTAATTTGTAATATATAATATCTTATTCTTAACCACAGTCTCAGTGGTTAGAACACCAGCACTTATTCCTCTCATTTAGTGGTAAATTTATGCCAACCAGCTTTACCCCATCTTTCCCCAAGCCTCCCCAGCCTCTGGTAAGCACCATTCTGTTCTCTATTTCCATGAAATCAACATTTGGATAGATTTCATAAATGAGTGAGATTATAAGGTATTTGTTTCTCTGTGTCTGGTTTATTTTACTTAACATAATGTACTCTAAGTTCATCTACGTTGTTGCAAATAATAGGATGTCATTCTTTTTTATGGCTGAATAGTTTCCCATTGGGTATAAATACCACATTTTCTTTATCTATACATTTATTCTTGGCTTCTAGGTTTCTTCCATAGCCTGGCTATTTGAAAGAGTGCTGCAATACACATGGGAGTGCAGATATTTCTTCAACATACTAATTTCGTTTGCTTTGGATAGGCAGCCAGTAGTGGGATTGTTGGATCATGTGATAGTTCTAGTTTTCATTTTGGGGGGAACCTCCATACTGCATCCATTAGAGGCTCAACTAATGTATGTTCCCACTAACAGAGTATAAGTGAAGCATTCCCTTTCCCCCACATTCTTCCCAACACTTCCTTTCTTTTGTCTTTTTGATAATAGTCTTGCTAGAGTGTGCTGGTATCCTATTGTGGCTTTGATTTGCATTTCCTTGATGATTACTGATGCTAAACATTTTTTTTTTTTTTTGTGGTTTTTGGCAGAGGCTGGGTTTGAACCCACCACCTCCAGCACATGGGACTGGCGCCCTATCCCTTTGAGCCACAGGTGCCGCCCAACATTTTTTTTTTTTTTACATATACATGTGTTTATTAGGATTCCACTTTTGCCTTCACAGAATTAAAAAGGCTTAAAATTTTATAACAATAACAATGTTTAAGATAAGGACTAGAAACAAAAACCTCGTAAAGAACGAATGACAATAAATACATGCAATAAATACATTCAGAAAAGAAATCAGATGATTACTGCATTGAAATATTAAGCAATAATAATAGTAATAATGCAAAGAAAGTAAAATTCATATTGTCAGATAAGAGTATGTCTATTATAGAACGCTTTGACTCTGAGGTTCAGTATGGAGTCATGAGTTAACTTCTTATTTTTTTCCCCCAAAGTATCAAAAAATAGATAACTAATATTTATAAATAAAAGTAAAAAATAATTTCAAAAAACAGATCATGCAAAATCTTATAGACAATAGAAAAAAGAAATACTTCAAATGTTAAACATTTTTTTAATTGTTAAATCATAGCTGTGTACATTAGTGCAATGATATACAATCTGAAATTCTCATCAAACAGTTCAACGTAGCCTTCATGACATTTTCTTAGTTATTGTATGTAGACATTTGTATTCTGCATTTAGTAGCTTTCACCTGTACCCATTCTAAGATGCGCCGTAGGTGTGGCCCCACCCATTACCCTCCCTCCACCGAAACCTCCCCCCTCCCTTCCCCTCTCTTGGCCCCTTCCTCATATTCTTGTGCTATAGTTGGGTTATAGCCTTTATATGAAAGCTATAAATTAGCTTCATAGTAGGGCTGAGTATATTAGATACTTTTTCTTCCATTCTTGAGATAATATGCTAAGAAGAATATGTTCCAGCTCCATCCATGTAAACATGAAAGAGGTAAAGTCTCCATCTTTCTTTAAGGCTGCATAATATTCTATGGTATACATGTACCACAATTTGCTAGTCCATTCATAATGCTAAACATTTTAAAATAAACTGGCCATTTGCGCATCTTTCTTTTTAAGAACTTTTTAATGGTTTTTTACCCATTTTTAATAGAGTTACTTAGTTTTTTTTTTTCCTGTTGAGTTATGATCCTTACATATTCTGGATATTAACCTTTTGTAAGATATCTTGTTTATACAGGTTTTCTCCCACTCTGTAGGTTGTCTAAGTGCTCACTCTGTTGTTTCTTTTGCAATGCAGAGTTTGATGTAATTCCATTTGTCTATTTTTGCTTTGTTTCCTCTGTCCTTTTGAGGTCTTGTCTAAAAAAAATCCTTACCCAGCCCAATGTTGTAAAGCATTTTCTTTGTTTTCTTCTAGTAGTTTTACAGTCTCAAGTTTTACAGTTAAATCATTAATCCATTTTAGTTAATGTTTCTTATATGGTAAGAGATAGGGTTCTAGTTGTATTCTTCTGTATGCAAATATCCAATTTTCCCAGCACTGTTTATTGGAGACCATCTTTTCCCCAATAGGTATTTTTGGCACCTTTGTTGAAAATCACTTGGGTGGAGGTGTGTGAATTTATTTCTGGACCTATGTTCTGTTTCATTGATCTATGTGTTTTTAGTTACTGTAGCTTTTTTTTGTTATTATTAAATCATAGCCATGTACATTGATATGATCATGGGGCATCATTCACTAGCTTCACAGACCGTTTACCAAGTTTCACATATACCCTTGTAAGATGCACCGCTGGTGTAATCCCACCAATCCCCTTCCCTCTACCCACCACCTTCTCCCTCCCCTCCCTTTCCCCCTTCCCCTTATTCTTAGGTTGTAACTGGGTTATAGCTTTCATGTGAAAACCCTAAATTAGTTTCACAGTAGGGCTGAGTACACTGGGTACTTTTTCTTCCATTCTTGAGATACTTTACTAAGAAGAATATGTTCCAGCTCCATCCATGTAAACGTGAAAGAGGTAAAGTCTCCATCTTTCTTTAAGGCTGCATAATATTCCATGGTGTACATATACCACAATTTGTTAATCCATTTGTGGATCAATGGGCACTTGGGCTTCTTCCATGACTTAGTAATTATGAATTGGGCTGCAATAAACATTCTGGTACAAATATCTTTGTTATGATGTGATTTTTGGTCTTCTGGGTATATGCCCAGTAGAGGGATTACAGGATTGAATGGCCGTCTATTTTTAGATCTCTAAGTGTTCTCCATATCTCTTTCCAAAAGGAATGTATTAATGTGCATTCCCACCAGCAATGCAAAAGTGTTCTCTTTTCTCCACATCCGTGCCAACATCTCTGGTCTTAGGATTTTGTGATATAGGCTAGTCTCACTGGAGTTAGATGGTATCTCAAAGTAGTTTTGATTTGCATTTCTCTGATGATTAAGGATGATGAGCAGTTTTTCATATATCTGAAGGCTGCGCGCCTGTCTTCTTCAGAGAAGTTTCTCTTCAAATCCCTTGCCCAGCCTGTGATGGGATCCCTTGTTCTAGTCTTGCTAATGTGTTTGAGTTCTCTGTGGATTCTTGTTATTAAACCTTCGTCGGAGACATAACCTGCAAATATCTTCTCCCATTCTGAGGGCTGTTTGCTTGCTTTACTTACTGTGTTCTTGGCTGTGCAGAAACTTTTTAGTTCGATCAAGTCTCAGCAGTGTATTTTTGAAGCTGCTTCAATTGCCCAGGGAGTCCTCCTCATAAAATACTCGCCCAGACCGATTTCTTCAAGGGTTGTCCCTACACTCTCCTCTAGTATTTTTATAGTTTCACGTCTTAAGTTTAAATCTTTGATCCAGTGAGAGTCTATCTTAGTTAATGGTGAAAGGTGTGGGTCCACTTTCAGTCTTGTACAGGTTGCCAGCCAGTTTACCCAGCACCATTTGTTAAATAGGGAATCTTTTCCCCACTGAATGTTTTTAATTGGCTTGTCAAAGATTAAATAATGGTAAGTAGCTGGATTCATCTCTTGGTTCTCTATTCTGTTCCAGACATCTACTTCTCTGTTTTTGTGCCAATACCATTCTGTTTCGATCACTATCGATTTATAGTATAGTCTGAGGTCTGGTAGCGTAATTCCTCCTGTTTTGTTTCTATTTCTGAGTAATGTCTTGGCTATTCGAGGTTTTTTCTGATTCCATATAAAACGAAGTATTGTTTTTTCAAGATCTTTAAAGTATGACAGTGGAGCTTTAATAGGGATTGCTTTGAAATTATATATGGCTTTGGGTAGTATGGACATTTTAACAATGTTGATTCTTCCCAGCCATGAGCATGGTATGTTTTTCCATTTGTTAATATTTTCAGTTATTTCTTTTCTTAGAGTTTCATAGTTCTCTTTATAGAGATCTTTCATGTCCTTTGTTAGATAAATTCCCAAATATTTCATCTTCTTTGGGATAGAGTCCTTAACTGTTTTTTCAACTTGACTGTTGTTGGTATATATAAAGGCTACCAATTTATGAATGTTGATTTTGTAACCTGAGATGCTGCTGTATTCCTTGATCACTTCTAAGAGTTTTGTAGTAGAGTCCCTAGTGTTTTTCAGATATACTATCATATCATCTGCGAAGACCAAAAGTTCGATCTCTTCTACCCTATATGGATACCCTTGATCACGTTTTCTTCCCTAATTGCAGTAGCTAAAACTTCCATTACAATGTTAAAAAGCAATGGAGACAATGGGCAGCCTTGTCTTGTTCCTGATCTGAGTGGAAATGATTCCAATTTAACTCCATTCACTATGACATTGGCTGTGGGTTTGCTGTAGATGGTCTCTATCAGTTTAAGATATGTCCCTTCTATACCGATTTTCTTAAGTGTTCTGATCATGAAGGATGCTGGATATTATCAAAAGCTTTGTCTGCATCGATTGAGAGAATCATATGGTCTTTGTTTTTTAATTTGTTTATGTGCTGGATTACATTTATAGATTTACGTATATTGAACCAGCCTTGAGACCCTGGGATAAAACCAACTTGGTCATGATGTATAATTTGTTTGATGTGTTGCTGGATTTTGTTTGTTAGGATCTTGTTGAATATTTTTGGATTGATATTCATTAGTGATATCGGTCTGTAATTTTGTTTTCTTGTTGTGTCATTTCCTGGTTTGGGGATCAGGGTGATGTTTGCTTCATAGAACGTGTTGGGTAGTCTTCCTTCTTTTTCTACCTTTTGAAACAGGTTGAGTAATATAGGTACTAATTCCTCGTTAAAGGTTTGGTAGAATTCTAACGTGAAACCATCTGGTCCTGGGCTTTACTTTTTAGGGAGGTTTCGTATGGTTGATGCTATTTTCGAACTTGATACGGGCCTGTTCAACATTTCCACTTGATTCTGGCTAAGTCTTGGAAGGTGACATGCTTCCAAGTATCAGTCAATTTCCTTCAGATTTTCATATTTCTGAGAATACAGTTTCTTGTAATATTCATTAAGGTTTTTTTTGATTTCTGAGGAGTCTGTTGTTATTTCGTCTTTGTTGTTTCTGATTGATGAGATTACAGATTTTACTTTTTCTTTCCTGATTATGTTGACCAAAGGTCTATCTATTTTATTGACTTTTTCGAAAAACCAGCTTTTTGATTTATTGATCTGTTGTATTATTCTTTTGTTTTCAATTTCATTTAATTCTGCTCTAATTTTGGTTATTTCTTTTCTTCTACTGGGTTTGGGGTTGGAATTTTCTTCCTTTTTCAGTTGCTTGAGATGTCCCATTAAGTTGTTAACTTCCTCTCTTTCCGTTCTCTTGAGGAAGGCTTGCAGTGCTACAAATTTCTCTCTTAGAACTGCCTTTGTGGTGTCCCAGAGGTTCTGATAGTTCGTGTCTTCATTGTTGTTTTGTTCCAAAAAATTGGTGATTTCTTTCTTAATCTCATCTCTGACCCAGCTATCATTCAGCATAAGGTTATTTAACTTCCAATTTTTTGTATGAGTATGCAGATTCCTGTTGTTACTCAGCTCAAGTTTTATTCCATGGTGGTCCAAGAAGATGCGTGGAATAATTTCTATTCCTTTAAATTTACTGAGGTTAGACTCGTGACCTAAGATGTGATCGATTTTGGAGTAAGTTCCTTGGGCTGATGAGAAGTATGTGTATTCAGTTTTGTTGGGATGAAATGTTCTGTAGATGTCTGCTAAATCCAAATGTTGGATGGTTAAGTTTAAATCTAAGATTTCTTTCCTCAGCTTCTTGTTGGAGGATCAATCCAACACTGCCAAAGGTGTGTTGAAGTCTCCAACTATTATGGAGCTGGAGGAAATCAAGTTGCTCATGTCTGTTAGAGTTTCTCTGATAAATTGAGGTGCATTCTGGTTAGGTGCATAGATATTAATAATTGAGATCTCATCATATTGAGTATTACCCTTAACAAATATGAAGGGACCATTCTTATCCTTCCTTACTTTTGATGGTTTAAAGCCTATTGTATCTGCAAATAAAATTGCAACACCTGCTTTTTTCTGATTACCATTTGCCTGAAATATGGATGACCATCCTTTCACCCTGAGTCTGTATTTGTCTTTTAAGTTAAGATGTGACTCTTGTATGCAACAAATATCTGGCCTAAGTTTTTGTATCCAGTCAGCTAATCTATGCCTCTTTAGAGGACAGTTTAAGCCATTCACATTAATGGAGAATATTGATAAGTCTGGTGAAGTTTTGGGTATTGAGTTTTTCAAAAGTCCAGTGGGCATTTTTAATTCTTTTGCCAGTGTGGAAATTGGTGTTTGATCCGAAGTTTCTGAGTTTGTTTACTTTTGTGGTATAGGATTGGGTTGGTCATTATGGAGGATAGGTCTGAGAATATCCAGAAGAGCTGGTTTGGTTATGGCAAATTTCTTCAACATATGAATGTTATTAAAATATTTAATTTCTCCATGATAAATGAAACTCAGTTTAGCTGGATACAAGATCTGGGGTTGAATGTTATTTTGCTTTAGGAGATTAAAAGTCGGTGACTACCCTCTTCTGGCTTGAAAACTTTCAGCAGAAAGATCTGCAGTCATTCTAATATTCTTCCCTTTGAAGGTAATTGATTTCTTATGTCTGGCTGCTTTCAGAATTTTCTCCTTCATATTAACTTTAGTGAAGTTAATTATGACATACCTGGGGGATGTCTTATTGGGGTTGAGTCGTGCTGGGGTTCTGAAGCTGTCCCCTATCTGAATTTCAGAATCTCTTGGCATGTCTGGAAAATTCTCTTTCATAATTTCATGCAGAAGGGCCTCTGTGCCCAACGAGGCCACTTCATCTGTTTCTTGAATGCCAATGATTCGGATATTGACCTTCTTCGAATTATCCCATAGCTCTCTGAGAGAATGATCCATTTTTGCTCTCCATTTCTCTTCCTCTTTGAGAGTTTGGGAGCGTTCAAAGGCTTTATCTTCAATGTCAGAAATCCTTTCTTCTGTTTGCTCCATTCTGTTGCTGAGGGATTCTACTGTATTTTTCATATCTTTGAGGGCTGCAAATTCTTGCTTCAGTGTGTCTAAGTCTTTGGTGGTTTTGTCTTTAAATTCGTTAAATTCTTGAGACAACTTTTGAATTGCTCCTCGAATTTCTAATTCCACTTTCTTAGTCTTGTCTGCAATCCAAATTCTGAATTCAAATTCTGACATCTCTGTCAGTTGTTTATGAATGGGATCTTCAATTACATATGCCATATCTTTCCTTGGTGGGGGGGGGGGGTTGATCTATTCTGTTATTCATGTTACCAGAGTTTTTCCGCTGATTCCACCCCATGGTTGTTTTACTCCCTTTGATTTTTTCCCCTGGGGCTTTGTTGAGGGCCTGTATACTGTTGTGGCCTGAGAAGCTGGGGCCCTGTCTAGTGTGGTGGGGCTAAGTGGGTCTGTCTTGTTTTCAGCTCGTTTCTGTTCCACTGTAGTGAAACAGATACTCTGGGTTGAAGTCTCAGCTGTGGGGAAATATCAGGAATTAGGTCAGCCTGCCCCCCCACTGGCAAACATTTGGAAAAGAAAAATCAAACCTTCCTACCACTGTGCACCTAGGGCACCAACTGATTTGTCCTCAGGCGATTGATTCAGTTCAAAGGGTCCAAATCAATTGTCTCAGTCTGTACCTGTCTTGGGTGAGAGAGTTTAAGAGGTCTCTGTGAACTGGATCATAGGGGTGTGGTGACTACTCTGGTGTGGCTTGCTCCAGTGGTGCATGGAGTCAGGAGGAGCCACCCAGCCAATAGATCAGTATGGGAAGTTTACTGCCTCCTTCCCCACCTTGCACCAATATCACACCCAGTCACTGATAGCCCTGCAGTTGGCTGACCCAGTTGCCTGTAGTGAATCGGTACTCCAGGAGTTTGCACCTGCCTGAATCACAAGGAAGTCTGCCAGGCCGCTGCGCTCTGCCTCTCTCTAGCAGGAGGAGGTGAGGCCTGACAATCTCGAGTGCTTGATGAAGGTTGGGGAGTTTTCACTCAGGTCCAGTATCGCCCCTGATTAATGTTACTGACAGAACAGAACAGAACAACTTTGCAGTTCCTCTGCAGAAGAGAAGATGAATTGAGTTCCAAATCAGCTTGTCTTTGCTGTTGTGTTGTCTATAGGCTGACAATCCCCTGAGGGCCAGGTGCGTCTTAGATTCAGTAAAGCGGACCTCTGGGTCAGCCCCACCCTGGGAGTTTCCCTGGTTTGCAAGTTGGAGTTGCCTCAGGCAAATCCTATACTCAGAGTCTGGTTGCCCAGGGAAACAGGGGGTGTGGCTTCAGAATATTCGGTAGTGAGCCATATTGCTAGCAAAAGAGGGCTGCTGTTTTATGCCTCAGGCAACCGCTGCTCTGGTGCAGCTCCCTTCCGGCCAACTGTCCTCTCTCCACTTCCATACCCCAGAGTCTGCACCGACCGGCTGCAGCCCGGCACTGTCTACACCCCTCAAGCAATTGCCCGAGAGTCTGGACTCCTGGGGTACAGGCCTCCAGACCTTGGAGCGAGAGCAGAGGGGAGCATGGGGAGTGCTGGGAGCCCCGGGTTGTGGGCAAAGAACACACACAGTTTTAAACACTTTTATGCCTGGCCGTATTGTGACCAAAAGACGAATGTCGCAGTGTGCCTCCGGGAACTGCCACTCCGGTGGGGTCCACTCTCCACCAACCGTCCTCTCGTCAGTCCCGTGCTCTGGAGCCAGCACTGACCAGCTGCAGTCGAGGCCTCGTCCACACCCCTCGAGAAATCACCCAAGACTCTGAACTCCTGGAGGACTGGCCTCCAGACCTCAGTGTGAGTAAAGGGGAGCGCTGGGAGCTCAGAATTCCAGGTAGAGACTATATACAGTTTATACAGTTTTATGCCTGGCAGGAGGACACTGTGGCACCCTAGTAGGGGAGGTAGGTCCAATTTTTGAGGGTCTCTCCCGTGTAGTGTAGTGGGAGGACCTTTGAACTCTGCCCGATTGTTTGTGGGGCACTCTGAGCTGTTCTCATGGGGGAGGGGACTCCCGTCCACTTGGTGATGGATTTTGTACCTTTTGTTTGTATCTTTGTGGTCACAGCTCGCCTCAGTGGGGTTGACGTGTGTTCTTCAACCTTCTCTTTTAATGCAGCTCAAATCCACCAGGTTACTTGCTGAATTTTTGTCCTTTAACTCTCCTTCTGGATGGGAGCCTCTGTGGAAAGCTGGCTTCAGTCAGCCATCTTGTCTCCCCCCTCTAGTTACTGTAGCTTTATGGTGTTTTTTGAAATTAAGTAATGGGATGTCTCCAGCATTATTCTTTTTGCTCTGGATTGCTTCAAATAATTGGAGTCTGTTGTAATTCCATAAAAATTTTAGTATTTTTTTCCTATTTCTGTGAAGAATGTCATTGATATTTTGATAGAAATCACATTAAAACTATAAATCACTTTGTATAGTATAGCTATTTCAATGATTTTAATTGTTCCAATCCATACATGATGAATATCTTTCCATTTATTTGTTTTCTCTTCAATTTCTTTTGTCAGTGTTTTATACTTTTCAATGTATAGCTCTTTTACCTCCACGGTTAAGTTAATTCCTAGGTATCTTACTTTTTTTTTTGGTAGCTATTGTATATGGAATTGTTTTCTTCATTTTTTTCAGACAGTTCCCTATTAGCTCATATAAAAACATTACTAATTTTTCTATGTTGATTTTGTGTCTTGCAACTTTACTCCATTTGTTTGTTAGTTCTAAGAGGTTTTTTTTTTTTGGTAAAACCTTTAGGGTTTTATATGTATAAAATCATGTCATCTGCAAACAAGGAAATATGACTTCCTCCTTTCTAATTTGGATCTCTTTTATTTCTTTCATCTGATTGCTCTGGGATTTCCAGTATTATGTTGGATAAAAGTGGCAGAGTGGGCATTCTTGTTTTGTTGTTGATCTTAGCTGAAATCTTTTCCTCTAATACTTAGTATGGTGTTAGCTATAGATTTGTCATATGTTGCCATTATTGTGTTGAGATAGATATCTTCTATACCTAATTTGCTGAGAGTTTCTATCATGAAGGGATGTTGAATTTTTTTCATATCTTTTTTTCTGTGTCTGTTGAAATTACCACATTAAAAAAATCTTTCTGTTAATGTGGTATGTCAATTTATCAATTTGTATATGTTGAGCCACTCTTGCATCCTTGTTATGAATCACACTTGATTACAGTAAATAATCTTTTTAAAATGCTGATGAATAAAGCCTGCTAGTATTTTGTCGAGAACATTTTCATGTATATTCATCAGGATCATTGGTTTGTAGTTTTCTTTTTATATTGTGTTTCTGCCCAGTTTTGGTATAAAGGTAGTGGAAGCCTCTTAAAATGAGTATGAAATTATTCTTTCCTCTTCAATTTTTTGTAATAGTTTGAGGAGAATTGAATTTTTTAAAGTGTTTGATATAATTCAGCAATGATACCATCAGGGTTTTCTTTGATGTAAAACATTTTTGTTACTGTTTCAATTTCCTCATTTGTTATATGTAGTATTTGTCTGTTCAGGTTTTATATTTCTTCATAATTTAGTATCTGTGGGTTGAATGTGTCCAGGAATTTATCCACTTCTTGTAGGTTATCAAATTTGTTGGGGTACAGTTGTTCGTAATAGCCTCTTAGGATTCTTTGTTTTTCTGTGTTATGTGTTCTAATGTCTCTTTTTTCATATCTAATTTTATTTGAGTCTTATCTTTTTTTTTCTTAGAGTAGCCAAAGGTTTATCGATTTGTTTATTTTTTCAAAAAGCAACTCTCTGTTTCATTGATCTTTTGATTTTTTCTAGTCTCTGTTTCTTTTATTTCTGCTTTGAGATTTATTATTTCCCTTTTCCTACCAATTTGGGATTTAGTTTGTTCTTATTTTTCTTGTTCCTTGAGGTGTACCATTAGGTTGTTTATCGTAAGTATTTCTTCTTTTTTTTGATGTAGCCAAAAACCCATTTATTGCTATACACTCCACTTAGAGGTACTTTTGCTGTGGCCCACAATATTTGATAGTGTGTTTTCACTTTTGTTTGTCTCAGAATGGTTAAATTTTTCCTTTCTGTTTCTTCATTGACCCATTTCCTTTCTGTTTTTTCATTGACCCATTGGGTATTTAGGAGTATGTTGTTAAATTTTCAATTATTCGTAAAGTTTCTACCTTTTTTTATTGTTGATTTCTAATTTTACACCATTGTGGTTAGAAAAGATATATTCTTATACATATAATTTATCCTGGTGAATGTTCCCTGTGTAGCTGAGAAGAATGTGTATTCTGTAGCCGTTGGATGGGATGTTCTGCAAATATCTGTTATGTCTATTTCATTTAAGATGCAATTTAAGTCCAATTTTTGTTGTTTGAAGGGTTTGGGTACAAAGAAAAGGGGGTCTTGGCATGAGCAATGAAGAGGCTTGGCACAGAGTCTGTGGTGGGGGACTGAAGAATTCTGGGAGGAACCTCTCCTGAGTTAACCTGGGGTCCATATTTATTATCACAAAGCAGGAAAAAGTAGTTAAAAGTTACTTATCAGACAACAGCATTTAAGAAAAGGGGAATACGGGAAGTGTCAGACAGAATGTCTCAAATTTATTTTGTAAACTCTCAGACCTTGAGCAAGATCTCTGCCTCTAGAGTTAAGAGACCTTTGGAATCTTGAGAATCTTTACTATAATCATTAGGCCTGGTATTGCCACATGTTGCATATGCATTCTCCCTCAGAGGCCAGTTTTCTGAGTTTTATTTGAGTCTTGTCTCTTTTTTTCTTAGAGTAGAAGAAAAAAAAGAGTACCTGTATGTCTTGCAGGTACACAACTTACATGCCATTCTCATGATTCTCCAGGTGTCTCCAGCAGGAAGTGAGTCTTATGCTAAAGATCAGGGCTCAGTTTCCCTTACAGTTATTGTTGACTTTTGCATTGTTAAAAGTGGGGTGCTGAAGTTCGTTACGATTGTTTTTTTTTCAGTCTATCTCTCCTTTTGGATATAATAATATATTCTTTATATATTTGTGTGCTTGGATGTCTGGTATGTGTAAATTTATGATTATTATATGCCCTTGTTAAACTGATTCCTTTATCATTATATAGTGACCTTCTTTGTTCTTTTATACAGTTTTTGTTTTTAAGTATATTTTGTCTGATATGATATGATTTTGTCTGATATGATATGATTACCCCTGCTTGCTTTTGGTTTCCGTTTGTGTGGAGTAACTTTTTCCATCCCTTCACTTGCAGTATTTTGTCCTTTATGGTGAAGCGAGGCTTCGTAGGCAACATGGAGTTATATTTTTTTAATCCATTCAGCCATTATCTTTTAATGCAGAATTTAATCCATTTACATTCAAGATTATTATTGATAGGTAAGGCAGCATGGAGTTATATTTTTTAATCCATTCAGCCATTATCTTTTAATGCAGAATTTAATCCATTTACATTCAAGATTATTATTGATAGGTAAGGACTTATTTCTGCCATTTTGTTAACTGTTTTCTGGCTGTTTTCTAGGTACTTCGTACTTTTCTTCCTGTCTTGTTTACCTTGTGGTTTGGTGGTTTTCTATGGTGCTAAGCTAATAAAGCTTAGGTATAGCCTTTCACTTTCTCGTTTGTGTGTCTGCTGTAATTTTTTTCCTTGTGGTTATCATTGGGTTAACATAAATACTATTGTAATGTAGTAGATTATTTTAAGATGATAACCTTGAATGTACGCTTTTTCTCTTCCAGCCATAATTTATATTTTGTTGCCTTATTTTTCATCTTTATCTGTGTATTATGTGTTCCTTAGCCATGAATTGTAGCTGTTGTTTCTTTTGACATTTCTAACTTTTAACCTTCACACTAGAGTGAAAGACATACCTAATACCATTATGGCACTGGGTTTTTCTTAGTTTGATCATTTCTGTGCTCTCAGGGATTTCACCTCTTCTCAGTGCTCTTCAGAATACTTCCTCAGTCACTGCATTGGAAATGCAGTTTTTTATTTGTTGTTCTGGTTTACGTTGTGGAGGGAGTGAGCACCAGGCAATGTTAGTCCACCATCTTGCTGATGTCACTATGGAGAATCCAGCAAAACATACACATATTTAGAGCAAAATTCCTCTGGCCTACTTCTTCCTCCTCATCTGGTCATCATTATTAAGTCTATTTTAAAACTTTTTTTTACTCTACCAGTAAAAAGATCTCTTAATAACTTTTCTTTTTATTTTTTGAGATAGAGTCTCACTGTGTCACCCTGGGTTGAGTGCCATGGCTTCATAGCTCACAGCAATCTCCAACTCTTGGGCTCAAGTGATCCTCTTGCCTTAGCCTCCTGAGTAGTTGGGACTATAGGCATCTACTACCATGCCCAGCCACGTTTTTTTCTGTTTTTAGTAGAGATGGGGCCTTGCTCTTGCTTAGGCTGGTCTTGAATTCCTGAGCTCAAGCAATCCACCTGCCTCAGCCTCCTAGAGTGCTAGGATTACAGGCATAAGCCATAGTGCCTGGCCAATAAAATTATTATTGTTATTTTTTTTTTTTTTTAGAGACAGAGTCTCACTTTATCACTCTTGGTAGAGTGCTGTGGTGTCAGAGCTCACAGCAACCTCCAACTCCTAGGCTTAGTTGATTTTCTTGCCTCAGCCTCCCAAGTAACTGGGACTACAGGCACCTGCCACAATACCTGACTATTAACTTTTGTTGCAGTTTTGGCCAGGGCTGGGTTCGAACCCACCCCGCTCTGTATATGGGGCCAGCACCCTACCCACTGAGCCACAGGTGCCACCCTAAAATTATTTTTAAATGCTTTTCTCTAGATGAATTTTTACCTTTGGTAGGTATGTCACTCACAATGACAAAATGTCTTTAAAAAAATATTTCTCTTGGCTTTTTCCTTGTAGCAGCAATGGGGACCCATTTGCTGTCAACAGAGAATAGAACTTGTTTTGTAACAAGTTTACTCTGTAAACCTTCCTTTCTCTTTCTCAATAAATTTTGTTTCACAGTTGCTTTACATTTTTTTCTCTTTACTGCCAGTCTTTTCACTTAAAGAATATGTATCCGTGCAGAAATATTGAACAGAGTAAGTGATGGTGAGCTATAGCTGTTGTATATTTTAGAGATTGCGTGTCATTATTTTTTATGCCCCCCCCCCTTGACAAGGGTCTTTCCTTTGCAAGGGATTTCAGAGGGAAGCAAAGTAATATTCCTTATTTCCTGGACACACAGAAAGATATGAGCCTAGAAACTCAGCAGTGACTTAGAGTAAGCTGTGTAAAAGTGACTTTTCCAGTTGTCTTTGGACTTTGCAAGTTGGTACTATCTTTAGGGAACAGCTTGGATTTGATTTAACATTTTCTAAATTGCTTCACCTACCTTTGAGTTTGGAGGATGTATTGCTTTATGCTTTCTCAGATTAATGTACTGCCAGCAGCTCTGATGTTTCCATCTTAGGAAATTCATTAACACATTGGGAAATCCGGAGACCAGGTGTGGCACTGAAAGGTTAATCTATCCTCAATCTTTCTTCATAGCAACCTTGGAGTGAATTATACTCTGGTCGTTTAAAACGAACAAATGAAGGCAATATACCTTACCTGGGCTTAAAGAGTGATTGTGCACTGCCTGATTTTAGTCAAGGTGTGTGGACATTTGTGTGTGTGTGTTCATGTGTCTTGCACACACCCCATTCTTCCTACACACCTTTCATATGGTTGTATTATGGGTCTTTTTTTTTTAGAAAAAAAAAAAAAAAACTATTTGAAGTGTGTACTCATGCTTCAATTCATGAGTAAAATGAAATCTGCAGGCACCATTACAGAGATATAGAATTCCCAGAGGACGCCAGTGTGCACAGAGCAAAAGAAACCCACATAGCTTGAGACAGAGTGAGGGGCTGTGTCCAGATGCCTTTGCTTTGGGGGCAAAGTTACTGTGGCACCTTCGTTTGGTCTGCAGCTTCTGGCTGCCGTGCTTCTCAGTCCCCTCAAGACAGTCACCTTTCCCTTTTTGCTTCATTTTAGTGCATTTTCCATCTTCATTTGCTTCTTCCAAGTAGAACACAGTGGTGAATGTGTGGACCACATGTGTTCTATGGTTTGTTCCTTCCTTCCCAGTGTAAACCCTGGTTTGCTACAAAGATAAAGATGCTGGCTGACTCCAGCCCTTACAAACTCAGACCTACTGCTAAGACATTGGAATTTCTTTATTTTTTCTCTTTCTCATCTATGCCCTTCCTCATCTCTATGAAGCTCCACCCCCCCATTCTCCTGCCTAAACTTATTTTAGAGATTATCAGGTTTGCTATATTATTTTACTGTTTTCCATTCAAATTTTGCTCATAAAACCATTTTACTTTAACAGAATGAAATATTATTTTCATTATTCTCCTACTCCAAATACAAATAGCAATAACACACTTGTGATGTATAGTGAATCTATGTGTACTAAGTACATGATAATACATAATAAGAATGTATCGTTTTAATGAAATATTTTATTTCCTCTTTTGTTACTTGTAATTTGGTTTAATTTGGCTCTCCTAACCTTTTTGGTCATGTGTAACTCTTAAAACACGTTCTTATGAACACTGTATATTAAAAAAAGAAGAAAGTTAGGAAGAAAAAAAGCCAGTCAGCATCAACTAAATATCAAGGTGAACATAAGGTCAGGTTCAAGTTTGGGGAAAAAAATAAAAAAGGAAATAAAAGTGCAAGAGAATGTAACAGAAAAATCTCATTGAGGAAGTGTATGCTGCCTCCTGGCACGATATTCTCACTAAGCCAGAGTATTACCAGTAAATTCAATCTGCTACTCATATCCAAATTCCATTATTTCTAAAATTAGGGGGATAAAGTAACATTGAAGGACCCAAGAACCAGGGCCCATTGTTGTAGGTCTAAGGCTTTTGTCATAGATACAGACATATCTGAGAAAAGACCTCTATGAGCTGGACTATTTGGATACAAGAGCTGGTTCCTTTTCTTTTCAGCTTAATCATTAAAGTGAAAAATGCTCATGTGGCAGAACAACTCCACAGGCCTGCCTTGTTTAATAGGTTCTTAGTAAATTATATTAGCTCTTGAATATCATCCAGGTTCTTAATGATGATATTTCTGAAGGTGACAAGCTTCAATAGCTTGGAAAAGTTCACTGCAGTCTCTGTCGGTTGTGATTGTACTCTAGTAAAATCATCCTTTTTACACAGGCCTTTTAGCAGTGGTCTGATTTCTTTCAGATTCTGGGATCTAGCATTCTAATAATGTATCTTCTGTGGGGAAACCTGAGGACCAAGTCCCTGGCAAATGTTGTGGCCTAATGTACTGGCTCTCAAACTTTGGCCTGGTCAGCAGCACGTGCAGGGCTTGGGAAAGCACAGTTGCTGAAGCTGTCCACGTCCCAGTGCACAGAACCTGTGCCTGTGTTATCTTGTATGACAAAGGGGGATGACAGTTGCCAGTGGAAATAATGTTGTTAATTAGCTGACCTTAAAATGGGGAGATTATCCTGGATTATTTGGGAGGGTCCAATGTAATCCCAAGAGCCCTTAAAAGTAGAAGAGAGAGAGAGGCATTGATCAGAGTGATAAGATATGAAAAGGGCTTGATCCACTGGCACTAGTACTGAAGATGGAGGAAGGGGCCACAAGCCAGGGAAAGCAGGTGGCTTCTCAAAGCTAGAAAGGTAGGAAGACGGATTCTCTCCTGGAGCCTCTTGGCAGCATTGATTTTAGCCAAGTGAGACCTGTGTCAGATTTCTAACCTACAGAAGCCTAAGTTAATATACCTGTATTATTTTATGCAAAATGAAATGAAATAAATAAAACAAAAAGCATATTTGCTGGTCCTCACTTCCTCCCCAAAGTTTCTGATTTAGCTGGTCTGAATTTGGGACAGAGAATGTGCATTTCTAGCAAAATCTCAGGTGGAAATGATGACTAGGCGTAGATCTGGGGCCATACTTTAAGAACCTAGCTTACAAAAAACAAAACTTAGCTAGTCTGAAGATTTAAGAATCTTTTTGTAAAATTTTCAATTTGATTGACACATAGTAATTGAATATATTTATGGGGTACAATGTGATATTTCCATCCATGTATACATTGTGTAATGATCAAATTAGAGAAGTTTTGATGAGCTGTGAGTAGTAGCTAATTAACTAATTACAATGTCAAAGAAGAGTGAGCAGCTACCCCTCTCTGAAGTTTCAGGGCATAACTGAACTAATGCCACTTTTTCTGTTGTACTCTTTCTGCTTTGTGAGTTTTGATTTCATTTCTCTTTCCTATTCTGTAACCTCTCTCTTTTGTTTTAATTATCATTTCACAGCCATACAAGCTTCAATGTTAGTCCTGACTCCACGTAATTATTTACAAGTTATATAGCTTCTGGCAATTTATTAGAATCCTCTGAACATTAGTTTCCTTATCAGTAGATAGTAGTACCTGCCCGCAAAGCCACTGTGAAAACTAAAAGAGTCCTTAAGCCCTAAGGCAGTGGAACCGTGCAGGTGCATTGTAGTATACGATGTCTATTCGTCACCATTGGTTTTTGTTGCATGAGAATATCTTTCTTCCTTATTTTTCTTCTTTACATTCTGTTACTTCATTCTCATGCTTTCTGCTTCTCCCACTTTATTTTGGTTTACTGAGCTAACTGTGATGTTTGTGTAGTCTGGTACAGCCTATCAGATCTATGCTAATCCCCTGTCAGAGGCCATGTGACCTTCAGAAGAGGCAGACTTCTCTTTTATGACTATGCCTTTAGTTTTCCCAAGGTCACCTCATCAGGCTTTTCAGGAAGTTAACATAATTATTTGAGAAAGATTGGCAGTGGTTTGCAATGAGAATCAAAGTACCTGCGAGTGTGCAGGAGGGTAAGTTTAAAGTTCTTACTTAAGATGTCTTACCCTGTAGTCCAAAGCAAGCCTCCCAAGATGTTTAGCTATTTGTTATCCTGATTCCTGATCCAAGATTCATGACTTTTTCTTTAAAGAGTTTTATTATCTCTTGACAAAAATCTTAACCTGCCTTCTTAGAATCTTCATGTTAAAGTGCAGTGGAGATTAAATACTCCAAAAGTTTCCTTTTCCCATATTCAATGCACCAATTTAGGTTATTTGGTCTGGACTTGGGAAAAAGGATCAATGATAACAATAAATATTTATTACCCACAGAAGAAGAGATGAATGGAAGTATGAAAAACGCTGATGCAGGGCTGCTGGGGTTGTCTAGGTTAGGGGAGGTCCAGGTCTATAGGGGGCCCCAGATGAGAGGTTTCTCAAGACTACAAAGCTCATGCAACTTCAGAAGCAAATATACCTATTTTTTAAAAAATTAAAAACATAGGGTCATACCTCTCTCAAGAACATTCATTCTTCGGAAAATTCAGTCTAAACTCATATTGAGAAAGAAAATATATCCATACATCCTCAATTCTCTTAAGCAGGAAATAACATTCTACTTCTCATGAGCCCAATGGCCCGTATATATTTATGTTCTGAATAGTATTTGCTGCTTCTCTGCTTCCACTTGGGTGCTTACTGAAATAAGAGTGGGGCCCCATTACCATTTACTATTTGCTTCCTGTTTCAAATGAGAAACTGAAAAAATCTGTTCTACCAAGGACCGAAGGGGCTTTTATTTTTTTCATCAGTCTTTATCTGGGGATGGAGAATCATTATTCCAGTAACAGGAACATTTTTCTTCCCTCAAAAAAGTGGTAAAATAAGTTACATCTTATTGTTGTGTACCTCATGGTATTTTTCTTTCTACCCTTGACCTCTGATTATTTTCAAGACACATGCTACAGTGATTCTTTTAAAATCAACTTTATTGAGCTATAATTTATATACAAACTTATATCATAGCTATAATTTATATACAAACTTCATTATCCTTTAAGTATATAGGATATCCTATATACTTAAAGGATAATGAAGTTTGACAAATGCGTGCCCTCTGATTACCACCACGCCACTCAAAACACACATTTCTATTGTTCCAGAAAGTTCCCTTGTGTAACTTTGCAATCAGTTACCCTACTTCTCTCTTGGCACCAAATGACCACTCATTCTCTTTCTGTAGGACTGGTTTTGCCTATCCTAGAACTTGTCTGACTTCTTTTGATCCACATACAAAAAATCATCCACATTGCTACTTATAGCAGTAATTTGTTTCTTTTTTATTGTTGACTACAATGCCACTGTATGGTCATTTTATCATTGGCTTTTTTCTTTTCTTTTCTTTCTTTTGTTTTTTTTTGAGTCAGAGTCTCACTATGTCACCCTTGGTCAGTAGAGTTCTGTGGCATCACGGCTCACAGCAACCTTAAACTCTTGGGCTTAAGCAATTCTCTTGCCTCAGCCTCTCAAGTAGCTGGGCCTACAGGTGCCCGCTGCAAATCCTGGCTATTTTTTTGTTGCAGATGTCATTACTTAGTTGGCCCAGGCAGGGCTCGAACCCACCAGCCTCTGTGTATGTGGCTGGCACTATAACCACTGTGCTACAGGTGCCGAGCCATTGTTGGCTTTTTAAAATCCACTTGCCTATTGATACACATTTGGATTATTTCCAATTTGGGGTTACTATAAATAAAGATGCTATGAACATACTTGAATTTTATTTTTTGGTAAGCATATTTTCATTTCTCTTGTGTACATAGGAACAGAGCTGCCAAATCATGTGATAAGGGTATATCAACTGCCAAATTCCTTTCCAAAATAATCACCACCATTTTATAATCCTACTAGAAATGTATGGGAGTTCAATTGCTCTACATCATTGTCAACACTTAGAATCGTTATGCCTCTAATTTTGGTTACTCAATTGGATATGAACTAATATTTCACTTTTGGTTCTAAAGTGCATTTGAATGATAACTAATGATTATGAATCATTTCATACTCTTATTATCTAAATTTTCTTCTGTAAAATGTTTGTAGGAGTCTTTTGCTTATTTATATTTTTTTCTTTTTTGAGACAGAGTTTCACCATGTTACCCTGGGTAGAGTGCTGTGGCATCATAACTCACAGCAACCTCAAACTCTTGGGCTTAAGCGATTCTCCTGCCAAAGCCTATCAAGTAGCTGGGACTACAAGTGCCTGCCACAACACCTGGCTATTTTTGTTGCTGTTATTGTTGTTGCAGTTGTCAGTGTTGTTTAGCTGGCCTGGGCCAGGTTTGAACCTGCCAGCCTGGGTGTATGTGGCTGGTGCGATGACCACTGTGCTATGGGAGCCAAGCCGTCTTGCCTATATTTAATTTGGTTGTTTGTCTTATATACATCTATGTCCTGAGTATTTTATTCCAGTGGGTGTAGTATGGTTTTTTATTTACTTAATAATTTTTCTTGAAGACTATTATTATTAAATTAAATTATATTATTAAATTTTGATAATATCCAATTTACAACTGATTTTTATATGTGAATCTTATAGTCTGTGATCTTGCTAAATTCACTTATTAATTCTAACATAAGTTTTTGATTCCTTGATATTTTAACTAGAAAGACATGTCAGCTAAGAATACAGACAATATTGCTGCTGCTTTTCAATCTTTATGACCTTTAATTCTTTTTCTTATCTTATTGCACTGGCCAGATCTTGAGTACAATATTAAACAGAAATAATAAGAGTAGCTTGATCCTTGTTCTTGGTGTTCAGTATCTGATTATTAAATGATTACCTATAAGTTTTTGAATGTATTTTCTTTATCAAGTTAAACAATTTCCTTTTATTTCCTATTTGCTAGATTTATTTTTAATAAATTGCCATTTGATAATTGTGGAATGTTTTTTTTAGAAAGTACTAAGATGTTTTTAAAGAAATAGAAGATTTCTTTTAAAGAATAAAGATTATTCCCCTTTATTCTGTTTAATGGTGAACTACACTGATTGACTTCTTAATGTTTTAATAACCTTGTTTTCCCAGGATAAACTACACTGAGTTGTAAAGTATTATCTTTGGTATTGCTGACTTCCATTTGCTAAGATTTTGTCAAGAATTTTTGCATATATGTTCATGATAAACAATGGTTTGTGATTTTATTTTATTGTAACATCTTTGGTATTATTATGAGGGTTATGCTATCCCTCACAAAAAGAATTGAAAACCATTTCCTTCTGTAGTATCAGAAATATTTTGTATAACATTAGTATTATTTTGTTAAATGTTTGATAAAGTTCATTAGCAAAACATCAGCCCTGGAGATTTATGTGTTGGAAGAATTTATTTTTATTATGAATTCAATATCCTTAATAAATGACTATTTGAAATTTTATTTTTCTTAAGCTAACTTTAATAAGTAGTGTTTTTCAAAGAAATTTGTCCATTTCATCTAAGGTACCAAGTTTATTGGCATAAAGTTCCTCATTTTAGTCACTACTTATTATCCTTCTGGTGTCTTTAGAATTGATAATGGTAGCCCACCTTTCTTACTGATTTTGAAAATTTGTTATTTCACTTTTCTTGGTATTTAAAAATTTTTATTTATTTCCCTAACATTTTGAAGGAATCAACTTTGCCTTTGTTGTTTCCTCTATTACTTGTATATATTTTATTTCATTGACTTATAGTTATTTCATTCTTCCTTCTAATTATTTTGGTTTAATTTGCTTTTTGTTTTTTAGCTTCCTAACATATAAGTACAAGCCATTTACTTTAAACTTTTTATTTCTAATATATTCTCTTATGACTATAAGTATCCTCTTATATAAAGTTTTAGCTACATTCTTCACATTTTATTATATTTTATTAATCTTTTGTTTAAGATATTTTCTAATTTTTGTAATGATTTTTTCTTCTATCTATGGATTATTTATGGGTCTCATATTGCATTTTGGGAATTATGACTACTTGTTATTGTTTTTTAATTTTATTCCACTATAATTAGAGGTCGTACTTTGCAAAAGTTCCACCCTTGAAATTTATTGAGACTTATTTTATGGCCTAGCATATGGTCTATCTGGAGGAACGTTTTGTGCACACTTGAATCGAATGTATATTTTGCAGGTGCTGAGTGTTGTGTTCTACAAATGTCAGTTAGGTCAAATTAGCATATACTACTGTCTATGTTCTTCCTGAGTTTTAGTTTAATTGTTCTATCAATTACTAAAACAAAGGTGTTAATATCAATAGGTATGATTTTGGATATTTTGATTTTTTTCCCCCTTAGTTCTGTCAGTTTCTGTTTCATTATTTTGGAGTCAATTATTCAGGTGTGTGCAGTTTAGAACTATTACTTCTTACTGATAGATTGGCCTTGTTTTCATTATAAAATATTCTTCCTGATCTTGACAAATACGCTTGATTTTTAAAGTCTTTTCCACCTTACATTAATCTAGCCAAAAAAGCTTTCCTAAACATACTACCTTTTTTCCCCATCATTTACATTCACTTTAATTGTATTTTATATTTTAAATGTATTTTTTTTGTAGGAAGCATGTAGTTAGGTATTGGTTTGTTATTTAGTCTTATGATCTCTCTGTATCAATGGGAATGTTTATTACATGTACTTTTAATGTGATTTTTGATATAGTTGAGTTTAAGTATACCATCTTAGAATTTGTTTTCCATTTACATGTTTTGCTTTTGTTTTTCTGGTCATTCTTTCCTGTCATCTTTAAGTTTATGTTTTCTACTGGGTTTACACATATATATTTTGATCATTTTCTTTACTAGTTGTACTTGTACTAATAATACAAATCTTTAACTTATTAAAGTGTTAATATTGTTTTATTTTACACTATACACCTTTCACCCTCCACTTCTGCTTCCAAATTCATCATGTAATATCTTAGCAGTAGTAAAATTCTATTAATTGTCCCCTCCTTTGTGCTCTTACTGTTATATTTTTTATTTCTACATGCATTATCAAATGAAATTTAAAATAGTATTACTTTTACTTTAAACAGTATTTTAAAGAAATTTCAAAACTGGAAGAAACACAATCTTTTAAATTTACTCAGTTACTTAACATTTCTTGTGTGCTTTATTACATGTCCTATGCCAAAGTTCCTTTTGTAATTTATTTCCTTTAACTGGAAGATTATCTTTTGATGGTTTTCCTTTCTTTTTTTTCTTTTTCTTCTTCTTTTTTTTGGGGGGGCAGTGCAGATGGGCTGGTAACAAATAAAGAATATTTTATTTTATTTTATTTATTTATTTTTTTTGTAGAGACAGAGTCTCACTTTATGGCCCTTGGTAGAGTGCCGTGGCCTCACACAGCTCACAGCAACCTCCAACTCCTGGGCTTAAGCGATTCTCTTGCCTCAGCTTCTGAGTAGCTGGGACTACAGCTACGTTGTAGCCTGCCACAACGCCCGGCTATTTTTTTGTTGCAGTTTGGCCGGGGCCGAGTTTGAACCGCCACCCCTGGTATATGGGGCTGGTGCCTTACTGACTGAGCCACAGGTGCCGCCCGATACTGTACTTTTTACAAACTGAATGTGGCAACCTTGTGTCAAGCAAGTCTATTGGTATCATTATTCCAAAAACGTGCCCACTTTGTGTCTGTGTGTCACATTTTGGTAATTCTTCCAATATATCAATATTTTTCATTATTGTTATATCTGACATGGTGCTATGTGATCTCATGATATTTGATGTTTCTGTTGTAATTGTTTGGAGACATCACAAATCTTGCTCATGTAAGACAGCAAACTTAATCAAAAAACACATGTGTTCTGATGGCTCCATTGATCAGCCTTTCTCTTTCTCTTTTCTTCTCCTTGGCCTCTTTATTCTCTGAGACATAATATTGAAATTAAGCCAATTAATGACTCCATAATGGCTTCTAAGTGTGTAGTGAAAGGAAGTTAACATCTCTTACATTAAATCTCAAACTAGAAATGATTAGACTTAGTCAGGAAGGCATGTTGAAAACTGAGATAGGCAGAAAGCTAAATCTCCTGCACCAATAAGTTAGCCAAGATGTGGGTACAAAGAAAAAGCTTTGGAAGGAAATTAAAAATGCCACTCCAGTGAACACACAAATGATTAAGAACTAAAAAAGCCTTATTGCCGATATGGAGAAAGTCTTAGTGTTCTAAATGGAAGATTGAACCAGCTGCAGCATTCCCTTAGTCCAAAGCCTACTCTACAGGAAGGCCCTAACTCTCTGATTTTATGAAGGCTCAGAGAGGTGGGAATGCTTCAGAAGAAGAGTGTGAATAGCAAAGCTAAGTTCATAAGGATTAAGGAAAGAAGCCATCTCCATAACATAAAAGTATAAGGTGAAGCAGCAGCTGCTGATGTAGAAGCTGCAGCAAGTTATCCAGAGGATCCAGCTAAGATCCATGATGAAGGTGGCTACACTAAACAATAGACTTTCAATAGAGAAAAAAGCAGCCTTCTATTGAAGAAGATATGATCTAATACTTTCATAGCCAGAGAGGAAAAGTCAATGCTTGGCTTCAAAGCTTCAAAGAACAGGCTGATTCTCACTTCAGGGGTTAATGCAGCTGGTGACTTCAAGTTGAAGCCAACTCTTACTTACTATTCCAGATATCATAAGGCTCTTAAAAATTATGCTAAATCAGTCTGTGTGCTGTAAATGTAACAACGAAACTTGGATGACAGCGCATCTCTTTTCAGAATGGTTTACTGAATACACACACATTTTAAGCCTACTGTTGAGATCTACTACTCAGGAAAATAATTTTCAAAATATTATTATCCATTGATTATGCACCTAGTCTCTAAGAACTCTGATGGAGATTTACAAAGAGATTAATACCGTTTTCATACCTGGCTAACATAACATCCATTCTGCAGCCTATGGATGAAGGAGCAATTTCAACTTTCAAGTTTTATTATTAAAAAAAAATAAGAAAGAAATACAATTTAGATTTTGGCAAAGTAAACTGAAAGTCTTCTGGGAACAATTTACCACATTAGAGACTACTAAAAACATTTTTTATTCATATGAGGAGGTTAAAATATCAACATTAACAGCAATTTATTTATTTTATTTATTATTATTATTAAATTATAGCTGTGTACATTAATGCGATCATGGGACACCATACAATGGTTTTATAAACAGTTTGACAGATTTTCATCACACTGGTTAACATAGCCTTTCTGGCATTTCCTTAGTTATTGTGTTAAGACATTTATATTCTACATTTACTAAGTTTCACATGTACCCTTGTAAGAGGCACCACAGGTGTAATTCCACCAATCACCCTCCCTTTGCCCATTCTCCCCCCTCCCTCCCCTCCCTTTCCCCCTTCCCCATATTCTTGGGTTATAACTATGTTATAGCTTTCATATGAAAGCCATAAATTAGTTTCATAGTAGGGATACTTTTTCTTCCATTCTTGAGATTCTTTACTAAGAAGAATATGTTCCAGCTCCATCCATGTATACATGAAAGAGGTAAAGTCTCCATCTTTCTTTAAGGCTGCATAATATTCCATGGTGTACATATCCCACAATTTATTAATCCATTTATGGATTGATGGGCACTTGGGCTTTTTCCATGACTCAGAAATTATGAATTGGGCTGCAATAAACATTCTGGTACAAATATCTTTGTTATAATGTGATTTTAGGTTTTCTGGATATATACCCAGTGGAGAAATTATAGGATTGAATGGCAGATCTATTTTTAGATCTCTAAGTGTTCTCCAAACATCTTTCCAAAAGGAATGTATTAATTTGCATTCCCACCAGCAGTGTAGTAGTGTTCCCTTTTCTCCACATCCACGCCAACATATCTGGTCTTGGGACTTTGTGATTTGGGCTAATCTTACTGGAGTTAGATGGTATCTCAAGGTAGTTTTGATTTGCATTTCTCTGATGATTAAAGATGTTGAGCACTTCTTCATATGTCTGTAGGCCATGCACCTGTCTTCTTCAGAGAAGTTTCTCTTCAAGTCTCTTACTCAGCCTGTGATGGGATCACTTTTTCTTTCCTTGCCTATACGTTTGAGTTCTGTGGATTCTGGTTATTAAAACTTTGTAGGAAACATAACCTGCAAATTTTGTCTCCAATTCTGAGGGCTGTCTGCTTGCTTTAATTATTGTGTTCTTGGCTGTGCAGAAGCTTTTTAGTTTGATCAGGTCCCAGTAGTGTATTTTTGAAGCTGCTTCAATTGCCCGGGGGGCCCTTCTCATGAAATACTCGCCCAGACTGATTTCTTCAAGGGTTTTCCTTGCACTCTCTTCTCGTATTTTTATAGTTTCATGTCTTATGTTTAAATCTTTTATCCAGTGAGAGTCTATCTTAGTTAATGGTGAAAGATGTGGGTCCAGTTTCAGTCTTCTACAGGTTGCCAGCCAGTTCACCCAGCACCATTTTGTTAAATAGGGACTCATTTCCCCACTGAATGTTTTTAATTGGCTTGTCAAAGATCAAATAACGGTAAGTAGCTGGATTCATCTGTTGGTTCTCTATTCTGTTCCAGACATCTACTTTTCTGTTTTTGTGCCAGTACTATGCTGTTTTATCACTATCAATTTATAGTATAGTCTGAGGTCAGGTAGCGTGATTCCTCCTGCTTTGTTTTTATTTCTGAGTAATGTCTTGGCTATTTGAGGTTTTTTTCTGATTCCATATAAAACGAATATTATTTTTTCAAGATTTTTAAAGTATGACAGTTGAGCTTTAATAGGGATTGCATTAAAATTGTATATTGCTTTGTGTAGCATGGACATTTTAACAATGTTGATTCTTCCCAGCCATGAGCATGGTATTTCTTTCTATTTGTTAACATTTTCAGCTATTTCTTTTCTTAGAGTTTCATAGTTCTCTTTATAGAGATCTTTCACATCCTTTGTTAGATAAACTCCCAAATATTTCATCTTCTTTGGCACTACTGTGAATGGAATAGCATCCTTAACTGTTTTTTCAGCTTGACTATTGTTGGTATATATAAAGGCTACCGATTTATGAATGTTGATTTTGTAACCTGAGATGCTGCTGTATTCCTTGATCACTTCTAAGAGTTTTGTAGCAGAATCCCTGGTGTTTTCCAGATATACAATCATGTCATCCGCGAAGAGTGAAAGTTTGATCTCTTCTGACCGTATATGGATACCCATGATCGCCTTTTCTTCCCTAATTGTGATGGCTAAAACTTCCATTACAATGTTAAAGAGCAGTGGGGACAATGGGAAGCCTTGTCAGGTTCCTTATCTGAGTGCAAATGATTTCAATTTACTCCATTCAATACGATGTTGGCTGTGGGTTTGCTGTAGATGGCCTCTATCAGTTTAAGAAATGTCCCTTCTATACCAATTTTCTTAACTGTTCTGATCATGAAGGGATGCTGGATATTATCAAAAGTTTTTTCTCCATCGATTGAGAGAATCATATGGTCTTTGTTTTTTAATTTGTTTATGTGCTGAATTATAGTTATAGATTTACGTATATTGACCCAGCCTTGAGACCCTGGGATAAAACCAACTTGGTCATGATGTATAATTTGTTTGATGTGTTTCTGGTTTCTGTTTGTTAGGACTTGTTGAATATTTTTGCATCTATATTCATTAGTGATATTTGTCTATAATTTTCTTTTCTTGTTGGGTCTTTTCCTGGTTTGGGGATCAGGGTGATGTTTGCTTCATAGAACGTGTTGGGTAGTCTTCTTTCTTTTTCTACATTTTGGAACAGGTTTAATAAAATAGGTACTAGTTCCTCTTTAAAGGTTTGGTAGAATTCTGACGTGAAGCCATCTGGTCCTGGGCTTTTCTTTTTAGGGAGATTTCATATGGTTGATGCTATTTTAGAACTTGATATTGACCTGTTCAACATTTCCACTTGATTCTGGCTAAGTCTTGGAAGGTGACTGGCTTCCAAGTATCCGTCAATTTCCTTCAGATTTTCATATTTCTGAGAATAAAGTTTCTTGTAATATTCATTAATTATTTTTTGAATTTCTGAGAAGTCTGTTGTTATTTTGTCTTTGTTGTTTCTGATTGATGAAATTAGAGATTTTAGTCTTTTTTTTCTGATTAGGTTAGTCAGAGGTTTATCTATTTTATTGACCTTTTCAAAAAAAGACTTTTTGATTTATTGATCTATTGTATAATTCTTTTGTTTTCAATTTCATTTAATTCTGCTCTAATTTTGGTTATTTCTTTCTTCTACTGGGCTTGGGGTTGGAATGTTCTTCCTTTCCCATTTGCTTGAAATGTCCCATTAATTTGTCAACTTCCTCCCTTTCCATTCTCTTGAGGAAGGCATGCAGTGCTATAAATTTCCCTCTTAGGACTGCCTTTGTGGTATCCCAGAGGTTCTGGTAATTCATGTCTTCGTTGTCATTTTGTTCCAGAAATTTGGCAATTTCCTTCTTAATCTCATCTCTGACCCAGCTGTCATTCAACATAAGGTTATTTAACTTCCATGTTTTTGTATGAGTATGCAGATTCCTGTTGTTACTGAGTTCAACTTATATTCCATGGTGGTCTGAGAAGATGCAGGGAATAATTTCAATTCCTTTAAATTTACTGAAGTTAGACTTGTGACCTAAGATGTGATTGATTTTAGAGTATGTTCCATGGGCTGATGATAAGTATGTGTATTCAGTTTTGTTGGAATGAAATGTTCTGTAGATGTCTGCTAAATTTAAATGTTGGATGGTTAGTTTTAAATCTAAAGTTTCTTTGCTCAGCTTCTTGTTGGAGGATCGATCCAACAAAGGACTATTGAAATCTCTGACTATTATGGACCTGGAGGAAATCAAGTTGCTCATGTCTGTTAGTGTTTCTCTTATAAATTGAAGCTCATTCTGGTTGGGTGCATAAATATTAGTAATTGAAATCTCATCGTATTGAGTATTACCCTTAAAAATATGAAGTGACCATTCTTATCCTTCCTTACTTTTGTTGGTTTAAAGCCTATTGTGTCTGCAAATAGAATTGCAACACCTTCTTTTTTCTGATTACCATTTGCCTGAAATATGGATGACCATCCTTTCACCCTGAGTCTATATTTATCTTTTAAGGTAAGATGTGACTCTTGTATGCAGCAAATATCAGGCCTGAGTTTTTGTATCCACTCAGCTAACCTGTGCCTTTTTATAGGACAGTTTAAGCCATTCACATTAATGGAGAATATTGTAAGTCTGGTAAAATTTTGGGTATCGAGTTTTTCAAAAGTCCAGTGGACATTTTTAATCCTTTTGCCATTGTGGAAGTTGAAGTTTGATCAAAAGTCTCTGAGTGAGTTTACTTTTGTGGTATAGGATTGGTCTGGTCATTATGGAGGATAGGTCTGAGAATATCCTGAAGGGCTGGTTTGGTTATGGCAAATTTCTTCAACATATGAATGTCATTAAAGTATTTAATTTCTCCATCGTAAATGAAACTAAGTCAAGCTGGATACAGGATCCAGGCTTGAAAGTTATTTTGTTTTAGGAGATTAAAAGTCGATGACCACCCTCTTCTGGCTTGAAAAGTTTCAGTAGAGAGATTTGGAGTCATTCTAATATTATTCCCTTTGTAGGTAATGGATTTCTTTTTTTTTTTTTTTTATTGTTGGGGATTCATTGAGGGTACAATAAGCCAGGTTACACTGATTGCAATTGTTAGGTAAAGTCCCTCTTGCAATCATGTCTTGCCCCCATAAAGTGTGACAAACACCAAGGCCCCGCCCACCTCCCTCCTTCCCTCTTTCTATTCCCCCCCATAACCATAATTGTCATTAATTGTCCTCATATCAAAATTGAGTACATAGGATTCATGCTTCTCCATTCTTGTGATGCTTTACTAAGAATAATGTCTTCCACGTCCATCCAGGTTAATACGAAGGATGTAAAGTCTCCATTTTTTTTAATGGCTGAATAGTATTCCATGGTATACATATACCACAGCTTGTTAATCATTCTGGGTTGGTGGGCATTTAGGCTGTTTCCACATTTTGGCGATTGTAAATTGAGCTGCAATAAACAGTCTAGTACAAGTGTCCTTATGATAAAAGGATTTCTTTCCTTCTGGGTAGATGCCCAGTAATGGGATTGCAGGATCAAATGGGAGGTCTAGCTTGAGTGCTTTGAGGTTTCTCCATACTTCCTTCCAGAAAGGTTGTACTAGTTTACAGTCCCACCAGCAGTGTAAAAGTGTTCCCTTCTCTCCACATCCACGCCAGCATCTGCAGTTTTGAGATTTTGTGATGTGGGCCATTCTCACTGGGGTTAGATGATATCTCAGGGTTGTTTTGATTTGCATTTCTCTAATATATAGAGATGATGAACATTTTTTCATGTGTTTGTTAGCCATTCATCTGTCGTCTTTAGAGAAAGTTCTATTCATGTCTCTTGCCCATTGATATAAGGGATTGTTGGCTTTTTTCATGTGGATTAATTTGAGTTCTCTATAGATCCTAGTTATCAAGCTTTTGTCTGATTGAAAATATGCAAATATCCTTTCCCATTGTGTAGGTTGTCTCTTTGCTTTGGTTATTGTGTCCTTAGCTGTATAGAAGCTTTTCAGTTTAATGAAGTCCCATTTGTTTATTTTTGTTGTTGTTGCAATTGCCATGGCAGTCTTCTTCATGAAGTCTTTCCCCAGGGCAATATCTTCCAGTGTTTTTCCTATGCTTTCTTGGAGGATTTTTATTGTTTCATGCCTTAAGTTTAAGTCCTTTATCCATCTTGAATCAATTTTTGTGAGTGGGGAAAGGTGTGGGTCCAGTTTCAGTCTTTTACATGTAGACATCCAGTTCTCCCAACACCATTTATTGAATAGGGAGTCTTTCCCCCAAGGTATGTTCTTGTTTGGTTTATCAAAGATTAGGTGGTTGTAAAATGTCAGTTTCATTTCTTGGTTTTCAATTCGATTCCAAGTGTCTATGTCTCTGTTTTTGTGCCAGTACCATGCTGTCTTGACCACTATGGCTTTGTAGTACAGACTAAAATCTGGTATGCTGATGCCCCCAGCTTTATTTTTGTTACAGAGAACTGCCTTAGCTATACGGGGATTTTTCCAGTTCCATACAAAACGCAGAATCATTTTTTCCAAATCTTGAAAGTACGATGTTGGTATTTTGATAGGAATGGCATTGAATAGGTAGATTGCTTTGGGAAGTATAGACATTTTAACAATGTTGATTCTTCCCATCCATGAGCATGGTATGTTCTTCCATTTGTTAATATCCTCTGCTATTTCCTTTCTGAGGATTTCATAGTTTTCTTTATAGAGGTCCTTCACCTCTTTCGTTAGGTATATTCCTAGGTATTTCATTTTCTTTGAGACTATGGTGAAAGGAGTTGTGTCCTTAATTAGCTTCTCATCTTGACTGTTATTGGTGTACACAAAGGCTACTGACTTGTGGACATTGATTTTATATCCTGAAACATTACTGTATTTTTTGATGATTTCTAGGAGTCTTGTGGTTGAGTCTTTGGGGTTCTCTAAGTATAAGATCATGTCGTCAGCAAAGAGGGAGAGTTTGACCTCCTCTGCTCCCATTTGGATTCCCTTTATTTCCTTGTCTTGCCTAATTGTATTAGCTAGAACTTCCAGCACTACGTTGAATAGGAAAGGTGACAGAGGACAACCTTGTCTGGTTCCAGTTCTAAGAGGAAAAGCTTTCACTTTTACTCCATTTAGTAAAATATTGGCTGTGGGTTTGTCATAGATAGCTTCAATCAGTTTTAGAAATGTGCCACCTATGCCTATACTCTTCAGTGTTCTAATTAGAAAAGGATGCTGGATTTTATCAAATGCTTTTTCTGCATCTATTGAGAGGATCATGTGATCTTCATTTTTGCCTCTGTTAATATGGTGGATAACGTTTATAGACTTGCGTATGTTAAACCAGCCTTGCATCCCTGGGATGAAGCCTACTTGATCATGATGAATGACTTTTTTGATGATAAGCTGTAATCTATTGGCTAGGATTTTGTTGAGAATTTTTGCGTCTATGTTCATGAGTGAGATGGGTGTGAAATTCTCCTTTTTGTTTGTGTCTTTTCCTGGTTTTGGTATCAGGGTGATGTTTGCTTCATAGAATGTGTTGGGGAAGATTCCTTCTTCCTCAATTTTTTGGAATAATTTCTGCAGTACAGGTATAAGCTCTTCCTTGAAGGTTTGATAGAATTCTGGTGTGAGGCCATCTGGACCAGGGCATTTTTTGGTTGGAAGCTTTTTTATTGTTTCTTTGATGTCAGTGCTTAAAATTGGTCTGTTCAGGAGCTCTATTTCTTCTTGGCTGAGTCTAGGGAGAGGGTGTGACTCCAAATATTGATCCATTTCTTTCACATTGTCAAATTTCTGGGCATAGAGTTTCTGGTAGTATTCAGAGATGATCTCCTGTATCTCTGTGGGATCAGTTGTTATTTCCCCTTTATCATTTCTGATTGAGGTTACTAGAGATTTTACTTTTCTATTCCTCGTTAGTCTGGCCAATGGTTTATCTATTTTATTTATTTTTTCAAAAAACCAACTCCTTGTTTCATTAATTTTCTGAATGATTCTTTTGTTTTCAATTTCATTGATCTCTGATTTGATTTTGGAGATTTCTTTTCTTCTACTGAGTTTAGGCTTAGATTGTTCTTCTTTTTCCAATTCCATAAGATCTCTTGTGAGATTGTTGATGTGCTCTCTTTCTGTTTTTCGAATGTAGGCATCTAAAGCGATGAATTTTCCTCTCAAAACTTCTTTTGCAGTATCCCACAGGTTTTGGTAGCTTGTGTCTTCATTGTTGTTATGCTCAAGGAAGTTAATGATTTCCTGTTTTATTTCTTCCTTCACCCATCTGTTATTCAACAGAAGATTGTTTAGTTTCCATGCCTTTGGGTGGGGTCGAGCATTTTTGTTAGAGTTGAGTTCCACCTTTAGTGCCTTATGGTCTGATAAGATACAAGGTAAAATTTCAATTCCTTTGATTCTGTTGATATTTGTTTTGTGTCCCAGGATATGATCAATTTTGGAGAATGTTCCATGCGGTGATGAGAAGAATGTATATTCTTTATCTTTGGGATGCAGTGTTCTATATGCGTATATCAAGCACAGTTGTTCTAGGGTCTCATTGAAGTCTCTTATATCCTTGTTTAATTTCTGTTTAGAGGATCTGTCCAGCTCTGTAAGAGGAGTGTTAAGGTCCCCTGTTATTATGGTATTATCAGATATCATATTGCTCAGACTGAGTAAGGTCTGTTTCAAGAATCTGGGAGCATTTAAATTGGGTGCATAGATATTTAGAATTAAAATGTCTTCTTGTTGTATTTTTCCCTTGACCAATATAAAGTGACCATCTTTGTGTTTTTTGACTTTAGTTGCTTGAAATCCACATGTATCTGAAAATAAGATTGCAACTCCTCTTTTCTTCTGAATTCCATTTGCCTGAAAAATCGTCTTCCAACCCTTGACTTGGAGCTTTAATTTGTCTTTTGAAGCCAGGTGTGTTTCTTGCAGACAGCAAATGGATGGCTTGTGTTTTTTAATCCAGTCAACCAATCTATGTCTCTTCAGTGGGGAATTCAAGCCATTAACATTTATTGAGATAATTGATAAATGTGGTAGTATTCTATTCATCTTATTTGGTGAGAGTCCATTGCTTAGTTTTATCTTTTGCATCAGTGTGGAGGTTTGGTTCTGTCCTTTAATTTCTGAGTTCTTACTTTGCTGCTGATCCATTGTGGTGGTCAGTGTGCAGAACAGGTTGAAGTATTTCCTGTAGAGCTGGTCTTGTTTTGGCAAATTTCCTCAATGTTTGTATATCCATAAATGATTTGATTTCTCCGTCAATTTTGAAGCTTAGCTTAGCAGGGTACAGAATTCTGGGCTGAAAATTGTTCTGTTTAAGTAGATTAAAGGTAGATGACCATTGTCTTCTTGCTTGAAAATTTTCATTAGAGAAGTCTTTGGTCAATCTGATGGATTTGCCGCTGTAGGTCAACTGGCGCTTACTCCTGGCAGCTTGCAGAATCTTTTCTTTTGTCTTGACTTTGGACAGGTTCATCACAATGTGTCTTGGAGAAGCTCGGTTAGAGTTGAGGCGACCTGGGGTCCGATATTCCTCTGAAAGCAGTGTGTCAGAATCTTTGTTGATATTTGGGAAATTTTCTTTTATAATATTCTGTAGTATGGCTTCCATTCCTCTGGGGCATTCTTCTTCCCCTTCTGGAATTCCTATAACTCGTATGTTGGAACGCTTCATAAAGTCCCATAATTCTGACAGTGAACGTTCTGCTTTCTCTCTCTTCTTTTCTGCCTCTTTTACTATGTGAGTTGTCTCAAGAACTTTGTCTTCTACCTCTGAAATTCTTTCTTCTGCATGGTCTAACCTGTTGCTGATACTTTCCATTGCATCTTTAAGTTCCCTAATTGACTGTTTCATTTCCTTCAGCTCTGCTGTATCCTTTTTATATTCTTCATATCGTTCATCTCTGATTTGATTCTGTTTTTGGATTTCCTTTTGGTTATTTTCCACTTTATTAGCAATTTCCTTCATTGTTTCCATCATTTCTTTCATTGTTGTCAACATGTGTATTCTAAATTCCCTTTCTGTCATTCCTAACATTTCTTTATAGGTGGAATCCTCTGCAGTAGCTACCTCATGGTCCCTTGGCGGGGTTGTTCTGGACTGGTTCTTCATGTTGCCTGGAGTTTTCTGCTGATTCTTCCTCATGAGTGATTTCTTTTATCTGTTTCCTTGCCCTAATTTTCCTTTCACTTCCTCTTGCTCTTTAAGTTCTCGTGCCTGTGGACTAAGGGTTACAGGACCAGAAGGGTGAGAAGGTTGAAGAGCAAAAAAGGGATGAAAGAAAGGAGGACCGAGTGATAAGGAAAAAAAAAAAAGAAAAATAGAGAAAGGAGAGGGGGTGGGTAAAAGGAGTATTGACAAAAAGAAGAGAGGCACAGAAAGAGGGAGACAGAGCAATATAGGTGTACAGTAGGGTACTTTAATACAACCTTAAAAAGAAAACCACCTTCTGGGGGTGCCCATTTGGGTGGTTCCCTTCAGGTCAGCAGCTCTTTGCTAACCTGATCAGACACAGTACCCCACTTCCACCAAGTAGAGAGGAAAGACAAAAATGCTATAAATCAAACGAAAACAAGCAAACAGAAAACTTTACGGGATAAAATTGGCTGGAAAATCCAAATAATAGCGGTAGAAACACTAACAAAAATGAAGTTCTAAATATTGAAATAGGCAGCAATGGGAAATTATAATTAAACTAGAAAAATTGAGAAAGAAAAAGGATCTGTATGGAAAAGGTTGAACTTAAAAAACAAAACAACAATCCACAACATAAAAAAAAACAACCAAACCAAAAAAAAAAAAAAAAACACAACCAAAAACAAAGCAGTATTTATATGTTATTGAATATTGTCTGGGCAACACGTGGTGTTCTGGGGTATGAGATGTTAATCACAGTTCTGATACGACTGGGGGCTGCTAGTTTCTCAAACCCTAGCAGGTAGACACCCTAAATCTCTCTTCAGCCCACTTAAAAGGCACTTTGAACTTGTTCACTTGCTGAGCAGAAGCTTTCTCAGGGAAGTGCTTGTTGGCTGGAATCACTGCTGAAGTGGCTATCCACTTACCCTGTGTGCCAAAACCGGTCTCACTCTACCCCTGAGGGTTAGGGCTGCAAGGCGGCTCAGACCCCGCCCTTAGGCTACTTGGTCGCTGGGTTACCAGCTCCCACCCAATTCCAGCTCTGCAACCCTGAGGGCGGATCCTGCCGGGGCAGATGGCTCACAATGTCTGCCCTTGACCCAGAGCCAAACACTATTAGCTCCGTCTGGCTCAGCGGCTCAGACTGGGGCCCTAGCCAAAGGCCAAAGTTCTCTGCACTCCCGCTCAGGCTCTCTCCAAGGCAGTTCAGCTGAGTGCCAAGTCTAAAGACACCAAAACAGTTCACAGGTAAGGCCTTTCTGGTTTGCAGTCTCGCTGCTACTGAACTTACAGTTGCGTGCGGGTTTAGATGGATTGAACACACGCGACCACTTGCCGATTTTCCACTGTTTTAGTCCTCCTCTTGGGGTCCAGAATTCTCTTGCTGACTCCCTGTATCCTCTCAGGGGTGATGATAGGCCGATCCCACCAGCCAGAGATGCCTGGAGTCCTATATCCCCAGACTTATGGTGCCCAGATGCAAGGAAGCTGTTGGTAATGGATTTCTTACATCTGGCTGCTTTCAGAATTTTCTCCTTCATATTAATTTCAGTGCAGTTTATTATGATATGCCTGGCAGATGTCTTATTGGGGTTGTGTCATGCTGGGGTTCTGAAACTGTCTGCTAATTGAATTTCAGAATCTCTTGGCTTGTCTGGAAAATTCTCTTTCATAATTTCATGCAGAAGGGCCTCTGTGCCCAGCGAGGCCACTTCATCACTTTCAGGGATTCCAATGAGGCGGATATTAGCCTTCTTCGAATTATCCCAGAGCTCTCTGAGAGAATGATCCATTTTTCCTCTCCATTTCTCTTCCTCTTTGAGAGTTTGGGACCGTTTAAAGGCTTTGTCTTCAATGTCAGAAATCCTTTATTCTGCCTGGTCCACTCTGTTACTGAGGGCTTCTACTGTATTTTTCAGATCTTTGCAGGCTGCAAATTCTTGCTTCAGTGCATCAAAATCTTTGGTGGTTTTGTCTTTAAATTTGTTAAATTTTTTAGACAAGTTTTGAATTTCTACTCGAATTTCTAATTCTGACTTTTGAATTGCTGCTCAAATTTCTAATTCCAAATTTTCCTGTATTTTATTAATCTGGTTTGCAATCCAAATTCTGAATTCAATTTCTGACATCTCGACCAGCTGTTTATGAATGGGATCTTCAGTTACATCTGCCATATCTTTCCTTGTTGGTGTTGATCTATTCTGTTATTCATGTTACCAGAGTTTTTCTGCTGATTCCTCCTCATGATTATTTTACACCATTGGACTTTTCCCCTGAAGCTTTGTTGAGGATGCATACAGTGCTACCACCTGAGAAACTGGGGACCTGTTTGGTGTCGTGGGGCTAAATCATTCTATCTTGTTTTCAATTGGTTACTGTCTGACCCTAGTGAAACAGTTACTCTGGGTTGAAGTCTCAGTTGTGGAGAAATACCAGCAATTAAGTCACCCTGCCCCCCAAAGGGAACAATTGGAAAAGGAAAATCAAACCTTCCTACAACCACACACCCAGGACACCACTTGAATAGTCCTCAGGTGACTGGCTCAGTTCAAAAAGTATAAATCAATTGTCTCAGTCAGCACCTGTCTCAGGTGGGAGAGCTTAAAAAGTCTCTGGCAACTGGATTGCAGGGGTCTGTTGAAAACTCAAATATGACTTGCTTTGCTTCTCCGTGAAGTCAGGAGGACCCACCCAACAAATAGATTAGACTGGGAAGGTTTATGCCTCCTTCCCCATCGTGCACCTTTGTCACACCCAGTCACTGATAGCCCCGCAGGGCTGTGATCCAGTGAGCTGATATTCCAGGAGTTTGAACCTGCCTGAATCACAAGGAAATGTATATCTCCTCAGCCAGGCCATTGCTCTCTGTCTCTATCCAGCAGGGAGAGGTGAGGCCTGACAACCTTGGGCACTTGATCTAGGCTGGGGAGTGTTCACTCAGTTCTAGCCCTGCCCCGATTGTTGTTACTGACAGAACATAACAACTTTGTGGGAATGTGTTTCTGTCTCTGCTCAATTCTCCTGCAGAAGAGAAGCTGTTTTGAGTTCCCAGAACCTGTGCCTCAGGCCCTGTCTTTACTCCTAGAGGTTTGTATTTGCAGCGTGGTTAGCTGTCAGCTCTAGCCTCCTGCTTGTTCTTGTTAAATGTGAAAATTGGAGTTAGGGAAAATAACCAACCTGAGGATTTAGCAAAACACCAAACTTATTGAGGCCAAATGAGCAAATAGACAGATAAAAAGGCTACCAGACACACAAGCCCACAGATGCACAATCAGAAACACATAGACATACAGACAACAATAACAAAAAAAACAACTCCGATAGAAATAATGATAATCATAAGATAATTGAAAAAAAGAGTAAAAAACAAACAAAAAACCTCTAAAAATCTGATGCAAGTACTCTCAGAAACCATAAGAACGGAAGAAGAGGAAGAGAGAAGGGAAAAAGGAGGAAAAAATAGTTGTGTTCATAAAAAAGTTAAAAAAGCAGAAAGAAAACATTAAAAATAGAAACAATAAAAATAAAATATATATATTAAAAAAGAAGAAAATTAACAATAGCTCCTCCAAGAAAGTGATGAGGAAAAGAAAAAAAGGCACCAACCACAAAAGTATTATTCTTGTATATATGTAGAATTATATATCTTGTATATATATAGAATTATACATCTATATATATGACATAGGGATCAACTTTCGTAGGAATATATTTATAATGCAATATACTTTCTGGAGACCAAGTAGTGCTGTGAGTAGTTCCCAGACTTATACCTGGTTCATAGTTTACACTGTTAAAATGGTAACCACCCTACCTGGCTTATGGCCATTTTGGAGTTTCTGTAAAAGTTTATTACCTAATTATTGTCCAACCTCAGCTGCTCTGTTCCAGACAGCACTCCTATCTGACCTCCCAACTCGGTGCAGAAGTCCACCCTTCACAAATCTTTCCACTCTGCTCCCACTTTCTCCTGTAAACTGGCAACTGCAATCAGTTGTGGGAGAGGGTGCTAGGTGCCGCTGGCTTTAGCTGCTGCTGGCTCCTGTGGCTGCAGCACTCTGAGATCTTATCCTCAGTTTGTGGCTCAGAGTATCAGTTTTGAATCTGCACTTTTGAGTCCAGCCACCCGCCAGTTCACCACACTGCCTGAACTGGCAGCCCACACCAATATTCCCCACCAGGAATGGTCCAGTCTATTTAATCACTCCTGTTGTTCTTGGGGAAGGTGTCTGCCATTTTGGACAACTCAAAATGTCTGTTTCCCAGGTGGGATCCCTTCCCTTCAATTTTCCATCAGGTTGCCTAGTCCCTTGTGGCTCTGAGCAGGACCCCTTTTGGGTCATTAAACTCAGCTCAGGAATAAATTTTCGTCAATTGTATTTTGCCAGGAATTGCAAGTTGCTGTCCTCCGTGAGGAAGGGGCCTGCCAGCCAACACTGCCAAGCAGGGAAAATCTCTACAACAGAGTCCGTGGTTTTAAATTACACGTCATATACAGCAATCCCCAATTCGCTGCGTGTCTCCAGCTGTCTGTCCACATAAACAATCCACGTGAGGAAAAGGTCCAGATCCCCCTTCCTCTCACCTGATGACCTGGGAGAGGTGGGCTACACATCTGTCCTGTCTGCCATCATGCTCCAACTCCTCTGTTAACTTTTAACTACTAAACCGTGGCAGAATTTCATTTCCTGGCTTTCATGGTGTCCAGACATTCTCCCTGGGATCTTTCAGCGCTTGCAAGACACAGGGTGACAGCGGCTGGCAGAACCACCCAGCCCTCCGAGGAGAAACAGCTAATGCCCAGCAAGGCAGAGGGATGCTGGAGACAAAAATTAACAAAGCAATTTAGAAGAATTTCATTTCAACCCTCATGAGTCATTTTGAGGAGTACAAGGCTTCAATGGAGGAATTAATTGCAGATGTCATGTTAATAGCAAGAGAACTAAAATTTTAAGCAGAGCCAATACAACTATGTATTGGTACAATCTTATGATAAAACTTGAATTGATGAAGTGTTGTTCTTATGCATGAACAAAGAAAGTGGTATTTTTAGATGGAATCTACTCCTAGTGAAGATGCTGTGAACATTGTTAAAATAACAACAAAAGATATTGAATGGCGCATAAACTTTGTTGATAAAGCATTAGCAAGGTTTGAGAGAATTGATTGTAATTTTGAAAGATGTTCTATTTTGTATAAAATGCTATCAAATAGCATCTCATGGAGCGAACTTTATTATTTTGTTTTAGAAAATTGCCACAGCCATCCCAACATTCAGCAACTATTATCCTGATCATTCAGCAGCCATTAATAACAAAGCCAGGCCCTACACCAGCAAAAAGATTATGACTCACTGAGGTTCAGATGATCATTAGCATTTCTTTTGCAATTAAGTATTTTCAAATTAAGGTATAAACATTTTCTAGACATAATTCTATTGTATATTTATTAGAATACATTAATGTGTTTTTCTTGAGACACAGATTCACTCTGGTACCCTTGGCAGAGTGCTGTGGCATCATAGCTCATAGCAACCTGAAACTCCTGGGCTCAAGCAATCCTTTTTCCCCAGTCTCTAGAGTAGCTGGGAGTATAGGTGCAAGCCACAATGCTTGGCTAAATTTTCTATTTTTCTAGTACAGGTGGGGTCTTTCTCTACTAAGGATGGTCTCAAGCTCCTGAGCTGAAGCAATCCATCCATGTCAGATCCCAAGTTGCTTGGATTACAGGAGTGAACCACAGTACCAGGCCTACAGTATTGTTTAAAGATAACTGTAACTGACATTTTAGAACTTTTCTCTAAGGCTGTATCAGAAAAACAAGAGCAAATGGTTTGAGGAGAAGGAAAGAGAAGTTTATTAATTTGCCTGCAAATGAGGAGACTTTCAGACTTCTATCTTAACAAACCAAGGTCCTCCCTCTGAGCAAAAATACACAGCTTTTAAATGGGAACTTTTCAGCTTTAGGCTGTTGCTGTTCAACTATGGTTGATGGTTCTGATTCATCCCATCTTTAGCTCTGACAAGCTGGTGACCTCTACCTGGACAATTCCCTTGAGCCACCTCCTATGGTATGAAGAACAAAATATATTCCCTGTCCTTACAACTGTTGGCCTGGGGCAAGGATGCAGGTTTTAATTCCTAAAGAGTGGCAGAGGTTTTAGAGAGACAGAAAACATTTTTTACCCTTTTTCCAGCCATTCCTCCTGTCATATAACTTTTATATGCACTTGGAAATAAAAAAAAAATTATATGACTTGCTTTATCACTATGTTTTCCTTATTTTGGTGATCTGGAACCAGATTCACAGAACCTTCAAGATATGCCTGTATTCCCATAAGAAGTCAAATGTTACTGACATTGTTCCCCTTTATCTAATGCATATTTTAAGCTTGTCATGTTTTCATGATAATTTTCTGTTAAAAAATACTTTTCAGCAATTTGATTCTCATAGGGTTAATGGTGATTGCATTTATTCTGATGAAGGTGGATGGATTTTTTTGATATATAAGTCAATGTTTCCTATCAAATTTAAGAACTTTATATTCATTATTTCTACAGGACTTTCTGTTTCGTTATCATTCTCTTCTCCCCTGGGGACTCCAATTACACATACTTTAGACCATTTGATATTATTGCATAGTTTCTGAAGTATTTTGCTTCTCTCTTTTTCAGATTGAATAATTTCTACTGATTTGTCTTTGGTTTGCTGACATTTTCCACTTATATTCAATGTACTGAATATACTGTTAAGTTTATCCATTGTAATTTTCACTTCAACTACTGTACTTTTCTGTTTGTAATTTTTATTTACTTCCTTTTCCTATTTCTCTGCTATTAACTCCCTAACATCATTTCTTCCTTTATATCCTAAAATCTATTTTCAATAAGTACTTTTAAAGTCTTTGTTTACTAAATCCAATTTGTTGGTGTTAGTGGTATTTTTTTTTTTTTTTTGCTTATCTTTGTGTCATATTTTCTATTTCTTTGCTTAGTAATTTTTTTGTGTATGTACACTGGACTATAGTTTGTTATTTCCTTCTGAAAAGTACTGACTTTTATTCTAGTATTCAGTTAAATTACTGCATCAGAATTATGAGTTAAGGTTTACTTTTACATTTTGTTAGGGTATATAATCTTTATGTAAAGTTCAAGAGACTTTTCAAGTTCTTCTACCTTGGTAGAACTCAACTTTTAATTCTGTCTCCTCTGTGGATTATATTAGGAATTGGTTATAGGATTTATTAGGGTCTATAACAGACCTTGCACTTAGTTACAGTTTTATTCCAGGTGTCTTAGAGGGATGCTCCAGGTATTAAAGAGATCTCTCCATTCTGACTGCACCAGAACTCCAGTATCTCCCAGCAGTGACTGACCTTTAATATCACTTCTACCCCAGGTTCCATGTACTAGAGCTCTACAGGCCCTATGTGGTTGTGCCTTGTACATGCCCGGCTCAGCTCCCAACTGTGGGCTCACAGGAATATCTTGGAATCCTGCATTCTATTTTCTCTCACATTTCTTTTCTCTCCAGGGCTCTGTTCAATAGATAAAAGGCACTGGGTGACTTTGAGCTCTGTTCTCTGGCTTTTTAGTTTAAGTGAGATCATTCTGCACTATTTTGGCTACCAATTCCCATGATATGTTTAGGAAATTACTCTCAGGCAGAGAATTGGGGTGAACTAGGGGCTTACCTTGTTAGTTTACCTTTTCTCTTAAAGTCTATGGCCTAATAACAGAAAATAGCTATTTCATATTTTGTCTGGGTTTTTAGTTGTTTACAGCTAAAGGACTAGAGCAGTACTTCATTCATGACTGAAGGTGGTGCCACATTTGCATCTCTTTGTTGTTTGCCCCCAACCATTTCAATTTATTGAAATGGGAATTTCCTGGCAGTATATAAAGATTTACATATAAAATCAGTTGAACTGGATTAGTAAACAAAGCATCAGTGAGGTTGTTCCAAAGGGTACTGTTTGAAGAAATTAAGCCTCATGCCATAATTTTACTTGGCCATAACTAAAAGTTTAAAATTATGTAAAATGGGATATGAGAAAAGTAATGTAAGAAGTGTTTTTTTCTAGGAAGGTGTATGAGAAAGTGATGAAGATTTAAACTTTGTGGTTAGGACTCCACTGTGTTCTCAACAATGTCTAAATGCAGCAGCATTTGGGAGTCAGGTGGGTATCAAGTATTTACTTATTTGAGATAAAGAGAGCAATAAATACATCCATAAAGAATTTAGCTTCATTTTGAGGATTACTCCAGTAATGAATATTGGTGATGCTCAGTCTATAGAGATGAAGGCACTTGATGTGCTTCTGATTAGAAAGAAGTATAATTGTATTCAATTTCTTAATCTATAAATAACAAATACTATTCAAAGTTTAATTTTACTGAACAATCTCTTTGTAACTGACTGGTAATTTCACCTTACTTCCTTTGGAGAACCCATCATAATACCATCTATTATGGTGCGAATAGATACTTCATATTGTAGCAACAGTTTTTTTTTGCTAGGTAACTGATAGGGAGGACTGTTTGAGGTTCTTTTAAATCATATTCTAGTTCAATCATTTCCATGCTTTCTATAATCTATTCTTTGCTAAATGAACCCAAAATTGATTTATTTAAATTAAGTTTGTGAGACAAATGCCTCCATCTCATTAGCTTCCTTTTCCTAATAATCCATACCTGTTATTTCCACCTGCATACAGGAAATAAAAAACAAAATAAAAACAAATATCACTGTTTGCTGGTTATTTTCTCCAACAAAGCTTTTCAATTGCCAATATTTTTAAAATGAACATATCTTGGAAGAGGAGGGAGAGGGGAGGAGGAAGGTTGGGAGGAGGGAGGGTATTTGAGGGTGGGGAACCTCACCTAATATGCATAAAAAATTAAAAAAACATAAATATACCTTATTGCCAATAAACCAATGAATGTTCATTTGATTATTGTAATTACGTGCATATATGAGTGTATGTATACATGTACATATAGAAATGCATATATGTATGCAATTTTATATATGCATGTATAGGGTGGGAATAAATAAGATATTTTAAATTTCACACTGAAATTTATGTCCATCCTGTATAAACCTTAAAGTCTAAATATTTACACATATATCAATATCTAAAAGAAGACAGTCCTGTCAGATTTTCCTAAGTATAGGATTTTCTGTTGCCCAGGCTAGAGGGCCTACCTCGTAGAATCCTCAAACTCCTGGGTTCAAGCAATCCTCCTGCCTTAGCTTTCCAAGTAGTTGGGCCTACTGGTGCCCACCACAATGCACAGCTAATATTTTTTTCTATTTTCAGTAGAGATAGGGTTTCCTTCTTGCTCAGGCTGGTCTCCAATTCCTGAGCTCAACTGATCTTCCACCTTGGCCTCCCAGAGTGCTAAGATTATAGGTGTAGGCCACCACTCCCAGCCAGTATAGGATTTTTCTCATGTGTTGTATTTTTCTCTTTAGTCACTTAGAAATTAGGAAAATAAATTTTATTAAATAAATTTTATTTATTATTACACATTCTGGAGGAACATACTCTCCCTTTTCATTATAAGAAGACTATTCTTCACAAGCAGATTAATAAGAAAATTTGATGGTAAATCTGTATAACTTAGTCAAATAAAAATAGAATGAAATGTGAGAAAGTTAAAAACAGAAATGGCATGTATATCTCTCAAATTCAAGATTGAAGAGTCAAACTTTTCCAGGTGGATGGGGATTGTGTTCTGACCACATCAAATTTTCTATAGTAACAGAAGTATAGCTTTATTCCTTCTCAGTCAATAGAATTTGTTCTATCCCTGGGATTCATCTCTAGATCTCATGAGAGAATTAGATATAACTTGGGGAGAATCTAGTCACTGTTAATTTAAGTGATCCAGTCCATTTCATTTGGCTCTTTACCAAAGTCTTGAAGATGTAAATTGTCCAAAAATACTAATCAAGGGAAGAATGTCTTAACCTCCAAATATTTAGAAGCAGACAGACCTGAGTGGGGTTTAGTTATGTTTTATTTTAAAAGTTATGGTGTCTGGTAAATGTGATATTGTAGCAACTTCATGGTATAAATATATAGACTCTGAATTTTTAATTGATACTCACACAATTTTCCCCTCCATCAAATAAGCCGTGGACAAGGGCCATCAAAGAGCAATTTACAAAGAACCAATTATCAAATACAATTTGCTAGTTAAACACTAGAGAATTTTATTTTATTAGTGAGCCTCCTGATTTAGTGCAACTCTGTTAGCTAATGAGTTTTTAAAACCTCGTGAGATTCTATGAACTCAGACAAAAATGGGTACCATAATATTCCAGTGTAAGGAATTATTTTCAAGTATTGTTGGAGTCAATTTAGAAGTAATGAATGCTCTGTTAAATATATTTCTGAACTGATTTTTGAAAGCATCTTAAAGGAAAATAAACATCATCATCGGCTTCTTTCATGCTTCCACCAATTTTTCAATTTGTACTTTTCTTTCCTTCTCCCTCTTTCTCTCTCCCTCTCTCTCCAGCTCTCCCCTTCTATATCGCTGTCTCTTCAAGCATGCACGTACATGTGCACACACATACACACACATCTAAAGAGTAAATGAAATCTAGAAATCTGAATCTCCTTTTGGCTGTGGGAAGCTTTCCATATTCTTTGTCTCAGATACTGAAGTTATCCATCCTAAAGTGTCCATTAAGAGGGACGGAGGGAGGGGGGTGGGGCCTTGGTGTGTGTCACACTTTATGGGGGCAAGACATGATTGCAAGAGGGACTTTACCTAACAATTGCAATCAGTGTAACCTGGCTTATTGTACCCTCAATGAAACCCCAACAATAAATAAATAAATAAATAAATAAAAATCACCTAAATATAAAAAAAAATGTGCTTATGATGAGGCCTAATAAATTTGACTTCCCTATCCATATTACTGAAGTATTTCCAGTTTACAGTCACTTGCCTCTGGATTATATATAGGCGTATAATGTTTTAGGAATATATTTGGCAAAATTTAGTCTTAAATTAGCTGCAATTCCAACTTACTTCATAACTTCTGTGGAACAATGAACCATTATCTAATAATTTAAATAACCGGAACTCAAACTCTAAACTCTTCTTCTTCTCCATGACTTATTCAAAATGTTGCCTCAACTTCTTTCCCCAAGAGTTCAACAGGGAATCTTTGAGTATCTATAAAGTTTCTCTAATTTACCTACTGAGCTAAAAAACTGATGTTTATTTCTAGAGAAGGACATTGCATGAGAAAAAGAGTGTGATGTGTAGTTCCTCAGATCACTTTTTCCTTTTTCTCTAAAATAGAGTTTGAACCTATTAAGTCATGCAGGAGAGATAAACCTGATAGATTTGTTACAACAGTGGTTACTTGCTACAATTTGAAAACCTAAAATGCTTAGAGCATTGCAATAATTTGAGATAATTATGGAACATAGTAAAAACTATGTCTTTTGTTATTTAAGATATAAGTAAGCATATTTTTAAAATCAGTTGACTTTGACATGATAGAAGCACACATTTTTCCCTAATTTTTCCATTGTATGCTGAACTTTCCCATACTTTTGCTAGAATTTGTTTGTATTTTTATGCTGTATATTTGTAGTTACTGGTGTTTATCAGTTATAGTTAGTAAATGCTTCTAGCACTTTGTGATCAACAGTGGAGCCTTGTGTTTCTGTGTGATAGAGGTCTTCTTGGGTCTTTATTCTTTATAGTTTTAACTTTAATAAACTTCATTTGTCAACTGGGAATATCTGCTCTCCTTGCTTCAGTGGAGTTGTTCAGTTTGTTAAATGAAACGTCATGGGTGAAAAGTGCTGTGAAAATAAAAGTAGTAATATCAAGACAGCCTGACTAGAAAGGGGCACCCCCCAAGTGCCACATGGGACACACTGGCCATAGCTTCTCCTTTGCACTTGGCCAACTATGGAAAGGCATTGAACTTTTTTTCTTCATTGTCTTTAGTGAGTCACTGTAAATGATGGGTGAGGCTGGGGATAGACTCCCTGACTTGAAACCCCCCACTGCAACTTATTCTGTGAAGCATCCCCACTTGGTTTCTCACGGAGACTTTGGGTAATGATAGTGCAGAATAGATCAACTCAGTAAGGCCTGGGAAGAAGAAAAAGTATGTCTTACTCTCTTCCTTCCATTCCTTGCCACACTCCTCTCCAATATCCTGCTTTGTGGGTTTCTAAAATCTTCCTGAAATGTTTCATTCATGATTTTCAATAGGGACAGGGCTCCTATACTCTGAACCTCCACCTTCTTCCCTTCTCTATGGAGTTTCTTTCTCCTTTGTGCCATTCATAAAGTAGCACAAAGAAATAATGTTTTAATCCCTATACAAATATTGGGTAATATATGGTTTGTGCTTCTGTCTTTGAAGGTTAAAGGGTACAATATTACAGCTAGATAGGAAGAAGTTCTAATGTTTTACACCACTATAAAAGGACTGTAGTGGACAATAATATATTAGATAGTTTTATTTTATTTTATTTTATTTTATTTTATTTATTTTTTAATCTTAAATCGACTTTATTAAGGTATTTAAAGTGCCCAATTGGATATGTTTTAACATATTTATACACTCAAGAAGCCAGCACTAAAATAAACATAAAAAATACATCCCTCACGGCTGAAAGGTCCCTGTCCCCATCACTATTCCCACCTTCTCGTTCCACTTCAGTGGCCTTTCCTCTGTTCTTAGGTCACCTCTTATTTTTCTGTGATAAGTCAATTTACACTTACTAGAATCTACATAAACAGAATCATATAATATGTATCTTTTTTTGTCTGGATTAATTCACTCAAAACAATGATCTTCAGATTCACCGATTTGTTACATGTACCAATTGTTTTTGCTTTTAATTGCTGTTATTTTATTGTATGAATATGCTTAAATTTCTTTATTCATTCACCTGTTAATAAATGTTTGGGCTGCTTCTGGGTTTTGGCCATTGCAAATAAAGCTACTGTGAGTATTCATGTTCAAATATGTATAGACATATGCTTCTGTTACTCTTGGATAAATCCCTGAGAAGGAAATGCTAGGTTATAAGGTAGGTGTATATTTAAAAGTTAAAGAAACTGCCAAACTTTCCTATGTGGCTGTACCATTTTTTCATACCTGCTATTACATAGTTTTAAATAGCTAGAAGTAGGATACTGAATGTTCCTAGCACACAAAGAAATGATAAATGTTTGAGATGATGTGTATGCTAATTATCCTGATCTGATCACTGGACATTGTATGTATCAAAACATTACTATGTCCCCATGAATATACGTAATAATTACATCTCAATTTAAAAACTAAACATCAATTTAAAAATTGTTTTATTATTACTTTTTTATTGTTAAATAATAGCTATGTACATTTGTGCATAGGGGTACAATGTGCTGGTTTCATATACAATCTGAAATAATCTCATCAAACTGTTCAATGTAGCCTTCATGACATTTTCTTAGTTATTGTATGTAGACATTTGTATTCTGCCTTTAGTAAGTTTCACCTGTACCCATTCTAAGATGCACCATAGGTGTGGCTCCACCTATTATCTTCCCTCCACCCTAACCTTCCTCCTTCCTTCCCCTCCCTTGGCCCTTTCCCCGTATCTTGTGCTATAGTTGGTTTATAGCCTTCATGTCAAAAGCTATAAATTAGCTTCATAGTAGGGCTTAGTACACTGACTTAGCGATTATGAATTGGGCTGCAATAAACATTCTGGTACAGATGTCTTTCTTATATTGTGATTTTTGGTCTTCTGGGTATATACTTAGTAGAGGAATTATAGGATCGAATGGCAGGTTTATTTTTAGATCTCTAAGTAGTCTCCAAATATCCTTCCAAAAGGAACATATTAGTGTACATTCCCACCAGCAGTGTAGAAGTGTGCCCTTTTCTCCACATCCATGCCAACATCTCTGGTCTTGGGATTTTGTTATGTGGGTAACTCTTACTGGGGTTAGGTGATATCTCAAAGTAGTTTTGATTTGCATTTCTCTGATGATTAAGAATGATGAGCTTTTTTTCATGTGTTTGTAGATCATGTGTCTGTGTTCTTTAGAGAAGTTTCTCAAGTCCTTTGCCCACGCTGAGATGGGATGAATTGTTCTTTTCTTACTAATACGTTTGAGTTCTCTATGGATTCTGGTTATTAGACCTTAATTGGAGGTATAACCTGCAAATATTTTCTCCCATCCTGAGGGCTATCTGCTTGCTTTACTTATTATCTTCTTGGCTGTGCAGAAGCTTTTTAGTTTGATCAGGTCCCAGTAATGTATTTTTGATACTGCTTCAGTTGCCTGGGGAGTCCTCCTCAAAATATTCACCCAGGCCTATTCCTTCAAGAGTTTTCCCTGAACTTTCTTCAAGTATTTTTATAGTTTCATGTCTTAAGTTTAAATCTTTGATCCAGTGAGAGTCTATCTTAGTTAATGGTGAAAGGTGTGGATCCAGTTTCAGTCTTCTACAGGTTGCCAGCCAGTTCACCCAGCACCATTTGTTAAATAGGGAATCTTTTTCCCACTGAATGTTTTTAATTGGCTTGTCAAAGATTAAATAACGGTAAGTGGCTGGATCCATCTCTTGGTTCTCTATTCTGTTCCAGACATCTAATTCTCTGTTTTTGTGCCAGTACCATGCTGTTTTGATCACTATCGATTTATACTATAGTCTCAGGTCTGGTAGCATGATTCCTCCTTCTTTGTTTTTATTGCTGAGTAATGTTTTGACTACTCGGGTTTTTTTCTGATTCCATATAAAATGAAGTATTATTTTTTCAAGGTCTTAAAATATGACAATGGAGCTTTAATAGGAATTACATTAAAATTATATATTGCTTTGGGTAGTATAGACATTTTAACAATGTTGATTCTTCCCAGCCATGAGCAGGGTATGTTTTTCCATTTGTTAACATCTTCAGCTATTTCTTTTCTTAGAGTTTTATAGTTCTCTTTATAGAGATCTTTCACGTCCTTTGTTAGGTATACTCCCAAATATTTCATCTTCTTTGGCACTACTGTGAAAGGAATAGAGTCCATGACTATTTTTTCGGCTTGGTTATTATTGGTATATATAAAGGCTATAGATTTATGGGTGTTGAGTTTGTAGCCTGAGACATTGCTGTATTCCTTGATCATTTCTAAAAGTTTTGTAGTAGAATCCCTAGTGTTTTCCAGATATATAATCATATCATCTGCAAAAAGCGAAAGTTTGATCTCTTCTGAGCCTATGTGGACATCCTTGATCTCCTTTTCTTCCCTAATTGCAATGGCTAAAACTTCCATTACAATGTTAAAGAGCAATGGAGACAATGGGCAACCTTGCCTGGTTCCTGATCTAAGTGGAAATGATTTCAATTTAACTCCATTCAATACAATATTGGCTGTGGGTTTCCTGTAGATGGCCTCTATTAGTTTAAGAAATGTCCCTTCTGTATCGATTTTCTTAAGTGTTCTGATCATGAAGAGATGCTGGATATTATCGAAAGCTTTTTTCTGCATCAATTGAGAGAATAATATGGCCTTTATTTTTTAGTTTATGTGCTGAATTACATTTATAGATTTACATATGTTGAACCAGCTTGAGACTCTGGGATAAATCCCACTTGGTCATGGTGTATAATTTTTTTGATGTGTTGTTGGATTCTGTTTGTTAGGATCTTATTGAAAATTTTTGCATCTATATTCATTAGTGATATTGATATCTATAATTTTCTTTTCTTGTTGGGTCTTTCCCTGGTTTAGGGATCAAGGTAATATTTGATTTGTAGAATGTCTTGGGTAGTATTCCTTCTTTTTCAATATTTTGGAAGAGGTTTAGTAATATAGGTAATAGTTCTTCTTTAAAGGTTTGGTAGAATTCTGACGTAAATCCATCTGGTTCTGGGCTGTTTTTTTTTAGGGAGATTTTGTATAGTTGATGCTATTTCAGAATTTGATATAGGCCTGTTCAATATTTCACTTCGTTCTGGCTAAGTCTTAGTAGGCATACTTCCAAGTATTGGTCGATTTCTTTCAAATTTTCATATTTCTGAGAGTAGAGTGTCTTGTAATATTCATTAAGGATTTTTTGAATTTCTGAGGAGTCTGTTGTTATTTTGCCTTTGTCATTTCGGATGGATGAGATTAGAGATTTTACTCTTTTTTTCCTGGTTAGGTTGGCCAAAGGTTTATCTATCTTATTGATCTTTTCAAAAAACTAACTTTTGGATTTATTGATCTGTTGTATAATTCTTTTGTTTTCAATTTCATTTAATCCTGCTCTGATTTTAGTTATTTCTTTTGTTCTGCTGACTTTGGGGTTGGAATGTTCTTCCTTCTCCAGTTGTTTGAGATGTCCCATTAAGTTATTAATTTCCTCTCTTTTCGTTTTTTTTTGAGGAAGGCTTGCAGTGCTATAAGTTTCCCTCTTAGGACTGCCTTTGCAGTATCCCAGAGGTTCTGATAATTCGTGTCTTCATTGTTGTTTTGTTCCAAAAATTTGGTGATTTCCTTCTTAATCTCATTTATAACCCATCTATCCTTCAGCATAAGGTTATTTAGCTTCCATGTTTTTGTATGGGTATGCAGATTCCTGTTGTAATTGAGTTCAACTTTTATTCCATGATTGTCCGAGAAGATGCAAGGATAATTTCTATTTTTTTAAATTTTCTGATGTTGGATTTGTGGCCTAGGATGTGGTCGATTTTGGAGTATGTTCTGTGGGCTGATGAGAAGAATTTGTATTCAGTTTTGTTGGGATAAAATGTTCTACAGATGTCTGTTAAGTCCAGATGTTGAATGATTAAGTTTAAATCTAAGATTTCTTTGCTTAGCTTCTTTTTTGAGGATCTATCCAGCACTGCTAAAGGGGTGTTAAAATCTCCAACTACTATGGAAGTGGAGGAAATCAAGTTGCTCATGTCTGTTAGAGTTTCTCTTACAAATTGAGGTACATTCTGGTTGGGTGCATAAATATTAGTAATTGAAATCTCATCATATTGAGTATTGCCTTTAACAAACATGAAGTGTCCATCCTTATCCTTCCTTATTTCGGTTGGTTTAAAGCCTATTGCATCTGCGAATAGGATTGCAATGCCTGCTTTTTTCTGCTTTCCATTTGCCTGCAGTATAGATGACCATCCCTTCACCTTGAGTCTATATTTGTCTTTTAATGTAAGATGAGATTCTTGTATACAGCAGATATAGGCTTGAGTTTTTGTATCCATTCAGCCAAACTGTGCCTCTTTAGAGGACAATTTAAACCATTCACATTAATTCAGAATATTGATAAGCCTTTCGAGAGTCTGGTGGACGTTTTTAATCCTTTTGCGACCGTGGAAGTTGGAATTTTTTTTTTTTTTTTATTAAATCATAACTGTATACAATGATATGATTATGGGGCATCATATACTCACTTCATAAGCCATTTGACACATTTTTATCACAGTGGTTAACATAGCCTTTCCGGCGTTATCTCAGTTACTGTGCCAAAACATTTACATTCTACATTTACCAAGTTTCGCAAATACCCCTGTAATATGCACCACAGGTGTGATCCCTCCGATTCCCCTCCCTCTACCCACCCCCCCTTCCCACTTCCCCCTATTGTTAAGTTGTAGCTGGGTTATAGCTTTCATATGAGAGTCCCAAATTAGTTTCATAGTAGGGCTGTGTACATTGGGTATTTTTTCTTCCATTCTTGGGATACTTTACTAAGAAGAATATGTTCCAGCTCCATCCATGTAAACATGAAAGAGGTAAAGTCTCCATCTTTCTTTAAGGCTGCATAGTATTCCATGGTATACATATACCACAATTTATTAATCCATTCATGGATCGATGGGCACTTGGGCTTTTTCCATGACTTAGCTATTATGAATTGGGCTGCAATAAACATTCTGGTACAAATATCTTTGTTATGTTGTGATTTTTGGTCTTCTGGGTATATGCCCAGCAGAGGGATTACAGGATTGAATGGCAGATCTATTTTTAGATCTCTGAGTGTTCTCCATATATCTTTCCAAAAGGAATGTATTAATTTGCATTCCCACCAGCAGTGCAGAAGTGTTCCCTTTTCTCCGCATCCACGCCAACATCTCTGGTCTTGAGATTTTGTGATATAGGCTAGTCTCATTGGAGTTAGATGATATCTCAAAGTAGTTTTGATTTGCATTTCTCTGATGATTAAAGATGATGAGCATTTTTTCATATGTCTGAAGGCCGTGCGCCTGTCTTCTTCAGAGAAGTTTCTCTTCAAATCCCTTGCCCAGCCTGCGATGGGATCCCTTGTTTTTTTCTTGCTGATGCGTTTGAGTTCTCTGTGGATTCTGGTTATTAAACCTTTGTCAGAGATATACCCTGCAAATATCTTCTCCCATTCTGAGGGCTGTCTGCTTGCTCTGCTTACTGTGTTCTTAGCTGTGCAGAAGCTTTTTAGTTTGATCAAGTCCCAGTAGTGTATTTTTGAAGCTGCTTCAATTGCCCGGGGGTTCTCCTCATGAAATACTCACCCAGACCAATTTCTTCAAGGGTTTTCCCTGCATTCTCCTCTAGTATTTTTATAGTTTCATGTCTTAAGTTTAAATCTTTAATCCAATGAGAGTCTATCTTCGTTAATGGTGAAAGGTGTGGGTCCAATTTCAGTCTTCTGCAGGTTGCCAGCCAGTTCAGCCAGCACCATTTGTTAAATAGGGAATCTTTTCCCCACTGAATGTTTTTAATTGGCTTGTCAAAAATCAAATAGCGGTAGGTAGCTGGATTCATCTCTTGGTTCTCTATTCTGTTCCAGATATCTACTTCTCTGTTTTTGTGCCAATACCATGCTGTTTTGATCACTATTGATTTGTAGTAAAGTCTGAGGTCTGGTCGTGTGATTCCTCCTGTTTTGTTTTTATTTCTGAGTAATGTCTTGGCTATTCGAGGTTTTTTCTGATTCCATATAAAACGAAGTAATGTTTTTTCAAGATCTTTAAAATATGACAGTGGAGCTTTAATAGGGAGTGCGTTGAAATTATATATTGCTTTGGGTAGTATGGACATTTTGATAATGTTGATTCTTCCCAGCCATGAGCATGGTATGTTTTTCCATTTGTTAACATTTTCAGCTATTTCTTTTCTTAGAGTTTCATATTTCTCTTTATAGAGATCTTTCACATCTTTTGTTAGGTAAATTCCCAAATATTTCATCTTCTTTGGCACTACTGTGAATGGGATAGAGTCCTTAACTCCTTTTTCAATTTGACTGTTGTTGGTGTATATAAAGGCTACCGATTTATGAATGTTGATTTTGTAACCTGAGACGCTGCTGTATTCCTTGATCACTTCTAGGAGTTTTGTAGTAGAGTCCCTAGTGTTTTCCAGATACACAATCATATCATCTGCGAAGAGCGAGAGTTTGATCTCTTCTGACCCTATATGGATACCCTTGATCGCCTTTTCTTCCCTAATTGCGGTGGCTAAAACTTCCATTACAATGTTGAAAAGCAATGGAGACAATGGGCAGCCTTGTCTGGTTCCTGATCTGAGTGGAAATGATTCCAATTTAACTCCATTCAATATGATATTGGCTGTGGGTTTGCTGTAGATAGCCTCTATCAGTTTAAGAAAAGTCCCTTCTAGACCAATTTTCTTGAGTGTTCTGATCATGAAGGGATGCTGGATATTATCAAAAGCTTTTTCTGCATCAATTGAGAGAATCATATGGTCTTTGTTTTTTAATTTGTTTATGTGCTGAATTCCATTTATAGATTTACGTATATTGAACCAGCCTTGAGACCCTGGGATAAAATCAACTTGGTCATGATGTATAATTTGTTTGATGTGTTGCTGGATTCTGTTTGTTAGGATCTTGTTGAATATTTTTGCATCTATATTCATTAGTGATATTGGTCTATAATTTTCTTTTCTTGTTGGGTCTTTTCCTGGTTTGGGGATCAGGGTGATGTTTGCTTCATAGAACGTGTTGGGTAGTCTTCCTTCTTTTTCTACATTTTGGAACAGGTTGAGTAATATAGGTACTAATTCCTCTTTAAAGGTTTGGTAGAATTCTGACGTGAAACCATCTGGTCCCGGGCTTTTCTTTTTAGGGAGGTTTTGTATAGTTGATGCTATTTCTGAACTTGATATGGGTCTGTTCAACATTTCCACTTGATTCTGGTTAAGTCTTGGAAGGTGGTGTGCTTCCAAGTATCGGTCTATTTCCTTCAGATTTTCATATTTCTGAGAATAAAGTTTCTTGTAATATTCATTAAGGATTTTTTGGATTTCTGATGAGTCTGTGGTTATTTCGTCTTTGTTGTTTTTGATTGATGATATTAGAGATTTTACTCTTTTTTTCCTGATTAGGTTGGCCAGAGGTTTATCTATTTTATTGACCTTTTCAAAAAACCAGCTTTTTGATTTATTGATCTGTTGTATTATTCTTTTGTTTTCAATTTCATTTAATTCTGCTCTAATTTTGGTTATTTCTTTTCTTCTACTGGGTTTGGGGTTGGAATGTTCTTCCTTTTCCAGTTGCGTGAGATGTCCCATTAAGTTGTTAACTTCCTCTCTTTCCGTTCTCTTGAGGAAGGCTTGCAGTGCTATAAATTTCCCTCTTAGAACTGCCTTTGCAGTGTCCCATAGGTTCTGATAGTTTGTGTCTTCATTGTCATTTTGGTCCAAAAAATTGGTGATTTCTTTCTTAATCTCATCTCTGACCCAGCTATCATTCAGCATAAGGTTATTTAACTTCCATGTTTTTGTATGGGTATGCAGATTCCTGTTGTTACTCAATTCAAGTTTTATTCCAAGATGGTCTGAGAAGATGCATGGAATAATTTCTATTCCTTTAAATTTACTGAGGTTAGACTTGTGACCTAAAATGTGATCAATTTTGGAGTAAGTTCCGTGGGCTGATGAGAAGTATGTGTATTCAGTTTTGTTGGGATGAAATGTTCTGTAGATGTCTGCTAAATCTAAATATTGGATGGTTAGGTTTAAATCTAAGATTTCTTTGCTCAGCTTCTTTCTGGAGGTTCGATCCAACACTGCCAAGGGAGTGTTGAAATCTCCAACGATTATGGAGCTGGAGTAAATCAAGTTACTCATGTCTGTTAGAGTTTCTCTTATAAATTGAGGTGCATTCTGGTTGGGTGCATAGATATTAATAATTGAGATCTCGTCATATTGAGTATTACCCTTAACAAATATGAAGTGACCATTCTTGTCCTTCCTTACTTTTGATGGTTTAAAGCCTACTGTATCTGCAAATAAAATTGCAACACCTGCTTTTTTCTGATTACCATTTGCCTGAAATATGGATGACCATCCTTTCACCCTGAGTCTGTATTTGTCTTTTAAGTTGAGATGTGACTCTTGTATGCAACAAATATCTGGCTTGAGTTTTTGTATCCAGTCAGCTAACCTATGCCTCTTTAGAGGACAGTTTAAGCCATTCACATTGATGGAGAGTATTGATAAGTCTGGTGGAATTTTGGGTATTGAGTTTTTCAAAGGTCCAGTGACATTTTTAATCCTTTCGCCAGTGTGGAAGTCGGAGTTTGATCCGAAGTTTCTGAGTGAGTTTACTTTTGTGGTATAGGATTGGGTTGGTCATTGTGGAGGATAGGTCTGAGAACATCCTGAAGAGCTGGTTTACTTATGGCAAATTTTTTCAACATATGAATGTCATTGAAGTATTTAATTTCTCCATCATAGATGAAACTCAGTTTAGCTGGATACAAGATCCTGGGTTGAAAGTTTTTTTGCTTTAGGAGATTAAAAGTTGATGACCAGCCTCTTCTTGCTTGAAAAGTTTCAGCAGAGAGATCTGCAGTTATTCTAATATTCTTACCTTTGTACATTATAGTTTTCTTTCGCCGGGCTGCTTTGAGAATCTTCTCTTTCATGTTAACTTTAGTGAAGCTAATTATGATATGTCTGGGAGATGGCTTATTGGGGTTGAATCGTGCTGGGGTTCTGAAGCTGTCTGCTATCTGAATTTCAGATTCTCTAGGCATGTCTGGAAAATTTTCTTTCATAATTTCATGTAGAAGGGCCTCTGTGTCCTTGGCAGCCACTTCATCATTCTCCGAAATTACTATAACCCTTATGTTGTTTTCTTTTCGAATTATCTGAGACCTCTCTGAGTGAGTGATCCGTTTTTGCTCTCCATTTCTCTTCCTCTTTGAGAGATTGGGAGCGTTCGAAGACTTTATCTTCAATGTCAGAAATCCTTTCTTCTGCTGCTTGCTCCATTCTGTTACTGAGGGATTCTACTGTATTTTTCATATCTTTGAGGGCTGTAAGTTCTTGTTTCAGTGTGTCTAAGTCTTTGGTGGTTTTGTCTTTAAATTCGTTAAATTCTTGAGACAATTTTTGAATTTCTCCTCGAATTCCTAATTCCATTTTATTAATCTTGTCTGCAAACCAAATTCTGAATTCGACTTCTGACATCTCAGCCAGTTGTTTATGAATGGGATCTTCAATCACATCTGCCGTATCTTTTCTTGGGGGGTTGATCTATTCTGGTTATTCATGTTACCAGAGTTTTTCCGCTGATTCCGCCCCATGGTTTGCTCCCTTTGGTTTTTCCCCTGGCGTTTTATCGAGGGCCCGTACAGTGTTGTGGCCTGAGAAACTGGGGCCCTGTCTGGTGTGGTGGAGCAAAGTGGTTCTGTCTTGTTTTCAGCTGGTTTCTGTTTGATCCTATTGCAACTTCTACTCTGGCTTGAAGTCTCAGCTGTGTGGAAAAATCAGCAATTATGTCACCCCGCCTGCCCACCTCTGGCCCCAGTTGGAAAAGGAGAATCAAACCTTCCTATAATCGCACACCCAGGGCACCGCCTGAAAAGTCCTCAGTCTATTAGCCCAGTTCAAAAGGTCCGAATCAACTGTCTCAATCGGCACTTGTCTCGGGTGGAAGGGTTCAAGAGGTCTCTGGGAACTGGATCACAGGGGCCTGGTGACTCCTCTGACACAGCTCACCCCAGTGCAGCGTGGAGTCAGGAAGAGCCACCCAGCAAACAGAGCAGTCTGGGAAGGTTGACGTCTCCTTCCCCACTTTGCCCCTCCGTCGGACCCAGTCACTGGTATCTCTGCAGATGGCTAACCCAGTTGCCTGCAGTGAACAGACACTCCAGGGGTTTGCACCTGCCTGAATCGCAAGGAAGTCTGCCAGGCCCCCGCAGACTGCCGCTATCTAGCAGGAGGAGATGGGGCCTGACATCTTTGAGTGTTTGATGCAGGTGATGGGAAGGAGGTGTTCACTCAGGCTTAGCCCCGTCCCTGATGGATGCTGCTAACAGAACAGAACAGAACAGACAACTTTGTGAGGTTCTGTCTCTGTTCCTGTCGTCGCCTACAGAAGACCGGCTGTTTTGAGTTCAAACGTCTTTGCTGTTGGAGAATTGCGTCTGAACACCTCTCTGGGTCGGCCCCGCCCTGGAAGCTTCCCGGGTTTGTGAGCCGTGTGGCCGGTGGCCTCCTCTGGTTGCCCAGGGAGACAGGGGGTGTGGCCTCAGAATATCCAGAAGTGAGCGTTCTGCCATTAAAGAAAAAACGGCTGTTGATCTACCTCCAGGGAACTGCTGCTCTGGTGTGGGCACTCAGGCGACCCTTTTCTCCTCTGTCCCACGCCCCAGAGTCCGCACTGAGCGGCCACAGTTTGTGCTGGGTCCACACCCCTCAAGAGATCCCCCAAGAATCAGAACTCTTGGGGGATGGGCCCCCAGACCCCGATTGGGAGTCGGGGGGGGAGCTAGAGTTTCATTCAGTTTTACGCAACACTACGGCCAGGGGAGGGCTCCTGCACTGCACCACAGGGAAGTGCCACCAAGGCTTGATTTCCCCTCAGCAGAGTGCCCTCTCCTTGCTCCCGTGTCCCAGAGTCAGCGCTGACCTGATGCAGCTCAGGCACTGTTCACTCCCCTCGAGAAATCACCCAAGGATCCGAACTCCGGGGTGATAGGCCCTCAGACCCCGAGTGAGAGTAGGGGCTCTCAGCTCTCAGCAGGGAAGCTAGAGTCTTATTCAGTCTTGTGCCCCGTAATGTTGCCCGGGGAGGGTTGGTGCACTGCACCGCAGGGAAGTGCCGCCAAGGCATGACTCCCCTTCAGCCCGGTGCCCTCTCCTCACTTGCGCGCCTCAGAGTCAATGCTGACCAGTCGCAACTCGGGGACTGTCCACTCCCCTTGAGAAATCACCCAAGAATCCGAAGTCCTGGGGGACAGGCCTCCGGACCTCAGTGGGCGGGAGGGGAGCGCCGGGGATTCGGGTTGCCGGCAAAGGATTCCCAAAGTTTTATTCAGCCCTATGTCCGGCAGGAGAACGCCACGGCACCCCAGTAGGGGTGGTAGGTCCAGTTTTTAGAAGGTCTCTCCCGTGGAGTGTAGTGGGAGGGCCTTTAATTTCTGCCCGCTTGTTCAATTGTGGGGCTCTAGAGCCAGTCTCATGGGGGAGGGGGACTCCCGTCCGCTTGGTGGTGGATTTTGTACCTTTTGTTTGCGTCCTTGTGATCACAACTTGCCTCAGCGGTGTTGATGTGCGTTCTTCAGCCTTCTCTCTTGGTGAGGCTCAAGTCCACCAGGATACTTACTAAATTCCTGTCCCTTAACTCTCCTTCTGGACGGGAGCCTTTGTTGAAAGCTGGTTTCAGTCCGCCATCTTGTCTCTGTCCTGGAAGTTGGAATTTTATCAAAATTTTCTGTGTGGGCTTACTTTTGTGGTGGAGGATTATGCTGGTCTTTATGGAGGATAGGTCTGAGAATATCCTGGAGAGCTGGTTTAGTTATGGCAAATTTCTTCTACATGTGAATATCGTTAAAGTATTTAATTTCGCTGTCATAAATGAAACTCAGTTTAGTTGGATATTGGATCCTGGGTTGAAAGTTATTTTGTTTTAGGAGATTAAAAGTCGATGACCAGCCTCTTCTAGCTTGAATGGTTTCAGCAGAGAGATCTGCAGTTATTCTAATATTCTTCCCCTTGTAGGTGATGGTTTTCTTTCCTCTGGCTGCTTTCAGAATTTTCTCCTTCATATTAACTTTAGTGAAATTGATTATGATGTGTCAGGGGGATGTCTTATTTGGGTGAGTCGTGCTGGAGTTCTGAAACTGTCTGCTATCTGAATTTCAGAATCTCTTGGCATGTCTGAAAAGTTCTCTTTCGTAATCTTGTGGAGAAGAGACTCAGTGCCTTGTGAAGCCACTTTGTCGCTTTCAGGGATCCCTATAAGACGAATATTGGTTTTCTTCAAATTATCTCAGAGCTCTCTGAGAGAGTGATCTGTTTTTGCCCTCCATTTCTCTTCCTCTTTGAGAGTTTGGGAGTGTTCAAAAGCTTTGTCTTCAATATCAGAAATCCTTTCTTCTGCTTGCTCCATTCTGTTATTGAGGGATTCGACTGTGTTTCTCAGATCTTTGAGGGCTGCAACTTCTTGTCTCAATGTGTCAAAATCTTTGGTCATTTGGTCTTTGAATTCATTATATTCTTAAGATATCTTTTGGGTTACTGCTTGGAATTCTAGTTTGATCTTATTTGCTATCCAGATTCTGAATTTGATTTCTGACATCTCAGCTATTTGTTTGTGCAAGGGATCTTGTGCTGTGTCTGCCCCATTGATCCTTAGGGGAGTTGATATACTCTGATTATTCATATTGCCAGAGTTTATCCATTGATTTCGCCTCATGACTGTTTTTTCACCATTGCCTCTAGCTGTCCTCAGAGTTGGAGAGGTGCCTCTCCAAAATTAGACCCCAACGGGATCATTCTATTGTTGCTGGATCTTTGTAGGGAGTGACCCTGTGTTGCTTCTCTGGGGCTGCCCCAGCCAGGGAGTTCTGGTTGTGGGAGCAGGTCTCGAGTGTGACACACCCAGATCCAGCAACAGCGTTGGGGGGGGGTGCACCCGGTTCTGGGAGTGCCTGGTGCCTAGTGACTTTGGCTCAGAGAGTCCAAGACTCCAGCAGTCTCTGGCCAGGAGAAGGGTTCTGCACAGAGGCAGGAGGGCTCCAGAGGGCACACAGCTACCAGAGTCCCTGGCCAGATGAGCAGGCCGGTGTGGAGGCAGGGAGGGTACAGGAGGGAGGACGCAGGATTGTGAGGCTCCCAGAGTTCTTTGTCAGGGTATGCAGAGGCCCAGCAGGTGCAGTTCTTACCAGGGTCTGGGCAGGGGCAGATCGCTGATTGCGGTGAGCTCTTATGGAGGTCTAGGTGCCAATCTAAAAATTTTTTTAAAATGGTATGTTTTGGCAAAATTTTTAATATATGAAAACACACTGGGAATCTCTAAAGACACTAAAATAAAAAATGTTTTCTTCACTTATGTGACTAGAGATTCTTAAAAAAATTTTTTTTACCCCAGGAGCTTTGTTAACACTTTGTTGGATTTAGAAAAGTCTTACATGTTTAACCTAGGCCTTCAAATTCTCTCTGACCTGGATGTAGGAAATCTTTCCCTACACTTCATGAAAACTGAACATCACAGCTACGCTTTCAGCTACACAGGTTTCAAACATCTCTATCGCCCATTTCCACTCTTTCTATTTTTCTTAGTTATTGTCCATACCTGGAAAAATCTTGCATGGACTTTGGGGTTCATTTAATGTGTGTTATTTTCATGTAGCTTTTCCTAATCCCCCAGCTGGAAGGACTCTCTGCTGCTTCTTAAAGCTAATTATTTTGTTTTTATTTTTGTGGCAGCAGTTGCCTTTCCACCTACTTGCAAAACATGCTTATTCATTTTGCAATATATAATATAATCTCTGAAGCAAAGCATGAAGAAGAAAGCAATTATTACTCATAATTCTATCTCCAGAGTAACACACTATTAAAGTTTGTGGTTTTATTCCTGTTATTTTATACTCATACCTATAATTTTTGCTTTTTTCTTAAATTAAGTTGATTCACAATCTTCTACTTCAATACTAGTTTTTCTCATTTGACAATGAATTGTGAGCCCATTTGTGACCATAACAAAATATCCTTCAACAAGAGAACATTAATATTTACATATAGTTTTATTGTTACAACAATGATAACTCATAATTATGTAATGAGTACTTATTATAGTCCAGATGTCCTATTGCATAGCATACCTAAATTATCTAATTTGATTTTTTAAAATTGCCTTTCTATAAGATGGGTGTTATTCCCATTTTGCAGATGAGAAAATAGTTGTTAGAGAAGCAAAGTTTCTTGTAGAGGATTGCAAAAGTAGCCAATAGCAGAGTTGCAATTCCAATCCTACCATACTTTGCTCCCAAGCCTTGCATTTAACTGTTATTGTTGACTCCATTTGTTTTCTATGGAAATTAAGAAATTTCCTATTCTTAGATATTTAGGTACTACATTTTTTTCACTGCTATTATTTAAAAGAAAATAAAACCATGATAAACATTCTGATAGACAAAGCTTTGCACACACCTATGATTATTTCATTTGAATAAATTCCTAGCCATGAAATTGCATAGTTATGAATATTTTATGGCTATTACCATTTATTTACAATTTGTCTTCCAAATATATTTTTGGCAATCCCTGTAACATCTGTTAATAACTTGGGGCTGGGCAAGTAAGAGAAACTGACTAAACACTGTGAACTTAACTCAGAGGTGGCTGTGTGGGAAGGGTATCAGTGGGCCAGTGTACCTGAGCCTTGAAGCACCCCTCTGATCTCACAGTTAGTTACTCTGTTTATTACATGATCCTTTCCATCCACCTTGTGTTATCAAACAGTTTGAGGTTGGAATCCCAATTCAGATTAGTTGCTTTTAGAGGGAAGTAGTTAAATTTGAACAATGATAATATTTCTTAAAAATACTTCTGGTACTAGCAATGGAATTTTTATACAGAAAGCCCTCTTTGAATCCTTACAGTACTAAATTTCCTATGTGCTGTAAGATAAGGCAGGTAGTAATTTTCTTAAGCATTACTGCATAACAGTGGCAGATTACTGTAGTGCAAATGATCAGGATATAAGAAAACTGATGCTTGGAGCTCCAGAATTTGCCTTCTTTTACAAAGCCCTCAGATGAGGTGCCGTTTATGACAGCTAAGGGCAGCCTTTACCCAGGCATTCTTCAAAGCATAGCAGTAGACAACCAAGGTTGCAGGGAACTTTTGGGACCACTTACTTACCTTTAGACCTCTTTCCCAGAAATGCACATTCTGGTAAATCCCATTTGAAAGTTATACTGTTTTAATTAAAAGTATTTTGGATCAGCATATTTTAAATAATTCATTTGAAGGTTTATTTAATAAATATTTAATAAGAGCAACATACAGATAGATTTAAGTTTAGCATATTCAGCAAGTAACACATACCATTTAGTTGATATGAATTAATAATGTATGAAAAAAACGTGCTTTTGGAAAATTAAGATTTTAGAGTAAGGACCGTATCTGTCAGGATGGAATATACAATAAACAACTCCCAAATCTCTGCGAACAACACAGCGAAGATGTCCTCACTGCTCAGGCAAATGCCTAAAACAAACCAATAGAAGGCTCTGCTGATCCTAAACTCTTGAAAGGCATAATTTTTCCAATTTTAGAAAGGTGATATAGCGTCTATTACCTAGTGCCTCTGGGGAAATCTGGGGAAGCCCCCATCATGAAAAATATTGCTATTTCTGCACTGAAAGACAGATGAGTCATAAGAAATAGATAATCAGAAATGAGGAAAAGAGCTTGTGGGAGAGAAATTAAAATAAAAGTTTAAACTCTGGAGGGGGAGCAAAAGTTGTTTCTGGATTAATCCATTAAGAAGGGAGAAGAGGTCGGGTGCAGTGGACTGCCTGAGCTCATGGGTTTGAGATCAGCCTGAGTAAGAGCGAGACCCTGTCTCTAAAAATTGCCAGGCATTGTGGCAGAGCCTATAGGCTCAGCTACTTGGGAGGCTGAGGCAAGAAAATCAATCACTTGAGCCCAAGAGTCTGAGGGTGCCGTGAGCTGTGATGCCATGGCATTCTACACAGAGTGAGACTCTGGTCTAAATAAATAAGAATAGAAACAACAACAACAACAACAACAACAACAAAAAGCCCCATGAAGTATAAAGGAAACTGTCTCTGTTGACTGAATAAAGGCACAAAGAAAACCAGCAAACGCTTAGGACTAAAGAGCTCCGGGGCTGCATTTTATGATTTTTTTTAACACCTTCTACTCCTAATGCCTGAGGGTTAAGTTTGCTTTCTACTAAAGAAGACACAGTAGCTATCACAGACCACCAGGTTCAACTGAGAAAACTACTGCCAGGGTCAGTGAAGCCCTACCAGCTGTGCCACGTTCTTTGGCATAAATGGTTGTTACTGCTGTCTCAGTGGCCTCCTGACGGCACTCTGGGTAGATGGTGGACTCACCAACTCCAGCTCTGCAGTGTCTGTTTACCTCTGAAAAATGCTTCCCAAATCATTGTTCTCCAAGAGTTCCTAAACATCGGAAAAAGTCTTCTGCCTACCCAAAAATAATTGGGAACTGATGTCAGTATGAGGCTATAAACTCTGATAGGTAGATCGTTGGCCAGAGACTTGATCTTTGGTAAACAATGAAAAAGAGGCAAGTATGGTGGCCCAGGTTTGTCGTCCCAGCTACTCAGAAGGCTGAGGCGGGAGGATTACGTTTCAAAATCAGCCTGGGCAATGCAGAAAGACAATATCTTAAAAAAAAAAAAAAAAAATGAATGAAAAGGATAATTGTGGTACCTATTTCCATCAGTAGCCACCTGGAATATTCAAAGTTTGTGATCAGTTTCTCCCAAATTCATAAACAGACAGAAGCTATTCAGGAAAAAAAGAGAGAGAGAGAAATATTTGCCAAGAGAGGTTAAACTGAAGGCGCCTACAAGCACTTCTTTTTGAAGCTATGGATACGATGAACATCTCTTTCTCTAATATAATGAAGATTGGCAGGCAAACAGGAGAGTTAAAGAGAAAATATTGTACCAGTGTTAAAAAAATGCTTGCTTATTTCGAAGAATACAGTTTTCAGATGACCTATAAACCAGAAATGTTGGTATCAAGACACTGGTGTCATTTGGAGAAGCAATTAGAGGTTGTTGTCTTTAGAAATTGAAAGAAACAAGCTAAATCATTTTATTATTTTATATTTTTATCATTATTTTCAGATTCCAAGGTTTTTTTTTAATGTTAAGTCCATAGGCTGTGCAGAAATTGAACTCAGTCTTACTGTATTAAAATCGATATAATTGTTATGTATATTAATCAATGTGCCCAAATCCAAGCTTTACCAAAATATTAATGGAGACGCCACAAAGAAATGAGTTATATTAAATTAAGCTAAATATTATCATGCTTAATATACATTTTTTCTGATTGCCTAATAGGTACTTCATGTGCAAAATACTATAAGTGAAGCAACACACACATTCTAAAAGAATAGTTACTGATGCAGATTAAAGTGATCAGATCCAATCTATTTATAATGTTCTGAAGATACAGATAATTGTGTTGCTAGGTATAAAAGACCTGACATGAGTGAGTTTGGCATAAGGAATGGTGTAATATATTTCACATAAGAAAACGAAGAAAAATTCATTTAATGCAAGCTCCATAGAAATGAATCTTGGAAGAGACTAGAAAACTTCAAATCTTTTGCTTCCTGGCTTAACTTCCCTTGGATGCACAATATAGAAAAAATGCAAAAGTATTAGGCACTTGAAGTTTTGATTTGGGGAAAACCCAAAATGTTATATTGCAGTCACTTTTTTAAGGGTGACTTTAATTCACACAAGCTGTTTCCATTTTCCAAAAGAGCAGTGTGAGTCTGAGAAGACTCATTGCCATTTTCTTGCCTGCTAAGTCCTATTTATTTTGAAATTTTAAGTCCGATTTTCCACTAAATCAATGAAAGTTTGTGACATAAATTCTAAATAGTCAAGGTTGGTTGGAACCTAAGAACCCACATAGCAAAAGTGAGATCTAAACTTGGTGGAAACACGTAATGCAGGAAGACTGCTGAGTATCAGTGGTGCTGTTTTTGTGTTGCAGTTTAATCTGAAGGAGAGCTGGGAAGTCCTTGAATGGCACTAGTCAGAGCAAATTCATCGACTAGTATTTTATTTTCGTTTTTGGTACTTGAGTCCTTGATCAGCCTTGAGAGCAGGGAAGTAAATGTTCCCTATGACCCTCTGATGTCAAGAACTGTTTGGCAAAGAAGCCACCTGATCTGACTTCTAGTGTATGCTCCTTCAAGCTGGGGTCCACTCAACAGAGCAATTTTTTTTTTTTTATGAAGATTCCCAGTTCTCAGGGATTTTATGATATTTCGTGATGTTTTAGGATCACAATAGCAAATTGCATTTGAAAACTGTTGCACTTACTTATTTTGTGTGTGAATCTCTAATGTTAATGAATTTCCCCTATGACCCATTTTGTATCCTAGACTTGGAAAAATTACTCTTCTTCTTGACCTTAACTTTTGCTTTAAAGACAATAAAAGAATAAACCCTCAATAACTGAAGACTTATCAATAAACCCAGGGACAAAGATAGATAGGAGTTTTATATGAACTAGTTTTAAAAGAATAACTGTCTGGTTTCTCCTGAAAACATTTTATGTACTCAGGAAGCATTTGTTGAATACTAACAGGAATTGGGTCCTGGGCTGGGTATTGTGGACACAGCAGTGAGGAAGTGAGACAAAGGTTCTGCTCTAAAGGGGACTCGTAAGCAGGATCTGGGTGCCAGCTGAGGATCACCATAGACAGACAGCTAAGAAGGAAATAAGTAAACCAACAGTGCAATTTCAGAAAGTAATATGTGTAAATATTTTAAAATGTAATATATAGAAGTTTACTTTGGGGTAGGCCATTATTTTCACTGCAGCAACTAAAAAGAAGTGGATAAATTTTAAAATCATTTTTTATAAGGTATTGTAGTCTAGGCATTGTGGCTCATGTCTTTAATCTCAGCACTTTAGGAAAGCAGGGATTGAAGACCAGGAATTTGTCACATAGCGAAATGATAGGTGTGAGTATGCTTATTGAAAATCTAAAATAAGATAAAAATAAATGATTGTAAGTGAATTTAGCACAATTGCTACATATATAAATTCAATATACAAAATCAATTGTATTTCTACATATGTGCAATGAACAATTGGAAAATAAAATTTTTAATGACATTATTTACAACAGCATCAAAAACTTTAAATATCTAGAAATCTAACAGGGTGGGTGCGTTGGCTCATGCATATAATCCTAGCACTCTGAGAGGTTGTCATGGGTGGATTGTCTGAGTTCAGGAGTTCAAAACCAGCCTGAGCAAGAGTGAGACCCTATCTCTGCTAAAAATAGAGAAACTAGCCGGGTGTTGTGGCTCGTGCCTGTAGTCCCAGCCACTAGGGAGGCTGAAGCAAAGGGATCCTTGAGCCCAAGATCTGAGGTTGCTGTGAGCTGTGATATTATCGCACTCTACTCAAGATGAAAAGGAAAAAAAGAAAAAGAAAGCTAACAGAAAATGGGCGGCATTTCTACACTGAAAACTATAAAACATCTCAGAGAAAATGTAAAAGATATAAATAAATGAAGTACTATCCTATGTTCCTTGGAAATATCAATATTTTCTGTAACACTTTTTCTTTTGAGATAACTGTTGATTCACATGCAGTTGTAAGATATATATAGATACTCCTTATCTGTGTGGTAACATTTTGTATGACTCCAGTACAGCCTCACAACCAGGAAGTTGCTGATACAAATTGTCCATCTTATTAAGATTTCCCCAGTTTTAAGTGCACTCATGCATACGTGCACATGTACATATGTGTATATTTAACATGTGGAGATTTTTTTTAACACATGGAGATTTATGTGATCACCACAATGGTCAAGATATAGGGTACTTTAATTTCCACAAAGATTTTATGTGCTTGTGCTGGCATTTTATAATAATACCCACCTCCTGTGCCTCTTCCCCGTCTCTAACCCATGATGATTAACCTGTTCTCCTTGCTTATAATTTTGTCATGTTGAGAACATTGTATTAATGGATTCACATAGTATGCAACCTTCTGGGATTGACTTTTTTCACTCAGCATAATTTTCTTGAGAGCCATCCAAGTTGTTGCATATATTAATAGTTCATTTCTTTTTATTACCAAAGGCTGCACATTGTAAAGAACTCTTCTAGCTTGAGGTTCTGGGTAACAGCTTCCCATAACATTTATTAAATGGGCACACTCTCATATATCCTCTCCTATCCTATCATTATCCTACCTTATCCTATCTTACCCTATCCTACTCTATCCTTATCCCTATCCTATCCTATCTTATCCTGTTCTAGCCCATCCTATCCTATCCTATCCTATCCTATCCTATCCTATCCTATCCTATCCTATCCTATCCTATCCTACCTTATCCTTATCCTATCCCTATCCTATCCCTCTCAACTCCATTCTAAAATACAATATCAGCTGTAATTTATGAAATTCCATAGTCTGAGAAAAATACAATTTTTTAGGCCATGGAAATGGGTTTAAATTTTATTTTTATCTAACAGGAAACCACAGCAAGAATTATACTGGATTAATAATGAGTGATATGAAATCTCCATGGTGTTGTAAGTGAAATTAGCACAACAATTTGATTTGGGTGATTCCAAAATGACTAGGAAGGATAGTGATAGGAATGGGACCTCCTTTCATGGCATAAGGATACTCATAGTTCGTCTAATGAATATTTCTAGAAAGACTAAAAGAAAATAAAGTCTCCAAGAATTTTAAAGTTAATTTCATCTTTCTTAGTTAACCTAAAATTTGCTATCTTAAGATTCAGTGATTATTTAAACTGTGCTATCAGGTCTTTCATTTTAAGTTGTGTTTTTCTATTTTGTACTGAATTTAATATGCTGAACTTGTCAGTCAGCTATGATTAGGTTAGAAGGCAGCACCAATCACCATTTATTGATATTAGCACGAGTCCTTTTATTCTTCCCCTCCTTCCTTGTGTCCCACGCCAGAAAGATACAGGCTTTACCAAAGAGTATCATCTTCTCTGAGAGCAGAGAAATAAATTTTTAGTCAGGAGCATACAATCTCCAAATAAACTTTCATCATCCATTTGTGGGAGTGCTTATTAGAACATACTGTGTACTAATATTAAGAAAATGTTTTGCTTCTCTAAAATCAGTGATAAACAAACTGATTACAGCCATGGTATGGTTGTGGTATATATATATATGATGCGGAAGGGAAGCCATTCAAATGAGAATTACCCCATAAAGGAAGCTTCATGAATATGTTATCTCCAACTCTGTCTGATTTCGGCTGAATCTTGGTTCAAATGCAAAGTGAATGAACAAAAGAGGATTGGATGGACCAGGTTAGAAGGTGGGATGAGGATTTAGATCTAGACAAGGGGAGATCTAACCCTGAGAGGCCCAACTCAGGCCCTGGTCCTACTAGGCCTTTCTCCAAAGGGCAAGGAGTCAGTAGCCAGGAGAAATAACCACTCAAAGTCCATTCTCTTTCTCCATGAATTGGGTTTCATGTCAAAACTGCCTGCTAAATTTTCAGGAATTTGATAAGAAATCCTTTTAACATTTGCAACTTGAAATTTGCTATGGTGGGAATATTTATGATATGCAAATCAGTAAATGCTACCAATCTGAGAGCTCCATTCTCAAGAGTTGACTGTTAAACATTTGCCAGCATGCAACTAGTTATGACCCTAATTCTAACTTAAACTTATTGTGTTTAAGCTTTGGATCATATAATGGTATAAATTACAACAAAGTAACACCTCATAAAATAATTTTTATTTTGATATTTTTCCAGTGGTATTGATTCAGCATTCTACATGCAGCAGTACATCAGTTTTCTCAGGCATTAATGTCTATGGGGTTACCTTTTTATATTTAAAGCCTTTTTATTTTGAAGCAATTATAGACTCATGGGGAGTTGTAAAAGTAGTACATAGAGTCCCACCTGCCTTTCAACTACTTTCTCTGAACTGGCACCATCTTATGCAAGTGCAGTATTGTACTGAAATGAGGAAACTCATTAATGCAATACTGTTAACTAGACTATAGATCTTATTTATTCCTCATCCATCTTTACATGTATTCATTTTCCTGAGTGTGTGCTCTTGTGTAGTTTTATGTAATTTGATCCATGGTTTAGTGTTTTAATGCAGTCCTTAGAGCCCCAGGGAAGCAGGACTTTGCTTAATTAGCAAATGACTTTAGGACCTTGCACTCAGCTGACCCGACAATCTCAAGTTCAAAAAAATTTTTTTTAAATGAAGAAACCCATGTCTTTGTCTAAATTACCTGGATTTTCTGGATAGATAGCCTCAAAGTACTGGAAAATAACTGTGTCATCAGCTGAAGTCTGACTTTTTTTTTTGAGACAGAGTCTCAAGCTGTCACCCTGGGTAGAGTGCTGTGGCATCATAGCTCACAGCAATCTCCAACTCTTGGGCTTAAGTGAGTCTCTTGCCTCAGCCTACCAAGTAGCTGGGACTAACAGGCACCTGACATAATGCCTGGCTATATTTTTTTGGTTGTAGTTGGCATTGTTCTTTGGCAGACCCAGGCTGGATTTGAACCTGCCAGCTCCTCTGTATGGCTGGTGCCCTAATCATTGAGCTACAGGCACTGAGCCCTGAGGTCTGACTTTTTAAAGGTGACCTGAAATACCTCTGTGTGGAAGAAGTACATATATTCCTTCAAGAAAAATACAGACATACCTGGAGGTGACTGGATATAAAAACAATCAAATAATCAATATGTGGTACTAAAAATAATGTTAAATTAGCACCTAAGCACATAATAATTTAATTATCAGAGGTAAAAATGATGACTATTTTTTATTAATATTTGATTTTCAGCATCATGTAAATTAAAAGTCAATTTATTATCTGAATTTTAGCAAAAAACTTAAATATTATTAGTAGGTTGCTGTCTAAGTAATTTAATGGCAGTCATTTTACATGAAGTTGCTGTATTCTGAAAATATGTCATGGAAACAGGATGCTGTTTATATGAGATGTGTTATATGAGGTCTAACAGTTACAAACTTGCCAACATGAGCTCACATTAGCAGAGCACTATACAAACAACTCAGTAAGGTTTCATAACCTTACTATATCAATGTCACACAGTTGCATTCATGTGGCTATGTGGTGGTGTCTTGCTGAGTGGTGTTCCTAATTGCTATTGCATATTTTGTGTGCCATCATGAGAATGTCAGAGCTTGAATTAGAGCAACAAACAAACATTAAATTCCTTGTCAAACTTAGCACAAGTGGATGTGAAATCAGGGACACATTAGTCTAAGTTTATGGGAATAATTCCATGAAGAAACAGCAGTGTACAAATGGATTAAACGTTTTTCTGAGGGAAGAGAACACATCACTGATGAAGAGAGGTCAGGGTGGCCAATAATGGGCAGAAGTGATGAACACATTGTAAAAATCCATTGAATTGTGCGCCAAAATCATTGTCTGACTGTGAGAAGCACAGCAGACCAAGTAAACATCCTAGAGAAACAGAAAAATCTGAATTGAAAATCTCGGCCAACAACTTACGGCCCTTGCATCTTGACAATGCACCAGCTCACACAGCACTGTCTGAGAGGGAATTTTTAGCCAGTAAACAAACAACTGTATTGGAACACTCTCTCTATTCACCAGATCTGTCCCCCAGTGACTTTTTTCCTTACTAAAAGATAAAGGAAATATTGAAAGGAAGACATTCTGATGACATTCAGGACATCAAGGGTAGCATGACAACAGCTTTGATAGCCATTCCAGAAAGAGTTCCAAAATTGCTTTGGAGGGTGGACAAGGCACTGATGTCGGTTCACACCTTCCCAAGGGGAGTACTTTGAAGGTGACCATAGTGACATTCAGCAATGAGGTAGGGAGCACTTTTTCTAGGATGAATTCGAGAACTTAAATTGTCAGAACTCTGGATTTAAAGACAAAGTATGCCATTCCCAATTATCTGCTGGCATATAAACTACAGCATATCTTATTTCCAATGTAATTACATTGCTGCTTAATCTGCTTTATTTCGGTCCTTTCTGGATATGAGGGGGATGATTATGTGAGGACAGATCAAAGGAAGAACCTTTTAAACTAACTTACCTAGTTTTATATTGACCTCTTCTGAGCACGTAAGAAAGTGGTTCACAGATGATCCAGGAGAGAAGCCAGGTTTGTTTTAGTCTAGTACCTTGACTTAATCATATCATGTTCTCTCTCCTACTACAGAAGAGTAAACTGAGCAGTAAGCTGGGAAATATAATAAGAAATTGCATCAGTTTTACAAATTCTCCTTAATTGGACATTTGAAGCACATATTCATTATTTAGTCATAATATATAATAATAAATACATGAAATTCAATTCCACCCAGAATTTACATCCAAACAAAGTGCAAAGTATTAACATATTTAATATAAATTGTTTTGATGATATATTCTTCCTCATTACTCATGCCAGTACTTTCTCTATTAAAAATACAACTTTGACTTGATTGAAACGATAAATACTTCCTGAATACTTTCTGACTGATTTTAATCTTATATTATTCAAATATGAGTATATTGATTAGACATTATTTCATTACTTTATCTCTTCCCAGTGTAGCTTCTGAAGTCTTGCATTTGTGGTAATTGGGATCATCTGATTAACAGTTTTTCTTTCATTTTTTAAATATATAATGAGGAATGTAGCTTTCAAATGTCTCAATGTGGTTCCAAAATTATACAAATGAATTTCCAATGTACTTTATTATAGAAATTAAATACATATAGCCTTTTATATGTTTGTGGCCACTGATGTTAACAGTTTAAAAATGTGCAAATGAAATGAAGCAAAACATTGGCCCTTCGAGAAGAGTTTTATATTTATTACACTTTGCTCCTACGTACACTTTCATAGCTGATCTCTTTTCAAAGTGTAAATTGTATTTCACATGAAAAAAATTACTGCTTAGTAAGTAGTGGAAACCAATCAAAGTACAGTTACAGGAATCAGGATAGCAATAAATTAAAATGTCAAGCTTTTAAGTTATTTTGTTAAAAGCCTCAACATCACCCACGATTTTTGGAATTGACAGTGTCACTTTAGCATCCACTTTTAAAGATCATTTTGAAGCATGAGTTATTTGTCAGGTGTGATTTATTTAAGACAATAAACTTAGATTATTGAGTTGAACAAATAACTGTTTGGATACCTGCCAAGCATTTAGAGCAAATGACTGAATGTAATGAGACTGGATCACTCAGAGGGATGAATAATCAAAAGTGGTAAGATGAAATTAACATTGTTCAAAAGATATATCTCCTCCGTCTCTCCTTAGTGAATATTGAGGAATAGGGGAGTGAAAAGCATCATGGGAAGCACAGTACTTTCATTCCAAAATAACAGCAGTAAATATACCTTATATTTGCATAATGCATTCCAGCTCACATGTGTGTTATCTCATATTTCATTAGAGCCTCACTTCAAAGTAGTTATAATTGTAACATTGTAGAGGAGAGAAGAAAGAATCCTGCAGGGTAAGTGACTTGCTCAAGTTGCATAGACAGAGGAAGGCAGGGCTAGAATCAGAATCTAGCTCTACATACAGATGAGGCAAAAAGGATTAGAGGAAAAGCATACATGTGCAATCACCTTTCTGTGTGGATCCTGTTCTGCCAATTTCCTCACTTCCCTTGGATAAAGTGCTTAACATTTCTGATCTTCAGTTCTCTCACTTGCATAGTCTGAAAAATAGTACTTAATTTTACAGTCATCAAGATCATTGGTATTGAAAACTAACCACCTGGTTTCCAGTCCCAGCTCCAATACTGTGTAGATGTCACAGCCTGGGAAAATCTTATAATGCTTTTTGTATCATATTTTCATCATCTGCAAAATAATACCTGTTTCAGTGTTAGAACAATTAGATGAGCTGATAGGTGGAGAATGCTGATGATAGTAGTTGGCGTACAGTGAAATTCTCATTATTGTTAATATGAGGGTCACTTGGGAGACAGGGACACGTCTGGCCTCTAGATCAAGGAGATATGGCTCTAGTTTCCCAGTTTTCTGGCTTGTGAATTTCAAAATCCTCCTTTTCTGAGACTCTAGTTTCTGAGATTCCTCACCCTCTGAAGATTCCCTAAATATCCTTCAGCTCTGTTTGTTTTCATAGCCCCTGCTCTGTGCCAGGGACCTGGAATGGTACTCCACTATAATTTTTCCCTCTGAGTTTCTCAAGATGTCCAATCACACAGATCATATTCCTTGTCAGGGGTGGGAGGGGAAGAGAAGAATCGTACTGCACAACACAAGGTTGGTTTCCTGATCCTTTCCCCACTTTTCTTCTTCTTGTGCTGTCCTTCCTACATCACCCCTCAGACATCAAATTTTTGTCTGCCTTTTTCACAGAGCAGTTATGCTCAGCCCAGGTTGATCCTCAGGGCTACTTTTCCCAACCCACCAAAGTGTCCAGGAGTGGAAACAACCTTCCCTTTACCAAGACCCACCCTCCTTGTGGCTAGCCCTGAAAAAATGATCAGATGGCTATTTCACTGGCTAGCATGAGGACATCCACAGACATTGTTCTTACGTGTAATATAGAAATGTTGCATTTGTGGAGGATTAAAAGATTTAGTTTGGGAATGGCTGAGATGGAGGATACAAAAGAGATCACCAAACAGCAGAACTGGAAGAAAACAAGATGGGGAAAGATCCCCAAATCCTTTCCCTGTGGATGGGCAGTGGTCTCTGATGTTTCTGCGTGTCTGCTTTCACTGCATTCCACCAGTGCACTCACACAGGGCTCCGCACTTAGAAGAAGGGCCCATGCTTGGTTTAATGTTCTGCTGTCCTTTCCTGAAAATATTAATAACTTTCATGAAGGGTCCCCTTATTTCCATATTTCACTATCCTGCAAATTCCATAACCGGTCCTGAGTGTAGGGTGTAGTGACTGCACTTGGGCTTCAGATTCGTTGAGTAGTATTCATGATATTAAAACAAAGATACTTCTAAAGTCTTAGAAATTGGTTTTATGTGATATGAGTGGATTGTAGCAGGAAACCATATTTATCATCTGGTGCTTAGCCCTTCTTTGCTATTAGGAAAGAGTCTCTTATTAATTATCATTTCTTTTAACTAGATTTTTAGAGAGATTTGGCCGGGAACTTTATTTCTTCTTTTCCGACTGCCTGGTTGTTTTTATAAGATAGTAAACTTGTAGGCATTACAATTTTGGCTGCCAGTAAGAAGCCAAAGGGGTGTTTGTTTGCTGTGTGTGGTGCAGAAGAGTAGGATTTAAGACATAATGGCCTACAGGAGAGTACAAAATATGGGCTACAGTTTTTAGTCAGCAGATGGGAAACCTAGGTTTATTGTTTCTGAAGCTGGTGAAGGCAACTTCCGAGAAGGCTTAGACAGAATAAATATTTCCCCCTGAATAGCAGAGTTTTTTAACATCCAGATTTTCACTTACCATTTGGCTTTTAATTATTTAGATATTGTTGGATCTGATTTAAGACTTTAAGATTCTTCTTATGTGTTACAATTCAGGGGCCAGAAACTGACTCCCATGCACTCAATGACAAGACTTCAGTAGCTCTAAAATAATGAAAAGGAATGGTCACAGAAAGGGTGGGAGAACTTCCAGACTGGTCATCTATGTCAAGACATTCTGTGTCCCTCAGTCACTAGTCCCAAACTTTCTTCTAACCCTGATCTGTGTTTCTGTGTCTATGGCTTCCCTATGGAGGAAGACAGGAAAATTCTGAGAAAACAGCATTTTGTCAAATATAAAATAATTTATACACTAATGAACTTATTAAACATTTACCTAATCAGGAAAGATGATAAGAAATAGTTTTAACCTATCATGCTTTTTTTTTAATAGTGGATATTCTTTCTTTAAATGTATGCTTTTATGGCAGTCCAGTGTAATAATAAACGAAAATTGATCTGTTCTTCTAAAACTGGGATCAGGTTCCTGGAGTGTTGATCTTCTCACTTTACTTCCTCTAATAATTCTTCCCTCCAGCTCCACCATGCACAGCCTGTAAAGTGCATCTGAAAACTCTGGAGGAACCTCAGGCTTTGAAGACCCCAGTAGAAAACCACTGCTATTAATAGGCATTCTTAGTTATTATTCAAGCTAAGAAACATTCCAAAGAAAGAAAGTGAAGAAAACGAGTGTTGTTCATTCATATTTAAATGATAAAGCACAAAAGAAACCAGACAAAGACAATGAAAGTGTATATGCCCTGTACAATGGCAAATGGAGAGAGCTTGGATTATGTAACTCAGAGGTCACCAAGAAAATAGTGGCCCTCTTACCTATTCAGGTTCTAAACAATTTAAGAAATAAAAAGGTAAAGATGAAGGCCAGACATGGTGGCTCACACCTGTAATCCTAGCACTCTGGAACGCTGAGCCTAGAGGATCTCTTGAGCTCAAGGAGTTCAAGACTAGTCTGAGCAAGACTGAGACCTTATCTGTATTAAAAATAGAAAGAAAAAAAAGTGAGCACTATGACGGGTGCCTGTAGTTCCAGCTAATTGGGAAACTAATACAGGAAGATCTCTTGGAACCAGGAGTTTGAGGTTGCTGTGAACTAGGCTGATACTAGGGGACTCTAGCCTAGGTAACTCTAGCCTCCCCTGTGGGAGGGAAGGAAGGAAAGAAGGTAGGAAAAGAAGGTAGGTAGGAAGGAAGGAAGGAAGGAAAGAAGGAAGAAAGGAAGGGTGAAGATACATTTTTATTATCAGTAATGGCCATGTAAGCTTGTTGAATAAACCCAGGTTGTTGCTGTGGGTAGTGCAGGAGAGTAGGATTTAAGACATAATGGCCAGCAGCCAAGTACAAAATATGGGCTACAAGGTTTAATGTTTCTGAAGCTAATATAGGCAACCTCTGAGAAGGCTTAGACAGCCTAGAACATTTGGTTGCAAGTCTCCTCTTGTGGTATGGGGGAGCAGGGCAAGTCTTGGCTCATGGCCTGGAGGCTCACTACCAAGAAGAAGAAAGAGCATCGCTGAGGATACTAACTGTTATTTCCGAATGTACCCATCAGTGTAGTCACCCTTAACTTCCCCCAGAGTATAGAATGAGAAAGGGGGCAGAGGGTGGCAAGGAGGTCCATTAAGAGACCTCTTTTTAATGTGAAGGAAGCAGAGCATGGAGAAGAAGTAGTCCCTCCCAGTGCACATATTTAACAGGAGAATACTGGGAAATAAAGGACACCATGCATTAATGGACACTCGTACTCTAAGCCCCACTGCTAGAGGATAATGTTTATTATGGAAATACCTTGTGGTCATGGTAGACATGAATTAATGCAAGAATTAGAATATAATTACTTACAATTTGGAGCTAATTGTTGTTGTATACTTTGGTTTTGGACTAATTACACATTTCTTAAATTTTTGAGTTTAATAGCCCACCTTTTAGAAAAAAAAAGATTATACAACATGAGACATTTCTTAGGAACTCTGCAAGTAACAGACTCCCACACTGCAAAAAGTCCTGCCCCTATATCCATATATGAGAAGGAAGTGAATTTGTTAGTTATGAACGTTATTGAGTATTGTCCAAATGACAAATCCATTTATAGCCTGGGTAGAGAATGTGATACAAACAAACAATGAAGATAATCTTGACTTTTTTTTTCTTTCTTTTTTTTTTTTTTTAATTTGGCCGGGGCTGGGTTTGAACCCGCCACCTCTGGCATATGGGACCGGCGCCCTACCCGCTGAGCCACAGGCACCACCTGACTTTTTTTTTCTAAGAAAGTAATTACTTATATAATAAGGAGCAGCTTCTTGGAAATATCTGAACTTGAAATTTTTAAATTACTAATTGAAATACCATCAGCATTAACATCATATTCTAGAGATTTTATGTGTAGCATTGAATGAGTGCATGACATAACACTGATACAATTATGTTTCCCCAGGGTAACTCAGACAACTCTTTTCTCCCCCATCTTGAGCTATGAGAGTTTCTGTAAAGAGCTGGGAGTGGGGGTCCATCCACACATCTCATCATTGGCAACTAAGGCAGAATTTATACATTTTAGAATCTTTTACTATTCTTCATGAGCTCAGAGTTAGTAGAGTGTTGGCACTTAAAGGGGGAAAGATTTATATGATTTGTAGAGAAGCCAGAGTAGGTAATGCTGGCTCTTAAGAGTGATAATCACCACTTTTTTTTTTTTATACCATCTTAATCTTGTCCTTAGTTGCTAAGTTTTTATGTTCTGCCATCTTGGTGCTGGCCGACCCTGGAGGGACTGCCCCTTCTAAGATTAGCTAATTCCTAGAGGTAGTAAGCAAGTCCCCAGTGAGTGCATCTATCAGATGCAAATCAAGCAATCCACAGTCATACCCCACCACTTGTGTCCCTGGGTTCTCACACTCTGAAGATGGAAGGTAAGGCAACTCCTCTTGGATACTAATTGGCTATTCTGACTTCTGATTAACCATCTTTCTGGGAATACCTTTAAGATTTCTACTTTATCTGCTATTACAGTAAATCCTGCCCTTAGGCAGAGTCAAACAGCATTCAATTGTCCTGCACATTCTTTCCCTAGGGTATATAAGCCCAGGGTCTGGAGGGTAATGGTGCAGGGATCCACCAACTTGTCCTGGCATACCACCACTAGAGACCTGCATTCTGTCCCTATTCAATTTCTGTCTGAGAAACTGGATTTGTAAACCCTTTTCTTCAGCCTCTCAGCTTCTTCAGACTTTGGGAGTAGATTTGCATAGACCTGCCCAGGTTGTAACAATGCCGCCCCTAATCTTCCCCAGGGCCAGGTACCAGACAACTAGGAACAGTTCTGATGCCCCCAGAGCCTGCTGAAATTATTCACACTAGCTGATCCTAAACCTCTTTACCCTGTCTTGCCTGTTCCTTCCCTTGGAAACCAGCATCAAGCTCCTTGCTATATTCTCCCCTTGCTCCTTCTGTCTCCCTGCTGACAGTGATGCTTCTCCATGTAACTCTGTATGGAATTCAGTGCCTTCTGTTTCTAGGGATCTGTGAATATTAAAAAAAAACAACAAAAAAACTTCTTCCTTCCTGACAGTCATTTCTATGTCTCTGTGTTTTACCATAGCTGATTTCAAAAATCCTGTTTATCCTTAAAATAAATGCCTTTTTGTAGTGAATGACTTGCTTTCATATATATTCATGTCAAAATTCAGGATTCTATAAAATTGATATTATTATGCTCATTTGACAGACCAAGTAACTGAGGCTTAGTATAGCAGAGCCCTTTTGGACCAAGCTCCACTATACCACATAGAAAATACATAGGCTTTAGGGGCAGTAGATACAATAGCACACATCTTTTTATTGATTAATCTGTAAAGTGAGGCCAAGAATACCTACCTTGGAGATGTTATGAAGATTAAAAATAATGCTATCGAGTTCTATGTTTTCTTTTATTCCTGTTTCTATCACATTAGTCAAAGTCTGTTTCATCCTGCCCATTTTTTTTCTTCCATCCATCTTGCAAATGGCAATTTTATGATATCAATCTCTTGTTTAAGAGCTTACAGACCCAAGACTTCAGCATCTGATTAAGATGGAGTGGTTTTCTGTAGATCAACTGTTAACTGAAGCTGCAGAGGGATTCCAGCTTGGGTCTGGTTGTTCACTCACCACACAGAAAGCTAACTAGTGAGGCATCCAGAATCGCCAAGAAAGAAAGAAATTTTTTTTTTTTTTTTTATTGTTGGGGATTCATTGAGGGTACAATAAGCCAGGTTACACTGATTGCAATTGTTAGGTAAAGTCCCTCTTGTAATCATGTCTTGCCCCCATAGAGTGTAACACACACCAAGGCCCCACCCCCCTCCCTCCATCCCTCTTTCTGTTTCCCCCCCAATAATCAAAATTGTCATTAATTGTCCTCATATCAAAATTGAGTACATAGGATTCATGCTTCTCCATTCTTGTGATGCTTTACTAAGAATAATGTCTTCCACGTCCATCCAGGTTAATACGAAGGATGTAAAGTCTCCATTTTTTTTAATGGCTGAATAGTATTCCATGGTATACATATACCACAGCTTGTTAATCCATTCCTGGGTTGGTGGGCATTTAGGCTGTTTCCACATTTTGGCGATTGTAAATTGAGCTGCAATAAACAGCTAGTACAAGTGTCCTTATGATAAAAGGATTTCTTTCCTTCTGGGTAGATGCCCAGTAATGGGATTGCAGGATCAAATAGGAGGTCTAGCTTGAGTGCTTTGAGGTTTCTCCATACTTCCTTCCAAAAAGGTTGTACTAGTTTGCAGTCCCACCAGCAGTGTAAAAGTGTTCCCTTCTCTCCACATCCACGCCAGCATCTGCAGTTTTGAGATTTTGTGATGTGGGCCATTCTCACTGGGGTTAGATGATATCTCAGGGTTGTTTTGATTTGCATTTCTCTAATATATAGAGATGATGAACATTTTTTCATGTGTTTGTTAGCCATTCGTCTGTCGTCTTTAGAGAAAGTTCTATTCATGTCTCTTGCGCATTGGTATATGGGATTGTTGGCTTTTTTCATGTGGATTAATTTGAGTTCTCTATAGATCCTAGTTATCAAGCTTTTGTCTGATGAAAATATGCAAATATCCTTTCCCTTTGTGTAGGTTGTCTCTTTGCTTTGGTTATTGTGTCCTTAGCTGTACAGAAGCTTTTCACTTTAATGAAGTCCCATTTGTTTATTTTTGTTGTTGTTGCAATTGCCATGGCAGTCTTCTTCATGAAGTCTTTCCCCAGGCCAATATCTTGCAGTGTTTTTCCTATGCTTTCTTTGAGGATTTTTATTGTTTCATGCCTTAAATTTAAGTCCTTTATCTATCTTGAATCAATTTTTGTGAGTGGGGAAAGGTGTGGGTCCAGTTTCAGTCTTTTACATGTAGACATCCAGTTCTCCCAACACCATTTATTGAATAGGGAGTCTTTCCCCCAAGGTATGTTCTTGTTTGGTTTATCAAAGATTAGGTGGTTGTAAAATGTTAGTTTCATTTCTTGGTTTTCAATTTGATTCCAAGTGTCTATGTCTCTGTTTTTGTGCCAGTACCATGCTGTCTTGAGCACTATGGCTTTGTAGTACAGACTAAAATCTGGTATGCTGATGCCCTCAGCTTTATTTTTGTTACAGAGAACTGCCTTAGCTATACGGGGTTTTTACCAGTTCCATACAAAATGCAGAATCATTTTTTCCAAATCTTGAAAGTTCGATGTTGGTATTTCGATAGGAATGGCATTGAATAGGTAGATTGCTTTGGGAAGTATAGATATTTTAACAATGTTGATTCTTCCCATCCATGAGCATGGTATGTTCTTCCATTTGTTAATATCCTCTGCTATTTCCTTTCTGAGGATTTCATAGTTTTCTTTATAGAGGTCCTTCACCTCCTTCGTTAGGTATATTCCTAGGTATTTCATTTTCTTTGAAACTATGGTGAAGGGAGTTGTGTCCTTAATTAGCTTCTCATCTTGACTGTTATTGGTGTACACAAAGGCTACTGACTTGTGGACATTGATTTTATATCCTGAAACATTACTGTATTTTTTGATGACTTCTAGGAGTCTTGTGGTTGAGTCTTTGGGGTTCTCTAAATATAAGATCATGTCGTCAGCAAAGAGGGAGAGTTTGACCTCCTCTGCTCCCATTTGGATTCCCTTTATTTCCTTGTTTTGCCTAATTGTATTGGATAGAACTTCCAGCATTACGTTGAATAGTAAAGGTGACAGAGGACAACCTTGTCTGGTTCCAGTTCTAAGAGGAAAAGCTTTGAGTTTTACTCCATTCAGTAAAATATTGGCTGTGAGTTTGTCATAGATAGCTTCAATCAGTTTTAGAAATGTGCCACCTATGCCTATACTCTTCAGTGTTCTAATTAGAAAAGGATGCTGGATTTTATCAAATGCTTTTTCTGCATCTATTGAGAGGATCATGTGATCTTTATTTTTGCCTCTGTTAATATGGTGGATAACGTTTATGGACTTGCGTATGTTAAACCAGTCTTGCATCCTTGGGATGAAACCTACTTGATCTTGATGTATGACTTTTTTGATGATAAGCTGTAATCTATTGGCTAGGATTTTGTTGAGAATTTTTGCGTCTATATTCATGAGTGAGATTGGTCTGAAATTCTCCTTTTTGTTTGGGTCTTTTCCTGGTTTTGGTATCAGGGTGATGTTTGCTTCATAGAATGTGTTGGGGAAGATTCCTTCTTCCTCAATTTTTTGGAATAATTTCTGCAGTACAGGAATAAGCTCGTCCTTGAAGGTTTGATAGAATTCTGGTGTGAAGCCATCTGGACCAGGGCATTTTTTGGTTGGAAGATTTTTTATTGTTTCTTTGATCTCAGTGCTTGAAATTGGTCTGTTCAGGAGCTCTATTTCTTCTGGCTGAGTCTAGGGAGAGGGTGTGATTCCAAATATTGATCCGTTTCTTTCACATTGTCAAATTTCTGGGCATAGAGTTTCTGGTAGTATTCAGAGATGATCTCCTGTATCTCTGTGGGATCAGTTGTTATTTCCCCTTTATCATTTCTGATTGAGGTTACTAGAGATTTTACTTTTCTATTCCTCGTTAGTCTGGCCAATAGTTTATCTATTTTATTTATTTTTTCAAAAAACCAACTCCTTGTTTCATTAATTTTCTGAATGATTCTTTTGTTTTCAATTTCATTGATCTCTGATTTGATTTTGTATATTTCTTTTCTTCTACTGAGTTTAGGCGTAGATTGTTCTTCTTTTTCCAATTCCATAAGATCTCTTGTGAGATTGTCGATCTTTCTGTTTTTCAAACGTAGGCATCTAAAGCGATGAATTTTCCTCTCAAAACTGCTTTTGCAGTATCCCACAGGTTTTGGTAGCTTGTGTCTTCATTGTTGTTATGCTCAAGGAAGTTAATTATTTCCTGTTTTATTTCTTCCTGCACCCATCTGTTATTCAACAGAAGATTGTTTAATTTCCATGCCTTTGGGTGGGGTTGAGCATTTTTGTTAGAGTTGAGTTCCACCTTTAGTGCCTTATGGTCTGAGAAGATACAAGGTAAAATTTCAATTCTTTTGATTTTGTTGATATTTGTTTTGTGTCCCAGGATATGATCAATTTTGGAGAATGTTCCATGGGGTGATGAGAAGAATGTATATTCTTTATCTTTGAGAAGGAGTGTTCTATATGCGTCTATCAAGCACAGTTGTTCTAGGGTCTCATTTAAATCTCTTATATCCTTGTTTAATTTCTGTTTAGAGGATCTGTCCAGCTCTGTAAGAGGAGTGTTAAGGTCCCCTGTTATTATGGTATTATCAGATATCATATTGCTCAGATTGAGTAAGGTCTATTTCAAGAATCTGGGAGCATTTAAATTGGGTGCATAGAAATTTAGAATTGAAACATCTTCTTGTTGTATTTTTCCCTTGACCAATATAAAGTGACCATCTTTGTGTTTTTTGACTTTAGTTGCTTTAAATCCACATGTATCTGAAAATAAGATTGCAACTCCTCTTTTCTTCTGAATTCCATTTGCCTGAAAAATTGTCTTCCAACCCTTGACTCGGAGCTTGAATTTGACTTTTGAAGCCAGGTGTGTTTCTTGCAGACAGCAAATGGATGGCTTGTGTTTTTTAATCCAGTCAACCAATCTATGTCTCTTCAGTGGGGAATTCAAGTCATTAACATTTATTGAGATAATTGATAGGTGTGGTAGTATTCTATTCTTCTTATTTTGTGGGAGTCCATTGCTTAGTTTTATCTTTTGCGTCAGTGTGGAAGTTAGGTTCTGTCCTTTAATTTCTGAGTTCTTACTTTGCTGCTGATCCATTGTGGTGGTCAGTGTGCAGAACAGGTTGAAGTATTTCCTGTAGAGCTGGTCTTCTTGTGGCGAATTTCCTCAATGTTTGTATATCCGTAAATGATTTGATTTCTCCGTCAATTTTGAAGCTTAGCTTAGCAGGGTACAGAATTCTGGGCTGGAAATTGTTCTGTTTAAGTAGATTAAAGGTAGATGACCATTGTCTTCTTGCTTGGAAAGTTTCATTAGAGAAGTCTGCGGTCACTCTGATGGATTTGCCCCTGTAGGTCAACTGACGCTTACTCCTGGCAGCTGGCCGAATCTTTTCTTTTGTCTTGACTTTGGACAGGTTCATCACAATGTGTCTTGGAGAAGCTCGGTTAGAGTTGAGGCGACCTGGGGTCCGATATCCCTCTGAAAGCAGTGTGTCAGAATCTTTGGTGATATTTGGGAAATTTTCTTTTATAATATTCTCTAGTATGGCTTCCATTCCTCTGGGGCATTCTTCTTCCCCTTTTAGAATTCCTATAACTTGTATGTTGGAACGCTTCATAAAGTCCCATAATTCTGACAGTGAACGTTCTGCTTTCTCTCTCTTCTTTTCTTCCTCTTTTACTATCTGAGTTATCTCAAAAACTTTGTCTTCTACCTCTGAAATTCTTTCTTCTGCATGGTCTAACCTGTTGCTGATACTTTCCATTGCGTCTTTAAGTTCCCTGATTGACTGTTTCATTTCCTTTAGCTCTGCTATATCCTTTTTATATTCTTCATATCGTTCATCTCTTATTTGATTCTGTTTTTGGATTTCCTTTTGGTTATTTTCCACTTTATTAGCAGTTTCCTTCATTGTTTCCATCATTTCTTTCATTGTTTTCAACATGTGTGTTCTAAATTCCCTTTCTGTCATTCCTAACATTTCTGTATAGGTGGAATCCTCTGCAATAGCTACCTCATGGTCCCTTGGCGGGGTTGTTCTGGACTGGTTCTTCATGTTGCCTGGAGTTTTCTGCTGATTCTTCCTCATGAGTGATTTCTTTTATCTGTTTCCTTGCCCTAATTTTCCTTTCACTTCCTCTTGCTCTTTAAGTTCTCGTGCCTGTGGACTAAGGGTTACAGGATCAGAAGGGTGAGAAGGTTGAAGAGCAAAAAAGGGATGAAAGAAAGGAGGACTGAGTGATAAGAAAAAAAAAAAGAAAAATAGAGAAAGGAGAGGGGTTGGATAAAAGGAATATTGACAAAAAGAAGAAAGGCACAGAAAGAGGGAGACAGAGAAATATAGGTGTACAGTAGGGTACTTTGATACAACCTTAAAAAAAAAGCCGCCTTCTGGGGGTGCCCAGTTGGGTGGTTCCCTTGAGGTCAGCAGCTCTTTGCTAACCTGATCAGACACAGTACCCCACCTTCACCAAGTAGAGAGGAAAGACAAAAATGCTATAAATCAAACCAAAACAAGCAAACAGAAAACTTTACGGGATAAAATTGGCTGGAAAAACCAAATAATAGCGGTAGAAACACTAAGAAAAATGAAGTTCTAATTATTGAAATAGGCAGCAATGGGAAATTATAATTAAACTAGAAAAATTGAGAAAGAAAAAGGATCTGTATGGAAAAGGTTGAACTTAAAAAACAAAACAACAATCCACAACATCAAAATAAACAAAAAAACCAACCAAACCAAAAAAAAAAACCACAACCAAAAACAAAGCAGTATGTATATGTTATTGAATATTGTCTGGGCAACACGTGGTCTTCTGGGGTATGAGATGTTAATCACAGTTCTGATACGACTGGAGGCTGCTGGTTTCTCAAACCCCAGCAGGTAGACACCCTAACTTCAGCTCACTTAAAAGGCACTTTGCGCTTGTTCACTTGCTGAGCAGAAGCTTTCCCAGGGAAGTGCTTGTCGGCTGGAATCACTGCTGAAGTGGCTATCCACTTACCCTGTGTGCCAAAACTGGTCTCCCTCTGCACCCGAGGGTTAGGGCTGCAAGTCGGCTCAGACCCCGCCCTTAGGCTACTTGGTCACTGGGGTACCAGCTCCCACCCAATTCCAGCTCTGCGACCCTGAGGGCGGAGCTTGGTGGGGCAGATTGCTCACAATGGCTGCCTGTGACCCAGAGCCAAACACTATTAGCTCCGTCTGGCTCAGTGGCCCAGCCTGGGGCCCCAGACAAAGGCCAAATTTCTCCGCACTCCCGCTCAGGCTCTCCCCAAGGCAGTTCAGCTGAGTGCCAAGTCCAAAGACACCAAAACAGTTCACAGGTAAGGCCTTTCTGGTTTGCAGTCTCACTGCTACTGAACTTACAGTTGCGGGCGGGTTTAGACGGATTGAACACACGCGACCACTTGCCGGTTTTCCACTGTTTTAGTCCTCCTCTTGGGGTCCAGAAGTCTCTCGCTGACTCCCTGTATCCTCTCAGGGGTGATGATAGGCAGATCCCACCAGCCAGAGATGCCTGGAGTCCTATCTCCCCAGACTCACGGTGCCCAGATGCAAGGAAGCTGTTACTCGGCTGCCATCTTGCTCCGCCTCCAAGAAAGAAATTTTTAATATGGATAACATCCCCTGGAAGACTGAGGGAGGAACCTCAACTCTATCTCCCCAACTGAGGAAGAGTAGGGAGTTTCATAAAGGGTTAGGAATATGATCAACTCAAAAGTCCAAAGACTCACCTGAGACTTAAGACAAGTTCCAAAGCCTTGTAAGATCAAAAACAAGTTATTTACTTCCAAGGCACAATGGTGGGTGCTACAAGCATGGGAGTAAACGTTCCCATTCCAAAGGGGAGAAATCAGCGAAAAGAAAAGGACTCTGTGCTCCACATCCTGGGCTACTGGTGCAAACCCCCAACTCCTTGAGAAGCCTTGGGCAGCCCTGCCTCCTGGCTTTCCTGGGTGCAGCCCATATGGCCACTGTTGCAGATTGGAGTCTGGTGCCTGTGGTTTTTCCAGGCTGAGTGTGCGCACCACCAGAGGCTCCATTCTGGGGTCTGGAGGATGGTGGTCCTTTCCCACAGCTCCAGTAGGCAGTTACCCATAGGGGGTTCCACGTTGGGGCTCCAACCTCAAATTTCCCTTTGGCAGTGCTCTAGTAGAGTCTCTCTGTGGGGGCTTCAGTCCTGCAGCAAGCTTCTGCTTGGGCACCAGGCCTTCTCTTCTGCCGACTTGGCACCACAAGCTCATGGTTTGCATCCTCTGGGGCTGAGGCCCAGCTATACCTTGGGCCATTTGAACCATGTCTGGAGGTGAAGCAGTGGAAGTGCAGAGAAAGTGGCATCCTAAGAAGGTACAAAGCAGGGATCTCCCAAACCTGGCACCTCCCCTCACCCCCAACCCAACCATTCAGTCCTTTTAGGCCTCTGGGCCTGCAGTGGGAGGGGCAAACTAGAAGACCTCCAAAATGCCTGTGGGGACTTTCCCCTTATCTTGAACATCACCTGCTTCCTTCTAGTCATGCTCAGCTGTCTGGCCAGTGGTTACTCTGCAGCCTGCTTGGATTCCTCTGCTGAAAAGCTCTTTGCTGCATGGCCAGGCTGCAAATTTTCAAAATTTTTATGCTCTGCTTCCCTCTGGTTTATAAATTCCACCTTTTTCTTTTGTATCTGATCATAGGCTGTTAGAAGCAGCCACACCACTTCTTGACTGCATCGCTGCTTAGAAAGTTCTTCCACCAGACACGGTAGATCATCACTTTTAAGTTCAGCCTTATAGGAACACCCAGGATGTGGACACCATGTGGTCAAATTCTTTGCTAAGGCATAAAGAGTGACCTTTGCTCCAGTTCCCAGTAAATCCCTCATTTCCATCAGAGACCTCATCAGCCTCGCTTTACCTGTCCACATATTTCTATTGGTATTTTGTTTACGACTACTTTTACAGGTTTCTAAGGAGTTCCATATGTTCTCCCATCTTCCTCCAAACCCTTTCCAACCTCTCTCTGTCCATTACATAGTTCCAAAGCCACCTCCACATTCTTAGATATGTTTATACCAACACCCCATTACTCAGTACCAGTTTTCTGTGTTAGTCTGTTGCTATGAAGGAATCTCTGAAACCGGGCAATTGATAAAGAAACAAGGTTTATTAGGCTTATGATTCTGCAGACTGAACAAGAAGCATGGTGCCAACATCTGCTTCTGGTGAAGACTTTGGGGGAACTTCCAGTCAAGGTGGAAGGTGAAGGGGAGCAGGTGTGTCACATGGTGAGAGAAGGGGTGAAAGCAAGGAGGGGGCCAGGCTCCTTTGAACAATCAGCCTAGCTCCACAAAGAGAGAGAGCAGACTCACTCATTATTGCAGGGAGAGCACCAAGCTATTGTCTATGGGAAAGAAGCCATACTCTGTAAAATAATTTAAAGAGGTTTATTTTGAATCAAATTTGAGGACCATGACCCAGAGCTATACCCCCAAAGCCTTGAGCAATTAGACTCCAGATGGTAGGGTTACAATTGGGTTTTATACATTTTGGAGAGAAAGGGATTACAAGTGAGGTTATAAATCAATAGGGGTTGGCCTCCCAGGTTGGCTGAGGTCACTGTTTTGTCTTTGGCAGAGATGGGACAATAACAATCATTGACTGTAGTTGCATGACAGTAGGCCCTCTCTTTGAAAAGCTCTGTGTTATGACTATGTCTGGGGAAGATGAATATTTTGAGCAGAATTATCTGCCACTTTCCCTCCTTTGCCAGCAAAGTAATACATTTTCCTTTCCTTCTTTTCAAAACCACTTGTTCTTGTTTTTCTGAAGTGACCTTGAGAACAAGTGCTGAGATTTCCATAAAGGGCTGAGAACAGATAAGCTTTGCCCAGAAAAAGGGCCCTTCTGGAGGACAGAGACATCATACTGTTTGTCAATCTAAAATGGTTAAAGAGACAAAACCAGAGTCTTGAGGGTTTTCAAACACATGCCACTCATATCAATTTTGTTCCCAAATTCTAAAACTACATTCTAAAATTACACCATGTAGAAGACTATAAATCAAATCTGAAAGTGTCTGAAATGCAGATAAGTTTTTGGTTTTATAGAACACAGAAGTTAGATTTCAGGACCTGGCAGGATTTGGGGTCCTGGTTAACAAATTACATTCTCAGCTGAAAGCCCTGGGGCACTAAATCTTATGTACAATAGCAAGCCAGAAATAGATTGAGCATTATCTAAAAGCAACCCAGCCTTAATTTAGCTCAATCCCTGATAGAAATTAAGAGGATTTGCTCTCACTTTGTCTAGCAAAGAGAAGAATGAGTTCTGATGAAGATAACGTCATCCAGAGCTTTTGCAATTGTCAGAAACAATGTCTAGTATTTATTCAAAAGCTACTAGCCTTGTGATGAAATGGGATGATATAAGCACAAATAAATACTATACAGACAAACAAACAAAAAGGACAATGTAAACAATCTCACAGGTGTGCTAGATATTAGAATTATCAGGCAATGACTTTAGAATAACTACTTACTAAGTTCAAGAAAATAGAGTAGAAATTGAACAATTTATTAGAGAATTGGAATCCTTTCAAAATAATGAAATGGAAGTTATTGACTTGAAAAAATACAATATTCACAATTAAGAACTCAATAAATGGATTTAACAGCAGATTAAACACACCAGAAACAGAAGTAGTGAAAAGATAGGTCAAGAGAAAAGATTTTTTTTCTCTAAAGCACAGAGAAAACAAAAACAAAAACAGAAGGAATCCCTGAAATTCTTGGTGGTTCACATCAACAAACTCATTAATTTGGATCGCATAATTAAGGAAATGTATTAATTCTAACCTTGTCAAATGGGTTGATGTATACTCGTCTCAATGTCTGGAGAATAGGAAAGGAAGAATATTTGAAGACAATTCGTATTTTTAAAAACTTTGGGCAAATGTCTTATTTGGAAAACAAATTGTTTTCAATACCTCAAAAGTATTTGTTTTAAACTGAAATGTAATGTTTAATTTAAATCATTTTTATTTATTAATTAAAACAGATCCTTGAACACTGGTGGCTATTAAATACATTCCTGCATGTTCTTTATACTAACAAAGCTAGTATAAAGAAAATTGCTCAAGCTTCAGAATCAGAGATATATCAGCTTCAACCATAGGGTGACATAGGGCAACTTACTTAACTAATCCTGGTTCTAGTTTTCTCATATAAAAATAGGGATAAAGAATACCTCCTAAAGCATTTTTGAGAAGAAAATGAGTTCATTGCGCAAACTTCCTTGGCCCATAGTTGGAATGAAATAAATAATTGAATTAATTCATGTATTATTTAATGAGTAAATTAAATTAAATTTTAACTTCCTTAATCCATACTTTTAACATCATCTTACTTGGAATTAGGATGGTTTTATGAACTTGGGTTGCATTGATGTCACCAGTTTGTACTATCATCTAAATGATAGGTTGGCAAACGTTTTCTATAAGAGGCCACGTATTAAATATTTTAGGCTGTTGAGCTTACATATAATCCCTGTCACATATTCTTCTGTTTTTTTTATTTTTTTTATTAAATCATAACTGTATACATTGATATGATCATGGTGCATCATACACTCGCTTCATAAACCATTTGACACATTTTTATCACAGTGGTTAACATAGCCTTTCTGGCGTTATCTCAGTTACTGTGCCAAAACATTTACATTCTACATTTACCAAGTTTCGCAAATACCCCTGTAAGATGCACCACAGGTGTGATCCCACCGATCCCCCTCCCTCTACCCACTCCCCCCTTCCCCACTTCCCCCTATTGTTAAGTTGTAGCTGGGTTATAGCTTTCATGTGAGAGTCCCAAATTAGTTTCATAGTAGGGCTGTGTACATTGGGTACTTTTTCTTCCATTCTTGAGATACTTTACTAAGAAGAATATGTTCCAGCTCCATCCATGTAAACATGAAAGAGGTAAAGTCTCCATCTTTCTTTAAAACTGCATAGTATTCCATGGTATACATATACCACAATTTATTAATCCATTCGTGGATCGATGGGCACTTGGGCTTTTTCCATGACTTAGCTATTATGAATTGGGCTGCAATAAACATTCTGGTACAAATATCTTTGTTATGTTGTGATTTTTGGTCTTCTGGGTATATGCCCAGCAGAGGAATTACAGGATTGAATGGCAGATCTATTTTTAGATCTCTGAGTGTTCTCCATATATCTTTCCAAAAGGAATGTATTAATTTGCATTCCCACCAGCAGTGCAGAAGTGTTCCCTTTTCTCCGCATCCACGCCAACATCTCTGGTCTTGAGATTTTGTGATATAGGCTAGTCTCATTGGAGTTAGATGATATCTCAAAGTAGTTTTGATTTGCATTTCTCTGATGATTAAAGATGATGAGCATTTTTTCATATGTCTGAAGGCCTTGCGCCTGTCTTCTTCAGAAAAGTTTCTCTTCAAATCCCTTGCCCAGCCTGCGATGGGATCCCTTGTTTTTTTCTTGCTGATGCGTTTGAGTTCTCTGTGGATTCTGGTTATTAAACCTTTGTCAGAGATATACCCTGCAAATATCTTCTTCCATTCTGAGGGCTGTCTGCTTGCTCTGCTTACTGTGTTCTTAGCTGTGCAGAAGCTTTTTAGTTTGATCAAGTCCCAGTAGTGTATTTTTGAAGCTGCTTCAATTGCCCGGGGGGTTCTCCTCATGAAATACTCACCCAGACCAATTTCTTCACCCTGCATTCTCCTCTAGTATTTTTATAGTTTCATGTTTTAATTTTAAATATTTAATCCAATGAGAGTCTATCTTAGTTAATGGTGAAAGGTGTGGGTCCAATTTCAGTCTTCTGCAGGTTGCCAGCAAGTTCACCCAGCACCATTTGTTAAATAGGGAATCTTTTCCCCACTAAATGTTTTTAATTGGCTTGTCAAAAATCAAATAGCGGTAAGTAGCTGGATTCATCTCTTGGTTCTCTATTCTGTTCCAGATATCTACTTCTCTGTTTTTGTGCCAATACCATGCTGTTTTGATCACTATCGATTTGTAGTAAAGTCTGAAGTCTGGTAGTGTGATTCCTCCTGTTTTGTTTTTATTTCTGAGTAATGTCTTGGCTATTCGAGGTTTTTTCTGATTCCATATAAAATGAAGTAATGTTTTTTCAAGATCTTTAAAATATGACAGTGGAGCTTTAATAGGGAGTGCGTTGAAATTATATATTGCTTTGGGTAGTATGGACATTTTGATAATGTTGATTCTTCCCAGCCATGAGCATGGTATGTTTTTCCATTTGTTAACATTTTCAGCTATTTCTTTTCTTAGAGTTTCATAGTTCTCTTTATAGAGATCTTTCACGTCTTTTGTTAGGTAAATTCCCAAATATTTCATCTTCTTTGGCACTACTGTGAATGGGATAGAGTCCTTAACTGCTTTTTCAATTTGACTGTTGTTGGTGTATATAAAGGCTACCGATTTATGAATGTTGATTTTGTAACCTGAGACGCTGCTGTATTCCTTGATCACTTCTAGGAGTTTTGTAGTAGAGTCCCTAGTGTTTTCCAGATACACAATCATATCATCTGCGAAGAGCGAGAGTTTGATCTCTTCTGACCCTACATGGATACCCTTGATCGCCTTTTCTTCCCTAATTGCGGTGGCTAAAACTTCCATTACAATGTTGAAAAGCAATGGAGACAATGGGCAGCCTTGTCTGGTTCCTGATCTGAGTGGAAATGATTCCAATTTAACTCCATTCAATATGATATTGGCTGTGGGTTTGCTGTAGATAGCCTCTATCAGTTTAAGAAAAGTCCCTTCTAGACCAATTTTCTTGAGTGTTCTGATCATGAAGGGATGCTGGATATTATCAAAAGCTTTTTCTTCATCAATGGAGAGAATCATATGGTCTTTGTTTTTTAATTTGTTTATGTGCTGAATTACATTTATAGATTTACGTATATTGAACCAGCCTTGAGACCCTGGGATAAAACCGACTTGGTCATGATGTATAATTTGTTTGATGTGTTGCTGGATTCTGTTTGTTAGGATCTTGTTGAATATTTTTGCATCTATATTCATTAGTGATATTGGTCTATAATTTTCTTTTCTTGTTGGGTCTTTTCCTGGTTTGGGGATCAGGGTGATGTTTGCTTCATAGAACGTGTTGGGTAGTCTTCCTTCTTTTTCTACATTTTGGAACAGGTTGAGTAATATAGGTACTAATTCCTCTTTAAAGGTTTGGTAGAATTCTGACGTGAAACCATCTGGTCCCGGGCTTTTCTTTTTAGGGAGGTTTTGTATAGTTGATGCTATTTCTGAACTTGATATGGGTCTATTCAACATTTCCACTTGATTCTGGTTAAGTCTTGGAAGGTGGCGCGCTTCCAAGTATCGGTCTATTTCCTTCAGATTTTCATATTTCTGAGAATAAAGTTTCTTATAATATTCATTAAGGATTTTTTGGATTTCTGATGAGTCTGTGGTTATTTCGTCTTTGTTGTTTCTGTTTGATGATATTAGAGATTTTACTCTTTTTTTCCTGATTAGGTTGGTCAGAGGTTTATCTATTTTATTGACCTTTTCAAAAAACCAGCTTTTTGATTTATTGATCTGTTGTATTATTCTTTTGTTTTCAATTTCATTTAATTCTGCTCTAATTTTGGTTATTTCTTTTCTTCTACTGGGTTTGGGGTTGGAATGTTCTTCCTTTTCCAGTTGCGTGAGACGTCCCATTAAGTTGTTAACTTCCTCTCTTTCCGTTCTCTTGAGGAAGGCTTGCAGTGCTATAAATTTCCCTCTTAGAACTGCCTTTGCGGTGTCCCAGAGGTTCTGATAGTTTGTGTCTTCATTGTCGTTTTGTTCCAAAAAATTGGCGATTTCTTTCTTAATCTCATCTCTGACCCAGCTATCATTCAGCATAAGGTTATTTAACTTCCATGTTTTTGTATGGGTATGCAGATTCCTGTTGTTACTCAATTCAAGTTTTATTCCATGATGGTCCGAGAGATGCATGGAATAATTTCTATTCCTTTAAATTTACTGAGGTTAGACTTGTGACCTAAAATGTGGTCAATTTTTGAGTAAGTTCCATGGGCTGATGAGAAGTATGTGTATTCAGTTTTGTTGGGATGAAATGTTCTATAGATGTCTGCTAAATCTAAATATTGGATGGTTAGGTTTAAATCTAAGATTTCTTTGCTCAGCTTCTTTCTGGAGGATCGATCCAACACTGCCAAGGGAGTGTTGAAATCTCCGACGATTATGGAGCTGGAGGAAATCAAGTTGCTCATGTCTCTTAGAGTTTCTCTTATAAATTGAGGTGCATTCTGGTTGGGTGCATAGATATTAATAATTGAGATCTCATCATATTCAGTATTACCCTTAACAAATATGAAGTGACCATTCTTGTCCTTCCTTACTTTTGATGGTTTAAAGCCTACTGTATCTGCAAATAAAATTGCAACACCTGCTTTTTTCTGATTACCATTTGCCTGAAATATGGATGACCATCCTTTCACCCTGAGTCTGTATTTGTCTTTTAAGTTGAGATGTGACTCTTGTATGCAACAAATATCTGGCTTGAGTTTTTGTATCCAGTCAGCTAACCTATGTCTCTTTAGAGACAGTTTAAGCCATTCACTTTGATGGAGAGTATTGATAAGTCTGGTGGAATTTTGGGTATCGAGTTTTTCAAAGGTCCAGTGGACATTTTCAATCCTTTTACCAGTGTGGAAGTTGGAGTTTGATCCGAAGTTTCTGAGTGAGTTTACTTTTGTGGTATAGGATTGGGTTGGTCATTGTGGAGGATAGGTCTGGGAACATCCTGAAGAGCTGGTTTACTTATGGCAAATTTTTTCAACATATGAATGTAATTGAAATATTTAATTTCTCCATCATAGATGAAACTCAGTTTAGCTGATACAAGATCCTGGGTTGAAAGATTTTTTGCTGTAGGAGATTAAAAGTTGATGACCAGCCTCTTCTGGCTTGAAAAGTTTCAGCAGAGAGATCTGCAGTTATTCTAATATTCTTACCTTTGTACGTTATAGTTTTCTTTTGCCGGGCTGCTTTGAGAATCTTCTCTTTCATGTTAACTTTAGTGAAGCTAATTATGATATGTCTGGGGGATGACTTATTGGGGTTGAATCGTGCTGGGGTTCTGAAGCTGTCTGCTATCTGAATTTCAGATTCTCTAGGCATGTGTGGAAAATTTTCTTTCATAATTTCATGCAGAAGGGCCTCTGTGCCCTTGGAGGCGACTTCATCATTCTCAGAAATTCCTATAATCCTTATGTTGCTTTTTTTCGAATTATCTGAGAGTTCTCTGAGTGAGTGATCCGTTTTTGCTCTCCATTTCTCTTCCTCTTTGAGAGATTGGGAGCATTTGAAGACTTTATCTTCAATGTCAGAAATCCTTTCTTCTGCTTGCTCCATTCTGTTACTGAGGGATTCTACTGTATTTTTCATATCTTTGAGGGCTGTAAGTTCTTGCTTCAGTGTGTCTAAGTCTTTGGTGGTTTTGTCTTTAAATTCGTTAAATTCTTGAGACAATTTTTGAATTTCTCCTCGAATTCCTAATTCCATTTTATTAATCTTGTCTGCAATCCAAATTCTGAATTCGATTTCTGACATCTCAGCCAGTTGTTTATGAATGGGATCTTCAATCACATCTGCCGTATCTTTTCTTGGGGGGGTTGATCTATTCTGGTTATTCATGTTACCAGAGTTTTTCCGCTGATTCCGCCCCATGGTTATTTTACTCCCTTTGGTTTTTCCCCTGGGGTTTTATCGAGGGCCTGTACAGTGTTGTGGCCTGAGAAACTGGGGCCCTGTCTGGTGTGGTGGAGCAAAGTGGTTCTGTCTTGCTTTCAGCTGGTTTCTGTTCGATCCTATTGCAACTTCTACTCTGGCTTGAAGTCTCAGCTGTGTGGAAAAATCAGCAATTAAGTCACCCCGCCTGCCCACCTCTGGCCCCAGTTGGAAAAGGAGAATCAAACCTTCCTACAATCGCACACCCAGGGCACCGCCTGAAGAGTCCTCAGTCTATTAGCCCAGTTCAAAAGGTCCGAATCAACTGTCTCAATCGGCACTTATCTCGGGTGGAAGGGTTCAAGAGGTCTCTGGGAACTGGATCACAGGGGCCTGGTGACTCCTCTGACACAGCTCACCCCAGTGCAGCGTGCAGTCAGGAGGAGCCACCCAGCAAACAGAGCAGTCTGGGAAGGTTGACGTCTCCTTCACCACTTTGCCCCTCCGTCGGACCCAGTCACTGGTATCTCTGCAGATGGCTAACCCAGTTGCCTGCAGTGAACAGACACTCCAGGGGTTTGCACCTGCCTGAATCGCAAGGAAGTCTGCCAGGCCCCCGCAGACTGCCGCTATCTAGCAGGAGGAGATGGGGCCTGACATCTTTGAGTGTTTGATGCAGGTGATGGGAAGGAGGTGTTCACTCAGGCTTAGCCCCGTCCCTGATGGATGCTGCTAACAGAACAGAACAGAACAGACAACTTTGCGGGGTTCTGTCTCTGTTCCTGTCAAAATTGCCTACAGAAGACGGGGTGTTTTGAGTTCAAACGTCTTTGCTGCTGGAGATTTGTGTTCGAACACCTCTCTGGGTTGGCCCCGCCCTGGAAGCTTCCCGGGTTTGTGAGCCGTGTCAGGAAATCCCCCGCTCACCGGTGGCCTCCTCTGGTTGCCCAGGGAGACAGGGGGTGTGGCCTCAGAATATCCAGAAGTGAGCGTTCTGCCATTAAAGAAAAAACGGCTGTTGATCTACCTCCAGGGAACTGCTGCTCTGGTGTGGGCACTCAGGCGACCCTTTTCTCCTCTGTCCCACGCCCCAGAGTCCGCACTGAGCGGCCACAGTTTGTGCTGGGTCCATACCCCTCAAGAGATCCCCCAAGAATCAGAACTCTTGGGGGATGGGCCCCCAGACCCCGATTGGGAGTCAGGGGGGGAGCTAGAGTTTCATTCAGTTTTACGCAACACTACGGCCAGGGGAGGGCTCCTGCACTGCACCACAGGGAAGTGCCACCAAGGCTTGATTTCCCCTCAGCAGAGTGCCCTCTCCTTGCTCCCGTGTCCCAGAGTCAGCGCTGACCTGATGCAGCTCAGGCACTGTTCACTCCCCTCGAGAAATCACCCAAGGATCCGAACTCCGGGGTGATAGGCCCTCAGACCCCGAGTGAGAGTAGGGGCTCTCAGCTCTCAGCGGGGAAGCTAGAGTCTTATTCAGTCTTGTGCCCCGTAATGTTGCCCGGGGAGGGTTGGTGCACTGCACCGCAGGGAAGTGCCGCCAAGGCATGACTCCCCTTCAGCCCGGTGCCCTCTCCTCACTCGCGCGCCTCAGAGTCAATGCTGACCAGTTGCAACTCGGGGACTGTCCACTCCCCTTGAGAAATCACCCAAGGATCCGAATTCCTGGGGGACAGGCCTCCAGACGTCAGTGGGCGGGAGGGGAGCGCCGGGGATTCAGGGTTGCCGGCAAAGGATTCCCAAAGTTTTATTCAGCCCTATGTCCGGCAGGAGAACGCCACAGCACCCAAGTAGGGGAGGTAGGTCCAGTTTTTAGAAGGTCTCTCCCTGGAGTGTAGAGGGAGGGCCTTTAATTTCTGCCCGCTTGTTCAATTGTGGGGCTCTTGAGCCGGTCTCATGGGGGAGGGGGACTCCCATCCGCCTGGTGGTGGATTTTGTACCTTTTGTTTGCGTCCTTGTGATCATAGCTTGCCTCAGCGGTGTTGATGTAAGTTCTTCAACCTTCTCTCTTGGTGAGGCTCAAGTCCACCAGGACACCTACTAAATTCCTGTCCCTTAACTCTCCTTCTGGACGGGAGCCTCTGTTGAAAGCTGACTTCAGTCCGCCATCTTGTCTCCCCCCTCTGGTTTTTTTTTTTTTTAATTATATTTTACACTCTTAGGTCTTAGGCTGTACATAAAGAGGCAGTGCCAAATTTAGCTTGTGATCAAAATTTGTTAGCCCCAGATTTAAATCTTTTGCATTTAATATATTTTATTTCTGCATTTAAAATACAAATTACCAATCTGCCTCAAAACTTTAGAATGATTTTTAAAAGTCTGTATTTTCTGGATAAAATTTAGATTATTATCAATTAATATAGTAGAGAAAATAAACTTGCTTCAGGGATATTTTAGCAATGTTCAGAAACACCGAATGGAATAACAGAAGATGGTAATTTTTACTTCTGTCTTCCAAACAAAGACTTTTATAAGCTTAGGCACATCTTTGGAAACAAGGAAGTTTGTATTTTGTTTGATTAGAAAATGTGAATTCTTCAAAGGTGCTTCTGTTAGTCTCATAGGTATACACATTGATTAAGATTTCTTATTAACATACAATCATCTCCAAATGTTTCCACTTAATTGCTTTTTATTTCAGTTAAGTACCAATGTTCGTTATTCTCACAAGTAGTTTAATTAGCATGGAAGGTCACTGAGAGGTGTTAAGGCACAAACTTGCCCAGAGGAAATAGTTGATGCCTCGCTGGCTTCTAATTATAGATATCCTAGAATTGCAGAGTCAAAGAGAGTTTAGAGAGGAGGAATGATAATGAAAGAGTTAGAAGTGAACAAGAGGAACTCTGTACATCAGAAGAACAAATGCTCAGCTTTCTATTCTTAAGGCCACAGTAGTATATGGTAATAAAACATAAAGTACCATTGTTTCTAGATTATTTATCAACATTTATTGTATACTTGTTATGTATACTGTGGTGGATGGTTGTAGGGAAAGCTAAAGTGTTTAGTAAAATATGGAGTAAAGTATGTAACAATGAAATATCACAATGATACGTGACAGGTGAGAGTATATTATTCCTTATTATTTTAAAAATAAATTTTCATTACTAATATCAATCAAATGTTCTGGATTTCACTAAATTGTGGCTAAATTACACTAGAATATGGCTATGTGGTCACATAATCCATAATATTAACCATATGTAGACAATCATGGAAACAATTGTATTTTATATTAGTGCTGAAGGAGCTCAGGAAATTTCATCCTAAAATATGACTCCTTGGTATTTTGAATTAATGCCCTTAGAGACTAACAGGCCCCTGGAAAAAAAATGGACATCCCTTCCTTTCCTTGTTAGCTCTGTATATTGTAGGGAAAAAGATCAAGAACAGCAACTGGACTTGGCCCAAATTATTTGAAACATAATGCCAGTTGCTCAGGTTAATTTACAAGTCAATCTGCTTCCCCCATCTATTCCTCCTCCCTAGGAACTGTTTATTGCCCCTAAAACAGTATTTCCTATACTTCTTATTTCTTCTCCCATCTAAAAAGACAGGTATATAAACTTCAGAACTCTTAGTTCTTAGTATAGAGGTAAGGTTCTTAGTATAGTGATAAGTAGTTAGATCTTAGTTTTAAAAAAAAGTATATATATATATATATATATATATATATATATATATATATATAACAAATTAAAAACAACACCGGACTATTAAGCAATCCCTATGTGATTCTCCCCATGCACATGATAAATAAACCTTTTTCTTATTAATCTGCCTTCATTTTGAGTTGATCTTTCAGCCAACTTTCAGGGGAAGGAGCAAGCTTCCCTGCATCCCCACAGTGCCTTTGGAGATAACTCTTCTGTGAGTAAACTATGACTTAGACTAGCATGGATCACAAAGCTAGCAATGTGGTAATAGCACATATTTTTTAAAATTAATTAATTTAATGACCTAGTGAAGGCCATTAGGCAGAGACAGTGCCAGCCCCAGCCCCTCGGGTTCATTCCTAACCAAACTGAAGCCTGATATAAACAATAAAATTAAATTCAAGCTTCATTGATTAGGAACCACCAATTACCCTGTACTAGAAACTTTCCACTGTAGCCAATCAAATATATTTTCTTTGTCTTGTTTCCATGAACACCTTGTAAAAGTTTCTCTTATCTTGCCTCCCAGTGAAACACTCAATCACTCGCAGTCTGATACTGCCCAGTTCATGAATCAATCCTTGGCTGCTCAATTAAGCTCTTCAGAATTTTGATGTGCCTAACTTATCTTTTAACACATTTAACAATTGTAGCACACTTTTTATAGGCCAGGCACTCTCATAAGAGCTTAATCAGCATTATCCAATTTAATGCCATACCAATTTTAAGAGGTAAGTGTTATTATTTTCTTCATTTTCCAGATAAGGAAGCTCAAACAAAGAAAAGGTAATTGCCTAAAACATGCTTAGAAGTAGGAGACTGCAAATTAAAAGTCCATGAGGGTCAGAACATTTCACTAGATTTACACCTCAATGTTAGGATGTATACATATGTACCAGAGTGTTCAATTTATTTCACTACAGCATGAGCGAATACACAGAGTTCAATGTTTATTTAACAGGGAGAATGGTTTCAATGAGAAAAGTTTAGCTGATACGTGGGCTCATTACTTTAACTTCTCCGGGCCTCAGTTCCCTCGTGTGCAAATGACATTTGAGTTGCTGGGAGGGCAACACTGATAAGCTGGGCAAGTTGGAGCTTGTACAGGTGAATCAGAAAGGAGGCTGTTGGCTTTGTTTCTTGGAAGTTAAACAATGGACCATAACACAGTCTGTCTGAAGACTTTCAGAGTGGCCTATACTGAACTGTAATCTTTTAAAAACAGTCCAGAAAAGTACAAAGGAGATAGGAAAATTCCTTTGAACTCCCATCACCTGGAGGTAATAATTACCATTTTGACAAACATTCTTTCATTCACCTTTCATGTACACATACCCAGTTTTCAATATATATTTTACATAAATGGGTTCATATATACATGCAGATATGTAACCAACTTTTTCCCCTCATTAGTATGTTGTAGACATTTTTCCATATAAAGCAGCATAGGTATACATCATCCTTTTACGTGCCTGAAAATACAGTGTGTTGTAAGTTTTTACCACTAAGTTTTTGGCCCCGTCCTGATGTACAGGGCCTAAATTCCTGCCGGGATAAACAATGCTGCTTACGCTTCTGGGATGATCTCAAGGTAAGTTTCAAGTATTATCATCCTATCAATTGAGAGGCTCTTTGAAACTTTGAAACATATTTTAGAAGCTGTTCTTTTCAGAGTTGTAACGTTTTACGCTCCTATTACCAGAGTGATAGTCCTTTTTATAGAATCTCCCTCAACTTGGGATCTTATACGTATCCATTTAACATTCTACAGCATTCTGGGGGAAGGTGAAAAGGTTTTTAAATTTGCATTTCTTTGCTTACTTGGGTGTTTGAATATCTTTTTAGATGTACTTCTGTCTTTTTTTTTTGTAGAGACAGAGTCTCACTTTACTGCCCTAGGTAGAGTGCCGTGGCGTCACACAGCTCACAGCAACCTCCAGCTCTTGGGCTTATGCGATTCTCTTGCCTCAGCCTCCCGAGCAGCTGGGACTACAGGCGCCCGCCACAACGCTCGGCTATTTTTTTGTTGTTGCAGTTTGGCTGGGGCTGGGTTTGAACTCATCACCCTCGGCATATGAGGCAGGAGCCCTACTCACTGAGCCACAGGCGCTGCCCTACTTCTGTCATTTGTATATTTTCTGTTATGATATTTCTTGGCTATTCAAATCCTCTATCCAGATTTCCACTGAAATGATCATCTTCTTTTGAATTTTCCTTTTATTCTGTTTTTTTAAAATCCTTAACTTTATCATATATATTTTTAAAAACTTTTCTCATTTAAAACGTATTATGTATTTATAGGTTTTTTGGTTGTGTTGTTTAGATGCTTTAAATTTTCAGAAACTTACTAAGGTTTTCTTTTACTGTTTTTAGCTGTTTGGTGACAGAAAGATCTTTTTCTAGATTATAAAAATATTATCTCATTTACTCTTTTAATAACTAAGGTACTTAACTTTTAACATTCAGATTGATGTAGCTAGTTCTTCTTTTTTTTTTTTTATTGTTGGGGATTCATTGAGGGTGATGTAGCTAGTTCTTATTTGCGTATATGGAATGATGTGAAAATTCAAAGTTTTAAGGCTAGCCAGTTTGTTTACCTCCATAGAACAGTGAAAAAATAAAGACAGGTACACATTCAGGTATTATTTCAGGAGGCCTGAAACTGAGAGGTGATTTCACACTTGAGTACACTATGTCAGAGGAAACTGGGAATCAATGTCATTACTAGATGGTGAACATAATTTTTTATGTGGTAATGGAGACTCTATAGTATGTAATATTTATTATTAGGTATGTGTGTTTGTAAGTAGAGACATAGATTGAAAGAGATCATATTTAGATGTCACAAAATGATAATGAGATTAATAAACTCCACAGTGTGTTTTCTGTGGATTACGATAACTCTATCAGCAGTATAGAGAAGTGAGCTACCTTAGAAAGATTCAGATATAAGAGGATAAAGTGTAAGTTAAGCATGCACTAAGGCATACGTTCCAGCTTCATTCAAAAAATATCAAGTAGGAGGCCAATAAGATAAGATTGGCCTTGTGGGTAGGACTCTGAGGAATGAAAATGATAACAGACAATAAGTTAATAGAATGCCTTGGGCAATTACAATTAAGGGGAAAACAGGGTGGAGACAGACTTCATTGAGGATGGGACAAAGGGATTATAAAATTATAAAGGCACATTGTGTTCGCAGACCCAGCTGCTGGATGGCTCTATTCAGGGGCAGGTCTTCTGAGAGAGAACAGAGAAAGCACTTTTACCTCAATCTCTAAGACTCTGGTTAGCATAGGCACTTGGAAACAAGATCTTTATTGCACACTAAATTTTCATTTATTCTCTTTTATTGATCAGTCTGCCTATTCCTACACTGTTTCTTATTGCAATTTTATAGTATATTTTAATATCTAAAATACAAAGATCTCGCTCTTTATTTCTCTTTTCCACAATTGTACTATGTTGTTGCTTATGGTCCTTCTTATATTTGTCTTATGGTCATTATTATACTTGCATTTTAGAATCCCTTTGTCAAGTCCTGACCTCCTTATAATATTTATCCAACTACCTGCCACCTAGTCATGCATGGGTAGTTTAAACTGTGGTATGATATCTATCCAACCATTTGTCCTTATGCTGTACTCATGCATGGGTAGGTTAGACTGTGGTAGTAAGCAAACCTCAAATCTAAGCAGGCTAATATAACAAAAACTTATTTTTTACTCATACTCTATGCCCTCTGAGGAAAATGGCATTGGTGTATGTGGGGCAGGAGAAGGATTTCTCCACATTGCTACTCAGGTATCACTGCTGACTCAGGTTCCAACACTTCATAGCTCCACTACCTAGATGGAATGTGTCACCTCTTCAGCTCACTGGGGACCAGAGTAGAGGGAGAGATGGTCTTTCCTATAGGGTATAAAAGAAGAAAGGAAAATGACGGATAAAAGCAGGACATTTTTTTTCTCTTATTCCCAGGCCCATCACCCTGCATCAACCCTGGTATATAGGGACAGCACGCTAAGCTAACCACTGAGCATAGCACCCAGCTAGGACATTTGCTAATACTGTGCCACTATATTGAACATCATTTGAAGACTCTCCTTAGACATTGTGGGCATCTGAGTCAATAAATTTCTTTTACTATTTGAAGGGTTCTCCCCCCCGCTTACCTACTACTAAATAAATCTGATTGAAATAATGAGCATTCTTCCAATATATTTATTAGGTGTTTCAATATATTGGGAAGTTATATACAATAAGTCTATAATCTCTTTGAAATTATATATCTTATCAAGTTCCTACTGTTTGTACATGTATTACTTTTCCAGATGATTTTTTTGAATTTTTTAGGCATACAATAATGTCATTTGAAAATAACATGATGCTTGCTTTCTCTTTTTCAAAATTAAGTAATTTTTTTCTCTTTCTTAACTAATTGAAAAATGTAAATAATAATGGCGATAGCAAACATTCTTCCCTTATTTTTTGCTGTTAATGGGCCTTTATTGAGCTGTATCACAGAAATATTTTTATTTTCTTATTTTCTTCAAATTTTTCATATCACATAGCAGGTATAACAACATTATAATTCCTTCAAAAATGACTACTCAGAAAATGGTAACCATATAAAACTTTATACAGCAAAAAATCAGCAGAATGAGAAATCAAGGGACCTGAAAGAGGAAAAAAATATAGAGCAATAGTTGCAACACAGAGTTTAAAAATGAATTAGAGGCAGTAAAGAATCTATATGGCAAAAATTTACATCAGCAGAGTGCAGGGCAGGCTTCAAAGAATCTAAAAGAAAAGCACGAAGAAGAGAAAGTGATATTAAAAATAAGGAGAAAGTATAGATTATAACAACCAATATAGAAATCCAAAATACACATATTTTGTGTGTTTAAAAAAGAAAAAGGGACCCAAGAAAGAACCAAAAATAACTTCAAAAAATAAGAGAAAATGTGTTGTTTTGAAGATGTGAGAATGAATCTTTGATAAAAATGCTTATGGATACATAAAAAACCCCGAGAATGCTATTATATGAGAAAAATAAAACCTGTGGGCTAAAATATTGAAAAATCGATTCAAAAGAAAACAAAATTCGGTCATTTTGATTTTGCTTTGTTCCACGACTCCTGAATTGGTTGGCAATTTTGGTGCTAACCTGAGTTAAAATGAGGCCCAAAGCCTTTGAGCTCTTCATTTTGTGCAGGGGACTTCAGGTCACCTTTGGTAGGCAGCTGCACGTTCCGCGTTTCCAGACCCCACCTCTTCAGCTAAAGAGCCAGAGGGACCAGTTGGACAGGGCAGGGGCTGTCTGCTGTGGGCTTTTACCTCCTCCCCCTGTCTTAACTGCCAGTTGAGACGGGGACTGGCAGGAACTCTAAGTTGGTTTTTCTCTATCCATTATGCAGCTTCCACGTAGCCATAGGCCCTGCCTCCATCCCACTCCAACCTGGGACTCTCTGCTGGGGTTGCGGACACAAGCAGGCAAATGTGAGACTATGCAGGATGTCTTCCGCTGTCTGCAGTGTTCAGGGATGTGAGAGAGGTCTGTGACCCTCCTGCACTTCTCCTCCTATATGGCTCACTTTGTGTTGTAATAAGCAATGTTCTTTAACCTTGTAGCAGGACAGTGGGGCCATTATCCATTTCTGCATGAATAAAGTCTTTTTTTGCCTTTTTGTTCTGTCCTACTCTCTCAACTTATTGTCCTATGGGGAATGGGAGGAATTTTATAAATATGTATTTATATTGCCATATTTTCCTGGTGGCTTACTCTCTAATGCTATCAAAATTACATCTTTTAATATTTTTCCCCTTAGTCCAGCACCCACTAAAAAACCTGAACAGAATCCTCAATATATTATGCACGCCGATAGACATTTTGCTATATTTCTCTAGTCCTGTGAGATAAGTTCAACGTAGTGATTGTCGAATATTATAATGCTCTGTGTTCCCATTTGATTTAAAGATAATGGGCAGTCTTAAAAAAATAGCTCCATCACTTCTCAGCCTTGTGTCTAAGATCAAGTGTGACAGAATAGCTCTAGCACAGTACATCAGTCAGGGTCAAGGCAGGAGTTCCTGACAGACACTGCAATCGGGCTTTGGGTGGAGAACTTGGAGTTATTATAAACCCACTCGGATGACCCTTTCAAGGTGTGACTGCATCTGTGAGGCCATCCCTAGGATAGATAGTGTCTGCCTGCGACATATCGGTATGATATTCTAGCTCTTTCCATAGAGGGGATTATTACTAGGTGAGGCTATCTATAAGAAAATAGGGTGATTAGAAATATTCTGGGTTTCCTTCCACTCCTCCAATCACCCCTTTCCTGGCTTTTTGGCTATCCATTTTCTTCCAGGCCTCTGACATGTGACTATTCTTTAATGAAGCAAATTGGAATAGTACTTTTGCACAGTAAGGAGACCAGGCTGAATTTTAGAGCCAATTTTCTTACTCACAAATGAATTTTCTCCTAGGATCTCAGGGTCCAGAACCTTTGGGTTATGGCATAGCTTTAGGGTGGCAAGGCTTTTGTGCTCACACGCTGTCCTGCATCAATAAATCAGCATCTTAGAACTGGTTTTATTAGATAGAAATAATGAATAGAGTACCTCAAGGTACTCACATTACTGTTTTCTAGAACTTTAATATATTGTGCTTTTTGTTAACTGGAAATTAGCTGAAGCATCCTTATACATATTATTATAAGAAAAATGACTTAGTGCCACCCCACACGTTTCCAGATTATTTCCACCAGCCTCCCTAATGCTCAGTGAAGATGGCCGTAGAACAAAACAGTAATGAAAAATGAAAATTCCAAATGTACATTGATAGTCATTTCACAAACCACCCTTTTATTTCCACAGCATTAGCATGTTGAATTTCTCCAGGTGCCTTGCGCTTCTGAGAGGCTGAGCTCTGTGTTAACTGTTTTGTTTTTTTTCCCACATGAGGGCATCAGCGCTCTAAGCAGCTTTGGATTTTTGCCTTCCTGGGTTTGACTTTAAGAGCTTGATTTTGAGAAAATGAAAACACTTTAGGAGCCTCATACATCTCAGACTATATAAAATTAACATTTGGTTTATCTTCCTGGAGAAGCCATTCATTCTTCTCTATCGTTCATTTAGCAGGGTAAACGTACATTCTTCCAAGGGGGAAGAAGAGAGGGCACACCTGTGACATTGCCACTCCCTGTGCCCATTTATGCCTTCACAGTCCACCGGGTCAATTAGTTATGTTATATTAAAATAACCTGTGGAATTTTGATGAGGGGTAGTGCTATATAACGTATGTTCATGTGCAATGAAAATTAATCCCTTTTTAAAACTGCGTCTGTATTGTGTGTGTTCAAATTCCATGGATTTACTCTCACAGTGGACACAGCCATCATACATCATCTTAGGTTAATTCAAAATTTCACACTTTTAGGTGAGAGTAGTTCAAGGTGCTGATACAGGTAAACCTACATAGCTACATCCCGGGCATATTACCCTCAGACCGGTTACTGGAATAAGGGCTGAGAGTTTGTCAGTGAGAACTTGCAATGGCTTGACTTTTTCTCTGCCAGTTACGAATAAATTAATCACCTCAGCACTCACTGCAATCCAGCTAGCCCCTACCTGCTTTTCCTGCCTTGTCTAGCCTCACTCCATTTTCATGTGGCGTCCAAGTTCCACCCCGACAGATAATTCACACACTGCTTGTGACATCCTGCCCTTTACTGCTGTCTCTCATTCTGTCTATTCTGCTTGAAATATCATCCTTGGCTTCCATTGGCGTTTTAGAAGCCTGACTCCTTCTCAAGGCTGAACCCCAGCTCCTTTGATTCTTGTTCTGATTTCACCCTGTCCACCCTCCAGGGTGTGATCTCTCTCCTAACCAGACTGCCCAGGGCACGTTGTCATTGATTTCTGGGCACTATCTGGCCCTTTTTATTATTGTCAAACACGTCTGATATCCCCTTATCATCTTATTGTGGAGATAATTAATTAAGAGACCCATGATTCTGTTCCTTTAAAGCAGAAGTACTTTGCTTTCACCGTAAAGGACAGAACAGGGAGTTCCCTTTTGGTGTTTCTGGGAGGCTCTTCTTTTGTGTCTTCTGTGCCTTTGCAACTCCCTTCCCCCCAATATTTTGTGTGTGATGCGGCCTAAGGAACTGGGTTTGCTTGGACGGAATTGTGCAGCCTCAGCTTGCTCAGTCCGAGTTCTCAGCCCTGTTCTCTCTAACTCCTTCTTTTGACTTGTCTATCAAGGGCGAGGGTGAAGGTGAAGGAGAATGAACAATTTTATTCTACAGATGAGAAGTTAAGCTTGGTGAGGTTATGGACTGGTTAGTGCCAAACACAATCAGAAGGAGGAGCAGGAATGGAACACAGAATAAACTCGCAGGCATCAGACAGCACAGGGATAAAGCCTCTACTAGAGAATTTTGAATCCAGGACTTTTCTATCTCTTTACTTTTTTTCTTTTTAGCCTGAAAATTAGCACTTTTGTCTTTTACTAGAAGATAATGAAAATAGCAAAGTCTTCTGGAGTCACTAAAGTCTTTCACTGCGCACGCAGCTGGTCACTATAACTACTCTCTCCCCTCACAACTTTCTAATTCAGGTATTCAGTCAACAAATGGTCATTGTGCACCCCTGGGGTGCCAGGCTTTGCATGTCCTTTGCCTGCATGAAGCTTACCCGAGCAAGTCTACTCTTATGAATTCTAAATATAACCTTTTCCAGAATGTCTCCTTCTGGGTGAAATATGTTATTCAGAGTCCTGAGACAACAACTCTTTGAAATAGTTCATCTATTTTGAATATATATCTCTGTACATGCATATATAATATAGACATAGATATATATGTATATACATATATAATATATATACATACATATATACATACACACGTATATGTACATATGCATACACACACATGCTTATGGAAAGAAAAGCAGAATAGGATTTAGTTGTTTGTTTTTTTTTTAGGATTTAGTTTTAATTTCAGATTAAAAGTATAAAAAGGCCAGGTGCAGTGGCGCACACCTATAATTTTAGAACTCTGGGAGGCTGAAGAAGGTAGATTGCTTGAGTTCAAGACCAGCCTGAGCAAAAACAAGACCCTATCTCTAGTGGCGCCTGTGGCTCAAGGAGTAGGGCGCCGGTCCCATATGCCAGAGGTGGCGGGTTCAAACCCAGCCCTGGCCAAAAAAAAAACCACAAAAAAAAAAAAAAAAAAAAAAAAAGACCCTATCTCTAAAAAAACTAGCTGGGTGTTGTGACAGGTGCCTGTAGTCCCAGATACTTGGGAGGCTGAGGCAAGAGAATTGCTTAAGCCCGAGAGTTTAAGGTTTCTGTGAGCTATGGCACTCTTCCGAGGGTGACAGAGTGAGCTGTCTTAAAAAAAATAATAATAATAGAGTATGAAAATTTGGGGATAATTTATTCAGCCTAATCTTCTACCATTTCTATCACCTAGGGTCTCAGAATGCTTAATATTTTATTTCCAAGCTCCTATTTGTGTGGCATCAGAACCTTTCTCAGTTCTATCCCAGACTCATATGTATTTTCTGATCCAATGTGACTGAATTTTCTAAGAACTTTTTCTTCCTTCTTTTTGAAGCTTCTTTCACATGATTTTGAAAACTGCTGTGCTCTGTTCAGGAGTAGCCATGTGTAAAGGTGAACCATCTTTGTTTTATGGCTGAACGATTTCCACGCCTGAAGCACCTCAAGGGGAGCCTATTTAACTCATATTCCACCACCAGCTTGACTCGTTCCTCCTCCTCCTTCTCCCCACTGCCCTGGTGAACTTCATGAGTTTGGGTATTTCCCAAGTTTCCTTTTTATATGCTTAAAATCACTTGGATCTTAAAACGTGGGGGAAGTGGGAAGTAAGATGCAGCAGCCTTATGTGCTCCTCTTGGTATCCTGCTAGATTTTTCCCTTTATCTTCCCAATTGGTTCTTTAGTTGAACTAGAATTTGGGATGACAGCAAATACTGAGCTTTGGAATTCCGAGATTATAGGCTAACACTTGTTCTCAAGTAGAAGACAACAAAGACGTATTTATAGAATTCCAGAGCCCTGGGTGGTTGGGAGAGAGAGGGAAGAAGTAGAAACTACAGATTGGGATAGGTTTATAGTGAGGTAAAGCCAAATAAAGGAGGAAATTCCCACTACAATTCAAGAAAAATCTCTCCAGCCTTGCCCTAATTATCATTCAAACTGGGTTGTAAATACGAATTATTATAATGCCTTCTGTTTCCTCTTTGCTTTGTCCTTGACTTTTGGCCTTCAGTTACACAGTTTTATTTTTCTTTACTTTGCTAGTCAGCCCTCTTTGGCTACAATAAACTAATCCCTCCAACACAGTTCACTTTTGAGGAATGTATTTCGTTTCCTGCTTCATTTTACTCTTTGTTTGTTTAATATTTCATCACCAGATTTTTCTGCTTTCTGTTTTGGTTTCCCAAAGCCATTTTTCCTTCTTATATTAGTTTCTTCTGAAGCTTATTTCTCTCTTTTCTTCCTGAACTTCTTAGGTTCTTCCTTTAGTCTTTTCTCTTCTTGTATTTTCTTCACTTTCTGCCCTTCTCTGGTCATCTATACAGGATTACCAGGACCATGGTCACATGGCCTCTTGTGTGGAGTTAGTACATCTATTGGTCTATAAAACTTTTAAAGGGAGAGGAAGAAAAATCAACATCATTAATCAAAATCTCTATCATTTTCAAGGATATGATGCTTGATTACCACAAATACTCAAGCAGTTGAAAGACTCACGAAGGTCCTCAAATTAACAGGCAATAGAGAAATAAAAAAATACTTTTCTATCCATAGAAGGCTGTGGTTTTCAAGAGAGTACATTATTCAGTTTTTCCTGGTGACACTAGTAAATTTGTTTCTTATCTTTGACCAGGGTATTCCTTTTTGCTGCAATATTATTTTATTTTACCGGAGACAGTTGCGGATTCATCTGGCAGCTATTTTAGCTCCACTTCTTCCCTGATGTGGTTTATTTCTGAAAGATTGAAGGCAGGCCACAAGACATTTTCTGCAAACAATGATTACTCGAGGTCTAGCCATGGCTCAGAAAATAGAGGATGGGCCTTTCATTCTGTAAAAATCCCCTAAGTTCAAGAGAACTTGGAATATGAAGAAAGCAATGATGTTGTATCGTGAACCATGCTAATGAGTGTACACCCTGCCTAGTAGCACCATGTTTGATGAGGAATAATCTGTACTAATAACTTATGAGGAATCTACCATAGTTCTCATTTTGTCAAAGACTGGAGATATATCTGTTTGTCAGTCAGGGTGGGCTGATATCCCATCTAGGTGGGATAACAAATACCCTCAAAACTGCAATAACATGCAACAATGTAAGCATATTTCTTATTGACTCTATGTGTTTATTACGGATGGAGAACTCTGCACACCGTAGTCCTCTGGGCTGAGTAGCCACCATCTTAAGAGTTGCCAGTTACTGAAAGAAAAGGACCGTGTGGTCAAACCAACAATTAGATACTTGTCCTGGAGAAGGTGTCCGTTATGTCTGTTGTCAATTCATCAGGGCCACACAGGCCCATCCTGCATGCAAGGTGTCAGCTAGTTGTAATCCTACCACGTACCCAGGGGGCAATTAGATGGACATATTTGGTTCCTAGCAGGAGTGACTATTGCAGACTAGATCTAGATCTCATTCTGCTCTCAGCAAGTTCCACAGTCACTAGTGTGTGGAGGGGTGAGGAGAAAGGGCAGGAAATTCTGGGTGATAAATCTAGACATGTATAAACAATTTAGAGCAATGTGATGAAGGAGATAGTGTTCAATGATAGCACATGGATGAAGACCCTGCTCAGGGTAGAGGGTCAGGAAAGGCTTCCTGGATAGATCTGAGACTTGAGCTATTAGTATGAGTCTGTCTAGCGGCAAAGAATGTTACATTCAATCCTCACAACAGCCCTAAAAAGTTGGACTGAATAATGGTCTTTTATAAGCAGTGAAATTGAGGCTCTGAGGGTCATGCTGAGTGAACCAAGAGTAGGCTCCCAGTTCACATCCCTCCAAAGCCCCCTGCTTTGAAACACTCCTCTGGTTCTGAAGGAGAAGCTTTTCTTAGGTAGTCTTTTTCTGAGGAATAGCAGTTATATTTAACTTTAAAGAAACCAGGTTAAAAATACCTCAAAAGAACATCTGTGATCTCGATCTAGGTTAATTTTGTATAGCACAAATTATAACACAATTCCAAAATACTAATTGCTACATGAGATGTTCCATCTATCTTGGGGAGGAAATCCAGTGGTGCTAATTAAATAGTGTATTTCTCTAAAAGCAGTAATTGAGGCTTGGATTGGAACAAAACAATTCTAGTATTCTGCTGTTCATAAACCTGAACGAGTGAATACAACAATGGCTTATTTATGTAGTGCTGAAACTGCGCGAGACATAGCACTTTCCAACACAGGGACTAGGCTGAATACAAATACACGCGCCTGACTGTTTATTTCTTCAGTTGGCAGCGGGTTGCCAGTGTTTAGAAAAGGATAGTGTCACTGAAGAAATTTATACAAAAAGGTTGATTCAAGTCCCCATATGTAGCAGTTTATGAACACAGGAAGCTCTGCACATCAATAAATATATCCATCCCCAAGCAGCACTAAAAGAAGGCTGGGTTGTGCAAACAAGCCATAAAATCAAGGCAACATACAATTAAGGGTAAAAACTGCTATATAACTCCCGACACCTAAGAGGGCAGCCATATAGCAACTTCCTAGACATGCCTGCATGGTATAGGAAGTATAGATGACGGAAAGAATCCACCATCTGTGGTGGTTGGAGGAAAAGCCAGAGAAAACAATTTTAATTTTAATATTTAAAAACATGTGTACAACTCTTTCATTCTTCAAGCTTTCTGGCAGTATCAAATGCAATTTTATTGCCCTTACACGGTTACTAACTTGATTGATTTCATCTTTTCATTTCTCTTTGCAGATCCAGCCAGCCCAGAAGTGGGGCATGTGCTCAGTGCTTTGAGGCCTGAAGAAGATACCCGTGTTGCCATTTCAGATATTAGAGCTGGTGGCCCCAAATGACGACCCAAAATTCCCCTGAGTCTCTGCTGAGGCGACCACCTATTGATTTCCTAATTTTTCATCACCAGAAGGCATGGATTTCCTTTTTTACTAATTATATACTTAATTTGAAATCTGAAAAGGGCAATGGGTAATGCATATTGTGCATGGGTTAACCTCCTTCAGTTAACCTTCTCAGGTCTCTTTTCATGTTGAATATGAGGCTGGAAAATTAAAGAGTACACAGAGGGAGGCAATTTAAATTTCCAAGATCAACCAAGACAAAGCTTTGATGCTTCAGAAAAAAAGCACAGAGACCCTTCTTTATCCTGTTAGTTTGGGGATTTGACCCCCATGGAAACTGTATAGTTCTAGGGCTTCGCTCTGATCTCAGGATGGAACCGAATTGCTGTTCTGTGATGGAATGATAAAATGGTAGCATTAAGAATAAATTTTATATCTGGGTGCCGTGGCTCACGCCTGTAATCCTAGCCCTCTGGGAGACTGAGGTCGAGACCAACCTGAGCAAAAGTAAGAGCCTGTATCTACTAAAAATATAAAAACTAGCTGGGCATTGGGATGGATGCCTGTAGTTCCAGCTACTCTGGAGGCTGAGGCAGGAGGATCTCTGGAGCCCGAGAGGTTGAGGTTGCTGTGAGTTACAGTGATGCCATGACACTCTACCTAGGGTGACAGAGGGAGACTCTGTATTAAAAAAAAAAAAAAAAAGAATAAACTTTATTTCCAGGATCTAGAAATTCATTTCACCATTGAATAGCCTGTTTTGAACCAGAGGACCACTTTCATAATGTGCAAGGAGTATTTTAATTTGAAGAGCGGAAAAACGGTCATGTTATTCCCAAGAGTGAGTATATGGTCTAGGATATAATATGTATAATTTCTGGGTAAAATCAAGATGTAAGCTACCTCCATGCACATACTCATATGTTTTCTCTTTGAGTTTTGTGAGAGAGAATGAGAGGATTTCTATTCTCTTGGGTAGCTTGAATATTTACTACTTAAAGAGAAAGTAAAATGGTGCAGAAGCAAGTCTTGGTAATTTCCCAGTTTTAAGATTTTAGCAGAATTGTTTGAATACACTTAAAATTGTAGAACAGAATCATTTTCCTGACTGCCGTTTTACTACCTTCTCTTATTGTATTTTTAGAGTCATTTGGTCCCCACGTCACTATTTTTGCCCTATAAATTGGAGCTCAAGTTAATATTTTAAAGTACTTATGCTTCCACAATTGTGCCTCCAATTTTCCTTTCATTTTGGCTTTTATAGTTGTGGACCAGAGTCTGGCTATTACTTAAAAATCACATCAGGCTTTTGAGCTTTGCAATTTTGAACATATTTGGAGAACCCAGCTCAACCAAATGTCATAACTTGTGCATTTGAGACTTTGCTATTCGTTTCTCTTTCTTGTTGCCACTTTTTTCTTTTTAATAGCCATCCAGATTTATCTGCCTACTCATTAACACCTCATTATGCTGGCTCCCTGCCAAGGTCTGGGTCACCTGGGGACATATTAGCCATCACTTCTCTGCTTTACTGGGATATGCTGTCTCTGATCTTAGATGGGACACACGAGAGTTTAGCATCAGTGCTGGATCTGCGCCCAAATGTGGGTTTATTCTGCTTAGTTAGGGAATATGATTTTCATTTTATTTTTTTGAGACCGAGTCTCACTCCCTTACCCTGGGTAGAGTGCTTTGCTGTCATAGCTCACAGCAGCTTTAAACTCCTGGCCTCATGTAATCCTCTTGCCTCAGCCTCCTGAGTCACTGGGACTGTAGTTGCCTTGATGCCTGGCTGGTTTTCCTATTTTTAGTAGAGATGGGGCCTTGCTCTTGCTCAGGCTGGTCTTAAACTTCTGAGCTCAGGTGATTCACCAGCCTTGTCCTCCCTGAGTGCTAGAATTATAGGTGTGAGCCATCATGCCTAGTCCAAAGGATATGATTTCAATTCTGTCATTATTCCATGTTGTCTAAAGTCAATTTTTTTCTGTTTGTTTTACTTCTACCCAATTCTTATTTAATAGGTATTCTGAAACTGGTGTTTCTCCATAAGTTTTAGATTGCTGCTTTTACAAATTAACCACTTGCTTAGTGACAACACAAATTCTCTTACAGGTCTGCAGGTCAGAAGACTAACATGAGTCTCACTGGGCTGAAATCAAGGTGTTGTCTGGGCTGCCTTCCTCTTTGTAGGCTCCAGGTAGGATATTTCCTTCTAGCTTCTAAAGGCTGCTCTACTCCTGGACTTGTGGCTTCTTGCTCCATCCTCACAGCCAGCAATGGTGAGTGGAGTCCTTGCATCACATCACCGCATTCTCATCTTTTATCTTTACTTTTAAGGATCTTGAGTTAACACTGGGGCCACATGAACAATCCAGGATGGTCTCCCTACCTTAAGGTGAGCTCTTCAACAACCGTAAGTCTCTAAGCAACCTTAATTTTCTCTTGCTATATAAATGTAACACAATCTCAGATTCCTGAGATTAGGATGCGGACAATTTTGGGGACTGTTTTCCTGCCTGTGACATTTGGTTAGTTTTTTAAGGTTAAAAAGAATTTATTGGATGAAAACATACACACTAAAAGCATGCAAGTGATAAAATTATAGATCACTGAATTTTCACAAAGTGAACTTGTTCATGTAACTTTTTAACAAGCATTCAGGTTAAGAAGCAGAACATTTTGTCATTCCAGTAGTCCCACTTGAGCTCCTTTCGGGTCACAACTGACTTCCCAAAGGACAACCTCTCTTTTGACTTGTAACATCATGAATTATTTGCAACCATTTTCTGAAAAACAGCTTTATTGAGATATCATTTGTATATCATGCAATTCACCAACTTAAAGTGTACAATTCGATGTCTTTTATTATATTCAAAGAACTGTATGATTATTGACACAATTTTAGAACATTTGCATTATTCAAAAAACCCTTAACTATCACTCCTCTTTCTTTTTTCTAAGTTTTTTGAACAATTTTAATTGTTATCTTTTTTATTACAAATTGTAATAAATTGTTTTGTATTATTTTGGGGTCATGATGGTGCATTTTGTTTGTGTTAATAAATATATCAAAGAAGGTATATTCTGTTTTTACTCTTTTTTCTGATCAACATAATTTACGTGTGCCATGGAAATTTAACTATAGATTCAAGTGTGCTATGAGATAAACAAGGTTGAAAAACAACACAGCTCTTAAAGGTTATCTCTAAGTACTTTTATTTCAACTTTTCCTTCTCTGGCTCTTTCTAAAAATGCTCAACTCTCTACCAATTAAAACACACACACACACAAACACAATACCACCAAACTTTCCTTTTGACTCTATATCATCTTCTACCTTCATTCCTTCACAGACAAGTTTCTTGAAAGAATGATCTACACTCATTTTTCTCCAACATTTCCCACTCCAGTTTGGCTTCCACCCCAGTGTTCTGAAAACCCTTATCAATTATTTCTTTGTGACTAAAGCTGATGAATTCCTTTCAATCTCATCACTCCTCTTTCACCCCTCCCCCTAGTCCTCTGTAACTAGGAGTATATTCTCCATCTCTATAGATTTGCCTATTCTGGACAATTCATGTAAGTGGCATCATAACATATGCCTTGTTTATGACCAGTTTCTTTTACTTAGTGTGATGTTTTCAAGGTTCTTCCATGTCAGAGCTTGTAACAATGGTTCATTTCTTTATGTTGCTGAATAATATTTTATGGATCTATCATACTTTATACATTTATCCATGAATGTTTTAGCTGTTTCCATGTTTTAGATTTTATGAATAATGCTGCCATCTTTGTTCATTTAGAAGTTTATGTGTGGGCATGTGTTTTCATTTCTCCTGGACATGTTCCTAGGAGTGGAATTGTTGGATTGAATGGTAAGTGTGTGTTTAAATGTTTGAGGAGATGCCAAAATGTTCTTCAAAGCAGAGGTGCCATTTTATGTTCCTACCAGCAGTGGATAAAAACTTAGCTTTTGAACTAAAGTTGTCCTCTACTATTCAACATAGTGCTGGAAGTTCTAGCCAATACAATCGGGCAAAAGAAGGAAATAAAGGACATCCAAATGGGGGTATAAGAGATAAAATGCTCTCTCTTTGCTAACAATATGATCCTATACTTAAAGAACCCCAAAGACTCAACCACAAGACTCCTGGAAGTGATCCAAAAATACAGCAATGTCTCAGGATATGAAATCAATGTCCACAAATCAGTAGCCTCTGTATATACCAATCACAGCCAAGATGAGAAGCTGATCAAGGACATAATTATCTTCACAATAGCTTAAAAAAAATGAAATACCTAGAAATATACATAGTAAAAAAGGTAAAGGACGTCTACAAAGAAGATTATGAAATCCTAGGAAAAATAGCAGAAGATATTAACAAATGGACAAACATACCATGCTCATGGTTGGGAAGAATCAACACTGTCAAAATGTCTACACTTCCCAAAGCAATCTACAGATTTAATACATTCCTCATTAAAATAGCATCATCTTACTTTCAAGATTTAGAAAAAATAATTCTTTGTTTTGTATGGAACCAGAATAAACCCTGTATAGCCAAGGCAATTCTTAGCAATAAAAACAAAGCTGGGGGTATCAGCATACCAGACTTTAGACTATACTACAAGGCCATAGTGATCAAAACAGCATGGTATTGGCACACAAATAGAGACATAGATACTTGGAACTGAATAGAAAACTATGAAATGAAACTAACATCTTACAACCACCTGATCTTTGATAAACCAGACAAGAACATACACTGGGGAAAAGAATCCCTATTCAATAAATGGTGTTGGGAGAACTAGATAACCATGTGTAAAAGCCTGAAACTGGAACCACACCTCTCAGCACTTACAAAAATTAATTCAAGATGGATAAAAGATTTAAATTGAAAGCATGAAACAATAAAAGTCCTTAAAGAAAGGGTGTTTTAAGGGAAAACACCTAAAGATATTGGCCTGGGGAGATATTTTATGAAGAAGTTTTTGTGGCAATTGCAACAACAGAAATAAACAAATGAGCCTTTTAAACTGAAAAGCTTCTGTACAGCTAAGGAAACAACAATCAAAGCAAATAGACAATCTACACAATAGGAAAAGATATTTGCATATTATGAATTAGAATAAAGCTTGATAACTAGGATCAACAGATAACTCAAATTAATCATCAAAAAAAGAACCAACAATCCCATATATCACTGGGCAAGAGACATGAATAGAACCTTCTCTAAAGAAGACAGATGAATGGCTAACAAACATATGAAAAAATGCTTATCATCCCCAAGCATCAGAAAAATGCAAATCAAAACTACCTTGAGATATCACCTAACCCCAGTGAGAATGGCCTACATCTCAAAGTCTCAAAGCTGCAGATTCTGGCATGGCTGTATAGAGATGGGAACACTTTTACACTGCTGATGGGACTGCAACCTAATACAACCTTTTTGCAAGGAAATATGAAGCATCCTCAAGAACTCAAATTAGACCTCCCATTTGCTCCTGCAATCCCATTACCAGGCATCTACCCAGAAGAAAAAAAACCTTTTCTCATAAGGACATTTGTACTAGACTGTTTATTGCAGCTCAATTTACAAGCACCAGAACGTGGAAACAGTCTAAATGCTCACCAACCCAGGAATGGATTAACAAGCTGTGGTATATGTATAGCATGGAATACTAAAAAGATGGAGACTTTACATCTTTTGTATTTAACTGGATGGAGGTAGAATGCTTTCTTCTTAGTAAAGCATCTCAAGAATGGAAAAGCAAGAATCCAATGTACTCAATTCTAATATGAAGGCAGTAAATGAGCTAATACAAGGGGAGGGGAGGGGAATGAGCGAGTGGAGAGAAGGGAGGAGGGAGGCGGATGGGGGTTACAGTGTATGTTACACCTGTTGGGGACAACACAATAATAAGAGGGATTTTACCTAACAAATGCAATCAGTGTGATCTAATTCTTTGATAAATCACCCCCCCCATGAAATGCTTCAATAAAAATAAAAATACAAACTTCTCCGCCTTCTTACCTATGCTTGTTATTGTCTGCCTTTTTAATTTTAGCAGCTTTAGTGGATATGACATGGTATCTCAGTGGGGTTTTGATTTGTATTTCCTTGATGGCTAATGGTGTTGAGCATCTTTTCATATGCTTATTGGCCTTTATTTATATGCTTGGGAAATATGTCTATTTAGATCTTTTACCCACTTCTTATTTGGGTCATTTGACATTTTATTATTGAATTACAATAATTTGTTGTATATTCTAGGTATAAGTACCTCATCGAGTATATGATCTGTAAAGATTTTTTTTTTTTCATTCTGTGGATTTTCTTTTCAGTTTCTTGCTGGTTTCCTTTGAAATGAAAGTTTTCGATTTTGATGATGTCCAGTTTACCCTATTTTGTTTGTGTTTAGTAACACATAAAAAATGCATCATCTAAAATCATGAATATTAATGCTTATATATTGATCTTTGATCCATTTTAATGTAATTTTTGCATATGGTATAAAGTAGGAGTCCAAGTTTATTTTTTTCCATGTGGACATCCAGGGATCATAGTACTATTTGTTGTAAAAAACTGTTTACATGTTTTTAATGGACTCACCTAGTACTTACATTTTTTGTTGGCTTTTTTCACTCAAAATTGTTTTGTGACATTTATCCATATCTTTGTATGAGTTTCTTTCTTTCCTTTTTTTTGCATGTAGTTTCTTTATTGTCATGTCCCTCTACTATTCTTTATATAAGTATATTATGGTTTGCCTGTCTATTTTACCTTTGTTGGGGATTTGGGTAGTATATGTTGGGGGCTATTATGGTGTTCTGCCATGAACATTCATGGGTTCATGGATTCTTGGGTACTTGACATCTGTCTCATATTCCAGCTTTAGTATAAAGACAATTACTGGTCATACTACATCATAAAAGAAAATCTTAGGGCTTTAAGTAGAAATTTTGCAAGCTGGTCATTAATCTGAATTTTTTTTATTATCCTAAAAATGCATCTACACTATACATATCATAGAACTTTCTTTGGAATATCCAGATTTGGTAAAACAGCAAAAACTGATAATGAAGAGGTGATGGGGGGCTGCCTTGTTAGGACGTTTTTCAACAAAAACTTCTGGAGTCTCTATTTGCTGAAGATTTTGGCATACACTAAGGCACTGGGAAGAAACTGATGTCAGGGATAGACATGCTTACATGTAAATAGGAAATTATGATATGCCTTGGAGAGTTCTCTGATGTTCAATGTGCAATTGGCATACAAAGGAGGGCAATGTTGCCCAGAATCTTGGGAGTTGGTGAAGGTTCCCAGAAGGAGTGGTGTGTTAAGCTGAGATGGGAATCATGGGTGGGAGTCCTCAGGTATGATGTGTTAGTTGGAAGAGTAATGCTACATTCAGAACACAATGCTTACTTTCCACCCCAGGTAAACACATTCTATGCCAAAAATGTGAGAGGAGTTCACATTTTACCTAGAACTGGATTAGGTGAAAGGTTAGTGTTTTTTCAGCTTGTTAGATTCCTTAGCATTCTTCGGTTACTGGCAGATTTACTTTAAAGTTACTTGGAATCATAGAAAACGCAGAGACTTTTGGTTTCTTTAACAGTTTGTTTTTTGGTTCCTCAATCCTATTTACTCAGAGAACTAAGAGAATGAATGACAAGAAGGTAAAAAATAGAGATTAAAAAATGGTGACAGTCTGGGTATAGTGTCTCATACAAATAATCCTAGCGCTCTGGGAGGCAAAGGAGGGAGAATCTCATGAGGCCAGCAGAATGAAACCAGCTTGGACTGATGGTCTGTTTCTAAAAAAAAAAAAAAGAAACCTACACACACAGTGCCAAAAAAGTATACACATTTTAAGAAAGGAAAACTCTGTCTTAAAACTGTGATACACTTTACATACTGATAATGTTTGCTATCTTGTGTATTGTCTTGTGTCTCTTGTAATTGCAAAAGTCAAAGATGACTTGAGTGTTACAATTTTAATACAGTTGTTTTTCTTTCTTAAACTGTGTATACATTTTTTGCCACGCCCTGTGTGTGTGTGTGTGTGTGTGTGTGTGTGTGTGTGTGTGTGCGCGCGCGCGCGCGCGCATTGGCTGAGCTGCTGGTGAATACCAGTAGTCCTAGATACTCGGGAAGCTTAGGTGGAAGGATCACTTAATACCAGAAGTTTGAGGTTTCAGTAAGCTTTGATGGCGCCGCTGCACTCCAGCCTGGGTGACAGAGTGAGACTCTGTTTCTGTTTCCAAATTTCAAGCAAGCAAACAAATAAGCAAACCAAGGCAGTGGAGGCAGCAGGGCAATTTTTAAAAAAATGTTAAAACACTCTGACAATTGTTATTTCAATAAATTTGGTTTATTTTGCATTCATGTGTATTTTTGGAATGCATTTTATTTTATGAATTTAAAAACCTGATTCTGATAAGGGGTCTGTAGTCGCCATCAGGCTACTAAAGAGTACCCTAACACAAAGAGGCTAAAAAAAAAAATAGCCTAAAAGACAAATCTGAAATTTAATCATGCTAATAGAATCAGATGTGTTATCTCTGTTTAAAGTAAGGTACTCCTGAACACTGGTTATCAGTGTGGGTTGATATAAAAGATGAATTCTTCCTTATCACTGTCTGGAAAAGATCACAAATATGGCTGATTCCAGTAAATTTTGACAAGTGAAAGCACCTGGCATAGAGGAGCCCGCCTGCCATGGCTGGGTTTACTTCTGGGTAACTAAGTCTTCAAACATTCTATTATCTCTGGTCTACCATCCTTTAGTATAATTTCTCATGCACTTCAGTTCCTCTGAGTCATAGTTTAATTTTCTTTTCTTCAAATGAAACTAAACCCTGAATAGAAAATAGCTTTTTTCCTTGTAAGGTTGCCTAGTAGCTTTTATCCTGATTTCTCTGAAAACTCTAACATATAATCCTATAAACCTCTAATCAGTACAAATCCAGTTTCAGCAAGAAATGACCAGGACAAGAGACAGTGGAGATGGCAGATATACATACAATCTGCTGGTTGTATTTTTCCAGGAGGATCATTTCCTTCTCCTTAGCAGATGCCAAATTGGAGTGGCTCAGCCTTTCAGGATTGCTGGGGAGTCTGACACAGGAGGTTTGCCTTTGTGTATCACATTAGGAAATCAAATTAGCTTTTTCTGTTACTTTTAATCAAAATATACAGATTCTGATTATTTGAACATAATTAGATTTCCTTCCTTAGCATCCATTTTTACTGTGAATTGCTGGGTATTGCTGGGAAAAAAAAAAGATAAAACCTGGAGCTCAGTAAATACGACTCCAAGAGCTTCAAAGCTGCATCTTGGTGAGCCCTCCCTATTAGAGCAAGGGGTCAAGTTAATTTTATGCATTGGCTTTGATAAAAGAAATAATTCTCAGGTCATCCTAGTAAATAAAAATTTTAATATTGAAAGGAATAGTCGTGCTTTGAAATATTTAGACTTTTGAGAATAATACCTAGTCGTCTAGACTAGGGATTGGCAAATTACAGCCTATAGGCCAAATGTAGCCCACAGTCTATTTTTATAGATAATGTTTTATTAGAACACAGCCCCTTCCATTGGGCTGTACAGTGGTTGTGGTACCTTTCACATGACAACAGCAAACTGAAGAAGAGTAACTGTAGGCTACATGGCCCCCAGGTCTAAATATCCACCATCTGGCTGAGGATAGTAATACAATATTGATCTTGTGTCTTAATTTTTTTGTTCTTATACAAAAGCATCTAGATATATAGCATGCACTCAATAAGTGTGAATACACATTATGGAATGCCTTGAGATTGTCACTAATTCATGTGGAGAGAAGAAATCAGAATCATTATTTCTTAGACAACTCTCCTTTCTAATAAAATATTATTTTACAGAGATGTGCATTCAAAGAGTGAAAAGAACTAAATTGATAAAAGGGATTTGAAGATATTGTAGGGAAGAAAAAAGAAGGAAGTCATACATTGGATAATGGGAGACAAAGACATTTAATAAAACAGGTTTTTCATGTTGTGGCCATCTGGTGTATGATGCTATTTCTCCTTCTCTATAAAAAATTGGTAAAAATAGAGATATTACACTGCTGAATCTGGTCAGAAAGTGGACTGAGTAGTCTAAACAAAGGCTACTCAAGTGGGCTAGCACCTGTGAGGCATTCTTTACTTCTCTGGAGGATTTTCTGCACCTTTGAGATTGGAAAGCCTAAGTCCTATGTCCTCACTTACTGATATCCAGGTAAGAGGAAAAAGCCAGGACTCCTTTAGAGATGACATGTAGAGTTGTAGGGCTGATGGGATTTGTGACTTCCTTTGGTCCAAAGATTATGGAGTTTAGAAATCCATAAGAAGCATACTAGAACAAATGGCTTTGTTTTCCAGAATCCAATACCTTGTAATGAGCTGTATACAAGCAAACATAAGCTTTAGAGATAGTTAGACCTGGATTTGCACCTCAGTTCCAGCACTTATTTTCTGAGTGACATCGAACAGCCCATGTGACTTTCCAGCCTTAAATTCTTCATCTATAAAATGAGGATAAGGGATACCTACCTTCCTTGTAGAGCTTAGGGTAAGGACTGAATAAACAAATGCATACAGTGAATTTTCCAAAGATTTTGGCAAATATTAAGTAGCAGCTTATTATTAATAACAGAAATACTAAGTATAACACTGTTGCATATCAGGTACTAATATGATGCTGAACAGAGAATGAATTCTATCCCTACTTTCTAGTGTATGTGTTGGCACCTATGTTCATTCTACTATGCAACTGCGTGACAAGGCCACTCTGTAGGTGAATGTTGGGGGGGGCATAGCAAAATTATTATAAAAACTATTATTGGAGGCATCAGTCTGAAGAGCATATTCATTATCTGTAAAAAAAAGAAATTTTATGTATTCAGCCCCATCTCGTGCTTGCGTATGTTGTTACAGTGAAGTTACTGAGCAGCCATTTGAGAAGGTTAGCATTAAACATGCAGTTCTTTCATAAATGGACTGTAATTCATTACCTGGTTATCAGAGTGACGCAGTTCAATAGATTATATCACAGAAAAATGCCAGAGTGTTTTGCAATAATTATCTCCCATTTGCCTTGTGCCTTGCGTTTTTAACATGGATTGCACTCATTTAGAGTGGTTGAGGAAAATTATTCCTCCTGGGGGACTTTGGAAAATAAATGTAGGACGGTGTAAGAACTAAGACTAATTCTTATCACCTCATGTCTAATGGGTGAGAGGACCTAGCAAATGTGGTACAGAAGTGATGATACTTGGTGATTTTTATTCCAACATGGAGTTCTTAGCATCATAAAAAGATGTCTTATTCTTCCTTCTTCCCTCTAGTTAGAGTAATTACTGGTAGGAAGGTTTCTTTGGGACAATGTTTCATGGGTGACTGAACTTTGCTCAAGTTCCCAAAAAAAGATAGGGGTTGGCATTGACAACTTTCTAGATAAAGGTGTCCGTTTACATAATACCCGATATTTTACACAATAGTCTTACATATATTTCACTTGTCCCTGCCATACTGCAAGAATAATAAAGAGCAAGACTTATTATCTCTATTCTACAAAATAAATTCCATTGCAAAGAGATAAGTGATTTTTCTAGGTCTACTTATCTAGTAAGTACTAGATAAAAGTCTTAAATAATATACTTCTGACCTCAAATGCCAACATCCTTTTTACAAAATCCCTGTGCTGGCAATCTTGGTTTGGTTGAATAATAATAGTGGAAGCTATGCTGTCAATTTATGGGTCTATTAGTAGACAGGGCTACCATTATTCCACAGGGACAATGTAGAAAAGACATTCCTTCCCTTGAACACATTTAGCTCTACTCCAGCCAGGTGAGCAGCTTGGAAAGTGGAGCATGAGCTGGATTTCAACTTTTTTTTTTTGGCAGTTTTTGGCCGGGGCTTGGTTTGAACCTGCCACCTCCGGCATATGGGGCCAGCGGCCCACTCTGTTGAGCCACAGGCGCCACCCAACTTTTTTTTGAGACAGAGTCTCATCATGTCACCCTCAGTAGAGTGCCATGGTATCACAGCTCACAGCAACCTCAAACTCTTGGGCTTAAGTGATTCTCTTTCCTCAGCCTCCAAAGTAGCTGGGACTACAGGCACCTGCCACAATGATCAGCTATTTTGTTGTTATTGTTGTAGTTGTCCTTGTTGCTTAGCAGGCCCAGGCGGGGTTCGAACCTGCCAGCCCTGGTGTATGTGGCTGGCACCCTAACTGAACTGTGGGCACCAAGCCTGGATTTCAACTTTGAATATATCCTTGTGCAACCATAACAGCAGCTTTTCTGGTGGATGAAAACAATTCCTTGTTTTCAAGGAATTAGTAGCTTTGGTTACTAATCTTCAAAAATAGCTGTTAATAATGCCTCTAGTCTCTATATGTTTGTAATGTTCTTCCGTTGAAAATTGGAGTTTATTTCTACTCTCTTTAAGTCTGGGTTGTTCTTATAACTATTAGGATCAATAGAATCCTAATTGTCAAAACCAAATTGATAGTCTTGGCAAGATGGCCAACTAGAGACAGCACTCATCAGACTGTCTGGCTGGAAGCTGGAAAGTTGCACTGAGCAGAGCTGGAAGCAGCTGTATCTCAGGTGTAGATTGGAGGGAGAGAAAACAGAAGGGTCTTTAAACCCCACTGAGAAGTGCTATGAAGATGAGAAAAAGGAAGAAAGAGGAGAGAACTTCATCAGGGTGGACCAAATCCAGAGAAGCCTATACCCAAGTGACAGTGGAAGGAAGTTTTCCTCCCTCCACTAAGATACCCTCAGGGAGTGTTAGAACACACAAACTCACCCCTGGGAGAATGCCAAAGGACCAGAGGTCTGCCTGCACCTAGAGGCTTCTCCCCTGCATTCCCCCATTCTGGGAATAACAAAAAGCAAATTTGGCTGAAGCAGCTTATAGCTGTACCCCCCACCCCACCCCAGCAACTCATGAGAGAGCTTGATGCTGAGAGTTCTGCTTCTTCCCACCCCAGCATTTGGTGGGAGTGTGTCTGGTCATGGCTTGAATAGGTGGGTAGGACTCGTGCCCCCCAGGCATGAATAGTGCAGGGAGACAGTGCCCACACCCCATAGCAGTTGTGAGACAGCTCAGTGCTGAGAGGCCTGCTTTGGTCTGCATTGGTGCTTGCCTGGACCACCCACTGGTGGCTTGAACATGTGGGCTAGACTGGTATACTTCAGACACAGGAACAGCATAGGGAGACTGAGCCCTGCCCACCCCCCCACAGCAATCATGAGAGAGTTCTGTGCTGAGAGGACTGCTTTGCTCCACACCAGTGTCTAGTGGGAGTGCCTGCTCATGACTTGTATAGGCAGGCTTGACCAATGCCTCCTAGTCATGGGAGTGGCACCCCTTTTCCTTGCTTGCAATTGTGAGAGTTTTTGGTCCTGAAAGGCCTACATTCTGTGCCAGAGGCTTATTTTGCTATGACAGAAGCACATTCCTAGATAACAGAGAAACACACCAGCGGGTCAGATACACTCGAGAGCTTATTTTGGGAAGCAAGAAAAAGCATACTTTTGAACTGATTTGAGGGGAGAAGACTGAAGAATTCCAGGGTGAAAAGGGAGAGGACTTTCACCCTACCCTGCAGAGAAACTGGGTAAGTAGACAGGATGATGATGGAAAGAGCCTGGCCTGGAACCTACATATTCACACAAATAAGCCCTCCTACTAGGGCAGCCTTCCTGGCTTGCCAAGGTTTCTCTGACCTCCATAATAGTGGCTCTTCCTACCAGTCAGATAAGGAACCTCCGAACCCCACTGGAAATTAGCAAGGGTCCTCAGGCTCTTGCATTCCAGCCATGATTTGTCTTGCTCCTCCTACCACTTCAGAGATAACAAACCCCTGGGGAGCTACAGGATTCCCATTAAAACTTGGGGCAGTCATGTGCTACCTGAGGGACCAGAGCCTGCCACAGGCAAAAATGAACATCTCAGCAGCTGGCTCTTTTACACAAAGTTCAATGAAAGAAAGGGAGGAACAACCTCATAGTTAAACAAATTGCTTCGCAACTCAAGCAAAGTGATAGATTCATGTGCAAAAGTACAATCCACCAGTTCAGAGATCAAGGTGGGAGACAAAACTAATTAAACTTCATTGGGAAGAGGTGAAGATAACAGGTCAGAGGTAATTTGAGAGGTTCATCAAATCTACTAGAGCGCAACCAAGGTAATCAGGGCCAGTACTTCTCTTCCTAACACAGAAATTGATCTTTTGGGACACAGAGACAGGTTTTTAAGCCAGCTTTAGTACTCCTAGCTCTCAACTAAAAAGCCACATGAGAGAAAACCAGTGAAAGAACTCTGGAAACATGAAATTGGAGTGAAAGGACACCTATCCCCCCAAAAAAAACCCCAAAAACTCCTTACTAGTAGAAATGAACCTAAATGAAATGATTAAAATGACAGGTAAGAAATTCCAATTTAGGTTCTAAGAAAGCTTAATGAAATAGAAGAGAAAATAGAAACCCAGCACAAACTCCACAAAAATAATGTGTAAAATGAATGAAAAATTCTCTAAAAATTGAAATTATTGAAGAAAAACCAAACAGAAATTCTAGAAATGAAAAATTCATTCAAGGAGTACAAAACACAGTGGAAAGCCTAAAGAATAAGCTAGGTCAGGCAAAAGAAAGAATATCAGAGCTTGAAGATAATATCTATGAGCTAGACAATTCTGTCCAATAGAAAGGACAGAGACATAAGAATGAACAAAAACTCTGAGAAGTGCGGGGTTTTGTAAAGAGGCCAGAAAAGAAACATGGACATCCCTGAGGGCAAAGAAGAAAATACATAAGGGTTAGATAACTTTTTTGAGGGCATACTTGAAGAAAACTTCTCTGGTCTAACTAGAACTCTAGATATCCAAGTACAAGAGCACAGAGGACTTTTAGGAGATTCATCATAAAGAGGCAATCATCATGACACATAGACATTAGACTGGCCAAAGCAAATATGAAAGAGGCACTCTTAAGAAAAGTAAGAGGAAACCATCAGGAAACTTACAAAGGGAAACGTATCAGACTAACTGCAGACTTCCCAACTTAAACCTTTTAAGCCAGAAAGAATTGGGACCCCATCTTCAGTCTTCTAAAAGAGAATAGTAGCCAACCTAGAATTTTGTATCCTGCAAAACTAGTTTCCTATATGAGGGAGAAATAAAGACTGCCTGAGACAAGCATTTGTGAAGACCAGACCTGCCCTGTAGGAAGTTCTCAGACCTGTATTACACATTGGTCAGCATAATAGACACCAGCCAATGCAAAACTAAAGTTCAGAGCCTAGGTACCATAATGGCTCAAGAGATAAAATAAAGCAGCAGAGAGCTACTCAACAGGATGAACAGAAACCTACTACCACACTCATCAATTCTCTCAATAAACATGAATGTCTTGAATGCTCAACTTAGGGATGTAGGCTGCCTGAATGGATAAAAAAATTACAAGCCAAGTAGCAGTTATTTTTAGAAAACACATCTAATCCACATGGCAAAAGGATGGAAAACAGTATTTCATGCAAATGGAAACCAAAAGAAAACTGATGCAGCTAGTTCATATCAGATAACATAGACTTCAGTCAATGAAAGCAAAGAAAGATAAAAATAGTCATTATTTAATTGTGAAGGGAAAAATTCAATAAGAAGCCTTAGCAATCCTAAATATGTGTTCACATTACACAGGAGCACCCAGATGCATAAAGCAAATTCTATTTAAGCAAAATGATAATAATGCTATAATAGCTAGGGACTACAACATCCCACTGACAGAACTAGACAGATCCTTGAAATGGAAAATAAACAAAGAAACAATGGACTTAAACAGAACTCTAGAACAAATGGTCCTAACAAATATTTACAGAATATTCCACCGCAACCTACTGAATATATATAATTCTCATCAGCTCATGGGCCAGTCTGTAAGACTTATCACATCTTAGGTCATGAAACATGTCCCAAAAAATTGATTACTATTTTATTCTACTGTTGAATAAAGCTAGAAATTAATTCTATCAGAAACACTCATCTCTACACAAAGTCATGCTGTATGAGAGTTGGGTCAAGGAGGAGATAAAGATAGACATCAAAAGATTGATAATGGGAAAACAAGTTATCAAAGCATCTCTGATTGCTGTATGAGAGTTGGGTCAAGGAGGAGATAAAGATAGACATCAAAAGATTGATAATGGGAAAACAAGTTATCAAAGCATCTCCAAGAGGAAAACTCATAGCCTTAAATGTCTATATCTAAAAGACAGAAATAACATAAATCAATAATCTAAAGAATCATTTCAAAGAATTGGAAAAGGAAGAGCAAAGAGCAATCCAATTCCAACCCCAGCAAAAGAAAAGAAATCACTGAGATTAAGAAAGAACTAAATGAAATAAAAAAACAAAAGAATTATGCAGAAGATTAATGTAAGAAAAAGTTGGTTCTTTGAAAGGATACCAAAATTGGCAGGCCTCTTGCTAGATCAATTAGAAATAGGAAAGAAAAGACACTAATAAGCTCAATCAAAAACTAAAAAAGGAGAAATCACAACTAATATCACAGAAATACAAGACACCTTCTCTGAATACTATAATAATCTCTGTGATCATAGAATTGAGCTAGGCTCAATCAGGAAGAAATAGAATTCTTGAATGGACTAAAGTTAAGTTAGTCCATTGAAAATGAAGCAGCAATGAAAAAATATTCCAACAACACCAACACAACAACAACCAACAACAACATCCCAGACAAGACAGTTTCATACTTCAATTCTACCAAAACTAAAAACAAAACAAACAAACGAACAAACAAACAAACAAAAAAACTGGGATCTATGCTGCAGAAATTATTTCATAATATCAAGAAGAAATGAATCCTCCCTAACTCATTCTATGAAGCCAATATCACACTGATATCACCAAAGCCAGGAAAAGACACAACAAAAAAGGAAAAAGAAAACTACAGAGCATTATTACTCCATAAGCATGATTCCCCATATATGTTCCCAGTTCAAGGCATTGACTGAAATTGGACAAGAGTGGGAGAGGACATGGAATGAGCAACCAAGCTGCTATGCTTTGCAGTCCTGATTTGGAGTCCTGCCTTGTATGGTTTTCCAAGGCTTATGCTTTAAAAAGAGGATTGAAGATATCAGCATCATTGGAGGATTGAAGATATCAGCATCATTGCTGGGTCGGCTACCTTACTATATTAAGGATCTAATTTTTGGGATAGTTTGTTAAGCAGTAGTCGCTTACCACCCAGTATGCAGGATGACTTTTTCCCTGTTGTGGAGGTTGTAGAGGAAGCCTTTAATTTTCTTGTGATCAATTGAATGTCTGGGTCAGATATGGCTTCCATATTTCTATATAGGAAGGCTTTCTATAAATAGCTGCAACTTAGAAAGAATAAAAAGGCAAGAGAACTTTCTTTGAAGCTGTGTTCATATAGCAAGCACACTTTTTTATTTGGAATACTCATCTGGGTAGTTTTCGTGAGGAATTGACACTTAACTATAACATTCAAAAGATTAGAAATGAGTTGGTCACACTAATAAGAGAGAGGATGACTAGAGAAAAGGCATTCTAGGCAGAAATTTCAGCTTGAGCAAAGGCCTAGAGGCCTTTGTGCTTGGAATATGTGTGATCAATAAGCTGATGTCCATGTCCCTCTAAGTGCTTTGCTTCATTACTGCCTTTGAAACAACACCCAAGATGCCCACTATACCAGCTGCCAGCCTCCCCCTCGCTTCTTCTCCCTTTTCTTTAACCTACAAAAACACTTTCTGCTGATGAGCTGTAAGTCATTTTGCAGAGGAAATTAGGTGTGCAAATACTGAGATTAGACAAACATCCCTCATTAAAAGTCATAATCCACTGGCCCTCCAGGTTGACACCTTAATTCTGAACTCTTAACAGCCTGCGCACATTCAATGGCCCTGAACCACTCCACCTTCCTCATCTCTTCCCCATCTCCCTCCCCTCCTTGCTGGAGTCACCAGCAGAAAATGACACAGTCTTCCAGATGGGGTAATGCATTCTTCTCTTACTTGCACTGATAATGTTTTCTCAGGTTTATTACAGTCTCTTGAGAGTGGGACTAATTTGCATATTCCCTAACTCTTAATTAACGATGTCACCTTCCCAGTGCCTTGAAAACAGTTTGCATTTTTTCTCCCTCCCTGGGCAGACCTCCAACAGTTACTTCCCACATTTTCTGCTGCAGTCCTTTTTATTACTTTAATGACAAATAATTGGACAGATTCTGAGTAATGAGGGTGAGAGCCAAAGGACTGTTGCAAGGGAGACGGCAGTGTGTTACAAGACACTTTTAGTGGTCTCTAAATCAGACAGACAAGTAGAGTAATGATCATCTTGCGGTAATGAGACACAATTAAGAATCACCACGGCAAATGACAGAGCAGTTCATTGAACAGTAACCTCCTGCTTCACGTTCTCTCTCCTTTTTTTTTTTTCTCCAAAAGGAGATGGAAGCTTAATTATAGCATCATCATTTACAATGCTATCCTTAAGACTGTGCCACAACTTTCAATATAAATCACATGTTTTCAAGGGTTTTATTACTTAAATATAAAAAGCAGGTCAATTTGGAAATTTAGGATGTCAGATTTTGATCCAAGATGGTTGGAAAATATGGATTCCCAATGCTAGAAAAGATTTTACAGGGGTGATCTTGAATGTTAAATTTATTTTATTGGATCAAGTGGGGTTTCTCCTCCCCCCAGATTTCTAAGGGAAGACCCTTTTGTCTAGTGTTTCTCAAACTTTAGAATAAAAGTTGGGTAGAGCCCGTTGCTGCTCATCCAGGTACTACAATTTGACAGTCACTCACTTAGTCTTTACCATGAAAAGGGGTCAACAACAAAACTACAAACCACCAAACCACACATCTTAAAGGTTAGTGGCATTGCTTTTTAGTGAAAAGAGCAAATGCAATGCCTCACAGGAAACATAGGAAACAGTGTCCCTTTCAGAAAACCTGGTGACCTGGTATCTTTTGTAAGTGGTGGTCATTGTTTTCTGGTCAGTTATTTAAGAAGATAAATTACAAATCAAATGTCTTGATGCACACTGCAATTAAAAATGACATCTTCTTTATTTTACTTTGAAAGTCTCCAGCATCTCTTTCCTAGGGATATGAATGCCCTTGAACATATTTTCTTATTCTCTATTTAATTTCCCCTTCTCCAGTGCCACTTGTCCCTCTCAATATAGTGTTCGACATGACCAACATATTTGCAATAATAAAGGCACAGAAATGTTAATAGAATATAAGTGATTTGCCCTAAGTAATAGAGATTTTGTGGTAATAGTTGGGGCATCTTTCTGGGTATTTATTCCACTGACTTATAGTCCATTATTTTATAATATTTGCAGAAGGACAGATGCAATGCCATTGTATATAGCAATCACATACCAATGCCAGTGCAGTACCTGAGGAACACTATTGATGGGGTCAGTCACTGACCCCAAAATAAATAGTACTACAATTTTGTGGAAAATCTGTATATTTTACATATCATTGTGTGAGTAACTAATAATACCTCAGTCACATTCTCTGCATGTTCTTTTTATTGTATTTCTTCTTTTGATGTGTGCCCGCATATTCTCTGCATGTTCTTTTTCTTTTTCTTTTATTTTCTTTTATTTTTTTTGCGGTTTTCTGCCAGGGCTGGGCTTGAACCCACCACCTCTGGCATATGGGGCCAGCGCCCTACTCCTTGAGCCACAGGCAATGCCCTGCATGTTCTTTTTATTATTGTATTTCTTCTTTTGATGTGTGGCTGGGACAGATGTATCTGCTGCATTCACTGTATGCCTTCATATATTTCCAGTGTCTCCCATGAAGACAAAGGTAGCAGTGACCTTTTTTTGGTAAGCTTTTCACTGCTCGTCTCATAACTCTTCCTTTTGGTTCAGTACAAACCATTCCTCTTGTCATCTCATGGTGTCCTTGATTGCACTCGTGTCCATGAAGATTCATTACCACTGTATGTCTTTTGTGGGGACCATGCTCATTTTAGTTGTGCCTTCTAAAGTTTTCTTCTCAGAACTGTCCGGCCAAATATTTCAATAAGTATTTTCATCCTCTTGGGTTACCCCCCTCTTCCCATTTATTTCTTTGAATGAAGTTGTGACCAATGACTATTCCTTTCCTGAAAAATCACACACAAATTGTATGCTGCAATGTCAATGATGTTGTAGAAAATCATCAGGGGTCAGTGCCAACTTCCTCCGTAACAGGAGTACCTTCTCATGCACTTACCAAGTGAGTCAATACCTGCTTTAGTAGTTTTATAAAAGTGGATTGCATCAGGCTTGTTATCCATCACCTTCATATCTTCGTGCTGTGTGGAAAGTACTGTCACTACCTTTCCTGTTTTTGAAACATAACTTAATAATATCACATAGGGAAGGTGAGTCTTTCTATACTAGGGGAGAGTTTTTCGTTCATGCTGGCCTGAGTTCTAGAGGCAAATCCCTTTTATTACAAGAACAATACCAACCGTGGTTATATTCTTCTGAAGCAAGTCGAAAAGCCAGGGTGATGGCAGTAAACTTTCTGTCCATGGTAATATTTCTTCCAGACTGATCCAAATGACAGTTCTGAACCAACGTTTTTACAGTCTCAGGGCTACTATTGTAATTTCTCAGAAGGTTCCCTGATTTCTCTGCATATTTACTGTTTTACACTGTAAAACAGTAGTTTGTAGAAGAATCATACAAAAGATTTATTGTAATTCCATAATTCCCAGGTTTAGTTGATATGTAAAGTTTGAATGGACAATAGCCATGGAAAGACACCAATTCCCTGATCCTTTATGGGCTGTGAGTTCCATATCATGCCTGATGGTGCTGCCATCTGAGCTGTAGGCAGCTCTATTTTTATAAATTAACATGGCCTTCTTACCTTGGGCCTCACCATTTTTCATTTTTTCCTCTTATCATCTTCTTCCTCATCGGTCTCTTCTTCAAAGTGAATAATTTCACATTCTACCTGTACAAATTCTTGTTCACTGTCTGAACCGGTGAAAATGTCCTCATCATGTCCTGTAAGATTTGACACTATCAGTTCTTCCTCTCATCTACTGACAAAGTCTGTTGCCTCTTCACCAAATTTGTATCTGTGTCATGAGGAAAAAAGTAAGCCATTGCTTGACATAAATGGATTTACAGCATCATCAGATATTCCATTTTTTTAGCCATACCTACCTTGATCTTCACCAAACACAAATACACTGCTTACTAACTTCACTAGGAAAAACACTTAGAAAAAAATAGAATGCTGGCTTTTCCTAGAAAAGAGACCACAACTCATCACTACCAATAAGAAAAGTGTCAAGAACTGCTGACCTGAGAGTGCTGACGTGTGGAAGTATGAATGGGAGAGTAAGGGTCTGGTAACAAAAGTCATAAATGGCAAAACTCCCTGACTTAAAAAATACACAACAAAAGATCCTGACTACATTTATGCCATTATGGGATTCAATGTGTTGAATTTTAATCTCTTTGTAATTGTTTCAGAGTAATGATGTTTGTAATGAAGACCAATTAAGGAAAGTGGAGACCAGTTTATCCTTTGTGTTCCAGATTCTTTGGAAGCATGCAGGTTCATAAATAAATAATAACAAAGTCATCACCATCTTCTTGTCTTAGAAACTACATTTCAATTAGCCAGATTCATTATGTCACATACATATTTAATAAATAATATACAATAAATTTGGAAAGTGAAAACATTTTTTAGTGACTTCGTGAATGTGTCTGTGGAAGCACACTGGTCAATGAAGGAAAGTAAGATTTTTTTTAAATGAATTTACTGAACCAACCAATTTTTCTAGCATTGTGAAAATTCAGCTCAAAGACAAGTTAGTGAGCTGAAGAATTTGAATAATACAAACAAAGTTGCACTGATTAACAGTATTTATGAATTCAGATGCCTAAGTTTAAACAACTGTAGAACTCCACAGCTATGTCATATGTAGGAACATAAAAAACCTAACAATAATCTCTGGGATTATACTAGTCGGGGTAGATGGAATTTATGCTGTGGCAACAGAATGTCAGAGTGTCACAGACGTTTATTTGCTGTTTATAAAACCTATTGTGGTCCGAGTGACTCTTCAGGGTGAAGTTCTTCCATTGAGGAGCTCAGTTATCTAGGCTTCTTGCATCTTTTGGTTCCACCAGCTCATCTGAGCCCTTCTCAGGTACCTTTCAGGATAGGAAGTCTAGAGGCTATGCATCAGCATCCAAGCTTCAGCCTAATCAAGTCAGATATCACTTCTGCTAACAGCCTATTTCTTGGCCTAAAACTTGTCCAATGCCAAGGCAGCAAGGAAAAGGAATCTTTCCATGTTTTCAGAGGGAGAGACAGATAAGTGTAAACACTAGAAATCTCTACCACAGTGATTCATACAAAACTTCCCTTTATCAATAGTTTTTGCAAAAATTACATTTACTACCTAGAATCCATCTTTGCTTTCTAATTACAGAGTATAAAATTTTTATTTGTTATATCTCGTTAATTATCTCCAGTCCATACTTTTATCATTGAAACACAAACTGAGGATTTAAGGATGCTGAACAGTTAATATAACTACAACAATGGATGTGGAAAAATATCATTATTTTCAGGAAATAGGCTCAGACATTTAGAAGCCTCCATAAGTTTTTCAAGTTATGTACAAGGTTAGACAATTAACTTCACAAACTCATCCTATGCACCGGCAGTGCCTAGTCTACCCTTTAAAGCACGTTTTCTAAGATGAGTTCATGAAGGTGATTGTATGACTTTGTATAATGACAGCTCTGATGGCCATTCCAGAAAGAGAGTTCCAAAATTGCTTCGAAGGGTGGACTAAGTGCTGGTGTTGGTGCACAGCTTCCCAAAGGGAGTACTTTGAAGGTGACTGTAGTGACATTCCACAATGAGGGATGTGGCACTTCTTCTAGGATGAGTTCCCAAACTTAATTGTCTGACCTCGTAAGTGCTGAAGATAAGACCGAAACCCTACATCTTCTGACTAAGTCTTATGCTCATCCTACTATACTGTATTACTGTCTTCATTGGAGTTCTTTGTGCTTATTTCTGTAAAATAAGTAACTTAAAATTACTCATGTGCTCATATGCACAGAAGGTTCTGTATCTGGCTTATCTTAGAGCTTCAGTTCAGAGCATTTATGAGGTCTGGGGTTTTGTCATAAGGTTACTGCAGAAATCATTTGTCTATAATTTCCTTAAATGTCTAAAATACACTCTGATTTTATCCATTTTATTTGATCTTTAAATATACTTTTAAATTTTCAAATTATTGGTCATTAAATTAATTTTATTAAACATCTATAATTACAGGGTCTTGACTAATGCTGTTCTCCTATGTGCCATTTGTACTTCTTTACTAATAAATTGAGATCCATCAATTTTTATAGTGTCATTTTATAGTTCCTCTTATGGTAGAACTTTAGTGCTTTTTACAGACACTAAACTCCTTGGAATTAGGTATTTGCTTTTTACCAAGGGAGAAAATGAGGTCCACTGAAAGCCATGTTATGACTTTTCAACTCCAGACCAGTTTTTCTCTTCATGGCTCTAGTGGTGGACACAGTAGTGTTCTGGATTGATCCTTTCCATATCAGAGTGAACTATGAATGCAAATGTAAGGTATATAAGTGTCTACCCACAAAACCCAGTGTATAAGAAATATAACTTTCTTTCTCCTGAAGTAACTCAAGCTAAATATCTTATAAGCTCCTGTTCCACAGAGTGGTAGAGACTTAATTTCCTTGTGTTTGGAGTACCTACTTGTAATAGATGTTGTCAATGTCCCACCTTTTCCTCATGCATATTCAAACCTCTGCTGCAGGGTGTGCTTCAACGGAGTCACACAAGGTAGGTTCTGTCTTGGGATTTATGCAGTTTTTTATAATTTATGGAAGAAATGATTTTTGATGGTATGAGCAACCTCATCTATGATAGTGACTTCCCTGCCTTTGGAAGTTTTAAATTAGAATATGTCAGCAATGTGGCTCATCAATAATTTTCCACTATTATTCATTTGCAAGAGCACTATTCTCACTGTGGGATCTTGCCTAGCTGAAGACAGCCTTTTCAGTTTAAAAAGTCCTGCCTGTTCTGTGAACCTACCCGATGGATAGAGTTTTTGGCATTTGATAACCTTGATGGTAGCCCTTTTTAAGTTTCATCACATTCCTCATCCAAGTCCCCATTCTACTTTTCTCTGAGCCTTGGATTGGCCTAGCTGTCCACTACAGTTAAGCTTATAGAACTAGGTTTATAGATGAGAGCGAGAGGGAGATCCTTACCTTAACATCAAAGACAGAAAGTAAAGTCTGAAGTGTCATGTTTTTTATAAATGAAGTATAAGAGTGTACCAATTGCTTTAAAAAGAAGGAGGGTGCATCTTATTTCTGTAAAATGAAAAACTGAATGAAAACTCCACCATTGTCTTCAAATATTGGGGTATATCAATATTTACTAAGAGAAATTCAATAACATGTTGAATTAAACTTCTGATTCAAAATGGCAGCCTGAAACGTGTACATAAGATGAAAGACAGCCATTTAATATCTGTGTAGCTATCAAAGCTGGAATAAAGTAGGGTTTTCTCTTGATCCCTGCCACTGAGCTAGCTGCCCTAACTTTTACCAAACATATTTTCAGTTTGCTTAATGAAAGTGTTATCAGAAGGTAAAACAAAATCAAGCAAAACAACAACATGATGATAAAACAGCAATAACAACAAAGCCCAGAAGACAATAAGGGAGGGATAGGAAAAGTGAACAATCCCAAATTAAGAAATTCAAATTATCCTGCGTTTTCATTTCCCACCTTTCTCCATCTCACCTGCCAGGGCTTACATTTCTCAGGACTTTTGCTGCTGACTCTACCTTCCTTCTGCTCAGCAACTCTCCTCCTGTGAACTCTAGGAACATCTCTGCTTTGTTCTATCTTTCAGGTCTTCCAACAGTCTCTGTCCTTGAGAAAGCTGTTAATAACATTTCATCTGCTGATGATTTGCTCCCTGTCTATACACTGTATAGAGAAATAGACAAGACCCACCTACCTAAAAAAGAACTTCTTTTTCAGCGTTTCATACTTGCAGGAATGGAAAAATATAAACTACCAGGCACTTAAGAAATCCTAAAGAAATGAAAACAAGTAGGTATGAAACAGAAAGTTTATAGGCAACATAGTAGAACTTGAAAAAAATGTCATTGAATATTTTCAGTCTGGACAGGATGGCATAAACCCCCTTATTCTTATACTAACACCAGACAAAGACAGTACAAAAAAGAGAAAACTACAGACCCACATTTTTTCTAAACTTAGATGCAGAAATCCTCAATGAAATATTAGCAAACTGAATCCAACAAGATACAAAAGGAATTATACACCATGACCAAATTAATTTATTCAATTGAGTATTGGATTTATTCAAATACCTTCTTCAATTGAAGGTATGCAACACTTGTTCAACATTCAAAAATTAGTCATTGTGATCCAGCATATCAATAAGCTATGTAAGAAAAGGCATGTAATTATATCCATTGAGGCAGAAAAAACATTTGGCAAAATCCCACACATGTTAATGATTTTAAAAAAATTCAGCCAGCTGGGCTTGGTGGCTCACACCTTAAGCCCAGTACTCTGGGAGCTTGAGGCAGGTGGATCCCTTGGGCTTAGGAATTTGAGAACAGTCTGCACAAAATAGAAAAAATTAGCTGAGTGTCATGGTGGGTGCCTGTAGCCCCAGCTACTTGGGAGGCTAAGGCAGGAACATCATTTGAGTTCAGGAGTTTGAGTTTGCTAAGAAGCTGATGCCCAGGTACTCTAGTCTGGGCAACAGAATGAGACTCTGTCTCAAAAAGAAAAAAAAGATCAGCAAGTTAGGAATAAAGGAGAATTACTTTATCTCAATAAAGGGCATCTACAAAAACCCTACAAGCAACTGGTGAATGACTGAACATTTTCCTCTAAGATCAAGAGCAAGGCAAGAATGTTCATCTCCACTAATCTTCTTCAAATAGTATTGGAAGTTCTAGCTATTGAAATGAGTCAGAAATTCAAGTAAGAGACATATAGACTGAACAGAAAGAGATAAAATTATCTCTATATGAAGATGATATGATTGTCTACATATAAAATCCCAAGGAATCTACAAAAAAATCCCCCCTAGAACTAATAAGTTCAGCAAGGTTACAACACACAAGATCAATACTAAAAAAATCAATGATGTGTCTAAATTCTAGCAATGAACATGTGGGAATCAAAATAAAAAACACAATACCATTAACAATAACTTCAAAGAAAATAAAATACACTTAACAAAACATACACAGGATCTGTATGGTGACAATTACAAAATATTGGTGAAAGAAATCCTATGGAAGAATACCTATGGAAATACATGCACTGTTCATGAATTGGAAAAGTAGCCATAGTAAAAATGTCAATTCTTCCTAAAGTGATCTATCAATTTAGCACAATCCCTATCAAAATCCCAACAGTAACTTATATGGACAGAGAAAAACTTATTCTAAAATAAATATGGAAAGACACACAAGCCCTCGAATAGCTAAAACAACCTTGACAGAGAAGAATAAAGTGAGAGGCCTCACTCTGATCCCACATTATAGCTTATCTCTAGCTACAGTGATGGAGACAACATTGCATTGACAGAGGGAGAGACCCGTAGATCCAGGGAACAGAACAGAGCACCCGGAACAGACTCACACAAACATGTCGAACTGATTTTGACAAAGGCCCCAAAGCAATCCATAAATGAAGAGTAGCCTTTTCAGTTAATAGCAGTAGAGCAAGTAGACATCTATGGGCAAAAATAAAAAATAAATAAAACCCTTGACTGAAACCTCACACCTTAAAAGTAAACTAAAAATGGATCATGGATTTAAATGTAAAATGTAAACCCATACAACTTTTAGAAAATTAAAACCTAGGAAAAAATCTTCAGGATCTAAGGATAGGCAAAGATCTCTTATACTTTATGCCAAAAGCATGAGTTAAAAAGGGATAAAGAAAAAAATGATAAATTGAACCTTATCAGTATTTAAACTTTTGCTCTCCAAAAGGCCATATGAAGAGGCTGAAAGGCAAGCAATAGATGGGGAGAAAATATTTACAAAGTACATGTCCAATAAAAGTCTAATATCTAGAAAATATATGGAACTCTCAAACTCAGCTGACAAAACAGAAAGTACAATTAGAAAAAAGGGTGAAAAAAAACCTGTAGAGACATTTCACCAAAGAGGATATACAAATGGCAAATAAGCCCAGGAAAAGATTTCAACATCTTTAGCTATCAAGGAAATGCAAGTGAAAAGTACATGTGAGATGTCACTACACATCTATCAGGACAGCAAAAATAAGAAAATAGTGAAAACACAGAATTCTGATGAAGATGTAAAGAAACCAGATCACTCATACATTACTTGTGGAAATTGACAATGGCACAGACACTTTGGAAAAGAATTCTGCAGATTCTTACACAACAAAACATGCAACTACCATATGACCCAGCGCTTACACTCTCAGATGTTTATTCCAGAGAAAGGAATACTTATGTTCACAAATATCTGTAGGTGAATGTTCATAGCAGTTTTACTCATAATAGCAAAAAAATGGAAATGGTCCCTATGTCCTTCAGCTGGTAAATGGTTAAATAAACTGTGTTAAGGAGGCGGAGCAAGATGGCAGCCGAGTAACAGCTTCCTTGCATCTGGGCACCGTGAGTCTGGGGAGATAGGATTCCAGGCATCTCTGGCTGATGGGAACTGCCTATCATCACTCCTATGAGGATACAGGGAGTCAGCGAGAGACTTCTGGACCCCAAGAGGAGGACTAAAACAGTGGAAAACCTGCAAGTGGTCGCATGTGTTCAATCCGTCTAAACCCGCCCACAACTTCCACAGGCACAAGAACTTAAAAAGCAAGAGGAAGTGAAAGGAAAATTAGGGCAAGGAAACAGATAAAAGAAATCACTCATGAGGAAGAATCAGCAGAAAACTCCAGGCAACATGAAGAACCAGTCCAGAACAACCCCGCCAAGGGACCATGAGGTAGCTACTGCAGAGGATTCAACCTATACAGAAATGTTAGGAATGACAGACAGGGAATTTAGAATACACATGTTGAAAACAATGAAAGAAATGATGGAAACAATGAAGGAAACTGCTAATAAAGTGGAAAATAACCAAAAGGAAATCCAAAAAGAGAATCAAATCAGAGATGAACGATATGAAGAATATAGAAAGGATATAGCAGAGCTGAAGGAAATGAAACAGTCAATCAGGGAACTTAAAGATGCAATGGAAAGTATCAGCAACAGGTTAGACCATGCAGAAGAAAGAATTTCAGAGGTAGAAGACAAAGTTTTTGAGATAACTCAGATAGTAAAAGAGGCAGAAAAGAAGAGAGAGAAAGCAGAACGTTCACTGTCAGAATTATGGGACTTTATGAAGCGTTCCAACATACGAGTTATAGGAATTCCAGAAGGGGAAGAAGAATGCCCCAGAGGAATGGAAGCCATACTAGAGAATATTATAAAAGAAAATTTCCCAAACATCACCAAAGATTCTGACACACTGCTTTCAGAGGGATATCGGACCCCAGGTCGCCTCAACTCTAACCGAGCTTCTCCAAGACACATTGTGATGAACCTGTCCAAAGTCAAGACAAAAGAAAAGATTCTGCAAGCTGCCAGGAGTAAGCGCCAGTTGACCTACAGGGGCAAATCCATCAGAGTGACCGCAGACTTCTCTAATGAAACTTTCCAAGCAAGAAGACAATGGTCATCTACCTTTAATCTACTTAAACAGAACAATTTTCAGCCCAGAATTATGTACCCTGCTAAACTAAGCTTCAAAATTGATGGAGAAATCAAATCATTTACAGATATACAAACATTGAGGAAATTTGCCACAACAAGACCAGCTCTACAGGAAATACTTCAACCTATTCTGCACACTGACCACCACAATGGATCAGCAGCAAAGTAAGAATTCAGAAATCAAAGGACAGAACCTGACCTCCACACTGATGCAAAAGATAAAACTAAGCAATGGACTCTCACCAAATAAGATGAATAGAATACTACCACACTTATCAATTATCTCAATAAATGTTAATGGCTTGAATTCCCCACTGAAGAGACATAGATTGGCTGACTGGATTAAAAAACACAAGCCATCCATTTGCTGTCTGCAAGAAACACACCTGGCTTTAAAAGACAAATTAAAGCTCCGAGTCAAGGGTTGGAAGACAATTTTTCAGGCAAATGGAATTCAGAAGAAAAGAGGAGTTGCAATCTTATTTTCAGATACATGTGGATTTAAAGTAACTAAAGTCAAAAAAGACAAAGATGGTCACTTTATATTGGTCAAGGGAAAACTACAACAAGAAGACATTTCAATTCTAAATATCTATGCACCCAATTTAAATGCTCCCAGATTCTTGAAGCAGACCTTACTCAGTCTGAGCAATATGATATCTGAAAATACCATCATAACAGGGGACTTTAACACACCTCTTACAGAGCTGGACAGATCCTCTAAACAGAAATTAAACAAAGATATAAGAGATTTAAATGAGACCTTAGACCAACTATGCTTGATAGATGCATATAGAACACTCCACCCCAAAGACAAAGAATATACATTCTTCTCATCACCCCATGGAACATTCTCCAAAATTGATCATATCCTGGGACACAAAACAAATATCAACAGAATCAAAAGAATTGAAATTTTACCTTGTATCTTCTCAGACCAGAAGGCACTAAAGGTGGAACTCAACTCTAACAAAAATGCTCGACCCCACCCAAAGGCATGGAAATTAAACAATCTTCTGTTGAATAACAGATGGGTGCAGGAAGAAATAAAACAGGAAATCATTAACTTCCTTGAGCATAACAACAATGAAGACACAAGCTACCAAAACCTGTGGGATACTGCAAAAGCAGTTTTGAGAGGAAAATTCATCGCTTTAGATGCCTACATTCGAAAAACAGAAAGAGAGCACATCAACAATCTCACAAGAGATCTTACGGAATTGGAAAAAGAAGAACAATCTAAGCCTAAACTCAGTAGAAGAAGAGAAATATCCAAAATCAAATCAGAGATCAATGAAATTGAAAACAAAAGAATCATTCAGAAAATTAATGAAACAAGGAGTTGGTTTTTTGAAAAAATAAATAAAATAGATAAACCATTGGCCAGACTAACGAGAAATAGAAAAGTAAAATCTCTAGTAACGTCAATCAGAAACGATAAAGGGGAAATAACAACTGATCCCACAGAGATACAAGAGATCATCTCTGAATACTACCAGAAACTCTATGCCCAGAAATTTGACAATGTGAAGGAAATGGATCAATATTTGGAATCACACCCTCTCCCTAGACTTAGCCAGGAAGAAATAGACCTCCTGAACAGACCAATTTCAAGCACTGAGATCAAAGAAACAATAAAAAAGCTTCCAACTAAAAAATGCCCTGGTCCAGATGGCTTCACTCCAGAATTCTATCAAACCTTCAAGGAAGAGCTTATTCCTGTACTGCAGAAATTATTCCAAAAAACTGAGGAAGAAGGAATCTTCCCCAACACATTCTATGAAGCAAACATCACCCTGATACCAAAACCAGGAAAAGACCCAAACAAAAAGGAGAATTTCAGACCAATCTCACTCATGAATATAGACGGAAAAATTCTCAACAAAATCCTAGCCAATAGATTACAGCTTATCATCAAAAAAGTCATTCATCATGATCAAGTAGGCTTCATTCCAGGGATGCAAGGCTGGTTTAACATACGCAAGTCCATAAACGTTATCCACCATATTAACAGAGGCAAAAATAAAGATCACATGATCCTCTCAATAGATGCAGAAAAAGCATTTGATAAAATCCAGCATCCTTTTCTAATTAGAACACTGAAGAGTATAGGCATAGGTGGCACATTTCTAAAACTGATTGAAACTATCTATGACAAACCCACAGCCAATATTTTCCTGAATGGAGTAAAACTGAAAGCTTTTCCTCTTAGAACTGGAACCAGACAAGGTTGTCCTCTGTCACCTTTACTGTTCAACGTAGTGCTGGAAGTTCTAGCCAATACAATTAGGTAAGACAAGGAAATAAAGGGAATCCAAATGGGAGCAGAGGAGGTCAAACTCTCCCTCTTTGCTGACGACATGATCTTACACTTAGAGAACCCCAAAGACTCAACCACAAGACTCCTAGAAGTCATCAAAAAATACAGTAATGTTTCAGGATATAAAATTAATGTCCACAAGTCAGTAGCCTTTGCATATACCAATAACAGTCAAGATGAGAAGCTAATTAAGGACACAACTCCCTTCACCATAGTCTCAAAGAAAATGAAATACCTAGGAATATACCTAACGAAGGAGGTGAAGGACCTCTATAAAGAAAACTATGAACTCCTCAGAAAGGAAATAGCAGAGGATATTAACAAATGGAAGAACATACCATGCTCATGGATTGGAAGAAATGTCCATACTTCCCAAAGCAATCTACCTATTCAATGCCATTCCTATCAAAGTACTTACATCGTACTTTCAAGATTTGGAAAAAATGATTCTGCATTTTGTATGGAACTGGAAAAAACCCCGTATAGCTAAGGCAGTTCTTAGTAACAAAAATAAAGCTGGGGGCATCAGCATACCAGATTTTAGTCTGTACTACAAAGCCATAGTGCTCAAGACAGCATGGTACTGGCACAAAAACAGAGACATAGACACTTGGAATCGAATTGAACACCAAGAAATGAAACTAACATCTTACAACCACCTAATCTTCGATAAACCAAATAACAACTTACCTTGGGGGAAAGACTCCCTATTCAATAAATGGTGTTGGGAGAACTGGATGTCTACTTGTAAAAGACTGAAACTGGACCCACACCTTTCCCCACTCACAAAAATTGACTCAAGATGGATAAAGGACTTAAATTTAAGGCATGAAACAATAAAAATCCTCAAAGAAAGCATAGGAAAAACACTGGAAGATATTGGCCTGGGGGAAGACTTCATGAAGAAGACTGCCATGGCAATTGCAACAACAACAAAAATAAACAAATGGGACTTGATTAAACTGAAAAGCTTCTGTACAGCTAAGGAGACAATAACCAAAGCAAAGAGACAACCCACACAATGGGAAAGGATATTTGCATATTTTCAATCAGACAAAAGCTTGATAACTAGGATCTATAGAGAACTCAAATTAATCCACATGAAAAAAGCCAACAATCCCTTATATCAATGGGCAAGAGACATGAATAGAACTTTCTCTAAAGACGACAGACGAATGGCTAACAAACACATGAAAAAATGTTCATCATCTCTATATGTTAGAGAAATGCAAATCAAAACATCCCTGAGATATCATCTAACCCCAGTGAGAATGGCCCACATCACAAAATCTCAAAACTGCAGATGCTGGCGTGGATGTGGAGAGAAGGGAACACTTTTACACTGCTGGTGGGACTGCAAACTAGTACAACCTTTCTGGAAGGAAGTATGGAGAAACCTCAAAGCACTCAAGCTAGACCTCCCATTTGATCCTGCAATCCCATTACTGGGCATCTACCCAGAAGGAAAGAAATCCTTTTATCATAAGGACACTTGTACTAGACTGTTTTTTGCAGCTCAATTTACAATCGCCAAAATGTGGAAAGAGCCTAAATGCCCACCAACCCAGGAATGGATTAACAAGCCGTGGTATATGTATACCATGGAATACTATTCAGCCATTAAAAAAAATGGAGACTTTACATCCTTTGTATTAACCTGGATGGAAGTGGAAGACATTATTGTTTGTAAAGCATCACAAGAATGGAGAAGCATGAATCCTATGTACTCAATCTTGATATGAGGACAATTAATGACAATTAACGTTATGGGGGGGGAAGCAGAAAGAGGGATGGAGGGAGGTGGGTGGGGCCTTAGTGTGTGTCACACTTTATGGGGGCAAGACATGATTGCAAGAGGGACTTTACCTAACAATTGTAATCAGTGTAACTGGCTTATTGTACCCTCAATGAATCCCCAACAATAAAAAAAAAATAAATAAAAAAGAAAAAAATAAACTGTGTTAAAGACATACTATGGAATACTACTCAATGATAAAAAGGAAAAAATATTAGTATATACCACAAACATATTAATATTTTTATTGATGTTTATTATTAATATGATATTGATTATATTAATATAATAAACATTTAGTTGTTATATTAATATAATATATAATTTAATATATAAACACATTTTATTTATTATATTGATATAATAAACGCAAATTTATTACTATTAAAAATACTTATAATGATTAATATAATAAACACATTCCCTAGGAAGTCACAGTAAGTAAAAAACAAAACAAATATAAAAAGATCACATGATTACATACTGTATGATTTCATTTACATGATATTAAAAATCACAAAATAACAGAATGGAGAACAGATTGTAGTTGTCAGATAGCGATGGAGGGCCTGGGAGGAAAGTGAGAAGTAAAAAGGCAACATGATCCTTATGATGCTATAACTATTTAGTATCTTGCCTGTAGTGGTCGATACACAAACCTATACATGTGATAAATTGTGTAGAACTAAAGACAGGTAGACAGACAGACAGACACACACACACCACACCATGAATTCACATAAAACTGGGGAAATCTGAATAAGTTTAATGGATTTTCAATGTCTTTGTTGTGGTAGTAAACTATAGTTTTGCAAATGTTTGGAGGGGGGAACTGGATAAAGTCTTCTTTGTATCTGTTTGTATTATTTCTTATAATTACATATTTATACAAATTACTTGTGTACGTTGCAATAGAAAAAGAGTTCTTGAGAAAGTGGAACTGGGATTCTCAGGAATACAAATTGTATGGCAGCCATCACATAAAAATGGATTGCTAAGAAATAAACAATCAGAGATGACGTCGATATTCTTGGAAGTTAAAAAAAGACTGCCATAAAAAATTTAGAGAAGATTTGGAAGATTCTAGGATATAGATTGCAAGGAAAAGAGAAAGAAAATAATAAGAGAAAAATAAAAGAGTTGAAGATCAGTCCAGACAAAGACAAAGCAGAGAGAAAATAGTAGAGAAAAGAATTAAAGAAATAGTAGGACAAATATCCTTATGCTTTGGAGAGCAAGGAATATTTACAAGAAAACAGTTCATGACAATTAAGCAGGATAAATTTAAAAACAAACAAAGTAAAAAACAAACACCCCCCCCATAAAGTCCACACTGACTCACATTCTGAGCAAAACAAAATTATTCCAACCATGTAAGAGCTTGAGAAGTGTACTCCTATACACACTTTCTGAGGAAGTTACTGCAGTATATACTCCAGCACCTAACAGAGGGAACTTGTTGAAATTAAGAATCCAATAAAACGTGATCTTAAGTGAGAGCTAAGCAGCAGGCTTACAAAACAGCTAGTACAAATTTGAACATGGGGCTAGTTGGATCCAAGTAAAATGTCTTCAAAGGAGGGGGATTTATATTAGATAAAAGAGAATCAAAAAATCCAGCAAAACACTAGGCCCACGAAGAAGAAATGTAACTCTTTAAACTATGGAAAAGAAAGCCTCTAAGAAATACTTGGAAAAAAACCCATACAAGTCATGGCCCCAATACAAAACAAACCAAAATAGGAAAAGATTTTAATTGCATGTACAGGGAAAGAAAGGAGAAATTCCACCAGTGATTTTGATTTTAACTAGAGAGAGTGATTTTGATACTGTGCACGTTGTGATTTAAATGGCAGAAGAGAGTAGGAATGGCATAGGAAATGCAGATAAAGAAACGTGACTTGGGTGGCGCCTGTGGCTCAAGGAGTAGGGCGCCGGTCCCATATGCCAGAGGTGGCAGGTTCAAACCTAGCCCCGGCCAAAAACCACAAAAAGAAAAAAAAAAAAAGAAAGAAAAAGAAACGTGACTCTAGCATACTAAGACTCCACAATGAGCAATATTTCAATAGTTATAATCCTGCTAAGATATTTAATACTTGTAAACTTACCATCAAACTATAGTCAAAACAAGAGCTATAATTAAATGTTTAAAATAGATTGAGAGGCTAATACAAAAGATATAACATCTCCATCTTTTTTAGTGACCAAATAGTATTACATGGTATACATCTATCACAGATTATTAATCCATTCCTGGGTTGGTGGGCATTTAGGTTGTTTCCAAATTTTGGTGATTGGAAATTGAGCTGTGATAAATAGTCTTAGTAAAGTATCACAAGAATGGAGAACCCAGAATCGAATGTACTCAATTCTAATATAAAGCCAGTAGACAATCTAATATATACCCTCATAAGAGAAAAACTCAAATCAATTCAAGGTGAGGGACAGGGGAAGGAGGAGTGGGGAGAAGGGAGGAGGGGAGCATGGGGTTATATGACACACCTCTTGGGGGCAGGACACAATTATAAGAAGGACTTTACCTAACAAATGCAATCAGTGAAACCTAATTCTTCGTACCTTCAATGAACCCCAAACAATAAATAAAAAAAGAATTTATACTACTAAAAATAAATAAATAAAATAGGTTGGGAGGTGGCAGGGAGATGGAAGAATAGATGTGTTTAATATTCTTAGTTTACAAATTGGGGATTCAGTCTATATTTTCAAAAATATGTGGAACACAAAACGAGGCTATAAAACTAGCGATAGAACCATCAAAGACTGAAAGAAAGGGCAGAAGGGGTGGGATGCTAGTAAAGTGCATCCTTTTTGACCACAGCAGGACATAAAATTGAGGACAGGTAAAGCTGGCCCAAGAATCAGCCCTAAAGACCTATCAGCCAGATTCATGGCTAATGCGCAAAAGAACTAGGCAAAGAAAGAGTTAAATTTGATTCCCCTTGGAGAGTAGAAAGTGGTGAGGTGACAGACTCTCAAAGTATTTTATAAGCCAGTTTATGCTATTTGATTTTCTACTAAATGCATACATTCTATTGATCAAGAAAAAAAAATGTATACGAGATTCACTTGCTGTAGCCCCATGGGAGGCCCTGGCCCCGCGTCCTTCTGCAAGGGGATGTAAAGTAATACAAGGGAGTACATACGTTGGCAACATCTGCCATTGCTGTGAAATGTTGAGAAGGGAACAATAAAAGTCGTGAATGAGAATGGCAACCCAAACACCACGTGTGGGAACATCTGTGTTAATTCTGACAAATTCTGCTTGACTTCATCCATCACTGCAAAACATCCAACTCCCAGGGAAGAAAAGCTCCTTGCCTTTGAGGTATTAATTCATTATTATCAATATGGGTCCACACACGGATTGAGTGTATGAGGGAGATTAGATATCTCTGGGGTAGCTGGAGCGATTGCTCCCACAGTCCTAAGGCACTTGATATTTATAATGGCTAGCTAGCTTTTCTATGTGTGCACTATGATCAACTCTCTGCGAGAGACCAGGAAAATAAATTTCTACTCTGACACACATACACATTGAAATAGAACATGTTGGTGAGTTTTTGTTCATCCTTGTCAATACATCTCTCTAGTTACATTTGCAGGTTCCCTCTGCTATTATGCCCATCCACTCTTTCTCTTCTTTGTGAGAGAGTACAGCCTGTCTGATCTTGTGGCAGCCTCTTTGATGCCCTGTTCACTGAGTTGGGGTCCTCAGAGCTGGTGGCTGGCATGTGGGGAGCAGAGCACAGTCTGGGTTCTGGGCTGGCTGGCTCCGTGGTTTAAAGCAACCTGGAGCAGCACGGTAGGTGGAGCTCAGGTGCCACTTCACACCTGGCTGTGGAGGGACTGTGGCTGCTTTTAAACAGACCCTCGCCATGCAGAGAACTGGCTTCTGAGCAGGAGCTCACAGGAATGTGAATAACTATGACGAGAGAGCCATTCGTGGTGGGAGGCTTTAGGCCCCTCCTGTCAGTAGGAGACAGGCAAAGGCTTCTTTGAAAACTGCTCTTAGGAAGATTTGGGGTCACTTGGGGAAAACTGCACAAGTGAAAAAGGATTTCTGATGGGGTTTCCCGCACCCTTCTTTCTCTCAGGAACATAAGTGTGCACCGTGTTTGATTAATCTGCCAAATTATGGATTGGCAAGCCTGTGCTTTTAGGAGGTCCTTTTGTTTTAAGCACATGAGCACAGGAATCAAATTCTGGCTCCAGCATTCACAAACTGTGTAATCTTGCACAGGTGAGTAACTTCTCTATACACCCACCACCACATCTTTTAAATGGAGAGGATAATAATAATACCTGCCCTGGGGGACTATTGCCAGTACATAAGACAATCTGTGCGTTAGTAAATACTCAATGCTACTAAATAATAATGATTAATAGCAGTCATTATTTTTTTCCCACAAAATTTCCATTAGGCACAGAAGGTGCGAAGAGAATGCCTTGAGATTTGCAAATTGCAAATGGGTATCTGAAAGTGAGAGAATAGTGAGGAAATAGCTTCTAATCCAAGCCCCTGGAGTCACTTTCTGGACTTCCCTATACAGGACACCTTCTATAGTCATCTGTCTGCATTTGAGGGACATACAGTGAGACCAGAGCAGACAACGTTCTGTCATGGGCTTCCAAAATAAACTTGGGAGGCCAGCCTCCAAAGCTGGCACACTATTTTGATAGCCAGGACTTTTCATGTGAAAGAGCTGATTTTGTTGTGCAAAAAAAGAGAGGCTCTTAAGAATCTAAGCATAAGGCCCTGCAGGAGGCAAGTTTGTATGTAACAACAGATTGCAAGAGGAGACTGAGAGACTCAGACAAGGCACTCTGCACAAAGGGTGTCAAATGGGTCACTGCTGACAGTCAAAGGGAACATCTTGCCTCATTATGCTGAGATCACTCCGGCAGGACAGGACTGACCCTGGAAAATCAGGGCATATGACCAGCTAGGCAAGGCACATTGGGCTGGGAAAAGGGAACAAGAGCCAGGCTGGGGAGAGGAATCTAAAAAATATGCTTAGATTTTTAAGATCCCCCTTTTTTTTGCATCACAAAATCAGCTCTTGCACATGAAAAGTCTTGGCTATCAACCTGGGGCACTCCATGGTAAGCAGGATCAGCAGAAGGAGCCCAGCACCATCTCTTGCCAGCACCAGGGAGCTGCGGGGAACCATACTGGCATGGCATCCATCAACACCAGAGAAAACCCACTTGTCACCTGCCCGATGAGCCATGTGGCTCTCTGGGGAAAGCCTTCCCCCCAGATGCGCCAGCATGTTGCCTGCGCATCATCTAGCAGAAGTGACAGCCACTTGTCCCATAGACGTTGCTGAGCCGCATTCAACTCCCCCTCCATGGGCATTCTGTCAATGGCCCAGGATATTCAGAAGCCTCCAGGAGTAGAGAGACATATGGATGGGGGAGTCCTCAGCATCCGCACTTGGATGGAATTCCATCGTGTTGGAACCCACCTCCTGTTGTAACAGATTCTAGCTGAATTTCTTCAGCAACGGGCAACAGCAGCAGCTGGAGAGAGACGACAGTGGGAGGTGGGAAGATGCCAGCTTAAAGACAGGAAGGCCTGGAGATCTATCAGAAAAACGTAATAAGAGCTTTCCCAGCCTAAAAGAGCAACATAGCTTACCTTAAAAATGAGTTTATCTTGCAGAACTGAAGTAGGCAAAAGAAAATAGACACATGAAAATAATCATAGTGTGCTTTCATGTTGCAGATAGATTTTTGCTAGGTAATCTTTTGTGCCTGATAATTTCCCAGAGATATCCATAAAAGTCACATGTTGATGGCTTCACTCTAATATCAACATTGTGGGATCTTATTCAACCTTGAGGATATTTCTTACAGCTTTAGGCTGTTAATATTCATAATCACCCACTCTTGTAACTACCAGGAACCTTTTGGAAAACATTTGTTAGGGTGAATTATGTATTTATATGTAAAGTGCCAGCAAACATCCATATAGCCATAACTTTTGGGTGTTTTCAAACAAGATTATAGTAAGACAATGTATTTTATTCAGCAGATTTGTTTTAATCTAATTATGTAGGTGAATAAAAATTACTGCATGCTGGTGCATCTAATGTAAGTTATCTATTATTCACACCACATTTACTTTTAATATTCATGCAGATTCCCTTTGACATAACCTACTGTGTCACAGTTAATCCAATAAAGATAAAATATAGCTCAGCAAAACACCAGTCGATTCCAGCTTTCTGGTAATTATTAAAGACTATTTCACACTGGTTCCTTCAATCAATGTATTTCCCCTTGGATGGTGGCGCTCCTCTTTGAAGCTGTCAGTCCTCCCAATGGGTTCAGAGGAACACTCAGGCCCTTTTTCAGTCTCTGGGTCTCAGAGGTAGTTCAAAGAGCACAACAAGGCTTCACAGGTTTATCCTCAAAGCCTGACACTCTCTGTTTGATGTATGGTGACTTAAAAAGTCATCTCTGGCAAAGCATGTTTTTGCTACCAGTCTATCAAATCAGCCATTTATCAGCTTATCTGTATTCACCCAGTGCACCTGCTAACAGCTCAAAGGAGAACACACACTGTCTCCTGCTGGACTGACTATTGATTTGTTTCCCTTCTCCAATTTTATATTGTTTTGCTGCCCTGTGGATGTAGCAACTCCTTTATTGGATAAAATGAACATGGAACTCGTGAACCGATGGCTTTTGGTTGTTGTGTTCAAGAGCCCAGAAGGCAGCAGACCCTTCATAGATTGAGGACAGCTGGGATGACGGTGGATCCAAGATTTCCTGTCCCTGCTCACCTTGCTTTTCACTTTTATCCACATCACATACATTTCACTGCATGCATCTTGCAAGGAAACCGCAGGGAGAGAACTAGGAATTCCCAAACTCATCATAATTAGAAGCTGAAGCTGATAATGTCCAACAACTACCAATGCATGCCAATGGAACCTGGAATTAAAGATGGGGATGCACCTCACCTTTACCATCTCCATGCTCCAAGAAAAGTTTCCTTGTTTTTTGCAATCCCTGAGCATACAATATGAGCTGAGATGTTTTCCTTTCCACTTCTCTGTCATTGCCTGTTTTTAATTAAAATAAAATGAGACTGCCTCATTGCATCAAGAAAATGATTATCATTTATGAAGGCCTTCCTCATTAATTTAATTTCTGGTATGGTTGTATAATTTGACTAACATTATAGGTAACACCCCAACTATAGAAAAGACAATTTTGATGGGTTCTTATAGAAAAGGGCAAAGATAAGGTCAATATTCTTTCTATGCAACATTATGTATTTTAGGTAAAGCAGCTGCTATTTGGAGATAGCAATACTATTATTGCAGAGTAAGTTAAAAGATGAAGTGGATCTAAGAGAGATTGTTGTTTTTTTTTCTTACCTCTCTACTTCTACAACAAGTCTCTCTCTCTCTCTCTCCATACCTTGGTGAAATTCACCAAAATTCTACCCACATTACTCCTTTGTTCTCGCTCTGTAGACATTCCCTGATGGTCTGAATCAGTCATCGCCCCATTACCTACATAACAATAGTAATGTCAAATCTAAGACTCAAAATATCTTGTATTTAGAATGCATTTTAGAGCCCATACAAGAACTTCCACTTGTCACTGAGGTCTTGCTACTTGTCTTGCACCAGCAGCATTGACATCCGCTGGGAACTTGTTAGGAATGAACAATATCAGCTCCATCCCAGATGTGTTAACAGAAACCATATTTTAATGATATCCCAGGCAATTCCTTTGCACATTAATGTATGGATTTACTACATCACTGCTGCTTGTCCTTCACATACTTTATATATAACTACATGGTAAAACATGCAGTTGTCTGCAGCTCACACTCGCCAAAATTCTCATCTGGGCAGGCCTGCTATGAAAGCAAATGTGCCTGACTAAACTTCTTGGGTTCAAGCTCTTTAGCTTTTTCAGAAGTTGGGAATCAGAAGACTGTGGAACCCACATTTCCCTAATTTAAATTTGCATGACAAAGTGGACCCCAGATTTATCTTTGCTATAATAATAAAGGGAACAAACTTGGGAAGCTTATCTGTAATACATATGCCAGCCTTTTTCTCTGGCACCTTACAATTCAGACCTCAGGGGTAATATAAACATACCCATGGATTATTTTTATAATCTCAAAGGGTCATTTTTTCATCTTCTAAGAGTCAAATAGAATGAAAAAAGTTGTCTCTGTGTGAATACAGTCTCCATCATATAAGAAATAAAACCATGTTTTCATCTCTAGAAAACTGAAGAAAGGTCATATATCATGAAACTAGATGTGGGAGAAATAATAACTTACTGTTCCCTTAGAAGAGAAGAATAGAGAAATGACCCTTGCTGGATAAGAGTTCTTATGTTAATGACTCAAATTGAAAGCTAAAAAAAAAAAACGGGGAGTGTTAGGGATTTTTAGATACTGGTCCTGTGATCTGAGTGCCTCTGTTCTTTCCTTCTTATATATAGTATGGCTGTAAAATGGTCATTATATTGAATGTTTTTCCCATTCATTGTCCCTCCCAATTCTGAAATGCCTTGTATAGCCAAGAAAATGAAATTACCCAGTAGTACAGCATTTGAAAGTACTGAGGGGGAGGGGGAGGTATGAGAGGAGGAATGTTGAAGGAAAGTAACCAACCTCGCTCTACAAAGTGACGTGACCAACATGTCAAAAAAAGAAAGAAAGAAAGAAAAAGAACCCCAGTAACTTCATTATGGGAGAGGATGACCGAGCAAATGCATGGAGGACAACTGCCTATGGGGCAGAATGACCACAATTGGTAAATTTTAGGGTTTTGTATTTTTGTATTTTGAGACATAAACCTCTCAACTGTACTACACCTTCAGTAAAGACCGTGAATGAGTGAGTGAACGAGTCGGGGGTGAGAGTAAGTGAATGAATGGGTGAGGGAGTGTGTGTGTGCATGTTCTGAAAATTGTTGAAAGAAAGTGAATTCCCTGTTGAAATAAAACCATGTTTTATTAGGGTACATTAGGGTACATTCATGGGAGAAGAAGAGCCATAAATTTAACTGCACTGAGTAGGTGAAGTGTCCTGTGCTCTAGAGCCTCCATAGACATGAGGCTGCGGGGCCCTCAGGGCATTGCTAGCAGTCTCCTGGATAGTAACAGACTTAAGGAATGGGGTTTGAGCTAAACAAGAGAGGGAGAAACCAGAGAGCAGGGTGACGCCCGCTAATGTGTCTCCCCGCAACTGAAAAGGCAAACATGAAAGTGGCAGCTCAAAATAGTGTATCAATCATACGGCAGGGTATGAAATGATCTTGGAGTAGCTGAGTTGTCTTATGCTTACATGAAAAAATGGCAATTATGTCTCATATTCTCTCACATTCAGTGAGAAGAGATATTAACTATATTTTAGCTGTGTGTATTAAAATATTTTGTCAATTATTAAAATCATTGTTTTTAAAGAAAATAGAAAGTATTTAAATATGGATTATACTTTACATTATGATGCTTGTTACATACTTTAAAATACTCACACGTAGTATGATAGAAACACACATGCCAGCTTTACTACTAAGGGGCAGTCAGCTGTTATAAACAAGAACCTATACATGTGGGGTGATCACTTAAGATTATCTAATAAAGACCACACTTCAGAGGTAACCGTTAAAGGCATGTTGTTTGTTTGTTTGTTTTTTGTCCATATCTCTTATTCACAGTGGTAGTTTTGTTAATCAGCATAATGAATTTTAGAAATACATTTTTATTGGAGGAACTGTAACTTCTAGTTGGCATAATGGGTATTGGAAATGGGCTGTCATTGGTAAAATTAATGGTATTTAAGCTATGTGTGTTGGGTAAAATATTCAAGAGCACCTGAAAGGCCAGAGAGCTGGGACTTGAAATTTACATAACAGGTTGTATGAACTACTTAATGTCAGCTTGCTAATGGATGTTTGTTTACTAAGTACCTGGGCCACTTTGAGAAAGTTTGTTTGTTTAATGCACATCTGTGTATGTGGTAGCATTTTTATTCAGTCTGAGGGTATAGAGAAGTAACTGTTCTTCCCCTACCTTAAGCACATCAGCAGCTACTGTTTTCTTTTAAAACCAAATAACTAAATTGCTGATGGCCAAACTTGCTGAAGTTGTTTTTCAATAATTTGTTATAAACCTATTTATATGATTTTTTTTTCCATTTTTTAAAAAATCAGTGTTCTTTCACCGGTCTATTGATATCTGTGGAGGGAAAATAGTCAGACATTAAAGCTGGGGTCTATAAGTAGCATCCACTTTTGGCAATTCCCTGGGTGACAATAGCTATCATTTCCCAATTTGGTTTCCTGATGTACTTCTGCCTTCTTAGACCCATCCCATTAGTCTCCATCTGTGGGGATATGAAGATTAACCTTGCTCAGTGTTATGTTAGAGATTTGAATTGGAGATCAATTTCCTTTAGGGGAGAGACTATCAATCAATGTCAACTTTTTATTTATGCAACATCCACTGTATGCACAGTATTATTCTAAGTCCTTGGACAATTACCAAAATTACTTATCCTATAGACCATGATCACCCAGAACTGAAGATCTACAGGGGCACAGAAAAGTGGGTGTATTTAATTTCATTATCTGCAAATAATCTTCAGTGACAGCTATCTACAGATTCACTGCTGAGAGCTGTAATTTGTGGTGGATCACGTGTCGTTTAAACTTCTCTTTCTTTCTTTCTTTCTTTCTTTCTTTCTTTCTTTCTTTCTTTCTTTCTTTCTTTCTTTCTTTCTTTCTTTCTTTCTTTTTATTAAATCATAGCTATGTATATTAATGCAATTGTGGGGTACCATGCACTGGTCTTTCATTCCATTTTTTTAACCTCCTTTTCTCTCTCATTCATTCCATTTTTTCCTTTTCTTCATGTTTTCCTATTTCTTCCTTGCTTTAATTTTCCTCCTTCTCATCCTTCTTACCCTTTTCTTTCCTTTCTTCTTTTGCCTGTATCTGCTTATGTGAGCATTTCCCCAAGATAGTAAAGCTTTTAATCTATTGTTTTGTTTTCCTTCTCTTTACACCGTAACAGTTAAATGGCTTCATTTAAAATCAGATGATCAGGGGACCACAACTATGGAGCACATTGCAAGTACAAGTTGGATCTATCATGTGTAGAACACAAATGTCCTAATGCTATAATTTGGTAAATGAGGTGAAAGCTATGTTGATTAGTATGATGTAAGCACTCCAATTTGTACAAATAATCAACACAATGAAAATGGCATAAATGTATTTATGATCTATGTACGAAAGACTTAATGAAAAAATAAAATAAAATCAGATGATCTCCCCTCTCACAGAACACGACTGTTGGTTTTCAGTTCTTCCTGAAAGTTCTTCTAGCCAGGCTAAGAACAATGGGTCCTTCTGCATTCACTGAGCCTTGGTAGATTTTCTAACAGCCTAGATTCACCTGACTTCCCCCACTCATGGGAGCTCCTTGCCCTCATCTTGCTACTTTAGGATTCAGGCATTTTGGGATTTGAACCTTGGTTCTTACATTCTAATTGTATGACGTGGGGACATGGGACAAGGTGCCTGAGTCTCTCAACCCTAGTTTCTTCATCCCATAAACAAGATGCCATGATGTTTACTTCATAGTGTACAGAACATTCTCTATGATTTGGGTTATTGTCTTCACTTCTATTTTATTTTTAACCCAATTCTCAAGTTCTAGTCTTACTGGACCCCAGACCCTCTACTTCCCTGCACTGGGATGACCTGTCTGTTTCATCCAGCAGGTGTTAGACCCAGATATGTCTGCTGATTTTGGTATCCTGTCCCCATCAGAGCAGCTGAGCTCCCTCCGCTCCACCTCCCTCTTCAGCCCCCAGAGGGATGCAATGATTAGAGAAGCTCTAATCTTTGCCTTGCACACAGGGGGAGTCATTTTAATTAAGGAGATCAATATTTCTTCCTCCGTTTTCTCTCAGCACTTACCAATAACCATATATAATACCTGTCCTAAGACATATTTAGGCTCCAGTTAACACCTTCCTATTTGGGAAGATCCAGAAATCGTAGGCATCAAGGTGCTTAAGGTTTTAGGACCTGAAGTCAGAAAGTCTGGGCTTCTCATCCTGGCTTTGTCATTTTGTAACTGTGTGAATTTAGGGCATTTTTAATGGTTTTGAGCCTTAGTTTCAACGCCACTTATTTGTCTAAACAGGGTAGTTTCCTAGTGGAATAACAATGGACTGAGACATCAGAGACATGGGTTCAAAATTGCACTTTGGCACTTATGGAGTGAACAATTTTGATAAAAATCTTACTTTCCCTCTGCTCTGTTCCCTCAAATATAAAGTGGGGGTAATAATGTCCAGACAATTGTGGGAGAGACTCATGAGGGAAACTCTTTTTCATAGCACCTTGGAGGTGGTCAGCTCCAAGAATGAAGTTGAACATCTTCCTGGAGAGTGGCTGCCAAACAATCACTGAAGGCCAATCACTGACAGCCAACTTCCTAGCTTTTTGAGAGGTGCATGGGCATATAAATTGCCCCTGACACAGAGTGAAATCAACCACGGTGGCTGAGGGCAACAGGTGAGGTTTCCCCGTGAAACTGTCTCCCTGTTACTGAGGAAGGGAAATTCCTGGCATAGACCAAGGAGAGCTGGAGGAGGTGGGTGCCAATCTGAGTGTGCTCGATTTAGTTACTTTTTTTTTTTTTTTAAAGAAGGATATTCCTGTACTGATGTACTGTTAGGTATATAGTTGGAATTCTGGCTCTCCTAGGGAAAAGAACATAAAGGGTGCCTTGCCTTGGTGCAGCATCAAGCAATTGCCCCACCTGCAAAGAAGGACTGAGAAAATGACTTGTGGCTTAGAGTTAATTGTCATGTCTTTAACTGTCCATTGAGGTGGTTCCATTGTAACACAACCCCCAACAATATCCAAAGCCTTCTTCCCATGACAAGACTATGTCTATGGTTTTCTCTGTCTTTGTCTTTCTCTGAAGACCCATCTCTTGCTCTTGCTCTGTAAACCTATCTTTCTCTTTCTCAATAAACTCTGTTTCCTGCTTGCCTTGCTTTGGTGGATCTGGTCATTCTTTAGCCAAGAGAACTGAGAACACAGACAACCGCCTATACCCCGACAATGCACACTCATTGCCTGGGGCCTGGAAGAGGTAGCAGAGCCTGCCAATTTTCCATCTTCAAAGAAGATGATGTCTGCCAGTGTGTTCTGGAAAACCCCTGAACAGAGGAGGTAAGAAATCCAGGTCCAAGGTACACTGGAGATTCAGTGTCTTGTTACTCAACATGTCCTACAATGCAAATGTCACCATACTACTCTGAAGAAACAACATACTTGAAAAATAAGGACTAGATAGAAGGCTATGGTACAATTTTGGCCAAGATGCTGAGAAAGTCCAAAGAAAAACAAAACAAAACAACAGGAACAGATTGCCAAAGGGTGACATCTGTCCTTTTTCAGTGCTTCTACCACTAAGTCTGAGTTCTGTCCAAAATAAGATGCTCTAAGAGTAATAAATAAATAAGATCAGACATTTTTAAAGGGATTCAATAAGATAAAAATCTATGAATGCTTTTTACCTACAAAAGGCAAGTGTATTTCTAGCTTTAAGAAGGATGGAAGGATGCCCTCCCGTAAGGTGAGTCAGTGTTGGAATGAGTCAAAGAAGGAAAGAAGTTGGAATCTCTCCAATCTGCTTTTCATGGTACTTCTGGCTTTACTGGGTTTCTATCACTTTCCCTATATGGTTCTCATGCCATTTCTCAGGCCTTTCTCCTAGGACTTTCTTCTTCCTTTTTTCTTTTCCTAGGGCACCCAAACCAATAGACAAAAACAAAAGTCATTTGTCTTTAAATCACTCCTGTTCCTGTCTGCTATGCTATTTTCAAATTCCAACATCTTTTCTCAAGTTCTCTCAGAGAACCTCTGTGAGAGACATAACTCAGACATTTGTGTTCACTGTGATGCTGAGGGGTCCTGAGAGCCTACTTGCAGCTATAGCTGGTCCCAGAGGCAAGTTGCTTTCAATGTTAGTGTGGCTGCTGGACATGAATCTTTTGACTAGTCTGCTAATGGATTGGGAAGCTATGTGGGCAGGGAAGAGCTCTTGAAAGATGTTTCTGTTCAAGATGAACTTCTGATCAGTGCCAGCACAGGATGTCATTAGCATCTGTGATGGTTAAGTTTATGTGTCAACTCCATTGAGATAAGGGATGCCCAAATAGCTGGGAAAACAGTATTTGTGGGTATGACTGTGAGGGTGTTTCTGGACAAGATTAGCATTTGAATTAGTGAACTGTATAAAGAAGATCTACCCTCACCCCCATGGGCTAGCTTCCGGCAATCTGTTGGGGACCATGCACCTTTCCTCATGCCTCTTTTAAAGGCATGAGGAAAGGTGAATTCTCTCTCCCTCTCTCTTCTTTAGCTATGACATCCATCTTCTCCTGCCCTTGGACGTTAGAGCTCCAGATTCTTAGGCATCCTGGCTTGGACTAGGCATCACCCTGGTTCTCAGGCCTCCACCTTGGACTGAATTACAGTACTGACTTCTTAGTTCTCTAACATGCAGGTGGCAGAATATAGGACTTCTCAGTCTCCATAATTGGGGGACCCAATTTCTTATAATAAATCCCTTCTTTTACTACATCTATATAGTTTATTGGTTCTGTTTCTCTTGGACAATTCTAATACAACTTGACAGTGCTTTCAATCATTAAGAGAATATCCCTGTATGGAAACCTAGAACACGTGTGCCTCAGGAAGCACATTCCCTTCTGATCACGAATAAAGAGTGTGAAGAATAGATAGATACCTATGTGCAAGAAAAATGTACTCAAAAATTCTCCTCAAACTTTAACATTGCCAAACACAAAGACTATTTAAAGAACAATATTGGGAATTATTTTCTGTTAGGAATATATTCTGTCTCAATTTAGAATCTCAAAATGTTACAGCTGGATAATCAAGACTGGAGGTCTAAACTCAAAAATAAGTAGAAGGCAAACATACCACCTGTTGGGGAGAAGTGGCATCAGCAGAGGGCAGACATCTAAAGGGGCAGATGCAAATTCACTTCTGGTGAGCCTGTCTTGATGCTAAGTGTCATTGGTTTCTCCAGTTTATTAGGATATGTGAAATCCTTTTTTATATTTATAACTGATTAAATAAATACCCTGTGGGCTAAGTGGTTGCTGTGTTATAATTGCTAATCTAGTTAGTATTTTTTTTTTTTTTTAAGAAAACTGAACCTCAGCAATAAGAAGAGACAATAATACAGAAAGTTGTTGAGGTCCATTGTTCTACACAATGGTAAGGCCATTGATTAAGATCAAGTCCATGTCCGCTCAAACCCTAAAAATCTACTGATGGAACCTAGAATGGTAGATTAAATAATTAATCTCAGGTCCTCACTCTCTTTTAAATAGCACTGTTATGTGGGGTTATGCTTTCCCCATGGCCTTATGGTGGGTGAAGTATATTTGTTCTTGACCTTCAGGTATGCTTTGGCCAATGGAATGTTAGTGGACACAACTCAAGGAAAGGCTTGAAATGTGCTAGTATGATTGGTCTTGCTCGCTTCTGCCATCACTGTGAGGAGAACACGCCCCATATGGATGCTTGCACCAGAAGAATGTGATGCCTGAACCTAACTTGCAACCTGGAAGTAAAATCAAATGGAGTTTGGACAAAAGTAACTAAATCCCAGCCAGTCTACTGATGAACATGAAATAATACTTATTTTTATAAGCTGTTGGGATTTTTGCTCTTTTTTGTCATGTAATGAGAACTGATGAATAAATACACTAATGATCGTGCTCCTATCCAACCCAGTGGAAATTCACATCCTTTATAGAACTCCGATTACCACCTTCTCCACAGAAGACATAAAACAACACAGCACAGACTGGTGGCTTACACAACAGAAATTCATTTTCTCACAGGTCTAGAGGCTCAAAGTCTGAGATCAAGGTGTTGGCAGCATTAGTGTCTCCCGAGGCCTCTGCCCCTGGCTTGCAGATGGCTGCCTTCTCGCCTATGATCACACGGTCTTTCTGTGCGAGTACATCCCTCATGCCTCTCCATGTCCAAGTTTCCTTTTCTTACAAGGACACCTGTCAGATTGGAATAGGACCCAGCCCATGGGCCTCATTTCAACTTAATCACCTCTTTTGAGGCTTTATCTCCAAATACAGTCCTGAGGTACTAAAGTAAGTGCCTGTGTGGATTTTGAAAGGGACACAATTCAGCCCATAACATAGAGGTTGACATTTGGCTAGGGTTACCATTTTTTGCCCAGACACACTGAAAGTGCTAAAATGTCAAAACACATCTGATGCTGGGATAAACCTGTGTAAACCAGAGCTGGATAAATGGCTGTACCATCCTGCTGGCGCCGGTGCTGAGGGATGTATTCAGCCTCCTTCACAGGGGACAGAGGTCTGCTCCAACTGCTCTGGCTACCTTTGCAAAAGCTTGTCTGAGTTCACAGGCTGACTTGTGAAGGCCTCAGGTGACCAAGGTGAGAAAAGATTTAATTAACCTCCTGGACACCAACCACCCCACAGCCCCTGAACCAGCCTTGTCTGCTCTCTTACTTCTGCCTGTTGACTCTGACCCCTTAGTCAACTGTCCTGGAAAGTTTGTTATGCACATAGGCCTGGTACCTTGTGCAGCCTTTGTTCTTTTGCTGCAAAAACCTTTTAAGAGTCAGACTTAGAAGCACTTTGTATTTGTCACAAAGGTCTAGTAATGTTTGCAAGATCTATAGCTTCTACTAAATGTTTTCCCTAGAGAATGAGAAGAATGTTCCCCTCAGTCAGTCTGCTATTGAACACAATCTGATTTTAAAAAGTCACCATTGATGATTCTTTTTCCTGCTTTCTAACTTGTTCTAGCTGTCATACTTTGACACTTTCCCAAAATTCTGATCTCATTAAGTGGCACTCCCAGTTTGGAAGTTTAGTCCAGCCTTTTTTCTCTTGCAGTGAACCCACAAAACCACTCAGCCTTCTTTATGTAGGTAGCTGGGACATGGGTGAGAAAGATAATGGTTTATAGACCCTGGGAATGACTCAAGGGCATCACTAGATACTTCAGCAGATGGATGATTGCATAGCATTGGTGACAGTGGAATGAATAGTTGGCACACACACAAAGCTAGAACATTAGGGATACCCAAGACACTTTTATTAGTGCTCCAAGTGAGTCACAGGTATGACCCTCCCTTGTAGAGCACAGGAACACCTGTATGCATGGAAATGGCAGAAGCGTGGCTCATTTCTGAGGCCACCCCAAAAGATGATGCCCAGTGTGGCCTGGGATGGACCAGACCAAGAAGGATTATGGGCAGTCACCCCTAAAGTGACTGGAAATGACCTGAGGATCACTGGTGCTTCTTTGGTACTGCAGAATTTTCTTAGCCACACTAGGAACACAACACCATTTTTGTTAAATAACATTAAAATTAAATACATTACATGCATAACAATACAAGTATTATGGGTTGAATTGTGTTCTCCTGAAAATGATACATTAAAGTCCTAACCTCCAGTATCTCAAAATGTGACCTTACTTGGAAACAGGGTCTTTATAGTAGTAATCAAGTTAAAACTAGGTCATTAGAATGGGCCTTCATTCAAAATGACAGGTGTCCTTATTAAAAAGGGGGAATTTGGACACAGAGACACAGGAAAGAGATGTAAAGAAACTCAGGGAGAAAATGACCATGTGACTGCAGGTATTCATCTCCAAATCAAGAAACGCCAAGTGTTGCTGACAAACATCAGAAGCTAGGAAGAGGCAAGACAGGACTCTCCCCTAGAACTATCAGAGAGAACGTGGCCCTACCGACACCTTGATTTCAGCCTCTAGGACTGTGAGATCATAGGTATCTGCTGGGTTAGGCCAACTAGTTTTTGGTACTTTGTTATAGCAGCCCTTGGAAACCTCTACAAGTCAAGTTAATATAAATTAAGGTGACTTTCTCCAAAATGAATCTAAAGGAAAAAAATAAATAAAATTGGAAGAGGAAATTCTAAAATTGGGTAGCTCTTTTGAAAGATTCCTTTTACTGATAAATTTAAGTACACAGATGCTTAAAATAAAAAGCTAAAGAGCTTTTTGCTTAAAGATGTAATATTTTCCAGCAAGCAATGAACAGAACTTAACTTAGAGCTGTTTGTGGAAATGTGTTTTCCACTTAGAAATCATTAAAACATACATTGTTGCTCTTTATGCTAGTTTTATGATGCATGTCGGAATTCCAAATTAAATATTGTTTAGACTTTTATGCACCAAGAATTGTTTCTCAAGGAGGCCTGGGAATGGGCAGAAGAATATCTTTTTTCACAGTGAGGCAACGAATCCTTACTCAAAGGGCAAAATGTACGTTATAGTAGGGTTTTATTACAATATCAAAATATTTTGATAGGCAAAAGACTATGAATACAGAAAGACCTCTGTGTTCTATAAACCCTAATAGCAAACACATTTGGTAAAAAGTTAGATGCTGCCTTTCAAAACATATTCCTATTTTTTTTTTCATTCTTTGCTTCTGTGCCAGTCAACCTGGCAGTGCTAAATCCAAGGGACCTAGAAACCTTTTCATATTTTCCCTCCCGAGAACCACAGATGAAAGTACTCATGCTAAGTTTGCTGAGCTTTTTCATCAGCTCCTGAAGTTTCTACAAAAGCGTGTTGCTGACCAGGAAACTGGGTCAGGCAATTGTTCTGCAATAAAGATGATCTTTTGAAGTGTCTCAGCAGCAGCCTAACTTTAATAGGAGTCCCATGGATCATGCTCTTCACAAATTGAGCTTCAGGCCTTAGATATTATTTCTCCTTCTTTAATAACAATAAAAAAAAATCTTACCCTTTTTTTCCCCACCTGCCTCTGGGCTTTCTGATTGATGAACCTATTCACTTAAACAGAGAGTTTTTAAAAATGCTTTAAAAAATACAGCCACTTCTTGAAATATGTTTGCCAAGAAAAGCTACCTCAAGAAACCCTGTGAAGCTAGTATGTTTGAAATATCGGCACATTGCCATAGGATGCCCACCACTGACTTGGGCAGAATCTCTAAGAAGTGCTTTGACTGCAGTTATGAACAGGATTTAATCTTTTAGAGTCAGAGGTATTTTCCAGTCTTGGGATTTCCCACCTGCCTCCTATAGAGGCATTTTCTCCCTTAATTCCTGTGTCAGGGAAGAAATAAGTTGTGGTTTTATTTTGATTTAAACTGGCAACATTAGCATATTCACAGTGAAATATGCATAACTCATCAGATCAGATACCCTTAAACAGGGACATGAATTATGAATCAATGAAAGACGCTGTCACCAGCTATGTTACCTTGATATTAATTGCATAAGCATTCAGTGCTGGAAGTAGTTGGGGCACATGTTCTATTAAACCCTTCTTGTTCTTCAGGAATGAGATACAGATAGGGGAGAAAGAGGAGAGAGGTACAGTGATGGAGGGATGATAGTATTAATGAGGCTTTCTTTTGACATCCAGTGGAATTCAAATAACTCACTTGTTAGAGGCTTTGGATAATGCAGGTCTGCTCAGATCATGCAGGCTGAGCAGAGACATTGTTATTAGATTAACCTCATTGGTCTATAAAAAGGGTGAGCAAACAGTGGCTCCTGCCTCTTTGAATGGCTTGAGAGAAACATGGTTGTTACATTTTTAAATACAGCAGAATCTCTGCAAGTTGACTACCTCTGTAACAAACTGTTCTGCATACAGAGATGGACAACACAAAGAACTAGGCCTACTGTACTGATATGCACATGTGGTGCTTGTCCTGTCTATGGAAATAAGGTCAATTTCAAGAGATGGTCCATGCAGGGAGATGGTCAACCATGGAGGTTCTACTGTAGTTGAAAAAATCAAAAGCAGAATATTATTTTGTGACACATAAAAATAATTAAAGTTCAGTGTTCAAACATCAAGTATTATTAGAACACAGTCACAACCATTCCTTTATGTAATGTCTGTGAATGCTTTTGGACTTCAATGGCAGAATTAATTGTAACAGAGACCATAAATGCCTAAAATATTTACCATTTGTCCCTTTACAGATACAAGTTCTTAGACTTCATGTATGTTAAAATATATATGCATTTATACATGTACATATATATCTATATAAATGTAATAACTACCTAAAATGTTCCTTTAATGCAAGGTATTAATGCAAGGCAAACTTTTTCTTGGCACTGTTTCTTCTCCTAAGCAAAGTATATAAGCACTGAAGCCTACTATCTGTATATCTCTGTCCTCTTATTCAGTTTTCATAGTTAAAAGCAACACTGGTTAGATGCACAAACAAATGTTTTCTTCTTCTATGTGCTTGCCTTCATAAAACTCACAGTTCTCTGTGTTTACTGTGGCTGGCAGGGCAGTATATTCACTCGAAGTCTAGGCCATAGTGGTATCTGGTATTCCTACAATAGCAACTTCAAAGGTGATATAAAAACCTTAGTAGTAAATATACTCAATCCACAAATGCCCATCTGGGGTGGTAGAATTCACTTCCTATCACCTGTAGTTAAAAAGGGACTTAAATTCTGGCTTTCAACTAGGGTGTTATTTAAGCCGTGTTTTAAATGAATATTCAAGGAAGGGCTTAGAGAACATTACTTCCAGTGGGAGCACTTTGATCCTAGAATTGCAGAAGATCCTTTAATTTAATTTTTATAAAGTGACTAATGGGAACCTGGAGGCAGCTGACTCAACTCAATTTATCAAATGTGTCTCAGATGGTGTGATATAATAAATAGTAGATCTGGTTTCTGTCCATGGCTCTTGGCACAGAGCTTCAAAAACCCTTGGAATTTTCCTGATTGGAATGTCTTTTGTTATTCATAATATGTTCCTTCCTACCATAAATTAATGCTAATGAGGTGACTTCTGGTAGGTCCTTCTGTAGTTTTAAGGTGGGTGGGGGCTGACCATGCCATGAAGACCAAGCAAGTGATTAGAGAGTTGGAATTTTGGGCCCCACCCCTGGACTTCCATGGTGAAAAGGGGCTGGGGACTGAATTTAGACACATGGCCAGTAATTTGATTAGCTATGCCTATGTAGTGAAACTCATGTAGTGACACCTATGTAGTGAACTGTAAGTCTCACAGAGTCTCCAGGTTGGGGAACATGTCCATATTCTGGGAGGGTGGTAGACCCTGACTCCACAGGCATGGAAGCTCCCTGCTCCTCTCTCCTCAAGCCTTAACCTGTCATCTCTTCCATTTGACTCTTCTTGAGTTGTATTCATTATAACAAGTGGTTTTGTTAAGTCCTACGAGTCATTTTAGTAAATTATCAAACTTGAAGGCAGTTGTGAGAACCCCCAAATTTGCAGCTGGTTGGACAGAAGTGAAAGAAGTTTGGGGACATCTGGGTTTTTCAGTTTGGCATGTGAAGAGGGGGCAGTTTTATTATTAGGTAGGTAGTTAGAAATCTGGCTCTCCTAGTAAAAAATGACAAGATTGGGGATTCTGTGCCTTGGGGCTGCCTGGAGCTATTGTCCCACCTGGGGAGAAGGACAAGGTCAGACTCTGCCTTAGAGCTGCCTCAAAATGGTCCATGGTAACATCTAAACTACTAGGGGACCCCCACTCAGACAGCATAAATGGGACTCCAGACCATAACCAAAGCCTTTTTTGTCTTTACAGCAGAAGGCCTATTTGTTGTCTATGGCAAACGTGTCTTGCTCTATAAACCTACCTTTCTCTTCCTCAACAAACTTTGTTTCACATCATACTTGCCTTTTTTGGTGGGTCTGGTCATTCTTCTGCCATGAGCAAACCAAGAACCCAGAGTAAAGACAATTGCCTGAGCCCCAACATTATGAGACTGAACCTCTTACCAGTGGGTCCTGCACTAATTCTGGGAACTTAGAAGCGAAATGAATTGTTGGACACCTTGCTGGTGTCAAGAATCATGGCTGAAATGCTTTGGTAACTGTGGGCAAGCCCAGTGCCAGGTGCAGAGAATGGAGACGGGTGGGGCAATGCTCATTCTCAAAGAGTTCACAACCTGGCTGTGCAACCATCCAGCATTTTGAAAATGTGATCTCAGGAGAAGAGGTTAAGTCTCCTCTCTTAAGAAAGGGATGAAAGGAATAAAATGTTAGGTAAAGTAAAAGGGCCTTGGATATTTAGTATTTACACTGTGGCCTGTGAAGACTGCAGCTCTATTCCTATGGCCAGCCCAATGCTTATGTGCGCCAGTTCTCATGATCTGTTTGTTACTGAATTTGTATTCTTGGGATATTTCTCAGGTTTGTAATTTTGGAGGTGTGGGTATTCTTCTTTGAGGGGATTATAATGGGTGAAACCATTTGATACTAGGAAATGAGGAAGTTTTTTCCAGAGTCAGTGGATCCAGAAACCTTCACTGGGGCCCAGTTATTCACTGGGACTCAGTGGGTGTCTGAAATCATTTGTATCATAATCTGAAATCATTTGTAAAGACCAATGTCCTTCCCAGTGAGAAGCTGAATGTTTTAGTTTAAAAGCAAATTGAGTAGAGTAGTTACAATTGCAAGCAGAGAATCAAGAGCCAATGGGTATGTACAGCCCTGGGTCTCCTCTAAGTCAGATTTTAGTGCAGGATGGGTAGAGTTGAAGGGAGAAGAAAGGGGAAGGAGGAAGGGTGGAGATGTTGGATAGAGAACCAAACAACCACTGCAATAACACAGCTGCAAAGAAGAGCTGGAAGAAGGATTGCAACAGGACTATTCTAGCTATTTTAAGGACTTCCATGCTTAGCAAATTGTGTTTGGGCTTCAGGAAGTGGGCTCCAGACTGGGCATCCCAGTAATAACTCTCACTATAGCATTAGTAGCACAGCCAAACAGCAGCTGCCTCTGCCACGGTGAGAGCCGGTACGTCACCGGCCCTAGTGCTGGCTATATGACAGCAGCACTGTGGCCACAGTTCGGGACTGAGAAAGGAGACACATGTCCACCAGAACCTCTCTGGCACAGTGGGCACTGTTCTAGCCACTTCCTCTTCTGTGCTCCCCATTCAGTTCAGTGCAAGTCATTGGAGAACATGTCACATCTGTGACCCAGCTGTAAGAACATTTAGGAGACGCAGCTGGTGTCTTTCTTTTTCAGTACAGAAGGAAATTAGAGCAGGTGTTGAAGGAAAGAACCAATCAAGTGTAGCTTTCATGGGATGGCCAAGGGGTATCTAGACATTAGGACTTCTTAATCCTGTTGATAGAAACTTTCCATTTAGAGGTGTCAATCTTAAAGCTTCCATTCCAGATGGATTTAAATTGTTTTGATAAAGAGAGTACTTTTCATACTTACATGTTATGGATGTGGTCTGTTCTTAGTGCAGTAAGTCAAACTTCCAGAAGATGAACAATCCTTTGGAAAATTCTAAATCCTAGGCATGTTTGCTGTAATAATTAAATAATATCTATATTTATGCATGAGCATCTTATACATTTATCCATGATCTTCAATTTTTACTCATTTAACAAACATTTATGAAGCACTTACTATGTGCCAAGCACAGAGAAAGAAAGACAAAAAAAGCTCAATTCCTGATCTCTGATTGCTCAGGTTAGTGAGAGATGATGATAGTTAATACGCCAAGACAACACAGCATTGCAATCGATGATTAGTATGGAGAACACGCACAGAGTCAGGTGCTATGCTAAATCCTTAACTTGTGGGTCATTCAGTCTTTGTTATAATTGTTGAGTATGATGCTATTCCTATCCCTTCGTAGATCTCCCATCTGAGGAGAAGAGACCTCAATACCTTGTTTGAAGTTAACTTTGATAGTAAGTGGCTGAAAGGTGTTTGGAACCCTGCTTCGAAACTACTGAACTGGACTCTTGATCTCCTGCTGGGCTGCAGACACGGGTGAAAGCACTAGGCCATTTTTTTCATCCAGTCTGGGGAAGACAATTCAGAGAACTAACCCATGAGTGAGCATACACAAAATGTATTTGTATCTTAGGTGGAGTTAAGTGGAATTGTTGGGTAAACAAGTAAGGGCCCACTTGGGGGTAGAAGAATCAAGTGTGCATACATGCCCAGTAGGGTGAGAGGCACATCTAGGGCCTTGCAAATAGTTCTGTGTGGTACAAAGTGTAAGGTTGTATTAAGCACTGGTGAGAAGGTGTCTTTGTGAGACTTGGCAAGGAATTTTAACTAAGATTAGAAGGCATGGAAGGTTTCCACGCAGATGAGAGACAAGAACCTTTAGAAAGACACTCTGGAAGCATCTTATATACAAGGCCTTGTTCTTAGATCGGGAACTCCTTAAACCAAAGCAAGGTTATTACCTGCTATTTCTTGGCAAGGATTCAATACCATGTAGGTTGAATGTTAAATACAAAACACCTTGATCTTTAAAAGTCTTTAAACAACTCGATCTCCCATTGATTGCTTTCCAGTACTGGTCAAAAAGTATCTGAGATCCATGGTAGTCTGAGAAGGATAATACCATGAGCATGCCTTTCTGTTCTCAAATCTCTACCCCTGGAGCCAGTTAAACTGGGCTAGTAATGATTTCTTTCTCCCATGTGGAAAGTGAAGAGTGTTGATGAGATCGGGGCTACATTACACTCTACATCCATTCTCAAAACCTGAATCTCAAAATCCGTTTCAGCAAGGTCACTCCTCTCCTCTAAGATCTGCAGATTGACAGATACTCTCTTGCAGGGACCTGTGGCTTCTGGGTGGTTATTAAGGCAGCTTCAGGAACTGAACAGCCCATTCCAGTTGTCCATGCTCCACTTCTGCAAAAGACTGCAAGAGCACAAAAGACTTGGGATTTAATAAATGGCAAAAGGAGGAGGGTCTATCGGAAGACAGTGCTGTGCAGGGTTGAGTGTTCCTCTTCTGGATTCAGCAGTACAAGGATTCAAATGCTGGCCTCAGTGCTTAGCAACTGTGTGACCTCAGGCAAGATCTGTCTAAGCCTCAGCGTCTTCATTCATCTGGGGTAAAAGTAGCCCCTCTTCCACAACCTGTGGGGGAGCAAAAGAGATAATCTATATAAATGTACAGCACAGTGCTCACTGCACAGTACTCAATAAAACTTTTGCATATTGTTGCTGTTCTTGTGCACAAAGAAGGAAATAGCAAAAAACTGATAGTATGTACTCGGATGCTCTCTCCCAGTCTGACCCAGACCATTGCAGGCTCCTCTCTTTCATTCTATCCTAGAAAAATGTGCATAACATTGGGGCTACTGTGGGAGATGTTCTTGGGTCCATTTCTTGACTGGGCTTGATCTAATCCCACTCTTCTGTCCATTCAAAGACTAGAGGGTGATTAGGGGGCTCAGAGGGCGCTGTGCTGCCTGTGGCAGTTCCCTCCTCCAGCCCAACATCCTTCAGCAAGATTAAGGCAGGTCTGTCTGTCCTCTCTCAGACTTCAGCACCCACCCCCCCAACTTCAACATGGGAAATGGGGCTTACATTTTTATTGGTTAATTTACCTCCCCCCAAGCGCATTTTAAAAGCTGACACCAAATAAATGGACCACCTTCTTTAACTTTATTAGACAAAGATGAAAGAATATTAAAATTTAAAAAAGCTGGTGTGTGTGCTGTTCTGAAGAAAATTATTGTTGCCTCTATGAAGTACCACACATGCTAAATCAACATGTACTCAACGCTTACACTTCATAGCATTATAAATTATTTTTCCTTTTGTTTTCAAAGTGAGATGATACAAATAATTCTTCTACAACTCCCCCCCTTCCACTGTCACAAACACACAAAAGCTAGGTCTGCTCTTTTTTCCTTTATCTCCAGTGTAAGATGGTCAGAAACAAAACTTCAGGAAATCTTAACTTATCCACCGAACACAGAGGCAGAAACCGCAGGACAATAAACCAACACAAAAGCAGGCAATAAGCTTAGCACTAGGTAGCTGGATTCTAGCTGCAGAAATGGGAAGTGAGCTCATCAGATAATTGCAATTTGCTTTTTGTTGCTCTCTGCACCAAGTACCGTTCAACAAATACTGAACTAATGAAATGCCAGATATGTTGGGAATTACAATACACTTTTTTTTTTTTTTTTTTGCAGTTTTTAGCCAAGGCCAGGTTTAAACTCACCACCTCTGGTATACGGGGCTGGCACCCTACTCCTTGAGTCACAGGTGCTGCCCAATATGTTGGGAATTACAAATACAAGTGTTCACTTCTTCAAGGAGTTTATAAATGAAGTTCTGCACCTCAGTATCTCCTTGAAACTGATACATCCTTTGCTTCATTTCCTCTGTCTCCCAAGATGGCAACAAAGTAGCAGGAAAACATGCCGATGCGTGGGTGGCATTCCACCTCATCTGCTCTTTTTATTTGCAGCATAAAATCTTGAATAATTTGTGAAGTCTTAGTTCCAAGGAGTACTTCTAAAAGTTAACAGCAGGATTGTGGACAGACATTTTTGATCAAATGGATAGTTCTCAAATCCTGACTTGACTGCTTATATACAAGGCAGATTTTCAGTTGCAAAGAGGCAGAGAGTGGGGAGGGTAGCAGATTTTGCTTTTTTGGATCAGTCTGCAAAAGCATGATTTTAGACATTGTACAGATCTATAGACAGTGAGTTCTTCTGAGTAATTTATTAATTCCTGGGAATTCAGATACTGAATTTTGCTCTCCTAGAATCTGATAGAAGTAACTGTGAAGCAGAAGCGTTGAGTCACAGGTCAGAATTATAATGCCCATGATGAGAATCAGCCAGTATTTTATAGGAGCTTTTACTTTAATCAGCAATTGCTCTGTTCATTTTCAAGGAACAGAAAGATGCAAACGACATTGCAGGTTGCAAAGTAAGCAGAAGACCCTTGACCATGCGGAAGATGGGATTAGGAAGGATCAGATCCTGGATTGTGTGATGCTAATCCAGGTCAGGAATTACAGCATGCACTATCATCTATCTGAAATGAAACACTTCTCTAAAACTCATGGGATGTGTCTTTGGACAAATTGCATTTGGAGATCTTTTAAGGGAAGCCACTGACATCTGTGTTATCAACTACGTAGCAACCAGTGGGGGGACTTTGGAGTAGGTGTGTGAGAGTTGAGTGGGAATCTATCATTTCCTGAAATGTTGGAAATAAAGTATAAGAAAGGAAATACTTAGGAGATGATTAACTCATAGGTGAGTTGGTTCGACCGATATGATGGTGAAATTTTGCATGGTGTCACACATTTGAAAGGCTTTTGGTTTTGTTTCTAATGGATGCCTTCTCAGACAACCTGAAGTAGACCCATGAATCTGCATTTTAATAATCTCCCCCCATGAGACAGGTGCAGGAGCTTTGGACCATAGTCTGAGAAGCAGACTTAAGAGTTGTGATGTCTTCACTAATGATGTTAACAATGCCAACTGTCATGTTACTAGTGTAGAAGTTTTGTAAACACTTCACACTTTTCTGTTTATCAACAGACAACACTACTCAGACAAAGATAGATAGTAACTTGCTTTTCCTAAGTACCTTCTGTTAGGTTGAAGTTTTATTAATATATAAGTCCTTCTCCAGTTTAAAAATTAAACCAAATTAGAATTTGACAATTACCTAGAATATGGCTATAATAAAATGGCTATGAACATAGATGATGACTTGGGAATAATAAAATTTTAGAGCTTAATTTAGTCATAGAAAGAAAGACATCAATGTCATTTTTCAATTTGAGTCCCACTTTTGGTTTAGCCCAAGGTTCCCATGAGTGTTTATATATTTGTACTTACATTTGAATAACTCATATATGCTTTCAGTTCTAAGAAGGTATTTGAGAACTATGGAGAAGCATGAATCCTATGTATTCGATTTTGATATGAGGACAATTAATGACCTAGTACCCAGTGGGGAGTGGGGGAAGGGGAGAGCAGAAAGAGAGAGAGAGAGAAGGAGGGAGGTGGATGGGGAAAGGAAAAACAGAGGGAAGGGGGTGGGTAGGGCCTCAATGTGTGACACACCTTTTGGGGACAAGACACGGTTTTAAGAGGGACTTTACCTAACAAATGCAATCACTGTAACCTGGTTTCTTGTACCCTCAATGAATCTCCAACGATGAAAAAAAAAAAAAAGAAATAGGAGTCCAAGGAATAACTAACTTTTCCATGTAATCCTCTACATTCTTGAAAGTGACAAGATCGTAAATTTGAATCCTTTGCATTAAAATGTACTCACTGTAAGACCATAGTTTCTGAGAGGTAAAGATTGAAAAAGCAAAGATTTTGTGACAGTTTTCGCACTGGTTACCTTCAGGGTAAGAATAATGATATGAGCTAAATAGAAACACACACACACACACACACACATACATACACATATATATAATTTGTTAAACCTAGTTAAGTTTTCTACAAGCGCGCAATATATTATTCTTATTCTAATGAGACACCTCTTTACCTTGAAATGAGGAGAATAGTTTAATGAAAGCCTGCTATTAATGAAATAATGGAAGGAGAACTTATTAATAAGATCCCTGGCCCAGTGCATATGCAGGGGTGTCAGCCAGACAGGTGGCAAAGGTGATTGACTTTGCTGACAGGGTCATTGACTTTCAAAGCCCAGGGGAATAGACATTGAAGGTCAGCAATCACATCCATATAGAATAAAAATGAGCAAGACTAAGAGGTGCCTCTGATCTAAGTCAGGCAACAAGGAAAACAAAAATTAAGCTACAAAAATAACAAAGAGTTTTAAAAGAAGCTGTGCACAAAGCCTACCTGCTTGACCTTCTGCAGCTGCAGGCCCTGTATCCAAAATTCTGAAGGGTAACCCAGAGCTGCTATGAGGTGAAATTTGAATATTAGCTTCCTCCTCCAGACACACGGGTGGAGGTAGAAGAAGGGTAAACATGGTCTTGGGTTTATTCCAAACTCTTGACCTTGGAACCTGTTGCCTCACATAGGGACTTCCTTCCAAGAACAACTGTTTCCATCTTCTTCTCCCCACCAGTCTTCCTTCTACTATAAAATCTCTATGTCTGATTTTCTAGTCTTATCATATTTTTAAAACTCAACTCAAAGTAATAGTGATTCCTGAAGACAGAGATGCCACAGTAATTGTGGGAATATGGATAGATGTGGTCTCTAGGGGCGGATTCCACTCCTGAGAGGAGATTCACACCTCTACTGGGCAAAGACTCAGAAAGACAAAAACAACCTTCAAATATCTGAAAGTCTCTACCAGGCCATGAGTACCAGATTCATTCTGGGCAACCATCATGGGTCATGTCAGCCTATGGGACGTATACACAGTATTGTCTGAAAAGTGGGGTAGAATTTTTGAAGTTATAATGTTTTAGAGTCACCGTGAGTCTCTTTGGCAGAGAATGTTTGACCCAGGCAGGATGACTATTTATTGGCATGTTTAGCAAAAAATTTACAAAACATTGGATGGAAATTGGAAAAATGACCACTTCTGTTCTCTTCCATCCTGTGATTATGTGACTACAGGATACTGTGATTCTAATAGGCACCATACAGCCCTATCGCTCAGACATACCACTGCCATTGGATTTGTAGATGATTAACCTTTATTACTTTCTCCCAGCCTCTAGCTGCTCTCATTAGTTTTACAAATGAAAAGAATTTCAATCATTATTTTAATTTTGACTTTGTATTATTACTCACTATGCCATTTTCTGAGCTATTCTCAGAAGTTCCATAGCATTATTATCATGTTGGCATTGGGCTATTGTGCAGACTTCTAGGATGTTCACTGGGAATTGTCTACATGGTGGTGGCCTGGAACATCAACATGCTTGGGCTATTCCCCCATAGAGGATCCATAAATTAATTCTTGATCTTCACAATATGTTCTTATGATATTCAGTTGATTAGAAAAGAGATATGACTATACCAAAAGCTGTGAGGTTGTTTACATTAAGGAGCTTTTTAGGGGTATGAAAGATAAGTGAAATTAAATTAGGAACGTAACTCATCTAAGTTAAAAGTGACAACCTTCAACTTTCATTAATCAGTCAATCGATAATATATACTATGTAGAATATATATGCACTATACATCATGAAAGATGCAGATGATATGGGTATAGTGTCAAGAAACTTATAATTTAGGCTGGGCATGGTGGTTCATGCCTGTAATCCTAGCACTCTGGGAGATCAAGGCAGGTGGATTGCCTAAGCTCAGGAGTTCAAGACCAGCCTGATAGAGTGAGACCCTGTCTCTAGTAAAAATAGAAAAATGAGCCAGGGCAGGTGGTGGGCTCCTATAGTCTCAGCTACTCAGGAAGCTGAGACAAGAGGATCACTTGAGCCCAAGAGTGTCAGGCTGCTACTAGCTAGGATGCCATGGCATTCTACAGGGTGACTGAGTGAGACTCTATCTCAAAAAAAAAGAAAAAAAAAAAAGAAAGAAAAAAGAAAAAAAGAAACTTAACTCAGTTTGGAAAATATGGTATTTAGCATTAAAGAGCAGAGGATGGTAAGTGGGAAACGAGCGACTGACTACTGAGGCTGAGTCGTCAGGAGATGGATAAGGATGAGTTTCATTTATTAAATAAAACAAGATAGAAGGAGTAACAACTGAAATAGAAGACATTTGAAGTAAATGTCTTTGTCAACAATTGACATAGGATTAATTGCTTTTAATCACTCTGTTCCTTTTTTTCCTGATCCTTAATACACACACAAATGATTGATTTATTAATATTACCTTTAGAATTTTAAAATTACTTCTTGCTATATAGATGATGATCAAACTCACTTAAAAAACCATAAATAGTATTTCCTTAAAGAACAACTTCAGACTTTTGATGTTGAAGTAGTTTATATTGAAAAGTGAATGAAAAAACCCCGCATAGCTAAGGCAGTTCTTAGTAACAAAAATAAAGCTGGGAGCATCAGCATACCAGATTTTAGTCTGTACTACAAAGCCATAGTGCTCAAGACAGCATGGTACTGGCACAAAAACAGAGAAATAGACACTTGGAATCGAATTGAAAACCAAGAAATGAAACTAACATCTTACAACCACCTAATCTTTGATAAACCAAACAAGAACTTACCTTGGGGGAAAGACTCCCTATTCAATAAATGGTGTTGGGAGAACTGGATGTCTACATGTAAAAGACTGAAACTGGACCCACACCTTTCCCCACTCACAAAAATTGACTCAAGATGGATAAAGGACTTAAATTTAAGGCATGAAACAATAAAAATCCTCAAAGAAAGCATAGGAGAAACACTGGAAGATATTGGCCTGGGGGAAGACTTCATGAAGAAGACTGCCATGGCAATTGCAACAACAACAAAAATAAACAAATGGGACTTGATTAAACTGAAAAGCTTCTGTACAGCTAAGGAGACAATAACCAAAGCAAAGAGACAACCCACACAATGGGAAAGGATATTTGCATATTTTCAATCAGACAAAAGCTTGATAACCAGGATCTATAGAGAACTCAAATTAATCCACATGAAAAAAGCCAACAATCCCTTATATCAATGGGCAAGAGACATGAATAGAACTTTCTCTAAAGACGACAGACGAATGGCTAACAAACACATGAAAAAATGTTCATCATCTCTATATATTAGAGAAATGCAAATCAAAACATCCCTGAGATATCATCTAACCCCAGTGAGAATGGCCCACATCACAAAATCTCAAAACTGCAGATGCTGGCGTTGATGTGGAGAGAAGGGAAAACTTTTACACTGCTGGTGGGACTGCAAACTAGTACAACCCTTCTGGAAGGAAGTATGGAGAAACCTCAAAGCACTCAAGCTAGACCTCCCATTCGATCCTGCAATCCCATTACTGGGCATCTACCCAGAAGGAAAAAAATCCTTTTATCATAAGGATACTTGTACTAGACTGTTTATTGCAGCTCAATTTACAATTGCCAAAATGTGGAAAGAGCCTAAATGCCCACCAACCCAGGAATAGATTAACAAGCTGTGGTATATGTATACCATGGAATACTATTCAGCCATTAAAAAAAATGGAGACTTTACATCCTTCGTATTAACCTGGATGGAAGTGGAAGACGTTATTCTTAGTAAAGCATCACAAGAATGGAGAAGCATGAATCCTATGTACTCAATCTTGATATGAGGACAATTAATGACAATTAAGGTTATGGGGGGGGAAGCAGAAAGAGGGATGGAGGGATTGGGGTGGGGCCTTAGTGTGTGTCACACTTTATGGGGGCAAGACATGATTGCAAGAGGGACTTTACCTAACAATTGTAATCAGTGTAACTGGCTTATTGTATCCTCAATGAATCCCCAACAATAAAAAAAAAAAAAAAGAAAAGTGAATGAGATACCCTGTTCATTGACTTCTATTATTCCATATATATGTGCTTGTGGTCTCTTTCCCAAAATGCCTTTCTAGTGAAGCATCACTGATGGGCATGCCATGCAACCTCTTCATTACTGCATTTATTTACTCATTCATTCAATAAGTCTTTGTTCAGTGCCTACTACCCTGTTTCCCCGAAAATAAGACAGTGTCTTATTTTAAGGTGTGTTCCCAAAGATGCGCTAGGTCTTATTTTCAGGGGACATCTTATCTTTCCTGTAAGTAGGTCTTATTTTCAGAGGATGTCTTATTTTCGGGGAAACAGGGTAAATTCCAGGTACTGTGATAGGCATTGGGAATAAAGTCCAGAACAACACTTTCCCTCATGGAGTCTATTTTTTTCCTGAGCTGACAGCTTCTTTGCATTTATCTGTATTCTAGCCACTGCAGTATTGAATGGATAATTATGACTGTGATATGCGATATTAAGACACATAGGATCACTTGCCAGTGTAGTAAAATGGTTTATTCGGGTCATCCTGAACATCAAGGTATTTATAGATGACTCAACCTTTATCACTTTCTCCCAACATCTTCCTGCTTACACAGGTTTTAAGAAATGAGAATTTCAATCTTTAATTTTGATTTTATACCACATTATATTTAGCCTCCCTGAGAAAATGGTATTTAAACATAGAGTTGAAGGGTGAAGAGGAGTTAGGTGGAGAGTTGTAGGTGTGGCATGAGAAGAGAATTCCAGACAGAAGGAACCATTATAATGTGAGAGCTAGCCTGATTCTTTGGATGTGCAGGAAGTGACTCCTCAGTTTAATGAATCTATGCAATCAAAGATATATTTACTTTATCCTTCAAAAATTGATCTTCACAGTTTTTCAGTTATTTGATTTCTTAAAATTAGATCTTGCAAGAAGAATGTCATGCCATCTTTCCTCTTGATAAGAAAGAAGGTGATAAACAAATCATACCAAATAATATCAGTCAGATATCCTTCTCAGCTCTTGAGGACCATGTCCTAGCTTTTCTATTTGGACAACCAGACCTCTTACTCGCTTACATAAAGTTTGCTTTTTTGTTGTAGGATACTTTAGAGAACTAGTGAAAATCATCAGAGTTGGAAGCCAAAACAAAGTTGGCCCAATAACATGTGTTGGAGCAGTAAAATGCCATTCAGAATTAAGCAGAAGCTTCTTCATGTCTGCACATCACATGCTTGGTCTGAGAACTGGGCAATAGCTTAGTGAGCCTGGAAAGAACATTTGAAAGACTATTCCTGCCTCTTGCTCCAGCCTCAAGCATTGCAGAAGCACAGATAAGAGAGGAGACTTAGGGATTGAGCATGAGCACCAATGCAACATTTTAAGTGCTATTTTCCTCTGTAAGCATCAGTGAATCTAAGAAATGGGGAAGGAGAGAGTGCAGGTGTGTAGCCTTCCACTCACTCACTCTCTCAAAACCCTCAGCAGTGTCTTCTTCCCTCCTTCTGATTTCATGTTTAATGTATGACAAGATTGAAAGAAGTGAAGATTCTGTCACATGTGAATTAGTTTATTTTTAAACTGCCCACTTTCATTTCTTGGGGGAATTGCATTTGTTATTAGATCAAAGGTCCGTGTGGAGGAAGATGAGTGCCAAAGAGCAGAGGACACAACAAGGATATGGTTAATGGGTAAAATGGGGTCTTGTGATTATAAGGCCCATGGATATCAGATAAAAAGTGGGGTTCATAGAGTACATTGTGGTTAAAATGTTGACTTTTTCTGTATTGTTTCACTGAATCTACAGACCAACCTATGAGATTTAATATTAGTCAATAGTTAATTGTATTTCTTCAGACAAATTTCTTAAATTTTATCCAATATTAACTTAATGGAATAGAGTCGAAGGCAATGTACTCACACTGTCTGGGAAATGCTGGATCTTCCAGTTAATGATATTTCTAGAATTCTGCTATCATAACTCTAAAGCAATACTTTCCAATAATATAATGTAAGCCATATATATAATTTAGAATTTTGTAGCCACATTAAAAAAGTAAAAATAAATAGCTGAAATTAATTTTAAGGATATATTTTATTTCATGCAATATAGCCAAACTGTTACCATTTCATCATAAAATCAATATGAAAAATTATGGAGACTATTTATATTTCTTCGTCAGCCTTCACAATGTGATCTGTGTTTTACATTTACAGCATCTATCAAATTGAATACTAAATTTTTATCACAAGTACTTGACTTGTTTTTGGATTTCATAAAATTTCTAGTTGGAAAAGTAGATTCATATAGAGCAGCAGTTCTCAACCTGTGGGTCATGACCCCTTTAGGGGTCTCCTGCATATAAGATATTTACATTAAGATTCATAACAGAAGCAAAATTACAGTTATGAAGTAGCAACAAAAATAATTTTATGGTTGGGGGTCACCACAACATGAGGAACTATATTAAAGGGTCCTGGCATTAGAAAGGTTGAGAACCACTGATATAGAGAAAGGAAAAAGATCAACAATGATTGAAGGGAGAGAGGGATGAACAGGCAGAGGACAGAGGAATTTTACAGCAGAGAAACTATTCTACTTATTTAACCATAGTGTGATACTGCAATGGTGAGTATGTGTCATTATACACTTGTCCAACTCATCGAGTATATGACACCAAGGGTGAACCCTAATGTACTCTATGGACTTTGGGTGATATTGATGTGTAGATATAGGTTTAGTGAACAAATATACCACTATACATAGAGGATGTTGATAGAGGAGGCTGTGCATTGGTGGAGGCAGGGGCTGAACTCTCTGTACTGTCTACTTAATTTTGCTGTGACCCTCAATTTGCTCTAAAATATATAGTCTATTAAAATTAAATTAGGAGCTGAGTAGTGAATTTTCTCTTGAAATTTCTCATTCTAACTTTCATAACTCTTTGGAGCAACTTAGAATATTTTATATCATGCAGTGTATGATTTAGAATTTGTATTGATTCTGTGATTTTGAAAATACTTTCCTTCCTTCCTTCCTTCCTTCCTTCCTTCCTTCCTTCCTTCTTTCCTTCCTTCCTCTCCTTCCTTCTTTTTTTTTGCAGTTTTTGGCTGGGGCCAGGTTTGAACCGCCCACCTCCAGTATATGGGGCTGGTGCCCTACTCCTTTGAGCCACAGGTGTCACCCTTTTTCTTTCTTTTTTTTTGAGATAGAGTCTCCCTTTGTCACCCTGGGTAGAATGCCAGGTGATCATAGCTCACAGTAACCTCAGACTCCTGGTTTCAAATGATCCTTCTGCCTCAGCCTCTAGTGGAACTACAGGCACTTGCCACATGCCCAGCTAATTTCATTTTTTTAGTAGAGATGGGGTCAAGCTGGTCTGTAACTCCTTACTTCAAGGAGATTCTCCCACCTGGGCCTCCTAGAGTGCTAGGATTACAGGTGTGAGCCATCACACCCAGCTTCCCTTTCAGTCTTGTCAGTTCTATGTAAAATCCTCAAGGCATGGCCAGAACTTTGTTTCACAGTCTGTGTTTATAAATTGTGCTAATTTGGCTGTAATTATTTTTCTATCTGTCTTTCCTTTTAGGCTGTAAGCTATTCCAATGCAGATGTTAAGTCTTATTTGAATTAGTATTGGGAGGTTTAGTAATCAGACGCAAAAATAGGTCCCAATAAATATTTGTTGAATGGGGTAAAATTCACATACTAAGTTGTTACGAACACAGCTGGAGTTTCACAATAATGGAATTGAGCATTGGTTTTTGCATTTAAATTAATTAAAATTAAATACAAGGAAAATTCTCTTTCTCCATCAGACTAGCCACAGTCAACTGCTCATTAGCCACACATGGTTAGTGGCCATCATATTGGACACATAGTTTGAAATATATGATTATTTAAAAAACAGAACAATTAATCCCAGATCCAGCATCTTAAACATCAATTCCGTTTTTCTATTCTCAGTCTGTGGATTTAGAAATGATAGACATGAGAAGAATTTACAATTTTTTTAACCTGCCGGGTTATGAACAATAAATTACTGTTGCCTCTTGTGCTTCTGTATTTGGAGTGAATCCTTCACTGGGAATGCTCATCTTCCTGTGAACTGGGCCATGGTGAAATCAGCAAAGATTCATTAGCATTTTAGATTATACCATCACTTCATGCAGCATTCTAGAGCAAATTTGCTTTTGTGATTACAAAGGCATGCACTTTGAAAGGGGTCGTTAAAAAAATTCCTCAACCTAAAAATTTCACTCTTAGGAGTTTACTGTGCTGAGATTTCTGGATAAAATACTACTCCTGTAACAACAACAACAAAATAAGGTTGCTTTCCTAACTAAATTTGTCTCTTCTCAGAGTATGATTACATAGGAATGGACTTTCCTTAGCATTCCTTAGAGGATTAGCATTAGAGATTCCTTGGGGTGTAGGTAGGAAAATGTAGATTTTAAGAAATAAAATGTTTTGCAAAATTATTACACACTTGTGTCAGGGATTAGCAATGCCCTCTACAGACAAATTGGATGCCTGGACCTATAGCACATACACTGTGAAGCCGAGGGCAAGGTAAAGAGGCTGCTCTCTGTGTCTTTCTTTTCTGTTACAGTGATTTCAAATAGCATGGCATCTCCTATCAAGATTTTGCAGACTTAGGCTGGACAGAGCCTTAGATAACAGGCCATTTGGTACATTTCAGAACGCATTGACTGGAAACATTAGACAGTGATTTGTGTGCAGTACAGAACAAAAAGTACATAAGACAGTCCTTGACTTCAAAGAGTGCTGCTTGTTTGAAAGTTGAGTGCCCTAATGAAGACAGGACGCTATCAGTATACTTTTACTTTAATAACTTCAAATTCTGGGCTCTTGGGGAAAGTCTTTTTTCTTCTGCTTTTCATCCTTATAATGAGAAATGGGAACTAAAACACTACTTGATGTTCTAGTATGTTAGCGTTCACTTCTCACGTTCTAAAAATGCTGGGGAGAAGTGGATTGGAAAAGCCCTATCAGCATCCATTATTGCTGGAGCTTACATTAAAAGTCTTTTCCTGGACCTCCAAGGGAACTACATGATCCTGTCCTTGTCTAGCTCTCCAACTTCATTTCTCTCTTGCTACATCTTTCTCCAGCTATGTCAGTCTCTTGCTCATCCTCAAACATACCAAAGGGTTTGTAACTTTTGCATTTGCTGTTCTGTCTGCCTGGAATGTTCTCTTCATGTCACTGACTCCTTTTTCATCAGTCAGCTTTGCTCTGATGTGACATCTCTTGAAGGATGCTTCTTTGGACCACCTTGTCTAAAATAAACTTCTTCTCTGGTTTTTCTTCAGCCTCTTTCCTTTTTCTTTTCTTCATATGATCTATCACTATCTTTATTTACATATTATATCTGCTACTGGTATCTTAAGTCCTTGATGGAAAGGATTTCATCTTTTCCAGACTGTGTTCCCAGCACCCCCACTGCCCCCAGAATAGTAGGTGTTTCATTTTAGGGGCTTGTCTTAATCCACTGGGCTGCTGTAACAAAACGCCCTACACTGGGTAATTTAGAAATGAGAGAAATTTATTTCTCACTGTTGTGGAGGCTGGGAAGTCCAAGATCGAGGCACCAGAAGACACACTGTCTGGTGAGGGACAGTTCTTTGCTTCACAGAGGGCACCTCTCTGTGTCCTCACAAAGTTGAAAAGATTAGCTGGTTCTCTTGGGTCTCTTTTATAAGAGTACTAATCTTTCCCTCTGTCTTTATCACCTAGTCACCTCCCAAGGCCCCACCCTCTGATATCATCACCTTGGTAACCAGGATTTATCATATGAATTTCAGGTGGACACAGACATTCGGACCATAGAAGTGCTCAATAAATATGTATGTTGGTTGGCTTCATTGATGTTTTGCTTATCCATCCACTCACTGTTCATAAGCCCTGGATAAGCAAGATAACATCTCTTAATCATAGTTTCTTCAGTCATGGAAGTTTTGCATAGATTTAATGAGATATTATCTATAAAAAATAATGAGAATTGTTGTATATCACACAACTTTTAAGTATCGTTATTTTTCCTGTTAATGTTACGTGGAACTCCAAAGAGCTATTCAACTAACTCCCTGAGCTTCAAAAAACCTAGCTTATGCTTTGTACAGCAAAAATGAGCTGCTCACAGTCTGCATTTTAGCCAGGAAATGCAGGTATTTCTGTGAGGCAGGCTGTGAAGGTATTTCACCTCTAAGAACTATTGCAACAGGTCCCTTCAAGAGGGAACAGACAGTGGGATGTTGTAAGATGACGAGTCATCCTCAAGGAGGTGATGGTCTTTTGAGTGCCTGTTGGAGAGACAAACATGCCTTTGGAATTGCCATACTCTCATCCCCAGAACTCTCTGTCTGCAAAATTACTTTGTATTTAGCCACTAAATTTTGTCATTGTGGACATTATTCAGCTTCTGAGAGGTTCATGTAAGACATTAGAAAATGAAGGGAAGCTAGCTGCCTCTTTTTAGATAATGGCAGTAATGATGTGGTAAATTGGTCTATTTTTAAAGGAAATATGCAGGGAGATTCATTTCAAACAAGACACCTTGTATTAAATGGGATCCTCTTAAAAAAATCCTGCAGCTCTGGTGGACATCATAATTGCGATCTAACAGCTATCTAGAAACACACCAGAATAAGGATAGTTGAATTGTGCCTTTGAATCTCAATAATGTTCATATAATGTACAGGAAAAGAAATAAGAGAGCAAATTATTAGCTTGTGGTACACATTAATTGCAAAGTTGCTAAAACCTCTCCATTCACTTAAACTGATGGTGGTACATAACCACGTGCTAATAAACAGAAGAGAAGCAGCTTGCTGTGTACAGTCACTCCTTAGTAAGGTTAACAAACTACATTAACCATTCAGTCATCTGTAACTCGTAATTAATCACTCCTTGAAAATTACATTGTGTAATAAATGAGGACAGACATGATTCATTAAAACTTCTAATTAATTCTATTTAATACTATTTCATAGTTCATTGATAAGTGCTGAGAGAAGGATTACACTGTAGGATATGTGATGCATTGCTGCTGAAGAAGTAAATAGGGGGAACATTATCTAAAATGAAACATGAATACTTGCAAATGAAAATGTCAGATGTTTATCACGGCAGTGCCTACTTCTGTACTCAAGGGTCTCTCAGCATTACTAGTGGAAAACTCCATTTTCAGGGTTGTATCAGTTGGTTGCAAAAGCTCTTCTGGATGCAACACTGATGTTCAACCTCCCAGGCTTGGAATGAGCTCAGTTTACTTTGTTTTTCAAGTAAAAGTTTGTAGCGTTTTGTGGGCTAATGGCAAGATTATTATCAAGCAGGTATTTCCACAGTTGGAAAAAGATCCATTTATGTAAGAAGAAAAATGCTTAACAAGCAATTATGGTTTGGGGTTCATTTAATTGCATTGTGTGTGTTTTGTGTGCATGTGCGTATTAAATTGGATGTTAAAATAGCAGGGATTTTAGTGTCAAGAAAAGCCCTGAGCATTAACTTTGCTATACTGTTTTTTAGACAAGGAGGACCAGACTGAAGTACATAGATTATAGACTGGGCTGAGGAGAAGATAATCACTACTACTATGTAAATAATGTGTATTTTAAAATTTAATTGTGGAATACAGTATTGATATATCATTAACTTTTTTGTTTGACTTTGCCACCTACATAGTACCTCTTCAAAATATCTTATAAGAAACATTAGTGTTTCCCTGGTGCAAATGATGAGAACTCTGAGGGGGGAAAGTATAAAACGTATGCTTAAAAAAAGAACTTGCACCCTAAATGTATAAAGAGATCATTGAAATCATGATAAGACCCCGATACATGCTCATCCCAGCTTTTCAAAATTAAAATAATTGACATTACCAAGCACTGGCGAAGGTATGGAATGCTCATATACTACTGATAAGAATATAAAATGGTAAACCGCATTAGAAAACATTTGATAGTTTTTTAATGATAGGCATACATATAATATGCAACCCAGACATTCTATTTGTAGATATTTATAGAAGAGTAGTAAAATATTTGTCCAGATAAATACTTGTACATGAATATTCAAGAAGCTTCATTAATGATGGCCCCAAATGGTGAACTATCCAAATGCCCATTAGCAATTGAATGGATAAGCCAGATATTTTATGTCCCTGCTACGAAATACAACTCAGTGGGAAGCAGACCTGACATCTGTCAACATGGATGGAAAAAGCCAGACACAAAAGACTTCATAGTCTTTGACAACCTAGAAAATGCAAACGAGCCTATGATGGCAAAGAGCAGACCAAGCGGTGAGCAGATAGAAGGATGCATACAAAGGAGCCCAAGGAACCTTTCGGAGGTCATGGAAATGTTCAGTTTCGTGGCAATGTGCTTCACTGGCATACAGGACTACCCAATCTCCTCAAATTTAATACTTCATCTTCAATAAGATAATTTCAAAAAATCAGTTAGAAGTTTAGTTGACCCATCTCCCAATTAAATTACAAGATTTTTTAGGGAACAATTACTTTGTAGCTTCTACTAAAAGCAGGTAAGATGGAGAAAAGTAGTGACACAGGGTAGGAAGCAAATTCTAAAGAGGATGGAACTGTTTTCTGGCCATGAACAGATGGGAGTCGAATTAGCATGTTTTGTTCTTCAGGCAAGGTGAGTGCAACTTTTCTTCACAGTGAGTTACTTTGGAAAATGCTAAAGTAAATTTTACCCCTAAACATTACCCTTCCGTGTATTTAAAGAAGAACTCCAGTTGCTGCATGTAATCCAAAGAATGGCAGTTTGGGCATTATTCCTCTGCCCTGGGCCTGCTTTTGGGTGGTTTTCAGGCTTTGACATCCCTGCACATGTTTCCTTGTCTGAAGAAAAGGGTGTTGGGCTGGTTCTTGCCTTTAAAACCGTTTTGTTGGTGGAAAAGAAATTGCTTTAAAAGTTGCAAATCACAGGATTTGAGAATGTGTAAGTTCTTTATAACTCAATATGCAACTGAAAAAAGGCTGAAACTCACAAAACACTAGTCTTCATTAATATGTTTATATAGTCTTCATTAAGTATGTTAGTATCATACTTAATGCACTTTTCCAACAAATGTCATCTTTAATGAAAAGCAAATAGATAGTCTGAATGTTTGTCAGCAGTTTACAGGACACTTGAAAGGTAAGATTTTTACAATTATCAAAGTCAGAGCCAGTGCTCATGAAACCTTAGTACAAATGTGTAGAATATAAGAAAGACAATAAATCTTATATGATGCTAAATTATTAACTTGACCCATTTTTCTCTTCTTACAGGACTGACCTTTTAGTGGACTGAATTATCCACTCATTTTCAATTAAGTTTCCATATGGCAAATTGAAGCTGACCTTGTTATAATTAGAAAGCTACACGGAAGGGAAGAGGTCATAAATATTATGAGAGAAATTGTATTTTTGTTCATTACATACTTAGATTTTTCCAGCCAAAAATAGAAGAAAGAAAGAAAGAAAAAAAGAAAAAAAAAGAAAACCCAGAAACATAGAGTTGTTATAATACGCTGGATGAAATAGATAATCAATTAATTACCCAGATAATTATAAATTCCTCTCCCACCATAGGTCTTCTTTGTTCCACTGGTCTTCACAATTGGTATAATTTCCCTGTGTAGATTGTGAAGATACTTTATTTAGATGATAAATATTTTAACAAGATTTGATTGTTATTAAAAGGCTAGTAAGTAGAAAAACTATTAGCTTTAAAGGAAGCAAACCTGCCTTTTCGACTGGGTTCTGCACTTATTAACTTGGACAAGCCATTTAACCCACCTGATCCTCACTTTTCTTATCTCTACAGTGGGAATAATAACACTTCTATTTCTAGGGAGTATTCAGGATTAAGAGACAATATAAGTGTCCCCTCTTACAACTATGTGGGTACTATGTATTAATTTTTGCATTTGTTGTAACATTACTTCTCACATACTATATCTTAGATTTCTAGTCATTTAAGGTGTTGGAGCAGTGTTTGATAAAGACCAAGTGTGTTTTTAGTTTGATCAAGTCCCAGTAGTGTATTTTTGAAGCTGCTTCAATTGCCCTGGGGGTCCTCCTCATAAAATACTCGCCCAGACCGATTTCTTCAAGGGTTTTCCCTGCACTCTTCTCTAGTATTTTTATAGTTTCATGTCTTAAGTTTAAATCTTTAATCCAGTGAGAGTCTATCTTAGTTAATGGTGAAAGGTGTGGGTCCAGTTTCCGTCTTCTGCAGGTTGCCAGCCAGTTCACCCAGCACCATTTGTTAAATAGGGAATCTTTTCCTCACTAAATGTTTTTAATTGGCTTGTCAAATATTAAATAACGGTAAGTAGCTGGATTCATCTCTTGGTTCTCTATTCTGTTCCAGACATCTACTTCTCTGTTTTTGTGCCAGTATCATGCTGTTTTGATCACTATCAATTTGTAGTATAGTCTGAGGTCTGGTAGCATGATTCCTCTGCTTTGTTTTTATTTCTGAGTAATGTCTTAGCTATTCAAAGTTTTTTCTGATTCCATATTAAATGAAGTATTGTTTTTTCAAGATCTTTAAAGTATGACAGTGGCGCTTTAATAGGGATTGTGTTGAAATTATACTTGATCAAACTAAAAAGCTTCTGCATAGCCAAGAACACAGTAAGTAAAGCAAGCAAACAGCTCTCAGAATGGGAGAAGATATTTGCAGGTTATGTCTCCGACAAAGGTTTAATAACCAGAATCTACAGAGAACTCAAACACATTAGCAAGAAAAGAACAAGGGATCCCATCGCAGGCTGGGCAAGGGATTTGAAGAGAAACTTCTCTGAAGAGACAGGCGCGCAGCCTTCAGACATATGAAAAAATGCTCATCATCTTTAATCATCAGAGAAATGCAAATCAAAACTACTTTGAGATACCATCTAACTCCAGCGAGACTAGCCTATATCACAAAATCCCAAGACCAGAGATGTTGGCGTGGATGTGGAGAAAAGGGAACACTTTTGCACTGCTGGTGGGAATGCAAATTAATACATTCCTTTTGGAAAGAGATATGGAGAACACTTAGAGATCTAAAAATAGATCTGCCATTCAATCCTGTAATCCCTCTACTGGGCATATACCCAGAAGACCAAAAATCATATCATAACAAAGATATTTGTACCAGAATGTTTATTGCAGCCCAATTCATAATTGCTAAGTCATGGAAGAAGCCCAAGTGCCCATCGATCCACGAATGGATTAACAAATTGTGGTATATGTACACCATGGAATATTATGCAGCCTTAAAGAAAGATGGAGACTTTACTTCTTTCATGTTTACATGGATGGAGCTGGAACATATTCTTCTTAGTAAAGTATCTCGAGAATGGAATAAAACATACCCAATGTACTCAGCCCTACTATGAAACTAGGGCTTTCACATGAAAGCTATAACCCAGTTACAACCTAAGAATGGGGGAAGGGGGAAAGGGATGGGAGGGAGAGGGGGGAGGTGGGTAGAGGGAAGGGGATTGGTGGGATTACACCAGCGGTGCATCTTACAAGGGTATATGTGAAACTTGGTAAATGTGGAATGTAAGTGTCTTGGCACAGTAACTGAGAGAATGCCAGAAAGGCTATGTTAACCAGTGTGATGAAAGTGTGTCAAACGGTCTGTGAAGCTAGTGAATGATGCCCCATGATCATATCAATGTACACAGCTATGATTTAATAATAATAAAAAAAGGACCAAGTGTGCATTACAGTGGATTCCCTAAGAGAAATGCTTTGAATGCACGACCAGTTAATGGTATGTCTGCTCAGTCTCACCCTCATTACCCTCCCCATGCTGTGGCAGGATTAGCCTAATCCTACATGACTCTCAACTTCATCTTATATATTAGTAAATAGAAGAAGAGTCTCAAAGGGAGAAAGCTTTATTCTTTCCCCAAAATATCTCCTTCACCAGCCAGTCGTAGAACTTCTATTTTCCATCATTTTATAAAATGCATCTTATATCATTATAAACATGAATTTGAGAGAGAATGTGTTACATTGGCACATGTGCCTTGGGGTGAGAGGAGTCAGCAAGTGAGCAGACCACACTAGTAATTAGTCTGTAATCAAAGGCTCCCTTGTCTGTGATTAAGCCCTTTTGCTTTTCTGTATGAAATGTACAGATTTATATAGTTATGCAGAAAAATAAAACCAAAATGCCTCACGTCTCACAATGTCACAACACAAGAATTAAGACACAAAGTACTTTAAAAATGTAGATAATTTTTCCTAAATAATCAAAGAAAAAAAGGATAGTTGTCAGACTATTCCATCCGTTGAATTTTTACAAGCAGAATTTTGCAAACAGCTTAGGTTAGAAGTTTGGAGGAATTTTGGGTTTAACTTTTTTGGACTAGAGTAGGCTTCAGAAATTTCTTGAACTAAACAATTATGATTATTTTTCTTCTTTTCAGCACAACAGTTATGACTAAGTGTACTATTATTACTTATTAGGTCCAAATGCATCCTTTATTGCCTGACTTACAATAATGGAGCTTTACCCTTTAATCTTTCTTCCTTTGCAGAGGGCATGATGTCAAGCTTTGTCCGGAGAGAGCTATAGAAGGACAGTGAAGGAGAATGGAACTCCTCCTGTTCCTGGTTCCATTGGTGTTTTTTCTCACTGCTGCTGTATGACTGATAGTGACATGTTGGATGGGGACAGCCAGTAATGCTCTGCCTAATTGTATGCCTGAGGTATGCAGGCATTAGGTGAGTTTAAAGCCCCAGACATAGCCTGGTGGTCTGCTTTTCTGATACCCTTTCAAAGTGAATGCCATGTACTCTAGGCTTTGTCCAGTAAGTGACTCCTGGTGCCCCAACTTCTGGCAGTGAGCAGCACTCCCCAGCCTCAGCCCAAGAGGTTGTTTCTCACAGACCTCTTGAGATAGACAATGTGCACCCCAGGTGTTACACCATCATGCAGGTAAGTGAGCACCTGATGCACTAACTCCATGCACATGCTACCCACAAGTCATGGCCCACGTATACCCTGGAGGAGGATTTTCTGCTTGTTTGGTAAACATGAACCAGCCCTGGCCCAGAAACCCCAGTTAAATTCTTCCCTATCCAGTCAGCTGTAGTCATGCCTTCTTCAATAGGGACTAAACCCCAGACTCAGTGGAGGGGTCTCTTTCTGAGTTTTCTCTTCCCTCAGTGGTAGCCGCCCTCAGCCTAGGATATTTTTTAGTGTTCTTTATACTTTTATAGTTACTTCCCTCTTATACGAGACAATTCTTTAAACTTTCCCTGTTCAAATTACTGTGCGAGTTCTGTCTTTTGTATGCCCACCTTGATTGATACGGATTGGTATAGAGATGAAGAACAGTCTCAGTCCTAGACCTACAAAGATATGGTTTTGGAATTGGTTTGTTTTTGCCCTTAGGTTAGAGCACAGACTTACATTCTTTGCCGATAGAAAATGAAATGTGCTAATTAATCAAACTACCACCAGTGGAACTACTACCAGCACTGCATCAAGTGCTTTGGGAGCCAGGATGCTGGTGTCCACCTGATGACTATGGCAGCCATGACAACTGCAAGGACTGTGGTGTGGGTGGGTGTTTTGAGTGTACTCAAGTACCTGAAGGCAGGAAAAGAAGATCTCAGTTTCCTTAACACTCAGCTCAAGTCACAATTTCAGAACAGGAGAGCTTCCACAAGAGCCCTATTAGCTGTGGCCTCAGAACAAATATTGCTAAAAATCAAACACAAAATTTAGTTGTGCAGGTTACTGAATGATAGCAACAGTTGAATTCACAATCTTGCCAGGTTTCTCATGTGAATGTTAAAACATTGATTGGAAAAGAATGAGATTCTGAATCTTGGAATGTGGACATTCCAAGATGTGGGCTCAGAGGAGGAAAGAACTGATAAATTTGGCCACCCAAGTCATTCTGAGCTCCTCTTACCAGTGGAAGTAAGTGCTCTCAATATCTGAGGAAACTAGTCTTCCTCTGGATGAAAACCCTGTGATATAGTCTCACTGAGGGAAGAGGGCCTATCCTTTCAAAGATATACCACTATCACCTACTATAGCTACTAGACCTTAGCTAGGGTCAGATTTCACAAGGCTGCTGTGGACAGGAGCACACTACAGCCCAGGAGCAGACAGCTTACATATCGAAAGAATTGTAAGACTTTTCTAATATATATCCACAGAAAAACAGTGGAAAATGTGTGGAAACATATTCTAAGGGACAGAACGTAACACTAGATCAGGCTGAATTCATTGATGTAGTGTAGTTACTAGAGATTTTGGATTTAATGTGTCAGCTTATGCAGCCGTGAATTCAATGGCAGTCTACAGTTACTGAGCGTGAGAATCCAGCACTTCCCTGACATGTGGCGAAGAAAAACCAGAGACTTTGGAAAGAATCCTAATGGTCCTGATTCTTAGAACTAGATTTGTCCTGAGTAATCTGCACATCATGCCCTCGCCTGGCTTTGTCTCATGAGAGAGTTTAGAAGTCATGCCCTTCACTTAAGCATTCACAAATTAATGCAGAAACACCTCTGTCTTCAAAAAGTTCTGTGGCTTCTTGTCTTTATAGGCTGAGTAGGACTGTGGACATGGGCTCCCTGATTTCAGCAGGGTTGAGAAAGACCCACAGTTGCAGAGGCCAACCAAGCAGTGGCTCTTGATCACCAAACATCAGGTTGCATATCTCTCATGGGGACAGCAGCTATGTCCCCATATTTATTGTACTGTATCAATTTCTTAGCCTGCAGAGGTATTTGACAGTGCATAATGGTAACAGTGATTCTAGAAACAAAATTAGATGGCCAGCTTACCAGAGTGTGGTTTGGAAAGGAAAAACTCTACCTCCAGTAGCCAAAAGCCTGATTTAAATCACCCCAGTACACAGTCATGATTTTACAAAATCCAAGATTGTGCTCCACTCTCATGGTCCATAGAGTGTTTACCAAAAGGCAGTCCCCATAAAGGAGGCGCTTAATAACCAGGGGGGTAAAATGACATGCTTAGAGGTTATCAGTCAGCCTCTTGCCACAGCCACAAAGTGCTTGCTCAGTGGGGCCATCAGCAAATTGGCCCTGGTGGCAGGAATGGAAGTCATGCAGGGATTCATTAACATGGACTCACCTTCATCAAAGCTGACCTGATTAGTGCAAATTAGGCCAAGTGACTCATTTGCCAAAAGCAAAAGCAGTGACTAACATTGATCTGCAGACATAACACCTTACCCCAGAGTTACCCATCAATAGCCTGTGGTATGGTGATGAGTACAGTCACCCTTGTTCACTGCAGAGGGAACAGAGGCTGGTCCTCAGCTGAGTGCCTTTCCTTCCCGTAATTATTTTATCAGGACTATAGGACTTCTATCCACTAACTCAAAAATGCCTTCTTTGCCATCATGACATTCTGCTTAGCATTACATCTGATGAAAGAATTTGTTTGCAAAGAAAGGGAAGCCATCAAGCCACAAAATTAATTTATCACATCCTCAGTCACTTGGAAGCAGCTTGCCTAATTAAAAGGTGAAAGGCTTGCCAAAGCATAAGACATACTGAAGGAAGACTCCATGATGGTGCCAGTTGGGATAAAATGCCCTGAAAGAATGAGATTTACAGGATGCAGTGCCTGCTTTGAATCAGAGATTATTATATAGTGCCATCTCCTACTAGCTAGATTATATGGCTCCAAGGCGTAGAGGGGAGGAGGTGATCTCACTGTTATACTGGATACCTGTTGTAGAGGGAATGGCCTGAAAAAAAATAGCCAAAATATTTTCTATCTCCCCAACTTTTTGGGAACTGAAGCCTACATCCCTGCCTCAAGCCTGTGGTCAGGAAATGGGGAGACAGAGAATGTTTCTTATTCTTTGTGCCACAGAAGATAGCTCAAGGGAATTGTCTGGACAGAGGTTGCAAAGTTCCTTTTAAAGCAGGAATTTGTATTTTGAGACCATTGTCTCTCATTTTCCTCCTTTGTTGGTACCATAATAAACTTCTCTTTCCTTCTCCTCAGTTTTTTCCTCTTTTTCTGATGTGGCTTCAGGAGACAAGTGCTGAACTTTCAGTAACATAACCTACTCACAAGATTTTGCTTCTTGTCCTGTCAACTTCAAAATCTGATGATTTGGAGGTTTAGTTCCCAAGAAGAAATACTTTTACCAAAAGATACAAAAACAAAAGTGGTTCCACTGAATGGGAAGGTGGGTCCATCACAAGGCTATATCCCGACCAACAGGCAAAAAAAAAAAAAAAAAAAAAAAAAACATTAGCTCTTAATCCTGGAGATATTAATCTCCATTTGATCTTGGTTAATAAAGGACATTGGTTTGCCAATTACAGAAATTGCTATTTCTATAACCCAGTAAATTCTCTAATGTGCCTTAGTATTTTAGTATTTGATGCTCAAAGGTGAATGTTAATGTAAAAAATATAAAAACAAAAAAACGGTGGTGGAGGACTCACACTGTTTGGGAAGGAAATTCTGCATCAGTAAAGAACTGACCAGTTGGGCTGCTGGCTGAGGATAAAACAAATGGAGAATAGTTAGTGGAAGAAGGAAGCTCTAGATACCAATTATGGTTTTGTGGCCAATTATAGAAATGAAGACTTCAGTGGCCATGCATATATTCTCTTTGCTTGTTAAATGTATGTGTTTATTTGTATAATAACCATTTTTCTCTTTTCATTAATTCTATTTAATTTGATTTGACATATAAGATGCTGGAGTTTAACTTTAAAATTCAGCTTTTAAGTAAGGACTATTTAGTGCGATTGTGGCTAAATTTGAGGAGTAGTTAATATAACCAGTTATTGTCTGTGGGTCAGAGAGAATAAAATCCATAATCTTTACCAAGTTATGTTTTCTGAGAGTGAATAGGTTCAAATAGTGATTTTCAGTGGTATGGTTCTTAATGCGTGTCATGCCAAACTGGCATTTACCAAGAATTCCTCATTGGAGGACTTCCTCATTGCAAAGTTTGGAAAACAAATAGATAGTGTCTAGTTATTCCCCATCTTAGTCTAATGAGCGAATATAACCAGTGTTTACCAAAAGGAACTAGCAACTGTGAATGACTAAATTGGCTGACGTCCGTTCACATAGCACTCAAAGGCAGACACGAACGTTAGCTCCGTGTTAAACTGAGTTTAAGAAATGTTACCGTGCAGGTTACAACTTGCTTAAATGATACGTTCAAAATGACATGTCTAATGAGATGTGAGACTATTTTGCCTTTTGTGTAGATGAGATTGAAGAATAGTAAACCACTCGACTCCAACTGTGAGTCAGCCCTGAAGAGAGAGAAGCGAATGAACGGCACTCCCACTGTCTGTGCCTCTTCACTTCAAGTGTGGTGCCAAAATATTTAGTGTTCAAATGTGTACTGTAATTTTAAAAGAGTTAAAAACCAAGTTAGAGATTCTTATTGCTTGTTTTTGGAAACTGCACCTGCTATTCTCTTAGTTGCTCCAGGTGAAGAGAGGCTTTTGTTAGAACCGTAAGCTAACTTGGCTATATGTTGGAATCAAAACTACTGATTCCCGAGTGCTAAAGAAAGAGAGAGGGAGAAAGAGAGGGAGAGAGAAGAGTAGACGTTTTCATATTCCTCTAGGAAGTTCTACTGGACAGGCCAGGCTGAGAACCACCGTTAGTAGGCACCAGGGCAAGCTATGATCCAATTGTTTTTTCTCTTAGATAAGTTATTTTCAAAGTATGAAAATAACTGACAATCTCTAATTATTGACATAAAATAAATTTAAGTCAATTAAGGGCAATATTTAAATTAATACAAATGTTTAAATAAATGTTGCATACATTATAACCAGTAAATTAGGCTTTATCAATTGTTTCTTAACTTGACTTTCCTACTCTCAAGCAACCTTTTACTATATAGAATCTTTCCGCTTTGCGGGACTCATAAAAACAGCCAACAAACCTTGGACCCTGCCTGTGTTAGCTTCTTGATAAACAGGTATGGCAAAGATTCAAAGTCCATAGCAGGGTGCAATCCCTCTGCTGGTGCTGTGAAGTGCTGACAGCCTCCTCAAGCCAGGGCATCATCATTAAGTGGCAGAGCCTGGCTGCCTGCCAGGTAATGGCCTTGTGACCCTAAAGAAAGTTTTTTACCTCTCAGCCATTCAATTGCCTTATCAGTGAAATGGAGATAACAACAGTGGTTATCTCATACAGTTGTTTTGGGAATATTAAATGGAGTATTACAGGTAAAATAGTTAAAGCAGTGTCTGGCACATATTAAGTGCTCAGTAAATGTTAGGTTATCTAATTAATTCTCAGCTGATTTGTTAACACTCGTAAACCTTTAAAGGCGCACCCCCACTACTCCTTTTTTCAAATGCTTTTTCCTTATGCCTGCAGAAATAGAAACAATACAAAACTCAGTTTACCCCATTTCCTCTTCAGCTTTCTTTTATGTATTCTGGAAGGATAAGATCCCTCTGACACCCCAAGATAATTTGCTTCTAATCAGGAAAAAAAATTATAATAGCAATCAGTTACTAAATTTAGCTAACTCAATTACCATTGAATCATTTCTTTGCTAATGACTGAGTTTTACATCCATGCTGTGCCCTCCCCACCCCCCCCACACCAACACATCCAAGGCCAATGTCAATACAGTGGGAATGAGAACCTCAAAAACTGAGTGATAGTTGGAGCATGGGGCACCTGCTACTGCTAGAGAAGGGAAAATATGGAATAAAGCACGATGTACAAGGAAGAGTATGGACATAATTATTTAGATAAAGGACAACCAAAAATAAAAAGATACTTCATAATCTTCAGCCAGTCATTCATGGGAGCTTTTCCTTGAAAAAGTAAGTAGGAAAGGAAGAAATATTAATCTAATATTGAAAAAAAACCCTCTAAGTCTGTAATTTATTTTGCAATCTTTTGGGAGAAAACAGGCATTGTTGCCATGGTTAAAGCACGTCCAGGAAGGAGGATGCTCCATAGGAAACAGATCAGAGCATTTATGCTCTTAGTGCTGTCCAATAGAACTTTCTGTGGTGACGGATATTTCTATCATCTATACTGTCCTATAGAATAGCCACTAGCCCTGAATGACTATTGCGCAACTCGAAATGTGACTAATGCAGCCAGAAACCAATGTTTTAATTGTGTTATTTGTAACTGATTAAATTTAACATGTGAATAGCCACATGTGGTTAGTGGGTATTGTATTGCATAGTGCAGATCTAAACCATGAAGGTAAACTGAGGAAAAATAAATCTCTTTAAAAAGCTATGAGAGAACAGGACAAGTTACAAGTTTACTTCCCCCAAACTCATTCTGCCCCTCCCTTATTGCACAATAGCAGCCTGAGGCTTGGATAGAATTGCCCTCATAGTAGCATTCTGGGTTTCCCAACAGTGCGCTGCAATCAAATTTCCCTCTCTAAGGGTCCCAGGGCAGCCCCTTTCTTTTACCTCACACCTCACAGCCAAGACATTCCTTATGCAAAGATCAGGTGGGTTTTCTTTTTTAAAAATCCAGTACACACAGTTAAAATCATAATGAATTTTAGCTTCATGGTCATCAGATTGATAGTTTTCTTCAACAGTGTTTTCCTTCCCTGGGGTTTCTGATTGCTTTGCTTTCTTACTCAGGAGATAAAATGAAATGTAGATTTTTCTCGTTCTATTCTTAATAACATCAATTCTTGTTCATCTTGTATTTTTCTAAAATCCTTTTCTTCTTCTTAAAGATATTTTAGTTGGGGCCCACTGACTTACTAACCTAATGGTCTGGTCAACTTGTCAAGTATTTAAATCATTGAATAGCTGATTTGGAGGGAGTTTTATTCATTTTATGAAAGCTTAATATTCGCTCTTTTCTTGCCCCATCTTGCCCTTGCTTTCACTCTTGCCATTTCATACAGGGAAAAATAAATGGGCTTTCCCATTAACGCTGTTATGGCCTTTTCTATTTGTGTGAACTTATGTCCTGCCCTTTCCCTTCCTAGGGAAAAATGGCCTTAACAAAGTATTTCAGACCAAGACAATAGAGAAGAATGTAAGTCAGCAAAAACATCCCAGTGAATGCCATCCAGGGGAAATTTCACCCAATCAAATAAAGGGTCAGTGGCTGAAGCACAATAAAAGTATCAAAAAAAATTCCATTTGTTCAGCAAATTATCACTTTTGTGATTTTTGTCTTTTTGTCTTTTTCCACTTTTGTTTGAATTGACTGTTTTCAGCCCACCTTCTTGGCTATCTCTACAAGGGGCTTTTGGGTTATTTCATTTGCTTATTGATCTCATTTCTGCCTTTTGGTGCTCTTATTAATTTTCTTGGAGTTCAGCAACTGTAGTACTCTCCCAAGTCATGACATTTTAAGATGTTGCTTTCCTGAAAAGAGCTTCATTTTCCCCTTGCAATTAATTTACAAATTGGCCTGCTTTAGCTTTATAGGTTATAAGTCATATTCACCTCCCAAGTTTGAGCACAGAATCACCTTTTAGCATATATTGATTCTGATGAAAAATCTGATGCCAGCCTGATTCACATTTTTAGAGATCCCGCAGTTTAAGAATCCCTTCATTCTCTTATCTCCCACATCGCTGTTCTGACTCTTTCCACTCTTAGGAGTTGGAGTTGCTATTGTGGGTTTAGAGAAAAGAGAGGAAATAAATAAACGTGCTCAGCTGACAATTTGAAACATGAACCCCTAATTATCCTTAATTTAGTCAAATTCTTTGATGTACATAGTGTATATATAATAGCACCCAAGTGTGACATTGGAGGGAAAATCATGTGGCTTTGGATCAATCCAATTTGATTAATTTTAAGTTAGAGTGTCTTGAGAAAAATAAAACTGAAGCAGAAAGGAACTGAGAAATGAAAAAAAGAGTTAACCTTTGTATCAGAAAAGGCATCAAGGAGAAAAAAGTTGAACTGAAGCCAAGCCAAGTGGTAATACTGTGGTGCTTCTGTGTTGATCAATAGTTATATTAGCCCCTGGCTGAATGACAACTGCATTGGTCCATAGAGGAAAGATAAATGGAAATAAGGAAAAAGTAGGTTTTGACTATGTGTTTTTCTGTATTTCATAAATTTCTCCATCCAGATAATTTGTCTGATCTGAGCTCCCACCAGACTGAATGCAAATGAATTGTAATGCAAATGATCTGGGAAGCAAATTCCTAGGTTTACCAAAAGATGTGTGTTCCTCAATAAATTTGTGAATGAACTCTCTCTCAGTTAGTCCAGACCTAGTGTCGCTGCATTTTTTTAAATTTCCCACTTGAAGATTTAAAAAAGAGCATAATATTCTCTGAAGTAATATTATATCCCAAGTTCTAGAAATACTTCCCTTCTGTTTTCCAGTAAAAGCCCATTTACATTGATTAATTAAAAGGGAGATGCTTTCTTTTGGCAATAGAAACACTCGATTTCTCTTTATTTAGTGCTTTATTAGTACGAAATATAGGGCATGAGACACACATTAAAATAACCACAATTCAGCCCTGGGGCAAGGCTACTGGCCTCATGCTTTAGAATTGGGGACTTTCCAAATTCTAAGTCCCTTTCTGTGATGTTGAGAGACTAGTGAGATTCTGGTCGAGTTGTTAGCAATATACAGATCTTCTTTCATGGTTAACCTTTTAAAACATTGGTCAATGCATCCATAAAGAAGAAAATGGAATACTGAAACCACATTGTGGGGGAGGGGTTGGAAATGAACTCTCAACCAGAATGTTACATGGAAAAAAAAAAAAAAAGTAAAGTGAGAAAGGGAAAATGAAACTTATAAAAAGAGTTTATAGCCAGGCAAAGTGGCTCACACCTTTAATCCCATCCCTCTGGGAGGCTGAAGTGGGAGAATGGCTTGAACTCAGGAGTTCAAGACAAGCCCAAGCAAGAACAAGAATCCATCCTACAAAAAATAGAAAAGTTAATGAGGTATGGTGGTGCACACCTGAGGTCCCAGGTACTCAGGAGGCTGAAGCAGGAGGGTCACTTGAGCTCAGGAGTTTGAGGTTGAAGTGAACTGTGATGACACCACTACACTCTAGCATGGGCAAAAGAGTGAGATTTCATCTCAAAAAAGAAGGATGGTTGAAGTGACTTCTCAAAGAAATTGCAATAATCTTTCAACAAGAACTGGGAAGGCCAAAAGAAAGACAAATATCTGTGCCATAGCCCTAATAACTGTACTATTGTAGACATAATAGAAAAATAGACCATTTATGAGCTTAAAGGCCGATAATAATAGCTTGTTGTCGAAGAAGAATCCTCTTCTCACCTCTGGTCACCTTTATTGTTTATAGCACAAGAAACATGGTTTTTGTTTTGCTTGTTCCATCTGGGGCCACATGTAAAGCACAGACATACATATTCAGAAGATTCAATTACCATGCATTGAAAGTGGTGCCATATCTGTCTTCTTTCCTTCCAATATTTCTGTAGAAAGAGCAATTTAATCACATGAAGTAATTTTTATCACCATGTTAAAAAGAAACATTAGATTTTACACTCAACACTATCAAATATCACCCATGTTATCACAGTTTTACTTAGTAAAAAATAATTAAAATAGCTTAAATACTCAGTGTAGGCTATCCACATAAGTCATGGTTTATTCTACAGAATAATTTATTTTGTTACTTAAAATTATTTTTAGGGAGCGCTTATAACATGACTCTTTTCAAAAAAAAATTATTTCCAGCTTTACTGAGGTATAACTAACAAATAAAAAATTGTATATATTTGTGATATACAAGATGATGTTTCAACATGTTTGCATATTAGAAAATGATTAATAATCAAGCCAATGATTATATTCAAGCCAATTAACATCCCCATCACCTGATAGTTACCATTTTTTTAATTTTTCATAGTGAGAACATTCAAGATGTACTCTCTTACAATTTCAAGTATACAATAAGGTACTATTAGCTGTAGCTTCCATGGGTATATTAGGTCTCTAGAACTTACTCATCTTGCCTAACTAAATTTTATATTCTTTGGTCAACTTCTCCCTTTCTCCCATCCCTCATCCCCCAGCAACCATCAGAAAGTGACTCATTTGAATGATATGGAAAAAAACCATATATTCAATTGAGTAAATCATGACGTCAAATATGAGAACAACACATAGAAAAATATACCTGTTATTATCAAATAGATGGTTTTAAAATTTTAGAGACTTTTCCTGTCAAATTTTCTGTGGTGACCACAATTGCATGATTAGAAAATATTCTGAATCTCATTTATCAACCTAGGATCCTAAGATGAATGAAACTGGTTTAGTTATTTTCAAAGGGTATGTATTTTTCTGTTCACCAACTCTGCTTCACTGTTCTTAGGTCTTAGAAAGCACATAACTCAATAGATAAAAATCATTAATATTTAATGGCAGCTTTGAGTTCATAATGTGCTTGTTAGTTTCATTCCATCCCAAGGACAATTCGTCATGTATTCTGATCAGATACTCCAAAGAAAGGAAAAAAGCAAGAATGTTTTTATATGAATCTTCTCCCATTCTGTCACCAGTTTCATCATTGCACATGGTGAAGAGTTTTATAGCACAAACATTTCAGTGTTAGATTTGACATAATGCAGAAACCCTATGAGGAACTAATTTGAAGGTTTGCATTCATCTTTTGTAAAAAATATAATAAATTTAAAGGCACCATGATGACATTTACTATGATAATGTGGGATAGGAAATTTATCTGATGGGGTCGTGAATCTTCTAAAAAGCTGACTTTACTTTTTTCTCCCTTCCATATAAAATCACAGTAAGTAAAAAGGATGCTAAAGAAATTTTTAAGGAAACCCCTTTTGTGACTATTGATTTCATTTCATGATCAACCTAAAAGTTTTCCTCTCCAGATTTTTGTGGAAAACTTGGCATGATCAAAATGTATACTACCAATACTTTTCTCCCTGTGACCACAGATAGAATTGTGTTGCATAGGACAGAAGGTCAGAGAAGTAAGAAACAATATAAAAATGGTAATCTGAAGTCCCCTTCCCTTCTCATTTAGGTGAAGAACAGGCATCTTATCCTGCTTCTAGGAATGTACCTCAATTTGAGAAATCAGTGGTGAGTACCACTATTATGTATCCTATCACCCATACAATAATCCTAGGTGCTATTTACCTAAGACTGTGGCTGTTTGGTTGGCATCATGAAAAAAGATTAAAAGCTCAAAACAACCTTTGTTTTCTTTTCTTCCTAAACCACAGTGTGACTCTCCTATGACAACCATTGTAGAATAGAATGGTGTAAGATGGAAATGACAATATGGACATTGTAGGACTGCTGTTAGATTTAGGAATAAAGTATCTTGAGATTATTTGAAGTCTTCTTATAATTTTAGATTTAAAAACAAGTGCTATGCTTCAATTCCATTCCATGTTGTATGTAAAAGTCAAAGGCTTCCTCAAGCTTCCTTTGAATTCCATGATGTGCTATCATATGTCCATTCTGTGTGGGATTCAGTTTCTGTTGAATCCTAGTACCTTCTCATGTCTGGTATCTGTTCTCTACATTGACACCATTCTGACTTATAGAACATGAGCCCTTCTCACAAAACAACATTTATATCAGTGATTTTCAACCCGTGTACCATGACAAAATTTAAAGAACATTAATTAAATTATTTTCAAAAACGTTCAAAGCACAGTAAGTATATTCATTTTTAACTCTTTTATTTAATCAACCTAATTTAAATGTGTCATGGAAGTTTAAATATGGGTTCAAGTGTGCCATGAGATTTAAAAAAAGGTTCAAAAACACTGATTTATATGTAGCAAACTTAATTAAAGGATTAGGAAGATAAGAGGGCTTTACAGTGTGGCTTGGTAAACTCTCCAGCTCTATATGATCACTCACATTGGTCTCTCACTGCACTTTTCTGAACTTCTCAAGATTGGATTCTCTGGAAATACATTTTATATTAGCTTATTATCTTCCCTTCCATTGACCTGAAGACGTACCACAAATTTACCTAACAAATTGGAGGGGCTTCAAAATGGCTGACAAAAATATTTGGTACTTGCCTCCTCCACAAATAACCAAAAATAACATGTAGATCATCATTAACATCGTACTTCAAATAGATCACCTAAGAGAGAATGCTGGAATTCAACAGTGACAAGAAACAGATAAGACAAGGAGGAAGACAGAAGTGAGATAACCTGCTTGGCCAGGATCTTCTGTGAGGTTGGAGAAGCTCCCTACTGCAAGGAAGGGTTAGTCAATGACCTTCAGTAGTCCACATTCCCACAATGCCTGAACTTTTGAAATCCTAGCCATGGAAAAGCCCTTCAATCCATATATTCCTTTTGACTAACTTTCAGAGAAGCCTAGAAACCACTTAATGGCATTTTTCCAGAAAGGGAGCTCTTGCTGATTCCCACAAACCCCCTGTGTCCTAAGCAGTTACAGCAAGGTACCATTTTGAGAGCCCATAATACAACCTGCTAAGATTGCATTGTGTCCTGGGACCAAATTGCCCCTTAATCTCCCTAGAGCCCCATCAACAATTTTCTACATGCAGTCAGAACCTGATGTTGCTACCAGGGAATAAAGTATAACCCTGTGGCAGTGACCCTACCACTCCTACTAGCAGAGCTGCAGTGCATGTCCTGCCTACCATGGACCCTGCATACACCACTCAGGGGTGTGAGGACAGGCCAACCCAATATGGCTTCACCTCCCTGGTGTCAGAGTACACCAACTGGGGGCCTAGGGATTCCCCTGCCCCATTCACCATCATTCATCACTGGCATCTCAGCACTTTTCCCAGGGGTCTGAGATTGAGCCCACTTGAACTGACACTACCACCACAGGTACCACCCACCTGCACACTTTAACAGCCTAGCATGTCACAGCCATTGCCAACACAAGTAGACCAGTTGGGATCCAGAGGTTTGTTCTACCACTGCACTGCCATCACTATGCCATGCTTGCCTACCAGCGGCCTGTGGAAATGCCCACCTACCTGCCTCATGCATACCTGCTATTGCGAGCATCCAAGTAAGCTGCTTGGAGGCCTAAGAATCAGCTGGCCTGGACCTATTAGTGTATGCTGAAGTATGTCAGAGACAGGTACCCTTGGCTTGCTTCTGTCCCTATTAGGGCCAGAAGACTAACCCACCTGATGTCTCCATCCTTAGAAAATCCTCACTACAACCTTTACTAACAATAACTTCCTATGCTACTCAGGAAACAGATGCTACTGGTAGTATTTAAAGCCATGGAGACTATGTAACTTCACATAGCCAGAATCAAAGCCAAAATTTCCTACCCAAACAACACCATAAATACATTTTTAGGAAAAGGATCATCTCCTATAAAAACAAATTCAAAAAACTAGAAGAGGGTGGTGCCTGTGACTCACTGGGTAGGCCGCCAGCCCCATATACTAAGGGTGGCGGGTTCAAACACTGTCCCGAACAAACTGCAACAAAAAATAGCCAAGTATTGTGGCAGGTGCCTGTAGTCACAGCCACTTGGGAGGCTGAGGCAAGAGAATTGCTGAAGCCCAGGAGGTGGAGGTTGCTGTGAGCTGTGATGCCACAGCACTCTAGCAAGGGCAATAAAGTGAAACTCTGTCTCAAAAAAAAAAAAAAAAAAACCCTAGAAGAAATGATTATTACCCTAGATGTGCAGTTATCCATGTAAAGATACAGAAACGTATAAAAGGGTATATGACATCTCCAAATAAACCACAATAATTCTCCAGCCCAACATATTAAAATTAAGAAGAAATTTATGAAAACCTAGAAAAAGAATTAAAGAGAATTAAGAAAAAAAATACAAAGAAAAATTTTAAAACTCGGGATATAGATGAGAAATTTGCCAAAGAGATAGATGTCATTAGAAAAGACCAAACGGAAATTCTGGAACTAAAGAATTCTTTGGACATAATATAAAATAAGTTTAAGAACTTCAACAATAAACTAGATTAAGTTGAAGAAAGAAGTTCAGAACTTGAAAACAAGTCTTTTGAAGTAATGAAGTAAGACAAAAATTAGGGTGGCGCCTGTGACTCAAAAGAGTAGGGCACCGGCCCCATACGCTGGAGGTGGTGGGTTCAAGCCCAGCCCTGGCCAAAAACTGAAAAAAAAAAAAAGAAAGAAAGAAAGAAAGAAATTAAAAAGAATGAACAAAGCCAAAGATTCAATGTGACAAACGAGAGACCATAGACCATATACTTTAATTTTCGGTGTCCCAGAAGTCAAAGAGAAAACTAAAGGAATAGAAATCTGATTTAACAAAATAATAGCTAATGTCTTCCCAAGTTTAGCAAGAGATTTAGAAATCCAGACACGGGTAGTTCAGAGATACCAAAGTAGTTATGATTTAAAAAGGTCTTCAAGGCACTTACAGCTAAACTGTTAAAAGTCAGAAACAAAGAATTCTAAAAGTAGCAAGAGAAAAGTGTCTAGTCACTTGTAAGGAAAGTTAGAAATCAGACTACAGCAGGTTTCTCAGCAGAAAATTTTTACAGGCTAGGAAAAAAGGGGGATGTCAAATTCAAAGTGCTGGGAAACAAAACAAAACAAAACAAAAAACAACCCAAGCTGCTGGTCAAGGATATTATCCCCAACAAAGTCATTCTTCATAAATACAAGCTTCAGTATAAGGTGAGAAAAACCCTCCATTAGACTAACCCTATAAGAAATGCTTAAGGGAGTCCTGAATTTGGAAGTGAAAGGATAATATCTACCATGATGAAAACATATTAAAGTATAAAAACAATTAGGTTAGCAAACACACAAATGAAGGAGAAAAAGAACTGAAATGTTACCACTACAGAAAGCCACAAAACTACAATGATAACCATAAGAGAGAAAGAAAGGAACAGACAACATACAGAACAACCAGAAATCAACTAATAAGATGGCAGAAATAAGCCTAAGGCTAAGGCTAAGGAATAAGCCTTGAATGTAAATGAATTAAAGTTTCCACTTAGAAGATACAAACTGGCTAAATGGATTTAAACACACACACACACACACACACACACACACACACCCTAACTATATGCTGCCTATACGAAACTTATATCACACATAAAGGCACATATAGACTAAAAGTAAAGGAATAGAAAAAGACACTCTATCCAAATAGAAAATGAAATATAGCAGGAATAGCTATATTTATATCAAATAGACTTTAAGTCAATGACAATAAAGAGACAAAAAATGTCATATAATGACAAAGGGATCAATTCGACAAGATAATATGACAATTTTAAATGTATATGTGTCCAACACTGGAGCAGCCAGATATATAAAGTAAATATTATTAGATATAAAGAGAGAGAGACCCCCACAATAACAATTGAGGACTTCAACCCCCCAACACTCAGCATTAGACAGATCACTTAGACAGAAAATTAATAAAGAAACATTGTATTTAAACTATGGATTACACCAAATGGACCTAAAAGACTTATACATAACCTTTCAGGCAAGAATTACAGAATAAACCTTTTTCTAGTGGTTTATTAGAATGTCAATGGAACATTCTTCATCACATATCAGATATCAGGAAACAAAACAAACTTAAAAAAAAAAAACACTGATATTATATGTCAGACCACAATGAAATAAACTTAGGAATCAAGAACAAGAGGACATTTGGAAACTATAGAAATTAGTTAAACAATATGCTTCTAAATTATCACTGGGTAAAAAACATAAATTCAGGAATAAATAAAATTTTTTTGATACAAAATTTAACAATTGTGTAACAAAACCTATGGGATACAGAAAAAACAATGCTAAGTGAGAAGCTGTGGCAATAAATGCCAATGTCAATAAAGTAGAAATATTTCAAATTAGCAATCTAATGATGTACCTCAAGAAACTAGAAAAGCAAAAACAAAACAACCCAAAAATTAACAGAGAGAAAGAATTAATAAAGATCAGAGTAAACTAAATTAAATACAGCAAAAATGTGCAGAGAATCAATGAAATAAAAAGTTGTTTCGTTAAAAAAGGATGAACAAAATTAATAACCAATAACTAGACTACCAGGGAACAAATGGAGATGACCAGTAACTGGACTAATCAAGAAAATAACCAACTAAACAAAATTAGTAAGAAAAAAGGAGACATTACAAGAGATTCCACAGAAATATAAAAATTATCAGAAACTGTTATAAATAGTTATACACTAATGATCTGGAAGAGCTAGAGGAAATAGATAAATTTCTGGACACACACAACTTACTAAAATTTAATCAGGAAGAAATAAAATATTTGAACAGACCAATAATGAATAATGTGATTCAATCAGTAATAAAAAGTTCACCAGCAAACTTACAAAGAAGAACTAATACCAATTCTCCTCAGACTATTCAAAAAAATTGAAAAGAAGGGGATTCTTTCTATCTAATTCTACAAGACCAATATTGTCCTGATTCTGAAACCAGACCAGGACACATCACAGAAAGAAAACTGCAGGCCAATATCCATAATGAACATAGATACAAAATACTTCAACAAACTAGCACATCAAAAAGATAATACACAATGATCAAGTGGGATTTTTCCCAGGGTGCAAGTATAGTTCAACATACATACATCAGTAAGTATGATATAGCACTTCAACAAAATGAAGTGTAAAAATCACTTTATCATCTTAATAGATGCAGAAAAGCATTTTTTTTTTTCTTGAGACACAGTCTCACTCTGTTGGCCAGGCTAGAGTGCCATAGCATCAGCCTAACCCACAACAATCTCAAACTTAGATGAAAACAAACAAGAAAAAATAAAGCTGGAGGTATCATATTTGCTGAATTCAAAATATATTACAAGGCTATGATAACAACAAAAAAGCATGCTTTGGGTATAAAAATAGACTTCTAGACCAATAAAACAGAATAGAGATCCTATAAATAAACCTACATATTTACAGCCAAGTGATTTTTGACAACTATTAGAAGAAAACATCAAGAAAACACTTTAGGAATTTAGTGTAGACCAAAATTTTATGCCTAAGATTTCAAAAGCATAGACTACAAAAATAAAAATAAAGGGACTGTATTTACTAAAAAGCTTCTGTGTAATAAAGGGAATAATCAACAGAGTGAAGAGGCAACCTTTTGAGTGGGAGAAAATATATGCAAGTTATCCAAAAGCTATAATAACCAGAATATACAAAGAACTCAAACAACTCAATAGTTAAAAAAAAAAAAAGAGAGAGAGAGAGAGAGAGAGACAAAAAAAAAAAAACCCTAAAACCACAAAGGAAAAAAACTCATTAAAAAATGGGCAAAGGAGGAGATTGGAGCAAGATGGTGGCCGAGTAACAGCTTCTTTGCAACTGGGTGCAGTGAGATCAGGGAGAGAAGACTCCAGGCATCTCTGGCTTGTGGCCTCTGCCCAGAAACATCTCTTGGGGGATGCAGGGAGACAGTGAGAGACTTCTGGACCCCAGGAGGAGGACAAAAGCAGTGGAGAACTGGCAAGTAGTTGCCATGGGTCTGAGACTCCCACAGATGTAACTACAACAGCAGCTAGATTGCAGACAGGGAAGGCCTGGCCTGTGAGGCCAGAACGAAGCTAACATTGATCAGCTGTGGGCCTGTGTGCAGCAACTGTGGGAGAACTGACCTGCAGGCTCCACCCTCAGGGTCTCAGAGCTAGGCTTGGGCTGGGAGAACTTGGGCAAGAGATCTAGTGACTGTGAGCAGTGCCAAAGGCTGGGAATGAGATAGCAGGGAAGCGTGGAGTTTTTAGTGCTTGGCAGTAGGAAGGCTGCCTTATAGCCTTGGCCCTCAGGGGCATAGATTGAGGCTAGTTTTGGTGCACCAGATAAGTGGGCAGCCACTTCAGGAGAGATCCCAGCATAAGTGCTTTCCTGGAAAAGCTGCTTAGCCAAGGTTAACGGCTTAAAGTATCTTTTAAGGGGGCTGAGGAGAGATTCAGGACCTCAACCCTGTGGGGTTTGAGGGCAAAGAAGTCAGCAGAGACCTCCAGTCTCCATCACATACAGCTGCATTAGCAATGTGATTAGCATCTCATACCCCAGAACATCACCTGTTGCCCAGACAATATTCAGTAAGATATATATACTGCTTTGTTTTTTGTTTTCTTTTTATTTCAACATTTTCCCTTTAGATTTTTCTTTTTTCTTTCTTCATGTTTCTAGTTTAAATATAATTTTCCATTGTTGCCTTCTTTAATAATAAGAACTTCATTTTTGCTAGTGTTTCTGCCCCTGTTATTTAGGTTTTCCACAATTTTATTGGGTAAAGTTTTCTGTTTGTTTGTTTTGGTTTGATTCATAGTATTTTTGTCTTTCCTTTATTTGGTGGAGGTGGGGTACTATGTCTGCTCAGGCTGGCAAAGAGCTGCTGACCTCAAGGGAACCACCCAAACCAGAACCCCCAGAGGCTGGGAGTTTTTAAGGTGTGAATCAAAGTACCCTACAGTACACCTTTACTACTCCTGTTTCCCTCTTTCTGTGCCTCTCTTCTTTTTGTCAATATTCTCTTTTACTCACCCCCTCACCTTTTGCTATTTTCTTTCTTTCTTTCTTTCTTTCTTTCTTTCTTTCTTTCTTTCTTTCTTTCTTTCTTTCTTTCTTTCTTTCTTTCTTTCTTTCTTTCTTTCTTTCTTTCTTTCTTTCTCTTCTTTCCCTTCTTGCTCTTCAATCTTCTTATCCTTTTAGTCCTGTACCAAAAGGACTCATCAAAACCTTAGGCCAGAGGCATGGTAACTTAAAGAGCAAGAGGAAGTGAAAGGAAAATTAGGACGAGGAAATAGATAAAAGGAAACAATCATGAGGAAGAATCAGCAGAAATATCCTGGCAAAATGAAAAACAGTCCAGAGCAAACCTCCTTCTCCCCAGAGACCATGAGGTAGTTACTGCAGAGGATTCCACCTATAAAGAAATGTTAGCAATGACAGAAGGGGAAATTAAAATACAGATGATGAAAACAATGAAGAAATTGCTGAGAAAGTGGAAAATAAACAAAAAACAAGGAAAGGAATTACTGAAAATGTGGAAAATAACCAAAGGAAATCCAAAAACAGAATCAAATAAGAGTTGAATGATACAAAGAATATAGAAAGTACACAGCAAAGCTGAAGGAACTGAAGCAATCATTTAGAGAACTTAAAGATGCAGTAGCAAGTATCAACAACAAATTAGACCATGCAGAAGAAAGAATCTCAGAAGTAGAGGACAAAGCTCTTGAGATAATTCAGATGGTTAAAGAGGCAAAAAAAAAAAAAAAAAAAAAAAAAAAAGAGAGAGAGAGAGAGAAAAGGCAGAATGTTCACTGACAGAATTATGGGACTTTATGAAGCCTTCAAACATATGAGTTATATGTATCCCTGAAGGGGGAGAAGAATGCCCCAGGGGAATGAAGCTGAACTAGAGAATATAATAAATGAAAATTTCCCAAATATCACCAATAATTCTGACACACTCCTTTCAGAGGGATATCAGACCCAAGGTCACCTCAACTAAAACAGAGCTTCTCCAAGACACATTGTGATGAACCTGTCCAAAGTCAAAATAAAAGAAAATATTTTGCAAGCTGCCAGGAGTGAGCAACAGTTGACCTACAGGGGAAAATCCATCAGGATGACTGCAGACTTTGCTAATGAAACTTTAAAGCCAGAAGACAATGGTCATCTACCATTAATCTACTTAAACAAAACAATTTCCAGCACAGAATTATATATCTTGCTAAGCTACACTTTAAAATAGACAGAGAAATCAAATCTTACTGATATGCAAACATTGAGGAAATTTGCCACACAAGACCAAATACAAATGATACTTCACAAGTACACAAGTACAAATGATACTTCAACCTGTTCTACACACTGACCATCACAACGGACCACCAGCAAAGTAAGCACCCAGAAAGGACAGAACCTCGCTTCCACAATGATGCAAAAGATAAAACTAAGCAATGGACTTTCACAAAATAAGACGAATAGAACACTACTTAAACTTATCAATTATCTCAATAAATGTTAATGGCTTGAATTCCCTACTGAAGAGGCATAGACTGGCTGATTGGATTTAAAAACACAAACCATCCATCTGCTGTCTGCAGGAAACACACCTAGCCTCAAAAGACATATTAAAACTCAGAGTTAAGGGTGGGAAGACAATTTTTCAAGCAAATGGAATTCAGAAGAAAAGAGGGGTTATAATCTTATTTTCAGATACGAGTGGATTTAAAGCAACTAACATCAAAAAAGATAAAGGTGGAAACTTCACATTGGTCAAGGGAAAAATATAACAAGAAGACATTTCAATTCTAAATATTTAGCATCCAACTTAAATGCTCCCAGATTCTTAAACAGACCTTAATTAGTCTGAGCAATATGATATCCTATAACGCTATAACAGGGGACGTTAATACTCCTCTTACAGAGCCAAACAGATTCTCTAAATAGAAATTAAACAAAGATATAAGGGATTTAAATGAGACCCTAGAACAACTATGATTGATAGATGTATATAGAACACTCCATCCCAAAGATAAAGAATTTACATTCTTTTCCTCGGCCCATGGAACATTCTCTAAAATTGATAATATCCTAGGACACAAAACAAACTCAACAGAATCAAAAGAATTGAAATTTTTTTTTTAAAGAATTGAAATTTTATCTTGTTTCTTCTCAGACCACAAGGCACTAAAGGTAGAACTCAACTCCAAAAAAACATTTAACCCCACACAAAGGCATGGAAAGTAAACAACCTTATGACAGTTGCGTGCAGGAAGAAATAAAAGAGGAAATCATTAGCTTCCTTGAGCATAACAACAATGAAGACACAAGTTACGCAAACCTGTGGGATACAGCAAAAGCAGTCCTGACAGGAAAATTTCTCAATTTTGATGCCTACATTTGAATAAGAGAAAGAGAGTGCATCAACAAACTCACAAGCCATCTTAGGAAATTGGAAAAAGAAGAACAATCTAAGTCTAAAGCCAGGAGAAGCAAAAAAATATACAAAATTAAATCAGAGATCAATGAAACTGAAAACAAAAGAATCATTCAGAAAAATGATTCAAAACAAGGAGTTGATTTTTTTAAAAAAATAAATAAAATAGATAAACCTTTGGCCAGACTAACTAGAAATAGAAAAGTAAAATCTCTAATAACCTCAATTAGAAATGATAAAGGGGGGGAGGAGGCGGAGCAAGACGGCAGCCGAGTAACAGCTTCCTTGCATCTGGGCACCGTGAGTCTGGGGATATAGGACTCCAGGCATCTCTGGCTGGTTGGATCTGCCTATCATCAACCCCGAGAGGATAAAGGGAGTCAGCGAGAGACTTCTGGACCCCAAGAGGAGGACTAAAACAGTGGAAAACCAGCAAGTGGTCGCGTGTGTTCAATCCGTCTAAACCTGCCCACAACTGTAAGTTCAGTAGCAGTGAGACTGCAAACCAGAAAGGCCTTACCTGTGAACTGTTTTGGTGTCTTTGGACTTGGTACTCAGCTGCCTTGGGGAGAGCCTGAGCGGGAGTGCGGAGAACTTTGGCCTTTGTCTAGGGCCCCAGTCTGAGCTGCTGAGCCAGACGGAGCTAATAGTGTTTGGCTCTGGGTCACAGGCAGCCATTGTGAGTGATCTGCCCCGGCAAGCTCCGCCCTCAGGGTCGCAGAGCTGGAATTGGGTGGGAGCTGGTAACCCAGCGACCAAGTAGCCTAAGGGCGGAGTCTGAGCCGCCTTGCAGCCCTAAACCTCGGGGGCAGAGGGAGACCAGTTTTGACACACAGGGTAAGTGGATAGCCACTTCAGAAGTGATTCCAGCGACAAGCACTTCCCTGGGAAAGCTTCTGCTCAGTAAGTGAACAAGTTCAAAGTGCCTTTTAAGTGGGCTGAAGAGAGATTTAGGGTGTCTACCTGCTGGGGTTTGAGAAACCAGCAGCCTCCAGTCGTATCAGAACTGTGATTAACATCTCATACCCCAGAAGACCACGTGTTGCCCAGACAATATTCAATAACATATACATACTGCTTTGTTTTTGGTTGTGTTTTTTTTTTTTTTTGGTTTGGTTTGGTTGTTTTTTTTTTTGTTTATTTTGATGTTGTGGATTGTTGTTTTGTTTTTTAAGTTCAACCTTTTCCATACAGATCCTTTTTCTCTCTCATTTTTTCTAGTTTAATTATAATTTCCCATTGCTGCCTATTTCAATAATTAGAACTTCATTTTTGTTAGTGCTTCTACCACTATTATTTGGTTTTTCCAGCCAATTTTATCCCGTAAAGTTTTCTGTTTGCTTGTTTTGGTTTGATTTATAGCATTTTTGTCTTTCCTCTCTACTAGGTAGAGGTGGGGTACTGTGTCTGATCAGGTTAGCAAAGAGCTGCTGACCTCAAGGGAACCACCCAACTGGGCACCCCCAGAAGGTGGTTTTTTTTTTTAAGGTTGTGTCAAAGTACCCTACTGTACACCTATATTTCTCTGTCTCCCTCTTTCTGTGCCTCTCTTCTTTTTGTCAATATTCCTTTTACCCACCCCCTCTCCTTTCTCTATTTTACTTTTTTTGTCCTTATCACACGGTCCTCCTTTCTTTCATCCCTTTTTTGCTCTTAAACTTCTCACGCTTCTGGTCCTGTAACCCTTAGTCCACAGGCACGAGAACTTAAAGAGCAAGAGGAAGTGAAAGGAAAATTAGGGCAAGGAAACAGATAAAAGAAATCACCCATGAGGAAGAATCAGCAGAAAACTCCAGGCAACATGAAGAACCAGTCCAGAACAACCCCGCCAAGGGACCATGAGGTAGCTACTGCAGAAGATTCCACCTATACAGAAATGTTAGGAATGACAGAAAGGGAATTTAGAATACACATGTTGAAAACAATGAAAGAAATGATGGAAACAATGAAGGAAACTGCTAATAAAGTGGAAAATAACCAAAAGGAAATCCAAAAACAGAATCAAATCAGAGATGAACGATATGAAGAATATAAAAAGGATACAGCAGAGCTAAAGGAAATGAAACAGTCAATCAGGGAACTTAAAGATGCAATGGAAAGTATCAGCAACAGGTTAGACCATGCAGAAGAATTTCAGAGGTAGAAGACAAAGTTTTTGACATAACTCAGATAGTAAAAGAGGCAGAAAAGAAGAGAGAGAAAGCAGAACGTTCACTGTCAGAATTATGGGACTTTATGAAGCGTTCCAACATACGAGTTATAGGAATTCCAGAAGGGGAAGAAGAATGCCCCAGAGGAATGGAAGCCATACTAGAGAATATTATAAAAGAAAATTTCCCAAACATCACCAAAGATTCTGACACACTGCTTTCAGAGGGCTATCGGACCCCTGGTCGCCTCAACTCTAACCGAGCTTCTCCAAGACACATTGTGATGAACCTGTCCAAAGTCAAGACAAAAGAAAAGATTCTGCAAGCTGCCAGGAGTAAGCGCCAGTTGACCTACAGGGGCAAATCCATCAGAGTGACCGCAGACTTCTCTAATGAAACTTTCCAAGCAAGAAGACAATGGTCATCTACCTTTAATCTACTTAAACAGAACAATTTCCAGCCCAGAATTCTGTACCCTGCTAAGCTAAGCTTCAAAATTGATGGAGAAATCAAATCATTTACGGATATACAAACATTGAGGAAATTCGCCACAACAAGACCAGCTCTACAGGAAATACTTCAACCTGTTCTGCACACTGACCACCACAATGGATCAGCAGCAAAGTAAGATCTCAGAAATTAAAGGACAGAACCTAACCTCCACACTGATGCAAAAGATTAAACTAAGCAATGGACTGTTACCAAATAAGACGAATAGAATACTACCACACATATGAATTATCTCAATAAATGTTAATGGCTTGAATTCCCCACTGAAGAGACATAGATTGGTTGACTGGATTAAAAAACACAAGCCATCCATTTGCTGTCTGCAAGAAACACACCTGGCTTCAAAAGACAAATTCAAGCTCTGAGTCAAGGGTTGGAAGACAATTTTTCAGGCAAATGGAATTCAGCAGAAAAGAGGAGTTGCAACCTTATTTTCAGATACATGTGAATTTAAAGCAACTAAAGTCAAAAAAGACAAAGATGGTCACTTTACATTGGTCAAGGGAAAAATACAACAAGAAGACATTTCAATTCTAAATATCTATGCACCCAATGTAAATGCTCCCAGATTCTTGAAGCAGACCTTACTCAGTCTGAGCAATATGATATCTGATAATACCATAATAACAGGGGACCTTAACACTCCTCTTACAGAGCTGGACAGATCCTCTAAACAGAAATTAAACAAGGATATAAGAGACTTAAATGAGACCCTAGAACAACTGTGCTTGATAGACGCATATAGAACACTCCATCCCAAAGATAAAGAATATACATTCTTCTCATCACCCCATGGAACATTCTCCAAAATTGATCATATCCTGGGACACAAAACAAATATCAACAGAATCAAAAGAATTGAAATTTTACCTTGTATCTTCTCAGACCATAAGGCACTAAAGGTGGAACTCAACTCTAACAAAAATGCTCGACCCCACCCAAAGGCATGGAAACTAAACAATCTTCTGTTGAATAACAGATGGGTGAAGGAAGAAATAAAACAGGAAATCATTAACTTCCTTGAGCATAACAACAATGAAGACACAAGCTACCAAAACCTGTGGGATACTGCAAAAGCAGTTTTGAGAGGAAAATTCATCGCTTTAGATGCCTACATTCGAAAAACAGAAAGAGAGCACATCAACAATCTCACAAGAGATCTTACGGAATTGGAAAAAGAAGAACAATCTAAGCCTAAACTCAGTAGAAGAAAAGAAATATCCAAAATCAAATCAGAGATCAATGAAATTGAAAACAAAAGAATCATTCAGAAAATTAATGAAACAAGGAGTTGGTTTTTTGAAAAAATAAATAAAATAGATAAACCATTGGCCAGACTAACGAGGAATAGAAAAGTAAAATCTCTAGTAACCTCAATCAGAAATGATAAAGGGTAAATAACAACTGATCCCACAGAGATACAAGAGATCATCTCTGAATACTACCAGAAACTCTATGCCCAGAAATTTGACAATGTGAAGGAAATGGATCAATATTTGGAATCACACCCTCTCCCTAGACTCACCCAGGAAGAAATAGAGCTCCTGAACAGACCAATTTCAAGCACTGAGATCAAAGAAACAATAAAAAAGCTTCCAACCAAAAAATGCCCTGGTCCAGATGGCTTCACTCCAGAATTCTATCAAACCTTCAAGGAAGAGCTTATTCCTGTACTGCAGAAATTATTCCAAAAAATTGAGGAAGAAGGAATCTTCCCCAACACATTCTATGAAGCAAACATCACCCTGATACCAAAACCAGGAAAAGACCCAAACAAAAAGGAGAATTTCAGACCAATCTCACTCATGAACATAGACGGAAAAATTCTCAACAAAATCCTAGCCAATAGATTACAGCTTATCATCAAAAAAGTCATTCATCATGATCAAGTAGGCTTCATCCCAGGGATGCAAGGCTGGTTTAACATACACAAGTCTATAAACGTTATCCACCATATTAACAGAGGCAAAAATAAAGATCACATGATCCTCTCAATAGATGCAGAAAAAGCATTTGATAAAATCCAGCATCCTTTTCTAATTAGAACACTGAAGAGTATAGGCATAGGTGGCACATTTCTAAAACTGAAGCTATCTATGACAAACCCACAGCCAATATTTTACTGAATGGAGTAAAACTGAAAGCTTTTCCTCTTAGAACTGGAACCACACAAGGTTGTCCTCTGTCACCTTTACTATTCAACGTAGTGCTGGAAGTTCTAGCCAATACAATTAGGCAAGACAAGGAAATAAAGGGAATCCCAATGGGAGCAGAGGAGGTCAAACTCTCCCTCTTTGCTTATGACATGATCTTATACTTAGAGAACCCCAAAGACTCAACCACAAGACTCCTAGAAGTCATCAAAAAATACAGTAATGTTTCAGGATATAAAATCAATGTCCACAAGTCAGTTGCTTTGTGTACCCCAATAACAGTCAAGATGAGAAGCTAATTAAGGACACAACTCCCTTTACCATAGTCTCAAAGAAAATGAAATACCTAGGAATATACCTAACGAAGGAGGTGAAGGACCTCTATAAAGAAAACTATGAAATCCTCAGAAAGGAAATAGCAGAGGATATTAACAAATGGAAGAACATACCATGCTCATGGATGGGAAGAATCAACATTGTTAAAACGTCTATACTTCCCAAAGCAATCTACCTATTCAATGCCATTCCTATCAAAATACCAACATCGTACTTTCAAGATTTGGAAAAAAGGATTCTGCATTTTGTATGGAACCGGAAAAAACCCCGTATAGCTAAGGCAGTTCTCTGTAACAAAAATAAAGCTGGGGGCATCAGCATACCAGATTTTAGTCTGTACTACAAAGCCATAGTGCTCAAGACAGCATGGTACTGGCACAAAAACAGAGACATAGACACTTGGAATTGAATTGAAAACCAAGAAATGAAACTAACATTTTACAACCACCTAATCTTTGATAAACCAAACAAGAACATACCTTGGGGGAAAGACTCCCTATTCAATAAATGGTGTTGGGAGAACTGGATGTCTACATGTAAAAGACTGAAACTGGACCCACACCTTTCCCCACTCACAAAAATTGATTCAAGATGGATAAAGGACTTAAACTTAAGGCATGAAACAATAAAAATCCTCCAAGAAAGCATAGGAAAAACACTGGAAGATATTGGCCTGGGGAAAGACTTCATGAAGAAGACTGCCATGGCAATTGCAACAACAACAAAAATAAACAAATGGGACTTCATTAAACTGAAAAGCTTCTGCACAGCTAAGGAGACAATAACCAAAGCAAAGAGATAACCTACACAATGGGAAAGGATATTTGCATATTTTCAATCAGACAAAAGCTTGATAACTAGGATCTATAGAGAACTCAAATTAATCCACATGAAAAAAGCCAACAATCCCTTATATCAATGGGCGAGAGACATGAATAGAACTTTCTCTAAAGACGACAGACGAATGGCTAACAAACACATGAAAAAATGTTCATCATCTCTATATATTAGACAAATGCAAATCAAAACAACCCTGAGATATCATCTAACCCCAGTGAGAATGGCCCACATCACAAAATCTCAAAACTGCAGATGCTGGCGTGGATGTGGAGAGAAGGGAACACTTTTACACTGCTGGTGGGACTGCAAACTAGTATAACCTTTCTGGAAGGCAGTATGGAGAAACCTCAAAGCACTCAAGTTATACCTCCCATTTGATCCTGCAATCCCATTACTGGGCATCTACCCAGAAGGAAAGAAATCCTTTTATCATAAGGACACTTGTACTAGACTGTTTATTGCAGCTCAATTTATAATCGCCAAATGTGGAAACAGCCTAAATGCCCACCAACCCAGGAATGGATTAGCAAGCTGTGGTATATGTATACCATGGAATACTATTCAGCCATTAAAAAAATGGAGACTTTACATCCTTCGTATTAACGTGGATGGACGTGGAAGACATTATTCTTAGTAAAGCATCACAAGAATGGAGAAGCATTAATCCTATGTACCCAATTTTGATATGAGGACAATTAATGACAATTATGGTTATGGGGGGGGAAACAGAAAGAGGGAAGGAGGGAGGTGGGTGGGCCCTGGTGTGTGTCACACTTTATGGGGGCAAGACATGATTGCAAGAGGGACTTTACCTAACAATTGCAATCAGTGTGACCTGGCTTTTTGTACCCTCAATGAATCCCCAACAATAAAAAAAAAAAGAAAAAAAAAGAAATGATAAAGGGGAAATAACAACAGATACCACAGAGATATAAGAGATTATCTCTGAATACTACAAGAAACTCTATACCCAGAAATTTGACAATGTGAAGGAAATGGATTAATATTTGGAATCACACCCTCTCCCTAGACTTAGCCAGGAAGAAATAGAGCTCCTGAACAGACCAATTTCAAGCCCTTATATTGAAGAAACAATAAAAAAGCTTCCAACTAAAAAATGCCCTGGTCCAGATGACTTCACACCAGAATTCTATCAAACCTTCAAGGAAGAGCGTATTCCTGTACTGCAGAAATTATTCCAAAAAATTGAGGAGGAAGGAATCTTCCCCACCACGTTCTACAAAGCAAACGTCACCCTGATACCAAAACCAGGAATAGACCCAACTAAAAAGGAGAATTTCAGACCAATTTCACTAATGAATATGGATGCAAAAATTCTTCAACAAAATCCTAGCAATACATTAGAGCTTATCATCAAAAAAGTCACACATCATGATCAAGTAGGTTTCATCCCAGGAATGCAAAGCTGGTTTAAGATACATAAGTCCATAAACATCATTCACCATAGCAACAAGAGCAAAAACAAAGACCATATCTCAATAGGCATAGGTGGCACATTTCTTTCTTTCTTTCTTTTTTTTTTTGGCTGGGGCTGGTTTTGAATCCGCCACCTCTGGCATATGGGGCTGGTGCCCTATTCCTTTGAGTCACAGGCATCTCCCCACATTTCTTAAACTGATCAAAGCCATCTATGACAAACCCACAGCTAGTATTTTACTGAATGGAGTAAAACTGAAAGCTTTTCCACTTACAACTGGAACCAGACAAAGTTGTTCTCTATCGCCACCACTATTCAACATAGTGTGGAAGTTGTAGCCAATACAATTAGACAAGAGAAGGAAATAAAGGGCATCCGAATGGGAGCAGAGGAGGTCAAAATCTCCCTTTTTGCTGATGATATGATCTTATACTTAGAGAACCCCAAAGACTCAACCAGAAGACTCCTGGGAGTCATCAAAAAATACAGTGATGTCTCAGGATGTAAAATTAATATCCACAAGTCAGTTGCCTTTGTATGTCAATAACAGCCAAGATGACAGGCTACTTAAGGATACAACTCCCTTCACCATAGCTTCAAAGAAAATGAAATACCTAGGAATATACCTAACACAAGAGATGAAGGACCTCTATAAAGAAAATTATGAAACCCAAAGAAAAGAAACAGCAGAGGATATCAACAAATGGAAGAACATACCATACTCATGGCTGGGAAGAATAAACATTGTTAAAATGTCTATACTTCCCAAAGCAGTCTACAGATTCAATGCCATCCCCATTAAAATACCAACATTGTACTTTCAAGACGTGGAAAAAATAATTCTTCATTTTTTATGGAACCAGAAAAAACTCTGTATAGTTAAGGAAGTTCTTAGAAATAAAAAGAAAGCCAGGGGCATCAGCCTACCAGACTTTAGGCTGTATTACAAGGCATAGTGGTCAAAACAGCATAGTATTAGCACAAAAATAGAGACATAGACATTTGGAATCAAATGGAAAACCAGAAAATGAAACTAACATCTTATAGCCACCTGATTTTTGATAAACCAAACAAGAACATATACTGGGGGAAAGACTCCCTATTCAATAAATGGTACTGGGAGAACAGGATATCCACATGTAAAAGATTGAAACTGGACCCACACCTTTCTCCACTCACAAAAATTGATTCAAGATGGTTAAAAGACCTAAATTTAAGGCACGAAATGATAGAAATCCTCAAAGAAAACATAGGAAAAACAGTGGAAGATATCAGCCTGGGGAAAGACTTTATGAAGAAGGCTGACATGGCAATTGCAACCACAACAAAAATAAACAAATGGGACTTAATTAAACTGAAAAGCTTCTGTATAGCCAAGGAGACAACAACCAAAGCAAATAGACAACCTACACAATGGGAAAGGATATTTGCATATTTTGAATCATACAAAAGCTTGATAACTAGGATCTATAGAGAACTTAAATTAATCCACAAGGAAAAAACCAACAATCCCACATATCAATGGGCAAGACACATGAATACAACCTTCTCTAAAGAAGACAGACAAATGGCTACCAAACATGAAAAAATGCTCGTCGTCCCTAATTATTAGAAAAATGCAAATCAAAACCTCCCTGAGATATTATCTAACCCCAGTGAGAATGGCCCACATCACAAAATCTCAAAACTGCAGATGCTGATGTGGATGTGGAGAGAAAGGAACACTTTTATACTGGTGGTGAGACTGCAAACTAATGCAACCTTTTTGGAAGAAAGTACGGAGAGCCCTCAAAGAACTTAAGATAGACCTCCCATTTGATCTTGCAATCCTGTTACTGGGCATCTAACCAGAAGGAAAAAATTCCTTTACCATAAGGACACTTGCACTAGACTGTTTATTGTAGCTCAATTTACAATCGCCAAAATGTGGAAACAGCCTAAATGCCCACCAACCCAGGAATGGATTAACAAGCTGTGGAATATGTACACCATGGAATACTATTCAGCCATTAAAAAAGATGGAAACTTTACATCCTTTGTATTAATCTGGATGGAAGTGGAACCCATTATTCCAGTAAAGCATCACAAGAATGGAGGAGCATGAATCCTTATGTATTCAATTTTGATGTGAGGACAATTAATGACCTAGTACATGGTGGCGGGTGGGGGAAGGGGCAAGCAGAGTAAGAGAGAAGAAGGGAGGAATGGGGGAAAGGAAGAGCAGAGAGGGAGGGAGGGTGGGGTCTCAGTGTGTGCCATACCTTTTGGGGTCAAGGCACAATTATAAGAGGAACTTTACCTAACAAACGCAATCAGTGTAACCTGGTTTCTTGTACCCTCAATGAATCCCCAACAATAAAAAAAAAAATGGGCAAAGGAAATAAACAGACATTTCTCAACACATACAAATTGCCAATAGGTCTATGAAAAAATGCTCAGTATCACTAATCATTAGGGAAATAATTATTATTATCATATCACCATTAGAATAGCAGACAAAATATAACACATGCTGGGAAGAATTCCAATTAGAACATTCACGGTGGAAAACAGTATACAGATTTCTCAAAAGTCAAAAAAACAGAAGTACTATGCAATCCATCAATCCCATTACTGCGTATTTACCAAAGGAAAAAAATTGTTACATCAGAAAGATACCTGCACTGTCATGCTTACTGCAACACTATTAAGAATAGCAAAGGTGGGCGGTGCCTGTGGCTCAGTCGGTAAGGCGCCGGCCCCATATACCGAGGGTGACGGGTTCAAACCCGGCCCTGGCCAAACTGCAACCAAAAAATAGCCGGGCATTGTAGTCCCAGCTACTTGGGAGGCTGAGGCAAGAGAATCGCTTAAGCCCAAGAGTTGGAGGTTGCTGTGAGCTGTGTGAGACCACGGCACTCTACTGAGGGCTATAAAGTGAGACTCTGTCTCTACAAAAAAAAAAAAAAAAAAAAAAGAATAGCAAAGGTATGGAATCAACAAAAATGTCCCAACAAAGGAATGAACAAGAAGAATGTGGTATGTATACTCAGTGGGATACTCAGGCAAAAAAGGAAATGAAATAATGTTATTTGCAGCAATATGGATGGAAGGAGGTCATTATGTTAAGTGAAATAAGCTAGAACATGAACATAAATATCACATGTTCTCACTCACATGTGGGAGTTAAAAAGTTGATCTCATGGAGATAAAGAATAGAATAATAGATACCAGAGGCTGGGAAGGATGTGCGGGGAGAGGGGTAAAGAGAAGTTCTCAATATGTAAAATACACAGTTAGATAAAATAAGTTCTAATATTTGGCAGCACAATAGAATGACTATAGCTGACAACAACATATTGTATATTTCAGAATAGTCAGAAGAAAAGATCTGAAATGTTTCAAACACACACAAATGATGTGTCAATACTCAAAGTGATGGATACCTTAAATACCCTGACTTGATCTTTACACATTTAATGTACACATCTACAAATATAACCTGTACCCTGTAAATGTGTATAAATTTTATGTATCAATTTAAAGAAAAGGTAAGTGTAAAAGAGAAAACTTACCTAGTGATTCATTAATACCTCTAAGCTAGTCTCATCTTCATAGCCCTAGAGGAGGTTTTCCCATGTTCCTTCTTGTCCCAGTCTGGGAAAGAGAAAAGTAGTAGCGAATAGATTCACCCTCCCATGGTATGAATTAGGCCACCCATCTGAGAAGGCAGAAGTTGTGTAAGTCAGTATGGGTTTTAGACAACAATCCGTTGCTCCACTATACCAATAAAGCTGGTGCAGGCCCATGGTGGGTTCCACACCCTGTGGGAAGGGCTCAGGGGGTGGTGCTTCTGATGATTATTTCTCCTCATCATACTCCATACATGCCCTTCTGAGGCTCACATTTAACATTGCTGCCACATTTCTCTTTTTAAGTTTTTACATAAATCAAAGTAATTCCTACTACTATGGACTTTCTAATTTAGTACAGATTATGGTTGATGAAACATAGATGTTGCTGTGAAAATGGATTCCTTGTATTTGAAAACCCACATTTTATGGATCAGGAATCCTGGAGACTGGAAAACCTATAGCCTACCCAAATACACAACGTTGGTGGAAGTGTGAGTAGGGGACTAGGGCTGTTTGGATTTGCTGATAAGTTATTGTAAAGACACAGAGGGAATTTTGGACCAACATCCATGAGTTGTGTGATTTCTTTTTATTAGTAAGAGTATCAAAAATATTAAAAGAGATAAATTAAAAAAAGATTATCACGAGCCAAAGCTTATCCTCTTATCTAATCTACCTGCCACTTAAAAATAAATCAGATTATTATGATTTTGTCAAATCCATGAAAATCTCCCATTTTGCCAGGATTGTGTTACTTTCACATATAACTCATTTAGGAAGACTTTAAAATTTGATTCCTGCAAGAGAGATCCTAGTCAATTTCATTTATTTATAGGGGTAGGTACTATTTAGGGAAATATTGACATTGAAAAATAATTCATTTATGTAGAAGACAAGGTAGCTTATGTACAACAGTTTAACAACGTGAGGATCGGATAGCAGGGTTTGTGGCTTCAGTAGATCTCAGGCTTTAGGAAGGAATTTATCTAAGGCATAGGCTATATAGCATCTTTTGTCACTGTATGTAAGTGTTCATGTGTTCGAAGTTCTGGCAGAAAATTTCTCCATCCTGTAGTGTGTATGCACACATACTCACAGCCAGTCTTACAAATTAGGAAGTCCCTGGGGCTGATTCTCCTTCTTGTTTCTCCCTTTCCTTGGCTATTGCAATCGGAGGCTCATGGGAACCAATTATTACTATTTCTTCCTCCATGATAGAACTATAAACTATGGGCAGCCTCCACAGGATTCTTGAGGAATATTTGAACTAAAAGACTAGAATTCAGCTTCCTATCCAGGGATAAGGTAAAAGGACATTACCACAAGAGAAAGGCTTGAACTTCCTATTAGAGCATCAGATCCCCTAGTTTTGGTAGCGTAAGACATATAGCATTCCAGATTTCTACCCTAGTGTTTTCCACCTAAAGCAATCATTTATCTTGCCCATTTCCTTTAGGGATAATTCTTTTGTAAATAGTTTGGTTGACTCTTAAAAATAATAATAATAAAAAGAGCCTTAGAGACAAGGATTTTTTATTCTATATTTTTCCTTTTAATTTCATTTGAAAAGATGAATTTACCAATAAATTGTAGCTTTAATTTCCACATGAAACAACAGTTGTGTTTTTCCAATTAAAACATCTGTTGTAGTCTCTAAAGCCCCCTTCTCTACCTAAGGATGACTTGGAGTGAGCTTGTTAACTGGGAATTAATTCATTGGGCCAGATTTGTTCTAAGACTTGGACTTGCAGATGTAAGAAATTGACCATATTTAGACATGGATCATATTATTTTACATAGTACTTGGGAGATTGGTTCACTCTATTACTTTTAGTTAAGTTTTCTTCAGTTTATGTTGGCTAGCTGGTTATTTGATCTTTGTATAAAGTCTTAGAATTTGAATTAACTCCTTAGGGTTGCAAGTGGACATTTAATGATTCCCAATAAAGAAATCACAAAATGTTCCAAAGTCTTCTTGAGGCTTTGCTGTTGGTTTTAATGCTGTTTCAGTAAGAAAGACCCTGCCGGTTAGCCACCTAATTAGGCAAAATGACTTGTTTGATAAATTCAACTTTCTTAATGATGACCAGATGCCTACCAAAGCCACTTGGGATATTATGAATAATGATTACTAAAACCTGCTATTAACTATTTCACCTGCTATTAACTATTTCATAGTAGGATTTTCTGTTCCCTAAAATAATGAGGATTACATCTTAAAATAAAAGGAACAAATAGAAAAATTATTTTTTAAAAAATACAGGTTTGCCTGATAATAGGAAATAAATAGAAAAACAAAATTCTGATGGGTGTGGCTGTTTGAATGCAATATGCATATCTTGAACTGTTCATATTTGACCCTATACTCTATGCAGTGAGGTATTGTTTCAAAGCTTGAGGTGGTGTAGTGACTCTTAATGGACCTGTCACTTAACTTGTGTCTGTTTCCCAGTGGATACAATGTCCACATGGTATATGTGCAGAAGGGGAAACACTAGAATTGTGCAGCACATTAAGATTTTATGGAAATAACCCAGGATTATAAAAAGATTTCTCAGTGTGTCATGGTTTCCTGAGGCAAGACTTATATGATTAAATGGATAGTTTTTCTTTATACTTAGCCTGAATGTCCTTCCAGAAATCTAGTACAATTTGCTGAAAAAACTAAAAGTGGTATTAACATATTTATCTTCATATGTACTGGCCATGCACTTTCCATTTTTACTTGGGATGGGCAAAAAGTGGATAAAGAAAATTATCAACTAATGTGATGTGGTGACCTTCCATACTCAAAGAAGCTCTGTCTTCATGGGCTAGCTGAGGTGGGAGGACATCCGGTGTCCCCTCACCAGGCGATTCTCTTCTTCTTATGGAGCCAGGTCAGCACAGGCTTTAGCCCCTGTCTTCTTTTCTCTCTTTCTTTCCCTGCCATGCCTCTTTCTTTCTGAAATAGGGCTAGGCACCCCTATTCTGAAAAAACTATTTTCTTACTTTCTAGATTTCCAGAGAGTTCCACTTCCTTGATATGCTCTCACTGGGCCAGAGGAGAATAGACAAAATGTATTGAATTCCCTCAGGAGAGCCATATTACCCCTGGTAATTACTGGGTGCTCAGCAACCATAATTGTAGAAGCACATTGGAACCTCTTGGTGCATCTGTTTTCCCAGTTCTGTGCACTCATCTCCCCGCTTCTCTAGGCTTTGCTGCCAATGGCTGACACCTATGACATTCAGAGATGGTCACTAAAGCCAATTCCCGTATGTAAAGAGAAAGCCTCCCACAGTGCCTGGGAATTTGTTAGCTCTCATAGCAATGGTGGTAGTGGGGGTGGTGATAAGGGGGAGGCTTCCTTGATTAGAGGCTGGACAGACTCTATGCCATCATGTATGTTCCTGAGCTCCTGTGGGTTTTCTCCTGAAATCACATCTGTGCTTGGCTTCTTCTCATCCCTATCTTGCTTTCTATGGACTCTGGGAGGGCTCTCCTAATAAATCACTTGCATGTCAATCTTCATCTCAGTCTGTTTCTGGGAGACTCTTACCAAGGGGAACCAGGGTAAAGGGAGTAGAGAGAGAAAGAAATGAAGAGGAGGGTGATCTTTCTTCAATTCTGCTAAGTGAACACAGCAGGAGAGGGGTGATTATCAAGTCACAGAATTCTTTCTCTTACCAAATAAGAATACATTGACAGTGCATCTTTAAATAATTCTTTAAGCTTTTATTCATTATTTAGAGCAGTGGTTCTCAACCACAAGTACTGTATTAAAGGGTTGCAGCATTAGGAAGATTGAGAGCCACTGATTCAGAGATTCAAGAGCCTCCTGCTGTAGAAGATGAAGCAAGGGAGTTACATGGAGGAATTTCCCTAAGGACATAAAATCTTTTGGTAAAGCCAAAGCTAGAACAAAAGTCTCCTGAATTTTTGGGGAGTGGTTTTCACCTGGATAAAATCAGACAGAATGAAGTTTAAATCTCAACTCAGCCATATGTTAGTTTTATGACCAGGGTCCACTAATAAATGTTTAACAACTGCCTTTGGGGGATGGGAAGACACACAGATTTATAGCATTTGCCAATTCCAATGGTGTAAATACTTCCATGGTGGCCTATTTTAATTTGCCAACTTGAAGTCACTAAATAAAAACTTGAGAGAGATGTGTGAAATTGGATCTTACAGGCTAGTATGAGTTAGCCAACATATCCTTGTCTATAATCTCTTTCTGAACCTCTTTTTTCTGTATCTTCATTTGTTACATTGCTGTGATTTTACCTACTCAATAGTGTTTCATGAAGATTAGTGTTATGACCTGTAATTTACTAAAACTAGTTATTATCATCAACACTAAGAAAGGTTAAAAATAGAAAATGGCATAAAATAAGATAAATTTATAGTTTATCATTGATATTTGTATTTGTTAGATTGTGAAGTATAAATTTTAACTAATGCAAATGTCACATGCAAAAATATTTGAATAAAATTTTTTGTAGGGGAGAGAAAGGGAAATATACATGATCAACTATAACAGTCACACCCTGTGCTGTTTTTCACTCAGTTAGCAGAGGCACTTGCAAATACTACCTAAACCAGCCATTTGTTTCCTGGATCTCACCTAGCTTAATTGCATGTGTCTCTAGAACAGAGGTTCTCAACCTGTGGATCGCGACCCATAGGAACTGTATTAAAGGCTCATGGCACTAGGAAAGTTGAGAACCACTGCTCTAGAATGTACAATGTAAGAATTGTCAATGACACTTTACAAATTTGGATTAGCATAGACATATGAAGCTGTGTTCTTGTTTCTGAGATCAAATAGTAGCAAATATCAGGTTGTCACTATTAATGGGATTTTCACTGGAATCAACTTAGTTTGTAGTAAAGCAACTGGGAATAATTACCTCAAAATATCAAATAATATATGGGATCCTTTTTTCATCACCATCATGAGATGGAAATACAAGAGGTGCCACACAAACATAGGGCGCTGTTGCAAAACTTGTTGTGTTAATAGAAGCCATTATATGAACATCATAGCAGTAATTAGAAAATTGTTAACATTCATAAAGTGCGTGTAAGCACCCTTTGGAGATTTGTTTGTATTTTGTAAGCATATTTTCCAGAGAACAGATTAAGACACTAGATCTTTAACAACTGGGCACACATGGATAGGAATCTTATTCCTCTTCTCTTCCTTAAGAGCCAGGTCAGAGGAGTTGATCACGGGCTGTGTTTGCACAAATAGTACATACCTCTTTCTCTAGTGCTGTGGAGTTTGGCTTTATCCACACCCTGTGAATCTTCTTCTATTTTGATTTGCTGATATAAACTTTGGTAAAGCCAAAGCTAGACTCTTCTACCGCTCTCAAGGTAGAAAGTAAAAGAAAGGGAGCTTAGCAGAGCTGAGAAGATGATGCAGGGCAAATGAAATCCCAAGAAGAGATCTAATCCATCAAAATACATGCCAAGAGAAAGGAAGTTGCATTCAATTGCCTGAGTTGTCTTTCTGGCATTTATTTTTAGGTACAATATTTATTTCATGACCACGGTCCTGTTTGCAACAGGTTGTTTATATCTTATATCTATTTGAATATGCACAGATTCAACATGAGTTGGAAGAATAAAAAAGAGTCCAGGAAAAATGAAGTAAAAAGGAGCCATGAGGTAAGGTGATGATTTGTCAGGAGCCACTGGGGTTTGTGTGTGTGTGTGTGTGTGTGTGTGTTTGTTTTTTGAGACAAGAGTCTCACTTTGTTGTCCTTGGTAGAGTACCATGGCATCATAGTTCACAGCAACCTCACACTCTTGGGCTCAAACAATCCTCTTACCTTAGCCTTCCAAGTAGCTGGGACTACAGGCAACTGCCACAATGCCTGGCTGTTTTTAGAAATAGGGTCTCACTCTGGGTGAGGCTGGCCTTGAACTCCTGAGCAGAGGCAATCAACCCACATTGGCCTCCCAGAATGCTAGGATTTCAGGTATGAGCCACCATGCCTGGCTAATAGCCACTAGGGTTTTAGTGAAGTTTTGTAAAATCAACCTCTCCCTTTGGGAAGAAAAACCTTGTAGAAATCCTACTTGGTTATAAAAAAATTGGTTACTAGGGATGGAGGTGGGGGACTAACCTTTTGATTGGCCTCTTCAGAATACTTTTCAAAAGAAAACGGTTATTTAACCAATTTTTCTAAGAATTGAAGGGAGGTATATCATGAAAGAAAAAAATAAAGGAGTCAGGGACCTGTGCCTCTGTCTGCATGTCCACCCAGCAGGTTTCACAAACTTACAGGGAGGCCACTGCTATCAGTTTCCTTGGGGGTAGATGCTAAAGACAAAATAAAAACAAAAGCTCCTCCTGCTTGCTGTTTCTCTTATTCTCTCTTTCTTTAGGGACTAAAATGCTCTCCTTCCACCTCCCACAGGGTGCAGTGAGGCATTGGAACCCCCTCTGGCATCCTCCAGTGGGCAGAGCAGCAGGCCTGGCTCAATGTCACGCCCCATCTCTCGCAGCCTCTTAGAGGCCTGCCGAGAAATGGCCCAGCTGGCAGGAGCGAATGAGCTGCTGTCTGCTGCTCAGTGGCAGGTCTCCTCATAAATTGGCCAGAGGCTGCCATCTGAGCAGAGAGGGAATAGGGCCAACAGCTTCAGTTCAGATCTGACTTCCCCGCCCCTGCAAGGTCAAGAAAGCAAGAAGTGCATTTCCTTCAGGAGCTCTAATTTTTACTGGAGGCACGCGTTTTGGATTTGCAGCTCAGTAAACTCTGAGTTGAACTGTGAAGTCTACTATGTGCACTTTCTTTGTCAGATAGACCCTGCATATCGAGCAGTGAGCACCTCTAGGCATAGTACTGGGTGCAGGGGATGGTGGGTATATGATGTAGAAAATCTGGCCTTGACCCTCAAGGAGATCTCACATGTCAGGGGAAGACAAGTCTTTTGCAAACAGTGTATAAAAACATGAGTGTATAAGAAGAATGTGGAGGGCATTCAGGAGAGCTCTGCATAATACCCAAGTAGGGCAATGAGGAGCTAAGCTGGCCATGTGTGGGGGGAGCACCTGGGCAGCATTTTCCCTGCAGGGAAAACCCCCCATTTTATCCAGCCTTTTCTGGCTGCCAGGGTTGAGTCTTACCCACCGTCTGTGCTTGAACACCTGCATGCAGCAAAAAGAATCTGCGTCACCCATCTCGGCCACAGGGTTCAGTATTGTTGCCACTGTCTCCATACCTGCCTTCTTTTCTAGCCAGGAGTTTGTCCCATTCTTCTTTGCGTTTCTGTCATTCTCAGGCAGGCAACTCCATGTGAGAGCCCCTGGAATCTCTAGCTAATATTCTCTAGCTTGCAACCTCACCAATGCAAGAACCAGTGTTCCCCAAAGTCCTAGCAAAATAACCCTTGTAAAAAAAAATAAAACCTGTGATAAGAGAATGTGCTTATTGGTCAGTACAGACGCTGAGATGTTTCTCTGTTGCTCTTACCAAAGTTGAGAGAAATAGATGTGGTGAAGCAAAAACTAAAACTTCACATTGTGTTAAGCATTGGGATTCTGTTTCTCTATTCATTAGCCTAGGTAAACACTCTTCAGGGGAGGTGAAACAAGGGCCAGAGACTAGGGGCTGGAAAGAGGAAGAAAAAAGGAAACAAGGGACTAATCATACTGGTAAAACACAAAGAAGACAGCAGGCCATGTTACTTTTGAAAATGTAATTCAGGAGGCCTTTGTCTAACACCTCGTAGCATTTGGGATGTCTCAGACTAGTTCAAAACTTTCATTTTAATTGGACCCACAAGTTGACTCATTTATTTGGAGTGTGTAATAGATGCTTAGCATTGTTCTAGATGCTGTGGAGGAGGCCAATTCCATGGTCTTGTGAAATTTACCTTCTAAAAGGACAACGGATACATACATACACATATGAGATAAGCATACATGGCACTTGACATGGGAGGAGGGAAAAAGAAGACAAATCCAAGTAGAGGCTCCGGATTTGACCTTAGCATATTCGTCCTTTTAGGGACAAATGTTTAGAAACTAAACATACAGAGTGAAACAGGTGGAGATAAAAGCCCAATACTACATAAAAGTATATGAAAGTATACTAGATAGGATATACATAGAGGCTGAAAAATTTTATAATAGGAGAGAGCAGATTGAGTTGAGGCTATTAAAGCAAAGTTTCCTAGTACCATTCTCCAGTTTTGAAGCTTTGAAGTTGAAAAAATAAGTATTGCAAGAGGAAAAGAACACTGGTCATTGTTCTCCAAACTTACTTGACAGTAGATTCATCTCAAGTGATTTTAGATTCCTGGGTACCATCCAGACATTATTATTTATATTTTCCCCAGGATAGGCCAGGCAATCTGTATTTTAACCATTTCCCTGGCTGCTCTTATCACAAGGAAAGCATGGTGGGACCCCTTGTCTGCTGGGCTGGCAGGTGCAAAGCAAGATGAAGCCTGTTGTGTAGGATACCCTCTGCCTCTCAGCACTACTTCTCTTGTCTGTTTTTGATGAACACCACAGAACTACTGTTAAAGGTCTTCTTTTCTTGCGTTTATAGAATGTGAGAATGCAAGGGAATAAGGCAGGGCTGTTGGAGTTAGTAAAAGGTACAGAAAATAAATCCCAGATGCAAGCAGATCATGTGTGAAAGTAGACAGATTTTCGCTGGCAAAAGGAGAGGGGACTATAAAGACTGCAGACCAAAATTTCCAGAGTGTATATTTCTAATTCAATTAAGTCCCTGTTTTCCATCCAGCCTGCGTTCCCAGTACTCCATGAACATATGCTGCTGCGCTAACAATGCCGTGTGAATGCACAGCCCTCCCCAAGGTGAGAGAGGACAGCTGCTTAATAGGCACAGTGCACAGCAGGGCAGAAGGTGAAGGACAAGCCCTGGATATGGCTTGAGAGGCCCTAGGTAGACCACAGGGAAGATTCCTAACAAGACAGAAGCCAGAACAGAAATTCTACTAAGGCTGTTAATGTACCATACATCCATAATCTGTCAGGAAATGTCTTGGGTGTTTGCAGTATAAATAGTTAAGAACTTGGGCCTTCCTAACTAAGCCTATGGGAATTAACAGTATCACTACCTGCTGCTGTAGGTGGGGGGATCTTATGTTCAATTATTCCTGATCTCTGGGTAGTTGATGAGATTCAAGGCAGCCAGGAGAACACGGCTAACAATGAAACTATAACTGATGGGCGTGGACGTTAGTGTCAGTTCACAGAAAGAGCTCTGGTTCTAACTGGCATGTTGTAGTACTGCACTGCTCTGCAGCCTTGACGTTGGGTGTGGCCATGTAATTTACTTTGGCTGATGAAAGGTGAGTAGAAGTGTGTTCCATTCCAGACAGGTGCTTTGAAAGCTGGTATGTGACTGGTCACTTTCTCTTTTCATTTATACAGTGAAAGGCAAATGGTGGCAGATGGTGACGGCTCTTTCAGACTGATCCTAGAGTGAGGCTGCTGAAGAATGGTGCCCCCAGATGACACGTTACGGACACACAATGTGTGTGAGAAATTAGCCTTGTGGTATTAAGCCATTGAGATCGTGGGGTTATTGTGACTGCAGGCAACCCAGGCTATGGTGATTAATACATCCAGGTGAGGCAATGCCTTCCCCATCCTTCCCCATCCATATGTAGCAATCATATGATCATGTATCATCAGCTTGCTGTGTCAGACAGACAGGAGGGAATCTGTTGTTATGCTTGGCTAAAAGCAAGGCAAATCATTCTTTTCTCCCCACCAATAAAAATGTGGCTTTTTATTAAACAAGTTTCTAACTACGCTAATTTGATGCTTTCATTAGTTTCTCCACCATATTTCCTGGTCCTTCTTGCTGGCTCCCTGGGTCAGTTCACTATTATTCCCTGCTTAGATTGTTACAATAGCTTCCTAGATGACCTCTCTGCCTCTGGGATTTTTCTCTTTTCACACTGTTACCAGGGTGTTTAATTATTAATCTCCAACCTCAGACTTGAACAGTTAACTTTCTTGCTTCAAACTCCACCATTGCTCCCCATTGTCTATAAGACAAAGTACTTTCAATATGCAAAGAATAAGGGAGGGGATTAAATTTTTCTTACAAATGATCTAATTTTCCTCATTAGCAACAACAACAACACACACAGAGAAGCACATAGGAAGAAGCAGAATCATTTATTAGTGCAGTATTTGAGTAAAGAAATATGACTTTCTCTCAAGGTCCCAAGGGATAGTTCAAAATCAGACTGACCCTCCATCTAGGCCCAGGCTCTAAGCACCCCCACCCCATGCATCTTTATTAAATTGGGGACAATTTAAAAGCCCAGTAATTTTAAAGTCATATGTATTCTTACAGAAAACTACCATGCCTTGAGCCTTCAAAACCTATACTTGAAACTGAAGGATTGTCACTAGTGATTTAGTCTTGCTTATTGCTTAAAGTACCGAAAACCATGGGTTTTTGTTGTTGTTGCTGGTTTTTTCTTTTCTTTTCTTTTCTTTTTTTTTGAGCTGGCAACCTCATGAATGAGTATGTACTGAGTGCAAAGTGATGAATTCCCTTTTTGGCAAACAGATTTTGTATCATGCTTTAGTGTGTGCATATAAGTCAACAAGTAATCATTACATTTTAGATTCTGAATGTGGGCAAGATGACTTTTCCTTGTAGGTCTTGATGAAGGGGGAAACACAGCAGCATCACCCCCCTCAGGAGGAGCACTATCTGCTCAAGGGGAAGAGGGCCTGAGGAGGGGCTGGAGCACAGTAGAATAAAACGCAGAGATCGTACTCTGCTAGAGTAGACAGAAGAGGAGGACACAGGGAAGGAGTTTTTCTTAAATATAGTCCTTGGGAATCCCTAAGGCCTCTGTAAAGAGCATTTTTGATGACTGTGGTTGGTCCTCAGAAGTAGAGTGAGAGGGATAGTGTCTACAAAAACTCCTTTAGACTGACAGGCAAGACTCAAAAGAAAACATGGTTCAGAAACCAAGGGTAGAAGGACCCTCTAGAGCTGATCTTTTTTCAAAACAAAGTTTGTTAATTTTTTCCACTACTAAGGTATATTTATTATAAAATGTTTGGAAATTATAGAGCAGAAAGAAAATAAAAGAAGACATAAACCATAAACAGTCTCACCACACATAGAAGTCCTTGTTAATACTTTGGATTTGAGTATTTCCATACCGTCCATACATAGGATTCTCATTCCATCCTACTTCTTGCCTTCAAGTCTGTGAAGAAAATTCTCACATGAGTTCGCCTTGAGAAGCTGGTGGTGGTGTGGACCTCAGCTGGATGAACTGCATGCTGTGCACACATCTTCTCATCTCCTTTGATTGGCCAAGGCTCAGCCAGGGAAGCAAAGACCCCATGGGTATCGTGGGAATAGAGGATTTACACAGGAACCAGATACTAAACAAATGAGGCCCCTTCTGAGGAAATTAAGATCTGGAAACAAAAGTTGAAGGATTTGAGAGAAAAATTGTTAGTACATGTGATGCACAGTGGCAAGCTCCTGGATCCAGAGCTCAACAAGAAATACAAGAGGGCCAGCACGCCCCCATCACCTAGTGGGACAGCAAAAGGGGAGCTCCAGAGCCTTGTATGGAAGGCCATTGTCTCTGTGTAGCTGCTTCCTCTGCAGAGGCCCAGGCAGCAAGGGGAGGAGGACCTGGAGCAGGGGCTGGGGCCCTGGCTAGACCTTCGTGTGGGCGAGTCGTATGTAACCTCTATCTCTGCTGATATGGCCACTGTGGTTTTCAGGATGAGCAAGGACAGAGAGGTTTAGACAAAAGGCTGACCAATACCCACCAAAACCTGGGACGTCAAGACCTACAAGAGTAAATCATCTTGCCCACATTATTCAGTTCCTTTTGTGCTGAGATTTCTCTTTTTTTGTGAGACACAGACATTTTTTCATATTTTGCCTCTTTTGAGAGCTCTACTCATGCACAACTTCCTAGATCTTCTCATCACCAATTTTTAAGTGGTATTCTTCCAAGTCCCTGACCATCCAACCAAAGCATTGTCACTGCTGTTTAATCACTATAGTTTACACCTTGCTTTCTCGCCTTCCAGGCAACAACAAATAACTGAATGCACTGCTTAGAAATTCTGCCTGACAGTAGAATGTCCCCTCAGTGCCAACCTTCAGGCCACCCCTAAGTGAGGCTACAGTGTAATAGCCATTTGCATTTAGTTGCTTCCAGCTTGTCAGATGTTCATCCATCTGCAAATTAGGCCTAGATTATTTTTTTCCTTGATGAACTGGTCATAGGGAATTCCTACTGAGCCCTTAAGAGTAGGCTCAGAGAAAAGAGAGAAAGTAGGAAGAGTAGGGTCCTTGAAAATGAGAGTCATATGTTCATGGAGTTGTACAGATAGCGCTCCCTCCTGTGGCTGGGTGCATCAGACAGAGTTGCCTGGTCAGCAGCACTGCTGGTTGGAAAGCTGTAACGGTATGACAAAGTATGCTGTAATCAAGCATCCAGTTCCCGTGAGGGCTGAGTGGCAAGCCAGCCACTGTTTCTCAAAAGAACAGTTAACTGCAGAGGATGGCCTAGCTTTGCTCCTCAACCTTAAAAGCCCGCACTGTGATTTTCCTAGAGGAGAGAGCAAAGGCTCCATGCAACTTTTCTCCGCTAGTGAAGCTCCCTTTTTTCAACCGACATGAAAGAATACACCTTTCTGAGCTGTCTTCTTTATGTGATGCTGTTCTGTGGAACTTCATTGCTCTGATTGTGGCAACTACTTCCGGAGGAAGCTGTTTCCCACTTCTATGCTGTCACATAATGGGGAAGTGGCTGGGGAAAACCGTGCAGGAGAATGAAATCCAGAGATCAGACTCTGCTAGAGTAGACAGGAGAAGAGGACACAGGGAAAGAGTTTTTCTTAAAATAGAGTCCTTGGGAATCCCTAAGGCCTCTGTAAAGAGCAGTTTTGACTATTGAGAGTGGTCCTCAGAAGCAGAGTGAGAGGGATAGTGTCTACAAATCCTTCCTTTAGACTGGCAGGCAAGACTTAAAACATGGTTCAGAAGCCAAGGTTAGAAGGGACCTATAAAAGTCATCACACGCTGAATAAAGTGGAAAGAACAATAGCCCAGGGAGAAGGAACCCATGTTTGTCCCAGGTCTGCCATTTTCCAGATGATAGAGAACTGGTAGCTCTGGCTTGACTTATTCTTTTTTGTTTTGAACGTCCTTTTGGGGAGACATGGTAACTGATCCAGGGAAGCCAGATGCTGAAATGTTACCTTCCTGTCACCTGTCTTACTAAGGTGAGACAATCACATACAATTCTTTGCTCTCACTGAGATGTCAGCCTCACTGAGCCTAGTCAAAAGGACTGGAGGACCTCTGGGTTTGGAGGAGATGAGATAAAGAGTGCTCTCTTATTAATGAATTGATTTAATCTCTGTCAAAACCCTGGGTTTAGGTCAGATGTCACCTCCTCTTAGAAGCCTCCCTATGTGTTCAGGTTGGAATGTGTTGTTCCTCTTTCTGAGTCCTCTCACAGTCTGTTGCTTGTACTTCCAGCAAACCCTTCTTTCTGCCTGCTTTGGACTGCAGTTAATACCTTAGATGTCAGCATTCTCCTCTCATGCGGCCAGATGTTCTCATCAGGGACAATCAAAACCCAGGATACAGCTATCAGCAGTGAAGTGGGCTATAAGTAACTTCTAAGTAATAGTAGGTAAAATGGCAACATACAAATGATTCAGGGTGACATCTATGATATGTTTCGAACTCTTTAATGCTGCTTTTGCTCACTAGCATTCAAGTGCAATTTCTTAGGCACAGGAGACACGGATATAGAAAGCAAATGCAGCAGAAATTGTTCATAACTCTGAGTTTGCTCTTGAGAGTGTGTTGCACATATTAATGCCATCCATTAAGTGTCAAGATAAAAAATATTGAGAACTGCTGTGTTAGAATGATAGCTCCTTGAGAGAAAGTTCTCTGATTCACCAGCCTCTGTATCAACCATGCCGTCTAGTGCTGTGATAAGTACTTAATGATAAGTGGAAAAAAATTAAAGACAATGAAGAAAAGTGAAGGATCAAAGAAAACAAAATGCGGGAGAAGTGAAGAAAAGAAGGTCATAATTTTTTGATGGGATGTGAGTCAGGTAGGTGTGTGACATCTTCTAACAAATTGTCACAAAACCTTACAATGAATGATATGAAATAACAGTCACATATTGCATGTCTGGGGTCAGCTGGAAATTGGCTAGGTGGCCCTGTTCATCTTAGCTGGGCTCACTCATGTCTGGGGGGTCAGCTGGCTGTCAGCTGTTCTATCTGGCCTTAGTTGGTACAATTAGGGAAGGCTGAAGCTGTTCCACATTTCTCATCTTCTAGCAAGCTGTTCCCATGGTAACAGCAAGGGTGAAAGATAGGTCAAGTGGCAACATGCAAAGACTTAGGAAGTCTCAAAGCTGCCCATAGTCACTTCTACATATACTGGTGGCTAAGCAAGTCCCAAGACCATCTCACCCTTAAGAGAAGGAGAAAGAGACTGTGCTCTTTCACTGCGGAACTGCACAGTCTTGCAGGGAAGGTGTAGGGCTGGGTGTCATTATAATGGACCATAGGATAAGATTTAACCACACGGGAGGTCTGGAGCTGAGAACTGAGAATCTTGTGTTTGATCAAGTTTCATCAGTTTCAATAAGTTTTCTGACACAATGTCCAGGGTTGGAACCCTCCTCCACTGTGATCTTCACAGGGACACAAGCACTCTGCACAGATTATATCACATAGAGGCAAAAGACAGCCAGTCTTTTACATTAGATTTTATATCTGCAAGGATGTAACTAGCAAACATTGTGATAAGGAGGGGACGTGGTTCCTGGAGCCTATTCCTTTTCTAAGCATGGGCCAACGTATGTGAGTGCTCCTGCTTCTGGCAGAGGGCTGCAACCAAAGCCCAGTCACCATTTCTGGTTCATTGTTCCTCTTAAGGGCTCCTAGGGGAAGTCAGAGAAATAAATCAGGACACATAAGATAGTCCCTCCAGCAGCTTTTGGGTAGCAAATATGTATAACAGTGGAAACGAGCCTGATTGCTTCCCATTTATTTCTGTAGCTACCAGTTTCCCTTATTGCTTGTTGTAAGTTTAAAACAACATCAATTTTTAAGGACTTGAAAGTGCTTTTCTGTTTAAAATCAAACAAGACAAGCATCATTTTCATTCTGGGACCATGCTTTGCTTCTTGAAGTGTGCGGAATATATAGAAACCCACTGAAAAATAATAATAATAAAAAAACGAAGTGATGGAAGTGAGTAATTGCTTAGCAGTGAGTCTGCAGGGAGAGCACTCTGCCGCACGGCACATATTTCATGAATAATGAGAGGTGTCTCAGAGCTGTGCAATCACTGCCTATTGGGTCAGAAATTTCGCATTAGTGGATTCATCAGAGCAGATCAGTGTCATAAAGACACTCTCTCCTGAGGTAAACACACCTTTTCCCTTACTGAACTGTCATCTCTTCGTTGTACAGTAGATACAGCAAAGACCTTCCCCTAGAGAAGAGGGATGTAACTGGTGTAGGAGTATTTTATACCCACATCATTCTCCCTGCTTGTTTGGAAAGAAAGAAACTGTTTAGCAGAGATAAGCTAGTGAGTCCATGGCTAACAAAGAGCCTAATGAAATGTTAAATAATTAGTATCCATATAGACATCTAATTCTATGAAATTTCACTTAGAATTATAGCCAGGTGTTGCTTAATGATGGGGATACTATTTTGAGAAATGTGTCCTTAGGTGATTTTATCACAGAGTGTCTTTTTGTTTTTTGTTTTTTGTTTGTATGTTTGTTTTTGTAGAGAAAGAGTCTCACTTTATCACCCTCGGTAGAGTGTCATGGCATCACACAGCTCACAGCAACCTCCAACTCCTGAGCTTAGGCGATTCTCTGCCTCAGCCTCCTGAGTAGCTGGGACTACAGGCACCCGCCGCACGACCAGCTATTATTTTTGTTGCAGTTTGGCCATGGCCGGGTTTGAACCTGCCACCCTCCGTATATGGGGCCAGCGCCCTACCCACTGTGCCATAGGTGCTGCCCCTATCACAGAGTGTCTTTACACAAACCTGGATGGCAGAGCCTACAATGCACCTAAACTATATAGGATATGGCCTCTTGTTTCTCTGCTATGAACCTGGACAGCACGCGACTGTATTGAGTACAAGCAGTTGTAACCCAATGGTAATTGGGTTTCCAAACATGTCTAAACTTAGAAAAGGCACAGTAAAAATAGGTCATAAAAGATAAAAAAAAAATACATGTGTATAGGGAACCCAGTATAAGTAGAACTTATAAGAATGGAAGTTGCTCTGGCTAAGTCAGTGAGTGAGTGGTGAGTAACTATAAAGATGTAGGACATTACTATACACCACTGCAGGCTTTATGAACAGTGTACACTTAGGCTACATTGAATTTGTTAATAGATCTAATTTCTTCAACAATAAGTTTACTGTAGGCTTTTTTACTTTGTAAACATTTAAATTTTAAATATTTGATACTTTCTTAATAAAGCTATTTGAAAGCACAAACACCTTGTATAGCTGTACAAATTTGTTTTCTTTCTTTATAACCTTATTCTATAAGGTATTATTTATTTTAAAATCTGTCTTTTTTTTTTTTTTTTTGAGGCTGTGTGCAGTGGCTCACAGCTATAATCCTAGTTGAAGGCCATGGTGGGAGGATGCCTTGAGCTCAGGCATTGAAGACCAGTCTGAGCAAGAGTGAGACCCCATCTCTACTAAAAATAGAAAAAGTAGCCAGGCATAGTGGTGGGAGCCTGTAGTTCCAGGTACTTGGGAGGCTGAAGCAGGAGGATAGCTTGAGCTCAGGAGTTTGAGATTGCTGTGAGCTAGGCTGATGCCATAATATTCTAGGCTGGGCAACAGAGTAAGACTCTATCTCAAAAAACCAAACCAAACCAAACAAAACAAAACAAAGCCCAACTTTTGTTTGTACTTTTAAAACTTTTTAAGAAAACTAATACATAAATGAACACTTTAACCTAGGCCTACACACTGCACAGTGTCAGTATTATCAAGATGTCACTGACGGACAGGAATTTTTCAGCTCCAACGTAACCTTATCAGGCTAGGCAGAGTGTCCTTGACTGAAACGCTATTATGCTGTGCATGAGAATTTAAAAGTGGCAAGAGGAACTTAAACTTTTTGTCCTAGAGTACCTGGGTGTGAAAGCCAACAGTATTTTTTACCAAATGTTCTTGTTCTTCTTAGTTTATTGTGGGGCTTTACTTCTTGTTATTTTGGAGTTAGGTGTAGTCATATGACTTGAGTTGTCTAACTCAAGTGAGCAGAAGTGAGTGAGCAGAAGTGATGTGATCTCTTTTGGGTGAGCTTCAGATGTTCTCTACATGCTCTGGAGAAAAGTTGGAGCTTCTCTATCAGCCTGGGTCCTGGAGAGAGGACAGACCAACACAGACCACGGCCCCCACATAACCTCAGATAGGCAGGTAACGGGAAAGAAACATGTAAAGCCAGTAAAATTGAGTTGTTTGTTACTACAGCATACTTCAGCCTATCCTGACTGATACACCAAGTATTTTCTTTGGTGTTTTTCTCAGAACACACTAGGTATGGCATGTTGGTTAAGATAATGGTATGTTACAATTAGCTAGAATTATGGTTGAAAGGTGATTAGAAGTGACTATAAGTCTATTTTAGTCTATTTTCTGTTGCTTATCACAGAATACTTGAAACTGGGTAATTTATAACAAAAAGTAATTTGTTTCTTACATTAATAGAGGCTGAAAAGTCCAAGGTGAAGAGACTGCATCCAGTGGGGGCCTTCCTGCTGGTGGGGACACTTAGCAGGGTCCTGAGGCAGTTAAGGGTGGCACATGGTGAGAGGGCTGAGTGTGCTGGTTTGGGTCTGTCTTCCTCTTCTTATAAAATCACCAGTCCCTCTCTCAGGATAACTCAATCTATTGACCCATTAATCTGTTAATCCATTAATGAATTAAGCCCTCATGACCCAGTCACCTGTTAAAGGCCCCACCTCTCAATAATGCCATATTGGGGATTAAGATTCAGTATGAGTTTTAGAGGCAACAGACATTCAGATCGTAGCAAAGTCCATATAAAATAGAAACCATAACATACGAATAAGGAAATCATTCATTTAAGATCTTCAGTGCAGTGTCTGCAGAGAGTAACCTTTTCAATTGTCATCAACTAACAGTGTTGGGTAAGCCAGAGGCAGTTGTATTAAATAAGGCGGCAACCAGGCCCATCAGAAATAATTGGTATTCTTTTATTTGAAGCACCTACTTTGCACACACACCCCAGCTTTGATTTTCCTTTTCTTGGCTTTAATGGAACCATAGAATATGGGGCTAAAGGTCATCCTGGTTATCTAAACTCTTGAGAAACTGAGGTCCAGAGAGTCGAGGAATTTATGGAGAGCCACACACTTGCTTAGTGGAGAAGGCAGGGTCAAGGTGGGAACAACCATGAAATTTATCATCCAAAAGGGACACTTCTGAAAGCAAGGGGAGAATACTGTGAGTAAGTACGCCAGGACAGGTGGAAATTAGGACTTTCCTAGGAAAACCAGAACACATGGCCACCCTAATTAGGATTTATATTCCCCGACTCTGTACCCAGTGTTGCTTTCTTTCCTACCATATGTCTCAATCCCATTTGTAAGGAACTCTTCATTTTTCTCTTGAATGACATAGCTTTGTCACTAGGGAAGAAAAGAAGCAGAAAAAAACACCACTTTCCTTTTTGACATTCTTTATGAATCATCTTCACTTTTTTTCTTTTCCTTCCCTGCTTTCTTTGGCTTGCAAGTATAACTATGTTCCTCAGATTACTGCCTTGCTTAAAGGAGTAATGGCTACTGATTATACTGAGGAGGCTGTATTTGAAAAAAAAGTTGCTGCTGCATGGTAGAGCCCAGAGGCAAGATTGACTGAAAGGGAAAAAACGTGAACAAGTACTTTCAGATAATGAGCAACATAGATAAGGTCAGATAACCCAAAAAGGGATGATCAGCGGAAGTTCTTCAGAAATAACCACACTCATTCCTACTCAGACAGGTTCCTGAAGGAGACTGCCCTCCTTTGTTCTGTATCCAGAAGAGAAACAACATTTTAAAATGTATTTGTATTTACTCATTAGAAAAAAATAAAAGTCCCAGAACTCATATTCTGGGGTTCTCTCCAAATTCTAATCCAAGTACTTAAAATAAGCCAGGAAGAAGAGGGGCCAAGTGAGCAGGTTAGGTGCTGGAGACTGTCTCCATCTCTGAACAAAGTGAATCTCCACACCCCCACACCATATACAAATGGGCTTTGTGCTGCTTCTGGCCAATTAATCTGCTGTATCTCTTTTTGAAATTAGAGCTGCCCATCTTACTGTGGAGGCTAAGGAGAATGTATCAGTGAAACATGGCATTTTAGATCTTTCCTTATCAAAATGATAATAAGAAACACAACTATACTAAATAACTAGAAGAGGATGGCCACAGGAGATGTGTCCTGGGAGACTTCTTTGTACTTTAAAGACATTCCCGAGGCACCTGAATATGATTGGATATGTTTTCCTTCTTGTTTCCATATGTTGAATTGGGATGCCAAGTTTACATGTGAAGATGGAACTCAACAAGACTTTGAACTTTCTACTTCAATGTTGCTTTCCTGGTTATTTAGGGTCTAGAGATGGGGTGTGAGTACAGTGCCTTAGCAACGCTGTGGAGACTATTCCCTTCCTTCCTCTCTAGGCTCGGGCTCTGCTGTCCGGGCTCACCACCCTCCAGTCACATGGCTCTTCGTCACGGCTTGGCCAAGCTTCCAGGGTCTTTGCATTTGTTTCTCTCTCTGCCTGAGAAGCTTTTTCTGCCAACCTTCTCATGGCTGGCTCTTCTTTATCATCTAAGAAGCAGAGACTTCTCCTGAGTGTGGTATCTCTTGTACATCATGAATTTATTTCCGTATTTCCAGAAGACTTCCTGGAAACTAATAACACTTAAAATATTTCTTAAAAATAGGAAGCAATGAATGAGTGAATGAATTAATTACATGTTAATCCTGGATCAAACGCCTGAGCAGCTTATTCATAAAGGTTTTCTGAGAGCTATTGGGAGTTTTCTTTCTCTAGCATTCTATATTCCTCATTAATGAAAAACGTGATGAAAAACAGAACAGAAGATATCCAGAAAGCTTAGAAAAGAGAATGATTCAGATGGATGGAAATTGAGATGATCTGACCTAGACTTTCTCATGCATCCTATTTAGGGTCCTCTTCTGCTGTTTTTGGTTTATCTCCAACAGCACTCTGCTCCTTCCCAGTTCTGTTCACTTCTCTACCTTCTCTGCTCTCATTCCCTGCCTCCTTCCAGCCCTCCAATTACCAAATGCCTCCTAATTTTCACTTTCTCTTTTGAAACCAAATGTTTCTGAAAAGGCACTTCATCTCTAAGCCACTTGACAAGATTCTTTGAAATAGTGTTTGATAAGAACTGATTGATTCTCAAAAAGATCTAGTCTTTCCAGCCTTTTGGCCAGAGGTTTTCCTTAGCTTCTCTCTTAGGAATGAGGCATTGCATTCTGCCCAACCCCCCCACCCTACCCCCACCGCTAGCACCACCTCTTGACCAGTGCAAATAAACTCCAGTCCAGTAACACTCAGATGCAATTGACTACATGGAATGGTTAGGCTTTGAATGGTGTGCACATTTTACCAAAAGTATTTTAGCCTGCTAAGCACTAATGTAATTTCAAGTTTAGTTTAACTCAGAGTTATCCAATGCTGGATCCCAAGGAAAGATGATCTTTGTCTTTCATGTCATACTTACTGTAGGTGCCTAGGAGGAGAAAAAGCATTGATAAAGCTACCCTCTGGCCACACTTCAACTCATGACTTCCAAACTAGGAAGGGTCTTTGACATCAACTGCCCAAAGGTTTCATTTTATACCTGATGAAACTAGAGAGGTGAAGAAGCTAAATAAAAGAGAGGCAATAATTTAAATGATGAGCTAAATTTTTTCACCCTGAAATCAGTACCTTTTCCATTATACTATGTAAATTCTTCTTCACTTCTGCATTGTCTGCCTTCTTCCTCTACCCTCAATTAGTCTGTAAGCTCCTAACATGAATAAATCATGCCCTTTCTCTTGCTTTGTTTTTAATTCACTCCACATATGTTGAAAGGCATCACAGATGGAAAAGTACAGGCTACTGGTCCCACGGAGGCTACATTCTTCTCCCTTGTCCTACCTGATTCAGTTCCAACCATTCTCCACTTCGCTCTGTGTCCAAGAGGCTTCTCTTTATAAATTCATCAACAGGCCTCTTTGGTGGCATCCAGTGGAATGCCCTGGGAAGTAAGCCCTGGCAGGAGAGAGGATGGCAGGAAGAGGGTGCAGGGGGGAGATTGGTCCTGCGCTTCCTCCCTGCCAGATGGCTGTGAATGGCTGTGACCTTCTTTGAAGGCTTCTGTCAATCTTCTCTTGTCCTTCTCCTCCTTGAGGCCTAGAGGCCAAGCAGTTCTGATCCTGCTGTTGTTGGTCTAGGGCACACCCCTGTTCCTTGTTGGTTTGTTAAACCATGCCGCCACTTCCAGAAACTGTTCCTTTATTTATCTTGCCTTGAATTGCCAGATTTGAGTGCGTAATTTATTCACTGCTTTGTCCCAGCTCAAAAAACAGATAAAGTAGTCTTTGGCTTGGTCCTGGGCATTCTGCTATGACCTTTCCATGTGTAGCTTTAAAAAAAACCACACATACACACAATAACTATCTGAGTCAGATATGATTGAGCCTATTTTGCAGGTCAGACAACTGAGTCCCAGAGAGTTCAGACAGCAGGGTCAGAATCACATAGCTAGTAGTCAGAAATTGTCCTGAGGTCCCTGTAGAAGCCAGCTGCCCCCAAAGCTGTTGAGTGGTGCTCACATTTGCAGTGCAGATGCTTCCCCCACCCCACCCCCAGATGGGGAGAGTAGCACCAGGGGCAAGATGGAGTACCCACAGAGTAGGGGGCATGCCAGGGAGTAGTCTGCCTATTTTGCTCTGGAACCCAGCAGCAGGGCCAGGAAGCAAGAGTGGGGGCCTTCTTCACCAGCAGAGGTGGTGGACAAAGTGCTGAGGCCTGCCCTGGACACCTGACTTTTCACAGTGGTCAGGAGTCCTGAGGCTGTGCCTCCTGGCTTTGGGGCCCTGCACCTGCCTGATCACCTTCTGAAGAGGTGAACCTTCTTCTGTCTCCTCCTGATGCCACCCAGTCTGGAACAGATGCACCTTTCCTGGGTTACCATTTAATCCTGGCAGTCAGAGCCTTCGTGCTCCCTCCTCCCTGCAAGTGTACAGCACAGTGTAGCCTGAAATTCTCAGTTCTGATGGAGAGCTCTGAATTATTCATCAGCCCGATAATGGCAGGTGATGAGATCTTTTCCTGCTATGTCCCTGTCATTAGGTGTTTATTAATCTGTTTCACCAGCCACCCTGCTCTGACTGCAGGGCCAGAAGAACCCCACCCGCCTGCCTGACATGTAGCGGCAGAGACAGCACTTTAAAGACTCCCTTTTGCATGGGAGGTCATCTGAAGGTTATTAGGAACAAATTATTTCTTCATTTCCGCTGACTGAGTAGATAGCCTTAATGATCTGTCACCTAGCAATAGCTTGGCTGTTCAAACATAAAGAATGGCAGGCTGATGGGCTTATAACTAGAATCAGTTCATTTTAGCTATTCTCTTGTCAAGCATGTTTCCAAGATACATATAGTATTTACATATTCATGAGCCTCTGCCGACACTGATGCCATGAGGGGGCCTGTCTGATAATGTGATACAAGTTTGTACCGTGTCCTCAGGCACTTAAAGTCTATTAAGTGAATAAAGTCTACCCAGGGCCTCTCTTCTTGGAGGGGTTCTACATCTTAAACACAGGGGATTCGATCCCAGTTTCATTTGCTCAACTCCCTCTCCTTCCCCCTTTCTCCATCCCTCAGCACCCACCCACTGGAATCTCCCCTACCTCTTACTGAGAGGAAACTCTTGTTTAAAAAAAGCTAAAGGGTCAAAGTGGCTTATTCCTCCTCCCAGCTGGGTGAACCCATCCGCATCCCAAGATGTTTGCTTTCTTTTCCTCTAGGCTTTGTGTAGGTAACTGAACTCACAGTGTGTAAAGCAAAGGGAAGCTATAGCTGGTTTTGCAAATTTTAGTCTTTGACAACATTTTCAAATCTCCTTGGGCGACTTGTAGGCTAATTACTATTTTATGCCTTTGACTCCATGATGGCCTGTGGTCTTGTCTCTATCTATCTAGTTGAGGATAGTGCCCTAAGAGCAAATCTTGCTATAAAACTAAATCACCTGGGGGAGACCTGAAATTTGTCATTTGGAGAGGAATTCTTATGATTCTACCTCTAATCTCACATCTCATACTCCAACCAAAACGTTACTCCTATGTTTACCTATGTAGTTTTTAGGAGGAAAAAATATAATTAGTATGTGTGTTGCTGTGCCTACTTGGGATCTCTCCATACTGATTTATTTTTTGGCCTATAGATTGTGCCATGAAACTCTGAGAAGCCTAAGAATATAACCTGCCCTATAGTTGTAGGATGTTTGAGTCTAGTTTGGGTTTTCCCATTTCATCCAGGGCTTATGTTCCCTCCTCAAGGATAGTTAGATGCCCCAGAAAGCAAATTGCTTTTTAAAGTACTGCTGAGGTGCCCTTGAGTGTAGGAACTTTAATTACTTAATCATAGAGAATAATTTTCTTGGAAAAATAACATCCCATCAGGGAGTTGCTTGGAGAGGCTTCAGCAAATCACTTACTTCTCTTAAGAGTCAGTTTTTCTACATGTGAAGTGGGGCTAGTAGCTTGATTCCTTTCTCCTACTCACAAAGTCATTAAGAGGATTAAAGAGATAATAAATTGGTGAATGCATTTGGAATCCCTTGAAAAGCTTGTATTAAATAGATTCAAAGCATAATTGTTTGCCAGATAAATAATGACTTCACCAACTTCACTATGTGCCCCTCACTTGAAAATGTGTCAGAATACTTTGATACTTCTTCAAAAATGTCCCAGTCTGGGCAGGGACTGCAGGTGGTAGAGGATCTAGAATGTCAAGTGAAAGCTCCAGGTAACCAAGGAGAAGTTGCTATGATCGAAAAGAGTGGGTTTCCAGCAACCCCAGACCCTGGGCCCCCGCTTCTGTCACACTGAGGGCAATTCTTGATTTAAGAAGGAAAGTTTAAAAATACAGGCCTTCTCTATCTAATATGGTATTCGTTATCTCCAAGTGGTGATTTAAATGTTAGTTGAAATTAATTAAAATAAAATTTAAAATTCAGGCATGGCATGGTGGTTTACGCTAGTAAACCCACCACTTTTGGAGGCAAGATGATCACTTGAGCCCAGGAATTCAGGACCTGAAGACTTCCAGAATTAGCTGGGCATGATGGTGCATACCCATCATCCAAGCTATTTAGGAGGCTAAGGCAGGAGGATGGCTTGATCCTAGAAGTTCAAGGTTATCATGAGCAATGATTTGGCCATTGCACTCCAGCTTGGATGACAGAACAAGGCCCTGTGTCTAAAAACCAACCAACCAACCCACCAACCAACCAACCGACTGACCAAATAAAAATTCAGTCTCTCAGTCACAGTAGCCATATTTCAATTGCTCCATAGCCACAAATGGATAATTGTTACTGTGCTAGACAGAGCAGATACAGTAGACATGTTCATTATTGCATGGACTTCTCTATTGGGCAGCACTAGTCTAGGAAATGCTATAACTTGAGTGTACATAAGAACGACTTTTTAAAATTCACTTTTCTTTCATTTTTTTATTGAGTTATAAACACATAGATCATGTATACATTAATGCATTTATGGGGTACAATGTTCTGATTTTAAATAAAATTTGAAATGCTTACATCAAACTAGTTAATATAGCCTTCACCTCATTTATTAATTGTTGTGCTAAGACATTTATACTCTATACTTAATAGAATTGACAAGTACCTTTGTAATATGCACATTCTCAGAAATTATGTTTCAGTGGTTGTCAAGGAAAATCATGGGAATCTGAATATTTTAAATGTTTCCTAATAAATCTGATGAAGATGATTGGTGAGAAAATAGGTGTAATTAATGCTACTCAAAGTATGTGCCACAGACCAGTAGCATTAACACCACCTAAGAGCTTGTTTGAAAGGCAGATTCAAGAATTTGGGAGGGAGCACAGAAATCTATTAATAGACTTTCTAGGTGATTCTTATGTATGCTAAACTTTGAGAACCACTAATTTAGACAGTAAAAAAAGGCAAGTGTAGTCTAAAAATTATTGACGTGTAGATATAAATATTGGTAGTCTAAGATGACTATATTGGGATTTACTTTATGGAATCTACTCATAAAATTCATTCATGCAGCCATTCATCTATTTACCCTTTCATTCCTTCACAGCATTTTAAGGATACCTATTATGTACCAGATGTCATTATAGGAATTGGGAATATAGTGATTAGGAATTTGTTATAAGCTCTGCTTAAATGAAGTGTGCAGTTTATTGGTTGCTAACTTCACTTTTAGTATTTTTCTTCCAGATTTTTAGAGGGATGGAGTAAAAATTAGACTACTTATTCAACTAGAGCTTGGTTCACTGCATGAGTAACTCCTCCGATTGTTTGCATACCAAAGAGCAGTAGGCAGTTTATTCAGCTTCATACAAATATTCAGGGGGAGATAACATACTCAGTTTTCCAAACTCCAAGGTAACATCAGTGATGTTTGCAGAAGAAAATGGGTAATGGGATTTTCTCTTGTTCATAATTGAAAGTTCCAACTGCTCACTTTAGTGGTATTAGTTACTGAATATTTTCCATAGCAATTTTCCTTAACTTTCATCACAGCAATGATAAATATCCTGAAATATTTATAAATTTCTTTTTCATATTTCATTTTTCCTTAAAACGTATCTTAGTTATATTATATAATATTGCTTTAGCTCTTTGATTGGGAAAAACTTCAAACACATACAGAAGTAGCAAATGCTATAATAAATTTCTGTATACCACTGCCCAGATTTAATAAGTCTTTCCATTTTTGACCAATCTGTTTTTCATCCTTCTACCTCCCTTCAATTTCCTCTTCCATATTATTTAAACTTCAGCTTCTATTTCTCTCCAAGTTCCATATGTATCTCTCAGACATAGTAACTCTGTTAAACACACACATACAAACATCACAGTAAAAACTCAAAAAATTATAATGCCATCAAATATACAGTGTTCCAATTTTCACTTCCTTCGAAAATATAATTTTTAGTTAATTTGAATTAATATAAGATCCACTTATTGTTATTGAGTGAAATCTCCTCAGTCTCTTTCAATAAATTAATAATCACTCTATCTTTTACAATTGGTTTGTTAAATAAATTGGCTTGCCTGTCCTATAGTTTCTCACATTCTGGATTTTTCTGATTGCATGCTCCTGGTGTCATTTAGCATGTTTTTCTATTCTGTATTCTCTGTATTCCCTGTAAATTAGTAGCTAAATCTAGAAGCTTAATCAGATTGAGGTTTGATTTTTGTTGAGTTCTTTCATTAGAAGGTTGTTGGATCTTGTTACACAATGATAGCATGATTAATACTTAGATCCATTAACTAATTTGGGTTTTCAAAATGATACTCTAATTCTTTCTTATCTACTTCATCTATTAGGTGGAATATTTCTATTAATAAAAGCTTCTCCTTATCTAATTTACATTTACCAAGTGGAAAAGTTCATTAGGAAAGACAGAAAAAAATGTTTGGCTATTCCCCTTTATCAGTTGTCAATAAGGTTCACTAGTAATTAGATCATTTTCTTTCTTTCTCCCCCACCCCCCTCCCTCTTTTCCTTTCTTCCTTCCTCTCTCTTTCCCTCCCTTCCAGCCTTCCTACCATCCTTTCTTCCTTTCTTTTTGGTAGTATCTCACTATGAACTCACTGATTAAAACACAATTGTAACGTTTCATTCCATTGCAGTTACTGTCTTTAATGATGTTCAGATTGTCCCATCTTTGTCCAGTGGGAGTTTCCTCAGGTTGGTTGTCAAATCCTTTTGACACAGTACTCTTTGATCACTTCATTGTTGTTACTATGACAACAAGTTCTAGGCTTATTTTGCACATTACCTGGTCCAGAACTTAGAATCAGACATTCTCTTATGTGAATTATTTCCTTTCAGTGAAAATCTTATTTGGAGTAAAAAATCTGAGGTTGTTCATTGCTACTGAGTTGGTCAGTATTTCTCGGCCCTTTTAGGAAGCAGATCTTGGGAACAGATTATTTTAAGATAGAATACAACACGAATTTATGTTGATTTTTCCAATTCCTATTTGATACACTGGGTTGTGTTGTTCCTTACCACTTTAGTGTTACATATACTGTGAATTGTACCAAAAAAAATCCTCCCATTTTCAACTGGAGATCTTCAATTAGCTAGACGGTTCCTGCTGGTGATACTGGGATTCATCTACCCTTATGTCTGTCAGCATCTGTACTTTCTTGGGCTTCCCCCAACACAAGTGCTATACCATGCTGCTCTTTTAGATGTTTTCCCCCTACCTACTCAGATTTATAGGTTCATGGAGACACTCTACTACTTAGTTTTGTTTCAGATGTAGTGTGTTTTTGTTTTGCCATCCTAGTTCTGCTGTCTCCTTCAATGAGGGAACATTTGGTGAATTTCATAAGCTATCCTATCATCATCCTCATGACGTATATTTCTTTTTTTTTTTTTTTTAGAGGACTGGGAAGAGTTTTATTTACATTTATCTTTTTATTTTTTTTAAATTAAATCATAGCTGTGTACATTAATGTGATCATGAGGCACTATACACTGGTTTTATAGGCACATTTTCATCACACTGGTTAACATAGCCTTCCTGGCATTTTCTTAGTTATTGTGTTAAAACATTTACATTCTACATATACTAAGTTTCACATATACCCTTGTAAGATGCACCACAGGTGTAATCCCACCAATCACCCTCCCTCCACCCACCTCCCCACTCGCTCCCTTCCCTTTCCCCCTTCCCCCTATTCTTAGGTTATAACTGGGTTATAGCTTTCATGTGAAAGCCAGAAATTAGTTTCTTAGTAGGGCTGAGTACATTGAATACTTTTTCTTCCATTCTTGAGATACTTTACTAAGAAGAATATGTTCCAGCTCCATCCATGTAAACATGAAAGAGGTAAAGTCTCCATCTTTCTTTAAGGCTGCATAATATTCCATGGTGTACATATACCACAATTTATTAATCCATTCGTGGATCGATGGGCACTTGGGCTTTTTCCATGACTTAGCAATTATGAATTGGGCTGCAATAAACATTCTGGTACAAATATCTTGGTTATAATGTGATTGTTGGTCTTCTGGGTAAATGCCTAGTAGAGGAATTATAGGATGGAATGGCATATCTATTTTTAGGTCTCTAAGTGTTCTCCAAACATCTTTCCAAAAGGAATGTATTAATTTGCATTCCCACCAGCAGTGTAGAAGTGTTCCCTTTTCTCCATATCCCTGCTAACATCTCTGATCTTGGCATTTTGTGATACGGGCTAACCTTACTGGAGTTAGATGATATCTCAAAGTAGTTTTGATTTGCATTTCTCTGATGATTAAAGATGATGAGCATTTTTTCATATGTCTGTAGGCCGTGCGCCTGTCTTCTTCAGAGAAGTCTCTTTTCAAGTCCCTTGCCCAGCCTGAGATGGGATCACTTGTTCTTTTCTTGCTTATACGTTTGAGTTCTCTGTGAATTCTGGTTATTAAACCTTTGTCAGAGACATAACCTGTGTCTTCATTATTGTTTTGTTCCAAAAATTTGGCAATTTCCTTCTTAATCTCATCTCTGACCCAGCTATCATTCAGCATAAGGTTATTTAAGTTCCATGTTTTTGTATGAGTATGCAGATTCCTGTTGTTACTGAGTTCAACTTTTATTCCATGGTGGTCTGAGAAGATGCAAGGAATAATTTCTATTCCTTTAAATTTACTGAGGTTAGACTTGTGACCTAAAATGTGATCAATTTTGGAGTATGTTCCGTGGGCTGATGAGAAGTGTGTTTATTCAGTTTTGTTGGGATAAAATGTTTTGTAGATGTCTGCTAAATCCAAATGTTGGACGGTTAGGTTTAAATCTAAAATTTCTTTGCTCAGCTTCTTATTGGAGGATCAATCCAACACTGCCAAAGGAGTGCTGAAATCTCCAACTATTATGGAGCTGGAGGAAATCAAGTTACTCATGTCTGTTAGAGTTTTTCTTATAAATTGAGGTGCATTCTGGTTGGGTGCATAGATATTAATAATTGAAATCTCATCATGTTGAGTATTACCCTTAACAAATATGAAATAACCATTCTTTTTTTTTTTTTTTTGTAGAGACAGAGTCTCACTGTACCGCCCTCGGGTAGAGTGCCATGGCGTCACATGGCTCACAGCAACCTCTAACTCTTGGGCTTATGCGATTCTCTTGCCTCAGCCTCCCGAGCAGCTGGCACTAGAAGTAACCATTCTTATCCTTCCTTACTTTTGTTGGTTTAAAGCCTATTGTATCTGCAAATAAAATTGCAGCACCTGCTTTTTTCTGATTACCATTTGCCTGAAATATGGATGACTATCCTTTCACCTTGAGTCTGTATTTGTCTTTTAAGGTAAAACGTGACTCTTGTATGCAACAAATATCTGGCCTGAGTTTTTGTCTCCAGTCAGCTAACCTGTGCCTCTTTAGAGGACAGTTTAAGCCATTCACATTAATGGAGAATAATGATAAGTCTGGTAAAATTGTGGGTATCGAGTTTTTCGAAAGTCCAGTGGACATTTTTAATCCTTTTGCCACTGTGGAAGTTGGAGTTTGATCGTAAGTATCTGAATGAGTTTACCTTTGTGGTAGAGGATTGGGCTGGTCATTATGGAGGATAGGTCTGAGAATATCCTGAAGAGCTGGTTTGGTTATGGCAAATTTCTTCAACATATGAATGTCATTAAAATATTTAATTTCTCCATCATAAATGAAACTCAGTCTAGCTGGATACAGGATCTGGGGTTGAAAGTTATTTTGCTTTAGGAGATTAAAAGTCAATGACCACCCTCTTCTGGCTTGAAAAGTTTCATCAGAGAGATCTGCAGTCATTCTAATATTCTTCCCTTTGTAGGTAATGGATTTCTTATGTCTGACTGCTTTCAGAATTTTCTCCTTCATATTAACTTTAGTGAAGTTAATTATAATATGCCTGGGGGATCTCTTATTGGGATTGAGTCATGCTGGGGTTCTGAAACTGTCTGCTATTTGAATTTCAGAATCTCTTGTCATGTCTGGGTAATTCTCTTTCATAATTTCATGGAGAAGGGCCTCTGTGCCCAGCGAGGCCACTTCATCAGTTTCAGGGATTCCAATAAGGCAGATTAATTAGTTTTCTTTGAATTATCCCAGAGCTCTCTGAGAGAATGATCCATTTTTTTTTTTTTTTTTTGCAGTTTTTGGCCAGGGCTGGGTTTGAATCTGCCACCTCTGACATATGGGGCCAGCGCCCTACTCCTTTGAGCCGCAGGCGCTGCCCATGATCCATTTTTGCTCTCCATTTCTCTTTCTCTTTGAGAGTTTGGGAGTGTTCAAAGGCTTTGTCTTCAATGTCAGAAATCCTTTCTTCTGCTTGCTCCACTCTGTTACTGAGGGATTCTACTGTATTTTTCAGATCTTTGCTGGCTGCTTCAGTGTGTTTAAATCTTTGGTGATTTTGTTTTTAAATTAGTTAAATTCTTGAGACAACTTTTGAATTTCTCCTCGAATTTCTAATTCCGAGTTTTGAATTGCTGCTTGAATTTCTAATTCCAAATTTTCCTCCATTTTATTAATCTTGTTTGCAATCCAAATTCTGAATTCAATTTCTGACATCTCAGCCAGCTGTTTATGAATGGGCTCTTCAGTTACATGTGCCATATCTTTCCTTGGGGCGCGGGGGGGGGGGAGTTGATCTATTCTGGTTATTCATGTTACCAGAGTTTTTCCACTTTTTCCACCCCATATTGTTTTACACCATTTGCTTTTTCCTCTGGAGTGTTGTTGAGGACCTGTACAGTGCTATGGCCTGAGAAACTGGGGACCTTTTGGTGTGCTGGGGCTAAGTGGTTCTGTCTTGTTTTCAGCTGGTCTCTGTTTGACCCTATGAAACAGTTACTCTGGGTTAAAGTCTCAGCTGTGGAGAAATACCAGCAATTAAGTCACCCCACCCCCCACAGGCAACAATTCGAAAAGGAGAATCAAACCTTCCTACAACCACACACCCAGGGCACCACCTGAATAGTCCTCAGGCAATTGGCTCAGTTCAAAAGGTCCAAATCAATTGTCTCAGTCAGCACCTGTCTCAGGTGGGAGAGTTTAAAAGGTCTCTGGCAACTGGATCACAAGGGTCTGGTGACTACTCTGATATGGCTTGCTCCAGTGCTCCGTGGAGTCAGGAGGATCCACCCAGCAGATAGATTAGTCTGGGAAGGCTGATGCCTCCTTCTCCACCTTGAACCTCTGTCACACCCAGTCACTGATGGTCCTGTAGGGCTTTGACGCAGTTGCCTGTAGTGAATAGATACTGCAGGGGGTTGCACCTGCCTGAATCACAAGGAAATCTATTTCTGCTCAGCTAGGCCACTGTATTCTGCCTCTATATAGCAGGGGAAGGTGAGGCCTGACAACCTCAGGTGCTTGATGGAGGCTGGGGGGTGTTCACTCAGTTCCCACCCCGCCCCTGATTGATGCTACTGACAGAACAGAACAGAAAAACTTTGCAGGAATTTCTTTCTGTCCCTGCTAAATTCCCCTGCAGAAGAGAAGCTGTTTTGATATCCCAGATCCTGCACCTCCGGCCCTGTCTTTGCTCCTGCAGGTTTTTATTTGGTTAGCTGTCAGTTCTAGCCTCCTGTCTTCCTTTGCCTATAGGCTGGTGATCCCCTGATGGCCAGGTGCATCTTAGGCTCAGTAAAGCAGTCGTCTGGGTCAGCCCCACCCTGGGAACTTCCCGGCTCTGCATGTGCCTTTCTAGTCCCCATGCTCCACCCAGGTTGGTACCGCTTCAGGCAAACCCTTTGCTCACAGGGCCTGCATTTCCATCCCAGATATGTTCTGTGGTGGTTGCCACCTGAGTAGATGCCTGGCCTCCTCTGGTTGCCCATGGAGACAGGGGCTGTAACTTCAGAATATCCTGGAGTGAGCCCTATTGTTGGTAAAAGATAGCTGCTGCTCTGCACCTTGGGGCACTGCCGCTCTGGTGTGGTTCCCTCTCAGTCAACCGTCCTCTCCTCACTCCTGTGCCCCAGAGTCAGCACTGACCAGCTGCAGTTTAGGCCCTTTCCACACCCCTCGAGAATCTGACTTCTGGGAGACAGGCCTCCAGACCTCAGAGTAAGAGTGGAGGGGAGTGCTGGGAGCTCAGAGTTGCAGGTAGAGAATATATACAGTTTTATACAGTTTTATGCCTGGCAGGAGAATGCTGTGGCACCCTAGAAGAGGAAGTAGCTCCAGTTTTTAGAGGGTCTCTCCCATGGAGTGTAGTGGGAGGAACGTTGAACTCTGCTGGTTTGTTTGTGGGGCACTCTGAGCCGTTCTCATGGGGGAGGGGATTCCCGTCTGCTTGTTGATGGATTTTATACCTTTTGTTTGTATCCTTGGGGTCGCAGCTTGCCTCAGCGGGTTGACGTGTGTTCTTCAACCTTCTCTCTTGCTGCAGCTCAAATCCAACTGGTTACTGGCTAAATTTGTGTCCTTTAACTCTCCTTCTGGATGGGAGCCTCTGTGGAAAGCTGGCTTCAGTCAGCCATCTTGTCTCCGCCCCGCCATGACGTATATTTCAAGTTTGATGCTGTGTCATGAAAGAAAAATTATTTCTACTACATCTTTTTAATAGAATTTTTATTTGTGACTCCAGATTCCAGGTGTTACTTTAAGGGAAAAGAAGATCTATTTTTCCCCAAGTGATAGTAGGGATGCTTAATCAAAGGGTCACAGCCAGAGGCCTCTCATCTTTGTCAGTGATTGGAGATTTCATACAGCTTTGGAACAGAGCAGGAATGATTTTTCTCAACATTGGGTAGAAAAAAAATTCATTTTTAAAAACTTAATATTCCAAAGAGAAGAGAAAATGCAGGGAGATAACACAAAATACTTTTCCTTTCAGAAAAGCAATTCTCAATGCTTGAAAGGCTGGATAGGAGAAAAAGCTTAGAGAAGGAGGACCAACTAACATCTATCTATGAGAAAGAACCAATTATAATAAGATATTATGTGCACATTTCCTTCAAGTATCCATTTTGAAGACCAGATATAATTTAAAAGTCTAGGCCTGAAAATTGATTATAATATTATAGCAAATAATCCAGACCTTGCTAAAACTTAAGTATTGGAGTGTTTGCCAGAGAACATTGTAGTCTCTAGTATTAACTTAGATATTTTCATTTTTACAATATAAAACTATAAACTGATTGAAAATAACATTAAAAACTTGAAATGTTTATTTACCACCTACCACCTTCTGCTTCATTAGCTTTTTTATTGAAGCATAATTCACATACTGTAAAATTCGCCATAGTAAGTATACAATTCAGTGGCATTTATATTTATATTCATAAAGTTGTGCAACAGTCATGACTATCTTATTTCAGAATACTTTCATCACCCTTTCCTTGCCAAAAAAATATGAAACCACAATAACTTGTTAGTAGTCATTCCCCATTCCTTTTCCTCTTACCCTTATAACCACTAAACTATTTCCTATCTCTACAGATTTTCCTATTCTGAACATAAATTCCCACATTTGTGACCTATACCTGTACCTATAACTTTTTCATCATAGATTGGGATCTCTACATGCATATTTTTTCTGTCTTGCAGAGCACAGTGGTCTGTGTTGGATTGCTTTGGCTTTTGTTCTTTGAATCAATACCACTTAATAGCTAATATATATCTCTCTTCTCTCATTCTGCCTCCCATTTCTTGAATTATAGAGACGTGAACCCTCTTCAATTATTTTAAATGATCAGAAAAATTATGTGTTGGTAGCCTGGTAAAATAAGTTATCAATAAGTTATCAAGATTCAGAGTGCTTTAACATCCTCATCTTTGAGATATTCACAAAAACATTCCTGGAAAGCTTTAATCTTGATCTTATTTATGATATTAATTAATTTATCTTTTTATTAGCAATGATTACATTCCTACTAGGTACTATGTACTAAGTTCTGGGAAAACAAGAATGCTTTTAAGTCACTGGTTGGTGCCCTGAAGAAGTCATGCCACCAATCAGGAAATTACCATAGATAAGGCAAACAGCAGAGCTTAACACTGGGTATTTTGGAAGCTCTTGACAAGGACCCAACTCAGCTTTGGAGGTTTGCAGAAGGTCACCTTGAAAAAAAATGTTATCTAAGCCATTGTTTTAAAAGGGATAAGAGGATAATCATGTAAAAGAAATAAAGAAGAAATAAAGAATAAAGGAAAGCAATAAAGAAATAAGAAATAAAGGAAAATATAAATATTTCAAATACATTATTTGAAAAAATAATTTAACAAATACTTCCTTGGATTCCACATTTATTCATTTCATAGTTATTAATAATTTTATCACCTGTTTTATGAATAAAACACTATAGGGCTTATAAAGATGAGTAGATGAAAATGTATACAAAGTTAGTAATTTTGAAGGAAGGGAGGGTTTCAGATAAAGGAGAAGAGGCAAGAGGGAGAGAGGATGCAGCTCAGCTACAGGTCATAGAGAGAAGAGCTGGAGCCTGTTAGGGGCCTCACAGAGGAAAATTGCAAAGCAGAGAAGGAAGAGAATAAAGTAAAAAAGTTATCAATGAGGATCAAAACTAGAAAGGCTCAGTGCCCAGTGAAGGGGTAAGGAGGGAGTCCTTTCTTCCTCCCCTACTCCTTCAGGGATCAGTGGGCTACCAAGTTACTTGGAAGTTTTCCACTCCCACAAGCCCAAACACTGAGGCAACCACAGAATTGTGAGAACTTACATGATCCCAGAGCTTGGACATTCCATGTAGAATTCCCCTATAAGGAAAGTGACCAAGAGGCTGACACTTATCCTTCTCTGCCCCAATTATTCAAAGAGGGCAGAGAAGAATATATATATATAAAATTGACCAATCACTGAGAGAGATATGGGACTATGTGAAGCAAACTAACATTTGAATTACAGGTATCCCTTAGATAGAAGAAGAAAGAGCTAAAAACATGAAAAAACTATTTGAGGAAATTATTGGGAAAAACTTTCCTGATATCACCAGAAATTCAGACATTCAAACACAAGATGAACATGGAACAGTGGAAAGAAATAGGTCATCTCCAAGATACATAGCAATAAACCTGGTCAAAGTCAAAATGAAGGGGAAAATTCTGCAAGCAGCAAGATGAAAGTATCAAACAACCTATAAAAGAAAATCAAGCTGGCTAACTACAGACTTCTTAGCAAAAAGTTTACAAGCCAGATGGGATTGGGGCCCCATATATAATCAACTCAAACAGAGCAAATGCCAGCCTAGAATTTTGTATTTTGCAAAACTTAGTTTCACAATAGAGAAAGTAAGTCTTTTCCAGAAAAGCAAATACTGAGGGAATTTGCTGTGACCAGACCTGCTCTCTATGAAGTTCTAAGAATAGCACTATGCAAAAATCAGCAAAACAGATTCCCATTGATGTAAATTTACCTATATCCCTCCTCATGTAAAACCTCACTACTCTTATAAAACAATAGAATAAGAGGTAAAGCAAAGCAATAAAGGACTATCTAACAGGATCAACAGACCAATATCCCACATATCAATGTTATCAATTAACATTAACAGACTGAATCCTCCTCTCAAAAGACAAAAGGTGGGTGAATAAATGAAAAAACACAATCCAGGAATCTCCTGTATTCAGGAGATCTCCTGTATTCAGAAACACATCTAAAGTACAAGAATGCAAACAGATTTGATGTAAAAAGGAAGAAAAAACCACATTAAATATAAATCAAAAGAGCATAATCATTCTCATACCAGAAACATTGACTTTAAGCCAACAAAAGTAAAGGAAAACAAAAAAACCCCAAAAAACAAAAACAAAAAGGCGAGTCATTATATAATGGTAAAGGGACCAATTCCACAAGAAGACATAATAACCCTAAATACATATGTACCCAACACAGGAGCCCCCAGACACACAAAGTAAATTTTATTAGAAATAAGCAAAGGGGCGGTGCCTGTGGCTCAGCGGGTAGGGCGCCGGTCCCATATGCCGGAGGTGGCGGGTTCAAACCCAGCCCCGGCCAAAAAAAAATAAAAAAAAAAAAAAAAAAAAAAAAAAAAAGAAATAAGCAAAGAAATAAATATCACTGTCATTGGAGACATCAACAGCCTATTTTTAGAGCTTAAAATATCATCAAATAGAAAATAAATAATGAATGTAAGCCAAATTCTAACTCAAAAGAACCTAACAGAAATTTAAAGAACATTCTACTCCAAAACTACAGAATACACATCCTTCTCAGAAGAACATGGAACATTGTCCAAGACTGATCATATTTTAGGTCACAAAAAAGGTTTTAAAAAATTACAAAAACCCCCCAAATTATAATATATATTTTCTCAGACAACAGTGGAATAAAAATAGCAGTTGATTGCAAGAAAAACATTCAAACCTACTTGTTGAATTAAACAACTTTTTGATGAATGGTTATTGGGTCAAGAATGAAATTAAGGTGGATACCAAAAGATTTCCTGAGCTGAATTACAAAGATGACACTAGCTATCAAAATCTATGCAATTCAGCAAAAGGATTCATAAGGGGAAAATTCATAGCCTTAAATTTCTACATCGAAAGGGACTTGGAAAAAGAACAACAAACCAAACACAAGCAAGCAAAATAAAAGAAAGAACAGAAGGTCAGAGGAAAACTAAATGAATTGGAAATAAACAAACAAAAAAAAAAACCCCACAAAGGATTAACAAAACAAAAAGTTGGTTCTTTGAAAAGGCAAACAAAATGAACAGACCTGTTGCTAGATTAAGCAAGAACAGAAGGGAAAGGATCCATAAAAGCTCAATCAGAAATGAAAAAGTTGACATTACAACTTATACGAGAGAAATATAAAACATCATTCATTAATACTGTGTAAATATCTGCAGGCATAAAGTAGAGAATGTAGAGGTAATAGACAAGTGCCTGGAAGCACACAACCTCCCAAGTCTCAACCAGGAAGAAATAAAATTCCTGAGCAGACCAATAACAATTAGTGAGATTGAATCAATAACAAAATACCTCCCAACAAGAAAAAGCCCTCTACCAGATGGATTCACAGTTGAATTCTATCAGACCTACAAAAGAGACCCGTAGCCATACTGCAGAAATTATTCCATAATATTAAGAAGGAAGGCTTCATCTCCAACACATTCTATGAAGCCAGTATCACCTTGATACCAAAGCCAGAAAAGGACACAACAATGAAAGTAAACTATAAACCAAGATTATAAATACATATGCAAAAATCTTCAATGAAATACTAGCAAACCAAATTCAATAGCATCAAAATAAACAAACAAAACAAAAAAAGGTCAACCAAGACTAAGTGGGCTTTATCCCAGGATGCAATGATTGTCAATATATGTAAAACAATAAATGTGATTCGCCACATAAACAAAAACAAAAATAAAGACCACATTATTATCTCAGTAAATGCTGATAGCATTTAACAAAATCTAAGGGACTAGGGACAGAAGGAACATGTCTCAGAATTATGGAAGTTATATATGACAAACCGACAGGCAACATCTTTTTGAATGGGGAAAAGTTGAAAGCATTTCCTCTAAGAACTGTGGAGAAAGAAAAAGGTGCCCACTGTCAATACTTATATTAAACCTAGTGCTGGAAGTCCTAGCCAGAGCAATCACACAAGAGAAGAATATTAAGGGTATCCATATCAGGAAAGAAGAGATAAAACTATTACTGTTTGCTGATGATATAATCTTGTATCTAGAAAAATCCCAAACAGTCCACCAAGAATTAATGAATAAATTCAGCAAAGTCTCAGGATACAAAATTAATGTACATAAATCAGTAGCATTTCTATATACTAATAATAATCAACGTGAAAGTGAATTCCAAAACTCAATACCATTCATAATAGCTACAGAGAAAATAAAATACCTAGCAATATACTTAACCAAAGAGAGAAAAGATCTCTACAAGGAGACCTATAAAACTCTGAGGAAAGAAATCACAGAAGACAGAAGCAGATGGAAAAGTATGTCATGCTCGTGGATAAATAGAATCAACATTGTTAAAAATGTCCATACTACCTAATGTGATTTACAAATTCAATGTGGTCCCCATCAAATTATGTCATACTTTACAGATCTAGAAAAAATAATTCTACATTCTGTTTAGAACTAGAAAAGAGCTCAGATAGTCAAAGCAATCTTAAACAAAAAGAACAGATCTGAAGGCATCACATTACACAGACTTCAAACTATATACTACTATACTAAGGCCATAGTAACCAAAACAAAATGGTATTGGTACAAAAATAGATAGACCCATGGATCGGAACAGAGAACCAGCCTATAAAGCCATCTACCCACAACCAATGGATCTTTGAAAAATCAGACAATAATGTACACTGGTCCTTGGAAAATTAGATAGGCACATGCAGAAGAATGAAAGAGGATCCCTACTTGTCACTACTCGAAAAATTAACTCAAGATGGATAAAAGATTTAGATGTAAGGCATGAATTCATGAGAATTCTGGAAGAAAATGTAGGAAAAACTCTTCTTGATAATAGCCTATGCAAAGAATTTATGATTTAGACCCCAACGGTAACCATGGCAACAAGAAAAGTTAATAAATGAGATTTGATTAAACTACAAAGCTTCTGTACAGCCAAGGAAACAATAGAAAGAGCAGACAACCTACAGAATGGGAGAATATATTCTCACTCTACACATCTGATAAAGGACTAATAACCAGAATTCACAAAGAACTCAAGCAAATCAACAAGAAAAAACATATAACCCTATGAAAAGTGGGCAAAAAACATGAACAAAGTTTTTCAAAAGAAGATAGATACATGACCAAAAAACATGCGGAAAAATGCTACTCATGAATATCAGGGAAATGCAAATTAAAACTACAATGAAATATGTCTTACTCCTGTTAGAATGGCTTTTATTAAAAAGTCAAAAGCAATAGATGCTGGGGTGGATGCAGAGAGAAAGAAATGCTTATACAGTGCTGGTGGGACTGCAAATTAGTACAACCATTATGGAAAACAATATGGAGATTCCTCAAAGAACTAAAAGTAGACCTACCATTCAATCCAACACTATTCAGTATTTATCCAAAAGGAAAGAAGTCATTTCATCAAAAGACACCTGCACTTGAATGTTTATTGCTGCACAATTCACAATTGCAAAGATATGGAATCAACTCAAGTGCCCATCAGTTCAGGAGTGGATTAATAAATGTGGTATATGCATACCATGGAATACTACTCAGTTATAAAAAGATGAATTAATACCTTTTGAAACAATCTGGATGGAACCAGAGATAATTTCTTTAAGTGAAGTATCTCAAGAATGTAAAAACAAATACCACATGTACTCACTATTAAATTGGAAATAACTCATACCACATACGTGCACAGAGGGAAGTAAAACTCGGTGGAAATCAACCAGGGGGAAGGGGGAGGAGAAAAGGGGAAATAAAAAACCTAACTGGTACTGTGAATACTATTTGGGTGACAAGCACACCTAAACCTAGGACTCAAGCATTATAAAAATGGACCATGTAACCTAAAACATTTGTGCCCCTTTAGTATTTTGAAATTAAAAAAAGGAAATGAGACCCTAAGAGGTGAAAAAAATGGAAACTGGCTCTTACAAACATTTTTTGTAAAAAGAACAAAGAAACAAATGTACTCAAGGAGCCAGAATATGTAAGCTGATGCATTAGTCAGATTAACCCCATGCAATGCAGCTATAATAAATGAATTTTGAAATATCAGGGTTTTAGTGCACTATGGATTTATATCTTGGTCATATCACAACCTGATGTGTATCAAAGACATTTCCTTCACATCTTTCCAGTTAGCAAAGAACTGGGAGTCTAGACTGCTTCCATCTTGTATTCCCACCATTTGAAGGCCGTGAAGATTGCTGTGCGTGGCAGATCATCTCTAGAATTGATTCCCAATGATCCCCGACTCATGGTATTCAAGCCCTTGTGTGATCTCCTTTCTTTGAGAGTGGGCTGGGGCTATTCTCCCCTCCATTCTTTCTTCCCCTTCTCTCCCTTTCCCTTTCTCTCTCCATCTATCCTTGCTCTGGGAAAAGAAAGATACTATGATGTAGGTAGCACTTTGTAGATGCCCACATAAGAAAAAGCTGATGTGTTCAGTATGTCTTCAGGAAAGCTTCAGCAATGCTCTGATCCTCGGATCTTTGGATCCTCTGGTCCAACAGCCACGTGCACGAATGTGGAATTGGATCCTCCCACAATGAATTCCTCTGAAAGAATCCGAGCCAGAGGCACCCCACTAGTTTATGCCCAGATTCCTAATGTATGGAGACTTCAAGATTGTTTAAGCCACTAAGTTCTGCAATATTTTTTTCCACAGTGATGACAGACAGAAAGAGAAGGGGAATTGGAAGATTGAGTAGAATAATTTTTTTTTTTTTTTTTTGTAGAGACAGAGTCTCACTGTACCGCCCTCCGGTAGAGTACCATGGCGTCACACGGCTCACAGCAACCTCTAACTCTTGGGCTTACGCGATTCTCTTGCCTCAGCCTCCCGAGCAGCTGGGACTACAGGTGCCCGCCACAACGCCCGGCTATTTTTTGGTTGCAGTTTGGCCGGGTCTGGGTTTGAACTCGCCACTCTCGGCATATGGGGCTGGCGCCCTACTCACTGAGCCACAGGCGCCGCCAGAATAATTTTTTTAAAATCCAGGCCTGAAAGTGGCTTTCATCACTTCCACTCATATACATTGGCCAGTACAATCATCCTATTCCAGTCTAACTGCAAGGGCGATAAAGAGATGCAGAGCAACACATGGATATTTGATACTACATTTGGCTTTAAAGGTTTAATAGGTATTGACCAGTTTAATTAGAACCTTGAAACAGGATTCACTCATATGCAAAATTATAAAACATTTTACTGAGAATTTACTGATAACTATATGTACTCATTGCATATTGCAACTGAACTACTAATGGTAGTCAAATAATAAGTTGCTGCTGATGCAAACCATCCTAGTATCAATCGTCCAATAAAATAAAACATTTAGCAAAAATTAGCGCACTCATGTCAATGGCAAGAATGACTGAAAAATCATTATTTGTAGGCAGCATTTAAACCATTGACTCTTCCACTTATACAGGGCTCTAAACAAAGAAATTATTTCAACGTCCCTAGTTTACCCTATTCCAAAACACTTCTAAGCTCCCAGACGTTCCTAAAAAAGAAAGATACCTGAAACATTCAAAATCTCTGTGCATAAAACTGGTATGGATTGATACTTTTTAAAGATACCTTTAAATCTCTAGTCTAAATAATATGTAATTAACATGCCAAATGTTAAGCATTTTATGTACTGTTTTAACTTTAAGGAAAAATAGACAAGAATTCCTGACTCCTAACTTTCTTGGCACATTGCAGACTTAGTCTTAGTTACCTCACTACTGGAAGAATTGTAGATTAATTTATTGATATGAAAAACAGTCTGTTGGTTTTTAGAAAGATTAAACTCTGGATAAGAAAGGGGAAAGCCAGAGATGCCTAACACCACCATGATTCACCCTTTCTAAATGTGTTTGAAGAGCAATTCTGCTAAATGATATAGATTTGGCATATACCAGCCATTTCTGTCACTTGGTGGCAGATTAAAAGGTAAAAGGTCTAGGGATGGTTGACTATTTGGAAAATAAAAACTATTCATTATCTACAATGCTCAGAAGGAAGAGGGTTTGTACCTATTTTGTCAAATAGCTTCCAGAAGCACTAAAAACATCAGGAAGCTTCTGAAATCACTAAGCCTTTTTCCACTTTTCTTTTTTACCTCAGAAGAAACAGTGAGTGGGCTATGCTTATGAAAACAACAGTAGTGGGATTCTAAGAAAATTCTTTGATGTTATTAATTTTTCTGCTTTATGAAGGACTTTGAGGATATATCTGCAGAACTAAATAAAAAGAAAAAGTGAGGCAATTATCAGGTAATGCACATAATCCAATATTTTTCCCCATGATTAATTAAATATTGTCAAGTAAAAGCACTTTTTCTAAACTAAGTGATTGCTGAAGTTTTCCACTTATCTCAAGAACATAGATTTAGGCTTAATTAAACATTTATATCATATAACAGATTTAAATCTATATTGCAATAAAATGGCTGTCCTCTAGGAAGGACCATCTGGAAGATTCCTTTAATGAACTTACATTAGGTTCTAGTTTTTTTTTTTCTTTTTCCATGGTATTCTGTTATTTCCAGTTCTTTGGCAAAAGGAATAATATTTAAAAAAAAAAACAGTGCATTTTGCTCAAAACACATTCTCTTCCTCCATTTTGTTGGTGTATCCTTCACAGAAATCAGACATTAACATAGAATTTTGCATGTCTGTGAAGATAGAACCAGGAACCATCCTTATGCCTCCTCCTCATCATCATGTTCCTTATCTTGGTATAGAAGGACTTATGATTGCAATCGATTTACTAATAATTAACTTAAAACTCTTTGTTATTGGTACTATTGTTAAAAGTAATGCTTTTGTAAACTGTTGGTTCTCTTTCTCTCTTTCTCAAGTATTTCTGTTTTCAGTCTTGCCCCTCTGTAACACATCCTCTGCACACTGTGTTCTTTCTCAGTCATCAGTCTGACTCTTCAGTGGTTCCCCATTGCCCTCAAATATGTGTAGAAAATATTTGGAGAAAATGTACCTTATATACATAGTGGAGTTTTTTTTTTTTTTTATCCATAACAAGGAGTAAAATTCTATCATTCATGACAACAAGGATGAATCTGGAGGACACCATGTTAAGTCAGGCACAGAAAGACTTACATGATCTCATTCATTTGCGGAATCTAAAAAAAATCTTCCATAGAAGCAGATAGTAAATAGTGATTATCAAAGACTGCATAGGGGAAGGAGAATGAGGATGCAGAAAGGTTGGCCAATGGATACAAAGATACAATTAGTAGGAATAAATGCTGGTGTTCTACTGTACAGTAGGGTCATGATAGCTACCCATGGGGTATTGTATATTAAAAAATAGCTAGAGAAGAGGATTTAAAATGTTCTCACCACAAAGAATTTATAAATGCATGCAGCGTTGGATACACTAAATACTATGATTTGGTCATTAGAAAGTGTGTTTGTGTGTGTATATATCTATATCTTTATCTATATATCTCAAATTATACTCCATAAGTATATATAATTATAATGTGTCAATAAAATAAAAAATAATGGTAGAATACAAATTTCTTGGCAAAACCAGAAGATAATTGGCTATCTGCCTCTGTACCCCTCTCTAGATGATCTGTCACCAACCCTTTTGCAGCATGCAGGTGTTGACACACTGAGCTCAAATAATTTTTATGTATAATGCTTTGACTTTTTAAAACATGCATAATTTTATTACATGATACTAGATGATTTCTGGATGATTAAAATTTGATAATATTGTTTCTGAAGTGAGGTTAATAATAACTTATTATGAAGCTTCTTCAGAACTCAGAAATAGGCATTTGGGTAATACCATCAGCTAAAAATAATAGAAAATAAAATACAGGTTAAGAAACAGAAATACAAAATACCTATTGTCTAGTAAGAAGACAAATTCTTTCTGTGTTTGTTTTTTCTTATTAATATCAGCAATGACAGTAACTTTGCTAGTATTTAATTACCAGTTTCTTTCTCCACAAAGTACTGGAATAAGGTGGTAGAGTAGGGCTCTTCAGTGGTTGTTCCCCTACATAAAAAATCAGTTTGAACAACTATCTACATGTGAAAAATACCCTTGCAAGAGCTTACTAAAGCAGGTGATAGATTATAATATGTGATTTGTTGTAGCAAAAAAATAAGAGAAGACACATTAAATAGAGTTTTACATTACTTGCATCATCCTTCCCCAACCTCTGGCAGCCCCATTCAGAGAGAGATACCATCTGCTTGAGGAATAGAAAGGGAAGAGAGCATAGGACTTTGCATTGGACTCCAACACCAGGTCTTCCGTAGTAAAAGAGCCCCACATCCCATATTCTGGTACTGAGCCTCTGGACTCACCCTAGTGCCAGGAAGAAGCATACAGCCTCAGATGTCAGGCCTGTGTGGCAAAGTGGACCTCTAGCCTGCACCACCACTGTACTGATGTCTGTGACCCTGGGGTCCATATACCACTCAGTGGCAGGTAGCTGCTTCTGGCTTGTCCCAGCGCTATGCCTACTGCAGTAGGCCTCAGGTTTCTTGCAATACTACACTGGCTACAGGGCTTCTTGTCCACCCCAAAACTACACCTGCCACAGGACTTTCCCAAACAAGCATCTATGAATACTGGAATAAGTACCTACTTTTCCAAATGTGCAGACACTGATCCATGAACACAAGGATCAAGAACACTCAGGAAAATATCACATCACTAAATGAAAAATTAAATTGCCAATGACTAATCCTAGAGAAATAGAGATTAAACTGCCTGAAAATAAATAGAGTATAAACTGCCTGACAAGAAATTCAGAACAACTAGTTAAGGAAGCTCAGCTAACTTCAAGAAAATGCAGAGGAATAATTTAGTGAAATGAGGAAAACAATAAGCAATCAAAATGAGAAATTTAATACAGACTGAAATAATAAAAAAAGCTAGAAGACTTGGAGCTCAAAAAGATAACATATAAAATAAAAAAAATGCAATATACAGCATTATGCAAAGATGGAATCTGTAAACTTGAAGATATATTATTTGAAAATACACAGTCAGAAGAGAAAAGAGAATAAAAGGGAATAAAGAAAGCTTATAGGATTAATGGGACAGCATCAAAAGAGCAAATTTTCGAGTCTTTGGGGCTCAAGAAGGAGAAGAGAAAGGTAAATATATAGAAAGATTGTTCAAACAAATAGTAGCAGAAAAATTTCCAAAGGTGGAGAAATGTGTAAATATGTAGGTACTGGAAGGTCAAAGATCTCTGATTAGATTCAACCCAAATAAGACTATTCCATGACATATATTTCAAGCTATTAAATATCAATGACTAAGAAAGGATCTTGAAAGCAAGAATAGAAAACAAGCAAATAGCAAATAAGGACATTTCAATACAGCTAGTAGCAGACTTCTCAGTAGACACATCACAGGTCAGGAGAAAGTGGGATGATTCACTCAAGGTGCTGAAGGAAAAAAATAAAACTCTTGACCAAGAATTCTATACTCAACAAAGCTATCCTTCAGAAATGAAGGAGATATAAAAATTTTTTCAACACAATGAAAATCTGAGAGAATTCCTCATTATCCATTCAAAAAAATGTTGAAGGGAGTTTTTTTTTTCTTCAGTTGAAAGATGCTAGTGAATAAAATGAAAACATCTGAAAGCATAAAACTGGTAAATGTAAGTACACAGTCAAATTCAGAATATTCTAATACTGTAATGCTGGCATATAAATTATTTATATCTTCATGAAGGTTAAAAGGCAAAACTATTAAAAATTATAATAGCTGCAATAATTTGTTAAGGATATGCAATATAGCAAATGCAAATTATCACATCAAAAATTCAAAATGTAATGTGGGAAGCAGAGTAAAACTGCAAATTTTCAGGGATTTTTTTTGTGATCAAAGTTAAAGTACCTGCAAGTTAAATAGAAAGTCAAAACAGAAATTTTTAAAATATGTTTTTCACTAAAATGAAATGGAAATAAAAATATTATCATTAATGATATGATGCAAATAAAACAGTATTCAGAGGGTAAATTCCTGCATTAAATAACCGGATTAGGAGGTGAAAAAAGATCTAAAATCAGTAACTTAAGTAACAAGAGGAAAAATAAAAAAGAAATCATAAAAGAGCAGGGAGACAGAAATAAAATTTAGTGTTGAAACTAATGAAATTTAACATAGAATAAATTATAGAGAAAACCAATGAAATTCCAAGCTATTGTTGAGAAGATAATAACAATGAATAAATCTCTATCCTTACTGATTAAAAAATAAAAAGAGAGAAGACACAAATTACCTATATCAGGAAAGAAAGAGCAAACATCACTATTAACACTCACTATTAACTCAACATCTTTTTTAAAAAGATGAGAGACATGTAAGAAAGTAAGAACACGTATCTGCTCAAAAATCTTACAGCTTGGTGAAATGGATCAATTATTTGAAAGTTACAAAGTATGAAAACTCACTCAAGAGGAAGTAGATAATCTGAATAGCTTTATCAAAGAAATTAAATAAATAATTAGTAACCTTATGAACAAAAATACTCAATGTCCAGGTAGTTTCATGGCAATTTTTCTGAACATTAAATAACTCTCCCCCTTCCAGTTCTATACAATCTCTTTAAGGAAACAGAAGAGGAAGGAACATTTCCAAACTCATTTTATGATGTCAATATTATCCTAATACAAAACCAAAGACACTACAAAAAATAATCAAATCCATCTTAAACATAAGGGAAAAAAGTTATTACCAATTGAATCCAACAATACATTGACATAATAACATATCAGAACTAAGTGGGTTTTGTCCTGAAAATACAAAGCTAGTATTCAAAAATCAGTGTACTTCATCATATTATACATTAATAGACTAAATTAGAAAGGCCATATGAAAAAATCACATAAAAGTATCAATGGATTTAAAAAAGAAAGAATGAATGTTATTCTTGTAAAATCAGGAACCTATTCCCTAGAAAAAAATGCTCGTTGTGCCTAATCACCAGAGACGTGCAAATCAAAACCACTCTGAGATACCAACTAATATTAGTCCCACAGCTGCAGATGTTGGCATGGGTGTGAAGAGAGGGGAATACTTATGTGCTGTTGGTGAGTCTGCAAATTATTGTAGCCTTTTTGGATGAAGTATGGAGAATACTCAAAAAACTAAAAGTAGACATTTCATTTGATCCTACTATCACATTACTAGGTATTTACTGAGAAGAAAAAAAAAAGATAATTTTACCATAAGCACATTTGCACTTGAATGTTTAGAGCAGCTCGATTCACAATTGCAAAGATGTAGAAACACCCCAAGTGCTCATCATCCACTGTGAGTGGATTAATAAATCATGGTATATGTATAACATGAAATGTGATTTAACCATAAAAAGTGGAGGCTTTGGATCTTTTGTATTTACCTAGATAGATTTAGAGAACATTCTCCTAAATAAAGTATCTCAAGAATGGAAAAGCAAGAATCCCATGTACTCAGTACTGATTTTAAATAGTAGATCAATAGCTACACAAGAGAAAAACACAACTAAATTCAAGAAGGGGGAAGGAAGTCCAAGGGCTTGTAAGTTCCCACTTACCAGGAACATTGTAGGGGTACATGGCACACTTCCTGGGTGAAGGACTCAACTACTACCCAGACTTTGGACTTTACCCTAAAGTTTCAAATATTTTAACCTAATTGTATGCACCCTCACAAAATGTAAAAAATAAAATCAGGAACAAGGTAAGAATGTTTTTTCCTAGTATTACTGTTGAACATTGCACTGGAAGTCTTAGCAAGTGTAATAAGGCAAGAAAAATAATAAAGACATACATATGTGGAAAGAAGAAATAAAACTGCCTTTATTCTCAGACGATAGGACTATCTATATAGAAAATCCAAGTACATGAAAAACAATCTTTAGGACTAATAAATGAGTTCAGCAAATTCACAGGGTACAGGGTTAGTACAGAGAGATTAACTGTATTCCTATATGTGTAATCCTATAAGTATCCATATATGTTCTGGCAATAGACAAATTGTATGTAGGATGTATATTCTGAAAACCATAAAACAATTATAAAATAAATCAAAGAAGATCTAAATAAATAGTGCTCGTGGTTTGAAGGCCCAGTATTTTCATTTCTTCCCAATTTAATATAGACATCCAATACTTCCTTAATCAAAATCACAGGAACTTTTTTGTTATTATTGCTGACAAGCTGATTTAAAAATTTGTATAGAAGGGGGACTTTACCTAACAAATGCAATCAGTGTAACCTGGTTTCTTGCACCCTTAATGAATCCCCAACAATAAACAAGAAAAAATTTTCCATAGGAGAACAAAGAAATAAGAATAGCCAAATTCTGAAAAAGACGAATGAAATTGGATGACTACAATATTATACCTCAATGTTAACTATAAAACAATAGTAATCAAGATATGGTAATATGGGAAAAGGATATATATATAGAGAGAGAATAGAATAGGGAGCCAAGATATAGACTCTAAATTTTCATATGACTAAAAAATGGCACTTGATATATATCAAAAATGGTACTTTGATATATATCTCACATCTTTTAGAGAAATTAATATAAAATTGACCACAGATTTGTTTTAAATGTAAAATGTAAAGCTATAAAACTTATAGAAGAAAATATAGGTGAAAATCTGTGTGACTTTTGGTATGGTGATGATTTTTTAGATACACCAAAAGCATGACACATTTTTAAAAAATTAATAAATCGGGCTTCACCAAAATTTTAAATTTTTGTTCTGCAAAAGACACTGTTAAAAAATGAAAAGCTCATCATAGAGTAGAACATGATATTTCCAAATAACCTATTTAAAAAAGGAATTATACTCAGAATATATAAAGAACAATTAAAATTATAACTCAACAGACAAATGAGCAAGAGACTTAATTAAATAGACTCTCTACCAGAAAAGATATATGCATGGCAAATAAGTATATGAACAACATATAAGTTGTTATTGCATGGCAAATAAGTATATTAACAACATATTAACATCGTAAGTCCTTAGAAAAATACAAATTAAAACTATGATAAAATATAACTACACAACACTTTAGCTTTACAATAGCTAAAACTTAAAAACAAACAAAAAACAACCTGGCAACACTTCGTGCTAGTGCCAATGAGGACCAACAGAAATGAGAAACTCTCATTCATTTTTGGTGGAAATGAAAATTGGTACAGCCATTTCTGGAATTTTGGAAATTTTTGTAATAAACATACACTTATTTTATGACCTAGTAATTTCACTTCCAGGTATTACCCAAGTGAATTATAATGTATGTTCATATAAAAACTTGTATGTAAATGTTTACAGTAGCTTTATTCAGAATTGCCAAAAATCTAGAAGCAACCCAGATGTCTTCAATGAGTGAATGAGTAAACAAACTGTATATCCCTACAATGGAGCATAGCATGGAAATAAAAGAAACAATCCATTGATTAACAACATGGATGAATTATAAATGTAGCTCGCTAAGTGAACGAAGCTAGACACATACATCTGCATGTTATATGATTCAATTTACATAACAGTCTGGAAAAGGCAAAACAACAGGTCAGTGGTGCCAGGAATTGGGAGTGAGGAAGAAGCAGCCTACAAATGGGTCAGGCAAGGGCAATTTTGGGAGCAAGGTACCTCTTCCACATAGTACTGCAATGCTGGATGGATGGCTTTACCCAACCCCCAGGACTCTACGTTAGCTATATTACTGAAAGGGTTGAGGAAGAATAGTTTAATAATTAAAAAAAACAGTAAGGCTAGATTCTCCAAATCTAAAGAAAAGTAGAACTATACATAAACATTATATTCTAGTTGGTCAATTTTTTTTCTTTCAGAGATACGATTTAGAAATCCTAAAACTATTCTATTTATGTACTACAAACAAGTAAATATATAGTAGATCTTGAGAGCCCAGTCACTTTCAATGTTAGAGAAAAAAGTTACAAATAAGCAAGTCAGAAATGCTAGGATGAATGCTATGGTGCTAGATTAGAGTCTGAAATAAAAGTATAAACTTACATTTAACTGCACGCACACAGATATGTACAAAAATAAATGTAGAAGTATGTGCACGCATGGATTAACACATATGTTATTTTCTAGCTCTGTCTACTAAGGTGGGTTAGAAGAACCTTATTCACACAAAGTATATCAAATGTCCAGATGCTGGTTTCTAGATACCATCCTTCAGTAGAAGGAACCAGGAAACCAATATAGGGAGAGATGATTCCAGGGCTGAGATAGAAAAAATATAAGAGTCTACAGTGTCTTATAGTGCTTAAAAAATAAAAAAGAAATATGGGGCATATCAAAAGTATATGAATCAACCTGAAAGAGCTGAGGATGGTTAAGGTTGGGACAATTTAAGCCAGATAATAAATTGTGATAGTATCAGATTATAGCCCAAATAATAAAATAAATATTCATGAGTCCATACTAATGTAAATAATGTCTGAATACATACATACATAAAAAATGAAGAAGAAAAGAAATATATCTTCTTTATAGAGGATTTCCTAGTTTTAAGAATAGAGGGAATGAGAAAAATAGATAATCACCATTAGAATATCACAGTAATAATTAATGCAGGTATGATTCACTGATGAAATATAAATTAGTGGTACAATTTTTAAGGCAATATTTGCACTTCAATGTATCTTCCCCTAGATAGTTCACTAATTATTATAGTAGTTTTAACATATATTCGCAAACTCTTTGCTATTCATGGTTGTAGGATTTTGAACTTAATTCATCTACCCTTGAGTACAGCTACATGTAGTGACTTTGTCTTAGTGAACAGATTGTGAGAATGGAAAATGGTAATTTACAAAGAAACCTGGAAGCCACTCCACGATCTAACCAATGAAGGTTGACATCTTCAGTAATGCCATGTTTGTATCATATATCGTTTGGTGTGATGAAAAAAGTATATCCGTGATATTCTTTCCCCAGATCCATACCTTCTATATAATTGTGATAAAACATTAGACAAAAACATGACCATTAGTCTTTGAAAGTTTTGTAATTGTGAAAGATAAGGAAGATTAAGAAACTCTCTTAGATTGGAGGAAGAGTAAAGAGATAAGTGGGACAAATAGTATATGGTATCAGCATTGGATCTTAAACTTGAATGACTACTAAGAAAGAGTGAAGAAATACAAAGTCTTTCATTTAATTAATAGTATTATATCAATAATAGTTTCTTAGTTTAGATGAATACACTATGGTTATATAAGATGTTAACTTCAGAGGAAGCTGGGTGAAGGGTATACGGAAGCTCTCTTTTCTGTCTTTTCAGCTCTTCTGTTGATCTAAAGAAAAAGGGACAAATGGTGAATGGGACAAGAAATAGTTTTGTGTATTCATGTAAAGCCACCAAGAGAATGATGAATGTAACTAAAGCCATAATATCAGTATATTAAAAAGAGAGGAAAGGAGAGGGGTCACCTGGTGTAAGCGAAGTAAAGTCCCAGCCCCTTAATGCATATCATCAAAAGTCCATGTTAAAGTCGATAAGTCAGTAAATAGCACTCTAAGTATTATTTTGTAAGACTGCGCTAACCACCAGAGAAATCTTAAAACAGACTTGGTGAAAGAAAGTTTCTTTTTTTTTTTTTTTTTTGAAGTTTTTGGCCGGGGCTGGGTTTGAACCCACCACCTCCGGCATATGGGGCCGGCGCCCTACTCCTTTGAGCCACAGGCACTGCCCGAAAGAGTTACTTTCTTTTTTTTTTTTTTTTTTTTTTTTGTGATTTTTGGCCGGGGCTGGGTTTGAACCCGCCACCTCTGGCATATGGGACCAGCGCCCTACTCCTTGAGCCACAGGTGCCACCCGAAAGTTTCTTAATGGATCAGGAAAAGTAATGATGAGAAATGGGGGTCAGAAACCGATTTTTCATTACCGTTTCATCAGCTGTATCTGCTTTTATAGCCTAAGTCATCATACCTTCTGGGGGCAAGACATGATTGCAAGAGGGATTTTACCTACCAAATGCAATCAGTGTAACCTGGTTTATTGTACCCTCAATGAATCCCCAACAATAAAAAAAAAGAAAAAAATATTACAAAATATTGCATTCCATAAAGAGGCTCTGTGATCAACTGGTTTGGAATGCATTTATTATTATTTCTTTATTTTAGAGAGTCAAAGTACACATTGTCATATTAAAAACTCAGAGAAATTATAAACTGAAAACAAAACAAAAATAAAACAAACTTCATGAAAATTAGCATTCCTTAAGCTTATTTGGCCACATAAACAGCTATTAACAATTGTTGTGGAAGCAACTCTCACGAAGTCAAATGCAATTTGGAAAATGCTATGCTCTGATCCCTTGAAGAGAAAAAGAAAATCACGGCTGAGAAACTGATGTAAGGCCCTCTACCTGGTACCACAGATAAACTCTTACCACTCTCTGCAACTCTTCAATTGCTAAATTCATCTCTATGGTTTCTGTCTGTCTCCTGTATCTGTCCCAGACACCACAAGAGTCTGGCACAATTTCGCCTTCTCAGATGCAGCGTCTTCTTCGCCACTCTAATCATTTTTTCAAGTCTGTACCAACCTCATTCTGGTTCCTGAAATATGTAAATGACCCTTGAAGCATAATTCCTGTTCAATTCCCCACAGTCAGACAGTGAGATACAGCTCTGGGATTCCTCTGTTGGATATCACCTCCCCTGTAAGGGACAAAGATCACACTCTGCCTTGAAACCCAGTAATCAAAAAGGTAGGCTTCTGTCCTTTGGGCCCTTCAAAGTCTCTAGTGCTATGGGGGAAAGGGCGGGTCTCTGTCTTACCTGGATTTGGGTCCTCAGGGAATGATTTCTGGGAGTCTGACAAAAATCTATGACTGCAGCTGATGTAATTTACATGGTCTTGAATCAAGGTAGGTGGATTATGTATTCTCTTTGTTTTCACTCTGGATTTATGGGAAGGAAGAGTTATTTTTTCCCCTTGTCCAAATATCTTGAATCATTCAAAGGCAGCATTAGACTTTTAACAGAAAAATGCAAATGTAACTGGAACACTTACAATGACCTAAATGCATGCTGATTACCTTTTCTGTTATTTTCTGCCCTTAAATAAAGAAAATAAAATAAATGTCAGCACTAAGAAAAAATGAAAGTAGGTCAGTCTACAGAACCATTAGATCAAAAGCAGTTAGAACCAAACACACCTTTCCCAAGTGGGAAGCAAGAAATCAACATGTAAATGAAAAGCATTTGAAGAGTCCTAGCAGTTTCTCTATTAGCCTTGGCAATTAGCAGGAGGGCATTAAATTATTCTGGCATTTGCATCTTGTAGCTGAAACAAAGTGGAAAGGCTGATAATGTTACCAAAAAAGATGAGTCACTCCCAAACAGAGCTTCTTCTAATGGGTAGGACTCACATTTCTTAGAAAATGAGGGGAAGACAATGAAAGATGTTCCCTGCTAGGATCATGAGGGAGGAAGATCTGACTTTTTACTGTGTGTGTGTAGTGTATGTGTAGGTGTGAAGGTCTGCTAATTTCTTTCAATTGACTGGGATTGAAGTCTAATACTAACACCACCTGTGACAATATGAAATGTCAGCAAGCATGGTCTAATATGATGAGCTGGCATTGAAGAGAACTGTGTTCACCCTTGTTAATGATTGTTACACTACACTCTGTCAACAAATCATTTTTAATGTCTTATAATGTAGGGTCAAGTTAATACATCTATTCTTATATTACAGAGTTAATAGAGCAATGCTGTTTACACAGGCGCAAAGGAAAGAGAAGCAGCTAAACAAATGTGGAACGTGTCTATTAATGAAAAGCTGCTCCCAAAATGTTTTTAGAATAAAATAAGATTTCTGGATATACCCCTTGAAAGAATAAATGAGAGCACATCAAATGAATTGAGGCAGTGTAGTGTGATGGTGAAGGCTGTCAGAACTGATGAAAGATTTTGGAGCATAAACAGGGAGTGGTTTGGTGGGCGGTGGCTGTGGCTTAAAGGAGTAAGGTGCCGGCCCCATATATGGGAGTTGGTGGGTTCAAATCTGGCCCCAGCCAAAAACTGCAAAAAAAAAAAAAAAAAAAAAAACAGGGAGTGAATTGGTCCACTATATATTAACTTTTTCATGAATATGAACTCATTTTTTTTGGCTCCAATATAGATAGTCCTCATAATATGTTTATTCTCCAATATTCACCAAATTATCATTAATCTACAGAGGATCTGGAATTTTTACCTGAAAAATTCAATGATATCACATGATGAGGACTCAAAAGGCTTTGAACTTTGGCAAAATATGTATTGCAAATTCTCTTATGCCTAATCTATAGGAGAAATAAAGTACTAACTTTATTACTCATTGATATCCTTTGGAATGTACCATTATTCATACAGTTCAAGAAAAATGTAGGAAATATAACAGGGCTTACCACTGTAGACATACATTCTACAGTGTGGAAGCTGCAAATGACTTCTGACTTTCTTTGCTCTGAGAAATGAGACTTTCAAATGGCAAGAGAAACTTGTCTTTTCTTAGCCACATGGTTCAGAATATAAGGGCTGTGGAAAAGGTAACATGAGTTTATGGCAAACAAATCATCTTTATTTTTAAAATAATCATCATGGTGCTCTTTTAAATGTAAAAATGAAAATAAATGCTTTCATGTTATTAATAATCTTTAGACTCTGCAGATTGTATCCTGAATTTACATTAAAAATTCACTGGCAAGTTTATATGGAAAGTCAAGACCCAGAATAGCTAATATGGTATTGAAGAAGAAGTTGTAGAACCAACACTGTTTAACCTCAAGATGTACTACCACGCTGTAGTTGTCAAGATAGTGTGGTATTGGCAAAGGAATAGATAAATAAATTAATGGAATAGAGAACCCAGAAATAGACCACACAAATATAGTTAATTTGTCTTTGACAAAGGAGAAAATGCAATTCGGTGGAGAAATGATAGCCTTTTTAACAAATGAAGCTGAAACAATTAGACATCTACAGCCCAACAACAATAATACGCTATATACACATCTTATATCTTTCACAAACTTACTCAAATTGTATCACAGGTATAAATGTTAAACATAAAACTGTAAAAATTCTGGAATATAACATAGGGGAAAATCTAAGTGACTTTGCCAACGAGATTTTGGATATGATAGTAAAAAAATGTTCTAAAAAACAGAAAAAAAATGATAAGGTCAACTTCATCTGAATTAAAAACTTTTGCTTTGCAAAAGATATGTCTGTTGAGATAAAGAAAAAAATTACACTACAGAAAAATTTTATAAAGCACATAGCTGATAAAGGACTTGTAACCAAAATATACAAAGAACACTTAAAACTCAAAAACAAGAAAATAAAAAGCCTCGGTGCCTGTAGCTCAGTGAGTAGGGCACCAGCCACTACTCACTACCCACCGAGGCTGGCGGGTTCAAGCCCAGCCCGGGCCTGCTAAACAACTATGACAACTGCAACAAAAAAAATAGCTGGGCATTGTGGCAGATGCCTGTAGTCCCAGCTACTTGGGAGGCTGAAGCAAGAGAATCTCTTAAGCCCAAGAGTTTGAGGTTGCTGTGAGCTGTGACACCAGCACAGGACTCTAACAAAAGCAACATAGTGAGGCACTGTCTCAATAAATAAATAAATAAATGTAATTCGATTTAAAATGAGTAAAGATATAAACAGATACCTCACCAAAGAGGACATAGCATGACATATAAGCATAAGAAAAGATGCTCTCAACATGTCATAAAGAAAATGTAAATTAAAATGGTAATGAGATACATATATTAGAATAGCTATAATCTAAAATGCTAACAACATCAAAGGTTGGTGAGGATGGGAAGAAAGAGGAACTCTCAATCATTGCTAGTGCGAATGCAAAATGGTACAGCCACTTTGGAAGACAGTTTGGTAATTACTTACAAAACTGAACATACTCATAACATACAATCCAGCAATCATGCTCTTTGGTATTTACACAAATGAGTTGAGCATTTATGTCCACATAGAAATATGCACACAAATGTTCATAGTTGCTTTTTGCATAATTTCCAAAGCATGGAAGCAACCAAGATGATCTTCAGTAGGTGAATGAATAAACAAACATTTGTACATCCAGACAATGGAATATTATTCAGTGCTAAAAATAAATGCGCTATCAAACCAGGAAAAGACAGGTAGGAAACTTAAATATGTATTGCTAAGTTAAAAAAAGCCAGCCTAAAAGTGGTATGTACTATGTGATTCTAAACTATATGACATTCTAGAAAAGGCAAAAGTCTGGAGACAATAAAAAAATCAGTGGTTTACTACAGGATTTAATTAAAAATAATATATCAGTATTAGTTCACCAGTGGCAACAGATACAGGTATATCACATTAATGCAAAATATCAGTAATGGGAGAAACTGGGGCTGGAATGAGGGTATATGAGAACTTTCTGTACTCTCTGCTGAATTTTTCTGTAAACCTAAAACTGCTCTAAAATATAAAGTCTATTAATACAAATAAATAAATTAAGCTATTCTGAAATGCATCAGTTCTAATGGAGATATCTATCACTTTCCTCAGGGAAAGTTAATGATTGCTTCAACAATCTGGTTTCTCTCCATTCTTTATTCTTCCTCCACCCCTTTCCAGCTGGACTGTTGTTAGCTGCTGTGATACAGGTAAGTGATATCTTGAATTTCTAAGATGGGAAAATATTGACCAATCTGTGATTCTAAATAAAAAGAAAAAATAATTAGCCACAGAATGTATGCAGTTAACAAGGCTGCATACTTCTAACGTCTGTTGAACATATGCTGAAAGGTTGAGAGACAGTGTGTGTGAAGACACCCTGCACTCAGAGCTGCTCTCTTCTGGATTTGGAAGAATGCCTCTGTCTTCTTCTCAGTAGGGAGGGGAGGATTCCTTGGCTTCCATTGCTGTGGTTTTCCAATATGGCAAATGAAATACTCTGCAAATGGCTCTAGAAACTTCACTCCTGGCTTTATAGTGGCCAGCATTCTTATGTTCTGTCCATAGCAAAACCAAAACAAAAGTATCACATCTACATGTTTGCTATTTATTAGTCATGCAGCCATGCTATGAATAAGAAACATGCAATTGAAAGGGTGAGGCAGTGGGCTCTACTGACCATTCCATTTAGATTGTCAACTCTTCCTAGAAGAGATGTTAGGACCATGCGAGCACGCCATAAGATGTAGACATAAAAGCAGAAATGTGTTACAAACCCAGGATTTTCTCCACTTGTGGAGATAGCCCCATTCCCACTCTGGCACATAGGGAGTTTTAATAAATCTTATGGTTTGGCTTGCCAGTGTCAACTTGGTACCAGTAACCATTCTTCAGTTCTGGAAACCAAGACCCAGGGAACACAAACATGAACCTGACATTACTTAAGATGATGTGAACACAAAAAATACTCTATATGAGCTATTTGTAAAAGAAGTCAGAAAAAAATATTCTGAAAGGCTCACTACAGTAATGATGCTCTGAAAGCAGTTTTTAAAATGTCAAATATATGAACATCCATTTTACTCCTGTCAGTATGAAATGAACCTTAAATAATAATGCTTGGCCTAATTTCCTAAGTGCTGCCCAGCAACTAGAGCAGGAATATAAGGCTGGAAACCTACTGTGATATTGTCACCTGTAAAAATTCCTGTTTTTAGTAGAAGTCAATTTTTTGTCTTTCATTATATCCCAATTAAGTCCTCCAAAAGGACAGAGTGATGATGGTTTTCCATCTTGCCAGACTTTCAAGTTCACCAGAAAGCACTCTCTGCCTGAACTTACCATTGTTTTACATAATATGGGACTCCCTTAGCTAATGGAAGTTGGAATGAAGTATGATAATGAATAATCAGAAATGTAGAAAAATTGGGCTTTCTTCCCACTGTTTAAATGATTTTGCTTATTCTATTCAATTTGTAAATATTTCTACCCAAAACCACTAGCAGGGACTTTCCTAAATAGCATTGAAGAAATGTATTGTCTACCTAATTTGGCTGCTTTAAACAGATTATGCTTTTTATGAAAAATTAATTTTCATTCTGATTTTGTCAGAATCTGATTTCCCCCAATAGTTGCAAAACTGCATGAATTTTTTTGCTACCACCTTTGAAGTTTAATGAAGTAGGAACCATGAATCCTTATTGAGTTCCAGAAAAAGATAACAGAATACTATGAGAAAATGGTATTTCTAGACCTCTTGGGGGTGCAGGGGAGGGGGGTGGGGGAAGAAAGAGGAAAGAAAGTAGAAATCTTGCTGGCCTGGTACTCCCAGCCCTGTGCCAGGATTTTGTCTTAGGTAACAAAGATACTTTGTGAACCTGTGAGCATGTATCTGAAGTCACTTAGACTTACACACTTGCCGATTGTCTTCATCTGATTAAACAAGCCTCAAAGACATAATGAATACTTTATGATAAATTAATGCCTGCATAAAATAAAAGCACATTTTAAAAAGATTGCTTTATATCTAATTCTCAAGCAAATACTAAGCTTGTCCCTTCTGCCAGCTATTTTGTTACCAGTGTCTTAGATTTTTAGTTTTTATTTCAAAAATAGTTAAAATTAAGAAGTAGATATTATATAGGTTTTTTAAAGCTACAAAGCAAGCTTCCTATATTTTTCCACTGAATCTGCACAATACTGTTGTTAGGATGATTATCAGTATTATAATAGTAGTATCTCCATGGAGGAGAAAATGGAGATTTATAATCTTATGTGACTACCAAATGTATACATCTGCCTTAAGCAGTGCTATCAGGTCTTAACCCCAGCACAGTAGAACCTCTGCAAGTTGACCACCCAAGGATTCTATCAAACTGGTCAACATGTAGATGTAGTCAACTCAGTAGAAGAAACTTATATTGAGCACATGCAGCACATGTCCAGTCTGTGAAAATTGGGTCAACTTAAGGAGATGGTCAATGTAGGGAGGTGATCAACTATCAAGGTTCTACTGTATTTGATAATCTATTGATGGGCCTTTTAAAAATTATATAAACCCTTACTTTAAAGAAAATGTTCCCAGGCTGTGAGATGGATTCATGAAAGTGCTTTACATGGTCTTTGAAGACCAAAACTAGAACCATGTAAACTTTCTGTCACATGCTAATTCCAATGCCTTTGAGTGGGAGGGTGATAGGATGCACGGAGACACTGTAGTTCTCAAATCCTGAAAACAGAAAAGCCATTCTCTATTTGGCTTTCATTCTCTGAATATGATATGATTGAGGCTTTCCCTTGTACCCCCAGATACGGGTTTTACAGAGAGAGAAAATTCTAAATATCAGAAGAGCATCATTAAAAAATACATGTTTCTTTACTTCTTCTATACCCCAACAATTTCAAATAGTTATTTGTGAGTTCGTGTTGTTTCTCCTCTTTCTTCCTCTATCTTATTAAAGAAGAAGAGTAGGAAGGACATGCAACAGGAACACTCCGGTACCCTCCAAGTGTGCTGACCCATGAGGTTGGTAAGTTCTAGGCATGAACTTTAAATGTATTATCTTTCATTTCTGGTTTTCCTTCCTCCAAATTTTAAGCCTGATTTTACAGAGTTAAAAGCATGACTTCTCCATAGTTTTTTTCCCAGACTATCAAGAATTCATATAAATATTAAACAATAGCAGTAGCCCTTTTGCAGGTACCTTCCTTGTACAAAGTACTTGTGAGACATGTGATAAAACACAAGGTTAGGCCACTTCATCCACTTCAACCTCACCACCACCACCTCCATCTCTGCTGCTTCTCTTTGTTCTGCAGACTGGCAGAAGAAAGACGTAATCTTACCACAAATAGGATTGTGCAGAATATGTCCAACATTTTGAGTCTTTTGGGCCCAGATTTTATTTTGGCTGTTATTAAATGGTAATAGTGATACCCAGTTCCCTATGGGATGTTTTAAGGAAAAAAGACATACAATGTATGTAAGAACCAAATAGTACCTAAAACACACTGTTTGGGAACTGTTAGGTATTAGAGCTACATACGTTATGTAGAAATAATCCTGAAGAAGTTGGAGTGGTGAAGTGATGGGAAGCAGGGTCACTATAGATACTGACCGTTGAGAGCCTGGGCTTAGGGAGGTGTAAGGCATTTCTTCCCAAGCACACTGGCAGCTACTAAAGACTTTGTGATCAAAGCTATTTGGGATCTTGCTCTTAGGTGTCACTGATGGTTTCTAACAAACTAATTCATAGAGACTTAACTCAGTGGCTGCTTCCTGAATCCTTAGCAGATTCTTTGAAGTACAGCATTTCAGAGAAATTGAGGATTGACTGAAGTGCTTGGCAACATGCATTAGCTCCTCAAATGCCTAATACTTGCATATTTCACATCTTTCAAATCCAGATACCTGGGAGACTAGATAGAAAGGATTACAGCAATGATGAGCCTGAAGAAGGGACTTTAACCAAATCCTAAAATCCGGAAATTGCTTTTGAATGCCATCCAGGCAGAATGGAAGATAGAAAAACACAGAGAGTGCTCTCTTCTTGGAATTAGGAAAGGGCATAGCTCAGGGAACTGCGTCACGTGTTTTATGGTGGAATCTGCACAGAAGAAAAAGAGATTAATCCTGAGAGAAGGATCTGGAGAACAGCCATGGAATAGGTGGCTCTGGAGCCTCGGTCTTGAAAGTTGACCAGAAGGCTGAAAAATGGGAGCAGAAAAGAATACTTGGGGCAGAACAGACACATGAATAAAGACACAAGAGTGGGCAATAGATGAAGTGATGATGAAGAGGTGCGGTGTAAATAAACGTGAGCGATATTTGGGAGGTATGGTCAAATGGTGACTCCTAGTAACATTTTCCAATGGGGAAAATGTGAGACTTCTTGACGAAGAACAGGAAGGCCTGCAAGTGGAAAAAGTCCGTGTCACTCTGCCCTGCAGGGGATGCAACTAATTATCTGCACACTCAGGCACTGCTGATTGCAGCAGCTCAGGGAGCTTGGCTGGTGCAGCAGCTGCATCAACGGAGAAGAGAAGTTGTATCGCAGACTGACAGTTTTCCAAAACCTAGGATGTCTTTCCTTCATTATTTGTTTTATCTTCACCATCACTGTGACAGGATATGGTACTCAGGGGTGGATGAAAGAAATGAGTCTGGGTTATTTTTTGGAAAAGAAATCATAAGATTCCAATGCACTTGCTTAGCGATGTGATAACTACGTGTTAACTCTTTCGCTGAAGTCTGCATTAGACCGCCTGGAGTCAGAAGAATCATCATTTTTCGATGCTGCTATCATATCTTGCCTCTAAGAAATTTGACAAGCTTTCCCAATATTTACATTAGTGACTGCTTTGCAGGCGAGTATAACTTATCCATTAGACATAGTAGACACATTGCTGAGAGCCCGTGATCCTTTTAGGAGGTCACAAAAATATTTTAGTTTCTTTTTGTTAAAATAGACTGTACTTTTTAGAGCACTTTTAGGTTTATAGTAAAACCAAGAGAAAGGTACAGAGTTCCCATTGCCCTCTGCCCTCCACCCATTCACAGCCTCCTCCATAAAAACATTGCCCACTAGCGTGGTACATTTGTTAGGACTGATGAGCCGCCATTGACACGTCAGTATCCCCCACGGTCCTTAGTTTACGTTAAGGTTACTCTTGGTGCTATACGTTCCATGGATTTGGGCAAATGAGTAATGATGTGTAACTACCATTGTATGATGCAGATTAGTTTCTTTTAAAAACAGGTGAAAAAAAGAAGTTCTAGGGTTGAAGAAAAATGTTAACTTTTTCTCTTTTTCTTTCTTTCTTTTCTTTTTCTTTTTTTTTTTTTTTCGAGACAGACCCTCAAGCTGTTGCCCTGGGTAGAGTCCCATGGCATCACAGCTCACAGCAACCTCCAACTCCTAGGCTTAAGCAATTCTCTTGCCTCAGCCTCCCAAGTAGCTGGGACTACAGGCACCTGCCACAATGCCCAGCTATTTTTGGGCCGTAGTTGTCATTGTTGTTTGGCAGGCTGGGGCTGGATTCCGAACCTGCCAGCTCTGGTGTATGTGGCTGGTGCCTTAGCCACTTGAGCTGCAGGCACTGAGCCAATTTTAACTTTTTTCAAGTGACGATTTCTTAAAAGATGAACATTTTAGAGCTCTTCAATCTATTAAAATTTGCTCAAAATAGGAAAAAAATCCGGAAGTATTTAAAGTTATATCAAAAGTAAAGTTTAATATTGCTGTTATTGTGGAAGAAGGGGTCTGCAAAGGCAGGAGTGCCCCGGGCCGCAAAAGTCATAGTGGCTCTTTGGCCAACAAAAGTTCTTTGCTTTCCCTCACAAATCTTTTCACCTCACTGATGTGTGATTCCAGTGACTCAGGTTCAAATGCCCCTTTGTCACTTACTCTCTATGTGACTCTGGCCAAGTTGTTATTCTACCTGGGCCTCTCTTTGCTCATTAGTAAATGAACATCACTACTGCATCCCTCCTGCCCTGGGTCCTCCCCTATGCAATCAACCTGGCCATTTACATTCACTGCCTTAGGGAAGGAAAAACATGGCAGAAAATAAAAAATATATATATATAATAAATCTTCGTTTCTTTTCACATTCATTTCAAAATTCTAGGATCCTAGAAGAACAGAAACATTTCATGTACATTAAAAGTAAGTGGAATAAGTGACAAGAATAAAAAGTCCTATCCTCGAACTATGTGAAGAATTTTGATGTCTTACCACCTCTCACCAACTCCTGGGAAACATAATGTGTTCTCTACTATAGTTTTGGCTTTTTATAATGTCATACAACTAGAATCATACAGTTAGTAACTTGCAGAGATTGGCTTTTGTCACTCAGCATAGTGCCTTTGTGATGTCAGTAATCTGCTCCTTTTTTATTGCTGGATGGTATTCTATTTATAGATGGGTAATACCTTGTTACCCAATCATTTGTTAAAGGATGAGTAAGTCATTTCCAAATTTGGTTATAAAGAATAAAGCTATTAAAACATTCATTTGTAAGTTTTGGGGGTAAATACAAATTTTCACATCTGTAAGGTAAACATCTAGGAATGAAATTGCTGGGTTATAAAGTTATAGGTGGGTTGAGCAATGCTAATCCAAAAATCCAAAATATGAAATACTTTAAAGTCTAAAAGTTTTCAAGCTCTGACATCATATAAACAGTTATAGTCCAAACACAGTGGACAACCCAGTTTAGTAAGGATGCTTCCTCATCTCTAAAAGGATCCACTTCCTGATCCCTCAACTACTTTTTTTATTTGTTTGTTTGGAGACAGTTTCACTCTGTTGCCTCAGGCTAGAATGCTGTGGCATCATAGCTCATGGCAACCTCAAACTTCTGGGCTCAAGCAAACCGTTGCCTTAGCTTCCCGAGTAGCTGGGAATTGGCATATGAACGTCCAATTGTTCCAATACCATTTGCTGAAAAGACTATAATTTCTCCATTGTGTTGCTTTTGTGTCTCTATCAAAAATCAAATGATCATATGTGTGTAGGACTATTTTTGGCCCCTTTATTCTGTTTCAATGATCTATGTGTTTACATCTTGAATAACACCGCTGAGATTACTCAAAATGGACTTAGCTGTTCTTCTTCCTTTGCCTTTGTGTATAAATTTTAGAATTAGATTGTCTGTATCCATAAAAGAATTTTGCTGGGATTCTGATTAAAATTATGTTCATTAAGTCTGTAGATCAATAAGGGTAAAATAAAAATCTTTACTACTTTGAGCCTTCCAATCCATAAATGTAGTATGTCCCTATTTATTTGGATCATTGATTTCTTTCACTAGCACTTTATGGTTTTCAGCATATAGATCTTGAAAGTGTTTTTTTGTTTTACACCAATATATTTTGTTTTCTGGAGATATTGCAATGGCTACCTTTAAAATTTTAGCTTCCAAGTATACATCTTTAGAATATAGACATATGAAGAAATTTTTGTGACAGCATCGATTGAATATCTTGTGACTTTGCTAAACTCATCTTTTAGTTCTAGAGAGTTTTTGTGCAGAGTCCGTGAGATTTTTTAGATAGACGATTATATTATCTATAAATAGGGACAGTTTTAATTTTTCTTTCTTAGTGTGCACCTTCTGTTTATTTTTATTGTCTTTTGCCGTGCCTTCCAGTATGATGGTAAATATGGCAGTGAGAGCTTGAGGTAAAGGGTTTTTCACTAGGAAGTGTGATCTTGGGTATAGGTTTTTAGGCGCCTTTTATCGGGTTGTAGAATCTCTTTTTATTCCTAGGTTGCTGAGAGGTTTTATATTGAGTGAATATTGAGTTATGCCAAGTGTTTTTTCTATATCTATTAATGGAATCATGTGGGTTTCTCCTTTCTAATGTTAATTTGGTGGATTACCTTAAGTGATTTTCAAATATTTAACAAGACTTGCATCCCTGGGATAAATCCTACTTGGTTGTAGATAACTATTATTCTTTTCATGTATTCTTGGATTCAATTTGCTAATATTTTGTTGAAAATTATTTGTAACTATGTTTATGAGGGATATTGGTCTACATATTTCTTTTCTCAAAGTATTTTTTTCTGATTTTGATGTCAGGAGAATTCTGGCCTAAGAAAGATTAGTAATAAGTGTTTTTAGCTCTTTATTTTCTGAAAGATATTCTTAGAATTAGCATTAATTCCTCTGTAATGTTTATGGGAATTCACTAGTAAAATAATCTAGGCTGCTAGATTTCTTTTTTAGGAGAACTTTAGCTATAAATCAAATTTTTTTAGTACTTACAGATGCTTCAGTTTATTTATTTTATCTTTGTAGAATTTTTTTACCAGCTGGTTTTGGAGAAATTGATTCATTTCATCTGAGTTGTAGAATTATGTATGTAGAGTTGTTTGTAGTATTCCCTTATTATCTTTAAAAAGCCATCATGTTCTACGGTTATATTTCCTCTATCATTACTATTACTAGTAATTTGTGCCTTTTTTTCTTCTTGTATTTTTTTTACTGCATTGCTTGAAGTTCATTAATTTAAAAAAAAATAAGATTTTAAATAATAAGATTTTTGATTTAACAAGATTTTATTTTCATTGATTTTTCTCTATTATTTCATTGTCGCTTTTAAATTTATTGATTTTTGTTTCTAACTTTACTTTTTCTTTTTTTCTACCTCCTTTGGGTTTAATGTTTTTCTGAGTTGAATTTCTTGAATTGAAAGCTTATGTTGTTGAGTTGAGACCTTTATTTTTTCTAAGATAAGTATTTAACACATTGTTGAGACCTTTATTTTTTCCTAATATAAGCTTCCTAAGCACTGATTAACTGGATTCTACAGATTTTGATATGTTGTATTTCTATTTTCATTCAGTTCAAAATAGTTTCTAATTGCCCTTGGTACTTCTTTGACCCATGGATTGCTTAAAAGCATCTTGTTTAACTGCTAGTTCAGAGACTTTTCTGTTTTATTTCTGTTACTGATGTCCAGTTTAATTCTATTTTTGGTTAGAAAACATACATTTTATGATTTCAATTCTTTTAAATGTATTAGTCCTTATTTTTGTGGTACCAGATATGTTCTATCTTGACGAATGTTTCACATGCACTTAAGAAAAATGTGTGTTTTGCTATTGTTTGTTGGCATGTAATTGTTAATTTATAATTAAAAAACAATTATATTAATGAATTAAATGTCAATTATATCTATCTAGTTGGTTGATAATTTTGTTCAGTTCTACTATACGGTTACTGATTTTCAATTTTACGGTTGATTAGTGTTATCTATTACTAAAAAAAGTACTAAAAGTAGACCCACCATTAGATCCTGCCATTCCTCTACTTGGTATATACCCAGATGATCAAAAATCATTTTACAACAAAGACATTTGCACCAGAATGTTTATTGCAGTCCAATTCATAATAACTAAGACATGGAAAGAGCCCAAGTGCCCATCAACCCATGAATGGATTAACAAATTTGCAACCAAAAAAAGATGGAGACTTAACATCTTTTATGTTTACCTGGATGGAGCTAGAATATATTCTTATTAGTAAAGTATCTCAAGAATGGAAAAAAAAGTACCCAATGTACTCAATTCTGCTATGAAATCAATAACTATAGTTCAGGAAGTAGAAGGGAAGAGTCTCCCTTCTACTTCCTGAACTATAGCTCAGGTGGGAGCAGAGCAAAGTAGAGAGGGGAGGGGAGGAAGGAGGCGGGAAGAGGGAGGGTATTTGGGGGTTCCTCACCTAATGTGCATGATGCAATGGTGCATTTCAAAGCTATTAAGAAAAGAGTACAATTGTCTTACCACAACAAATACATAAGTGAGGTGATGGATATATTAATCAGTTCAATGTAAGCATTTCACATTGTGTATCAAATCAGTACACTGAACTCCATAAATCCATCAATGCACAGTTATGATTTAATAAAAATAAATAAATAAATAAATAATAAAAAGTAGTGTTAGCATTTGCAACTATAATTATGGATATGTCTATTTCTCTTTTTAGTTCTGTCAGTTTTACTCCATATATTTTGAATTTGTATTAGATTTTTAGCCCCACCATAACAAAATAACACAGACTAGGTGGCTTAAACAGTAGAAATGTATTTTCTCAGAGTTTTGGAGGCTAAAAGTTCAACATCAAGATATTGGCAGGGTAGTTTCTTCTAAGGTATCTTTCATTGAAATGATAGATGGCCATTTTTTCCTTCCTTCTTCCCGTGGCCTTCCCTGTGTATCTGTGTGCATCCTAAACTCTTCTCATGTGGATGAACACCAGCTATATCGGAATAAATTCTGGCCCAATTACCTCAGTTAATCTTAATTATTACTTAAACGGCCCTGTATCCAAATATAGTCACCTTCTGAGATACTAGGATGTTTGATTTCCACGTATGAATTTTGGGAAGATGCAATTCAACCGTTCACTCCTCCCTTGGGTTCCCCCAAAGTCATGTAATTTCCGCATGCAAAATACATTCGCCCCATCCCAGTAGCCCCCCAAAGTCTAAAACCACTCCAGTAAATTCAAAATCTCCTTTAAATATCATCTAAATCAGGTATAGGTGAGACTTGACATATGATTTATCACAAGGCAAAATTTCTGTCAAGAGCAAACATGTGAAACAATAAGACAACACATCATCTGCTTCCAAAACACAGTGGTGGTTCAGGCATAGCATAAGATATCACCGTTCTGAAAGGAAGAAATGAGACAGAAGAAAGGAGTCCTAGATCCTTAGCAAGCCTGAACCTTAGCAAGGCAAGGCCCAGTAGATTTAAGGCCTGAGAATAATCCTCTCTGCCTCGATGCCAGGCTCTTCTGGGTGATGCTGCTGCCTTTTTGGTCTGGGGGTATATAAATATGCACATTTTAGGTTGTTACATTTTATTGGTGAATTGATACTTTATCGTTATAAAAATCCATTAATGCTCTGAGTTCTCTAATTCCTGAGTGACACTCACTGAGTGCTCTTATCTGCTGGGTCCTCCTGTTCATTAACTCTGTGGAGGTATATTCAAACCAGGGTAAATCGATTTTTCTGAAAGACTTGAGCTAGGTCAGAACCTTCGGAAGCACTGAGCATTGGAAATATTAAGATGCTTCTAGCATTTAGTTCACATTTATTATGTAATAAAAGTACATAATGAAGTCATATTTGACTTTAGAATACAAAACACATGGAAGCAAAAATTAAAATGAGCTTTTCTCTAGAAGTGAACGAATTCATTGAAGCTAAACTTTCTCAGTTGCTGGTACCCTAACTTTGTCTTTCATCAGATAATTAACCACTGCCAATGGCTGTTCCATAGTATGCAGCCACTTTGGTCCAGTGAATTTAGGAAAGGCTAAATATAATATCTCTCCAATAAGTATTAGTATGTTGAAGACTTTCAGAGGTCCAACATTTGTCAAAACAATTTAAAATTATTTAACTCCATCTGTTATAATTAATGTAACCACAGACCTATTTTTCATATAATGCCTAGTAATGACCCATAAAATAAATTTTCCTCTTATCACATTTTGGAAAACATCTCAGAAGAACTGCATCATTTTCTAAGCAGTTATTATGTGTTTGGGACTATTCTACAAGATTCACACATTTTATATTATTTACCATATGTTGGATTTGAGGCATGAGTAAGTATTATGAGGTAAATATTATTATCTCCATTTTATACACGAGGACATTGACACAGGGAGGTCACATCAGAGCTTTTTGTAATGGAGCTGTGATTCAGAGTTAATTTAATTCTCTCCATAATTTATTCAGCACACAGCAGTAGCCCTTTCAGTTTTTCCATCCTAGGAACTGATGTCACATTCTCTTCTCATCAACTTTGATTCAGACTCCAGAGCTGTACCTCTTATCTGCATGTTCTATTCTAGTGGACGTCTGCTCTCTGATTCATGGTGTTCTTATCCTTTAATTCCCATGTGGCTCTGACTTTCAATTCATTCCCTGGCTTTCAAATGAAACTGATGCTAGGAAAGAGTATGGGTTGTGCATTTCACCTCTGACCTGTCTCAGCCTTGTCTCAGCCTTATTATAAAACAGTACCGCCTGCCCTGCAGAGCTAAAGAGGGTTGCTGAGGTGCTAAGTTACAAAGGGATGGAAAGAAGACTGAGCAAATAAAGCAGGCAGGAGAAGAGAATGGGATGTCAGGAGAAAGCTGTTGATGGGTTGGGGGCAGTCTGTCCACAGTTCTCCTTGGCACCCATGTTAAAGGAGAAAGGAACTTGATGGGATCATAAAGGCGTATTGTCATCTTGCAATGCTGGACATCTCAGAATATTCAAAGGACTCAAGCAAATATTTTCTAAAAGAGTGGGATATAACAGGGTTTGTTGACAATCTTGCAATATGACTCTTATCATAAAAAATATTCCATTAAATTATAATTTTATAAACTGCTATGCCTATAATATAGGTTTATTTGTATATGTCCATTAACAAAAATGTTATTTGGGACCATTTCCTTAGAAAATCCTTTAAACAGTAAACGCAATTTGTCTAATCAGGAAATAATTAAAACCATTGAACAATGTTCAGCTCTGTTGAAGTTAAATGATCCATTAATTCATTCATTATAAAAATGTATTAGTTGTCTTCTAAGTTATAGCTTCTAAAAGCTTAGTCAGCCATTAAAAGGTTTTCACTGCTTGAATCCTTAATTTGGAAGGTGTTAAGGTTGTATCAAAATTCATGCAGATTCCTCAGTTCACACCCAAATCAGGTATGCTGGTGATTCTTCAGATAGCTGGCGAAGTGGAGGGTAAGTTAAAAAATGAATGAACAAAGACCAGCAATAAACTTGGCTCTCCCTGCCAGAAAGCAAGCCAATCAACACACCACGTTAAGGGGGGCTGAGAAGGCAAGAACACACCACATTAAGGGGGGCTGAGAAGGTGAGAGCTGGACCTGCCTCAGAGTTAGAGCTCCGAGGACTGAGGCTTCTGAGGGCCTTGGTGCTTTGTCTTGTTTTTCCCCTGGAGGACCTACAGTGTCTAGAATGCAGTCTTGATCCCTCCTCCCACTGCTAATAAACTCGGCTGAGTGAACACTCACCTGCTAGCTCTCTGACACACTCCCTTAGCTTGTGTCTGGGCTGGGAATACACAGCCTAGAAGTCTAGTGTTGCCTCAGGGTGTAGTCTAAAGGCAAATGTCAATGCTAGAAGAGTAAATGAAATACCTACAAACCTGGACCAGAGGAGAGATAATCACTTTTAACAGCTTTTTATTTTGAAAGGAAATACAAAATAAAGTGCCAGCGTTCCTATAGCCGGGAGAGGTAGGTGGGTAAATGTACAAACATAGTTTGGGAGGTTACAGGTACAGGCAAATGCGAAGCTAGGGTGAAGAGTACAGCGCTGGGCTTTCATGGCACTGAAACATCATTTCAAACCGTATCAGTCATTTCAGAATCCTATAGCCAGACAAAGGCATTTTTATCAGCTTCATTGAATAATAATTAACATACCATAAAAGGCATATATTTTGAAGGTACATTTTTATGAGTTTTGATATGTTTATGCTTGTGGACACATCACTATGATCAAGATAGTGACTCCCAAAGTTCCCTTGTGTCCCTTTGAAACCTTTTCTCGCAACCACTTTTGGTTCCTCCCTCCTTCTGGGACAGTCACTTTATCTGCTTTCTTCCACTATAAATTAGTTTGCATTTTCTATCAATGGAATATTACAAATGCACTCTTAAATTTTGGGGGGGTCTGGTTTCTGCTACTCAACATAGCATTTTGAGACTCATCTCTGTCATAGTATGTAGTTCATTCTTCTTTACTGCTGAGGATCATTCCATCATGCGGATATACCACAGTTTGTTTTCTACTACCCTCCTGATGAACTTGTGGGTTTGTAGTGTTTAAATATATTTGTTTTTTATTTCACAGTATTAAGAAGGTACAAATGTTTTTGTTACATGGATACTTGTACAGTGCTTAAGTTAGAGGTTTTGGTGAGTCCATCCCTAAACTAATGTCCATTGTACACAACAGATAAGTCTTTATCCCACATCTTCCCTTCCACTCTTTCCCAATCTTAGTTTCTAATGACTTTTTCATCTCTTTTTGCCCATATGTACCCATTGTTTAACTCCCACTTTTTAGTGATAACATGTAGTGTTTGGTTTTCCATTCCTAAAGTACTTCACTTATAATAATAATCTCCAGTTCCATCCACGTTGCTGCAAATAGTATTATTTCATTCCATTTTATGGCTGAGTCATACTCCGTAGTAAACATATACAACATTTTCTTTATCCACTTGTGAATAAAGTATAGAATCACTTATGTTGGTTCCACATTTTTGCAATTGTGAATTATGTGGCAAAAAACATTCAAGTACAGGTGTTTTTATGTTTTTTTTTTTTGATAAAATGACTTCTTTTTCTTTGTGTAGATACCCACCAGGTGGATTGATGAGTCAGACAGTAGGTCTACACTTATTTCTGTGAGGAATCTCTATACCGTTTTCCATAGAAGTTGTACTAATTGGTAATACCACCAATAGTGTCTGAGTGTTCCTTTCCCTTTGCATCCATGCCAGCATCTAATCTTACTGCTATGTAACAAATTATCCCAACAATTAGAAGCTTAAAACACCCAATATTTACTATCTCACAGTTTCTGTAGATCAGGAATCTGAGTGGAGTTTAGCTTGGTACCCCTGAGTCAGTGTCTCTCAATGGCTACAGCTAAGGTGTGAGGCAGAGCTACAGTAATCTCAAGACTCACCTGCATCCAAGATCACTCATGTGTCAGGAGGATCTGCATCCAAGATCTCTCATGTGTCAGGCCATGTTGGCACACCTCAGGTTTGCTAGCAAGAGAGGTGAAGCTAGGATTTTCTAGCAGGTAAATTTTGAAACTCTATTTTTGGTTCCTACCACTGTCACATGTACCTCTTACAAGGTCTGACAATTAAGGTGAGGAACGTATTCTAGAAAAAGCACTATATACATCACTGCTGAATATCACTACAGTCACCTTTGAAATACTCCCCTTGGGAAGCTATGCACCAACGCCAGCCCCTACTCCATACTTTAAAGTAATTTTGGAACTCTTTTTCTAGAATGGCCATCAGAGCTATCATTGTATTATGCTTGATGTTCTCAATGCTATGAAAATATCTTCCTTTAAATATCTCCTTTATCTTCAGGTAAAGAAAAATGTCATTGGGGGCCAGATCAGGTGAGTATAGAGGGGGTTTCAATATAGTTATTTGTTTACTGACTAATCTCCCTCACAGATAGTCCTATGTGAGCTGGTGCATTGTCATAATGCAAGAGCCATGAGTTGTTGGTAAAGATTCATGTTGTTCTGGTCAAGATTTTTACACAGCCTTTTCAGCACTTCCAAATAGTAAATGTGGTTAACTGTCCAGTTGCTACAAATTCATAATAAACAATCCATCTGATATCAAAGATGTTGTCAACATTGTTTTGTCTTGATTTGTTTTGGACTGATGGAACTTTTTTGGTGGTGAAGAATTGGCTAATTTCCATTGCACATTTTGATGCTTTGTTTCAGGCTAATATTGTGCACCCATATTTCATCACCAGTGATAACGTGGCCCAAAACATCGTTTTGCCTCTTCTAAAGGTCATGGCAGACTTCAACTCTCCTTTGCTTTTGTTCATTAGTGAGCTCCCTTGGGACCACTTTTACACATGCCTTTCTCATGTCAAGATTTTCATTTAAGATTTTCCTAACTGTTTCTTTATTGGTGTTTATTTGGTCTGCTATTCTTCTCACAATCAGCTGATGATTTTGAGCCAAAATTTGATGGATTGGATTTTTGCAGTATTTTCCATCAGTTCTGCTCTTAACCCACTGTCCTGACTTCTCTTCATCAGTGACACTTTCTCTTCCCTCAGAAAAATGTTTAATATATCTGTACATTGTCATTTTCTTCATAAAGAAATTATGAATTATCCTCATAAACTTGAACTGACATTTCTCTGATTTCACATCCACTCTTGCCAAGTTTAACAAGAAATTTCATGTTTGTTCATTGCTGTAGTTCAAACTCTGACATTTTGGTGACGGCACACGAAGTCACACAACTATGATAATGAATGCCATTCAGCAAGACACCGTCACACATCATCACAAACACTGTGAGAGACTGACATACCAACATTATGAAACCTCACTCAGCTGTCTGTACAGTGCTGCCCATGTACACACACAGTGGCAAGTTTTTGAAATTAATTGTCAGACTTTGCATGTCTTTGTAGCTATAGCATTGGGAAAACATAGTCTCCATGATTGACACAGAAGTAGAGAGAGGGCCAGATGGTCATGCCTGATGCCAACCAAGCCTAGAGATGCTTCACACCATATCTGTCTATATCCCTTGCCAGACCCCAGGCCCCTCACACAATATCTACCTCTATCTTATGGCCAGGCCCCTCATATCATGTTCCCCTATGTCCCATAGGGGAACAGTCTCCTCACATCACTTCCACCCATATCACATTTTCAGAATTTGATCTGACAGTTCCAACATAACTGTGAGGGGAAATAAGAAGGTAAGTATTAACAGTCACTAAGTGACACATGCCTTGAGTCCAGTATAAGCTTCTAAACTCTACAAGGGCCTCATTCAACTGCTTTCTCACCTGCTGAATCTGCAGTTCATATTCAGTTTCAGGCACATACTAGTTACTCAATAAATATTGGTATTGTGTTTTCATATACATTTTATCACCGCTATGAGGCAACTTTTGTTATGCCCATTTGCACATGAATAATCTGAAGCTTATAGAAGTTACACAACTGCCCCAAACCCACATGGTTGGTTAGTCACTGAGCGAAACCTTGATTTTGTACCTCCACATTCAATAAGCTTTATGTGATACCATTGGTTTTTCTTAAGATGAAGGTACAACCAGGGTGCGTAGCTGGTGACAAGGCCCCTAGTAAACTGAAGATCCTTTGCTCATGTACTGGGAGCCCTCCCTTCAGCTTCTGGGGTGGAGGACAGAATGAATGGGAATCTGCTGCAGTCTTCCATGGTCTCCTGCTATCCCAGGTTGCTGAGGGGATGCTCAGCTCAAGTCAGAGCTTTGTGCCTCCGTGCCTCACACCACCACCAGAGTCATGGCCTCCTACTTGCCACGTCCTTCAGGGGGAACCCCCAACCCCTGTGCAAGCAGCTTCCCCTGAAGCTGAAGCACTGGCCTCCCTCCAAAGTCACCATCTCTATTCTCCTGTTTCTGGACCAGCACCCTTTCTCTGAAGGTCTGAGCATCCAGGCCTCCTTTGTTATCCAGCACAAGGTGCCCAGCCTGGAACCCCACCCCCTTTCAGTTCTCTCTTTCAGAAAAAAATCCCATTTTCTTCCCCAAAGTCAGACATCCTCCCCCATCCCACTTAAAGTGCTTGGACATGCACACACACGCACACCCCTTATCCTTCCCTGGAGCTAAGCCTTGTGTTTCACTTTAATGCTCTCACTATGGTAGCATAGTGACACACCGCATAAAGATGCCTCAGTCCACAGCAGACCACATGTGCACTGACGGTGGTCATAAGAACAGCATTTTTGCTCTACTTTTTCTGTGTTTAGATGCACAGATGCTTACTACTGTGTCACAACTGCTTGGAGTACTCAGTACAGTCACATGCTGTTCAGACGTGTCCCCTAGGGATGTACCATCTAGGTCTGCAGAAGTGCACTCTGGGATGTTCATACAGCCACGAAATTGCCCAACAACACATTTCTCACAATGTGTCCCTTCATCAGGGCCTCTGTCTTTATGCTGGATCACGCTGGTCTCAAGATGGAAAGATTTCTGGAGCTACGGCACTCCACTGTGAAGCTCAATATCAAACTCTCCATATTCAAACTCTCCTTTTCTCTTCCTCTTTTTCCTCTTCTCTTTCCTTTTCTCCATCTCTCAACACTTCCACTCCCCTACCCCCCATGACCTTTTCCTTTTAGCCCATTAAGTTATATTTTATTGCCACAACTCCATAACTGATGGCTACTGTTATTTAGTATTTCGAAAGCTTTCCATTTTACATCACTTCACAGTCATCATTCTCGAAGTGTTCAAAAACTGGGTCTGTGAATTTTCCATGTAACAGTGTAACAGCGTGCTGAAGGATGGTGGCTTGATCCGGGTCACCCACAGGGTCAGGCACATCTCTGAGATGGCAAATTTCTGACAACCTGCTTTTGCTTACTGGAGACTGACTGACTCACAGAAATTGTCTTCCTTTCTTCGATTGCAATTTGTAATCATTCAACAAGAGGTTATCATTTTAACAGCGGCAATAGCCCATGGAACTGAGATAATCACAAACCCATGGAAACCAAAGGCCAGGTAGGAAAGTGGCCAGACTTCGTCACCAGGGGCCACCCCCCTCAGAATCCTCTGCAGAAAGGGTTAACACAAAAGCCTTTCCAGTCAAGGGCAAGTTAGGATTGTAGCCGGAGAAATAAATACCTGTCCCTCACCTCATAACTGAGCACTACTTTATCAAAAGCTGAATGTGTGGTTCGTGTTGCATTACCCGGGTCAGGAAGAGTGTAAATTTGGAGGCCATATTACAATTTCCCCCCTGTCTTGAACTGTTAACAGCATACCTCTGACTTGAGTTGCAGCCTTGAAAATCTGTGAGCTCTTTTCTACTTCATTGGAGCATTAAAAGTATGCTGGCCCAAGAGCTGGAGCTAGTACAATTATGAGAGTAGCTGTACTTTTGTACATCATTCTGATAATTCTTCAGAGACCCCTCACCTCAGGTTTGTATGAGAGGAGGAATTTTGCACACAAGCCCTTCCTGACTGTAAATCAATCTGTGTTCTCAGATTCTTCCTGTCCCAGTTTAAACTTGATGAATTGCTCCGTAATTGAAATCACCTAGGGTTTTCTCTTTGTTCACTATAAATTGTATAATTTGGACATTTTCAAATTTACTGATAGATTCACTATCAAACAAAGGGGCCCATTTTCTGTAAAGCAAGGGCTACGGTATAGGAGCAGGGATTCCAAATGATTGTGAGAGAACTAACCATTTTATTTCTTAATGCTGAATAGTGCACCTTCTATCTTTTCCTAAAACCTCCCTATTATGAGCTGAACTGTGTTTCTCCAAACTATTTATGTCAAAGCCCCAACTCCCTATACTGTAGAATATGACTCCATTTGGAGATAGGTCCTGAGGGTGATTAAATTAAAATGAGGCCAGTAGGGTGAGCCCTAATCTAACATCCCTTATGAGAAGAGGAAGAGACGTCAGCCGTGTGAGCACAGAGAAGCCATAGGCAAGGCCTTGGGAGACAGACCACATCTGCCAACACCTACGTCTTAGACTTTGAGCCTCCAGAACTTTGAGAAAATAATAAATTTCTTATCTTTTTTTTTTTCTTTTTTTAGACAGTCTCATTTTGTGGCCTGTAGAGTGCCCTGGTATCATAGCTCACTGGAACCTGAAACTCTTGGGCTCAAGAGATTCTCCTGCTTCAGCCTCCCAAATAGCTGAACTACAGGTGTCCACCACCATGCCCAGCTAGTTTTTCTATTTTAAGTAGAGGTGAGAGTCTTGCTGTTGCTTAGGCTGGTCTCGAGCATCTCAGCTCAAGCAATCCATCAGCATTGGACTCCCAGAGTGCTGGGATTACAGGCATGAGCCACCACACCCAACCAATTTCTATTGTTTAAACCAACCAATCTATGGTATTTTGTTATGACAGCCTTAACAAACTAATATATAACCAAAGACCAAGGTCTGATTCATGCCTAACTAAGTTAAAAATATAAAATTTTGTTAAAAGTATGATTTGCACATCTAGAAATGGTTTAAAATGACTTTTTCAGTAATCTTTTATTTATGATGGACTAATAGTGCTACCTTTACTTTTTAGTCATTCATTAAGCAAATACTTAGAATTTATTGTGAATCTTGCACTGTGCTAGGCAGCAAGACTGATGCATATGTGGGATACAATATATGACATATTTAGATGCCTTATAAGAAAACACGAAAGCTCTTAAGTAGTACATATACATTTTCTGTATAAAACGAAGTGAAGTAGAGTTCAAAGTGATGAGAAAGAACTTCTGGCAGGGTGGATTTGAGATGTGGCACTCCTGGCAGCAAAAGTGTAGTTGGAAAGGAAGAGAGATATGAGGCTGAAGGAGACCGAATGGCAAGAAGAACGCGTTTTGTCAGGAATGTTAGATTCAGAGTATCAGTTACCAAAGATAACATGGTGAAGGTAACTCATTCGGAATCAATTAGGGAGGATCTTGGATTCTAGGTTCAGAAGTGCAATTTACACTGCATAATTACATTCACACTCTTAGCAAATTGGGAGCCAGTGAGATTTATGAGGATGAAACAGAGCGGTAGCTAAGAGCTCTGCCTTCAGAGTAGAGAGAACTGTTCTATTCTCAACCCTACCATAATCCTAGCTTTGTGTCTACGGTTAATGTTACTTAACCACTTTTGGTCTCAATTTCTTGTTTTGTAAAAAGAGAGAGAGGGAGAGAGACAATACTGCCTACCTTGTCAGATTGTTATAAAAAACAAATAAAAAGCTAAGCTAAGATAAATATTTGTAAGGTATACCTTATAAATATTTGGCTTTTACTTGGTCCCTGGCTCAAAGTTAGTACTCAATAAATTTAACTTTTATTATGATGAGAAAGATGACTTAAAATTTCCTTTCAGGAAGACTAATCTTGTAGTCACATTATTAAAAAATACAAGGGTGTTTCTTTTTAGTCATTTCATCTTTTAACTTTTATTTTTTAACATCAAATATTTTTTCTTTTGAAATTAAAAACAAAAGATAGGAAACCTCATGACTTGGTTTATCAAATAAATAGACTAGAAACATGCAAAAGTCGCTAATGATTGTGTCTATACAATGCTAAACATTCAAATGGAAACAAACAGAAGGGGGCTTAGGAATCCAGGTTGGATGTTAGGTTAATCTCTCCATCAAACAAGGAAATATTTGAAATGTAGGGAATCTGAGCCACATTTTTAAATTTTTTTGTTTGTTTTCTTTTATTTTAATTTAGACATTCAGTTCCATGGATACAAAGAAAGCCAAGGTGTTGAATGAGGAGAATTTGGAATAGGAAGAAAGTGGATTAACCTTTCTATAATCTCATAAAAGCTATTCCCATTGTTCTCATATTCAAATAAAATTCCAGGTGGGGTGCATGTCACTCATCAAAAGATCATTTTATCACTTCCTAAGCTTGGCTCCACTCCTTTCACTCTTTTTTTTTTTTTTTCCTGGCCTATGCATTTGGCAGACCCTGGTGATGGCGCCATCCTTCTTTCTCATCACAAGTCCAATGGCAAGCTGGAGCTGGAGAGATGGCTGTGCCCAAGCTTTTAGTGTTTTTCTCTCCTGGGAGAAATTGTGGGATAAGCACATCCTCTCATAACTGAAGCTGTTATTTATTAACGCAGAGATGCATTGATGGATTCAGCAGCAGAACGTTGAGCTCTACCACAGGAAGCTGAAGACCTGCTCAGATGTGGGCAGCCGGTATACAGCTGCAAGGCAACCCTTGACCTGAGAGTTCTGCCAGGGTAATTAGTGTTGTAAATGATTCAAGCTCATGGTGGCATATGCTCAAATCTAATACCGCACTCTCAGTCACCATCCTCATGTTAGGAAGATCACGATGGCTGTCAGAGTGTGCTAAATACATTCTTAAAGGGTTAACAAAGCAATAACAAAGGTGCCAGCTACTGCCCACTCTCTGACCCTCCCTCCCGCCCCACAACCTAGATGAGTTCCCAAAGCTATTTAAAATAGAGATGGATTCAGGTGAGTCTTCTATCCCACAGCCTGATCTTCGGCTGTATAAGATTACTTTTCAAAAATATAAGATGCATAAGTGCCTTTTCATCGTATGAAGAAAGCATGCCCACTGGCAAATGAATCATATTATAAAAATTGATTGTATCCCAAAAGGGAAAAATGTTATTGAAGATCCAATGGCCTGGGATGATACACCATTGATCATTGTAAGAAATACTTCCAGAAACTGTTTTTAATCTTTCCGCCAGAGCATTAGCAATTATTCTTTAGCCCATGGTGAGTAATGACTTGAGTTTCCCAGCTTCTCAATCGATAAAACATTTACCCTACCGCTACAAATGTGCTCTTCGCTTAGACAAGCAGAATTTTTCTTCCAATTACTCTTTTTTTTTAGTGTGACCTCATAAAATATTTTTTAAACACATTTCAAGGCTTTTTTTAAAAAAGAAAAGGAACAATACTCTTTCAGGTGCTTATTTTCCCCCCTTTCTTTCTTCCTGCCTTGCAAAGATTTCACAGTTATGTGGATGGCTAAGATTGCTTGTTTGTCATCTCTTTCAAACTTAAGACATGGTTTGAGTCCAGCCAACTGCAGCATTTTGGGCCTGACCAATAAGAAGAAATTCCCCTTCCTGTATCACCTAAAGGAATGAAGTTGGTTGCCTGAATTCCCTTGAAAATCAACAACACAAGAACACTCCGAAGAGGCTGAGCTAGCTTCTCTACTTTCTCTGCCCATAAAACTATAATACTGGTTATATAGCTGGTTATCAGGGTAACAAATAGTTATGCAGAAAATTAGAGATAAAGATGAATGTCCAGAGGGTCCTTTGATGACTGAAGAGTTAATGTTCCACCAAGTTCTCCTTCCAAGCCTTTCAGGCAAAAGTGCTCACCTATATTTCTTACCACTGTGGCTTTCTATCTAGAACAGGGTCTATTTTGACATTTTAATTAAACTAAGTTTTAACACAAAGGAATTTGCAACTATTAAAAGAAGACTGATTCTTGTGGGGTTTTCACATGAAGGGTAGGGTTGTAATGACAGCATTTTTTGCAGTGGGTTTAGAAAATTGCATCTAGCACTGACACAGTGCATTAGCTACATATCTGTGTGTGCCCTGCTCTGAGTAAACAAGGAGGAAAAGGCTGTGATTTTGTTTGTTGTGACAAGTTTAAGATGCTGCTGGTAGGTGGATGAGATATCAGAGCCTTGTTGGTTTGATAAGCCCAGTTGTGGAAGAAGACCCAAGATGTTCTTTCACTCTAAAATGGAAAAAGAATTATTGAGAGTTACACCCAGTAATCGTGGAATGTGAGGCAGGAGAGAAAACTGCAAACTTTTAAGCTGCTATTCCTGTCATCAGATTTTGCTCGGAATGAAGAAGTTCCATTTCATAAACTGGATATGGTTTGCTGGAGTAAACAATTATAAAAATGTGCATTACCTAAATTACCTCCATCAGGTCTGTAGCAAAATCACTGCATCAAGCTCAGTCTGACAACTCTTGGGTTAAAGAGTCAGAAGCGATTGTATTTAAAAAATGACTAGTGTAAATATATATTTCACAAGTTTCCTTACATATATTTGATCAAACCTGGTAGTAAAGTCACCAGGTTTTGATTATGTGATGGTGACTTTTCTCTCTTTTTTTATTTCACTCATCTATTTGTTCAGCAAACGTTATTTGAGTACCTACAAAGTGTTAGAGATTGTACTCAACTCTGCACACCTGGAACTCATTGTCTAGGAAGAAAGACATAGGTAAAGACTTTATTTTTTCTTTTTGTTACTGGAGTCCCAAAATAAAAGTGACCTTGTGCTTTCTTTGATCCATGAGTATTCCAGTCTGAGAGAAATGTGTTCAAAGATGTCTTTCTGCACTGTATAGTTTTTTTCTTCCTCCTCATTAGTCCAACATCTCCCTCTCTCTCCCAGGGATGTTTATTCCCTCTTCACTGTTTATACCTGAAAGAAATTGTTTAAGAAAAGGCCAGAGAAAGAAAGAAACTGCATTAACAATTTAATCAAGATTTTTTTTTCTTTAAACAGAGAAAATGCTTCTCAATTCTAACACTTTGACACAAAAGACAGTGGTAGATCAAATGGAGTAGTGTCCTTGGAGCATTATATACTCCATAGGCACCATGCAGACATAAGGGATTATCATATTGTTGCAAATATTTTGAAGAAAATGAATGCCCAGGTTGGTGATGTTCTTCCCTTAAAGGCTTTCTTGCTATTGTGTCCATGCACAGTCTTCTTCATTTGTTACACTAAGTCAGCACCACATGCTGTGACTTTCCTTGCATCTTCCTAGGAATGCCATATTTTAAAACTATTATTATACCATGTCATGTAGCTGCAGACCCCTGGCTGCCTCCCTTTCTCTACCTGGAAGGTTAATCAAACGTAAGCATTTCCCCCATTCTGTAGCCGGCATCCTGGGGCATCCAATTTGGGATTAGGGACTGACCCTGCTGCTCATTCTGACAGCACACACTCCAGACTCCATTCTCCTTTTTAATAAGCAGAGCTGGTAGGAGAAAAAGCAAGAGTCATTAACTAAAAGTTAGCTGAAGATTGAAACACAGCACATATTGCTTCTAAGAAGCTCTTCTGAAAGGAAACCTTTTGTCCCCAGCAACTATGTAACAGTATCTCCAAGGAGTTGGTAATAATTTGTCTTGACCTTTAACAAAATGGAATCTTGCATAATGGTTGGATCACATCTATTTTCTTGATCACCTACCTGTTATTATATTTCCTGCATTGTTGAAGAGAATGAGCTTAGGAGAGTCACAACAGCTTATGCAATAAGCTTTTTTTCATGGAGTACTATGACATGCTCAAAATGTGAAGGATTAAACATAACAGCCTAGCTGGTGCTTATCAGGGATTCATGTCTGAAATCTTTCTCGTTGAGCTGTAGGTGCAACTGAGGAGTATTCTTGTGAGGGCTCCTTTGTCTTCTCTTTATTCCAGCCCCCGTTTTCTTGTCACAGGAAAACATTTCCCCTGCCTTTTGCAGTCATGGGCTGGATGTTATAATGGTGTCAATGTCACTGTGTATGAGCCCAAGGTTGAGCGACAGGAATTTGTTTCTAAGCTTCTTGCTGCTCGAGTGATCTCACTCCATGGCTATTAAGGTATATTTTCCTCCTTTCCTTTTCTTTTTCTTTTTCTTCTTTTTATTTTTTTTTTCTTTTTACAGAGCCACTGATTTTATCACAATAAATGCACACCAGCAAGTTCCATGTACAGTGTAAGTTAAAGAAAATATTTCTAAATAGTCTTAAAAAATTCAATTTAATCATGATCAATAGCTAGATATGTAGACAAATTATGATTTCAGGAGCCAGTGGCTGAAATAGGGAGGGCAGGGCTGCCATGTGTGGGTGCAAAGTTCGTGCCCTGAGCAACTTCAGGGCATACTCTGGGGTTGAGCAGTGTACAACCTGCACAAATGTACAAGGTGACCTTGTAGAGTAAGACTAGTACGGTGGGAGAAGCACAAAAAGATGAATCCTCTGATTATCTTCTCTGCAGATTTCCTGGTCTTTCTGTCACATGGCTTCATCTGACATCTTTTCGGCATAGTGTAAAGACTAACATGTTACCCCATTGCATCAGAGAAAGGAATGGAATATTGAGGTTGAAGAATAGAATATTGTGGTCATGTGGTAGGCATAATCCCCAAATGTGTTTGCACCCCGAACCTGGGCACTGGTGCATATGTCATCTTACATCCAAAATGTGATTCAGTTAAGGACCTTGAGATAGGGAGATTTACCTGGATTAACTGGATGAACCAATTTAATCACACAAATCCTTAAAAGTAGAAAACTTTACCCAGCTGTGGTCAGAGAAAGATGTGATGACAGAAGAAGAGTTGGAGAGATGCTGCACTGCTGGCCTTGAATATGGAGAAAAGGACCCTGAGCCACAGGATAGAGGCAGTCTCCAGGGGCTGGAAGGGCAAGGAAGTTGAGGCAGCGTGGCTGATGCTTTTGTTTCATCCCAGTGAGACCTGTGTCAGACTTCTAACCTACAAAGCAGTAAGATAATACATATGTGTTATTTTAAGTTACTTTGTTGTGACAATGTATAATATAGCAACAGGAAGCTAATACAGATAGCTATCCCTCTCTCTCTTATTTTACCCTCCCCATACCTCTCACAGCCCGTGTTTCAATGCTTCTGCCAACGATTAACTTACTTTATATGTATGGAACAGAACAGGGGTTTAGAGCCAGACTATAAGGACCAGATAGGAAATCATGCTGTTATAGCAGGAAAACAGCCCTAGACAATACGTGAAAGAATGAATGTGGCTATGGTCTAATAAAACTTTATTTACAAACACAGGAAGTTCAACCAGGAATGGTAGTTTGTGGACCAGTGATTGCTACTCAAGATGTAGTCCCCAAATCAGCAGCATCCCATGGAGCTTGTTAGACATGCAGAACCCCAGGCCCCATGCTAGACATACTAGATTTGCATTTTAACAGGCTTTTCATTCATATGCACATTTATGCTTGAGAGACACTGCTGTAGAAGCATCAGCAACCTAGGAATTAAGTAAAATTATCAGAACAGATATTATTGACATCTTTGATTCCACCTGTAGAATACCACTTGGATGATGATGGCCAAGGCAAGACCACAAAGGAAAGAAATGATAGGGACATTGTTAAAGCACCTACTATGTGTGGGGCACTTTGAGATGTTATTCCGCTTAATCCTCATAATGATTCTTCTTGTCACTGTCCCTATTTTTTATAAAATCAGAAACTGAAGCTCACTTGGTTCTCTGATGAGTGAGAGAGCAGAGATCCATAGCTTAGTTGCTTCTAAGACTAGAGCTTCATTCACCATACTATCCTGAAATGCCTGCTTTCCAAACTCCATTTAATACCTGCAACAAAAGCACTTCCTGGATCTAAAAGTTCCTAAATCATGTGAAGTCTGGCCAGAAATGATATCACTGGAACTTGGAAGCATATGCTGTACTTTATCTTCTATTTATAAAATCTTTCAAGATTAGAATACATTTTTTTGGACACTCTCATCATTAGCTGAAAGATTCCTCAATGACATCCTGCTGGACAGCCTGGGGCACTTCATTAGCATCAGCACATTAGGAACTCTTTTGGCCTATGATCTGGGAGTTAAAGATAATAGTTGTTATTTTTATTTTTTTTTTAAACATTCCTATTGCTGAACTTCTGGGAACAGTTATCAAGTGGATATGCAATTAATTAATGTTAGCCACCTCTGTCTCAGTCTTGTACTTCTCCAGCCAACCTCTTTACATCCTTCAAAGGACTGTCTAATGGAAGAGATGAGCGTCAGGGCTCTGAAGAACAGTTTGGGGGGAGATAGGGGGATTTCCAAACTATGTGCTTCCCATGAAAACACCAGAAAAAATGTGATATGATTTTCAGATCCAAATTCCTAAGGAGGCTACTGGTCATTTCAGGTTTCATATATAATAAGCAGAAGATAGAATCAACTGTACCCAGGATATATAAACTAAGATATGCTCAAGCAGAAAAATGAAAGGCAGGTTTGAGTTTGATGAGGAAAACAAAGACTGGAGTATCACATGAAAGACTTTGTCAGCCTTCCTTGCCCCGGAGAAGGACACCTTTCCTTCCAGGTGATATTACAAGCAGAAAAATCCTGACTGGCCTGGGGTAAAGTAGTTTCCATTTCCAGCCATTGAGACTCTGTTAATAATATCAATTTAAGTAATTTCTGAGCCAACAGGCAGGGTCTGTCTGCTCACTTTGAGCAACATCCTCAGTGGTCACCTAACGTTCAGGGACTGGCAGACTTCCAGGGCCAGGCCACCCCCAGCTCCTTGACCTTGATTATCTCTCTTTAGATTTAGGGGCCCTTTTTCACCTTGCCCAAGCAAGCTTTATTTATTTGGCAGATTGCTCCCTTTGTTAAAGGGCAAGCTCACTGAGGACCAAGGTTTTGGGACATGAATTCTGGTCTCTAGATGGCAGTCTAGCCCTGCTAAATTTGACTGTTCCCCTGTCTGGGTGAATTGCTGAAGCCACAGCTAAAATTAAAACCTGACCCAGGAAAATCTGTGGAGGGGGCATAACAAGATTCAAATATTAATTGTTTGGTTGATGGCAAGTTCACTGTTAAGTTAAAGCACCAGGTTGAAGAGAACATGTATCTATGAACATGCTAAAAAGGCTGCTTGGCAGTCCTTCTAATTTGGCAGTGTAAAATGCAAGAGTGATGAATGTGGATAGCTCTACCATGGAATGAGCAGTTTGTCTAAAATATTGCTTCACACCAGAAAGTCAAGAATCTGGCCATCGCCTAATTACTAAAGCCTCTTTACACATGGTTTATTTACACACAAATCATTTAGTCAATAAAATCTGGATGGGACAGCTAGTTTGATAGAACAGTCATGATTTCTTGAGCATTTTCAGCAAAATGGAATGGTCATTGGCATTAGTAATGAACAAACCTTTTGATTGACTTTTCTTTCTTTCCTTCCTTTTTTTTTTTTTTTGACAGAGTCTCACTGTCATCACAGCTCACAGCAAACTCAAAGTCCTGGCTTAAGCACGTTTCTTACCTCAGCCTCCCAACGAGCTGGGACTAGAGGTGCCTGCCTCAATGCTCAGCTATTTTTTGTTGTAGCCATCATTGTTATTTTTAGCAGGCCCCGGGCCAGGTTCAAACCCACCAGCCCCGGTGTATGGGTCCAGTGCTCTAACCATTGAGCTACGGGTGCCCAGCCTGACTTATATTTCTAATAGCTCTATTGGCCTTGTGTGGATAGAGTATATGGGATCAACACTGAGTTTAAGCTGGGGCTTAACTTTGTAGAATTTTGATTTGGAAGAAACCTTAGAGTTTTTGTCCATCCTTCTTACTGTAACAGATAACAAAGCCAAGCTCCAGACGACACCCAAGGCCCAAAGACTTGGCAGCCGAGCTAACTTCCAAGTGACTGCAAGTGATATTTGGTCTTGGCACAGAATCCCATCTTGTGTGCATAGTTGACTTCCAGTCATATGATTGGAAACAACCCCATACTGAGTGCAAACGGTAATCATCTAACCAAAAGCTGTTTTCATTTATTCTGTTCATACAAAATATGATTTTGAAATTTTAAAAAATACAGCTCCTAGACTGTCTTAGGATATCTTATGAGCATTAGGTTTGGCTAGGTGTGTTAGTAGGAATTTTGATAGGAACCATGCGGTGCTGTGGAATCAGGAGACCAGAATCCATTGAATAACTTTACTGTGGGTGCTGGATCAACTCAGTTTGCCTCGATATTCTCGCTTGTGAAATGGTAATAATAAAGCAGTCCCCACCTACTTTATAAGGTTGTTGTGATGATTAAATTTTAGTAAAGGAGTAAATGCATTTTGCAGAGAGCTATACAAACAGAATATAGAATGATGTCTAATATAAGGTACTTGAATTAATTTGGTACTCCCAATGTAAAGCATGGCAAAAGGAAACATATAAACTATTTGTCAATTTTTTTTAAATTGTCTAAATGAAAGAAGGTCATGTAATGTACTCCATTTATATGAAATATGCAATAATCGGTAAATCCGTAGAGACAGAAAACAGATTGAAGGTTTCTAGGGGTTGAGGCGGGCAGGGAGATAGGAAGTGACTGTTTAATGGGTAGGGGGTTTCCTTTTGGGAAGATAAAAACGTTTGGGAGCTAAATAAATGTAGCATTTGCTCATCACTGTGAATGCACTAAATGTTACTGAATGGTTCACTTTAAAATGATTATTTTATGTTATGTGAATAAAAAACAATAGACTTGGGTGTCATGAGGTGGGGGAGGGGTGGATCATGGAGTGTTTGTCCAGGTGATTTTGTAAATGAGATCTCAGATTGGTAAAAATGTTTGCAAAGTTTACTTTTAGTTGCTGTTAGTGTTTGGTTACCTCCATGAACCTAAGCTTAGCAGTTTCTGTCCATACCATGCCACTGGGTAGTGTCCAAGCATAGCACATCCAGTGAACTTTACAGATGCTCAGACAAATGCAGTTGGCCTCTGGGGTCCTCTGATTCCGCTAACTAGTTGTTATGAGAGCTGTAGAGACCTGAGATTTGGGGGAGGAAAGCATGTCTTCATCATTCTTCTTCAGTCCAGTCTTGACAATTTACCCCTGCTAGAAATTAGGCTTTTGCATGAAGTGGTTTCAGATGCTGACATTTTTTCCTCATAGTGGGCAAATCTTAGCTTTTGTGTGTTTAACTTTCTTCAGTGGGTCTCTTCTCTGAGCTTCAAAGAGAATTACTATTTCATGGTATCAATTTTCTCACCACGGGACATTGCCTTCTGATCTTTGCAAGGGCCCGGCTTCTATTCCAAACCTATGGGCTATTTTCAAAGGCTGTCAATTAATCTTAAGATGATTTTTTGCTCTCATTTACAGTACAAATATTAAGAAGCGAATATTAGACAACTTACCAATATGTCTCTATTTGCACATGAATAATGTGACATTGCATACACAATTTTAGTTAGGTACAAAAATTTGCAAGAATGACATACCTGATATTTCCCATAAATCATTTGTTAGATTGGGGAAAATCTTGCTAAATAAAAACAAAACAAAAAAAAAATCAAAATCTGGCTTCTGTTGGACATCATAGAATCACAGAATTTCAGTGCTTTAACAGACTTTTCTAGGTATGCTTCCAATCAAATATGTGACATTTGAGCAAATCTTCCCAAGACCCTATCAGATTTCTGTTCACTCTACACATGATGGGGAGTAGTTGAAGTTTAGAAAGTTCTTCCCTACATTGAGCCAAATTTTATCACACTCAAACTTCTATTACTTAGTTTTGGGTGTTATCACTTGAAAACTTTAGGATAAGTCAAATTTGTGCCTCACAAGACAGATTGTAAATCATAAGAAGGAGCTAAATGTTTTTCCTCTTATTTAGAATAAACATACACAGTTCTTTCTACTGACCATTATGTGGAAAGCTTGAAATCCCATTGCTCTCCTTATCCTGTGCAGATTTATGTTTACTTGTCCCTGTGAGAATTCGGTACCCAGAATTGAATGCAATATCCCAGGTACATCTAAAACATACAAAGGAGAGGTTAGGATCATAACCATCTTTCTACACTCTATGTTTTTATGAATACAATCAAGTGATCATTCAATGTTTAAGATAATTATGTCTCAATCTTTGTATTAGTTACAGAGAAATTTTAATTATAGAAAGTAATTGATAAGGTTAGAGTTTTGGACATTTAGAGATATTTTAATAGTAACAATTACAACTTAAAAGAATATTTAGAGAAGAAAAGAATTTCCATTAATTAAGCCCTTACAATGCACCTGTCAATGTGGGTGTCATTTTGTACATTTTTTTTGTTGTTTAATATAATATTTACTTGTAAGTTGGGATTGGTGGTGTGTACCTATAATCCCAGCAACTCAGAAAGCCGAGGCAAGAGGATCACTGGAGCCCAGGAATTCAAGTCCAGCCTAGGAAAGGAAGGATAGAAAGAAGGAAAGAAGGGACAGGGGGAGGGAAGGAGAGAAAGAGGGAGGAAGGGAGAGAGGGAGAGGGAGGGAGCGAAGGGGGAAGGGAGGAAAAAGATCTATCTGTACCTTAAACTTGAGTTCAAAGAATACCTCCCCTGTGAAGCCTTTCTTGGCTTTCTTTTCCTTTCTGTGTTCTTATGATTCTTCAGATAGGCCTCTTTTATGAAACTGGCCACCATGCATATAGTGGTGTTTGCATGTCCATTTTCCCCACTAGGTTACAAGATCCGTTACAGAATCTCATGAGTGAATGAATTAATGAATTTTAGTCATTCATTAGTATATTCCAAATGGCTACAAATTAAGAGGGGAGATGACATTATCACTTGGAATTGCCTTAGCTAAGCCTGAGAAAATCACAACTTTAAAATGTGTGGTTTTGCTCAGGAAGTAATTTACTGCTCTCATTAAAGCCGTATAAGTTGTTATTTGATAATACAAAGATAAGTTGTCTACAAAAATTATATCTTAAATTCTTTTTTTTTTTGCAATTTTTGGCCTGGGCCAGGTTTGAACCCACCATCATGGTATATGGGGACTGTGCCCTACTCCTTTGAGCCATAGGCACCACCCTATCTTAAATTCTTTTTTAAAAATAGCTAACAGTTGTTTATGTCCTTGTTCAGTTTAAAATTAGATTTGGAATCTACCCAGAAGACCAAAAATCACAACATAACAAAGACATCTGTACCAGAATGTTTACTGCAGCCCAATTCATAATTGCTAAGTCATGGAAGAAGCCCAAGTGCCTATCGACCCGCGAATGGACTAGCAAATTGTGGTACAGGAATATCATGGAATACTATGCAGCCTTAAAGAAAGATGGAGACTTTACCTCTTTCATGTTTACATGGATGGAGCTGGAACATATTCTTCTTACCAAAGTATCTCAGGAAAGGAAGAAAAAGTATCCAACGTACTCAGCCCTACTACGAAGCCCTAAATTATAGCTTTCACATGAAGACTATAACCCAACTATAGCACAAGACTATGAGGAAAGGGCCAAGGAAGGGGAAAGGAGGGGGGAGGTTAGCATGGAGGGAGGGTAATGGGTGGGGCCACACCTACCGTGTGTCTTAGAATGGGTACAGGCGAAACTTGCTAAAGGCAGAATACAAATGTCTATATACAATAACTAAGAAAATGCCATGAAGGCTACATTGAATAGTTTGATGAGAATATTTCAGATTGTATATGAAACCAGCACATTGTACCCCTTGATTGCACTAATACACACAGCTATGATTTAACAATAAAAGAAAGAATACATATATATGCTTCAAATCTAAGATACATTTATTTTTCCTTTTGAACATTATCTAATCATGGAAAAGAAAAAGACATTTAAGGTTTAGCCATGTCAGCATAGGCTCTCTTACAATGAAAAGAACAGTTGTTCGAATGTGTTCAAATTAGCACATTTAAATTTGTAAAATGATTGTATCCATTATGGATTCATCATTATACTATTTACTAGTGGAAGATAGGGGATTGCAATCACAAGTCTTGAAAAATGTGCAAAACAAGCAGATAAGCATTAACACACAGATTCCATTAAGTGAAAACATTCATAACCAATAGGAAGATGGCTTTTTTAGTCATAAGCTGACTTTGCCATTTGGGACACATTGTAGCTTCTACCTAAGGTTGTTCTTAATTGTGTATAGACCTCTATCAGTAACACCTGGGTACCTGTAATCACACAATTTAATCACCATGAGGATGAAAATATCATCAGGCAGGAAGGGGAGTTCAGGGAAATAACTTGCAGAAAATGATAACTCTTGATGCTCTTTAAGATGGACTATTACAGTGCCGTGGGAGGTCAGTAGCTTAAAAGGGTCAAAAGACTGGGCCAGTCTGAATTTCTTGTCTCCAGGATTCTGTCCTGTTTTGACATCTGTTCCTGGAAACTTCAGGCAGACTCAAGTGTTTATAGAGTTGAGTCTATCAGATGACTTCCCACATGGGTACCTATATGCCAACAGCCAGTTGGCCCCCATCTCATGGAATATGTCTGCCACAGTTTTGTGTTCTTTCTTAGAATTGTTTTTCTCCTAGGGAAAAGATTCGGAGGTAATATTATTTGCACAAACTTCATAGACAGTTTTGAATCAGGGTCATCACCATATCACTAATTCAGTCTGTTTAAATTTTATGCCCTACCCACTCCCAAAAATGATCTGAAATTTCTAATGCTTGCAAAAACCTTACTTTACGTAAAGAAAAAGTAAAAATTCTGAAAACCAAAATATCTTCCATCCAGTTTTTATTGCCTCTTACTCAGAAGGCAGAACTGTAAAACATCTAAATTTAAATCACTTTTTAGAAACATGAGGATTTTTAAATATGGGTGGAAGTTTTATTCGCTGCAATGTCCAGCCATCAGAAAGCCCAACGAATTCAAACTGGTTCAAATGAAGTTCAAACTTTAAAATGCATATAAATAATTAAAGGTCAACCCAACAGCTGTTTCCCTCCACCTCATTCTTACCTTCCCCCAATTCCTTCCTCTTTTGTTTCACCACCTTTCAGAGCCAAATCCTGATTAAGAAAATAAATACTTGCAGGCTTGATCTTATCTACTGAAGAAATAACAGCTGATCTTGAAACCTTGAAATTATAGTGACTTTCTAGGCTAAGTCATAGTCTGTTAATGAGACCTCTTGGCTTCTGAAAAGAGCCAAATGTAGGTATAGTTTGAACCTGTGGGAAGACTGGGGCATTTAATCATATGAAAATATTGAACAATACGAAATTATAGGCAAATCTATTTTCTTTCTGCTGGCCCGAGTGACTACATTCCTACTGCTGCCTCATGTTGAATGAGGCCCATGTGGCTATAGTAGACCCGTGCATTTGTTTAACATCAACACAAAACACACAGAAGGGCTGGCATCTCTTACAGTTTCAAACAGATAAAGTCAGTGAATCCTTCAGAAATGGCAAGCTCCTAAGGGCTTTCTTTCAGGGAGAAATTCTGAAGGAGTCTCCTGCTTCAGGAGCAGCTGGGAAGAAACTTTGAAGTAGGAACACCACCCATTTCCATCCACTCACCCATGTCATTTATTTTGGTCCTGCAGCAGTAAATCCTTTCTGAGAGGTTCTGGATGCTGACTCAGCACAGTCTGATGGCTACACAGAGAGCCATCATGTTTTTCATTCTGTGTTTCGTGGGGAGTGAACACAGCTTCTTTTGGTCTGGTGATAGTTGTCCTGACACTGACCTTTGGATTGGCACTGTCCTTCAAAAGATAGGGGCCAGGTAGGGGGCTTTACCTTGTGTTTACTAGTGTGTGGCAGTGCTTGCTTTGACTGGAAACCCACTCTGTTGGGGTCATAGGGTTCCCACTGAGTAGACCTGACCCTACAGGCAGCAGAGAGGCCAGCTAGAGAGGCCTCTCTGGAACAGTCTTGGGAAACTACAGTTCTTTACTCATCTTCCCAGGCTTGTTGTGAAATTCCTAAAATGTCAGGAAGAGTATCTCTATGTGCAACAGGATGAGTTATATGTAAGAAGTGGGTATGACAGCTAAGCCTGTTACTCTCCCCTGTCTCCTCACCAGAGCAGTTGTGCAGTCATCAGACTATGCTGGGTTGACTTCATGCTTTCTGCCATGCTTTCACACTGAAAACAGAAATCAGAATCCCCTGGGCAGCTCATGTGAATTGCTTGTCTGGCTAAGCCTGCCTCCCTGCCTCCAAGGAAAGCTATCTACTGGGTCATATGGGGATACCTGGAGTGCTGCTTAAGCCCCCTCTTTGTGCCCCAGATTGCCTTACATTCAAACCTAATTAGAAAATAAGAAACCAAGGAAAATGGTATTTATAATAATGGTAATTGCTAATAGGTGGATAGGCTGTCTTTTACCTCTGGCTTACAGTATAGATAGGAAGTAAAATGGGGTAACACTAAATAAAACAGCAGGGTGGAGGGAAATCCTGAAGAAGCAATTGTTTTGCAATGAATTTCAGGAACAGGAAAAGATGAATGGAAATATAAAATGGAATCATCATAATTCTATTCACTAGGTTATTATGCAAAAGTCCAAGGTCTGAAAAGCCCCAGGGATCTGCCTTTCAGGTTCTTTTTCTGTTCAGGCAAACCAACGTTATGTGGATGGTATGGTGATACTGTACCCACACATCAGGCATAGAAAGCAGGGATGGAGAGAGAAGAAAATAGCCTGAACTAAGGCACCTACTCTGATGGTTATATTAATGCTATACCCTCAAATTAGGTGTAGCCAGCTAAGAGAGGAAAATAGCCTAAATGAAGCCACATCAGTATGGAGACCTTTTTCATTGCTATTTCCGTATTTATGTATTATGTTTCTAAAAATGCAGTGGGAAGTGCTATCAAGTTTTCACGGTGCTTCAGAGATTGCTACAGCCAAGCCTCTACCTGAAGCTAAATAAGAAAACATTCTAATTTTCTTTTATTTTTTCAGCCCAAATCAGCCATTATTCCAGAGGCCATTGAGAAGGAGGGCAGATGAATTTGCATTTTGCCTGGCATCAGTTGCCAAGAACACCATCTTTCTGTTGACATAAGAGCCAGCTTTATGTGACAGCACAGACATCAAAGCTTCCTCATGGAAAAACAGCCCCAAATTTGGAAGAGGCATTTTATAATTCCCAAACATTTCATTATAGCATTAAGGCGCATTAATTGCTTTCGTAGTCATGTGGATATAGTATTGTATTCATTGACTTAAGTTGACAACTTCCTTTTTGCTAAAGCTAGTTAGGAAAAAGCACTTTAAATGGGTGTCTAATGATCTCATAAACACCGTTTTTCTTCTGATTGCTAAGTAGCTTCCTTTCCTTTCTTCTCTTTTTAAGTCTCAGCTTCCAGTTCCTCTTCATTACGGTTATGAACAGCTGAACTTAGGCTCTGAAGTATCATTTCCCTGGTCTTCTCAGAAACACAACGACTTTATCAGCAATTCTGGACTGAAGGACGAATTGTTGCTGAACTAGAGGGAACCAGAGATGGCTTGGATTCCAACTAAAACTGAAGCTTTTCCTTTTCAACCAGTGGCACAAAACTTTCTCAATAAACCCATGGGTGCTGTCATGTTCCAAAAGAAATCGTGAAAACAAAATTACTTGAAAACTTCAGGTTTTACTATAATGAGTATCTATGGTAAGCCAGAAGAAACTAAAAAGCTCTATCTGCCTGAAGGAAGGCAAGCATTTGAAAACCAATAAATATGGTATTTTAAATCCCTGAATGCTAAATAGAATTAACTACACTCATGATCCTGTTAATTGGGTAGAAATTTGCTGTTAAAGATTCTTTTGACTGAAACCTAAACAAGGAGTCTGTGGCCTTGTGATAAATAGCATGGCCCCCACATGCTGCTGTAACTAAGTGATCACCAAAAACCAAGAGAAATAAGTGCCCAAACTACCAGGCCCTGGACGTGCCCTTACAATTCTCTGTTCTGAATTGATTCTGGTAGAGAAGGTGCCTTCAATTAGACATCTGCTTGCTGAATTAAATTAGCGGGACAGTAAGTTGAAAAATTCAGCCAGCCACCTTATGACCTGGACTTTTCATTCTTCTGTACAGTTACAACTAAAAACTAAAAATTCAATTAGTGAAATGAGTATGGCATCTATTTCATGAAAGATGCTTCCCATGTACTCATGTAAGAGATTGTTTTTCTAAAACTACCTACTTTCTGCCAGCTTTCTATGATATTTACACAAGATCTACTGAGGATTAAAATGTTTTTTAAGAATTTAGCATTTCCTGTTGGAGTTTTAGACAATCCCTTCCAATGGCTGTGGATAGAAACCCTGTTCCTCCCATCAGGAATGACGTCCAGTGTTTGGAACCTAAAGAGCAAACAAGCATTTCTTACTCCAAGAAACACAGTCCCAGACAGACTATAAACTTTGCTGTGTTTTACCATCTCATAACAATTTACTGGAAATTAATTTGGTAGTCACCCAACCATTAGCTGTTCTAGAAAATGTTAAGTATATTTGTAATCTAACCAGCACTTCCCAGGACTTAACACACACACTCTCACACATGCACACACATACTCCTACTCAGACAGAGGTAAAATACTAATGGATGCTAATAAAAGGGGGGAGGATAAGTTTAAATTTAAGATTATGTGCTTCATTTTTTCCTTGTGAATGTTGATTTTACCTTTTAGGTTACTGGTTTCCATAAATTCCCGTGTCTTAGCAGCACAGAGGATATTTTTAAATACAGCTCTTATGCTAGAGTGTACATTAAATATTTGTTCAGCTGATTAAAACAGTTCTACATTTATTTAATGTTTGAACAGTAAACAATTTATTGAAAACTGAAATGTCTTTTTATACATACACGTACGCTTACACAGACTCACCTCTCAGAAGAGAGGCTTCTGTTATCAGGTTTCTCAAGTTCTCCTTCTGAGTATAAACAGCCCTCGGATCAACAACATTTTCAGATACAGTTATCTTCCAGGGAGGGCTGGGTTTCTTGCAGGAGCTGGTCCAGGTCTAGATGGGCAGCCTATTGTGTGGACAGGAGCAGTGGTAACAAGGAGTGGTGAGTGGCTGAAAATGAGAATAAGAATTTCATGCTGACAGAAACATCTATCTTAGGGGGAAAAATACACGGTTTCAGATATTAAAGACAGCTGAGATAGGCCTCAGCGGTAGTGTTCTCTGCCCTTTACCCTGGTTCGTTAAAACAGAAGGTATTTTGGCCTCAGATAAATGGAAAAGGTTGAGATTACTTAGAAGAATGACAAACAAAGGGGAGATAAGTCTGGCAGCTGCGCTATAGCTTTGTCATCTATGGAGCTTGTGTGAACCAGAGGGAAATAGCCGTGCTGTTTATGTTAGCCTCTGCAATCACCCATCACAAGGAAGTTGTATATATTAGCCTGTTCGTCCTCATCATATCTCTGCTTAAGAAGACGTGTGTATACTCTTAGGACACTCTGTTATCAAGCATGGTACTGTGAAGTGTACTGGTATAAAGCTTCTGCCCTTTATGAACTGCCAACTTTGAGAATTAGAATGTAGTGTGTTAAAATTACATAATGTCACCAACTCTGCTGAGCATAATTTAATCTCTTCTGGCTACTTATCAAGTACTTTAAGAGCATGAAATAATTTAGATTCTGCATTCCAAAGAATATCATTGTAACATTGGTTTGTAAAGTCACAATTAAATGAGACTCTCTCTTTAGAGGTAAGCAAACAAGTATATCAAGGTCCTCATTAATTTATATTGTGACAGCACATTGAAACTATGACATTAGGCTAGAAGTCCATTAATGGAGACGTGGTTAAAGTATGAGGCAAAAGCAAAGCAGAATATTATGTAGTGCTTTAAAGGAATGCAGTGAATAAATGTGGATTAACATAAGGACATGTGTAAGACACATTTTTAATAAAAAAAGGCAAGTATGCTTACATGCTTTAGAGATGTGGAGGATTCTGAAAAGATAAATAAGAAACTGTTGACAATGGTTACTGTGGAAAGTGAACATGTTGCACTGTAGAACTTTGACATTTTACTTCATGCTATCTGAGCTATTTGATTTGTCATATACAGCTTACGTAATGTATAAAATAAAGCTTTTAAGATTATAAAAATTATTAAATTTATATTTTTACAAAGTAAAAAAACTAGTTCAGAAATAATGTTAATCATAAGAACTTCATAAATGGAAGTAAGCACCTCTCTTATAAATAAGTTAAGTTTCAAAGAGGCCTCTTGTCCATAAGTCCAAAGTAACATTGTACAGATGACCAGTCTGCCTGTGGCATAGGTTATCAAGGCAGATGTCCTGTAGTGATTCTAAATACAGATTTTTGTTGCTTTTGAGTTCTCTTAAAATTCTTATACAAAAATGTTTACAATTTGGTTTCTTTCTTTTCACTAGAAATGGATATAAATTAGGTTTTTAATGAGCAGGCTCAACTCCATGAGGATAATAACTTGAAACAATTTCATTTTTCCAAGCACTGCTTAACCGAATTCTGCCCAAATGACATTGAACACTCTTTAATGATGTTTCAGAAGATCACTGGTTTTCCAGGCCCTTTCTTCTAAGTGTACCTTATAATTCTCTTCTCAGATTTCATCTTATTTCTTCCTTTCATTTAGTGCTACCTCTGGCATTGAACATATACCCTAATTTGAATGTGAACCTGATTCCTATGAAGATATTTAGGAAGGATAGTAGGGGAAAAAGAGTAACTACCTTGTGACTTATATCTATGGCCATTGTCCTTTTTCTGCAGGTGGTAGTTCCTTCTGGCCAACACTGGCTGGCTACTGAAGACCTCATTGTGCCATCATGCAAATGCCTGGGGAATGTGTGTCAGTTACACAAGGCCCCTGGGGCCACCATACATCTCCATGTCTTCACCTTCCACTTACCCACAAGCTGCATTCTGGACAATGCACCCCACAGCTGCTTGCTTCTGCTATCCATTGCCCAGCAGGCACACTTCCTGCCTAGCACATGGACCCCAGTCTAGATGCCTCTCTCAGTGTCCACTAAATCCACAGGAAATTCCCACTGCTTTGTACCAAGCCCAACAATGAAAAGGCAGGTTGCTCCCTTATGTCCCCTGCTCTTTGTCCTCCCATCTCTCTTATTTTTTTATTTTATTTTATTTTTTGTATAGACAGAGTCTCACTTTATGGCCCTCAGTAGAGTGCCATGGCATCACACAGCTCACAGCAACCTCCAACTCCTGGGCTTAGGCGATTCTCCTTCCTCAGCCTCCTGAGTAGCTGGGACTACAGGCGGCCACAACGCCTAGCTATGTCCTCCCATCCCTCAATTCATATTTCCTTAGCTCAGAGAGATAAAGGCAGAGCAGCAAGAGCATTACCCTCAAAGAAGAATGATGGGTTGGGTCTTATTGCTGCAGGCACTCCATTCATCCTAAGTGGTTCTCTTTGAGGACTCTTCACTCGTCTTTAAAGAAGTGAAAAGAAACTTCTTAAAACAAAGACATTGTATTTGCAAAAGAAACTTCTTAAAACAAAGACATTGTATTTGCAAAGCTATTGTAACCACTGATTCTTATAACATTCTCTCACTGCACCTACCCTGGTCTTCTTAAATGTGCAGGTAGGAGAAAAGGATCTGGGGTGAAGGGCTGGATTGGAGCACTCAGTATTTTTTGGATGACTCTTAGAAAGCCCTGGTGGGTCAGTGGCCTTAATTATTGGTGGTTTTTAAGACAGTGGTCCCCAACATTTTTGGTACCAGGGACCAGTTTTATGGAAGGTAATTTTTACATGGACCAGGGTGGGGAAAGGGGATGGTTTCGAGATGATTCAAGAGTATTACATGTATTGTGCACTTTATTTCTATTATTATTACATTGTAATATAGAATAAAATAATTATACAACTCACCATAACACAGAATCAGTGGTAGCCCTGAGCTTGTTTTCCTACAACTAGGTGGTCCCAGCACTAATATCACTTCATCAGCTCCACCTCAGACCATTAAGCCTTAGATTCTCATAGGAAGCACACATCCTAGATCCCTCACATCTGCAGTTTATAGTACGGTTCACACTCCTATAAGAATTTGATACTGCTGCTGATCTGACAGGAGGCAAAGCCAGGGCAGTGAGGGGAATGATGGGGAGTGGCTGTAAATACAGATGAAGCTTCACTGGCTCACCCACCACTCACATTCTGTTGTGTGGTCCCATTTCTAATAGGCTACTGATCAGTACCAGACCTGGCCCAGAGGTTGGGGATGCAGCTTTTAAAGGCAGAGTTGTTAGGGGATTGTTTTATCTTCAGCTTTGGGCTCCAGCAGATTTAACAATACCATTTGACATGCTTTTATAGTCTTCTATTATAAGACATTTTTTTAGGATCAAGATAGTGGCTAATATTTAAATATCCAAACACAAGTGAAGCTTCCAATTAAAGGTGATAGGAAGAGTTACACCTTTAGTGCATAGCATTGTTCACATCTATGAATATTTGTAAACGGAAACTTTTGAAGAGAGAAATGCCAACATCTCTATTCCATGGACTATTATGTTAGCATCTACCTATGTTGCAGAGGTTGAAGATGGGTGGGAAGGGACAAATTGAGACTATTTTGTCCTTGGGAAGTTTGATATCAAGTCATCTATTCTGTACTATTCTGCAAAGCAAAGGAATAAATGCTGAGGGACTACAGAATAAAGGGGCAATCTGAATCCATGGGCATAGACAGATAGGACCTTAACAGAGAAGTGAGTTGGACTGACATTTGAAAAGGCTACCAGAGAAAGAGAATAAGCCAGTGGTTTTTAAATATGTTTGGTAAAACCTACACAGTCACAGGGAGACTCAGGTATCACTATAAAATAGCAAGGAGGGCAAGCGGGACCATGGGACACAGGGATGAGAACCCTCTCCCCATTCCAGTTTTAACAGAACAGCTCAGCTTTTACTGTTTTACATCATTAATCACTACCTACAATTCCATTTTCTGAAAGGATTTGCAGATTTAAAAAATGTGAAAACTGCTGGGTTATGGACTAGAGACAGGCAGGAGATGCACAATGAAGGACAGGTGTGCAGATGTCTGAGCCGGGGGCTGAGCAGAGCCACCATGGTCAGGAATAAGGAAACCACAGGACAGGCTATGGGGTGGGGGTGGGGGAATTGAGACAACACTTTAGTGACTGACTTGAAGGCATCTACAGTAATGAGAAGATTATAGACCGAGTTATCATGAGTCAGTCATTTGCAAACTATCACACCTGAAGGGTTAAGTACAAAAAAAAAATGAGAAAAATAATGTTTAAGGAAGATCATGCCTGTCTGAGTGTGTGGGGGGGTGGCGTGGGTGTAAGAGAGAGAGAGAGAGAGCATTTGTCCAGGTGATGACTCATGACGACTTGGTCTATAATCTTCCCATTACTGTAGATGCTAACGGTAAAGTTCAGAAAAGTAAACACAGTTCTCACTCCTCCTCTGTTCATCTTTCTCTTGAGTAGAATTTCTTTCCAATGTGAATCCCTAAAGCCACCTTGCCCTTGGATAATGTCTTTTATAACAGGGTGTTTCAGCTTCCAGAATTCCCCAGTGCATCTGACACAAGGGCTCTTTTCTCCTCTGGAGTGGACAACTGTCCTACTCTACCCTCCTTGTTCCTAGGGAAGGGGGCTATGTCATAAAAACAGGAAATTTTTTCAGGCTACAACCAAAATGAGCTGCTTAAAGTAATCTCAATGCTGCCAAATGTTCAGCAAAGCCTCTACAGTGTTTAGGAGAAACCTTGCCGAATCCCTCAAGTAATGATGTTGAAAATCACAGAATGCTGTGAGCTTCGCCATCGGGAGCCTTCTAACACTTTTTGGCAGATGGCAGTGTATATACTTCTCTTATGTACAATGCTTCTCTAAATTAAAGATGATTTTTCAAAAACAATTCTCTTAAATAGAGGGAAAGAAAGAAGAAAAAATTTCACACATATTCAGCTGTAGACGGTCTCTTATTTACATAAGCCATGAGGAAATTAAAAGTCGTGGTACTGCAGTAGGTTTTTATAAGTCTTATGAATGTTAAATACTGAGAAAAATTAAGTTTTCACATTCCACTGGGGTAAGAATTCTCTGAGGCCTAGAAAACTAGCAATGTAGAATTTTAACACCATTTTACATAATAAGCATGATGAGTGTCATCTTATTTGATCTATGAATAAAGTAGTTCAAGTATATACTTATTTTTTGTCATTAAATTACATATACTTTTAGTTCATACTCAGAATTTTTTTATTTGTATGTTGGCTTTTTTAATTTTTGGAGACAGAGTCTTCCTCTTGTTACGTTGGGTAGAGTGCCATGGTGTCCTAGCTCACCGCAACCTTAAACTCTTGGGCTCAAGAGATCCTCTTACCCCAGCCTCCCAAGTAGCTGGGACTATAGGAGCCTACAATGCCTGGCTAGTTTTTCTATTTTTAGTAAAGATGGGATTTATCTCGCTTTTGCTCAGGCTAGTATCAAACTCCTAAGCTCAGCCTCCCAAAATGCTAAGATTATAAGCATGAGCCACCACACTCAGACAGAATTTTAAATAATGAGAAATCTTTGCCTATGAATTTACCTTCAACCAATAATCCAAAGGCTCAAAATACAGCCTCATGTCTGGGTATACAAGAGCTGACTGACAGCTAGTTCTTATAATGGCTAATTCTGTCAGCAACCAGATGTTTCGCACAAAATATTGACATTTTTAAAATGGTTGTTCCACGAAGTCAACCAGATTGACTGGCAGTTGGGTTTTCATAGACTTAGTACAGACTTTTCAACTTAGATTCTGTCATGTTTTTACCTTTATTTTTTGATCAGCAAAGACACACATGTCTTTGCCCTCTGAGATGTCCTTAGTCCCAACACTTATTCACTGTGGTTCTTGGATCTTCTTATTTGCATTTGAAGCATGATACTTAATTCCCAGTGGCCTTGCAGTGGTAATCTGAATAGATCATGCATTTCAAGGGTCAAGCATAGTTGTTAGCTTCAAATTGCCACTGGTCATTTATTTAACAAAGGCAGTTAGTGCAAGGTGCTGTCCTAGGATCTCTAGGAAAGGCAAAGATATAGAAGACCTGATTCCTAGCCTAGACGAACTTAGAGTTTAGTGGGGGGTGGAGTTTTAGGTGGATATAGAGCTATGCACAGAATTTAGGAAGAAAATGGAAAGTACTCTGAAATAACATCAATAATCAGCATTTATTGCAATAAACTAAACACTTGCCTGAGTTCTTCACATGTATTATCTCATTTGATCATGTCAACGTGACCATGACATTATTATTATTTTGGTCCCTTTATAGAAGTCAATACCAAGACATAGAAAGATTAAAGAATTTTCCAGGTGTCATACAGCTGTCATAGTTAGAGGTCAAGCTATTAAGTCTAGATCTTTACATCTTAAAGGCCTCTGCTCATAATCACACTTTACTTTTTCCAATGTACCTACCTAGGCTTATTTATTGTGGATATTCAGCGGTGGCAGTAAATACTTCAGATTTGGGAGAAGGTAGGAGAGTAAGAAATAGAATTCATCTTAGTTTCCACAGGATTAATGCCAGAAAAGAGAGAGGGAAAAAAAAATATATAAGAGGAACGAGTGGCAGCAAAAACACAGAGCCGGGAATTGTGGGGTCTTGCCTGGGAAAACTGGAGAAGGGCATCTTTTAAGGAATGCCTCCACGTCTTCTCATTCATCAAGTATAGCACCTCGGACTGTTAGCCAATAAAAGTTGTTGTGTGTGTATCAGTGTGTGCATTCTCAGTTGTTTGTGCGTGTATCAGTGTGTGCATTTTACTTCTTGGATAACTAACAAATTTGCCTGGAGAAGAAGCATAGTCTGAAGGGATGGCTGCTGCCAGCATGTGGTTTCAGAATATTTCATAATCAATGCATATCCACTGAGGCTGTGATTTCCCAGGAAATGAATTCAGGCCCATTGAAAAACAGAAAAGGAGCAAAAAGCTCAGCAACAAAGTTTGAGTATTAGTCCCTTTGGAATCACCCCCACATCAAGTATATGTTAGATTTTGTTCTATTGCAACTTAACACCTTTCGCATTTGCTTGGGTCAGTGCCTTGTATCCTTGGTGTTACTTGCTATTACAATTGGGGTATGCTATTTTATACCTGAATGTGAATGTAAAACCAGCTAAGAGAATGAATGGTTGGCAGCTTTTCCATCCACTATGTCTTCAAAATGCAGAGTAAACTTGTTTTGGAAAAAAAAAAAAAAAAATCCAGTTAGGCTTTAAGTTGCAGCTTAGCAGCTCTGACCCTTTGGCTTTTCTTGCTTCATATATGTTTGGAATTTTCTTCAACTGCCACAGAGATCAGAATCAAAGATGTGGTAAGGAGCCAAATGATAAGAACAACCCAGGCCCAAAGAATCTGTTCTTCTACCCTGGGGATATTCTAGAACATAGGTAGACTCTTATAAGAGATTACACATAGAATTTTTAATTTATTTTTATAGTTTAGGGGATACAAATGTTTGTTGTTCCATGGATAAATTGTACAGTGGTGAAGTTAGAGCATTTAGTATACCTGTCACCAGAATAGTGTACATTGTACCTGATAGGTAATGATCATGTACGTCTGATCATTGATCCTTTCCCCTGTTCTTTGTTTCCAATGTCCATTACACCTGTGGTTCCCAAATCCCCAGCCACAGACTGGTACCAGTCAGTGATCTGTTAGAAACTGGGCTGCACAGCAAGATGTGAAGGGTGTATGAGTAAAGGAAGCTTCATCTATATTTACAGCTGCTCCGCATCACCAGCATAACTGCCTAAGCTCCACCTCCTGTCAGATCAGCAGGAGCATTAGATTCTTATAGGAGGGTGAACCCTGCTGTCAACTGTGCATGTGAGGGATCGAGGTTGCCCACTCCTTATAAGAATCTAATACCTGATGATATGAGATGGAGATGTAATGTGCTTGAATCATCCCTAAACCACCCCCTAATTGCCATCCGTGGAAAAATTGTCTTCCATGAAACTAGTCCTTGATACCAAAAAGGTTGTGGACTACTGTACTACACCATTTTATATGACCGTATATACCCACTGTTCAGCTCCCCCTTACAAGTGAGAACATGCGGTATTTGTTTTTCTGTTCCTGAGATACTTCACTTAGGATAATACTCTCAAGTTTCATCACACACACACACATATCATGGAATATAAAGTATATATATGTACTTTATAAATAAATAATATATATTATATAGTATATATTATATATAGTATATATAATATAAAGTGTATATATATATATATATATATATATATATATATATATATATACTTTATTCACTCATCAATTGGTGAGCATTTAGGGTGATTCCATACCTTTGCAATTATAAATTGTGCTGTGATAAACAATGGGGTGCAGATGTCTTTTTGGTATAATGACTTGGGTAGATTATTTTATGAGTGGGCGATCAGGTCTTCTTTAAGCTAGTCTCCCTATGAATGCCTCGATCTGTCAGTATCTCTGAGAAACTACAAGTTGGGAGCTTTCTCCTTGTGAAAAAGAACTCCAAAAAAAAAAAATAGTTGCTCTTCACTTTCACTCTCAGCACATTCAAATGAGAAAGCATTTTGAATCTGAGAGTGACACACCAAGCCATCTGCTTACTCTAACCTAATAGAGTAGGTGGAAAAGTTACACCAAAAAGGCACAACAAAACATAGGAGAACAAAAGCATGGTGTGTGGATAAGACATACTGTCTTCGTAAGCAAGGTGAGACTGCTTGAATGGTGGATAGTTCTATTCAGGAAAGGTGAAACCTACGCGCACCTGCTTTGAAAACTGCAACAGGTCCTGTGAGGAACCTATAGGACACCCCAGAGTAGTTGGAATGAGAAGATATTCGGAAAATCAGGGTTATCAAAGAAACTGAATTGGTTGGGTAAATTGATAGGTGTGTTTTTTGTGAGTGAATCCTAACTTACGAAATGCTTATTGTCTTGGGACACATTCAGAGAGACATCATTAGAAGTCAAGAGCACCTCATGAAACTGAAGAATGGTCCAGCTGAGGCAGAGAAGGCAGGGCTTCCTCCCTCATTACAACTTGACCCATGGCACCATGTGAGAAAGCCTCTGTATGTCATGGGATAATTGGTCTTCTCATTCCTCCTTAAAAATTTTTAATACAGAAGATGAATTACAAGAAAGATTGTATAGCACGTGAGGGTTTTGTGAAGCAGTGAATGGCCAGATAGTGGAGTTAGGGGTGAGTTAGCTGGAGGGAGGTGAGCTAGGAGGCATACTGCATGCACAGCTCAAAGTGTGAGTTTGACTGAGAAAGGTTTGGAAATACTGACAGATCATCCCACTAAAATACAAGCTCTACTAGAGTTTATTCATGAGGTGAGAAGTTGGATCCCAGCTTCCACGTCTCCCAGTGGGAGGAATTTGTGGTGATACAGCCTCCACTTCTAAGCCTTCTGCTTGGGGGAAAGTGAGGAAGACATGGGTTTTAGACCATATTTGGGAGATCTCTAGCTGAGCTTTCTCTAAAAAGAAAGAGACGGAAGGAACTACACCTCATGTACAAAGCAAAGACAGGATTTTGAGATGGGACCTTTTAGCAGCTTTGCCCCTTTAAGGCCTGGGTGATATAGGAACCGAGATCCACAGATTCTTGGAGCTTCTGGAAGTCAGAGCAAAGGGTATTTTCTTGCTGTTTTGTTTTTTTTCTTTTGTTTTGATTTTGATTTTGCAGTTGTCCTTCCCTCCCAAACTTAATCCTGAATCTCAAGATTTTTTACTATACATCTTACATAATTTGAGGATTGTGGTTGATTAAATGATTTAGCCCCTTTACATTTCCATCAGAAAGAGTTGGGTTTCCCACAGAAGTACAGAACACTTTATATGTTACAAGTTTCACTCTATCATTTATATTTCATAGATGGAAACTTAAAAACAGTCTCCTTTCCTTTTAGTAATTAAATCTTGTGGAATGGCAAATTAATAAATTCTTCAAAGTCAAAGATGAAGTGGGTGCAAGCATCTTTACGAAATACAAAAGAGCAATGAACATGGGTATGGCAATGGGAAGATGCTGAAATAAACATAAACAAACTTGTCATCTAAAATTAAACCTAGCACACACCTGAAAATGGGCAAAAAGTCAACTGTTTTAGGAAATACCTGACTTTTTTTCCCTCAACAGGCCTGATTTTTAATATGTACAAAAGGAAAAATCTAAGGCTGAACTAATTCTGGCAACGTTTGAGAGCCCTGTGAGAGTTCGGTAGCTCCCCATACAGTCTGAATTTCAGAAAATAGACACTTATAATGAAAACATGCACAGACTCTTAACTATAACACTGCTAGCGGGCATTGCTATAATAGTAAGACAATTAAGTGATAATGGGCAAGAAGAAAATTAAGTAGTTTTCTAAGATACCAAAAAAAAAACAAACTAAGCCAGAACATATTTGGCCTCATATTCAACTTCAAATACAGTCAGTTCATTACTGTAATTTAACCTTTTCATACGACTCTCAATGATAAATTCCATTAATGCATTGGAAATGCCTGCTGTTTAGAATAGACTATGACTGTGAGAAGTACCGAAAACGGTGGTTTGGACTGTGACCTCCTCATTCCTCTTCTAGCTCAGCAAAAATGAGTAGATGGCAGGTTTTTACCTTTCCTGTCTACAGTAAATGTCCTCATTCCACTCCATTCTGCCTGAGCCTTAGGGCAAGCCACGGTTTGCAGCCATTTACTACAATAATAGCAAGACAATTTAGCAGTAATGGATAAGTAGGGAGCAAATTAAGCCATTTGCTGAGATACAGAAATGAAGCCAGAAAAAATTTGGCCTCATGTTAGGCTTCAAATTCATAGTCAATTCATTAGTGTAATTTAGTCTTTGCATAAGCCTTTGAGTGATAAATTCTACTAATACATTTGAAACGCCAGCTGTAAGAGTAACTCATTGAGCTTTGAGTAAAATTAAAAGATGAGCAAGAATAAATCCTTCATTTTCATCTCAGATGGGAAGATTTATGAAGGCCTTTGAGAAGCATCTGTCTGCTAGTTGTAAATTGAGAATATTAAGGGAAAACATTGGAATATTTTGGTTACGTAGTGAGAAGAGTGTATTAACTCAAATGCTTTTGAGATCTTTCCCTTTGGGGTTGAAGAATAATCGTGATAAAGAACATGTGACCTTTCAGAATACATGTCTTGGTTGAGAACAAAGGCCACAGTACAAACAATGTTAAATGGCTGGTGTTTCAGGCAGTGGTTTCTAAAAAATGCAGTCATGTGAGGTACTGGTGACTTTTTCCCATATGGGTATGGTTTTCTCTATGCTGTGAGTGTTTTCTTTCAAGCCCAGGAAGGCTGCAAAGACTTGGGAAATGTAACCAACCCATATTGGAGTTCCTTAGCAAAAAGTATTCAGTTCGTTTCACTAGTTATTTCTCTTGCTGGTGTTTTCAAATTGATACCTTCATAACAAAATAAATTGTTCATTCCCTAAAGTCAATGGGAAAGAAGTACATTTTCTTGGCTCGGCACCTGTAGCTCAGTGTTTAGGGCACTGGCCGCATACACCGGGGCTAGTGGGTTCGAACCCAACTCACAATGACAATTACAACCTGTTGTGGCAGGCATCTATGGTCCCAGCTACATGGGAGGCTGAGGCAAGAGAATCACTTAAGCCCAGGAGTTTGAGGTTGCTGTGAGCTGCCATGTCGCGGCACTCTACTGAGGGTAACATAGTGAGACTATGTCTCAAAAAAAAAAAAAAAAAAGACAAAAAAAAAATGTACATTTTCTTAAGCAACTATTACTTACAAGATGCTTTCTATAATGTTGCTCAACTTATCTCCCCCCCCCAGAATTGTGAAACATGTTGTGCACCCAATTTATAAATGAAAAAATTGCAGTTTCAAAAAAAAAAATTCTCCCTGGGACAACAGTGAATCAATCAGTAGTAAAACTGCAACGTAAATTTAAGTGTGTCTGAGTCCAGGGAATGAGACTCTAGCAGAGATTTGTTGACAAGAGAGTTGAGATACCTCAACTGACTCACAACCACAGGCTTCTGGCCACATACTGGGTCTGGAGCAATCAACACAGCTCTGCATGCTGGATCTGGAGCAATCAACACAGCTCTGGTCTTCTGGCCCTTTTTTTTTTGGATACAAACTTGGCCTCTGGAGGGAGTCAAGACTAAAACTCAGTTTTGTGCATAGTCAGCTAGGAATGTGACCTAGTCCTCAATAAAACTCTGAACACTAAAATCTGGGAAAAGATTCCTGGTTGGAAGTTCTCTGCGTATATTGTCACTGTTGCTGAGAGGAGTTAATAATACTGTTCATGACTCCCAGGAAGAGGACAACTGGAAATTCCCCACTTGGAACCCTCCTGGACCCTGCCCAATGAGTCTCTTCCCTTGGCTACTTTTAATTGGAATCCCCTCTGGGGGTAGAGCATAACCATGAGTGTAACAGCTTTCACTGAATTCTGTGAGCTTTCTAGTGAATTTTTAAAACAGGGGGAGTCTTGGGAACCCTTGAACTTATACTTGGTGTCAGAAACAAAAGCATTTGATGTCATAAGTAAATGCAGTTAGTTGGGCACAGTGGCTCATGCCTATAATCTCAGCACTGTGGGAAACTGAGGTTGGGTGATCACTTGAGGCTAGGAGCTCAAGCCAAGCCTGAGCTACATAACCAGACCCTGTCTCTATAAAAAAAATTAGCCAGATGTCAGGGAGTGTGCCTATACTTGGGAGGGTGAGGCAGGAAGGATGTTCACTTGAACACAGGATGTTATGGCTACAGTGATCTATGATCCCACTAGCTCACTCTAGCCTGGGTAACAAAGTGAAACTCTGTCTTAAAAAAAAAAAAAAAAGAAGAAGAAGAAGAAGTAAAAGCGATGTTCTGGACTGTGCTTTCTCTAACTTCTCAGGGTCAGGCAGTAACCTTTCCTAGGTCTACAATCTAGACTATGTTCCAAGCACTGACACTGAAATTCCATGCCCAAGAATATGATGCTTGTTTCCAGAGCCTGTGAGAGCCTCTTTCCCAGATCTACTCTAGGTGAATCATGCCACTTATGTGCCACTCCTACCCCAGAGCAGTGGCTAAATCATGACTATCTGGGCCAGTGGTAATTTGTACATGCAGGCCTGTGTGCCCACATGCATGCATGTTAAGATCTTTCTTTTCCAGGACTGATCTAGAGCGAGAAGAGAAAAACAGAAGGGCTGTAAGGACTCTCACGTGTACATTTTGCCCTATACCCAGTAAAAGAGGGTGAGATGAAGCTCCTTCTTCCTTCCTTGTCCTATCATTCAATTTAGGGCTTGTTTTCACTCTCAGTTTTTCTTTTTCAGGAACTAAATTAATTGTAGACAGGAACCAAATTGCAGCTAGGAGCTGTTCTGGTAAAAACATATACAGAAAGGAGCTCTTAGAGACCTTTAACTGATCTAAGCTCATTACCATCCAATTAGCCTCGCATGGGTAGAGCTTTGTGAAGGATTCTGGGAAAGATGTGTTCTTAGAAGAGGAAACTGTTCGATAACCACCCTGCTAGGTAACCTGTTCTATAACCCCAACCTGTCAATCACTCCAAAGGTGGGAAACAACAACCAATCCTCCCAGGAGAAAGGTGGGACAAACTAGGGAGCTTATAAAAGGCAGCGTGAGCCCAACCTCTGCGTCTGTCTGCTCACAGAAATTGATCTGTTCCTATCTCCGGAAGGTATTTTCAATTTGTGTAGCTTTCTTCTTTACCTTCATCCTTTATTGTGATAAACTGTATAAATTGCTTTGTGTCTGTGATCGCTATGTCACCAGCTGCAGTTGGTACCGAAACTCCCTCTTGACACTGGGAACCAGGGGACTAGTGAACATTCAGATGGACCAGGACCCCTATTCCACAATTCAGGTAGGGTCATCCATCTCAGAATATTCTCTTACCAAGCAAAAAACAACTTTAGTCTTGTCTCCAGCCCTCTAAATGTCAAACTAACCAACATGGAATGTTCTGGGTTCTAAGAAGGTATCTATCATAAAATCCATCTCTGCATTAGCAGCAGCTTTGAGTGGTGGGAGAAAAATCTTAGCAACATTAATGCACTTGTTAATTTTAAGATGCATTTTCTTTTCAGAAACTCTAAGATCTAAAAACATTTTAACATTTATGAAATATGATGCCTATACTGTTACACTCTTATATGTCACATGAAGGTATAAAAATTTTTACACATCTTTTATCTCATTTGATCCAGTATCCGGTGAGGGCAGCTGGACCACCACAGCACACCCATGGCCTTTTCCCCGTTGGCACCAGAGATCTCCCCTATAGCCAGGTTACTGATTGCTGCCTGTGACCCGAAAACCCCACCATCAGCACAGCCTGGTCCTGCACTTCTCCCTGTCTGAGCCCTGTAATTTGGCTGGGAAGGAGGTAAGGGGAGGGTCTACCATGTGACTAGGCTGGCTTGGGTTTGGGGCAGGGAGAGGGGAAGGAAGAATTGGCAGTTACACAGGGAACAGCTGTAATGTCACCTTTTACACTTCCTGAGGGGGAGAGTAGCAAGCTGGAAAGAGAGAGTGGGGAGCGTCCACCAGGTATGAGAGTGAGAGAAGTTTGGACACAGACAGAAGGGACGCCACGTGACCTTGCATGAGCCCCTGTGCTTTCTGAACTTCGGATGACTCCTACGTAGAGGAGGACTAACGATTCCTACACAGCGGGATTGCTGGATTATTAAATGAGACAATATGCATAATATAAAGGTCTTTGCCTGGAACCTGGAGCAGGAGCTCATTAATTTTCCCTGTTATATTCAGTTTGCGCCTAGTGTAGTTCCTGCACAGTAGACACCTCGTTAGGCGGGGGAAGCTCTAATTATGATTATTGCCAACTCTCCCTCTGAGGCAGCTCAGAGGCAGAGTCCTTCTCAGTGTCACTTAGAGGATGGATAAAATGTAAAGAGGAATGAGTTGGAGGCAATGCAGACACAGGGCATTTTCACAAAAAAGGAGCCCAGATTTCTTTCTAAGGAAAGGAGAGAAAGTCTTGGCCATTCCTGGCTGTGCCCGGCACAGATTGCACTGGAGCCGAGGGACTGTTGAGGGCCTGGCTCCATCTAGAAACCCGTGGTTAGAGAGGACAGAAAGCCCCTGTGTTTCCCGTTTCCCTGCTCTCTTCTCCCCTCCTCCTTCCTACCTTCTCTTGTGGTAGAAAACCACGGAAAGGCCTTGTGGCATTTTCAGAAAGCTGAGGAGAGAGAGAAGCAGGCAGTGTAAAAAGTTAAGGGGTGCTCACTCCTTGGTCTCCAATTCCATGTGGGCCTCCTGGGACTGACCCCTGACGTCTTCTGTGATGGTTGTCATCAGGGAATAACATTGTTGAAGGTGGTGGGGGACAGGAAGATTAGCGGGTCAGGAATGTTCCACCGCCGTCATCACTCCCCTCACAGAGAAGTGACAGGGACATCCCAAATAGGGTCTGTGAATTATTTCTCCCAAGTCACCGGGGATAAGCACACGGGCTGGATTCTATGTGTTTTCCATGAAGGAAGTTTGGGGAGGTAACCACCTGTTGTAATACTGTTTCTGTGAAACCAATGTCTTCTGACTCCCCCATTTGCTCATTTGTCTGCTAAGAAAGGAGTTTCTAAAATGCAAACCATACCCAGAAAGATGATGGTTAATGCTGCTGACCCAAGTAGAGACATATGACAGGTGCCTGTTCTGTTTTGTTTCAGCAAAAAACCAACTGAGGCACTGGAACCAGATCGAAGAGGGCTCTACGTGGATGCTGCGCAGACCAGGCAGCGCCCAGAACTTCGGTGTCCCTGGCTTCATTCCCACTTCAGGGTGAAAAACCAGAGCACATCTGCTACGTCATTTGCTCCCTTATTGGTGTCACCCCCGCCATTTGCTCTATAAGCCCCCCTGTTTCCTGCCCTAACCACCCTTCTTTTTAGGGAATCTCCATTTCTGTTTCCAAGGGGAAGTTACATTCTCTATAAAGCTATACTGATTATTCTCAACTCTGAAATTCCTGCAGCAAATTGGAGTCCACACTGTAGGGTCCAACTTTTAAATTTTATTTTTCTGCTAAACATCTATTAATGGTTTATAAATTTGAATACTGTATTTTTATTTGTCTTAAGTTGTGAATTTATTATTATTATTATTATTAAATCATAGCTGTGTACATTAGTGCAGTAAAGAAGTACAATGTGCTGGTTTCATATACAATCTGAAATATTTTCATCAAACTGTTTAACATAGCCTTCATGGCATTTTCTTAGTTATTGTATGAAGACCTTTGTATTCTCTATTTAGTAGGTTTCGCCTGTACCCATTCTAAGATGCACCATAGGTGTGGCCCCACCGATTACCCTTCCTCCATCTCAACCTCCTCCCTCCCCTCCCTTGGCCCTTTCCCCATATTCTTGTGCTATAGTTGGGTTATAGCCTTCATATGAAAGCTATAAATTAGCTTCATAGTAGGGCTGAGTACAATGGATATGTTTTCTTCTATTCTTGAGATATTTTGCTAGGAAGATATGTTCCAGCTCCATCCATGTAAACATGAAAGAGGTAAAGTCTCCATCTTTCTTTAAGGCTCCATAATATTCCATAGTATAAATGTACCACAATTTATTAATCCATTCGTGGGTTGATGGGCACTTGGGCTTCTTCCATGACTTAGCAATTATGAATTGGGCTGCAATAAACATTCTGTTACAGATGTCTTTGTTATATTGTGATTTTTGGTCTTCTGGGTATATACATAGTAAAAGAATTATAGGATCAAATGGCAGGTCTATTTTTAGATCTCTGAGTATTCTCCAAACATCCTTCCAAAAGGAACATATTAGTGTGCATTTGGTATATGTTTTTCAATTAAAGTTGCACTTTCCAAGAGCTTTGTTAATGAAATTGAGTTCTTTCTGTACAGGGCCAGAGCAGACCAGTGTGGCATGGTCCTATGCAAAGGCAGGAATAGGGGGTGGTTTAATTCATCAAGGAGGCATCTTTGGAGGTTAGCAATCCACAGTTACTTTAATTATATATTTTTTATCAAAAGTCATAGACATGTAGGCATTTTCCATGACTTTGCTCAAAACATTCCTCGAAAGAATGAATAATGTCAAAAAACATACCTCTTTCCTTGTGCAACTATTTAGATCAGAAAGTCCATAGTTTATACTTGGAGTTATCACTTTTTTTGTCAATGAGTTAGGTAGGCTTAAAATAGTAAGGAAAAAACTATATTTCAAGTGGTCCTGAAGATCACAGAAATAACAGAATAGAGAAACTCAGAACAAAAGACAGCATTAGCGTCTGTGTGACTAAATTTTCTTTGATTCCTTTAAGCATTTTTATTAATTAATAAAAGTAATACAGAATAGATAAAACAGTTCAGTTTCTTTCCTTGAAAGTTTATAGTTGACTTTTAAAGTGTACTGTGGTATCTACTGAAGCCTGTTATTTTTCACCATTAATGTGGCTTTTTGAACAGGTGATTTGGAATCCTGGCAAAAATAATGACCTCCAGTTTGCTACAAAAGTATTCATTGAGCAACTCCAGATGTCAAACACAGTGCTAGGTCTTGGATGTATCAGAGAACAAGTCAGACATGGTATTAACCTTCTTAGAGCTTATTGTCTAGAGAAGAGATTTTAAAAAGTAATTAGAATATAATGTCACAAACATTATGACTGAGCAAGAGCAGAGAAATCTCAAAGTATAAAGGGGTGACTGTGGCCCTGGCTCAGCTGGTGTCAGAAAATGTATCCTGGGGAGAATATTTTTTTAAAGAAGTCATTACTTTTAAAATATTGTGATAATATATACGTAACATAAAATTTATCATTGTAACCATTTTTAAGTGTAAAATTCAGTGGCACTAAGTACATTCACAGTGTTGTAAAACCATCACCACTATCCACTTCCACATCCTTTTCATCATCCCATGCAGAAACTCTGTTCCCATTAAAAAACAACTTCCTGGGCAGCGCCTGTAGATCAAAGGGGTAGGGCGCCGGTCCCATATGCCAGAGTTGGCAGGTTCAAGCCCAACCCCTGCCAAAAACTACAAGGAGTTTTTGGCAACTGCAAAGAATAATAATAACTTCAATAATAATAATAACTTATTATTAAAAATGCTAGAATAATAATAATAACTTCCTCCTCCCAGCCCCTGGGAGTCTATATTCTACTTTTTGTCTCTATAAATTTGCCTGTTCTGGGTGCCTTTATAAGTAGAATCATACATTGTTTGTTATTTTATGTCTGGCTTATTTACTTAGCACAATGTTTTCAAGGTGCATCTATGTTGTAGCATGTGTTAGAATTTCATTCCTTGTTTTGAATGAATGATACTCCATTGTGTGTGTATGCATGCACATTTGTGCATTATGGTCTGTATTCCCCCAATTTGTGCTGGAAACACAATCTCCAATGCAAAAATGTTGAGAGGTGTGGCCTTTTTGGAGGGGTCTAGGTCATAGGGTCTCCACCCTCATGAATGGATTAATGCTATTATAAAAGAGTTTGCAAGAGTGAGTTCACTCTCTTCTTCCCTTCTGCTATTGGAGGGCACCAATGTTTCTTCTGTCCTGAGGATACATCAGTGAGGCACCATCTTGGACTCCACAGCATCCAGAACTATAAGAGAATAAATTTCTGTTCTTTATAAGTTACCTGGTCTCATATATTTTGTCACAGCAAGACAGAATAAACTAAGATGGTGTGTGCGTGCGTGTGTGTGTGTGTGATTTTGTTTATTCATTCATCTGTTAACGGGCATGAGCTTTTTGAGTTTTTTCAACATTTTTGCAGTGGTGGATAATGCTGCTGTACTCAGCAGGGTACAACCTTGTTTGGTCTCTAGTTACAATTCTTTTGGTATATACCTAGGAAAGGAATTGTTGGATCTTATGGCAATTATATGCTTAAATTTTAAGAAATCATGATACTCTTTTTCACAGAGGATACAACAGTTTACATTCCCACCACCAATAAAGGTGGAGTATAATTTCGTCAATCCTAGCCAACACTTGTTATTTTTTATTTTTTGATAAAAGCTATGAGAGTAGATATGAAGTGATAGCTCCTTGAAGTTTCGACTTTTTTCCTTATGTCTAGTGATGTTGATTATGTTTTTGTGTGTTTATAAACTGTGTATTGTCTTTACAGAAATGTCTATTTGAGTCTTTTGCACATTTTGAATTGGGTTTTAGGTTGCTGATTTTGTAGTTCTTTATATACCTGGATATTCTTTATCAGATATATGATTTGCAAATATTTTCTCCTGGTGTGTGGGTTGCCTTTTTACTCTGTTGATAGTATCTTTTGATCCACATATTTAAAAAAAATTTTCACAAAGTGCAATTTATTTTTCCTTCTGCTGCTTGTACCACCTTTGGTGCCCTATCCAAGAAATCACTGCCAGGTCCAGTATTGTGAATCCATGACATGTGTTCTTTTAGGAGTTTTATAGTTTTAGGTTTTACATTCAAATCCTTGATTTTTTGAATTAATTTTTAAATGTGGCATTAGGTAAGGGTACAATTTCATTCATTTGCATGTGGATATCTAGTTGCTCCAGAAACATGTATTGAAAAGACTGTTCTTTCCCAATTAAATGGCACCCTTGTCAAAAATTATTTGATCATACATGTGAGTGTTTATTTTGGGGATCCTCATTCTATTCCATTGTTACATATTTGTATCTTTATGTCAGTACCACATTGTTTTGATTACTATAGCTGTGTAAGTTATGAAAGTAGCAACTGTAAATCCTCTAGATTTGTTTTTTTCTTTCTCAAGATTCTGTTTGTAGTCCCTTGAGATTCCATATGAATTTTAGGACTGGCTTTTCCATTGCTGTGAGAAAGATCACTGGGATTTTTTACAGGGTGTGAATTTGTGTATTACTTTCTATAGTATTTGCACCTTGTCTTCCAATCCATACATATAGGTTGTATTTACATTTGTTTATGTCCTCTTTACTTTTCATTGTACAAGTCTTCACTTTTTTGTTATGTTAATTTTCAAAGTATTTGAATGATAATGCTGTAAATATTTCATAATTTTCTTTTCCAATTGTTTTTGTTAATGAACAGAGTGCTACTGACTTTTGTGTGTTTGCTTTGACCCTGCTACTTTGCTGAATTACTTTATTAGTTCTAACAGTTCTTGTGGAATATTTAGGGTTCTCTACATACAGGATCACATCATCTGTGAATAGAAATAATTTTTCCTCTTCCTTTCTAACCTGTATGCCTTAATTTCCTTTTCTTGCCTATTTCCTGTGTCTAGAATTTTCAGTACTCTGTTGAATAGAAGTGGTAAAGGTGGGCATCCTTTCTTTATTCCTGATCTTGGAGAAAAAGCTCTCATTCTTTCACCATTGTGTATGACATTAGCTGTGGGTTTTGCATATTTAGTCATTTTCATAATTATAAAGCTTCCCTCTATTACTAGATTATTAAGTGCTTTTGTTTAAAAGTATGCTGAATTTCATCAAATGCTTTTTCTGCATTAATTGAGATGATCATGTAGTTTGTAGTTTTTTCCTTCATTCTATAAATGTGGTATATTATATTGATTGATTTTTATATATTGAACCATTCTTGCATTCCAGAAATGAAAACCCACTTGCTCTTGTTGTATAATCTTTTTATCTTATGGTTGAATTTAGTTTTCTAGTATTTTCTTGAGGAGTTTGCATCATTATACATAAGGAATATTGTTCTATAGTTTTCTTATAGTGACTTTGTTAGGCTTTGGTATCGGGGTAATGCTGACGTCATAGAATGAGTTAGAAAAGAGTTCCCTCAAGGACTGAGTGTTAATTCTAATTTTCTAGTGAAACCACCCAATCCTGGCTGGAAAGTTTTTGAGTACTGATTTTATCTTCTTCCTAGTAGATCTAGCCAAAGGTTTGTCAATTCTATTGATCTTTGAATGGCCCAATTTCTGCCTTCACCAATTTTCTCTATTGGTTATCTACTTTCTATTTTAGTTATCTGTGTCTGATTTTTATTATCTTCCTTCTGCTAGCTTCTGTTTTATTTTGCTCTTCTTTTTTAAGCTCCTTAAAATGTATGGAGCTTGAAAAAGTGTATGTTAATAATTTGAGATCTTTCTTTCTTAATGTTTGCATTTACTAATTTCCATGGACACTGATTTCTTTGCACTCCTTAAATTTTAATATGCTGAATTTCCATTTTTCTGTCTTGAGGTAATTTTTAGTTTTCCTTGTGACCTTTCATTTGAGTGACTTTTTATTTTTTTAGAGTATATTGTTTTTCTTAAATTTCTGGATGTTTTGGTTTTCCTTCTGTTCTGAGTTTCTAGTTTCATTTCAGTGTGATTAGAAAGGTATCTTGTATAATTTTAAACTTTTTAAATTTATAAGACTTGTTTTGTGGTTTAACATGTGGCATATCTTAGAGAATGCTCTATTGTACTTGAGAAGAAAGTATATTTTTCTGTTGTTAGGTGCAGAGTTTTAGGTGTCTGTTAGGTGTAATTGATATATTATTTTTTTCAATTCCCCTGTATTCTGTTTGGTTGTTCTACTTGTTATTAAATGTGAAGTATTTAAGTCTTCAATTATTATTGTGGTATTGTCTATTTCTGCCTTAAGTTTATCAATGTTTTTTTTTTTTAATGTAGTTTGAGGACTCTATTTTTTGATGTGTAAATATGTTTATAGATGCTAGATCTTTTTAACAAATTAAACCCGTTATCAATATATAGCATTTTTTCATTGTAACTTGTAAAATTTTTGGCTAATACTCTATTTTGCCTAATAGTTTGGCCACTTAGCTCTTTTGGTTACTGTTTTCAGAGACTGTCTTTTTCCATCCTTATACTTTAAGCTGTTTCTGTTTTTTGATCTAAATGAGTCTCTCATAGACACCATTATTTCTCCCCCCATTCTGGACATTTCTGTCTTTTCACTGAAGAGTTTAATCCATTTGCATTTAAAGTAATTTCTGACAGGGAACTACTTACATTGCCATTTTAAAATTTGTTTTCTGTATATCTTATAGCTGTTTTATTTCTTATTTCTTCCATTATTGACTTCCTCTGTATTTAAGTCATTATTTTGTAGAGACATATGTTGATTTCCTTCTCATTTCCATTTGTGTATAATTCTATAGGTATTTAATTTGTAGTTACCATGGATTAACTAAAGTTGTAACAATCCAGTTTGAATTGATACCAGCTTAACTTCAACTTGATACAAAACTCTACTTCTATGTAACTTTAGTTACCCTTTATGTTATTCTTGTCACAGATTACATCTTTATGCATTGTGTCCAACTATATAAGTCCATAATTATTTTTATACATTTTACTTTTAAGTAGTATAGAAAATAAAAACTGGAATTATAAGCCAAAAACCACAAAAAATAAATGCATTTATATTTGGCCATGTATTTACCTTTACTAGAGATCCTTATTAATTTATATGTCCTTAAGTTACTGTCTTGCATCCTTTTATGTCAATGAAAAGGACTCTTTGTAGCATTTCTTATATGGCAGTTATAGTGATAATGAATTTCCTCAGCATTTTGTTTCTCTGTATAATTTTAATTTCCCCCTCATTTTGGAGAACAATTTTGCTAGATATAGAATTCTTGGTTGACAAGGTTTTTTTTTTTTATGCTTTAAACACAGAGGGTGCAAAAAATGCATACACATTTTAAGAAAGGAAAAATCTATATTCAAACTGTAATACTCAAGTTACATTTGACTTCTGCAATTATAAGAGATATAAAATACAATATACAAGATAACAAGTGTTATCAGTTTATATTGAATATTACAATTTTAATACATTTTCTCCTTTCTCAAAATGTATATACATTTTTTTTTTTTGCACCTTCCATATATCAATCCATCGTCTTTTGGACTCAAAAATTTCTGACAAGTAATTGGCTGTTAATCTTACCTGAGTTTCTTTTATGTGACTAGTCACCCTTCTCTGTTGCTTTCAAAATTCTTTGTTTTGGTTTGGTGCTGTTTTTGTTCTCTTTCAACAAGTTGATTATAATGTATCTTCTTATGAGTCTTATTGAGTTTTTAATACTTGGAGTTAATTGAGCTTCTAGTATTTGTAGATTCATATCTTTCATTCAACTTGGAAATTTTATGGCCATTATTTTTTCAAATATTCATTTCATAATGTTCTTTTTCTTTTCTCCCTCTAAAACTCCATAATACATATTTTGGTTCACTTGATATGATGCTTATGTCCCTTAGGCTCTGTTGTCCTCTCACCAATATTTTTCATTCTGCTTTTCAGGTTTGATAATTTAAAAATTTTCTGTCTTCAAGTTAGATTATTATTTCAGCCTACTCCAATGTTAGGTTGAAACTCTCCAGTGAATTTTTAATTTTAGTTATTATATGTTTTATTTCCAGAATTTATTTTATTCTTTTTTCTCATATAATTTATAGCTTTCTGTTGATATTTTTATTTTGTTTTTCAATTGCTTTCCTGCTCTCTTTAGGTTTTTGTTCATGTTTATCTGTAGCTTTTTGACACAGTTGTTTATAGTGTTTGTTTAATAAAATTAGTGTCTGAGTTTCCGTATTGATCAATGATTTCTGTCAATTTATTTTATTCCATTGAATGGGCAATGTGTTCCTATTTCTTTGTTTGCTTTGTGTTTTTTTAATTAAGCATTTAACTATTATAATATGGAAAACTCTGGAAATCTGATTCTCCCTTTCCTTTGTGCTTCTTTTTTAATTATTGAAGACTGGTTCATTCATTTTGAGACTTTTCAAAACTATTCTTGCAAAGACTCTTTCTTATTATGTATGATCACTGAAATCTCAGCTCATATTTGGACAGAGATTGTCTTGAATTACAGGAGCTCTCCAAGTCCTTATAGATTTTGGCTTGTGGGGGGAAACCTATTTAGGTAGGTTTGCTCTGAGTCTAAGGATCACCCTGACATGAAAGCTTAAGGTCTTTTCTGCTTTTTTTGCATGCATTCTTGCCTCTGTGTGTGTGTGTGTGTGTGTGCAGGACTTTCTAAACTTTATACATTACTGCTTTTGATATCTTAGTTTCCCAAAGAGTCTTACTCCAACTTTTCTTCTGAGAAAACCATATAGATGGTCTACTATTTGTCTCTACCTGCAATCTCTTGCTTCAAATACTTGTAGGTCTGTAGTCACCTCAAGGCTCTTATAAGTAATAGCCACCACTTTTCACACATAAGGTTCAAATAGTATTAAACAGAGATGGGTGCTTTGCATAAGTCTTTTAGATATTTCTCTACACAAGTTAGAAGTAATAATCTATAAATAAGTTTTGTTCCACATCCTCCAGTCTAAGATAGGGAACTGAGAACCAGTATGCTGCTTGAAGACCAAAACCACTGCCTTGCTGAGGAGGGAGTGGGAAAAAGCAAGTAAAAATGCCACAAAACTTTCACACCATTTTGTAGACGGCTGTTTCTTTATAGGGCAATTAGCAGCTACAAATGTTTGTTTTCCAGACATCTAACAACATTATTTCAGACAGTATTTTAGTGGGTGAATTAGAGTTTTGAACATTTTAATCTACCATTTTGCAGAGAGCAATTGAACAGACCACTGCTCCAATTTATGACACCCCCTTTGCAGCTGATCTTGCGCATCATATTTAAACCAGGAGAATTCTTATTTTAAAACATAAATTCTAATTTTTTGAGTAAAATCTGGCTCAAAAATGGCTTATACACTTATGAAAATTTAATGTGTTGTAAAGGTTGTTCTTTGTTTGGATTTTCTGACACTTCTTTTTTTAAAACGAGTATGAGTCACTATAGCTGACTGGCATTACCAATATTGTCAACACTGTTGGCATTTAACTTGTGATTAATTACATTATTACTTCATTATCATAGCTCCCTGTAATAAATGTGATATTTATTCCACATTTATTATGGAAATATCACATTTATTATGGAGAACTATATTAGTGAACATTATATTTTACCTCCCGTTATTATTTGACTTTTTGGTTATATTTCTCTAAATGAATGAAGATGACTTCATTCCATCCCTACTAAACTCTGTCTGGATAGAGTCTAATTCTATCCAACTTTTCTGAAATGAGCTATAAAAATAAATGTTTCTGTAATTAACCCTCCTCCAAAGTGTCTTCAAAAGATCTTTAGCAGAATTTTTATATATGTAGACTTTTAAAAAGTAAAAAAAAAAAACCCAGGATATTTGATCAAGAAATTTTTCCTCACTTTGCATTTAATAAAGTATCTTTCAAGCCATTGTTCAAAGACAAAAAGAAATGGTAAGAAGAGTCATAGGTCTTGGAAACATCTCCCTTTATCTTCTTAGGAAGCCAAGTTTCATTGAAGAAGAGAAGGCAAAGATCTAAAGCTAGCTATGTTCACAGGGGTACCCAACTAGGCCAGGTGAGATAAAAAAGAGAAAGTGAGGGACAGATTGCTGGAGACTCACTATGAGGTCAGAGAAGAATAGATCTTTTGGTTTAAATATTGTTCCTACTTTTTGCACTGTGCAAGGTTCTGTAGAAACTGATTATAATACAGAATTCTCTGATGCTTCTTCCTAATTACAACAGTGCTGCAAGGTCTGATTCTTGGCAAAGCAGAGTAGGAATAATACGTAGCTTCCCTAAATATGTCTCCTCTCACTGGGGCCCCAGGGTGCTTTTTAATAAATGACTCCTCTCTTGTGTACCAGATGAATTTGCTCAGGGCACTTCCAAAGAGTTCATCCACCTCACATTAGTCAGCAGCTTCCTGTGAGAGAAACCACCACTTTGCCTCACTGAAGGATTATTCTGTCTTACAAAGCATACCGCATTCCCATTCTCAGGGGGATATTTAATTAGTCCATATTGACTCACTAAGCAAAGAAGCCTATAAGAATTTTTTGGCTTTTCATTGTGGCCCTAGGATATCCACCCACTTCTTGGTATTTTGAAAATTCATTCCAGTTCCATTCTAAAGTTTCAGAGCAGAAGAGTACAGAAATAAAACATTTCCTTAGGTATCCTAGCAGCACTGTTCAACTATCTATGTGGCATAAACTGACTTACCTAATGGAGAGACTGGGAGAAGTGCAAGGGCATCCTGTGCAGGGCAGTGTGTACACACAAGTGCCCTGTGCACAGTCATTCAGGACTGCTTCAGAAAGGCTGTTAGGAAAACTCCTTATTAACCTGAGTTTACAGGACCTCTCAGCAGGCTCTTTAAAGAGTGGCTTCCATTATAAAGAGGCTCTGTCTGGATATGTTTTATATCCTGGACTGGATTTCAAAGCAAAATTAGGAAAATTATTTGTCCACTAGTGGATGCTGATCTTAAACTTCATTTTACCTGGCCTTTCAGCAATTAGATTGATATCTTCTTCTTATTGTTGAGGGGAAAAATACACCTCCAAAGTCTTTAGTAATAATGCACAAGCTTTAAGGACCTAACTGAACCAAACTCTAAAAAGGCTTTTCTTTCCCTTACCTTCTAGCATGGTTTGTTTTTCAGATCCATATGCAGAAGACATTTATTAACTGTTCCTCTGTACTAGGAGCTTTCTAAATTATCTCACTTAACGTTTAGGATTACTCTGTGAAGTAGCTATTTCTGATCCTTTTATAACACTGGGTACAGTTACTAGCAAGGTCTCAATAAATACCTGGTGAGTGAAGAACCACTGAACAGATAAATAGATATGAGTTTACAAATGGGCTCAGTAGAGCCAAGTGATTTGCTGAGAATCATAAAACTAGGAAGCTGAAGAGCTTATATTTGGGGTTAAAAAAAATGATAGTGGTGAGGGACATATTGCAGACCTTATCTAAGTCAGTTTGTCCTTTCAGATTTTTTAAATTATTTTGGCATATACCAGTGGCTCCCAATAGCTACAAGGAGGTGTGACGAATGTCTTTTCATAGATCATATTTATCCCTGAAATCAAGTCCTGAGAAGAAACTCTGACATTCCTACAAAATTCATTCATAATTAAGCAGGTATGGCAGCAGTCAGTAGATCTATGAGTGTTTTTGTGAAGCTTTGGTTGTATTTACCCATCCTCCCATTGCCACAACTCCTTCTTATTTTGGTTAGATTTTCTGACAATCACTTGACTTGTAATACGTACCTCCATGGCAAGTGCAGCATATTTTCTGACAGCAGGATAATTAATCTCCCAGTTGGATCTAGGAACAGAAATCTCTATTGCAGCAGTCCCCAACTTTTTTGGCACCAGGGACCAGATTCATGAAAGACAATTTTTCCACAGATGCGGGGTGGGGGTAAGTAATGGGGGACAGGCTGTGAGATGATTCCCTCCCTCACCCACCTGCCACTCCCTTCCTCCAGTGCGGCCAGGTTCCTAACAGGCGAAAGATTGGACCTGTACAGTCTGAGGCCCTAGGGTTGGGGACAGGAGCTCTATTAAGTGGAGAACAAAGGACTATGGAAGTTCCAGATGTTGGGGTTACTTCTAAGGTATGAAGCTACTATGTGCAACTTTCTATTCCACATTACAAGAGGGTAAAGATGCTTGTGTAGACCTTCAAGCAAGGCAAATGTGTGATGCACTTGTTTCTATAACAGCTGCCTTCCTTTTCCCAGGTGTGTGTATCTTTCCTCCAGGAATGCTGAAGCCCTTTAAGGGAAGCCACCCACATACAGCTACCCCTGGAAAAAGACCACAGCAAAGATGCTGGACTTCTGGCTGGGAGCCTCCAGAGGGTGCTCTCCCCTTTGTCACTTCCGCTGGAAGGTGATCCTTGGACTACAGATGTCTGTCAGCCATCATCTACTTCACCTCACCCTGAAAGTAGGTATGAGCTGGGGCAAAAGGAACCACCAGGGTCTCTGAGCCCCTCTTTTTCCTCCCTTGGCATTCATTTCTGGAGAACTACTCCTACCAGGAAAATCCTGAGGGAAAAGCACCTCCTTCCTACTTTAGTTATGATGATTTGAACTTCCTGAGCAAGAAACGCTGTCTTCAAACCAGACCTGGTTCAAAAGTCTGTGTCATCTTTCTTTTCAACTCTAATTCTCTAACCTTCAACCTGTGGTGATGAGAAGTGCCAAAACTCCCTAATAAAACATTTGGTGCTCTGTGAACATTTTTTTTCCTAACAACTTTTAAGTGCCTACCGCGTGTGCTTGCTGGGCCCTGGAGCACTGTGCTGAAGAAGAGCTTCACAGCCCCTGACCTCAGTAAATTGCAATCTGCAAGGATGCTTGACAAAAGTCACAGAAATTTAAGTGCACTAAGCATTGCAAAAGTAGAGGGGCAGGTTGTCAAGCTCTGTAACTATACTCCAGTCCATAAGATCTTTAATTTTCTGAGAGTCAGAATTTTGGCCCTACGTCATTCTTAATCCAAAATCCTTACTTCTTCTTCCAGTTGCCTAAGGAAGATATGCAAGTGGCTCCAGGATATATGGTTGTATTTTTTAACGTTGGAAGATCAACACAATACCATACTCTTTACACTAAAACTAAAATGGGTCTCGAAACTTTCTGAAACTAGTCCACATGCAAGTTAGACTTCTGAATGAAAACGTAAAACAAAGTGTGCCATCTTTGTACCGGGTAGAAAATATATGACGCTTTTATAGATTAATGATGGAATATAATGTAAAGCCATGAATATCAGGCTACCTGTGTTTTCTTTATTTGTGTCTCTCAATTTATGTTACAAAATTGATAACTGACATATAAACTGCAGAACACCTATTTAAACAAAATGTCAGTTGCACCCTGCTTTGTCCTCCAAAGTGCATGGCTATAAAAACCACCTATGGAAAAATAAAGTGTAACAAAAAGCAAAATAGTGAGGCTTTGGAGTTGGGCAGATTCTAGCTTCACCGTTTAATAGCTGTGTACCTTTGAGCATGGGGAAATAAAATTAATCCAGAATGGTGGCAACCCTAAAAGGTTTTGTATGGAAATACCCTGCCAAATGTTTGGACCTACGCTAGGAGTCTTCTAGCCACGCATTTCCTGTCCATTCTGTAAGAGCATCATATATCATGTTCCTATAAGCCACTGTTTCCTGGTAGGGTAAATTTTCACTTTTCAAAGAGGAAACTCACTTTTCACTTTTCAAAGTGGAAGATTTCTGAGCACATGAGAGCTGATATCTACCAAGCTGCCCATCTTCGGCAGAGAGCAGCAAGCACAATTCAACAGAGGCTGAGCCTGCCAAGCCACTCCTGAATTACCCAACTTCTTATGCAGATAAATGTCATGACAGATCAGTTATTAAATATAAAGTACACTGTGCCATAAAAATCTCTGTTTCCCATTGCTCTCTCCTGGGCTGAGATGACTCAGGAGATGGGTTTGGAAAATTAAAGGCTGGGAAGGGTAAGTGTAGGAGGCTTGTACATGCCATAATAAAGGAATGATTTGTGAACCAGGAACTGGGTTAAAGCAGAGGAAACGGCATGTGGTGATCCGAGGACACCTCCCTGGAAAAAGAAGTATGTCAGGAAGGCCAGAGGAGCCTGGAAATCTGAGCAAAACTCTACTTGCCCACACTTTTTCCAGTCAGAAGAAATCATCTCCCTCAGTTAACTGCTGTAAGGATCATGGTAGTAATCTTCTAAAAGTGATTTTTAAATTGATGTTTCTATTCATCGTTATAGTTTCTGTTCCAAGTAACAGAAAGCAAACTACGACAGGCTTTAAAAAAGGGATGGTGGTGGTTAACTTATAGGTTTTGGTAACTTAAATGTTCAAGACTAGATCTAAATGTCCAAACTAGGACATTAAGTATGTGTCTCCATCCCTCACTTCTGAGCTGGCAGGAAGGTGTCAAAGATGGACACTAACCGTTCCACGATCCCTTTCCTGCAACTTGGAAACACCAGAAGGGAGTGTCTTTTTCTTGACATCTCTCCGGTGAAGCCCAAGTCTGTCATCCATCCCTGGAGCCAAGAGTAGGCTCAATTCCAGTTGAAGCACAGGCCTGAAGGAAAATGGGTATGTGTGTGTGTGTGTGTGTGTGTGTGAGAGAGAGGCTTCTAATACAAGGGGTGCTGAGCAGGCTGACACAAGAGATGTCCACCTCAGAGGTATGAGTGCCTTTAGCCACTTGGAAAAAGGGGCCAAATTAGGACCATTAAGTCCTGCATAATAAGTAAATCTTTTCCACTTGAGAGGCTACATGGCATTTTAAAGGCGTTTGTCCTTCCTTCTTCCTCTCTCCCTTCTCCCTCCTCAGACACTGGCTAAATGTGTACTGTGTTCAAGGCACAGTGTTGAATGATAGGGATACAAATGAATGTGGATGCCATCTTTGACCTTCTGGAGCTCCAGAAACTTCTTCAGGTCTGTATCAACTGAGGAAAAAATGCAGTATTTTCTTGGAGTTCTTTGGCCTAAACATGAAATTCTTACAGTACCTACAGAAAATGGCAAATGGCTACTGAGAGATTCCTATGTGTGGATATGTTCTGGCTTTAGAGGGTAGTTTCAGCTTTCTTCATATGCAAAGCACTTAAGCATTGCCTCCTCACCCCTGACATCTTAGGGTGTAGCACAAGTTCTGAACTGCAAGGTAATTTAAAATACTTTCATCCATATACAAACAAAAGGTAGCCATTATTGCTTATTAGTTGCTATGGCCCAAACATTACTAAGTGTGCCTAGTATAAACAGTACCAGGGAAGCCTTTTTGGAGTTACTTAGGCGATTAAAACCCCACATGACAATCATTATACAAAACCAAAGAAACATGATAAAATGAAGTTATTAGGCAAATAAATAATGCAGTCCCGCAGTGATGAGGCAGCCTTGTGACCTAAAGGGTTAAGCACAGTGCTGTTTGGAAAAACTCTCCTCTTTTCAGAAGAATCTGGAGGAATTTGTGGAGAAGATAAGGTTTCCTGACTCTATTTTAATTTTATCTTGTAACCATTCATACTTGAACTTTTAGTAGCTGTTTGTGTCACCAACTTGCTTTCCCTCATTTGTATTTGTGCTGGCTGTTATTAGAATAGCATTTGATACTATCATCAGAGATAGGAGATGGACCAGTAGTATGCATGGACAGAGTAAGACAAGCTGAGTCCTTTCTAACTGCAACCAAACTTCTATCTGTAAGACAAGAGAGGCTAGACACTTGACTTTGACCTCTGTAAGCCTCAGTTTTCTCTTCTCTAAGGTGAGAGGGTAGTGTAGCTGGTTAGACAGTGCTGTTCAATAGAGATTTCTGCAATGGTAGAAGCGTTCTATATTTGTGCTGTCCAATGTAGTAGTCACTAGCCATGAGTGACTTACGACTAGTTGGTATGATGAAGAAATGGAATTTTTAATTTTACTGATATAAATTATCTTATGTAAATAGCCACATGGGCTGTAGTGCTTTGCAAAGGAAGCAGTCTCTCCAGTCCCAGCCAACTCCCCAATTCTAGGGTTTTAGAACTAGCCTGCATGGGAAGATTGTTAACTCTGGGTTTTGCCGTATTAAAGTCCTTTTAAGCAGCAAAATCCATTTTGTGTTCTGAAACACTGACATTTCCATTCAGCTTTCTGATTGTGCTGAAAGATGAGTAAAGGCGCATGTAAACGAAAAAGTTCCTGGGGGAATGAGCAACATTTCGACAGGGCTCTTGTCAGTTGAGCGTTCCAGCAGACTCCCTGAATACATTACCCTGGTGAACTGTTATCCTGCTACGGCAGCTGAAGACACTAGAAAATATTGCTAGGAGGCTGCAGCCCTCCTCCTAGTCTCTCCTGTTATGGGCCATTATTTCTGGATCAGGAGGCACAGTGCGACTGGGCCTGCACCAAACAAGATGACGTGAAGTTTTAAAAGTTACTGATTAATTGAACTAATAAAGATAGCCCAGCCATGTATGGCAAGATCCTCAAAGCCAGAGAAGATTAAAGAGACAGATGCATATTGCCACATTTCCTGGGACTGAGTCTGTGCAGTGAGCACTTGGTCCAGTTGCCAGCTGGGCAAGTACCAATTTAAATTGGTCACTGCTCTGTTCTGAGGGGTTGAGGCCTTTCCTAACATTATAATGCTGAGGGCTGCTGGGTACAGATCAAGCAGAAGAGCCGAAAGAGTGTATGTTGGGCCTTGTTTGGGTACCCAACCCTTACTAATCTCAAGGTACAGAAAGTTGCCTTGGAAGAGCCACCTGGCACAAAGTCTTAGTTATTCCTACAAATTCTCAATTTTCCTTCGTTACATCTTTCCCTCTAAAGGATTCAGACAGATGAAGCAGCACAGCCAAGTGGAAAGAAAGGAGGTTTTAGATCTGCTCTGCTCAAAGTCCTACACTGATGGCAACCTGTCCTCCTTGGCACTCTGCCCATGCAAAGGATCCCAGAAAACTGTATGGTTAACTGCAGAGTTCTCACTTCACACGATGCCATGAATGTTGGGGACAAAGAAGCTGACAAGTGTTATCAGACTGAATGTGCTGATACCACATTCAGCACTTCTGTGCTGGGTAGCTCAGAGGGGTGCTGAAGTTCCTTCCGGGCCGGTGTTCTTCAAGGGATTCTATTAGGACTGGCTCTCAGCAGAGGGATCACTATGCTTAGACAGCCAATTCACCCAATTGTCCTAAAATTTATTTTATGGTCTGTCTTCTCATATTTGGTGGCACCCAAATGGTCATCATTTATTCATGCATTTCACAAATATTACAGAGTACCTTCAACTTGTCAGCAAGACTTGTCAGCCAGTCTTGGTGGATCTTGTATTTTGATAAGGAGATTGGGTGGTACGAGAAAGACATAGACAGAAAACTAATGAATGTTTAGTATGTTGGCAGTGGAAAGTGCTAGAAAGAAATGCAGTGAGAATGATAAGGAATAAGAATGACATTATATCATCATAAATCATATTAATATACTTTTCACATACCCCCCTGAGATTTATGGCAGATAATATAGTTAGTAGATACTCGTGTCATTTGTCCTACTGTATTATTATTTTTTTAATTTCAGGATATTATAGGGGTACAAATGTCTCGGCTACATGAACTTCTTTAGTACAGTTTGAGTCAGAGTTATAGTGTGCCTCTCACCTGAACCGTGTGCAGTGTACCTGTTAGTTGTGAGTTTACTCCTCCCTTTCTCCCCTTTGCTTTCTGTTGAGTTTTACTACCCAATGTGATTAGTTCTAATTTGATACTGAGTCCCTGTGGTGTTTGGTTTTTCATTCTTGTGAAACTTCACTTAGAATAATGGTCTCCAGTTCCATCCAGGTTATTGCAAAGGTATTAGTTCATCTTTTTTTTTTTTTCCAGGCAGAAGACTGAAAACCAATACAACTGCTATGGAAATGCATGTGGGGATACCTCAAAGAACTAAAAGTAAGCCTACAATTTGATCCAGCAGTCCCACTACTAAGTATTTACCCAAAGGAAAAAAGTCATTTTATCAAAAAGACACGTGCACGTGCACTTGATTTTTTATTGCATCACAATTCATAATCTGAAGGGTGTATAACCAACCCAAGTGCCCATCCACACGTGATTAATGAAATGTGGTGCATGTGTACCGTGGAGTACTACTCAGGCATATCAAAGGGGATTATTTTTTATAAGTTAGTCAGGGTGGGATTCTCTCTGATGAGAAAACATTTGGAAGGACACCTGGTGGGAGTGAGGGAATGAGCCATTTTATTAAAGGAAGGAGAAGCATGCCAGGCAGAGGGAACAGTCAGTGCAAACAGGCAGGAAGTGAGTTTGGTGCTTGGTGAGCTTGAAGAATTGGAATGAGACAGTATGACTGGACAGGTGTGAGCAAGGAGGAAAGTGAGAGATAAAAAGATAAGAGATGAGATGAAAACAAAGAAATGTGTGTCTGTATGTGCCTACACGTGTGGGCGTCTGTGTTTTGCATGTGTGTTGTTGAGCATTATGTGCATGTGTTGATTGTGTGTTATGTGCCTGTGTGTATTGTATACATATGTACACGTGTGCTCTGTGTGTGTATAGGTATGTGTGTATGATTTTGTGTGTTGAGTGCTTGTGTGTGACATATGTAGAGTGTGCATATGGGTGCATGTGTGTTGAGTATGTGCTGAGTGTGTGTGTGTGTGCAGAGAGTGGGCACAGGCATGTGTGTCTATGTGCATATGTGTTAACTGTGTATGTTCAATGTGTATATGTTTTCATATGTGTAATATATATGTTGAGTGTGAATATGTATTTGTGCGTAACAAATCTTGGGTGTATATATACCCATGTCTGCATGCCTTTTGGGTGTGTGCATACGTGTGTGTGTGTGTTTAGGGAACACATAGGGTCTTATAGGCCATTGGAAGGAATTTGGCTTTTGCTCTAAGAGAGGAAGCCACTGGAAAATTTTAACCGGCCATATCCTAACTTACTTGAGTTATCCTCTGGCTGCTGTGTGAAGTAGAGTCTACATCAGGACAAAAATGGAGGTTGGGCATGGGGGCTTACCCCTATAATCCTAGCACTCTGGGAGGCCAAGGTGGGAGGATTTCTTGAGTTCAGGAATTTGAGAACAGCCTGAGAAAATGTGAGACTACAAAAAATAGAAAAATTAGCCAAATGTTTGGTGGGCACCTGCAGTTCCAGCTACTTGGAAGGCTGAGGCAGGAGGATCGCTTGAACCCAAGAGTTAGAGGTTTCTGTGAGTTGAGCTAACACTACAATACTCTAGTGTGGGCAGCCGAATAACAGGGTGAGACTCAGGATCAAAAATAAACAAACAAACAAAAAAAAAATGGAAGTGATGTGCAGGACCAGTGAAGTGGCAGGGTGTCATCAGAGTGTCAGAGTGTCAGAACTTGGACATATTTCAAAGGTGGACCTAATAGGTTCCCTGACAAATTGGTTGTAAGGTGCGAGAAAGAGAGAGATTCAAGGATGGACTCTAGTTTACTGTGAATGTAATTTTTTACTATTCCATCTTTGAAGATCTTAATAGAATAGAAGGAAAAGTAGAAGATTGCTGGGATAAAGTTCACAGACAGACACGTAAGGCTTTTGACACCTGTGTCAGCAAAGAAGGAGCACCCTTTGAGTTAACCTTGCTGATCCAAGAAACAGTACAGGTTTAGGAATCAAAAAGGCTTTGGTAGGAGGCTTCCAATCACTTACTCCCTTCCTTGAGAGGTTTACTCAACAAAGATCTTCATTTATTCACCTTACAGGATTATTGCAGAAATTGAATGAGGCCGAGTAAAGTACCAAGGACAGGGTCTGGCATGTGGTAAGCACTCAGTACCGTACCCACAACAACTAATTTCTATTATTGTATATTACAAATTAAACAACCTACACAATCAGAGCAGTGAGCACATTCTCCTTTATGTTGGTATCTGCTTATATCCATAAAATGCTTAATTTTACTCTGCCCTCTCTGGAGACTGAGATGGTGAGGAGGTGTGGGAGGGAAGTGGTACCCAGTGGGACTGAAGATAACTCTTAAATAAAACCATTTGTTCTTCCCCCTCACGTAGGTGCCGCTGCAGTGTGGGAGCGCACATCAGAATCTATCATAAAGTAGCTTTATTAAAAATAATAATAATAAAAAAGGATCCAGGTTAATTCCAGCTATTGACCCTGTGGGCAGCACTTATATGAGCAGAAAGGGATGCTTTCCAGTGCTGGTATTGATTTCCATGTATAACTCCCTCCTCACAGAATCCTCTTCTCATTGCAGCCAGAGTAAAAGTAATCATTCTCTTTATGATCACTCCTTCAAGTCAGACCCCAAGCCACTTGTAAAAGAAAAAAAAAAGCCAGGAAGGAGAGCCCTGCAGCATATTGAGGTATCTGCTTTTATAAGCAATGCCCTGGGATAGCTCCAAACCCAAAAAGCTAAGTGCCCTGCAGACAGGTGAGATGTGGTGAATGCAGCAATCAGCAGAACTTCTGCAAAATCCATTGAGGGTGTGTTATGGGAATAGGCTGTTCTGTAACTGAGGGAAGCTTGGAATGGAACCAGTGAAGTCACCTCATCCACCTCCCTCCCACCCCACGCACACATGCACACGCACACACGCAGGCACACTCCTACACAGCTCAGCTTTTCCTGTGTTTCTCCCCACCCCAACTCTGTCCTGCACCTCAAGGGACGGGGTGTTTATGCTTATGGACACTCCAGCCTTGTGTTCAAGTTTATTCCAAAATCTCTCACCCCCTCAACGAGCACCTACCACCAGGGCAACCCTTGAGCCTAGGGATGTGTGCTCACCCTCACAGCAAGATACACCCTGGGGAACACCCAGGCCCTGGAGGCAGGGCCATTCTGTGTCCTGGAGACTCTACACATGATCCAGTGCTACAATGTGCAGTGTGCCATGGGCGGCTACGGGGGTGTGGAAATGGGGCCAATCCAAATGGAGATGTGCCTTAGAATAATAAAACACCCAGTGGAATTTGAAGACGTAGTATCCCCCCCAAAAGGTAAAATATCTCCATTTTCATGTTGATTACATTATAAAATAATAATATGTTGGACAGATTGTTGCCTTGAATTTCATCTATTTCTTTTTTCATGACTACTAGAAAATTTCAAATTATAGGTTCCATTTCTAATAGATAGAGCTAGTCTAGACCAGTGGTTCTTAAAGTGTGTTCCCAGAAGCAGCAGCATTGGCATTACCTGGAAACCTCTTAGAAATGTAAATTCTCAGGTCCTACCCCAGACTTATTGAATCAGCAGCTCAGGGCCCAGCCATCAGTGATGATCTCCAGGTGATTTTGATGCCAACCATTAGTCTAAGAAGCAAGAGACTTTAGCCTAGAGCCAAGTATTTCTTTTTGCCCCTGAACCTTTGTCCCAGGATGCAGAAAATTGTAGGTAAAAAACCAGTGCAGGACCCACTGAAGACTCAGTGCCATCCCCACCCGCTCCGGGCTCTTAGCCCTCCCCTTACAGCCTGCCTGAGGTTGTTCTCCTGCCTACAAGAAGATGTATTTATTCAAAGGGTTCAGTCACCTCACTAAACAAAATCACTCGCTTAGGTCTGCAAATATTGACTCAAGCTGTTACGCTTTTATGTATTTCAGCAAGTCCCAATTTCAAGGGCTCGGCAAGCACACAACAACAGGTACAGGAAGTTATTGTGGTGTTTGGAGCCCCTGTTTGTTTTTGTGCAGCCCATGCCTATCACCCACTGTGTGAGGCTGGTTACTAATGACCTTGTAAAGGAGCACTCTGCAGTGGGTAAGGCCAAAGCCTTTAATAGAATACAAATGTGTTTCACATTTCCACTTCAAGAGTTTCTTTTAATTGTGTTTTGAAATATACTGTACCCTAAAGGCCTCTCTTTACCCAGAAATATACATCCTCAAAATAAAACCCTGCGAAGAATGGAATGCACAATTGGGATCCCTGCCATGGGCAGTTTTGAGTTCAGTTGGAAGGAGGGCTGCCGGCATCCTGCATCCTCCCGCATGCATTGAAACGGGTCTTCCCAGCCTGGAGGGAGGGTCCAGAGGAGGTGTGACCTCATCTTTCACAGTTTTAAAAATTGGAAAGTGTCAAAAATTCTTTGCAACCTTTTGTATTTTCTTTCATTAGCCTCTTTGTGCAAACATAATGATACAAACAGACAATGTGTAACAATTTCTGATTCTAGCTGGAGTTCTGGGGGTTATACTACAAATGGGATTAGGAAATGGACAGAAGAGGCCTGGGGATTTGGGGAAAGAGAAGACTGGACAAGCAGGGCAGAGGAAAGCTGGGATTCTCAAAATCATGGCTTCCTGTCTTAAAGAAAGCTGGAGACTTTACCTCTTTCATGTTTATATGGATGGAGCTGGAGCATATTCTTCTTAGTAAAGTATCCCAAGAATGGAAGAAAAAGTACCCAATGTACTCAGCCCTACTATGAAACTAATTGATGGCTTTCACATGAAAGCTATAACCCAGTTACAACCTAAGAATAGGGGGAAAGGAGAAAGGGAGGGGAGGGAGGGGGGAGGTGGGCAGAGGAAGGGTGATTGGTGGGATTACACCTGCGGTGCATCTTACAAGGGTACATGTGAAACTTAGTAAATGTGGAATGTAGATGTCTTAGCACAGTAACTAAGAAAATGCCAGGAAGGCTATGTTAACCAGTGTGATGGAAATGTGTCAGATGGTCTGTGAAACTAGTGTATGGTGCCCCATGATCACATTAGTGTACACAGCTGAGATTTAATAAAAAAAAAAATCATGCCTTCCTTTCTTCACTTCTAAAGCTAGGTTCCTTCACACTATGTTTTCTTCTCTCCCCTCTCTCCCTTTTCAATCCTGGTCATTCTCCTTTCTCCTTCTCTCTCTCTTCTTTCCTGCCTCCTCTTCTCCCTTTTGAAATAAGAGTGAGACAGCGAACCACTGAAAGTACCAAGGATGTGCCACAAACGATCATGCAGAGGTAGGTGAGCACACACACACACCTGAGTTATGTAAGAAGATTGTTTAGCTGTGAATCTAGAGCACAGTATAAATGAACATTTCCCTGACCTTGCAACCATTCAAAGACCTGGTGCTTTCCTCTTTAAGATAACCATGTGGGGATGACTAAATCAGGTAACATAGGCGCTGAGTAAGCACTCCATAAATATTAGCATTATGGATGCTTCGCTTCTGGATGAGGACTCATAAATTAAAAGCATTCTGTGGTTGGAAGCTTCATTATGCTTTTATTCTGTCATTTAGACCTCAGCAATGTGGTTAAATCATTGAAATAATAATTAACCTGGTGCTCATTTTCTGTTAAGTTTTTAAAATTATAATGCACATGATTTAGATAAGATTTAACCCTTAGTAAGTTAATGCCAAGAACTCTTAGGAATGAGGTCTCTCTGTCTCTCTCTCACCGTGGGTGCGTGTCTTTCTTCCTTAACATTTCCAGTGAAACCTAATGATGGAACAAAGTCATGTCAGTTCACTGACCAGCTGATCCATTGATCTGTTGTTTAGAATGACCCCTGAGTTCGTGACTGAGATCATGTTCTCCTACCAAAGCTCCAGATAAGGACTCTGTTCTAAGCCAGTGCACCACTGATTTGCTCCTGACTTTGAATATCAGTCTGTGTTTTCTTGGTGCATGGTTTTAGAGGGTCCTGATGTTCCAGGAGCAAAATGGATTAAATTCTGGGATGCTGAGCTGAACATTCAGGACTCATTCAAGTCTCATCTTGGATGGAATTAAACTTTTCCAGTGGAGCTAAGCCTTTTGAAAATTCTTTATCCCTAGATGCTTTTATTTGAGGAAATTAGAAACAACACACCAAGTATGATGGTGAGACTCCTAAATTGAATAGATTTAGATGCATTAATTTTCCCTTAGAACTAGAATAGTCACAGACAAGAAATAATTTTTGATAGAATTAACTCTGTCATAAATCTAAACTAAAAACCATATTCAGATGATGTTTCACTATAAGACTCAGATTCCCCAAAATGTCATACTAGAGCTTGTTTTTGTTTTTGTTTTATTTTTCTTTTTGAGACACAGTCTCACTTTGTCACTCTCGGTAGAGTGCTTGGGTGTCACAGCTCACAGCAACCTCTAACTCTTGGGCTTAAGTGATTCTCTTACCTCAGCCTCCCAAGTAGCTGGGACTCTAGGCACCTGCCACAATACCTGGCTATTTTTAGAGACAGGATCTCACTTTGGCTTAGGCTGGTCTTAAACCTATGAGTTCAGGCAATCTATCCGCTTCAGCCTCCCAGAGTGATAGGATTACAGGCGTGAGCCACTGCGCCCAGCCCCCTCACTGGAGCTTGTTAAACCTAAAAACTTTCAGGCTTCATCCTGAGTTAGTGAATCATAATATCTACCCATTGCAGGTTAAAATCTGAAACATATAACTCAAGGCCTATATACAGAAACTAATATTTTTTTTGTTGTTGATGCCTTTTATTTTCCTTTCTAGATTCAGATATTTCTTTTCTCAGTGTGGAAAGGATGTTATGTCATTTCATTTAATTATAAAATAATTTACATTCATTGAAAAAGAGTTTTGATAAAGAATTAGTAATTAAAAATTGCCAGCAACCTGGTCAAACATGGTGGCTCACACCTGCAATTCCAACGTGTTGGGAGGTCAAGACAGGAGGATGTTGAGTCCAGGAGTTCAAGGCTGCAGTAAACTATGATCAGACCACTGAACTCCAGTGAACTCCAGTCTAAGCAATAGGGCAAGACACTGTCTCTCAAAAAAAAAAAAAAAAAGAAAGAAAGAAAATAATTTTTTTAAAATTGCCAGCAATCCTACTATTCAAAGATGACAACTTATTGATGCAATTACTTTTATCCAATATATATTAAAATGAACAAAGACCACTGCGTGAGTACAGTTGCTGCTTTGATAGAACCATAAGATATCAATACCATGAAGAAATCTGGAAATTGTGTGGGCCCCACTCTTTCATTTATACCAAGGAAAATTTAAATTATTAGCTCAATGATACAGACACAGTCAGTGCTCTGGTATAAATAAACCTAATGGATGTCCCTACCAGTCAGTCCATCAGATTGTGAACGAAGACTCAGATTACCTATCTAAGGGTTGGGGCTTTAGGACAGAACTCTGTATAGTTTCAAATCTCAAAGAAGCCTAGATAGTGTGTGTGCCTAATAAACCTAATGGTTTTCCCTTGGGGAAGAAAATAAACAGGCAAAGAAAGATCCAAGACCTGATAAAATTATTCTTCCATCCTTAATGAAGTAGGCTACCCAATAATCACCCTCCCATCGCTGAGTTACCAGTGCAATATACAGGGTGTCTATAAAGTTTGTGTGCAATTTAAAATATATAACTATTTAAAATTGCACATGAACTTTATGAACACTCTGTATAATAATAGAAAGGCAACTCATCCATCCACCTATTTAATGTTCTAATAGATATTCTGTGAGCATCTGGTTTGAGCCAGGTACTACTACCATAGGACTAGTGTCCTGGTAATAAGCAAAATATATTCACTTAGGGGTATCATTTAAATAAACTTATAGCTTCCTTAACAATAATCTTATCTCCACCATTCTCTCTGAGGCTGGGTTCTTGAGGCTGAAAAATGGCATACCTCCTTCAATTTTAACTACATACACTACATATCATCAAATAAACTTAATGAGAGTATTCCATCTCTGGAGTTGCTCAATATTTGGAGATTACTTTTTAATTAAACACCTTGTTATCATTGTCCAAATAATTGATGATCTTTCCAATGGAAAGCATATGTAAATACAGGGACAGGAATGCATTTCTTTGTAAGGATAAAAAAGAGCCGGTTAAGGAAAGAACAAGGGGATAGGGAAGTATCTGTGAAATGTACATTACAGTTTCTGAATGGTGCATTTTAGTGTACCAGACATCTTCCTATCACATGAACACCATCCACTTGCTATTCAGAGCGTCGCTTTGCCACACACAGCTTCCTATGCTCTTGTCTGTGGTACTAGTGCAATGGTGAGACAACACTTGGTAGCTGGTGGGCCAACACTTGCTGAACCAACAGCAGTCAACAAAAGGGGTTTTCCAGGTTGTGAGGTTCCATGCTCTCATTTTATTGCTGAGTAAATAGAGGCTCAGAGGGGTTATGTGGCTCAGCCATGCATGGGAACCTTGGACACATGTAGCGTTCTTTCTACTACACAGTATGGTGCCTAAAAAGCCTTAGAAAGCACATCCACACACTGCCCCTCTCATCATTAAGGGTATCTTCTACTATGTCTTATGTTTTAACACAAGCATCTGACAGTGAGATGGTAGTGACAGTGATGAGGTGGACTGATGGGAAAGTCAGGGTGTGTGTTGAAAAATAACACACTGTTCACATACTAAGTAAGTCTAATTAAGTCGAGGCTCAACAGTGCAGTGGAACTCAGGGGGGAGGTATGGGGGGGAATATATAGCAGAGCAGGGGTGAGGAAGCTGGGGGCAAGGGGGAACATTTCTGGAGAGGGCAGCTAGTGGCATGCTTTTATTTATTTATTTATTTTTATTTATTTATTTTTTTCAAATGACTTAAGATTTAATCATCGGAAGCAAACTAAATGGAAACCTTACAACAGAGAAGAATTACATGTCGGTGCTTTTTGCAAACTGAGCTGGGACAGAAAGGGACTGGGGACTGCCCCTCAATTTGATCCCTTCCAAACAAAGACGTCCACAGTGCTTCTGGCACTCTGGCTCAGGAAAGGGGGAGACTTTGCTGGTTTTGTGCGTTGAAGTCACTTTGCCCAGCACTCACTCCTGGCCAGCATCAGGAGCCCCACCTTGCCGGCTCTGGTCATCGCCTTCTTTTTGTGGCCTGAGACGATGTCATCAATCCCTACTAGCAGAACTGCCGTCTCTACTGCTGTCTTATATGTCTGCAGCTTCACGGCCAATGGCTCCCATATGCCCAATTCTTTCATGTTCACCAAAGTTCCAGTCTCACCATTTACGCCCCAAGTCTCACAGTTCTCCTGGGTATGCTTGGCCCGAAGGGAGGTAAGTAGACGGATGGTGCTAGCTCCAAAGTTCTGGATCAGGGTACGGGGGATGACCTCTAGCGCCTGTGCAACAGCTCTATATGGCCACTGTTCCACATCAGTCATGACCTTAGATTTCTCTGTCAAGGCATGGGCCACAGCCATCTCAGAGGCTCCACCCCCTGGCACCAGCTGAGGGTCCTGGAGAATGTTGCGACACACTTGCATGGCATCCTGAGGGTCCTGGAGAACGTTGCGACACACTTGCATGGCATCCTGAAGGTTGCGTTCTACTTCTGAAAGAATCTCTTTGCTGGCCCCCCGAAGGAGAATGGTGCAGGCCTTGGGGTCTTTGCACTCGGTGATGAATGTAAAGTACTCATCTCCAATTTTCTTGATTTCCAACAGGCCTGCTCCTGTTCCAACATCATCCTCTCTCAGTTCCTCTGGTCGGCTAACTATCCGGGCACCACAGGCTCTAGCAATGCGATTATTGTCTGTCTTCCGGACTCTATGAATGGCTGTGATATTGGCCCGCATGAGGTAGTGCTGAGCTAAATCTGAGATGCCCTTTTCCATGATGACCACATCAGGCTTTAGCTGGATAATGTCCTCACAGAGCTGCTGGATATACTCTTCTTCCATCTGGAGGATTCCGGTAAAGTCTTCCTCTCGTGTAATCTCAATGTCAGTCTGGCTTTCCCCTTTCTTGTACTCCAGAGAAGAATCCAGCAACACAATTCGAGGGTTCTTGATGTAGCGCCGCATTCATGGATGGGTCACATCCTTGTTAATCATGACTCCACGTAAGACACATGAGTCTTCAATGATACCCCCAGGTATCTTTTCCACTCTTGCATATTTTTTGATGTCAATCTCCTTCCAACCATTCTCTTCATACTGTATGGTCTTGACAGCATCCAGGGCAATGTTGCAAGCCAAAGAGGACTACCGGCTGATGGCTTTGGTAGTAATAGAGCTGTTGATGATGTTTAGCATGACATCACGGTTATTGATGTCAACGGGGGTACTGATTTTCTTTAGAGTGCTGATCAGATTATCCAATGCCCTGTGGTAAGCACTGATCACCACTGCTAGGAAATGCTCAGCCACAGATAACATTTCCCCGGCAAGAATAATTACTGATGTGGTCCCATCTCCAACTTCTTCATCTTGCATCTGGCTAATTTCAATCATGGACTTGGCTGCTGGATGCTGGACTTGAATCTCTGGAAGAATGGCATTGCCATCATTGGTCATCACAATGCCTCCCATTGGGTCCAAAAGCATCTTCATCATGGACTTGGGTCCCAAACACGTTCGGATGACATCTGCAATAGTCTTAGCAGCCTTGATGTTTCCAGACTGAACTTTTCTTCCAGATTCACGCTTTGTGTTCTGGCTAAGCACGAGCACGGGTCAATGGCCCATCATGGCGACGCGACGAAGAGCTGGGTACCGAGAACTGGAAGAACCGGCAGAACCTTCTGGATACAGACAACCAGCTAGTGGCATGCTTTTAATAGAAATGGTTGGTTACGTGTCCTCAAGGCAAAAATTCATGGTTTACTTTTTGCAAGAAAACCCTAACTCTTGCCTGTCCTTCTTACAATAGAACCCAAGTTTATGATCTAACTTTTATTTTTTACTTATTTTTTTATTAAGTCTTTTGTACATAGATCATAAATACATTTATGCCCATTTCAGTGTGTTGATTATTTGTACAAATTGGAGTGCTTTGATCTAACTTTTAATCTCAATTCATAATTCACCGTTAGGACAAGGCAAGGGAAAAATGGTTTATAAATACGATATTCCATTAGGAAATGTCTAGACGACTGTGTTTGTTCTTTTCCTCTTCTCCTTTCCAATCATCTAGGCCTTGAATGTGAGAAAACGACTGAAGACCTTCAAACAATAAGCCAAATAAATGTCTTTCACATTCTGGAAGGGAGAAAAATGAGTCTCTGGGGCTTAATAAACTGACTCTTAAGTTGGCCTGGATTAACCACAATACTTTTTGTTCTCTGGATTCCTCATGGCCCCTATAGAATTATTTCCCTGGCCTTAAAACAAGCTCTGCGACATTCTTGGGGCTTTTATGTTTTTATGGAGAATTACTGTATCCAATGCAAACCTCCTTCAGGGCTCAGCGAGATCTCAGCAGCAAGGAATATGGAACCACTCAAATCAGGAATAGATGGGGACTTTGAAGATAGGGTAAACTGTGTTTTCTTGTTGACAAAATAATCTGAAGCTTTTGTTGTGTGTTTCCATAAAAGACTTCCCAGGAACAAATCAATATGGCAGCACCAACTCCACAAGAATAAGAAACGATAAGTATAGTTTTCAGCACCCCATAACCACTCATTACATTTATTTCCCAGTTTTCTTTGTTATGCCTTTCCTGTTCAAATCCGAGCCAGCACATTTTTGGCTTCCCAGCTGAAGCAGGAGGCACTGCCAATCAGCAGGAAATATAATACAGATAAAATTCTATAAACTCTTTTGAACTGGTAAAATAGCTGGATGGGAAATGGATGTTAAATTGTTTATGTTTGGCACGAGAAGAAAACGTTCCATTTTTAAATTCAAAGCCTCTGCACCTTTGTAAATGAAAACAAATCTCATGGGTCATGTAGTGTTCCACTCTGTAAAAGCCATCAGGAGACTGATAAAAGCTTTTGTAAATCACTAACTTTATCTGGGACTTGCTCAAAAGAGTCTCTCCCCAGATTTGAATGATGTGGACCTTGGAAAAACTTTACATCAACAATTGGCTCCCGGCATACTCTGAGCTTTCTGCAAACAGTGGCAAGTAGCTAATGTGGGGGTCCAGAAAGCTTTAGGGGAGATGCCTCTCAATTCTTATTTTTCAACTTGGATCTTTGAAAAACCCTATGAAGGTGAGACAGCAGGAAGGATTCAAATGTGTGGTCTGAAGACATTAGCACTGTGAAAAAGCTTTCATCTTGGCAAACATTGGTGCACCTGGCTGGGTTCAAGTGATAAAATCAGTTTGGGAAAATAAAAAGTAGTTAAAAAAAAAAAGAGAGAATGTTGAATTCCACGAAGCAACCATATAGCTTACCCCATAGAATGACAAATTCCTACTTTGTCTAAATTTGTGCATGCTTCAGGCATTTGATCTTTATTCATTTAAGTATAGCCTGGACTTTAAATGATGTAAATATTGCTTAGAATATGTTTAATAGCTAAGTGAAATTAATTATAAATCTGAAGTAGAGACAGCTGACTGGGAAGTAGATCCTTTGTCATGGGAGGAATACAAAGCCTGGGAAGCCTTATCAGGGCAGCCTCTTTGTGATGGATCTATGCTTATGTGTCATGGTTAAACGTATCAGAGGGTCAACTAAATCAACCAAGAAAATGGGACAGCAAGACGATGGTTACATGAAGGCATGCATTGGCCCAAGTTACACACTAATAAACCATCTAGTTCTTACAAGAAGAATGCTAGCTTCAGAAAGAGGCAGATAGGAGGAATCTCTGTGCATCTTTGTGGAGCCCTTAGAGCTCTTCTGGGATGGGTTTCGTCCATTCCTGCATTCCATAGGGAAAATCCTGAACTGCAACCAGAAATGTGAGATGAAAGCAAATGATGATAGCCATTGTCATCCACCCTGATATCTCATTTATATCCACGTGACCTAAAAATTTGTGAATCAGGAGATTATTTTCCCTTCAAACTCCAGGGTAGGTCCAATTTTCTGAGATTTCAAAATGGCGAAGCTTCAACAGGCAGGGGAGGGAGTTGTGACTACTCTGCACAAGGCACCTGCCTTTGTAGCCATCCCCCTGCCATGCTGTATCTGAGTACTCATTTTCAGAAAATGACTCCTTGGCAAGATGATACCCACTTCCTCAGTCTCTACTTTCTTTTGTAATCATTCCAGGAAGGAGGTTTAAGACCAGACACTTGTCTCTCCCTGCCACCTATTGAGCTTCTTCCAGCCAGCACCCCACAGGCTTCAAACAAAAGCTGAGCATGGAGCAAAATCAAGGAATCAGAACACGGATGAGTCTCTGGCCTTGTGAGTGATCCTGAAAGGATACTTTGAAGTCAATAGGCTCAACATGGAAATCAAAAGGAAGCCTGTGAATGCGTGGAAAAGTGAGAATCATTTTCTTTAAAGTGAACTTCACTGGTGTTCCCCAGTGCCTCAAGTGCTGTGTTGGCAGCCCTCACATTTGCTGATACTGCCACAGACTGGAGCTATCTATGACTGAAATAAAAGAGCTCAGTATTACATTAGAATAATGATAATGTGAATGCCCAAAGTAGATGGCACTGATGGGTGCTATTCGGAGAAGTTACCACACATTCACAAACCAACAGTTTTGTTCAATATCTGACCAAGCTTTATACCTGAATTGCATACAACCTTCGATTAGTGCCCATGATTTGTATTTATTGCACACAAACAAAAGGAAGAAATAATCCAAACCTCTGCTTTTGAAATTCAAGACATTACCAGACATGCTGGGGAGATGCAGGAGCTCTGAAGGGCTTATTTTTACACTGATGAGACATGAAACCATATCTCCAACAAGCCTTGGAGAATTTTATGAAAGTAAGGAATCAAGGTGGGTTTAGCAAATATCAGCTGGAAAAAGTGGTGGTGGTGCTGTCAGGTAGATGGGTAAAGTAATTCTTACCCAGTTCCTCCCTCAAGAGGAACAGCAACAAGTAAACATGTGGTATTTTAATTAAATTATTAATAAACAAGCCTCAGATTGGAAGTTCATTAAGAACAATGCATTTGGGATCCCCCATAGTCGATTTAATCAAGCCCAATTTATTACTGGAAAGTGGTGGGTCAGAGAGAGGACCAAGGATACACGGCCTCTCCTTTTCATACTTGGCTGTGTTGTTTTATTGAAACATAGGCTGCACTCCAGCGATAGACATTCAGGACATTTGGTGATGAAATGAATAGTGCATTATCATAGCATAGCTATCCTAATGACACTTGGCATTGAGTTTTATAAAGGTGAGTGGATAACAGGTGCTCTCCTGATGATGCGATGGCTTCTACAAATCAGACAAAATGTGCTGAGGCTGGGTTTGTAGCCTTTTAGTTTATTTTAGTTTATAGTAATTTTAGTTTATAGCTGGTAATTTTAGTTTATAGCTGGCATTAGAGCAATAGCCCTTTATAATTTCAATGTGATTTGGATGTTGCTTCGGAAGTTTGTTCTCAGAGTCTTTTCTTCTTTAAAGTATATTCCTCCAGGGTAGCTGTTAACTGCCTTAGTTCAGAAGCAGACCCTGAGGCAAGTATACAAATACAAGTAGATTATTTGGAAGGCAATCCCAGATAGAGTTGCCATATTTATCAAATAAAAATGCAGGAGTTCAGCTACACTTGAATTTTGGATAAGCCATTTTGTTAGTTTAAGTTACATCCCATGCAATATTTGAGAAAAAAACACTAAAGCTATAATTTGTTGCTTACATGCATTTAGTTGGGTGTCCTTTGTTTTATCTGGCAACCCCAATCCCAGGAAGCTAAGAGAGTGTGAACATGAGACAGGCAATGGAAGGCAACAAGCTTGGGGTAAATTAATGAGCAGGTTACTGCTGTGTGCAACCGTAGCTCGATCCCTCTGGGGACTGTGGGAAACTGTATAGAATATACTTTAGAGATGTCCTATCTGGGGATAAAGGAAGTTAGGGGCACATATCCACCAGCTCCTATCTTCATTTGTTAAGGCCTGATCCTAGGGCCACAAGCTGCCACCAACATGCATTCTATTTGCCATGTTTAAGATGGGGCCAGGGTGCAGTCAGAGAAAGCTGTTGGAGATAGTTGCAGGTAATTGCAGGAGGAATGAAGGCACTAGCAAATACTGGAACTTGTATACCAAGAAAATCAGGGCAACATCCTGATAGTGCCTCGCTGCTGACTCTGGCAACTCATGGCACCTATTATATTTTTGTCTAAGTCCTCAATTCTTCGTGTTGTTTCCTGGGTGCTCCCTCCTGAAGACAGTGAGTTACTGATATCTTCTAGGAGAAGCTGCCCAGGCTCCCGGCTTGGGGAAGGGGGTGGGGTTGGTTTTTATCCAGTTCCTCCAATCTGATTCCTCCTGAATCTCTTAAAGACTCTGCTCCTGTGAGATGCGTTCTCCTCTGCTGTCAGTTCATGAGAGCCTGACACATGGTCTGTAGTCTTCTGCCATGCCTCATATCCTAACAGCCTCGGAAGTGACGTCAGCACCTGCACGGGCATCTCTCTGGACACCAGGACTCCTCTGTGATTCCACTTCAGCCACCCACTCCCATGGACACACTCTCCACTGGCTTGTCATCTGGAACTGCTCCCCTATCACATGTAAATGTGCAGGCTGCTCCCCACCAACTCTTACCTTTGAGTTCCCTCAATGAGTCACTCCTTAAATTTGGCCTTTAACCCCATTAAGACTTGAAATACTTTGAACCCCTCTACCAACCTCACTCAGACATCATTGCATTTCTCTTCCAGGTGAGACTACATGGTTTATGGCTTCATGTGTGATTTTTCTAACACTCATTCCTAATAAAACCCATTCACCTGTGACTTTTCTATCACTCCATCCTAATAAATATCACCCTTATTTATCTATCTTTTCATTTCCTCTGTGTCTATGCCTGGAGAATGGAGTCCTGCTAGAACTATAGGAAATGTTCTCTTTAAAAGGCATGAGCTCTAGTCTTAAATGCATCCCCATTGATTCTGGCAATGATTCTTTATTTTTCTAATGTCTTCTCCCTCTTTCTGGCTCTTTCTAGCAATTGTTTTAAACGTTCTTTACTTTTCTTAAATCTTCTATCTCCCTCACAGAACCCATTCTCTTGAGTTTTCTTCTTTATTCTTAGGATATCATTTAATTTTTTGCCATCTATTTCAAGAAGAAATTAAAACCAGTTAGAGAGACAGGTTTTAGGCAGTTTGTCTTGTTCTCTGAAAAAAAAAAATGACTGTCCTATAAAAATTCCTTCCTTGGAATTCTCAATGAATCTTTGTGCAACAATCAACTGGACCCACACTGAAATCCACTTACCCACTTGTGCTTTTGACAATTATTGGGGGTTCCTCTGGGCTGGCAATGCACATGGTTCAGTAGATGCAAAGTATAGACAGACCAAAATTTTCCCTTAGCAGCTACCAAGCCTTATTTGGCAGAGGGCAGCCTAAGACTCTCCCACCAGCTTCATCATCACTGCCCTCCATTGCATTGGTAATCATTTACTGATTGCCTCCAAATTGCCTCTCAAAAAAGGAGCTCTGGATTTGGATTTTGATGTTTGAGTCTTGATGGGTTATGGTCTGCACACGGCCCAGGGATCAGTTAAAGGATTATCTCACCTGTCAACCTTCAGTTTCTATTCAAGTTGCATCCAACAAATGCAATGGCCTCCTCCTTCTAGACCCCCACAAATGTCCTCTGCTCCTCTTCCACAACTGTGGAGTCTCAAATTACGGCACCATCCAGTTGGAAGGGGCATTGCTATGGTATAGGTGCAGACGCTCTGCCCAGTTCCCTGTCCTAGGAGAAGGGGAGATGTTACTTCCTTTGATAATCAGTAAGGGATATGGCCTCTACAAATATTTGCCCCTTTGCTCCAACCTTGAGCCCAAAAACACATTGGCAAATCCTACATATCCCTGTCACATTTCCTCTCCAGCTCACAAAAGAGGCTGTAGAGACCTAGAATCAAGAGAGATCAGGAAACTGTGACTGATACGGAAGCTGTTTTTTTCTTTTTAATTATTTTTATTGTCAGTTAAAAATTAACATAAGCAAGCAATAGCATTTGGTTAGGAAATTAGGATGTATAAGGAAGATGAATGGGGAAAGATTGCCTTTCATACCTACTACATAATAAATCCACAGTATTTGATAACTGAATGAAAGAGAAATTGGGAGAAGAAATAGGGGCTAGGTAGGACACATTGAGAGAGGCAAGGGTGATCCTGGTGACATAATGTCTTTTGGCACTGGGATTAAATGAAGAACACGCATGTCTCCAGCTGTTCCCAACATTTCTAACTACCTACTGTTGTCAGTCCCTGTACACAGGCCTATCAGAGACTTTTGAGAAAGTTGTTCAACTAAGGGTCCTTCCCTATCCGAAATAGGCCTGGAAATAATGCTGTATCAAATCCAGTATAATATGTTTCAGAATGGCCCCGATTCGCATGACAAAGTAAATCTGATCTTCTATAGGCATTGTAAGGTTCTTAAGTTCGGGACTTTTCATCAGTCGTTTGCCAACTTCTTCCAAATGCACCCAAGACTCATCTGTGCACTTCTGGGTGACATTGATGGCAGAAGTCTTGAACTCTGTTACCAGCTCAGTGGAAGGGAGCTTCTCAGCAAATTCAACCATCAGCATTGCTATCTCATACAACACCCACCCATGCCTAGAGGTACATGCTTCAGAAAGGGTAACTGCACGCTGGACCCGCCTATGATCCCCTGGGGATCCCCCCAGATCCCTCAGAACTGTGTTGGCATGGCCAATCCCTTCCTCCTCATTGAGTTTTTGACTCTCGTGGATGAGGGTTTCAGTGGTGTCCTTTCCTCCCAACCTAATGAGCTGAAGCTGCAGAATATGAGCCTCAATTGGGCACCCAATGTCCTCCAGGACCACTCTTAGAGATAAGGTGGACAGGTATTTGGGCAGAGGGGTTAAGGAGGGGGCTGTGTGCAAGAGATGCTGGCAGATCCTGGGATCTGGGAGGGACATCTGGCTGGAGAGCATGTTTGATGGACGCTCAGTCTCTGTGAAAGATGGCTGGAAGTTCAGGGTCCCATGCTGGGTATTTCTTGGAAAGGCAGTCACCAGGGACAGCAGGACAAAGCAAAGGAGCAGCACAGTCTGCATCATGGTGAGTCAGTGGAACAGCCCTGCTGGAAGGAAGGAGTTGGGGAGTGGCAAAAGGCTCAAGACAAAGAGACACCAACACTGGGCACAGCTAGGAGGTATCTCAGTCTTTTGAACCATCAATTGCCCAGAATGCACCTCACCCCCATTCTTAAAGGCTATGGGTGTTCCTCACCTGTTCTGGAAAGAAAGAAGCTAGAGAACGAGACGGTCCAAAACACGTCCTTTGCCTTGGTGCTTCCCTAATCTGAACAGCTACTTTCCAGAGCTCACTTTCTACCCCAGCTGAAAAAGTTGATGCCTTCTGTGAGATCAGTGAAGAGTGTAACATGCACAAATATTTATTCACCCCTTCCTGGCCCGGACTTTGTCCTCCTCACCTTTACCCCATACTGACAAACTGGTCTTTCCTTTTGCGGATCCTGCCTTTCCTGTCCTGTATCCCTGTCACCCTAAGATTTATCTGAGACTTAAAATTAGATCAGAAAAAGTTCCTCTGTATCTTCTGGGGAAGGGGGTAGAGAAAAGGCAGGGATGCTAATAATTTCTGGGTAGGAGACCTGCTGTGGTTTGAATGTTTGCCCTCTCCAAATCTCATGTTGGAATGTAATCCCTTATGACTCAAGAACATAATTTTAAAGAATAAAAAAGATAAAACAAACAAACAAACAAAAAACCTGAATTCTAATGAAGCAGTATTGAACTGTGTGAACTTGAAGAGGTAATTGGGACCAGGAGTGATGGCTCACACCTGTAGCCCAAGCTGTTTGGGAGGCTGAGACAGGCTTGCTTGAGAGCAGAAGCTCAAAACCAGCCTGGATAACATAGCAATACCCCATCTCTACAAAAATACAATAAGCTGGCTTGGCACCCAAGCCAAGCACAGTGGTTACAGCATCGGCCACATGCACAGAGGTTGGTGGGTTCGAACCCAGCTTGGGCCAGCTAAACAATGACAACTGCAACAACAACAACAAAAAAAAATAGCCGGTCATTGGGGTGGGCACCTGTAGTCCTAGCTACTTGGGAGGCTAAGGCAAGAGAATCGCTTAAGCCATGAGTTTGAGGTTGCTGTGAGCTGTGATGCCAGAGCACTCTACCAAGGGTGACCAAATGAGATTCTGTCTTAAAAAAAAAAAAAGTACAAAAAGCTGTGTGTAGTGTCTCACACCTATTATCCTAATACTCTGGGAAGCTGAGGCAGGAGGATTGCTTCAGGTCGGAAGTTAGAGATCAACCTAAGCAAGAGTGAAACACTGTTTCTATAAAAAACAGAAAAATTAGCTGGGCACTATAGCACTCTCCTGTAGTCTCAGCTGCTTGGAAAACTGAGACAAGAGGATCACTTGAGCCCAAGAATTTGAGAGTTCAGTGAGCTAGGCTGACACCACTGTACTCTAGTTACACAAGACTATCTCCAAAAAAAAAAAGAAGGAAGAGGTGATTGGGTCATGAGGACTGTGTACTCATGCATGGATTAACAGGTTGGTGGATTATCACAGCAGTGGGGACTGGTGGCTTTATAAGAGAAAGGGAGACATGTGCTATCATGTCCATCCCCCTCACCATGTGAGTTTCTGCACCACCTCAGGATCTGCAGAGAGTGTCCATCAGGATGAGGACCCTCTCCAGATGCTGAGCCTGCCCTTGGACTTCTCATCCTCCAGAATTGTAAGAAATAAATTTCTTTTCTCTATAAACAAACAAACAAACAAAAATAATAAAAACCAATGGATGAAAATTATCAGAGGTTCTTGCCACTGAAATCACTAATTTTCCACACTCATCTTTTTTTCTTTCCTTCTGATATAAATGAAAGAGTGATTTCTACTTCCTATGGTGAATCTCTTCATGTAAGATATGGGTTCCCTTAAATTCCACCTTCCCTGGGATGTTAATTATACCTTTCTCTTAAACCCTTCCTTTTTCTCTTGTTACTATCCATCAACTTCTTTTTTTCTGTTTTTGATATCCTTTGACTAAGATCTCACATCCTATCCATCAACTTGTCAAATGCTCAGGTCTTCCCATTTTATGAAAAATACCTTCCTAAATTTAGTTATTCCTTCTAGTTACCACCTTGTCTTCCCCTTTTCCATCCCCTGCCATACTTTTAGAAAGACCTGTCTACACTTTACTTTTTCACTCTTTTGTCATCCATTTGCTACTCAACTCACTGATAACATAGTTTCTACCTCTACTAATCAACTGAAATGGCTTTCTTAGTTACCAAAGAAATCTTAGATGCTCCATCAAGTAGACACTCTTTAGCCTTGTCTTACATAAATTCTGAAGAGCTTCTGCAATGGTTGAAGACTTCCAACTTTTTGGAATGCTCACTTCCCTTGACATTCTGGCCCTGTATTCTCCTGGGCCTCCTTGTCTGGCCATATTTTCTCAATTTCATTTGGGATCTTATGTTTGTACTTTCCCTCTGAATGTTGATGTTCCTTAATTCTCAATACTAGACATTTTTTCATTCCACATTTTCCTGGATATCATCCATGGTTTTAATTTAAAAGCATTCTTCCAAGATTTTAATTGTTTAATACATTGATAATTTCTAGGTCTTCCTTGTAGAACTTTTCCATTTGACTGTCCCACAGATAACTCAAAATTAAAATTAACATGCCAAAAGGGAAAGAATCATCTATATTCTAAAACTGTTTTTCCTCCTTTATTTCCTACACTAAAAAATAACATTGCCTTTCACCTAACTGTTCTAAGCAAATATTTGGACTACATCTTTAACTTATCTTTCTCCTCCATTTCCTATCCTGCTTCTCACCATCCAATCATTCATAATCTCTTATCAATTTAGATCCCAGTATCTCTTAAGGTTCTGCACAGTCTGTCCTCACCATTGCTTTAGGTCTGGTGCACCCCCCCCCCCTTTTTTGAGGCAGATGCCCTGGGTAGAGTGTCGTGGCATCACAGCTCATAGCAACCTCCAACTCCTGTGCACCCTTATTGCTAGTCTTTCCCTTTCTCTGGTCTTGACTCTTTCCAGTCTATTACTAACTGAATTATCTTTCCTTAATTACATGTGACTGCCCAGCTAGCGCAGTTGGTAGAGCATGAGAATCTTATTTAATGCTTGTAATAAAGAATATGACTTTTTTTGTTTGACTGCTGACAGATTTCAAGCCCTGTCACTCCCCTTTCTCTTTTTGCTCCACATCTGGGCAGGCTAGAGAAAAGCCCAGGAGTTTTCTCCTCTGGTGCTGACGGGCACCTCCATAAAACCTTAACCTGGCCCCACCACATGGAGTCAAAAAGCCAAGCTAGTCTCCATTCCCTACTCCTTCAAGCTACTTTTAGTCCCCCTTGAGAAGCCTGCCCTGCTTTCCTCAGAAAGTCTTAGTATGTGGGTAATAAACCTCTTCATACCCTTTTCGTGCCATGTGGTGTCATAAGTCTTGACATTGAACCAAATGTTGGATGTATATAAGTTCCTTCCTCCTTTGTGTGACCACAGTACTCTTCAAGTGGGTCCTGTGTTTCTGTCTTCTTGCTGTTCCTCTGTTTGCGTCAGCCTCTCCTTATCACCCCATCCACCTGCTTCAGTAGTTTCCTCTGAGAGGCCTGGTCTGTCCTTTGTTCTCACCCTTACCCTGTATGGCTTGGGTATCCTACCACATCCCTCCATAGCACCCTGTACTCACTCCCTGCCTTGCTGTGGTAGTCACCTACTGTCCAAATGATGAGCCCTAGGACAAAAGAGGTGATAGACCAGACTGGCTCAGAATTGTTCCCATCAGAGCTTGCAAGGTACTAAAGGAATTGTTGCATGAAAGGAAAAAAAAAGATTGAAAAAAATGAATGAGCTGTTTATCAGATTCCCAGGCTAGCTGAAGATGAGCATTTTTGTATTTAAGCATTCAATTTATATAAGGTTTTTTGAATCTATCAAGATCATGTATGGCACAAGTATGCTTTTTTAAGTAACACTGAAATGAATGCTTAAGTCAATTTGTTTAGTTAAAAAAAAAAAATGGCCAATTGCCAAAAACTGGGTCTGTTGATTCGATAAATTTTAAAGGTTAATTTTGTCAGGATGAAGAGATCCTAGAGTCCCACATAAACTCAGTTAGGCCTTAGAGGGGAAACATTAAGAAACTCTCAGTAAAGAGGAAATGCAACTGTTGAAATAAGCATCGACATCCTAGCAGTCCCTTCTTTTATCATTATGGATATCTCTTATCATTTTATAAATATGCAAATTGATATTATATTAGGATTTGAGTACATTGTTACTCCTTAGTGTACACATATTTCAAAATGAAAAATCTTTTCTTGATCATCACCTTTTCATTCCATGCAAGAGAGATCACTAAAAACCCCCGATACATCTACAATTTCTATTTTTAAATTTCAGTGAAAGAAGAACTTTTTTACCTCTTTGAAGATATAAGACTTCAGTCCTTAGACATCCAAAGAAATCAGCATATTCTGGTGATTTCTTTTCCCATTGATTAAACTTATTCATTATTTCCATACTGAATCACAGTTAAAGCCTAATCCAGAAGTTCATTTTATTAGGTGCCAAATGATTTAATCAGCAATTACAAATCTTACAGTTGATAATATCTGGAAATATCTTAAAGCATATTACATTCACTCTCAAATCACAAAACCTAGAAGGATTTGGATAATAATAAAATATTTCAGTGCCTACGACCAAGTAGAGAGTCAAAATACCTCAATTGACCTTCAGTATGACCAAAATTTTATATGCACTCTTTTTTTTGTGCCCTAATAGTAACCATTATAATAATCTCTCGTTTATTATTGCTAAGGAAAAGGAGGTTTCTCCAGAGAGCAAAAAATTTCAACATTTTTGATAAAAATCACTCAAATAAACTTTTATTCTCACTTGTTCATGAAACTATGAACCCTTCTCTTGTTCCTCTTTAATCTCACCTTTTCTATCTTCCTGCCTTAAATACACCCTTTCAATCTGAGGTGTAATAAACAAGAACAAGATCCTGTGTCCAGCTTGCACATTCATGGCACTTGATGAGCCAGGCTGTGGTGAGACATAAGCTGGAGTCCCGATGAGCAGACAAAGCATGCGTAATGAAGAGCTGCTGCCATTTCTTGTATTTGTTTGATTTTATACCTTCATAGAATGCCCTCCTGACTAAAAATGCTTAAAATCTTGTCAAAATATTCTTATAATAAATATTTTTTAATGAAAATGCATATAAAGAAGGCAAAGATCACTGTACCTAATTCATAGGATGAAGAATTCAACACTGTATTCAGCTCTGAGCTCCCTGGCTGCTAATGCAAAAAGGAAAACCCAAATATGTCGTTAAAATTCTCATTAACTGAATTTAAAAATACTGGATGTTTAGGAAAGTGTGTGCTCATGGTGGTAAATTCTGAGAGAAACAAAAGAGACATGAGTGACACAGTGGAAAATGCCTCCTCAGAAAAAATAAACCCTCACATATCCTTCATTGATTATATGTAGAAATTTTTTTTTCCATTTTGAGGTTTAAAAAAATATAGAGTCATATAGGCAGAATCAGAATGAGAATAATATAGACTCCATACTTAATTCTCTTCTGCTGGACATTTCTCTCTCTGCTGTGTGGTGGTTCAAAACTACACAGACACCGATCTTAATGGAGGGATTAGGGTGCTATGTTATCACTTCAACACACTGCTTTAGTCCATAAAATTCCCAGAGACATAGCTATCTTTATGAGCCATCACACGGTTTTAGTAGGACATTTGAGGTTGGACTAAGTCCATGTTTGGCTGCTTATATTAAATTGTCATTCCAAAATTGGGTGTATTTCAGCAGGGCTGGCTGGCATTGAGCACACTCATCTGTGCTATCACCAAGCCGGTGTACCCAGACCTGTCTCTGCATCTACGGTGCCATACCCATCCCACTGTTCACCCAGGGTTATGGGCACCAAGGCTGACTCAGTGGGAAATAAGTACCTGAATTGTTCAGCCATTGTATTCCAATTCCAGACCATTTATAAACAAATGCATCTTCAGTAGAAAGCAGTTTACCTGACAAAATACTTTTGTTTGCTTTGATCTTATTTTTAATTTTCGTTTTGGTTCAACAATTTAAGCTGAAATAGGGGTAGAAGTTCCAGGGTGCCATGTGAAAGGACAAAACAAGGGTGCAAGGATGCACCTGGAAAATAATTGAGACCTCAAGAGAGAATCTTTTCAGTCCTTTTTCCCCTGATGTTTCAAAGGCTGACATAGGCCAGTCTTAAATGACTAATGGAGCTATCAACCCTGCTTTATTAAGCATATGCCCAGCAGTTGCTGATGACAAGCCAGCTGCTAGCTGGACACTGGCCTGCCAGCTCCTTGCAGCAGACCCCTTCTGTTAATCCATGTTTGCAATTCACAAACTTCAACAGCCTCACTGAGGCCAAAGTGTGCCACAGCCTCTCATACTCTTGTTATTATAAAATGAGTCCATACCTTCAAAAGGGAGGTAGTAATAACTGTTTCATAGAAACAACAGTCAACGTGACTACTGTTATAAGCGACAGGCTCCAAAAGTAGACATTTCCAGACAGCATCTCTCTTGGGTGCCTAGTACAAAGTTTTCTTTTCAATGTCCCGTAGTCAGTTCCTCATCAGCACAACAAAATGCAAACTCCCTGCTCCTCCTGGAAAACAGCTCTACCTTTTGATATTGTCACCCTCCTTCCCCTCCTTTTTACATTTTTTTTTCAAGAGGACTAAATCATCGTCTTCAGATCCGGGTGAATTCCCTCTCCACTCTGCTGTCCATAAGCAGGAGTGTGCCAGATGCCACCTCTAACCTGCAGTTCTGGGGTAAGGTGATTTCTTACTAATACAGAAGGAAACATCTAGGCACCTTCCTGGTTGGAGCAAAATTTTCTTTAATATCTTCATCCATTTGTGCTGCTAAAACAAAACATGAACATTCAAATGTTGGATGTATCTGAGTTCATTCCTCATTTGTGTGACCACAGCACTCAAGTAAAAGAAATTTATTTTCTTACAATGTTGGAGGCTGGGAAATCCAAAATCCAGCCACCAGCATCTGGTGAGGGCTTTCATCCTGTCATCGCAGGGTGGAGGAGCAGAAGAGAGGGAACCCACTCCTGTAAGCCCTTTTTATAGCACCATAATCCACTCATGAGAACAGACCAAAAGGACCCATCTCTCAACACCACCACACTGGGGATCAGTTTCCCATATGGATTTTGGGGGACAGATTCAGACTACAGACAATATCCACCAGAATCTGGTAAGTACATTTAACCTCAGTGAAAACTTCATGCTCTGTTCCACACATACTCCTTAACTGCTATTAAATAGGATGTCCAAAAGTTGCCCCTGAAATCAACATGCATAGAAAAAATGGGAAATCATAGCTAAATATACCTTTATTTACAAAATATGCATTACAAAGTTTTACAAAATAATTACAAAATATTCCCAACATGTTGGCTACCTTTCTGTATTTATAATGAATATTTTGTAAATAAAGGCACGTTTAGCTACAATAGCTTATTTTCTCTATGCATGGCAACTTTAAGAGCAAAATTTGGGTCACCCTGCATAATTTAAAATAAAAGTATAATGACTAGTAAAAAAATCCCTTATTATGTAAGAATCTTACAGTGTTCTGTTTTTCCTTTTGATGATTATTTCTATATATTTTTTAATATTAAACTTCTACTTGTTTCTTCCCTTTTTTTTCCTTTCCTATGTACTACTCCATACTTACAGATGTCCTCAGGAAGATGTCCCCCTGCCTTTGGGGTCCTCTAGTTGGCGGTATTAATGGCTCCTAATGTTGGGTATTCACACCTTTCTCACATCTCTTCCCTGAGCTCTGGCCTTCCCTGCTCACCAGACTCTCCTTGCTTGCCCCTGCTTAGGCTGAAGGTCTGACTTATGATTTCAGAGGCAATTTCAAATCCCTTGCCTTTGACCACTGGTCTTGGAAGGCTGTACCATGGCCTCAGACTCTCTGCTGGCTCGTAGCCACAGCCTTACTCTGCTGTGCGATGCCCAGGCTCAACCAAGTTCTAGACTATTCGTCTGGACTCCAGTTAATTCCTTTATTTCTTTCTTTTTTTTAGGACTCCAGCTAATTCCTGACTGTGAGCTCCTTCCTCAGCCTCCCAAGAACTCTCTGGTCCTAGATTGAGACTTTTCTTCCCAGTGCCTCCTTGACTTTCCTGTTTTCAACTCCAATTCCCATCCCTGATGGCCACCCCACCCCACCCCCGACATCCTTACTTGGAATTTAGGAGTCATATTTGATATTGTTCTTCCTTGTCCAGAATCAATTGGTCTTGGCTTCTCATATCTCCAGAGACTATTGTTTTCATCTGAGACTTTTGTTATAATGAATATTGGCCTAGTCTTGGCCTGTGTCAGTCCCTACTATTTTCTATACATATGGGACATAATTACTGGAGTAATCATCTGGAAAATACCACTTTAATTGTAAGAACCCACAATTCAAGTTCATGTCTACATTCCTTTTTGTTGACCAAATAAATTCCAAACTCCCAAACATAGCATTTCAGAAATAGGCCCAAGCCTATTTTTCCAAACAATATTTATCCATACTCTTTATCTTACTCAACTGGTCAACATTGCCATTCCCAAAATATACGTCATACATCTGTGCGGCTCAGCTTATTCATACTGCTCTCCTTGCCTGAAATACTTCATGCCACTGGTGTGGTGAAGTATTGAGTGTGTTGAGTCAGCTCAACAGTATTGATTGTGTTGAGTCAGCTCAACAACCCCCTAAAAACTCCAAAGTACCCAGTATAAGATTATAGACATTATAAAATTATGAGACAAGACAATTCCTAAAGTCCTTTCCAGCTTAGAAGTCCATGATTCAGAGGTAACATTCTGAAGAGGTAACATTCTATCTCCATCTATTATCACTCTGATCCTCAAGTTGTCACTGAGGCAACCTGTTTGCTTTTAGACACAGTAAGTATCTCTTCCTTTGGACCATTCCTTTTAATTTTCACATGGGCCATAAACACATACCCTCTTGTATTCCTGTTTTACTTCTCATGCATCTGTATTTTCTCTCTAATTCTGGAATCATGGGGCCCACGTAGCCTACCTCACCTTGAAGTAGAGAGCACCCTATCATTATCCATTGACGGATGCTGGGTGAATCAAATCATTAGTGAAAGTTGCTGGAAAAATAAATTGGAAACACAGGTACTGCAAGGGGACTCGTTAAATGTACTCTCGCTGGTCTAATTGCATTTAATTAAGTCCCTCGGGGAATAATTGCCCCTTAGGCCATGTCATCCAAGGTCAAAGTGACTCATTTTAATCAGAACTTCTCCTTGGGGTGATGGAGCAATTACATAGCATTTGGACTTGCATCTATGATTTGGCTGAGGCCTCATTTTAATTTTGCGTCTGAAACATTTGAATTCTCAAATGTAGGAAGAAGATTTTATAAATTAGGCCAAAGAACAGCCTTTAAAACCTGCTTATATACTCATCCCAGATTTCCTCCCCTTGCTATAGGCTGTCTTCTCAGAAGCCCTGGACATAATGACCTTGGGCAAACTGGGTGTGAAAGGTAACTGAAGGTTAAAATGATCTAGTGCTTTTAATCAGTATGATTTGGCTATTTTATTTAAGAATGTAAAATAATATAATATAAATTATTGTGTGTTACCTTTGAGTCACCACAGTGGCCTTAGCCTCTGGACATGTTAACCAAGAACTCATAAATAGATTGATAGTTAGGTTTTACTCTTTGAACACATTTGTTTAATCATTACAATTATGGGCTGTGTCTTGAATCCACAGGCACCTGCTCTTTAATGTCAAGTTTTAAGGATTTTGTGATCAAAGAAAATGATTACAGGAACTGCGGAACAACTCTTGTCCATTGGTCCCTCAAGTCTTGGGGAAATGTTTGGGTTGATTTAAAAATTTATCACAGTTATGTGTGATTTATTCATATAAGACTTTTTATGCAGAAGTAAGTGAATTTGTTGTCACTGTTTAGTTCTTGTAAAAAGGCAGCAGGCTAATTCTTGAATAAAAAAATAAAGAATACTAAACAACAACTTTGGAATCTAGTGTTATCATTTGTTTTTATTTGGCTTAGATGTGGAAGAAGGAGGTGGATTGGTGTCACACTGTTTAGGAAAGACGGACTGCACGGGAGGGACGTTATTGTACTCAGGCCAGCATCTGTGGCTCGATGCCAATTCTGCCCATAAAGGTGGTCTGTAACTTTGTGCTCAAAATTTACTGTTGCTTTAATTTCTTCAACTGTAACATGGTGATAATTTTTTTAATCTACTGTTACTGCATTTTTAGGATGATGAGTTGAGATAATGTTTTGAAGACAAAGAAATTACATTGCTATATATGCTTAACCTATTAATATGAATTCTTTCAAGTTGCATTGAGAGCTGTCCTTTGAGCTACTTGGTAATAACTCATCTCAACTTCGTTTTTATCCATCCAATTTCAAAATCTAGTCATCTGGCCTGTAAGGATAATGATAGCTACAGCTCTGTGTTGAAGCCCTAGCTAGTAATTCCATGATTCCTTAGACTATCAAATATATATCAAGTTTCTGACATATGCTAAACACTTATTTTTTAAAAAGCTAGATTTAAAATTTACTTGCTATTACCAAGGGTTGTACCTAAATATAAAAAGCCTTAGCATACAGTTTCCTTAATAGTTTCTTCAAACTGTTCTTAAAACAGGAAGTATCCAGTTCATTATTGAAAGAGTCATTTTCTGTATGCAATTACTACCCTTAGGATGCCTCAACAATACAAAAAGGAGAATGAAAATAAACAACAAAACAATTTGAAATGAAGAATGAGAATTAAAGTTTTCAACTCTGGAATAAAATCTGACAAAATGTCAGGCCATGCCACAAGTAACTTTAAGGTCTGAATTAACCTAGACATGGCACTGAAGAACAGCCACTGGTTTCAAATAACATTACCAAATAACATTACCACTGCACAGGGAGGGACGTCATTGACTCAGGCCCGCATCTGGGGCTCGATGCCAATTCTGCCCATAAAGGTGGTCTGTAACCACCATGGTTGGTCCTGGTAACTCAGCAAAGAAATGCTGAGGAGATGTGATGAAAAACTCTGGCTCTGGTTCTGTGGTGGGCTGGGTGATCCTGGGCAAGTCAGGTTAGTAACTATAGAGAAACCATGAATCTCTGGTGTAAATGGTAGAGATTGGTACTAGATGATTTCTAAGAGTCATTTTGGGATCTGCAACTTTATGAGAAGTATTGTGTAATGTATTAAAATAAAGTTATACCCCCAAAGAAAACCAGATACCCATTCATCATTCTGAGTAGCCCCCACCAAAACATTTTCATTTTGTGTACACTGTATACTCCTTTCAAAACTGTCTACCTGGATCTTTACCTATGAAGATTTATATAGCTACTTAGCATGTGCTACTTTAAAATATTGTTCTACATTTTTAAATATTGTTTCCTATTTCTTCAGGATTTCTGGCACTTAACTTAGGGCCTTGCATATAGAAGCCAACTGGTGGATAATGATAAGAGTATGATAAAGCTGTGGTTTCTATGTAAGATGTATTTCTCATTAATTTAGAGAAGTCATCTCTATGCATTCAAAGGGTTAAGTTCAAGGGAAATAATAAGAAAAGAATGGTTCTTGTCAATAGAAAACACTTTTTTTTTTTGCCATCCTAGGTTTCTCAGCCTAGTGTGTGACCATGGGAAAATTACTTGATCTCACATAGGTTGTTTTTTTTTTTTTTTTTTTTTTTACTCCACTTGTCAAATGAAAACTCCCTTCTGATCTCATCCAAGAGGCAACCTTTCCAGGAAGGGAGAATAATTGCCAGGAAAAAAGGAAAGTTGAGCAAGCATTTGAGGTATCAGTTTAAAAACGATGGGCTTTTGATAAACCTAGAACTGATATGTTGCATGGGATATGACTGTAGGCAGAAAAGACAATTAACTGCTTTTAAATTAAACTTGAAGGTGAGAAGAAGATGCAGCATTTCATGTACTGCCACACCACACCTACAAAAAAGCTGAAACTCTTTTCCTTTTCTCTTCTCTCTCTGTACCAGTTCCTCTCTCTGGAGCAGGAACACTTACTGATCCTTCTCTGGGTAGGCCCTAGGATGTTTTCCAGGATTCGTTTCCCAGGAAATTTTAGAGGCCCTACGTATAGAGGGCCAATGTATAGAAAAGAATGCAAAAATATATATCTAACACTAGGCATGAAAATGAGGAAAGGTATCACAATATATTACGAAATTGTAAAAGCTGAAAAAATACCACTTTAAAAAATCCAGAAAAACACACTTTTTAAATGACATGCCTATGTACTATACACACCTCTTTTCTCCTTTTCGGGCATTGTTGATGCCCACTGTGGGCACCCCATCCCTGCATGAATAAAAACAGCTGGGACACCGATTGCAGGTACATGCCTGCAAGAAGTGGGCTTGCCATAGGTGCAGGGAGAGCCCTGAGTAACCTCTGTCATGGCCTTTTATTGAAGCATTATACAACAGGTGTGGGGGGCCCAGATACCGGAGCTATGTGCTTGACTCCCACACTGTTGCACTACAAATGTCCAAAGTATAACACCTACTTGCTAACAAGTGACCAATCTTATCTCATTAATGCATTCAGTTACTTGAGGGCTTGTCTCCGGGCTACAAAACATCTCCCTGCTAGCTAGGAGATTGTCTTACTCCCAGCGCCTCCCTGAAGAACCAGTGGCTGCTTCTTTAAGCCTGGTGCTTGGTCTCCTGCAGGGCATACATGCTTTCATGACCAATTCATATGACAGTGATTGGTAATATCTTTTCAATTAAAAATTAGAAAGATAATTGTGTTTCTTTTAGCAAAATTAATTATGCTAGTCATTTTTTTATTATTGATAGTTTAGCAAAGATTTATTCACATTCACAACTTGTTATTTGTAATTCCATGTAAAATTTCAGAATTGTCTATTTGGGAAGACAAAGTTCAAATTTCTTTTATATATGAACAGACTGATTCTAGGGAATTTCAAATTTTTTTCTGCATCACTAATCTTAAATATTTATTAAATTGACATAACTTATCTAAGAGTTTATCATCAATTTCCTTATAGTAATGGCATATTATTAGTTTTACATTATATATGTTGTAATTCTTTCATAGCAAATCAATAAGTGTGGTGGATTGTAAGAATTACTACAGATTTTTCCTTTTCCTTCATCAGTGTATTTTGGTATACTTTCCCCATGATAATTCTAGACTTAGCCATGGCATTTAGTTTGACATAATATTACCAAGAATAATGCAATCTAAGGCTTAAGAAACTCTTGCACTGGGGGACCTGTTCCTGCTTGCTATTGTTGGAAACATTGCAACTACCATCATGAGGATAAGCCCTAGCTTGTCTTCCAAATAATGAGAAGCTATGGCTCAGAAATTCTCTGATCCCAGTTGACTTCTAGTCAACTGCTGAATCTGTAAGGGAGAACATACCAGATAATCAGCCTTCAGGTGACCCCACCCCCACTAGCTGACTACATTCACATGAGTGAAAACAGCCGAGACCAGCAGAAGAGCTGTCCAACTGAGCCCAGCCCAAATCACGAACATGTTGAATAGTGAGCTAAATAGATTATTGTTTTAAACTAGAGGTTGGCAAACTTTTTCTGTAAAGGACCAGATAATAAATATTTTAGGTGTTGTAGGCCACCTGTGATCTCTGTTATGTTTTCTCCTCCTCCTCTTCTCTTTAAAAATGTAAAATCTATTCTTTGCTTGTAGGACATAAAAATACAGAGGCTGTGGACTAGATTTGGCCCATAGGATATACTCATATATAAGCTATTAATTTTAGAAGAAGTCCACTTCACAGTAGAAGCTAATACACACAGCAAGAAATTTAAATATTTTCCCAAATGAATTCATATGATTCATTTCTCTTCATTATGGGATTTGCAATAATCCCAGGGCATGATCATTTCTTCTATTCAAAATGTATCTCTTCAACATAATGAATTCCTGGTTTTGGTATGGTATGAAAATCTTTGTCAGATTCCCTTCTTAAGACCAGAATATATCTACTGATTACATTGCTCACCCTTATCTCTTGTATTCCACATTCCATTAATTTTACATTAATACTCTCTCAATTCCTTTGATAAATAAAGGTGACAAAAGAAGATACTCTTCATATGTGTCCATTTCAGAAGTCTGTAATTTCTCATTTGTTTCAGTTAAATACTCCAAAACATCTTTCCAAATAACCATTGAAATGTTTTCTGAGCCTTACCAATGTTTTGAATAAAGTTTTGCAGCTCATTTGTGTTTGTATTCTTTTTCCAAATCCTGAAAAATATAACAGTAACTTAAAAAAATCATATTCATGTTCTAAGTCTCGAATACCTTTTATACAACTGTTAATTAGAAAAATGTTTCAGAGCCTAGCCTTGCTGAATGGATTTCAAACCTTGTTTTACCTGTACTAGATGTGAAAGGCATAGTAAGTCATGGTAGTAGTTTACTACAGCTTATGATCCATAACTTTATGTTTTCATGACAAGTGAGTAGGCCCAGGGGGTGGCAACACTATTCTCAGAAGCTATTTCTCAGCTCAGACATTAGCAATAACTTAACAGTACATGGAGTTGACTGCATATCACATAAATATATCTTACTAAACCCAAGAAATGTCTCCCAAATTTAACTTCCACTTAGCCATAATACAAGAATGCTCATGATCACTCGAATACCACCCAAGAAAGGGAAGGTGTGATGGAAGGAAAATTAGAGTGGAAAGAAACAGCAGACTTATCTAATTATATGTAGTTAAAATATATTCCCCCATAATTTTAAAAAATATATGTGAGCATCCTAGGAATCCTTCTTGGGATAGATCCCATGCAAGTCATAGGACATGTGATTTTAGTGCTATTACCTTCTCTATAAATCTGCCTCTGTAACCTGCAGATCATTTTAATCACATTAGAGGAAGCAAGCATTAGCTCAAGTGGGTGAGGGACATTTATTGTCTAATTCCATTAACAGATGGATTTTATCTACAAAAAAATGGCACCTTCCCTGAGTTCTCAAACAGTAAAAGTATTTTTAGCATGAATAAGTTGACTATATGTGTACATATTTCCTTGTCAAACATTCTCAAGTATAGCTAAATATTTCCATGTGATTTTTTCCTACCTTCAATACAAGAGCCACATTTTTAACTTTAAAGCTTCTACTTAATTAAATTCGCATTTGCTAATACATGCTTAGAGCTTCTTTCATCAACTCTGTCTCTCTGGTATCTATTTGTAAAATCCATCACAGATGACACAAAGGTTTATGTACTTTGTAAATTTATTCCCACAATTTATATGCTATTACTTACCATAAACTATTGGTCAACAATGTAAAAATGCTTCCCCTTGGCTAAGTTAATTTAAAATAGTGTTATGGTTTGGGAAAAAGAAGTTTCCATGAGATTTTCCTTATCTCTGTTTCCCATCTGGTTTGCTGTTATAAACATTAAATCTAGTGTTTGTTGCCAATGTTTCCCAGAAAGCCTTATAATTGCTTGGAATTTGTATGAACAGTTCCAGTCTGGTGCACAATGAGGGATGCACTATAAAATTTTCATTGCTTGATTTAGTTGAAATTATAAGATGGATTGGGAACAATAACATCCAGGGTTGTACCCTATAAAAAGAACTACTAGAAATTTGCAAATAATAATACTATCAGTAGATTAAAATTTTGACATATAGTTATAAGCCTCCAAAGTAATTTTACATCCAAACATAGACCTAGTATATTTAATGAGAGACTTTATATGTGAAAAACTGAAGTTTAAAAATTTACAGAGTCCAAGAAGGAAGAAGGACTCAGTGCCCAGTGCTTTCTCAAGTCAAAAGGATTTAGTGCAAATACTTACTGACTTCTGTAAGAAGCAATCTTTTTCCCTCGTCCTCTATACCTAAGAAAATAGAGAGGTAAGTAAGTAGTGACAAAAGGTGATTGGTATCAATGTCCTGCCAAGATTTGGCAGACTAATCTAATTGGCATTCTTTATTTTTGAAATAAGTTAATAGTGCAGAAATCCTTTCTAAAGAACTTCTTATAATGCTGTGGATTATATTCCCACTGCTGTGGACTATATTCCCACTGCTTCTATAGTTCTAGAGGCTCTCAAATTGCTTTACCTTTAGTGATACCATTAGAGTATACACATTAATTTAAGAGAGTAGTAGTTGGTCTGTGCAAGTTAGTGTCTGTGAGTGTTTGTGTTGCCAGAATCTAATTGAAAACTATGTGGTCCCACGCTTGCACTTTAAATGGTTCAGCTCTGTGTGTATATAAAATTTCAAGAATAACACTGCTGGGCTCTTGGCCTGAAAATGCATTTGAATGTGGGAGCCAGGTGAAATGCAGATAATCCAAATGGAGGTAAACTGGGATTTCTGAAACTTTCTTGCTATAGAAAGCCTCCTGTGAAAGGACCAAAACACATTAGCTGTTATGAGTCTACAGGGGTAGAAAAGCCAACGTCATAGCAATTCAGTATGAGATCCAGAAGTGATTAATCTCTCTATTTATCATCTAATTATTTATCAATCTACCTGCTTACCTACTCACCTATCTAATTACCTAATGTATGAGGAGACAGTCACCGGCTCTATTGGTCCATCCATAGGGACCCAGGGGAGACGTGGAGAAGTGCCCTGAGAAGTGGAGAGTTCCCAGGGTGAGAGACTGAATTGTAATGGAACTTGGAAGAATACAGTAGTTACATTTCAGTTTCAGAAGTCATTTAAATCGCAAACTTTCAAAACCCTGAGGATTAAGGATGTTAATGATTCTAAGACTCTATACAAAGTAAAAGTAAACATTGTCACTATATGTTTGACAATCCTGATTCATCTGCTATGATGCCAGCTCTTAGTTTTCTGTGGGTATTTGTATATGTCTTATGACTTGCATACAACAAGTTGGGTAGTTTTATAGCATCTTTTTGTTGGAGTAAAAATGGCCCATTCTAAAATAATTCCACCTTAATTTTAGTGATTATGATTTTAATGACATGATTTTCTGTTTTGGTTATTTTTAAGCAATAAAGAAAGGCACATTGTGAGCAGATTCACACAGAGGAAAGGTTGCTATTAAATAAGGCTTGCAATTTTGTGAACCTTTATCGAAATATTAGTCCTAATGGCTCTAGTCCACCATATAGATTATTCTGAAAATTAAATAGACAATGATTTTTTTCCCTAGTACTTTCCTCTCTCTCTGTTAATTGTATGGAGAAGTATACCGATAACAACTTGCATCTTTCTTTCTTTTAAATTTAACCTCAAGTTTTGATGTCAGGCAATTCTGTCATCACTGTTGTATACTGTAGCTGTAAGACCATGAGTCTCTTAGAGTTACTCTTTCCTCATAGGTAAAAATACTAATAGTAATTATATCAAAGAGTTGTTAGAATTATATATAAATGATATTTTATGTATGCATATATGTGTATATGTATATGTGTGTATGAAAAGCCAATTTCATAGCAATTCAGTATGAGGATATACACATATACACACATATGTGTGTATATATGTACTTTGTACAGTGAGACAGTCTTTTGCTTAATAAACAGTAATAGTAGTCATTATTGCTGATTTTCTCATATGTATTAATTATAAACATTTAAGGTAGCAATGTGTTCAAAGAGATTATACATTTTTGAGTAGTTCAGGGAACAAAATATTTCCTGTGTTTGGAAGAAAGCTTATGATTTGCCACATACTATCCAGAAAACTTATTGTGGCTGTAAAGATATATCTAAAATTTGCTTGCACCAAAAGCTAAAAACTTGGAAAATAGTGCCACCTATATTGCAAATTACTAGATCAAAAATCTTATAATCTTTTTTTCAGTTTTGAAAACCGATTAAAAAGTCTCAAATCTGTTCTCCTATGTGGCAAGCACAGCCATAATCAAGGATACAGGCCTCATTCATGAAAGAAACTTCACAATTCCAAACTTCCTTTCCATTTTATTCCATTCTTATGAACCCACTGGACTGCCAGTTAGTAAGAACATTAAAGTGTCAGAGCCACAAAAATACCTCAACCCTCTTCATATGAAGCTCTAGAGGCTTAGTTGGAGATGAAGATAACCATAGAATGACGACAACATTTTGAAGTTTCTCAAGCCAACTTGTACACAGAAAGGCCCGATTATGAAGGCATTCTAAATGTTCCCTCTCAAGTTACCACTTTGAAGGAAAAGAAAGTTTATCTTGCCTGCAGCTTTAGAAAGCCCAAGAGTATTCTTGCTTTGTAATAAACTTCTTCAAGAAGCATTTCTGAACTGTAGATGTCTGTATTGCAAGGTGGTATTTGTGACTTTAGATGTGAGGTGTATACAGTGTTAGACTAATCCAGCCATTCATTCTGCCCCTTTGAAAATTGTAAGAGAAGCGTCTAAAGTAACAGCATAGTACCTGTCTCCAAAAGAAAGAAACCTGTACAATCGCCTCATAGAAGCTTCTTATTAGCACTTTTGAATTCACTGCCCTGGGGGTGAATTCAGGGACATTTAGAAGTCCCTGAATGGATTTTGGAGTGACACTGCCAAGGTACCCTGGGAACTTTTTCTGGGTCTCCTCCAGTCTGCACTTGATCTTTATTACCAATCTTTGACCTTGAGCAAGCTGGTTAACCTCACTGTAATCCAGCTTTCTCAAGAATAGAACAGACTCCATAACATTTGTAGCTCAAGTCCCCAGGCAGGATGTTGAAGAGGTGAATGAAGGGGTGTTTCCAAGATGCATGGTGGTCTGGGGTGAAAGTGTGCTGAAACAGAGCCAAAGCTAAGTCTTGATCAGTCTTGCATACATTTGAGCATGAATCCAAGTCATGTGATTAAGACCCGATGTAGACAGCATCTGAACATCAATCTACTCCAACTCCTAAAGACTGTGTTCAGTCTGACATGTCAGTTTGAACACACAGGGTTGGTGTAACTCACCATTTAAGTCTGCTGTTCTCTCACAGTCTAACATGTTGTAATGATGCAGACTCCTCCTGCAACTCCTGTGTCCCTCTGCCATACAAAGTTACCTGCTTTAAAATACCCAGTAGCCTTTTCCTTTCATTCTTTACTTTTGGTACTATATTAAAAGAAAAAAACCTTTCCTACTGGTAAGTATATGCATATTTAATGTCATTGAAAAACATAAACTCAAAAGCAAGAATGAGAGGAATCAATGGGATTTAAAATGTCTTAAAGGTCAATGCTATTTAACCCACATTATATCAGCTTGATTCTTAGAAGAAATGTTGATGACAATCACTAGTCAAGTTAGGAAGTTATTTTACTGCTAATGCCTATTTATAGGCTTTTAGGATAAAGGCATATTCCTTGGTTTCCTGTTTCAGTAACATGCTGAGACGGACCTATTTGAAATCTCCTCTATAATCAAAAGAAATCACGTGCCTAACTCTCGTTCCTCAGCATAAACCTTTGCCTCTCATTTTGCCTGCTCATGCCCCAACACAAGCACACAGACATGCCTGGAGAAATAGTTATTAGTCAGGGACAGATTATTAAAATTGAACAAATATCCATGTCAAGATGTAGCTGCCAAAAAGCATCACTGCTTCGATGCTAGTAAGGCCTTCCTTACTGACTTTCTCACTGTCTCTAAAATTTCCAGATAACTCATTTTCCTAGGTAGGAAATAGAAGACTGTCAAGATGCAAACATTTGCAAATGTGGCAACACTAATATCACATACCCCATTTCCCCCCCAAATAAGACATCCTCTGAAAATAAGACCTACTTACAGGAAAGGTAAGACGTCCCCTGAAAATAAGACATAGCGCATCTTTGGGAGCACACCTTAAAATAAGACACTGTCTTATTTTCGGGGAAACGGGGTAGGTGTTGGGAGTGAGACGGGATACAGGTCATTTTGATAAAGGGGAACAGGGTGCTGTGTCTACAGATTAAGATGCTACTAAACTGGCATGTGTGTAAAGGATAATAAATTTAATAACAAGGCAACAGAACATATATGGAAATGATGACATAAGCCCCAAGACAGATTCGAGTTCCACCACCATGGAGACAGGGCTCAATATTATGCCACTTGTGAAAGTTAAGGGAGCACAGATTTTCTATGTAATAAAGAGACAAATCAAAAAGATCTAAATAACGTCATTCACATATCGTTAGGGATTCCAATTACCAAAATGCTTATCCTGAGACTGGATGGCAATTGATATAGATGCTATAGAAGAACATGAGACCAGTTTTTTACACTATAATCCTATGATTTCACAAACTTTTTGATGCCTGACTTAGCTTGTGAATACTTAACACTGGAAAGTGATCGGGGAAAAGCATTCATTAAGAACCTAGGAAGAGTTTTGCATTTGTTAATTAACAAAATAAATTTGTTAATTTATTTTGATATTTTACCTTATCTTCATTTATCAGATGAAGAAACTGAGCTTTGGAGACAATGAACAAATTGACCAGCACATGTACCCAGCTAGTAAATGTCATACTTAGAATGTAAAACTAGGTTTTTCTGGCCTCAAAGTCTGTGGTCTTTTTACTAAATCATCCCCTGACCAGAGGATGAATCATCCCCTGAATCCTGCCAATGGCTCATGGTACAACTGTATTCAACAAATGTTCATAATAGCCAAGCACTGTCAGTGAAAGCAGCCATGCAGAGGAGGAGGTAAACCAAGAAGATAGTCAGTATATGCCACAAGTCTTTGGGAAGTCCTGCTCTGTGGTAGCCAGAAACACTAATTGGATCATCATAATCAAGTGCTTATTCCAGCCTCTGTAGCAAAAATAACAAAAGTACAAGTGGACATCCTTCAACCAGATACTGACCCAAGGAACCAAGAATAAGAAATAGAAATAGAAGAAATATCCCCAAACCACCAAGATAAAAGGGAAGATGGAGTCTTAAACAAGATAACAAATATTTCTTCACTGCTGACAGCCCTGCCACTATTAAAAGTTGGTATATGAGTCCCCAAGACATTTACTGCCATCTGTTGGAAAATTAGTATAATAAATACATTAATCGAAGATGGCCACAAACATGAATGTCATCTCATAATTTTGTGCAATGTACAGTCTGCAACAACAATGGTACAGACCAGTAGTCTTCATCAGGGAGAATCATGCTTAGAATAAGCCTCGTGAACAATGTTATTACCACTGTTTTTAGCAATAATTTATTCAATTATATAATAAGCACTTGAAGAAAATGGAGAATTGGGAAGGCATGTTTACTTATGAGATAATTTATTCAATCATCCCTTCACACAAAAATATTTATCAAGTGTCTATAGTGAGTTAAACTTTATTCAGGATCTAGTTATAAAGCTGTGAATATATATTACAAGTGAAAATTCTCTCCATTTACAGAGTTTACATAGAGAAGAATAACAAAATTTAGATAAATGTGTCACATATAAGATAGTAATAAGTTCTAAAGTGAAAAAGTAAAGGATGAAAGACAAAAAAATTGAATCATATATAATTTGTGAATACATCTAGGAGTTCACACTGGGTTGGGAATAGCTTTTGTCCCTATTTTCCATAGTGGAAGGCTTTATAACATGCAGGTCTCAAATAGAGTCTCCAAAAGAGTATTATCTTAGCACTGGGACTACCTTAGCTGTAAACTAAAGGCTGCCCAGAACATCCCTACCAAAGTTCAAAACGAAAACTTGAAAGAATGCAAGTGATCCCAAGTAACTTGACTTTATGCCAGAATAACACCTAACATGATTTAAAGGAAGACAACCAAATTCAACAAACATTAATGAAAAATTCACAGTGCCTGACATCCAATCAAGAATAATTAGTTTTGTACAGGAAGAAAATTGATCCAAAACAGGATCACATTCAGTTTAGAGCTAATGTAGTCCCCGTGCGAAGATAATATTCTTTTGGAGACTCTATTTGAGACCTGTATATTAAAAAATTAATAGAAACAGATTTTAAAATTTCAGAGATGATGGAAATTAGGAGACAAAGGCATTGAAATAGCTATTATAAATCTATTTGATACATTTAGGAAAACAAATGAGTACATAAGAATCAGGAGAAAAGAAATGGAAAATTTTTTTGTTAAATTATCTAAATGGAAATTATAGAGATAAAATACTAGATGTATGAAAAAATAAACAAATAAAACTAGATTGGATTGAAAGCAGATTAGATACTGTAATAGAAATGATTAAAGAACTTAAAGATATATAAAAAAAAGGAGTTATAGAGAGAAAAAAGTAAAATATGATCTGAGTATCAATGACCTGAGAGAGTATCAAATAATTTAACATTTGTATAATTGGGGAAAAGGGGGAGGTACATAAAAATACTAAAAAAATCCTTGAACATTTTTAAAATTTGATGAAATCTATAAAATTCACTGTAGTGAGTTTAACAGCTTCTTCTCCAACACACACACCAAATTTATGCTCATCCAGCAGGTGCAAATATGACTTTATGTGGAAATAGGATCTTTGAGGATGTGATCAAGTAAATATGAGGTCATATTGGATTAGGCTGAAACCTAATCCACTGACTCATTTCTTTATAAGAACAGGGGAATTTGGACACAGAAACAGGAGAGAAAGTCATATGAAGTCAGAAGCATGAAGTGAAGTGTCTACAAGCCAAGAACACTAAAGTTTACTGGCAACCACTGGAAACTAGAAGAGACAAAGAAGGGGCCATGGCCCTGCCAAAACCTTGATTCAGATTTCACACTCTATAACTGTGAGAGAATAATTTATTGTTTTAAGCCACTCCCATTGTGGCAATTTTTTATGGTGGCCCTAGGGGATGAATATACTTACAGACTCGAGAATCTCACTGAATCCTAAGAAGAATAATCAATAAAAAAAATCATGCTGAGAGCTGTTATAATTTTTTTTTTCTAATTGCAACTCTTTTTTTTATTGTTAAATCATAGCTGTGTACATTTGTGCAATCAAGGGGTACAATGTGCTGGTTTCATATACAATCTGAAATATTCTTACCAAACTGTTCAATGTAGCCTTCATGGCATTTTTTTAGTTATTGTATGTAGACATTTGTATTCTGCATTTAGTAGGTTTCACCTGTACCCATTCTAAGATACACCACCCATTATCCTCCCTCTACCCTGACTTCACGCCTCCATTGGCCATTTCCCCATATTCTTGTGCTGTAATTATTTTAAAAATAAAGTTATGGGTGTATGATAAAGGGACACAGGAACCAACCTGAAAGGACTCCAAAAAGTCAAAGGAATGATTTGAGCAACAACATAAAAATGTAGTGTTAGATTATAACTCAAAGTATAAATTAAATATCCACAAGTCTATGTAAATTAATGATTTAATAAGTAAATTGGGTGGAATAGAGAAATCCATACAGAAGAATTCCAAATAATTTATATAGAGACTGCCTCCTATAAGTATTAAACTTTCACTCGTTAAGTGTGATATACTCTCAAATTTGAAGATATTTTCTCCAGAATATATCTGTTTGTTTAAGATGGATCTGAAATAACCCATCATGATCGTATCTGCAGTACCTAAAACATTAAGGATACTTCTTTAGGCAGAAGAAACAGACATCATAAAGAAATTTAGATCTACATAAATGAATAAAGAATGAAAAAATGGTAAATTGTGAGAGAGAGACTCTTTCACCCTACTTTTAATGTTTAAAAAATAATGGCTGTATAAAGCAAAAATAGTAATGAATTTAGTAATTTACAGTGTATGTAGAAATAAAATGTATAATTATAACATAAATGATGGGGGCAAAAGTTTACTGTGATGGATTTCTGACATAATATGTGAAGTAGTTGGATAGGAAATGATAAGTTACAATGGTATATTTTAAACCCTATAACACCCCATGCTAAATATAAAACAATGGCAACAGTATAAAATGAAAAACAACAACAACAATAAAACTTAAGGAGTTATAACTAATAAGCCAAGAGTAAGAGATGAAATGAAATAATTAAAAAAAAAATTTCAACTAACCTAAAATAAGTCAGGAAAGAAGGTAAGAAATAAAGAGCAGTTGAGAATAATAGCAGACAAATAACAAGACAATAGACTTATACTAAGCCATATCAATAATTAAACAAAATTTAATAGTTTGAAACTTTAGCTAGAAGGCAAAAACTGTCAAAATGGATTTTTTAAAAAGAACTCATGTATATGCTGTCTTATAACAAAAGTCACATAAAAGAATATACAAATTCAAAGTGAAAGGATAAAAAAAAATTCCATATTAACACTAATAAAAAGGAAGCTGAAGTGGCAATATTAGTATCAGAGTAGACTTCAGAATAAGGAATAAGACCAGATATAAGAGGGATATTTTATAATGACAAAAGGATAAATTTATCAAGATGATGTAACAATTCTCAAAATAAATTAAGCAAAATATAAGAATTTAAAGAAGATATAGACAAATTCACAATTATAATTAAACATTTCAACATTTCTTTCACCTAACTGATAGAGCAAGAAGACAAAAATCAGTTGAGATGGCTTGAACAACTCTAAAACAACTATATCAAATTAATATTTATTGAACATTCCATCAACAGAAAAATATACATAAAATATTTGTCAAGGTAGACCTATTACAAGCCATAAAGTATCAATCTTGAATAGAAATGAAATAATGCAAGGTATGTTATCTATTTATAACCTAGAAACAGTAACAGAAAAATATGTGAAAAAAACCCAAATACTTGTAATATAAATAACATAATTCTATGTGTGTCATGCTTCCAAAAATAAATCAAAAGGGAACAAACTGCAACTCAGACTTTAACCCTAAAAAAACAAACTATGTAACCTAATCATATGCACCCTTGTATTAATCTAAAATTTTTAAAAAAATCAATAGTGCTTTCCACTTGAAATTTGTATACTCTTTTTATGTATGTTACAGTTTAATAAAAGTTTATATTCAATAAAAATGATGAATAAATAAAGGGATTTTGAACTCAATGAAAAGAAAAACATATCAAAATTTGTAGGATGCAGCTAATGCAGTACTTAAAGGGACATGTGTAGTATTAAAATGCTTATATTAGAGAAAAAAAGGAAGTTCTCAAATCAATGATGTAAACTTCTATCCTAAGAAACTAGGAAAAGATGACCAATTAAATCCAAAGTAAGGAAAAAAAATAAATAAATAGAATAAATAGAAATTGATTAAACAGTAAATATCAATTGGATAACCCAGTAAATCACCCAAAGCTTTGCCCAGTGAAAGGATTTTCTCTCGTCATTATCTTTCAGGGCCACCTATGAGTGAGGCTGCCATGCAGCAGTTTGCCAAACTACCATCTGAGAACCAAACTTGACCACTTTCTTCCTCCCCTAACTAAACCTATGAGTCCTTCCCCAATGTGGTCCTAAGTGTGAGCTGACAGAAGTCTTAACAAAATAGGTGTATCACTTGGGATTATAATGGACTGCCTGTCACGTGGCTTACTTGTGCTTGCCACCCCTATTCCCACTGAGTCCCAGATACCAATATTGACTTACATAGGATTGGTTTTGCATATGCTTAATATTATATAATGAACTTGTAGGCTTGATGAAATCGGCCTCACAATGAGCCATTTTAGCAACATTTTCACTTGACATCCTGTGGCTAGATGTGCCATTTCTACCAGAGTCCTATTTCACAGCGAGAGCTGGTTTTTGAATTATGTATAATTCTCTGCTACATATGGCATGGCCTTGCGCCAGAACCCTAGCTGTCTATGTTATGATTTTCCCACTGAGATTTGTCATAAACTCTGCACAGCTTCTTTTTCCACCATAAATATTTCTAATTCCATAGGATTTGCCAGATCCTATGACTTAAGCTGCTTGCACCACAGCACAGACCTGCTGCAAAGCCCTTTCCTACCCCTGGACCCCACTCAAAACTGGCAGTTTTTTATGTCACCCAGTATGGGAATCAAAACCATATTGCTAAATGTAAAAAATATTCTGCCTCCAGAATTAGAGCAGGCCTGCCAGGGATGGTGCTTTCTTATTAGTAGTAGGAAATGTAAAATGTAATAATTTATCCTTTATAATGAAGGGAAAGTTCCACCATGTCTTTGACAACTTGGCATCTCACCAAATTTCATCGATGTGGTAGGCTCTTCTATTTCTGTGAATACCTCCCACCCTCTGATGTGCATGTATCTTTGTGTCTTACCAACACTCCAATGTCTGGTGGCCAGGAGAGGAAGGGGAGACAGGTTGTAAAGGGCGAAGTACTAGACTTTGATAGGGAACAGATGGCTATGTCTGCAGTCCCAGATAATTCAGGGTTATCAGAGTTCAAGATTTTTGAGGGCATTAACCCAGACATCTCATCCAAAGCCTCAGGTTCACACTCCTTTCTACCAAGGTCATGACCATTGCATGACAATTTTGCTGGGCCTAGTAATTCAACTTTCTCTAGAGCTTTGCTACTCTTATGATTGAATACTAGGATAATCTTTATCTTTTCCACTCTCCAGCTTCAGGATAGAGGGCCTTGTAGGCCCTCTACATTTTCACACTGTTGCTTTAAATTGATGGCTAATCATCTGTCTTTCATTGTCTTTCTCTGCTGCATAAATTGCACTCCCTAACAGCACCCCCATTTCATTGAGAAAATGTGAGGATGGAAGCAGAGGTTGGAGTGAATCAATTACTGACTTTGCGGACAGAAGGTGTCACGAGCTAGTTTCTGGAAGCTGGAAAAGTCAAAGAAACAGATTTCTTCTTAGAGCCTCCAGGAAGAGCACAGACCAGCCAATTTCTTGATTATTATTCCAGTGTGACCCATTTCAGACTACTGATCTATAGGACTTAAGATCAATTTGTGTTGTTTTAAGCCGCCAAGTTTGTTTTAAGCCACAAACTTAACTCCAGAATTTCCTATTCCTATCAATAGACAGATGACTTTACAAATTGATCTAATAGGCCCAATGCTCAATCCTGCCTAAAGCATTCAGACATGCTTTGGCCTCCCCAGTCTTTAGGAGAAATAGGTGCCCTGTGTTATGACAGATCTGTTGCTTTACCAATACACATCTCTGGTCCTGGAAGATTCATTCGTCAAAGTATTTCAGGTATAAGCCTGATGATGTAAAACATAGTTTGGGGAGTTGGAGAAACTGTATACCTCTTGGATATTTTGGTATGGTACACCAAACGTGTAAAAGAAAAATAAAGTCTAATGATCAAATGAATATATGAACAGAAATTAATTTCTTATGAATTATTCTATCCCATGAACTTGTGATTAATTTTTTACATTGATTTTATCAAGAGTAGGAGGGTTTCATAAACCAAACATTAGTCAGCTTGCAAAGTCACTGAATAAAGGCATATTTCCTATTACCAAGAAAATAGCTATAAAAATGACTGATGACTAGATGCCAAAGAATTAATAGGAAGAAAACACTATTTTGAATAATATAATAAATAAAACTAAATTTCTACTTTTTCTTTAAATGTGTACAGGGCCTCTATAAAAAAGAAACACATTGGAAAAATAGTTATTATATTTGCTGAATCGCTCCATTAATAAATTGTATGAGATATTCAGTTGAACCCACAAACCTATTTTCATGCAGAAAAAAATAGATGAAATCCGTAAAACATTTTGAATTTTAAAAATTGCCCTTTTGTTTCAATAAATATTTGAGCAAATTTGGTTTGCCTTTATAAGCCTATTTTATGCACAGCTTTTGCTAAATAAATCAATGCAAATGTTTTGTTAGGGCCTATGTTTGTAAACAGCACGGGTTTTAAATGTGATTTCTTGTTTGTTCCAAACCAGATTTTCCAAACTTAAACTATTCAAATTCCTACTTCAAGATTTTTGTCATGGCTGTACATGATTGTTGTATCACTTGCTAATATTTTATTTAAGGAAACCAATTTCGTTTAAATTTATATTGAAAGGAAAATATATATCACTATCAGAAATGGTAAAAAAAAAAGTTATCACTTGTTGAAAGTGGAGAGTAATGACACACAATTATAATAAAAATAACCAATAACTTTTTTTTTTTTTTGCCTGTCGGAGTTTTAAGCTTGGAGACTGCTCTTTTGTTGGTGGTGGTGACATGAGTAAGTAGCAGATGTCAGAGTATTAGTAAAGACATACAACCCCAAATTATAACCTTCCCCCACCCCTAGAACTAATAAAAGGTTTGAAAGAAAGTTAAAAGGAAAATAACATTATTGCTCTGTGATTCAATGTGCTTTATTATCATGAATAGATGCTGGGTAAAATGATCTCAGGAACATGAGAGATTTTGGAAATGCCATTTCAAACCATTTAATTTTTTTTGTGAATTTGTTCCAGTTCAGTATTATTGTCAATACAGATACCTTGCATAGGCTTTTACTTACTCTAACTTAGACAGGGTGGTCTTTATCAAACGTCCACCTTTTACAACCTTTGAAGATGCATATTTTATATTTAATTTCTAGCTCCATGTGTATCATCCTATACAAGGCAACCCAACTCTAGTTTTTCCTCTTCTGACAAGATTCCTAGAATAAATTCAAGCTATGGTAACCATTCAGAGATGATGAATCACTAAATTCTTCCTATTGACATGTGCCATCATTGTTTTATCTAATTCTGTTCCGGTCTTTGTAAGTAATTCTAGCTTGTCCATACAGCCTTAAAGGAGTCACCTAGGCATTAGTAGCCTGGGATTCTCTTGGAACCTCTCTCACTTATCTAGCGTCTTTCTTCTCCAAGTACAGTCCAGGTCCTGGCAGCATCACATTGCGCTTGGAGACTGCTCTGTTTTTGTTGTTGCTAAAGTGAGTAATTACCAGGTGCTAGAGGACTGGTAAAGAGCTAGCCCAGGAGCTAGTTAGAAATGCAGATTTTCAGTTGTCACCTCAGTCTTACAGAATCAGAATCTACATTTCAACAAGCCCTGCTCCACCCGCAGGTGATTCTTCTGCATGTGGACGTCTGAGAAACACTGAATTGCCTTCCTCTCTATTCTTCTGTTCACCTTGGTTTCTCATCTAACCCCTCTTTATCCTTGGACTTCTCCATCTCTTTCCCAGCCATACTTAGCCCCAAGTGCATGCTAGAATCACCTGGCAAGTTCCATTTGTGTTTTAATTTTGATTGCTGGTCCCTACTCCCAGAAGTCTTTTGGTTTAGTTTCTTAAGTAGTTGGAAGTAATGTCTGAGTACTTTTTGTCATGGATGATTCTAATGTGAGGCCAATATTGGAAATTGCTTCACCTTTTGAATGAATGGTTGGTTTTAATTCCTGTCATTTGTCCTCTGGCTTCACAAAAGCATTCTAGTAGTAAAATATGTCCTGCCCAATAAAACTCATTAGGCCCTGTTAAGCCTCACTTGATGTCTTATGGCAAGGGCAAGTAATTGATCAGTTTTACACTCTGAACAATCTTTGGGATGAAATCCACATGATTGAGTCAGCATCAACATGATACTTTTCACCACTCATCAAAAACAATGGTATTTATCACTGTAAGCCATAAGTTTCATGTTAAGAAATTTAAAATTTGTTTAGAACTGGTAGACCATTATCTTCCTAAAACATAATTTTTAGACACATAAAGGATATAGCTTTTATAGAGTGTAACTCAGTCCAAAAGGAGAGAGTTATGTAAAATTCAGACATAACTCATGAGTTTAAAAACACCAAGAGTGGGGAGAAACTACTTAGACACAAACAAGAAAGTTTATTTTGGAAATATTTGCCTCATGTAAGCCTCAAGTCAGTAACTCCTAAGATCCTGTCTACTCTTTTGTTCCCAGCAGATAATTTGGATCTGAAAATGCTCTCAGATGAATATGGTTTCCATCAGAAGCCTTAACAAAACCTGTGCTGTAAAGGGGTGGCTCATTCCCAAGTACTGCCCTTTCTCTCTGTCCCTTTCCCTCATTCCTCAGAGACTGTTACTAGCATCTCTAGTTAAATCCCAATAGACCCTCCTCCACCTTGTGGTTTTCATCAAATCCTGTCTAGTCTGGAAAATGCCAGATATCATTGCATTTAATCTTCACAATAACCTTACTTTGATTTTATAGATGAGGAATCCAAGACATAGAGAGATTTATGTAACTTGCTGGATCAGACATTTGGGGGCAGATTATGCTGAGGTTGCAAACGACCCCGAATCTCGGTAGCTAATAGGATGTGCTGGTGATAATTGTCAGCTGTAGGTCTGTGGTTTGGCCTTGGCTCTTTCCTCTGGATCCAGGCTAAAGAAGCTGAAAATGTCTATAACATGGTCTTCTCAGAGAAACGGCAAAAGAACAATAAAAGATAAAACCATACATTAAATTCTCTATTTGGAGTTTTAAAACAAATCACCTTTGTTCATATTCGCTTGTCTAAGCAAGTCACAAGGCCACACCTGATTATCATTGGATATATTGAGAAACTCCTCCCACAGGGAGGGCCTCTAAAGTAGACCCAGTAGAGAAGAGAAGGCTCGTATTTTAAGCAAATTATATGATAACAGTTGCCCAGAGTTTCATAGTGATAAAAAGGCAGAGCTGGGGTTTAACTCCAGCTTTGTTTGACTCTCTAACACTGTGTAATGATACTTCCATTTTGCTCTCTTTCTTGCTGGTTTCAGGTATTCATAATCCAGCTTGTCTAACTCCACAGACATGGCATGCTCCTCCTTGATTTAGCTGTTCTCCTTGGATATAACTTCTGGCCTGAGTGAGTTATATCCCTGACAAACACATCTTCAACTTAACTGAAATGCAGGTGTCTGCCCTCTGATCACCTTGGCTCTCCTGCTGCACACAGCCAGGTTATGTTTGAATCTATTTCTCTAGCTTTTGCTCCACATAGCCATAAAGGTGCCCCAATCCTCAACACGATGGATACAGCCAGCTTCTTTGCTACTGTGAGGAAATTCACAGGGACCAAATTTTAGCAACATGGACTTAAACCCTGAAGAACTACATTTAAACATGGATAAGAAACTTTTTAGATGATTTCCAGCCAGAAACAAATCCTTTCTTATGATGGTTAAACATGCTGCACAGGAAGTCTTGTTTATTGCTGGTCTCGGGGAAGTGAATTAGTGAGATTCTATCAACACACTTGGATCATCTCAGAGTGGGTCAGCCCCTCCCAAGTCTGCCCACTTCACCACTCATAAAGGGAGGCCACAGATTTAAAACTTCCTGTCTTTTTTTTTTTTTTTGTCAATGTGGGGTAGCTACAGAGTCTTTCATGTTTTATTTTATAACAGAAATTACATTTTGCTATGAGAAGACCCGCTTTCAATCATGAATCACCCGTCATTTAATTAACCATAAATAAGGGTTGAATTCCTGTCTTTTAGGCAACAATTTGGACCCATTTTAAATAATAGCATTTGAGAAAGCAACCTTCTGTCTTAAAAATTTGAGTTCATTTTTTAAAGGAATGTTATTGGGAAGGAAAACAATAGTTTAAAACTATCTTTGTTATAATCTCTTTGCAGACTATGACCTCATTTTATTACCCTTCAAGGAACTGTGTTTACTTTCTCCAGTATACATGTCCAACTAGTCTCAGAAAGGTCGTATCTATAGTTAGTGTTACACTAAACCTTATGTCTATTAGAGATAATAAAAGTAAGACAGAATTATGTAAATAAAAATATAACTTAAGGAGTTTTAAGCTCAAAGCTTCTTTCTAAAATAGCAGTTATTTCTATTCTAACTTGCCTTCCAACACTATCCTATGCACATCTTAGTTGAATACCCAGAGACTATCATCTTAATATTTCTCCCCTCCACTGGGTGGCTAGTATATGTGAAATCATAATGAATTATAAAAAAATCCTATGTAATGCTTTTTAATGTTCTTTTTTTTTTTTACTCTGAATCTTAAAAAAAGTATGTATCAGAGGCCTCAAAACTAGAATAAGACTTTTTTTAGAATGCAATAATCATCATTAGGTGTTCTCTGTATATGTCTTCTATGAATTTTTGTTATGCATTTTTGTGTAAGTAAAATAGAAGAAACGAAAATTAGGAAATGTGGTTCTGATCAAAGAATGATTCTCCTTCAATTTCCTGCAAATTTAAGGTTATGGTAATTCATTCTTACCCAACATTTAACAAAAAGTGGTGCCACTTAGACTTGGCAATCCTGGCTGAATTCCTGCTGTAGCTTTATAATTTTCTACACAAGTAGCAATCACTGCAGTTGTTTTGATTAAATGATTACCCATAAGTCTGCTCTTGAATGAAATGACAAATGTTCTCTGGAAAAATTCAAGTATACATTGTAAAGTTGGAACATTTCTAGGATGTGAATATGCTCCAAATGGTATTATCGATTAGTAATAGTAATGATCTATGACTCAAACATAATAATCTACTTCCTATAGAAAGGGTTATCTAGCTTCATTGACTAAAAAGGATGGAGAGAAAAGTTAAACAGATTTTTTTTTTTTTTTTAATACAGGAAAAGGGCGAGGGAAGTTCAAAGCTTTCTTAGTTAAGTACTTGTGAAGAGTATGGTGAGAATGTGTAGGCAGGCTAGTATCTAAGTATACCCATGCCAGAAAGGGTCATCTTGGAAGGAGATGTGTTGTTAGAAGGCCAGGGAACTGTGGCCTCCACCTTTTCAGTTTCCACTGCTCATTATATTTTCTGTATGAACAAGAACTTGTTTTCTTTGAACAACAGTAAAATGATTTAGGCATTTAGATAAGGAAAACTTAACACATCTTGTTTTAATTTCTATGATCTAATTGCTGAGACAATTGTTATCTCTAAAGAGTAATACTCTGTGCCTTTGACTACAGCATCTTCAGTTCAGTTTTTCAACCTCGTATGACAAGACACCAACAGGGCAGAACTCAGATAATCAAAGCATGAAGAAGCTTCATGAATATTCCAGAAATATTCACCCCATAAAGATAAATGAAACTTTAACTTTTGCAATTAGTAGGTTTAAAAATCACACTCTATATTTTGCACAGAAAACAACAGAATTACTCAAATATCTAAATGTTCAGTTGCTCTAAAGACTTTTGGTTACCTGCAGTTGGCAAATTAAAATTGTGTATGTTTTCTATGTACAACATGATGTTTTGATAGAGGTATATACCTTGTGGAATGACTAAATCAAGCTAATTGTTCCAGAAACTTTTGATCCTAGTAAATCCTAAAACGATGTTGATTGCAGATTAAGAGTTCAAAGGAATGTAGTGAAGGAGCATTAATTTATGCTACTGATATTGAAACAAATTATTTTCCTTTGAAGTTTTGGGGCTTTTACAAAGATAAAATATATGGGTTGCTATGTTGTTTGCACACCATAAATAAACATTCACTTTGGATATAAATTTTTTTTCATTCAAGTATAATCACATTGGAAATTTATATAATGATAGTCTATTAAAAAATATTTTTTTTAAAGTATACTCACCAGATTTTAGGAGAGAAGTACCTGGAGACCTGAGTGTTCATTTTTGCTTTATTATTATCTATGTAATTAGCTTATTGATTTCATGTGAACAATCCTAAATGTCTCAGGAGATTGAACAGAGGCCTAAAATCTCTGTGAAAATAGAATGTGCTGAATCAGTTAATAAAGAATGAATGGGAGATTTTGAGTACATTTTTCATTAATGGCAGCAAGAAGGGCAAGACCAATTGTGTAGAAGATCAGGGTAGGATTGGCAAGGGATTGGCCAAGAGTGGAAGTGAACAAGGACATTTTCTCAAAGATAACACTAGCCAATCTTAAAGGAGTATCAGCAGAAGGATTTACTGTCGCCATGGCTTTTGTTGCTTAACACTGATGTTGACTTAGCACCTCATGGACGCTCTGAGCACATGTGACACTCAGCAGAGGATATTGAGGGGCAGGGACCAAAATCTGCTACTTTGTATTGACATTACCTTGTAGCTTACAAACAAGCCCCCTATTAGCCTTCTGTTTCTTCCAAATAACTTTATGACTAAGGTAGAGAAAGAATGCAGTAGTTAAGCAGCTGGGCTTTGGAATCAGACAGTTCCGGGCTCAAATCCCATTCCATCCATCTTGGTTGGTGACTTTGGACAGTCCATTCCTTTAATAAAATGTGTTGAACCCCCTATTTTATGTACTAAATATACAGAAGACGGGCAATAAATAAGTAAATGATGATGTTTAGATTGTGATAAGTGTTCTTAGAAAATAAAATAGGGCTATGAACTGAAGAGTAATGGAGCCAGACTAAACGGGATTGGGTTTCAGGAAAAACTATGCTAAAGAGGAACCAGTTGAGCTACGACTTCATGCGTTACAGTGTTTGATGAAGCCAAAGAGCCAATTAGGGGTTTATAGGACATGAGACAACATTTAGGTTAGTTGTTTTGGAAGGGGAGCTTAATAAAATTAAACCACTGGAGGGTATTTTTCAAAAGTCATGACATTATTTGGTGATTTTTTTAAAGATTACCATTAATATTCCAACATAGTAGGTTAAAGAACAATGAGGGTGGAAGTACGGGTTCTATTTCTGGGACTATTTCTGTTGTCCAGGTAAATAGCTTTAAGTTTTCTATTTTAAAAATGGGAATGGTAAGGGGAATATCACAGGATAGTTGTAGGAACAAAATGAGGAAAGATAAATGAGTAAATACACAGCCCTGGCATATAGTGAGCACTCAGTAAATGGAAGTTATCATTGTCCCTCACTTACATACAAGAAAACTGGCTATCTTAGACATCAAATGGCATTGTCAATGTCAGAGAGCCAAAATACTTTGATGGCTGGAGCTTGAATCCAAGTTTAGTGTAAGTCTACATTCACATAATCAGAAAACAATAACTTGAACTTATTGTTCAATTCAACAGATTCTAGACATAGGACTAATCTGCCAGAACTGTCCTAGGACTTGAGGATACCACGCCCTCTTCCAAGATACTCAAAGTCTCAGAGAAGGGACAGATATGAACATAAAAAGTTTTGAACAGAAACAAAATATACGGAAATAGATATACTCTACCACCCACAGAAAAGATTTTACACAAGAGCGTATCTGAGCTGGGGTTTGAGTTGCAATGAATGATCACTACACACACGGAAGGCAGCAAGGACAGCATTAAGAGAGGCCAGAGAATGAGAAGCAGCTTGTCACAGGCAGCAACCTGAATAATTTGGAATTATTAAAGTAGGTTGTAAAAATTACCAATAGGAATGATAATAGAGTGGAGAGTGGAAACTACCACTTCTATAGATTGGAAGTGAGGAGGCTACCTGGGATGCCAGTCAGAATAGGACAATAGTGATGTTAAATATGTATTAAGAAATAGCAATCCATAGAAATTAGACATAGCTTTCCTTATACAGCCTCACATGAGCCTGATAGCACCTGCATGTGTCCTCAGAGCACACAGTGCACATATGAGCTTTGCTATACACCTTGTTCAATGTCACACAGATAGCAAATGAAAGAACCAGGCAGAGGTCCTAGGTTGCTTACCCTTAGTTCAAGCTCCAGCTGCAAATGATAGGCCTTGTTTATGTGGCCAATGTAATAGCAAAGGCAGCTGAGAAAGAGCTACTGCCATAGCGTGGGAGAAGAGGTGGATGACAGGTGGGGCAGAGAAATCAGCTTCTGTCTGGATAATAATTGAATATAGATAAATGTTGGGGAAGTAGGAAGAGAACATTGTTCCTGGAGGACAGTAGGGACCCATAGACTTTCCAAGGTAAGGAAAAGAGGGAAGAAGGATGGGTGGGAAGGAAATAAGAAAAGGGAATGGGGGAGAAAGCATGCGAGAGGGAAGGAAGGAAAGAAAGGCAGCAGAAGGGACGATGACCTGATGGAAATCCTGCGAGGGGGATTGTGGCAGTGCACACAGTTGTCTGCGCTGGGGAAAATTTCCCTGTGAATGAGAAAATAGGACTAGAAAACTGAATTCCGATAAATGCAAAGAGCTGGTGATAATTCAAGGTAGTTATAATAGTACTGCTGATGGGGTTTAGAGGTGGAGAAGACTGGAGGACATTTTCCTCTCTCATCTTCCCTCTCTTTTATAGCAGGGACATTGTCTGAATTCAGTCCTTTCTTGACATGATCATATTTTCTGAACTTCAGATAAAGACATACAACCTTATGAAGAAATTTTCTGTCATGGCCAAGTGGGAAAGATAATCTAAACATGTAGTTAGTTGGCATTTTTAGGGTATTTCCATGATAATATGACTACAGTAATTGAGAACATTTGAAATTGACATAGCTAAAAAATTCCAGAATATGTTATAATAACAATTAATCCCTTTTTGAGTGCCAAGCATTGTTCTAAAAGCTTAAGTCATTCAATCCTCTCCACGACCCTGGAAAGTAGATTCTTTTATTAACTCCACTTCTGAGAAGGCATTTATGCCACAATGGGGTTGAATAACTTCTCAAAGTCACACAAATACCAAATGGCATGGCTGGACCTGAATTTTGTTGTTTCTAACTACTATGTGAAATTCCTAAAGAGCTTGATTATATTTCTTTTCATTTTCTTTGATGGCAATATTATCTCAAAAGATTCTGGAAAAGAAAGGTTATGAGTCTTACAGGTTCTGTTAATTTGTCCTACTATTCAAAATATCTATATGTAGGTAAGTAAAACATGAAGCCCCAGATAATTTAGGTCAAGTTGAGATCTTCATAGGAAGAGATCTTCCTTTGAGATCTTCATAGGAAGCTGACATGAATGATACTTACTCTCTCTTTCAAAATGAAAAATATCTTGCCAAACAAAGGTGAAAAGTCCCAAGCCAAACACTAAAGTAGGTAGTATTTCTTTCTATGTTGCCTTATGAAATATTGGCAGCCAGACATATTTCTCAACCCTAGAAGATATAAATCTTTCTGAGGGAAACCAAATTTCTTTGGTTTGGCTGCCAAACTGTGACTTCAGCCTTGAATCTCATCTCAGAAAACTGTAAACACCCTTTTCCTCCCCCGTGTTTAATTTTACGCATATCTTTCCTTCCCAAAGACCATCTTTCTTCCTCTGAGTGGCTGTCTCTCAGCCTATCTTATCCTGCATGCCAACCTGTGAGTGCTGGCCTGCTGAGAGATGGCTGCCCAGGTCAATTCAAGCCCTCTGAATTCCCACCTCCTGCCCACTCCCTTCTGTTCTTCTTTCCTCTACTTTCTACTATTTTTTTTTCCTTAACGGTTTTTGGCTTTCAATTCACATTCCATTGAGGGTGGCTGGATTTACGCTAGAGGTTTTTTTCCATGGAGCTGCTGCTGGCTCCCTTATCACAGTGTCCCTTACTTTGTGCTTAGGCAGAAAAAAGATTTAGAGTTTTTATTTTAAAATGGTCTTAGCTCACTTATTTAGTAACCAAAGACTAGGTTAACCCATGAGCAATTAGGTCTATATACTTATAAATATGCACACATATCTGAATGGGTATGTGCTTCAGGATGAAGAGAGTTTAGGTGTTTAGGTAGAAGGGATAATGTTATGCTCCAGAAATCCAGATTAGCACACTGTCTTCTGGGCGTTCATACGAAGGAGACGGTAGGTGGTAGGAATGAGCATGGGAGTACTAGACAAGGGGCCAGGAGATCAGGTTCTGCCATAAGACAAACCAGCACAGTGACACTGGAAAGAAAGTCATACCATTATCCACTTTTGGTATCATGTTTTTTCATACATAAAACACTGGACTATATAGACTCTAGATCTGGACAACCCTTGGAATCACTTGGACAGTTTTGGAGTTTCAAAAGAAAAACAGAAACTGGAGCTTCAACACAGACGTACTCAATTAGAACCCTCAGGAGTGGAGCCCTAGAATTGGAATAAATAATTTGATGTAGCCACCCTAGCCTAGGTTTAAGGACCAGCATTAGTAGACTCTTTTTGATTTGTTAAAGTATGGTGTCCTTCAGGTTTCATTAGCATTTTCCAGACAAGGTAAATTGAAGAATACAAGTATCTACTAGAAGTGGCTATTAGTAACTGGAAAACAGCAGCGGAATGGCTGGAATTGTTGCTTTGGACTGGTTAATTAACTACTTGGATGCTCAGGAGTTCCAGTACAGGAGGTAACGGAACAGTAATTCCTTCTCCTATGTGGTTTCTCTGTGCTAACGTAATGAAATCACAATTACTTTCGGCACCACTCCTCAAGGTAGGCACAATATATAGCTGTGATCTGCCCAGTTCTGCTTTTACCTTAAGGTACTTGTCATAGCCTCCCATAAATATTATAGTGTTGGCTCTTGAAGTATTATTGGTATATGAAAGTGCCATGAGAAGAACCACAAAAAGCTGCAGCTCATAAAAGCCAGGTGAGAATAAGCCCTTTTGGGGCCTGGTCATTCGTTGGTCTGAATCCTTTTTGTGGTTAAAAACATGATTTCTTTTAAGGGAATTATTCCTTTGATTCCTTGGTAATTAACTGAGTTTAATTATTGGTTCCCTTTCTTCATCTATTTTCTTTTCCAGTTGATTCTACCATCACTCCCACAAAAAGCAGAGTTTCCTTTCTCACCATGTGATTTTGGGCTTGCCCAACTTGCTTTGGCCAAGGTATTAGGCCATGATACTAGCAAAGGTTTCAAAGATGCCTGGTATTCTTAGACTTTGCCATAGGAAGAGCATTCCCCATGCAGGGACAGCCTCTCCGCCTGGTACCCAGATTTTCATATCTTTAAGCAGAACTGGGAAACAGGGTCCAGCCTCTCTGAAGTTAGGATATAAATAAGCATGATTTTAACCCACTTAGTTTTGGAGTGGTTGACTATACTACAACAACTGATTCAACTGATTAATTCCATATGTCAGTTAAGATTTTCTGCCTTCCTCCAGCCAATGGGTAGCACGTGACTCAATCTAGGCCAATCAGATGTCTTTCCTAGAATTACAAAAGGCTGGTGCAGAGTAGAAACTGATGCATGCCCAGTCATCTACTGTTCCCTAAACACTCTACCTGTTCGTCCCACATGTATGAATCACTGGAGCTGCCCTGGTTTCTGTCCTTTCATTGCTGGCTCATCAGATGTAACCTCATGCTTGTCAGTTCTTCGTATCCTTTGGATGGGGTTCCTTACATCACTCCCTTATCTTGTCCCCCGTGTTTGAATCCCATTCAGTTCTTTTCTTTTAAGTTAGGATCTTTCCTACTACTTGCAACTAAAAAAATCTTAACTGTTACCAAGGGAATCAAAAGAGAAATAAGAGTATCAAAAGCAAACTTGACCCACCTCACAACATAGAGGGAGAGTGTTGTTATGTTTATTTTCCTAGCTACTGTCTTATGTCAAATCAACATTTGTCATGGAAATGAGAGAGACAGAGGTTCTGGATTTGTTCCTCTTATAATTTATTATTAATGAGTAGATCTGCTAGGGTAAAAATAGTATAGATTTTTATATAGAATTTCAGAAAACAAAAATTTAACATCTTACTTAGAAGCAACTATTATTTAAAAAAATAACTATTCTGTAATAACTCTATAGCTCAAGAGGTTAACAGGACCTGCTCTTATCTTTAAAGTCCTGTTGGCTGCATAAGATGTGAAAGATCTTGAAAGTCACCTGAAATTATGTGGTACATACGTTAATATTAGAAAATAAATCATTGCTTCTTCAATTTACATTTTCCCCCTTTTTTTAACAGCCTTGTGTTAAAGAAGTAATACAGGTTAAATTATGCTAATTGAAACAAGCCAGTCTCAAAAGGACCAATACTACAGGAGTGATGAAAAATAGTCAAATTCACAGAAACCCAGAATAGAATGTAGGTAGCCAGAGGATGAGGGGAGACGGAGATAGAGAAATGCTGTTCAATGGGATATAAAGTTTTAGTTATAAAAGATGAATAAGTTCCAGAATCTGTCCTATGCTCTGCTTCTAATTAACCACACCTTATTGTGCATGTAAGGAAAGGGGGTAAGAGGCAAGTTTGTTATATGTTCTTCCCATCCCTTACCATAGGAATCAGGCCGAAAATGATCTGGGTCTTCCCATACACGTCAATTTTAATTTATGGATGGGCCAGGCACTGCGAGTGAGCACTGACAGTCTAGAGATTTCTGTGTATCATCATGGACATTACATAACATTTCAGAAAGCCAACTATGTGCCATTAAAAAATGTCCAGGAACATAGACTCCAACAGATGTTGAACACCCTTTCCCATCAGACTATGAATCTTTGTTTCCATGAATTTTGAAAAAGATTGCCCAAGACCATTGAAATAAATTTACAACAGAAAATAAATCCATCACAATCAAAAAGGGACTCAAAGGAAACAAGCTTCCAGAGCGGAAAAAATAAAAACAGCCACCAGACCCCCATGCCACACCCTTAAACTGTTACACAGCTGTTCCCACCTCCAGTGAAGATGTTTTGCCAAACCAATGACCAAGGTATTCCTGGGATGATATGCTAAATTCCTCATCCAGACACCTCTGGACATCCTATGCATTCCAAAAAAGAGGAAAATTGGTTTCTCTCCAAGGACAAAGAGTTGGTCAAAAAGGGAAATTTTTAGGGCATGTGTCTGCTGGCAGAGCTCTAGGCAGAAGTAGTAACCTTGGGAATTCTTTCTCTTCCAAAAGACTCTCTGGGATTGTGTTGACAGCTTATCTTCAGGACACAGAGTGTCCAGGAAACACAAAAACAGTTATCAAGAAGACATCACTCCACTGAGAAGGTGGAAAATGTAATAACAAAATGAAAGAATTTTGTAGTTTCCTCTTATTCCATACACTCTGTAGAAAATATTATAATTACATTCTTGAGCAATCACTAGGACACTTTTTTTGCTTTTTGTGAAAAGTTCATTTTGGATCTAGCTGACAGCACTAAGTCTCACAATTGAATCAGAATTATTTAATGAATTTTCTTGTTACCTGTGAAGTTACCTATGAGAAATAATTTCTAAGTTACAAAGTGTTCAGGAATAGAGGGATACTATAAGAACCCCACAACAATGAAAATTCAAGCTACCTCACTGAACAAATCTTTATTAAACCTTCATCTGTTATGTGTCAGGCACTGTGCTAGACAGTGGGGACTCCTAGATGAATAAAACATGTCAATCTCTTCTTTAGGAACACATTGAGTATTCCTCCTTTGTCGCTTCATAATCTTTGATCTATATTAGAGATACTCATTTTATTTTTTTAAGGAAACTCATGGATAAGATATATAATCGTAACGTCCCTATAACCAGCTGAGATAAGACAGAAAGGGGATAAGATGATAGGAATTTCTGAATTTTCTCTTTAATTAAAGGGATTCATTTCTTTTCTTGTTTACTTTAGTAGTGGGATGTAGAATGCAAACTCTACAGTGTACAAATCCTGTATATATAGTGCAAAGAGTTTTACTTACATGCACACCTGTTGACCACAACCCATATCGAACACCCAGAAGCCTTTCTCATATACTCTCAGTCATTACTTTCTCACCAAATGTAACCATTCTTTTGATTTCTATTAACACATGTTAGTTTTGGCTGTTTTAGAATTTTATGAAGGTAGAATGAAATATTATGTACTTTTGTGTCTCTGCTCTACTATTCAACATTAAGTCTGTGATATTCATTTGTGTTGCGTGTTGTAGTGCTTTGTCCTTTTTTATTACTGCTAGTATTCCACTGCATAAATCTAACACAATTTATTTCTTTGTTTTTAATTTTTTTTATTGTTAAATCATAGCTGTGTACATTTGTGCAGTCAAGGGGTACAATGTGCTGGTTTCATATACAATCTGAAATATTCTCATCAAACTGTTCAACGTAGCCTTCATGGCATTTTCTTAGTTATTGTATGTAGACATTTGTATTCTGCATGTATTAAGTTTCACCTGTACCCATTCTAAGATGCACCATAGATATGGCCCCACTGATTGCCCTCCCTCCACCCTGACTTCCCCCCTGCCTTCTCCTCCCTTGGCCCTTTCCCCATATTCTTGTGCTATAGTTGGGTTATAGCCTTCATATAAAAGCTATAATTTAGCTTCATAGTAGGGCTGAGTACATTGGATACTTTTTCTTCCATTCTTGAGATACTTTGCTAAGAAGAACATGTTCCAACTCCATCCATGTAATCATGAAAGAGGTAAAGTCTCCATCTTTCTTTAAGGCTGCATAATATTCCATGGTATACATGTACCACTATCTGCTAGTCCATCCATGGGTCGATGAGCACTTGGGCTTCTTCCATGACTTAGCAATTATGAATTGGGCTGCAATAAACATTCTGGTACAGATGTCTTTGTTATATTGTGATTTTTGGTCTTCTGGGTATATACCTAGTAAAGGAATTATAGGATCGAATGGCAGGTCTATTTATTTCTCTTACTGCTATTGAACATTTAGAGTGATCCTCATTTTTTACTATGTTGGATTATTCTGCTGTGAACATCGTTGTACATGTATTTTGCTGCACATATATGTGCTTTTCTGTTGTTATCTAGGAGTGGAATTGCTGGTCATGTGCTCACATACATCACCAAATAGATTTCCTAAGTGATGCTAGGAATTTATTCTTCCAAAAGCAGTGAATGAGTTTCAGGTGCTCCATATTCTCATTTACACTTGATAGTACCTTGGTTTTGTCCTGAATTTTCACCAGTCTGCTGGGAGTGGAGTGATATCTCAGTGTTGCTTTCATTTGCATTTTCCAGGTGACTGTTGATGCTGGTTACACTTCCATATGCATTTTACTCTTTTCGTGAAATGTCAGTTCAAGTCTATCATCTTTTTAAAATTTTCTGTCTTTCTCTTATTAATTTGGAAGATTGGCTATTTATTTTGTACATATTCTATCCTGTAACTTGTATTTTCACTCTTAGTGATTATATATTAATGAACAGAAGTTCTTACATTTAATGAAGAATTTATCAATCTTGTCTAACATAATTACTCTTTTCTCTGTCTTACGTAAAGAAATTTTTGCATTCCTCAAGATCATAAACATCAATGTATTATATTTTAAATGTTATTATTTGTTTATAGTGTAAAGTATGAGATAAAGGTTCTTTTTTTATTGAGACAGATTTTCACTGTGTCACCCTTGGTAAAGTTCTGTGGCGTCAGAGCTCACAGCAACCTCGAACTCTTGGGCTTAAGCAATTCTCTTGCCTCAGCCTCCCAAGCAGTTGGGACTACAGGAGCCCACCACAATGCCCAGCTATTTTTTGGTTGAAGTTGTCATTGTTGTTTTAGCAGGCTCAGGCCAGGCTCGAATCCACCACCTTCGGTGTATGTGGCTGGTGCCCTACTCACTGAGCTATGAGCACCAAGCCAGAGATAAAGGTTCTTATTAAAAATTTCTATGGGTAATCAAATGAATTGGAACCATTTACTGAAAAGACCATTCTTTTCCATCATAGCGTTGCAGGTGACCGTAACCATAGGGTTCTTGTTCTGGTTTCTGTGCTATGTTCTACTTATTTGCCTATCCTGACAACAATACCACAATGTTTTAATTGCTTTAAATTTATAATAAGGCTTAATATTTGAGAATATAAGCACTCTCAACTGTTTTTATTATCCAAAATTATTTGAAAATGAGTATATTGGTTTCCACAACTCCTTCCATTGCATATTAATTGTAATTTTAGTGTATAGAATTAATGTTCTTCAAGTTTGAATCTTTCAATTCATGAACATGATATAGTTTCTTTTTATTTGGGCCTATTTAATTTCTCACAGCAATGTTTTCTAGCTTTTTTAAAGATGTCTTGTATAGCTTTCCTGATACATTTTTCCCTGAATAATTTATGTTTTGCTGCTAGAGTAAATGTTGCAATTTAAACATTTATTTTAAAAATTCTTTTTTGTTAATAGTATATAGGAATATAATTGAGATTTATGTATTGATCTTATATCCAATTACTTTACTAAATTTATTTATTAGAGTCCTTTATTAATAGATTCTTTTGGTAATTTTCTATGAGCACAATCATGTTACTTATAAATAATGGCAATTGCACTTTTCTACATTTCTGGTTTTTGTTTCTTTTTTCTTATCTTACTGTACTGGATAAAACATTCAGTATAAAACTAAATAGAAGAGGTAAAAGGAAGACATGTGTCTGTCATTCTAAGTTGCAAGAGGATAGCATTAGTTATTTTGTCATTAAATATTATATAGATTTGGGGGGGGTAGATATACATACTCTTTGTCAAATTAAACATACCAAAAGTTCTTATTCTGAAGAGTTGTTAATCTTACTGAATGCTTTTCAAAATTCTACTGTGATGGTAATATTGAATTTTCTTTCTTTTTTGTGTGGATGTGTGTGTGGTTAATAACATTTATTTATTTATTTATTTTCCTGCAGTTATACCAATTTTGTATGAAATATAGCCAACACAGGCATACTGTTTTGCTCTTTTTTGTATTCTTGAGTAGAGTTTACCAATATTTTATTTAGAAAAATTTCTTCTATTTTAACGAGAGATGTTGGCCATTGCCACAGATAAATTATCATAATGTCCTCTGATGGTAAGTTTATGCTGACCTTATAAAATGAAATATGGCAATTCTTAGAAGGAAATTGATAGTTCAAAATGCATATATGCATATGTGTGTATTAGAAAAGGATAAAGCTGTTTACATGGATGGAGCTGGAACATATTCTTCTTAGTAAAGTATCTCAAGAATGGAAGAAAAAAGTATCCAATGTACTCAGCCCTACTATGAAACTAATTTATGGCTTTCATATGAAAGCTATAACCCAGTTATAACCTAAGAATATGGGGAAGGGGGAGGATGGGCGAAGGGAGGGTGATTGGTGGGATTACACCTACGGTGCATCTTACAAGGGTACATGTGAAACTTAGTAAATATAGAATATAAGTATCTTAACACAATAACTAAGAAAATGCCAGGAAGGCTATGTTAACCAGTGTGATAGAAATATGTCAAATGGTATATAAAACCAGTGTATGGTGCCCCATGATCACATTAATATACACAGCTATGATTTAATTAAAAAAAAAAAAGGAAAGGATAAAGCCTCAAAATCAAAGATGTAAGCAACAGACAAAAAAGCCATTAAGAAAACCCCTGGAATTTAAAGTCAAAAAAGTAGAAAAATAAAATATTTAAGAGGTATAACTAATGAAATTAAAAAATGCCATACAAAAATAAAGTTTGAAATGTATTCTTCAAAAATAATAAAATTGATAAACCCCTAGAAAGAGTGGTAGGAAAACAATAGAAAGAAGTTACAAAGTACCAATAGCATGCAAATAAAAGAGGATGTTCCTACAAAGTACACTTTAAAAAATAATGAACATATAATTTTAAATGTTATTTTAAAATCTAGAAGAAATGGACAAATTGCTTTTTAAAAATTAACCATCAAAATTGACAAAAGGAACAGTAAATCTAATTTTTCTCATATCTCTAATGAACTGAATATAAATCTAGAAGTTTCTCACAAAGAATATTTGATGCCTAAAGAAATCTTCTGGTGAATTTTTTGCATATAAGAAACATATAACCTATAAGAAAAAAAATCGCACAATGGAGAAATCAACTATCACTTTAATGTTACTTTTTGAGGATAATGTGTCTTTTTTCCCCTATAGATATTTCTTAGATTTGCTCTGTTTGGGGCTTTTAGCTGTTTTACTATGATGTATGTAGGTGTGATTTTCTTTGATTTTGCCTTGTTTTTGATTCATAGATGTTCTTGAATCAGTGGGCTTTCAACCATTTTGGATAATTCAGGCTATGATCTCTTCAAAGAATCCTTCCTCTTTTCTCCCTTTCTGTCTTCACTTCTTGTCCTGGACTCTAATTACGCATGAGTTCAATCTTTTACTGTGTTCCTTATATCTCCTGTGGTTTTAAACACATATCTGTCTTAGTCTTTCTCTGTCTGTTGTCTGTCTCTTTGATCTAGATTTTTTCCTACTAACTTATCTTCTCATTTATTAGGCCTTTCTATATTGGTCTAATCTACCACCAAAGAATTAATCATAAAGATTTCTATTTTATAATTTTTATAGTTTCTTAATTTGCTGTGAAATCACCACTTTTCTTCTGCATTTTCTTGAACATATTTATCATTATTATTTTAAAGTTCATATCTATTAGTTCTAACATCTGGATTTATATTTATAGATTTGCGTTTTTTTTTTTTTTTTTGTTAATTCATGTCTGGCAACTGTTGAATGAATGCTAAATAATGTGTATGAAAAATCCTAGTTGTGCTGGGTAATGTTATCTTCCCCAGAGAGAATTTAGTTTTATTCAGACATATAGAATATAAGTATATCTCCTTGATCCAGTAAAGATTAGTCTATTTCTGGTTTTCTACTACTCCTATGGAGTAGGGATGTGCTAAAGTCCTAGAGGATATATCAGGGCCTTTAGCAACTCCTGAAGCTGTGATAATCACTACTTACCGCCTTAGTAGTTATTTTATACTTATTTTCTCATAATCTTGTTCTGTTCAAGTACTTAGTGGTCACAAAAATGTCTTGCAGGGAAATTGCCTACTGAATGTAGGTCTCATTATTCTGTGGTTGTCTTCTCTCTAGAATCCCACTCCTTTATGTTCTAGCTGTTTATGTTGCTCTCCAGTATCTTCAAAATGTTTTTTGTTTTTTTTTTTTTTAGAGACAGAGTCTCACTTTATGGCCCTCGGTAGAGTGCCATGGCCTCACACAGCTCACAGCAACCTCCAACTCCTGGGCTTAGGTGATTCTCTTGCCTCAGCCTCCCAAGTAGCTGGGACTACAGGCGCCCGCCACAATGCCCGGCTATTTTTTGTTGCAGTTTGGCCAGGGCCAGGTTTGAACCCGCCACCCTTGGTATATGGGGATGGCGCCCTACTCCCTGAGCCACAGGTGCTGCCCGTAACCAACTTTTAATGTTCTTATAGAACAGTGAGTCTGATACCAGCTACTCCTTCATAACTGGAAACAGAGTGGTCTTTAAAATATTTCTTGCATATTATCTAATTTAGAGAAAATATGAGACCAGAACATCCATAATAAGATCTATTTTTCAGATGAAGACAAAGAAACTCAGAATTACTAATTATTAGCGACAATGGTCAGTCAGTAAGCTACAGTGCCAAGTCAGTCCTAGAATCTTTGTAATCAGTTTTTTAGTCACCGTCACTTCCTGCTATAACAGTGTTTATCAAAATTTGGTCATTGGTAGACTACTTAATGATATTATTTTAGAATAATTGTTATTTATTTGTCTGAAAATTATCATAATGTAAATCAAAAATATAAAGCACAACATAAAATATAATTATCATTAATATTATCATTTTTAACCAAGAATTGGGTGGTTTGTTTGGTATCATCCACAAAATTAAAAATTATTCTTTTAGCTGAAACCACAAGCTCTATATCCAGTTTTCTTTTCTTAATATTTAAATCAACTTAATATCTATATCAGCTTATATCATATAAAAACAATAAAAGTATATCATTTTTTGATATGATACACCATTGAGAATACTAGCATGTGTTTGGAGGTTCTGTCAAAGAATTTGACGTATTTCTATTATACATTGAAGCAAAACTTATGGAGAGAATACTCTGAACATAACATCTCTCTTTTACCATGACATCAGTGAGCAAAATGTAAACAAATGGTGGAAGTTTCAAACTGGGAGATGTAATAAATGGATTATTACCACAGTCCTTTAGTTATATTAACATCTAGAAAATATTTGTTCTTGGTCTGTTGATTTTTTAAATGTTAATTTTCAAATGAAGTCAAGCAATCATTCATTTCTTTCTCTGATATAGGAATCAAAATATCAAGGATTGAGGAAGTGTCAAAATGCCATATTTTGTCTTTGTCACCTAGATTAGCTTTTCTGATAAAAATTAGTATTTTATAATTGACATTAAAAGTGATGACATTTTAGTTTTGAAGTGATAATTTCAAGCTATTGGAGAAATAATCATGTCAAATAATAGAAAAGGCCTTTATTGGTATTATCAATATGATAAAGATTTTTTATTTATCATTTCAAGTATTCATGAATACAAATTACACCCTAAAATGCAATTTAAAACTTCAATGATGTCTTTCTACACATCCACAAGCTAAGGTGAATTTAAAAGTACCAAGTGTTGGTGAAGATAGGGAGGGAAAAGCTCTCATACAGAAGTAGTGTGGATGAAAATTGGTTCATGGCGGTGTATTAATTTACATCTCCATCAGCATTGTACTAGGGTGCCCCTTTCTCTACATTCTCACCAATTGTTTATCCTTTGACCACTTTCCCATACATACCTGGGACAAAACAATATCCTGTGACAAGTGACGCCAAACAACTCCATTCCCAGGCCTGGAGAAATGCACTCAAATGTATATGAGAAAACATGTGAAAGGAAGTTCATGGGAGTGGTGTTAGCAATAGCTAAAAACAACTTTAAGATGATCACAGAGTCAAAATGTTAGGGTGGATAAATAAATTGTGGTTGTTAAGATAATGGAATATTGTACAACAGTTAAAGTAAACTAACTAGAGCTATGTATAACCTAACTGAATCTTATAAGCGTACTGTTTATTGAAAGAATTTTTTAGATTATAACTTTATAAAAAGTTTAAAACTAGTTAATATTAACCATTTTATTTAAAGCTACATATAAAAGCAATAAAAGTATAAAGAATATCAAGGAAGAAAGATAGTATTTTAACCCATTTATACTGGAGGTTGAAATTTTTTGCATGACTTTTTGATAAGATCCCAGCACGCCAGTTTCTGCAGTGGTGACCAACTCTGTGCACAATGTGATAACATGCACCCTCAGGAGACAGACGTGGGAAAAATCAGAACTCAGCAATGATCTTGAGCAGTAGGATATAAATAACTCCCACGACACCATGATTCCAATTATGGAATATAAGGCATAAATAAGTTTAACCTAACAAGGATAAAGGGAAGTTGATCAGGAAGGGATACCCTGGGGTGGCCAAAAGGGTGTTCCCTTTCTAATGATTCATTATACTGTGCATGCATGCGCAATGTACTTTGTATGTGTTATAATTTCCCATTTAAAGTTAGAAAAATCTCCTTTTGGAAGTGAGCATACTTCCATTTGGAATAGGAGAATCTATTTGCCCGAGTACGTTCAAAGATATATCCCACCATCTAATTATTCCCACAAATTTCTGTCTTGGATTTCTTTCAACACTGAATCAGGATTAGGAGGCATATTGCTCATCACCAGCCTTTCTCTCTTAATAGCAAAGAATGTAAATTAGCTGTCTGTCCTGAAGTCCTCTCTTATATGTAATGTGTTCCCTTGCTCTACACATGCCTCATGCCTGATTATAACACTCCAATAATCTTTTCCTAATCTATTCATGTTGCAAAAAAAACACTAACAACGGATTGAAACTTTCCTCTAGCTTGGATTTCAAATAATTAGCAGGAAAAAAATCATCAAGAATTTCTCATATTAGTCAAGATCTGATTCATATCTTATAGATAAATGGTTTTGCTAACTGAAAAGCAAAGTGTCTTTTTTTTTTTTAGACAGAGTTTTACTCTGTTGCCCTCGGTAGAGTGCTGTGGCATCACAGCTCACAGAATCTTCAAACTCTTGGGCTTAAGCGATTCTCTTGCCTCGGCCTCCCAAGTAGCTGGGACTACAGGCATCCACCACAGCGCCCCGCTATTTTTGGTTTGGTTGCAGTTGTCATTGTTGTTCAGCAGGCCCAGGCCAGGCTTGAACCCACCAGCCTCAGTATATGTGGCTGGCATCTGACTCACTGAGCTACAGGCACTAAGCCAATAGCAATGTATCTTTGAGAGGACATATATTATGTGTCATTAATATTCCATGATACACTACTGTGGTATGGAGGTTTGACAATTAAGTTTGCAAACTCATCCTAAAAAAACAACAACATACCTTATTGCTAAATATCTCTACATTCACCCTTGAAGTACTCTCCCTGAGAAGCTATTCACCAATGCCAGCACCTAGTTCACCCTTCAGAGGAATTTTGGAACTTTTTCTAGAATAGCCATCAGAGCTGTCATAGTATTAACCTTGATGTCTTGAATATCATCAAAATGTTTTCCTTTTAACATTTCCTTTATCTTTCGGTAAAGAAAAATGTCATTAGGGGCCAGATCAGGTGAGCAGGAAGGGTGTTCCAATGCAGTTATTTGTTTACTGGCTAAAAACTCCCTCACAGATAGTGCCGTGTAAGCTGGTGCATTGTTGTGATGCAAAAGCCACCACTTTCTCACTCCAAGATTTTCAGTTAATTTTTTTTTAAATGTTTCTGTATCTGTGTTTGCTTGCTCTGATATGGTTCTCATGGTCAGCTGATGATTTTTGACACACAATTTGCTAAAGTTTTGCCATGTTTTTGTCAGTTCTGCTTGTCATTGGCTGCCCTGAACTCTCTTCATCAGTGACCCTTTCTCTCTCTTCAGAGAAAAGTTTAATCCATTTGTACTTATCCTGATAAACCTGGACTAACACTCCCTGTTTTCACTTCCACTCTTGCCAAGTTTAACAAAAATTTTAATGTTTGTGTTGTTATAATTTGAGCTCCAATATTCTCACAATGACACACAAAGATACACAACAATAATGAATGCCACTCAGCAAGACACTGCCACACAGCAACACGAACACAGCTGTGAGACACTGGCATCCCAAGGCTATGGTCTTACAGTGCTGCTAACGTGAGTGCATGGTGGCGAGTTCATAAAATTGTCAGACCTGGTGTATTAGGGAATTTTTACCACCACTTATTATGCTTTCACTTTGAGCTCATTATTTGTTACTAACTTTGAAATGAATTTTACCAGCTACCCAGAGAAAGTAAGATTTATACTACCTGAGGCTTCATTCTCTAAAGTTATGTTTCAGTAACCTGTGGTCAACTATTGTCCAAAAATATTAGATGGAAAATTCCAGAAACAAACAATTCATATGTTTTAAATTATGTGCCATTCTGAGTAAGGTGATGAAATCTTGTGTTGTCCTGATCTGTCCTGCCTCAAATGTGAATTCATACAGTCCAGTGTGTCTTTGGGTGGATTAGTCACTTAGTAACTATTTTAGTTATCACATTGAAAATAAAAATAGTATATACAGAGTTTAATATGATGTGGTTTCAGGCATCTGCTGGGGTCTTGGAACATGTCAAAATGGATTATGTAACTTCTGATTTTTGCTTCTATACTTTAGATATCCTGACTTATCTTTTTTCTTTGTTGTTGTTTGTTTTTTTGTTTGTTTGTTTTTATCCCCACTTAGCAACAAAACCCAGAAATTTATTATTGGAAAATATTTCTATAGAAAAAAATCTTTTTTTAACCTAAAATGTTTCTATAGAAAAAAATATATATATATTTTTAGCCTAAAAAGTACATAGTACTTGTATGTGAAGCTTTGATGGCTTTATGCCACTATTTAATCAAGTTTTATAAAAGCAATTTACTACATACTAGGGTCAAAATGATTGCTACCTTTATAAGTAAAATTTTCCTTTGTTTATTTTTGGATTTCCTATTTTCACTGTTCATATCTGACTGCGTCTAGCTACTTTTCCCTTTTCTCAGCACATACATAGTCACATTCCATATTCAGTCTGAACCTGGTCACTGGAGGTGATTACGGCGGTGGCAGATTTCTGTCAATACTTTTGCAACTATCTCTATGTTTTCATAAACTACTCTTGTATGATTGCTCAATTTCTAAAATTAGAAATTAAATAATGTATCCCAATAGTGACAATAAAAAAGACAAATGTAACAAACAGTAAGACACTAATAATGTGAAAATAAGTTAACCTCAATGCGTTGCGTCCAATTAACAGAGTGGAAGCTGAGACCTGATCAGCAGAGTTAGGGAGCATGTGGACCACTTTTATGTGGTGCTAATAACTGTTAAGAACAGTAGATCTTGGTGAGAATTATATTAAATCTTAGATTTTACATGTGTTAAATGTTTGTGAAAAAAGATTTTTTAACTTTTTTCCCTCTGAAATTTACAAACTATTTGCTACAAAACCACCAGAAGACACCAGTGTTTATGGATCACACTTCAAGAAACACTGCTTCATGTCATGCTGTGATCTACAAAACCAAAACCCAAACTTTCAAAACCCATATAGCCAATTTTGGAATCCATGAAATTATAATTCCTAGCAATTCTGTTCAAAGTACCTCATTTCTTAACTTGCTCTGCCACAAATTGAAGACAAAAGTGTAGCATTTCTATTTGCCCAAAACCATTATGAAGGTGGTGGCTAGTGTTTTCTAAGAGGTCTCAGAGCTCCACTTTACCTTTTACTACTATGAGACTTGGGCTTCTATTGTCATCCCACCTACTAATAACACTGTCAGACGAAGAGAGTTAGTGAAGGGAAACAGCTTCACTAAGCATCCCCAGATGCTGGAGTTTGGGGGATATCTTCTCTGCAAAGCAGACCTTAAAGGGCAAAGCCACAGGCTTGGGAGACCTGCCTATGAGTTGAGCCCCAGACACCAAATCTTGTTTTATCTCAGATTTTGAAGTTTTTCAGTGTTATCATATTGCCTGAAACGAACAAATAAAATGAAAAGGTTCTTTGGGGTTGATTGACATATTACTTTAAAATGCAAATAGCCTGAGTTGATTAAGAGGTTATTCATACCTCCTTGCAAATTATTTTGATCACTAGGCATTCCTTTCAATGACACCAAGATATTTTGATTAAGATGAGTGAAGGGCTGTACATACTATGTACATACTATCTATGTCTTACACTTGAGACAACAGGAAAGGAGGGCTTCCTCAATGAAACAGTTTAGAGACAGATGAAATTACTGGGACCTGAAAAATGGCTATGAGAAAGTGATAGAAAACTTATAAATGTGTTTGTGGAAGAGGATACCAAGCTAACTTTGTCTCCTCCAATGTGGTGCTTGGGATAACCCTACAGGTAACGCAGAAAGAAACTCTTTTTTCTCTAATGTAGTAGCAACATTCTTCTTCTTCCTACCCTAATGCAGGAAGGGTTAGAAACTTTTTTTCCCCCCTTCTTCTTATTCCTTTCCTCTTCAGTCCAGTATTTTTCGAACTTTTTATTTCACAGCTCACTTGAACCTATAGTTAAAATTCTGTGGCAAACTTAATTGATGTTGATCCAAAAAAAGAGTAAAGAAAAATATGTAATTACTGTGCTTTGACTTCTTTTGAAAACACTTTCATTAATGATTTTTAAAAAATTTTCACAGCATATTGGTTAAAAATGACTGCTTTAGTCTCATATCCCATATAAATAGGAGACAGGTTAGCATTTTAAAACACAAAGACTTTTTATCCTAATATAATACTATAAATACATTATGGGTTAGTTATAGGTTAAAAAGTCTTTGTGAGAACATATTCCCCATTTATAACATTCCCTCTACAAGAAAACACAAACTGAACTCCAAAAAACTAAATTATAAATACACATTTGAAAAACAACTTACTTTTAAATAAAACATTCTCTGCCAAAGTAACTGGTATCTCATTGCATCTCTTATCTGCCCCCTCTTTCCAGAGAACATCCTGATGGTACGTGGGAATGGGATAGGGGAACATTGCTATTAGAAGGAGTCATATAATGAATAAAAAGTTTGCCAAAGGAATGAAATTGTTTATTTATTTTTTTCTAATTGAAATACCCAAGTGACCTTATTCCCTAGGAACATCTGTTAGAGAACTATAAACATATTTTTAAACCATAGCCCAGTTGGGAAAAAAGTAAATAACAGTGGAGTGAATGAGGATATGGTTTCAGGATTTCACAAGAAACAACAGAGTTAAATCAATCAGTAAAAACTCTCATTGCAAGAATAGCTCAATTAAGGAGAATGGAATGAACCAGCCTGGGGGGACTCATTTGCTCATCATTAGCTCACATGAAGTTCTTGGCACTCTGCTGTCTTTTTCTTTAGTTTCAGCCACAACTTTAGGGTGTAACTATTTAAAGGTATCTCTGGGTTGGGTATCTCCTCTCACTCCAGTGGTGCTATATGGGAATTAGGGGAGCTGGCATGGTGTTTTTGTGGTTATTACTGAGACCAATTAAAGCAGCGAAGGTAATGTCTTGCCTCTGATTTACTACTTCCTAAAAGGTGTAATACAGAATGCACCCCTCTCCTCCCAAACTTTGCTACTACATGAAGGAGGATTGGGGGGGGGGGGCAAAATTAAAATAAAATTAAAAATTGTCCTAAGTTTTTCAGTTGCTTGGGAAAATGTGCATGTGTGTGTTGCCTAGCTGTAGTTACTTATTTTGAATTTTATAGTTCATTCTAAAATCTTTACTAAAAATGTGTGTCATGACACACAGGTTGATAAAACCGACCTCTCAACTTAGTTCAATAAATTCCTCCTGAATGTGCTTGTATTCTCTTAGGCAGTTGGATGTATTAGGATCGAGCATCATTGCCAACAGCTTGAACAATAACCTGGCATAACATCGTGTGTCTGCTGGACTAGCTGGGATCCAAATGACACAAAGGAAACTAGGCTGAAGTGTGGGGCTTGCTATATAAAAATAAATCCTGCTGAAGGAAAACAAAAGGGAAACATTAAGAATTTCAGAACAGCCAGTTTTTCTATGAGGACAGGGTAAAAATCTCAACTTACTAGTCAAAACATTTTTTGTTTCCCCTGACAGGAAGGAAATGGCCTGCTGTCCCGTTGTGTAAGGAATACAATGTGCTGAGTGGGAAAAGCGTGGAATCTCTTTGTCATGAATTACTCTGACCAAGCTCAATCAAATTAGGAAACCACAAATCAGAGGAATTAACTCATAAGTGAGAGGGTCATCCCTTTATGTAAAGGCCTGATCTCTCACTAAGGCCTGGAGTGGGAAGACTCATTCAGACAGAAAGTACAGACTGCCCTGTGGGTACTGTTTCGTTTGACTGATTTAAATGCAGTCATAGAAAGTACAATGTCATAACTTTTCCTCTAGACAAACAGGTTCTTTATGCCACTGTTTCAGTCAAGGGAGTCAAATAATGCCTTTTTTATTGCAGTATTTTTAGACATTGGATACATCTGGAAAAATATTCAAGCAGATAATTAGATTGCATTAGCCATGTGTCTGTTGTGGTTTCCCCGATCCCAGAGAAGGCAGCCCTTTATGAAGCACTTGGCCACAGTATCCACGAAATCTACTGTGTAAATTGGCCCACACTAAAGCATGTGGAAAACATTTTTTGGCTGAAATTCGAAACCATTCATGTGGCTTTGAGACTGGGAAGCTCGGGCTGCCAACATCAATAGAACTTTGTACTACAAACCCAAATGGTCATTTAGACATGTGTACTTCTCTGCTCACAAATGCACTGAGGTCAAATATTTTTTAATCTTGGGAATTTTTCCTCTTTATACAGCCTCATATTTCATGCAGGAAATGAGACTGAGTACAACAAACACAAATCATTGAGACTGACAGAGCATATTGGGTTCAAAACCCGAGCCTTGACTCTAATTGCTCTCCAAAGGCCCCTGGCTCAAGGTAACTGTTGATTTAGTTCAGCTGTTTTCAATCAGCACTGTAAGGTCTCACTAAGACAAACTGGTGAGGCAGCCGTACATTTGTACCCGGGGCTCCCTTGGGTATAAGTATAACACAGTTAGCATTTTAAAAATTGCGTTTGTCTGTGCGCTGCAGGCAGTAATTACAAGCAGGCAAATCTTTTGTGAAAGATGGTGTGACCTTCCTTCTGGTGAAAGAGTGATGATGGCTTCTAAAGGAGGAAAAATAATGTTTCCATTCAGAGTTCAGAGAGGAGGCCCGCCTCTTTTCAAATGGTTGCCAAATTTGACAGCCAGTTTGTTGTTGTGTTTTGGTGAATATCAGAGTAATTTATTGCTTGAGGGGGCCAATTTCTTGGTATTACTTAACTGTTGAAGGATTTTAAAAAGCATACTATTCTGAACTCACAGAGGAGTGATTGCTAAATCCTTAGTTTTTCTATGCAGCCTACAAGTAGTAGTAAAACATTTAAAGATCTGAATACGTATATTTCTGTTTGGAATAATGTTCTCAATCTGTTGTTGACTTTAAAATTGCAGAGTGGACTTTAAAATAAATACACTGGATTATGCGGCTAGGGGCTTGAATTTGCATATGGGAATCAAGTGTAAATGTCTGGTCTGGACTGAAAAACAGAGACTATAAAGACAGACTACGTTGCTAATAGTGCCCAGGATAGCTCAGTTCCATATGTAGTTAATAGCTTCCCAAGACAGACACTGGGAGAACAAAGAATTTTTGTTTTAATAAATCTCTGGTTATAAATTCATACCTTCATGCTTATTTTCTCTCTCTCTCTCTCTCTCTCTGTCTCTATCTATATATATACAAATATGTCCTCTCCAACACCTGGAAGAGTACTAGGCACACAGTTAAGTGCCAAATAAATATTCTTGATTGACTGACATTGATGCAAAAATGCAAAAATGCAATATACATATATATTAAAAATATGTTGTCTTGCTTTGAAAGACTAAACATATACTTCTATTTTGCAAATCACATCAATTGCCCAAGGAATCTTAATTTTCCAAAAAAGAAATTATTTGCTTAAATATTAGCTATCATGTTAAGTAAAACTAATTTATGTTATTAAAACTAATTTAAATTATTCACTTAAATATTAGCTCATCATGTTAAGTAAAACTAATAAATGTTCGTTTTCAATTTTTCAGAACTCTATTCTTTGGAGAAAAGAGCAGGCATGTACATGTGTATACGTATGTGTTTATGCCTGTGATAGTGTGTGAATATATTTATCTAGGAGTGTTTTTATATCTGTTACTTTTTTTGAAGTTCAAATGGTTCCTCAAAGTACATACACATATGTAGATATGTGTATGAACCTATAAAATTGTAGACACACGTGTGTATATATATAGACATATGATGACATAGTCCACTTTCTATTATAAAGCTGCTTTTGTGGCTATTAAATTTTCCAGAGTTCTGTTACTCAATGAAACAAGTACCCCAAGTAGTTAAGCTATGGTTTTGTTACATGCAGAAAACTTTTAGGAAGTTATATTTAACTCCTTTAACTGTAAGAGTAATAAATATTGGTTCAATTAAACTAATTTGTCCAAAAACATTTATTGCAGTTTCCAAATGTGCATAAATCAGGATGAATATTTCACACTGAGAGAAGCTGGCACATCAAAATGTTCTTTATGCCTTATCTAGATAAAACATCATAATGTATATGATGATTTGAACAACTTCAGTGTTGGTTTCCAAAGTAAACTGGCTGGAAATCACATAAGTAACTTAGCTTTAAAGAAAAGCTCTTGCAAGGAGTGGTTACTAGGTAAATTGCAGAAGCCATTATTTTAGATGCATTTTCTCTAATGCATCTGAAATGTCTAAAGGTGATTGTAGAACTCGCACCAAAACTGCTTTCAGGAACAGCAATTATGAAAACCACATCTAAAAACATTCTTTTGGCGGGGAGGAGACAAGATGGCTGACTGAAGCCAGCTTTCCACAGAGGCTCCCATCTAGTAGGAGAGTTAAAGGACAAAAATTCAGCAAGTAACCTGGTGGATTTGAGCTGCACTAAGAGAGAAGGTTGAAGAACGCACGTCAACCCCACTGAGGTGAGCTGCGACCACAAGGATACAAACAAAAGGGGAACCGCAGAGTTGTTCTGTTCTGTTCTGTCAGTAACATTAATCAGGGGCGAGACTGGACCTGAGTGAAAACTCCCGAACCTTCATCAAGCACCCGAGGTTGTCAGGCCTCACCTCCTCCTGCTAGAGAGAGGCAGAGCGCAGAGGCCTGGCAGTCTTCCTTGTCATTCAGGCAGGTGCAAACTCCTAGAGTACTGATCCACTACAGGCAACTGGGTCAGCCAACTGCAGGGCTATCAGTGACTGGGTGTGACAGCGGTGCAAGGTGGGGAAGGAGGCATCAACCTTCCCAGACTGATCTATTGGCTGGGTGGCTCCTCCTGACTCCATGCAGCACTGGAGCAAGCCACACCAGAGTAGTCACCAGACCCCTGTGATCCAGTTCCCAGAGACCTCTTAAACTCTTACCCGAGACAGGTGCAAACTGAGACAACTGATTTGGACTTTTTGAACTGAACCAATCGCCCGAGGACAAATCAGGTGGTGCCATGGGTGCATGGTGGTAGGAAGGTTTGATTTTTCTTTTCCAATTGTTTGCCGGGGGTGGGGTGGGGTGACTTAATTGCTGATATTTCTCCACAGCTGAGACTTCAATCCAGAGTATCTGTTTCACTAGGGTGGAACAGAAACCAGCTGAAAACAAGACAGAACCACTTAGCCCCGCCACACCAGACAGGGCCCCAGTTTCTCAGGCCACAACACTGTACGGGCCCTTGACAAAGCCCCAGGGGAAAAAAATCAGAGGAAGGAAAACAACCATGGGGAGGAATCAGCGGAAAAACTCTGGTAACATGAATAACCAGAATAGATCAACCCCCCCCCCAAGGAAAGATATGGCAGATGCAATTGAAGATCCTATTCATAAACAACTGGCTGAGATGTCAGAAATCGAATTCAGAATTTGGATTGCAGACAAGATTAACAAAGTGGAATTAGGAATTTGAGGAGAAATTCAAAAGTCGTCTCAAGAATTTAACGAATTTTAAGACAAAACCACCAAAGACTTAGACACACTGAAGCAAGAATTTGCAGCCCTCAAAGATATGAAAAATACAGTAGAATCCCTCAGCAACAGAATGGAGCAAACAGAAGAAAGGATTTCTGACATCAAAGATAAAGCCTTTGAACGCTCCCAAACTCTCAAAGAGGAAGAGAAATGGAGAGCAAAAATGGATCATTCCTTCAGAGAGCTCTGGGATAATTCAAAGAAGGTGAATATCCGAATCATAGGAGTTCCAGAAACAGATGAAGTGGCCTTGCTGGGCACAGAGGCCCTTCTGCATGAAATTATGAAAGAGAATTTTCCAGACATGCCTAGAGATTCTGAAATTCAGATAGCGGACAGCTTCAGAACCCCAGCACGACTCAACCCCAATAAGACATCCCCCAGGCATATCATAATTAACTTCATTAAAGTTAATATGAAGGAGAAAATCCTCAAAGCTGCCAGGAGAAAGAAAACCATTACCTTCAAAGGGAAGAATATTAGAATGACTGCAGATCTCTCTGCTGAAACTTTTCAAGCCAGAAGAGGGTGGTCACCGACTTTTAATCTCCTAAAGCAAAATAACTTTCAACCCCAGATCTTGTATCCAGCTAAACTGAGTTTCATTTATGATGGAGAAATACTTTAATGACATTCATATGTGGAAGAAATTTGCAATAACTAAACCAGCTCTTCAGGATATTCTCAGACCTATCCTCCATAATGACCAACCCAATCCTATACCACAAAAGTAAACTCACTCAGAAACTTCGGATCAAACTCCAATTTCCACACTGGTGAAAGGATTAAAAATGCCCACTGGACTTTTGAAAAACTCAATACCCAAAACTTCACCAGACTTACCAATATTCTCCACTAATGTGAACAGCGTAAACTGTCCTCTAAAAAGGCATAGGTTAGCTGACTGGATACAAAAACTCAGGCCAGATATTTGTTGCATACAAGAGTCACATCTTAACTTAAAAGACAAATACAGACTCAGGGTGAAAGGATGGTCATCCATATTTCAGGCAAATGGTAATCAGAAAAAAGCAGGTGTTGCAATTTTATTGGCAGATATAATAGGCTTTAAACCAACAAAAGTAAGGAAGGACAAGAATGGTCACTTCATATTTCTTAAGGGTAATACACAATATGATGATATCTCAATTATTAGTATCTATGCACCCAACCAGAATGCACCTCAATTTATAAGAGAAACTCTAACAGACATGAGCAACTTGATTTCCTCCAGCTCCATAATAGTTGGAGATTTCAACACTCCTTTGGCAGTGTTGGATCGATCCTCCAACAAGAAGCTGAGCAAAGAAATCTTAGATTTAAACCTAACCATCCAACATTTGGATTTAGCAGACATCTACAGAACATTTCATCCCAACAAAACTGAATACACATACTTCTCATCAGCCCATGGAACTTACTCCAAAATTGATCACATCTTAGGTCACAAGTGTAACCTCAGTAAATTTAAAGGAACAGAAATTATTCCATGCATCTTCTCGGACCACCATGGAATAAAACTTGACCTGAGTAACAACAGGAATCTGCATACTCATACAAAAACATGGAAGTTAAATAACCTTATGCTGAATGATAGCTGGGTCAGAGATGAGATTAAGAAAGAAATCACCAACATTTTGGAACAAAACAACAATGAAGACATGAACTATCAGAACCTCTGGGACACCACGAAGGCAGTTCTAAGAGGGAAATTTATAGCACTGCAAGCCTTCCTCAAGAGAATGGAAAGAGAGGAAGTTAACAACTTAATGGGACATCTCAAGCAACTGGAAAAGGAAGAACATTCCAACCCCAAACCCAGTAGAAGAAAAGAAATAACCAAAATTAGAGCAGAATTAAATGAAATTGAAAACAAAAGAATAATACAACAGATCAATAAATCAAAAAGCTAGTTTTTTGAAAAGGTCAATAAAATAGATAAACCTTTGGCCAACGTAATCAGGAAAAAAAAGAGTAAAATCTCTAATCTCATCAATCAGGAACAACAAAGACGAAATAACAACAGACTCCTCAGAAATCAAAAAAATCTTTAATGAATACTACAAGAAACTGTATTCTCAGAAATATGAAAATCTGAAGGAAATTGACCAATACTTGGAAGCACGTCAGCTTCCAAGACTTAGCCAGAATCAAGTGGAAATGTTGAACAGACCCATATCAAGTTCGGAAATAGCATCAACCATACAAAACCTCCCTAAAAAGAAAAGCCCGGGACCAGATGGTTTCACGTCAGAATTCTACCAAACCTTTAAAGAGGAATTAGTACCTATATTACTCAACCTGTTCCAAAAGGTAGAAAAAGAAGGAAGACTACCTAACATGTTCTATAAAGCAAACATCACCCTGATCCCCAAACCAGGAAAAGACCCAACAAGAAAAGAAAATTATAGACCAATATCACTAATGAATATAGATGCAAAAATATTCAACAAGATCCTAACAAACAGAATCTAGCAACATGTCAAATTATGCATCATGACCAAGTCAGTTTTATCCCAGGGTCTCAAGGCTGGTTCAAAATACGTAAATCTATAAATGTAATCCAGCACATAAACAAATTAAAAAACAAAGACCATATGATTCTCTCAATCGATGCAGAAAAAGCTTTTGATAATTTCCAGCATCCCTTCATGATCAGAACACTTAAGAAAATCGGTATAGAAGGGACATTTCTTAAACTGATAGAGACCATCTCCAGCAAACCCACAGCCAATGTCATATTGAATGGAGTTAAATTGGAATCATTTCCACTTAGATCAGGAACCAGACAAGGCTGCCCATTGTCTTCATTGCTTTTTAACATTGTAATGGAAGTTTTAGCCACTGCAATTAGGGAAGAAAAGGCAATCAAGGGTATCCATATAGGGTCAGAAGAGATCAAACTTTCGCTCTTCACAGATGATATGATTGTATATCTGGAAAACACTAGGGACTCTACTACAAAACTCTTAGAAGTGATCAAAGAATACAGCAGCGTCTCAGGTTACAAAATCAACATTCATAAATCGGTAGCCTTTATATATACCAACAATAGTCAAGTTGAAAAAAACAGTTAAGGACTCTATCCCATTCACAATAGTGCCAAAGAAGATAAAATATTTGGGAATTTATCTAACAAAGGACGTGAAAGACCTCTATAAAGAGAACTATGAAACTCTAAGAAAAGAAATAGCTGAAAATATTAACAAATGGAAAAACATACCATGCTCATGGCTGGGAAGAATCAACATTGTTAAAATGTCCATACTACCCAAAGAAATACATAATTTCAATGCAATCCCTATTAAAGCTCCACTGTCATACTTCAAAGATTGTGAAAAAACAATACTTCATTTTATATGGAATCAGAAAAAACCTCGAATAGCCAAGACATTACTCAGAAATGAAAACAAAGCAGGAGGAATTACGCTACTAGACCTCAGACTATATTACAAATCGATAGTGATCAAAACAGCATGATATTGGCACAAAAACAGAGAAGAGGATGTCTGGAACAGAATAGAGAACCAGGAGGTGAATCCAGCTACTTACCGTTATTTAATCTTTGACAAGCCATTTAAAAACATTCAGTGAGGAAAATATTCCCTATTTAACAAATGGTGCTGGGTGAACTGGCTGGCAACCTGTAGAAGACTGAAACTGGACCCACACCTTTCACCATTAACTAAGATAGACTCTCACTGGATCAAAGATTTAAACTTAAGACATGAAACTATAAAGATACTAGAGGAGAACGCAGGGAAAACCCTTGAAGAAATCGGTCTGGGCGAGTATTTTATGAGGAGGACTCCCCAGGCAATTGAAGCAGCTTCAAAAATACACTACTGGGACTTGATCAAACTAAAAAGCTTCTGCACAGCCAAGAACACAGTAAGTAAAGCAAGCAAACAGCCCTTAGAATGGGAGAAGATATTTGCAGGTTATGTCTCTGACAAAGGTTTAATAACCAGAATCCACAGAGAACTCAAACGCATTAGCAAGAAAAGAATAAGAGATCCCATCGCAGGCTGGGCAAGGGATTTGAAGAGAAACTTCTCTGAAGAAGACAGGCATGTGGCCTTCAGACACATTAAAAAAACACTCATTATCTTTAATCATCAGAGAAATGCAAATCAAAACTACTTTGAGATAACATCTAACTCCAGTGAGACTAGCCTATATCACAAAATCCCACGACCAGAGATGTTGGTGCGGATGTGGAGAAAAGGGAACACTTTTGCACTGCTGGTGGGAATGCACATTAATACATTCCTTTTGGAAAGAGATATGGAGAACACTTAGAGATCTAAAAATAGATCTGCCATTCGATCCTGTAATCCCTCTACTGGACATATACTAGAAGACCAAAAAGCACATCATAACAAAGATATTAGTACCAGAATGTTTATTGCAGCCCAATTCATAATTGTTAAGTCACGGAAGAAGCCTAAGTACCCATCCATCCACAAATGGATTAATAAATGTGGTATATGTACACCATGGAATATTATGCAGCCTTAAAGAAAGATGGAGACTTTACCTCTTTCTTGTTTACATGGATGGAGCTGGAACATATTCTTCTTAGTAAAGTATCTCAAGAATGGAAGAAAAAGTACCCAATGTACTCAGCCCTACTATGAAACTAATTTAGGGTTTTCACATGAAAGCTATAACCCAGTTACAACCTAAGAATAGGGGGAAGGGGGAAAGGGAGGGGAGGGAGGGGGAGGTGGGTAGAGGGAATGGGATTGGTGGGATTACACCAGCGGTGCATTTTACAAGGGTATATGTGAAACTTGGTAAATGGTCTGTGAAGCTAGTGAATGATGCCCCATGAATATATCAATGTACACAGCTATGATTTAATAAAAAAAAAGAAAAAGAAATAAAAATAAAAACATTCTTTCAAGTGTGAAGTCATGGGATCTTGTGTGCATAGAAAAAAATTAGAAATGTAGGCTTTCCACTCCTCAACATGGTGTTAATACTCAGGCGGGTAAGGGTTTAAGTTCTTTTGTTGTCACTTACCAGCTATATAACATCAAGCAAGTCATTTACTTCTCTGAGATTATTATGAATATTAAATGAGATGATATGCAAAGGCCTTGGAATGTGGGAACACTATGCCATATATTCCCTATTCTATGATATTCATTTTTCTCATTTTAATATTTCTGAACACAGGAAGTATCTTACAATGGACACACTTTCTGTTTTCCCTGAAAAAGGTTTAATACATCCTAAAATTGTGCAAGAACACTCTTCTTTAGTTCCACGCCCCTCTTTCTTGCCACCACCCCCATCCCCACCTCCATCAGCACTCCTGAGCCTTCAGTTTCCGTTCCCAATGGACAGCTTAGCCTAGTGATCAAGAGTTTGGGCTTTGGAACAAATGATTTCTGTTGGAATCCCAGTTCCACCACTTGGTAGCTGTTGATCTTGGGCAATTTATTTAACCCTTTAAAGCTTCCAATTCCTCATCAGCACAAAAGAGGCTTGTATTACGAAACCCATTATTTTAGCTGTAGGATTTTAAACTGTCAGCATTGTCTGTGGCACGTAAGAAACGTGTACTACATACATGTTTGTTAGCAGCTTTTATCATCAGGCCTGGCTTGTAAGGATGACAGATGACAACGTTTGGCAGTGTATTTAGAATACTTGCTTGCTTCCTGAATAATCTCATAATGATATTTGCCAGTCAGAGCACAAACTTCACTGATTTGACTCTAATTGGAGTTATTTATAATCGCTCAGAGCCCCCACTTGCTTTTTGCTCGGCAGCTCTTTCTGAGAGTTCCCATTGTCACTTCCTTGACATTCGGAATCAGCTCCCACATGTCCTTTGGCTCACGTTCTCTATTTCTGCTGTGCCTGTCCCTTGTGAGAGGACCTCCCCTCTGCTGGCCACAGCCATCCTTCAGGAGCATCTGTCCTTAGAGGGGAAATTGCACACCTCCACCTAACTTCACCAAGCCATGAGTGAAGCAAGTTCTTTCCTTAATTCCACTCGTTACCTTTATGACTGGATTGTAAATTTTAAACTACTTAAATGAACAGTAAGGATGATGAAAGGAAAAGATTTTGAGAAATCACTTTCTTTTTAGCCTCTGACTTCTTCCCACCTGTTCAAGGTCAGTTTTCTCCCTTCTTTGGAGCACCTGGAACCAGAGAAAAACTTAGAGAGACAAGGAGCATCTTTCTTTCTGAAGCCTAAAAATCTATTCCTGACTCACAAATGATCTACTCTCAGTTGACTGACAGTAGGTATACCCATCCCATAATGCAAAAATACCACCTGGACCAACTGGAATGTGATTTTGCTTTATAGCTAAGAGCCAAAAGGTGTTTCTGCACATCAGTCACTCTATCACATCTTCTCTCTTCCCTTTCCCTCTCACATGCTCCCCACTAAAATAGCAAGGGCATTTTACAGTCTTGACCCTACACACCCAACAATTCTTTACCCAATGAGGCATGTAGCTCCTCAGCCTAAGACCTCGTGCATCTTGTAAAGAAGGGCACCTGCCTGGCTCTGCTTGGGCTTCCTTTGAAAACATGGTTTCCCTGCATTGATGTTCCCCTTGCTGCAAGACAGAGAGAAAAGGCCAACTGGAGACCTATGGTCATTGTCACAGTCAACATAGGTACACAAAGATACTTGGGGGCTATTGATAATCCAGAAAACTGCATATTATGACTGTTTTCTTTTCTTTCTTTGGCTTCTGAACAATTATTCTGCCTTCTCAGATCCAAAAGCATGGCTTTTGGCCTCCTGCATGCCAGCGTATATGGGTTAAATAAATGCGATTTTTCCTGTTAGTTGAAAGAATGCCTTCTCTATTCTCACGGTTTATACTTGCCATTTTATTTAAAACATAGTTTGTTCCATAACTACACATCATGGCACTGAAATATGTTCAGGTTTGTGGAATCTGGAGACCTGAGTTTTAGGAAGCATTAGATAAGAACAGTGGGAGCTTGGTGAGTCATTTATATTCTGTTTCAGTTTCCTCCACCATAAAATGGGCTGGATTCTGTTTGTTGTGTGAATATTTTCTGGCTGATGCCTGAAGTTCTGCTACCCACTGAAGGGAAACTTGCTCTTCCCTCAAGTCTTTATTTAACTTTTGCAGTTCCCTGTAATCTTTATTTCTTATAACTTGAAATCCATGAAGCAAAAGGGGTTCTAGAAAGCTAATGGGCTGCCCAGGTAACAGGAGATGTCAGGTGGGCCGTGCTTGCTCATCCAGAGGCCAGTCCCCACAGAAGAAGTCACTCAGTTCAAGACTACCTAAACTGCAGTTTCAAAGGTTGATCGATTTCTTTGAAATCAGCATAGTGTAAACTGGTAGAAGAGAAAAAGGTATTTTCCTTTGCTAATTTTAGGACAGGCAATTGATATTTATGTTCCTGGTTTCTCTTGATCTACCTTTTGCTTCCTGGGGCTATTAGGCTATCTATAAGGAACACAGGCAAGTAAGTTAGAGGCCTGAAGGCTCTTAACCCAACTTCTTGAAGTCCTTTGTTTGTTTCCCATCTAAGTAGTGGTTCTCTACCTGAAATCCAACCACCACCCTCTAAGAATTCTGACTCAGTGGTTCTGCATTGCATCCTAAACACTAGTAGTTTTTTTTTTTTTTTAAAGCAGGTGATTCCAATTGCAGCCAGCCATGGCTGAGAACCAGCACTGTCCGTCCTCTCCCTTTCTGTCCCTGGCTGCCATGAGTTACCCATGTATAGTCCCATGTGAAGGTGGAATTGTGCCCCTCATCTCATTAGGGGCTAGAATATAGGAGCTATGCCATCAAGTTGACAGGAGGAAGGAATGGATGAGAGAACAGAGGGTAAGACAGAACAGACAGTAGAAAGAGGAGAAGGGATGGGCAAGAAGGAGTGATAAATGACAATTTGTCTCCTGCACATGTTAAGCTTACAGTGCTTTTCACTTAAATTTTTTCCATAACAGAGACCTTTAGAGTTGTCTTACTGCTACTTAAAATAAATAAATAAATAAATAAACTGCTTTCATTCTGGAATTTCTGCCTAAATATGCCCAATCTATTTTTTCAGATGTGGCTAGGGGAAATCATATTTTTCTTCTTTTGCAAGCCTGAACAAGGAAGACAAAGGCCAAATGAGAGAATGAAGGGCGGCACAACTCCATGGCTTTTTGATTATTTTAGGATCTCACATACCCATGCCCTGACTACAGTGTGAGGCCCTGCTCTTGGAAAAGAAAAGATACATTTGACTTTGTCAGAAAGAATAAATAGCTCAGCAGTAGAACCCAGTGGTATGCCTCCCCAAATTGTATATTTTAAATGGATAACCCTCCTTTCTGAATAATTTCCATTATGTCAAATGAACCCAGAGTAAAAACTTATTCATTTATGACTTGTGATGGGCTAGACGTGTTCTCACTAAATTGGATTGCATTTAGTATATGTGGGAAGGACAGCTCTAAGTGATAAAGGGTGCTTTTCATCATGAAAGTACATATTTTACAGGGCCAGAGTTGCCAGTGACTATGCAAATTTGCTCCCATAAGACCTTCATGGAAGGGGAAAATAATCTTGAAGATCAAGGAAACGTTGAACATTTGCAACATGCAGCTTTCTTTGTCTCTCGCAGTGTATAATGTGGAAAGAATGGAGAGAGAGTTCCAGGTGGTGATGCATTTGAGTGAGGGTGCTGACTCACATACAGTAGGTGGCTAAGGGTGGACTGTCTCAGGCTGGCCTAGCAAGGATGGAAGACCAGTCACGAGATGGCATGTGGAGTAACGGCTAACGGCACAGAGTTTGGGGTCACACTCTCCTGTGTTAGAATTCTTTCTCTACCTCTTAGTAGTAGAGTCTCCACTGGAAAAAGTACAGTGAGGGAGAAATGGACAGAGAGAGAGAGAGGAGAGTGATAACAAGAAATTAGAGACCCTTAACTGAACTGACCTGGGCTTCCTCTGCAAGGTCAGTAGGTCTAATATCTTAGGAAATGCTCTTCATATCAGATGCAAACACCTGTGATTATTGTAAAATTTCTGGTCATTATTGAGAACTACATGGAAAGGAAGTTATAGTTCATGAGATGCTGACTATCCTGTAATCAACATATCTATTCCACTGAGAACACTCAGCAAATCATATCTAGCAAGCCCCAAGTTTTTGTAAATTATCTGACCGTGTAAGTCATATAGCAGCATAAAATCACCAGTCCTGACTGCTTTACTATAATAAATTTCACCTTTGTTTGTAAAACATTTTCCCACCAATTTGTGTAAGACACTAGAAAGAGTTTTGTATTAGAAGGACACAAGTTCTATGGCAGAGTTGATGCTGAAAAGTTGCTCTTTATGTTCTTCAACTCAGGATTGGGATTCCAGGAAGTAAACAGAATTGGTTACGATAGACTTGCAGGGGACTGTAAGCCCCAAGAGTCTTTTTCACTTGTCACAGAATTTTCTTTCAAAAAGGTTATAAGAATGTTTGTTTTTCAAAGCAAATATCATAATTACATACAAGAATTTGCAAGGTTCACGAATGAACAATTACAGTCCCGGAATGGCAGGTGATTGTTAACCTTGTCTAGACTTAATTATGAAGTCAGTGAGAGTTCATAATTGTTGGAGAATTTGTGAAGCTGAAAATCCCAAGTTTAAGCCTCAGACACTGTTTCGTAACAGATGGCGAGTTAAGGTTAGAACATAATCAGAAACCACTCACCTTTGAAGGAACTAATATAGTGGAGAATTATTACCGGCATAACCCAGAAACATGATAGCTCATTCTTTAAAGTTTTCCCCTCACTATTTCTGCTTAACATTTTAAAAATGAGCATACATTTAAATGCAAAGATATCTTCTTCTATTAAATATTCAACCACCATTTGCCAGTAATCAAATCTTCATGCTCAAATAATCTTTATTAAGTACAAATGTGTGTACTGTGGTGTGTCAGATACTATGCAAAAAAAAAAAAAAAAACCTGGTATGAACGCAGATGTTCATATAAATAGACAGGTGAGTATAACAAAATTATTTAACAAAGAGAAATGTAGCAATGTCAGGCAAGAACCCAAGCTAATAAATGAATAAAAAGTATAGTAAAAATGCCTAACAAGTTCCTACTTGTAAAGCTTTCTTGCATGACACATACATGTTTTTAAGTTTTATGTATATATGTATGGGAACATTTTACCACTTTTCTTTTAGATGCTCTCTCTGTTGAGAAATTTTAGCAGCTAATTTTTACTAAAGACCTTGAGAGGGCTTTCCCCCCATTTCATTATACGTGTGCTTTAGTGCTCAGATTTTTATGGTGTTGAGTCTATACTCTTTGGAACTAAGGGTAATATAAACTCTCTTTGAAAAGAAATTACCAGCTGATTCTTGTACTCCGCTAGTATCATAATGACTTTAACTCCTTTAATTAATTTAATTAAAAGTCACATCTATGTATTCATATGTTAATTCGTTCATGAATTCTTACAGTTATTCAACAAACAATCCGTGTCCTAATTGCTGAAGGTCCACCTTAGAAACTGCTTGCTTGTTCTTTCAAGAAGCTCATATCCTGGGGGCAGAGGGTGCAGGTGAGTGGGAGGCATGTTTCTGAAGAGGCAAGGCCCTACTGGTGGTATGCCTATTACGCCAAAGAAGAAATGCTACCTAAATAACTCTGATAGTCTTACCATACAATCAAAATGAACTGTATACTCACCAATAAAATACATTCCCTCCATAGCAGGTCCAAAATAGAGTCAGCTAAGTACAATGTAACCCAGGAGAGTTCTTATGGACAGTTATAGCTTCTCAGAACTGGTGTTTTTCAACCCTACTGCTTCAGGTTTCAGAGACCTTACCAGTCCAATATCGGGTCACCACTGTGCCACTTGTCAAAGGGGCATCAGAAACTGACGTCAAAGTCATGGGAGGGTGGTTCTTATTCCGAACACAAATATAAAAACTTCCCTCCTGGAAATTCTGATGTAGTAGGTATAGGGCAAGTCTTGGGAATCTATTTTTTAATATGATTCCAGATAATTTAGATTATTAGTCAGATGAGGAAATAGCCTTGAATAAATTCAGAATTTATAGCAACATACACAGCCCTATTTAGCGGGGGGTTAGATATGGGAAGGGGAAAGTGTATCAACCATGTTCTAACACAGTCTCCAAACCTGAAGGCCTTAAGCTGTGAGAAAATAACTTTTGAACACTATGGAAGAAAGGAGAAGACATGCTTTATTTTGTACTACTCACGTTGTTTCCGGTCTAAAGTCTTTCCGCTAACTCAGGTTTCTTTCTTTGATTAATTCCACTGTGAGCCTTTGATCTATCTTGCATGGCTAATTGAATGCTAAATGAAATAATTTATTTGAGGAAGACACTAATGCATGTCCAGATGTGTATCGTTGGTTCACACACAACGTATGAACCAGCGATACACATTGGTTCTTGCAGATACCTTGATTCCTTTCACCTCTTAGCCTTTGAGCTAACGTGCTAGCTCTGGGAGAGCCCCACTTCTCCATCATAACAGATCTTTTCACACCTAGCCCTCATCTTAGGGCCTATCAATAGAGGCCTCATACTCAGCATTTGTGGACTAGAGTTTTCTATTCTTGTTTGGTCAGACAGAGGCTAACGGGTGGTTATCTACTGAAAAAAAAAGTTCAATAAAACTAAAGCATTTTTTTAATTTCTTCAACTTTGTGAACTCCCTTAAGTAGTAATAGGAACGAGAGCATGCACTAACCTATAGGTCGAGTCTAAAAAGAGAACTGGGAGCCAGACCTTTGAGTCTCAAGCTATTTCGGAGACCTTCTGCCATAGAGGGGCCTTGCTAGGAGCTTTCTCATCTTCCCTTTCTTCTGCTGCAAAATGTTGCCTTGCCTCTGACCCTCAATCAATGCCTCAGTGAGATTCACAAAATCCCATCACTTTCAGCTATTAAGAGGTGAATGGAGGTGCCTCACTCTACTTTCTGATGTTTGGCTGCTGACAGCTTTTGAGCCTCACACTGACCCTCCTGTGGTGTCTTTTTCTGGGTAAGTCAATAGGGACAGAATTCCCCCTTTTGGCTGCAGGGAGGCAGGTTCAAATAAACCAAACTCTCACCTCATTCCACCTCCTTACCGAATACAAACCTAAGCAAGCCTCTTTTCCTGGCTCTCTCGAGCCATTTTTGAGGCCTATCCTGCTCTCCCCAGAGACCTCAGTTATGTAAGTGATAAGCCATTTTATACCCTCTGTGGGTATGGGCTCTCATCACTCAACATCGCAATCAAATTTGAGGTCATCCCAATCTGTAGGTGACTATGCCAAGCATCTAGTCTAGTGAAGTTTAAAACTCCAATGTCAGATCTAATTTAAAGTATGCCTTTCCCTAAGTCAGTCATGTTTTAGCTCTGGAACTCCAAAGTCTGCCTGTGTACAACACATGTGCATATACAGGTGCATATCTGTGCTCCTCCACTCCTACTCTGCAGCCCCATTTTGGGATTAGGATTCGCTGGGGATGGTGGTTTTATGCATTTTTTTCTCCTCTTACAAAGCCTAACTCTAGTCATGGCAAGTGCTGGAAGAAGGAATAAGGAAGCAAAGGACAAAGACCTGCTAATGGCCATTTCCTCTTACTTGACCCGGCTTCTCTGGCTAACACTGCCTGCTTGGCCTCAATGTCATCTGTCTAGTACGTGTTCAAATGCTGGCTCTAGCCTGAGGCACACCTAATTTCTTGGAGGTCCTCCCCACTGAAAGATTCTATTTGTACATCCATTAGTCCCCCCTCCCCCCAACAGTAACACATAGCTTTCTTGCTTTTGGGCCATGTTGTCTGGTGGACATCCTCATAGGGTAGTTACAAGAAGGGTCAAGTTGAGCCGCTTAACTGCATTGCCATAGGAAACACATGCATCTTTGCCATGCCAAAAGGTTAGGTGTGCTGACCCCTCCACTGCTCAGCTTCTCTGTTGGTTATGAATGTGATGCACTAATGCTCACCAAATATTCCATATGCTTCCCTATACTTCCCAGTCTCTTCTGTAGTTAAGGGGGGGTCTGTGTGACCAGATTTGACCAGTGGTCTCCAAGTGGAAATTCCATATGCCGAGTCTGTTCAGAGGCAATTCAGAGAGGCTATAAGTTCTCCATACTCTCTCTTCTGTCTTTCCTTTACTGGCTACTGTGAAAGCCAAATGTTCAGACAGAAGCACCACAAGATGGCTTAGCTTGGAATTCCAAGTGCCTATGTGAACAGGACCTATCATGTCCTGAAAACTGTGCGGACCTTCACTAGCCGTGTTAGAAATCGAATGCAAACAAGAAGTAACTTTTGCTATTGAAATCATTGAAATTTGGAAGCTACTTTCTCACCACAGCAAAACTCACCTTCCCACCTATCTATCTATGTACTTATCTGTCAGTTGACAAGATATTTATATATATTTTTCCCCACAGATACTTATGATCAATTTATATAAATATGTACATATTATCTTTGGTTATATGTGACTATTTGGAATAAATATGTTATTATCTATTATGCATAATTATTTTATTTGTATGTTATATAGATAATGAATAATGTGCAATATATTCTATCAGTATATGACTACTACTATAATTAATGTAATTGTTATTAGTAAAACAAATAATAAATAAAATAACTTTAAATAAGCCCTGTCTGAAGAAATTATGGGCGTAATCACTGTAGAAAATAAGCAAATCAGTAATTAGTGCAAGACTGTCATACCCACTGGGAAATAACAATCTGAGAATACGACAAAAAGTGATTCACTGCATAATTAGATCATAAAGCGCACACAAGACAATTTTTAAAATTTGGAAAACAGAGATAAACATGCAGAAAATGAAGAAGATAAAATATCACATCTATCACATCTATCTGGTAGACACAGCCCAATGGGTAAAAGTCCTGGTTAGCAGCTGAACTGTCACAAAACTGGTATAATTTACTATGCAAGAGATGCTTCCTTATTCTTCATGTTAGAATGGGGCCCAGAATTATGTGTGAAATTCGGCTTCCTGACTCAAATAAATGCGTCTGCAGGAGAGTGCAGAGAACACCAGCCCCTGCTACCCCTGCCTCATTCTCTACTGGAGAAGGGAATGATCCACCAGCCACACCATTAGAATAGCATTCATTTTAACATGGATTTCTTTGTGAAGCTGCCATCAAGAACCAGGAAGGCTGAGATTTTTACCCTACGTGCCGTCTAAGAAGTTATCATACTACAGTTTCATGGATGATGGCAGAAGACACAAGGCTCTTAGGTCATAAGTGAAGGATAGTTTATAACTCAAAGCAAAAGCAGTAGCCAGAGTATCAGTATTTTTGCAGTAGTTTCATGAACAAAAATTCCCACAGGATGACATAAAGAAGGCCAGATGACACCTGTGTACAAAAAGGGAACCCAGAGTCAGGAAACTCAAATCTTTTATAATGAGTAGTAAGCATGCCTGCCCTTGGCTCCAAATAGAGAAATTATCCCTGTCTACAAAGGCTCTTCTCTATATAAATATCCTTGAAAAGACAACCTGAAACAAAGGCAAGTTAGTGCCTTGTTTGTAAGATGTGCAGAAACATAAGAGACCCATGGAGTCTCCCAAAAGTTGTCTTCCAAAAAGTTGCTTAGAAAAATAAAAAAGTCTAAAAAGTTATGTGAAGCAAAAAATAATAGAAGAACATGGGCTGTATCTCAGGTAGCATACCAAGACATGATCAAACTAAATGGTAATATCTGGGGCCTTTTGAATATTGCCATAGTGATCGGAGCTTAAATGCTTTGGACAGACAGATTAGGAAAAAATTTCAATGCCTCCTCCACTACCCAAATATTTTCACACTAAAATGGAATATAAGTTTTTGAGAATTATATCTGTCTTACTCCTACAATATCCCCAAGTTTCTAAACAAGTGCCCAACAAATAATACATCTTCAATAAATATTTACCAGTGAATGAAGGTGGCCTCATTACCTTGCAGCAAGTGTATGGGCTACAACATTTTTCTCTGATTAAATCATGATAGTAATAAGTTTCCTCTGATTAATTCATGAAGTATGTGAAATACAGCTTAAGAAGGCCATGTTTCTGTGTAGGTGTTGAGAATTTAAAGAGTGCTTTCTTTTTATATGTGTATGGTTTTCCTTAAAAAACGTATGCATTTTATTATCTTTAATAGAAATAGTGCAAGCTTTCTGTATTTGCCCCTGATTATGAACTAATGATACTAAGAAAGGGAAAAGATGTAAAAAAGAATGGAAAAAATTATACGTATTGCCTGTGCATTACAGAAACGAGACATTGAGGTTATAGATAACCTTCTCTAAAGATACCCAGGAGTTGATGGGCATGTGTACATGGGGGTGGAGAGGAGAGACAATTGTAAAGAGGAGACACTTCCTTAAACTGCCATCAGGTGGTACCATCAGCCCTGCACAGCCCTGTCACCTTGAGAATGGCTATAAATGGAGAGGAGGGACAGTACCTTAGCCTCATAGTAGGCTGACAAGAGAGGAAGGAAAAACTCAATTCACTTTCATACAGTTTACTCTCTGATGTTCTCACCTCGGATAATTCCCTTACAGCTAGTGAAGAGATACCAATTTGCTGCCAAAATCAGTAAATACCAACTCAGGATTTACTGTTTGTGATTTATCACAGTTCCCCAAGAGCCAAACTGTAGGAATACTGCATAACAATATGACAGCTAAATTAAGAATAAATGAAAAAGAAAAGAATGATTAAAATTGATCATGAGACTTTTGTTTGTTCTTTGTTGGTTTGTTTGCTTTGTATTAATGATAAACATATCTGGGATAATAAGGCAAATGCAGTTGACCCTTAAACAACAGGGGTTTAAACCTCATGGGTTTACTTAATGCTTGGATTTTCTCCTGCCTCCACCACCCCTGAGAGCAAGACTGACCCCTTTTCTTTTTCCTCCTCAGCCTATGCAGTGTGAAGACGACAAGGATGAAGACTTTCATGAAGATCCACTGTTACCTAATGAATAGTAAAAATAATTAAAAACAAATAGTAAATATATCTTCCTTATAACTTTCCTAATAAATTTTCTTTTCTCTAGCTTAGTTTATTGTAAGAATATGGTATATAATACATACGCATACAAAATACGTGTTAATCAGCTCTTTATGTTATCAGTAAGGTTTCTAGTCAACAATGGGCCATCAGCCATTAAGTTTTAGAAAAGTCAAAAATTCCACATGGACAAGGACACTTGCACTAGACTGTTCATTGCAGCTCAATTTACAATCACCAAAATGTGGAAACAGCCTAAATGCCCCCCAATCCAGGAATGGATTAACAAGCTGTAGTATATGTACACCACGGAATACTATTCAGCCACTAAAAAAATGGAGACTTTACATCCTTTGTATTAACCTGGATCAATGTGGAACACATTATTCTTAGCAAAGCATCACAAGAGTGGAGAAATATGAATCCTATGTACTCAATTCTGACATGAGGACAATTAAGGTCGTAGTACACAGTGGGGCATGGGGGATGGAGAGAGCTAAGAAAGGGAAAGTGGGGGTGGCGGTCAAGGGATGTGGTACACCTTTTGGGGGCAGGACACTAATATAAGAGGGTCCTTATCTACCAAAAAAAAAATTACACACAGATTTTGGGGTCAACACCCCAACCTGAGTGTTGTTTCAAGGGCCAATTGTAGTTTAACAGGTGTTTGTTTTTGTTTGTTTGTTTTTTTGAGACAAAGTCTCACTCTGTTGTCCTGGACAGAGTGCCATGGAGTCATAGTTCACAGCAACCTCAAACTCTTGGGCTCAAGAGATCCTCTTGCCTCAACCTCCCGAGAAGCTGGGACTCCAGGTGCCTGCCACAATGCCTGGCTAGATTCTCTATTTTTAGTAGAAATGAGGTCTTGCTGTTGCTCAGGCTGGTCTCAAGCTCAAGCAATCCACTTGCCTCATACAGTAGTTGTAGGCAGAAAGTGCAGCTACATTTAAGCAGTGTCTAATCTCAAGTCCTGCAAGTTATATTGATGTAATATATAAACAGTAGCTTTGGGTAGGTAGGTAGTTTGAGCAATATAATTAAAATAGATAAATATGTATATATTTGTACACACTTAGATAGCTAAATACATAATGCATGCAAACATGCACAGTGATACCTGTATGGCCAGTTTTCTTTTCTGAAATATTAATAAAAAACTATTAGTAGAGGCTTCTTCTAGGAGACTCAATGAGAGGAGGACTTTTCCTTTTCATAACATGCCTTTCTTTATTCTTTGAATGTTTAAATCTTTGCTTTATAGAATTGCTTTTTAAAATGTATTACTTTTTATTATGGCAAAATACACATAACATAAAATTTGCCTTTTTAATCATTTTTAAGCATACACTTCAGTAGTATTAAACACATTTATAGTGTTGTGCAGCCATCACCACCATCAAAGACTTCATTGTCTTTCCACCTTGCAAAACTGAAAGTCTGTGCCTATTACACATTATTTCTCCTTCTCCCCCACCAGACCATCTGTCAACCACCATTTCACTTCCTGTCTCTATGATTTGACTACTCTACCTCATATAAGTATCTTCATACATGTATAGTATTTAAATTTTTTCACTGGGTTATTTCAAAGTTCACCCAAGCTGCAGCATATGTAAGAATTTCCTTCATTTTTAAGGTTGACTAATACTCCATTGCATGTGCATACCACATTTTTCTTATTCATACTTTTGATGGGAACTTGGGTTGCTTCTATATTTTAGCTACTGAGAATGATTCTGCTATGAACATCTCCCTGAGACCATTCTTTCTACTCTTTTGGGTATAGATCCACAAGTGGACTTGCTACATCATATGGTAATTCTATTCTTAAGTTTTTAGAAATGGTCATGTTTTTCATAGTGGCTGCACCATTTTACATGCCCATTAAAGTGCCCAAGAGTTACAATTTCTCTACATCCATGCTAATACTTGTTATTTTCTTTTTTTTTTAATAGTAAGTGTAGAGAAAATTGTTCCCTGACCTTCAGCCCAAACTCTATTCTGCTTGAGAGACCTAAAGAGTCACAAGAATTGCATGTGAGTTGTGTACATGCAGGAGGTCAGAAAACTGGACTCTAAGAGAGAATGTATGTGTGAGGGGTGTAGTACCAAGCCTAATGGTTATGGAAAAGATTCTCTAGATTCCAAAGATCTTAACGCTAGAAGCAGAGGTCTTGCTTGAGGTCTGCGGTTCTGCAAAAACAAGTTGGAGACGTTCTGCCTGACATTTTTCATGTTCCCCCTTTTTAGTGCTGATGTCTGATAAGTAACTTTCTTACTACTTTTTTCAGCTTTATGACAATAAATATGGACCCAGGGTTTTCTCAATAGGACTCCACCCTGAGAGCTCCTCAGTTCCCTTTCACAGACTCTGTGTCAAGCCTCTTCCTTCCTCACATCAAAACCCCTTCAAGTAGCTATCCCAACAGCTGTGAGATAGTATCTCCTTATACTTTTGATTTGCATTTTTCTAATAATTAGTGATATTAAGAATTTTTTCATGTGTGTATTTTCCATTACTAGAGAAATGTCTATTCAAATTCTTTGCTTATTTTTTATTTTTTTGTCTATTTGTTTTTTAGTTTTAAGAGTTGTCTGTATATTCTGGCTACCAAACCTTGTGTTGGACATATAATTTGTGAATATTTTCTCTTATTTGTGAATTGCTGTTTTACTCTGTTGATAGTGGGTTTTATGTATAAAATATTTTAATTTTCATGAAGTCCCAGTAGTCTATTTTTTCTTTTGTTGGCTATGCCTTTGGGGTCATATCTAAAAAAATCACTGCCAAATTCTATGTGATGAAGATTTTCCCTGTTTTTTTTTCTAAGAGTTTTATAGTTTTAGGTTTTACATTTAGGTCTTTTACCTACTTTGAGTTTATTTTGTATATGGTATTACATAATGGTCAACTTCATTATTTTCCATGTGGATATTCAGTTTTTCCAGCACTACATGTTGCAAAGCCTGTTTTTTTCTCATTGAATGGTCTTAGCACCCTGTGAAAATCATTTGATCATATATGAAAGAGTTTATTTTTTCATTTTTTATTCTATTCCTTTGGTTAATATGCCTGTACCATACTATTATGCTTACTATAGCTTTAAAGTAGGTTTTGACATGAGGAAGGTGGGAGTCCACGAGCTTTGTTCTTTCTCTTCAAAATTGTTTTGGCTATCCAGGGTCCCTTGAGATTCCATGAGAATTTTAGGATGCACACTTCTATTTCTGCAAAAAAAAGATCATTGGGATTTTGATAAGAATTTCATTAAATCTATAGATTGTTTGGGGTAGTATTGCTATCTTAACAATATCAAATCTTCCAATCCATGAACATGGGATGTGTTTCTATCTATCTATATTTTCTTTAATTTCTTTCAGCAATGTTTCATAGTTTTCATTGTACAAGTCTTTCACCTCCTAAATTAAATGCATAATTCCTAAATATTTTTGGACATTATTGTAAATGAAAACATTCTCTCAATTTTCTTCTTATACTGTTTATGGTAAATATATAAAAATACAACAGATTGTTGTGTGTTGACTTCGTATCCTATTACTTTGCTGAATTCACTTATTTCTAACAGTTATTTGTGGAATCTTTAGGGTTTTCTATATAAAAATAATCACCTGGCTTCTTTCCTTCATTCTGTTAATATGACATAGCCCATTGATGAATGTTTGTATGTTGAACCATCATTGCATTCTGGGAATAAACGTCACTTAGTCATGGTTTATAATCATGTTACTAGGCTACTGCATTCATTTTGCTAGTATTTTTTAAAGGAATTTTTCATTAATGTTCATAAAGGATATTGGTCTGTAGTTTTCTTTTCTTGTGATGTCTTTGTTTGGCTTTGATATCAGAGTAATGCTGGCCTTATAAAATGAATTAGGAAATTCTCCTTCTTCTTTAGTTTTTTTGGACAATTTTGAGAAGGATTGGTATTAATTCTTCTTTAAATTTTCAGGAGAATTTTCCAGTGAACCCATCAGGTCCAGGGATTTTCTTTGTTGGGAGATTTTTGACTATTGATTGAGTCTCTTACATGTTACAAGTCTATTCAAATTTTCTATTTCTTTGTGATTTAGTTTTGGCAGGTTTTGTGTTTCAAGAAATCTGTCCATTTCATTCAGTTACCAATTTCTTAGTGTACAGTTACTCATAGTACTCTCTAATAATTGTTTTATTTCTGTAGAATCATTAGTTATGTCTCCATTTGCTTTTCTGGTTTTAGTGATTTGAGTCTTCCCTCTTTTTTTCTTGGTCCCATTAGCTAAAGTTTTTTCACTTTTGTTGATCTTTTTGAAGAACTAACTTCCAATTTCATCCATTTTCTCTATTGTTTTTCTATTCTCTGTTTCACTGATCTCTGCTCTAATCTTTATTTCCTTTCATCTGTTAGGTTTGGGTTAGTTTGTTCTTTTGGGTTCCTTAAGCTGTAAAGTTAGGTTTTTGATTCGAGATTGTTCTTGGTTTTTAATGTGTTTATAGCTACAAGTTTCCCCATTGGCACTGGTTTTTCTGTGTCCCGTATGTTTTGATATGTTGTATTTTTGTTTGCATTTGTTAAGTATATTCTCATATTCCTTTTGATTTTTTCTTTGGTACCTTAATTAAGAGTATATTATTTAATTTTCACAAATTTATAAATTTGCCAATTTTACTTGTTATTATTTTTAACTTTAGTCCATTTTTATCAGCAATAATATCTTGTATGATATCTATCTTTTTTTAATCTTTTGTGACTTACCTTGTAGCCTAATATATGGTTTATTCCGGAAAATGTCCCATGTGCATTTGAGAAGACTTTGTATCTGCTTTTGTTGGATAGAGTGTTCTGTATATGTCTGTTAGATTCTAGTTGGTTTAAATCATGTATGAATATTATTTAAATCTTCTATTTCCTTAATTATTACCTGTCTAGTTGTTCTATCCATTTTTGAGAATGGAATATTAAAGTCTCCAACTATTACTATAGAACCGTATATTTCTCCCATCAATTTGCTTCATATATATTGATGTCCTGTCATTAGTTGCTTAAATGTTTGTAATTATAATATCTTCTCATTGTACTGAATTTTTCATCAATGTGTAAAGTTCTTCTTTGTCACTTGAATAATTGCTTTTTACACATACTTTTCTTTTATTGCTAGAAGGACTGCCTGGGTGGTTAAATTAAAGGCCATTTCTTCCTTACATTTTTCTATATGTTACCAAAAAAAAAAAAAAAAAACTAATAAATTCATGAAGATTCAAAGTAGCCTGCCTCAGTGAAGAAAAAGACAATACATGTTTTACGGCCATATTTTCTTAGCAAAATGTCTTATTTCTTATTTTGTACAATGAATTATTTCTCTTTATATCGTTCTATTAATTTTAGATACATTTTGGAGTGCCAATAATGTTCTATCCTGATTCTGATTCTATTGTTTGCCTATGCTCCATTTCTTTCACTGTATTTTGAAATTATCATACTTCTACTGTGCAATCTTCAGTCACAATACTATACTCTTAAAGCCAAAATCAATCCACTGAAAATAAAATATCAAATCTGCCAACAAAGACCCTTTTCTCTCTTCTTAAGAAGGGAAGAGTTGAATGATGACATGTTCTCTTTGTCATGGGCATTGTTAATGCAGATATCAAGTTGATATATACAGGCATTGCAGCACATAATAGAAAGTTTTATTTTTTTCTATTCAAGTTATCCAAAGAAAGTAGCCCCCAAATGTCCTACCTGAGTCAGAAAGTTTCTACCATTTTTCAAACATATTGCACTTTATTATAAGTCTGAAGGAACCACATTTGAAATTGACTGTAAGTTTGTAATAGGCAAGTGCATTATACTTTGTTTCTCTAGAATGGAACATGAAAAGAAAATATCTCTGGAACTATATCTGTCACAAGTTAGGAAAAAGAAGATGAAATGGAGCATTAAGATGTCAATTAGTGACTCTTATCTGTGGAAGTGGGGAGGAGAGAGTAGAATTGGTCCAAGAGAGAAATTAAACTATGATGGAGGCCTAAAAAGCCTGGGCCAAATCCATGGGAAGCTCTGGAATATATATCACACAACATTCTCTGGACTGTACGGCTGGGACTTTATATCCTTGCTACAAACAGTCATTAGATTTGGGCTGTCACAGGAAGGGTTGACTCTTTCGTGATGCAATTTTCTATAGCTGGAGCAACTCAGAGGGGGCTTAGAGCTGAGGGTTGACTGCTGAGAACACTCTCAGAAGCGGTGCAACAAATCCTTTTTTAAATAGAAATGTAGGCAGTACTTCACCATGCCCACCATAATGTCCTATGCAAAATCCTAACTCTTCTGCACCAGACTCATAATACTCTTACAGGTTACTGACATAGGAAGGTAACTTAGATTTTGAGACTGGGACTTTCATTTGACTCCAATTCTCTACTGGTCAACAAAGTCCAAATGATTTTCACAAGTCTGAGTGGGGTAATAAGGTAAATAAAAATGGCAGGCATCTGTATAATATATCACCATTAATAAAGACTTATTCACATATATTAGCTCTTTTTATTTATTATTAAATCATAGCTGTGTACATTAATGCAATCATGGGGCACCATATACTAGTTTTATATACCATTTGACATATTTTATCACAATGGTTAACATAGCCTTCCTGGCATTTTCTTAGTTATTGTGTTAAGACATTTATATTCTACATTTAGCGAGTTTCACATGTACCCTTGTAAGATGCAAAGTAGGTGTGATCCCACCAATCACCCTTCCTCCGCCCATCCTCCTCCCTCCCCTCGCCTCCCTCTCCCTCTTCCCCATATTCTTAGGTTATAACTGGGTTATAGCTTTCATATGAAAGCCATAAATTAGTTTCATAGTAGGGCTGAGTACATTGGATACTTTTTCTTCCATTCTCGAGATACTTTACTAAGAAGAGTATGTTCCAGCTCCATCCATGTAAACATGAAAGAGGTAAAGTCTCCATATTTCTTTAAGGCTGCATAATATTCCATGGTGCATATATACCACAATTTATTAATCCATTCGTGGATGGATGGCTACTTGGGCTTTTTCCATGACTTAGCAATTATGAATTGGGCTGCAATAAACATTCTGGTACAAATATCTTTTTATAATGTGATTATTGGTCTTCTGGGTATATACCTAGTAGAGGAATTGTAGGATCGAATGGCAGGTCTATTTTTAGATCTCTAAGTGTTCTCCAAACATCTTTCCAAAAGGAATGTATTAATTTGCATTCCCACCAGCAGTGTAGAAGTGTTCCCTTTTCTCCACATCCACGCCAACATCTCTGGTCTTGGGATTTTGTGATATAGGCTAATCTTACTGGTGTTAGATGATATCTCAAAATAGTTTTGATTTGCATTTCTCTGATGAATAAGGATGATGAGCATTTTTTCATATGTCTGTAGGTCATGCACCTGTCTTCTTCAGAGAAGTTTCTCTTCACGACCCTTGCCCAGCCTGAGATGGGATCTCTTGTTCTTTTCTTGCTAATACTTTTGAGTTCTCTGTGGATTCTTGTTATTAAACCTTTGTCAGAGACATAACCTGCAAATATCTTCTCCCATTCTGAGGGCTGCCTTCTTGCTTTACTTACTGTGTTCTTGGCTGTGCAGAAGCTTTTTAGTTTGTTCAGGTTCCAGTAGTGTATTTTTGAAGCTGCTTCAATTGCTGCTGCAATTGCCCAATTGCTCCTCATAAAATATTTTCCCAGACTGATTTCTTCAAGAGTTTTCCCTGCACTTTCTTTTTTTTTTTTTTTTTATTAAATCATAACTGTGTACATTGATATGATCATGGGCCATTATTCACTAGCTTCACAGACCGTTTATCAAGTTTCACATATACCCTTGTAAGATGCACCGCTGGTGTAATCCCACCAATCCCCTTCCCTCTACCCACCTCCCCTTTCCCTCCGCTCCCTTTCCCCCTTCCCCCTATTCTGAGGTTGTAACTGGGTTATAGCTTTCATGTGAAAACCCTAAATTAGTTTCATAGTAGGGCTGAGTACTTTTGGTACTTTTGAGTACATTGGGTACTTTTTCTTCCATTCTTGAGATACTTTACTAAGAAGAATATGTTCCAGCTCCATCCATGTAAACATGAAAGAGGTAAAGTCTCCATCTTTCTTTAAGGCTGCATAATATTCCATGGTGTACATATACCACAATTTATTAATCCATTCGTGGATGGATGGGCACTTGGGCTTCTTCCATGACTTAGCAATTATGAATTGGGCTGCAATAAATATTCTGGTACAGATATCTTTGTTATGATGTGATTTTTGGTCTTTTGGGTATATGCCCAGTAGAGGGATTACAGGATTGAACAGAAGATCTATTTTTACATCTCTAAGTGTTCTCCATATCTCTTTACAAAAGGAATGTATTAATTTGCATTCCCACCAGCAGTGCAAAAGTGTTCCCTTTTCTCCACATCCGCGCCAACTTCCCTGGTCTTGGGATTTTGTGATATAGGCTAGTCTCACTGGAGTTAGATGGTATCTCAAAGTAGTTTTGATTTGCATTTCTCTGATGATTAAAGATGATGAGCATTTTTTCATATGTCTGAAGGCCGCGCACCTGTCTTCTTCAGAGAAGTTTCTCTTCAAATCCCTTGCCCAGCCTGCGATGGGATCCCTTGTTCTATTCTTGCTAATGTGTTTGAGTTCTCTGTGGATTCTGGTTATTAAAACTTTGTCAGAGACATAACCTGCAAATATCTTCTCCCATTCTGAGGGCTGTTTGCTTGCTTTACTTACTGTGTTCTTGGCTGTGCAGAAGCTTTTTAGTTTGATCAAGTCCCAGTAGTGTATTTTTGAAGCTGCTTCAATTTCCCAGGGGGTCCTCCTCATAAAATACTTGCCCAGACTGATTTCTTTCAAGTATTTCTCCTCTAGTATTTTTATAGTTTCATGCCTTAAGTTTAAATCCTTGATCCAGTGAGAGTCTATCTTAGTTAATGGTGAAAGGTATGGGTCCAGTTTCAGTCTTCTATAGGTTGCCAGCCAGTTCACCCAGCACCATTTGTTAAATAGGGAATCTTTTCTCCACTGAATGTTTTTAATTGGCTTGTCAAAGATTAAATAACAGTAAGTAGCTGGATTCATCTCTTGGTTCTCTATTCTGTTCCAGACATCTACTTCTCTGTTTTTGTGACAGTACCATGCTGTTTTGATCACTGTCGATTTGTAGTATAGTCTGATGTCTGGTAGTGTGATTCCTCCTGCTTTGATTTTATTTCTGAGTCATGTCTTGGCTATTTGAGGTTTTTTCTGATTCCATATAAAACAAAGTATGGTTTTTTCAAGATCTTTAAAGTATGACAGTGGAGCTTTAATAGGGATTGCATTGAAATTATATAATGCTTTGGGTAGTATAGACATTTTAACAATGTTGATTCTTCCCAGCCATGAGCATGGTATGTTTTTCCATTTGTTAATATTTTCAGCTATTTCTTTTCTTAGAGTTTCATAGTTCTCTTTATAGAGATCTTTCACATCCTTTGTTAGATAAATTCCCAAATATTTCATCTTCTTTGGCACTACTGTGAATGGAATAGAGTCCTCAACTGTTTTTTCAACTTGACTGTTGTTGGTATATATAAAGGCTACCGATTTATGAATGTTGATTTTGTAACCTGAGAATCTGCTGTACTCCTTGATCACTTCTAAGAGTTTTGTAGTAGAATCCCTGGTGTTTTCCAGATATACAATCATATCATCTGCAAAGAGTGAAAGTTTGATCTTTTCTGACCCTGTATGGATACCCTTGATCATCTTTTCTTCCCTAATTGCGATGGCTAAAACTTCCATTACAATGTTAAAGAGCAGTGGAGACAATGGGCAACCTTGCCTGGTTCCTGATCTGAGTGGAAATGATTTCAATTTAACTCTATTCAATAGGATATTGGCTGTGGGTTTGCTGTAGATGGCCTCCATCAGTTTAAGAAATGTCCCTTCTATACCAATTTTCTTACGTGTTCTGATCTTAGCTCTTTGACTTTAACAACAAACTTAACTTCTTTTCATCTATTTTTAGAAGTTAAAATCCTGAATTTCAAAGGTCAAGGGATTTGCTAAGCTTGAACACAGATAATTAGAGCTTGAGCTGTGATTGCCTAACTCCAAATCCTGCCATCATATAGGAAGTACATTGTTAGAAAGACCATGAAGTTTGAACTCAGATAATTTTGGTTCAATCTCAGAATTTCTATTTGTTAGCTGTGTGGGCTTGTGCAACTTTGCTTAAACTCTGTGAGGCTCAATACCTCACACAGAGAACAATAATAATAATACCATACTCTAGAAGTCATTATGTGTGTTAATTTATACTAAGGGTATAAAGATCTGGTACAGTACATGGCATATAATAGGCATTTAATCAGTTAAAGTTACCCTTGTTGAAGTCACATTTCCTTTGTGTTTATGAACTGGCAGAGCACCAACTACTAGCATCACCACCAGGCAAGGCTCACTCTTGAGACTTTAAGCTCTAGTCCTCCGGAGATGCATTGGTAAAAATATAAAGTAGTGTTTTATTTCTAAATATTACAAGTCATAAGGCTGAATTATCGAATGCACCCAATGACATCATTGATTTTTAAACCTTTAATGATACTGAAGCAATCCTTAACAAATTAATCTTTTGACCATCTATATCTACTTCAGAGTTTTATTTTTTAGCTTTGATAAGAAATCTGATTTGTACAAACCAACACATTAGAACATAATACTAATTCCTGTTGCACAAACAGGACTCCTATAAAAAGAATGATTGTGGAATTTCAGAGCAACCTGAATAGAAGCTCTGCCTGTGGAAGTGAACACAATACATTAGGAAAGCAGCTGAGTCTGTAGAACTGAAGCCTAACTCTTGATCTAGTCAATATGGAATTCTAGAGTCAGCTTGTGTTAAAAAGTCACACAACCTTGAACAAGTTACATGTTCTTTTTTGGCCTGACTCTCCTTTTTGAAATAGATATTTAGTAGTATGGACTAGAATTTTTATGATCATATCCACATCCAAAATACTAATGGTCTATAAATTCACAGAAAAATATACTTACAGTAAGTGAAGCAAGAAAGGAAATAATACGGGTCAACGAGTGAGTGCTGAAACCCAAGAAGGCATGGGCCCCTCTGAAACAGTCTCTTCTATAAAATGCCTCTAACATTTTTTTTCTGTTTTTGGCATAACCACTAAGAAACTGTGTGTGAATCCACCCTTGAATTGCCTAGAAAGTAACTTCCATCAAACCTTTTCAACATTTGAACCAAGAAAAGTATTGAGCCAGGAAAACCTTTACTGGAACAAATCAAGCCTGTGTACCTAACTACCATGTTATAAAAAGTGCCAAGGAAAGTTACATGTCAAATGACACCAGTGGAATTCAGTCAGCAAAACTCAGTTCATAGAAAAATATATAGAAGGTTCTACAACAATTAAAAAAAAAAAGGGAGACAGAGAATGAAATATAAGAAAGGAGAAGAATATGAGACACATATTAAACAATCACAATTGGAAGCATTATTTGAATCCTGATTTGAGAAGATAAACTTTAAAAAAGTAAGAATTTATAAGACAATTGTGGAAACTTGAACAGTGACTGGGTATTTAATGATTTTTAGAAATGTTTATGTATGGATAAATTAGAATAATGGTTATATTTTGAAAAAGAATTATTTTTAGATATACATACTGAAATATTTGTGGATCAAATGTGATATCAGAGATTAATCAAGGATGGGGAAGAATGGGTAAAATGTAGATAAAACAAAATTGGAAGTTAATGGACAATTATTCAAGTTGGATGATACTATAATGTCTGCTTTTGTGTTTGAACATTTCCATCACAAAAGCTAACACACATACACCCACTAAGATTCTGATTAAGGGGAGAAAAATATTCTACTAGCAAACAATTGGACAACCAGAACTCTCTTTTCTTGGAAAACTCTTGCTGATACTATAAAGTGAATATGGGTAATTCCTATTAGCCACAAAATTCCCATGATCGAGGTTATTTCAAAACCTTCTATGGAAAACACTTAGAGAGTCTTACTAGGAACTCTTGGCATAAACGCACAAGGTTGACTCAATTCCAGCAGGAGTTTCCACAAAAGTTTCTCTCTCTCTCAAAATGTTGTTATGAAGAAACTTGCAAGAATATTCTTTTCACTGTGTTGGTCCTCAGGTTTTGGGTAGGGAAGAGAAATTCTAAACTCTTTGTAGCATCCATATCCAGAAAGAGAAGGGACATTTCATATAGATTAAATGGTAGAAAAGCTTTATGTTTGAAAGCACTTTAATCCTGATAAAGCGAGTCTATTGCACAGATGAGACAAATCACTGTCTCCGGAAATAATAATAAGTATAGAGGGAGCAGAGAAAGGGAGAAATTGTAGCCACAATTATGTTTTGTTTTTAAATTAATGTCTACCTTTACACAAGATCCTCAAATTATCACATCAACATCAGTAATCAAAAATAAAGAATGGAAATACTTCATGCTGACATATATGTGTGCACACCACACACATATGCACACACACTCTCACAGAGACATACACAATGCAAGAGTGATAGCGGATGGACCGTGATGGTTCTTTCCAGCCCCAATTATGATTGATAGCATTCCATTACCTTTATGCTTATTTTAAAATCCCCTTGACACAGATTGATTAAAGGCACAGACCTCTATGAACCTATGAAAAATTTATGGATTTTGAAAGAGCTTTAACATGTACCATTTGAGCACAAATCATTTCCTGGCTGTCACTGTTTTCCCCACCATCTCTTTTATGTTGGTAATATATGTTTAATAATCAAAAACCGATGCTAGGGATTAAAGCATCAAGATGTTACAGAATAAAGCAACAACAACAACAAAAAGAAATTAGATTTGTATGATTCTAACTATTCTTTAATCTGCTTCTGGGCAACAAAAGTGATTTGTGTCAGCCGTTATTGCATTAAACTTTAATTTTCTTCCACCGGCACAGGATTATATAAAGGAGTATTGGATTGCACTCAGCATGGATTAGCCGAGCACTGTCTCCGCTGCCAAGGAGCAAATGGATTTCCTTCTTTCTTTAATTTATATTTTTATTGCTGTTTTTCCCCTCCTTCTAATTCCCATTACCCTTCTGTTTGCCAGCACTGAGATACCCTGTAGGAGCAGCAGAAAGGCAGGCAGAATTATTGGCTTATTGCATATATTTATGTTCCAAGGCTTCTCAGTCATCTATGTCAGAGGAATAAAGTAGCCTCCAGCTATGGAGACTGTGTGCCAGTTTCAAACCATAAAATTAAAACTTGTTTAAGGTAAAAAGTCACTTCCTACCTGCTTCAACTCAGCAAAACTAACTGGGTTTGGCCTCATGTCAGACTACCTGGCTCTAGCTCACAGCAGACAGAGAAAACCACTGTGGGATACATATAAAGTAAAGTTCCCAGGGCTCATTTTTGCTCACAGGAGGGCAGGAGAGCCCTTGAGATTCAGGAGGGAGAAGAGGCTCTCTGGCTTTTCCCTTTAGGGTCTCTGAGATAACAGACTTGTTTCTGGAAACAAGAGCAAATAAGCCGTCTCTGCTCAAGAAATAGGAGGCTGATGGTGGAACCTAGAGGGGGCGCTAAAGATGTGGCTCCAAGACTGCCGCGGAGAGAAAGGAAGACTGAGTTGGAACCAAGCAGGGGATGCAGACTAACAGTGGCCAGAAAATAAGAACAGTGGTGCGTTCCGTTTGGTCTGCAAATGTCTCTGGATTTCTGAAGACGAAAATGAAGCCTGACAGATTTCCGTTTGTGTTTTGGTTCTCATAGACTTCTTGATAACTGAGCAATGAATTCTCAAGTCTCAGAAAGGCAGCTGGTACAGAGCAGCTGCATGGCAGATGCCACTTAGCAATACCTGGGAGGCCCCCACACCAGAGCCTGACTCTCTAACAGGGAGGAAAGAGGCCCGCCACTGGGGGCTGGAATTTTATTCCCCAAAGGAACCACAGTGGCTGGCCCAAGCCAAAGAAGACCATATAAGATTAAGAGAAACATTTCAAAGAACAGAATAGGGATTAAGAAAACCACTGGTGGGATGTTCAAAGGCTGAGACCTCATTAATAGAACAAAGAGGTTTCCATAGAATTGGAAGAGCAGAAAATATTGTTCACTAAGTCATCCTTAAGTATCTTTTAGATATATAACTTATTCTAAATTTGGAGCTATAAAAGTGTAGCTAGATGTGAACTATCTTTATTTGGATATTTTAGTATATCTATTCATGCACTAAGTAAGGTAGGATGTGTTTCCAGAATCAAGAGTGTCTTGTTACTCATCATGAACCCATATATTTTAGTGAATGTTCACATTAGACACAATGGTATACCATTAAGAAAAAAAATTAAAGGAAATATTCAGAAGACTCACTCCAAAAGTGTAGAACATCTGGCTCAGATATTCAACAAATGTTTGTTTCATTCTCCTTCACCTCTGTAACTGTTAAGACATGCCACAATGATTTGGTAAAAGCCTCTTTTTTAAAGGCTTTTTTGATTCTTGATTAATTCCAGTGTCTTAAATAGAGTCCACACCACACCAAATTTATAGCAAATTCCATTCTATGTTGAACAAACTTCTATTTTGAGGTCCTTTTTGGAAAGACTAAATTTATATCATTCCTGTTTTTCTAATAAATTTCTGGGCAGTGAATAGAATTTCTGATTTCTGTGGAGAATGTTGGCTTTAAAGGAGTTTCTTTTGTATGGAAAATAGTCTGGAGTTTTTTTATCATAGGGATTCTCTAAGCCATATCACAGGAAACTATACCTGAGGTCGGGTGATCACAACTCAGAGTCATTGGCCGTTAGGATCTCTCCCTCTTAGGCCAGACCTCTATTATATCAAGTTATGGGGATTGACAGTTACCCATAAAAATGTCCATAGGATTCAATGAAACCTTACAATATATCAGAAAAATAGATAACAACACTTAAAAATATATAAAAGGTAAAGAAAATAAGGGTGGTTTTCTAATAAATATATTATAGTAGAGTAGGGTACATATAAAACATTGTGGTTTGTGCCTTAGGCACAAATTAGAAGTTTGTCTTCTCTCTACCAAGTTTTTTCCTCCACTCAGCAAGCTTTGATACATAGTGCTCTCATGCTCTATTCTCTTTTCAAAAACAAATGCCTTTAACAAGGTTGTCATAAATTTAGTCATTCTAATGTATAAAACAGTTTTAAGTATTACTTCTTTATCACTATACTACATTTCCATCACTGAATATTAGTTGTATTCATGAAGTAAAAATCTTAGAAGCCCCTATAAGTTTGCCTTTGGGACAAAGCATCCAGCTAGCCTTCTATAAATCTATATACATCAGATCACATTAAAAACATTGGGAATTTATGCCTGTTTTCAGTTAAATAATCAAATGTTTCATTTTAATATGTAGTTTTGAAATTCTATGTGTAAACGAGTTTGGTTTTGTATTTGTCAGTTTTAAGTTTCAATGATACTGTGTAACAAACATCTCCCAAACTCCGTGTGTGTTCTTTTTCTATTTAACACTGAATATGTGTTGTTTTTACACCATTTCTCTGGTATAAACTGAGTTCAATAATTTAATTTTGACACTAACTCCCAGAATTAATGCACACCCCACGTATTAAATGCTTAGTCCCACAAGACTGTCCCCACTTCAAAAAGCAGCCACAAATGGATAGCTCAGGCTACCCCTACTTTTTCTAGTAGACTAAAGATACAGGAGCTTCTATGATTCCCTTCTCAGGTTTGATAATTTGCTAGAACCAGTAACAGAAATCAGGAAAGTGCTTTATTTACAATAACTAGTTTATTATAAAGCATAAAATTTATGAACTGCTAAATGGAAGGTACTGGGGGAAGGGTGCATGTAGAGCTTCCATGCCCTCTCTGAGCTCACCACCTTCACAGAACATCAGTGTTTTAACCAAGGTAGAAACTCTCTGGATGTCATTGTGAGAGTTTTCATGAGGGTTTCATTATGAAGACATGATTGGTTAAATTATTAAGCATTGATGACTGAATTCAGCTTTAAACTTCTCTCCCTCCCACAGGTTGGGATGTGAGGCTAAAAGTTCTAACTCTCTAATCATGTGGTTGCTTTTTTTCTGGTGACTAGTCCCCATAAGGAAGTTATGTAAGAATTATTCGTTAGCATACAAAAGACAGTAAATTTTGAGGGTCTTTGGAGCTTTGTGCCAGGAACTGAGAACAAAGACCAAACAATTTTTTTTATTATTTGTATAACACAGTGGCTTATAACAACAAACATTATTTTATCTGTCATAGATCTTTTTGCTGAGAGTTGGGTCTCTGTTGAGCTTAGCTAGAATCATCTGGTCTTTGTCCAAGTTGTAATTTAGGTTGATATATATTAGATGTATTTTCTCATTTGGGGCCTAGTATATGTTTCTGTCATGGTATGTGCTCTAAGTATAAATGGGTGAACAGAAAGAATACTGTATCTTCCACCCCAAATTCAATGGTCCAAAACAAGTTACATAGTCAAATTCCAAGACCATGAATCAAAGAAGTAAACTCTGCCCACATGGCATTAGTTGGGTGGGGAAGAGGAACAGAAAAAAAAAAATTGACAAATAAATACACCAGAGTTCTTCAAACTTTTTTCTTAAAGGGTTAAATAGTAAAAAGTATCAACAAAAAGCATCATTGTGTTCCAGCCTGATCATGGACTGTGGTTCACCGACTCCTGCAATTTAACAGTCTGCCCTTTTGTCACAACTTTCCATGCCAGATACAAATTAATGACACCTTAAGAATCAGGTTCAATAAGGATCTCATGACAGTATCTATATCAGAGCAAAATATGGCAACTCATGATCCAGAGACTTATGAATTAAAATGGCAAGTCATCTGCTCTACATATACATGCAATGATGAAAAGAGATAGATTAATGGGAGTTAACATCCCCACTTGGAAAATAATTAGAGGCACAAATTAATTCCAGCGTGGGTAGGAAATATGCCCTGATTAGACCCCAGATCCAATTCCTAGGAGCAACTTCCCAGTCTATTGCTCAATGTGGTTCTGGGATCTACCTTTTATTGTATCTTCTCTTTCATCTGAAAAGACTGTGAGAGAATACACCTTTATTATCACCTGAACACCTTTCTCAGCCTGTTTCTTGCCTGTATAAGGTTGGAATCCTAGTGTTCCCTCTAATTTCTCATTCTTAAATCCAGGATGATATACTTTTGCCATTTTTCTTGACCTATGAGTTTGATCCAGTCAGTTCTATATGTCAACCCACAATTCCTTTTGACACATTTCTATTTCTCTCTCTCAACTTAATCCCAAGTCGTCTGGCTGTATCTTCCCTCTGTGAGATTCCACCCCTAGTTTCCATTATAGGAGGTGGCTTGTCCAGCTACAATGATCTACTGAGGCCAATATTAATCCATTTAGAGTGCCTAATCAAAGATGTGATACCCACATATTTTAATTTTTGCTCTGAGGTTTAAGACCGAGCCCCTGATGTATTATTATTATTATTTATTTTTATTTTATTTTTTGCAGTTTTTGGCCGGGGCCGGGTCTGAACCTGCCACCTCCAGCATATGAGGCCAGTGCCCTTTTAAGTTCAAAATATTTCTTAATTTTATTTTTAACTGGTGGAGGTGAAAAAATAATTTTATTTTTTAACCTTGAAAATTCTACAATTTCTGAGCATTGTCTATTCTTCCTCAATTTTGATTTTCTTTTCTGCATTCCTCTCTTTCTTGAGGTAGCACACCGAAAGAAAATAGTAACGATCAGCTGACCCTATCAATAGGATACTTCAGAACTTCTGTGCCAAGTGCTATGAGTTCATTGCATTTCAAGTTTACCAAATGTTTTACTCCCAAATAACCCATAGGTTTCCACTTATAGAGTACTTATAACAGTTTTTCACTGGCACATTTCAAAGCCAATGCCACACGTTTTAGCTTGCTGTCATGGCTGCATCCCATTCTTACTAACAGGTATAAGGTTTTATTTTAATAATGCTGTTTAACAAACATTCCTAAAACTTAGTGGTTTACAAAAAAACAACAAAACCCATTCCTTTTTTTCTTGCTGAATATATGAACCTGAAGGAGTTCATTACTAGTATATTTTCCCTACAGGAAATACTACAGATAGTTCTTCAGGTTGAAATGTTAAGGGCATTTGACAGTAACTTGAAGCTATAAGAAAAAATGAAAACTTCAGGAAAGGAAAGTTCATGGGTAAATACAAAACCAGTAGTTTTGTATTTTTGGTTTGTAACCCTTCTTGTTCTTTCCTATATAATTTAAAAAACATATTTGTTTTTTTACTTAATTTTTATTAGATCATAACTGTATACATTTATGAGGCACAATGTGATGATTTGATATACAATGTGGAATGCTTAAATCAAACAAATTAACAAAACCATCACCTCACTTACTCATTTTTGTGGTACAATATTTATAATATACTCTTAGTTCTTTTGAAATGTATCCTTGCATTGTGTGAGATCACACCAAATACCCTCCCTCCACTTGCCCTCCCCACTTCCCTCCCTTCTCCCTCCTCTGCCCTCTTTCTTTCCTGACTCTCTTTGTATTTTATCATTTGTATGAATATTGATTTCATAATAGTATTGAGCACATTGGATACATTTTTTTCCATTCTTGAGATACTTTACTAAGAATTATATGTTTCAGCTCCATCCAGGTAAACATAAAAGATGTGAAGTCTCCCCATTTTGTGGCTGCACAGTATTCCATGGCATACATATACCACAATTTGTTTATCCACTCATGGGTCTATGGACATTTAGGCTGCTTCCAGGCCTTGGCTATTGTGAATTGGGCTTCAATAAACATTCTGGTGTAAGTGTCTTTGCTGTAAAATCATTTTTCTTCATCTGGGTAGATACCTACTAATGATATTGCAGGATCAAATGGTAGGTTAACTTTTAGTTGTTCCTTGAGAATGCTCCACATTTCTTTCCAAAAAGTCTGTATTAGTTTGCAGTCTCACCAGCAGTATAGCAGTGTTCCTTTCTCTATGCATACATGCTAATATCTGCAGTTTTGGAATTTTGTGATGTGGGCTAATCTTACTTATATTAGGTGATATTTCAAAGTGGTTTTGATTTGCGTTTCTCTGATGATTAAAGATGATGAGCATTTTTTCATGTATTTGTAGGCCATGCGCCTGTCATCTTCAGAGAAGTCTCTGTTCAAGTCTCTTGCCCACAAAGAAATGGTGTTGTTTTTCTTTTCTTCTTGATTAGTTTGTGTTCTCTGTGGACTCTAGTTATCAGACCTTTGTCAGAAACATAACCTGCAAAAATCTTCTCCCATTCTGAAGCCTGTCTGTTTGCTTTACTTCAGTGCCCTTAGCTGTACAGAAGATTTTTAGCTTGTTCAGATCCTAGTAATACATTTTTGGTGTTGCTTCAATTGCCAGGGGGATCCTCCTCATAAAATATTTCCCCAGGCCAATATCTTCAATCATTTTCCCTGCACTCTCTTCTAGTATTTTTGTAGTTTCATGTCTTAAACTTAAATCTTTTATCCAGTGAGAATAAATTTTTGTTAGTTGTGAAAGGAGAGGGTCCAGTACAAAAGACATATTCTTAAAACAATAATCATATACCTATGTTAATAGGCATACAGGTATTAGGATATAATTTGTGATGATAATACAGAGGGTAGGGAAATGGAGGTGTAAAGAAACAGAGCTTTTATAAGCTATCAAAACAAAGTTGTAATAAGTTAGGATGCTAATTTTAATCTCCTGGCACCCAGTAAGAAAACAACTAATAAATATGCAGAAAAGGAAATGAAGAAGCAATCAAAGTGATACACTAGCAAGTATTTATTGAACAAAAGAAGACAGTATTGAAGAAAGTATTGAAGACAGTTTTCAGAAGACTAAATAATAAAAAAAATACAGAAAACATATAAAAACAAATAGCAAAATGGCAGAAGTCTTTATCAGTAATAATATTAAATGTAAGTGGGTTAAACTTATCAGTTTAAAGGTAAACACTGGAAAGTGGATTTTAAAAATGATCTAACTATATGTTATCTACATGAGACCCAATTAAGGTCCAAAGACAAAAATAGGCCAGACATAATTGTTAATGCCTGTAATCCCAGCACTTTGAGAGGTAGAAATAGGAGGATTGCTTTAGGGCCAGGAGTTTAAGATTAACGTAAGCAACATGGTGAGACCCTTTGTAAAAAACAAAAAAATTAGCTGAACAAGTTACAAGGTACCTGTAGTCCCAGCTACTCAGGAGGCTAAGGCACAATGATTGCTTGAGCCCAGGGTTTGAGGCTGCAGTGAGCTATGATGATGCCACTGCACTCTAGCCTGGGCAAAAGAGTGAGACATTATCTCAACAACAATGAAAAACAACAACAACAAAGTTAAATGTGAAAGAGTGAAAAAAATATATTCCATACAAAAGTAAAAAAAGAGAACTGGGATAGCTACATTAACACCAGATAAGACAAATTTTAAGTCAAATATTATTACAGGATATTTAGAAAGTCATTATTTATTGATAAAAAAAGGCAATAGATGAAGAAGATATAAAAATTATAAACATGTCAAAAATAAAGCCCCAAAATATATGAAGCAAACAATGACAAAAGGCAAGTCAAAGCAATATGAGATGCTATTTCACATCTACTAGGAGAATTACATTTAAAAACAAAAAAAAATTAAGTGTTGGCAAGGATGTGGGGAAATTAAAGCTCCATTGCATTGCCGATTAGAATGTAAAATGGTTCAGCTGCTGTAGAATACTGTTTGGGGGTTCCTCAAAAAACCAAATATAGATTTAATGTATGACTCAGCACTTCTACTTTTAGATACAAACCCAAAAGAAGTGAAAACAGACATTCAAATATTTGTACATGAATGTTCATAGCAGCATAATTTACAATATTCAAATAGTGGAAATAATTCAAAAGTTCTCCAATGAATGAATGTGTAAACAAATTATGGCATGCACATGCAATGGGATATTATTCAGCCGCAAAAAAGAATAGAATACTGCTGCTGCAGGAGCATGTGCCTACAGTCCCAGCTACTTGGGAGACTGAGGCAGGAGAATTCTATGAAGCCAGGAGAATCCCATGAAGCCAGGAGTTCAAAGCTTTAAGGCACTATGATTATACCTGTGAATAGACACTGCACTATAGCCTGAAAGAAATAAGAAAGACCTTATTTCTTTAAAAAAAATATTTATCTATCAAATGGATGAATCTTGAAAACATTATGCTATATGAAAGAAGCCAGACACAAAGGTTATATGTTGAGTGATTCCATTTACATGAAATAGACAGATTAAGTAAATCCACAGAGACAGGAAATAGATTGGTGGTTGCTGGGGGATGGAGATAGGAATTATGGGAAATAACTGATAAATAGTATAGGATTTTCTTTTGGGGTGATGGAAATATTTTGGAACTGGATGGGGCTTGTGGTTACATGGCATTATGAATGTACTAAATGCCACAGAACTGTTCACTTTAGAATGGTTAATTTTGTGTTATGTGAGTTTCACTTCAATTTTACAAAATCTTCAAAACTAAAGAGGAGAAAAAGACATTTGATGCTACTCCGGAGTGCACTCCCAGGTATTTACCCAAAGGAACTGAAAACACACATGAGCGCACATAGACATACATGGTCACTGATACTTATACAAGAATGTTCATAGCAGACTTTATTCATTACAGTAAAAAACTCAAAATAACTTAGATGCCCATATCAACTGGTAGATATATGAGTAAACTGTTATATATCCCTACAATGGAAAATTGCTCAGCAATAAAAAGAGAAAACATACTGACATGAACAACATGGATGGATCACAAAAACGTTTTGCTTGGTGAAAGAAGCCAGATTCAAAAGACTACCTATGGTATTTTTCCATTCGCATAAAATCTTAGAAAATGCCATACTTTCTCATAACAGAAAGAAATTCATAAATTATTAGAGGTTAAGTTGATGGGATGAGATTAACTGAAAATGGTAATAAGAGATAACAACACTGCTCCAAATCTTGACTTTAGTGGTGGTTACATGAATGCATACATTTGTCAAAATTCACTGAAATTGAAATATCTAAAATTAGAGAATTTATTGTAAGTAAATTACCTTAATAAAGTTAGTTTTTTAAAGAAGAGAGAAAAAAACTGTCCGTGCTAGACTTTCTTTGTGGTTGTCTTTTTAAAATGTCCAACTCAAATCTGTATTTAGTTATGGTATAGTAAAGTACTTTCAATTTTAGCCATAGAGATTTCTTAGAATTAAGGGAAATCTCTTACCCTGTTCATCCAGGTGCTAAAGGGAAAGATTAAGATAAATATGCCTTCTGTGCCAATGGAAAATTGAACCAAACAATATATTCAACCATATGTTCTCATCTCAGCCTGACCATCTGCTGGCTGTGCACTTAAATATATCATCTAGTTCACGAATTCTTATTCAAAGAGGACTATGGGATAAAAAAACAACATATCCTATAAAATAGTTAGCTGATAGCTATGTTGAAAGAATCTAGGCACACTATTTTCTAAGAATAAACTGTGCACCCTGAGGGAAATAAATTCATTCATGGTATCGATGCACTCTGAATTTGGAGGAAAAATACTTTTATATCTGTAAAAAAAGAAATGGAGCAGGAATTGTGTCTCAAAAACTTGACCTAAGAAAATCAAGGGGGCAAATCTATTTGTTTGATATCTCTAGATTCCCTTGAGGGGAAATTAGATACAAATTAGAGTTCTAGCTATCTTTGCATCATCCCTGATATCTATATTTCCATCCTTCTGAGAATTTTTGTCCAAGTATATGTGTTTCCCACAACTGTGAGAAACTCTCACAGTTTCTTGATATGAATCATGATTTTCCCCCAAGCAGTTGTAGAAAAATCTAGATCTCATTTTCCTACTTCTCCAAAGGCAGAATTAGATAATTTGTTTTTTAAAAAACAGGTGATAAATAACTACTCTCAGTTTGCCAACCTTCTAAAGGTGTGTTATCCCCGTTGTTAAATCCCCAAAGCTCATATCTGTGAGAAAGTGTAGTTCTTAACAGAAATGACATCTAAAAAGAGACACATTATAATTCAGTCTATCCATTCATTCCAAAAACATTATCATCAGTGTAAAGCTTCTGACATTTGCAAAGTTAAATACAAGACTACTTTCTTCAATCTCTTGCATATTTCATCCCAGCAGCTCCTCAGGACCCCTTCATCCCTCTGCCATTGGCAAATGGCACCCTTCAGACGTTATCTTTTTCCCAATCCAGCACTTAGCACATTGCAGCCACTGTCAGTAAAGCAGCCTGTCAAAGACTAAATCAGAAAGGATGGACCCTGCTGTTTCCTGCACATCAGAGAAAGAATCCCCTGGGGTGACTTTAAGACACAATGTTCACCTGTCATTTCTAGCTCATCTGCAGAATCCACTTGGGGTGCTTTTCACATTGTCAGGTAGTCACATTTTTTTCCTTGTGCCTTTTATTGATGAAAAAAGAAACTCCCCACAGAAGGCCAAACCAGGACTCTTTTAAAAAAGAAATTCAGCAAGGTGTAGCTAGCAAATGAATAATCTGCTTGCACTGTACTGCTTTCAAGAAGGCTTAAAATAAAGCGGTTTATAAGGCCAAACTGGAATTACAGCATAACAGACTCAAAATCCCTCTTTAAGCCCAGTGTTCAACTTAAGAGGGAAAATTCCAGAAGGTCTGAATGTTGAGCTGGCTCACAGCACCTGAAATGCTCAAGAAAGAGCATTTTCAGCACCTCCTTCCATATCCTCTCTCTGCCTCTTAGGTGTTTAGCTTATGATCATTCAGAAAACCTAGCATGCGAGAATGCTGCCTAGGCACAAGGTTTAAGGAGAGTATATCTTAGTCTGAGGGTGGAGATTTAAATTATTTTCCAGAAGTGCACTCAAAGCTGCCTACTACAACTGCACATAATTCTTTAAGCTGGTGATTGCCTAACCTGCTAAGTGCTCACTCTAGCTCTCAGAGTTCCTTCCAGATGAGCTAAGTGCTTTCTGCATGCAAATTTCATGATTAGAGATAGGCATTTAATGGAACAATTCTGTAGCTCTATATGCATAAAAACACTGGGTAAGAGGGGACTACTGTCTTAAAACAGCAACCGTTGAAAGGTTGCCAACACCGTTAGCAGGGAAAAGGTTGATAGGGAGTCTATCCAAAATACCAAGCAAATCACACCTACTAGTGGTCAACTGCTTGACTGAACCAAGTGTTCCCTTTTTGTACCAAGGCCACCACCCACCCCCACAAGACTAGGCCTCCTAATTAGTTGCCTACTTTCTGGAGCTCTCAATGCCATCCGCTCTGCATGCCACTCACTGCAGTATGAACCTTTATACACTACTATCATTTATTAAGATGCTGTCATACTTAAGAATTTGCCTATCAGATCCTACTATGTGCCAGACACTCAGTAAATAAATCAGTAAGTCTCCGCCATCATGAGAGTTACGTGTGATAGCAAGGAGACAGATAATAAACAGACAACTGAGGAAAAGTCATAAAGCGTGGTAAGAGAACAGAGCACTAGGGGTATGTTACTTCACACAGTGTGGTCAGAGAAAGCTTTCTAATCAGGGGACACTTGTGCAGTATTAAATGAGGTGAGAGCACAAGCCATGCAGAAATCTGAGAGAAGAGACTTCTAGGCAGAAAAATCAGAAATGTAAAATCCCTGATAGGGGAGGATACCTGCTGAGTTCTAGAAACATCTAGAAAGCCACTGTGCCTTGCACAAAGTGAGCACGAGCTGGAGTGGGAGGAGGTGAGTTGAGGGAGCTGGATAACTGACCCAGGCATCCTTGCAATCAACGGTTTTGCAGTCTTTCTGTTTTACTCTGTGCAAAGCAGGAAGTAGTCTTCACATACATAAAGTTTAAAGTCTATGTTTTTATCTCATCACCAGCCTTTGTTTTTACCTCCCATTCACTATTCAATTGTTCATTAAGTCACAACATATATTGACTATCTACCTTATGCTAGATACTCACCCAGATGCTGGACATACACATGTGGAGAACTCAAATCAACAAAGAAAATATGCTATGTAAATATGATCCTACAAGCACGTACAGAAGGCTAATGGAACACTTAGGAGTCTCATCCAGCTTGGAGGGTGGTGAGCACATAGCCTCCTCTGGATTGTCTTACTTCACTGATTAGACTTGGAATTCCTGGGCATTCACGCCTTGGCATTTTCCACTGCCTCATTTCTAATTGTTATGTCATGTGAGGTTTGCTTTCCTGACACATTCTAAGTATCTTAGAGACTGACTGAGATCATGATTTAGAATTTTCCCCCAAACCCTTCACGTTATTGAGTATAATGCTTCTCTGTAATTAAAGGAGTGAGCACAAAAGATGTAAATGGTGGAGGCTCAAGAGAGCAGACAGCTTCAAAGTGAGGTCTTTGGTCTCCATAGAGAGCACAGGAGATGCCTTAGTGAAAAAGAAAACAGGTGAAAAGGAAGTGAGTCACCATCTAAGAAGTATTAATTCACTTATCCACCAAAGAGTTAAGAGCATGTATAACAATCCAGTGTCACCTAATACCAAATAATACTCTCATTTCAAGGTCTGTAAGAATTCCTGGCATTGAAGGTATTCACAAGTCACTGCCTCTTTGCTCTTTCTATTTTACATGGATTCCCAAGAACAAACCTAGTGATTGCAACAGAAATTCAGTTGCAAAGTTTGGTGTAAATGAGGCAGAAAGTTGCTCTGAGCACTTCTTTACCAAGAGAGTTACGTGCATGATTAACTTTATGGATGGCACTTTCCAACATTATCCAGAGTGTGACACAGGAGCAGGAGCAGTTAAAGTAGTTTACAAGGAGAACCGTGGCTCAAGAAGTGGGTTTAGACCAGGTTTGAGATGGGCACCAGGACCATCATTCTCTCATCAACTAACTGGTGTCAGAACTTTACCATCTCCTTCACGAAGGATGCTTAGTTCACATGAATGACAAATATTTGGCCTTTGTAGGCTTTAATCTCCATGTGACCTTTTGTTGCTCTTCTAAATTTCCAAATTTAAAAAATACATGCATTGTTAAAGTGAAATGCCTGCATTTGGACACAACTACTATTTTGTTCACTTTTAATGCTATGATTGCTACTAAGGACAAAGGACTTAAAGAATTATAAAAGAGGTCTGTTTTGAGCTACTATACAATCACCCAACCTCTTATGCTATGGTTGCCCAGTAAATAATTGTTTGATTAGAATGCCAAGTCTGTTGCTTGATTGCATAGACAAATTATTTAACTGGAATCTGAAGCTTCAGATAAGACTCTAGGACTCCTTCCAAATTGGAGCAGTGAACAGGACTTGCATCGAAGTCTCCACCAAGCTTAATATTTTGTGCTATTTACCCTGCAGTTTAGTCAATCCCTCCCTTCCACTCTCCCTGTATAGAAAACACGGTGATAAACAATAAGATTAATATGCTCCTTTTACTGTGGCAGAGGCTGCCTGAAGCCAGCTTTCAAAGAGCTCTGTAAATGTCTTTTTATGCCCTCCATAGGGCACTTGCCTATGAAGTTTAAGTCAACAATGGGCATGTGACAGTGTAGACTAACTGTATTGGTAAATACATTCTTTCCGCTTTTGAAACTGGTCTTCCTGTGACAAGGCAAAATTGCACTGTTGCCTGACTGTTCATCACCTGTCTCTGAGTTCATGACACCTTCATGTGTTACTAGGTGACATATTTACTTTACTTTAGCACCTGAATGATGATAGCAAAGTAAAAAGAGGGTTTAAGGGATATCAGAAAAAAAAGAAAGAGAAGAAGGAAAAGAAAGCTGTTGTACCTCTCTACTCTTGTTCTCTGCAGTAGATGGTGAGCAAAAAGACAGACAGTGCTTTTCAGCTTGCTGTACACATCCATGCACAAGAGGTAGATGTCATCTCTCCAAGGGGTCCATCGAGTGCATGAATTGGCTCCAGTTTATGAACAGCTCGCCGTCTCTTTCCATGCTGGGAAAGTGGGCATAGGATATTATACGTAGGGATTCTCTCTTTTGGGGCATAGGATATTATATGCAGGGACTCTCTCTTTTGGATCATTCTATCAAAAAAGAAAAAGCTAATCAGCAGCAAATCTCAAACCATCCCTGGAAATCAATGCTTGGATGAGCCCTGTGGAAGTACCAAACAAGATAAGAAGCAAGAGCAAGATTCGCTCCGGTGAATGGCATTGTGATCCACTCTGCAGATTTCATGCTGAACTGCTGGCAGGTTGTTTTGTGCTAAAAAGACATTTTACCAGGGGAGCAAAGTCCAGGCGCATGTATGTGAAAAACCAGGTATTATTCTAACCTTTTGAAAGTCCTCAAGGGACTCTAATCTAGATTCATTTTCTACTTAGTAAGCTCACAGCACTAGAGCAACTTCCTCTGGGGTTTAGAAAAAGAAAACCCCATTTAAATCATTTGTTATTTTTTTCTTTCCATTGACTTACTGCTTAAACTTTATTTTTCTCTTATATATGTATTAGGGAAAGCATCATATCACTGTAAAACATGCCATTTATTAAAATCTTTTTCTTAAAACGATACATCTATACACATATATGTATACACATGTGTGCATGTATGCAGGTTCATGCACACATACGTTTTTCAAAGGTACATTTTTCTTACACAGAAAGATTCACAGTTGTGTACATCCCCTCTCCTTTGACCCGGCTCATTGTAAAAAACCATAAACTTGGCAGATGATGGTGACTAATTTTCACCTGTGATGAGACCAATGTGTTTAGACTTTAATATAGCCATTTTTATTTTTATAAACTAAAATGAATGATTCTGCTCTCTGATCAAGAATATTGGTTGCATAAACCAAAAATACAGAAAGGCACAGATAAAAATACAGATGAAATATTCTCAAAATATAAAAAGTGACAAGTTATTTAAATAATTGTCTCATATATTCAGAGTATGAGAACTGAATTATTTTTTTAAAGAGAGTATTGAATCATATGCTTTTTCCATGTTAAAAAAAAAATGGATTGATTCCTGGCCACATAGTCCCTGACCCATTTTAATAGATCCCTCTTCTGCAAAATGGCCCCTTGATGACTCTGAGGATGACAACAAATAGGGAGAGATAAGAAACTGAACATTTACCATATGTTAGAACATGTGTACAGAATAGTTTGTCTTGGATTGATGCTGCCAACATGGAGATTCTTCAGCTTAAATGTGTCATTTGGTCCGCAACCTAAGCCCTCAGCAATGCTTTCTTTGTTTTCTTTTCATGAAAGGGGCCCTTTGAATGCAAATGTTTTCTAAAACAAATTACATACCAAGATTCAAGTAACTTACCATACAAGATTCAATGTGTTTTAATGATTTCCTAATTCTCTTTGCAGTACTTTTAATTTTTAGGAAATTAATAAATGTGCATGATTTACATGATCACATAATACTACAAGGCATTAAAAACAGCTTTCCCCGACCTACCCATTCTTACCCCTCAGCCCAAAGGCAAACATTTTAACATTTTCATTTGCCTTCATATTTTAAATAACCTCCTTACTATCTTTTTCTTGATCTTTTTTCTATTTTAGCCACATCCTTTCAATTTCCTACTGTGCAAGGTAAGGATCTCAGCTTCCTTATATCTATCCTATAAGACACACATGCATACCAGTCTTTTCTTATAAATATAATATGTATATCACAATTTTTAGTTTAACTATGAATATTAATTTATAGTCATAATTAGTACATTTCTTATTCTACTTTTTGTTTTCTCTAGAGTTAATAATTGTCTTGCTTTTTTGTTTTGTTTTGCTTTCCATGTATCTATCATTAATACATGTCTAAGAGTGTAGAACTTCTTTTAATAGCCAGTATAGGGCTGGGGAAAATTTGTCTGTAGAGAATCAGAAAGTAAATAGTTTAGACCTTGTGGACCACATGGTTTCTGCTGCAATAACCCAACTCTGCCATTGTAGCAATATAAATGACTATGCAAAGCTGTGGTCCAATAATTATTTATTTACAAAAATAAGCAGGGGGCTGGATTGGCCTGGGCCATAGTTTCCTAATCTCTGGCCTTTCATCAGGTGATCTATAAGGTCCTTTTGTTTGCTTGAAAATATTACTCCTTTACATTTTGATCTTCTTGCTTCAAACTGGATTTGTTATTGTCTACAATTGCTACATAGCCATCATCCTGAAATTTCCCCATATTGCCCTCCTAGGCTGAGTCCTTTCCTTCCTCATTCTCATATTGTTCTTGCTTTATATCATCCATTCGGGAGCTTGCCAAGAAAAAGTACATGGAAGGTAAAAAATTTAGAGACCGATTAGATGCCTCCAATAACTATTCAGACCCCACATATCTTTGATATTTTTACTGGGTATAGAATTCTTGGTTGAAAACAATTTTCCTCAAGAATTTTGAACCATATCTTCATTTTCTTTGAGTTTCTAATTCTAATTGAGAAACATAACTTTATTCTGAGTTTTGATCTTTCTTATGTGACTTGTTTATTCTTATAAGCAGTCTTTAGGATCTTTCCCTTTTCCTCAAATGTCTGGAAATTTTATGGTGATACATTTTATTGTTGTCATTGTTCTTGTTTCCATCAATGTATGGAAGACTCAATAGATTCTTTCAATAGAAATGTATGTCTATCATTCATAGAGAATCTTGTGGATTTTTTTTATAATTATCTCTAATATGATTTTCCTTTCTAGAATTCTTATCAGTCATGACCTCCACAATTTATTCTTTTCTCTCTGCTTTTCTGAGCATGTTGGTTCTATTTTTAAAGAGTTTTTTTACTTTATTTTCTAACTTCAAACCAAGCATGGTAGTTAAAACAGAGAATGAAGTGATAGATACAAATATACAAAGAATCACAATTAAAAGATGCAAATGTTTTCTGATGATAAAGTGTCTAAAAATGTATAGAGCCAGTTTACACAAAGCAGGCAATAACACAGTATTGGTGTAAAAGAGGTATGCTTCCCAGGATCTCTCCATAGGGGAATACAAACTTGGATGACAACTTTTACATAATTAGCTTGATTATTACATACAACTTATTTCCTAGCTGTGCAATCCTTGAAAAAAGTAAGCTTCAGTGAGTTATTCTTTTCTCCTCTGTAAATTGGGGATTCTAAGTCTCTTTTGTGTGGTAGTTTTGAATGTCTAATGAGATCATATATGCTAAGGGCCTTTCAAAAGCCAGGCCCTTAAAATTTGTAATAGACACTCAAAATTGGCAATTCTTCCTCTCCTCCTTATTAGCATATGAAAAGGAAGTTATTTTTTGGGACTCAGTACAATGTATCAGAATGACATTAGGCCTAAGAATCAGATAAACTGGAAGACATTTTCAAGCAACTTTTTATTTCATTCATTTATTCATTAAAATATAATTAATTAAAATATAATTTAAATATTAAAATCATATATTATAATATTTAAATTATAATTTAAATATTAAATATAATTAATTAAAATATAATTATTGAGAACCATCTCTGCCTCTTAGTAGGTGAATGAGCTTAGATAAATTAATGTGTCTGAGATTTTGTTTATTCATCTATAAAACTGAAATAACACCTGCACAGTAAGGTGGTTGTAAAGATGGAATAAAACATGAAACATGCAGCAAATTATCAGTGCTAGGTATATTATCATGCCAGATAATAAGAAATGAATTAGTGAGTGCCTACTTAGCTGGGTTTTTTAAAGCTTGGTTTTCTTGCAGTATAAACTAGAATAATGATACTAAAATATTCATAAATATACTTTATTCTAAATATGCTTGTAGTAAAGACAAAATATACTATCTATTCAATCTATTTGCCCACCATTTTATAGCTAGTAAAACTAGGACTCTGTGGATCTTTGAAGTTCATGTCTTCTATGATTATAGAAGATTTAAATTTATAAATCTCTGGGTCACAGCAACCAAAGTAATAATATATAAGATAGGTATTTACAAAAGCAGTATACCAAGGAAAAGAAACCTTACTAGCTTGAATTCTGCAAATAAAAGGTAGCTTATGTAACAAGGATATTTCCCAGTTTTAACTATTTCCTCATGATGTGATTTACCACTGGAAAAAAACTTGACTCCTAGGGTCTCTGACCTATTGTATGGCTGTCTTATTTCAGAAGGAATCTCTTTAGTGAATCCACCAATGGGCCTGAGAGATGGGAAGTGAAGTTCTGCCATATGGTGCAACATATGTACAGTTGGTATACATGCCTGGAATGGATAGCAACATAAGATATACTTTATATACAGTGTATCATCATGCATAAACCTTTCAAAGAAGTCCAGGATATGTGTATGCATTATATAATTATAGGAATACATATGCATAAATGTGCATATATAGATACTCAGAAATGTTAGTATACAACCAAGAATTGTTTTCACAGAGGCTTAAAATATTAGGAGATGCCTGCCTTGCCAACTCTACAAATCTAATTTTGAATTAATTCATTTATTTATTTGAAAATATTTATTGAATATCTATGATGAGCCACATTGAACATGATATTGAATGGCATCACAGGCATTGCAAAGGAAATGATGTTTTGGAACAACAAAGATATGTGTCATCTTCTGTGGAGTATATTTAGGAAAAATGGTTGAACAGTATTTTCCAAATTCTCAGTAAGAGTCTGCTTTGGCAAATGTTAGTTCTATGGTTAAGAATTGTTAATGAAAAAATAAAGCATCTCTTTTATTTACAAATCTTTATGTAACTCTAACTACTATATTATGTGCTGCATAATGATGCTTCAGTCAAAGACAGACTACATATATTATGGTGGCCCTGTAAGACTGTAACACTGTATTTTTACTGTATCTATTCTATGTTGAGATATGTTTGGATATACAAATACTTACCATTGTGTTACAATTGCCTACACTATTCAGTACAGTAACGTGCTCTGTAGGTTTGTAGTCTAGGAGCAATAAGCTATATGCCAGGTAGGCTAGGTGTGAGGCAGGCTACACCATCCAGGTTTGTGAAAGTACATTCTATGATGTTCACACAATGGCAAAATCATCTAACAATGCGTTTCTGACATTGTATCCCCACAATGACTAAGTGACACATGGATGTAATTTAGTTACCACCTCTAGCCACACCAAGTATTCACTGTGCTCAATTAAAGAATTAAACAGTCTCTCTCTCACTTTCTCCTTCTCTCTCTCTCGATGAGAAAATGAAAAAGAAAGAGAGAGAAAGAGACAGAGAGAGAAAGAGAGAGAGAGAGAGCAACATCCCACAATAAATATTAAGAGACAATGAAGTTGAAAACAGAACATTGCTCTCAGAACAGACAGGATCTGCAAAATGGCCCTGAATACCCTCAGGACTCAATGGGTCTGTCCAGGAGATGACTGGGACTGGTCCTTAACACTCACCCATTTGTTCCTCTCACTTACTATTTTCCTATCTACCCAGCGCTTCCTTTTCCCATTGCTGCTCTTTCCCGTCTCTTTTTTTCCTTGTAATGCCTCTGTTTTATTATGCTAAATATCCATTTTCAATGTGGCACATAAAAAATCTTCAGATAAAGGCACAATACAACCAATAAATGTATAAAATCTCAGGGGATGTTAACAAAGGAAGATGTTAATGTGAAGGCAGTGCATTCAGAATTTGAAAAAAAGAGAGTCACCTAATCCAAATGCTTAGAAATCGACATCACCCTAATTGTCATACTTCCACTATTGTGATAGGATACTTGTAAAACTCTCAAAAGTGGATTCTAGAAGTTTACTTTAGTGAGATACACTCTTCCTCTTAAACATAAGGAAACACATGTGTATAAATAATAATAAGCAACTGGCAAGACAAAAAACATATATTACACATTTCAAATAACAAATGATTTGAATATAGCGATACTTTTAAGTCAAAGAAACACTTCCAAAAGTCTATTCGATTTTCAAAAGGTGAAGCCAAATCCAATTACTGTTCAAGTGATTTGAAGTGATCTTTGCTTCTCCTTGACCACAACAAGATATTTATGATAGCATCATCATACTGTTCATTCATGGTACAGAGAATGCAGGGGGTGTTTTGTTTCTCCCAATGTATTTACAGAGAACAGGTACTCAATATATTTTAACTTGATAAATCTTTTCCTATTGTTAAGCCATATAAGTGGGGTCTCAGGTCTTTTCAGCACTGCCTGATCTTCATTTCTTCATGTGGAATTGTAATTACCAAGAATTAATAATATTTGAGGCCATAAATACAACACTTAGGACCACTTCCATGTTGTCCCCGAATTCAAGTATAGAGTAGAATTTCCATACAAACCAAGTTATCTGCCAAAATGTCTCCTGAATCACTACAACCAGTGACTTTGACTTTTACTGAGCATCAGTGTTAATCAAAGGAGCAACAGGTTAAGATTTTTCTCAAGAGGCATTTGACAATCTCTAAGATGGACAAGAATTAACAACAGTGGCAGAATAATAGCTACATTATGGATTAAATCTATGTGCCTAGCAATGTATTCTATGGGCTATGATGCAGGCCCACTGTGCACTGGTCACCAATTTGCCTGAGTCCTATAAGACAGAAGACCCACATATACAAGTGGATTTATTACTTACACTAGGCAATAAGAGACACAGAAGCCTAAAATTCATAACAAGCCTTCCCCAAGGCTCAGGAATGTTACCTGGGGTGAATGGAATCTCATCTGTGCATACCCCACTTGCACAGCTGAAGGATTTTGGAAAGTAGCCCACCTTGGGTTTGTTACTCACTCCATGGTCATGTGACTTGCTGGGTTAAGGTGTTGAGGGGCACCCTATCTCTAGAGGGACTAGAAAGGAACTAGCTGCTCTGGCCAGATCTTCCCTATCTCAGGATGTTGCATTCCCAACACATTCTACACTTATTCTTAACAGCTGCAAATGAGAAAGTGAGGGACAACTGGGCCACTTTAAGGCCTCTCAGAGGCCCTGCATGGACATGATTTGGTGACCTGTGAAGGAGATGGTATTATCACTACTTTGCTAATGAGGAAGGAGTCCCGTGGAATTAAAGAAATGTATACAAAACACACAATCAGTAAATGGAAAAGTTGGGATTTGAACCAAGTTTATATGATTCCCATTCTATGTTATTAGACCAAAATCATTGGTCTAATAACATAGACCAAAATCAGCATCATTTTTTTCCACCAGTTTTTCCTGGCTCCTTCATTTCTGTGAACATACTAATCATTCTCCAGAAAAAAAGCAGTTTAAGATCTATATTCTCTTTTTATTTTTTCCTTCCTCTTTACCATAGACAATATGTTGCTAAATTTTTGCCAATCTTATATTTATTTATTTATTATTTTTTACTGAGACAGAGTCTCATTTTGTCACCCTCGGTAGAGTACCCTGGCGTCATAACACACAGCAACCTCAAACTTTTAGGCTCAAGCAATTCTCTTGCCTCAGCCTCTCAAGTAGCTGGGACTACAGGCGCCTGCCACAATGCCCTGATATTTTAAAGACATGGGTTCTCGCTCGTGCTCAGGCTGGTCTCGAACCTGTGAGCTGAGGGCAATCCACCCACCTTGGCCTCCCAGAGTGCTGAGATTACAGGTGTGAGCCACTGCGGCCAGCCCCAATCTTATCCTTTTTTTTTTTTTTTCAGATTTAATTTTTTAAATTTAAGGGCACACATGTTTTGTTTACATACTTTGTTTTTGTACAGACTGAGTCAAAGTTATACACCTTCACACAGATAGTGTGCACTGTACCAAATAGCTGTGAATGTTCGGTAAAACTGTCTCCTTTTCAATTTTTCCTATTTATTTCATCATTGCCCATTGAGATCTTCCTTTCTCTCAGCTGGGCCCTTTCAAGAATATCTTAACCCCATTTCCCTTTTCACAGTCAATCCCTCCTTCATGCCACCGCAGGGCTTTGCAGCTTCTACATGACAGACATGTGGGGTCAGGTAATTCTTTGCTGTAGCAGACTTAGTAGGACAGTGTCCTGGACTCTACCCACTATATTCTACTCTCTCCCCTTCCCTAGTTGTGACAAACAAAAGTGCCTTCAGACCTTGGCAAATGTCCCTGGAGTGAGGGAACAGAATCACTTCATACATCCTAATTGCACCAACAGTTAAGCATTCACATGCACGGATTTGATAACTCCTTGGCTCAACCAATATTTTCAAGAGAAATACTCCAAATTTATATTTCCAGTATCATCTCTTCTGTGTGCATCTTTTGCTCCAGTACAACTGCCCCAATTATTGCCTAGATATGTCCTGCCTATAGGTCTTGCCCACCCTATTTCTTCTACCTGAATGTGCAAGCTTATCAGCTTCTAAAATTTCATTCATCTTCCAAGGCATCTTCTCAAAAGCTACTTCTTCTAGAGCCCTCTGTGACATCCCAGTTAGAAGTAGATGGCTCTTTTTTCTATGCTGTGTCCACGTGGGGTTTGCCTCTTAGAGGACTGGACTGATGGCAACCTTGCCTGAATAGTGGCTGTCTGTATCCATCCTCTTCCCTAATACACTGTTAGTGCCTCAGGAGTAGCAGCCACATCTCAGTCATAGTTTATCACCTTATAGTTTAGCACCTTTGCAGGAGCTCCTAGACAGTAGGCCTCAAATTGACTGTGCCCGCAAAGTTGCCAGTGGCATCACCAGGCTGTGTAAGAGATAAAAACAACTGCCATGCTGGGGCTGGGGGTTACAAAATGGCTGAATCACAGTGAGGGTGGCAGAAAACAGGGGGAGGCCTGAGCTAGGGCACACTTGAGAGCTACCTGTCTCACAAAGAGGCCCATGGTCTGTGCTTTTGGAGACACCCAATTGTTGGCCAAGATGTGCCTTTTGTACAGACACTGCTACACCTTACCAAGCCAACTGTGTGGACTAATGGAAATTTCTCTGGTTTAACCTGAATCCAGGTGGCTAAAATCTCATGAAACATCTCCCCAAAATGATGAAATGTATGAGCAGTCATTCTTCATCTCCTCCAGGACTATGGTGTAAATACCTTGGGTGGGAAGGGCAAGAAAAGGACTCCAAAAATTTCTTTAAGGTGCTAAACACCTGGGAAGGTGAAAATATAAGGACTGTATATAAAGCTTGTACACAAGGTATATGCTACAAATCAGATGGGCTTACGCTGTAGAAAAGCATGGAAATGACAACTGGTAAACATGTGAATCCATAGCCTTTCCCGAGTTTAAATAGCAAAGTGACATTTCACCATGTGCTGCACACAAGTCCACCAGATTGGCTGTAAACCAACCCCAGACATATCCAGGACTTCATCCCAGAAGGTCTTCACAAGCAATAACACACATTCCACACACATCTCATCAAATGTCAACCCTGAACGTGATTGTTGGCTCAACATGCACCTTCTCAGCCTGACAGAGAGCTGTGGGGCTTGTGTTTTCCAGCCTCCTCTGAGGCCTCTGCACTGCAGCCAGCCCAGCCCCCCTTCCCATCGATTATGGATTTCAGTGGCTGTAAGACTGAAATCTGTTTCCCAGGTGGCAAGGGGGAAGGGGGGAAGTAGGTCTAACTCGGGAATCTTGCATTTTAAATTGTATTTGGAATGAATGCAATGCACATCAATAATTGCAGGACAGAATATTGTTTCTCTGAGCCAAACTTCCAAGAAGAGAATATTGCTTATCTTCATTCTGTCATATACTTCCCCTCAGCCCCCCTGCTCCACCCCCCATGTTCTTTTGTGATAGTTGCATTTTCGTTAAAGCACATTTTCTTATCCATATTGTATGTTACTCAAGCTCTTTTATTTGGGATTTTTCACACATCCTTCACATCTTCTTTGCAGCTCTAGTCAATAAGCGCTAAGACCTAAATGCACCTTTGCACTTCACGGCCATTCCCTTATCACATGCATTTTCTGTTGCCTCAAGGAAGACCTGTACAATTTTTGTTATTGAAATCTGAATTTTTTCCCTCCCAAGCAGATGGAGGATGTGTAAATGTGTCTAAAGATTTAGAATAGCATAAATCTGTTTTTTTTCCCCCTTCATACAAAGCCTGAGAGTCAGACTATTTTTCAGGCTCTCATTAAAACCAAGAGAGGAGAAACCAGCAATAATTCCACAACCCAGAGACAATGCAAGCACATGTTACTAAGCCTCCCCTGCCATACAGACCTTTGTTTGACTGTGGGGATGGGGTGGGGATTTATCTCCCCCTCTTTGCCAAGACAGTGTGATTTCCAAGGCACCCAAGATAGCACTACATTATTCCATTATATACTGATTGAAAAATGTGAAGCTTTTATTATTGCTATTTGTCAAGGCCTCTTGCCAAAAGATGAGTGGGAATTAATGCTGTACAGGGAGCCTCAACTTACCTACCTGCTACACTCACAGTCTCCTTCATGAGATGATTTGGTGAATATTAAAATGTACTTCCCAGACCAATAATGCTATCTTGGGTGGTTAGTTTCCCTGGCTGGTGCATAAAGGCCCATCTAATCCTCAATAGGAGATGCCTCCACATTTATTTCACACTTCTAACATGCCCAGCTACCCTATGTCCCCATGATGCACCTCATCAATTTGCGTATGTGTATGTCTATGCACACACAATTCTAACACATCGCTTGCTGTAATATTTTATACTCCTAAGGTTCTGGTCATCCTACTCTCGTAGATGTCAATAGCCTTGCCTTTTCTATTCCTGTGAGTAACCCTTGCACATCTTTTGTGATAAAGCTAATGCCTCATCTTCTGTAGGAAGCTTCCTATGATTCCTTCTTAGCCCAGCTGCCTTCCAGCTGGGTTATGCATGCTCTCTGGATTTCCATCCTAACTTAGGCCTGCACTGTGCCATGTCATAGTGCTTATATCACTGGACTTCCATTAACCTTCTCTTTCTTCTATGTGGGTCATTATGGAAGTTTTGAGACAGACAGGATTATGGTTCATTATTTTACTTCTAAAAAACACTGTCAACAGTGCCCTTTCTATTCACCCACGCAGGTTTCAACTTGCTCAGTGTATACGTATTGCTGAAAGGGCTTCATTTGTTTCTGTCTGTGCAGAGTTTATGTTTCTTTACATATGTGTATCATAAAACTTTTTTAATAACTTACATACTGGACTTCATTTTCTTTTCTATTTTTTTTTTTTTTTTTGAGACAGAGTCTCTTACTATGTTGCCTTCAGTAGTGGCATCACAGCTCACAGCAACCTCCAACTCTTGGGTTTAAGTGATTCTCTTGCCTCAGCCTCCCAAGTAGCCCAGCTATTTTTTGTTGCAATTCTCATTGCTGTTTTAGCTGGCTGGGGCCAGGTTTGAACCCACCACCCTCGGTATATGGCACCGGTGCCCTATCCACTAAGCCACAGGCGCCACCCTGGACTTAAGTTTCTTAAAGGCTTGTTCATCCTTGTATCCAAAAAGTAGTAGTAGTTGTTCAATACATTTTCTTAGTGGCAACTTAATTGGAAATCACCCAAGTCCTTTCTCTAGGAACCCTCCATGCAGCTCACTATCTCCGCCTTTTACTGCCTAACACAAACAATTAAATTCTCTTAGAGCAGTGGTTCTCAATCTGTGGGTCACGAGAACTGTATTAAAGGGTCACGGTATTAGGAAGGTTGAGAACCATGGTCTTAAAGCTTCTTCACTTCTGGAAAAGTCCAAGTTATTAGCAGCAAAAAAGTCTTTGATCTCTCCAGTGAGCTTTGGGAAATCTGGTGTCGTGTGAGGTGGGAGGCAAAGACGGGATGTTAGGGGAAATTTAGAGGCAGCAGAAGTACATGCCCAGCAGGGACAGCAGTGGCCCTGGGTATACCAGAGTGGATACTAGAGTCTCAACAGACACAGCTCAGGGGACATTTGGTATCATGCACCTGTTAACCACCATAGGAATGTCAGATTCTATACTGACGGCACTACAAGGAATGGGAGGAATTTCACAGACTTTGCTATAATTCAGGAAAACTTGCCAACAGTGCTTCACTCGATTATTTTCTAATTCAACATATGACATAAAGATTTTCCATGTACTATCATCCATTCCATGAATCCTTCCCTTGTCATAGCAATCTCTTCTTTCTCAGAAATTTCATAGTTATTAGTGGTTTTGTCACTAACTAATCAAAGTTTTCTCCAGGTTTCCATGGTACGTTAGTGACCACTCCCTTCTACCCTTTAACCTCTACTCCCTACAGCACTCCAAGAGAATAAGAGACAGTGATAGAATCTTGATACTGGACAGAATCCTTGGGCGCATCTAGTTCATCAGTCTCATCATACACCTAAGGAAACTGACAGTCAAGGCAGCAAAATTTCTTGCTCAGGTAGTCAAGTTAGTTTGAAGCAGAACAGGAATGAGAATCTATATGACCTAATTTCAAGTTTACTTTACTGGTTTATCACACTGCCTCTTACTTAAATTCTGTCATACTTATATTGAAGCATGCCTTATCTTCTCTTTGAAGACCAGATATCGGTTTGATTTACTTCTGTATGAGTTCACATCTGGCCAGAAAAAAAGAGGGCACATGAAAACTGGGTAATTTATTTTATAAAAAGACCATTTGCAAAAGCATGGCAGGGCTTATGATTTTTTTAACCAGCAGAAAACAGCACAGTACCCTCAGCAATTATGGGGAGCCATCACTAGGCCAGAAGGGGGAGGCAGCAAACAGTTACTGGAAACTAAAGGGGGTGGCTATGAGAGTGTAGCAGCCCATCAAGGATGACCCAGCAAGGAGGGAGCCAGGAGAGTAAGTGCTGCAATTTCTATCTCTTCCTGCCCCGATCTCCTGCCAGCGTCTGCCATTGGCTAAACCTAATGGAAGCCAGAAGGGCAAGGGCTCCTGGGTGGAAACAATCAAGTGGGAGAAGGGTGGATAGTGGATCTGGAGAAAAACAGAAGGTACCCAAGAGAAATACTCAGAACTCTGCCTCGCACAGAGTATAAGCCCAAGAAATATTTTCTTAAAAAAAAAAAAAAAATCAGTGTAGTTAATGACAAAAAGTTTTCATATCGTTACATTTTGGGTGTGATATCTTGGAGATCTAACTCAATTATAAATCCACTGAGGTTTTCCTCACACTGCGAAACTGATGCTGTGCTCAGAATGAGCACTAAATAAATATCTGGGGAAAGAAAAGATTATCCCAGATAAACAAAAAGTAGAATCTTTTTTTTTTTTTTCTGGGAAAAATTAGGCAGCTTCTTTACAAACATGCACGAAAGCCAAGGTCGGCTAGTGAAACAGATTCAACATTTCCAGACACTCTCAGACATGAAATTCTCTTATTCCTTAACAGTCTTCAGGATTTTTCTACAAGTCATTTCTGCTGGCTGTCATCTCTAAATTCTCTTCATTTACCCTAGAGCTTGAGGTTCAGGGGAGATATCAAACTACACATTCTTTATAACATTTATTGCCTCATTAGATGAAGGTCTTTTATGTTACAAGACTGCTAACTATACAATTGGTTCCATCTTTCTTCAATTCCACCAGGTGTTAGATACACCTAGGGTGTTTAATGTGACTACCACACATGCGTACAAGCACTGAGGTGATGCCTGGGTAACAGCTTCTTTAGAAATTCCACATATATAGGCAGAAAATACTGAAAAGAAAATTGGAGAAGATTTAAGGTGATAATATTTTTCTCTGGGAGAATAAATATTTATAGAGAATTCAGAGCTTACTTGAGTCTATCTTTCTTACAGAGTTTTCTAATTCACATAAAATATTATCCACCTAATTCCATTTCTCCTCTCATTAAGCATTTGTCTAAGAGTTGTCCATATGAATGATGCCCAAGGCAGTTCATGGCCACTAACTTTTCCAGCAATGTCAGGAGAACAGAGGAGTCAAGTTTGGTTCATAATAGGTGTGTGATAGCTCTTTCGGAATGTAAAGGCCCCTCTTGAGTTCATGCATTTTTTTCTCATGAGTCAACAGCAAGGAATGGAGAATATTCTAGAGTATGAAAGTACACATGAAGTCATTTCCTGAATAATTATCAGAGGCAAATGTGAGGGGCTTTGTGTGCATGTCTCATTAAAAGTAGACTTCTCGAGAGCTCATACATTGATACGGCACACTTCCTGAGCCCTTCCACCCTCTATCCTGAAAATAGATACTCATGATTCACACTGAAGCTGGTGGGATTTACCCAAGCTTGTCCAAGGATAGAAACCAACCTCCATGTTCTAATAGTCATGGAAAACTATAAAGGAGTAAATTCTGACTTCGTATACTCATGAGTGCTCTCCTTCCATGAGTGATGCACCCATATCCTCACCTTTCTCCTTCCTCCATATGGACACCTGCTCTCAGGAAGGCTAACCTGAGCTGAGATGTAAATGGATGAGTAAGAATTAAGATGTGTGGCTACTCAGGACAGGAAAAAGACCAATGTATGTAAGAGAGAGGCAGGATGCTGTCTGATGTGAGGAACAATTTCTGAGAATGGGGTAGGTTGACTCAGCTTTGTGTCTTTTGTCCAGTGCGTGGCTATTTCTGTCAGGATTTGTCAGTGAAAGAAAAACCATACTAGGGATACTGAGCAGCAATGAATTTGAAGCAGGGAATTAGAAGCTTATACAACCATGGGAAGGACTAGGGAGCCAAGGTCAGGGAGGCCTCTACTGGCTTTTGAACAGTCTAGAAAGTTCCAGAAACACAGAGAACCCAACACAAAAATCCCAACTGCTCACAGCACAACAGTGGAAAACCCTGAGGAGCACACTGGTGAAAGCTGAGGCCCCTCCACATCTGTGGCGCCCCCACACTCTCCTGCAGTTGCTACCCCGGAACGTGGTCGTCTTCTCCCTGCCTTACAGCTCACGGGCCTGCTCTCCTTGGGAGACTCTAAACAGAATAAAGAGGTTGAGTGTGTAACTGAGAGATAAGAGATTGTATCAGGCACACTGACAGAGAAGAGGGATGCAAAAATAGCTAAATGAATGAATGGACCATTGAGAGTGGAAGGATTGGGTGATGGATATTTCCTCACAGAATGGTGCCGTACTTTCCAGTACTTTGATGTGCTGGGATCAAATATCAGACAAAGGTGACAGCAGGAGACAGGTAAGACCCTTTGGTCTACTCAGAATACTTAGTGTGGTTTTGCTTTTCCTGGCAAAGCCTAACAGCAACAGTCAAGCACTGGACCAAACCACACTCCCAACTCTGTGGTCTTCACATGTGAACTGATTGCACTCTACCAGGCAAAAAGCTTTCTTTTGCTTCTTTCAGAGAATTGAATCTCTAGTTGCAGAATTTTAGACATCTTCCAATCTGTGGTGATAAGTTTTGAGGAGACAAGATGGAGTCTTTCCAGAAACCCTAAACATTGCCATGAAGGCTATTACTGTATTCCCCGTTACTAAAAAATGCCCAGGTAATAAAGGAGGGTGTGTGTGTTTTTGTGTGTGCACAGCACACACCAATGGGTACACATTAATGCCAATGTCTCCCTTCAGAAATTAGTTTTAATTCATAAAGTTGTGTAAGAAATGTTCATCTCCCATGTGACTCAATCTTACTTTCATTAGATAACATTATCTGCAATGGGTAATAAACCACTCTGGATACAGTATAAGGGAAGGAGTGAGATCTCAGCTGCTGGGGACATGGGTCTCAGATACCAATTATTACAACAATGTTCTTACTGAGAGTGTATAAATCTTTCTACCTCTTAGATCCTCAGTTTCTTAATTTGAAAATCGAGGGCTTTGAAATGCATAATCTCACAGCTCTAAGACCTAAAGCACAGTGGTTTTATAATTGTAACCTGTATCAAAAATCTGACTGTTAGTCATGAGTGATGCTATGACCTCTCTTGAGTGTTGTTTGCATGACCTCATAATTCTTTCCTGACTTCTCTACCATGCTGGAAATTTTGTGATTAAATTATACCTTAAAGTTGCTAAAGATGCCTTAAATCCTTTGGCAATATCCTTGGCCCCTAGAAATTCCTTGATAGGAAAATATATTGCTTTGTCACTAAAGAGACCTTATTGAAAGATCACAAATTTCTATCCATACCCCACCTCTCATCACTAGGCTTGGGGCAACATTAGGTGGCGCTGAGATGATGTATGGCCAAAGATCAACAGGATATGAAGATTGCCTTGGCTCGGGGTTTTCTTCTGTCAACAAGTTCTCCAAGGGAAATCTGGGCTCAAAGAAGCTACAGAAAGCAACAATTCATTACTTGGGGTGCTTTGGCCCCAGGCACCAGTGAGTTGGACCATGTGGAAGGTTCCTTTCACTGAAGTTAAATAGGCCCAAGTAGCCGGGAAACAAATTAAACCTAGAGGATTGCTTCAAATCCAAAATTCACCTGCTAGAGCAGGCGTCCTCAAACTGCGGCCTGCGGGCCACATGAAGCAGTGTGAATTGTATTTGCTCCCATTTTGTTTTTTACTTCAAAATAAGATATGTGCAGTGTGCATAGGAATTTGTTCATAGTTGTTTTTTTTTTTTGGTAAATATAGTCTGGCCCTCCAAGGGTCTGAGGGATAGTGAATTGGCCCCTCTATTTAAAAAGTTTGAGGACGCCTGTGCTAGAGCCTGAGGCATTAGAAGTAGAGGGAGAAAACAAGAAGGAGACAAGGTTTGCTCCTAAGGCCTGGGGTGAAGCTGGCCAAGATCGTAAACTGGGCAGGGGAGGGGGAGGCGGTGCCCAAGGTTCCCAAGGAAGAAAAGAGAGGATGTCTGAGACCGCTTCCCCCGGCCTCTGAGAAGGGAAGGAGAGATGCTCTTTTGCCTGCTGAACTTTTAATCACTTTCACAGTTCTGGCCCTAGAAAATTGCAACCCAAGGCCAGTGACATAATTTGTGGGGCCCAGTGCAAAATGAAAATGTAGGACTCCAGCCAGAAGTGGAAAAATCAGTATCTCCCTCCCAAGGCCTGTGGCTCCAATATATGGCAGACAGGCAACCCTCAAAGGTACCTGCAACTCTCAGTACCTGGATCCCCGAGTGTAATGCGGCAGGAGAAGGGAACAGACAGCAGACAGCTCATCCCAGGGAGGCAGGCAGGGAGCTGAGGTGAGGCTGTATGTAAGGCAAGGCTACACGTGCCACTGTTCCACCAGACTTTCCTTATACAACATAAATTCAATTCTAAAATTATTAAGAATTTCAGGACACCAATGGCAGAGAATTAGAACTCCAGCACAGGGGCCTCATAAGTGAGGGGCTCTGTGTGATTGTACTGGTGTGTGCCCATGAAGCTGGCCTTGCTGCAGCCCTAGTGAGGGTAACACGCCTTTCCTCCTGAGATGTGCACTATATCTGCCAAGGTAGGAAAAAAAGGACAATCTCAGAAGCTTAATGTCTGCAGCTCAAAACTGAGATGTGTTGGAGAGCTCTGTGCAGGAACATTCCACCAGCCTGGCCCTCTTGTCTGCTTCTCCCAGTGTAAGGCTTTGGGCAGCTAACAACTGCCTTAAAATCCCTGCCTGGATTCTTGTTGGCAAGTCTTGTCTTCTCTGGAGAAGGTTCTGCACTGTGACGCTTGGGCTTTGGAGCCAGACAGGCCTTGGGATGTTACCCTAGTTTAACTGGGTACCACTATTCAAGTTCTTGAACTTCAGCTTCTTCATATGCCCAGTGCAGGTAATAATCCTTCCTCTAGAGTTTATATATTAAAGTGCCCGACACAGAGTCAGTATGATTATCTCTTATGTGCAGGGTGGCAGGCAGCAACCTCTGTTGGCAGGGCTTTGCCTTCAGGCTTTCAGCATCATTTCCGGTAGCAGACGTCACCTGTTAGAATCTGTTCCTATTGAAGATGACTCCCCAGGGCTTTAGCCACCCCACCATGTGCAGGGCTGAGGCATGCCTAGCACTTTTCCTGCTGGTAGCTTCTCAAGTGCCCCAATGCCTCCTGCTTCCCTGGAGAGCTCTCAGCACATGGAAAATTATTTCTACAGCAGCCCTTTGGTTCCTCCTGAGTACAGGAAGAGCAGTGACAAGGTGGCATCACTCTTTGAGGAACTGGTGAGAAGGCCCAGAGTGGCAGTCAGAGAGAAGCAAGTGTCTGTCTCTCAGGACTCAGCTTGGGGCAGGACCTGGGTCTCCTGAGTCTCATGACAGAGGGGAATTTCCAGTCTCTGTAAGGTTCTTCTCCTAGAGTAAGACTGTCACTTATATCCTTCTGATGGTGTCTGACCTTTGGATTGCTGAGGAGGAGGACATGGAAAAAGGCTCAAATCTCTCTCCGTATAAAACCCAAAGGACCCAGGAATACCTGTGTAATAATAGGAGGACAGGCTGTCATCTGTGATCCTAGCCTTTCCCAAGGCAGATTTGCCACCTCAGGCTTAATAGTGCCCCTGGGGTATACTCCTGAGTGCATGTATGTATTGTTCTCTTTGTTTATCTCATCTTTACAGTCATATTTCAAACCCCTGGGAGTTGGGGGGCCACTGTGGCCTGGGCAGCCTTGCACTGGGAGGAGCGCAATGAATGCTATGTCTGGTTGGTGCAGGCCGAGGCTGAGGAGTGTTCCCTGTGGGAGGGACAGCGTGACTGCAAAACAACAGTCACACTTCGTGTTTAAAAGAGCATCTCCCTTTAAGGATTTACCACTGGGCACTCGGAAGAGGTCCTTCTACACCAGAGATGCTCTTCAGTGTGCGGGAATCACTTGGGGTTCCTGTGAAACGTAGATCTCCACAGTAACTCGGGTGGGGCCTGAGAGTTGGCCTTTCCTACAAGGTCGCGGTGATGCTGGTGCTGGCAGTCTGAGGGCCTGAATTTGAGAAGCAAGGATTTTGCATTTTGCACAAGAGGAAAACAGACACTGAGGTGTGTTCACAAGGCAGAGCTGGACTGGGACTGCGGGCTGGGACTATGTGACTGGCGTGCTGAGCCGCAGGCCCCTGCACATGAGGGTTTTGGCTGCTTTCTCTCCTCACTTCTTAGCTCAGGCTCTCACTGTTTTCTTTGGCTCTCCAAACCCTACTTTGGAGCTGGAGACTTAGGGCCAAAAGTCAACATTTTCATGATAGTCCCGCTGGAGCCCCACCAGAGTTCGGAGCGAGGTTAAATTTGCTCTGGCTGGGTTGCTGACAATCACGTTTGGGTGCCCAAACTGCCAGATTCATAGATGGAAAAATAATATCTCCCTGAGGAAGTGCTTTGATTGAGTCCATGAATAAGAGAACACACAGTTTGTTGAGTCTAAGTCCAGCTCCACTCCCTCCATGTGGCGTGCCTGCGAGGCAGCGACACTGAGAAAGGCGGCAGGACTCAGACAAAAACTGGAACTTGGGTAAAAGTAGAGAGCGACTTAAAGCAGCACCAACAGCTACACGGAGCCTGTGCTTCTTTTCATAGTACATAGGATTTGAAAATTATGAGATTACTTGTTTCAGAAAGAAACAGAGTCCCTCCCTCTCCCCTCTCCTTCTCCTACCCTCATAAGAAAAACAAAAACCACTTATTTACGAAAAGATGCTTGGTTTTAAAGTTTTCTTCTAATGTTCATTGCACGCAAATAGCACATACATGAATAATGCAGGTGACATTACCTAACAAGGTAATGCCATTGACGATATTTCCCTAGGATTATTTTAATGAAAGTCCGAAATGTTTTTCTTCCAGTAGCTGGAGGACATTTTCCCTCCATCAGGAGCAACAATTCTTGGCCCTGTATGTTGTATAGAATCTATGGAGATTTTACCTGGAAAGCCCCAGGGAAGAGCACCTTCGCAAAAAGTGCATCTAGAGCAGTTTTCAAATATGCAATGATTCAACACTAAATTTAAAGAAGAGCCATTTCAAATATTCTATGCAAATAAACTTATATAGAAGAAATGATATTGCTTAAATTATTTTAGCATTTAACTCAGGACTTTTCATCCCACTCCATTCTATAGACCAAATTGAGTAAGATATGGCAAAAACGTAAAAGAAAGTTAGATTTATTCACTTAGGTTTAAAATGTAATCTGTAGGGAGGAGAGGAAAGGAGAAGAGGGAGGAGGATCGGTAAGCTCTCACCTGACGGATGTGTTGTGAGGGTGTACAGCACACCCCCAGAATTAAAGGCTCCACTGCTTCAACTACAGCTTGCACTTGACCTTAGAAGTAAAAATAATGTAGCCTAACCATTTACCCTTATATTAATCTGAATTAAAAAACAAAAACAAAATAAAATAAAATGTATTGTTTTTTTAGCACACGATGTGATATCTGATTCTTACATTCATTCCTAAGTGGTTAAGATTTTTTGCTTTCTCTCTTCTTAGCTCATTTACCAGCTGATTTTTACCAATATGACCACAAGAGAGTTTCCTTTTCTGTGTGGAAGAAATCTTAAATAAAAAAAATAAATAAAAGGAGGATGTACATTTTCACAACACCCTAACAGGTACTTTGGGGTTCATCCACCTTCCCTAGATCAGACTCTTTGTTTGAGTAGTGGTCTTTTTACAACAATAATTTCTAATCAATGTACACTTTACTGGAACAGCAAAAAATATTTACATTGACTGGACAACCACAGAAAGAATTATATGGTGTTTTTGCTACCTGTGAGTAAATAAATATGCTTTTGGCATTCCTGGATATCTGATCCATTAAGTGAGCCAATACAACCATTCATTCTGCTTTTTTTTATAGTTTAAATAAATTCTAGGAACCTATTACAGCACTCAAGGGTGAGTGCTTCTGTGGTTTAAGCTGCAGGAAATATTATTGTGCAACATGAAGTACAGCAAATGAGATGTCAAGAGATGGGGGTTCCTCTCTGCCTCTGTACAGACAAATAGTGTGACCCTATATATAAGTCCCTTGGCCTTTTTTTTTTTTGAATTTTTTTTTTATTGTTAAATCATAGCTGTGTTTTATTGTTAAATCATCGCCTATACCCATTCTAAGATGCACCATAGATGTGGCCCCACCCATTACCCTCCCACCACCAAAACCTCCCCCCTCCCTTCACCTTCTTTGGCCCTTTCCCCATGGTCTTGTGCTATAGTTGGGTTATAGTCTTCATATAAAAGCTATAATTTAGCTTCATAGTAGGGCTGAGTACATTGGATAGTTTTTCTTCCATTCCTGAGATACTTTGCTAAGAACAATATGTTCCAGCTCCATCCATGTAAACATGAAAGAGGTAAAGTCTCCATCTTTCTTTAAGGCTGCATAGTATTCCATGATGTACATGTACCACAATTTGCTAGTCCATTCGTGGGTCAATGGGCACTTGGGCTTCTTCCATGACTTAGCAATTATGAATTGGGCTGCAATAAACATTCTGGTACACATGTCTTTGTTATATTGTGACTTTTGGTCTTCTGGGTATAAACCTAGTAAAGGAATTATAGGATCGAATGGCAGGTCTATTTTTAGGTCTCTAAGTATTCTCCAAACATCCTTCCAGAAGGAACGTATTAGTGGGCATTCCCACCAGCAGTGTAGAAGTGTGCCCTTTCCTCCACATCCACGCCAACATTTCTGGTTTTGGATTTTGTTATGTGGGCTACTCTTACTGGGGTTAGGTGATATCTTAGAGTAGTTTTGATTTGCATTTCTCTGATGATTAAGGATGATGAGCTTTTTTTCATGTGTTTGTAGATCTTGCGTCGGTCTTCTTTAGAGAAGTTTCTCTTCAAGTCCCTTGCCCACCCTGAGATGGGGTCATGTGTTCTTTACTTGTTAATACGTTTGAGTTCTCTGTGGATTCTGGTTATTAGACCTTTATCGGAGGTATAACCTGCAAATATTTTCTCCCATTCTGAGGGCTGTCTGCTTGCTTTACTCACTATGTTCTTGGCTGTGCAGAAGCTTTTTAGTTTGATCAGGTCCCAGTAGTGTATTTTTGATACTGCTTCAATTGCCTGGGGAGTCCTCCTCATAAAATATTCACCCAGGCCGATTCCTTCAAGTCCTTCCCTGCACTTTCTTCAAGTATTTTTATAGTTTCATGTCTTAAGTTTAAATCTTTTATCCAGTGAGAGTCTATCTTAGTTAATGGTGAAAGGTGTGGGTCCAGTTTCAATCTTCTACAGGTTGCCAGCCAGTTTACCCAGCACCATTTGTTAAATAGGGAATCTTTTCCCCACTGAATGTTTTTAATTGGCTTGTCAAAGATCAAATAATGGTAAGTAGCTGGATCCATCTCTTGGTTCTCTATTCTGTTCCAGACATCTACTTCTCTGTTTTTGTGCCAGTACCATGCTGTTTTGATCACTACAGATTTATAGTACAGTCTCAGGTCTGGTAGCGTGATTCCTCCTGCTTTGTTTTTATTGCTCAGTAATGTTTTGGCTATTCAAGTTTTTTTCTGATTCCACATAAAACAAAGTATATTTTTTCAAGATCTTTAAAGTATGACAATGGAGCTTTAATAGGAATTGCATTAAAATTATATATTGCTTTGGGCAGTATAGATATTTTAACAATGTTGATTCTTCCCAGCCATGAGCATGGTATGTTTTTCCATCTGTTAACATCTTTGGCTATTTCTTCTCTTAGAGTTTCATAGTTCTCTTGGTAGAGATCTTTCACGTCCTTTGTTAGGTATACTCCCAAATATTTCATCTTCTTTGGCACTACTGTGAAAGGAATAGAGTCCTTGACTGTTTGTTCGGCTTGGTTATTGTTGGTATATATAAAGGCTACAGATTTATGGGTGTTGATTTTGTAGCCTGAGACATTGCTATATTCCTTGATCACTTCTAAAAGTTTTGTAGTAGAATCCCTAGTGTTTTCCAGATATACGATCATATCATCTGCGAAGAGTGAAAGTTTGATCTCTTCTGACCCTATGTGGATACCCTTGATCGCCTTTTCTTCCCTAATTGCAATGGCTAAAACTTTCATTACAATGCTAAAGAGCAATGGAGACAATGGGCAACCTTGCCTGGTTCCTGACCTAAGTGGAAATGATTTCAATTTAACTCCATTCAATACGATATTGGCTGTGGGTTTGCTATAGATGGCCTCTATTAGTTTAAGAAATGTCCCTTCTATACCAATTTGCTTAAGTGTTCTGATCATGAAGGGATGCTAGATATTATCAAAAGCTTTTTCTGCATCAATTGAAAGAATCATATGGTCTTTATTTTTAAGTTTGTTTATGTGTTGAATTACATTTATAGATTTACATATATTGAACCAGTCTTGAGACCCTGGGATAAATCTGACTTGGTCATGGTATATAATTTTTTTGATGTGTTGTTGGATTCTGTTTGTTAGGATCTTATTGAGTATTTTAGCATCTATATTCGTTAGTGATATTGGTCTATAATTTTCTTTTCTTGTTGGGTCTTTCCCTGGTTTGGGGATCAAGGTGATGTTTGCTTTGTAGAATGTGCTGGGTAATATTCCTTACTTTTCTATATTTTGGAAGAGGTTTAGTAGTATAGGTACTAATTCTTCTTTAAATGTTTGGTAGAATTCTGATGTAAAGCCATCTGGTCCTGGGCTTTCTTTTTAGGGAGATTTTGTATAGTTGATGCTATTTCAGAACTTGATATAGGCCTGTTCAACATTTCCACTTCGTTCTGGCTAATTCATGGTAGGTGGTGTGCTTCCAGGTATTGGTCGATTTCTTTCAGATTTTCATATTTGTGAGAGTAGAGTTTCTTGTAGTATTCGTTAAGGATTTTTTGAATTTCTGAGGGGTCTGTTGTTATTTCATCATTACCATTTCTGATTGATGAAAGTAGAGATTTTACTCTTTTTTTCCTGGTTAGGTTGGCCAAAGGTTTATCTATTTTATTGATCTTTTCAAAAAATCAGCTTCTGGATTTACTGATCTGTTGTACAATTCTTTTGTTTTCAATTTCATTTAATTCTGCTCTGATTTTCGTTATTTCTTTTCTTCTGCTGCGTTTGGGGTTGAAGTGTTCTTCTTTCTCCAGTTGCTTGAGATGTTCCATTAAGTTATTGACTTCCTCTCTTTTTGTTTTCTTGAGGAAGACTTGCAGTGCTATAAATTTCCCTCTTAGGACTGCCTTTGCAGTATCCCAGAGGTTCTGGTAATTCATGTCTTGATTGTTGTTTTGTTCCAAAAATACGGTGATTTCCTTCTTAATCTCGTCTATAACCCATGTATCCTTCAGCATAAGGTTGTTTAGCTTCCATGTTTTTGTATGGGTATGCAGGTTCCTGTTGTTATTTAGTTCAACTTTTATACCATGATGGTCTGAGAAGATGCAAGGAATAATTTCTATTTTTTTAAATTTGCTGAGGTTAGATTTGTGGCCTAGGATGTGGTCGATTTTGGAGTATATTCCATGGGCTGATGAGAAGAATGTGTATTCAGTTTTTTGGGGATGAAATGTTCTGTAGATGTCTGTTAAGTCCAGATGTTGAATGGTTGAGTTTAAATCTAAAATTTCTTTGCTTATCTTCTTTTTGGAGGATCTATCCAGGATTGCTAAAGGGGTATTAAAATCTCCAACTACTATGGAAGTGGAGGAAATTGAGTTGCTCATGTCTGTTAGAGTTTCTCTTATAAATTGAGGTGCATTGTGGTTGGGTGCATAAATATTAATAATAGAGATCTCATCATATTGAGTATTACCTTTAACAAATATGAAGTATCCATCCTCATCCTTTTTTTTTTTATTTTTAAGTTTCTTTTTTTTTTTTTTTTATTGTTGGGGATTCATTGAGGGTACAATAAGCCAGGTTACACTGATTGCAATTGTTAGGTAAAGTCCCTCTTGCAATCATGTCTTCCTTAATTATTTTGGTTGTTTTAAAGCCTATTGCGTCTGCGAACAGGATTGCAATGCCTGCTTTTTTCTGCTTTCCATTTGCCTGGAATATAGATGACCATCCCTTCACCTTGAGTCTATATCTGTCTTTTAATGTAAGATGCAGTTCTTGGATGCAACAGATATCTGGCTTGAGTTTTTGTATCCAGTCCGCCAACCTATGCCTCTTTAGAGGACAATTTAAACCATTCACATTAATTAAGAGTATTGATAAGCCTTTGAAGAGACTGATGGACATTTTTAATCCTTTTGTGACTGTGGAAGTTGGAATTTGATCAAAAATTTTTTGGGTGGGTTTACATTTGTGGTGGAGAATTACGCTGCTCTTTATGGAGGATAGGTCTAAGAATGTCCTGGACAGCTGGTTTAGTTGTGGCAAATTTCTTCAACATGTGAATGTCACTGAAGTATTTAATTTCTCCATCATAAATGAAGCTCAGTTTAGCTGGGTACAGGATCCTGGGTTGAAAGTTATTTTGTTTCAGGAGATTAAAAGTTGATGACCATCCTCTTTTAGCTTGAAAGGTTTCAGCAGAGAGATCTGCAGTTATTCTGATATTCTTCCCCTTGTAGGTAATAGTTTTCTTTCGTCTGGCAGCTTTCAGAATTTTCTCCTTCATAGTAACTTTAGTGAAATTGATTATGATGTGTCTGGGGGACGTCTTATTTGGGTTGAGTCATGCTGGAGTTCTGAAACTGTCTGTTATCTGAATTTCGGAATCTCTTGGCATGTCTGGCAAGTTCTCCTTCATAATCTCATGGAGAAGAGACTCTGTGCCTTGTGAAGCCACTTTGTCACTTTTGGGGATCCCTATAAGACCGATATTGGTTTTCTTCAAATTATCCGAGAGTTCTCTGAGAGAGTGGTCTGTTTTTGCTCTTTATTTCTCTTCTTTTTGAGGGTTTGGGAGCATTCGAAAGCTTTGTCTTCAATGTCAGAAATCCTTTCTTCTGCTTGCTCCATTCTGTTACTGAGGGATTCTACTGTGTTTCTCGGATCTTTGAGGGATGCAACTTCTTGTCTCAATGTGTCGAAATTTTTGGTCATTTGGTCTTTGAATCCATTGAATTCTTTTTTTTTTTTTTTTTTATTGTTGGGGATTCATTGAGGGTACAATAAGCCAGGTTACACTGATTGCAATTGTTAGGTAAATTCCCTCTTGCAATCATGTCTTGCCCCCATAAAGTGTGACACACATCAAGGCCCCACCCACCTCCCTCCTTCCCTCTTTCTATTTCCCTCCCCATAACCTTAATTGTCATTAATTGTCCTCATATCAAAATTGAGTACATAGGATTCATGCTTCTCCATTCTTGTGATGCTTTACTAAGAATAATGTCTTCCACGTCCATCCAGGTTAATACGAAGGATGTAAAGTCTCCATTTTTTTTAATGGCTGAATAGTATTCCATGGTATACATATACCACAGCTTGTTAATCCATTCCTGGGTTGGTGGGCATTTAGGCTGTTTCCACATTTTGGCGATTGTAAATTGAGCTGCAATAAACAGTCTAGTACAAGTGTCCTTATGATAAAAGGATTTCTTTCCTTCTGGGTAGATGCCCAGTAATGGGATTGCAGGATCAAATGGGAGGTCTAGCTTGAGTGCTTTGAGGTTTCTCCATACTTCCTTCCAGAAAGGTTGTACTAGTTTGCAGTCCCACCAGCAGTGTAAAAGTGTTCCCTTCTCTCCACATCCACGCCAGCATCTGCAGTTTTGAGATTTTGAGATGTGGGCCACTCTCACTGGGGTTAGATGATATCTCAGGGTTGTTTTGATTTGCATTTCTCTAATATATAGACATGATGAACATTTTTTCATGTGTTTGTTAGCCATTCGTCTGTCGTCTTTAGAGAAAGTTCTATTCATGTCTTTCACCCATTGATATAAGGGATTGTTGGCTTTTTTCATGTGGATTAATTTGAGTTCTCTATAGATCCTAGTTATCAAGCTTTTGTCTGATTGAAAATATGCAAATATCCTTTCCCATTGTGTAGGTTGTCTCTTTGCTTTGGTTATTGTCTCCTTAGCTGTGCAGAAGCTTTTCAGTTTAATGAAGTCCCATTTGTTTATTTTTGTTGTTGTTGCAATTGCCATGGCAGTCTTCTTCATGAAGTCTTTCCCCAGACCTCTATCTTCCAGTGTTTTTCCTATGCTTTCTTGGAGGATTTTTATTGTTTCATGCCTTAAGTTTAAGTCCTTTATCCATCTTGAATCAATTTTTGTGAGTGGGGAAAGGTGTGGATCCAGTTTCAGTCTTTTACATGTAGACATCCAGTTCACCCAACACCATTTATTGAATAGGGAGTCATTCCCCCCAAGGTATGTTCTTGTTTGGTTTATCAAAGATTAGGTGGTTGTAAAATGTTAGTTTCATTTCTTGGTTTTCAATTTGATTCCAAGTGTCTATGTCTCTGTTTTTGTGCCAGTACCATGCTGTCTTGAGCACTATGGCTTTGTAGTTCAGACTAAAATCTGGTATGCTGATGCCCCCAGCTTTATTTTTGTTACAGAGAACTGCCTTAGCTATACAGGGTTTTTTCCGGTTCCATACAAAATGCAGAATCATTTTTTCCAAATCTTGAAAGAACGATGTTGGTATTTTGATAGGAATGGCATTGAATAGGTAGATTGCTTTGGGAAGTATAGACATTTTAACAATGTTGATTCTTCCCATCCATGAGCGTGGTATGTTCTTCCATTTGTTAATATCCTCTGCTATTTCCTTTCTGAGGATTTCATAGTTTTCTTTATAGAGGTCCTTCACCTCCTTCGTTAGGTATATTCCTACATATTTCATTTTCTTTGAGACTATGGTGAAGGGAGTTGTGTCCTTAATTAGCTTCTCATGTTGACTGTTATTAGTGTACACAAAGGCTACTGTCTTGTGGACATTGATTTTATATCCTGAAACATTACTGTATTTTTTGATGACTTCTAGGAGTCTTGTGGTTGAGTCTTTGGGGTTCTCTAAGTATAAGATCATGTCATCAGCAAAAAGGGAGAGTTTGACCTCCTCAGCTCCCATTTGGATTCCCTTTATTTCCTAGTCTTGCCTAATTGTATTGGCTAGAACTTCCAGCACTACGTTGAATAGTAAAGGTGACAGAGGACAACCTTGTCTGGTTCCAGTTCTAAGAGGAAAAGCTTTCCGTTTTACTCCATTCAGTAAACTATTGGCTGTAGGCTTGTCATAGATAGCTTCAATCAGTTTTAGAAATGTGCCACCTATGCCTATACTCTTCAGTGTTCTAATTAGGAAAGGATGCTGGATTTTATCAAATGCTTTTTCTGCATCTATTGAGAGGATCATGTGATCTTTATTTTTGCCTCTGTTAATATGATGGATAAGGTTTATAGACTTGCGTATGTTAAACCAGCCTTGCATCCCTGGGATGAAGCGTACTTGATCATGATGAATGACTTTTTTGATGATAAGCTGTAATCTATTGGCTAGGATTTTGTTGAGAATTTTTGCATCTATATTCATGAGTGAGATTGGTCTGAAATTCTCCTTTTTGTTTGGATCTTTTCCTGGTTTTGGTATCAGGGTGATGTTTGCTTCATAGAATGTGTTGGGGAAGATTCCTTCTTCCTCAATTTTTTGGAATAATTTCTGTAGTACAGGAATAAGCTCTTCCTTGAAGGTTTGATAGAATTCTGGAGTGAAGCCATCTGGACCAGGGCAATTTTTGGTTGGAAGCTTTTTTATTGTTTCTTTGATCTCAGTGCTTGAAATTGGTCTGTTCAGGAGCTCTATTTCTTCCTGGCTGAGTCTAGGGATAGGGTGTGATTCCAAATATTGATCCATTTCTTTCACATTGTCAAATTTCTGGGCATAGAGTTTCTGGTAGTATTCAGAGATGATCTCTTGTATCTCTGTGGGATCAGTTTTTATTTCCCCTTTATCATTTCTGATTGAGGTTACTAGAGATTTTACTTTTCTATTCCTTGTTAGCCTGGCCAATGGTTTATCTATTTTATTTATTTTTTTCAAAAAACCAACTCCTTGTTTCATTAATTTTCTGAATGATTCTTTTCTTTTCAATTTCATTGATCTCTGATTTGATTTTGGATATTTCTTTTCTTCTACTGAGTTTAGGCTTAGATTGTTCTTCTTTTTCCAATTCCATAAGATCTCTTGTGAGATTGTTGATGTGCTCTCTTTCTGTTTTTCGAATGTAGGCATCTAAAGCGATGAATTTTCCTCTCAAAACTGCTTTTGCAGTATCCCACAGGTTTTGGTAGCTTGTGTCTTCATTGTTGTTATGCTCAAGGAAGTTAATGATTTTCTGTTTTATTTCTTCCTTCACCCATTTGTTATTCAACAGAAGATTGTTTAATTTCCATGCCTTTGGGTGGAGTCGAGCATTTTTGTTAGAGTTGAGTTCCACCTTTAGTGCCTTATGGTCTGAAAAGATACAAGGTAAAATTTCAATTCTTTTGATTCTGTTGATATTTGTTTTGTGTCCCAGGATATGATCAATTTTGGAGAATGTTCCATGGGGTGATGAGAAGAATGTATATTCTTTATGTTTGGGATGGAGTGTTCTATATGCGTCTATCAAGCACAGTTGTACTAGGGTCTCATTTAAGTCTCTTATATCCTTGTTTAATTTCTGTTTAGAGGATCTGTCCAGCTCTGTAAGAGGAGTGTTAAGGTTCCCTGTGATTATGGTATTATCAGATATCATATTGCTCAGACTGAGTAAGGTCTGTGTCAAGAATCTGTGAGCATTTAAATTGGGTGCATAGATATTTAGAATTGAAATGTCTTCTTGTTGTATTTTTCCCTCGACCAATATACAGTGACCATCTTTGTCTTTTTTGACTTTAGTTGCTTTAAATCCACATGTATCTGAAAATAAGATTGCAACTCCTCTTTTCTTCTGAATTCCATTTGCCTGAAAAATTGTCTTCCAACCCTTGACTCGGAGCTTTAATTTGTCTTTTGAAGCCAGGTGTGTTTCTTACAGACAGCAAATGGATGGCTTGTGTTTTTTAATCCAGTCAACCAATCTATGTCTCTTCAGTGGGGAATTCAAGCCATTAACATTTATTGAGTTAATTGATAAGTGTGGTAGTATTCTATTCATCTTATTTTGTGAGAGTCCATTGCTTAGTTTTATCTTTTGCATCAGTGTGGAGGTTAGGTTCTGTCCTTTAATTTCTGAGTTCTTACTTTGCTGCTGATCCATTGTGGTGGTCAGTGTGCAGAACAGGTTGAAGTATTTCCTGTAGAGCTGATCTTGTTGTGGCGAATTTCCTCAATGTTTGTATATCCGTAAATGATTTGATTTCTCCATCAATTTTGAAGCTGAGCTTAGCAGGGTACAGAATTCTGGGCTGAAAATTGTTCTGTTTAAGTAGATTAAAGGTAGATGACCATTGTCTTCTTCCTTGGAAAGTTTCATTAGAGAAGTCTGCAGTCACTCTGATGGATTTGCCCCTGTAGGTCAACTGGCGCTTACTCCTGGCAGCTTGCAGAATCTTTTCTTTTGTCTTGGCTTTGGACAGGTTCATCACAATGTGTCTTGGAGAAGCTCGGTTAGAGTTGAGGCGACCTGGGGTCCGATAGCCCTCTGAAAGCAGTGTGTCAGAATCTTTGGTGATATTTGGGAAATTTTCTTTTATAATATTCTCTAGTATGGCTTCCATTCCTCTGGGGCATTCTTCTTCCCTTTCTGGAATTCCTATAACTCGTATGTTGGAACACTTCATAAAGTCCCATAATTCTGACAGTGAACGTTCTGCTTTCTCTCTCTTCTTTTCTGCCTCTTTTATTATCTGAGTTATCTCAAAAACTTTGTCTTCTACCTCTGAAATTCTTTCTTCTGCATGGTCTAACCTGTTGCTGATACTTTCCATTGCAACTTTAAGTTCCCTGATTGACTGTTTATTTCCTTCAGCTCTGCTATATCCTTTTTATATTCTTCATATCGTTCATCTCTGATTTGATTCTGTTTTTGGATTTCCTTTTGGTTATTTTCCACTTTATTAGCAGTTTCCTTCATTGTTTCCATCATTTCATTCATTGTTTTCAACATGTGTATTCTAAATTCCCTTTCTGTCATTCCTAACATTTCTGTATAGGTGGAATCCTCTGCAGTAGCTACCTCATGGTCCCTTGGCGGGGTTGTTCTGGACTGGTTCTTCATGTTGCCTGGAGTTTTCTGCTGATTCTTCCTCATGGGTGATTTCTTTTGTCTGTTTCCTTGCCCTAATTTTCCTTTCACTTCCTCTTGCTCTTTAAGTTCTCGTGCCTGTGGACTGAAAGGCTAAGGCAAGAGAATCCCTCAAGACCAGAATTTAGAAGTTGCTGTGAGCTGAGATGCCATGGCACTCCACCCAGGACGACAGCTTGAGGCTCATTTCACAGCTTCAGAGATGTTCCTGTGTCCTCCCTACAGATCTCCCAGTACCTTCAGGTCATGGGTTACAGAGACTGCCACTGAGACGACTAGGATCTCCAGGAGATGGAACTGCTTTCTCTTTTGTCCTGTTAGCATCTCACGCTCATGCCAGCGCTGTATGTGGGGGCGAACAGAGCGCGGAGCTCTACCCGAGCAAACATCGAATCCATTGAATTCTTGAGATAACTTTTGGAATTCTAATTCGATCTTATTTGTTATCCAGATCCTGAATTCAATTTCTGACATCTCAGCTATTTGTTTGTGCATGGGGTCTTGTGCTGTTTCTGCCCCATTGATCCTTGGGGGAGTTGATCTACTCTGATTATTCATATTGCCAGAGTTTTTCTGTTAATTTCACCTCATGATTGTTTTTCACCATTGCCTCTGGCCATCCTCAGAGTTGGGGAGGTGTCTCTCCAAGATTAGACCCCAGTGGGATCACTCTATTGTTGCTGGATCTTTGTAGGGAGTGACCCTGTGTCGTTCCTCTGGGGCTGCTCTAGCTAGGGAGCTCTGGTTGTGGAAGCAGCTCTGGTTTGTGACACACCCAGATCCAGCAACAGGGCTGGGGGTGGTGTGCACGGTTCTGGGAGTGCCAGGCACCCAGTGACTTTGGCACAGAGAGCCCAAGTTTCCAGCAGCGAGGAACAGGAGAAGAGCTCTGTGCAGAGGCAGGGAGGGCTCCAAAGGGCATGCAGCTACCAGAGTCCCTGTCCACAGGAACGGGCTAGTGTGAAAGCTGGGAGGACACAGGAGGGAGGACACAGGGTTGAGTGGCTCCCGCAGTTCCTGGTCAGGGAATGCGGAGGCCCGGTGGGTGTGGGTCACTGGTCGGGTGTCGCTGCACAGCTCTTATGGAGGTCTGGGCAGCGCCATGCCCAGGAGTTTGAGGTTGCTATGAGCTGTGACGTCATGGCACTCTACCCAGGGCAACAGCCCAAGGCTCCAGTGTGCCAAAACCATCTCACTCTGCCCCTAAGGATTAAGGCTGTAGGGCAGCTTAGTCCCCGCCCTAGGCTGCTCAGTCAGTCGGTTACTTTGACCCGCCCAATCCTTGCTCTGAGACCCTGAGGGTGGAGCTTGCCGGGGCCGTTCTTTCACAATGGCTTCCTGCGCCCAGCTCAGTGGCTCATTCTGGGGCCCCAGACAATGCCCAGAGTTCTCCACGCTCCTGCTCAAGCTCTCCCCAAGGCAGTTCAACTGAGTGCCAAGTCCAAGAACACCGAAACAGTTCACAGGTAAGGCCTTCCCGGTTTGCAGTCTCACTGCTGCTTGTACTTATGGTTGCCGGCATGATTAGGTCAATCGAACACACGCAACCACTTGCCAGTTTTCCACTGTTTTTGTCCTCCTCTTGGGGTCCAGAAGTCCCTTGCTGGCTCCCTATATCCTCAAAGGGATGATTATAGGCAGCTCCCACCGGCCAGAGACGCCTGGAGTCTTGTCTCCCCAGACTTGCTGTTCCCAGTTGCAGGGAAGCTGTTACTCGGCCGTCATCTTTAATCTCTCTCCCTTGGCCTTTTTCAATTTTAGCTTTCTTAACTGCAAAGAAAGAAATTTCACTCATTCATTCGTTCACTCTTTCAACAAATATGTCTCTAGTTCCCATTACACCAAAAATACTCATATCCTGGAGATAATTTTGTGAACAGAAAAAGCAAGCAACCTGCTTCATGTTGATCTAGAAAGTCTATGCTCCAGAATCTATAGTCTAGATAATCAATAAAATTTTTAAAGAGTTGAACCTCAATGTTTAATTATTCCCAGAACCTGTCAGGAGGTAAGAACTTGGGCCAATGATTAAGGTGGCAAGAGTTCTGGAGTGTTTAGTAGTTTTGTTTCTGTAGTCTTTTTCTTGCTCTTGCAATTGACACAGCACAGGAATTTCTACACAAAGGTATGAAGCAAGAAACCAAAGGCAGTAAAATCCTCTTCTTTTTCTGTCTCTGATGACCCATTTCCCACTAGAAAACCTGTCTACATCACTAACACATTAACACAGGACTGGCAAGGGCCTTTGGACATTGTTATCTTGAAGACTTGCCTCTTCTAAACTGCACAATGGATAAAGGAGGGGTTGTCACAAGCAGTCTTCCTTCTTGCAGATGGCCCTATTTCTCCTTCATACCAGTCAGCATAACAAAATAAACTTGATTTTACATTAAAAAAAATGAAACAGCACATGGAAATAATTTTGGTACCTCAAACTTGTGCCAACAAGCTCTGGGAAGTAAAAAATCCCATTTCAACTCAATCTAATAATCTTTCTTTACATAGTCGTTCTGCTAGGCAGCATGCTCAAGGCTTGGGTGCAAAACAAACAAACAAAAAAAAGCAACAAAAAGAAATTGGTCAAATTCCTTCCCTTTGTAAATTCTCTAAGAGCAGTGAAAAGATGAGGAAGAAGTCAGATTACCTAATATTGGAAAGTTGAAAAATGTAAAAGGTGCTATGATAAAAGAAGAGGCAAAAATCACAAAATAAGAAAGACATCTGTACCAGAATGTTTATTGCAGCCCAATTCTTAATTGCTAAGTTATAGAAGAAGCCCAAGTGCCCCTAGACCCACAAATGGACTAGCAAATTGTGGTACATGTATACCATGGAATATTATGCAGCCTTAAAGAAAGATGGAGACTTTACCTCTTTCATGTTTACATGGATGGAGCTGGAACATATTCTTCTTAGCAAAGTATCTTAGGAATGGAAGAAAAAGTATCCAATGTACTCAGCCCTACTATGAAGCTAAATTACAGCTTTCACATGAAGGCTATACCCCAACTATAGCACAAGACTATGAGGAAAGGGCCAAAGAAGGGGAAGGGAGTGGGGAGGTTAGGGTGGAGGGAGGGTAATGGGTGGGGCCACACCTATGGTGCATCTTAGAATGGGTACAGGTGAAACTTACTAAATGCAGAATACAAATGCCTACATACAGTAACTAAGAAAATGCCATGAAGGCTACGTTGAACAGTTTGATGAGAATATTTCAGATTGTATATGAAACCAGCACATTGTACCCCTTGATTGCACTAATGTACACAGCTATGATTTAACAATTAAAAACAAAAAAAAAAAAAAAAGAAGAGGCAAAGTAATTCATCCTGAGAGACTCAGAGAATGTACAACAGTTAAATGAAGTGGAGGCCTGTGTCAGAGCCCCAGTGGCTAAAGGGATGGATTACACTTCGTGGAGAGTCAGTCCAGGGCCTGAACGGGACTGGCCACCCTTAGGCAAAAGCCTCAGGGACAGCCAGAGAGCAGTGTGAGAGTCCAAGGCTCCTTTGCCCATTGCTGGCAGCCCACAGAACCCCCCCTCAACCCTGTACCCAGATACCATCTCAGTGGACAGAGGAAGAGAAAACAGAAATCTGAAAGGCTGTGTTTACCTTAGAGAGACTGAGTAAAAAAAAAAAAAAAAAAAAAAAAAATACTACTTAAACTAGAGGAGAAACTGAAATATGGTAGTTGTGAGCTGAACCAGTGCAGAAGCCCCACACACCTTCTCCAGAGGAGGGGAAGAGCCTGTGAAGAAAATGGAATCACTTATAGAAAATAAAGAAGCCAAACATTCTCTATACATCTTAATTACGTATTTTACATATTAAAACCTGCTATGTCTCTTGCCTCATCTTAAAGGCACTAAAATTCAACATGCCCCAAACAGAAATTATGAAAATTTTTTATCCATTGACCTGGACTTTTCTATTGAGCATCACCAACCGCGCAGACCTGAATCGACAAGCCCTATTTATGCTACTCTTTTGTTAAACTCATTACCAAGTGATGCTGAGTTTATTGACTAAATCTCTCTTGAATCTTTCCCCCTTCTCTCCCTACAACTGCCTTATTATCTTGCTGGTACTTGTCTCTATTTTCGGTTTCACAGGTAGACATAACACTGAAAATGCAAAGGTCATCAGATCACCAGCTATTACCAGGCAATGCATCCCACCTGCCTTAGGGAAGGGGTTTGGAAGGTCCCCTTCCCACCACTGCTTCCTACCCCTCTCTTCCTGGAGCTGAGCACTCACACTGCTCCATTCTCTCCACTGCTCCTCACACTACACTCATGGTCCCACTGTGGAACTTCCTCCCCACTCAGCTTCTTGTCCCTGTCCATTTTTACCCTATCTTGAAGAGCCTTCCTGATCTCCAGGACAGGTCAGAACCCCTGATACACCCACTCATGATACAGCAGTCATTCTTTTGACAGCACTCATTACAATCAGTAATCAGGGGTCCCTACTAGGGTAGGGAGGGGCTACTGGTGAAGATTCTCTTCCTGACCAAGCAGTGATCAGGTTTCTCCAAACCTCTGTCCAACTAGGTCTCAATTTTTATGTCTTCATATCCATCTCTGCATCGCTCAATTTTAGTAAAAAATCCTGCTAAGTCAGTTTAACCAGAATCCCCACCCTTGATATCTGATTACTCTCAAAGTCTGACCAGGGGATGATCTCCTGCAGGGGAAGTCTGCTCACCCTGCTCTGCCCTCAGCAAGGATCCTGTTAGGTCCATGGAGACAGAAGCCCCCTTATTCCTGATATTTCCTCTTAGCAATTTTCCATACACTGCCCCCCATCCCACCCTGCCCCACAACCATAAATTCCCAGTTTTCTTGCTGTATTTGGACTTGTTCCCAATCTTGTTCCCTCACTGCAAAACCCCCTTGCAGTGGTCCCTACACCTAACTTGGTGGTCCTAAATAAAGTTTTTAAAAAGTGTTGTAGATAATTTCTTTTTCTTTAACACTACATCTGACTTTGCATTCCTGTATGTGACCAGGGCTGTACAAATGCATCTCCTGGGCCCACCGCAGGCTCTCAGATATAAAATTAATGACTGATCTACTCTTTCTAGAGTAGATGGACATTTGCTGAGGTTATCTTTTTCACCTGTCTGGTACAAGATTGGTTTTGAAAAATCCTAGGTAGATTCTATTTCTTTTCCTATGCAATTTATTCTTAAGGCAAATAAGAGATCACAATAGGAAACAAACAACAACAACGACAACAAATCATGACTAGACTATCGTCTACTTCCATAGAGTCTAGGGGCTAACTTTGAAAAGTTCGCTTTTTCTTTGTTAATAACTCGACAATAAAAGAAATGCTAAGTTTGAGAGAAATGTATGGCTGTCTGCAAAAATTGCCGAGGAGGCTGATTGAGGCTGAAATTATATCAGAAGAATTTCAAATCCAACTCCCCCACACTGATGGAACATTTCTCTCCTTCTTACAGCCCTATTTTAACAAGCTTTCTTCTAAAGTTTCAGTAATTTTTCCTTGTATTACCCAGTTCTTATACCAAACATTGAAATAACTATAATACTTAGTTTAACCTTGGTGAGTAACATTCAGGCAATTGTTCTCAATTCTAAACATTAAGTTTTAGGTTGGTGAGGGAGAATTGCATCATTGGGTAACTCCAGTACCACCAACAATGATGGCTAGCTGGAGAGCTTACATTTCTGTTTTTACCAACCCCTGAGTTAGATTTGTATGAATGAGTTATATTCCCAACTTCTGTTTTTCTGTTGGTGTAGTCTTGCAGGCATATAATTACTGGAGGGTAGAATCTTGGTCTTGCTCATAAAGGACTTAATTTGAAATGATGGGAGGCAATAACAGCATTTTTTCTATTGTACACACCTCATTTACTTTATTTCTAATAAGAAATGTTTTCCGTGCTCTAGCAATGAGTACTAAGACGGGGAGTCCAGGACTTCCCACTGATCTCATTGAGGTCAGCTCTTCTAAGCAGCCACAGGGGCTAAGCGAGAGAACTACCCTTGGCTTTATTCTCGGCAACTACTTTAAGTCTTTCTTCTCCACCTCCAGTGAACTGCTGCCACTACAGAGGATTCTCTGGGTGCTTTAGATGAAGACCACGTATACAAAAGTAGAGAAGTAGTCACAGGCCAAACTTGGCTCAAGGCCCCAAGGCTCCTGATGGAATGTTTATATGTAGAAATATCTGTGCCCTGAATATAGAAACAGGTAAGGTACAGAATTCTTTCGAATGGTGGACTTTCTTAAAATCAATTTCATCACTTTTCATGCCAAGTGATATGGAACATTCAGAGAATACTAGCTGTAAAAGCTTACAGTGATCATGGATATTTTTTCCCTCCCAATGAGCTCTTCTTCCTTAAGTTCCTTCAGATGGTGAAGTAGAAATACCACAGAATCTTGCTTTACTCACTACAAGTTTTGTCAGTATGAGCAAGCTTAAGTCAGCTTGGTTTAATAAAGTTTTGGCTAAAAGATGACATGCAAAGGCTGAGAATCACTTCCTGGGGCAGCTTCCTGGAAGGAAGACTTCAAAGTTATGCTAATTAGAGGTGTTGTGGCTTCCAGAATCCTTCTAATGCATGAGTTTTACAGACGTAGAGGCTTCAGTGTGGAATCATTCCTCATTTAGGCTGCACGCTTGGGGATGTGTGTGTTTGTTTCTACATCAGAACCTCTTTCATACCTTTCTTACAATAAAGCATTTGTCCTGACTACCAATCGGTGCTACTTTACCAGAAAAAAAAAATAAATAAAAATGAAAGAGAAAGGAGTTAGACATAGTATTTAGACATAGTATTTCCTTTCGAGAAACAGAAACAAGCTAGAGGCAAACAGCACAAGGAAAGAAAACCGTAATTGGTAAGTTATTCACCTTTCCCTCATTCAAACATTTGTTAATATGGTGTTGCATACAGGTAGCATAATTACTAGTACCAGGAGCTGCCTGTTCCCCAAGAAGTATCAAAGGCTCAGGTGAAGAAGCAGCAGATGTGGGCCCAGGCTACATGTTGGGGAAGAGCCTGAGAGGAGGTACTTGGAAAGGAAACAAACAGGAGGTATAAGCTGGAGGGGTCAGGGCAGAAAGAAAGTGAAAGACACGCATGCCCACCCTCCTCTACCTTCTCCATCCCTCACACTTCCCCCTGCCTCCTCCCCCACTTGCCCCTCCCCCACCCTCCTCCATCCTACCTCACCTCCACTCACCCCTCCCCCGCCCCAACCCAAGGAGCCTGAGGAACAGCTCCCCAAATGAAAGTGTGAAAGGAAAAATGCCTCTCCAACCACAACCTAGAAGGACAGAAAGGAAACAAGAGCTAGAGAAATGTGGAGATAGTCTGACATTGTTAGAGGGAAACCTGTTTCCAGACGGCATCAAGAAAATGTTAAATAGCAGAAGACCAAAAAAAAAAAAAAAAGAAAACAAACAAAAAAACCCTGCTTTCAGATCAGCATCTCAGACCGCATGTTGAAATGGATGAAAATAGAAACCTGTGTCCTTTTTGAACAGTCATTTTTGAAGCTTGTTTCAGGTTCTGGTACCGAATTGAGGCTGGGAAAGACCAGGGACCTAAACAAGAGGCACCTTCTCTGGCATGTAGCTGTAAGATCATTCAGGGTTTAATTCTCAATTCTTAACTTATCTGAGGAATTCTGACACTGTTAAGTTTCCAGGGGTGAAAAAAAATAGCCTGCTAAGAGGGTGGAAAAAGGGGGAAGAATTTTGATTATACTTTTTTCAAATATGAAAGTGCTTCAGCTGCAACATTCTGGACTCTTGAACGTTTACTTGATTCTTGTAATGTCAGGAAAAAAGAAAGTGCAACAGATGAGACAAGGCAAGTTTCAGCCTTGTTTGAGCACTTGAAGATCAAGGTATTCCCAAAAGGAGTTTGAACTAATCCTACATGCAAGAGAGAAAGAGGGAGAGGAACAGGACAATGGGGTTTTACTTAAGGTCTGTTTAGAATCTTCGTATCTATGAATATGCTCCTACCTATGTGTTTTGTGGTGGTTAAATTTTTCCAGTTTATGAAGCCTTAGTTGTTTTTGATGATTACTCTGAGGTAATAAAGACTTTTTTAAAAATTATTTTTATTAAATTATAATTGTACATTGATGCATTTATGGGGTTCAGTGTACTGATTTGGTATACAATGTGAAATGCTTACATTTATTTTTTAAGCACTTCACTTTTTTTTTTTTTGAGACAGGGTCTCACGACATTGCCCTCAGTAGAGTGCTGTAGCATCACAGCTCACAGCAATGCTTACATTTTTAACTGTTCTCACTCTAGGGAGGAACTGGCATGGATAGGGATGATAAGGAGTGTGATGTGACATGTAGGTGAGGTAGAAGAGAATGATTGCACCAGTTCATGACCTGCTTTAAGTTCAAACTAGGTATTAAGTTAGAGGTCAGCTCGAAAAGCAAAAACTTACTAAAGACAGGAAACATTTGACTGAGGGAAAAATGCACATGGGATTCAGGCGCTATTTGCACTTTCTCACTGTTAGCGGTCTCTGTACAGAGGAAAGCATTTGGGGGAACAGGAAGCAATCGTGCATTCTCTTGCGTGACATCTGCTCTCAAGGAGGTTGCACTCTGGTAGGAAGATAGCCAAGAATGAGACAATTCTAATAGCATGTAGGGATGATGGTGATGATGGTGATGACAGTGGGGCCACACGTAAGAGACTTTGGAGCATAGAGGAGGAATTCCCCTTGTCACCTGGGGAAGGCAGGAAAGACATTGCAAAGCAGTTGTCACCTGAGTTGCATTTAGAAAGAAGAGTAGGCGTTTCCCCATTGAACAAGGTGATATAAGAGGTTCATTCCAGGCAAGAGGCCTAGAATAAGCAAATCCATGGAGGTCTATGAGGCACAGAATATTTAGAGCATTATAAATTCTTAAATAGAGGAGGTTGAAGGTATGCAATGACAAGAAATGCAGGTAAACAGATGAGCAGATCCTAAATTATGAAAATGATGTAATAGAATTGAGGTTTTTACCTTCTAGGTGACAGGAAGATACAAAACATTTTTAGCAGGAGAATGACATGTCCAAGTTTTCTGCTTTGGAATATTTTTAGTAATGACTTTGTCAAAGCCAATAGTTTTTTCATCATATTCATTAGTCAGAATCAGATTTCTCTTATTTGAGCCTTTGAGCTTGCCTTTGATATGGTAAATGTTTCGAGCTTTGCTTAGAATTTCCTGCATGCAACTGGATAATTTCCTCTAATTTGTCCTCTAGAAAATGTCTAGCCCTACTTTCCTTAGGTGAATAGATGTAATTAGACAGAAAGCTAAACACCGGGAACAAACAAATTTATTTTTATATTCTTATCTGCTGATAAGGAGGGACTACTCATGGGATCTTTTATTTTTCTGTTGGAAGTGTTCAGGGTGTCAGTGCATTAACTACATAGCAGATCTAGCCTGGGACTTGCTCAGTGAGGAGAGGGGAAAGAAATTACAGCATCATTTGTTCAAGAATGACTCATCTTTGTAAAGAACCATTGTACTGGAAAATCCCTGGAATTTGTAGTCGTGACATAAAGTTTCCATAACTGGGCAAGAAGAAAGAGGTTACATCAAGAATGTCAGCCATTCTTGAATGAGATTTTTAGGTCAAGGGGACTTCTCGGATCAACACCAGTATCCATGACACTGTGAGAAGCACCCTAGCTCTGCTCTGCGTTTTTCAACCACTAGTTATGCTGCAGAACTGTAGCTGCCCTGCCCATGACTTTTAAGAGTGGGAAGCAAAGTGATTTGAGGATTACAAAAGAAAGCCACTCTACTCCTAAGAGGAAGAAATCAAGTGTGACAGCCAGATATAAGTATTCTTAGAAATAGGCTCACATGATTTGTGTAGAAGTTAGGAAGAGCTGTTACTGAAGTCTAGTGTTTCTCCATATCTCTGGGTTAAATGTAAAAACTTTCTTACCTCTAGGATGAGTGAAAATCTTCCTGTATTACATCTGAGTTAATTTGGGAATTGTGCATCTTCTTCCAGAGAAGAAGATTACCTTTGCCTTTACAGTCTGAATGGTTCTTGAGCTTTGAAGTTAGATCCGAAAGTGGCAAAGTGAAAAAATCATCAGTCTAGGGATCAGAAAACCAATTTCAGTCCTGGTTGTGCCACCCGTAAGTGGTCTTGTGGGGCCACTGGGTCTCAAATGAACCTCAGAGTTTTGATTTTTAAAATTGAGACATTACTTATCACTCCTGTTAGATTTTTTTTCTGCTGGCTCATGGTGTGTGAATCCAGGACAACATCAGTACTAGTGATGACCATAGAGAACCCTGATAAGATGGAGAGGAAATGAGGTCAGGAAGCAACATTATGATATTTGAGGGCCTGGGTGAATGGCAGAAGTGATGAGAAATTGGAAGGTTTGAATTTTTCTCTTAAGAACTGAGATTTTAGCAGGAGATGGTTGCCAGGCTTTCCAACTTAATAAAAGTGCAACTTTGATGTGATAATAGAAGCTAATTTTATAGATTGGCCTTGAATTTTAATGATTCACAAAAGAAGATTAAAGATATTTCAGTTAAGAGGCTAAAGTCTGAAGCCCGACATCAGACTGAGCACTGTTTCCTTCTTGCTGGTGATCAGCACTTGGTTGGACCTGGCCACAAAATCACAACCGTTCCTTAACGTGAGGGCCAGAACCTAAGCACGATGACATTAGACTATGTGAGAAGAAGGCCCATGTAGGTTGTTTGGGGAAAGAAACTGCACAATTTAAAATCCATTAAAAATCAGAGACAAAGCAGAACCTATTAGCTCCTTGTCAAATACAAGCTTGCTCTCCTTGCTTTTTTTTTTTATAGGTACATAAGTGTGCAGTTAGTTCCGACCTTTACATTTCCCTCCGTTGCTTCATTGATTCAGCAGTTACCAAAACTTCGATATTTTTGCTACAGATTCTTTTGCATTTTCCCCCACATGAAGGATGACTCAATGCCCCCACACAACACTATCAACAGTGACCGAGGCTTGAGCTCCAGGCACAGATGGCATCTGCAAATGTAGCTTCTGTTACACTCTGTGGTGTCCAATAGACTGATGAGCTTAGTTTAAATACTACTCCCAAACTCTGGGTTTTATTGAGAGCCCCTTCTTGTCCTCCTGGCAATCGCCACCTGGCAATGACCGTTTTTAGCACTTTCCTCCTCTGCTGTCCGATAGGAATATGGTCTCCTATGCATGCCAACTCCTTATTTGCCTCTTGACTTAAGGAGCTCAGGCTCTTTACCCACAGCAAAGGCTGTTCATTCCTCCCTGCTTAGCTTCCTCCATGGACTGCGGCAGTTTGCCCACTATAGGGACAGATGAAGATGTTTGGGCTTTCTTGCCCAAAGCCTTGGGAATAGGATGAGATAAGGATGTCTGGGCTCTCTCATCCATATCCCTGGACAGGTGGCATGAGACAGAAGGCTCCTTGTGCTTTTAGATAACCACAACTATGTACAATAATGCTTCTGTTGTAGCTGCTTGGCATGTTGCCACTTTTGTTCCCTGGGTATGAAGGTGCATAGGACCTTCCCCTTGTGTGGACTGCAGATTACAGATTATGGATTATGAGTTGTGGACTTTTCGTGTAGCCCAGCTCCCCAGTGCTCCAGGACCTCCCAGGTAACTCAGTTCGCCAGCCGCCATAGCTCAGTCAAGAGCATGTCATATCTGCCCTCCATGATCCAAAATGAACTGTTTGCACAACACCCACTAAAGTGGTTCTGTCTATAACTCAAGCTAGTCACTATTGCTTCAGAGGCCTGGAAGGGGGTCAGCTGGACTGTTCTCCACTCTCACTTCACAGTGGGTGGTTACACCCCTCCTTCCCGTTCCCCTCCTCCTCTTCTTCTCTTGGCCCATGGTCAAATCCAGGCCTATTTTTTCTGTCTTCCTCACCTCTAACCCCAACTCCCACACCCCACACCAAGGAATAATTCATAAAGCTTTAAACCATTTAAAATGCCATTCCTGACATGTCTAACACCCAAGGGCTAAAGCAGATAGTCTCTACCCACCATATCACCAAACACAGGGCCTCCTCTCCTCAGGCACTGAAGTGGAAAGTCACACAGAATTAACTGAGCATTTCTTTCTCTTTTTCAGCACTGAGAAATCCCCAGTGCTGAAAGATGAGGGTGTTTTTCATCGCTGAGTCTGCTTCTGTTTTCCTCTTAGCTGGGTGACTGATGTTCCAGACCTTCCTATTTAGCTATTTCTTTTATACCTAAGGACATAAGAAAAATAAAGAATGTAGCTCAAACTTCCTCTAAAAATTACTTCTGTTAAGCTTTGCACATTTCCCATTTTTTGACAAGCAGTATATTAACTTAAAAAAATACTAGAGCAGGCCACTAAACCCTGTGAGGGCCACAGACCCCAGGAGAGATTGTGATTGCCCTGCTCCCCTTCCCTGCACCTAATTCCTGTTTAAAGCTTTGATGTTGCATAGACTGAGCTTCTGAAAGATGTAACATAGATTAAAAGGAAGAAAGTCTCATCAACAGTGCATTAAACTCCAATATCTACATGTTAAAGGGTTGGAAATTCAACCTAATTAAAATGGCTGAACACAGAGTCACAATTAAACAGTGAGAGAATTATGGAAAAGTAAATATTTATACACACATTGTATACTTATTAGGGTTTACAAAGAAATGCTTCTCATCTGCACAGCTTTCCTTTGTAATGATATTGTTATGAGGCAATAAATGTGGTTATAGTTAATAACAGATGTTAAATGGCTTAATTCATCCAGAAATCTCACTAATTATTGCAGAAGCGTGAGACAAATGCACAGTGTCATGTGGGAGGTATTTCGTCTCTGTCAGTTTGTACACTGAAGAAAATGAAAGGTCACTTGTACGAAAAGAAGTACTTAAAGGTAAAGCCTTAATTATTTAAATGAAAAATTTAAACACTTTAAAATTATAAAGGCTTCCCCTTCCAGAGAGTTCATGTTTCATTCAGAGAAAACAAATGGGCCAATGTGAGGTTGAGTTAACTTGGCCATCTAATGGGAATCATTTTCTAAATTAGGAAGAATGTTCCATATTGTCTTTAGAATGACGTTTACCACCAAATATTTCATTTTCCTTCAGTACAATCTTTCTTTCCTTAGAAAGGCTTTGGGACAAAAAATGGGGAGAACAGGCATGGGAATAATGTCGCCTAAAGGATTTTTTTTTTTTTTTCAGTTTTTGGCCGGGGCTGGGTTCGAACCCCCCATCTCTGGCATATGGGGCCAGTGCCCTACTCCTTTGAGCCACAGGCACCACCTTAAAGGGATTTTATTTTACAGAGATCATATAGAGAAGAGATGGGAAATACAAATCCTTAAAATAATTTTCATATTTGGAAGTTCAGAAGGCCGAGTGGATAAATTAAAATCAAGAGGTACTTCTTGTTATCTTCACAAAAGCTCAAAACCCAGATAGTCACTGTGAAACTCCCCACCCCCTTAACAGAGCCCACTTTCATTTCACTCTTAATGTTGTTCAGTTGTTTGCTCCACTTCCATGTTGTCTTAATAGTGGTGCCCTTTGAAATGTTTGTGGTTGATTTGCACCATATTTTACAAAGCTTTCCTTCTTGGATTTAATTTCTATTGGTTTTCAAAACCAAAGAGGTTGATTTACATGTTGATTCAAATAAAGTCAGGATGCTGAAGTTAAAATCGCAAAGATTTCCAAGGTTTTTGCCTGTTCAAACACACATCTGTGCTCTGCACATGCACACACACACACAAAATGAGAGAGAGACAGGGGTGAGGGAGAGAGAGAGAGAAAGAAAAGAAGGGCAGAGGGATAGAGTGCAGGATAAATATTGGGGCAGAAATAGAGAGAATGAGAGACAAACACTACCTTTATTTTCCTACACAGTAGAAACCTTTACACCAGACTTCTATTTCTTCACAAGGTTACATTTTTTTCCTTTTTTGTTGTGGAACACTTGGTATCCAGGTCATTTTTTAAGTGCCTTTAAGTGAGACGTTAAGTCTCCTTTTTTGATTCTCCAGAGAATTTTTCCAAGAAAATAGAAACTTGACAATAAAAACCAATGTATCATCATTAATATAATCATTAGAGTCAAAGGAGAATTTCTTCCCTCTATAGTCTGAAAAGAAATCTGTTTAGGAAAAAGGCAGGGACAGTTTATTCCAGGGAGAGAGAATGAACTAGACCAGAGCTTCTCAAACCTCAATGCCCCATGCATCACCTGCGATCTTTTTAAAGGGCAGATTCTGACTTAGGAGGTCTTCAGTGGGGCTGATGTCTACACAGCTGATGAATTCAGGTAAGCTGCCACTGGGACTGGTGGACCACACTGTGAGCTGTGAAGGCAGAAGCCTTCTTGCAGTTTCATCGAAATCTGGTGTTCTTCCACAACAGTGCTCAAGTCATCAGTTGCAGAGTTTTGAAAAAGGAAGCGAAGTAAAAGTTCATGTTGAGCCTTAAAGTAGAAAGCTGGAAAGGCACTTAAGTGGAATCCTGATTTATTCCTCATCACATGATGTTCTATAGTGTTACAGAGAAACTATTCCAGGTGGCTGGAAAAGTATGTGTTCGTAACAGTCTCCTTTGATGATATCCTGCAACGTTGTGTGGTCGTTCATTCAGTTTTTAACAACCTCCATCATATTCAGCAAAGGCTCCCTTTGTTAGATCATCAGCTAATTACGTCATGTGGACATAAAGCAGAGAATTCCTCTAAAGGATACCCTTTATAAATTCAAAAGTTATTCATTAATATGTAATCTCTCAGTTTCCATTCTTTATACTAAACTATCTCAGATGGTTTCTCAATGGGACATTTCCCAGCCCCTTAATCATTGTGTGGCAATCCCATCTGAGGGATGTCTTTCCCCTTAGTAATTTATTTCATCCTCAGTTGAAAAAAATCCATCCTCTTTTTTGTTTTCATTTTTTCAATCCCTAATGGCCTACTTCTTTTCAAGAATTTCTATATCATCTTTACGGATCATCACCATCATCTTAAGACATTATGGTGAGTAACCTCGAAAATCTCAGAGTTGCTAAGTTATTCACTCGCAAAGGAAGAGACCACAATACATTGCACTCTGGTGTTTATGCATTGTGCTGTTTTTTTCCCTGAAATAATCTAATTGTTTTCTAAGTAGTTTCCAAACTATCCACACATAAGATACATGGACTAAGCTAAAATAGACAGACTTTGAAATTGTTTCTTACATTTAGCTTTGTCACGAGCATAAAACTTAGTATTTAGTGTGTTCAATGTGGAAATAATTGTATATCAAGCACAAGTAGCTATAAATCCCTGTTCTATCTCTTACCAGTTCTATGGCTTTAGGCCAGTTCACTTACAATTATTGAATGAAAGTTTCCTTATTTTTAAAGCAGAGATGATAATACCTACCTTACTGGGATTCATTCAGATTAAATGAGATAATGTGAAATTGGACAATTAAGTCTGCAAACTCATGCTTTAAAAAGTGCTACTTACTTCATTGCTGAATATCACTGCGGTCACCTTTGAAGTACTCCCCTTGGGAAGCTGTGCAGCGACAGCAGTGCCTAGTACATCCTTTAAAGCAATATTGGAACTCCTTTTCTGAAATTGCCATGAGGACTGTCATTGTATCAGGCCTGACAATTAAGTTCACAGACTTGTCCTAGAAAAAGTGCTTCAAAGGGTGGACTAGTTGCTGGTGTCAGTACATAGCATACTTTGAAGGTGGCCATAGTGATATTCAGCAATGAGGTATGTAGCACTTTTTCTAGGATGAGTTCATGAACTTAATTGTCCAATTCTTTGTATGTGCATAACATGCCCAGTACACCTTGGCTCTTGAAAACAATTACTTCACTTTTTTCCAAATTTATCAGTCAGACCATCACTAGGATTACATTTTTCACATAGCAAAGAGTCAATAAATGTATTGAACGAATGAATCAAAATACAGGCAAAATCAGTCTAACCAAAGAAAATTGTTGGGATTGGTTAAATCCCACTTTTCTTAAATTAATAAACTTACATCAATTCCTCATACTTAGCTTTTACAAGTTTCATTCCCAGGGTTAAGAACTATAACAAAAGCAGATACCAGATTTAGATGAGACTAATATCTTCTAAGTCATTAAAATCTTACTGGTATAAAAGACCATATACAAGAAGGGCTCAGAGTTTTATAGAGGAAAGATACGTGAATGAATTATATTACATAAGGATTATATTAACCTGGTGAAAGACTTTGACCTTTTACCTAAAAGGACTATATGCAAAACAATATTTATTAAATGTCATGGTTAACTGACACTTCAAGGTCAAAACTGAAGAAGGTGATGATAGGCAAACTTGACTTCTCAGGGCCATGAAGGCTTCCACCTCAGGAAGAAAGGCTATATTTTGGCATTAGTAAGGTAAATATGATTAGTAAGGTAAATATGCACGTCTTCAGCTACCTAAAACTCTTTTCTCATTATTATAATGAAAATTATATTATTTCAAAAATGATACATCTATTAAATAATAGTGTTTATTAAAGTCTTTGTAACAGTGTCTGATAATTTTAATTACATTCTAAGGGAACTCAATGTTTATGTCGGCCTTTTTTAAAAAAAGAAATTAGAACTCTACATCTGAAATGATATGATACGTACAACTATGTTTATATCCAAAATGTAAAAAAAAAAAAAAAAGATTGTATTTGTTGCTTCAGATTGTGTGATGATTTATTTTCACATAATGTTATTATTTATAAGTTTTAATAAGCCAAAATGATTATATAATTATCTCTCAGCACTTCCAGTTATATTTGATATGCAATATTTCCTGTATAAAAATCATAACTTCATTATCAATCAAGTATCATTAATATTTGATGAAAAGTATATTATTAAAATTGCCAGAATGAAATGTAAGGCAAAGTATGACAATATAAAAATCAAAAAGTGTTGATGGGAACAGATCTAATATTTTAAAGCAAATTTGGAAAAGTCCTAGTCATAAATTTGGGCATTAGCAAAACTGTTGATCAGTTATTTTAATTAATATTTTTAAATTGGACATGCACATGGTTTAAAGGTGAGTAGGTAGTTCCATGTTAGGAAAGACAGAAAACCTCCAACAACCCCCTTTACTCAAATTCCTACTCTTCAGAAACACATTAAATCTTTTAGCTTAATTCTTTTTTAATTCTTTTGCTATTTATCTTTATGTCTTTCAATAATTTATACTAAAGTTGATCCTTAAACAATAAGGGGTTGGACTGGGCAGGATTTTCTCCACCTCTGCTACCCCAGAGGCTGCAAGACTGACCTCCCCTCTTCCTCCTCAACGTGAAGACAGCAAGGATGAGGACCTATAGGGTGATGTACTTCCACTTAATGAATGGTAAATATATTTTCTCTTTCTTATGATCTTATTAACAATATTTTCTTTTCTCCAGTTTACTTTTTTTGCCAGAATATATTATACATAATACATATGAAATATGTGTTAATCAACTGTTTACAGTATCACTAAGGCTTCTGGTCAACAGTAGGCTAATAGGAGCTCAGTTTGGGAAGACTCAAAAGTTATATATGAATTTTAGTCTGTGCACGGTAAGTGGGTGGTTGGTGCTCCTCACCACTGAGCTGGTCAAGGGTCAATTCTACTATAGATGTTTCTATTTTTTACATTATTTATTGGTTTCTTAATTTTAAGGTAGCTTTATGTCTCCTCATACACTTTACACACGTGTTCCTTCCTCAGCCTCCTGTGCCTGGTACTTACTTTGTTATGACTAGGGAAATGTTAGAGATGTACTTGTTTTCTAGATCTTATGTATTTGTTATTTAGGGTTTACTCATTCATTTTATAGAGCACATCTGGCCCTTAAGTTCAGTAACTTTTTGGAAGGTAAATTCTTAAGACCTTGTTTGTCAAAAAATGAATTTATTCTACCTTTACAGTTAAGTGAGGGTTCACTGGATATAGACCCCTAAATCAGAAATCCTATTTTCTCAAAATTTTGAGAAGTATTGCTTTGTGATCCTTTATTAGCCAATGTTGGGTTGGGAAGTCTAAAGCTGATCTCTTCTTATTTCTTGTGTGATGTGAACAATATTTTCTCTCTTTGGAATTCATTTGGCTTTCACTTTATCTCCCATGTTTTGAAAATTTATAATAATATTCCTTGGTATGATACTATTTTCATCTATTTTCAAGATATTACATTGGCCTCTTCTATCTGGAAACTTATCAGTTCTGGGACATTATCTGAAATTATTTATTGAACAATTTTCTACATTTCATTGTCTCTATTTTTTTCTTTTGGAATTCCTGTATTTTCCCTCCTGAAACTTACAGATTAATCCTCTAACTTTCTCGTTCTCTCACTTACTTTTTTGGTTCTTTTTCTCTGTTTTCTAAGAGAGTCTTCATTTTGTTTTCCTAATCTTCTTTTGAGTATTTTATTTCTGCTATTTTAAACTCCACATTTCATGTCCTCTGAATTTTTCTTCAACTATGGGCTTTTATTCTAATTCTACGGTTGCAAAAGCTCTTCTTATGTCTATAACAATATTAATAATAGGTTTCTTTGTTGGTTTTAATTTCATTCTTCATGCATGGTCTCTGTTCCCTTCCTTTCATCAGGTTATTTTGATTTCTGACATTTTCATCCGACACTTTCCTTAAGTGTTTGGCGATCTTTAAAACCTTCTCCTACTAAAGAAGAGGGTACTGAGAAGCTGATAGAAAGTCCTGCATTCACAGGTAAGGCTCCTTGCCTGTGGATTTCACTGTAGAGTGCTTGGTTATGTCATTTTGTTCTACAAATCCCAACATCAGTAACATTTGCTTAATCTTCCTGTTTAGCATTAAACCCTACCCCCACTCCTGTCTGGTGTTTCCCAGTCCAGAGAGCCCCATGTTATTGCTCCAGGGTATAAACCTCTAGTTCACAGCTCACATGGGGGCATAAAATCTTGGTTTTTTTGCATCTTAAGAAAATTTTCAACTGTCTTTTTTTTTTCAATTGGTCTCCAGTTCTGACATCTAGAGTTACTTGGCATGGCTAATGCCTGGGAATACTAGAAATTCTTTGGAGTAAATCAGCTTTTTCCCCTCTTTTCCTCACTGACAGTTTAGGATTTCACTTTCTCAGGTCTGTTCTATTAGATCACTCTAACTACCCACATTTTATCTTCAAAAATGTGTTGCTGTTGTTCCTTCTTTTTTTTGCTTCTGCATTATGGATTTTTTTTATTATTATTAAATCATAGCTGTGTACATTAATGCAATCATGGGGCACCATACACTGGTTTTATAGACCATTTGACATATTTTCATCACACTGGTTAACATAGCCTTCCTGGCATTTTCTTAGTTATTGTGTTAAGACATTTATATTCTACATTTAGCAAGTTTCACATGTACCCTCGTAAGATGCACTGTAGGTGTGATCCCACCAATCACCCTCCCTCTGCCCATCCTCCCCCTCCCCTGGCCTCCCTCTCTCTCTTCCCCATATTCTTAGATTATAACTGGGTTATAGCTTTCATATAAAAGCCAAAGATTAGTTTCATAATAGGGCTGAGTACATTGGATACTTTTTCTTCCATTCTTGAGATACTTTACTAAGAAGAATATGTTCCAGCTCCATCCATGTAAACATGAAAGAGGTAAAGTCTCCATCTTTCTTTAAGGCTGCATAATATTCCATGGTGTACATATACCATAATTTATTAATCAATTCATGGATCGATGGGCACTTGAGCTTTTTCCATGACTTAGTAATTATGAATTGGGTGGATGTGTATTTTTAAAGAACTAAATCTTTACTAATGTTTTAGTGGAGGGTTAGGAAAGAGTGAAAGTATAGTCATATGTTCAATCTACCACCTCTAATTGGACTTCTCTATAAATACTTCGTGATTATATATTGAAGGGAGATTTTATTAAATTGCCCTGTAAAAGTTCTACAGTCCAAAAGGAATCCAACTCTTTTTATTATTTGTTTTGTTTTCTTATGTCAGCAGTTCTCAACCTGTGGGTCGTGACCCCTTTGTAACAATGAAAATACAATCTGCATATTAGTTACTTACATTATGATTCATAACAGTAGCAAAATTCTAGTTATGAAGTAGCAATGAAAATGATTTTATGGTTGGGGTTCACCACAACATGACCCTATATTAAAGGGTCACAGAATTAGGAAGGTTGAGAACCACTGTCTTATGTTGTAATTGAACACTTTCTAGCATTGCTGTCTTACATGGAAAAAAAATCCATGTTAATGGCTGCCACACTGACCAATAAAGTTTCTTTATTTCCTAAATTTATGATTCCCTCTCAATAAATGGTTAACCTCCTGAGATTCTGAGCCCTCTTAAACCAAGACTTTCTATTATAAAACTAATCACAGGGAGACTCAACTGGTCCTTCCTTATTACAGTGATGAAACTTAGTTGGTCTTTAACTACAAGAACATCCTTTGCTTGATAAAGTCAGAAGAGAATTTTATATTTATTTTCATTGTAAAAAGTAATATTCCAACTTCTTAGAGAAGATTATGAGACAGACACTTACTTAAGAAAAATACTTTAACAAATGTTTCCAGTTTGTCTAGATGGTCTGTCTGAATGGTTTCCTTTGGACCCTGAATTTCTAAGGAGAGAATATGAGGAAATCCTACTTTCTTTTAAAGTAGTGCTGTTTATGACTTTCCAATGGCATCAGGTCCTATTATAGTTTGCTGAAAGGTCTTCAGGTAAACATAGGGAAGGAAGGAAGGGAGAAGAAAGAAGGGAAGGAAGGGATGAAGGGAAGAAAGAAGGAAGGAAGGGAGGAAGGAAGGAAGGAAGGAAGGGAGGAAGGAAGGAAGGAAGGAAGGAAGGAAGAGAAGGAAAAGAAGGAATGAAGAGAAAGAAGACTGAGGAAGGAACTGGATTGACTTTTTGCTGGATTGCAATTCATGAAGCATCTTGAAGCCGAATGGCTTCCAGGCTCATAATGCAGAGGGGTTTTGTGTGTATTGTTTCTTCAGTTTTATTTAGTACTGCTTGTTTTCTTCCTGATGCATACATATTTATTTTGTTTACCAACATCTCAAGTGTGGTTTTGCAGATCCATCAAAATTTACAGTAAATTAGAAAGGTAATGTTTCCAAGAAGATTTAAAATTACTGGTAGTAAAATAATGACCACAACCCAGATTGGACCCTCTGGAGAAGGCTGAGGTTTGCTTTTCCTGAAATGGTCAATTTTTGATTGCAATTGAGGCAGCTTTCTGAGTGATGAGTGAGTTAGGGAGAAGGAGTTTAACAAGCCCATATGTTTTGAGTTTTGTAATCTCAGCCTCCTGGTATAGATCCATCGCGTTTTCTGCAAAGTTATTTTTATGTCTTCTTTTCCCTAAGTACCATAATATACAAAACCACACAAACACTGTAATGGTTGTTTTGTTGATGTTGTTGTTGTTATTTACAATTAAACATTTGTTAAAAACAAACCTGCTGTCTTATAAAGGCAATTGGACAAATGTTCAACATGATAGTTTCAGAGGCTTAATGAGCTTGGTGTTAAACATGTAAATGCCTCTTTTACATCCTCTACATTTTTTTCAAAAAAATAAACTATTGCTTCATTTTCAATATATTGGCGAAGTAGAGTCTCACACTGCCTTCAGCTCAAAAGGCAGCAAGCTTTAAATGGACGTCAATTATTTGTTAATTGATAGTAAAATGGAGAGAAGAAAGAAAATCAGGTTGGGGTAAGGGCTGTAGTCCACACTTGCCAGTTTCCCAGGTGAGTGTTCTATTTGAATTAAAATATTGGTTTTGCTAGCTCAAGTCAATAGAATCTTCTCTCCCCACAATCCCATACGGTATATAAAGAACAAACCTCAGAGTAATTCAGTGGGCACATATTTGGTGGTTGAAGCACTCTATCTTGGAAGGCACATTAAAGGAGAAATAAAATCCTTACTGCAGTCAGGCGAGGCTCCTTACCAGCTGAGTATAATATGACCACAACAAGGAGTATAGAAACTAGTTGCAGGTGAACCTAAAAGACTTGACTGTTAGGTCAAAACAGACTCATTTAACTAATCTGCCTCCATAATTCCTGAAATTGACTGACTCTTCAATAAAGTACAAGTCTGAGCGCCGAATTAATGTGAAATGCCTCTTGAAATTTGGCGGCACCTCTCTCCACCCAATTTGAAGTTACATTAATAAAAGAGGGATTTAACCTTTAGATTTCCTTACCATAAAACTTATGTATGCAGTTTTCAACTTGAACGTGGGGGAAAATGCACATCTTGAACTTTCTCATTGCCCTCTCATAAATACTATTGCTCTATAACAATCTTTATATACAAAATTATGTGTAAGGTTATTTATTTCCAAACATTTCATGCAAGATTTGCCTTAGTGAGGATTCAAAACATTGATCAAAATTTCCCTCTACTCATTCTAAAATAAAAAGATTCCATACATAAATTGTGAGTAGAATTTTAACTTAATTAGATGCATGTGCCATGCTTTGTTCTCTATCTAAATCCTAGGAGCATTTCCAGCTTTGGATTTACAAAATTATTACATTTACAAACACAACACACAAACTCAGACTTGCTTTAATATCAGAGTAGCATTGAACAGCTCGGCTGAGTAGATGCAAAAGTTTTCTTCCCATGTTCTCAGACCACCGGTGTTCTCATACGTGCCTCCTGGATGGGAGGTGAAAATACAGTACCAAAAGGGTGCCCTGCACAGAGCTTCCAATATCTCCATGAGCACACTGGAAGGAGGGAAAGAACTGGTCTAAACAGGACACTGCTCTCAGTTCTTCTGGAGCTGGTCTCTGGAGAAGCACGTGAATAACACATAAAGTACAACCTCCACAGTTGACCACCTCTCCACACCAGCCATCTCCTTACGTTGACCTAATTTTCATAGAGTGGACGTATACCCCATGTATGTATCAGTGCAGCAGGCCTACATCCTTACCTTGACCCTTTCTGTATGTTAACCAGTTTTTTACAGTCCATTGTGTGGTCAACTTACAGAGGTTCTACTGTACATTTTTATTATTTCTCTTGCCAGTAAATATAGTCAGTTGAGAACAGCATCCATCAGAAGAAAAGCTCAGTTGGGGCCTTTAAACCCATGAAAATGTGAGCTAATCATGAACAAATTCTGTCTTCAAATGAACTAGCAATGCTTTCTGAGACCAGGGATGTATAGCATTGACCTTCAAGGAACTCAAGGCAGAGCATAACACAAGAACGCTGAAAAGGTCAGACCTTCCACCATAATTACTACCCAAAATTCAGAGGATATTTTGTGCTAAAATTTCCCAATTATTCATACTTATAAAAATATCCAACAGCATTAAGGAGAGAAATGATGTTCTCTTTCAGTTTTTAGTTCATTGGTCAAAGCTGGTTGTACTTGTTAGCAAACAAACAGAATATGTTCACTGCATTATTGTTGTGCCATGAATTGTAAGTACCCTATAGTGAAGAGAGAGGTTTTATTTGGTTTGAGTATTATAAAATCCTATACATTTCTTTGAGGGCAAAAAAAAAACAGAAATCTAAGACAAAAGCTTTGGAGACCAGTTGGATTTTTTTGTCCAGGTAGATATTCATTTCACAGTGTTTCAAGCCATGTAACTTGAAGTGGTTTTGCTTACATTAACTGGTCCCATTTCTCAATTAGAAGATTTCTCATTTTATAAGATTCCCTGACACCGGCTTAAATTCTCTTTTTCCTCTTTTGTCTAGTAGTCTCAGAAAACTTGACTTGCTTCTGCAGAGCATTGTAAAACTGCGTCCAAGGTTTAATATTAGATTGCATTTTCTACACACCCAAGACACAAGCAGTGGAGATGCAATTTATACCACTAATATCCAAGGAATGGCAGGAAGTAAATCTGTTCCAGTTCTTGGATCCTTGTGGACCATGATATATTTTAAACCAGAAGAAGCTTAGATCAGGATTATATAATTGCATACTTACCATGGCCTGTGAGGCAATCTGGGCTTTTCCAACGGGGGAGTGGAGGGGGGCAAATAGGGGAAAAACGTTATTTCCATTACAATTTAATAAACATGTCATTAGGTTTTATATGAAGATAAAACTCTCTATTCCTGAAACTCTGCCCTGGAACTTTCCTAGTTACTGTAATTACTAGAATTGCCCAGTAAGTCATTTATTCAGTCATTCTTCTAAACAGCAATTTTTTTTTTCTTTTTTTTTTTAAGGCAGAATCTCACTCTATTGCCCAGGCTACAGTGCTGTGGCATCATCCTAGCTCACAGCAATGTCAGACTCCTAGGCTCAAGTGATCTGCCTGCCTCAGCTGAGTAGCTGGGACTACAGATGCCTGTGAGAAGCCCAGCCAATTTTTCTATTTTTAGTAGAGATGGAGTCTCTCACTCTTGCTCAGGCTGGTCTGGAACTCCTGAGCTCAAAGCCTCCTCCCATCTCAGTTTCCTACAGTGCTAGGATTACAGGTGTGAGGCACAGTGCGCCTGGCCTAAACAATAATTAACCATTTTCTCTCCATGGCATTCTACATGATGCTACCAGAAATAAGAAATAAATGGGTATATATCTATGCCATTTTTCTTTCTTCCTTTCTTTTTCTTTCTTTTTTTTAATCAATGTCTTGCTTAGTTGTGCAGGCTGGCCTGGAACTTGCTAGCCTCAAGCACTCCTCCCCCCTCAGCCTATCATGTGGTAGAGATTACAGGCATGAGCCACTGGGCCCTGGCTATACACACATTTCTTTCTTTATATAAACACACACAAATACCTCTATGCATACATACATTTGAAGGCAAATACTGTGCACACACACACACACACATATATATAGTGTTTACCTTCAAAGAAATTACAATCCACTGGAGAAGGGTATCTACCCATAATAATCTATCATACATGACAAAAACTACAATGAACCATCATGACACAATTACATTAAAAAGCATGAGAGGAACCTGGGGCATGAGTAGGAAAATTCCATTCAGGGCATTTCAAGGGGCTTCCAAGAGGAGTTAAAATTTTAGCTGAACAGAATTTTGAAAGGTAGAAGCAGAAGTCCAAGGAGTTAATCAGCTGAATCCCTGCAACTAAATACAAAAGTCACACTTCCCCCCAGGAGAGTCCTGTGCTTCCCTCTCCGTGGTCACCAACTAGACCAGACTCGCTCGTGAAATGCTGCTGTGGTTGTCATCTCTAGAAAACATTATCGCACCTATCTGCAAAGGTAAGAAAGCAGGGTTACAGTCCCTGCTATTTATAAAATATAAGAGTAATTCTTATCAGATCTGTGCTACATGAAGAAAAATTTAATATTTGTAATGTTTATATAGAGATTTATCTCTGAGGCGCTCCTCTCATATACATTATTTCCTGGTATAATCTAATATTTGCCAGGAATCTTCCTCATGTTCAATACTTTTTAGAACTGTAATAAATAATCCAATTCAATTTAAAAAATAATAATGTTTGCCTCCAAATTCTAATAATCCTGTGATACAATCTGTCCCCAGTTGTGGTTACATGGAGTAATTTCCTTTCCTTTTCAATTTCTTTGTCAAGTTCTTTTCTTTGTCCCATTAATTTTTTTACATGTGATCTTTTGGTTTAAAGGGGTCAAAGAAGGCTGGTCAGATTCTTTAGAATTCACAGTTTCATGATATTGTTTCAATTTATTTATTTAATGTTCCAGACATTACTCGTCTAAAATAGTACGTAAAACAACTAGTCGACATCAGCACTGATTGGGTCTGATGTTTCATTTGTACGTTTAAACTTAATTCTAAAAATCTTATGTGGTCCATTTTACTTTCTTGGTGGAACAGGGGTAGGTATGAAGCAGCAGTGCAGCCACGCACACATATTACAGCTATCCCTAATAGTAGACATCCTTTCTGAAGCCAATTCACTTCTAAGCAGATAGGTCTTCCTTCTGAAATAAGTATTTAACTGCTGTGAGCATTTGCGTTTATGATTTGGGGGGTAGATTTTTAGTAGTGATGATAGCTAGATTTTACTGTCAGTCTTTTGCAACCTGTGGTAGAAAATATTAATGTGTTCATTTTAATTAGGGTTATACATGTTTTCCTGTTAATAAATGTATAAGCACATAATTCCTCCACCTCCCCTTCCCAGGAGCACCCTATTTCCCTCATAAGAAGTTGGCTGTCTGTCACTTTATATAGCAGAACCTCTGTAGTTGGTCACCTCCCCACAATGACTACCTCCTTAAGTTGTCCTAGTTTTCATAGAGTGCATATGCACCCATCTACCTAATGGAAGTTCCTTGTGTTGCCCACCTCTATATGTTGACCAGTTTGTACAGTGCCATGGGTGGTGGATTTGCAGAGGTTCTACAATATATGGTCTTGGAGGTTAGGTATTAGCTAGACTGACCTTCCACTTTGGCTTCACTCTCCTGACATTTACAGCCAGAGGATGAACACATAACTTAAACCTGGACAATCAGACTGACATCCAGCATCTTGGTGATATAGGACAAATGGCATCCCAGGCAGCTCGTGGAGCTGGGGGGTGCGGACTGGCTGCTTCCGCCTTGGCAGTTTTGGTGCGGTGACAACAAGCAGTGGAACCAGCGGGCTGGAGGGTAGCAGGGGGGCCCCATTTCTCAGGCCTGGAAATGAAGCCATTCATTTGTGACCCAGACATGACCCAGACACGATTTCCCAGACATGCTAAATGTAACTACCAAGACACATTAAATGTAACTACCAAGGGCCAGACATGTCCCAGACACATTGTCCTAGACATGACCCAGACATGTCCCAGACCCGCTACATGTAACTACCAAGCCCCACTAAATATAATTACCAAAGGCCCCATATGACTTTATATACCCCTAGACAAAGAGCCTGGAGAGAGATAGACGGAGAGACAGAGAGACAGAGAGACAGAGAGAAAGAGAGAGCTTTTCTCTCCTGACTTGGGTTTTCACTCTGCCAGGACCTCTGGTGCTTCTGTATTCTTTTCTATAAATAAATCTGTCTGATCACTGATCTATGGTCGTGGATTCATTCTTTGAATCACCAAGACCAAGAACCTACTGAAGAGCGAAATTCCTGTGTCATTGGGTGTATGGTGCAAGGACACAAAAAGTGTGGGTGGGCAAATCACTGCCACGGCAGTGGTAGTAACGATGCTGGTGGTAGCAGCATCAATTGGAATGGTGGTGCCAGTGACTGCATCTCATCAGATGCACCTGTGATGTGAAATTAACTGTGGTTCTGGCTGGGTAACCTTCCTTGTTGCCTGCGTATTTTTAAATTTGGGTGCCCTCATCTTTTACTGATTTTGTATGTCCTAATATATTTCCTAAACTTCCCCCCATATATTTTGATTTTTTTTTTTACTTAAGATAGCCAAAGACTGACTTACAACAAGAGTGGATATAGCAAGTTTCATTATGAGAATCATCCCCAGGAAATCGGATTGATATCAGAATCTTGCTGAGTGGTCAGGAGGATTAAAAGCACAGTATAAAGATGGATACACTTTCAATCATTTTATTTAAAGTAAAATGATCCTTAAAGTGACTATAAATATAGGTTTTGTAATTTTGCCAGAAGACATGAAAAAACTCCTTATTTTTTAGGGTTATACATACTTAAGTATTTATAAGTAAAAGGGTAACATGTCTACAACTTAGTCTCAAAGAGTTAAGGAAAAAAGTATAGATAGATGAGATAGCTAAACAGATAGACAAAGAAAACGTAAAATTTTGCAATTGGAGACATGGCATAATGGGTATCTTATTTCTTTGTGTTATTCTTACAACTTGTCTATGTTTGCTATATTATGAAAATAAAAAAAATTAAAGTTTTAAAGTGATGGTAATTTATAGGTTCATCTAATCCACCCTTGCCTTCTCTCACAATTGAGGAAATATTGCTCAGAGATTAAAACAAAGCCAGTAGAGAAGAGGGTGTTACTGATGCTCAAGATGAAGAAATAAGAGGAGTCAGGTCCATTCCGTAACGGAAAGGTAGAAAAGATGGATTGAGGACAGTCCATTATGGAGAGACAGAGCCTTGAGAATTCCATAGTATGAGTTGGAAGGGGGATGTGGGTGAGAGTGGGTCATAGGTGACATGCAGCTCAGAAGGATTCCAGTGCATGTGGTACTGTTGACGTGAGAATTGACTTGTTCTTGCTTACTGGCTTGTCAGTTGCCCTGTATCCCGGATGGAGTCTGCAGATGCCTGTCACAACATTTACAGACACAAGGGCTCACAGTATAAATATCATAGCTTTGAGGGAGTCACTTCACTTCTCTGATCTGTTTCCTTAGTGGTAAAATGAGAATAACTCAGAGGTCTTAATGAAGATTGAATGAAAATTATAGATAAAGTGCTTAGAGTAATCCTGGAATATAACTAAGTGCACAATACTTATGAGCTATTTGCTCTGTGGGAAGGAATTAGATACATATGCCTGTCTTATTTCTTCTATGTAGTTTTATTGAAAGTGTACATTTGTATCTATGTATGTATAGAAGAATGAATGGTAGAAATTTTGAGTAGGCCAAAGAGATTCAGAAAAGGTCAGAACTTTCACCTGTCTTGTCAGAATTATTAAGTTCTACAAGGCACACACAATGACCAGTGTGTTGCAAGCAGATGGATTGATGAAAAAGACTAAGGAGGAAAATTGAATATGCATAGCTTAGTCTCTTATCTTGTGGAATATGCTGGCTCTAAGTGACCTTATTAATTAAAATATGATGGCAATGTGGCATTTTGAAATGAATGAACTAACATGCAAAAGCCTATGTTCCAACCGGGTTCTAGGTTCTGAGTATTTCATGATGAAAAAGAAAGCCTGTATACCATATACATTCCAGTTAGAGGTATAGATAAAAAGCAAGTAGAAAGGTAATATGGTTAGAATAATGTGTCAGTATGTCACGTAACAATAAATTCTATTAGGAATGATAAAACAGGGTAAACAAATTAGAGGTGACAGAAGGGTGGTTTTATAGATGGGAGAGCACAGAAGTCCTCTCTGAAGATATGACATTTGAGCAGACTTGAAAGGAGTGAGGGGTGATCCATATGAAATCCTGTTGGAAGAATATTCCAGTGAGACACAGCAGAAGGTGGGAATAACTTTGGTGTATTTGTGAAAGACAAGAAAACCATGTGTTTCCAAGGCAATAAGAAAGAAAAGGTCTTGGAGAACAGGTTGGAGAGATAGTCAGTGGCCAGAATACAGGAATACCTATGGGCCTGATATGTGTTTTTATTACAAAAGATCCCTCTGGATGTATGTGAGTACTTGACTGTGGGGAGACAAGAGGGAAAGCAAGCCAGGTGGAAGACTATGTAACAGTGGCCCGGACAAGATGGCCAAGGTAGTGGTAAAAGACATCAGAACCTGGAAACACTGTGAGGGTACAGCTGGTAGCCTGGATGTGGAGTGTGAATGAAATGATGGAGTGAAAAAATAATCTTAGATTTTAACTTGAACAAATAGTTGAACAATGAAGTCCTTTTCTGAGATAAAGAACACTGAAAGAGAAAAAGAAAGGTTCAGGTTTAATCTGATATGCTTTCAAAACATCTAGGTGAGGATTGCTGAAAATAGCCAGACCAGTCTAGAATGCACAGAAGCAATCAGGTCTAACCTGAATGAGGGGGTCTCAAGCTCTGCCTTCCAATGCTGCCAAGAGATCAAAAGGATGGAAACCGAGAATTGATCACTGGTGTCGGAAAAATGAAGGTCCTGATTGAGATAATAAAGATCCTTGATTGGTGGAGTAATAGGAACCAAAGCATCATGGGAGTGGTTTAGGAGAGAGCAGGAAATAAGTGGAGACAGTGGAGACAGATATCTCTTTCTAGTAGTTTTGCAAAAAGAGAAGCAAAGGCATGGAACTGGAAGGGAACTTGATATTTTAGGACATGAGATATTATGTTGTGCTTATAAACTGAAGGAAATGCTTAGTAGAGAAAAAAAATAATAATGGTGTAGTCCAAAGACAGGATAATTGCAGAAGCAAAGTCCTTGAGGAAAAGAGAGGAGACAAGATCTGGCTCTTAGAAGGAGGAAAATCCATCCATTCTAATATAAAGACAGAGTAAAAACCTATGTGTTTATCAATTTCTTTGCAATATCTTTCCTTATTATATTTGAAGTTTTTTTTCTGAAGTCATTGTCGTTCTACCTGCACTGTATTATTTTGAAGTTCCTTTAGAAAAGATGTGATGATGGTAAATTCTTTCAGTTTTAGCTTTGCTGAAAATTTTTTATCTTTTCTCAGTCTTAAAAGATAGTTTTTTTTGTGTGTGTGTATGTGTGTGTCTGTACATAATTTTAACTTGATAATTATTTTTTCTCATTCTTTTTTTTTTTTCTTTCTTTGCAGTTTTTGGCTGGGGCCAGGTTTGAACCCACCACCTCTGGTATATGGGGCCAGCGCCTTACTCCTTTGAGCCTTTTGAAAGCACAGGGTGTCACAAAAGTTGCCTCTGAAGTTGTCATACATAAGGAAACTGGTAAATTGTAGCTAAATGTATCTTTATTTATAAAATATTTATTATAAAATTTTATCAAATATCCTCTATGTGTTGGCCACCTGTAAATTTTTGTAATGAATGTATGACGACATTTGGAACACCCTGTACTATTCCACTGTTTTCAAAATCTTATTGTGGTTTTTAAACAGGCTATGGTGACTAACTGTTACTTCTAGGTAATTGGTTGGCTTTCTTTCACTACTGTTTTTAAGATTTTTAAAATATTTTCTACAGTATCTCTGAGAGCTTCTTTTTATATACAAATGTTAGTCAGGTTTCTGTATGCATCATATCTAACCCAATATTCATTGCTCTTCCTTTAAACTTGGAGTCACCTCACCTCAATTCCAATAATTTTTGCACAGAAGTATATTTATTTTATTTTTTTTATTGTTAAATCATAGCTGTGTACATTTGTGCAATCAAGGGGTACAATGTGCTGGTTTCATATACAATCTGAAATATTCTCATCAAACTGTTCAATGTAGCCTTCATTTTCTTAGTTTCTTAGGGCACATTCACACGGACAAAATGCTAGGAGCCTGAAGGCACTGTGGGGTGGGCCATTTTACAAGGATAATTAATCTTGTGGGTTCCTTAGGGCTTCCTTTTCCATGGGTCTGATTTTCTGAGCTGGCTACATGTGTAGAAGGTGTGGATTTCTGCCAACATATTAATGGTTTCTGATCTCTCTCCTATCTGTTGGAGATGAGGTAACCAAGAATAGTAGATGCTTGCCAATGTTTTCTTCATTTTATAATAAGCTACATTCACATATAAATCATAGTTTGAAAATGCTTCCACAGCCATTAATGTATTTGCCCCAATGGTCCTGGGAGGAAAGGTATTTTTCCCAATGAACTTCAAAAGAAAGCAGAAGAGTTTACTCCAAAATAGAAACTGATGCCCAGAAAAATTAAGGAATACACTTAAACAAATGTGGATTTATATGGCAAAGCTGAGATGAGAAGACACACTCACTTCATGGTGTTTCATTAAGTACTAGAAATACCATAGTATGCAAAGCAGGTTTCCTGTCTGGAAACATTTCCACCAATGTTTGGTAGTATCCAATAAGCTATTTTCTTTAAATTATCCTTGAACTATTTCAATGATAATAAATTAACGCTTCATTCTCTGACACATGTAGGACTTGGCAGGGGAATAACTGTGTATGATGCCATGCCCGTAAGTGTCTTCATCTTGGTTCAAATCCTTACAATTCCCAGTAATGGGATTTTAGGATGAAATGGTAGGTCTAATTTGAGTGTTTTGAGGATTCTCCATGCTGCCTTCCATAATGGTTGTATTAGTTTACAGTCCCACCAGCAGGGTAAAAGTGTTCCCTTCTCTCCACAACCATGCCAGCTTTGAGACTTTGTGAAGTGGGCCATTCTTACTGCAGTTAGGTGATATCCAGGATAGTTTTGATTTGAATTTCTCTGATGATTATGGAAGATGAGCATTTTCTCATATGTTTGTTAGCCATTCATCTGTCATCTTTAGAGAAGGTTCTATTCATGTCTCTTGCCCAGTGATATATGGGATTATTGGGTCTTTTTCTGTTGTTGTTGATTAATTTGAGTTCTTTATAGATTTTTGTTATCAAGCTTTTGTCTGATTCATAATATGCAAATATCTTTTCCCATTCTGAAGGTTGTCTATTTGCTTTGGTTGTTGTTTCCTTAACTGTACAGAACATTGTCAGTTTAATTAAGTCCCATTTGTCTTATTGTTGCAATTGCCACAGAAGTTTTCTTCATAAAATCTTTCCCTAGGATGATATCTTCAAGTGTTTTTCCCACACTTTCTTCAAAGATTTTTATTGTTTCATGCCTTAGGTTTAAATATTTTACCCATCTTGAATTAATTTTTGTAAGTGGTGAGATGTGGAGGTCCAGTTTTAGTCTTTTACATGCAGTTATCTAATTCTCCCCAAATGATTTATTGAGTAGGGATATTCAATATAACTCTTTTCCCCATGTTTTAGTTTGGTTTATCAAATATCAGGTGGTTATAAGATATTAGTTTCATCTCATGGTTTTCTATTCAATTCCAAATGTCAGTGTCTCTATTTTTGTGCCAATACCATGCTGTTTTAATCACTATGGCCTTGTAGTATAGCAGAAAGTCTGGTAGGGTGCTATTCCTGGCTTTGTTTCTTTTTTTTCACTAAGAATTGTCATGGCTATGTAAGGTTTTTTTCTAGTTCCATACAAGTCAAATAATTATTTTTTCCTAATCTTGAAAGTATGATAATGATACTTTCTGGAGATTGCTTTGGGAAATATAGGCCTTTCAACAATGTTGATTCTTCCCAGACATAAGCATGGTATGTTCTTTCATTTGTTAATATCTTCTGCTATTTCTTTTTTTAGGGTTTCATAATTTTTTTTTTTTGGTAGAGATCCTTCACCTCTTTTGTTAGGTATATTCCTAGGTTGGTCTTTCTTTCTTTTTTTAAGCTACTCTGAAGGGAATTGTATCCTTGATTAGCTTCTCATCTTGGCTGTTGTTGGCCTATGCAAAGGCTATTAATTTGTGGACATTGATTTTATACCTTGAGACATTGCTGTACTTTTTGATCACTTCCAGGAGTCTTCTGGTTGAGTTTTTGGGGTTCTCTAAGTATAAGGCAGTATCATCAGCAAAGAGTGAGAGTTTGACCTCCTCTGTACCCATTTGGATGCCTTTTATTTCCTTCTCTTGCCTGCTTGTATTGCCTAGAACTTCCAGCACTATGTTGAATAGTAGTGGTGATAGAAGACAACCTTATCTGGTTCCAGTTCTAAGTGGAAAAGCTTTCAGTTTTACTCCGTTGAGTATATTAGCTGTGCGTTTGTCATAGATGGCTTTAGTCAGTTTAGTGAATGTGCCATGTATGACTATATTATTTAGTGTTCTAATTAGAATAGGATGCTGAATTTTGTTGAATCCTTTTTCTGCATCTATTGAGAAGATCATATGGGCTTTATTTTTCTTTTGTTGATATGGTGAATTACATTTGTGGACTTGCATTTGTTAAACTAGCCTTGCGTCCTTGGGTTGAAACCTACTTGATCATGATGAATGTTTCTTTAATGTGTAGCTATAATCTATTGGCTAGCATTTTACTGAGAATTTTTGCATCTATATTCATTAGTGAAATTGGTCTACCCAGAAGAAAAAAATCATTTTATAATAAGGACATTTCCACTAGATTGTTTATTGCAGCTCAATTTACAATCACCAAAATGTAGAAATAACCTAAATGCCCACGAACCCAGGAATGGATTGTGGTATATGTGTACCATGTATATTGGCTATGGTTACTTACATTCAACCATTAAAAACGGTAGAGACTTTATATCTTTTGTATTAACCTGAATGGAGATAGAACATATTCTCCTTAGTAAAGCATTTTTATATTGGGTATGTGGAGAGAAAAAGTAATATCCTTGGTAATTGTTCAAATTTTTGATATTATTACTAATTTTTTATCTGCTTGTTTTATTAATTTGTGAGAGAAGTATATTCAAGTCTCACCCTCTAATTATGGATTCTTTTTAAGTTCTATCATTTATTACTTTTATATACTTTGACTCCATGTTGGATACATGTAAAAATTTTAAATTCTATCTTTTTGGTGAATTAAATTTTACTAACATTAACTGTCCCTCTTTATCTGTAACAAGCTTTTATTTTAAAATCCACCTTGTCTGATATCTGTAAAGGTACACTTTACTTTCTTTTGGTCATCATTTGCCTGGTATATGTTTTTCCATTGTTTTATTTTTCATCATACAGGGATTATATTTAACATATGGCTCTCATAAGTTACATGGTTTTAATTCAGTTTGAGAAACAGTCACATGACATTTAATGTAATTAAAGATGTAGTTGGCTTAATACTCAGCCACTTATTATTTGTTTTATATTTGTCCCACTTATTTTAATTCCTATACATTTTCTCCTCGCTTCTCTTATCCAGGATTAATCTATATTTTTATCATTCCATTTTCCCCTTTACTAGTACATTAATGATATAATCTTTCACTATCTTTTTAATAGTTTCCCTAGAGATTATAACACACATCTTTGATTCATGGCAGTTTAATACAAATTATTAATTTTACCAGTTCCTAAGCAACATTAAAGTCTTAGAACACTCACTTCTATTTGTTATCTTGCCCCTTTCTTAATGGTTTTATGTACTTTATTTCTGCTTATATTCCCAAAGACAATAGCATTGTTCTATTGAGATGATATTAATACAGTAGAACCTCCATAGCTAACCTCCTTCGTATACTGACTACCTCTTAAAATTGACCTAATTTTCATAGACCAGACAACCACCACATGTATGTATCAATATAGTAGGCCTAATTCTTTATGTTGGCCACTCTGTTGTTCAAAAGTTTATTACAGTCGCCAGTCCCTTGGTCAATTTACAGAGGTTCAACTATATACATATACTATATATTTATCTATACATTTTCACTTTCTATTACTCTTCATTCTTTCCTGCAATTCTCCATTTCAGATTTTTTTTTTTTTTTGTAGAGACAGAGTCTCACTTTACGGCCTTCGGTAGAGTGCCACAATGTCACAGGACTCACAGCAACCTCTAGCTCTTGGGCTTCCGCAATTCTCCTGCCTCAGCCTTCCAAGCAGCTGGGACTACAGGAGCCCGCCACAACGCCTGGCTATGTTTTGGTTGCAGTTCAGCTGGGGCTGGGTTTGAACCCACCACCCTCAGGGTGGGGGCCGGCGCCCTACTCACTGAGCCACAGGCGCCACCCTTTTTTTTTCTTCTTAAAGACTTCCTTTTTTATTCCAATTAATGCAGGTCTGAAGGAGATGAGATATTACAGTTTTATTTGCCTGTAAGTGTCTTTATTATATCACTATCACTTTTGAAGGATATTTTCACTGAGAATATTTTTAGCACTTTAAAGATTCCATTATTTTCTGGCTTTTATTGTTTCTGTTGAGAAGTCATCAATCAGTGAAACTGTTGCTTCTTTGGAGGTAATGTGCTCTTACTTCCCTGTAGGTATAACTGATATTTTTTCTTTGCTTTTGGTTTTCAACGATTTAACTAAGATATGCTAGATTTAGTTCAATTTATACTTATTCTGGTTTGGATTCATAGCAGTTCTTGAATTGGATGTCTCTTCCCAGTTTGGGAAAAATCTCAGTTACTTCCTTTACACGTTGCTTATGCCACATTCTCCCTTTTCTCCTCTTCTGGGACTCCAGTTACATCTATGTTAGGTATTTTCATCATATAAATATGTCTTTTATCATCTTTTCTGCATTTTAAATTCTTTTTGCTCTCCAGACTTCAGCCTGGTTGTATTCTAGTGACCTATTTCCAGTAACTTTCTCTTTTTATAATGTTTCAAATCTGCTGTTAAAGTCATCATTAAGTTCTTAGATTTTATTGCTGCATATTTCATTTGTTTTTTTAATAAGTCCCATTTCTTGGGTATAATTTATATTGTATCTTTTTTTCCAACATATTTCAAGTTATTTAAAGTGTGTTTAATAATCCAAATACATTGTTCATTTGCCTTTTCTCTTGATTTTATTTTTTGGTATAGCTGATAATTTTCATTGAATGCTGGACACTTTGTATTAATAATTGTAGAGATTCTGGATGATTTTAACTTACTCCATGAGCTTTTACATTATCTTCTAGAAAATTACTTGAATCTATCAGGAGCCAAGTCTGGGTTGCAGTTTTAATAAAGTGTGGTCTACCTTTTATTCACTTACATTCTTTGTTGTTGTTGTTGTTATTGTTGTTGTTGAGCAGAGTCCCACCCTATACCCTGAGCAGAGTGCTGTGGCATCATAGCTCACTGCAACCTCAGACTCAGCTGTGGGTTTCCTGCTGCCTTAACCTCTGGAAGCCTCCATGCTGGGATTGCAGGCATGAGCCACCACACCCAGCTATTCATTTACATTCTGAAAATGTAATTCTTTATGGATTCTAACTGAACGTGGGAAATGATGAAGTTTGATTTGTATTGCCTCATGAGACTACTAAATATTTCACTCTGCTTTTCAGGTGTTTTCTGCTCAGCTTCTCAGTCTCTCCCTGTGTAGCTTACAATTTCAGAATCATGAAATGTTTAACTTACATCTTATACCACTTTTCTCTCCAGGATTTCAACTCTTCAAGTTCTGAATGATATTGACAGTGACAATGGTCATAATTCTTATTGGTCAATCCTTCCTCCCAAATTCTGGAAACACCATTCTTCCCATTTGCCCTTCAGGCCTAGAGTTGGTAAGGGCTCCCCATTGTTGCTACTCCCAGAATGCTTGCCCTTTGTCGCTAGTTCCCTTGTCTCCACACCTCTGAAGTACTACTATCTTTGTTAGAATATCTTCAGTTAAGCCCATTGAAGGTGTTGTTCTTTGCCTTTTGGTGTTCTGACTGATACAATAATAATCCCTAAAAATAAGTAAGAACTGATACTCTAAGGTATAAGAGTATAAGAAAATAGTAACCTTATACAAAATTTGTACTTTAAATGAGTGCTTTAGGTATATTGAAAAGTTTTGTCATCAATCTAATTTTTAGAATTTGTAAGGAAAGGAGCTACTTATATGATAAATTAAAAAGTAATTTTATATAAATTGTTCTTTGCTTCTTTTAGGTTATGAAGTCTAAGCATTGGCTTGAAAGGTATCTCATTTCTCCCTACTTCCCTTCTTTTGAAAAATACATGGAGTTATTGACACAACCCTTCTCACCAGCATCCTCATTGATCACCAGATATTTACATATTATAAATAAACAATGTAGTAAATATATGATTTCATTAAGCACAGTACCTGCATCCCTCAGAAAAGTTATTCAAAAAATCTTGTATGAATGTCACACTCTAATCTCCCCAGATAGAAATCTTCATGTCAATCAAAACTCTATGCAATCTGTTACCTACTGATGAAGTGACTTCCCCATTTGAAAACATTTATGCTTCCCTTGAGATAAATTTCAGTGTTTTCTCCATCACACTACATTGCTTTTTAAATTAACACCTGTGCCCTACTTTATAAGAAGTTGCAATCTAGAATACCAGACAATGATACTATAACTCACAATATGATTAAACTTTAAATTATTAGGCATAAACTAAATGAAGAAAAGAGTCTATGGAAGGTCAATTGAATACAAGATGGAATTTGGAATGTCCATAAATGTAAGTAGAAATATTTTCTACCTGGTTGGGAAATATGAACACATATCTTGTCCAAAGCCAGTTAGAAATTTCAGTGACAAAGCTGAGGTTTAAAAAGAACTAATAACCATATTTCCAGCCACTTGACAAGTCCTTTGAGCCCCACTTCCTCTCATTTGATCTAATACTTCACAGTACATTTTTGCTAAAGAAATGAACTTTTACTCATAGACTGCCTCAGGTTAGTTCTCTGCTATTAAATTTTTGGAAGAAGAGGCAGTATAAAAAGATTTCTAGGATTAGCAGAGTGAAGTTCTGAAGTTCCATTGTTTCTGAGCCCTGCTCTTCTGATATAAGTATGTCTCTATTCTATCAAAGAGAGTTGTTGCTGGAAAGGAAGAAAGAGTGAGATAAGAGGAGAACGATGAATTTCTTGGTGTTTAAATCATCCATTGGGACCTCAGGGTGAAAATGCTATGTAAGGTACTCTTTCCTGGCACCAAAAATAGAGAAAGTTTGTAACAGGTGAAGTCTTCTGGGGCTCAGAAGCCTTGAAACAGCGTCACTGGTCACCATTTGCAACCTCTGGAACTTTTAGAAATAAAAAGAACTGTTTGGTTGGGTGCGGTGGCTCAGTCTGGTAATCCTAGCACTCTGGGAGGCCATGGCAGATAGATCGTTTGAGCTCAGGAGTTAAAGATGAGCCTGAGCAAGAGTGAGACCCCCATCTCTAAAAACAGTTGGGCTTTGTGGCGGGTGCCTGTAGTCCCAGCTACTCTGGTGGCTAAGGCAAGAGAATCACTAGAGCCAAGAGTTTGAGGTTGCTGTGAGCTATGACACCACAGCATTCTACCGAGGGTGATAAAGTGAGACTCTGTCTTAAAATAAAATTAGAAACTGTTTATCTCTAGACATGAGACTTGAAAAGAGCATGGAATATCTGAGCGACGATGGCAGTAAGGGCTCCTTAAGAAGACATGGATTCCCGATCATGACACTAATTGCTATCTTGGTTCCAGAGCCAATCAGAGCAAATTGAAAAGGAGCTTAAGTCTAATACCTTTCCTCTTTTTCAGTTGATTTTCCCTCCCTCAGTCCCAGTGAGGTTAGGAGGGCACTTACTTTAAACCATACAGTTAATCATATTAGCTAACATTAAGTAAGCACTCTGCTAAGAAATCTATAATCCTAGCCTCACTTAATCTTCATGTAGTAAGTACTACTGTGATAACAGTGAGGCAGAAGACTCGTTCAGTTTCTGACTCCACCACTTATAACTAACCACATAGGCAAGTTACTTAGCAATCTGTGACTATGCGTCCCCATTTTTAAAATGCATATATCAGCATTAACAACAATAATCATCATAATAATACATTGGCAAGCCATTTAACATATTAATTCCATCCGACAGAAACACATTTCTAAATGTCTGTTAGATCCTTGACTATTACACCCATCTGGCATTCCTATCACTCCTTTTCCCATGGAAATAGACTCCACAAGAGGAAGAAAGAAAAGGAAAGGGGGAGGCCCTCCATCATCTCCATCTTTGATAGGGTTTGACCTTGAGTAGATCATTTCACAACATCATTGTGCCTCCACAATAGGAGAAAAGGACAAAGAAAGGAAAGGCTTTCCTGTATTATGCCCAAAGCCCAGCCGACCTGGGTACAAACCACCCAGGAAAGTTCTTCACCTTCATAATGGGTCAAGCAGTGGTAATATATTATCTTAAAGAGGAGGTGGGCATTGATTTTGGAAGTAGTGAGTTAAATAAGGCAGCTTGGTTGTGGACTCAGGAATGCCCACTCACAGCCTTGCCTTTGGGCACCCCTGTGATCCTCTGGCATCCTCTGGAGGACATGAAAATGCTGGCTCATAGCCTCAGGACCTTGTTCCTGACACAGATTTCATTCCACTTCCAATAAAATCAGTGAAGGTTCCCAGCTTTTCCCCACATGCATTACAAGCCCATCAACCCCACAACATGCATCTGGGTATAAGTCATAGCAAAGAGTTTGGGAATAGGTCATATTTTAATTTTTCTTTCCATACTGACAAATGACATGGGACTCCTTTGGGTGTACATTTGACACCCTCATGAATACAAAATGAATTTATTATGATTAGTGCTTTCACCTAGAATACGACATTAATTCATCATGATTGATGGGCTACTTAAAATAAAGTAGTAACCTTTTCCTAAGGTGGCTAGGTGACCCCACATCCACTTCATTAGTAATATTCCCTGAACTATATTTATGTAAATGAAAAAAGCTTTATCCCTCACAGTTAAGCACAACTCTCAATGTAACTACATTTTATACTAACCAAAAAGAATTTTATTTCATTCCAGAATATTTGACAATCTTTTATTTCTACTTTTTAAAAATGCTCACAAATTATCATTAAAAATATAAAATGATCAAATTTAAATTATATTAAGAAGAGCTTTTTATACCCCTTGTGTTTTGAAAAACTATTATTTAATTCCATGTGGATAAACCAATGATGAGTCTTGCTCACATGATTAAAATGATGTTTTCATTGATGAGTATTTAATATATTTATGAAAAAATAAAACCTCAAGTCATTTAATATGGATTCTTAATTATTCCTTTGAAATGAAATATATAAGCAAAGGGAATCTCAGCACCCTAGGTTCATGCTATTGGTTGGTGTTTAGAAACTGAATAGGGAGGCGGAGCATGATGGCAGACAGGACAGACGTGTAGCCCACCTCTCCCAAGCCACCAAGTGAGAGGAAAGGACGTCTGGACCTTCCCTGTGTGTGGATTATTGGAGTGGACAGACATCTGGAGATGCCCAGCGAACTGGCAGTTTGCTATATATGAGGGGTAATTTAAAATCACAGACTCTGTTGTAGATATTCTTCCCTGCTCGGCTGTGCTGGCCAGCAGGCGCCTCCCCTACGGAGGTCAGCAGCTTGTAAATGCTGACAAAATCCAATTGACATATAATTAATCCTGAACTGAGGGAGGCTTCCGAAAGGAGAGCCACTCAAAACCACGGGGAGCTGGGCAAACTGTTGGACAACTGAAGGGAAGGGATCCTGCCCGGGAAACAGACATTTTGAACTACCCAAAAGGGCGGGCACCTTTCCCCCAGGCATTGGAGGGGACTGGCGGTTCAGGCTGCCCGGCGAATTGGCGGGCGCCCATCCAAAAGGGAAACTCTGATCCATAAAACTCAGAATAAGTCCCCCGAGTGCTCCAACCACAGGAACAGGCTTGAAGCCTAGGACCCGGCTTTGGCTTCTGGAGCCGCGAAGCTACTGAAGCTGCGGACCGGCTTTGGCTGCTGCAACCCTAGGAACCAGCCACAGGAGATAGAGCTGGGAGCCCGCCAACAAAAGTGCTAACTCAGCACTGCTCCCCTTATGGCCGATTGCAGTCGCCAGTTTGCAGGGGAACCTGGGAACAGAGTGGAGGGACTTAGGAAGCGTGGACACCTGCATTGAGTGGGAAAGTCGGTCGCAAGTGCTGTCTGGAAAAGAACAGCAGAGGTTGCACAATTCTTAGGCGACAATCTTTTACGGAAACTCCAAAATGGCAATCGGCCACGGAAGGTGGTTACCATCGTAACAGTATAAACTATAAATCAGGTATAAGTCTCGGAACCACTCACAGCGCCACCTGGTGTCCAGAAAGTATATCGCAGTATGAATATATTCCTATGAAAGTTGATCCCTACAGCAGACATATAGATATTTATAGGTATATTTCTACACACAAGAATATTTTTGAAGTTGGTGCCTTTTTTTTGTTTTGTTTTTGGTTTTCATGGAGGTTTTTTTGTTTTGTTTTGTTTTTTGTCTGTTTCTTCCTCACCATTTTCTTAGAGGAGATTTCAATAATTTATTATTATTACTTTTTATATAGATATATCTTTTATTTCTATGTCTTCTAATTTTAATTTCTTCTTTCTTCTCATTTAACATTCCTTCTAACACCACTTTTTTCTCTTTCTTTCAATTATTTTATGATTATCACTATTTTTATTGCAGTTGTTCTGATATTGCTGTTGTCATGGCTGTTGCCTGTATGTCTATGTGTTTCCATCTATCTCTGTATCCATGGGCCCGTGTGCCTGGTAACCTTTGTATCTGTTTATTTGTTCATTTGGTCTCAATGAGGTTGGTGTTACGACCTGCAACTCTGAGCTCCTAACACTCCCCTCCACTCTCACTCCGTGATCTGGAGACCTGCCCCCCCAAGAGTCCAGATTCTTGGGTGAACTCTCGAGAGGTGTAGACAGGACCTGGACTGTAGCTGGCCAGTGCTGACTCTGTAGCAAAGGAGTGAGAAGACGACTGTCGGCTGAGAGGGAATTACACTGGAGCGGTGGTGCCCCGAGGTGCAGAGAAACAGCCGTCTTCAGCAATAACAAGGCCCACCCCCAGATAACCCATAGCCTCTCCTCCTGTCTTCCTGGGCAACCAGATGAGGCCGAGCATCTTCTCAGATGGCAACCACCATGGAACAGACCTGGGACTGAAATATAGGCCCTGTGAGTAAAGGGTTTTCCTGAGACGGTACCAGCCTGGGTGGAACACGGGGACTAGAAAACACACCCGCAGAGCCGGGAAATTCCCAGGGTGGGGCTGATCCAGAGGACCGCTCTACTGAGCCTAAGATGCACCTGGCCCTTAGGGAATCACCAGCCTATAGACAAAGGAGGCCAAGAGGCTACAGCCAACAACTGATTGTGCTGCGATTACAAACCCGCAGGACTAAAGACAGGGCCTGAGGCACAGGGTCTGGGAACTCAAATCAGCCTCTCCTCTGCAGAGGAATCTGGCAAGGTCAGAAACAAACTCCCACAGGGTTGTTCCCTTCACCCAGTAATATAAACTAAGGGTCTGGCTGGAACTGAGTGAACACCTCCAGCCTCCATCAAGTGCCCAAGGTTGACAGGCCACACCACCCCCTGCTGGATAAAGACAGAGAATAGCGGCCTAGTCGAGCAGACACAGACTACCCTGTGACTTAGGCAGGTGCAAACCCCTGGAGTATCTGCTTACTGCAGACAACTGACTGGGTCACAGCCCTGAGGGGCTAGCAGCGACTGGGTGTGACAGAGCTGCAAGGTGGGGAAGGAGGCATCAATCTTCCCAGACTTATCTATTTACTGGTGGCTCTTCCTGACTCCACGCAGCACTGGAGCAAGCCATTTTAGAGCAGTCACCAGACCCCTGTGATCTAGTTCCCAAGGACCTCTTGAACTCTCCCACCCAAGGCAGCTGCTGACTGAGACAACTGACTTGGACCTTTTGAACTGAGTCACTCACCTGGGGACTATCCAGGTGGTGCCCTGGGTATGTGGTTGTAGGAAGGTTTGATTTTCCTTTTCCATTTGTTGCCTGTTGTGGGTGGGGTGACTTAATTGCTGGTATTTCTCCACAGCTGAGACTTCAACCCAGAGTAACTATTTCACTAGGGTCACATAGAAACAAGCTGAAAACAAGACAGAACCACTTAGCCCCTCTACACCAAACAGGGCCCCAGTTTCTCAGGCACTGTACGGGTCCTCAACAAAACACCAGAGGAAAATCAAAGGGAGTAAAACAATCATGGGGCAGAATCAGCAGAAAAACTCTGGTAACATGAATAACCAGAATAGATCAACCCCCCCACAAGGAAAGATACGGCAGATGTAATTGAAGATCCCATTCACAAACAATTGGCTGAGATGTCAGAAATCAAATTCAGAATTTGGATGGCAAACAAGATTAACAAAATGGAATTAGGAATTCGTGGAGAAATTCAAAAGCTGTCTCAAGAATTTAACGAATTTAAAAACAAAACCACCAAAGACTTAGACACACTGAAAAAAGAATTTGCAGCCCTCAAAGATATGAAAAATACAGTAGAATCCCTTAGCAACAGAATGGACCACGCAGAAGAAAGGATCTCCGACATCGAAGATAAAGCCTTTGAACACTCCCAAACTCTCAAAGAGGAAGAGAAATGGAGAGCAAAAACGGATCACTCAGAGAGCTCTGGGATAACTCGAAGAAGGCAAATACCCATCTCATAGGAATTTCTGAAACAGATGAAGTGGCCTCACTGGGCACAGAGGCCCTTCTGCATGAAATTATGAAAGAGAATTTTCCAGACATGCCTAGAAAACCTGAAATTCAGATAGCAGATAGCTTCAGAACCCCAGCACGACTCAACCACAATCAGACATCCCCCAGGAATATCATAATTAACTTCACTAAAGTTAATATGAAGGAGAAAATTCTCAAAGTGGCCAGGCGAAAGAAATCTATTACCTTCAAAGGGTAGAACATTAGAATGGCTGCAGATCTCTCTGCTGAAACTTTTCAAGCCAGAAGAGGGTGGTCATCAACGTTTAATCTCCTCAAGCAAAATAACTTTCAACCCCGGATCTTGTACCCAGCTAAACTGAGTTTCATTTATGATGGAGAAATTAAATACTTTAATGACATACATATGCTAAAGAAATTTGCCATAACCAAACCAGCTCTTCAGGATATTCTCAGACCTATCCTCCATAATAACCAACCCAATCCTCTACTATAAAAGTAAACTCACTTAGAAACTTCTGATCAAACTCCAATTTCCACACTGGTGAAAGGATTAAAAATGCCCACTGGACTTTCGAAAAACTCAATACCCCAAATTTCACCAAACTTATCAATACTCTCCATTAATGTGAATGGGTTAAACTGCCCTCTAAAGAGACATAGGTTAGCTGACTGGATACAAAAACTCAGGCCAGACATTTGTTGCATAAAAGAGTCACATCTTAACTTAAAAGACAAATACAGACTCAGGGTGAAAGGATGGTCATCCATATTTCAGGCAAATGGTAACCAGAAAAAAGCAAGAGTTGCAATTTTATTTGCGGATACAATAGGCTTTAAACCAACAAAAGTAAGGAAGGACAAAAATGGTCACTTCATATTTGTTAAAGGTAAGACTCAATATGATGAGATTTCAATTATTAATATCTATGCACCCAACCAGAATGCACCTCAATTTATAAGAGAAACTCTAACAGACATGAGCAACTTGATTTCCTCCAACTCTATAATAGTTGGAGATTTTAACACTCCTTTGGCAGTGATGGATCGATCCTCCAACAAAAAGCTGAGTAAAGAAATTGTAGATTTAAATCTAACCATCCAGCATTTAGATTTAGCAGACATCTACAGAACATTTCATCCCAACAAAACTGAATACACATACTTCTCATCAGCCCACGGAACTTACTCCAGAATCCATCACATCTTAGGTCACAAGTCTAACCTCAGTAAATTTAAAGGAATAGAAATTATTCCATGCATCTTCTCGGACCATCATGGAATAAAACTTGAGATGAGTAACAACAGGAATCTGTATACACATACAAAAACATGGAAGTTAAATAACCTTATGTTGAATGATAGCTGGGTCATAGATGAGATCAAGAAGGAAATTGCCAAATTTCTGGAACAAAATGACAATGAAGACACGAACTATCAGAACCTCTGGGACACCACAAAGGTAGTTCTAAGAGGGAAATTTATAGCACTGCAAGCCTTCCTCAGGAGAACGGAAAGAGAGGAAGTAAGCAACTTAATGGGACATCTCAAGAGACTGGAAATGGAAAAACACTCCAACCCCAAATCCAGTAGAAGAAAAGAAATAACCAAAATCAGAGCAGAACTAAATGAAATTGAAAACAAAAGAATAATACAACAGATCGATAAATCAAAAAGTTGTTTTTTTGAAAAGGTCCACAAAATAGATAAACCTTCGGCCAACCTAATCAGGAAAAAAAGAGTAAAATCTCTAATCTCATCAATCAGAAACAACAAAGACGAAATAACAACAGACTCCTCAGAAATCAAAAAAATCCTTAATGAATATCACAAGAAACTTTACTCTCAGAAATATGAAAATCTGAAGGAAATTGACCGTTACTTGGAAGCATGTCACCTTCCAAGACTTAACCAAAATCAAGTGGAAATTTTGAACAGGCCCATATCAAGTTCGGAAATAACATCAACCATACAAAATCTCCCCAAAAAGAAAAGGCTGGGACCAGATGGTTTTATGTCAGAATTCTACCAAACCTTTAAAGAGGAATTAGTACCTATATTACTCAACCTGTTCCAAAAGGTAGAAAAAGAAGGAAGACTACCCAACACGTTCTCTGAAGCAAACATCACCCTGATCCCCAAACCAGGAAAAGACCCAACAAGAAAAGAAAATTATAGACCAATATCACTAATGAATATTGATGCAAAAATATTCAACAAGATTCTAACAAACAGAATCCAGCAACATATCAAACAAATCAAACATCATGACCAAGTCGGTTTTATCCCAGGATCTCAAGACTGGTTCAATATACGTAAATCTATAAATGTAATTCAGCACATAAACAAATTAAAAAACAAAGACCATATGATTCTCTCAATCGATGCAGAAAAAGCTTTTGATAACATCCAACATCCCTTCATGATCAGAACACTTAAGAAAATTGGTATAGAAGGGACTTTTCTTAAACTGATAGAGACCATCTACAGCAAACCCACAGCCAATATCATATTGAATGGAGTTAAATTGGAATCATTTCCACTCAGATCAGGAACCAGACAAGGCTGCCCATTGTCTCCATTGCTCTTTAACATTGTAATGGAAGTTTTAGCCACCACAATTAGGGAAGAAAAGACGATCAAGGGTGTCCACATAGGGTCAGAAGAGATCAAACTTTCGCTCTTCGCAGATGATATGATTGTATATCTGGAAAATACTAGGGTCTCTACTACAAAACTCTTAGAAGTGATCAAGGAATACAGCAGTGTCTCAGGTTACAAAATCAACATTCATAAATTGGTAGCCTTTATATATACCAAAAATAGTCAAGTTGAAAAAACAGTTAAGGACTCTATCCCATTCACAGTAGTGCCAAAGAAGATGAAATACTTGGGAGTTTATCTAACAAAGGACGTGAAAGATCTATATAAAGAGAACTATGAAACTCTAAGAAAAGAGATAGCTGAGAATGTTAACAAATGGAAAAATATACCATGCTCATGGTTGGGAAGAATCAACATTGTTAAAATGTCCATACTACCCAAAGCAATATATAATTTCAACGCAATCCCCATTAAAGCTCCACTGTCATACTTTAAAGATCTTGAAAAAAACAATACTTAGTTTTATATGGAATCAGAAAAAACCTTGAATAGCCAAGACATTACTCAGAAATAAAAACAAAGCAGGAGGAACTACGCTACCAGACCTCAGACTATACTACAAATCAATAGTGATCAAAACAGCATGGTACTGGCACAAAAACAGAGAAGTAGATGTCTGCAACAGAATAGAGAACCAAGAGATGAATCCAGCTACTTACCGTTATTTAATCTTTGACAAGCCAATTAAAAACATTCAGTGGGGAAAAGATTCCCTATTTAACAAATGGTGCTGGGTGAACTGGCTGGCAACCTGTAGAAGACTGAAAGTGGACCCACACCTCTCACCATTAACTGAGATAGACCCTCACTGGATTAAAAATTTAAACCTAAGACATGAAACTATAAAAATACTAGAGGAGAGTGCAGGGAAAACCCTTGAAGAAATTGGGTTGGGCGAGTTTTTTATGAGAAGGGCAATTGAAGCTGCTTCAAAAATACACTATTAGGACTTGATCAAACTAAAAAGCTTCTGCACAGCCAAGAACACAGTAAGTAAAGCAAGCAAACAGCCCTCAGAATGGGAGAAGATATTTGCAGGTTATGTCTCCGACAAAGGTTTAATAACCAGAATCCACAGAGAACTCAAACGCACTGGCAAGAAAAGAACAAGGGATCCCATTGCAGGCTGGGCAAGGGACTTGAAGAGAAACTTCTCTGAAGAAGACAGGTGCACGGCCTTCGGACATATGAAAAAATGCTCATCATCTTTAATCATCAGAGAAATGCAAATCAAAACTACTTTGAGATATCATCTAACTCCAGTGAGACTAGCCTATATCACAAAATCACAAGACCAGAGATGTTGGCGTGGATGTGGAGAAAAGGGAACACTTTTGCACTGCTGGTGGGAATGCAAATTAATACATTCCTTTGGAAAGAGATACGGAGAACACTTAGAGATCTAAAAATAGATCTGCCATTCAATCCTGTAATCCCTCTACTGGGCATATACCCAGAAGACCAAAAATCACACCATAACAAAGATATTTGTACCAGAATGTTTATTGCAGCCCAATTCATAATTGCTAAGTCATGGAAAAAGCCCAAGTGCCCATCGATCCACGAATGGATTAATAAATGGTGGTATATGTATACCATGGAATATGATGCAGGTTTAAAGAAAGATGGAGACTTTACCTCTTTCATGTTTACATGGATGGAGCTGGAACATATTCTTTTTAGTAAAGTGTCTCAAGAATGGAAGAAAAAGTGCCCAATGTACTCACCCTTATTATGAAACTAATATAGGACCTTCACATGAAAGCTATAACCCAGTTACAACCTAAGAATAGGGAGAAGGGGGAAAGGGAGGGGAGGGAGGGGGGAGGTAGGTGGAGGGAGGGGGATTAATGGGATTACACCTGCGGTGCATCTTACTAGGGTATATGTGAATCCTAGTAAATGTGGAATGTAAAGGTCTTAGCAAAATAACTAAGAAAATGCTATGAAAGCTATGTTAACTAGTGTGATGAAAATGTGTCAAACGATCTATGAACCAAGTGTATTGTGCCCCATGATATTAATGTACACAGCTATGATTTAATAAAAATTAAAAAAAAAGAAAAAAAAAAGAAACTGCTGAGTAGGTAATGGCAGGAGTTCAAATGTTTAAAAAGGGTACATACAGAAGGCCAGCTAAGAACCCACACACCACTGGCTTGTCATTGCTTTATTACTGTTTCTTCTGAATGTGATACTTCTTACAGCCTGGCTATTTGTCTACATGCAGCTCTCTTTCTGGCACAATTTTGAAATAATGAACAAACCGAAGGTTATATAACAAATAAAATAAAAAAGTCATGATACACTGAAACAAAAACAAAATGATGCACAAGCTATCAAGGACAAAGAGAAGCAGCCTGTTTGAATTGTATTCTGTCTAAAAGTGCAGGTATTTCTATCATAAAGAACATAAAGATGATCCCCTTCTTCCCTGGTATCTTAGCCCATTTGCATTGCTGTGAAGGATACTTGAGGTTAGGTAATTTACAGAGAAAAGAGGCTTATTTGGTTCCCGGTTCTTCAGGCTGTGTTACCAGCATCTGCTTCTGCTGAAGGCTTCAGGCAGTGTCCACGTATAGCCAGAAGACAAGAGTAGCAGACATCACATAATGCTAGAGGGAGAAAGGGAAGGGGGGAAGAGGTGCAAGGCTCCTTTCAAGATAACAGCACCAAGCCATTCATGAGAGACGTGCCCCCATCATCCAAGCACCTCCAGTGAGGTCCCAGCTCCAATAATGGGGATCCAATTTCAACAAGAACTTTGGAGGGGACAAATATCCAAACAATGCCACTTGGGATGTGGACTTAGGTTTTATAACTGGGCCCGAGAGGTGTAGACTGTGGAAGTTAACCAAAGCAAATGTGTTCATTTGCTCACCCCACGCTGAGGAAGTCACACTGCTCTTTAACAAAGCTACATGCAAGAAGAGCTGAAAACTTAGGCCCTCCATCCTCTCCACCTTTGATAAGGTTTGACCTTGAGTAGATCATTTCACAACATCATTGTGCCTCAGTTTCTTTGCATTTAAAGAATAATATTCATCAGTTTTATTTCCCTAGGGTTGTACTGAGGAGCAAATTAGACGCGCTATTGCATGTAGAAGTATTTCCAAAAATGCAGAGCATAAAACACAATCAAACATTATGAAAGGCATTTAAACTCCCATCGTTGTATAATGTAGGAATCTCACTTGCCCAAAGCAATAGTCATTCATTCAAGTAAGTACTTACTGAGAGATTTCCATGTATAATAGAAAGGATGGAAAGATAAAATGGGTCATGTCCACAGAAATAACTGTGACATACACAAGATAGGTCGTGAGAAGCATCAGTGATGAATGAGATGCAGATAATGGCCTAGGACAGTTAAAGGAGTATCAGAAAGGCTTGTCGAAGGAGCTCAGGATTCAGACTTGAGGAGGAGATGGGGGACAAGTATTGTAAGTGAAGAAACAGTGTGAGAATAGGCAAAGCTGGGCTTCCCCCAGCATGGAGAAACCTCCATGGCTTCCTTAGATTAGAAGGATGTGGGAGATTTGGAGAAACAATTCATTTGTGATTATTTCTTGAATGCCTACTATGTGCCAAGCACTTTTCAACAAGGTAGGAAGTAGCAGTGACCCAAACAGAACAAATCTTGTTTTGTAGGGTCCACATTCTCACAATGATTATAAATGCATGCCAAAAATGCCTCTAACTCGGCATCTCTTTCCATAACACTTTCTCCCTAATTATTTCCCATCCTCCAAAGAGCAGCCACACTCACATATGTTATTTATTTAGATGTTAATGCTAAATTTTAGAGTAACACCATTAATGTTGGTTAAGATGCAGAACCTCTGATTGTATTGGAGCAGTACTTCTCAACCTGTGGGTCGCGACCCTCAGGAACTATATTGAAGGGCCGTGGCACTAGGAAGGTTGAGAACCACTGTATTGGAGGAACTTTGGCACTTTTTTCAAAAGTTAGTAGGAAAAAGAAAACTAAAAGGATGAATCCAGAAGATGATGAAAAGAAGAAATTTCCCTAGGGGTTTTCAACTCTGGATGCACATTAGAATCTTCTGTGGAGCTTGAAAAAATATTTAATGTCTGGACATCAGTGTTAGAGCAATTAAGCCAGAATCTCTGGAGGTTGAATCCAGACATCATTATTTACTTTAAAAGTTCCTCAGGTAATTTAAATCTGCATGTGGATGAAAAATCATTGATTTAATCAATCCTCTAAAGAACTAGCTCACCTTTTTTCTCCAGTTTCACTTTATATTTTAGATAAATGGCTAGATATTTTGCATCAACCACTACATCCTTCATCATAATCTCATCCTCAAGTCATAGAATTCTGGAAATGGACAAAGCATCATATTTTGAGACTGGAGAGAGAAAACCCAAGGAAGTGAAACTGACAGTCATAAAGAGAAGTATTTGGAGGTGGCCTTGAAGCTCAGTGGAGAGAAGAGAGAAACTGAAATGCAAATATGCTTTTCTAGATTTGAGCTTTTGACTCAGATTGATTTGAGGCCAGCTGACTTTGTGATTTTCTCATCTATTTGAATTTTGATTTTCTCATCTATAAACTGGAAAAATCATTATTTCTCTTCCTCCCACTTTACAGAGCTCTATTAAGAATAATTGGAGACAGTCATAGGGAAGTTGCATTGTACACTTAAAAGCTCTAACATAAGTTTAAGAGATGATGTCCTAACAGCTGGAGCAACATCAGTAAACAAAATTTAGTTCTATGAGATGATGTCCAAAGCAGTGTCTTTATCATACGTTTATGCCTAACAAGTAAAACCAAACCCATTCCATGTATACTCACCCATAAAGTATTTTTTCCTATGCAGAATACTTCTGCTATATTCTTTACCATCCAAGATTCCTCTACAGAAACCGTACTGGAAATCTTTATTAATAATGGCAGGAAACCAAAACTAACTAATCAGCTGTTAACAATCTGGACCAGATTATGCTAATGTAGTTTGAAACCAAATAAAGTGGAAGAGGAAAGGAAACAGCGGGGGAGAAGGCCTTAACAATTCATGAAAAAAGCAGTAAATCTCCCTGACAGAAGATAAACTTCTTGGGCACCAAAGCAATGAAAATGGTGTTGATCTATGTGTCCACAGATGTGGCTCTGGGGTGTAATCTGTCCAGCTGCTCAATATCAGGACAGCCACATGGGCACCACCTCAGGGAAGATAAATAGGAAACCTCTTAGGCAGGGAGATAAACACAATTGCTACTGCTAGTTCTAACAGGAAAACCTGCTGATTGTCATTATTGCAGGGAGGAGGTGCTACTGAGATATTCCGAGAAACAGAGAGTAAAGGGCCTGGCCACAAATCCAAGGAATGGTGGGCTGCAGACAATAATAAGCTTTGCTTGTACTAATTCTTCAGAGTGGGTAAAGATTTGTCACTGGGTTTCATCAGGCAGTGCATAGAGGAAGTCTGGAAGACTTAATAGACCTTGTATTGTACAGTATGTAAAATATTGTTATGTGCAGTACTCTCACGTGCAAGCTACCCTTCAAGGTAAGGGAAAGTCAGAAACATGACAGTCTGGGGGGAAAGTGTGTTGGCATCTTAGCCAGTGGACCATCATCCCTACTCCATTAGATCCAATGAAAATCAACCTGACTTCACACAAAAGGCCAGTTAAACTAGCAGGCAGGAAAGTGGGGGAAATACAGCTACCTTCTGAAAAGAAATTGGAAGAAAACTTGTCTTAAAAATAAGCTCTTTGGCCTTGACAGAGAATTCATTCGAGCAATTTGCTGAATCTAAGAAGCAACCTGGATGTTTGGGGTAAAATTTATGCCTTTGTTTTAATTATTAAAGCCAACATGTTGTTATTCATCACATGCATATTTATTCAGCAATTATAACAGGTAGCACATCATGGGTGCCATGGAGAAGAGAAAGGAGAATCAGACACAGTCAACGTTCAAAGAGCTTGAATTGTACTAAGAGAGATGATACCACATAAACAAGCAGAGTAATAAATATGTGTCTCTAAACAGAAAGCGTCAGAGACACTGAAGAGATATTCCTTCTAAAAGGCTAAATCAAGAAAGATTAAGGCTGCTTTATTTTCCTATTACCTATTAGATATCAATTGATCTATAATTGATTCTTCCTCATTAAATCTTGATTATCTCTCAATAGAATAAGTAATTTTGGGTTAATTCTCAAGAAACTTGATTTTTTCCTCTAGTTTCAGTAGAACTCAAGCCAGCCCTGAGGTTAAAGATCTAGAATTGTATCCAACCTCTAAAATAATTTCTTGGTTGTTTCTGACCTTGTTTATACATAGAGAAGGGATTTATAACAGGGCTCTGTGGATGAGCTGCTCAGTTAAGGGGTGCCTTGATATTCTATGAAAAATGCTACATGCAGGCAGGTGCCTCATGGTTTGTTCATGGCTTTCATCAAAATGTTTTAAACCAGGAGCTGCTTTGAAGCATTCCTAATATTTGGAATACAGTCTCTATCAGCCTGGGGAGAGGTGTAGCCCACTGCCAGATAGGATCCCCACCACCCAGACTGAAATGGAACCCGTACAATGAGCAAATAACCAAACAGGTTTTGTCTCAACAAAGATGAAAAAAACATTTTTTTTCTTGGTTTAGCATTGAGATTTCTTCAGTCAAGCTTGGGCTTTCACTTTTGTCCTAAAAGAATAGATGTGTTGAAACAGTAATAGCTTTCTTAGATTACATAACGTATGTGTTGAAATGATCAGATCACATGACATTCAGATACACCACTGATTCTAAATCAGATGAAAGCTGTTGAATGTGAGAACACAGTCTTTGTCTCGCAATGTTAGCAACCTACCAGTGGGTTTTTTAGGAGTTCTGTAAAGTGGGTGTTGATGGTACTCATGCATAATCTTTACTGGAACAGAATGAAGGGAAGGAAGGAAGCTAAAAACTTTGTTTGGTATAACTGTAGTTCAATACACTTTATTACATTCCTGGATTGACTTATATAAGGCATCAGAAATCAGTCAATTTCTGTGAACAAAATACCTAAAATCAGCTATTTATGTTATGTGTAGATAATTACTGCTTGACGGACTGAATTTTTCATGCTTTAACCAGCTGTTTTGGCATTTTGTAGACACAGCTTGAATAATTCCAGCTACTTTCTCTCAGTCCTAAATTAAAGTGACAATGTTTGTGTTTTGTAACACTTTCTAAAGTTGATAACTTTGTAAACAATCAGATGGTTGGCCAGCTTTGTAAAATATAGACATTTCTCATAGCTGGGTTATTTTGAAAAATAACAGTTTCCTCATTTTCAAAGGGCATTACAGAACTATGCTGGCCACATCTTTCTTTGTTTGCAGGACCCACTTGTGAATATATCGCTTAAGTGGTACATGAATTTATTTTAAATGGCTTACCTCCATTTAGGTGCCTATCAAGAAAAATGGAAATGCCTGTTTCAAAGTTATCAAAAAATTTCCTGATAGCATTTTTTATTTAATTAAAAAAAGAGAGAAGGGGAAAATCAAATCATGTCACAGGCAGGTGGAAGGACACCGCAGGCAGGACTGTGTTTTCCAATGCCATCCAGCAAGATAATGAGTCCATGTCTATGGAAATTGATTCATTAATATTTCATCGAGGCAGCTTCAGAGCAATTCAGGAACCAGCTCCCAGGAATTCAATCAGTAAATTCAATGAATTGTTGAGCTTAAAATACCAGGGGGGCAAAATATACATATATTTGGCATGTGTGCATATTTATACATACTAATGTGACGCATATATGCACGTGAATACAGATACGGATCCTAAAACACAGCACATCGAAGAGAATGTCATTTCTAGACTAAAACCCCAGTCTCACCTGCCTTAACTTCATCTCATTCTTTACCTAGGAAGAATTTCCAAATAAAACTAAAATCACTCTGCTTAATAGTGTTTTCCTTGAGCTCTGCACCCACCTTGGAAAATAAGTTAACCGAAAAGTCAGCTACAACTTGTTCACCCGTAATTGCCTGTTTATCAAGAGTCCCTTCAACCAATTAGCAGAATATAAAGATGGCTCCCAAGGACCTGTGCTGAGGCTGGGAAAAGAAGAGATCAAATGTTTTATGGAGGAAGGGCTGTTTGTTTGGGGAAGAACAGCTTATTTACCCTATGATATGCACACTGAGAAGGGCCAGTTAAAGAAATAGTTTCCAATTATCATGTTGGCTAAGTAATTGGACTTTGGGTGTCCCTAAACACCAACCTATAAATAATTTTATTTTCATTTTGGATCAATGTCTCCTAGCCCTTGTCTAACTAACCTGTATTGATGTCTTTTTAATTAAACCATGCGTGATATGCTCGCTTGGCAGTGGGGCATAGTGAATGTGCATGCTAGGAATTCCAGATAAGGTAATTATGCTATTTGTCACTGTCATGATTAATGTGTGACAGCTGTTATGACAGCTGTGCCACTGTTTTGTCACAATACTCTGTTCATCCATAACAAAATTAGCTGTCGTGTTCAAAGGTACACACTTGCTGCTACTTCCTTCTGAAGTCAACAATGAGAAAATCGAGAGGGAATATTACATGAACTCCGTGACAAACAAGAAAAACGACATCTTTATTTTTTTTTTTTTTTACTTTAAATGATGATATAACCTGCCTGCATTGGAAATGCATATAGCTCACCTCTAGCAAACAAGCTGTCACGAGAAGCCAATCCGCCACTAATCTAGCTAACAAGGTCTCAGTATGTGAGGGGTTTGCTTCATAATTTGAATCTGCCTTGTCAGGCAAGCCTTTCAGATGTTACCCAAATTAGCATTGGCTGGCACTGTTTCTGCCTGTCAAGGTGGGAGCCTGCAAATGCAGAGTTATAATAGGAAGTGGGAGATTGACTCACCCTTTCCTTTGGGCGTCAGTCAAGTGAAGCAAAATAGGCGGTTCTTCCTCCATCTCCCTCAAGACAGCACCCCCCTCCTCAGGGACCCCTGCGTCTTTAATGGGTAGACGCTTTCAGGAGCTGATGCCAAACAGAGATGTAAATTGTCAGATGAAGGCAGTTATTAATGTTAACCAATATTGTTTCTTACAGAGCCCTAAAACTGGACTATAAAACCATGGAAGACACTGATGGGAAGAGACAGATGGCTACAATAATAGCGTCATTATTCTATAGCTTTGGGTGAAGTGGATACTGCATATGTTCCATAAATTTAAAAGAAAAAAAGAGCTCACGTAAGATGTCTATTCATAATGAAAAAGAAACATTGTAACATCAGAGACCCTGAGTGCCATAGAAAGAAAGAAAATATGTCATGTCAGACGTGCCTTTCTAAGGGAACGTATTTTATTTCTTAAAAAGTAAAGCGAGAACAGCTGTAGCTGTTATTATTTTGCAACAAATGATTAGTTTGATATACTGACAATATATTTAAATTTGCCAATAACTTAATCAGCAAATATAATGTGTACTTTTAATAAGGATACTTTTTCAATCAGGCCTATCTGCACTGTCTTTCCTAGACCTCTCCAAAAATAATACTGGAACAGAAAAGGGAATTATTTCAAACAATTATAATGATTACAAAGGAACTATTACCACCTGCCACTGACTCTTGGCAGCCATCACTCAATCAAACATTTAATTAGCATATTTATCAACAACGACCAAAACGCCTTTTCATTTTTTCCTAATTTCTCCAACTAGGAAGAGTAGACTTGTGAACAAATTTAAACAGTTACAGTAGACCGACAATTCTGGGGCGGTGTCTATGTAATAGATTTTAAATTGGGAGGATAGCCATAATTCATTTGCTCTCATTTGGTTTTCTCGGTTTCTGCCAGGAATGTGAGTCCTTGGTGGTTCCTTTCACTTTTTATTTATTTATTTTTATCTATTTATTTTTTGCAGTTTTTGGCCGGGGCTAGGTTTGAACCCTCCACCTCTGGCATATGGGGCCAGCACCCTACTCCTTTGAGCCACAGCCACCCCCCCCTTGACATTTAGACGAAGCATCTTTGTTAACTGTTTTCATTCATCTTGAGAACTGCCTCTTGAAAACTTGCCCATCTTCAAGGTTTGCCTTCAATACCATCTCTTTTATAAAGCCTTCCATGGAATTTCGCCCCTGTGTGTTCTGGCTCTGGCTTTTCTCTGAACTACAGCAGCACTTCCTGCTTGTTTGTTTTTTGGCACCAACTGCATTTGGCTTTGGATAATGGTTGTGCGGTTTTCTTACTCTTGGGCTCCAAGTCAGCAAAAAACATGTCTCTGAATCTTTCAGTTCCTCATAGAATCTGGAATACTACCTCACACACAGTAGGCCCTTTATATTCATATTGATAAAGCAAATCAATTCATGCATATTTGACTGTTGAGAAGAGTATTTGTATAGCCTAGTATTTGTATTCAAGTTATACTTGGGAATTCAGGAGCCATTTAATGAGTGTAGTGTTTTATAAGAGAACATGAAATATTTAAACAGACAAGAGCTCCCAAGTGCTAACAGTCAGACAACTTTTAACATCAACTGTTATACCCAGAAGGGATGTCAGATAATAGAACACCTGAAATAACCATAGTAAAAAGGCTGCTAATTACAGGGGGTGTTCCATACAGAGAGAACTTCTTCTTGTCTAAAGCTGGGGAGTTCTATAAAGGGCCTCCCATATAGTTGAAAAGGCATCCACAGACATTCACAGGTAGGTCCACATGGAATGCAATTTTTTGCATTTTTGAGGGAGGTGATTTTTGCAGAAAGCAATTACACTGGAGGATAATTGCAGGTCTGTGAATTAGCAATTAAGCATAGAAACAGCAAGAGTAATAGAAATACAGGAAATCTGAACATGACACCATTGATAGATTCTTGGAAACTGTGACTTGAAGTGCAAGTCCATGGAAGGAAACCAATTTTACCATAGGCTAGTTGATCTCAACAAGAGTTAAGTTCCTACGGCATCTATCTGGTCATAAAAACATCACCAAACTGCTAAATAAAGACCAAACATTTCTATTATTAAACAGTGAAATAAATTGGAGCTATACCTGCATTTAAGAAACATTAATAAAAACAAAGTAAGATAATTATTTACCAACTTAGACCAGCTCAGCAACTTAGGTGGCCAGAGCCCATCCTGGCAGCTGAGGGCCCAAGGCAGGAACCGGCGTGGGCAGGGCTCCATCCCATGACAGGGGCACTCACCGCACACCCACGTACCCTCACACTGGACAATGCAAACATGCCAACTCACCTAACATACACAGCTTTGGGATGTGGTAGGAAACTGGAGTACCCAGAGAAAACCCATGTAGACACTGGGAGAATGCAAAGTGTCCCCACCAGGAACTGCTTTGTTTTTCTGTCAATGTTATATTGAAACGATGTTGAATGAAACGAGGTTATTGGAGTATGGGATGTGTAGTAGATTGTGTGGAGCACTGGCAAGCTGAAAATTAGAACTCAGTAATTAGGAGATGAATAATAATACCAGAATCTGAACACTGGGCTGAGATGGGGTGGGAAGGATCAAAGATGATGCCTACTTTAAGACCCAACTCAAGGCCTGTGAGACTCCACACAGACTTCTCCTTAGTTAGGGAGAATCCATTTGTACCTGAACCCATTAGTTTGGACTTAATTTATAAGAGTTTGTTTGCCTTTACTTAACTATTTAATAACCTAAACATTTTATCTCATTGAGTGGGCTCAGTTCCTTTAAAGGCAACTTTACATTATTATTTAAAGGCATAATTTAACTGATATTATTAACGAGGGGTGTAAATCAGTGAATTTAAATTGATCACTTCAGGACTATGATAAGATGATATCATATAAGCTGCGGGATAACACCTTTTCCTCTTATGTATAGCAGCCCTTGCACTTGTCCCTAAGAATTAATCTGATGGGTTCCTTACTGATCCAAAGACAGAAAAGGATTTTTGAATGGCATCACCTATTTGCTTTCTCAGATTCCATTTCTAAGCTATGGTCTGGAGGCTTCAATGATCAGTTAATCTGATTAAACACTTGAAAACCTTGCTAACTCTGCCAAAAGTCACATACCACTAATTTATCCTCATTCTCAGCAAAAAAGATGGTCACCAACTTACTATCTGATATGAGTCTTTTTTTTTTTTTTTTTTTTTTTGTAGAGACAGAGTCTCACTTTATGGCCCTGGGTAGAGTGCCATGGCATCACACAGCTCACAGCAACCTCCAACTCCTGGGCTTAAGTGATTCTCTTGCCTCAGCCTCCCGAGTAGCTGGGACTACAGGCGCTCGCCACAACGCCCGGCTATTTTTTTTTTGGTTGCAGTTTGGCCGGGGCCGGGCTTGAACCCACCACCCTCGGTATATGGGGCCGGCGCCCTACCGACTGAGCCACAGGCGCTGCCCTGATATAAGAGTCTTTTCAGAAATCTTGATTAAGATCAGGTAAAGTTATGGGGACAGAACAGTTTTGATTAAAACTGTAGTTTCCAAATCTTGGTGATTGTGAATTGAGCTGCAATAAACATTCTAGTACAAATGCCCTTATGGTAAAGTGATTTTTTTCCTCTGGGTAGATACTTAATGATGAGATTATGGGATCAAATGGAAGGTCTACTTTTAGCTCTTTGAGGATGATCCTCCATACTTCCTTCCATAGAGGTTGTACTAGTTTGCAATCTCACCAGCAGTGTAAAAGTGTTCCTTTCTGTCCACATCCATGCCAACATCATCAGCTTTGGGAATTTGTGATGTGGACCATTCTCACAGGGGTTAGGTGATATCTCAGAGTGGTTTTGATTTGCATTTCTCTAATAATTAGAGATGATGAGCATTTTTTCATGTGTTTGTTAGCCATTTGTCTGTCTTCTCCAGAGAAGGTTCTGTTCATGTCTCTTGCCCACTTGCAGATGGGATTGTTTGCTCTTTTTGTATTTGCTCTTGACCCATGAATGGATAATAAAATGTGGTATATGTATATCATGGAATACTATTCAGCCATAAAAATGGAAACTTTATATCTTTTGTATTTACCTGGATGGAGTTGAAACACATTCTCCTTAGAAAAGTATCGCAAAAATGGAAAAGAAAGTATCCAATGTACTCAATGCTAATATGAAACCAATAGATAAACAACTACACAACTACCCTGGGGAAAAACACAATTATATTCAAGAAGGGGGAAGAGCATAAGCAAGCGTTCACCTAACGTGCACAATGTAAGGGTATACGGCACACCCCCTGGGTGAAGGGCTCAACTGCAACTTGAACTTTACCTTAGAAACACAATGTAACCTAATCATGTGTGGCCTCATATTAATCTGAAATAAAAATAAAATGTAAAATTTGTTCAAAAGACACAGAGTAAAAAACCAGGCATGTGATCATGTTGCCTGGCTTAAAAGGTACTGCTATTCCATCCCTGGAATAATGGAATGGCTCTCTAAAACCACCTTTGTAATATATGCCAAGCTGACCTTTTTAACACTTCTAATAAAGACTCTAGTTCTGGGAACCTTGTTTCCACCTGGTAATGAGGGCATTCTCTTCTTACTCTCAGAGCAGTGATATGCACAGTCCTCCTCCGAGCCCAGTGCCTCTCACACTTCACTGCACATTGGAATTATCCCGGGAGCTTTAAAAAAGTACTGATGCCTAGACCCCACCCCCAATATTCTGATTTAACTGTCTGTTATAGAGCCTGGGAACTGGGCTATCTAGAAGCCCCACAGGGAATTCTCACATATCACCAGGTTGAAAACCATTTCTACATGTATAGCTGAATGCTTCCTGACCATTAATGTGCATACGAATCATCTGATGATTTTGTTCAAAAGTAGATTTTCAGATTTTGATCCAGTGAGGCTGGGATGAGACCTGAGATGATACATTTTCAACAAACTTCTAGGAGAGGATGATCTTCCTTGTCTATAAACCACACTGGAGTAGTGAAGATCCGGATAATTCTCACTTACACACATCTACATCTATGTTATGGAGCAAATCTGGAATTAACAGTGACGATTAAGTGGGAACATTTTGTGTTTATGGGTATAGCCCAACATTCTTTTCAAAAAATACTCCAACTCAATCTGAGTATCCAGAGTTACAGATAAGAGTAGGGTAAGAATATTTTAAGTAGGGGCAAAATACCTTAAAAATGAAGATTCATAGATATGCACTTAGAGTCAGTTTATGTTCCTTATATTCCCTTCATCAGAAACGGTTTTCTTTAAAGTGAGTTTTTATTTCCTTTTTAGCTTTGAATTAGAAACACAGGTTCTTTGCCCCACATATGCAGGACTTTTTGACACATTGATTTTGCTCGATTCCAAGCATGTCCATAATTATAGTATCATGTGACAGTCTTGTTCTATGGTGGAACAGAAACTAACCCAGTGATGTTCTGATATGGATTCTTGGGACAAGCCCCTGATGGCGGTGCTGGTTCCTGCAAATAAATAAATACAGTACTACTCTGAAATAAGACATTCTTCCTTTGGGCTTTAGAGTTGTTTAAATTAGTTAAAGTCTGTAGGTCTTAAGTAGAAGGCTGGCTGTGCAACTAAACTTTCGAAAAATGCTTAATGGTTATTTTATTTATTTATTTATTTTTATTTTTATTTTTGCAGTTTTTGGCTGGGGCTGGGTTTGAACCCACCATCTCCAGCATATGGGGCCGGCACTCTACTCCTTTGAGCCACAGGTGCCACCCCCTTAACGGTAAATTTTGATGTGGCTCCTGTTGAAATTTCAGAATTAAGTGAATTCTGAAGAAATGAGATTATAATCACCATCAATTTTTTCCTCAATTTTAGATTTTTTTACTTTTTGTCCAAGGGGAATGGAGGACCACATGAGGAAATGTGCTCATGTAATCACTCCTTCATAGAAGAATAAAAGGAATTCTCTTCGCATTTCACACCATCAGTGCTAACATCACCCTTCCTCTAGAGCATGGTGGGGCAAACTAAGCACCCTGGGACAGAGCCAGATCACTGCCTGCATTTGTACAGCCTATACACCGAAAATGGCTTTGGCATTTTTAAATAGATGGGGACAAAACTCCAAACGCGAATAATACTTCATGACCTTTGAATGTCCATAGGTGAAGATTTACTGGAACATAGCTGTGCGCATTCATTTAAGTGTTGTCTAAGGTTGCCTTCATGTGATCAAAGCAGAGTTATGTGTTTAAGACAGACTATATGGGCCACAAAACCTAAAATATTAAATATCTGGTTTCCTACAGAAAAATTGTACTGACCCCTGGTCTAGATATATATTCATTTTCCTTTCCTTCATTTTTATTTAAAATTGAAAATGTGCCTTGTTTTGCAAAACATATATTGGGTCCCCAAGGTTTGGCGCCTCCCATTTCTGCATGGGGTGTGAATGTGCACACCAACCCCTCTGACTTTTGTCCCCTTCGCCTTCTCACTCCTGCTCTGACAACCAGGATGTCTGAGCCGCAGCTGCTTCACAACCAGTCCTATTTCCTTTTCCTGACCAGGAGAATGGAGTTCCTTAAGAAGGGAATTGAAGCTTGAAAGCAGAGAGGATCCCCTCTCCCCATTGTGTGCTCCCAGTTCTGGCTGACTCCTGGAAGACATATGCTCCAGCTTCCCTCCAGGCTTTCTCTGAGAAGAAAGGAAACAGACCTTTCTCTTGTTGCAATTTTCTGTCAAGAAGACTTATGGTCAGAAAATAGAAAAGAAAGTTTTAAATTCTTTGCATAGTTATGAGAGGGACTCGGGATAACCTATCAAGTCTACAGAAAGCATTTTTTTTTTAATTTTAATAAAATGCAGCCAGATTATTAGCCTTCAGAAAGAACAAGAATTTCTATGTTCCTTTCCCCTAGGAAATGAATCTGTAAAAAGAGAACCCTTTGGACATGCATAAAGCAGAAAGGGAGAGAAGAAAGAAATAAAAGGGATGCCTCCAGCTTTCATGTTATTTGTAAGAGTTTGTAGTTGGAGCGGTACTGATGATATAAATATGTGAGTGGCTCTGAGTTTCAGAAGAGTCATTCATCTCCCTTACAAAGATATTCTGGGACTGTGATTGAATGACTCTGGAAAGAAAGACATAAAAAATTCCAAGACTCTGGCCCTTTCAACAGCAGCATGGTAAAATAGGCAAAAAAAAAAAAAAAAAAAGAAAAGAAAAGGGAGTGAGAAACCCAAACTCTAATCCTCAGTTACAACTTCTATTGCTATGGACGTGACCCCTAAACTTTTTGAGTCTCAGTTCTCTTAAGTATAAAAGGAAGAAAATAATGGTTCTCCAACTTGTTTCAAGGGGCTGTTCTGAAATTCAAATGTGATAATACATGTTAAATGCACTTTGTTGATTGCAGAGAATTAATCCCTTGTAAGATACTGTTTTTTATCACCATTTATCTTGTATCCTGAGCTTTATCTCAGTGCTTAATTAATCAGCTTCCTTCTAATGCTCCCCAAAACAGACCTTTTAAATCTAATACCTATGTTGTAGAATAAAAGTTATTTTCTGGTGTCTGAAAAAAAAAAAATCAATAAAAAAGATGGATCTAGAGCCAAGATTCCCCCGGACAGCTGCTCCTAATGGGCTCCCCTTCCAAAACCATGTGGGCAGGCCAGACTGGATGAATTACTCCACGGGCCCCACATTCTCAGATAATAGAGGCAAATGTCTTCTGGAAAAAAACAAACAAAACTGAACCAATTCTATAGATCCACAATATCTCCAATTTGAAAGTGGCACCATGGCTGTAGTCTCACTTGGCTGTGGTACTCTAATGAATAAAATTAGAGGGAAATTGAGGCCGAAAGTAGTCTCCTGTCTACCTCAAAGTATCATTCAGGACCATGATCTATTGTCATTTTTTTCCTTTGGTATCAGAGGATTTTGTTTCAGTTTCTTGTTGTTGTTTATATCCAGGTATAGATCACATAATTACTATCAGAAAAAATATTAAATATCTTGAAACAACAATAATATGTTGGAAGGAACCACATGGAATTATTTGTATTACATTATGCATTTTAAGTACAAGTAAGTACAGATATCATTACCTATTTTTCATATAAGAAAATGACTTTTCAGAGGTTAAAGGGCATTTGCAAAATCGTGGTAAATTTGTGCAAATCTGATTCTATAATTCTACAATGCTTATGTAGGTTGATCATCTGTGCCCTGAGTGTGTAGCAAAAATATTCATTCATCCAAACATTAAAAAAAAAAAATACACACATACCGGGTGCCTCATATGTGCTGTGCTCTGCTTGTTGCTAGGAGCTCACTGGGGACAGTCATGGTCTCTTACATCTAATGGATGTTCACTTTCCTCCCAGCCAACCGTTCTTGACCTGTCTTCGAATCACAGGTGTCCTGGAAACCTTGGGACCAGCAAGCCTGGTCTACCCTCCTCTCCCTGCTATGCCCACCCTTGGCAAAGCACCCCAGAGTACTACATGCTCCAAAAAAAGTGTGTTCTAAAAGAATTATTTTACATTATAGCTGCACATTTTTAGCATCTAGAAAATAGGTTCCTGCTACACTAATAGTGCCAAAACAAATACTATATTCTGTCAGAAATGTCTTATGCAAAAGACTTAAATGTCCAATAATGGAGAAATGAGAACATAAAACTATGGTCTATCCTCTCAAACACTGCTAGACAGGCATTGAAGTTTGTAATAACGTGAAGAATGCTTGAGTAATAGTAACTTGCTTCACCAGCCTAGAGGTATAAACACAGCCACATCCTTTTTATTATTCTAATGAATCACTTAAAACTCTACAAGCCTATCCTGGAAGGCAGCTTGGTATTCCATATCCCCTCAGTCACAATGATGTAGGTTAAAGCATTCCAAAGGCTCTTCTAAATGAAAGAGAAGCACAGGTTGGAGGTGGTACTGTTGACACAATGCCTTCAGGGTCTGTTCATACTGGATGAGCACCCACAGCTGCAGTGAAGCCCTAAGGCATGTAGGTCCCAAGGCCACCCTGGAGGTCCCTATCCATCCCCATGCTCAGCCATCCCACTGTTGTTTAGTCATGGGGCTGCAAAAAGCCAGACCTGTCTTAAAGCCTTGCTGGAAATTTGCTGAAGCTCCCATTTCCTTTCTCTTCCCAGGAGTTCTCTTTTTGCACTATGTGCTCTTTTCTTATCAGGAGGCCTCTGCCAGAGACACTGTCATTTCTTCCAAATTTCTCTGATATCGAATCATAAGGAAAAGGGGCTTTTCACTCTCACAAAGCTTCTAGATTTCTTATGACAAACAGATTCACAACCTCCACAGAATGTTGTAGGATGATGAGGGGACACTTTGCTGTAGACAGAAATCTCTGCTCTGCATTTTAAGAGGAGGCACGTCAACACCAGAGCAGGCTGCACACGTGTTTATATAACTAAGATAAGCCAGGCAATCCTCCCCCAATGATAAGAAAAACTTGCCCTAAGCTGACTTGCCAGGTCAAATTCTAGAAAAAGAAGGAGTTGCATCCTATTTTAAAATTCCACTTCACCAATCACCTTGTTATATTGATGATTAAAAGAATTTTCTTTTAATAATGAGTTTTTTTTTAAAAAACACACATATTCGATTTTAATGGGAAGAATGGAAGAATAGAATCTGGCAGGGGCTTACGGTGACCTACCTCATGCTTTCCTAATAACCTTACCTCATGAATAGCTGGGGGGCGCAAAGGAGAGAAGAGAGAAATATAGCTCGCTCACTATGAGTGACAGTGTGGCACAAAGGCCATCACTACACCATCGATGAGAGGGAACCAGGCTGCCTCCAGCAGCAGAGTGTCCAGACTATGGCTTTGGTACCAAAGCCCAAAACTCAACACATAGTTGTTTTGTGGGTGGCATGAGGAGAGGTTAGGAGCTGGGGAGGGGTTGGGAGCAAAAACTAGAGAGGGAAAAGAGAGACATCCCATCCATGACACAGAAGTTAAAAAGCAAGTGGGGATGTGAACCAAGTGTTTACCACTGAGACATACCTGCTAGTAAGCCTTAGATGAACACCTAGGTATATGTGTTATCATGAAATACATGTCCCATGATACAATGAACCCAGTAAAAAACAAACAAAAAAGCCAGTATACATAAATAAAATAGGAAAGAAACTCATCAAAATATTGTTATCTCTCAGAAGTTGCAATGAAGCCATTCTCCCTATTCATTTTTATTGTTATTTGGAAAACTTTCAAAATAATTATGCACCATTTTTCAACATTTTAAATTTAAATTTTTTGAAGTCAGTAGTTGAACTTCTTAATGAACAGTTCTTCCTGAACTAGCTAACATAATAATGTAACGTTCTTTTCTTTTTATGAATATGCATTTCTTTTTCATTATTTTTGAGTCACAGGAAAAGACTGTAAGGTTTGAATTTGCCTGTGGCTTATTAGTTTGGTAAACTCATATTTGGTATAAGCATTAGTCAAACAGTATGTGAACTGTTTGCATAATGGAAAAGGAAACATTCTTAACATTATTAATCAAAATGTCTCATGCAGTTTGCAACTCTGAGTTAGAGACCAGGCTCTGTAATACAAAACTCATTTTACTGCTCACTAGATATCCCGGCCTTGGTTGGGTTGTCAGGTAGCTGCCAAAATGGCAAGGGAGATAAGGTTTTTGAAAAATAGAAATGCAAATGTTAATCAAAATCGAATAACAGCAGGTAGATCAAAATATGGCCAATTGGTCTTCTAACATTAATGAATCCTTTACCTCACAAAATTAGAATGGAAGAATCCATGTAATGCTATGAAAATTCCAAGAATAAAGTAAACCCAATGACATGAGTGCCAATGATAAAATAATATAGCCTTTGCAGAATCATTTTCTGTATATTATTTTAAATTTACAATCTTAAGTTCCTTAACTAAATGAACTCTCTCTTGGCCAAGAAGACCGCAGAAAACCTTAAAACTGATCCCAGCCATGGTAGTAGGTCAGACATGCCTCATTATCCTTCTGATTGACTCCAAACTTTTAGACAATCTTAACTCTCTCAACCAATTGCCAATTATAGAATCTCTAAATCCACCTATGACTTGCTAAGTCCTCACTTTGAGATGTTTCACCTTTTGGGTTGAAATATACCTTTCATTAATATTATCTTCTCTAATTATTACAATGGTGTGCACAGAGTATCACATGATAAAACTGAGAATTTAAGAATGCATTTATACAGCTAGTCAGCAATAACTTAAGTCCTTTAAGTCCAGACTTTTTCCCACTTAAAAAAAAAATCTGTACATAAAAATACCCACACATAGAAGCATAAAAACCTACATTAACCTGCTAGAGATTCTAAAGAAAGCAAATTGACTTGATGAGGGTTATAAAGTAATCCATCCGATTCAACCGTCATTTACAGCCCTTCAAAAAGCCACAAAACTTGCCTTGATTTGGGTTCCCCAGAAGCAGACTGTGAGAAAAGGATTCAAGTGCAATGAGTTTATTTGAGAAGTGATCCCAGAAAACAACAGTGAGGAGATGAAGTAGTGAGGAAAGAAACAAGTATGTGTTCTTAATTCAGTGACCACAGTGAGCAACTGAAGCTTAATCCCGGTAGGGTTTTAGGGGACAGTATGTAGACAGCACACACCTTGGATCTAGCTCACCTGAACGGTAAAGAAGCTGGCTATTTCTCCACCAGTGACCTTTCTTTCATTGGCTTTGGGCTTGTTCCAGGAGTGTTGACACAACTTCTGGCCTGTCCTTTATGCAGGTTCACTTGTGACCAGAAACAGTCTTCAGGCCAGTGCTTACCATAGCAGTTTTCATCAAGTAGAGTGAAACAGCCAAGGAGATGCAGCCCAAACCCTGACCTCTGACCCCTGACCAATGCTACCACTCTAGTTCAGATAGCTTTATGGGAGTGAGGTGCTAGTGGTGTTGAGCATCAGTACAGCATGTACCACTCAGCATATTACATACAGGGCTGTGACTTGGGTGCTATTGCTATCCTGGTTTTATAGATGATAAAACTTAGTCACGAAGACATTAAGTGACTTGCCCAAGATCACACAGTGAGAATTTGAGCCCAAGCTGCTCTGATTTGAGAAGCTGGCACTTTCTGTTCAGCCTGAAGTGGCATCACCAAAAAAGATTTTCTATTTATTCAAGGGTCTTGCTCAGTAAACCCCATTGCCTGGCTGCCGCAGTTGGGAAAATTGATGTACCCCTATTAGACACAAAAAATATGGCTACCATTATTTAACAGTGTGATTCAACATGGAGCAAAAATGAAATCTGTGATATGGAAGTTATCATAGATTCAGTGGAGTGGAGCCAAATGCCACAGTAGATGATGCTCCCCTTGGAAACCTGACTTTCTGAAGTGCATCAGCCCACATGAACTGTCAAGGAGTTTGGAAAGAGCCTCTCTTAACTCATCAACTTTTACTAACTCCATAGATTGTAGCTCCTGGGTTCTGTGAGCTTTGTTGCCGAAGTTCAGCCAAGATACACAGTCAGCATCAGAAAAATGAGACCTACGGGAGAGTCTTTTGCCCATTATCTGCCTTATGTCCACTCTCCATAACCTCTGGATTTGCTAGCATTTCTGTTCAGAATCGACATAGCCCAGGAGTCCCTTTAAGATACCCTAATTTTCACTAACACTTCCAATTCTATAAGCCTCTCTCCCATTGCTATAATAGCCTAGGGATAGAATTGGTTGGACCAGGAAGTGCAAGCAAAGAGCAATTGAGCTCTATTTCAATGGGTTGTGCAACTGTCATGGACACAGCGTCAGGCAGGTGGTAAATTAGCTACTTGGAGAGGCCTTTTCATTCTTTCAGGCTACTGAGGCTTTAACAGCTCTATGGGCATCTACCCAGGCCATGTCATAAATGCTTGTGAGATTCTACTTTGGGACAATTTTAGAAAAACTATGTATTCCAGGTAACATAACTAGAAGAGGTATGGCTCACTAGGCTTTTTCAAGACTATAGGCCTGAGTACCCATCTGAGTTTAGTTAACAAAATTTGGAATTGATTCTAATAGATTTAGACAGTAAGCACTCTCTGCCAATTCCTTCCAATTAAACAGAGACTAGGAACAGATGAGAAATCAATCAAAATAAAATGAAACACCTTTGATCACCTTGGGTGGGATTTGAGAATGGCCCCACTTCTTTGCTGCCTTTTATCATCCTGTGGCAATTTCAAATCCTTTCTAAGACAAACCACAAAAGCAGAACGGGCTCATATTTCCTCAGTGGAACAACAGGGAAGAGAGGAATTACAGTAACACAACAAGCATGTACATACAAAAAAAAAACAAAAACAAAAAAACACTGAAGGACTCATCAGCTTTTCCTTTTCACTACATTGTGTTTTCACATTCAGGAAATCTCTTCCTAGTATACCTTTCTTAGAAATCCTGAAAAATTCTGTCACACTTCCCATGTGGGTAGTAGAAAATCAACATAATGCCACGTTTGGAGGCTTCGTGTGCTTCTTCATTATTTGTGGGTATTACCTGGACAATTCATCTTCTTTGCTTGGTATAGAAAAGCCTCTCAATGTATACCTATTTTTTATTCAGGCATAGTATACCTATTTTTTATTCACACCTCATATTCATTCCTTCCATTCAGGCAAAGGAAGTAGCAGGAAAAGTATGAAAATCATAGGCAGAATTGACTATCCCAATGTCAATTCAATTGCTATAATTTTGCAATCATTGCGACCGTGACTTAAATATCTCTGATAATTACAGCTACCAGAAAATTGCTGTGAGAACTCATGGTGTGCTACAACTTGAGAGAAACAGATATGTGCCTTTCATTTAAACGCCAAATTCAGGGATATCACGTTAGTAACTTGAAATCAGCCTTGATGGAAATATTTATGATGTAGAAATTGGCAACAGTTACAGTTTAAGGGTTTTGTGGTTTTGTTTTGTTTCAGAGCCAACTTCCCAGATCATTACTGAATACTAAACAATGCGAAATGCTTAGCTTAGTGTCCACCTCTTTCCTCTCCTTTCCTGTCTTAAAGAGCTCACAAAGACATCTTTGCTTCTACATCTACAGTGTGTCCCACAGTCTGCCTAGGCAATTTCAAAATGCAAGTAATAATAGCAGCAAAAACAACACAGCCTACATGAAAATCCTGTTAGTGTAAAAACCTTTAACTTTGCATCAATAACAGGTTAAACAATACATCCCCCCAAATCATTCTAGAATGTTAAACCATAGAGCAAAGATAAAAGCAGCATTTCCGGTAACTAAGAGCTGGGCTTTGGAATCAGACAGGATTAGACGTAATTTCAAGCTTCAATGTATGCTTGTTGTGTGATCCTAGGGAATTTATTTACTTCTCTAAGCCTCCATTTCCTCTTCTTTCAAATAAAAATAATTTTATGGTTGGGGGTCACCACAACATGAGGAACATGTATTAAAGGGTCACGGCATTAGGAAGGTTGAGAACCACTGTCCTAGACTGTCTTTTATTTAAATTTTAAGAAAAACAGGAAGACAACCATATTTGTGACCAAGTTCTTCTCTTAGGAAGCAGGAGGGCCTAAGGGGTAAGTTCTGCCCAAGATGGAGCCAGAACTCAAGGTTAAGTTTGGGGGTGTTTTTATTGACCATAGGCACATGGCATGGAAAAAGGGGAAAGGAAATTTTAAGAGCCTTGCAAAGGTAGACAGGGAAGAAAGGGATAGTCCAAGTATTAAGTGCAGGAAAAGAGACAATAAAATAGATACCAAAGGCAAAGAAAACATGCATGTCACTGTAGATTGGCAAGGTAAAAGAAGGAGTTCACATGGAGCCTGAAGCTGTGGTAACAGAAAGGTAGCTTTCCAGGATGACTATACTGCTTGGTAAGGAAACTTCTAGAAATGATTCATTACCTTGTTTTGAAGTTAGTGGTAAGGAATATTTAACAATTGTGGCTTATAACTTCTTTTTCTTACCTTAAGGGAAAAATAAAGACTATTTCTTAAGAAAATAAAATATGCTAGTGGGTACACTATTATGCATTACGCCAATTTCAGAAAGTTCTAGTATTTTATTTATTGACACATTTATCAAGCCTTACTGTGTCCATGATTCTTCTTGGTTAAACCACTTTAGAAGGTACATAAATCAATTAGGACTCTAGAATAAAAATTAGAAGTGACCACAATTTTCAAGGTATCAAAAAACATCCCAATGCCTGAAAGATTAGCCCACTTTAGCACAAGACCAAATAAACTAGAAGGACCGACTACTATGTAGTTTTAAAAATCTAAAAACCAAACAAACAAAAAAAAAATCAAAAGTTCTATGCAACAAAATCTCAATATACTTTTTAATCTTGACTTCTTTCTCCAAGAGAAAGACAGAGAGAGAGAGAGAGAGAAGGAAAGAAGAAAATAAATTCATTCTACATTACCAGAAAAATATATATCTACAAGTATTTCCAATGCACATGACAAAAAGGAAGCCCTTCTCCTATGAGTCTGAAATAATCCTTGCCTTATTCATAGTAAAGCAAAGTGCTCATGAACAAAATGCATCAAAACCCAGATGAATGTGGAAGAGAAAATTTAGTGAATTGGGGCTAAAATCTGTGATAGAATTTTCTCCAGCAATTTTCCAAGATTTCCTGGGCTTACTCAGGCCCTGCACAATAAAATTATTGCTTTCCTTGGCATATTTCAATGTTCTTACTTACAATTTCCCGTAAAATCAGGTATGACTTAAAAGGCAGGGCAGCACACAGTAATAGTTAATAGTTTTCTAAAGTCCTTTTCTAAAGTCATAAATATAATGTTTTGCACTTTATTAAAATTTTAATTATTATTCATTCTTAGACAAATTTCAGTCCATGTTCTGTGAAATGTCAATTGTTTTGCCCGTTACAACTGTTTAATACATGAACAAATAATAAAGCTTGCTATTATTTGAGAAGTAAATGACTTATATCCAAGTCTCTTCTGGAGAAACTTTTCAGACAATGAGAAAAGACAAAATGATCAGAAATGAATTCTCCCAACATTACATTTAGCCATATTATCCTACAATGATATGACTGCCAATTAGTCCCATTCATATGCTTAGAGTTTCCAATAAATGGTATTTTCCTACCCTGAAATATGAGTAGACATCCAAGGATTATCAAATATTCTGAGGAAATAAAACAAACAAAAAAGTAACTAGCAGAGATTGCACTAGAAGTCTCAAAATGTACCTTTCATATGCTCAGATCTAACAGGACAATGCAACCTTGAAGAAGATCCAGTATAGATCAGTGGCAAAGAGAACCCTGGGATGGCCACACTGGGGTCCAAAGTTCAGAGCTGTGCACCAAGCATGAAGGTCAGCCTATCCAGACTAAGGCACATCAGAATGTGCCAAGTGTGGCCTCTGTAAGAAGATGAAATCTGGGGGATAATGAATGTGAATTCTATGGGGTAGGGGGTTAGGTTACACATGTAAGGAAACATGATCATACTCTACTATATGGTAATAATAACATAAATACTAAATATGGATCTAACCAAAACTATAATTTTATCATATTGAGAGATGGGAGATATTCAAGAGTAGATAGTCAAGGAGAAGCAAATGCTCAACTTCCACACTGGAAAGTCAACAAATAATACCTAAAATATAAATACCAAAAGAATAACGTAAAGGAGTGAAAAGTGATTGCCTCCAGATTGGGAGAATTGGAAAAAGGAAACTAGAGCTTATCGTTGGCCTTAACATGTAGAAATAGCTGAGCTTTTGAACTAGGTATGTATTTGACAAAAGGAAACTTTCCTTTAAATAAGAATAAGTGGTTGCTATGTGTAATGTTAAGAGGAGAGGGCATTACCAGCAGAGGGGTGAGCTGGGCAGGGCTGCGATGGAGTCACAGCCTGGTACACTGGGAGGCTATAAGCAGAATCACATTCCTACATGTCATCTGACAGTCTGCTGTCTCTAGATCTCTTTTTCTATAAGATCTTCACTTCTTCATTCACCAGGGAGGTAACGGAAAGTAAAGAAGCACCAAGGGTGTTGACAATCTGGGATACTGAGAATGTACACTATGTTTCTGTAGCACAGCTTGAAACAAAACTGGATCATTCAACCTGGTAAAAACAAACAAACAAACAAACAAAAAAAAAAAAAAACATCTCTAGTGTTTTGAATGAGGTGCAACGTTTACAAATTACTTCCAAGTAGAATTACAGAGGTCCTGGGTGGATCTTGCTAAGAGTAAGCACCCAAAGAACAAAGCGAGCAGAGTGTACCCCAGATAAAGAAACCCAAATATGTGGCCAGGCTAGTCTTGCTGCAGCGTGGCAGACAGCCAGCACACTCAGGCTGGCAGAGATGAGTAGGAAGGAAAAGAAGCTGCTCGACAGCCAAAGAATTCCTGTGCTTTTTCTGATCACTTGGAAAGAGGTTTTCTGGGGTCACAAGGGAATTTAGCTGTTCAATCAGATAAAATAGGAGAAGTGTTTTGTTCCTTCTGGGGATTGAATCCCCATATTGGGAAAGGCAAAGAAAAAAAAAAAAGTCATTCACAGAAAAAAGCCTGACTTAAAAAGGGAAAATCACAAATAAGTAATCAAAAGTAATCAAAAATTAAAAGATGAAAATGAAATAGTTAAGTACTAGAAAAGGCAGATCGGTATAATCAATTAAAAATGTTTTGCAAGCACTATGTGTATTTAAGAGGGCAAACATCAAGGAAAACTTGTGTGCACTTATAATAATAACAGAGGGAATTAGAGACAATGAAAAAGGAAATAGCAGAGACGCTGAACAATTACTTGCAGCTGTCTTTACAAATATAAAAGACTAGAGATTTGTCCCATTTGGGGATCAGATTTCTTCTACTGAAAGCATAAGAATTCGGAAGTGGGTAGATAATAGTGGTAATGCTGATAAAGATAAGAGTATCTTTCATCTGATAAATCCAGACAAGAAGCCTCAGAAAGACATGGGAAAGAAACAGCCAAGGTTTTTAAGAGATTCATTTTCGAATTTGTGATTATCATGAAAGGCAAGGGGTTTAGACAATGACTGTCATACCTGCATGGAATTATTCTCACTGTAACAAAGGTAATAATCAAACAGGCAGTTAAATTTTGATGAAAGAAGAACATTTAGAAAAGATGTAATCAGAAAGAAATAACACATGTACCGTGCCTTTTGATATATGAAACGAACTGTTAGATTAGCATCTATTCCCATGTCTCTCTCTGTAAATAGTGAAAACATATGAACATAATTTTAACTACCCAAAGATAAGAAGATACCCCTGACCCTACCCTATAGTTCTGAAGCTTCAGTTTGATTTATTTAAGTTTCTCTGATTTAATAATCTCTAAGGGATCGTTATGCCCACAGTTGAATGCTGAAAGTGAAATCACGCCATTTGGAAAGCTTTGTTGAAGGTTTAGCATGCTCTGCAAGGGCTCACCATCAGCTGTGATCTTTAACTTTAATTTCCTTTAACAACAACAACAGCAGCAGGAATAACAAAAGTTAAACCAAGCAAACCTCCAGCCAGCCTTGCATTTCCCAATGAGGGTAGCTATACAAAGGAGCACCCTTCTCTTTGCGAGTCTGGTTCTGGTCCTTGCATGGGTTCATTTTTGGTTTTAAATCAGAAGATTTCTATCTTTTTTTCCTTAACCTTTTCTCACTCATCTTTAAATGGAAATGGTAAGACTATCTTGCTGCATAGGAAATTTAGGAGGATAATTGCATTGACTTTACCATTTCCTGTTTCTTATGGAAAATATTTCTACAGAGCTTGTATCACTTTTTATTTTTAAGCAATCTGACAATAAAACTGCAAGATCTTGGAATTTATGGAAACAAGCAGTTTTACTATTCTTTCCTGTTACTGCAAGTGTTAAAGTCTTACATCAGTGAAATGATAATTTCCATCCTCTCTCTCTGTCTCTGCGTCTGTCTCTCTTTTTCTATGTCATAAACCTACAAACATAGATAAACACACACATAACCTTCTAATTCAATAATTATGTTTAAACAGTTGAATAGGAAATTGTTAGGCTTAAAATTGTAATCTTACAATAAATCTTTAATTTTATAAAATACAGAGTATTTTATAATTTTATAAAAATGTTTTTATAAAAAACAAATAAATGTTTTATAAAATTTTTATCAAATATAGCGTATTTTATAAAAATATGTTTATTCCATTCCTGGGAACCCCAATCTAGGAAAACAATGTTAAGAACTGTTATGAATAATACCATATAAAATAATTTAATAGAGAATTCAGTTGCAGAATCAAATACATACAGGATTTTAAATGTGATATTTTTCATCAGTGGAAAAAAAGCAGGATTGCATATAAATGAGTTCAAAACAACTGGATAGGCATGCGGAAATATAAATTTGGCAGTATACAAAATTTAAATTTCTATATAAAAATAAACAATAGATAATGGCAAGATAGAAAACATTTTTACAACACCTATGATAGAAACACATTCTTCAATTTGCATATTTTGTGTATTTTGGGGGGTCCTCATAATATTTTTTTCCTTTTATTAAGTCATATACACATAGATCATGAATACATTTATGCATTTTTCAGGTACAATGTGTTGATTTTTTATACAATTTGGAGTGCTCACATCAATCTAATCAACATAGCTTTCACCTCATTTACTTAATTATTGTTAAGACATTTATGTTCTATTGATAGATTTGACTTGTACCCTTGCAATATACTCCATAGGTGTGGCTCCACTGTTTACCCTCCCAATATCAAACATTTCCCCTCCCCTCTCTTCCCCCTCCATTTCTTTCCTTCATACTGGGCTATAGTTGTGATCTATCTTTCACAAGAAAGTGTGAGCAATTATAAATTGGTTTCACAAAAGTACTGAGTACATTGGGTACTTTTTCTTCCATTCTTGAGATATTTTACTAAGAAGAGTATGTTCCAGCTCCATCCATGTAAATATAAAAGAGGTAAAGTCTCTACCCTTTTTCTTTTTTTGAGACAGAGTCTCAAGCCGTCACCCTGGGTAGAGTGCCGTGGCATCACAGCTCACAGCAACCTCCAGCTCCTGGGATCAAGCGATTCTCTTGCCTCTGCCTCCCAATTAGCTGGGACTATAGGCACCTGCCACAATGCCTGGCTATTTTTTGGTTGCAGCTGTCATTGTTGTTTGGCGGGCCCAGGCTGGATTCAAACCCACCAGCTCAGGTGTATGTGGCTGGCACCTTGGCCACTTGAGTCACAGGCACCAAGCCAGGTCTCCACCCTTTTTAAGGCTGCATAGTATTCCATGGTGCACATATACCACAACTTATTAATCCATTCATGTGTTGTTGGGCACTTGGGCTTCTTCCATAACTTGGCCATAATGAATTGAGCTGCAATGAATAATCTGGAACACATATTTTTGTTGCAAAGTGACTTTTGGTCTTTTGGCTACACACCTACTAGAGGAATTGCAGGATCAAATGGCAGGTCTACTTCTAGATCCCTGAGTGTTCTCCAAATTTCTTTGTAAAAGGAATGTATTAACTTGCATTCCCACCAGGAGTGCAGAGTGTTTCCTTTTCCTCCACATCCACGCCAACATCTGTAGTTTTGGGATTTCGTTATGTGGGCTATTCTTACTAGAGGTAGATGATATCTCAAAGTGGTTTTGATTTGCATTTTTCTGATGAATGAAGATGATGAGCATTTTTTTATGTGTCTGTAGACCATGCACCTGTCTTCTTCAGAGAAGTTTCTGTTTAAGTCTCTTGCCCACAATGAAATGGGATCAATTGTTCTTTTCTTATTAATAAGTTTGAGTTCTCTGTGTATTCTGGTTATCAGACTTTTGTCAGAAACATAACCTGAAAATGTCCTCTCCCATTCTGAGGGCAGTCTACTTGCTTTACTTACTATGTTCTTGGCAGTGCAGAAGCTTTTTAGTTTGATCAGATCCCAGTAAAGTATTTTTGGTATTGCTTCAATTGCCCAGGGGGTCCTCATCATAAAGTATTCTCCCAGGTCAATTTCTTGAAACTCTTGTAGAGTTTCCCCTACACTCTCTCCAAGAATCTTTATAGTTTCATGTCTTAAGTTTAAGTCTTTTATCCAGTGAGAGTCAATTTTTGTTAAAGGTGAAAGGTGTCGGTCCAGTTTCAGTCTTCCACAAGTCACCAGCCAATTCACCCAGCACCATTTGTTAAATAGGGAATCTTTCTCTCAATTTATATTTTTGTTAGGCTTATCAGATCAGATGGCAATAAGTGTCTGGATTCATCTCTTTGTTCTCAATTCTGTTCCATACATCTACCTTTCTATTTTTGTGCCAGTACCATGCTGTTTTGATCACTATAGCTTCATAGTATAGTGAAACCATATGGCTTCACATAAGAGTTCTACCAAAGCTTTAAAGAGGAACTAGTACCTACATTATTTAACCTTTTCCAAAACATAGACAAAGAAGGAATACTTCCCAACACATTTTATGAAGCAAACATGACCCTGATCCCCAAACCAGGAAAAGACCCAACACGAAAAGAAAATTATAGACCAACTATAGTTTGAAGTCTGGTAGTGTGATTCCTCCTGATTTGTTTTTATTTCTGAGTCATGTCTTGGCTACTCAAGGTTTTTTCCGTTTCAATATAAAATGAAGTACTATTTTTTCCAGATCTGTAAAGTATGACAGAGGTGCTTTAATAGGGATTGCATTAAATATGGAGATTGCTTTGGGCAGTATGGACATTTTAACAATGTTGATTCTTCTCAGCCATGAGCATGATATGTTTTTCCATTTGTTAACATCTTCAGCCATTTCTTTTCCCAGAGATTCATAGTTTTCTTTATAGAGATCTTTCACGTCCTTTGTTAAGTACACTCCCAGATATTTCATTTTCTTTGGCACTACTGTTTTTTCAGCTTGACTATTGTCAGTATATACAAATGCTACTGATTTGTGAGTATTGATTTTGTATCCTGAGATTCTGCTGTATTCCTTAATCACTTCTAAGAATCTTATAGTTGAGTCCCTGGGGTTTTGCAGGTATACAATCATATCATCTGTGAAGAGTGAAAGTTTGATCTCCTCTGATCCTACATGGATATCCTTTATCCCCTTCTCTTGCCTGATCACAATGGCTAAGACTTCCATTACAATGTTAAAAAGCATTGGAGACAGTGGACAACCCTGCCTGGTTCCTGATCTGAGTGGAAATGTTTTCAATTTTACTCCATTCAATACGATGTTGGCTATGGGTTTGCTGTAGATGGCCTCTATCAGTTTAAGAAATGTCCCTTCTATACCAATTTTCTTAAGTGTTCTGATCATGAAGGGATGCTGGATATTATCAAAAGCTTTTTCTGCATCAATTGAGAGAATCATATGGTCTTTGTTTTTTATTTTCTTTATGTGCTGAATTATATTTATAGATTTACATATATTGAACCAGCCTTGAGACCCTGAGATAAAACCCACTCAGTCATGGTGTATAATTTGTTTGATGTGTTGCTGGATTTTGTTTGTTAGGATCTTGTTGAATATTTTTGCATCAATATTCATTAGAGATGCTGGTCTATAATTTTCTTTTCTTGTTGGGTCTTTTCCTGGTTTGGAGATGCGGGTGATTTTTGCTTCATAAAATGTGTTGGGAAGTATTCCTTTTTTGTCTATGTCTTGGAAAAGATTAAGTAATGTAGGTATTAGTTCCTCCTTAAAGGTTTGGTAGAACTCTGATGTGAAGTCATCTGGTCCTGGACTTTTCTTTTTGGGGAGATTTCATATAATTGATGCTATTTCAGAACTTGATATAGGCCTGCTCAACATTTTCACTTCTTTCTGACTAAGTCTAGGAGGGTGGCATGCTTTCAAGTATTGATCTATTTCCTTCATATTTTCAGATTTTCATATATGAGAATAGATGTTTTTGTAATATTCATTAAGGATTTTATGAATTTCAGAGGAGTCTGTTATTATTTCCCCTCTGTCATTTCTGATTGATGAAATTAGAGATTTTACTTTTTTTTTCTGATTAGGTTAACCAAAGTTCATCTATTTTATTGATCTTCTCAAAAAACCAACTTTTTGATTTATTGATCTGTTGTATAATTCTTTTGTTTTTAATTTCATTTAATTCTGCTCTAATTTTGGTTATGTCTTTTCTTCTTCAGGGTTTGTGGTTGGAATGTTCTTCCTTTTCCAGTTGCTTGAGATGTCCCATTAAGTTGTTGACTTCCTCTCTTTCCGTTCTCTTGAGGAAGGCTTGCAGCACTATACATTTCCCTCTTAGGACTGACTTTGTGGTATCCCAGAGTTTCTGATCATTCATGTCTTCATTATAGTTTTGTTCCAGAAATTTGGCAATTTCCTTCTTAATCTCATCTCTGACCTAGCTATCATTCAGCATAAGGTTATTTAACTTCCATATTTTTGTATGAGTATGCATATTCCTGTTTTTACTGAGTTCAAATTTTATTCCATTATGTTCCAAGAAGATACAGGAATAATTTCTATTCTTTTAAATTTGCTGAGGTTCAACTTGTGACCTAAGATGTGATCAATCTTGGAGGATGTTCCATGGGCTGATGAGAAGAATGTGTATTCAGTTTTGTTAGGATGAAATGTTCTGTTAAATCCAATTGTTGAATGATTTTAAGTCTAAAATTTTTTTGCTTAGCTTCTTATTGGAGGATCTAATTCAACACAGCCAAGGGGGTGTTAAAATTTCTAACTATTATGGCACTGCAAGATATCAAATTGCTCATGTCTGTTAGGGTCTTTCTTATAAATTGAAAACTATTCTGGTTGGGTCCATAAATGTTAATAATTGAAATCTCATCATGTTGAGTGTTTCCCTTAACAAATATGAAGTGACCATCCTTATCTTGCCTGACTTTAGTTGGTTTAAAGCCTATTGTATCTGTGAATAAAATTGGAACACATGCTTTTTTCTTATTTCCATTTGCCTGAATTATAGATGTCCATCCCTTCACCCCAAGTCTATATTTAACTTTTAAGGTAAGATGGGATTCTTGTATGCAGCAGATATCTGACCTGAGTTTTTGTATCCATTCAGTCAACCTGTGCCTCTTTAGGAGACAATTTAGGCCAGGGGTTCTCAAACAGCAGCCTGCGGTCTACATGAGGCAGTGTGATTGTATTTGTTCCATTTTGTTTTTTTACTTCAAAATAAGATATGTGCAGAGTGCATAGGAAATTGTTCATAGTTGTTTTTTTTTTTTTTTTTTTTTTAACTATAGTCTGGCCCTCCAATGTTCTGAGGGACAGTGAACTGGCCCCCTGTTTAAAAAGTTTGAGGACCCCTGATTTATGCTATTGACATTAATTGAGAATATTGATAAGCCTGGTAGTATTTTGGGTATTGAGTTTTTCAAAAGTCTAGTGGACATTTTTAATCCTTTTGCCACTGTGGAAGTTGGGATTTGATCAGAAGTTTCTGAGTGAGTCTACTTTGGTAGTAGAGCATTGGGCTACTCATTGTGGAGCACGGTTCTGAGAATATCCTGGAGAGCTGGTTTAGTTATGGCAAATTTCTTCAACATGTGGATATCATTAAAGTATTTAATTTCTCTATCATGAATGAAACTCAGTTTAGCTGGATACAGGATCCTGGGTTGAAAGTTGTTTTGTTTTAGGAGGTTGAAGGTCAATGACCATCGTCTTCTGGCTTGAAAAGTTTCAGCAGAGTGATCTGCAGTCATTCTAATATTCTTCCCCTTGTAGGTTATGGTTTTCTTACATTGGGCTGCTTACAGAATTTTCTACTTCATATTAACTTTGGTGAAGTTAATTATAATGTGTCTGGGAGATGCTTTATTTGGGTTGAGTGGTGCTGAGGTTCTGAAACTGCTATCTGAATTTCAGTGTCTCTTGCCATGTTTGTGACATTCTCCTTGCTTATGTCTTGAAATAGAGCATCTGAGCCTTTTGGAACAACCTCATCACCTTCAGGAATTCCTATAAGGTGAATGTTTGCTTTTTTGAATTGTCCCACAGCTCTCTTGAGAGAATGATCCATTTTTGCTGTCCACTTCTCTTCCTCTTTGAGCATCTGGGATTGTTCAAAAGCTTTGTCTTCAATGTCAGAAATCCTTTTTTCTTCCTGCTCCATTCTGTTACTAAGGGATTCTACTGTATTTCTCTTATCTTGGAGGGCTGCAAATTCTTTCTTCAATGTGTCAAAATCTTTGGTGATATTGTCTTTGAATTCATTGAATTCTTGGAACAACTTTTGTTATTCCTAGAATTTCTAATTCCAATGTTACTTCTATTCTGTTAATCTTATTTGCCATCCAAATTTTAAACTCAATTTCTGACATCTCAGCCATTTGTTTATGAATGGGATCTTCTGATGTGTCATTCTTGATGTTCCTTGGGGGAGCTAATCTACTTTGATTATTCATGTTGCCAGAGTTTTTACGCTGATTCTGCCCCATGATTATTTTTCAATGTTTGGGTAGATAAACAGGTAAGGTGAAATTGGATTTAGGGCTCCTGGAGTTGTAATTAATGAGCCCTTTTCCAAAGAGCGGGGACTGGTGACTGCAGCTTTTCCCCTACCACTGTGCAAAGGACCCATATAGTACTATAGCCTGAGACTCCGGGAGCCTGCTTGGTGTGGTGGGGCTAGGTCGCTCGGTCTTGTATTCAGCAGACCTCTGTCAAATCCTAGTGAATCAGTGACTCTGGGTGGAAATCTCAGCTGTGGAGAAATACAAGCATTTAAGACACCCTGCACCCCATGTGCAACAACTAGAAGAGGAAAATCATACTTTCCCACTACAACACAACCAGGGTACCACCTTGGAAGGTCCTTGCGTGGTTGGCCCAGGTCAAGAGTTCCAAACCTATTGTCCAGGTTAGCACCCACTCTCAAGTGGGGGAGTTCAAAAGGTCTCCAGCATCTAGACAGCAGGGGTCTACTGGCAGCTCAAGTGTTGCTCACTTGGGTGCTCTGTAGTCAGAAAGGCCCACTCAGCAAATGAGTTAGTCTGGGGAGGCTAGTGTCTCTTTCTCCACCTTGCATCTCTGTAACACCCAGTTACTGGTAACTCTGCAGGGCTGTAGCCCAGGGGGTTGTGCCTGCCAGAGTCAGAGGGAGAGGAATGTCCCCTCAGCCAGGCCACCACACTGTGCCACCAGTTGGCAGGGTGAGTCAAAGCCTGACTACCTCAGATGCTCAATGGAAGCTGGGGAATGGCACTCAGTTCTGGCCCTGCTTTGGGCTGATGCCTCAGCCACTTGTATTCTCCAGGAATTTGTGATTCTATCCTGGCTATGCTCCACTGCAAGAGTTCACAGAAGTTGTGTCTCAGCCCCGCCCTTTGCTGCCCCCTGCAGCCTCTCTTCTCCTGGAGCTGGTGCTTCTTTCTCCACTGCACTCTGTGTTGGGGAAGGCACAATTGGAGCTCACAATTGGAGCTCTCAGTTTCCTGCCCTGCCCTGGGCTGGTGTCACTGCCATGAATACCCTTGTCCTAGCTATGCTCCATTGGGGGCTGGGTGCATCTTGGGCTCTCAAAAGCAGCAATTATGATTTAGCCCCTCCCCAGGGAAATGCCACCTCTGCCTGGGTATATTCACACCTCCGTCCCTGCCATGCCCCGCCTGGGTAAATACCATCACAGGCACGCCCCTTTCTCATGGGGCCTACATTTCTATCCCAGATCTGTTCCTCCTATGGCTGCCCCAGAGTACAGACCCAGCTCCCTCTGATTGCTAAGAGACATGGGAAGTGTTTCTCCAAAATACCACCTGGGGTCCGAACCCTATTGTTCCTGCATCTTGGAACATTGTTTATCTCTCTCCCACTTGGCTCTCTCGCTCCACAGTCTCCACTTTACATCCATGCCATTGACTCAGCCCATGCCTTGCCTGTACCTCTCAAGAAATTGCCCAGGAACCTGAGCTCCATGGGAGGCAGGCTTCCAGACCTTGGGGTGGGGATGGAGAGGAGTACTGGGAGTTCAGAATTGCAGGTAGAATATATGTTCAGTTTTATATCTGGCAGAAGAATGCTAAGGCATCCAGGTGGGTTCTCTCTGGGAAAGGAGATCCAGTTTTTAGTGGCTCTCTCCTGTGGGATAAAATAAGAGGAGATCTGAACTCTGCTTGCTTGTTTGTAGAAAGTTCACTGCAAGCTGTTCTCATGGGGGAGAGGACTCTCGTCTGCTTGGTGATGGGTTTTGTATCTATTATTTGTTTCCTTGGGGTCACAGCTTACCTAGACAGGGGTAATGTGCAGTCTTCAATCTTCTCTCTTGGCTCAGCTCTGAACCATCAGCTTACTTGAGAAACTTTGTTCTTTTAACTCTCCTTCTGGACAAGAGTCTGTGTGGAAAGTTGGCTCCAGTTGGCCATTTTGCCCTCTCCTCTCAATTTGCATATTTTAATGTAAAGATAATGTCCTTAATTTATAAAGTGCTTTATAAAGCAATACTTTTTACAGAATAGCTCAATAGAAAAATGAACAAATGATAGACACACAAAAAAATATGCAGTGAGTAATAGTCATATGAAAAATTGGTAAACCTTATTCAAAACTTGAAATGTAAACTTTAACAAATATGAAGTGCTATTTTTACCCACTACAAAGGCAAAGATAGTCAGACAGATGATAGATTCCTTTGTATAAATAAAACAACTTGTATTTTATATATAGAAACACATACTTATGTACATATGAGTACTGTCAGTATAATAATTATATCTTAAAAGAGATGCAAGACTTGATTGTCTTTAGAAAATAAGCCTAGTGTGGGACAAAAGAGACTTTATTTGTTTTTGATAGACTTTATTTTAGGTTTCCAGCAAAATTGAGCAGAAAGTCTAGAGGTTTCCTATACATCCTCCCCACCCCAACACACATAGTTTCCCCAAATATTGACATCCCCCATCAGAGTGGTACATTCCTTACCCTGATGAACCTACGCTGACACATCATTATCCCTGCAGGGCCATAGATTACATGAGGGTCTACTCTTGGTGTTGTGAATTCTATGGGTTTGGACACATGTGTAATAATGTGTACCCACCATTTAGCATCATACAGAGTAGTTTCACTGCCCTAAAATTCCTCTGTGCTCTGCCTGTTCATCCCTCCATTTTCCCTACCTTTGGCAATCACTGATCTCTTCCCTGTCTCCATGAGTCTTTCCTTTTTCAGAATGTCATATAGTTGGAATCATACAGTATATATATAGCTTTCTCAGATTGGCTTTTTTCACTTTGTAATATGCATTTAAGGTTCCTCCACGTTTGTCATGGCTTGACAGTTCATTTCTTTTTAGCACTGAATAGTATTCCATTATCTGAATGTACCATAGATTATCCATTCTCCTACCAAAGGACATCTTGGTCGCTTTCAAGTTTAGGTGATTATGAATAAATCTGCTATAAATCTCTATGTGTAGGTGCTTTTAGTTTTTATTTCCCATATTTGATTTAGTTTTTGCTTTGAAGTTGTTATAAAGACTTTATTATGTTTTATGTTAGATTAATAAGAGAATACATTTGATTAGGTTTACATACTTGGCTTTTGTAAAGTTAAAGTCCAAGTTGTAGTTCTTTACCCAAGAAGTGCACCATATACCCATACGTGGCTATTTACCCAACCCCTTCTCTTTTCCCCATTTGAATTTAACGGGGTTTTTCTCTCATGTGAGAATGTAGATGTTAAACTACTAGTTTCAATTTAGTACTGACTGCATGTAATGTTTATTTTTCCATTTTTGTGACATTTTGCTTAGGAGAGTATTCTCCAAATCCATTAAGGTTGTTATAAAAGATACAAATCTTCATTTTTTTTTTTTTTTTTGAGACAAAGTCTCAAGCTATTGCCCAGTTAGAGTGCTATGGCATCATAGCTCACTCAAGCTCTTGGGCTTAAGTTATTCTTTTGCCTCAGTCTCCCAAGTAGCTGGGACTACAGGTGCCTGCCCCAATGCCTGGCTATTTTTGGTTGTCGTCATTGCTGTTTGGCAGGCCTTGGCTGGATTCAAACCTACCAGCTCTGGTGTATATGGCTGATGCCCTAGCTGCTCAGCTATAGGCACTGAGCCCAAATCTTCATCTTTTTATGGCTGAATAGTATTTCATCATATGCATATACCACAATTTATTAATCCATTCATGTTTTGAAGGGCACTTGGATTGTTTCCACATTTCTGCAAGTGTGAACTGTTCTGCTGTAAACATTTGAGTGCAATGTCCTTATGATAAAATGACTTTTTTTCTTTTGGGCAGATAACCTAGCAATGAAATTGTGGGATCAAATGGTAGGTCTACTTTTAGTTCTTTGAGGAATCTCCACACTTCTTTCCATAGAGGATGTACTAGTTTAACATCCCACCAATGGTGTCTGAATGTTGCCTTCTCTATGCACCCATGCCAACATCTGGTCCATTGGGACCATGTGATATGAGCCATTCTCATTGGGGTTAAATGAGATCCCAAAGTGATTTAGATTTTTTAAGAAATTTTTCTAATCACAGAAATTTATGTTAACTATTACAAGCATTATCTTGTTAATGGGGCATTTTCCCTTACATATTTTATTCTTTTTGTTACTGCCAACCTGATAAATTTTACTTTAAAAAATTATTGTTAGTAGTACACAGATAAACAAGTTAATAAATATATAAGACATTATTCTGTCTCACATTTATATAGCTAAAATAGTAAGTATCGATGAAGTTAACATTATTGGCTGTGCATAGATTATTTCACATATGTGTATATTGAACAGCTACAACAGCAAACCTAGAGAGAAAAGGACAAAGAGTGTCAAGTGGGCAGAAGCCCCCAACCACTTTTTTTACTCTGTAATGGAGTCTTTACGCACGGGAGACAACCAGAGCACAAAGTGGTAAGGCTTACTTAGATTCACATAATTTTGAAAAGATGAACAGGCTTCATTTAGTCATCTCATCACTGTGGGAATTTTAGAGAAAGGAGTGGAGAGTACAAAAAAACAGTTTTCCCTTTCAGAGATGACCAAGCCACTGGAACTATTCCATGATGAGAGGAACAAGAAAGAAAATTAACATTTCCCAACACTTACTATTTGCTGCACAATACCTTTCCTATAGATATGGTAGTAGGAAATGAATCTAGAAAATGAGATTCACTCTGACTTCTACTATATTAAAAAAATCTGTGAAGTTCCACAGTAGAGGCAACTGTTTAATTTCATTTGACACTGTTTTCGGCTTTTTATACATAACCTCCATTAACACTGGGCAGAATACACTTGGGAAAACATTGTTCTATTTCCTTTAACATGTATTATCTTATAATAATAAGATAACAACCCTAGGGAAAGTATATTATTTTCTCTATCTTTTTTTAAAATTCAAGATTTCAGATAACATTGACCAAGATCATGCCATTCATATGTGTGATTCATACCTGGGTCTTCCAAACTCCAGAGTCCTCACTAGCTACTGCAAAAACTTATGTAAATCTTCCCAGCTCGGAAATTACTCCAGACAGGATCTACTTTGATATTGTTAGAATAAGGATGTATCATGTAAAGTCGAAGTAATGATGCCAGGGTAGAGGCCCAGAGTTTGAGACTCCTTAGGCCATAATTTGCAAACTCTAAGATGCTTGCGTAGGCTTGCCTAGATGCTTTGCGTAGCTCTAACAAAATGGAATACCGTAATTTTCTCTGGATTGAATTATCCTTCTGACAAATCATCTGGATTTGTTAACCCTGATAAACCTTTGAGGATTCAGTCATGTCTGAGAAATTCAGATCAGCCATGGAATTGAGATCATCCTTTATCATTATGAGCCCCAGCTTTAACCCTAATGCACTCTTGAGACCCATTGAAAGGTATTTGAAATCTCTATAGCAAAACACAAGGCAAAAAAGGGAAGAAGAGAGGAAGAAAACCTGGCCATTACTCTAAACTTCCTTGCTTGTATGGGTTTTGGTAAGATAAAACGCCAATTATATTTTTCTGCATTAATTTCTCTTCCAGTAAAGTGCTTACACAATATGCTTCCAGTTAAAGCTTTTAGGGTGAACAGTTGCTCAAGCCATTTTCAAGTATACTGGAGAAAGCACTTGAAAATATGCTAAGGGTAGAAGTTCTGATATGGCTGTTGGGGAAAACAAAGATGACTTAATAAGTCTCCCCACCAATCCACCTAACTTCTGTGATTGAATTAAAACAGAGGATAATGGGGGAGGAGGGATGGAAATTTGAGTAACCACAATTTGAGCTGTGTACGGTTAAATCATGGCATCAGTTTTTCCAATCAAGCTGGTAGATGACTACACCCAGAGATATGTTAGCCCTTTCTGATGAGATATAAATCAATCCAAACTGTCATCCAATTCTCTCTTCCAATACATTTAGATCACATCTTTCCTCTAACCTCACTCAGCCTTTGGTTCTCATTTTATTTCTAGTTGACTGTGGTGTAAACTCAATTTTTAAGGCATTTGGTCCAGTTCCCTGGCCTTAGAACTTGAAAAAAGTTTAAAAATAATTCTAAACTGTCAAATTCTAAGATCTAGTTGAGTGAGATTTTCCCAGGATAAGGGAGGCAGAGAGCCAGGCATACGTCTTACCTAACTAAACTGTAGGAAAAATTCGGAGAATACCTTTATCAGTTAGCTAGTAGCACAACAAGCACAACATATAAAATCACCCCTATAATTACTGGCTTAAAGCATTATGCATTTTTACTGCTCATAAGTATCGGGGAGAGCTGGCCTATGGACCTTCTTGTCATGTCAGAACATTTCTTCTGTGCTCAGTTGTGTTTTGGGCAGGCACTCTGCTGATCTTGGTGGGGCCTCTTCCCATATTGGCTGGCTACTGGTTAGGATAGGATGGTCTCAGCAGGGATGTCTCATCTCTACTCCACGTGTCTCTTATCCTCCTAGGTGAGCCCAGGCAGATTCAGGGCATGAAAGATAACAGAAACAAATAAGCCTCTTGAAGTTTACTCTCAGAATTCATATACCATGACTTTATCCACATTCTATTGGCCAAAGCCAGACACACAAGGATTATCCAGATTCGAGGGGTGGAGAAATAGACTTCACCTCATAGAATGAGCCTCAGAAGATGTTGATACAGGAAGAAGTGAACCATGGGGGATGTCTTTACCATAAATTTATAATAGTATTGATGTCTTTCATTTTATAACATTTCAGTTATAAATGAAAGACATTCTGGGCATATCCAGAGGAGCATCCCAGGATCCGCAACAGGGTAAAGGGCCATGGTGCTTATGCTAGTCATCAGTGGAGCTCAAGATCAAATAATTCCTCCTCTGATGCAAGCTTCATCAAGGCAGGTTTCCCCCTTTCCATCCCCCTCTCTACTGAACTCCTATATTCCAGCATATTGAACAATGCCTGGCTCAGATACTCGATAAATATTTATGAAAGAATAAATGAATCAGTGAAAGGAAGCATTATGTAAGAGTCTCTATTAACAGGGTCAGATGAAGAAAGTGAACTGAACTCAACAGAGACTGAGGAAAGCAATAATGAAGTGATGCGAGAGCATATAAGGGCAGCATACCCTTTGCTGAAGTGAAATGACAGTGGTGATGGTGTTCTTGAGGTTCCAGCTGCTGCTGGCTTGGCCATGCTGAGAAGATTCCAACTGGCTGATAGCACAGGAGACAGGAAGAACGAATCCATTGCAGAGATCAAGTTGAGTAGGAAAAATAGGAGATTAGCAGTTCACTGTCCTGGAGAGCAGTTAGTTCCAGCTGACTGAAGATGAAAGAATAATGGGACCCTTGATGGGGTAAATTTGGGATGAGTTTTACTGACTTCTCTGGGAGGTTCCCAACAATATAGAGGTCCATCATTAATGTCAGGGTCCCCGCCACGGGGTAGGGTTTAGGGATGACACAGACTTGTGACACACAACTGCAGCCAACTGGGATGAAAGGAAAGCTGAAATGACAGGAGAGAAGCCTTGGGAATCTGAACACAGTGAGGAGAGATGCTGGTGGCAACAACCAAAGGAGGGCCAAGGAGAAGGGAATGGTTAGTGAGCGCCTCAGGGATTCCCTGATTCCTCCAGGCCACACACAGATTTGACTCCCTTGTCCTTTAGCAAGCAGAAATATGTTTTATCCTGTCAGTAAAATCTGCATTGCTGGGATGACAGGGCTCACTTTCTGCAGGGTGCATAACAACTTTCCAACATGTTGTCAGAATGTGTCAGGTCGAGTTACAGTGATTCTATTTCATGAGGACGTGACACACGGCGCCATTGCTGGTGATTCAGATGTTTCCTGTCAATGCCTGCCACTCAGGGAGGGATGTGGAATCAAACCCTAGTCACAGCGAGGCTTTTTGCATGAGAGTCACTTCCAAGTTTTACTTTTAATACCTGAGGTTTTGTGTTACTGATATTAAATAAAAACTCTTTGCAATGAATTTTAAATGAGGTAAAAGCTCTCACCAGAGATTTGTTAAAAGCAGATGAACAGCTGTTCTCATTTCCCCCCTTTCTAGTAGAAGAGCTTTAAATTATATATTAACCAAAAAGGTAAACAGAATAAAATGGGCAATTAAATATTAATGGAAGATGTAGTGGAATTGTCCTGTGCAGCACTTAAAACAGCCTGAATGATTGAGCTGTGAATTGCTCTCCCCGAGGTATTGAAATATTCATCAGCACTATTTAATAAATGTTCATATTCGTAGGCACTCATGTTTACACTACAGCACTTGCAAGAGAGTGCTTACCAAAGAAAACATGCTAATGGAAGGTGAACTTTCCTGTACAGTGAGTCACCTTCAATTATACAGAGTGTGCCGCTGAGAAGACAGGGAAATCTCTCCTCTGACAAATGAGAAGCTTACAGAAGAGAGGAGTGTCCTTTGTTAAGAGAATGGCTGGGGATGGCACAGAGGCGTTGCGGCTCCAAGACTATTTTGAGGTTTTTAAAAATTTATCTGGTTTGCATTTTTAAAATGTTTAACCTTTCCTGCCTTAAGCAGAGTTTCATTCCAATGCTATTACTGTAAACTGCTTACCTTATGGGAAAGGAGGTAAAAGATAGCAAAAAACAGACTGCAGTGGAAAACCCTCAGCCAACTGTGGCCAAGCATTCCAGGTGACAGTGGGGATAGACGCAGAGCATTTATAGGCAGAGGCAGGAACACACAGCATTTACAGGCAGAGGCAGGAACCGCCTCTTGTCATTTCCTCTCTGTGACATTTATTTAGTCACTCTTTCCCAAGAACTGCAGACACTGTATCACCTCAAGTGGGGAACTTGATTGTTCTCTTAAGTTAAATAGGATCAGGGCTGGTCGATACTTTCAAATTGGCTGATCTCTAGGGACGATAGTATGATTTACTAGAGCAGTAGGGAGAAGGGGCTGTCGCTCTGTTTCTGATGGGTGGAATGACCTGAAAGGAACATACCCATCCAACTTAGACACCTGCTTACTGACAATTACACAGTCCCCCACGTTCAGCAGCATCACACACTTGTCAATAGTGATGTCCTTTCATCATCTGAAGATTAACTATAAAAAAATTGAGACATGTTTATCCAGTAAGAAAAGAGGTTCTCAGTTCTCAGAGTAACAACAGCCACACACGGTATTGTAGATTGACTTTTGATCCCAATGTTTCACTCTTCTGTAATGGTATCACACTTTCACACCTGCATCATTGCTTCCCAGTGGGTAGAACCTACTTCCCTTGACTGGGGCCTGGTCATATGACTTCCTTTTGCTAATGGGGTATTAGAGAACACACCATAAAACATGCTTAAAATGTTCATGCATGTCTGGGCTGGCTCTCCTGTGCCCTAACCTTTTGCCATGAGAAGAAATTGTTTCTAGTAGCTGTTAGTCCTGGGAGGATCGGGAACACCAGGGCAGGGAACACCAAGCCCAGTTGATCCTCCTAGGTTAGATAAACTCCAACCCCTCTGCAGATGTGTGGGCAAGATGCTAATTTTACATGCCACCAAGTTTGCCGTTCATTATACAGCACCTTTATGGAACTGTAAGTTCAGCCAGGGTCATTCTTATGTATGTGTGTACAGAAGGCAACTATTGGTGGTTCTGTTTTAGATAAAGGGTCCTTTGTTACTAATACAGCAAATGAGTCTACACGTGAAGATGTGCACCTTCAAGTAAGGACGCTGCCTTTTACTCATGTTTGAAACATCGCAGCCCTCCATGGTTTCTCCTTCTACTTCAACATAATCTCTTCAAAAAGGCCAGCAAGTCCTATTTACTCAAATACTTGAATACATCATTTTCTTCCCATTGTACTGACACTACCGACCTCCAACTCTTAATATTGATTATAATAGTTGCCTGCTCAGTTGTCCTTCCAAGTAGGAAGGAAGTTGTCCTTCCTACTAACATGACATGGAAGTTTCCTTGTCATGTTTCTAACAGATCAAGGAAACTTCCCCTCTGTTAATATGTGTATCACTTCCATGTCCAACTTTAATAATAATAAAAAAACTATTTGTATCAATGATTGCCGGCTAATCATACTTCAGAATGCTCTTCCATGACCTTAAAAATCTGTCTCAAAGACCCTTTCCATCTATATTTCCAGCCATTTCTCCTCATTCTTCAACCTAAATTATGGCATTCCCAGATCATTTTTACTTTATGGCTTTGGTTCATGCTGTTTCTTTTGCCTAGAAGGCTCTTCTCTCAGTTGCCTTTCTAATTCATCCTCCAAGTTCCAATCTAATCACAGGTGACTCCTTCCTTTAGACTACCCTAAGATTATGTCCCATTTAATCATAAAGATCTGTGGGCCTGGCCAAGAAGCTAAAGCATGATATAACAGGGAAGACTTTGTCTTAATTAAGAGATGCAAAATGAATGAAAGGAAACACTACCACCATTACAAAGAGGAAACTAGCTTATATTTAACAGTAATAAATTTAGTGAAAAAGTACTAAATTATATATAGGCATTTATTTCTTTAATATTTTCCTCTGAAATTCCTTGTAAACATACTTTTAAAAGCAGAATTAGATTTAGCTGCTTAATAAAGTTGTTTTTATATAAATGAAAAATTAAATTTAAAATGTGGTATTATTTCATACTTATAAGAATCTTTGCATGTAAGACAGGAGATTGCTATACAGCTGATGTCAAATATATTCCAGTTATCAAGAAAGAATATCACAAGTGTTAAATAAAAGTCACCAGTCTACATGTGAGACTCTACTCTACTGATGTACTTTTATTTTCTTCATTTCTTCCTGATGAGTGTATAGGGCCTTGATATTGTTCCAGGACTGTTTTCAATATTCTATTGATGAATCAGGATATGGTGAATTTGGTAATTAATTGAACATTAATTTAAGTTCTGATAGTCAATGAGGCAAAACTCTTAAAACCAGTCATTTTACTTGATAAGCACAGAGGCAAGATGCCTACCTTCTAAACGTGATGCATTAAACCATAAAAGAAACTGAGGCCATTTTAAGGCTACTTGAGATGTTTCTAAAACAAAGTGGAAGGATAAGGCAAAGCACATGAGGAAAGGTGACAGGGGGAGCTAACAAGACTGTAGGCCTTTCCAGGCACAGTGGCTCACCCCTGTAATCCTAGCATTCTGGGAAGCCAAGGCAGATAGATTGCCTTGAGCTCACAGGTTCGAGACCAGCCTGAGCAAGAGCGAGAACCCATTTCTAAAAAATAGCAGCTTGTTGTGGCAGGTGCCTATAGTTCTAGCTACTTGGGAGGCTGAGGCAAGAGAATCACTTGAGCCCAAGAGTCTGAGGTTGCTGTGAGCTATGATGCCATGATGGCACTTTACCAAGTGTGACAAAGTGATACTGTGTCTCAAAAAAAAAAAAAAAAAAGACTGTGGGTGGTCAGCTACTTTCTCCCCAGAGTGACTCCCCCCTCCCCACCACGAAGGCATGATGCATGTACTTGGGAAACGTCACCCAGCATTTGAAACAGCTAGTCTGTCTTTATATCTCACCCTAGGCCTTCAAACCGACCGAGGGATCTAGACAAAAATTCTTGCCTCTAATAGCCTAGCCATACAGAGAAGATGAATTTATAGTCCTGTTCAAAAGAAGAGAGTGACCTTGTTATCACAAGTACCATAATAAGAACACGTTGAGCAGAAGAATCGGCGTGCGTGCTGCAAGCACCCGGGAGGAAATTAGCTGCTTTAAACCACGGAACTAATGTGAATCATTGCTAATAGCTGCTTATTTATCACCAGCATAAAAAGATAATTTGGCTAAGCTAATGAAGTAATTCCAGCTTTTAACTGAATGCTAGTTATTAATTGAATGTTACAAAAAACTGAGGAGGTAAATTCCACGAAGGCATGAGTACAACCAGCTTCCATGCTAGTGCATTAGTATTTCCTTGATGCTGCTAGGATAATATTTACAGTTACATAAATTTGAGGATATCAAACTGTTTAAGAAGATTCCATGGAGAGGAGAAAACCTGTATTCAGAGCTTTTATAGGAACCACGTAAAACGGTTTGGGCAGAAAGAGGTGTGTGTGTGTGTGTGTGTGTGTGTGTTTCCTTTCGTTTGTCCTTCTACCTTGTTGCAGATGATAAAACATCCTCAACAAAAAAGTACAGACATGGAAGCCAGAAGTCCTGATATTTAATCCTGGTGAATCCTTTCAAGTGTGTGTCCTTAAGTTTATTGTTATATTTATTGCTCTTGAGTCTCAATTTCTACCTCCTCTAAAATGGGATAATAATAATACAATTTAAAAGCAAACTGATTTATTAAGAAGTATTAATTTTCTGGGGTACAAACAATTAATAGTTTTATGTTTTTTTCCCAATACATTTCTCCAAGTCTGCTATGTAAAATCAATGCTTCCTTCTGACTAATGACTCTCTTAATGAAATTGTGGCAGATTCCATAATTTTTTAGGGAATTTGGTTATGAGAGCAATCTTATTTTAGTATTAGAAGACATAATCCTATTAAGAATTAAACTTTGGTACCATATCAGATCCAAAGTTCTCCTCCCTGCTTACAGTGTAGGGTAGATGGTGACTCTGGCAGTCTGGAGGTGAGCTGAGACACAGCTAGGCCTTTGTATTTCCCCCCCACCCCTCCTATACACATCCTGCCTCCAGCACCTTCCCCTTCCCTGTGTCGATTGTTTAGAAGCTGAACAAGGTTGAAAGAAAGAAGAAAAATGAAAATTTATTTCTCAGATAGGCAAGATTATATTCTTTATCTGTAATGACGGTTGCTCATGTTTGTTTATAGACACATTAGGATGGGTGTAACCCTAGCAGACCCCACTGACGAGAAGCCCACATCCCCCAGATATGCACTGTACTCACCTCCACAGCCTGCAGCAAGACTGTGGCATCCAATGTCATAAACTCACCTTGGCCAACTCCCTGGTCTGAGTTTCCATGAACCATTCAGTCAACTAATGGTTGGTGAGTTCCTATGACATGCTAGTCCTGTCCCAGATCCTGAGGATACGGTGTCAGGGATCAAAACAGGAAGTCTGAAGTGTCTTAGAGTCTAGTGAAGGAACAAAGGAAATAAAATATACCAAATAAATAAAATATACTTGTTTAGATGGAGGTAAGTACTATAGCGAAAAGCAAAGCAAGTCAAGGAGATGTTACAATTTTAAATGTTATAGCCAGGACAAGCCTCCCTAAAATAGAGATGTTTGAGCAGGGACTTGAAGAAGATGAGGAAGTGAACCATAGAGACATTTTGGGAGAAAGCAGTTCCAGGCAGAGGAAAGAGCCATTGCAAAGGCTTTGAGGCAGGAAGGTCCTCTGGGAGTCCAAGAAATAGCAAGGAATCCAGTGTATACAGAATAGAGCAAACCAGGGCCACGGTAACATAACCAGTGTGTATGTGCAAGTAGGCTCACATGTACACATCCATACACACATTCCCGAGCAAGGGTAGAGATGGGGAACGTAAGAGAACTGCACTCTTGATTCTAATTTAGGTACATATAAGGCCATAATTTTCAAAATCTTAACAGGGACTATAGCAGAGTAGTCAGGATTGATTGTGGATAGTGAAGTCAGATTGAATGCAAATCCAGACTCCTCTACATATTAGTTTTGTGACCTTGTGAAAGTAATATAACCTCCCTCCACCTTCTTTTTCTATAAAATAAGGATGAAAATAGGATCATCTCCAATCTGCACTGCTGCGAGATGAATGGAGTTAATGCCTGACAGTACATAATACAGTTTTGTCCATGGTGATTCTAACAGGCAGCAAGGGTCAAGAATTACAGCCTACATTTTTTGTTTGGTTGGTTCATTCCCACCAGTTAGTTCTCATTTCAAATCATTTCCTTGAGGATTCTTTCTCTGATAATCATTAGGGTTATTCAGAAATATTCCAGCATTCTTCCTTGTAAGCTCTCGGTATGGTAGGATTTCCTCACTTCCTTTGAGGTTGAGCATGACAGGTGACTGGTTTTGGCCAGTGACATTTGAGCAAGAGTGGCATATGTCAATTCCAGGCAGCAGCTGGCCCCCCTCCCATTTTTAAATTAATTTTTTAATCTTATAGATTTGGGGGAACAAATTGAATTCCATTACAATGGAGTCTGGGCTTTTGGTATACCTATCACCCAAGTAGTGTCCTTTGTCCAGGCAGCAGATTTTAAGAGCCAGTATGTGATTCCTCACATCTCCTTTCTTTTGCTATGGTGATCACAGGAACACTGGTAGACATGGAGCCTCTGACAGCCTGTGCTGCTCTGTGACAAGCCACCCCACCACTCCACACTGGACATGTAATTCGAGCAATAAGTGTTTGTGTTGTGTAATTACTATAGTTTGGGTATTGTTGATTACTATGAAATAATCTAGATTGTCTTGACTGATACACTTTTCTAGACCACATTAAACAGTTTTCTCTTCCCCAGTCACTCTCCAGCACATCTTCAGATTTAATTTCCATCATGGTATTACCCTGTTATTCTTTGAAATCATGCCAGTCACAGATTGTCAGGCAGTAGGGAGATTGATTGTGCCATTCTAAGCTGTATCCTCAGCACAATAATGGGGCCTAAAAATTATTAGGAGATTAAATCAGTATTTGTTGAATAATTAAACTTCATAGCATATAAATTTTTGTTTATAGCTTTAAGATGCATCCAACTTACATTAAATCTACTTTACATGGCATGATTACATGATATTTCTATCAAAAATTTAAAATAAATGATTATCATGTTAAGTCAAAATTTTAAGATACAAATACAACTTGGTTGTTTCATTGTGAAAATATTTTCATGAACATAAATAAGTTAAAATGGATTGATGAACATGCTTGAAATAAAGAATGTAGTCATCTATAATAATAATCATTTATCTCTCGTCCATAACTTAGTAAAAAAGGCTGTTGGGAATGTAACAGTGATAACTGTTCACCCTTACATACCATCCACATTTAAAGCCAACTGAGAAATACACAATCAGCCTGATGAAAATTAAAACATAACCTTTGTTACTTAGATGTCTGTCCAAACTTTGGCCTCCTGATATTCTACCTTTACTCGCATCCCCATCCCAAAGTCTGAGGCCGCCACCCACCACCTTTTTGAGACAAAGTCTTGCTCTGTTGCTCTGCGGTAGAGTGCTGTGTCACCATAGCTCACAGCAACTTCAAACTCTTGGGCTCAAGTGATCCTCTTGCCTCAATTTCCTGAGTAACTGGAACTATAGGCACTGGACACAATACCTGGCTAGTTTTTATTTTTATTGTTGTTGGGTTTTTTTGTTTGTTTGTTTTTGTTTTTTAGTAGAGACAGGGTCTTGCCCTTGCTCAGACTAGTCTCAAACTCCTGAGCTCAAGCAATCTGCCTGCCTCAGCTTCCTAGAGTGCTAGGATTATAGGCACAGGCATGAGCCACCTGGCCTAGCCTGAGGCCCCTTTAAAGAACATGAATTTGTAGAATAGATCAACTCAATCAGAACTGCAGCCTCACGCCTACTGAGTACTGAGGGTAGAATAGGGAAGCAGCGTGGGCTCTGGACCACTCCCTGGGTTCCTATTCATGGAGTTGGGAGCAAGCACAGAACCTAAGCTTCTGGAGCCAAGCTCTTGCAAAAGACAGAAACCACACACATCTCTAGGTCCCGCAGCTCAGAGAATTTCCTCTTCTAAAAGCAAGGAGTGGGGGGTATATAGGAACAGAGGCTGGAAGAGTTCTTCCCATTCTCGTTATTTCTGGACAGTGGAAATTTCTGCCCTGTGTGGAAATTTTAAAAGTGTGGGAGGTAAAGTGAGGAGGAGATAAGAGCACTTCTTTCTACACCCAAGGCAAATATTAAAGGCCAATAATAATTTCTTCTTTCTGAATGCCAAAGTCAAATTGACTGCTTTCATTTAATGGCAGTGGAGCAGTATCTGGTTCACTTCCCAAATATCCCTTCATAAAAAGATACCCAGCGAATGACAACATTGCTCTGTTTCCCTTCTCTTTTCAGAGTAATAATTAGAATTCATTTATAGACATTCAACCAACAGCTTATAATTATGATTAGAGGGACTTAGTGAAATCACTTCTCTGAACAATAGCACTTTCACTGCAAATTCCACCAAAAATTAAAATCCTTTTATAAAATGTAAATTAAAATATTGGCTAAAATAAATCTTTAATACGAGTTTAGTATAATGTCCTCTTACACCTTCCTTGGATACCTCCAAATAAATGCAAATGTTTTCAATGACAATTCAGTAGTGAATAGGCTATTTCTCATTGCTGATTCAAGCAGAGATGCAGCTCTATGCATGCAATATAGAAGTATCCTTAAAGCTGACATGTGGTGCTTGAATCTGACAGAGTAAAGAGAAAACTGAACTCTTTGTAATACACCAAAATGGTGGTTTAACAACAGAAGCTTCCTCCCAAAAAGAGCACTCACTAACCCTTCTTTGTTGAAAGCCATATGAAAGATAAGTGTTTGTCTAAAGACATTCCATTGGGAACTCTTGACCTTCCTGGAGCTGTGACACAGAATTTAGAGTTTCTGAGTGACCTTAGAGATTGCACCCTGGCAGGAATAGGGAATGTTCTTACTGAGAATCACTGCATAGAATGAGGAATGCCACTGAATGGAGTGTGTTTTATATATAAGAATGGTATCATTACAGAAGAAAGGATTAAAAAGAAATCTAAAACTCTCATTCCTTAGAAAACCAAGGCACAGAGACAGTAAATGGCTGCTTCCAATCCCACGGAAAGCTAACCAAAGTCAAAGCTAGGCTTATTTACAGCAATGAAGTCAGTGCTGTCTCCTCATGAGTGATTTACAAGACCTCTTTTTATTAGATGTTTTGGCAGTATCTGCTCTTTCCACACTATTAAAGATGTGCAATTTTTATAAGAGACTAAGAATAAATTTTGACAGTAGAATTATGCCAAAGCCTCTTATAATCTCCAGAGACATTCTTGGACTTGAGGAGGTAAAATTCTTCCAAATTTGTGCCCATTCCAATGTGATGGCAATATGTATTTGTGTCTATTGCTCCTAATTAAATAATTCCCATGGCACTTTCAGCATCTTGCCCTGTAAGGAACAGACTTTTAATTTTATTTAGATTCTTTATCAGTTCCTGTCTCGTGAGAGGAGGACATCAGATTCAATAGCAAGGCTGAGATTCGCAGTAACTCCTTTGCCAAGAAGAAACTCACAGTTAGTCTGTAGGGGAATCTGACATTTTAGTTTCCTGAAATTTTTTTTTTACTTTTATCTACAGATTATCTGTGTTTATGAAAAAATAAGGTACCAAAGAAAACATCACATTTTACACATCAAGTAGAAGGATGGAGTTTACAATTTGTTATGAGAAATAAGTATTATAGTCACCCTCTAGCCAAGTCAAAAAGACACAGTGGGCTAAGTTCAGCAGAAGATTGCATTCATCTCTTGAAATAAAAATTTACTGATTGTTTAAATAACAATTAAATAAGTTAAAAATAAGAAATACCAAAAGATCTTTCCTTCATCCTTTCATAGACAACAGGAACACTGTTGATCATTGTTGTAAGCCTTTTTTCTTGTCCATTCTAAAACCAATAACAGACCATAATATACTGGAATATGATAAAGATTTTTACTTGAATTTCCAACTCTATGCTAGTCTCCTTTTCTTTTTCCTTTATTTCTCTGCAGCTTAAAGAATGATACTAAAATACCTTTTTAAGGACTTAAACAAACAAATCACCCCAAAATTCATAGAGTCAAGTTTTTATTACAGTCATTGGTATACCTGTTCTCATTATTTATGTATCAATGAATCATTTGTGAAATACTCTCATATATATTAATTTATATGACAGATATTCTATACAGGTATTGAATAGAGAAGAAAGACAAAACTTTGTGATAGTCCAGAATCACAAAAAAAAAAAAAAAAAATGGTAAGTAGTCATTCTTCACCTCCCTGTTTTAAACATTAGGTTTTATGTCTATTTCCTACAATGACCTTAAAATGTTAACATTTCTGCCAAGTCAATCTAAGTAAAGACAGGAGGAATAGCTTTTCAAATATTATGCAGTACCCTTTAGATTTCTTTTTTGTGACCTATTCTAGGCAAATGAAATCAAGCTAGAGGAGACTGTTAGAAGCAATTGGTCAGTCTGGATCTTTCTCTAAGAATAATCACTTAGGATTTCTACCTTGGACAATGTAACAGAAATACGAAGACTTCGTATGTCCACCAGTTTGTTACAGTCCCTTAGGTGTCAACTTACAGAGATTCTACTGTATTTTCTAAGACCAAACTCACTTATCACAAACTGAGACTTGAACATGAAAACTGTTACTCATTTCACCATGTGATCAGAGAGACCCTGATACTATGGATGGATCCTGGAACCCAGGCCAGGCCTCTGCTCTGCTAGATGCTAACTAGTCTTAAGCAGGTCATTTAATTTAGTCTAGGTTAGCTTCTTCTGTATACATGAGAGATAAGAACCATTATTATACATACCTAAAAAAATAACAGGAGCTAAGAGGTTGAGGCGAGTAATAGACCTAGGGTAAATGTTAGCTTTCATATGCTTTGGTTTCCCCATCTGTAATATGGCAATAATACCATCTACTTCATAGGAAGTTGTTTTAAATGAGATAACACAGAAACCACTTAGCAAGTATCTGATATCTAGTAAGTTCTCAGTAGCTGTTACTATTCTATTTACATTTATTTTTATTGTTATTGTTTTTATGTAGCACAGTGCAGCTCAGTAAATGCTTGCTGCTTATTGTGAGATTTTACTCACCAGAAAAAAAGAAAGACTAATTACATATATGAGATCTTCTTTGCATTCACTGCTTTGGCAAAAATAATAAGGATTTTGTACATATGAGACCACCACATAATAGGATATGAGATTCTGAAACATAAGCATATTTCTTGAAATATAAGAGAGCCAGTCATAATGCTGTTTTGAATGTATCACATTAATTTCTAAGTGGGAAATCAAGCTGATAAAAACAATTCTGATACACTATTAATGCAAGAACTAACAAAGGTAGGTAGAAACATTTTTAAACTAAAGTTTCTTCTGCATATAATTAGAAAGTAGATGTGTAGTGGGCGGCGCCTGTGGCTCAGTCGGTAGTGGGTTCAAACCCGGCCCCGGCCAAACTGCAACAACAAAAAAAAAAATAGCCGGGCGTTGTGGCGGGCGCCTGTAGTCCCAGCTGCTCGGGAGGCTGAGGCAAGAGAATCGCTTAAGCCCAGGAGTTGGAGGTTGCTGTGAGCTGTGTGAGGCCATGGCACTCTACCAAGGGACATAAAGTGAGACTCTGTCTCTACAAAAAAAAAAAAGAAATGCACATAGAAAGTAGATGTGTAGATAGATCATGCTGGTTACAAGTCAAATTGTAACTTTCTCAAGGGTTAGGAATATGTTCATAAAGGAGCCCATGATTACCCAGCTACATTTTTCCCCCTAAATAATTGCATATTTTTTAGTTTACACTCTACATGTATGTATAATTGTACTAATCAAGTTTTCCCAGAGAAACATTACCAATGAGACAAACATGCAATAATACCAACAGGACACCTACAGACATATACAAAGATTTAAGAAATTGGCTCCTATAATTAGGGAGATTGAGAAGTTCCATGCCCTGCCTTCTGTAAGCTAGAGACACAAGATCTGGTGCTGTAGTTCTCTTTCCAATCCAAAGGCCTGAGACCCAGAAAACCCAAGGATATAAGACCCAGTCCAAGATCAGGAGATTGCTGATGCCCCAGCTCAAATAGTCAGGGTGAGAGTGAGCAAATTCTTCCTCTCTTTACACTTTTGTTCTATTCAGGCCCTCAATGGATAAGACAAAACCTGCCCACCATCTACTTAGTCTATCAATTCAAACACTAATCTTTCCAGAAACACTTTTACAAACAGTCCCACAAATGATGTTTAGCCAAACATCTGGGCATTCTGTTGCCCAGTCAAGTTGACATATAAAATTAACCATAACAGCAACTGTTTTATGTCAAGACACTTGAATTTTCTACTATGACCGGGAAATCAAATGACTTTCTCCTAATTATGTATTTTGCAATTACTAAAATATTATGTGTACTTGCTCTAGAATTAATCAGACATCATTAAAATCTTTTTAATTCCAAATAGAGACAAAAAAATTAGATTAGAGAATTTAATAAACTAGTAAGCAAATAAATATTTTTTAAAAACAATCTGAAGGCTAAAAGTATCAGTGTACGCTAAACTTATGTTTAGTCTACTACACAGATTGTACACCAGTAAGAATTTCTCAAAGTAATCAAGTTTTTGGATGGAAAATCTATAGCCACTGCTGTTAATTTCTGTTCAAATCTCATTACAGAGCTATTGAGTGCTTGTGAGATTTAGAAAATTTGTATATTTTTAAACAGAAAGCAAGTGCTTCTCTATTTAGGAGCTGTTTTAGCAAAAGGTTCTGTCCTTAAATTAGAGCTCTTACATTTATTGTGGCATCTTGTGTTCATTTATTATGGTCCAGTTTAACAACTGACATTTTAGGGGGAAACCATCATTCTCCTACCCCCTCATATTATGTCTCACTACCGTGGCTATTTTTTGCTTGATTAGCTTTCTGAATTTCTGTGATTCATGTAAAAATTCTTAAAAATATGGATTTGGAAAAGTATAGAATTCATCATACTTCATTTTATTAATACAATAATTTTTGAGAGCCTAATAGGAATTAGTCCACTACTTAAGAGTTTCAACCTCTGAAATCTCATTCAACCCTTAAAACAACCCTGAAACACTAGTGCAGTTTACAGAGAAGGAAATGTAATTGCCAAAAGTTTAGATTACATGCTCAGGCCAAAATGGCAGTAAGTGGCAAAGCAAATAAGATGCCTATAATACCCTTGAAGTTATCCTGTGATATGTTCTAAAGACTGGTCTCAGAAAGATTTCCATTCTGAAATGTGGAAGACTAGTGCCTCTGATAAACCTTACTACTGCAGACAATGGAAATGAAGGAAGAAAATGGAAGGAGGAAAAGACCTTTTAAATTACTGAGTTGACAAGAAAGTTAGGAAAACTTTGAAAATCTATAATGGAGCAAATGAAGTAAAGATCAAATCTGGAGAGACAAGAAAGCAAGGCAGTTTTCACCCTGAGGAGGTGTACCAAATCCTGGGTACACCAAGTTTCTGTTTTGATGAATAAATAGAGTAGTGAGAACAGGAACCAAAGCTTGGGACCAGCTCCAGTGGGAGTTCTGAAATGACACCTTTCCATAAACAAGTATCTTTGAAGGTTATGCCCACAGTATAGCAGTGGACCAGAAATAAATGAGACCCTTACAAAAAGACACAAAAAATTTCCATTTGGAATCTTGGCACTGAGTGGAGTAAAAATTCCCTTTGAGGATTTATAATCACAAGCCACCCATATCTTTAGGATAACCTCCAAAACTTTAAACCAAGATTCATATTAAATTTATCCTGGATGACTGGTAGCCTCAGGCTGTTCATGGGAAAAATCCTCTGGACAAACATATTGTCAAGAATACTTCATAGAATTAACATAGAGTTCTATAGAAAAGTCAAAAATCTCAAAATTCACAAGGAAAGAAGGCACAGAAAGGGAGAGGCAGCATAAATCAGATTCCAGGAATCAAGAATACAAGGCTCATAGTATAAAATTAAGAGTGTTAAACATATTTAAAGCAATAAAAGAGTAGTTTATGAGTAAGGAAAGAAGTCTATAAAATGACTGAGTTGATTTGCTAGAGAAAACGTAGAAATACTATAGGAATACTACTAAAGAAGAAAAATGTACTAGAGGGACTGACCCTCCCCAGATATCAAGAATTGCAATAAAACTATAGAATATAAACATTTATTATTAATGTAAGATTAATCAAATAGAACAATGGAAAGAACAGAATTTTTCCACTAGGAAATGCAATACTAGAAACAGAGCTAGTATTGCAAATAATTATGGTAAGGAGGAAGTATCCAATAAATTTTTCTGGAATAATTGGTTATCTATGGAAAAAATTTAACTGGATCCCTGTTTAAATAAAAATAAATTCTAAGTGAATGAAATATGAAAGATAGATCTACAAACTTTTTTAGAAGACTAAAAAGTACATCTTAACTCAGGATGATGATTTACTCAAAACCCAGAATGAACAAACCATGAAGGAAAAGACTTATAACATGAACCAATGTTAAAATCAATAAGTGGTGCTCATCTAGTGACAGGAAGAAAATGAAGTGATGAGGCCACAAGCTTGAAGAAAATACTGCAACATATTCAACTGCTGTGCTTTACCACTGCTTTGGGTTCATGGATCCTTTGTTGATATTTACCTTCTCAGAAGGTAATGAATAACATTACCTGATGAATAACAACTTTCACATTTTAATTGTCCCCAACACACTCTTAGAATGAGATAACAAATTCTCCAGTTTGTGGGATCAACTGCCACTGTTATAATATTAGAAGACAAAAACATGTATGACTATAGCAAGAGGAATGTCAAAGAAACTTACTGCCAAAATTTAAATATATGTATTTTCTAAGAGGGATAGAGAAGTCAAAATACAGCAAAAAGTACACCAAATAGAAGGAAAAAATGAAGCAAAGAAAGAAGGAAGGAAGTAGAAGTGAAAAGAGGTAAAGGAAATGAACTGAAGTATCATTCTGGGAAGAAAAGACGAGGTCCAGGAGTAGCTCAGACGGTGAACATGACTAGTAAGACTCCTCTGCATAAAACAGGCATCTTAAAGGGCTGTATCCATAGAACCGCAGTTTCTTTCACCCTCAGTTTGACTATTCAGCGGTGGGGGCAGCTAGGTCATCTTTGGTGAAAGAGAGCCCCTCCTCCTGGGTCCATGAATAGCCTCCAGTCCCAGCACCATGTTCTCTCTGTTCTTGCTCCTACTGTGCAGGCACAAGGTGGCCGAGGAGAAAGGATGGTCAATACTCTCAGATGCATCATTTAATTCAATGGCTGACGGTATAATAGGCACAGTTTCCTCTCTCCGAATTAATCTAATGGAGTTGTTCTCTGGTGTTCTACCCATGAATGCTCCCTTATAGATACAATGATCAAAGCCCTGTATGATACAAAGCAGCCGGGTTAGAGAGCCCTAAGCACAACAGTGTGGTGTATCACTAGGTTTGCTAAAGATGAACATATGTTATTCTTCCTATTGATGGCAATTTAGAAGAAAGCATTCCCCAACCCAATACCCACATAGTCTATATCAGCGGCAGTGGTATCTGCTTCAGTAAAGATACCATGTTCAGTATGGTGGCTGAAGTTGGGGCTGCCATCTGGTAAGCCCATTGTCTGCTGTCATGATCCATATATTTTTTGCAGAGTTCAGGTAAGGGAATTAAATAGGGCACGCCATAGCCACATCCTTCAAGTTTTAGATAATGGCACTAATCTCTGCAATTCATTCCAAGGGCAGTACTACTTCGATTTACAATGACAGTTGTATGGCAGGTGCTGGAATGATTTTAAGGACTTCTGCAATAGTTTTTACTTCATGATCAGGAAACCAAAGGAAGGGTTCTTCCAGCTTCTATGCATAGTAAATCTACCTCAATTATACCCTCCTAGACTGGGGAAATAGTACTCAAACCAGATCCAGATAATGCCTTTTATTATGTGGCTTCCATCTATCCTCACAATAATCAGAAAACTATGACAACATTTCAGGTCTCATGGTATGGGTTTTAGCATAGACCTCAAATTTAACAATTCTTCAGAAGCCTGGTATCTTCTTTCCTCAGAAATGAGTTATTGCATGGGGAATATTCAGAGACACATTTTTCTACATATACACACATATCACATTTCAAAGTCCTTTTCAAGGAGACCTAGTTTTCCCCTTCAACCCCCTTCAATCAATGGACAATGTGTTTGTGAATTGATACATATCTGGAAACAGAATGAAGAACCACAGTTTTCCATATTGCTAGTGGGGGGTCAGCCTCTGTTTAACACTTTTAGGATTCTTACTGTCATTACAAAAGTTGAGCAGTATCCTAGTCACTATCCATATGTCTCACCCAAGGATACCACCACTATCTAGTATTTATTATCATAGATTACTGTAGGGAAAGGCACAATGACTGTCACTCTGCCTTTGTTGTCCTTTATACATTTATTTGATACACATATTTTGCATTTTACGGTTAAGGGCTGATGCTTGGACTATTCTGTTATAGAATATTATCATCCCCTCTGATATTAGAGCTCAGTTCACAGCACCGTGTCCAAGTACACATCCAGTCTGCGGAAGAAAACTATCTCTAAGTTTTTCAAAGACGTTGTTGCTCTCCTTTTGAGAATGTTCTTTATTGCCTAATGAAGGTAGTGTGGTCTGCCTCACTGCTGGGGTACTTAGATTCTCAGACCCTATATAGTCACACAGACATGTATTTTCCTTTCTCCGAATTTCTGAATCCTTCCTTCATTCCATGCCAAGGAAGTTCTGGCATGTCAACCCCATTGCTTGTCACCATTGTTGCTTGCATGATTCAAGAAATCGTAACAACAAATTACTACAACCAGTGCCAGATATGCTTGCCAGAATATATATTCTTTCTCCCACCCCCACCAGCTTATTACCCACATAGCCACAGCTTTTCAAGAAAACACAAGTGGTTTGCTCAGTTGCACAGGAGGTTTGCCATGTGAAACCACTGCAACTTAAGCAATCCTCCCAGGGCAAAATGGGTCAGCAATTTATTTGCTGTCTCCTGTCTTGCACTGGTCGAAGTTCACTCCATGACAAATTAACTCCCACTCATTTCTTGATTGCATTATTTCCTGCTCAGAACAGCTCCTGAGAAGAAAAGCCAGAGTTTCAGTGGGCCCAGATGTCCCACTGGGGTCTTTTCTTCCTAAGTCCCCACTGTCACCCCCTCCTAAAACATATTGGCTAGAGACATGACTTTGGTTATCTACCCAGCAGGGTATGAGGGATGGAAGAACAAATGTCATCTTCCAGACAGGTAACCGCTTTATGTAAAAACACTGCACTCTACAGACACTGTGAGGCCATTTTCCTCTCAAAAAGGAAAAAGGATTACTTCTTATGGTAAGAGATATTCAAGCATGGGTGGTTCAAGATTGATTCTTAGGCTCATCTGCTTCCAGGTCTCTATCACTGGCCTCAGTGTCCTGCTGTCTCCTTATCAGGACCCTGACTTTGACAGAAGATTTGACAGGTGTTTGTTTTCTTTTCAGTTTCTGTCATATTTATAATCATATTCTAAGCCTGCGCTGGTTTTTTGTTTTGGTTTTCTTTTTACTTCTTAGCTAGTCTTCTCTAGGGTTGCTATAGAAGTCCCTGAAATTCATAATCTAAGTGAATAATTATTTGATCTGAATGTATCATTTTTTTTGTAAGACCCCCAATTACATCAAAAGCATCCAACTCAAGCTACAATTCTCACATTATTTTTTTCCTGCCTTCCCATCAACTGCAGTAGCCAGCTCATTTCCAATGGTTTGCCTTTATCTGTACATCATCCTGCTTCACCACCAACAAAACTTTAGTAATGGTGAGGCTACACAGGATGGAGAATATTACTGTTCCCTACAACAACAGCAATCAGGCTCCAGTTGTTCTCTGCCAGGTAGGCAATTCAGCACTGTGAGGGTCTGCTCTCTGGATCCTCTCTTAGTTTCAGACTTTTAAGGGAATCTCTAGCCTCGCTGAAGTTTATCTGCTTAACAGTTTAGTGGAGTTGAGAGATAATAATCCCCAATAAGCAAAAGTGAAGAAATGCAGCACAGAGAAGGGAGATCATTATAAGGTAGTGACTATATTACGCAGCTGGCCAAAACCTTCTAAAAACACTGTTGGTTTACTTAATCATGCAGCATGTTTGCTATATAGAATCCTGTATCTCTGAGTAGTCCATAAGGGGATATAGGCCAGCAATTTATCTGCTAGCACCTTTCCATCTTTTGTTTAACTCCTTCTCATATATGGGTTGTATTAGCCCCTCTAGATAGATATGGAGGAGAAAGCCAGAACTTTCATGGGTCCAGTTGGACTGAACCTGCGCACTTGGGCTGTTGCTACTCCAGCCATGGAAAACATAATAAAACTTTTGCTATAACTTGACCCTCTTTCTGGCCAGGAATTGGGCAAAGGTTAAGGGCCAAGAGCATAGGTAACTATGAGAAGCATACATAACTCTGCAGATCTGGGAAACACAAAAATTGGTCCAGTCTAGCAGTGGTCCCCAACCTTTCTGGAACCAAGGACCAAGGGACCAGTTTCATGGAAGACGTTAGTCTGCAAACAACTGATTTACTATGGTCAAACCTCTCTGCTAAAGATAATCTGTATTTGCAGGCACTCCCCAGCATGAGCATCATCACCTTAACTCCACCACAGATAATCAGGCATTAGATTCTCATAAGGAGCTGGTAACCTAGATTCTTTGCATGCACAGTTTATAGTAGGGTTCATGCTCTTATGACAGCGGTTCTCAACCTGTGGGTCACGACCCACAGGAACTGTATTAAAGGGCTGCGGCATTAAGAAGGTTGAGAACCCCTGTCCTATGGGAATCTAATACCACTGATGATCTGACAAGAGGAGGAGCTCAGGCAGTGATGGAAGCAATGGGGCGCAGCTGTAAATACAGACGAAACTTTGCACCTGCTCATTCACTTCTTGCCTCCTGTTGTGCAGCCTGATTTCTAACAGGCCATGAACCAGAACCAGTCCCTGGTCCTGGGGTTAGGGACCACAACAATATTGTGCTAACAACATTTATTATTGTATATAAGTGGAAGTCTAAAAGTAGATAGAGCTTTAGGAATGTTTGCCTTGGCCCTTAATTCATTTGCCAGGGACCTATATTTTCTTTTTTCCCCATATAGGATGCTCTCCATCATTTCAAGCTTAGTTCTTCACATGGTAAGGAGGAAGCTGCCAGTATTGGCTGGAGGAAAAATACTTCCCATCTGCATCAAACAAGGGAGAGAAAAATTCCTTCCTACGCTTCAAACATTGGAAGATAAGAAAAGGGTATATTTTATTAATGGAGAAATACGTGTAGTTCAGGATGATGCAGAAGAATTGTGTACCTGAAATCTTACAACACTTGGTTAAACTAATTTGATAAAGCTAAAAAGCTATTCTTATATTGTTTAACCTTGCCCAAAGGAGTCAGAAGAAACAAGTGTGTTGTGTAGAAAAATGGAATTCACAGCTTTTTGACCTTGTCATTTCTCTAGTAAAGCTGGCAAGTCTATGTGCTTCTGACCTCTGGAAGTGCAATATCACAAGCTATTTCATGAGTCCCACTCACACTCTAAAATAATTCGCCAACTTCCTTCTCACACAAATAGCTAACACCTTCATTTGGAAACTCTAAACACCCTGTATTTAAAAAAAAAAAAAAAACTAACAAAAATTAGATATGAAAAACAACCTTTATATTTAGAAAAAATGAGTTGTCTCTCTCTAAAATAAATTCTAAAGGAGAAATAAGAAGAGTTGTCAAGTGACATTGATGATACAGAATTGAACTTATAAGATTCCTAGATTCTACCCCAAATGGTCTACCTCATGACCTTTGGCAGGCAAATCACTTCGCCTTTCTAAGTTTCAGTTTTTTCACCTATTTGCTAGGTAAACTAGATGATCAGGAAAATTTCAGTTCTAACGAAAGAAGTTTCCTCATTTAAAATGTTGATGATATTGACTTGTTCATCAGCATCTGAAATACAAGAAACTCGAAGGTCAAGCCTATTTAGATGTTACACAGGATTCTTCAAGAGTCAACAAGGGTGTTAAGAAAGAGAAAATCTGACCCTAAAAATAAGATACTCTGTTGTATTTTGTCTTGTACCTATCAGGAAGGGCAGATGAAATTAACTATAATTTCAAACTTCTGCTCCAAAAAGAGAAAAAAAAGGTATTTTGATGGTAAAAATAAATTCTAAATGCTTAGAGCCTGCTTTGCACACTAATAAAAAAATCAAATGAAAAAAAGCAATTTGATTAAATTACGTGTGCCTTTTCCTATGCCAATGGGGCTTAACTAAGCAAACAGAAGCAGTGAAGTAAATCAATGTTGGTTTATTAAAGATCAGAATTCAATATCTCAATGGTTATGGGGCTTATGCACCAGAGTGTTCACTGTTTAGCTTTCCTTTGCAAAGAAAGTAAACACAGCAATACTGAGGAGAAACTTGTTCAGAAGATGACACTGATAAGTCAGCTTTCTCAAGGAGGAGGAGCTTTGTAGCTCTCGGTTGATATTTTTTAAATAGAAGTTTTATCTTACTATTTCACATTTCAACCTCTTTTTAAAAATATTCATTTTAACATTAAAAAATTTATGATTTCTTAAACATTTGTATTTTTCACCAGTGAAAACATTTCTTTCTACCTTCCAATGAAGAAGTGAGAACTGAAATGCCTTCACCTGTTCTCACATGGCTCATCAAATATTTGGTGAAGAAATCAGAGACTACTTTCTCATTCAGATCCATCCCACAATGAAGTCATAAATAATCGTAAATTTGTAACATCACATTAATCTCCATGGCAACAGGCTTACTGCGCAAACAGAGGATTATGACTTCACAAGAGAATCAAACAGAGGGAGAGAGTGGATGGCAAGGAGGAAAGCTCATTTTCAAACTCGTATAATTTACAGTAATTGCACTGGGAATACAAACAAAGCCTAGCAAAGCAAATTGCTTTGCACAGAAATATTTTGTTTTGTTTTGTTTTCAAGTTTGTTCCACAATGAAAATCTTTCTCTAACTTGCATGGAGAGTGTGACATAAGGCAATTTTAATGCATAGCCAATGTGAGACAAGAAATCTGAGACAGAAAGGTTTGAACAGGGACTGATAGCATCATGAGAGCAACACCAAGCATCCAAACAGCACTGTGTAGAGCTGGAAAAAAACAAAATGCACAACTGCTGCTCGTGTGTTTACCAGCAAGTGTCTAACATTTGTGAAGGAATCAGCCTCTTCATCTTCCCTCTCCCATTTTATATTCTCTCAAATACAATCAATAAAAATTGTACTTCTCTTTTTGGATTCACTTCCATTTTGAAGAAGTTGCAATAATCTTATACCTAAATAATATGCATGGAGATTATTCACATGCAAATTATTTTAAAACATTTTCCAACTATTATTTTCTCCAACTGGTATTCTTTCCTGTAATTCCCTTTCCTTTTTTAAAAGAAAAATCCTGTTCACATAAGCCTATGGCTTTTACAGAACTCTACACTCTGGCAAAAATGTTGAGGTTTTTCTAAGATAAGAAATTAAAAGGCACAACTCTAACAAACTACCGACTTTGGGTTACACGTTGTTACTGTTGCTGTTGTTGTGTTATGCTTTGTGCTACGTTGTTTGGTTTGTTTTTCTAGCAAGGTAAGAATGTCTTCAGGAAAACCGTAAGAAAAACAAACAAACTAAAATTATCCACAGTGACTCTGAAAAAAGAAGGGTTAAAAGATTAATTTAACCAGAAGCCAAAATATTGAAAACTTCCCCAGGATTTCTAATAGAGTAAAAACCTCTGTAAGCTGACCACCCAAGGGACACGTCAAATACAGAGGTGGTCCAAGTGTCCTTATAATAAAAGGATTTTTTTCCTTCTGGGTAGATGCCCAGTAATGGGATTGCAGGATCGAATGGGAGGTCTAGGTTGAGTGCTTTGAGGTTTCTCCATACTTCCTTCCAGAAAGGTTGTACTAGTTTGCAGTCCCACCAGCAGTGTAAAAGTGTTCCCTTCTCTCCACATCCACACCATGGAATACTATTCAGCCATTAAAAAAAATGGAGACTTTACATCCTTCGTATTAACCTGGATGGAAGTGGAAGACATTATTCTTAGTAAAGCATCACAAAAATGGAGAAGCATGAATCCTATGTACTCAATCTTGATATGAGGACAATTAATGACAATTAAGGTTATGGGGGGGAAGCAGAAAGAGGGATGGAGGGAGGAGGGTGGGGCCTTAGTGTGTGTCACATTTTATGGGGGCAAGACATGATTGCAAGAGGGACTTTACCTAACAATTGCAATCAGTGTAACTGGCTTATTGTACCCTCAATGAATCCCCAACAATAAAAATAAAATTAAAAAAAAAAAAAAAAAAACAAATACAGAGGTGGTCAACATGAGGATCTAGGTCCACTGTACTGGTATGTACATGTGGCGAATGCCCATTCTGTTAAAGTTAGATCAACTTAAGGCAGTAGTCAAGGTAGGGAGGTGGTCGGCTATGGATGTTCTACACTGTCTATATTGACATAGGGTCTGAACGAAATGTTCAAAAGAGCGGCCTACTGTGAAACAGTCAAGACTTTTTTGTAAGCCTGTATTTTCATAGCATGTTCCACTAAATTTCCATCTGCCTGTGCAGAAGGCCAAAGATGACATGTAACTCATGATTAAGGATAACTGAGTGTTAAAACTACTTGTAAGTTGGCATGAATCAGACCTCATTACCCACAACTGGTTCTATTAAATATTTGAGGCAAGAAAAATGATCTGACCAAATCCTCAGAAAACATTACACCAGGTTGAATGACTTGAGCCTTTTACATGTTTGAAGTCAAATAGAACACCAAGTCCCCAAAGCTCTCATAATTAGATGGACATGGCTAATAATGCAGGGGTGTATGTTGTATTTTTTCCAGCATTTAGTTGATATTACACTTTTAGAAGAGAGGTATGGTATCTAATCTTCCCTCTTCCATCCTCTCCTCTGCCTATAAGATACACCCAAGTGGACAAATACAGAATTGACAGTGAATTGGCTGCCAATTTCACGATAGTCTCTTGAGTCAAAATCAAAGGGACATGGATTTTGTGGTGTTTTAATAAATATCAGAACCAAGGATACTACAGTTTTTCCAAGACCGTCTTTAGGTGACTTCTGGAAAACCTCCTTTTATTTGTAAACCTTCTTTTCATGGGCTAGTGATAGGCAGAAGCTGAAAAGATTAGTCTTCAATGGTCTGGCTCCTTTCCTCTCCTTCACATTGACTTTGTCCTTATCAGTATGGATAAAAATGATAGTTTAGGGGGAAAAATTCAAATTAGGACTCATATTAGAAATATATAAATTTTAAAAAGAAATATGTTTGTAAATAAATAGTAATTACATTACATGTATAATTTTAAGAAACTTGATTAACATAGATAATTAAACTATAATATATGTGTATGGTTAATCCTTTTAAGTCAATCCATTGAATGATAAATTCCACTAATTTATCATTATTAATATTGAAAGTAATACTAATAGAATCAATAATTATCACACCTACTTTTTTGAGCACTCATCGATTATAACTAGACTCTGTGCTATGTACCTTTTATGTCTTATTATATATAACTAATCTTAAAGAGTTGGTATTAAGATTTCTATTTCATAGCTGGAAACATTGGTACCCAAACAGATTAATAATCTCAAATTCACAGAACTAATAGTGATGGGATCAGGATGTTTAATCTGTCTGTTATACTTTCTTTACTTTCCAGTGACATTTGCTTATAAAGTTTCTGTAGCATGGTACCAAACCAAAGATAATTAAATGTGAAAGATAACTTTGCCAGATGGGCCTTAAAAAGATATGAAACTCTGAAGCTCAGCTATAAATGCAAATAAACATAAACACAGACATACATATTACATACATATCACAAAAATGCTATGCCGTATGTATAGATGAAGTCTGACAATTAAGTTCATGAACTCATCCTAGAAGAAGTGCTACACACCTCAAATTGCTGAATATCACTATGGTCATATTCCAAGTTCTCCCTTTGGGCATCTGGGGATCACAGTGATAATTAGGCATGAGGTATGTACATTTTTTCTAGGATGAGATCCTGAACTTAATTGTCCAAGCATGTATAAAAACAGTTCTGATAGCCATTCTAGAAAAAGAGTTCCAAAATTGTTTTGAAGGGTAGACTAGGCACTGGCATTGGTGCATAGCTTCCCAAGGGAGTACCTTGAAGGTGAGCTAGTGATATTCAGCACTGAGGTATGTAGCACTTTGTCTAAGATGAGTTCCTGAAATTGTCTGATCTTTTATGTATGTATACACACACACACACACACACACACCAGCCACCCATCAGGGCAAAGAGGTATGACTCCTTTCCCTATTGCTCAAGAGGCCATTCTGTAACTTCTTTTTTTATTCCATTCATTCTGCCCTTACAGTTGCTCAGAGAAGGGAGAAAGAAGATGAACAGAAGGGCCAGATTTAAGAGTCTGCTGCTCTTCAAACTCTCACAGTGAAAATCCTTAGAGAGCCCTTGAAATATTTAGATACCTCAATGGCTCTTTATAAGTAAAAAAAAAAACAACAGCAAAACAGATCAACATCTCAAATGTGAGTGTAGCTTTAAGGTCAATGAAATGATTCCAAATCTTTCTATTCACTACGGTAATATTTACTTATGTAAAAAAAATAATAGTCAAGCATTCTTTAATAGCATTTAAAACTATTTTGGATCATTTAAATAATGCCTCCAAAGAAAATTAAATTTTAATTTGTGACCAAAGTGTTAATATTTGTCATAGCAATCATATTAATTTGAGGTAGGCCAGATTTATGACATCATTTGTTATTTTATGTGTTATATGCACAATTTGTTCTTCATAAAGGCTACTAGAATAATCAATGCATACTGTATATTTATACTCCTTTTATGGAACTTGAAACATCATTTTACCATTTGAAATTATTTACTCAGATTTACACTAAACTGACAATATTTTCATTTATGTTTTTCTGGTGACACTCATGAGTAATTACATGTGGCGACTCAGTCAGAAATAAAAGTCCAGTTATTGTGCTACTCTACACTAGCTCATAGGCAATAGAAGATCCATTTTAAGACAGTATTACTCAGAATTTTCCTGTTCAAATATTACAAATGCCATGGGTTGCACAGAGCAATAACTTCAGATGAGGGTTAAACATGTCAGTGAGGACCAAGCCCATATCTGCTTTGCCCATGAACAAAAGCTTTGTTGTTAATAACAAAATAACATTGAATCTGCTTGGGGTGAAGGGGGCTGTGAGGAGAAGGACAGATGACTACTAATCTACTGGGAAAGTGCCAACAAATAGTGATCTCACAGAGGACTCAGTTTTCAGGTTGTTAGTGATTTTTTAATTTCTTTTCATCAGTATCATATTGGGACTCAGGACAGAGGAAATAGTGGAATCAAGAAAGCCTGCTTTTTCTAAGATATATATGTATATGAATTTGGACAAAGACAATGGAAGACCAGTTTTCAGGGTTTTAAGGATTGTTTTCTGTTTGATTGTTTTCTGTTTACCCATCAGTGTATAGCATGTAAGTTCCAGAAAAGGGGCATAAATATACCTCATGCATTGATTATTCAAGTATCTTTATGAACTACAAATTATGCATATAACACATCAAAAACAAACTATGTCATATGCTATCCTCACACAGCCTCAGCATCTCTCTCTCCATTTGCAACTTCCCTGGAATAACATAATAATGCTACTATTAATACTCTGTACAAGATATCATGCTAAATTTGCAATAAATACATTTTCACTTTTAATTTCTGTAGAAACCTGACAATTGGGTATAATAATCCTCATCTTACAGATGATAAAATAGAGTCTGAGAGGTGACAACTAGCTTACAAACATCTAGGAAGGACCAGTTGTTCTCTGCACTGCTCTCTTCTCCAGCATGGCCCAACCTTTGACTCTTAAAGGCCTCTTCCTGTATCTTTGCTATAATTTTCTGTTGATGAGGAGAAGCTGTAGCCAAAGGAAGCTAGTTTTAAAAGCATGAGAACAATTCAGAAGACTGAGCTGAAATGGTAAAATCACCAAATCCCAACCTGCTATGGTCTAGATCAGGCGTCCTCAAACTGCGGCCCGTGGGCCATATGAAGCGGTGTGAATTGTATTTGTTCCTGTTTTTTTTTTTTTTACTTCAAAATAAGATACGTGCAGTGTGCATAGGAATTTGTTCATAGTTTTTTGTTTTAAACTACAGTATGGCCCTCCAACGGTCTGAGGGACAGTGACTTGGCCCCCTGTTTAAAAAGTTTGAGGACCCCTGGTCTAGATAATGGTGATTCATGAGCTAACAATAGCTCTGCAGGGGGTGAGTACTCTTAGCTAAGACCAAAAAAGGAAGTTATACTCTTCCCAAAGAAATCCTAGGGGATTTTCATAGCCCTCCTATTAACCCGTGGTAGGACAGAACAAGAGCAAGAGCAACAGGAAGCAAGAGCGAGAGAGACCTGGGCACCTGGGAATCACAGCATATCTGCAGTCTGTAAACTACAGGACACGTGTAGTAAACCTCTTCATTTCCAGCTTTTCCCCAGGCCGGTCAGCAATGCACAGGACAATAGCAAAAGCTATAGAATTAATGATTCCCCAAATTGTAAGCATACTAAAGTCTTAGCAGTATGGATTTATTATTGCAAGTTGCTCCATAGTCAAACAAATAAATACGATGCAACAAATACAAATAAAAAGAGTTTTGACATGGGAAAATGCTAAGTAAAGGAAAGCAAGTTACAAAATAAAATGATTTCAAGTTTTAATCAAAGCACAAATTGCTTGCACATGCACAGAAAGGGAAGTACATACATCCATGTGTTAAAGGACTTTGAAACAGGAAGCGTTTCTATGTTGTTTATTTGATCATTGAGCTTTTCTTTGTTTTACAGTGCAGAATATTTAATATTTTTAAAGGTATTAAATGAAATATTTAGCTAAAGTCATAGGTAGGTTGTAACAATTTGGTGCTTAATATCTACAAATGAATAACAACAAACAGATGCCAGGGGGGTTAACTAATGCAGGGCACAGGGGAAAAAAGCAAATAAATTAAGAAAGCATAAAGAAAGAAGATAAGACCTAAACAGATCAAAGAGAAAGACATTTTTTTCATAATATAATCTAGCTAAATATTTCACCCTTAAGAAAAGGGATGAATTAAGTAACCAAATCACAGTTTCTGACATCACCAGAATCCCCTAGTGCATGTCCCTCCACAACTACATTTTGATGAGAACAACTAGAGTATCAAAGCACATCAGAGGCTTAATAGAAATGCTGGTGAGCATAGAACCTCAGGGTAGCAAGCTAGATTAACAGAAAGAAGCACCTTGTCTCTACCAGTCCTTCCCCTGGGAACCTGATGGAACTTGTCCTTGTGGGAGAAAGGTAAGCAAGAGGATCCCAGTAGGCCCCACAAGAGTCACCAAGAATCCTCTTCACTGGCAATTCCTGTGGTCCACATAGTTGCTAAGTCCAGCTGAGGGCGTTGCCTGGAGTTCATTCAGCCACACTCCTGTGAGAGAAGGAGTCAACACTGTACTCTGGCCCTTGTTTCCTGCTCAATACTTCACTGTATCTTCATGGAAGTGGAACTACTGCTGAAGTGACCTGTTTCAGGGGCAAATGACTGATCTGGCACCTTTATGCCCCTGCATCTAAGCTGTTGCCAAACCATCCCCACTCAGTGGCCCAACATCACCAAGCCTGTCTATGATCAGCTATGATCAGCCCATGGGGACACACAGTGGTGAAGCCACTCCACCTACCTTTCCCTTTCACAGCAGGACCTTGCCCCTTCAGATGGGAGCCTAAGCTGCACACTCCTTTCCAGGGAAATGGTGCCTTAGTGAAGCAGCTCCCTCTACCTTTTGCAATTGATGCTTCCAGTTGATGCTGCACCCCTAGGGACCTGAGCTAGAATTGGGCACTGCCTCCCAAGGAAACAGTGCTTGGTGGTGTTGGGGGACCACACCATCTAGCTCTCCTAGTTGCTGCTGAAATCTGCCCCCTGGAGCCCAACCATCTCCCTCCTGGAAAAATGGTGCCTTGGCAGAGCAGCTCCATCTATCCTTCCTAGTTGCTGCTGTGCACTGCCCATAAAGATCTGAGTTAAAGGTGTCCAATTCCTCCCAAGGAAACAGCACCTTTGCAGAACACCTGCAAAAGCCCCTCCCAGTCACTGTGGCACCCTGCTTTACCAGATTTGAGCTGACCCTTCACACTGCCTCCTGTGGAAAAGGTGCTCTGGTAGATCAGCTCCTATATCCCTCCCAGTCACTATTGCAACCTATCCTGCTGTGTCTGCATTGATGCCACACCTGACAACTTAGAGAACCAATGCCTTGGCTGCCCAGGGAGCAGTCACACACCCCTGTGCATGAGTTAAATTGGTACTCTGTATCCTGAAAAAAAGCATGTTGGCTACCCAGAGCAGTCATGCCTCCCTGGTGCTTAAGTTAAAATAGTGCCTTGGACACCCAGAATGATCACACACCCCAGTTCTAAGCCAAAAAGGCATCCTCAATCCTAGGGAAACAGTGCCTGGGACACCCAGAGCAATCACAACCCCAGGGCCTGAAATAAGCAGCATCCCCTGGGGAATCAGGGCATTGGCCTGAGCAGATGTGCATCCAGGACTGAGCTGACACGGTATCCTATGTCGCAGGGAAAGAGCAGTGGCTGAGCTAACATACCTGATAGGCCAATCAACTCTAGTACCCTGTTTTCCTGGAGCTGGACTAGCCCAGTGTCTCTGATGTGCAAAGACACCTCTCTCTTTAGGGAGTAGAGTCATTGCTATGCTGCTCTCTGACTCTTCTCCCCAGATCCAAAATAACAACTATACTCTGCCATTCTGTGGTACTTGCTGATGGTACACCTAGGCTTAGAGAGTGTGAAAAAATAACAAATCATACCATTTCAGGGTTAGAGTCACCACTACATGGTGCCTATCCCATGAGACCTGAGTTTCACTGAATCACAATGCTCTAGCTTTCAAATTGCATCCATACCCTAATTCCTGGGCTCAAACCTCAAAAGAACCCCTTATTCCCTAGAACCAAGCAGTGTTGTGTCCTCCCCCCAAGATCAGACTCACAGCTACAACTCAGCACCTTGAGCTCAAGCTGCAAGGGGATGCTACAGGGTCACAGATCCTGGCTATGTGGGCAATCTATATAGATAGATACCTGTCACAGAGAGTGAATCTTTACCCCAGGACCCAAGTACAACAATAGGTTTATTCATGAGGCCCCCAAACCTAGAATCTTGGCTCAAAAGACACTTTGAGCACCTGTATCTGTAACCCAAGGATATTGCAGCTGAAAATAGGTTATATAAGACCCAATGCCAAGATGGATCCCCTCAGATAAGTCTGATCATTGTAAAGAAAATGAGAACAGGAGGCCAAAGCTCTTGCTACCAAGGATGTTAACAACCTGTATCACCACTGTTAGTATCACACATTTCTACAGCCTAGGTCACTGAGGCGCCCACAGTTATTGCTGAAATTGGCAACAAATGAAAAAGCAACATGAAGACTATGTCACTACACCTACTTAGAATCAAAGTCATCATACCCTTCCCAATTCTCACCCTAAGACCCAATTGACAGTGAAAGTGTTTCTCTATGAAAGCCACTATGTAAAGTTTGGACAAGGTGATTGTTCCATCAGACATTAATGCAAAAACACTGAAAACATGAAAATGCCAAGAAATAGGACATCACCAAAAGTATGCAATAACTCTCCTGTAACAGACCTAAAAGAAAAGGAAATCTACAAAAGGCCAAAACAGGAATTCAAAATAATAATGTTCAAGAAACATAGCAAGATACACAAAAACAGAGACAATTAAAAGAAAAGGAAAACAGTTAACAATATACCTGAGAAACTTAACAAAGAGATAGGATATAAATAAAACAGAAATCCTGCAGTTGAAAAATTCAATGAATAAAATAAAATAAGTAGTAGAGAACTTCAACAGCAGACTACATTAAGCCGAAGAAAAAAATTCTTTCTTTCTTTTTTTCAGGGATAACACCTTTATTGGTTTATTACAAAGGATGTTTTAAAGGATACAAATGAACAGCCAGATGAAGACATATAGGGAAGGGTCTGGAAAGGTTTTGAACACAGAAGCTCCTATCTCCATGGGGTTGGCGTGCACCACCCTCCCAGTCCATGGATGAGTTCCTTTTTGTTGTTGTTGTGAATGTCTTTTGCCCTTTTTTTTTTTTTTTTCCTCAGAGATGGGGCCTCACTCTGGCTCAGGTTGGTCTCGAACCTCTGAGCTCAGGGCAACCCCCCCCACCTCAGCCTCCCAGAATGCTAGGATTACAGGCATGAGCCACCACACCTGGCCCCATGGATGAGTTCTTGTTCACATTCCTGTCAGCATCCCTATGTTCAGCCCTTTGGAAGCTTCCTAATCTCTGTCCTCTCGGGCCTTTCATGGAAACTTCACTGGATAGGCATGACTGAAGCACAAACAACAGTGTTGAAATGTGAGTGGACTAAAACAGTGTGAAATAATACAGAGTCAGTGGGAAACCTAGCAAGGCTGTGTTCGGATCCTTCCTGGCCTTTTTGAGCAGCATTCCTTCCTCCCGGGCATGGGGCGGGTATACCTGGCCCTCAGTGGAAAGTCTTCAGAAGACTTTCCGGAGTCAGGCTACAGTCTTGCCCTAGGGCCAGTGAAAGGAGGGCAAGAGAAGGAAAGAAAGAGAGAGAGATTGATTCTGTTTTCTGGGGCCCATGGTGCCCCAAGATCCTAACATGCTGGGAGTTATGATCCAGGTTCTTGGACAGAAACTGATATATGCGTATCTCATAATATCACAGTGCCCCAGCCTAAGCTGGAGTGTGTAGACCACACTTCTTTTTTTCTTGTTGTTGTTTTTGAGACAAGAATCTCACTATATCACCCTCAGTAAAGTGTCATGGTGTCACAGCTCAAAGCAACCTAAAACTCTTGGGCTTAAGCAATTCTCTTGCCTCAGCCTCCCAAGAAGCTGGAACTATAGGTGCTCGCCACAATGCCTGGCTATTCTTTTGTTGTAGTTGTCACTATTATTTATAGCAGGCTGGGGCAGTGTATGAACCCGCCAGCCTTGGTGTATGTGGCTGGTGCCCTAACTGCTGAGCTAGACCATACTTTTTTTTCAAGGTCTCACATAACTTATTACTGCACCTGCTTATTAGTGAATAGCAAAGAAACAAAGAGAAAACTCATTTTCCCAATGAAGTGTGGCAACTGTTCAACTGATAACATTTTCAGCTTGATATAGTAAGATGATAGTGACCGTGATACAGCATAAGTACATGCTATCTCATGTGCAATTCTCATGTGCAAGACCTAGCTTAGTTCATCTCCAGTGTCTCCTTTTTGAGTTGTACCTGATTTTATTACTGGTTTACATTTGAATCCACTGGGGAATGGGACGATTTTGTTTTTGTTTCTTGGCCAAAAACAGTTTGATTCTGAAAGTCTTATGAAAGGACATGGCGACAAATGGGACTATTTACCTAGACCACAATTCTTGAAGCTGAAGTAGAAACAGCATGACTACCGGTATTTCCCAGGATATCCTGGAAAGTCAAGGCCAAGCAGGAATCCACAGACCACAGCCCACTCCCAGGGCTCTGGTGGAAAGTGGGGGAGCCTCCAAGCTGGGTTATTTAAATCCATGCTCAAAAAGTGGCAGTCAAGGAAAGAATGATGGAAGAGGTGATCAGTACCACATATGGCTATTTATTTCATACAGGGCTCTGCACAAAATATTTACACATATTCTTTACAGAATAAGTAAACCACCTGAAGGTAAGTAGATAATGCTTTCTTTGCAATGCAGGGGAGAACCCTGGTGTCAGCAAAGCTATAAAACAAGAATTTCTGAAATTGAAGATAATTATTTGAAATCAGGGACAGAAAAAGAGATAAGAAAGGAAACAATAAAGGAAAGCGTTTAGGTCACATGGGACACAATTAAACAAACTGATTCATGTATTTGTGTTATGGGAGTTAGAAGAGAAGAGATTGAAAATGGCATTTAAAACTCTATTTAATAAAATAATTGCCTAAAATTTTCCATATGGAGGAGATATGGACATCCAGATCCAGGAAATACAAATGTTCTCACATAGATTCAACCCACAAATATCTTCCCTATAGCGTATTATGGTCAAGATGTCAAAATTCAAAGACGAGAGATTTATGAAAGCAGAAAATAGAAAGAGAAAAGTCACATATAAGGGAATCTCCATGAGACTAACAGTAAATTTCTCAGCAGAACCTTGTTGGCTAGGAGAGAATGAGATGATACAGTCAAAGTGCTAAAGAAAAAAAAAAAAAAGCCAGTCAAGAATATCATACACAGTAAAGTTATTCCTCAGATATGAAGAGGAAATAAACTATTCTAGGCAAGTAAAAACTTAGGGAATTCATAACCACAAGCTCAGCCTTATAAGAAAACCTCAAGGGAGTATCACATCTGGAAGCAAAAGGATGGTAACCACAACCATGCAAACTCACTGGTATAGCATATACACAAAAGAGAAAGGAAGAAAATCTCAATACAGAAAAACACAAAAGGCAAGGGTTAACAATAAAAGGAATAAACAATAAGTTCACTTATCAATAATAACCTTTAAGGTAAACTAATTAAATCCCCCCAAATAAAAGATACAGAGTACCTGAATTGATTTATGTAAAAAAAAAATCTAACTATGTACTGCCTACATGAAGCTCTATTCATCTGTAAAGACACATAGACTGAAAGTGAAATAATGGAAAAAGATATTCCAAGCAAACTGAAACAAAAAACAGATGTTAAGTCAAAAAAGAGAGAGAGAGAGAGAGAGAGAGAGAAAAGAATATATAACGATAAAGGATCACTTCAGCAAATATATATGCATCTAACACCACCCAGCTATATAAAGCAAATATTATTAGCTCTAAAGGAAGAGATAGACCATAATACAAAAATGGTTGGGTACTTCAACATCCCACTCATGGGATTAGATAGATCATCTAGACAGAAAAAAAAAAAAAAAAGAAAGAAGGAAAGAAAGAAACATTGGATTTTAACTGCTATTTAGACCAAATGGACCCAACATAGACATTTATGAAACGTTCAATCCAACAGCTACAGAATGTCTATTTTTTTTTTTTTTGCATCAGCAGAGGGAACATTCTCCTAAATAGACTATATGTTATGCCAGAAGACAAGTGTCATCAATTTTTAAAAAGTTGAATCATATCAAGTATCTTTCCTGATCATAATGGAATAAAACTAAAAATCTATAATAAGAGGAACTTTAAAATTACAGAAATATATGGAAAAGAAATAATATGCTCCTGAATGACCAATGGGTCAATAAAGAAATTAAAATATCTTTGTTTAGGTTTCTGTTTTGTTTTGTTTCATTTTGTTTTGTTTAAAACAGTCTCACTTTGTCACCCTCAGTAGTGTCAGTGCTATGGCGTCATAGCTCCCAGCAACCTCAAACTTTTGGGCTCAGGTGATTCTCTTGCCTCAACCTCCCAAGCAGCTGGGACTACAGGCCCACATCACAACACCTGGTTATTTTTAGAGACAGGGTCTCCTTCTAGCTCAGGCTAGTCTCAAAATCATGAGCTCAAGCGATCCACCTCCCTTGGCCACCCAAAGTGCTGGGATTACAGGTGTGAGCCACCACATCAGCAAAGAAATTTAAATTTCTTAAATGAAAATAGAAACACGATACATGAAAGCCTATGGAATACAGCAAAAGCAGTAGAAAGAGGGAATTTTATAGCAACAAATGCCACATAAAAAAATAGAAAAGCTTCTAATAAGCAATTTAACAATGCTCCTTAAAGAAACAGGAAACCAAGACATAAAAAATCCAAAATTGTATGTAGAGATAAATAATTAAGACAAAAGCACAAACAAACAAAATTCAGACTACAAAAGCAATACAAAAATCAATCAAACAAAATGTTTGATTTTGGAAAGATAAAATGACAAACTGTTAACAAGATTAACCAAGAAAAAAAAATACAAAACATCAAAATAAAATCATGAATAACAAAAGAGACATAACTGATACCATAGAAATACAAAGGTTCATTAGAGACTATCATAAACCAACAAATTGGAAAACATAGATGAAATAGATAATTTTCTGGGCACACAAACTACCAACATTGAAGCAAGAAGAGAAAATCTGAACAGACTAATTATGAGTAAGTCAGTAATAACAACTGACCTGTCAAAGAAAAGTGTGAGACCTGATGGCTTCATAGCTGAATTCTACTAAACAATTAAAGAACTACTGGTAATACCAATTTTTCTCTAACTCTTCCAAAAAAATTGAAGAGAATGGAATTTTTTCAAATTCATTCCATGAAGCCAATATTACCTTGATGCCAAAAGCAGACAAGAACACATAGACACACACACAAACAAAGCTATAGACATAGATAGATAGATAAATAGATAGATCCCTGATGAATATAGATACCAAATTCCTTAACAAAATACTAGCAAACACAATCCAGCAATACATTAAAAAGATCTTGCGCCATGATCAATTGGGATTTGATCATGGCTCAACAGTTCATGGTTCCAGGCTTATAAGGAACCATGTTTTCTAGAGATATAAGTATGTTTCAAAACACACAAATCAATAAACATGATACATTTCATCAACATAGTAAAGGACAAAACCATCATCTCAATCTCATCATCTCGATATGTATACAAAAAACATTTGATAACATTCTAAATACATTCATAACTAAAACTTTTGATAAATTAGGTATAGAAGAGCATAACTCAAAATAGTAAAGCCCATATGTGACAAACCTACAGCTCACATCATATTTAGTAGATAAAAGCTGAAAGCTTTTCTGCAGTGAACTAACTAAAACAAGGATGCCCAATATCACCACTCTTATTCAACATAGTACTGGAAGTCTTAGCTAAAGCAATCAGGCAAAAATAAATAAATGGAATTAAAATTGGCAATAAGGAATTTGGCAACATCGAGTGAAGTTGGATACACATATACTCTATAAACCCAGCAATTCTATTTCCAGCTATATAGCTCAGAAAAATTCTTGCATGTGAACAAGAATATGTGTACAAAAGTGTTTATATTTGGAAAAAAATTTGTTAAGTATCTATCAATAGTGACACGAATGTTAAGTTCATTTGCACAGTGGAATACTACAAAGCAGTTATAACTAATGAAACCAATTCACAGGTATCAAAGGAAATACAGTACAATTAGAAAACAAAGGGTACCAAAAAGATCTAATTACAAAAAGATACATAAGAGCAAGATGGTGGCCGAGTAACAGTTTCCCTGCAATAGGGCATGGTGAGCCTGGGGAGATAAGACTCCAGGCATCTCTGGCTGGTGGGATCTGCCTATAATCATCCCTTTGAGGATACAGGGAGTCAGCAAGGGACTTCTGAACCCCAAGAGGAGGACAAAAACAGTGGAAAACTGGCAAGTGGTTGCGTATGTTCCATCGACCTAATCCCACCGGCAGCGGTGAGACTGAAAACCAGAAAGGCCTTACCTGTGATCTGTTTCGGTGTTCTTGGACTTGGCACTTAGTTGAACTGCCTTGGGGAGAGCTCAAGCAGGAGTGTGGAGAACTTTGGGGATTGTCTAGGGCCTCAGACTGAGTCGCTGAGCCAGACGGAGCTAATAGTGTTTGGCTGTGGGCCTAAGGGAGCCATTCTGAGGGAAATGCCCCAGCAAGCTCCACCCTCAGGGTCACAGAGGATGGATGGGGTGGGAGCCAGTAACCTAGTGACTGAGCAGACTAAAGGTGGGGACTGAGCTGCCTTACAGCCTTAACCCTCAGGGGCAGAGTGAAACAAGTTTTGGCACACTGGAGCCTCGGGCTATTGCCCTGGGTAGAATGCTGTGGCATCACAGCTCATAGCAACCTCAAACTCCTGGGCTTGGTGCCACCTGGACCTCCATAAGAGCTGCGCCCGGACCCCCGACCCGCGACCTGCGCCTGCTGGGCCTCCACATGCCCTGACCAGGAACTATGGGAGCAGCACAACATGGTGTCCTCCCTCCTGTACCCTCCCTGCCTCCACACCAGACCGCTCATCTGGCCAGGGACTCTGGTAGCTGCATGCCCTCCAGAGCCCTCCCTGCCTCTGTACAGAGCCCTTCTCCTGACCAGAGACTGCTGGAGCCTTGGGCTCTCTGTGCCAAAGTCACTGGGCACCAGGCACTCTCAGAACCATGCACACCACCTCCTGCCCTGTTGCTGGATCCAGGTGTGTCACACTGCAGAGCTGCTTCCACAACCAGAACACCCTGGCTAGGGCAGCCACAGAGGAACTACACAGGGTCACTGCCTACAAAGATCCACCAACAATAGAGTGATACGGCTGGGGTCTAATCTTGGAGAGACCCCTCCCCAACTCTGAGGATGGCCAGAGGCAATGGTGAAAAACAATCATGAGGCGAAATCAACAGAAAAACTCTGGCAATATGAATAATCAGAGTAGATCAACTCCCCCAAGGATCAATGGGGGAGACACAGCACAAGATCCCATGCACAAACAAATAGCTGAGATGTCAGAAATCGAATTCAGAACCTGGATAGCAAATAAGATGGAATCAGAATTCCAAGCAGTAACCCAAAAGATATCTCAAGAATTCAACGAATTCAAAGACCAAATGACCAAAGATTTTGACACATTGAGACAAGAAGCTGCAGCCCTCAAAGATCTGAGAAACACAGTAGAATCCCTCAGTAACAGAATAGAGCAAGCAGAAGAAAGGATTTTTGACACTGAAGACAAAGCTTTTGAACGCTCCCAAACTCGCAAAGAGGAAGAGAAATGGAGGGCAAAAACAGATCACTCTCTCAGAGAGATGTAGGATAATTCAAAGAAAACCAATATTCGTCTTATAGGGATCACCGAAAGTGATGAAGTGGCTTCACAAGGCACAGAGTTTCTTCTCCATGAGATTATTAAGGAGAACTTTCCAGACAAGTCAAGAGATTCTGAAATTCAGATAGCAGACAGTTTCAGAACTCCAGCATGACTCAACCCTAATAAGACATCCCCCAGACACATCATAATCAATTTCACTAAAGTTAATATGAAGGAGAAAATTCTGAAAGCAGCCAGACGAAAGAAAACCATCACTTACAAGGGCAAGAATATTAGAATAACTGCAGATCTCTCTGCTGAAACCTTTCAAGCTAGAAGAGGAGGGTCACTGATTTTTAATCTCCTAAAACAAATTGGTATAGAAGGCACATTTCTTAAACTAATAGATGCCATCTACAGCAAATCCACAGCCAATATCATATTGAATGGAGTTAAATTGAAATCATTTCCACTTAGATCAGGAACCAGGCAAGGTTGCCCATTGTCTCCATTGCTCTTTAACATTGTAATGGAAGTTTTAGTCATTGCAATTAGGGAAGAAAAGGTAATCAAGGGTATCCACATAGGGTCAGAAGAGATCAAACTTTCACTCTTTGTAGATGACATGACTGTATATCTGGAAAACACTAGGGATTCTACTACAAAACTTTTAAAAGTGATGAAGGAATACAGCAATATCTCAATCTACAAAATCAACACTCATAAAGCTGTAGCCTTTATATATACCAACAATAGCGAAGCCAAAAAAACAATCAAGGACTCTATTCCTTTCACAGTAGTGCCAAAGAAGATGAAGTATTTGGGAGTATACCTAACAAAGGACATGAAAGATCTCTACAAAGAGAACTATGAAACTCTTAAGAAAAGAAATAGCTGAAGATGTTAACAAATGGAAAAACATACCATGCTCATGGCTGGGAAGAATCAACATTGTTAAAATGTCTGTAATACCCAAAGCAATATATAATTTTAATGCAATTCCTATCGAAGCTCCATTGTCATATTTTAAAGATCTTGAAAAAAAAATACTTTGCTTTATATGAAGTCAGAACAAAACCTTGAATAGCAAAAACATTACTCAGTAATAAAAACAAAGCAGGAGGAATCACGCTACCAGATCTGAGACTGTACTATAAATCGACAGTGATCAAAACAGCATGGTACTGGCACAAAAACAGAGAAGTAGATGTCTGGAACAGAATAGAGAACCAAGAGATGAATCCAGCCACTTACTGTTATTTGATCTTTGACAAGCCAATGAAAAACATTCAGTGGGGAAAAGATTCCCTATTTAACAAATGGTGCTGGGTGAACTGGCTGGCAACCTGTAGAAGACTGAAACTGGACCCACATCTTTCACCATTAACTAAAATAGACTCTCACTGGAAAAAAGATTTAAACTTAAGACATGAAACTATAAAAATACTTGAAGAAAGTGCAGGGAAAACTCTTGAAGGAATCGGCCTGGGTGAATAATTATGAGGAGGACTCCCCAGGCAATTGAAGCAGTATCAAAAATACACTACTGGGACCTGATCAAACTAAAAAGCTTCTGCACGGCCAAGAACATAGTAAGTAAATCAAGCAGACAGCCCTCAGAATGGGAGAAAATATTTGCAGGTTATACCTCCGATAAAGGATTAATAACCAGAATGCGCAGACAACTCATATGTATTAACAAGAAAAGAACAAGTGATCCTATCTCAGGGTGGGCAAAGGATTTGAAGAGAAACTTCTCTAACGATGACAGATGCACGATCTACAGACACATGAGAAAAAGCTCATCATCTTTAATCATCAGAGAAATGCAAATCAAAACTACTTTGCGATATCACCTAACCCCAGTAAGAGTAGCCCACATAACAAAAACCTAAACCCAGAGATGTTGGCATGGATATGGAGAAAAGGGCACACTTCTACACTGCTGGTGGGAATGCACACTAATACGTTCCTTCTGGAAGCATGTTTGGAGAATACTTAGCCCGATTCCCCGAAAATAAGATATCCTCTGAAAATAAGACCTACTTACTGGAAAGATAAGACGTCCCCTGAAAATAAGACCTAGGGAATCTTTGGGAGCACACCTTAAAATAAGACATTGTTTTATTTTCGGGGAAACAGGGTAGACATCTAAAAATAGACCTGCCATTTGATCCTGTAATTCCTTTACTAGGTTTATACCAGAAGACCAAAAATCACAATATAACAAAGACATCTGTACCAGAATGTTTATGGCAGCCCAATTCTTAATTGCTAAGTTATGGAAGAAGCCCAAGTGCCCATAGACCCACGAATGGACTAGCAAATTGTGGTACATGTATACCATGGAATATTATGCAGCCTTAACGAAAGATGGAGACTTTACCTCTTTCATGTTTACATGGATGGAGCTGGAACATATTCTTCTTAGCAAAGTATCTTAGGAATGGAAGAAAAAGTATCCAATGTACTCAGCCCTACTATGAAGCTAAATTATAGCTTTCACATGAAGGCTATAACCCAACTATAGCATAAGACTATGAGGAAAGGGCCAAGGAAGGGAAAGGGAGGGGGGAGGTTAGAGTGGAGGGAGGGTAATGGGTAGGGACACAACTATGGTGCATCTTAGAATGGGTACAGGCAAAACTTACTAAAGGCAGAATACAAATGTCTACATACAATAACTAAGATAATGCCATGAAGGCTACATTGAACAGTTTGATGAGAATACTGCAGATTGTATATGAAACCAGCTCATTGTGCCCTTTGACTGCACTAATGTACAAAGCTATGATTTAACAATAAAAAAAGATACATAAAATGTGTATATTGCATATAAAAAATAAATAAAAATAAATTGGCAATAAGGAAGTCAAATTGTCCCTGTTTATAGACAATATAATCTACACAGAAAAATCTCAAAGCCCCAGCAAAGAATGCTAAAACTGATAAATGACTTCAATAAAGTTACAGGATACAAAATCAACATACAAAAATCAGTAATATTTATAGATGCCAACAGCCAACTAGTGGAAAAAGCAATCTCATTTACAATAACTACAAACACTAAAATAAAAACCTAGTAACAAATATAACAAAGGAAGAAAAAATCTCTGTAAAGAAACTTATAATGATCTAAAAAAAAATTTAGAAGACTCAGAAAAATGGGAAGACATCTCATGTTTATGGATTAGAAAAGTTAATCGTGTAAAAATGTCCATACCACCAAAAGTGATCTACAGAGTCAATGTAATCTCTATCTGTAAAGACACTGAAATAGAAAAAAAAGCTAAAATTTGTTTAGAACTAAAAAAGTACCAGAATAGTCAAAGCAATCCTGAGCAAAAAGAACAAAGTTGGAAGCATCACTTTACTTGACCTTAAAATATCATACAAAGCTCAATAAACCAAACAGCATGGTACTGGCATAAAAACAGACAAATCAACCAATGTGATGCTGTAATGACCATAGAAATGATTAGTTTACAATGAGTGAACATATAGGCATGAATTATGTGTTGTTCATGAGATACCTACAGGAAGTCACAAGGATGTACAAAGTGGTTTTTGTACACCACTTTATTTTCACATATTTACACATTTTACTTTTATTTTCACATATTTCACACATTTTACTTATTTTTGGCAAAAGCACCAAGAACATTCACTGGGGAAAGGACAGTCTATTCAATATTTAATAAATAGTGCTGGGACAACTAGATGTCCGCATGCAGAAAAAGGAAACTAGACCTTTATCTCTCACCATATACAAAAAAAATCAATGCAAAATGGGTTAAAAAATTAAATGTAAGACCCAATACTATAAAACTACTAGGAAAAAAAACATAGGAGAATGCTTTAGGACATCAGTCCGGGAAATATCTTATGGAGGAGCCCTCCAATGCACAAGCAACAAAAGCAAAGACAGACAAATGGCATTATATCAAATTAAAAAGTTTCTGCATAGAAAAGGAAAATCAACAGAGTAAAAAGATAACCTGCAAAATAATTGAAAATATTTCTACACTATTTATCTAACTATATTAATTCCACACTATTCATCTAACTTTATTAATATCCAAAATATACAAGGAACTCGAATAGCACAAAATCAATAATCTGATTTAAAAATGGGCAAATGAGCTAAACAGACATCTCTCAAAAGAAGACAAATGGTAAATAGTTATAAAAAAATTCAATATGACTAATCATTAGAGAAGTGCAAATCGAAGTCACAATGAAATCTCCTCTTACCATAGTTAAAATGCCTTTTATCCAAAAAACAAACAAAACAAAACAAAACAAAACAAAAGCTAGTGAGAATATGGAGAAAGGGAACGCTCACGTAGTTTGTGGGAATATAAATTAGTATAGTCATTATGGAAAAAAGCATGTAGGTTCATTAAAAAACTCAAAATAGAACTACCATATCCCACTACAGGGTATATATCCAATGGAAAGCAAATCAGTATGTCAAAGAGATGCCTGCACACCTATGTTTATTGCACCACTATTCACAATAGCCAAGGTATGGAATCAACCAAAGCGTTCATCAGGACATGAATGGATAAAGAAAGCGTGCTATACATATACAGTGGAATGGTATTCAACCACAAAAAAAGAATGAAATCTTGTCATAGGTGCAAGCCTGGATGAGCTTTGATGATATTGTGTTAAGAAAACAAGCCAGGCACAGAAAGATAACAACCACATGTTTTCACTCATATGCCAAAAGTAAAAAAGTTTTTCTCATATAAGTAAAGAGTAAAATAGTTGTGACTTTGAAGCTAAGAAGGGTAGCAGGGTTGAAGGAATAGTGAGAGGTTGGTTAATGGATACAAAATTATAGCTAGCTAAGTCAGTTCTAGTATTCTATGGTACTGTAGAATGAGTATAATCAGTAACAATTTTTTTGTATATTTTCAAATAACTGGAAGAGAGGATTTAAATGTTTCACTACAAAAGAATGATAAATGTTTGAGGTGATGGTTATGCTGATTTACTCAGATTTGATCATTACACATTTCATTCACGTATCAAAATTTCACACTGTACTCCATAAATATGCCCAATTCATATATGACAATCAAGAATAATAATAAACAGGAAAAAAGGGCAGGGACAAAATCAAGGAGAAAAAAGTGCCAAACCACTTTGTACATCATTGTGGTTTCTTATATGTCTCTTGAACTACACATAATTCATGCCTGTATGTTCACTCATTGTCAACTAATCATTTCTATTGTCATTATAATATCACATACAAGTAAAATATAAGTGAACTTGATGTGATGATGAAAAGGACAATTATAATCAAGAGTCTGGCATCTCAAGTGGGCACACCTAGTAAGCAATAGCACTCCTAGGAAGAAGCCTGAATAGGCCTTCCTTGCAGTTAAACTGCTTTTTAAACACTTATGCCCAAACGGCTGAGGCTTAAATAAAGCACTATTATTTATTTGTTAGCATGTGATAGGCATTGTATTAGGCACTTAAAGGGGTACTGTAAGAGTTCATAAGGGTGTTTCAAGGATTTTGTAGACATACACGCACCATACATCTTAAAACCCCCCATTTATAATGCATAGGATGACACATTCACCTTGACTGCTGCCCTAAATTACTGTTATCTGGTATCTGTAACATAAAATTTCAATTCTTAGTCTCTCCCTATTTCCCAGCAATAAAATGTTACCCAAGGTTGCAAAATCCCCAGCCAGTACATCTTTACCTGGTGCCTAAAGTTCAATTGATGGCTAAGTTCACCCCTCCTCCCTACTCGCTGACAATTGGAGGAGAAATCGCCTCATGGGCTCAGAATGAGTCATTAGCAAGTGGCCAGGACCATTCAGAGCAGCTTCCAGTTCTGCAGACATTATGAAAGGAAAGTAAAAGTGGTTGAAGGTTGGAGTTGCCTGGGTAGGAATTACAGACCTTTTCCCTCTCCAGCAGAGCACCTGCCTCTGATTTCCCCTTGTTGGCAGCCCTCCAAAGGTGGTGGATAAACCCATATCACATGGCCCATGGTAACAAAAGACAGTGCCCGGGAAAGACCTGATACTCTGCTGAACCCATAGCTGGAATCCTCCCTTGGCCGATGCATATGCTTTTCTTGAGGTAATCCTTTTTGTTAAAAGCTATCCAGCTCCTATCAGGGGCAGATTGGTAGGATTGTTTTTGCTCTGAGAAAACTGTAAATTGGAAGCATCCACCAACCTGAATAGCAGGCAGGCGAGTTATTAGACTCAGAATCTACTCCCTTAGCAGGAGGAGAGCAGGAGTTAGAACAGGTGACATGGTCTTTCTATGAGCCACAAATCTGTACAGGTACAAAGGGGTTGTTATTGTCCTTAGGAAGTTTATTATCTTGTTAAATAGATAAAGTTCACTTATGAAACAGTGAAAGAATATGTGAAATTTCATGATGTTGAATGTAAATATGAGTAGAATGAGCTGGTATATTTTTGGAAGGGATGAGACTTGTATGCAGACTTAACATTTGAAAGGGATATAGAAAATGTGAAGGAAAGGATATGAAATGTAAACATGAGGCCATAACCTCCAAAAAAAAAAGGAGTTGTTCAACCTTTTGCATCTTCCTTAGTATGTTAGGATACTCCCTTCCTTGTAAGACTGCTAATTCTTGAATTGCGGTTAAAAGTGACAGTTTAAAGCACACAGGTTTACCTCTGCTTCCCTAGAAAAACACCTTTAAGATGGTAGTAATGGAATAAAAGAAGTTTAAAGAGACAAGGACTAGAGAACAGAAGAAGGAAGGATAGCAGATGAAAAATGCCAAAACTTTTCGAGAGTTGAAAATTGGACAGATGAGTAGTAATTGTTTCTGGAAGCTGAAACGTAGTTTCCCGCATGGGGCAAAGGCAGTGAAAACATAAAGAGGACTGCAGAACCCCAGGCACACTCAGGAGTCAAGGCTTTGAGTTACTCTGAAGACTGGGCGTGAGGTAGGTCTGAAAGGAAGCCTGAGTGAAAGTTTGTGTCAAGAGCAGCCAGACCCCATATTACTTCCTTCTCTCCTTTCTGGTAGTGAGTCTGCATCTTTCCTGGCCTTTAAGACAGTTCAATCATAGAAGACATGGGAACACCAGACACAGCTGAGGGTGGGATTGGCAATCTGCACTGAAAAGAGGATGAATAAGCAAAAGCCTGCAGTTCGAATGGTCAGAATCACTGCCATCTCCCTCAACCCCCTTTCATCTGTATGGCTCCCAGATTTCTGAGAACCAGGCTCATAAACCCCTGGTAGGAGAATTTCTCTAACAAAAATGACCAGCCCGAGAGGCAAATCCTACAGGAGCAATTGCTTGTCTCCCAGTGAATGGAATTAAGTTACCCAGGCAATCGCTTTAACCATGCACATAGAACTTCTTATCACTAATTAGAGCCTCATATTTTTAAATTATCATTGCAAACAAAATAATGGCCTCCCCAAAGATGTCCATATTCTAGTCTTTGACTGCTATGATTTCCCAAATAGTGTATAAATATTTTGTTTTATTTTATTTTATACTTCCCAGGCAAAAAAGAGATTTGACAGATACTATTGAATATCTTGAGATGGAGAGATTATCCTCTATCACCTGGGTGGGCCTGATGTAATAAGAAGGGTCCTTATAAAAGGGAAGCTGGTGGATCAAACTGAGAAAAAGGAGATGTGATGACAGAATCAGAATTTGGAGAGATTCATTTTGAAGATGGAGGAAGGGGCTATGAGTCAAAGAATCCAGATAGCCTGTAGAATATGGAAGATGCATAGAAACATGTTTTTTCATGAAGCTTCTAGAAAGAAGTCATGCCAACACCTTAATTTTAGCCTAGTAGAACTCATTTCATATTTCAGAACTCCAGAACTATAAGATAATAAATTTGCTTTGTTTTACCACTTTGTGGTAACTTGCTATAGCAGCTATAGGAAACTAATATGTATATTAAGGACAAAGATCACCAGATATTTGGAGAATATATCTAACATGAGAAAAACAGACATCAGACCAAGCTAGCTGAGAAACAGGAATTCAAAAGAAAGGTAAAAATTGCTTCTCAGCCTTTTGGCTAAGATCACGTGCAAAAGAAATGTAAACAGTGCAGTGAACATGTGAAAAAAAATCAGAAAGTTACAATGAAGCTCCTAAGAAAAATAAGGAAGTACACTATAAATAGGAGCAGAATATTATAAAAATACAATAGCTAAGAAAACATGGTTGAACTTTGAGTAATTAAAGGGATAATAGAATAGCAAAAAATAATTTTGTTAAAAGATAAACTTGAAGAAATTATCCATTAAATAGAATTTGTAAATAGGTAAGATATATATTTAAAAAATAATTACTTTTTTTATATTTAAAAAATAAATTTGGAATTCAGTCATCACTATAAAAGTTCCAGAAAAAAGATAATAGAGAAAATGATTGGGAAAATAGTGTGAAATAAATAATACACAAAATGAGTGAAGTACAGAAGTTCCTAGACAAAAATATCCCACTGAATATCCAGCTCAATTGATATAGAAGAGCCACACAAAAATATGTCAGTGTAAAATTTCAGAATGAGAGAGAGAGAAGAAAGTAATATACAAAGAATTAGTAACTAAATTGGCATTAGATTTCAATAACAAGGCCTTCAAAATTCTGAGGAAAACTTACTTAAAACCTACAATTTGATGCATAGGCAAATTATCCAGCAAGTATGAGGATAGGTAAATATATATTCAGACACATATAGTCCCAGATAATTTACCTAATCACCATTTTCATGAAGCTCTTATGGAAAATGTTTCATCTAAATTGGGGAGTGAATTAAAGAGGAGGAAATGAAACAGAAAACAGAACCATGCAGAGAATTTTTAGGATGATGAAAAATGAATTCCGAGTAAGAACTATGTTGCAAACCTAGAAAAAGAAGAGTGAAAGCCGAAACAGGAGGGAGGATTTCATTAAGTGAATCATGGAATTGGTGGTGATGTGTGAACCATACTGAGATGAGTTTTATAGTTCTTGATATTTATATCAAAAATATGAAGAGACTATTAACCTAAGAAAAACAAACTTGTTCATGAAAGTCATTTTGGGGCTCAACTATGATACTTTCAACCCTATCAGATGTTATACCATAACCCTCTCCTGTTCTAGCCCTATAACACATATCTTATAATGCCCCCTTTATTATCCTGATATAAAATTCTTAAAATTTGTAGATAACTTGCCTACACACATAACATAAAAAAAAATCAACGTTATATCCTCACTGAAATATGATGAAGAAAGAAAGGAAAGTAACTTTAAAAAAGTTTTTATATGTAAATAAACAGACATAACTACTGATTATATTAACAGATACAAAAACGTAGTGGACATTTCACCTAATTGAGAATCTCCATGAGGGTAACAGCTAAAATGCAGATTATTCCATATTGACAACTCAAGTAGCACAAACAATATTGTTTTGGAGCACACGATTTTCCAAATAGTGTTTAAATCTTTTATTTTCTTTATTGATATGGAGAATCTCACTGTGTTTCCCAGGCTGGACTCAAGCTCCTGGAATCAAGGAATTCTCCCATGTCCTTGAGTAGCTGAAATTATAAGCATGTACCTCTGCACCCAACTCAAATAGTGTTCATGTCTTTAAAAGCTCAAAAAAAAAAAAAAAACATTCCCCCTCAAACAGAAAAATCTTCCCTTGACTATTCTGGTAGTTAATTCCTAGAAAATTCAGCATATAATAAATGGCTTCTAGAAATATTGTTGGTTTTCATATAAAATCCAGACAGGTTCTAGGCTCAGATATTGATACATGAATTTCTACCTACATGAAAGTACCTATATACAGGATTTGGGTGCAGGATAATTCTTTATTCTGTCATCCATTGTACAAAGTCTAAAATTGCTGGACTCCACCCATTAAATATCACTGCTGTTTTGAATCATTGTAAAGCCTCCTAAAAAGCCTATAAATTTTCAAAATTCCTTGCAAAACCTTTTGAAACCTTCTGCACAGTGTTCTCCTAATGATTCTGCATTTCTTCCTCACGTGGCCAGCTTCTAGTGCCACTGCACAGCCGTGGCACATTTCTTCACTGCTGTGTCTGTCCAAACCCAGGCAGCAGTTTGTTTTTAAGTTTTGTTCTCACTCCTCAATAATTTCAGGCATCACCTTGATGGCATCAAACCCCCAAACCTAAATTATTGTAATATTTTAATAAATTAAAAATAATTATTCTTTTTTTATTTCATTAAAAAAGAAAACATATATACAAAAATAGTGATCAAAAATGTAAAAGTACCTAAAAAGAAATCTGTGAAAAGATGTAAAATACTTGTATAAGTTCTTGAAGGCCTAAATAAATGGAAAGATATTCAAGAAACAAGAATCATTATTTCTACATCGATTGAGAACCAATGATTTTCATATAGTGGTAATGAAATAAAATATAGAATACTGATTTCACCAGGAATTGTGATAGGAATGAGAGAAGAATGTATGAGGTCTGACATTAAGTCTGGAATTTGCCACTGAGGGCTTTGGCTCAGTACAAACATTGGCTGCACTGTACAAACAACTCTGTAAGGTGTTGTGACCTTTGCATATCAGTGTCTCACAGCTGTGTTTCTGCCAAGATGTGGCAGTGTCTTGCTGCATGATATTTATTATTGTTGTGTGCTGTTGCAAGAATGTTGGAGCTTGAACTAGAGCAACAAACAAATGTTAAATATCTTGTTAAACTTGACAAGAGTGGACGTGAAATCAGGGATATGTTATTCCAGGTTTATGGGGATAAGGACATGAAGAAAAAGGCAGTATACAGATGGTTTAAACACTTTTTTGAGGGAAGAGAAAGCATTGCTGATGAAGAGAAGTCAGGGCTATCAGTAATGAGCAGAACAGCCAAAAACATTGCAAAAATTCAGCAAACTCTGTGTCAAAATTAGTCCCAAAGGAGCTCACTGATGAATAAAAGCAAAGGACAGTCAAAGTTTGCCAAGACCTTTTCAAGAGCCAAGATGATGTTTTGGGCCATGTTTCTCACTGGTGATGAAACATGAGTATATCGATACAACCCTGAAACAAAGTGTCAAGGTACACAGTGGAAGTCAGGTAAATTCTGCACAACCAATAAAGTTCTGTCAGTCCAAATTAAGAGTCAAAACTGACGTTCCAAAAAGGCTGTGTGAAAAAATTAGACAAAAGTGACCTAAACTTTTTACTGACAACTCAAGCCTCTTGCATCATGACAATGCACCAACTCACAGGGCACTGTTCATAAGGGAGTTTTTAGCCAGTAAACAAGTAATTGTATTGGAACCCTCTCCTAAATCACTTGGTCTGGCCCCTGACGACCTTTTTTCTTTATCCAATGATAAAGGAAATATTGAAAGGAAGACATTTTGATGACATTTGGAACATCAAGGGTAATATGACAACAGCTCTGATGGCCATTCCAGAAAAAGAGTTCCAAAATTGCTTTGAACGGCAGACTAGGAGCTGGCATTGTCAGTACATAGCTTTCCAAGGAGAGGTTGGAAGGTTTGAAGGTTACTGTGGTGATATTTAGCATGAGGTATATAGCACTTTTTCTAGAATGAGTTCATGAACTTAATTGGCAGACCTCACATGTTGAAGGGAAGGGGGCTTAAAAGAAATAAATCTTCATGATTCATAATAGAAATACAGTACGTAATTTTTTAAACTGAAGAATTAAGAACAAGTATAATTGTGTTATATAGAAATATGGAGGCAAATACCAGAAGAAGCATCTAAAAGAATGGGAAGTGGTTGTTCTTGAAAGCAGGGATTAGGGTAGGGAAAAAGAGGTCAGGAGTCTGCTATTTTTCATTATAAATCTTATGATATTATCGTTCTTTACAAACATACCATATACATGGCTTAGTTTGATATAAGTTTAATTTGTAAAATTGCTAACTCATTTACCTATTCAAAGTCTAAATAGTCACAATTACTTTTACCTTGCATAAAATGCTTTCATTAAATAAAACCTTACTATAGATTCAGTTACATGGCTTCAACTTGTGTGTTAAAACTAGTTTTGCCCAACAAGATGAAATCTTGAAACTGTCACACATATTCTAATATTATCCTTGGTTAACCAGGTCTATGATGCCAACTACACACCCAGTCAAACATCTAAAGTTACCAACTGACTGCAGTCAGTGCCCTGGTTACAAAACACTGGCCAGCTGCAGGAAACATAGAGGGGGAAAAGTTATGCCTTGGCTACTGAGTACAATCCATGCTCAGTGTTAACGATCCTATGTCAGTTCATAAATTATAATGGCTAACACTGGAACATTAACACCACCCAAAAACACACTCATAAGCAAGCCAGCATGGCAAAATGAGGTCATGGAGAAGCTTAAAGCTATTTTAGGACATATCTTGAACACCAGGATAGCTCCTTTGACACCACCTGCTCTCATTTGGAGGACTGGATATTCAAGTCCCCCAACAGCAACTGGGCTTCAACCCAGTGCTGACTCTACAATCCAGTTCAGGATAAATGCTGCCCTGTTGTCAGGTGTTGACCTTTAGATGAGACATTTAAATCCCCCTGACAACATTCTCCACCTTCTGCTTAATTGGCACAGTATAAAAGATGTGGCTAAGACAGCATTCAACAGTGGTCATCGTTGCCTGCACAATATCATGGCAATAAAAGGATGTGATTTATTCCTTTGAAAAAGAAGTGAATAATATAATCCAACATAATAAGTCACTCTTGCTTTGAGGATCATAGCGGCATCAAGATGACAACTTGCACTCATACTAGGAATTTACTTATTCTTTTCATAAAATTATTCTTGTTCTATTATGAAAAGGGACAAGAATAACATACCCGAGTGTCTGGGATGAGTACCTATTTTCACACATGAAATTGGGCAACACCCTCCAAAAAAGAGGAGTTTATGTCATATTTCTTTCAAAGTCATAATTCTCAAATATGGCCAGGTTGATAAAACTTGGTTTTCATAGCCAGTAGACTTTAATAATTAACTTAAAAATCATCTCAGATAATATGTAACTCTAAATATAAATTACTGATATCCTTTAGAGTACAGAGAAATTGGTTAGCAAAAGTTAGATATTAAAGGCTTTTACTACAATGATTTCTGAGCATTTTTTTCCTTTCTGTATTTTATGAAAGCTTCTGCATTCTAAAAATGAATGTTTTATAGAGTTATAAAGTATATATAATGTGTTTATCATGTGCTTGAAACTAACTGCTGGCTTCTGAATCTTTCTAATTTCTCCTAGTACCTAATACTATTTCCTCCTACTCTGTACTTCACTGACTATAAGAAATTTTGTGCACAAAGATCAAATCTATGAATATGAATGTAGAGTGTGCCTTACCACTGATAACATAGACAGTTTCTATGATTATTGTGAAATAGCAGGGTATTTTTTACCTCAACCAATATTTAGGGTGCCCTGTGATTTTCCACACAATATGCTAAGCAACAGAGCAACCGAGATAGATAGAATGGCAAATAAGATGTGGTTCTTAACCTAAGGAGTTCACACTCTATCTTTACTGCTTTTTCTTGTTTCTAAAACTAGTTATTTACAATAACACAAGCTCAGTAACACACTCAAATTGCCATTGCATATCTTGTTTTACTTTTTGCAGTCTTGAATAGGTTGGCTGGTAAATGCAGGGGTTCGATATATGACAAATGTGAAATTAGTAGGTTAGACTAAGGTTATAGTCACATATCTGTGACTCTTCTTTATTGTGGAAAGTATAAGGCAAAAATGAAAAAAGCAAATTAAGACTCCCAAACATGGGAAGTATCATTTACAAATCAAGAAATACTAAGAGAAGCAAAAAGACGTAATGTCTGAAGAAATTTACATAATCCTAGAAGTTATCTTGACAATAGCCACTGAAGTTATCTTGACAATAGAAGGTCTCGTATAGATCTACTAGTAAATATTGCTAGTACAAAGGAATTTCCATCCTTTTACTGCTGCCATTTAAAGCCACATATTTCTAAAGAGACACCATTCTGCCCCACTTTTTGCCACTCCACCACTCCAATCCAAATAGTCACTATTCCTTCATTCATCAATAATATCACTAATATCAATAATATCAATAAATTTTGAGTCCAATAATTTTGGGTGGTAGGACCAAAAAACTTTATTGTTATTTATACAGGAGTTTATGATACATTTTCAAACTTTATTGTATTCTTTTATTTTGTTTATCTTTTGAAAAATAATTTTTATGATTATAAGTATTGTGATTTATTAAGCAAGGTATTTAACTTAGATTTGATGTAGTCAAATGCAGCACAGTGCAGGACATTCAGACCTGAATGGTAGACAGATTACGTTTATGACTTACAGATCCTGGAGAGAAGGGGCAGGCATGTAGGGCTAACAGGAAAGTGGCCCAATGTCTGAGATACACACACTCAACCAGTAAGAAAGCAGCAAGACAGAGAACAAGAGACATGTTGGCCAAAAACCTTATTGCAGTCGACGGCATTACCTGGGTGGGATTCCATGATAGTGTTGGATTATTTAATTGGGAGAGAATGAGAAGCCAACACAAGAACTCATGGGGTTGTTTTATTGGTTACCAGGTTTAAAGCAGAAGTAAAGTCATCAAACTGTTAAGATATAAGGCCTTATCTACCTAGAATATGAAAATAAGTAGGGACTGTCTTAAAATATGTAGGTCAAGGATGACAAACCTTAGAGAAGACAATAGATGGGTGCCAATGCAGCATTAATATAAATAAGAATTATGACATAAGATTATGCATTATTAGGCTGGGTGCAGTGGCTCACGCCTATAATCCTTGCACTCTTGGAGGCCGAGGTGGGTGGATTGCCTGAGCTCACAGGTTTGAGACCAGTCTAAGCCAGTCTAAGACCTCCTCTCTAAAAGCAAAATAGCCAGATGTTGTGGTGGGCGCCTGTATTCTCAGCTACTTGGGAGGCTGAGGCAAGAGAATTGCTTGAGCCCAAGAGTTTGAAGTTACTGTGAGCTGTGATGCCACAGCACCTTACCGAGAGTGACAAAGTGAGACTCTGTCTCAAAATATGTATATATATAAATACACATACCTGTATATAAAAATGCAAACTCAAACTAATCAAATACCTACAATCTAGAGTTAATAATGACTAACATTTGCAATGTTTTTCTACATATGTATTTTCGCTTGATGTTTTATGAGTATATTTCATATAATTTAAATACTTTTATAACATGTTTTAATAGAGGTATATTATTATAGATCAGAAGTATAGCATAATTTATCTAACAATTGGCACTTTAATAAACATATATTTTTTGAAATAAATATGATTGTTCACTCAAATGAAATTTCCTGTGCATCTCTAAATATTTTCTAAAGATAAATTGTAAAAGTGGTGTTACTAAGTCAAAATGCATAGACATTTTATATCAACTAAGAGAAGGAAAAAGAAGTATGCAATTATTCTCTCTTTTATAATTACTTAATTACCTTTACCAGTACTCTTTCTTTTTGGCATGGAAATTCAAATTATCGTCTAATATAACTTGTTCTCAGACTGAAGAACTTTTAGTATGTCTTGTAAAACATGTCTTCCAGCAATAAATTCTTTGTTTTCATTTATCTGGCAATAGCTTTATTTCACTTTATTATTAAAAAGTAGTTTTGCTTCATATAAAATTATTGGCTGCCATTTTTTCTTTCCATAATTTGAACATGTCATCTCATTGTCTTAGGGCTTCATTGTTTCTGATGAGATGTCAATTGCCATTCTTATTGGGATTCCTTTGTATATTATGTCCCATCTTTCTTTTGCTGCTTTGTTTTTGCCTTTCAGCATTTTTACTATGACGTGTCTGGGTACAAATCTCTTTGAGTTCATCGTATTTGACGTTCATTAAACTCTTAGATATGTAGAATAATAGGAATTTTGGAAGTTGTCAGCCACTATTTCTTCAAACACTTTCCTTGCACCCTCTCTCATTCCTTTCCCTCTGGTACTCCTATTTTGTATACACTGTAAAATATAAAATCTTGCATTTCTCTGAGTTTTTGCTCATTTTCTTCATCCTTTTTTCTCTCTGTTTTTCATTGTCTTCTATCTATCAATCTATCTTCAAACTAGTTGATTCTTTCTTCTGCAAGTTCAAATATACAGTTAAACCCCGTGGTGAGTTTCTTATTTTAGTTATTGTACTTTAAAGTTTTAGAATTTCCATTCAGTTCTTTTTAAATAAATTCTGTCTCTTTATTTATATCTTCTATTAGATGAAATGCTGTCAGCATATCTTCCTTTAATTATTTACACATGGTTTTCTTTATTTCTTTAAACATATTTATAATAGCTGCCTGAAGGCTCTGTCTGCTAAGCACAGCATCTGGGCCCTCTTCATGGCAGTTTCTATTGCCTGTTTTTTTTTCCCTCCCTGAATATAAATCACACTTTCTTATTTCTTTGGATGATTCGTATTTCTTGTTGCTTTTGAACATTGAACCTTTTAGATGACATATATAGCAGCAACTCCGAATACCAGTTATACCCACACTGTGATCCCACCCAAGGCTTCACTTGTTTGTTTCTTTATTTGCTGAATGTTTAGGCTGAGCTAGTTCAATAAAGTCTATTTCTTCTGCAGTATGCAGACTCTGATGTCCCTGCTGAAATATTTGTTTTATCATTTTTGACTTTAGGCCTGGCTTCCTAGGAGATTACCATTGAGTGATCAGGCACTGATTGATCAGAGGTTTTCATAAACCCTCTTAACCAGTGAGGTTTGTGCCTTTTTCTCACAAATCTGCAGGTGGTTTGGAGACTGTTGTCATGGTTTATGGGGTATATGAGTTTGCCATGCATGCATCCAGAGACTTGTAGCTTAGAAGTTCTTTGGTTGCACCTCAATATAAGCAGTCCTGGGCACATGAATAGTCTTCTTGGTTACTAGGATGACTGGTTTTACCAAGGCTCTCTTTGACTTTGTTTTTCCCTGATCTTTCTGTTACACTTCTGCCAGGTTTGCTTCTACTGATATTAAACCAAAAAGTCCGCCACCATTTATTGCTAGCTGATCACACTATTGTTTTTGACATGCCCTGAGGCATAAATTGCTCTGTGGTCTAATTGAAATAATGTGGGAATCTTTGGCCAAGACAGGGCATTGCCAGTCTTTGAGACTTTCTCTGTCCCTCTCTTGTCTCTGGGGAAAGTCTTTGTTATGGAACAAGAGCTGAGGAAGAATGGTGAACTCACCAGCTACTCTACCTGAAGCCTCTCTATGAAACAGGAATTGTGTGTGAGTGAGAGGATGATGGAGTGGGGTTCTTCCACCAATTGCCACTACAGCCCAGTATAGACCTTATGCAGGTCAGAGTTGGAGAGCATGGACTATGCTGAACTTTACCATCCAACTAATCTAACCAGAATAGCTTTTCTACCCTAGGAAATTAGAAGTCAGGAAAGATGAGAGCCAACACCTGGCTACCAAGCCCACTGGAGCAGCTTTCCAGTTCAAAATTGAGGAACTATGCAAAATTGGGGAACAACATTCTTCACCAGCCTCCTCACCCAGACACTCTACCTAGCAAGAGTTGGGAATTGAGTTAGGAACTGGAGGAATAGACATGGCTGCCACCCACTCATATAGTCTTCTGCATCACAGGGCTATGAATAATAAGATTTGACAATTTGCCAGCTGTCAAATCTACCAGGACTAGCTTTCCTACTCAAGGAAGCTGGAGGGTATGGGGTCTACTACTCACCTGTCTACCTGATTTGAATAGCTTTTCTGGAACACAGAATTGTGAAGGAGTAAAGAATAAGTGAATAACTGTCTTTACTAATTCTGAGCAGCTTGATAGAGGTCTCTCTGGAGGAGAAGAAGTCCTCATGTCCTGTTTATGATAAGTTTTGATAAATAAACCTTTAGTTACAGAATCCAAACAGTGTTTTTCTTTCTTTTTTTTTTTTTTTATTGTTTTAGTTTCATTGAGTTTCATTCAGTTTCACCCTCGATATATGGGGCCGGAACCTTACCGACTGAGCCACAGGCGCCGCCCGCTATGTGATTTTTAACATGTATTTGCATTTACTTTGCATTTATTTTGTTCCATAGATCTAATCTTAAAACAGTGTTATTTTAATTATAGCTTTATCACTTCTTTTAATATTTGGTAGTATAAATAATAAATCTCTTATTCTTTCTAGATCAATGTTTTATTGTTGTTAGTTATGTTTGGTAACTTCAAAATCACTTTATCAGGTACAGACAAAAATGCACTACATTGTTGCATTGTATAATTTATTATTAATTTGGAGAACTCTGAAATCTTTAAATCTTGACTCTTTCTACCTAAGAACAAAATAGGTAAGTGCTTAATTCTTCTTTTGTCTATTGGTAAACGCTTTATAAAACTTTTAGACATCTTCCAGATTTCTTTTTAAGGTTAAATTTACTTGCTATTCTGAAAGGCATTTTCCCTCTATATTTTCTAGATAGTTATTTCTGATCTATACGAACTATGAATTTATGTATATATATTGCAAGAGAAGTACCCTTGTTGAACTTTTCTATAATATTATTAGTCTTAATGGCTTTATAGTAGTTTTTCTAGGTAACCAATCCCTCACTTTAAAAATAATTAAATTTTTAATATAATTATAATTATAAATTATAGTTATATAATAACTTTTATAGTTTCTTTTTTTACACTGTTTCATTGACTAAAAATAATTCTGAGGCAAAATTAAATAATAATATTGATTTCCATTATTAATAGGCATATATTTATCACAGAAATGTCAACTCCCCATCTCCAGCCCAACATGATGTAGGCCAGCCTGAAACCTAAAACACTTACTATAAAAATCATTCTCTTCCCTACCATGCTAGGTATCCAGTGGTCCTCTTGGAGTATACCAGCGTCTTGGGATGTATCTCAAAAGCACCTTCCCTAGAAAACTGAATCAAATGGATTATAAAATATTAGAGCCCCCATATGGCATAACACTACCTCAAACTATAACTAAGTGATAATCTCAAGGCATAGGCAACCTGATTTTGACTCTCAGAAAAGCTGGCCAGGAAAATACTCAAGGCACACATCATGTCTGGCTTGATCAGTAAGCGACACACATTCCGTTCTTTGAACTCTCTCAGAGTAACTCTCATGATTGTTCTTTTTCTCTCCTTCACTAGCATGTGCATCTCCAGGCTGTGGATTTATTATGAGGCCATTCAGTGTTGAGGAATGTGAATCTCTAGATCTAAGGCCCTTCTTCTCTAACCTCACTATTCTGAATTCTCACAACCCCAAATCTAGTATCATTCTCTTTTCTGATCATCTTGCTCCAGTCCATCCCCTGTACGTTTCTATATATTTATCATTCAAAATGAAACTACTCTCAATACTTTAATAATAAAGAAGAGAAATAAACACAAACTTAATTTTTCTTACTATATATAAAGCTACTTACAAATATGGTGACATAATCTTTACCACAGCCCTATAAAGTTAATTTTATTGTTTATCTCTGTTTTACTGATAAGGACATTGAGATTTACAGGGGTTAAATCTGCCTTCAAATATTACTCTAGGCTTCCTTTAGTTTTTTATATTTAACTCAGATATTTGCTTTGGGTTTAGAGTAGTTTTCTTTATACTAAATATATATCTTTTTATTTCCACTTCATAGAAAGTTTTTTTCATACACTGAAATTGAATTTCTCAAATGCCTTTTCATCATTAACTGAAATGATTATGCAAATTTTCCACTTTCTTTGATTTATTGATATGATGAATAATTTTAATAAATTTTCTACTTTTAAAATTTCTTTTCAAGGGGCGGCGCCTGTGGCTCAGTGAGTAGGGCGCCAGCCCCATATGCCGAGGGTGGCGGGTTCAAACCCAGCCCCGGCCAAACTGCAACCAAAAAATAGCCGGGCGGGCGCCTGTAGTCCCAGCTGCTCGGGAGGCTGAGGCAAGAGAATCGCGTAAGCCCAAGAGTTAAGAGGTTGCTGTGAGCCGTGTGACGCCATGGCACTCTACCCGAGGGCGGTACAGTGAGACTCTGTCTCTACAAAAAAAAAAAAAAAAATTTCTTTTCAAGTCTTTGATAAAGTCAACATGTTCATATTATAGTGGTATTTTAACACAATGTTATACTTGAGTTGATATTATTTATTTAGAGCTTTGTAACTTTAGTTTTAAGTAAACTATCTGTTTTTCAATTCATAAAATGGACGTGGGATCAATTTATCTTTTTCTAAACTTAAAAAAATGTTCATAGCAAAAAAAGTTCATAGCACTTTATTTTTAATATATTCTATTTTTGAATTACTTTTATTTATTTAAGGTTTTAAAATCTTTGTTCTTATGTGAACTGGCTATATTTCGAGTCATTTCATGAATTGGAAGTCAATTTATCTTTTTCCTAAGTGCAATAACATTTTAAAAATTATATGGAAATTGCTTTTTCTTGAAGGTTTTGGGAAAATTACCCTCAAAATATTATTTGCCTGCTCTCTTCTCAGAATAGTTCTTTAACAACATTCTCAATTTATTGCTTGACTATTTAGGTTTTCTATTCCTTCAACTTATTTTTAGAGATTCATATTTTCCTAAGAAATTGTCCATTTTATTAAGTTTGTCAAATTAGGTAGCATAAAAAGTTGCTCATGACATTCACTTTTAATATTTTATCTTTTCCATATCCAATACTGAAATCATTTTTCCCACCAATTGCTCCACTGTTGAGCATCTACTCTGTGCCTGGCCCTGCTCATGGTGCTGGCTAAATACTAATGAACAAAATATATATGGTTTCAGACCCTTTAAGATCTCATACTCTAGTGAGGGAGGAACAACAATAAACAAGTAAGCAAAAAAATAATTACAAATCGTGATAAATAATATAAAGGAACAAAGTACAATGATAACAAATAATATGGGTGGGACTACAAGGCTCAGAGAATTCAAAGTTTAATTAAAAAATTCTGGTAAGAACTTGCTGTGGGGAATCCAACAACACATCAAAAAAATTATGCACCATGACCAAGTGGGATTTATCCCAGGGTCTCTAGGCTGGTTCAATATACGTAAATCTATAAATGTAATTCAGCCAAACTAAAAAATAAGGACCATGATTCTTTCAATTGATGCAGAAAAAGCTTTTGATAATATCCAGCATCCCTTCATGATCAGAACACTTAAGAAAATTGGTATAGAAGGGACATGTCTTAAACCAATAGAGGCCATCTACAGCAAACCCACAGCCAATATCATATTGATTGGAGTTAAATTGAGATCATTTCCACTTAGATCAGGAACCAGGCAAGGTTGCCCATTGTCTCCATTGCTCTTTAACATTGTAAGGGAAGTTTTAGACATTGCAATTAGGGAAGAAAAGGCAATCAAGGTTATCCACATAGGGTCAGAAGAGATCAAACTTTCACTCTTTGTAGATGATATAATCGTATATCTGGAAAACACTAGGGATTCTACTACAAAACTTTTAGAAGTGATCAAGGAATACAGCAATGTCTCAGGCTACACAATCAACACCCATAAATCTGTAGCCTTTATATATACCAACAATAACCAAGCTGAAAAAACAGTCAAGGACTCTATTCCTTTCACAGTAGTGCCAAAGAAGATGAAATATTTGGGAGTATACCTAATAAAGGACATGAAAGATCTCTACAAAGAGAACTATGAAACTTCAAAAAAAAAAGTCTGTAATACCCAAAGCAATATATAATTTTAATGCAATTCCTATTAAACCTCCACTGTCATATCTGAAAGAAAGAATAATACTTTTATATGGAATAAAAAAAAAAACCCTCGAATACCCAAAACATTACTCAGCAATAAAAACACAGCAGGAGGAATCACGCTACCAGACCTGAGACTGTACTATAAATTGATAGTGATCAAAACAGCATGGTACTGGCACAAAAACAGAGAAGTAGATGTCTGGAACAGAATAGAGAACCAAGAGATGAATCCAGCCACTTACCGTTATTTGATCTTTGACAAGCCAATGAAAAACATTCAGTGGGGAAAAGATTCCCTATTTAACAAATGGTGCTGGGTGAACTGGCGGGCAACCTGCAGAAGACTGAAACTGGACCCACACCTTTCACCATTAACTAAGATAGACTCTCACTGGATAAAAGACATGAAACTTAAGACATGAAACTAACTAAACTTAAGACATGAAACTATAAAAATACTTGAAGAAAGTGCAGGAAAAATTCTTGAAGGAATCGGCCTGGGTGAATATTTTATGAGGAGGACTCCCCAGGCAATTGAAGCAGTATCAAAAATACACTACTGGGACCTGATCAAACTAAAAAGCTTCTGCACAGCCAAGAACATAGTAAGTAAAGCAAGCAGACAGCCCTCAGAATGGAAGAAAATATTTGCAGGTTATACCTCTGATAAAGGTCTAATAACCAGAATCCACAGAGAACTCAAACGTATTAGCAAGAAAAGAACACATGATCCCATCTCAGGGTGAGCAAAGGACTTGAAGAGAAACTTCTCTAAAGAAGACAGATGCACAATCTACAAACACATGAAAAAAAGCTCATCATCCTTAATTATCAGAGAAATGCAAATCAAAATTTTTGAGATATCACCTAACCCCAGTAAGAGTAGCCCACATAACAAAATCCCAAAACCAGTGATGTTGGTGTGGATGTGGAGAAAAGGGCACACTTCTGCACTACTGGTGGGAATGCACACTAACACATTCCTTCTGGAAGGGTGTTTGGAGAATACTTAGAGACCTAAAAATAGACCTGCCATTCAATCCCATAATTCCTTTACTAGGTTTATACCCAGAAGACCAAAAATCACAATATAACAAAGACATCTGTACCAGAATGTTTATTGCAGCCCAATTCATAATTGCTAAGTCATGGAAGAAGCCCAAGTGCCCATCCACCCATGAATGGACTAGCAAATTGTGGTACATGTATACCATGGAATATTATGCAGCCTTAAAGAAAGATGGAGACTTTACCTTTTCATGTTTACATGTATGGAGCTGGAACATATTCTTAGCAAAGTATCTCAGGAATGGAAGAAAAAGTATCCAATGTACTCAGCCCTACTATGAAGCTAAATTATAACTTTCACATGAAGGCTATAACCCAACTATAGCACAAGACTATGGGGAAAGGGCCAAGGAAGGGGAAAAGAGGGGGGAGGTTAGGGTGGAGGGAGGGTAATGGGTAGGGACACACCTACGGTGCATAGAATGGGTACAGGCAAAACTTACTAAAGGCAGAATACAAATGTCTACATACAATAACTAAGATAATGCCATGAAGGCTATATTGAACATTTTGATAAGAATATTTCAGATTGTATATGTAACCAGCACATCGTACCCCTTGATTCCACTAATGTACACAGCTATGATTTAACAATAAAATAATAATAATAATAATGAAATAATAATAAATAAAAAAAATTTTAAAAAAGAACTTGCTGTGGTGTGACAAATACAGACCTGGAAAATTAGGAAAAACCTAATTTTTAATAAAATGAACAAAAACCTTCCAAAATATTCCAAGGCAAGATAAAACTTTCTGTGTTTGAAGTATTAAAAAGAAATATAAGGTGGCTAAAATATAAGGAGTGATACAAAGATAGGCTTGGCAGGATTCTGGAGAGTGGCCACATAATGAAGCATTCAGGTCTTTCTGCGGCTGCCCAAGAGTCATTGTAAAGGAGCAGATTAGGTACTGGGATTTCAAAGCAAAGGGGGAAACTAAAGCCGAATTTGCAAAGTTCTGCATGTAAAACAGAAAATATTTCTGTCATCCATAATCAAGATTGGGACAATTTGTGATGAGAATTTGTGGATCATGGTAAAGAGCTTAGACCTCTTTAAAAAATAGACTTTCTGTTTTACCAGTTTTAGGCATATAAAATGAGAGGAAAGTGGAGAAAGCTCCCATATAATCCCTTTCCTCCCAACCTCATTCACTCTCCCCGACACACACACTCACACACAGGTGTCCCTATTATTAACACCTTACATGACTATGGTACATTACTATAGTCCTATTGGTTCAAGGGATGAACCAATATTGACACATTGTTAGCTAAAGTCCACAATGTACATTAGAGTTTATTCTTTTGTTGGACAGTGGTATGGATTTTGACAAATGTATAAATGCATGTATGCACCATTAACCGTACCATACAGAATAGTTTCACTGACCTAAAATCCCTGTGCTGCACTGATCTATCCCTCCCCACCCTCTTTGCCCAGCCCCTGGCAACCACTATATTTTTTTTCCAGAATGTCATATAGCTAGAAATATACAATACATAGCCTTTTCCTAGCAGCATGCACTTCAATTTCCTCTATGTCTGTCTGCGGCTTGATTGCTCATTGCTTTATTTCCCTGAATAAGATTCCACTGTTTGGATGTAACAGTTTGTTTGTCCAATCACCTATTGAAGGACATCTTAGTTCCTTTTAAGTTTTTGGCAATTATGAATAAAGCTGTTATAAATATTTATGTGCATGTTTTGTGTAAAATAGGTATTATTTTATCTGCACATACGATCCATTGAAGAATTTTAGTCTTTGTTTATGAAAAGATGACCCTCTGTTACAGCTGTGTGGAGAATAGAAGGGTCACATGTGGAAATGAGAGTCCAGTAAGGAGGCTGTGATAGTAATCCAAGCAACGGTAGGTTACAGTGTGGACCAGGGTGGGGACTGAGCAGATAAGAGGAAAGTATGCACTGACTTATAAAATGTGGAAGAGGAATCAAGGAGACTTTCTTTACAGAGGGAAACAGCAGTGGGAAAACAATGAAGACTGACATGTCTGGATCTGTGAATGAAAGAGATAGCACTGCTATTCATTGAGATAGAGAAAAAGAGCTGAGGAACATGTTCGAAGGAAAAGGAGCAATCAAGAGTTAATTTTGCATATATTAAGAGTAAAATACCTATTATATTTCCATGAACAAATACTGAATGGACAGGCAGATTTCAAAGAACAGATTTAGAGTGGCACCATAAGGTTGGGAATCGCATACATGAGAATCATATCGAAAGTCACAGGAGAAGAGGACTAAGGGTTGACAGTGGGGAACGCCCATATTTGGAGCCTCACAGAGACAAGCAATATTCAGAAGAACAAAGGGGTATCCAAAGGGGGTATCCAAAGTAGGACACCCAGTGGAGTGGCGTATCACTCTAGGCAAATGAATGTTTTGAGGAAGGAAAATTCAGACATTAATTATATCTCATTCCAAATTGTGTGCCTTTGGGTTCTCCTTTATTTGTACTAATCCTGCTAATTAGAGGCTATCAGTATTTTCTACTAAAGAATTAGTTTTTTACTTCATTTCTACTTTTTTCTTTTATATTAATTAATGCTAAAATTATTCTTATAATTAAATTCCTTCTGCTGCTGCTTTGTTTATATTTGCCCAATGAATTAAAGTATTTATTTTGTAGCCTTTGTTTTATTACTGAATAGCTTAAACAAATAATTTAGTTCTGCATAAACATCTTCGCCATTTACCAGAAAGCACTGTATGACGTATCCTCATTATCATTATTTTCTAGTCTGTAATTTTATTTTTACTTATTACCTGGCCATAACATACTTAAGAGATTATTTTAAATGCCAAAATTTTCTCCTTTTTGTTTATATTTATGGTTGTTGATATGGTTAATATTTAATAATGTTGCATTTTGGCCAGGTAATATCATGTAACAAAATTTATGATGTGAGGAAATTTATTGGGACTTTTTGTTTGCAGTATTTGCATATGACCAATTTTGTAAAAACATTTAGGCCAACCCAAAAGACAATATATTTTATTTATGTAGGCTATCAAGTTAGACCTATTTCTACTAAGTCAATATTATGATTGAATTGTTCATCCTCTATTTTCTTAGTTGCATTTTTCCTATTTCATCTGTCAAGAACTAAAAGTACTATGGCAATATTTGTGTCACCATTGTGATTATATCACCTCTATAAATTTCTAATAGTTTTTCTTTACATTTTAAGCTATGCACTGTTTATCAAAGTTCATGACATCCATAACTCATTGAAAATTATGCCATTTTTTCAATGTGAAATGATCTTTAAAGTTTATTTGCCTACACTTACACTCTATCAAATAATGCTTTGAAATCTACACTAATATTTATTTCAGATCACCAGTTTCATTCTTTTGCATTTTCCTACCAAATTTACATAGTCATTACACTTTAATTTTTCCATGTAATTTTAAGTAAAGTTTTCATATAATACATAGATCTAGATGTTTTTAAATCCAGTTTTTATTTGATAGTAAGATTTTACCTAGGTCATCTATTTTCTTGAATAAAATGACTCATTTTTTGTACTTTCTGTTCTTTATATTTTCTTGACATTTATTAAATTTAAGAAATTTTGTCCTTTAATAACTTATCTGTCCTTTATAAATTCAAAGTGTTTTTAAGTGCAATTAAATATTATTTTCTACTTATACTATTTAAAACTCTTTTATAACCATTTTCTATTTTAATTTATGTATTTGAGCCTCTAGACCAAACTTTTTTTCATATTTTATATTTCTCTTATTATAATCTGATATTGTGACTTTGTTTACAACAAATAATTTTATTAAATACTGTATTCACTTGTTTTAAATTGAAATATGCCTTCCCCATATTTAAGTTTACTTCATCTCTCATCTGACTGCTATACAGTCATGTCTTTGGTTAAGTTTTTTCCATTTGACATGGACATGAATAATCAAGTCTTTTAGCCATAGCCTACCTATCTTATATTTTATGCTTGCTTTTTTATCCCACTCATGACAATTTGACTGACGTGAAATCATTGTAATAGAATCTCATCCCCATGAAAGTGTTAATATTTCATATTCTCCTATCACTGACGCTTTTGTAGAGGAAAAGTCTGAAACACATCCAAATATTGCATTTTATTATTTCTGATGAGACACTTGGAAGAAACTCTTTATACTTAAATTTAATTATTTCTTCAGAATATGCCTAGAGGTTTCTCTCATTGAATACATTGTTCTAGTTTATATTGAGACATTTGTTTCAGTGTGGGGCTTTCACTGGTCTGAAATATTTTCATCTATTATAGATGTTATATTTTCTGTTAAATTTATTCTAATTTCCATCACTACATATACTGACCTTCATCTCTACAGATATTTTGCCTTTTCAGCTGTTCTTTTATACTCTAGTTGAGCTTCAGTCTTTTTCTCCACACTGCTCATTTTATTATCTGGAGATGTCAATTATAGTTTTATATTTTATTTTCTTCCTTTTTTCTTACTTATCTTGCTTCCCTCTCCATTTTCTCTCAGTCAGTTCTTCATCCCAATATGTCATTCTCTCTTATTGTTGATATTTTATTTCATAAATCTACACTTTCTAAATTTTATTGCATAAAGCAAGTGTCTACAGTTACATCTGTAGACAACACTTTTAAATAGTGTTCTCTTCCCTTGCATTCAGGACATCATATTCTATTCAAAGCATACTGTAAAAGCTTCCCATAAACATTTATCTCTAGTTTTTAGATGCAAATTATTTTTCTGTAGTCAATTTAGTGAGTACTTATGTGATGAGAAGGAGAGATAGAAAGTAATATTTTATTGAAAATTTTAGAATCAAGAAAAGTATCATAAAAACTAAAATAATTACATAAACAAAACATAAAAACTAATATCCTAAATCAGGTTGCATTTCTTCATTTTCAATTGGTAAAGAGGTACAAAACTGATTTTTAATAAAAGGCTTAAAACATGTACAAAGCAGATGGAGACAAGATGGCTGACTGAAGCCAGCTTTCCACAGAGGCTTCTGTCCAGAAGGAGAGTTAAAGGACAGAAATTTAGCAAGTAACCTGGTGGATTAGAGCTGCACCAAGAGAAAAGGTTGAAGAACACACATCAACCACACTGAGGCGAACTACGACCCCAAGGATACAAACAAAAGGTACATAATCCATAACCAAGCAGATGGGAGTCCCCTCCCCCATGAGAATGGCTCAGAGTGCCCCACAAACAAATGAGCAGAGTTCAAAGGTCCTCCCACTACACTCCATGGGAGAGACCCTCTAAAAACTGGACATACCTCCCCTACTAGGGTGCCACGGCGTTCTGCTGCCAGGAATAAAACTGTATAGAACTGTATATATTCTCTACCCGCAATTCTGAGCTCCCAGCACTCCCCTCCACTCTTACTCTGAGGTCTGGAGGCCTGTTCCCCAGGAGTCCAGATTCTTGGGTGATTTCTCGAGGGGTGTGGACAGGGCCTAGACCGCAGCTGGTCAGTGCTGATTCTGCGGCACAGGAGTGATGAGGGGATGGTTGGCTGAGAGGGAACCACACCAGAATGGCAGTGCCCCGAGGCACAAAGCAGCAGCTGTTTTTGGCAACAATAGGGCTCACTCCCGGATATTCCAAAGCCATACCCCCTGTCTCCCTGGGCAACCAGAGGAGGCCGGGCATCTTCTCAGATAGCAAGCACCGCAGAACAGATCTGGGACAGAAACACAGGCCCGGTGAGTAAAGGGTTTGCCTGAGGTGGTTTGCCGGGGTGGAGGGAGGGGACTAGAAACGCACGGGCAGAGCCAAGAAGTTCCCAGGGTGGGGCTGACCCAGAGGATGGCTTTAATGAGCCTAAGACGCACCCGGCCCTCAGGGGATCGGCAGCCTATACACAAAGGAAGGCAGGAGCTACAACTGACAGGTAACCAAATACAAACCTACAGGAACAAAGACAGGGCCTGAGGCGCAGCCTCTGGGAACTCTAAACAGCTTCTCTTATGCAGGGAAATTAAGCAGGGACAAAAACAAATTCCCACAAAGTTGTTATGTTCTGTTCTGTCAGTAACATCAATCAGGGGCAGGGCTGGAACTGAGTGAACACCCCCCAGCCTCCATCAAGCACCTGAGGTTGTCAGGCCTCACCTCCCCCTGCTGGGTAGAGGCAGAGTGCAGTGACCTGGCTGAGCAGAAATAGATTTCCTTGTGATTTAGGCAGGTACAAACCCCTACAGTATCTGTTCACTACAGGCAACTGGGTTACAGCCCTGTGGGGCTATCAGTGACTGGGTGTGACAAATGTTCAAGGTGGAGAAGGAGGCATCAACCTTCCCAGACTAATCTATTGGCTGGGTAGGTTCTCCTGACTCCATGCAGCACTGGAGCAAGCCATATCTGAGTTGTCACCAGACTCCTGAGATCCAGTTGCCAGAGACCTTTTAAACTCTCCCACCTGAGACAGGTGCAGACTGAGACAATTGATTTGGACCTTTTGAACTGAGCCAATTGCCCGAGGACTATTCAAGTGGTGCCCTGGGTGTGTGGTTGTAGGAAGGTTTGATTTTCCTTTTCTAACTATTGCCTGTAGGGGGCGGGATGACTTAATTGCTGGTATTTCTCCACAGCTGAGACTTCAACCAAGAGTAAAGATTTCACTAGGGTCAGACACAGACCACCTGAAAACAAGACAGAACTACTTAGACCGACCACACCAAACAGGTCCCTAGTTTATCAGGCCAAAGCACTGTACAGGTCCTTGACAAAGCTCCAGGGGAAAAATCAAACAATATAAAATAATCATGGGGTGGAATCAGTGGAAAAACTCTGGTAACATGAATAACCAGAATAGATCAACCCCCCACCCCCCAAGGAAAGATATGGCAGATGTAACTGAAGATCCCATTCATAAACAGCTGGCTGAGATGTCAAAAATCGAATTCAGAATTTGGATTGCAAACAAGATAAATAGAATGGAGGAAAATTTGGAATTAGAAATTTGAGGATCAATTCAAAAGTCGGAATTAGAAATTCAAGTAGAAATTCAAAAGTTGTCTCAAGAATTTAACGAATTTAAAGACAAAACCACCAAAGATTTTGACGCACTGAAGCAAGAATCTGCAGCCCTCAAAGATCTGAAAAATACAGTAGAATCCCTCAGTAACAGAGTGGAGCAAGCAGAAAAAAGGATTTCTGACATTTAAGAAAAAGTCTTTGAATACTCTCAAACTCTCAAAGAGGACGAGAAATAGAGAGCAAAAATGGATCATTCTCTCAGAGAGTTCTGGGATAATTCAAAGAAGGCTAATATCCACCTCATTGGAATCCCTGAAAGTGATGAAGTGGCCTCGCTAGGCACAGAGGCCCTTCTCCATGAAATTATGAAAGAGAATTTTCCAGACATGCCAAGAGATTCTGAAATTCAGATAGCAGACAGTTTCAGAACCCCAGCACAACTCAATCCCAATAAGACATCCCCCAGGCATATCATAATTAACTTCACTAAAGTTTATATGAAGGAGAAAATTCTGAAAGCAGCCAGACATAAGAAATCCATTACCTACAAAGGTAAGAATATTAGGATGACTGCAGATCTCTCTGCTGAAACTTTTCAAGCCAGAAGAGGGTGGTCATCGATTTTTAATCTCCAAAGCAAAATAACTTTCAACCCTGGATCCTGTATCCAGCTAAACTGAGTTTCATTTATGATGGAGAAATTAAATACTTTAATGACATTCATATGTTGAAGAAATTTGCCATAATCAAACCAGCTCTTCAGGATATTCTCAGGTCTATCCTACATAATGACCAATTGAATCATTTACCACAAAAGTAAACTCACTCAGAAACTTTTGATCAAACTCCAACTTCCACAGTGGCAAAAGGATTAAAAATATCCACTGGACTTTCGAAAAACTCAATGCCCAAAATTTTACCAGACTTATCAATATTCTCCATTAATGTGAAAGGCTTACTATCCTCTAAAGAGGCATAGGTTAGCTGACTGGATACAAAAACTCAGGCCAGATATTTGCTGCATACAAGAGTCACATCTTAGCTTAAAAGATAAATATAGACTCAGGGTGAAAGGATGGTCGTCCATATTTCAGGCAAATGGTAATCAGAAAAAAGCAGGTGTTGTAATTCTATTTGTAGACACAATAGGCTTTAAACCAATGAAAGTAAGGAAGAACAAGAATGGTCACTTCATATTTGTTAAGGGTAATACTCAATATGATGAGATTTCAGTTATTAATATCTATGCACCCAACCAGAATGCACCTCAATTTATAAGAGAAACTTTAACAGACATGAGCAACTTGATTTCCTCCAGCTCCATAATAGTCAGAGATTTCAACACTCCTTTGGCAGTGTTGGATTAATCCTCCTATAAGAAGCTGAGCAAAGAAATTTTAGATTTAAACCTAACCATCCAACATTTGGATTTAGCAGACATATCAAGTTCTGAAATAGGATCAACCATACAAAACCTCCCTAAAAAGAAAAGCCCAGGACCAGATGGCTTCACATCAGAATTCTAACAAACCTTTAAACAGGAACTAGTACCTATATTACTCAACCTGTTTCAAAATGTAGAAAAAGAAGGAAGACTTCCCAACACGTTCTATGAAACAAACATTACACTGACCCCAAAACCAGGAAAGGACCCAACAAGAAAAGAAAATTATAGACCAATATCACTAATGAATATAGATCCAAAAATATGCAACAAGATCCTAACAAACGGAATCCAACAACACATCAAACAAATTAAACATCACGACCAGGTCGGTTTTATCCCAGGGTCTCAAGGCTGGTTCAATATATGTAAATCTATAAGTATAATGCAGCACATAAACAATGAAAAAACAAAGACCATATGAATTATCTCAATTGATGCAGATAAAGCTTTTGATAATATCCAGCATCCCTTCATGATAAGAACACTTAAGAAAATTGGTATAGAAGGGACATTTCTTAAACTGATAGAGGCCATCTACAGCAAACCCACAGACAATATCGTATTGAATGGAGTTAAATTGAAATCATTTCCACTCAGATCAGGAACCAGACAAGGCTGCCCATTGTCTCCACTGCTCTTTAACATTGTAATGGAAGTTTTAGCCATCGCAATTAGGGAAGAAAAGGCGATCAAGGGTGTCCATACAGGGTCAGAAGAGATCAAACTTTCGTTCTTCACAGATGATATGATTGTATACCAGGAAGACACCAGGGATTCTACCACAAAACTCTTAGAAGTGATCAAGGAATACAGTAGCATCTCAGATTACAAAGTCAACATTCATAAATCGATATCCTTTATATATACCAACAATAGTCAGGCTGAAAAAACAGTTAAGGACTCTATTCCATTCACAGTAGTGCCAAAGAAGATGAAATATTTGGGAGTTTATCTAACAAAGGACATGAAAGATCTCTATAAAGAGAACTAAGAAACTCTAAGAAAAGAAATAGCTGAAAATGTTAACAAATGGAAAAACATACCATGTTCATGGCTGGGAAGAATCAACATTGTTAAAATGTCCATACTACCCAAAGCAATATACAATTTTAATGCAATCCCTATTAAAGCTCCACTGTCATACTTTAAAGATCTTGAAAAAATAATACTTTGTTTTATACGGAATCAGAAAAAACCTCGAATAGCCAAGACATTACTCAGAAATAAAAACAAAGCAGGAGGAATCATGCTACCAGACCTCAGTCTCTACTATAAATCGATAGTGATCAAAACAGCATGGTACTGGCACAAAAACAGAGAAGTAGATATCTGGAACAGAATAGAGAAGCAAGATGAATCCAGTTACTTACCATTATTTGATCTTTGACAAGCCAATTAATAACATTCAGTGGGGAAATGATTCCCTATTTAACAAATGGCGCTGGGTGAACTGCCTGGCAACCTGCAGAAGACTGAAACTGGACCCACACATTTCACCATTAACTAAGATAGACTCTCACTGGATTAAAGATTTAAACTTAAGACATGAAACTATAAAAATACTAGAACAGAGTACAGGGAAAACCCTTGAAGAAATCGGTCTGGGCGAGTATTTTATGAGGAGGACCTCCCGGGCAATTGATGCAGCTTCAAAAATACACTACTGGGACCTGATCAAACTAAAAAGCTTCTGCACAGCCAAGAACACAGTAAGTAAAGCAAGCAAACAGCCCTCAGAATGGGAGAAGATATTTGCAGGTTATGTCTTTGACAAAGGTTTAATAACCAGAATCCACAGAGAACTCAAACGCATTAGCAAGCAAAGAACAAGTGATCCCATTGCAGGCTGGGCAAGGGATTTGAAGAGAAACTTATCTGAAGAAGACAGGCACATGGCCTACAGACATATGAAAAAATGTTCACCATCTTTAATCATCAGAGAAATGCAAATCAAAACTACTTGGAGATATCATCTAACTCCAGTGAGTTTAGCCCATATCACAAAATCCCAAGACCAGACATGTTGGCGTGGATGTGGAGAGAAGGGCACACTTCTACACTGCTGATGGGAATGCAAATTAATACATTCCTTTTGGAAAGATGTTTGGAGAATACTTAGAGATCTAAAAATATATCTGCCATTCAATCCTGTAATTCCTCTACTAGGTATATACCCAGAAGACCAAAAATCACATCATAACAAAGATATTTGTACCAGAATGTTTATTGCAGCCCAATTTATAATTATTAAGTTATAGAAAAAGCCCAAGTGCCCATTTATCCACGAATGGATTAATAAATTGTGGTATAAGTACACCATGGAATATTATGCAGCCTTAAAAAATGATGGAGACTATCTCTTTCATGTTTATATGGATGGAGCTGGAACATATTCTTCTTAGCAAAGTATCTCAAGAATGGAAGAAAAAGTATCCAATGTACTCAGCCTCACTATGAAACTAATTTATGGCTTTTACATGAAAGCTATAACCCAGTTATAACCTAAGAATGGGGGAAGGGGGAGAGGGAGGGGAGGGAGGGGGGAGGATGGGCAGAGGGAGGCTGATTGGTGGGATTACACCTGGGGTGCATCTTACAAGGGTACATGTGAAACTTAGTAAATGTAGAATATAAATGTCTTAACACAATAACTAAGAAAATGCCCAGAAGGCTATGTTAACTAGTGTGATGAAAATGTGTCAAACGGTCTATACAACCAGTGTATGGTGCCCCATGATCGCATTAATGTACACAGCTATGATTTAATAATAAAAAATAAATACATAAAAAAATGTATAAAGTCACTAAAAATTTGTCAAATTTAATAGCCAATGCTTTCTAAAAATTTAAGGACATAGAAATTACATTACATATAAAGTCAACTATTTTGTGAAGTCAACTTCACAAAATTATGAAGACCTTAAAGGATACCTCTATTCCAACTATTTTACAGATGGATAAAGTGAGACTCAGCTGAGGAATTGCTTAAGATGACACCATAAGTCATTTAGGGAAGCTGAGTTTAAAATCACAAAAGCTACCAATCTAGGTAGTTAAAGACAAAAATCAATGTTAATCAAAAAAATCCAGTGATTTAAAAATTAAAACACCAAGTTGTTATCTTTAAGAGTCAAAAGCAAAACACTGATTCACATAAATGTTTCCTTTTTTTATACTCTCGTTAAATAATTTCATTGATAATTTCTCCTAGCAACACCACCTTCAACAGTGTAAAGTGCTGTTCTCTACTATTTGAGAAAATCCAATTGAAAATCACACATTAATTTTGTGAATTTGTTCAAAATAATAGGGCTTTTGAGCATGTCATGTAAAATCAGACTGTCTCTAAAGTGTGACATTTGCAAGGAAGTCCCTTCAGAGTTCACTAATGAACAAAGCAGTATGTACTAACAGTAATCCCAGCAACAAATGCAGTAATTAGAAAGTGCTTGGTAATAGCTGACACATAATTATAGCAATCACATCAAAACTGAAGGAAAATAAAGGGAAGGAGAATAGAGGCCTGATCTTCATATGAAAAAGAAATAAAACAGTAAGCTAAATTCCCTGCAGGAGGGAACTCTCCTTACTCCAACTGCACAAAGACAGCTCAGAGTATGCCCAGTCACAGCAGTTTGTTAAACTACTCAACTGTCCCAGGTACAACATTTTTTTGCTTCTCGGTCTGGGGAGACATAGTCTTGGGGGACAGGCTTGGCTGTTTGGCTTCCTGTTTATTAGCAGAATTTTCTGCCTGTAAGGCACGTGGTCTGTTCATCTGTCCACGCCAGTTGAGAATAAACGACTTCCACAGGTGATCAGCTGTTCTTCATCTCCTCTGAGATCCAAGAAAGAAAAGCCTAAATGTGAGGATGTGGGATCTAAAGGGATAATGAATGGCTCTGACAGGAAGTCGTCGGATCACAGGGATGGATTACAAAATTAGAGCGTGACACCTGAGAAATACTGAGTGGAACTGACCTTTGTGAGGATAGTCAGACACTCAGAAATAGTCCTAATGTAATGCTGTTAGTCAAAAGATACTGCCTGTAACACATGCTGTTCAATGGAGTCACGGGTTCCCCTGATGCTACATAAATAATAAGGAATTATGCTGAAGAGACAGGGAAAGAAGAGCCAGAACTTTAAAACTTGAGATGGTGAAAAATGATCCACGTATTTTAACACCTTACTCCTCAAATTGTGGTCTGTGGACCAACAGCATCAGTAATCCCCACATTTTTCACACTGGAAAACTCACTAAAGTTTCCTGAGCAAGACAGGATAAACATCTAATGACCACTTAGTGCTAGAGTTCAGGCTAGCCCCACAGCACAGCTCTGCTCCTGGGATAGTCTTTCATGCACGAATTGCCAGACAGCTAATAAAAATTTTAAAACTTGCTCAATGAGCCTCCCAATGCCGCTTCACTAATATTATATTAGTATTCATATTGTTATTAATAGATTCATTCCAGATTGTTTATTTTTTAATTTGTTATTGTTATTTTGATTACGTAAGAAATACATGATGACTACAGACAAATCAGAGTATACAGGTGAACAAGAGAAAGAAGACCCTACTAATCACCCATATTCCTGCTACCTAGGGACCATTCTTGTTTTTATTTTGTTATATAATATTCTAGGCATTTTTCTTATTGTATTAATACATAACTGTACATATTTATGGAGCAAGTGAGATAATTTGGTACATGTGTATGATCTGTAATGATCAAATAAGGGTAATTGAAATATTCATCATTTGAAATATTTATCATCTGTGTTGAGAACATTCTGCATCTTCTGAATCTGACTGTATTTTTGTACTCATTAACCAATCTAGGTTATTATTCTTGTGTGTAAAATGAGTTTGTTATGCTTTATCTAATGTTATAGTCTGTTTTTTCTCTCAAAATATAATTACACACATAGCATCAGATGCAATGCGTATATAATGTGTTGATATTAATATATAAGTCAGATTGTTAATTTTTAAACTTTCTCAGAAATGAATCCCCTGTCAGAAAATAAACCTGTTACTAGGACAGACTGAGGGAAAGCCGAGGCTATGTATTTAAAGGATCTTCTGTCCTGCAGTCATTACTGAGGCAATCAAAGGTACTGTGAGAGATTGCAGGAAATCATTAAAGGTGTTTTATTTTAGATTGATAACTTTGGTAGAGGGAGTGAGCGGGAAGAAGGCAGGCAAACAGGGAAGTCGGAGGGGAAAGCAGGAGCGGAGGGTGATCATCCTTGCTCTAGCATGCCTGTCTGACATCACAGCCTTAACATTTGTATTTCAGTCCATCGCCTGACTAATAACACCATGTAGTGAAATAAAGCACCCATTCTAGAGGTAATTGTTATGTGGTGGAATATAAACAAGCCTCATTCTGCAGTATATTTACCACAGTGCATATTTACGAGTTGGGTTTAATTAAAAGTTGGGAACACTAGAGCTATTTTTTAACTAGATGCCTATTATCTAGTGTCAATGCTTGGTTTTAATCACGCATTTTACATCATCGTGACCTAGATCGCTGCCTGTGACACATGAGATAGTGTGTTGTCTTTCCTGAGAAGATGTAGCAGGCTTGATGGATGTTTTCTCATTCCTAACCTCATTACTACTAGCTTCCCATCCATCTAATAAAACGCTATGATAGAGAGTGGGAAGGTGCTATAAATCATAATATTCCAGCCGCTTCGAGCAGATTCATTAGAAAAGCTGACTATATATCTCAGAAACGGAAAGTCAACACACAAAGTAGGTTGCTGCTTCTTCCCAGGATCAAGGCATCCTGTTCCCTGTTTCTCCCCCTCAGTGAAACACAGGTTCCTTTTAAATGGCAAAACTGCTATTTAGTGAAACACAGGGTAGCCCTCTGTCCTAACATGATTTATCCAGTATAGATACTAGTTCTATCAACTATGGTTGATAGATACTAGTATCAGGCTTGTTATATACAATCTGATCATTATTTCTTTTATTGGAAGAACTATCAACTTCTAAGTGTTAAGGAAACAGTTACAGTTAAAATAGTTTAGGTTTTAGTTTTCGTCACTGTTGTTTTTGCCCTGACAAAGAAAAGGACCCTGTGTTGCCTTTAAGATAAAGGTGGAAATGGTTGAAGAGATGAGTGAGAACTCTGACATCACCTTTCTGCAGGGTAATAGGGTGTGAGACCTTGGTGACATCCTTGGCACTTCCCTTGCTTTCAATTACTTGTTTGTTCATTTATTAAACAAGTGCGTTATGAGGACCCACCATGTGCTAGACACCAGACTAGATGATAAGATACAACCATTAAAAAGACGTGAGCTTCCCTCAAGGAGCTTGCATACTAGATGAAAACACAGAATCCAATGAGACACATAAAGGAAGCCCTAAACCAGGTCAGGGCCGGTAGTAGTGGCCAGGGGAAGCTTCCTGGAGGATATGAAATCTACACTAACTAGAAAGGAGGGGAGGGGAACAGCGTTCCAGAAAGAGAAAACATAACATGTTCAAAGCCTCAAAACCACAAAAAGGATTTGATCCAAGTTCAGAATTGCTGAGACCAAGAGGCTCAGGCAACGGTGAGAGAAAAATGAGTCCAGAAGAAGGGCCCTTCATAAGTTTAAGTGATCCTGAGAGCAAAGGGAAACCATTAAACACTTTAAAGCTGAATGGTGTTGTATGTACATGTAGTATGTTTTGCATTTTACATAATCACTCCCACAATGGTGGGGAATAAGTGGGGGAGGGGCAGCAGAGAAGAATTACAGTAGCTGAGAGCTATTTAGGAGGCAGAGATGATCACCAAGTTCATTAGCTCTTTTTTCAAATGAAGCCTTACTCAGCTGTTCCCATTTGTTCTCAAGCTACTTTAGGCTATTTCCAAGACGCTAAGCCCTCTGTACTATAACTGACATATTCTGAGTTGGGCTGATTGCTCTAGTCTCCAATCCATGTTTTATAACCAGATAAATTCTCTTGAGCCTCGTCTCCGTTCCAGAATCTCCTGTGACTGCCACATGCTTGACCCCAGCTATCTACAGAGATAGTTCCCAAACTTTAGTGAATATCTGAGTTACCAGGATGCTGGGCAGGGAGGCCTGTGAAAAATCCAGAATACTAGCCCTTATTAAGATAAAGTCTTTTTAGCAAACATGCAAGATACATGTTGAGATAACATTGAGATTTATAGCGTGGAATACATAGACCTCTACAATTTCTGCACCCCACCCTGTCCTCTGCCCAACTCATTTTCTGCTGATTTCTTACTGTAAAAATGACTAAACATTCCCATTCCTGCCACTGGACCTTCGATTATGTTGTTCTACCTTTATCCTTTGTTTGCTTGAATTTGGTCATATATGAGAGCTCAGTTTCCACATCTGTAAAGATCAGGGGGGAAATTACATGATGTGTAAGTTGTATTACAGCATTACTATTCTATGACATTTTAAATCCCGTCTCTTCATGAGCCCATCCCTGATCACTCCAGCCTTCGACAAACTCCTCTTTTTGAATCTGCTCTCTCCCTTTACTAGCTTCATGATGTTAGGGAAGCTATCCTCTTTCTAAACCTTAGCTTCTTTATCTGTAAAATGGGGATACGAAAATTTCCTTCTCCCTTGACATATTGCAGAAATTAAAATGAATAACTGCTTTACAATTACTAGAATTTATTAAGGCATTCTATAAAAGATAATAAAATTCAGTGTGACAGCCTTTCTCTGCTTATGAATCAGTTGTAAGCAACTTGACGGCAGAAATGGAAACATATCATGATCACTTTTCCTGATCCAGAGCTTGACACAGAATAGCATCACCTAGGAGATAAACTGATATTTGTGGTATTCAAAAATGGAAACAAGTGCATGTAGCAGAAATAAATCATAGTACACAGACTCAAGTATTCCAGAATTATCTCATGTTCACATTTACTTTAATTTGTTGTCAATCTGATGATAGCTTCATCCTACCATACTAAAGGAAATTCACTGTTAGCCATTGTTGCCCCTGCCAGGAAGAAAGGTCCCAAGGTCTTGAGCATTACCACAGCACCAGGGAATTCTCACACTGTTCCACCCTGGTCCTTACTGTGATGCCCAGTGAACCAGTTCATGTGATTCTTGTGGGTCATTGGCAGTTTGGCTGCTTCTCTGCCTTGAATAGGCTGTAGGAAACTGGAGCACTTTTGTAACTTTTGAACTCAGGGTGCAGTTCCCAGTGCTTCATTTGGCCACCATTTCTGAGATTTTGTTACCTCCCCAGGACTTTGCCAGAAGTGGAATATGAGCCCCACTCTAAAAGGATCTGTTATTCTCATTTCCCACATCAGCCAAAGGGATTACCCTCCCTGAACTCCTTGTCTTAAAAAATAATTCCCTATGTTCCCTTACTTTCTGGAATACCTAATTATAACTTTAGTGGGGTAACCAGATAATGACTTTAATAAGTTTAAGATTCTGCTGTCAGCACTACCAAAAAAGAAAAAATCTCTGAGGCAAGGAATTATTAAGGGCCTGACCTCCAGTGTGAAAAGAGGAAAGGAAAATAATTGAAAGGATAGCAAGCATAAAATAATATTTTAATAAACTATTCTTCTCAAAAAGCCAAGAGGAATCAATTTGGCCCAACATAAAAGGATCAAAGCACTGAGAAAAAAGGGGGGAGGGATGATGAAATGTTGACAGCATATCCCCTTCTTGAGTCAGACAAGAACTTTTTCGCTAAAGGTTTGGCCTTGAGAAAAAAATGGGTCTTTGGTCGAGGTTAGGATGCACTCTATCCTCTCAAGTTTTAGAGAAACTTTTGGATTATTACAATAAGAGCACCATCCAGGCAAGCAAAGCACATCTCTTGAAAGAACAAAGCCTCAGAGCAGCCATAAAAATTGCTCATAAGTCTTCTTAGACATCAAAGGACTCTCACCAACAACATGCAGATGATTTAGTGAAAGTAAATTAGAAACATATGGATTAAGTTCTCTTGAAATACACATGGGTAGAAATTAGGTGAGAAGGGAACTGCTTAGGGCCAAATGCATTTTGGATATTCTAAATCAGGCATCCTCAAACTGCGGCCCGCGGGCCACATGAAGCGGTGTGAATTGCATTTGTTCCCGTTTTGTTTTTTACTTCAAAATAAGATATGTGCAGTGTGCATAGGAATTTGTTCATAGTTTTGTTTTTTTTTTAAACTATAGTCTGGCCCTCCAACGGTCTGAGGGACAGTGAATTGGCCCCCTGTTTAAAAAGTTTGAGGATGCCTGTTCTAAATATATGTGTGTGGCTATCACCACTAACATCCCTCCACTCACCCCTGCATACACACACAGGCCTTCACTGCATGACCCAAAGACCAATGGTGTGGCTCCTGGAGACCACACACCATGGGAGATTCATGGCTATTTACCCAAATGATTTTTCTAATGTTTTTCAGGAAAGGAAGAAAGGAAGGAAAATTTGATTGGTAATTCAGAATAAGCAAATAAAAACTTTTGATTTTAGTTCTGTTTTCAAGAAAAAAGACATAGCTACTTTGTTGGCCTCAGTTTTCCCATCTGTAAAACATAGGAAGTGGATTGACTGGTCTCAGAAATACCTGAAAATGTCTTTATACTCTGACCTGTTTTTTCATCTATTTCCTTCCCTTCATTCTTCCTTTTCTAATACGGACATATGCAAATTTTATAGCAATAATAATCAGACCTGAAAGGTGAGCTTTATAATCTTGTGCATCTAAGACTGACCCCAAGAGAAATTCAAAGTAGGTAAAAATGAGCCTTGGGTACCCACCCTCTCCCTTTTTATTGCCTTTTTTCTCCCCCTACCAGGGGGTCCTCAAACTGCAGCCCGCGGGCCACATGAGGCGGTGTGATTATATTTGTTCCCATTTTGTTTTTTTACTTCAAAATAAGATATGTACAGTGCGCATAAAAATTTGTTCATAATTTTGTTTTTTTTTTTAACTATAGTTCGGCCCTTCAATGGTGTGAGGGACAGTGAACTGGCCCCCTGTTTAAAAAGTTCAAGGACCCCTGTGCCTAGACCAACACCTCAAACACCTCCACCCCAGTAGCCTAAAGCCTTAGAGAATCCATAGGAAGGTCCAATTGATAGCGTGTGATGATTGCTTTCATAAATAGGAAGTGTTGTGAAGCTTTTGAATGATATCACATAAAAAGCACCAAGAGTTAACCCTGAAATTATAAGCCTAGAAATTGGAGGGAATGGGGTAAGACATTTTATTACATATTGAAATCCTCATTAATAAAGCGAGAGAAAAAATTACTATCAGTATAAGGCAGATCAAACATCCACTGAAGGCTTCTTTCCAAAGTTAGTTTTCTCATTCATAATGTCCTAAACTTGAATCTACACATTATAGAAAATGTTTGTCTTCTGTGGAGGAAGTAAAGATATTTATGTACTCAAACTGTTATTTAGCAGCTGTCTATTTTGATTGTCACTATTTTGGTACAGTTATTTTACAAACATTTATTTCTAGAGTGTAAGTGAGGCAAATAGTAATAGAGACCTGCAGTTGAAACTGGTCTGAGTTCTCTCCAAAAGCCAATGATATCATCAGTTCTAGGACTTAGTTTTGAGTTAAGTGAACCCAGACACAGCACTGACATCAAAACCTTTGACTCTATCAAGATGTATGACCTATAGTGATTGCTTCCTTAAACCTGAGAAAATTGCTTCTAACATATGGATCCCAATTGTTGTGGAAGAAATCTTATGGCACAAATATTCCAACGTACTTGAAATAATCTTCCCTGCCACCTAGGCCAGGCAGCCCATATTAGTTTCTCCCTATATGCTCCCCATACCACCTGTACTTCCTTATCATAACATCGAAGATATCAAGATCTGAGAAGGGAAGAATTGTGACTATCTTGACCTAACTTCCATTTTCAGAGTCTAGACAATGCATGGCATAAACAACAAGCATGTACTGAATGTACTCATAAATAAATAAATTTTATTTTAGCTCTCTGCTACTTAAATCAGTACTGAATAACTTCTGCTGATTCTCTAAACCACCTCGCCTTCTCTGTCCTCCTGCTTTACAAACATCACAGTTAAACTTCAAAGTTGGTTCTTTTGCAGCATCAAAGAGAGCCATAAGGCATTTTTCTGTTCCTCTCCATATCTGATTTGAGAGTAGTATAAAAAAATTCCATTTCACAGATGACAAATCTGAGATTTGGCCTGCTGTGTCTGGCCAAAAAAAAACCAAGTCAGTCCCTGAATAATAAGGGTGAAGTTGAGAACTCAAGAAACTCTGATTTCCAATTCCATTTGTAATTCCTTATGAGGAAGAGATCTTCAAATGTTTGCTGAGAAAGCCAAAGACTTTGTAGATGTACCTTTGTAGACATACAAAATCAAAATCTGACAATGAAAATGCACTTAAATAATCATTCAAAGTAAAAAATACATATTGCATATGAAGAAGCATATTATAGCCCTGAGGAGACCAAGGTAGGGTTTATTAAAGCCTACTTTGTTTGAATTCCAATTGTATTTTGTTGAGAGTATAGGGCTAAATAATAAAATTAGTACCCTTATATGAAAAATAAAGAAAAAACTCCAAGAGTGTGTAATGAATAATTAATTTGAAGTCTTCATTAATGCATATCTTTACAGATCAATTGGCCAAAGACTATTTGGCCAATTGGCCAAGCTATTTCAGAGCTTTCCTTAATTTAATATCATTTGATATTTTATGTTATTTTATACAGGTTCATGGAAGAAAATATAACATTTGTTACTTTGTAAAAATACTACAGACACACTAGGAAAGAAACATTTTTAAAGCATTTAAACCCATTTTTCAACGCAGTGTCTGTCTGAAAAATTACATGACACACAGAAGCCAAAGCACCTATTGAAGTGGTTGCTAAAATATATCCAAATATGTGTCATTTGGGCAGCGCTAGTGGCTCAAAGGAGAAGGGCGCTGGCCCCATATGCTGGAGGTGGCAGGTTCAAACCCAGCCCCGACCAAAAAAACTGCAAGAAAAAAAAAAAATATATATATGTGTCATTTAGAAGAGACTCAATACTGAAACAATGCCAGTATTTAATTCTACTTTAAAATAGAATTAGAAAAGCCATTCAAGTTTGTAGGTGCTCTTTATATTCTCTAATTTGGCAATTATTTGTAATTATAGTGGCCAAGAGTAACATCATTCACATATCATACTGAACTTTACTGGGTATGTTGACCAAAACATGAATATTTATTATAGGATTATTCCAAATTAAAATGCATATGTGGGTTTATTAGCTTGTAAAATAAACCTCATTAACTATATTCTAAACATAATACGATTGGTCTACCTGATAGCTTTAGTTAGAGGAGCAAGTTCAGTTTGGCATGTGAGGGTTATGCTGTCACACTGTGCACAGCTACAAATGTGTTCTGGGTAATGAAGAAACTAAATCTTCAAAACTAATATACTAGCAAAATAAATGTGTAAAATTAGGTAAAAATTTGTGAATGTCTAACAAAGGCACAGAAATATCTAAAGTGTATTAAATTAAAATTTTAATATAATTTTAATCTTGGTAATATAAAAATATTAGACAAGTATTTCTCTATTTAAAAAGTGGATATTTAGAACAACTCAGGAACATCAGCATGAACTTCCTCTAAATTGGAAGCTTATTAGTGATGGCATGTGACAGTTTTTATATGCTGGCATTGATTTAACTTCTGTGCTAGCAGTTTCTACCACATCTCATTGAAGGTTTTGGTTCAGCTCAATTGAAAACACTCCTGAAATTGCAAAGCCAAAATGTTTAAGTACTGTTATTACTTGTAAGTACCTAATTGTGTGACTTCAGTACCATGAAACCAAATACAATACCAAAATAAATTTGATGATGAACCTGATAAAAATTTAAATTTTTTGAAACCCCAATTTTAAAGTTTAGATGTTAATCCAATCGATCCTCATTGATCTCTTTTTAATGAGTTAGTGCTATAAATTGAGTGCAAAAAGTAATGTTATACATATACATATAAAAAGGACATACTTTGCAATATGCAATTCAATGCAAGATTTCAGTCTTTGAAGGATTTATATTTGCTAAAAATAATTGAAAACCACTGACCTGATCCAAATTCCTGCCTTGACAGGTGACATAAAGGAGGTTGGAACACTATTATACTGTGAAATATCAGTGAATTAGTCTTTCTGGGCTTCTCGAAGTCTTTAATATGCTTGGCTCGGTGTCTGTAGCTCAGCGGCTAGGGCTCCAGCCACATACACTGGAGCTGGCCAGTTCAAATCCAGCTTAGGCCTGCCAATCAACAATGACAACTACAACCAAAAAATAGCCGGGCATTGTGGTGGGTGCCTGTACTCCCAGCTACTTGGGAGGCTGAAGAAAGAGAATGGCTTAAGCCCAAGACTTTGAGGTTGCTATGAGCTGTGATGCCACGACACTCTATTGAGGGGGACATAGTGAGACTCTGTCTCAAAAAAACCAATTCTTTAAAAGTCTCTGATATACTAAAGTAATTGAGAATTTCCACAAAGGATGCTATGCTATTGTCTTAGTTAGGGAACTTTCAGAAGTAGACCCATAGAAGAGGATTCTATTGACATTTTGGGGTGGTGCTAAAATATTGGTAGGGAATGGAAAAATGAGAACATGAAAAAAGGCAGCCAATTGAGGTTGTGTTATCAAGGCAGTAGCCACTGAGGGCAACTGGCATATCATTCCTCAGGGAACTCTGGCATATGGGTTATAATCTATACCTTAAATCTATCCCACCTGAGGGGCAGAAAAGTTCTGTATCTGTATACCAACGGTTGTCAGTCACTAGAAGAGTTTTACTTTATGAAGAGTGTGAACTCCAGGTACTTCCAGCACTGGCAGTGAGAGTCAGCTCCAGCATGGAAGTTGGAAGTCCTAGGGAACCCATGCTGAACCCCAAGTGTAGCTGCTACAAGCATATAGTGTTCTCCAAACTCTGATGGCAGAACTTTTTTTATGGAGCACTAAACAACTTCCATTAGAACTTTAGCATTTTGGAAACACTGCAATCATATGGCACTCTAATGAATCCTATAATATAAACAGTGCTTTCATAAGATTTAATTTCAATCTCAGAAAATTATGTATTATTATCTCCAATGTACAGATGAGAAAAATCATGGTCTGGATAGGTTAGTGGTTATTGGTAGGCCCCAAAAGCAAATAAGCTTCTGGTTTCAAGACACAAATTCTTAAGTACATAAAATGGTTTCTTTTAGAAAATGCATTATCAAGTAACACATAAAAGTTTAAAATCTAGAGTAATGTTTGTCTTATCCGTGAAATCCTTTATAAAGAACTTCTGTTCTGTTAAATGACCCCCCTACCTCATACGAAGTTCTATGAAAACTAACAGATTTTGATTTTTTTCAGACAATTTCGAATTCCATGGTTACTATAGAGACAGTGATGCTTGCTATCACTTTTATGTACTATTCTGTCTACAGTATTACTGATAGGTACCTGAGATAGCCTTATAAATTTAATCTTTTATGTGCCTTCTATGTTTTACAGCATAGGATCACAATTAATAATAATATGATGTATTGTTACAAAAATTGTCAGCTAACAAAGTCTAAATAAATTTTAAAGATTTGCAGTTACTATCTGTACTTCAGAAAAACAAAAAGTCCTGAAAAGCACATAGCTCTATGATTCAGGTTTTTTTTAAATTAATAATTATTGAGTTTGTGTCCAGCCCTGCTGTAAGTAATTCATAGGTATTAACTCGTTAGTCCTCAGACCAACTCTCTGAGGTATGTTATCTACCTTATTAGACAACAAAGAAAATAAAATACCTAGGAATATACTTCACAAAAGAGGTGAAAAAAAACCTCTCTTGGGAGAATTATGAAACATCGAGGAAAGAAATTGCATAGTTTGAAAACAGATGGGAAAATATACCATTCCCGTGGATCAGCAGAATCAACATTGATAAATGGCTATACTACCCAAAGGGATTTATAGATTCAATGTAATTCCCATTAAAACATCAATGCCATTGTTTGCAGTTCTAGAAAAAACAGTTCTACTCTTCATACAGAACCGAAAAAGACCCCGAATAGCCAAGGCAACCTTACATAATAAGAGCAAAGTAAGAGACATCACTTTACCAGACTTCAAGGAATACTGCAAGGCTATAATAACCAAACCAGCATGGTACTGGCACAAAAATAGAGACCTACGGATTGGAACAGAGAACTCAGAGGTGAAATCATCATCCTCATGTTGCCATCTGATTTTTAAAAAATAGAAAAAAACCGGATAGCCAAATGTAAAAGACTAAAACAGGATCCACTTACAAAAATTAACTCATGATGGATAAAAACCTTAAACCCAATGCAAGAAACTGTAAGAATCCTAGAAGGAAATGTTGAAGAAACTCTTGTAGATACTGGCCTAGGAAAGGAATTCATGAAGAAGACCCCAAAAGCAATCTCAGCAACAACAAAAATAAATGGGACTTGATCAAATTAAAAACTCTACACAGCCAAAGATACAACCAAAAGAGCAAACAGCCCACAGAATGGGAGAAAATATTCACATGCTAATCACCTGATAAAGGACCAATAACCAGAATCTACAGAGAACTCAAGCAAATCAGCAACAACCAAACAACCCCATTCAAAAGTGGGCAAAGACATGAACAGAAACTTTTCAAATGAAGATAAACTAAAAAACACATGAAAAAAGGTTCAACATCTCTAATCATTAGGGAAATGCAAATCAAACCCACAATGAGATATCAGTAACTCTGAGAATGGCTCATATTAAAAAGTCCTGAAACAACAGTTGCTGGCGTGGAGGTGGAAAGAAAAGAAATCCTTTATACTGTTGGTGGAACTGCAAACTAGTGCCCACTCTGTGAAAAACTGGATGGCGAGACTTCAAAGAACTGAAAGTAGAGCCACCATTAGATCCAGCAATACCATTGCTGGGTTTATAACATAGGAGAAAAGGTCGTTTTATAAAAAGTACACCTGCATTTCAATGTTTATGGTCGCACGATTCACAATTGCAAAGATTTGGAAACAAACCAAATGCCCACCAATACACGAATAGATTAATAAAATGTGGTATATGCATACTATGAAGTATTACTTAACCATAAAAAGAAAAAAAAGAATCTAGTATCTTATTAAACAATCTGGAGGGAACCAGAAACCATTCTTCTAAGTGAAACCTAAGAATGAAGAAACAAACACATGTACTTAATACCAAATTGGAACTAATTGATCAATATTTAAGTGCACATATGGAAGTAAATCTCAATGAAAATTAAGCTGGAGGGGAAGGGGTGGTTACATTCACACCTATTGGGTACAATGCATGGTATCTAGGAGAAGGGCACATTATGTGCACAACTTTGACTCAATCTACACAAAACAACATATGTAAACAAAATGTGTACCCCTGATATTCTGAAATTTAAAAAAAAAGAAGTGAAAAAAAGTTAAGATCTTCATCTAAACTAAAGCAATACACATCATTCTGAACAAAGATATATATCTTTATTAGAAAAAATTGATCTGAAAATTTTTATGTTGATTTGAGATATGTGAAAGCACATATTATATGGTGATATAACCTTTTGAAATTATTTTCACACTGACCCAATTTTCTTTTCTTTTCTTTTTTTTATTGTTAGGATTCATTGAGGGTACAAAGAACCAGGTTGCACTGATTCCATTTGTTAGGTTAAAGTCCCTCTTATATTTGTGTTCTGCCCCCAACTGACTCAACATCCTAATGGGCTTTACCTCCTTTCTGAGGGATTGAGCAAGTAGCTGATAAACCTTAATTCTGAAAGTGCAGTAGAAACCTTTGTAAACCAAAGCATCCTTTAAGAATAATTATAACATCTTTAGTTGGGTAAATTAAGGAATAAGCAGAAAATAAGAAAACTTGATGAGAATTCTACGGCCTTACACATTGCATGTGAGAGAAAGGAGGCTGCTAATGGGAAAATTTGGAAAAATTCATCTTTCAGGAATATAGGGAGGGGGAAATACTCTAGTCATTAATGTATGAAAAGCCCATGACTCTAAGACCTCTCAATTAATGCTGTATACTAGCATGGAGTTAAATATGCACACTGTAATAGAAAAGTCAATAAAAGGAAACAACGTGGATTCTAAGATGGTGAGGTCAGCACCTGTGCAGTGCCATCACGCCAACAAATAACTTCAGCATTAGCATCAGTGATTGCAATGCCATCCTAGCAACCGGCTTCATCTCGTCCTACCACTGCTCCTGAGTCTAATGAGTTAGTCACCAAAATCATCAAGAGCCAGGGAGAGACAGGTTAGGGTGTTATCTACTTCTAAGAGGTAAGGATGAAAGAGGCAGTTCAATGTTCAATCAACATGGATGATTTTCAGTCTGCTTCTCCAAAAAGAAAAAGAAACAAAGAATAAAATTGTCATCTAAATATGTATATAATATAAAATTACAAATGTGAACAGGCTTTTAATTGTGTGTGTGCTTAATGAGAGGTTTCAAGCTTAAAAAATATTCTGTATATGTGCACTTAAATATCTGTCTTCTTCTTATGGGTTTTCTTTTAATTCTGAGAGCAGTGCAAATCCTCAAACCTACTTCAGAAGGAACTGAGTCATTCTCTGGTAGAAGTTTTAAATACCCTACCAATTGCTCATTCAAAGGAAGGCAATTTGTACTCACAAATATGAATGTAAATATTTAAAGCCACATCTCTGAGAAGCCATATGTTAGCAGACACAATAGTTTAAAAGTTACTATAGAGTTTTAATTTTAACTAGGCTAACTCAAATTGACCAGATACTGAGACAGAAAATGTTATCCTTAGGATAAGACATGTATACATATTATAACATTGAAACTAATGACCCCAAAAGCACCATTTAGTTGAGGTCTCTTAGTCATGGAAGAAAATTAGATAGCCACTCCTATTTTATAATATTGGCATATAGGTCTTATAATACATATTCATAATATATATGAGTAATTATAAAATCTTGGCACTTGAAATTGAGGAGCTTCCACTTCATCTGCAGGGATGAAGACAACTTACACCTTACTTTGATAGAAATCCTACATCCTTACAGCACCACCTGTGAAGGTAAGGAGATTGCTAGTGGAGGAGTTTAGTAAATTTTATCATTCAATAATGTGGACAACAGTAAATACTACTCCAGATATGAATGCACAATGCCCATGATTCCCAGACCTCTCAATTAAAACTCAAATTTTGAAAATTATTTATTACCAAAAGGAGGAGACAGCACAGACCATTAAGCATGATTACCTATAAATAAGTCAAGGAAAAATGAGTTATTCAAAATGAGGGAACAGCAGGAATTGTTGGTGGGAATGGGCATGGAAAGGAGACATGAGCTTGACATGTGAAAACGGGGAGAGGATGCAAAATGGTTTCTTATGATGTGAAGGAAGAGCTAATACTGGGGAATCACGGGAATGTGTTTGAACAGGTTGTGCAGAATTAATCCAAAATCACGGAGGTTAACATTTCTATAATTCCAACATTTAGGAAATCTTATTGTATTTGTATTTTGAATCACCAATTATCTAAAGAAGTTTAAAGATTTATTTTCATTGTATATCCCACTCCTTCCATGTTTTAGTTTTTTCATCGAGAAGTTCTGAGTGGTAAAACTTAATAGCCTTTTTAGGGATATTACCATTTTTGTCTTAGGAGTGTGTATTTGTTGTTTTGGGTGGCAGTATTTTGGATTTGTTTTAGGGAAATTCAAGGTAAATTTTTTTCTTTTTTTTTCTGAATGGTACTTTATTAAATATGGTTTATAGAAGCTTCTTTTACTAGTCCAGCATATAATGAGCTTAGAATTTATGACTTCCATTCATATAACAAGAAAAGAAAACTCAAATTAACAACTTTTCCTGGAACCAGAAGAGCGCTGAGGTCACAGAGAAAATATTGCCCCCCAACTTAAGAAGCAGATAGGAAGATACAGAAAACCACAACTCACCAGAGTAGAAATCTTTGCAAAATCTCGTATCAGGAAAACATAAACTGTTGTTAATGAATTGCCAAAAGCTCACCATGGATAAGTTTGAGAGTTAAACTCAGGGGGTATGGAGGACAGTTTAAGCATGGGAGAGGAGGAATCCACATTTCCATGAGATTTATCTTCAGGAGCCCTAGCAGGTTCTCACAGTGAAGACTACAGAAAAATCCCCTTGTGCAAAAAGAGGGGAAATGTAGCCAAATGCCCAGTGCACTGTGTTCTTCCTTTTTTGAGACAGTTTTGTTCTATCACCCTGAGTAGAGTGCCCTGGTGTCACTGCTACAGCAACCTCAAACTCTTGGGCCTCAAGTGATCTTGCCTGAACTTCCTGAACAGCTGGGACAACAGGCATTCACCACCCTACCTGGCTAGTTTTCCTATTTTTAGTAGAGACAGGGTCTCACTGTTTCTCAGCTGGTCTCGAACTCCTGAGCTCAAGCAATCCCACAGAGAGCCAGGATTACAGGTGTGAGCCACTGTACCCAGCCTCTGGTCTTCTTAGTAAGGCCTGCCCTCAGGAGAAATTGTTTTACCAGAGAGATAAAGCTATTATGACAAACCTAGAAGAAGGGAAATACCCAACCCCAGCCCCCTCTAAACTTCCTATCCTACCTCAAGGGAAAAAAGATAAAACAAAACTAAAGAATTTGTGAGGGTTACAGTTTGTGGACACAGATTCCCTAAAAGACTGAGTCCTATTTATAGGACTATTGAACAATTCCCCTCCTCCCACCTAACACCATGTCAATAGGATTCCTGGTAATTGTAGGGGAATACAACTGAAATAACTGTCTACCTCAGATATGGTCTAAGAAGTCTCTAGGGAAAGGAAACAATTAAAAAGAGAGCGCGCAAGTGAGAGCAAGAGTGAGACGGGGGAAGGCAAAAGCAAGTTTAGCAGGTGAAATTTTAGCCTCGGATATCTGCAACTACATCAAGAAGTAAACACAACTTTACCTGTGAAGGCCCAGTTACCTCAATTACTGTTACCATATCCTGCTTTCAACAAAAATTCCCCAGGTGTGCTAAAAGACAGAAGGCATAGTTTGAAGAGATATCAGAACCTGACTCAGACAAGGCAGAGATGTTGAAATTATCAGGGGATTTAAAACAACTGATTTAAAACAACTATTATCCACTGACATTTGAATATATCATTGCATTGTTTTAAGTCCTTTATTGCAGTTGTTATATATGCTTTATATAGACTTTGTTGTTTCTTTTGTAGGTAATCTATTTTTTTCTCTATAGTAGCTATTAAAGTTTTTTCTTTGTTTTCAGTATGCTATAGTTTTTCTATGATATTTCCAGATATGAGTTTATTTACATTACCAGAACTTTGCCATTAAATAGGAAATGTCTGATTTCAAATCAAAGGGTAGTTTATTTCATCTCAAACAAGAAATGGTACAATTAATTGAAGTAGATTTGGTTTGGGACTATGTTGAGGCACTTCCTCTTTACCTAGCCACTGTGTTGAACACGTGGAGTTGTAAAAGAGTCAATTTTTTATGACACATAACAATACTGTGTAGAGACAGTTTGCCTTTATGTCATGAACAGCAAAGAAAGGCAAGCCCTGAGACGATATCTCTTCTGATGCTCAATAATTCATGCATAACCCATCTATCCAGCTTCTTTACCTTACCAATTTATTTCAAATGGTTCAATGTTATAGGAATAGTAAAACCAAACCTCACTGCCAATTCACAGCAGGTTGAGATGGATTCACTTCTCAGTGCAGTTTTCAGCTTATCATTATCTACCCTGGTCTCGGGTTGCCCATGTGGCTCTTTCAAGATTAAAGTACCCAGAACGGAACTTCTCAAACCACTCACATTCTGTGTGTTCATTAGCACATCTTTCCCAAACACTTTTTGTTTTTTGAGACAGTCTCACTCTGTTGCCCAGGCTAGACAACCGTGATGTCAGCCTAGCTCACAGCAACCTCAAACTCCTGAGTTCAAGTGATACTTCTACCTCAGCCTCCTGAGTAGCTGGGACTATAGGGGCCTGCCACAACACCCAGCTGATTTTTATATCTTTAGTAGAGACAGGGTCTTGTACTTGAGCTCGAACTCCTGAGCTCAAGTGATCCAGCTGCCTAAGCCTCCCTGAGTGTAAGGATTAGAAGAGTGAGCCATCGCACCCAGCCTTCAAATGCTTTGTTGATATTTTGAGCTGTCTGTGGTGCATTGGTTCCATGACTGAACTCACATTTGAAAATGACATGAATTTTTGATTTATCCATGGTTTCACAAAAATTGCTTTCCAAAAAACATTTGATAATCACAAGCCAAAGTGTGTGTTTGAAAGAATTAAAATGTACCTCCACAATAAAAATAAAACAAGAAACCAAAGTGAAATGTCAGAGCTATCAACTGTCAAATTTAGTACTTACTGAAATTGGACATTTCGTAATTAAAAACCTAATATTTCTTAAAATAATGTTGGTATATTATAATGCAATACTCTTTGAAAATTAGATTCCCTTTTTCTAAGTTTCATTTTAAAGATATGTTAAAACATTGCCTTCTATCCTAAATGTTTAAGAACCTCTCTTTAACATTTTCCACATAATTCTCATCTGAAATGCCATCTACTTAATTTCCTCAAATTGGTCTTCTGTTTTCTCTTTAGTTTTGTCTAACCTGCTATTTAATCTATCCACCAGTTTTATTTTATTACAATTTTCTTATTCTTAAAATATTTTTCCCTCTTTTGCAAATATACTTTTATTATATGTGTCTTATTCTTATATTTGACTCTCTAATGATTTATCATACTTTGATTTTATAGTCACTAGAGTGATAATCTCTAACACTCTAAAGGATGAAGTCTGATATGTATGTGCCAATCCTTAATCATAATTATCACTTCTTTTTTTTTTTTTTGAGACAAAGTTTCACTCTATCTCCTTGGGTAGAGTGCCATGGCATCATGACTCACAGAAACCTCAAACTCCCGGGCTTGAGTAATCCTCTTGCCTCAGCCTCCTGGGTAGCTGGGACTACAGCATGCACCACTACACCCAGGAACTTTTTCTATTTTTTTGTAGAGATGAGGTCTTGTTCATGCTCAGGCTGGTCTTGAACTCTTAGACTCAAGCAATACACTTGACTTGGCCTTCCAGAGTGCCATGATTATATATGAACCACTGTGCCCAGCCTTCAATCACCTCATGTTTTTTTAATTTTTTTGAGGTCATCATCAGCCTGAGTTTTTCTGTGTGAATTCTATATTTAGCCTGGTTTGGAAGATACTCCTCCAAGATCACTCTATGTTGTTCTATGTCAGGTGTTCTGGGGCCACTACTAGCTCAGAACCAATTTTTGTGAACCTCTTTCATCTGGGGTTCCCTTACCATGTTGGCAGCATAAAATCAGACTCAAAATTTTAAAACCATAAATTCTAGGTGAAGAACAGTTTCTTTGTTGTTTCTCTGTGTCATTAAGTGGAATTTTACAACTTCATCTTCCTCCAACCTAGGCCTGTTGTGGCATTACTAAACTTACTATAAACTTAATGCTATGATGATTTCCCTTTCTTACTAAATTTTTTAAATCAATTATTCTATTTTTCCTAGGGTATTGAAGATTTACAATAGCAGAATTATTACACTGGATAAGACCATATCTTTCTAGAACTAAAGTACTAAAGTACCTTTTCATTCAGATATCAAAATGAACTTTAATTCTCTGCCACAAAGGACAGCAAACTTTGGAGAGATCTGTGGCTATGTGGTTCTATTGCCATGTATAACACAGATATTAAAACAGGCAGTATACAGATTCCCCACTGCCTCTCCTACATAGGGTTTATTTCGATCAAGGATGGTGATGAAGGCAGAGAGGAATGATAGCCAAAAGTGTCAAGTAAGAAAGGAAAATGTTTTACTCTATTCTAAGAACCCAAACCCAAGGACCGAGACCAAACCACTCATACAGTGGTTTGTCCACAGGTACACAAGATACGAATCAGCAGATAGATCAGGGTACCAGATGAATTACTCGAAGTGGTAGTGGTGCTCCTTGGGCTACTAGTAATCTCAAATACAAATGTTTCTCCAAGACTTGGTTTCTTCAACACTAATATGAAAATAATAAGAGCTATGGTCAGGGATGATATGAAAAATACTAGGTAACCAGTAGAACACAGGCACCAGCCTATCAAAACCGGAGGTAAGAAAAACGGTCTAAATGACATTGTGGCTTACAGATGAACACCCTACTTGAGTATATGTACAAGTAAAGCACTTCCCATTGGGTCTGACACAGAGCAAGCACTCAATAAATGGGAGCAATTATTATTAGTACATTTTGAAAGTAGAAATTAGATTTGGAGTCTTAGAGACAAGAATTTGGACCTAAAATTAGATAAAACCAAATAAAAGCAAGTTAGAAACAAACAATGAAGGATGGATGAATGCCTCCAAACTTGTGACTAACACCCTCAGTTCATTTTTATTAACTTGTAGGTGGATGGAGCAAAGGAGTTACATTGGCCCAGAGAACAAAACTCAGATCAGCAATACCCAGGAAGGGTAATTGACTTACCCAACACAGTAATTCAAGGACACAATCAAAAAAGAACTTGGGTTCTACCACACCAAAGTATCTCCTTAACATAATAATTCTTTATACTGATATGGGTTTTTGACAGCTTCCAAAATATTATGGTATGCATATCATTTTCATCGATAATCAATGAATAACCAAATGAATGCACTACCCTTCAGAGAAAAAAGTCAGAAACACAGCAGGACTTCAAATCTACTTTAGGGTGATCCAAATTTAAAGTAGATGTTGTTTTAATGCTGCAGTTCAAGAACTGGGCAAGTTCAATATATACCAATGCAAATATGTTAGATGCAGTGCAGATGGTTGCCATGGTAATCTCCATATGATGGATGGATGGATAGATTAAATTTTCTTTTGAGCTTCTGAAAACAAAAATACTACACCAAGTAAAAATATTGTATGAAATAATATCTCACCAAGGAATCCTTTCTAGTAATGGTCAGGACACATATATTTAGCTATGGATCCATCAATTAAAACTTTGGCTTTCTGCTTTTATCGAGTGAAAAATGTAAATCAGAAAACACAGTGGTTCAAAGCCTAGGTGCTGACTGGCTCCACCTGTCATAGTAGTGGGCCCTTTGCACGTTAATTTACCTAACTGTGTCTCTACATTTATAAATCATGTATGTGACAGAACATACTCTGTAAGGTGACTGTGAGAACTGAGCAAGTCAGGGCATGTAAAGGTCTTATAAAAGTGTCTGGCATGTTGGACACACTCAATAAATCTAGTTCTATCATTGTATTTCTGTCTCTTATCACAGGTCCATGTGACTTTGAAAGAGTTTTTTTAATTTTATTTTGATGTGGGGCTCTATCAAGGACTTTTCAGATTGGGTGCTACCATGTATAGGTGACAATGTGCTCATCAACAAGCAGAAAAATATGACCTGTGCTAACTTACAGAAAAAATAGAGAGCTCTTTTTCTCAGATAAGGAAAAATCCAGAAATAGGAGCTGCTGGCACTGATTCAGGCTTGACTAAGATCAGGGTCTGTGTCCAAGCATAACTCAACCTGTACTTGGAGCTGCTTTAGCTCCACATGTTTGAAACAGGGAGAAGATAGAAAGAGAAGAATGGGCTCAGAGGCATCTGCCCTTTTACTTTTTTTTTTTTTTTTTAAGACAAAGTCTCACTCTGTTGCCCCAGACAAGAGTGCCTAGAGTACTGTGGTATCATTATAACTCATAGCAACCTCACACTCTTGGGCTAAAGTGATCCTTCTCTTTTCAGCCTCCCAAGTCGATGGGACTACAGGTGCCTGCCACAATGCTTAGCTAGTTTTGTTTTCTTTTGTTTTGTTTCTATTTTTTTAGTAGAGACAGGTATCAAACTCTTCAGCTCAAGCAATCCACCTGCCTCAGTTTCCCAAAGTGCTAGGATTAAAGGTGTGAGCCACCATGCCCAGCTTTCTCTTTTTCTTAGGAAAACAAAAACGTTCCCAGAAATCTCTAAGTTCATGTCTCATTGGCCAGAACTCACATATGGTCATCCCTCGCTACAACAAAGGCTGAGGAATCTAATGTTTAGCCAGGCATCTTGCCATCCTCTTCAAAATTGGGATTCTGTTGGCAAGGAAAGAGGAGGAATGGATAGCATCTGCCACAGGTGCATGGGGGATCATATAGCATCTGATAAAAAGGATTCATTAGGTAACACTCTTAAACACTTTGAGAATAAAATGAGCTGTGTAATGTCTACGCAGATTTAGCTGCCAATAGAAGCGCATCCTTTGCCTTATCCTGTCTGAATTTATTCCCTCTGTACTTGCCACTCTCAATTTTCCTATAATCAACACTTAGGAATTATCATACGTGGGTGACTGTGGCCACATTGTCATGAAAGACAATCACTGCTAGGTTGCTGAGCTGCGCCTGCAGGTGTGTGCAAAGGTATCAGGAAGGAAAACCTAAAATGCTTACTTATGTTCTCCCCTTGCTTCAGCTCCAGAATCTGCACACCTACACCATCTCTGCAACATAATCCAAAGAGTACAGGTGCTCAGCCTGATTGAATGGAGCCTGCTTCCCTATCGACTACAGCACTTCTCATTCAGGGGAGTCATACAGTGCATGTGATGGAAGGGACTTCTCCCTAATTATGGAGATTTGTCGTTGGCGTTGGAGGTTATTTTTCGTATTATTTACACCATTCTGTCTGGCGGCAATATTTCTGTCTGCCAGTGACAATGACTTTGCTCTTGACTGGCACAGATCAGCAGTTTGTGATAGCTCTGCAAAGCTGGTGTGTGGCACATGTCACTGGCAGGCATATTGATGTTGCTAAGGAGAAGTGCCTGTGATGTAACATGATTAGATGGTACTAAGATAAAGGCCATCTTGAAGCCCATGAATAACCAAGAAGCAACAGGGTGACAACTATCAATTATTTATTGCTCTTGTCCAGTATATTATGAACAGCTCCTGGAAAGCATACAGTCTTCCTTTCCTGTTCTCTCTCCTTTGTATCAACACTCAGCTCCTCAGCTTATGGGAGGTTATATCCTAAGGCAGACATTTTGCTTTCAGCTCCCATTAGATAATCTAGAGAAAAGAGTGAAATGACCTCAAGGCAGACAAGTTCCACACTTTGGGCTACCAGAAAAGAGACATCCTTCTCCACTCTCCACGGGTGACTCCTCTTATCACCTCCACATGTAGAGCATCCTCTTTCTGCTTGGTCCCTCCAGTCAGGTGGATTGCTGCTTTAAAAATAGTTCAGACTTTGAGGGGGAAAGTGGTGTTCTATGATCAGATCTCAGACATGAACCTGCAGTTAGGCTCTCATTTTCTAGGGAGGTGCTTGCAGGCTTTTATACTGATTTTGCTGCCGAGTCAGGAAGGGACTTCGTATCTTAGTTTATATTAAACACAGAGAAATTAGAAACAGGTCCTAGTTAGGTTGCTTTCAGCTGCAAAGAATAGGCCAACTGTCTCAAGATTATTTTAAACAATAAGCAAAATTATCTCACAATACCGATACTCAGACATGTTATCAAGTCTGCAAGGTCTCTTCACCTTTCTGCATCACCCAAAGCGTCATGTTGATTCTCCTTAGGGTTTTCAGATCAAATAAGACTTTATTCTTTTTTGTATCTGTCCAGCAAATAAATAAGGACCTCTTCTCAACCAAGGAGAAAAAAGACTGGCATTCAGGCTGACTGAGCTCGCTGGGGTCCTGCATTCATCAGGAATAGTACATGTGATGATTACACTGAACACTCCGTAGCAGTTATGAAAGCTGAATCCAAGTTGGAATAACAAAAACAAAAGGCACAATTCAAGATTCGAAAATGTGATGTTTCTGGACTCCTAGCTCAAATTCTATCCAACATGTTTCTGTAAACATAATATTAATAATATAATGATGATATATAGATGCCATAAAGCATTTCATGTATTCATTTTCACTATAACTGACTTTTATTCATGTTCTAGTCTACTTTATAAAAAGGAATAATATTAATAAAAACAGCAACATAGTGCACTACCATGTGCCAATTTATATGCTAACAGCCTTATTTCACATGTATTATTTCCTGTTGATATCTACTTCAACCATATTAGGTGGATTTTTTTTTACCCTTCTGTTACAGATAAACATACTCAAGTCAGAGAGATTTAGTAGTTTCTTTACCAAAGAAGATACAGACATGAGGTTCACAGATGAAATTAAAATCCTATTCACTTGACTTCAAAACCCAAGCCTTTAACAATTTTACTTTGCCTCTTGATTTCAGCCATTTAAAAAAAAAATCTGCTATGAGTCCGAACCACGCTCAGTTTGCTGATATTTAGAAAGGGTGTGCAGTTTCTAACTTCTCTTGCTTCAAGATATAATTAAAACATGGAAATAATTTTTTGATAGAATGTTTTAATTTCAGAGTATTACACAGGTAAACATTTTGATTACATAATTTGCATCTGTACATTTTAAGTGAAAGTTACGTGTCCCCTTCACCCAAAATATGTGCAATGCACCCGTTAGATGTAAATTTACCCTCCCTGCCTCCCCAGTCCCCCTACTTGATTCCCATTGAGCTTTACTTCCATATGTGCATGTTAAGTATTGATCAACTAGTTCCCATTTACTACTAAGTACATGTGGTGTTTGATTTTCCATTCTTAAAATACTTCACTTAGAATGGTCTGCAGTTTCATCCAAGTTGTTACAAAAGATACTAAATTACCATTTTTTATGGCTGACTAGTACTCCATGGTGTGTATATATAGCACTTAAATCCACTCATGTATCAATGGGCACTTGGGCTGTTTCCACATCTTTGCACTTGTGAATTGTGCTGCCATAAACATTTGAGTGCAAGTGTCTTTTTGATAAAACATCTTTTTTTCTTTTGGGTAAATGTTCAGCCTCACCAAATTTGTCTTTAAGCCACAGTGTCAATTCCCCAGCAGCATCTAAAATATGGGATGAACAAGGAAGTCCACAAATACTCCACATGCACAGCGTTAGTTTCTGCACATGTTCTGTCCTGCTTATAGTTTTGCCAGATGCTGACCATACTTTATATTTCTTTTTTTATCCTCATTTTATCTTTCTGTTATCCTTATTTTTGTGTTTTTAAACATTTTGATAGAGTAGATGTATATATACATATTAAACTCAATAAATAAAAATATATACATTTGTGTAAACCCTAGCATTCAATATATTCAACATGAATCTACTAATATTCGTTGCAAACTAAATAACAACATCAATTGCAAACAGGGGACGCCTGGTACTCTTCTAAGCATTTCGCAAAGGCTACATCCATTTCATCCTGATGACAACACTGACATCAAATCAAAGAAAACTCCTTTCCAAACTTTAAAGATGCTAACCACTAAATTTTCAATATTAATAAAATAGTCACAGATTGCAGACTACATTTAAAGAAGTATTTTCTCACTGCACTTGAATTCCTTAAATTTATATAAATAAAAAAGTGTTAGGAGAAACAAAAAATTTAAATACATGTTCTCTGTTGTTTCTATTGATATTGACCCTTGATTATTAAACAGTACCTTGGCCTGGTATAGAATACTAACCTATACAAACACAGTTTTGACCAAATTACCATTACCCAAGACCCAGAGCCTGATAGAAATTAGGCTGAGTCAAAGAGCCTTGAACTAACGTTTAACAGAAAATTCTAACACAATATAAAGATGAGGCATTACAAAATCAGGATTCCTTTTTCATAGACTACTATCAGATGCATATTTGTGATGATGATGGTAAGCATGAAAAAGAACTGGGGAAATGTCTGTGGCCTGATAAGGTTATGTTATTACTATATTGTCTATTTATCTGTCTATGTGTATCTATTATACCAAACTGTTCTATATACCATACTATATATTATATATTATAAATATTAAATGAGTGTATTATACCTCCTATGTATACATGTAAAATAATTTTTCCTGTATATGAAATATCTCTAATTGGAACTAAGAACATAGACAACAATGAAAATCTAAGTTTGAAAACATCTGTATGCATATACATGTGTCACCTTTGGTGACAGCTCTCTAGCCTTTTCATATAGAATCTAAAAAGATGACTTGCCAGTACCTATTGGCTTCAATTACTGAGTTTGTGAGCATCAGAAACTCTAATTGGTGGGCAGGGGGAAGGGAGGATTGATTTTCTCATGAATTAATTTACCATGCTAATCCATAAGATTTGACACATATACTCACACAGACACACACAGAAAGGATTAGTTCCTGTCTTTTCTCCAAATATACCACAGGCTGTCCTGTTAGTATCTTTTGCAGATTAGAACAGACTTAGCTGCTTCAGTCTATAAAGAAATATCCTTTATTCCTAGGGGGAAAAAAAACATTATTTCGGGAACTGGTTGGGAATACTCTCTTCCCCAACCTAGCTTTTTGTTCTCCAAAAAACTCTTCAATTATAACTTCTGGAATCAGTTACAGTTTTAAAAAGTACTCCATTAAAATCATGTTGCTTTGTAGTGCAGAGACAGAAAAAAGGCCAATTACCTAATTCATGGTTAGCAAATCTTTTCCTTAAAAGTCCAGAGAGTAAATATTTTAGGCATTGTGGGCCAGATGGTTTCTGCAGCAATTATTCAACTCTGCCACGGGGCATCAAAGCACCATAGACAATGTTGTCTTAGTTTTGTGTTGCTTTAGTAATATCTGAGGCTGAGTAATTTATAAAGAAAAGAGGTTTATTTGGCAGCTAGAAAGTCAGGATTCGGCCTTTGCATTTAGCAAGGGCCTAAGGCTGCCTCCTAAGGCAAAAGGCAGGAAGGGAGCTGGCCCCTGCCAGGAAGTAAGATTGTCTCAGAACTCACCCACCATCACCCCCGAGAGAGCATTAATCTATGCTTCAGAGATCCCTCTTCATGATCCAGACCCCTTCCATGACCCCTGACTCTTCATGATCCCACTTCTAATGACGAGGGGTCAAATTTCAACATGAGGTTTTGAGGGGACATTCAAACCATAGCAATTGTATAAAAAAAAATGGATGTGGTGTGTTTCAATAAAATTTATTTACAGAAACAAGTAGTAAGCCAGGGTTGTCCCACAGGTCATAGTTTGACCACTTGATCTGACCTAATTAACATTGATTTTCTAAAAGATCGTGGTCGATTTTTACTCATTTCTACAGAATTCTAGAGCAGAAATCCCCAAGTTTTTTTGGCACCAGGTACTGGTTTCACGACAGATAATTTTTCCACGGATGGGGGAAGGGGTAAGGAGGAGGAGGATGGTTTTGGGATGATTCAGCCATTCCCTCTGCATCTCAGATCATCAGGCATTAGATTCTCATAAGGAGTGTGCAACCCAGCTCTCTCACATGCACGATTTCAGCCAGGTTTGGCTCCTGCGAGAATCTGATGCTGATGCTGATCTGAGAAGAGGCGGAGCTCAGGCAGCGATGTCTGGGATGGCAGCAGGTGTAAACACAAGATGAAGCTTCACTTGCTTTCCTGCTGCTCACCACGTGATGCGTGCCCACAAACCAGTACCAGTCCATGGCCTGAGAGCTGGGGACTACAGTGCTAGAGAATTATTATTCTCTACAGCCAAACCTACATCATCTGCCCTCAGATAACTCTGCTGAGCCAAAGAGATATCAGCGAGAGAAGAATGAGAAAGCAAGACGTGAATGAGCTATGTAGATCACTGGTGAATCTGTGGCTGTCTGAACAGGCAGTTCAGGTGATTCTGAATTTTTAGATTGTCCTAACAGCAACTGGACTATTCTGGTTTTTCTCTAAACATTCAGAATTGCCATGGGTAATAGCTCAGATTCACTGCATAATTAACACATTGCCCGCCGCACCAGAAAAAAATTTTTTTTTCCTTGGGGACACAGTGTTTTATCACAAAAAAATAGAAAAAAAACTTTAAAAACAAAATGACCCTAAAACATACATCAATAAAAAGGTTAATATAAAAACTTGAAAATTGGTGATGTAAAAAGTGATGTGAAAACTTGGAAAATAATTCATATATCGCATGGTAGTTAATGTGTTAATAATAAGCCTCCATGATGATGGTTCACAGGAAAACTAATAGAAATAACTACGTTGTACAAAGCTGAGGTTTCTACAGACTACTCTTCCTTGGCTCTCAAATACCAAATCCAAGTGAATCTTTATTTAACCAGCTAATTGTCATGCTAAGTGGATAATGTGTAAGTCATCAAATTAATATATATCTTGTTCCAAGCTCATGAAAGTCCAGGATTCCAGTCTTTCTGATGCTATTCTCAGAATGATGTTATGTTCTTAATAAGCTCAGTATTGCCAATGTAGCTTTCTCAAAATACAACCAAAGATCCAAATTTGTGGCTTTTGACTATATAATTCCATAAACTTTATTAATAAAAAGTCTGAAAATATATGCAGCCAAGAAAACCAGGGAGCACACGCTTCATGTATGAAATTTTACGGAAAGAGATTATAGGCAAATTAAAATTATTCTCAGCTTGTAAACACAAGAAAAGCCTTTTATATAGAAAAGAGGTTTTCCATAACTGACTGGCAAAAGTCTCCAAGATGACTAAAAGGTCACCAGTTAGTGAAATAGGCTCATTAATGGATTGTAGGTTATCAAGTAGTGAAGCCTCTGTGTGTGGACTGAATTTCCCGTAAATTTGCATGGGTGCATTGGCAGGCTGCAGAAGACAGGGCATATGGTTTGTGGAAGGCAGGGAATGTCATCATAGGTCTTATGTCCTCTCATCTGTAAAATGTTGGGTTCCTACATAATCCTACAATATATGACAGCTACTCTTTACTAATTAAGAAACACTGAATAAACCCTATAGTATTCTGGGGGAGGAGAGTCTCTAAAACTAGAAAGCAGATATACCAGGACTCTCCAAGAAATAGAGAAGTTCAAAGATACCAAAGTTTCAAAAAGGATTTTGGAAGAAGTTGATAGATGAAGGCCAGACAAATGAAAGATCTGTGGGTGGTAACAGGAGCTGAGGGAGGCTGCACAGCTGCCCCTGGAAACCAGAACTAGTGTCATGTCCGGCATGGAGAATGAGGGACCTGTTATGGGAAAAATGAATCCCCATTTAAGGTGCCAAAAAACTTCTGAAAGGGCGGGAACCAGATTCCGCAGGACTCTTGCCACACAAATCTAGCTTCTTAAATCACTAATAATCCTGTGTTAGAGAGTTAGGTAAAATGAAACAAAGAAGCAAAACATGCTCTTTGAAGCAGGGAGACATCTACCCAGCTCTTATACTTGCTAATTGTGCTGCCTTGCATAAGATACAGACTACGTGAATCATACCTTAATGGTTTGCTGTGAGGTTAAATTAATTCACTTATATGTAGAATTTTAGCAGAGTACCTGGCATTTAGGGGACCCTCAACAAATTCTCATTTTTCTTATCTTCTCTTTTTTTCTTTTTTGGTACTGCATCTGGATTAAAGCCATACCCTATCTCTGGTCAAGCCAATTAATTGTTTTGTGCCTCAGCTTTGTTTTCTATAAAATGCATTGAACATTATAGCAAATCTCTAAGGCTGCTCTATCTATAAATCCATGAAGGGTAAAAGGTATTATAAGCATTATAATATTATAACTCTGATTTGCATAAAAGTATATGTAAAGTATAAACACTTATTGTAATTCTATTATAATGTGTTACTGCTCTATTAAATTTTAATGATTATGAATTGGACGGAAACTTACAAACTACTTTTGTGGTTGGTGAATTCTTATGAACACATTCTCGCTGAGCTCTTATGTAGCATCTTGACTATTTGGGGGCCTTCTTTTCACCCTTGCCCCTTCTTCGGATGTTTTGCTAGCTAACTCATTCTCTCTGGAGAGGTAAGTTAAGTGTTATTAACCATCCCACTATTTCAGCTGGTGGTAACTGTGCTGAATATGCACGTGCTCTCTTTATCCTAAAGATGATGATGTCAGAAACAGATTTAGCACACAGGAGTCCCCCAGTCCCTAAGCCTAGGCTCACTCTACCCACCTTTCAGTCAAAGCCAGGATTGTTTCAGGTGCCAAATTATGCATAGCAGTGCTTTCATTTTTTATTATTTAAAGATTTCAGGGATGTGAGGAATGATTAAACATGAGTTCTAAGAGATATAAAAGGATATGGAAAAGACTCAGGGGACTTCAGTCAAAAATATATGCTGCCATTATTCATGTTTCTTATAGAGAAAACTACACAGCTAAATTCGGGCATAATAATACCATGGAACTGAACTAATGCTATTGAATAACCAAAAATAATGTATAAATTGAGGACCACTGCCACAGGATGACAGGCACTTCTTCCCATTTCTGAATTCTTGTATCCTCACGATGGGGCAATTCACTTAACCAGGTATTGAGCCTATGAATTAATTCTTGTCCACTTTCCTAATTACTTCATGGATTTCAGATTGTGTGAAAAAAACAGTTGGCACGTATTAGGTAGGAAATTGATTTTTGTTGATCTCGTTCATTTGTAGTCACATTTATAGAATAGAGATGTCTTCCTACATCTGTGCCCACACAGAAGCAGAGAAAATCTAAGGTACTGGAAAAAGTTAGAAATGCAAATCCCTCTGAGAAATTTGTATTTTTAAATTTTTTTTCACTGTGGTTAAGTGATTCTTCTAGAAGCATGAGCTAACCTATAGAAAGCCTAAGCCATAAAGAACTTGGTTCACTCTTGAAATTTCTGAAAGCAACATCCTATAGCTAAGGTTAGCCTTCAGATTTTCTGGAAAAGTTTATAACCAGTGAGAAATTGAGAAATAAACTAAATATCTTGCTATTCAAAGTGTGATATCAGAAACATGAGCATCAATATTACCTAAGAGCTTTCAGAAATGCAAAATCACAAACCCCACCCAGGATCTGCTAAATCAGCATATGCATTTAAACAAGAACCCTAGGGATTGATAGGCCCATTAAAATTTGAGAAGCACTATCTTAAAGACTTTCTCAGTTAGCCTACGCTATCTTTCAGAAGGACATACCTCAGAGATGTTATTAGGTGGGTAAGGGGAAGGAATAGGAATTATTCATTAAGATAAATTACAGTCATAGAAGGGAATAGATTTTACTTCATCATATACATAGATTTACCAAAAATTGTATACACATTTTAAGACAGAAAAAAACTGTATTAAAATTGTAATGCTCATTAGAGATCAGCCTGAGCAAGATCGAGTTCTTGTCTCTACTAAAAATAGAAAAACTAGCCAGACCGGGTGGTACATGCCTAGAGTCCCAGCTACTTGAGAGGCTGAGGCAAAAGGATTGGTTGAGGCCAAGAGTTTGAGGTTGCTGTGAGCTATGACGCCACACACTCTACCCAGAGTGATAAGGTGAGGTTCTATCTCAAAAAAAAGAAAAGAAAGTATAAGACTAGATTAGAGTAAGTTGAAAGGATATCAAAGGAGTGTTCCAAAAACAATTAGCTAATATATTATTTGATGGTTTGGCATGTAAAAATAATGTTAGCCTTGGTGCGGCGCCTGTGGCTCAGTGGGCAGGGCACCAGCCCCATGTACTGAGGGTGGCGGGTTTGGACCTGGCTCCAGCCAACTTGCAACAAAAAAATAGCCGGCCCTGTAGTCTCAGCTCCTCAGGAGGCTGAGGCAGGGGAATCACCTAAGCCCAGGAGCTGGAGGTTGCTGTGAGCAGTGTGATGCCAGGGCACTCTACTGAGGGCGATAGAGTGAGACTCTGTCTCTACAAAAATAAATAAATAAATTAATTAATTAATTAAATAAAAATAATGTTAGTATTGTAACAGAAGTATTAGTGTATTTGGGAAAGAAATAACAATAGATTCATAGAAAACAAAACAAATAAATACTTAAGGAAACTTTTAACTTCGGAAAAAATGTGCCCTAAAACAAAGGAAGTCACAGAACATTGCTTAGCTCTGCAATGTAAAATACGTATAAGGTGATAATATTGTAAATACTGGCAATCCAGTTAACCAAAAATTGTAATTGAACTATAGTAGGATGATTGGAGCAGGGAAAGTAGAAGAATGATTAAAAGAGGCAAATGTGTACTATTATATCCCAAACTCAGTGTATAATACTGAAATGTTGGTAATTCAGGAAATAAATATATAAATTAATAAATTTATATATTATTTATATTAATATATAAATTAATAAATTTATATATTATTAATATTTATATTAATATATAAATAAGTTTATATATTATTGATATAAATTAATTTATATCAATAAATATATTACCAGTAGTATATATTTATTATTTAGAAATATCAAAGTGAATAAAAGAAGAGAGGTTCTGAGGAAATAGGGAGAGATGGAAATAAGTAATGCTTTGAAAAATATTTGCTTTAAAAAAATAAGTGTTATTACTCTAGTAAAAAGTTTAAATTATTAAATATATATGAAAAGATAGGCATCCTGGGGAGGATGAATAGAGAGAAACTTCTCTTTTTCCTTTTTGAGACAGAGTCTCACTATATCACCCTCGGTAGAGTACAGTTGTGTCACAGCTCACAGCAACTTCAAACTCTTGGGCTTCAGCGATTCTCTTGCTTCAGCCTCCCAAGTAGCTGGGACTACAGGCACCAGCCACACCCAGCTATTTTTTGGTTGCAGTTGTTATTGTTGTTTAGCTGGCCTGGGCCAGGTTTGAACCTGTTAGCCTGGGTATATGTAGTTGGCGCCCTACTCACTGAGCTATGGATGCTGCCCAGAAACTTCTTTTTGTAGCAGCCAGGGAGGGGGAAATGAGATTAGGGATGGGGACAGAATTAAGTTAAGCAGTGCAGCCTCTGCATAGGTCCACACCAGAGTCCTGAAAAGTTTCAGTTGTATATGAAAACAGCACATTGTGCCCCTTGATTGCACAAATGTACACAGCTATGATTTAACAATAAAAAAATAAAGTCAATACAAAAAAATAAAAAAACAGAGACTAGATTGGTGATTACCAGAGACTGGAGAAGGGGGGAGAACAGGAGAATAAAAGAATATAAAGGTATTTATTATCATTGATGTGTATACTTAAAAACTGTAAAGATGATAAATCAATGTATATTTTACCTCACTAAAATAATTAAAAAATTAAAATCAGAGTCCTGAAAAGTACATCCTGTTTGAGGGGTGGGGGAACCAACTAGACACTGTGCCAGGTGAGGAAGCTGCCCCCCACCTTGGTGCAAAAACAAAAAGCCGCTGTATTTCTAAGAGCCTCAGTAGACTTGAGCAATGAGGAGTTCAGAAAACATGGAAACAAAAGGTGATGTATTTGACCACACTCAAAGTTTACTCTCTTAAACCTCCATATGGAAACCAATGGAGGGCAAACTGTCAGGCTGGAGAAGTGGAAGTGAGGCAGTTTCTTTGAGGGGAGAAGCAGAGGCAGCAGAGAATAAAAATATGACAGTGGTGAGAATGGGGGAAGCTGAGAATTCAGAAAAACCAGACAAGAAAGTAAGTTAAGAACAACAGAGGAACGAGACATTGTATTGCTGCTTGGAAACGTGAGGATCTACCTCACAGGCAACACACCAGGTGAGGCAATGTCAAGTCTGAAGAATCAAATCCCAAAGTCACCCTTTACTGTGTGGCTCTAAGCAATTCAATTCGCCCTTTAAGTCTCAGTTTCCACATCTGTAAAATGAGGATAATATCGTCTTTATGGCGTTGATATGAATGCAACACTGAAACAATTGCAATAGATGAGAGCACTTAGTCAATTATAAATTTCCACAGCCAAAGCTCCAGCAAGAAAGGGAAATCTTATCTCCTCTGGGAAGAACATGGGAAGGCTATCATGTGTTTGAACATCCCAGGTCTGATCCATTTTTATTTGATTCTGGCAGTCGAGATTGACAAGAACAATACTCTTTTATCATATCTAGAAATTAAAGAACACATCTCTTTCAGATTTAAACATCTTTCAAAGGGCACAATAATTTAAGCAAAGGTATTAGCATAATGGAAAAATCTAGAAACAACATAGTAGGAATAAGATTTTAGAGTAAATAACAAATACATGTCACAAAAGCCTATACATGCTTTGTGGCGAGGGCTTCTTCTCAATATGTATTTTATCTTGACTTGCAACAACTTGCTTCCCTTCACTCTGACTTCTGTTGCTTTGGGTATGTATTTGAAACTTCCAATTTTCTGCTTTATTAGTGCCCTCGCTGCACTGTGCTAGAATGGTTCAGAATGTGAGCATAATAGGAAATAAATATTTCACATGATAATAAAACTGACCACTGCCATCTTATTTCCCAGGTTGGGAATGGTAATCTTACCCTTTGATGACCATTTCTACCTAGTTTGAATGAAAATGGCCATCAAAACAACTTTAGCTTTTCAGACAATTATCGGGAAAAAAAAACATAAAAGATCATAAATTGAATTTATTTTAGATAATTTTTCAAAGAGGAAACCCTAAATTTTCCTTTTTTTTTCTTTTCATTTTTTTTTTAGTGGGTGGGGGAGTCATTCTTTAAGCAGCATCAAATAACTCCCCTCCCCTCAAATCCTTAAATTCATTTTATGGTCCTCCAGCTTCATACAGCACTGGCAAAATCAGTTGAACTGGATTTAAGCTTTTACCTAACACTGTCATTTGGTGAAAAAAAAAAAAAAAAAATAAGCAAAATGATAGGCTGAAAGAAACTACATGCAACAGTTTAAATACATATTTAAGTTGCATTTACAGCTACTTTTTTCTTTCCTTGAAGAATTTTTTTTTTCTCTGATTCGAACAAGATAAAAGGGCTTTGTAGACTGTAATGAGTGACCTACATTTAGGGAAACTGGCATTTGTTGTCTTGAATTTCTCATAAAACAGAGATTCCTGTCTTGAAATCACCTGTTAAGGCTATCCTGTTCAGCATAGGGTTTCAAATTCATTTTCAGTCCGAAATTCTAGACTTCTGCTTCCTTTAGTTTTACATTTAAAAATAATGTTCAACTAACATTCCTTTTTAAAAACCAATTGACAAAACGAACAATAAATAGATCCTATACCACTTCTCAAATTGCATACAATTTAAGAATTGGAAATGTCTAATAAAGACAATTAAGACAAAAATGTAAGGACATCTTATGTATCAAATTTACCATAAGACCATCTATCCCATGTTAGGTAATAAATGAATTACATAATACTGAATCTAAGTAATAACTTGTGGTGGGGTTTATTTCTTTCAGAGGACTCTGTAATGCATAAAAGTAATCATCCAAATTCTGAACACAAACATAATTGCTCTTTGGTAAAGGGCTAAATACATATTCTTTTCAAATAGGCGGTTGAGTTGGCCGACTGTGACTCTGAGTTCCATTTTTGATGCTACCCGTGCTTTCTCCAGAACGTTGTTTACTGGATACCTAGGGGTTCTGTTCATTGGCTGTTGAGAAAAACTCATAATTCTCTAAGTTAATTCTCAAATAAAGCCAGTAACAAATATGCTTCAACAATTTGTAATGTGAAAAAATTTTAACAAAATGCTGATCAAAAAAAAGTAAGTGCCTGAAATTAAGTTTTGTGTGTTTTTCCACCCTCCTTGTTGTGCTGTCAGTAAGAAAATTCTAAAACTGTTCAGGGCAGAAATTGGGAAAGACATGCACGGTGCAAACTATCAATCGTTCTTTATGACATGTCCCTTGAACAAGGAGACTTTAGAAATGCGGTAACTATCATTAAATAGTTTCAACAACAAAACAACAAAAAACCCAACAGAAACAAACTCAACCACACATGCAATGCTCTCATGCTCTCTTCTGACAACATGCTGACAGGATATATCTGGACTGTGCTGGACACAAGGCACCCTGCTAGTCCAAAAGAACATTATCAGTGCCGAGTCATCACAGGTAGTAGACCGAAAACTGTTCACACACAGACTAAAATCCAGAATTTGATACAGACAGATGTAGTCTGGTGGTTTCAAGCTATGCCAGCAGCAATTTGTATCTTTACTTTTGTTTTGGTGGTTCTTTTGCTGAAATATAATTCATATACCATAAAATTCACCCTGTTAAAGTATACAACTCAGTGGGTTTTAGTATAAGGATGTGCAATTATCACTAATATCTAATTCCAGAACATTTTCATGACCCAAAGAAAACCTCATAAACACTAGCAGCCTCAACTCATTTTCAAGGTCCTGGAAACCACAAATCTACATTCTTTCTCTAAGGCTTTGTATATCCCTGACATGTCATGTAAAAGAAATCATACATGTGTATAACACGTGGTCTTCTATGTCTGGCTTTTTTTGACTTAGCATAATGTTTTCAAGGTTCGTCCATGTTATAGCACACGTCGACACTTCATTTCTTTCTCTGGTTGATAAATATTCCATTGTATGAATAACCACAATTTGTCCATTCTTCACTTGATAGACAAATTGAAGATGTTTTGTTTTGTTTTTGTTGTTTTTTTTAAACTGATGTTTATTTTCCTCCTTTATTTCCAGCTTGTTTAAGAGCTTGTGGAAGAACAGCTTAAGACCACTCAGTGGTTGTTCCTACCCATTCAGTGGCCTGAGCAGTGGGAGCTGCAGACCAGTCTTCAGTGGCGGGCTGGGCACTCCAGTCTGCAGTGGGGAACTGCTGAATAGGCACAGAGGGCACTTGCACGCCTTCTGACCAGTCTGCAACCTCTGGTTGCGTAGCAGTAAACTCAGGAGCTGGAGCAGTACATTTGTCTTATGTTAACCTGCCTACCATTGCTCTGTGTAACACAGATTCTCCTCTGCGTTATGTGGACATCGCCATCCCTTGCAACAACAAGGGAGCTCACTCAGTAGGTTTGATGTGGTGAATGCTGGCCCGGGAAGTTCTCCGCATGCGTGGCACCATCTCCCGTGAACATCCATGGGAGGTCATGCCAGATCTCTATTTCTACAGAGATCCTGAAGAGATTGAAAAGGCTGCTGCTGAGAAAGCTGTGACCAAGGAGGAATTTCAGGGAGATGTTTTGTTCTTAATGACTATTATAAATAATGCTATTATGAACATTCATGTACAAGTTTTTGTATATACATGGGTTTTCTATTGGGTCCGTATCTAGGAGTAGAATCATTGGATTATGTGGAAAATCTGTTTAACTTTTGAGACACTGTCAAACCATTTTCAAAAAAGCTTCACCACTTTACATTCCCCGTAGAAGGATACCACTATTTTCACAACCTCGCCTATATCTATTATTACCCATGTGTTTTTATAGCCATCTTAATAGCCAAGTGGTATTTCATTGCTGTTAGATTTGCATTTCCCTAATGACAAATAATGTTGAGTGTCTTTCAAGTACTTAGCAGTCACTGTATGTCTCTTATGGAAAAATGCCTATTCACTAAATGTTTTGCCTATTTATATTTATAACTGCTTTATTGAGATCTAATACACTCATTTAAACTATAAAATTTAATGATTTATAGTATATTCACAGTATCACACACATCAATTTTCGAACATTATCATCACCTCAAAGAGACACCCATATCATTAGCAGTTATTTCCAATTTCCCCCAAATACTAAGCCCTAGGCAACACCAACATTTCTTTTTGGTCTCCATAGATTCTTCTGTCCTGGACACCTAATATAAATGAAATCATACAATATGTGGTCATTAGTGACTGGCTTCTTTCACTTGACATAATGTTTACAAGATTCACCCATGCAGCAGCATTTATCAGTACTTCATTTCTTTTCATAGCAGAATAATATTCCACTATACAAATATAACACAATACCCATTCAGTTGTACAATTGCGTAGCTCACATTTTTTGTCTATTATGAATAAGGCTGCTAGGAACATTTGTGTATAAGTTTTTGTATAGAAATATATTTTCAATTATTTTGGATATATACCTGAAGGTGGAATTACTGTGTCATGTAATAACTTCATATTCAACATTTTTCTGAATTGACAGACTTTTTTCCAGAGTAGGTACATTTGCAACATATAAGGACTTTAATTTCTCCACATTCCTTTCAACATTCTTTGTTATCTATCTTTTTGATTATAACCATCCTATAAGTATAAAATAGTGTCATTCCATGGTTTTAATTTGCATTTCCCTGATGAATAACAACATTGTGCATCTTTTCATAGGATTATTGGCCATTTGTATATCTTCAGTAAAGAAATATCTATTCAGGGCAGCACCTGTGGCTCAAAAGAGTAAGGCACCGGCCCCATATGCCGAAGGTGGCAGGTTCAAACCCACCCCAGCCAAAATAAAAGAAAAGAAATATCTTTTCAGGCACATTGACCATTTTTCACTGGATCATCTATGTTTTTATTATTGTGTTGCAAAAATTCTTTATTTATTATGGATACAAGTTCCTTATTAGACATATGATTTGCAATTTTTTTGCCATTCTGTGGCTATCTTTTGACCTTCATGACAGTGTTGTTTAAAGCACAAAACTTTTTTTTTTAAAAACTTTTTAGATGAAATACAATTGAATTATGTTTTTTCTTGTTGTTCGCATTTTTGGTGTCAATAGCTAAGAAACCAACACCCAATCCAAGGTCATAGATATTTGTGGTTTTTACTAAAAGTTTTAACTTTTGCATTTAGGTTTTTAACCAATTTTATAGTTAATTGTTACATATGGTAAAAGGTAGGAGTCCAACTTCCTCCTTCTCCAGCACCATTTGTCGAGAAGAAATTCTTTCCCATATAATTGTCTCAAAACCCTCCACCAAGATTAGCTGACCATAAATATAAAAAATTATTTCTTGACTTTCAATTCTATATCAATCTATATGTCTATCCTTATTCTAGAACCACCTCCTCTTTTAAATCATCATAAGTATGTAAATTTTGAAATTAAAAGTATGAAGCCTACAATTTTGTTCTTTTCAAGATTGTGTTGGCTACATTGGCTCCATTGTATTTTCATGTAAATTTAAGATCTGCTTGTAAACTTCTGGACAAAAAATAAAAGCAGCTAGAATATTGACCAGAATTACATTGAATCTATACGTGAATGCAGGGTCTATTTCAATTTTAACAATATTGTATTTTCCAATCCATAAATTTGAACCATTTCCTAGGTCTTCTTTAATTTTTCATAGTAATTTTTGTAGTTTTTAATCTATGTCAAAAATTGAACAATTTTTTTAAAATTACTTCCTAAATATTTTATTCTTTTTTATGCTATTGTAAATGGAATTGTTTTCCAAAGATTTTTTTTTTAATAGATTTAATGGGGTCAAGTATGGTTCTCTTTAATGGATACAGTGCATATTTTTTTATCTAAGCTTTGAGTAAAACCATCTCTGAATAGTGACCCTCTTACTTTCTCACCCTTCCAAGTCTAAAAGGTTTATTATTCCACTCTATGTCCATGGGTATACATTATTTAGCTCCCACTTAAAAGTGAGAAAATGTGATATTTGAATTTGTTTCTGAGTTATTTCTCTTAAGATAATGGCTTCTAAGTTTCATCTTTGTTGCTACAAAAGACATGTTTTCATTTGTTTTTATGGCTGAGTAGTATTCCATAGCATGTATGTATGTGTGTGTATCTGTATTTTTCTTTATCCAGTCATGCATTGATGGACACATAATTTGATTCCATATCTTTGCCACAGCAAATAAAGCAGCAATAATCTGAGTGTGGGTATTTTTTTTTTTATATAATAATTTCTTTTCCTGGCTCACCACCTGTAGCTCAGCAGCTAGAGCGCCAGCCACATACACCAGAGCTGGTGGGTTCAAATCCAGCCCAGGCCTGCTAAACAACAATGACAACTACAACCAAAAAATAGCTGGACATTGTGGTGAGTACCTTTAGTCCCAGCTACTTGGGAGGTTGAGGCAAGAAAATCACTTAAGCCCAAGAATTTGAGGTCGCTGTGAGCTGTGACGCCATGGCACTCTATCCAGAGCAACAAAGTGAGACTCTGTCTCTAATAATAATAATAATATAATAATTTCTTTTCCTTTGGGTAGACACCCAGTAGTGGGATTATAGGATCAAATGATAGTTCTATTTTTAGTTCTTTGAGAGATTCTCCACATTGTTTACCATAGAGGTTGCACTAATATAAATTCCTATCATTAGTGTATAAGTGTTCCCTTTTCTGCACATCCTCACTATCATTCGCTGTTTTGGTACTTTTTAATAGCAGCCATTTTGAATGGTGTAAGATGGTATCTCATGATTGAAACTATTTCTTTGATGATTAGTGTTAAATATTTTTTCATACGTTTGTCAGCCATTTGTATGTCTTTTTTAATGGGATTTTTTTATTGTTTGGGATTCATTGAGGGTACAAATAATTAGGTTACACTGATTGCATTGTAGGTAAAGTCCCTCCTATAATTTTGTCCCACCCCCAAGAAGTGTGCAGTACACTGTGATACCCCCCTCCCTGCTACCTCAATCCCCTACATCCCCTTGTATTATCTCATTTACTGCCTTCATATTAGAATAGAGGACACTGGATTCTTGCTTCTCCATTCTTGTGATCCTTTACTAAGAAGAATGTATTCCACCTCCCTCCAGGTTAATACAAAAGATGTAAAGTCTCCATCTTTTTCAGTGGCTGAATAGTATTCCCTGGTATACATATACCATAGCTTATTAATCCATTCCTGTGTTGGTGGGCATTTAGGCTGTTTCCACATTTTGGCGATTGTAAATTGAGCTGCGATAAACAGTCTAGTGCTTATGATCAAATGATTTTTTTTTCTTCTAGGTAGAAGCCCAGTAATGGGATTGCAGGATCAAATGGGAGATCTAAGCTGAGTTCTTTGAGGATTCTCCATACTGCCTTCCAAAAAGGTTATATTAGTTTCATTTGTATGTCTTCTTTTGAAAAATTTCTATTAACGTCCTTTATACACTTTTTAATGGGGGGATTATTTTTGTTGTTGTTCAATTGTTTGAGTTCCTTATAGATTCTAAATATTAGTCCTTTGTCAGATGTATAGTTTGCAAATATTTTCTCTCCCATTCTTTGGGTTTTTTATTCACTCTGTAGATTCTTTTTTTTTTTTATCGTTTGGCAGGAAAGATTATTATTTATTTTATTAAATCATAGCTCTGTACATTAATGCCATCATGGGGCACCATACACCGGTTTTACAGACCGTTTGACACATTTTCATCACACTGGTTAACATAGCCCTCCTGGCATTTTATTAGTTATTGTGTTAAGATTCTACATTTACTAAGTTTCACATATACCCTTGTAAGATGCACCGCAGGTGTAATCTCACCAATCACCCTCCCCCTGCCCACCTCCCCCTCCCTCCCCTCCCTATCCCCCTTTCCCCTATTCTTGGGTTATAACTGGGTTATAGCTTTCATGTGAAAGCCATAAATTAGTTTCATAGTAAGGCTAAGTACTGTGGATACTATTTCTTACATTCTTTAGATACTTTACTAAGAAGAATATGTCCCAGCTCCATCCATGTAAACATGAAAGAGGTAAAGTCTCCATCTTTCTTTAAGGCTGCATAGTATTCCATGGTGTAATATACCACAATTTATTAATCCATTTGTGGATCAATGAGCACTTGGGCCTTTTCCATTATGAATTATGAATTGGGCTGCAATAAACATTCTGGTACAGATGTCTTTGTTACAGATGTGATTTGTACAGATGTGATTTTTGGTCTTCTGGGTAAATACCCAGTAGAGGAATTATAGGATTGAATGGCAAATCTATTTTTAGATCTCTAAGTGTTCTCCAAACATCTTTCCAAAAGGAATGTATTAATTTGCATTCCCACCAGCAGTGTAGAAGTGTTCCCCTTTCTCCACATCCACGCCTGGGGGATGTCTTATTGGGATTGAGTCGTGCTGGGGTTCTCAAACTGTCTGCTATCTGAATTTCAGAATCTCTTGGCATGTCTGGAAAATTCTCTTTCATAATTTCATGGAGAAGGGCCTCTGTGCCCAGCGAGGCCACTTCATCCTTTCAGGGATTCCAATGAGTTGGATATTAACCTTCTTCGAATTATCCCTGAGATCTCTGAGAGAATGATCTGGTTTTGCTCTCCATTTCTCTTCCTCTTTCAGAGTTTGGGAGCAATTAAAGGCTTTGTCTTCAATGTCAGAAACCCTTGCTTATGCTTGCTCCACTCAGTTACTAAGGAATTCTACTGTATTTTTCAGATATTTGAGGGCTGCAAATTCTTGCTTCAGTGCATCAAAATCTTTGGTAGTTTTGTCTTTAAATTCGTTAAATTCTTGAGACAACTTTTGAATTTCTCCTCGAATTTATAATTCCGACTTTTGAATTGCTGCTCGAATTTCTAATTCCAAATTTTCCTCCATTCTATTAATCTTGTTTGCAATCCAAATTCTGAATTCGATTTCTGACATCTTGGCCAGCTCTTTATGAATGGGATCTTCAGTTACATCTGCCATATCTTTCCTTTGGGGGGGTTGACCTATTCTGGTTATTCATGTTACCAGAGTTTTTCTGCTGATTCCGCCCCATGATTGTTTTACACCATTTGATTTTTCCCCTGGAGCTTTGTTGAGAACCTGTACAGTGCTATGGCCTGAGAAACTGGGGACCTGTTTAGGGTGGTGGGGCTAAATGATTCTGTCTTGTTTTCAGCTGGTTTCTGTTTGACCCTAGTGAAACAGTTACTCTGGGTTGAAGTCTCAGCTGTGGAGAAATACCAGCAATTAAGTCACCCCGCCCCCCATAGGCAACAATTGGAAAAGGAAAATCAAACCTTCCTACAACCACACACCCAGGGCACCACTTGAATAGTCCTCGGGCGATTGGCTTAGTTCAAAATGTCCAAAACAATTGTCACAGTCAGCACCTGTCTCAGGTGGGAGCGTTTAGAAGGTCTCTGGCAACTGGATCACAGGGTTCTGGTGACTACTCTGACATGGCTTGCTCCAGTGCTGCGTGGAGTCAGGAGGAGCCACCCAGCAAATAGATCAGTCTGGGAAGATTGATGCCTCCTTCCCCAACTTGCCCCTCTGTCACACCCAGTCACTGATAGTCCCACAGTTGGCTGACCCAGTTGCCTATCGTGTACAGATACTCCAGGGATTTGAACCTGCCTGAATCACAAGGAAATCTATTTCTGCTCAGCCAGGCCACTGCACTCTGCCTCTATCTAGCAAGGGGAGGTGAGGCCTGACAACCTCGGGCACTTGATGGAGGATGAGGGGTGTTCGCTCAGTTCCAGCCCCACCCCGATTGATGTTACTGACAGAACAGAACAGAACAACTTTGTGGGAATTTGTTTCTGTCCCTGCTAAATTCCCCTGCAGAAGAGAAGCTGTTTCGAGTTCCCAGAGCCTGCGCATCAGGCCCTGTCTTCACTCCTGCAGGTTTGTATTCAGTTACCTGGCAATTCTAGCCTCCTGTCTTCCTTTGTCTATAGGCTGATGATCTCCTGAGGGCCGTGTGTGTCTTACACTCAGGATAGCGGTCCTCTGGGTCAGCCCCACCCTAGGAAATTTCTGGGTCTGCGAGTGCGTTTCTAGTCCCTGCACTCCACCCAGTTTGGTACCGCCTCAGGAAAACCCTTTACTCACGGGGACCGCCTCAGGCAAACTCTTTACTCACAGGGCCTGTGTTTCCATCCCAGATCTGTTCCATGGTGGTTGCCACCTGAATAGTTGCCCAGGGAGATAAGGGGTGTGGCTTCAGAATATCCGGGAGTGAGCCCTATTATTGCTAAAAGATGGCTGCTGCTCTGCGCCTCAGGGAACTGCTGCTCCAGTGTGGTTCCCTCTCAGCTGACCATCCTCTCCTCACTCCTGTGCCCCAGAGTCAGCACTGAACAGCTGCAGTTTAGGCACTGTCCACACCCCCCGAGAAATCACCCAAGAATCTGGACTCCTGGGGACAGGCCTCCAGACCTCAGAGTGAGAGTGGAGGGGAGTGCTGGGAGCTCAAAGTTGCAGGTAGAGAATATATACAGTTTTATACAGTTTAAGGTCTGACAGGAGAATACCATGGCACCCTAGTAGGGGAGGTAGGTCCAGTTTCTAGAGGGTCTCTCCCATGGAGTGTAGTGGGAGGACCTTTGAACTCTGCTCATTTGTTTGTGGGGCACTCTGAGCTGTTCTCATGGGGGATGGGACTCCCATTCGCTTGGTGCTGGATTTTGTACCTTTTGTTTGTATCCTTGGGGTGGCAGCTCACCTCAGCGGGGTTGATGTGCGTTCTTCAATCTTCTCTCTTGGTGCAGCCCAAATCCACCAGGTTGCTTGCTAAATTTCTGTCCTTTAACTTTCCTTCTGGCTGGGAGCCTCTATGGAAAGCTGGCTTCAGTCCTGATTATTTCTTTTGTGGTACAAAAGCTTTTTAGTTTAATTTAGTCTCATTTGTCTATTTGTTTTTGTTGCATTTGCTGTCTTAGTTATGAATTCTTTGCTTAGGCAAATGTCCAAAAATTTTTTTCTAAGTTTTCTCCTAGAAGTTTTGTAGTTTCAGAGTTATATTTAAGACTTCAATCCATCTTGAGTTAATTTTTGGTGATGGATAGGGATCCAGTTTCATTCGTCTGCCTATGGCTATCCAATTTTTCCCACACCATTTACTTAATAGGGTATTCTTTCTTCAGAGCATGTTTTTGTCAACTTTGCCCAGATCAGTTGGTTGTAAGGATGTATCTCTGGATCCTCTATTCTGTTCTGTTGATCTATGTGTCCATGTTTATACCAATATGATGGTATTTGCATTACTATACCCCTGCAGTCTAATCCAAATTAGAAGAATATGGTGCCTCTAGTTTTGTTTTTTTTTTTTAATTTTTTTTGTATTATATTGTATTGTATTTTTATTTTATTTTTTGCCTAGTATTGTTTTGGCTATTTAGGCTTTTGGCTCTTTTGTGAATTCATATGAATTTTAGGAATGTTTTTCCTAATTTTGTGAAAAAAGGACATTGATATTTTAGTAGACATTACATTGAATCTATCGATTGCTTTCAATAGGATGGTCATTTTAATAATATTGACTCTTCCAATCCATCAGCATTGGATTATTTTGTGTTGTCTCTAATTTCTTTCACCAATGTTTTGTACTTTTCCTTGTAGAGATCTACAGAGATCTATTAAATATATTCCTTGTTACCTTTGTTTTGTAGCTCTTATAAATGGGATTGACTTCTTGATTTTGTTTTCCTGCATGGTCATTGTTACCTTATAGAAATGCTACTTATTTTTGTACATTGATATTGTATCTGGAAACTTTAATGAATTCATTTTGCTAATCCCAGAGTCTTTTGGCAGAGTCTTTAGAGTTTTCTAGGTATAAGAGCATAACATCATCCAACAGTGGTAATCTGATTTCCTCTGTTCCAGCTGGATGCCTTTTATTTCTTTCTCTTGCATGATTGCCCTGGCTATGACTTCTAGTACTATGTTGAATGGAAATATGTTGAATAGAATTGGTGAATGTGGGCATCCTTATCTTGTTCCAGTTCTTAGAGAGAATGCTTTTGATTTTTCTTCATTCAATATGATGTTGGCTGTGGATCTGTCATATATGTCTTCTTTTATTTTAGAATATGTTCCTTCTATGCCTAGTTTGCTTCAGGTTTTTAATCACAAAGCATTATTCAATTTTATTGAATGCTTTTTCTGCATCTATTTAGATAATCACATGGTTTTTATTCAGATTGCTATTGTTAGTGTATAAAAATGCAACTGGAGTGACATCATCAAGATGATTGAGTAGGAGAGACCAGACTTCATTCTCATTCACACACACACACACACAATATATATATATAGAGAGAGAGAGGTACCCACAAACCAAAATAACCCCAAGAGGTCTAAAAGGCCCATTAAAAAATCTGTAACCAAACAGTGAATCAGAAAAATCAAAGAATATCCACACAGAAATTACTGCTGGTGAGACTGGCGTATCTCAAATTCTAGGAGATGGCTAGGAAGAACAAAGAAAGATTAAGTCTATAAGCATCAGCCATGAAGAGGAGCTGCTGAGGCCTCCAGTGCCCCGCTCCATTGAAGACACCACCTCTTTTGCCACTACCAATAGCTGTTACCACCTAGAAACCACAGAGAGGGAAATGTGACTATGCCTCTTCCCCAAGAAGCAGCTGTAGGTGTGACACTTTGGGAATAGAACTGCCATTTCTTCCCCAGCCTAACATGTACCCTAATACCAGGAAATAGCTGCCACATAAGTATCCACAGTCCACACCTGTGCCCTATTACTACACTGTCTACATCTCAGATACCAGAAGCATTGCCATCATAAACAGGTTCACACTCCAAGTCTTGAAGCCAAGGTACCTCTCAGCACGTCCACACTCTACGCACCAGCTCAGCCACCACACAGAGCTAGGTACTAACATGATCCTGGAAGCACTATAAATGTATACATACTTATGCTCCTGTGCTCACCTCCCTGGATACTTCACAAACACCTGCAACCTACATCTGTTACAAACATGGTAAATGTTTTCCTGCATACTAGAGACCAGTGCCATTACTGCTCTGCACCCCAAAGCCATAGTCTCTCTATGTGTGCTTTTGTTTCAAGCCTCAGTTCTGTGGGCTGTTCCATGGGTACCACTACTCAGATATTAATGTTTGTAATCCATATTCAGTGCCAAATGTGATGTCCTCAGCCACAATTTCCACAGTAGGAGAAAAAGAGATCAGGAGGACCTTATTCATGATTGCCACCCTAGACCCCAAAACCCTTCATCATGACTATAGACATCCACAGTGTTAGCATCTGAGGAGCCCTACAATCTTCATCAACACAGTCCTCAGCTGATAGGCCTACATGTAGACCACACACCACATAGCTGTGCCCTAATGGTGCCAGAAGTGCAGCACCCCACATAGCCAGTACCCTCACAGTCCCTTATAGGGGAAGTTCTTTCTATGCTGGAAATAACCTACAAAGCCTAAAAGAGGTGAGTTCTCCATCAAAACTGTGAAAATCAATTTAAGGCAACAATAAACATGAAAAGCTAACAAGACTTATCACCAGCAAAAGAACACAATAACTTCCCAGTAGCTAATGCCACAAAATGGAGATAAACTGCCTGGAAAAAAAAAGTTTAAAATAACTGTTTTAAGGAAGCTCAGAAAACATTTAAAAAATACAGAGAAATAATTCAATGAAATCAGGAAAATAATAAATAGAAAAAAATCAAGAAATTTAAAAGCAATTTAAACTATTTAAGAGGAAAAAAACAAATTCAGGAAGTAAAAACTACAATGAGAGAAATGAAAAATCCAACAGACAGTATCAACCACAGAACTAATTCACTAGAAAAACATCTACAAAGTCAAAGATAGGATTTTTGAAAACATATTGTCAGAGAAGAAAAAGAAAACAAATGAGAAAAATTGAAGAAAGTGTATGGGCTTTATGGGATGGCATCAAAATAGCAAAAAAGAAGAGTTGAGGAAGGTCATCATCACCAGACCTGTCTTATAAGAAATGCTACAGGTAGTCCTTCAAGCTGAAAGAAAAGGATGCCAATTAGTAACATGAAAACATATGAAGTATAAAACGCACTGGTAAAAATAAATGCACAGCCAAATTCAGAAAACTCTAATACTATAATGGTGGTTTATAAATGACTTATATCTTTAGTATGAAAGTTAAATTGAAAAAATTATTAAAAATAATACTATAATAATCTATTAAAAGATATACAACAAATAAAAATGTAAATTGTGACTTCTAAAAATTTCAAATGCAGGGAGGGAAGGAGGAAGGAAGGATGGAAGGAAGTAAGGAGAGAGAAAATAGTTGTTAAAAATGGTAGGGGTGGTTTAGCACAGTGGCTCATGCCTATAATCCTAGCATTCTGGGATGCCTATAATCCTAGCATTCTGGGATGCTGAGCTCACGAGTTTAACACCAGCCTGAGCACAAGTGAGACCCTGTCTCTACCAAAAATGAAAAACTAAGGGAAGAGCCTCATCTTTTGAGTGCAAAAATATTGAGGTTGCTATGAGCTATGAAGCCATGGCACTCTACCAAGGGCAACAGAGTGACTCTGTCTCAAAAAAAAAAAAAAAAAAATGGCCAGGGCACATTTTTATCTATGACTAATTACCTTGAATAATCACCTTGAATGTAAATGTTTTAAATTCTCCAATCAAAAGACATGGAGTGGCTTAATGTATAAAAACAAAACAAAAGAAAAACCAAACAAGACCCAGCTGTATGCTGCTTATAAGGCACTTCAAATTTAAGGACACATATAGAATGAAAGAGAAGGGGTGGGAAAAAGTATTCTATGCAAATGGAAATCTAAAGAGAATAGGGATAACTACATTTACAGCAGATAAAATAGACTTTAAGTTACAGGCAAAAAACCAAAAGTGAACAAATGAAATTATATCAAGCAAAAAAGGTTCTGTACAGCAAAGGAAGCAATCAACAACATGAAAAGACAATATGAAGAATGAGAGAAAATATTTGCAAACTATCCATCTGACAATAGATTAATAACCAGAATATATATGAACTCAAAAAACTTAGTAGCAATAAAACTTCTCGAAGGGCGGCGCCTGTGGCTCAAAGGAGTAGGGCAGCAGCCCCATATGCCGGAGGTGGCAGGTTCAAACCCAACCCCAGCCAGAAACTGCCAAAAAAAAAAAAAACAACTTCTCAAAAATTCAATTTAAAAATGGGCAAAAGACCTAAATAGACATATCTCAAAAGAAGGCGAACTATGACCGACACATTTATGAAAATATGTTCAACATCACTAATCATTATTGAAATGTAAATCAAAACCACAATGAGATACATCTCACCATAATTAGAATGACTATTATCAAATGGATAAAATGTAACAAATGCTAGTGAGGTTATACATTAAGAAGGCTCATAATAGTGATACCCATCTCTAAAAATACAATATAATACAATAGTACAGCCATTGTGGAACATAATAGGGGGGTTCCTCATAAAACTAAAAGTAGAACTATGATATAATCCAGAAATGCTATATTGCTCAGTATATATCCAAAAGAAAGGAAGTCAGTATATTAAAGAGATCTCTGCATTCCCATGTTTATTGCAGGGCTAGTCACAATAGCCAAGATATGAATCAGCCTAAATGTCTACAAATGCACAAAAGGGGACCATTATGAATAAAGATGCTATGAATATTTTTGTACTATTCTTTGGTGGACAAATGCATCATTCTTCTTGGGCATCTACCTTAGAAGTGAAATTGCTGTATCATTATGTAGACATATGTTTGGTTTTAGTAGGCACTACCAAATAGTTGCCCCAAGTGGCCAAACCAACTTATTCTCTATCAGCATGTATAAAAGCTTCAGTCACTCTACATACTATCTAGAACTTGATATGGTCAGTCTTCTTAATTTTAGCCATTCTAGTAGGGATGTGTGGGTGCCTCATTGAGATTTGAATTTCCTTGGTGAATGATAATGTTGAGCACATTTTCATATGTTTAATGACTATTGTGGTTTCTGCTTTGATTTCCTTCTGTAAAATGTCTTAATTCTACAAATATTTATTGAGAACATACTATCTACCAGAGATACAGGCACAAAATGCTCTGCCTTCATAGAGCTCACAATCTAAAGAGAAAGGTGTACCAATAAATAGTTAAAATCTAGGGTGGTAAGTGCAAATATAAAGGCAAACAGAGAAAAGACATGCAATCCAACTGTACAGATGAAAACTATAAAGGCAGTGACTCTTGACCTAGGACTCAAAAGGTAAAAAGGAGTTAGCCAATTGGATAAGTTGAGAGAGAAGAGAGTAAGAAAGGACATTTCAGGATAAGGGAACCTTAAACAAAGAAAAGAGTCTTTTCCCTTTAGACCATTTTGCTTCCTCAATTAAAAAAATGGAAAGTTTTAGTGTAAGTCCCCATAATGAGGGTATGAACACTGAGTCTGGCAGAATATTTATTCAGTACCAGAAACTTTATGGGAGGACAATAATTTTGGAACTAATGATGGTCAAGTGCAGTCATATTCCAAGGTCAAGCCTCATTCAACTCTGTCGTGGGTAATTGTGGTAGAACTGGTACCTTTGTAAGAGACTTTGGTTGATGAGAGCTCTGCAGAGTTAGAAAACGGATAAAATATATCTATGTACTTAAAAAAAAAGAGAAAATTAAAATTAAATTCATTAAAATTGCTTTAGGTTTTTACTAACAATAATTACAATAGTTATAATCACTATTACTAATATTATTGCAGTAGTTATCATTATGCTGCGTTTGTCATGTACTAATAATGTATGAAACACTCTACAAATAGCGGGATGAAATGGTTACTGTTTTTAGCCCCATTTCACAGATTATGAAACTGAAGTCATAAAGAATTTGTTCAATGTCGTTCCTCAGAAAGGACAGATGGAATTTGAATACAAGTCTGATTCCAGAACCCAGCTTTAATATATTAAACTGTTTTCAATTTCAACTTGGATGCCCTTCAGTTAAAAAGCACAGTTTTTCTCATTCTAGCTCTCGGACTCCTGGAACTAGAGCGCTATTTATGGCAGAGACTTTGCCTTTTTAGCCAAATTATTATTGCATAGTACTTCACACTCTTATTCTGAGCCTATAACATCACCTTACAAATCCCACCTAAATGATGTCGCTGCCCAGTCTAACCTAAACCTCTGCTCTCATTTCCTATCAGTTTAAGTTGATTTTATTCTTCCAATACACTCTTAGATACCCTACTATATTAATAAGGATGGCATTAGAAATAACTAACCTGCTCTCCTTTTTGGTGCTTTATATATATATATATATATTTTGACATTTTAAAAGCCTAGGTAAGTCCCAAAGAAAGTATTTTGTATAAGTGAATATAAAACACTTTAAGAATGTACAAATAAATAAATTAAGAGTTAGAATGTTAAGCTCATGGTTCTCAGCTCCATGTCTCACCTCTTCCTGCCTCCCGAAAAGAAAAGAAAAGAGGGAAGGTAAAGGGAAAGGGAAGGGAAAGGAAAAGAAAGGGAAGGGAAGGGAAGGGAAAAGAAAGAGAAGGGAAGGGAAAAGAAAGGGAAGGGAAGGGAAGACTTCTTTTCTTGACTTTTTGCTAAATAGAGGTATTTGCACATTGGAATTTCTATGTGTATAATTACTCAAATATCCAACATAGGCTATTATTTCAGCATCTATTAGGAAGAAGAAAAAGTTGGAGGGAAAACCAGGAATTTTGGCAAAAGTTCATTTTACACTGAAATCTTAAAATAAGAATGTTCAGCGACATGTGAAGCCTTTAAATGAATTTTAATTTAACCTCTTTAGATATTAATGGCTTTTGTGGGCAACATTTTTTTTAAATGTCAGAGAATATGGGTTTCTATAAGCACTAGTACTAGGAAAAAAAAAACATTAAATTTGGCTCTTAAGGTGAGCTTGGATGAGAACAAATGGGAAGCTTAAGGTCACAAATTGTGTTTAGATAAATGACACTGCACAGTGACTAATCTAACCTTAATATGTGTTAGAAGGCAATGTCACCAACTGCCCACACTCTGTGAGCGTAAACAAAGTGTGCTTACTACCTCAATTCTCTTAGCATTTATCAATTTTAAAAGAAAATATATGAATTCATTTTATTTGTGCCATTTTTCTAATTATGTCACATTATTATTACATATTATTATTAACATGATAAATATTGTATTTAAGAATTTTCATTAGAAAAACCCTCTAAAGGCTGATGCAACCTAAGTGTGTCATGTACAAAAAAATGGAAGTGATGGAAGGGGGAGAATGGATAAAGCTGGGGGGGGGGATGATTCCATAGTAGCAGAATTGAGAGAAATGAATACATGGAGTGGTTTAATGATGTCCCTCATGCCATTCAAGCTTTCAAACAAAGATAGAAGAACTAGTGTGACTTTATCTACATGGTTGTGTTTTTACTTTTTTTATACATATAGAAAGAAAAAAAAAATCTTCCCTACCTTGAAAAATACTACAATATCTTCATTTAAATTTTATTTACTTTGAGGTCTTACAATATTAAGAAAAAGAGTGTTTGTAGTGACAATGGGGATCGGTTTCTTTAAACCCCAGTAATGAACACCAGGGATGTAGCAAAACCAAAAGAGAGAGAATCCGAGAGTGGATTTAGGGCCTAGTTCCTGGGACCAATGCACCGAAGCTAAGTGCAAAAGTGGACATAATTGACTAACAGACGGGGAACTCCACAGGTTGGAAAACATGGCCAGTAGTTTTATTTAATTACTCAGAGTAATTAGTCCTCAAGAAAAACAAAGAAATATTAAGCAGGTAATTAGCAAATTTAGATAATTAGCATTTAGGTTAAAAGCTTGGTATGCTGAACCAGAACATCCTGACACAAATACCTGCTCTGCCATATTAGCAGTGTGACCCTTAACCTGCCTCAGTTTTCCTCGTCTATAAACAGGGATGACATTAATAGTATCTTTCATAGGACTCTGGTAAGGAGTAAGTGCGCATGTGCCTAGCATATAATAAGTGCTAGTTACATGTTTGCTGTCATTTCTATTTTACCTAAAAGATCTAGATGCTTTGGGAAACAGAAAAATACCTAGGGCAGACGAGAATATGTTAAAAAAGAGAACTAAACACAAGCAAGTTTTTAGGTCAATTGAATATAATTAACAGTTAAGTAGTGTTAAACTGAAATTATGAGTTTTGTGTTGCTTTCTCATTGGAGAGGTGAAATTAAAGGTATATGTGTTCTAAGATCCCTAAACAAAATCTTAGTCCAGAAAGCACAAGTGAGAAGATTTTGTGCCCCACTGTATATCATATGCAATGAAGTACTGGTCCTGGTGTGTGGGAAGGGTTAGGTAGGAAGCCTTCCTAGGACCTGGGTGGTTCTGCTGATTTACAAGTGAACTGAGAAACTTTCTGAAACACTTGCTTGACTGCAGAGCACAGTTTCAATGCAAACCTATAGAGATGTGTTTGAAGTATATGAATGAAACACAGCTGTGTAGGCACATGTGTCTGACTGACTGCAGGAAACCTGGAGAAAGCCAAGTTTCAGTCAAGCATCATGAGGCTCCTGAGAGAGAATTCATGTTGAGGCAGAAAAATCACAGTGCACCAAATGGTCTAATGATATAAGAGGTTACTAAATTCGAGAGCAGTGTTTCAGCTTTCCTGGAAATCCATGCTGTTGTGCCCAAACTCTGGTGGCCTGTGGGTAGCCAGAGGAGAAGCTTGTTATATTTATGAAATGAAAAGAGTATTTCATTAAATTCATTACAGTTTTAGGCCCAAGAAGAACCCTGAGAGAGGTGTCATGAGGATCTGGAGTAGCATGTTCTATAGAACTTTCTGCAGTGATGGAAATGTTCTAATATGGGCTGTCCACTAGACACACAGAGCTGATGAAAACTTAAAATATGATTAGTGTGAGCGAAGAACTAAATATAAATTTAGACAGTCTGGTGTGGCTATTGGACAGCATAGACCAAAAACATCACTGACCAAGTAGCAAAGTACCCATGAAACATCACTGTCATGAAGAAGCAGCAACTCTGTTCCTCAGTGGTCAAGAATCAACTGCCCCATTTGTATCTTGAATCTGTGTCTTATTAACAAGGTCAAACTTGCCTTGAGCAACATGTGGGACTCTGGCTTCTGCTTGAGTTGTCAGAAACAGAAAAAAAAAAAAAGAAAGAAAAGAAAAGAAACATGCTTCCATTAAGGGAAAAATATAAATTCCCCAACATACAGGGAGGAACATTATGTTAACTGGGAATGCTCAGAATTGTTATGAAATAGATTAAGCAAATACCAAAGATAATGACAAGGTGCAATGGATATGCTTCACCACTTCATGAGGGGACCAGCTTGAACCACTCCTGCTACACACACACACACACACACACACACACACACACACACACACACACACACACATTACCTTTACCTATAGGAAAGGGAAAGGAATAAATATATGCTGGGCCCAGATCTATGACTGGGAATGGAGCGAATGCTCTAAGACCAAATCCTTGGACCCATGGACACAGTACCTACCTGAGACTGAGGCTTAATTATAACAGTAGAAAATGCCCCGCTCGCCTACCACACCCTTCAGCCAGGCTACCAAATTCTGAATAACCCTGATTTCCTGCTAAAAGAAGGTCGAGAATATGAAGAAGAGAAGACCTTTCTGAGACATAGTACAAAGGAAACATCTAAAGCGAAATACAGACTAAATATTGAGAAAAACCTCTGGGAAACTAGCTCTCCAGCTAAACATAGATAATACCAGAGAAATGTACAGCCTATAGTATTCTGAGAGTAATCATAGCAACAACAAATTCCAAACTCAGCACAACTCCTGAGATGGACTCGAATCCCCACAGTAAAGGGGAAGAAAGAGTGCACGCATTTCCAAGCGTCAAAACTATTTACCTCAGTTTCTGCTATCATACACAAGAGATCTAGTTTTCAACAAAACATTATACAGCTTACAAAAAAGCAAGAATAAAAAACTATAATGTCGAGGAACAAAGAAACTAACAAAGACGAAGTTATGAAGAGAAATTGGAATTAGAAAAGGAATTTAAAATAACTATAATTCGTATGTTAAAGGTTTTAATACTATCACGTAAATGTATATTTTTTTTTAAATGATTTTTTTTTTTTTTTTGGTAGAGACAGTTTCACTTTGTCACCCTCTGTGCCATGGCGTCACAGCTCACAGCAACCTCCAGTTCCTGGGCTTAGGCAATTCTCTTGCCTCAGTCTCCCGAGTAGCTGGGACTACAGGCGCCCACCATAAGGACCGGCTATTTTTTTGTTGCAGTTCAGCCAGGGCCAGGTTTGAACCTGCCACCCTGGGTATATGGGGCCAGCACCCTACTCGCTGAGCTACAGGAGCTGCCCACGTAAATGTATATATGTTTATATTATATGTTTATATTATATTTTCTTGTTGAAATTACCCAATTTGTATAATAAATATGGTAATTTCAACAAGAAATTGAAACCATCAGAAAAAAAATCTAACAGAAATTCTGGAGATGAAAAACAGAGTCACAGAGAAGAACGCCAGTTTTATCAGCAGACTTAACACAAACCCAACATATTAAAGGATGACTCAATCGAAATTACTGAAACAGAAACATAAATTTTAAAAAGAGTATAAAAAAAATCAAAGGATTTCATACTACAAGACAGCATCAAATAGTATAAAAGTATAAGTAGAATCTCCAGAGGAGAAGAGAGAGAGAAAAAGGCAGAAGAAATATTTGAAGAAATAAGGGTGAAGAATTTTCTAAAGTAACGACAAACACCAAACCATGCTCATAAGATCACAGGTCAAAGGAGGAATTTTTTTTTTTTTTAAGGAAAAAGAAATAAAAGAAAGGAAAAGAAGAAAAAAATCAAGTTCTTTTCAACTTTGTGTGCCTTAACATTCTTATCTATAAATTGAAAATAACATTGTTTCGCAGAGTGAATGAGAAATTCATATAAAACTTAGTTCCTAAAACATAATAAATACGTAGTAAGTGTTATTATAAAAGGGTCCACTATACACCCACCAAGGAGTGTCAAAAGAGTTTAATCCTGGCAGTTTGAAACAATCAGGAACAAATTTCTACTGGCAAGTCAAGTTCAATGTCGAGCAGCCCTTGCTTGCCTGGCCATAACACCAGTAATACCACTAGTACTTATAGGCACAACTAAGATAATATCCTGGGGATTCTCAAAAATGCTTTGGTAAAAGAATTCTGCAAATTGCTGAATTTTCTCCTTGGTAGAGTTAGTAAAAATGTGAAATTAATGTTAATATAATTTTTTTTTTTGAGACAGAATCTCACTCATTTGCCCTGAGGTTGAGTTCTGTGGTGTCATAGCTCACAGTAACCACAAACACTTGGGCTCAAGAGATCCTCTTGTCCCGGCCACCCAAGTAGCTGAGACTACAGGTGCCCACCACAGCACCGGCTATGTTTTTAGAGATGGGGTCTTGCTCTTGATTACGCTGGTCTCAAACTCCTGAGCTCAAGCAATCCTCCTACCTCAGCCTCCCAGAGTGCTGGGATTTACAGGCGTGAGCCATCATACCCGGCAATGTTGATATAATTCTAACTACAAGATGGATATTACTGGGGTACTAAATACACGTACTTATACCAAGAACTACTCTTTGCCCTTTACAGATTTTATTTTGTAGTTCTTCAATAGCAATTCTCTAGGAAAATAGGTATTACCCTCACTTTACAAATAAGGATCAGAAAGGTTAAGTGACTTCCCCAATACAGGTGATCAATGGTGCCAAGTTTTGAACCAGATATCCCATGTCTAAAGCCCAAATTTTGACCCAAACATAGCCCTGTGTCTCAGTTATTTGCTTTTATGAGTTCTAAAATTCACTTAATTCCTAGACCTAACTTAAGCTATATAGGATCAACACTTCACTTAAGTATTGGGATTCATCTTCATATCCATATGCTCATAAAACTTCCAAGCAACATAGAAAGTTTTATTCACCAGCCAACTTTTACTGAGGTCTTACTTTGCCCTAGACAATATATTAGGTACTCTGTACAGGGTAATAATCTCATTTAACCTAGACAAATACCTTGCAAAGATGCTATCACTAAACACATTCTACAGATTAAAAAACTGAAGAGTTTAACAGACACTTTCAGTGCCCTTCCAATACCCTTTCAGCCCTTACCATTCCTGCAGACTGACCTGTGATTCTAGCTCCAAGAATTTCTGACTCTTCCAAGAATCAGACTCAGTCACTGTATGTTATGGGTAAACACCTCCCTTCGCATGCCTTGGGCAGTGGGACAGGTGGACTAAGTATAGTACTGAGGGGTGATCTACACTGTCTCGTAGTTCCCTATCACAGTGGTAACCTGCTTGCTAATATATCTTGGATTGGCTTCGTGGCCTTTCCTGTCTGGAGTCTCCTTTCTGCAGTCAATGCTTTCTCAGATTACCCCACGATAAATTACTTCTACTAAAATCTTTGTCACAGGGTCAGCTTCAGGGGAACACGAACTAAGTCACATTGTAGTAGATGCTGAGAAAATGTCAAACTTGTAAATCAAATTTGTAACCTGGTTCCATATTATAATTATCTGGAAAATTTTTTTAAATATTTATGTTCGGGCCCCCACTCACAAAGATTTTGATTCAATTGTCTCAGGTAAGGCAGTCAGTATATTTAGGAAACTCCTTAGAAAGATTACTTATAGCCAAGGTTGAGAATCTCTGCTCCAAAGTCTGTTTCCACTGTAATAATGTGACAACAAATAGTTCATTCTTCTAGTAGGCCATGAGTATCTTAATGGTAGAGACTGTTTTACTGGTCTTTTTTATCTGACGTTCCTAAATTAGTATGTATTATATATTCTTCAAATATCTGTTGAATAAAAATCATCCGCTGACGTACTATTACTCTGAGGAACATCTTTTGGGGTAGTTTTAAAACTATTCACTGATACATATTCACTGATACACCTCCCTTTAGAAGTGGAGAGAGTACATGTAGTTCTCTTTCCCACCTCCCACAGACATATCCTGGCCTGCCCAAAGGCCCTGTGCCTGCATTCAGAACCTTAGGAATACACCTGAGTCCTGCAGGTCATCCCTGGTAGCCATGCTCCCGTCTTTGCACAGCAACTATGAGCCTATACCCTGAACCTAAGAAAAAGCACTGTGGGCCTCGCAGACAGTCATGCCCCAGGCCAACTGAGAAGCCTTGTGCCCAAGTTCTGAACCTGAGAAACAGCCCCGTGGGCTACTCCTGCAAATACCCCGCCAGGACCACTGAGTAGCCATGCCCCCAGACCTAAGAAAAAGCCCCATGGGCCACCCCAGAAAATATACCCCAGGCCAGCCAAGCAGTGTGTGCTCCCACACTGGGCCTCAGAAACATCCCCAAGGGCTGCCACTGGCAAACACACCCCCAGGCTAATCAAGCAACTCTGTATCTATGTGCCTGGCCAAGGTAACAGCCCTGCAACCCAAACCCCAGTGACCCAGAGCTCAAGTTGGCTGACATGCCATGTGCATGCCTGTGTCCCAACCTAGAAAACACCTTGACAAGCCCTCCCCTGACAAAGCTGCAGCACAGCCAACACAAACTCATCCTAGGCTACAAAGACACATGCAAACATTACTAGTGTGAATTCGGTAAAGAAACAGATAACAAAAAAAAGAACCAAACAAAATCTTAGAGCTAAAGAATTCAGTTAAAAAACTTAAAAATGCAATCAAGAGCTTCAGCAATGAACTAGATCAAGCAGAAGAATGAATGTCAGAGCTTGAAGACAGTCTTTGAAGCAACACAGGCAGATAAAGAAAAGATAAATAAGAATAAAGAAAGCTTACAGGATTTAAGGGAAGAAATATTTATATTATAGGCATTACAGAAAGAGACATGATGAAGAAAGGTGAGAAAACATAATTAATGAAATAGTGGCTGAAAAATTCCCAAGTCTTGGGAGAGATATGAACATCCTGATCCAAGTTCCACACTCAGCCTGATCTTGAGGGCAGAATTTGTCCTCAAGGCTTCAGAGTCCAAGGTCAACCTTTTGGGCTAAGGCAAAGGTGCTAGCAGCTAACAGCAAAGCCTGAAAAAGTTGAGTGGGTATACAGGGTAATTTGAGGGAACCTAAAAGGACTGCAATAGAGTTTTCTACAGAAACTAACTTCAGACACCAGCAATAATCTATACAGGATTGCCAGTACAAGCAAAAAGATACAGAATACCTAGTCAAATTTGAATTTCAGATCAAGAGTGAATAATTTTTTAGTGTAAGTATGTCCCAGGCATCCTTATGCTGGGATAGACTTTGGCAACCCTATCTATAGGAATTTGTTGGTTTTGTTTATTTGTTTGATAGCTAAATGAAAGAGATTTCAACAGTCAGGAAGGTCAGGTCATTTCTGAGGTCATCCTATAGTAGCAGGCACTCCATATTCGCAACTAGTCAGTTGGAAAATATATTCTTTTTATAGCTCCACAATGTCATAAATATCAGGATTCAAACCAAAGAAAGATTCAAATATTCAAATATTCCACTCATATATTCATTCACCTATCCATCCCATAAGTATTTATTGAGTGCTAAGTATAAGACATAGCGTGTACTGGAAATAGAAAAGAGAAAAGTCACACTCCATATCTGTCCTAATGGAGCTAACAATTTTCAAATATTCATAGATGTTCAAATTTCCATATCTATCCTGGGCATCCTATAAACATATCCTGAATCTAAAGATACCATGCTTATATGACCAATACTATTTTCCTTGAAATGCTTTATTTGCACTTATTTGGAAATGGTAAGTAGAGAATATCATTGCTCACATATTCAATTCATTCGATTCCATGTCTCATTTGATTCTCATCTGACATGTGGGACTTAATCTAACATACCAGTTAAAGAAGTAATAGAAATTAATTCCTGGATGTGTGCTATATAGAACCCTCTTGATGTAACTTATTTGCTTTTTGAAAAAGACTCCTCAAGAACATGCTACAATGTGTATTACATTTTAATAAAATAATTTATTCAAAGAACAACAGTATTGTCAAAGACAGTTTTCAATTGAAATAGTTAACAAAGGATCAGAGGTGTTTTCAAAATACTATATCCTATTTTTTTAATATCATCAATAAATCTATACTACCCCCACCACCATCCCAATGGTATTTAAGCTGTTCTCCCAGCATCCCTGAGTATATTATTTTTATTTTTAGTTAGAACCAATAGCACATGCAATTCCTCAGAGATAACAATCTTTTGTTATGTTGCAATTCAAGTCCTCAATTCCCTAATTTCATTCAAAATTGTAATACTGTTTAATCTTCTGTTGCAGAAGGATACTACATCCACTATAGGCCTATTTAGCAATAACTGGGGAAAGGCATTATTTTTAAGTAGCTTTGCAAACAAAGCAGAAAATATAGATGAACCTTACTATGTCCTCCATTTTAATTAATATGAAAATTGCTTCAATGTGTGACTTGGCTTACAGGAGTCCTCAATCTGCAGCCCGCGGGCCACATGAGGCAGTGTGATTGTATTTGTTCCCGTTTTGTTTTTTTACTTCAAAATAAGATATGTGCAGTGTGCATAGGAATTTGTTTTTTTTTTTTTAAACTATGGTCCACCCCTCCAATGGTCTGAGGGACAGTGAATTGGCCCCCTATTTAAAAAGTTTGAGAACGCCTGTTAGAACTCAAAGAAAAAAATGGGAATAATCAACTGAATCAACTTCAGCTGAATAAGTGTCACACCATCATAAATATCTACACAGGAAAACCTAGTGAAGATTTTTAAAGTTTACTCCTCTAATCTCTGCTTAGGATTTCAAAACTTCATTTTGTCCCTCAAAATATTTAAGGAGACATGGTTTGGTAAAGAACAAACGTCACCCCCCCAAAAAACTGGCAGTGCTCCAGTGAAATACAGATTCTGACAAAAGATTAGCAAAAGTTTTTCTACATAACCTTTGTCAAAGTATAAGAAAAACTAAAATCGTCAGTTTCCTGATTGTTGACCTAACATCTTTCATGAAGCAAATGTCCTCTTTAGTGAGACAGAGAACTCTGTGGGCCCTGGCTGGTGGCACCAGTCTTCTCCTTGACCAAATGCTAATCAGGCTCTTCTGAACTCTCTCTTCAACTATGCCCTGACGCCTGGCCTTCCAGGTTCCTCTCTTAAATTGTCATATTTTAGCAAGAATCTTGCTAAAGTAGCAAGTAGTCCCAAGTAGCTGGGACTGTAGGTGTGAACCACGATGCCTGGCTAGTTTTTCTATTTTTAGTAGAGATGGGTTCTCACTCTTGCTCAGGCTGGTCTTGAACTCCTGGGCTCAAGCAATCCACCTGCCTTGGCTTTCCAAAGTGCCAGGGATCACAGGAGTGAGCCAGTGCACCCGACCTGCTAGGTTGATTAGGCTGTGGGCTATAATGCCATGGCACTCTACCCAAAGTGACAATTACTTTGATCCTTTTAGTAATTTTCCATCCACTGACTCCTACCCTGTTCCTTAGCTATAAGTTCCCATTTTTCCTGGTCATTCAGTTAAGCCTACACTCTCCCCCTGCTGCAAAGCAACATTACAGTGGTCCTGACATTTGTGGCAATGGTCCTGAACAGTCTGCCTTAAAATTCTTTATGGTATGGTATTTTTTATGCCATGAATAATTTTTTTTTTTTAACATGGGCTACAGTCTAATAAGAGTCAGCACTATGAAAAACTCCAAAGAAATTCTCTTCTCTTGAAACTAAGTATCTTTGAGTAATCAACGAACAATTCCCAGGTATTCTCCAGCAATTTACATAATATCCCAAAGTGTATTCCAGGGGATACTAGTTCCAAGGACTCTAATAGACATCTAATGAAAAAAAGATCCCGAGGTTAAATGTTTGAGACACCTGAAAAATATTAGAGGGATTTTCCCCCATTGAGTAGGGCCTCTTCTGTACTATGAACCTGATTCTTTCTGTAAGACCAGTGCTTTTTCTCCACAGAGCATCTTGAGGTCACCACCATTGCTCAGTAAACTCTCATCTCTGTGCTCTACCATTCACCCACCAAGGAAATCTGAATTTTAAGCAAAGGGTCAAAAAGCCCTGACCCAAAGGAGTGAATTGCTGAAGGTTGGATTTCACTAAGTAGAAAATAATAGATGGGGAAGACTGAGGAGTTATTTCGACTTCACAGAACTCCTGGTGCCACATCCTCTGCTGCCAATCAGCACCAGCTCTGCTGGCACATACAGGGAAAAACAGTATTTCTTACCCTGAGATTTCAGAAGTAAAAGCTGCTTTTCAGAGTTTCCTCTTATCTCCAAATTATACTTTTTCAAATTGTAAGGAACCACCTTTATTTTCTCCTAGGACTGAGACTTAATCTTCTAGGAACAAAAGGGAAAAGCTGTTAAACTATCATATGCAAATATACTCTTTAGAAAAGAGACCAGCCATTCTGCTACAACAGCCACATGGTAGAATTCAAAATTTGCAAAGTGTTCTTTGCATCCAAAGCATATGCAAATGAATATTCCATGAGGTCAAACCAATCCATTTCCTTCTCCCCAAAACGTCCTATGGAATAGGTCACTTGCTTTGAAACACTCAGGGTAACACCCTGTTACACACTAGTTGGTATAAATGTGCTACATGGAATATTCATTTCCATGAATGAAAAAGTAACTTGTTTTTTATGTAGTCAACAAAACAGTAACATTATAAAAGCTGTAAAAATCTGTTTATAAATAAATAAAATATTTTTAGTACTTCAGTGCTGATTTAGGAGAGTAAATATCCTCTTATCTGGTATGTGTTCCATTTTCTTTCTTTCTTTTTTTGTTATTATTAATATCTTGGTCCCTATGGGATTTTTTTTGTTGTTGTTACTGAAGAGGACAGGAAAGAGTGCTGTCAATTTCAAAACAGTCTGCTACTGACACATTAGAAGGGGATTTAATTATTCCTGCATAAAAAGCAAAGAAAGCAAAATACATTTAATACAGGCAGACTCTCAGCTATCCTTATTGCTTATGTGCTATAAGGACTTTCAGATAATAAGTCCTTAAATAATAAATTGATATGGGAAAGAATAATGATACCCAGGTGTGAAACCTTAATCTGCGAGCAGAGCTGCATACTCAATGGCATAATTGCCTCTATTACCACATTCCGGCCTAACATAAGGGTTTAGTCATGGAAACTGGATAAAAAGGAAAGACAAAGTATGTTCAAATCAGATAATCATACAATAGAGACCAGGTATCTAAATAGCTACTTGAAATGCAAAAGCAAGCTTTAGTTTTACGTGAGCCTTTCCAGTTAGACATTTGGTCTAAACCACAAAAACGTGAGTTAGGAAATTCTCCACTAAGGACTTGTCAAAATCCTCGCATGCCAAACTTCTTTTATTTTCAAATAAAACCTCTAACCACCACAGCATAACTAGATAAAGGACTGTTAGGCTCATATTTGAAAATATTACTTTGTAATGGAGTAATCAACTGGATTTAAAAGCTCCACCAGTGATACTAGAGCCAACCAAGCCGTGAGTTATGGATCACAGTCTCCTGGTATGTAACCCAGGAGATGGTTGTAGTGACTCTAGCAATTTTGTCTTATTTAATGTGCGAGTTGCTAAAGTTTTCACTCTTTTTGTTAAATTGTAGCTCAGTGAGTACATATGAGAAGGGTGACAATCCCTTTTTTTTGAAATCCTTCGAATAGTTTTATACTGGAGTTAAGAACATTTTAGCTTTAGAAAGGTAATTCAGTACACTGTTACTGAAAACAAGACTCTGGGAGTAAAGTAGTAAAATAGACTTTATTCAGAAACTATTGCAACAGGGGAAGAGAGACCTCAGTATAGAACTGAACTCAATTCCAAAGATAGCATACGCAAGTGGGGATTTATAATCAATGAGCAGGGTGGGGATAGGCGGATGGAAAATTGCTTAGAAGAAACATCAAGGGGAAGGGCAAAGTTTGGGTGAGTTGACTCAACAGGATTCTTGCTGAAGTCAGGCAAGTGTGATTGAAATACCAAGGTAAGGATGAAAAATGTGATCGAATATTGAGGATAATAAGATATTGAGGATGGGGGGTTTTGCTAAATGTAGTTGAATTCTTGCTAACACCAGGACAAAGCTAAAAGGAACTTGGAAGCCCAAAGGTTAAGGCCTAGTTGAAAAGAGCTTCAGAGGTACCTAACCAAAGTTTGGTCAAGGGGAGTCTTTGTTAACACAGGCCATATATTTTGTAACATCAACAGAAGGGTTGGAGTAATATTATATAATTGAATACATTAATATTTCTTCAGTACACTTCTTCAGTGAAATGTAGAAATATTTAGGTTTTGCTGCCAAATAAATTATGAAAAACTCAATTTTTAGTACTCTCTGAATTTCAGATTTATGGACTTATGAGATATCCTATTGTTTCATCCTTATAATAAAAACAAAAATCAAGGGAACACATCCAAAAGATGTTGGCAGTAGACTGAATCTTTTTTTCAAACAGTCTTCTATTTTGGAGTTAAGAGATGTGAACTCCAGAAATATCATTGATTATAGGTCATATGTTAGGCTTTCAGGTAGGTAACTGTCTGGATATACGAAATAGAAGATAGACACAAATGGGTACATTGGGAAGTGTGTGGTGAGTAACCTCCCAATAGAGACCTCTGTGTAGTACAGGGGAGGGTCTTTATCTAGTTATGCTGTGGTGGTTAGAGGTTTTATTTGAAAATAAAAGAAGTTTGGCATGCAAGGATTTTGACAAGTCCTTAGTGGAGAATTTCCTAACTCACGTTTTTGTGGTTTAGACCAAATGTCTCACTGGAAAGGCTCCTCCCTCTTCCCCCCACTTGATTTCCTCTGTGCACATGTGTGCTCACCAGTTAGTTCCAATTTAATAAAGAGTATAGGCAGTGTTTGTTTATCCATTCTTCAGTTACTGGACTTAGGATAATGGTCTCCAGTTCCATTCATATTGATGCAAAAGGCATTAATTCATCTTCCTACATGGCTGAGTAGTACTCCATGGTATACATATGCCACATTTTGCTAGTCCACTCATGAATTGATGGGCAGTTGGGTTGATTCCACATCTTTGCGATTGTGAACTGTGCTGCAATAAACAGCAGGTATCTTTTTGATAAAGTGACTTCTTTTCCTTTGGATGGATAACCCAATAGTGAGAATGCTGAAAGCAATCATCTGTCTGCTTTTAGTTCTTTGAGCAATCTCCATACTGTTTTCCATAGAAGTTGTAACAATTTGCAGTCCCATAAAGACTATAGAAGCAATCTTTGCTCTCTACATCCACACCAGCATTTATTGTTTTGGGACTTTTTAATAAAAGTTGTTCTAACGGGGTAAGGTGACGGCTTATTGTGGATTTCCCTGATGATTAGTGATGTTGACATTTTTTCATATATTTATTGGTCATTTGTCTCTCTTCTTTTGAAAAGCTTCTATTCCTATCTTTTGTCCACTTTTAATGGGGTTGTTTTTCTTGCTGATATGCTTGAGTTCTTTGTAGATTCTGGATATTAGCCCTTCATTGATGTAAGTTTGTGAATATTTTCTCCCATTCTGCAGGTTGCCCGTTTGCTCTGATGATTATTTCCTTAGCTGTGCAAATAATAATAATAATATTTTTTTAATTTAATCAAGTCCCAATTTATTTGTTGTTGCTTTGTCACTGGGATCTTCTTAATAAATTCTTTTCCTAGACTGACACCTGGAAGAGTTTCTCCTGCATTTTCTTCTAGAATTCTTATGGTTTCATGCCTTACCCTCAAGTCCTTTATCCTTCTTGAATTAATTTTTGTGTAGATACCCTGTCTTATTTTAAGGTGTGCTCCCAAAGATGCGCTAGGTCTTATTTTCAGGGGACGTCTTATCTTTCCTGTAAGTAGGTCTTATTTTCGGAGGATGTCTTATTTTACAGGGTAGATAGGGGTCTTGTTTCATTCTCTGGCATGTGGCTATGAAATTTTCTCAGCACCATTTATTAAATAGGGCTTCTATTCCCCAGCAAATATTCATGTCTGCTTTGTCAAAGATCAGTTGTCTGTACATGGATGGTTGTCCTAACATATCTGAGTTCTATTCCATTGGTCTATGTCTCTATTTTTGTACCAATACCATGCTGTTTTGGTTACTATAGCCTTGTAGTATATAGTTTGAAGTCTGGCAATGTGATGCCTCCAGATCTGTTGTTTTTGTTTCAGATTGCTTTGGCTATTTGGACTCTTTTCTGGTTCCAGTGAAATGTAGAAGTATTTTTTCCAGATCTGTGAAATATATGTATGATATTGGTATTTTGAAGAGGATTACATTGAGTCCCTTTGAGTAGTATAGATATTTTAATTTTGTCTGGTAGGGACATTTTAACAATGTTGATTCTACCTATCCATGAGCATATGTTTTTTCCATTTCTTTGTGTCACCTGCAATTTTTTACAAAGAGACTTTTCACCTCCTCATCTAAGTTTATTATTTTATTTTCTTTGTATTTTATTTTCTCTGCTACAATGAATGGTATTGAGTCTGATTTGATTCTACATTGACTGTTATTAGTGTATAGAAATGCTACTGATTTGTGTGCATTGATTTTATAACCTGAGACTTTGCTGTATTTATCAATTCCAGGAGTCTTTTGGTGGAGACTTTGAGATTTTCTAGATATAAGACCATATCATCAATGAAAAACTATAGCATGATCTCCTCTTTTTCTGATTTGGATAACTTTTATTTCCTTATTTGCCTAATTGTTCTGGCTAAGAGTTCCAGCACTATTTTGAACAGAAGTAGTGACAGTGGGCACCCTTGTCTTGTTCCAGTTTTTAGGGAGAATGCTTTCAACTTTTTCCCATTCAGTATGATGTGGGCTGTGGGTTTGTCCTATATGGCTTTTATAATTTTGAGATGTTCTTTCTATGCCTAGTTCATTGAGGATTTTTATCATGAAAGGATGCTGGATTTTGTCAAATGCTTTTCTGCATCTGTTAAGATGATCATGTGCTTCTCCATTCTTGTGATGCTTTACTAAGAATAATGTCTTCCACTTCCATCCAGGTTAATACGAAGGATGTAAAGTCTCCATTTTTTTTAATGGCTGAATAGTATTCCATGGTATACATATACCACAGCTTGTTAATCCATTCCTGGGTTGGTGGGCATTTAGGCTGTTTCCACATTTTGGCGATTGTAAATTGAGCTGCAATAAACAGTCTAGTACAAGTGTCCTTATGATAAAAGGATTTTTTTCCTTCTGGGTAGATGCCCAGTAATGGGATTGCAGGATCAAATGGGAGGTCTAGCTTGAGTGTTTTGAGGTTTCTCCATACTTCCTTCCAGAAAGGTTGTACTAGTTTGCAGTCCCACTAGCAGTGTAAAAGTGTTCCCTATCCTATGTACTCAATTTTGATATGAGGACAATTAATGACAATTAAGGTTATAAGCAGAAAGATGGATGGAGGGAGGGGGGTGGGGCCTTGGTGTGTGTCACACTTTATGGGGGCAAGACATGATTGCAAGAGGGACTTTACCTAACAATTGCAATCAGTGTAACCTGGTTTATTGTACCCTCAATGAATCCCCAGCAATAAAAAAAAAAAACAAATGAAACAGAAATAAAAACTACAATAATAAAAAAAAAGAAAGATGATCATGTGTTCTTAGTTTTACAGTGTGTGGTGAATCACACTTATTGATTTGTGTATGTTGAAGCATCTTTGAATCCCTGAGATGAAGCCTACTTGGTTATGGTGGATTATTTTTTGAAGTATTGTTGAAATCAGTTTGCTGGTATTTTATTGAGGATTTTTGCATCTATATTCTTAAGGGTGTTGTGTCCTTACCTAGCTTTGGTAAAAAGGCAATACTGGCTTTATGGAATGAGTTGGGGAGGATTTATTCCCACTCCATGTTATGGAATAATTTCTGCAGTATGAATTGGATACCAGTTCTTCTTTGTAAGTTCAGTAGAATCTGGCTGTAAATCCATCTGGTCTGGGTCCCTTTCTTTGTTGGAAGACTTTTTATTACTGCTTTCATCTCACTGCTCATTATCGGTCTGTTCAGTAGTTCTATTTCTTCCTGATTGAATCTCAGAAGGTTATATGTTTTCAGGAATTTTTCCATTTCCCCTACATTTTTCAAGTTTCTATGGGTAGAGATTTTCATAGTATTTACAGATGATATTTTGTATTTCTGTGGTATCGGTTGTAGTATCTCCTTCTTCATTTCTGATTGAGCTTTTTTGATTTCTTTTTCTTCTTTTCTGGTTAATCTAGCACAAAGTCTGTCAATTTTGTTCAAAGATCCAACTTTTCATTTCTTTGATCCTTTGTATGTTTTTTGGTTTTCAATTTCATTTAGTTCTGGTCTGACTTTAGTTATTTCTTCTATTGGATTTGGATTTTGTCTGCTCTTCCTTTTCTAATAGTTTCTTGAGATGTGTCATTAGATTAATCTGTAATCTTTCTGTCTTTTTGATGTAGTCATTTAAGGCTCTGAATTTTACCCTTAGGACTGCTTTTGCTAAATCCCACAGATTTTGCTAGCTTGTGTTCCCTTTGTCATTCAGTTCAAGAAATCTTTTTATTTCCATCTTAATTTCATTATTGTTCCAATAGTCATTCATCAGCATGTTGTTTATTTTCCATGATTTTGTACAGAATTGTTTGGTTTCTCTTGGAATTGATTTCTAGTTTTATTCCACTGTGGTGTGAGAAGGTACATGATTATTTTTTAATGTTTTGAAACATGTTTTGTGACTAGATACAGTCAATCTTGGAGAATGTTCCATGTGCTGATGAGAAGAATGTATATTCAGTAGTTTGGAGATAAAATGTTCTATAAATGTTCACTAGGCCCATTTATTCTAGAGTCTGATTTAAGTCAAGTGTTTCTCTATTTATTTTCTGCTTAGATAATCTGTCCAGCTCTCTCAAGTGGGGTATTGAAGTCCCTGCAATTATGACGCTGTCATTTATCTCTTTGCTTAGGTGTAGAAGAATTTGATTTATGAATCTGGATGCTCCTGTGTTAGGTGAATACATATTTAGAATTATTTCTTCATGCTGAATTGTTCTCTTTACCATTACATAATGACCCTCTTTGTCTTTCTTTACCTTTGTCAATACAAAGTCAGTTTTATCTGATAAAAGAATGACTACAGCAGCTTTCTTTTGGTTTCTGTTTGTGGGTTTTTTTCATCCCTTCATCTTAAGTCTGTGTAAGTCCTTGTGAGTTAAATGTGTCATCTGGAGATAGCAGAAACTTGGATTGTACTTTTTTAGGCAACATAGTCTCTTGAGTAGAGCATTCAGATCATTCACATTGACTGATAGGTTTGATTTGTATGATGCTGTGTTCATCATATTAGGTAGTACTTTATTTTTGTTTCCTCTCCTGTGCTATTGTTTTATATGAGCTCTAACCTTTAGCTTTTAAGTGGTTTTACACTCAATGGTTGTCCCATTGTGATTATCCATGTATAATGAATTTCTGAATATTTCCTGCAGGCCAACTATGGTCTTCACAAATTTCTCTCAGTGTTTATTTGTCTAGAAAATTCTTTATTTATCCTTCATATATAAAACGTAGTTTTGCATGATAAAAAATTCCTATGCTGGCAGTTATTCTGTTTAAGAAGACTAAAGATGGGAACCCAATCCCTTCTTACCTGTAAGGTCTCCACTGAGAAGTCTGCAGTTAGCTTGGTGAGTTTTCCTTTGTAAGGTACTTGATGGCTTTGCCTCACAGCTCACAGGAATTCCTTTTCTGTGTTAACTTCAGCAAGTCTGAAGACTATATGTCTTGGTGATTACCTTTTTGTAATGAACCTCTCTCAGCGTCTATTAAGCTTCTTGTAAAGTCTAGATCTCTAGCAAGACCAAGAAAGTTTTCTTCAGTTACTCCTTCAAATAGATTTCCCAGACCCTGGACATTTTCTTCACCCTCAGATATGCCTATGATTCTTATATTTGGTCATTTTACATAATTCCATGTTTCTTGTAAGCTTTGTTTATTCCTCTTGATTCTTTGTTCTTTATTTTTGACTGAGTTAATTTTAAACAGTTGTCCTCAAGCTATGAATTTCTTTCTTCTACCTGGTCTGGTCTATTCTTAAAGTCTGTCACAGTATTTTATATTTCCTTAAAAGTGTTTTTCATTTCCAGATTTTCTTTTCTTTTCTTTTTTCTTGATTGTTGGGGAATCATTGAGGATACAATGAGCCAGGTTATACTGCTATACTGCTTCTGTTTGCTGGGTGAAGTCTCACTACTAATAGTGTCCCACCCCCACCCCCAAGAGATATGTCACACACTGTGGCCCCACACTCACTCACTCCTTCTTTCCCTCTCCCCTCCCCCATTCCCTCAACCCCACCATGGACTAGCTTTAATTGTCCTCATATTAGAATTGAGTATATTGGATTCTTGTTTATCCATTCTTGCAATGCTTTACTAAGAAGAATAAGTTCCAGCTCCATCCATGTAAACATGAAAGAGGTAAAGTCTCCATCTTTCTTTAAATGTGCATAATATTCCATGGTGTACATATACCACAATTTATTAATCCACTCGTGGATCCATGGGCACTTGGGCTTTTTCCATGACTTAGCAGTTATGAATTGGGCTGCAATAAACATTCTGGTACAAATATATTTGTTATGATGTGATTTTTGGTCCTCTGGGTATATACCTAGTAGAGGAATTATAGGATTGAATGGTAGATCTATTTTTCAATCTCTAAGTGTTCTCCAAACATCTTTCCAAAAGGAATGTATTAATTTGCATTCCCACCAGCAGTGTAGAAGTGTTCTCTTTTCTCCACATCCATGCCAACATCTCTGGTCTTGGGATTTTGTGATATGGGCTAATCTCACTGGAGTTAGATATCTCAAAGTAGTTTTGATTTGCATTTCTCTGATGATTAAAGATGATGAGCATTTTTTCATATGTCTGTAGGCTGTGCGCCTGTCTTCTTCAGAGAATTTTCTCTTCAAGTCCCTTGCCCAGCCTGCGATGGGATCACTTGTTCTTTTCTTGCTTATACGTTTGAGTTCTCTGTGGATTCTGGTTATTAAACCTTTGTCAGAGGAATCACACTACCAGACCTCAGACTATACTATAAATTGATAGTGATCAAAACAGCATGGTACTGGCACAAAAACAGAGAAGTAGATGTCTGAAACAGAATAGAGAAGCAAGAGATGAATCCAGCTACTTACCATTATTTGATCTTTGACAAGCCAATGAAAAATATTCAGTGGGGAAAAGATTCCCTATTTAACAAATGGTGCTGGGTGAACTGGCTGGCAACCTGTAGAAGACTGAAACTGGACCCACACCTTTCACCATTAACTAAGATAGACTCTCACTGGATTAAAGATTTAAACTTAAGACACAAAATTATAAAAATACTAGAACAGAGTGCAGGGAAAACCCTTGAAGAAATTGGTCTGGGTGAGTATTTTATGAGGAGGGCCCCCCGGGCAATTGAAGCAGTTTCAAAAATACACTACTGGGACCTGATCAAACTAAAAAGCTTCTGCACAGCCAAGAACACAGTAAGTAAAGCAAGCAAACAGCCCTCAGAATGGGAGAAGATATTTGTAGGTTATGTCTCTGACAAAGGTTTAATAGTCACCATCTTTTGTAGTGGCTGTATAGTATTCCATGGTATACATATGCCACAGCTTGTTTATCCATTTCTGGATTGGTGGGCATTTAGGCAATTGTAAATTGAGCTGCAATAAACAGTCTGGTGCAAATGTCCTTAGGGTAAAATGATTTTTTTCTTCAGGGTAGATGCTGAGTAATAGGATTGCAGGATCAAATGGAAGGTCTAGTTTGACTTGAAGATATTGGCCTGGGGAAAGAGTTTATGAAGAAGACTTCTGTGGCAATTGCAACAACAAACATTTAAAAATGAGACTTAGTTAAACTGAAAAGCTTCTGTACAGCTAAGGAGACAACAACTAAATCAAATAGCCATCAGAATGGGAAAAGATGTTTGCATGTTATGAATTGTACAAAAGCTTGATAAGTAGAACCTATAGAGAACTCAAATTAAGCAACAACAACAAAAAAGCTAACAATCCCGTATATCAGTGGGCAAGTGAGATGAATAGAACCTTCTCTAAGGAAGACAGACAAATGGCTAACAAGCATATGAAAAAATGTTCATCATCCCTAATTATCAGAGAAATGCAAATCACAACCACCCTGAGATATCACCTAACCTCAGTGACAATGGCCCACATCACAAAGTCTCAAAGCTACAGATGCTGATGTGGTTGTGGAGAGAAGGGAACACTTTTACACTTCTGGTGGTACTATTTACTTTCACACTGCTGGTGGGACTATTTTTTAAAAATATGTCTGTATCTTTAGCAAATTATTTGTTCATTTCCTGACAATTTTTTGGAGGGGGTTTCTTTGAGATGGTTTTCTATTTTCTCTTAGATTTATTGAGCTTCCTTACAATCTATACTTGGAATTCTTTATGTTATTTCAGCATTTACATTTTGGTTGGGATCCATTGCTAGAGAGGTGGTGTGCCCCCTTGGGGTTGTCCTTTCACTCTAATTTTTTCATACTTCTCGAGTTATTGTGCTGATTCATCTGGAGCAGCTGCTGCTTCTTATTTTGGGACTTTATTTTGTTGGCTTCCCTCCACTCACTTATAGGGGTATGTCTATAGCATATGTTAGATAAGAATGTTTAGCTTTTCTTGTGGGTGCTATGACGGAGATCTAGGTTCTGGATGTATGCCTTAGTTATAGAGATCCTTACTGTGATAAGTTTCCTCAATTGCTAGTTGTTTGTAGCAGTGTTGAGCTGTTTTAGGGGAAAATTCCTTACCTCTCATTGATGAGGGAAGATGAAAGTCTTTGGAATCCTTTCTCTTTCCCTAGTGTGAATTGTATTGGCACACCCAATTTAATCTCTGAGACAACAGATGATGCTGGTGAATAGGAATCAACCACACACTATATATCGAGTCAGTGAATGTTGTAAACTGCTCTACAAATTGACTTCACTGAGAGTAGGTGGTGCTTGCCAGAAAGAGCCAGCTGCAGTGTTCTTTCGGAGATCTGTGACAGCTCTAAGCACCCAGGAGAAACACTCCAATGTCCTAGGTGGTGGACTGAGTCAGAAAACTTCCAGGAGAGTCTTTATTCTCCACCATAGCAGGCAAGGCAAGTGGGGCAGTGATGCTGAGTGGGGGTGAGTTTGACCTCAGTCTTCACAAAGCCAGTAAGCTAGCTATCTCATAGGTCATATAATCCTTTTTTGGTTTTGATTTCTTTGTATAAAGCGTAATAATTTTTAAAAAGCCGTGTTATATATGTCTTTGCATACATTTTTTGACATTAAAATGAAAAACAGGCAGCTTACAAACAACTTCCTTTTTAACAATGAACATGGAAATCAGTTTTTGAAAACTTAGAATTTCCATTTCCTATAGAATCAATGCCATAATTTGGGAGTATTTCTTTATCGTTATTATCTGGGCTATCATTTACTTCTTTAATATAATTTGAGACTTCCTCATTGCTAGCTCCTCCTTGTCTACTTGACTTCAAAAAGGTGGAATAAGCTAACATGATCATTGGATAGCTTCTCTTCTTTATCTTTGCTCATACCTTATCAGCGGTTCTCAACCTGTAGGTCGTGACCCCTTTGGAGGTCTCCTGCATATGAGATATTTACATTATGATTCATAACAGTAGCAAAATTACATTTATGAAGTAGCAATGAAAATAATTTTATGGTTGGGGGTCACCATAACATGAGGAACTGTATTAAAGAGTCACGGCCTTAAGGAACGTTGAGAACCACTGCCTTAGATGATTTCATTCAGTTCTATGACTTTACATACAATCCATACATTTGATCTCAGCTAAAACGCTGAGAAGTGATTACATACAATGAATATTCTGAATACTTTCAAGTAAGTATTTTCTCCACTTATCTCTTACCTAAATTTCAGACTTCTGTGTCCCATTACCTTCTTAATATCTCTATGTGAAGGGCAAGGAATCATCTCAAATTTAACATGTCAAGAACTTTTTTTTACCCATCTCAATAAATTAATCTAGCAGCTCACAATAAAAACTCCATAGCTCACCTTGGCTCCTCTCTATATATAATACCTCATATCCAAAATATTAGAAAATGCTATTGGATTTACCTTTAAAATGTGTCCCAAATGTAGAACTTATTTATGACCTGACCAGACTACCATCTCTGTCACCCAGATTATTTTAATAGCTTTCACTTCTGCTCTCCTTTATTCTAATCTTCTCATAGGAAGTAAGGGATATTAGAAATCTGATCATGCCATTGCCCTGCTCAAACCTTCCAAGAATGTCTCACCGCCCTTGGGGTGGGGAGGTGGAGGTGGTGGCACAGACTGTGAAATCCTTACATTCAAGATCAGACATGAGTTTTACCCTTCCCACATCTCTGGCCTCATCTCCTACTAATCTCTTTTGTACATTCCACCACAGTTCACATCAGTTCCTTGGTTAATTCTCAAAGATATCAAAACACTTTTCCACTTTAGGACCTTTGTACTTGCTATTCTTTCTGCCTAGAACCCTCTTCTTCTTTCACATACCAGGTTTTTTCATTTTCTCTCCTCACTCAAGCCTCTGTTTAAATTCTGCTTCATTACAAAGACTTCTTTATCCACTTTGTTCAAAATAGCATTCTATTTTAACAACATACAAGTATTAAAACAAGTTCAGTCAAAGGCAACCTTTATGGTAGCCCTTCAGCATGTCCACTACTCTTTTTTTATCTTACCCTTAGTTATTTTTTTCATAAAGTAGATTAATTCATAATACTTTACTACATATTAATTGATTTGTATATTTATTCATTGTATCTCTCCTAGTACTACTTCTTAAAATGTAAACTCCTCGAAACCAGGAAATTATTCTTTGTTTTATGTAGTGCTTTAATACTAGCACCTACAAAAATGTTCTTGATAAATATTTTTAATGAATTAATGAACACACAAGTAAGTTTTTTTTTTTAAATATCCAGATTGTTAGAAAATTTAGAACTCCAAGATCAAGGCACATAGACTCATCCTAACATTCAAGCTAAGTTAAAAAAAAGTTATACTACTTGGGTAATTTGGACAAAATGTGTATTAATTTACTAGGAATTTAAGAAATACAAAAAGGAATAAAAGATAGAGAAAGAAAATTGGACTAAGATTTAGGAAACTTTGGTGAACAACCTGACTAGAATTCAAACATGTTTTATGACCCTGTAATAAAAATAGCCTCAGGGAAATCTCCTTTTATATAAAACCTGAAGCCCCAATACTCTCACAAAATTATTTTCCTTTCTAAAGAAAGCACATGGAATTAATAGATAATAGCTATTGTTCTTGAGCAAAGTATGTCAAGATCTTTGTGTCTCTTCCAAGAGAAAGGCAACACATAATGCCTGAAAATCCCCCCATCAACTGGCATTTTATTGCCTTACAAATCTTGCTTGCTTTATAAGCTTCTGCAAAAGGTTATGAAGAATTTTTTCCAACAGTATCCCAAATAAGGTAAAAAGGAGAAGGAAGGGAGAAAGACAGAAAGAAGGGGATAAGGAAAGACCAGGGAAGGAGAAGGAGGAATGGGACAGGAGGAATAGGAGAAAAAAGGAGGAGGAAGAGGAGAAGGACATGAAGGGGAAGACAAAGAATACCAAAATAACTAGTAATGATAGGCACTCCTCTCTGAAACCACTCTAAACCAGTATTTGATGGCACTGCAGGAGCTAGGAGGAAAGTCATGAACAGAATTTCTTGCCACCTGTCCCATTGCTAAATGAGCCTACTCTATATGACCTTCTACTACCTTTAGGAGTATGAGCAATTTTCTTTGAGTGAAGAACCCCACCTTTAGGTAAAGAGCAGGATGATTACACTAACAGAGCATTGAGTAGGTACGTATTGATTGGCTCTATTTCGTGGTGTACTACAGTTTACAATTCATCGCCACCAAATAATCAAAGAATGGTCTTGTTCAGAGAGCAGAGAGAGACCCAAATTTGGCAAAATAAAGTAAACTACTTTATAAAACTTAGGTTTCTCATCTATTAGAAATAGAAGAATGGGTGGGGGGGGTTCTCTATAATTGCTTCTCACTCTAACATTGTATTTTTTCTCATGACTTAAATTATATTTTTATTCCTATCTATTTAGTTGGTAATCTAGAGTATTATTTCTAAATTGGAATTTGTGGACTACTGTGTATAACAGGTTTTAATAGGTTTTCTTCAGCAAAAAAAAGTATTTGACAATAAAAAAAATGTGTTTGGGAAACACTGGCATAATTATAGTTAAACATGTTTACTTCTGGCAGAACTTCTCCCTACTAGTATGCTAATAAACTTTATGAATCTCCAATAGGAGAAGAGTCCACAAATCCCAGTGTTTCTGAATTTTATCATCAAACATTTCTATCTCAAAAATGCAATCATACTGATTAATGATCATGGGATATATAAGAGATATTTATCTCCTCTCCTTCTTGAGAGGTCGTTTACATCATTGTGAAAGAAAATAAATAAGGTTAAGCCCTCAAAAATAAAGAAAACATAAGACCCAAAAGCTAATAGAAATTCTCAAAAATTGGTAGAACATACTCAAAGCAGTTTCAGGAAAAGGGGAAGAGTAATGGGGAAGCTACAAAGTGAATGATGTATGAAGTGAAATCTATTGCAGAATACTGACTATCAGTCTAAGAACCACAAGAAGACTCATGACTCAGCAATATACATACCATTTTGTGGAGGAGGGATAAGTGAGATACAGAGCTGAAATCAGAAGACTAATTGAAAGTCCCTATATAAAATAGTCGACAGCCCCATCCTTCCTGTTCCAACAATACAAAATAAATTGGAGTTCAAGATCAGAAAGTTGAAGGCTTCTCTAAAGACACAAGATGACATGAGAAGAGATCTCTCAATTCGTCCATGAGGATTCCCAGTCATCCTCATGGACAAATTGCCAGACCATCCTCATCATCTTCTGCCAGACCATTCACTTCAAAGAAAAGCTAGATATTCTCACGATATACTTAAATCTGCTGATAATCTCGGTGATTAGATATATAAAGAGAGCTTCAGTAAGAAAGAGATAAAACAGAAACAGACAACTGAGGGAATTAAAGATAGTGTATTTTTTTTTTTTTAAGAAATTAAATTAGCATCCTTGAAGAGATTTGAAAAATTGCATTAGTAAAATATAAGTTATAATCTTTGAAACATAAATAATTGTGAAAGAAGAAAGAAAACTTAATAAAGGATTACTAAAAAATATAGAGTAAAATGAATTATTCAGAATATAAATGGAAAAAGACTGAAAATATTAGAGAAAATCTAAACAAATTACAGTTTTAGCCCACAAGTCTAAAATTTTAGTGTTAGCCTACAAATTTAAAAGACAAATGGTAGGAGTCACAGAAATGAGAGTACAAAGAAAGTAAAAGTGAGAATCAGTAAGAACCCAATCAAGATACTTTGTTAGAACTTAAGAACTCAAGTGCTTAGTCAAGTCCAGAACAACAAAAGATATTCATTTTGGCACATTACCATGAAATTTCCAAACATTACAAAAAACAGAAAAACTATAAAAGTGCTGGAGAGAAAATACAACCTACAATGGAAGGAAAACAAGATTTCTCATACAAAACAACATATGGTGCAATAAATATATATTTCTGACAAAAAAAATATAGATTTCAGACTAACATCTACCACCAGCCAAATTTTCATACAATATAATATTAGAAAAGTAATAATTTCACAGTAAAAGTCTGAGAGAATTTATCTCTTGTGCAACATTTTGCTTTTCCTGGAAATTTCAGAAGCTTTAGTCTCAGATTCCAAGATACGAGATTTTCAGATTTAATATTTTTTTCTTGATTCTGATTTAGAGAAAGTTCTTGACATCAATCTAATGTTTTCCCCCGTCATTTCTTATAACCTATTTCCTAAACACAGTTTTTTATTCACTCTTCAATGAGCCTATCAATGCATTTATCCACAGCAATATTGACCATGTACTATACATTAGGCAATGCAATAGTTGCTGAAAGGTACATGCCTGCTTTAAGAAAATTTACTGTGTGAAGGCAGTGAAAGACAAAGAAACACATAATTATAATCTCCTTGAAATAAGTACCATGGGAGATCAGACTGAGTGACACACATACAATGGAGAAGTGCCAGTTCTATTACATTAAGCCTCTCGATAGATAGCCTCCTAAATTTACCTTAATTTCCACTCATTAACTCATGTTAGCTTGTTATGCCCAGTTTTTTATAGCACTCTGTCTTCTCTTATTTCCATGATCAAGTCTAAGATAATGCTTTTCAAAAATGATACCTGGAGCATGTCCACACACTAGTAATATTTCACTGTGTAATAGATTAATCATATTGAATCAAGAGTCAATAAATGCTGAATTCAACACTTTCTAAAATCAGAAGCCCACTGGTGTTGGCATAATAAAATTGCTTCTAGGGTACTAATGAGAAAGGTAGCATCTAAATTATTTTATCTTCTGCTATGCTGCCCTTCAAATAATTATTTGTGTAAAACATAGTTTTAAAACAAAATATAGCTTTAAAAGACAAATGCATATACAATGCTTTCAGGATTAGCAAGTAGTGTTAATTTATTTTCTTGTTAAACTAATTATGACTACTTTTACTATCATTATGACCACCAAATAGCTTTCTATTTAATATCAAATGTCCAGAGTCATACTCTACTTAAGGGGTGTTTTCTGTTTTGTTTGTGAAACAGAAAAAAAAAAAAAAACATAGTAAAATCCTTTTCAAGAGATTAATCATAATGTCAGGAATAAAGCTGAGATTTGATTGCTGACTTAGAATTCTGTCCACTAAATTGTACCCTGACTAATTATCTATTTTTTTCACTGTGCTTATTTGCCATGCTGAGGTCATATAGCAATTGGAAAACTTGACACTTCTCCACCATCATTTGGCCTTGAATTAGGACTTTCCAACCTTTGGGCCTTATATAAGAGTAGCAAATATTTTGAGAGGGCAAAAAAAGGCAGCTATTAGAAATACAGTCTATTTTTTCCTTATTATTTACTAACACATAAATGGTACTTTAAGTTCAGATGCAATGCATCTGAAATCAGATTCTAACATACAATTCAGAGTGATAAAGTGATTTCCAATAAAATGGCAGATTTGAAAATTAAATTAACTATTCATAACAATGACGTAGGGTTATACCCTGAGATTTCCTGGTATAATGTTGGTTAGGAGTAGACAAGGCATTGGTATTGAGATTCTAGATGCAATGGGGGTACATTGGAAAGGAAGATCTGAGATGCAGTCAATATTTTGCACTTTGAACTTTTACACTAAATAAAGTTTGTTAATCTTACTTTATCTGGGTTAAATAAAAAAAAAACCCATAAAGATAAAATATATATTTTCTAAAAATACAACAGAACCTCCATAATTGATCATCTCTCTAAATTGACCACCTCTTCAAGTTGACTTAATTTTCATACACCAGACATGTACCACATGTACTCAATGGAAGTTCCCTATGTTGATCACCTCTGTATATTGATCAGTTTGTTACAATTCTTTCAATGGTCAACTTACAGAGGTTATACCATAATTTAAACATCAAAGAGCCATATTTCTCCAAGTCTAACGCTGGGATTCTGGTGCACTTGCATCAAAATTACTTGTGTGATTTGTTAAGAATAGAGATTCTTTGGCCATCCCAAGAATCCATAATAAGCATCCCTGGAGATCTTTTTTTTTAAGCATCATGAAAATATAGTAATCAGCTTAGAGAAAGAAACTGATAGGCAAGGATAGGAGAAGTAATTAAATAAAATACCACAAACACACACACACAAAAATATCTTCTGACAGGACAACATAGCATTTGGAATTAGGGGAACATCCACTGGAGATACCTTAATGCCCACAGAAACAAAAAAAGCAAATAGACCGTTAAGGATGATGGGGCAAATAGACAAGGATAATAAGGGGGTGTGCATAAATGAGTGATTACAGAACCTTCTATGAAGAAAGGTACATAGTAGATGGATATGTTTGAGGAGTCATGAGTCTCCTTGTAATTCTTAGACTGATAGTCAGTATTCTCCAATAGATCCCTCTTCCTCTTGTAGCTTCCCCATTACTCTTCCCCTATTCCTGAAACTGCTTAGAGTAGGTTCTACCAATTTGTTGAGAACTCCTATTAGCTTTTGGGTCTTATGTTTTCTGTATTTTTGAGGGCTTAAACTTATTTATTTTCTTTCACAATGATACAAATATTTCTGAGATGTCAACATCATTGTCTCAGAACCTCAGATTTTGTTCCTAACCACTGAAAGTGGCTTGAACAGTTAAAACAAGTCTCCTTCCCATTTTCAAAACAACAGTTATGGCCTTGGCCTTATTTTCTGGCTTGATGGGCATCAAGATAGCAAGGCAAGCTTCCTTGCTAATTCCTGCTGTCAGGTTATTTCTGTTTTCTCTGTAGATACAAAGATTTAAATTACCCAAATGAATAAAGAGCTTATGTTCATATTAGTGCAACAACTTAAAAAATAAGAAGAACCTTTGCAAATGGATATTTAATACAGCTTTCTACTTTCAAGCCTATAGAAGAATCAAAAGGGAAAGTAGGATTTAAAATTGTGTAGTGTTGGGAAAGGGGCTTATTCTAAATATTTAATTAGGCAGCAGGAAGGTAAAACAAACTTAAACACTGAACAATTCCAAGGGTGCAAGTAAAATTTCTAAGCATTTAAGATTTATTAAAATATGTATTTTACAGTAGTCATCCCTTAGTCGCAAAGTATAAATTCCAGGGTACCAGTGAATGCCTGAAACCATGGATAATTCAGAACCCTATATATGCTATGTTCTAATACATAAGTGGCTATGATAAAGTTTAATGTACAAATTAGGCACAGTAAGAGATTAATAACAATAATAATAAAATAGTATCATCACTTTTGCACTTTAAAACCATTATGAAGTAAAAGAAAGGTGACTTGAATTCAAGCACTGAGATACAAAGACAGTCAATCAGATAAGAACTGATAACTGAGCCAGTCACTAAGTAATTAATGAATGAGTACTAACTACAGTGTGGGTACAATAGACAGAGATGATTCAAGTCCCAGGCAGTATGGTACAGGATGGCAAAGGATTTCATCGCACTACTTACAAATGTGCGCAATTAAAAACTTATAAAGTCTTTATTTCTGGAATTTTCTGTTTAACACTTTCAGGCCATGGTTGACCATAGGAAACTGACACTGTAAAAAGCAAAACCATAAATGGGGGGGAGGGGAGAGGCTACTATATTGCTAGTTGGTTTATAAACAAATGTCCCAAGATTGCTTTCAATAATGAAATGAGATGCTCCCAGAGATCTTCAATGGCCTAGGAATCAGAGCATCCATCCTTGGCTCACAGCAATCATAACTTCCTCACATTGAGCCCTGTGGCACCTCCTAAACCATCTCAAAACAGATCTTCCTGTAGTTCAATCTAAATAGACATATGAAATGACATCTTTTTCAAGTCAGTATGAAATGTTGCTACTTATCCAGCTTTTCTTTTCATATTTTAATATGAATTGGCCCAAAGCATTGAAACTTAAACCCTGGGTCCCATGAATCAAAGACTCTGATTTTCCTTTTGTTGCCTGTCAGAATGCTGCAGAAAAGCTGCCCCTTTCCCTGCCTAGCCACAGCTCTCTTCTTCCAGCAGAGAGCACTCACTTCTCTCAAGTTTAGCAAACATCTCACACCTATTTAATTTATTTAGCTTCCATTATTTTCCCTTGAGTCTGCAGATAATACAACCCAGTCCCTATGTTTCTATAGTCAAGATCATTTTATTTTGTTCCTAGGCATGAAAAGAGGCTTCCTTTTCCCTCTTGAAAGTGCTTAAATAAGGTTTCTTTATAAAATTCCACAAGTTCAATTGGAGTATATGGAAACTATTATGTTTTGTGAGCATGTGTGTTCCAACAGCCTTTGTCCCAAAGGCATGAGGCAGTGAAGTAATGCCATTGCACATTCAGTACCACTGCACAATTTTAAGGAATTCAGCATGCAGCTGTGTCCAAAACCAGGTGAAAGTCCAACTCTAGAACAGTCAACCACATGGACATAGCCCTGACAGCTGGAAGTATCTAGTGTAGTACCAGGTGAACTCCAAACATGGAAAAGCCCAGGGATCTAGTACAGCTCCTTGAGCCATGTAATGAATTGTAGATAATAGTCTATTATGGGTATTCATGTGTTCTTTGCCTGATATTAAATCAGGAGACACAATCCAATCTCCAGCAATCATTAGTGAAGGAGGGACATTGCAGCTCTTTTAATCAAACTCACCCCACTTCTGCTTAAAGTTACATAGAGCAGGATGTCTCAGCTCCAGTTTCCTGGTTTTCAGGCCAATTCTTTCTTCACTAGTCAATAATCCACTTAGCTAAGAATGGCTCATACTTGTTCAAAGTTTTGGAAGTGTTCTTTTTAAGAAAAAGTTATTTCGGAATTAATCTCCTTTTCCTCCTAATATATCCATGTCCTGAGCTCCCTCTTCATTGACACTATATTTAATTAAAGTAATATTTCGATAGAAGGCTTGTGTTTGATGAAAGACAAACTCATGATTTATTGGACAAATAAATAGCAGTTATTATTTATAATTTAATAACAATTTATAGATCATAAAATAAAGCAAAAAAGTGAAGAATTCTAAATTATATTGACTAAACCAATGCTTAGAGAATTTCTCCTTTTAGGCATCTGCCTACATGTTGCAAAATACTAAGTTCTATGAAGTTTTGCAAATAGCTCTAATGGAAGAATTGGTGCTGCATATATTTTCTTTGGTACTTCAGAATATAATACTCAACATCTGAAATCCTATGTAAATGCAACTGTACTTACTATCTGCTTTCTTCTCTTTTTGAGCTCCTACTGACAATAGCAAGTTGAAAAAGAACCATCTGTCCTATTTTCCTTCTGAAAATATATCCACTAGCATAAGTTTAAAAACAAGAGTGAACTTCCAGTTTCTACTCAGGGATGTAGAGAGCTGGAAAGAGCATCACTTGCAACATTTCAGTGAAAAAATAAAAGAGAAGTAGCAAAATTCATTATTTTTCTTAACTACATTAGAATGTCAATGTCACAGGGGAACCAACTGTCCTAGAATCTAGTGAGAAAGAGGCAACCACAGGGAGAGACAAATAATGGACAATAACTTATCTGGATAAGATACAATCAAAGACAACCTCCGAGGGAGAAGCAGGAATATGTATAGACTTCAAAACATTAGTGGGGGTGAAGTATGAATACAGGTAAGACAGAAACACAGTGACAGTGACTGCCTAAGACTGAGATGTGAACAAAAGAACAGAGAATCACCCCTCACCACCCCCACTTCCAGGCTAACAAACATTGAATCACAAGTAACATAGAAGACATAGACCTCTTTGAGGCACAGAACAAAGGGAAAACTTAAGACTGAGGATAAAGTAATCATTGAAAAAAAAAAATCCTCTCTCAAACCTAACCCTACCCTAAGCACAAGATTTTCCTAGAGGAATCTAAAAAGCCTGTAGTATACTCAGAGTAATCATAACAACAAACCTCAAATCCAGCTCCACTCCCAATTATATTGAATCAAAGTCTAGTACTAAAGGCCTGGCTGAAGGAAATTTTGTGCCCATTTGCAAGTATAAAAATTATTTACTTCAGACTCCCAATGTGCTACACAAGATATTCTGCTTTCAACATAAAAGCTCAAGGGATATGAAAAGTAAGAAAAGACACAATCTCAAAAGACAAAGTTATCATAACAAGATATAAATGTATAACAAGATATAATCAGATATAAATGTCTGACATTAAAATTTAAAATAGCTATGATTAATATGCTAAAGGAGCTCATGGAATAAGTAGATAATATGTAACATCAGATGGATAGTTTAACTACCTAGGTGGAAACTATATGTAAGAATCAAATGGAACGTCTAGAAATTAGAAGTAGCAGAGAATAAAGCCTTCAAGAAGGTCATTAGAAGAGTAGACATAGGCAAGGAAAGAATCAGTGAATTAGAAAATAAGTCAAAGGAAATTATCACATTGAAACACAGAGAGGGAGGAAAGGATGCATAATATTAAACAATTGGAATTCAGAAGGTAAAAAGCAAGAACAATATGAAGGAAATATTTGAAAAAATTATGACCAAGAATTTTTCAAGATTAATAACAGATGCCAAAGCACAGATTTAAAAAAATTTAGGGAAGGAAACCCTTTTTCCCCACATGTAGGCAAATCATAATTTCCCAAAGGAAAACCCTTGGAAGAAAGAAAATCACATTCAAAAGAAAAAAGATAAGAAAAACAACATATTTTTCTTTAAAAACTATGCAAACTAGAAGATAATGGAATAGTACCTCTTAAATACTGATGCATGAAATTGCCAATCCAAAATAAAACTCATCAAAATTTATTTTGGAAAATGAAGAAGAAATATTAATAACAACTTCCACAGATACACAAAAACTGGAAGAATTCATTACCAGCTGATCTATCCTAAGGAAAAATGACTTATAAAAAATAGGAATGATATAAGAAAGAAACATGTGTACATATATACAAAGAAATAGAGCATTTGAAATGGAATACATGCAAATAAATACTTCTCTGCTCTAAAAGATAAACATCAGAAATAAGAGAATTAGTAACAATGATGTGTCTGTTCACAGCATTTGTACAAGTAAAATGCTGTGCAAAAATACCACAAAGGATGATAAAGAGAAATTTGGAATACACTTCTATAAGGTTTTTACAGTATACATGAAATGATATAGAAATATTTAAAGGTAGAGTCTAAATAATTAGAGATGTATATTATAAACTGCAGCTAAAATTTTTAAGTGATACAAACAGCAATTCACGAGAGAATACAGAACAAAATCATAAAAAATACTTAACCTAAGAGGAGGAAAAAGAATGAAAACAGATGAAACAAATAGAAAACAGTGTTGAAGATAGTAGAATTTAATCAAATCATATCAGTAATAGACAAGTAAACTTCAGAACAAGAAAGTAATCAAGAATAAAGATAGCCATGACATTATAATAAAGGGACCAATTCTCCAGAAGACATAACAATCCTAAATCACATAAAAATAACAACAGAGCTTCAAAATACCTGAAGCAAAACATGATAGAACTTAAAGATGAAATGGACAAATCCATCATTATAATTGAACATTTCAACGTTCTTCTTTGTAACTAATAGAACAGGAAGGCAAAAAAAATCAATAAGTATGTGGATGACTTGAACATTATCAATCAACTTAACCTAACTGATATTTATAGAACATGCCATCAAGCAAAAGAACAACACACAAACTTTTCAAGTATATATGGAAATTGACAAAGACAAAGTATTATCTACACTATAAAATAAACCTTACCAAATTGAAAGCAAATATAAATCATACCAAGTATGTTGTTATGCCATAATTGAACTAAACTAGAAATCAATAACAAAAAGACATTTTAAAATCCCTAGATATTTGGAAATTAAGTAATATATTCATGGATCAAAAAGAAACCATCAAAGCAACTTTAAAAAATCTTTTGAATTGAATGAAAATAAAAGTACAATATGTTAAAATTTGTAGGATGTAGTTAAAATAGTGCTTAAAGAAAAAGTTACATCATTAAATTCTTACATTAAAAAAGAAAAATGTCCCAATAATCAAAAATTACACCTTAAGAACTGAAGAAAGAAGAAAGCAAATCCAAAATATGCAGAAGAAAGGAAATTAATACATATAAGAGCAGAAATCAATGAAATTAAAGGAAAAAAAGAGATCATTAATCAAATAAAAAAATTACTCAAGATGATATAGATAACTGAATAATCCTATATTTATTAAATAAGTTACATTCATAGTTTAAAACGTAGATCAAAAATGAAAACTCTAGGCAGAGCAAGATGGCAGATTAGAAACAGCTCCTTACTAACCACTCACAGTGAGACAAGGGAACTAGAACACCAGCCAGGGGAACTTACTCAGGTACATCACTGGTGGACTCCAGGAGACAGTGAAGAGGACTTAAGCTGAGAAGAGCTGGCACAGAAGGCAAGTGCTTACACACAGGCAGGGGTGGGCCAACCAGCCCTCACATGGTCTGGGGACAGGAAAGGGCTGTCCTGCAGTTTATTGATTTTGGACTAAATAGCTCCAGCAAAAAGTGTAAACTACCTAAATGAGTGAGGGGACTAGAACAGCATCCAGAGGCCGAGATTGAATACTGGGTGTGGTTGATCTCCCATTGACTTGGCTGCTAGGTGGGTGCTGCCATTGCAGGAAGGCTGTACCAGAGGAACAGTGCATAGCAGGCTCTGGTGCACTTACTGATCTCAGGCAAACATCTTTGGGGTGAGCTGAGCAGACTCTGTACCCCCAAGTAGACCAAATTGTTCTCAGGGGGCACTGTTTGATGTACCTCTTAAGGATGCTGGCAAGAGCTTTAGGACCCAAATCCCATGAGGACTGAATGCTGACAAAGTGATCAGGCCCTAATTGAGGACAAATAAGTCAGGAAAACAGGACCCAATCTCCTCTCTCTCTAGAAAGTGGCTTCCAGCTTTCATTTTATATATAACAAAAGCAGTGTGTGTATTCTCCATCTGCTAACATCACAGCATCTTTTGCTGTCAAGGCAACATACTGCAATAAATACTATACACACACTCATCTACACACACACACACACACACACACACATTTCTTGCATTGTTAGTTCCTTTCACAATTTTTTTCTTAGTTTTTTTTTCTTCTCTTTTTTGTTGTGGTTGTTTTTGGTTTTGTTTTCTTGTCTGGTTGTATTTTTCTTTTGTTATTTTTACTTTCTTCAATAGCAAGGGCTTGTCCATTTTTGTTACAGTATTTCAGCCCCTTTTATTTTTTTCTTCTCTTTTACTGCTCTCCTCTTTTCCCTCTTTTGGTGGACATTTTTCTACTTTTCTCATCTTTCCCACACAAATTTTTAATAAACAGGTAAGCTACCCCCTTTTATTTTTCTTTATCTTTTATAATTGTATTTTAATTTTTTATTATTTTTCATCTTTTTCTCTGAGTGCTGCAGGGCCATAGCATTGATTTGGCTCTAAGAGGTCACAAGTTCATAGTCTATGAGGTCCTTCTGGTTTTAGCCTTTGGAAAGACAGTATTGGTAGGTCCCCCATGACATACTGCTGGGTTTTTTTGGGGGGGGTTGTCTCTTTTTTCTTCTTTTTTCATTTTCTCCTTTCTCCTATATTTGGTGGAGATGGAGTCTTTCTTTTTTTCCCAGGCTGGTAAAGAACTTGTGACTTTGAGGGACCTACCCAGCCTGGCCCCCCAGAGACCTAGATTTGTTGGTGTGGTCATAGCACCCTGCTGATCACCACTATTTCTCCTGTAATTATCTGCCTCTCTTTCTGTCTTTCTTCTCACCTTCTCTTCAATTCTTTTATTTCATCCTCCTCTTCTTTTTCTATCTCTTTAATTTTAACTTTCCCCCTTCTCACTCTTTACCATTCTCTTCCTTTTGGCCTTATACTAAAAGGCCACTTCAACACCTAAGCTCAGAAACAATATAATTTACAGTGAAGGAGGTAGTGAGGGGAAAAACATAGAGGAACGAAGTGAACAAGAAGAAAACACACATGAGGAGGAACCAACAGAAACATTCTGTCAACATGAAAAGCCAAAACAGAGATGCCCCCATGGGACTATGAGGCAGCTACCTCAGAGGATTCTACCTACAAATAATTAATGGAAATGACAGAATGGACATTTAAAATATGGATGGCAAAGGCAATAAGGGAGTTTTTAAGAAAGTGGAAAAACAGAACCAGAAATGGATGAAAGATGTGAAGAATATAGAAAGGATATGGAGGAGTTTAAGGAATTAAATGAGTCAATCAGAACTTAAAGATGCCAGAGAATGTTTAAATAACAGATTAGACCAGGAAAAGAAAGGATCTCAAAGTTAGGGTAGTTAAAGAGGTAGAAAAGGGCAGAGCATTCACTAAGAGAATTATGGGACTTGAAAAAGTATTAAAACATATGAATTATAGGTATCCTTGAAGGAGAAGAAAATCCCTAAGGTATGGATGTTTTATCCCAAAGGATGGAAGCTTGGAGGATATTATACATAAAAATGTCTCAAGTTTCACTGAAGATTCTGAAAAATTCATTTTAGAGGGATATCAAATCCCAGATTGTCTCAACATAAATATAGCATCTCCAAGACACATTGTTATGAACCTGTCCAAAGTCAAGAGAAAAGACAAAATTCTGCAAGCAGCCAGAAGTAAGTACCAATTGACCTATAAGAGCAGATCCATCAGGGAAATAGTGGACTTTTCAGCTGGAACTTTCCAAGCCAGAAGAGAATAGTTGTCTACCTCAATATTTCTTAAGCAAAACAATTTTGAGCCCAGAATTCTGTATCCTGCTAAACTAAGCTTCAAAATTAATGGAGAAATAAAATCTGTTACTGATACTCAAACACTGAAGAAATTTGCTACAAGACCAGCTCCACAGGAACTTAGACCTCTTCTACACCCTGAACATAACAATGGGGCATCAACAAATTAAAGGACGAAACCTCCCTTCCACAATGGTCCAAAGGAAAAAACTAAGCTAAATAAGATGAGAACTGAATTACATTTATCAATTTTCTCAATAAATGTTAATGGCTTGAATTCCCCACTCAAGAGGCACAGGCTGGCTGAGTGGATAAAATCCTTCCATATGTTGTCTCCAGGAAACCTAACCTTGAAGGAAAAAACAAGACTAAGGGTAAAGTAATGGAAAACAATATTTCAGATAAATGAAAATCAGAACAAAAGAGGGATTGTAGTTCTACTTTCAGATATAAGTTAATTTAAAGCAATCAAAGTTAAGAAAGACAAAAATGGTCATTTCATTCTGGTCAAGGGAACAATAAAACAAGAGAACATTTCAATTCTAAATACTTAAGCATCTATCTTAAATGCTCCCTGATTTATGAAACAGACTTTGATTGGTCTAAGCAATATGATATCCTATAACACCATAATAACTGGGTACTTTAACATCTCTCTGGCAGAACTTGGACAGATCTTCTAAACAGAAGCTAAATAAAGACACAAGAAATTTAAATGTGACCCTAGAACAAATGGGCTGTATAGACATTTACAGAACTCACCACCTCAAAGCTAAGGAATATACGTTCTTCTCATCAACCCATGGAACATACTCCAAAATAGATCATATCCTAGGATACAAATCAAACCTCAATAAAATTAAAGAAATTGAAATTAGACCTTGTAGGGTGGAGCAAGATGGCAGCCGAGTAACAGCTTCCTTGCATCTGGGCACCGTGAGTCTGGGGATATAGGACTCGAGGCATCTCTGGCTGGTGGGATCTGCCTATCATCACCCCTGAGAGGATACAGGGAGTCAGCGAGAGACTTCTGGACCCCAAGAGGAGGACTAAAACAGTGGAAAACCGGCAAGTGGTCGCGTGTGTTCAATCCGCCTAAACCCGCCCGCAACTGTAAGTTCAGTAGCAGCGAGACTGCAAACCAGAAAGGCCTTACCTGTGAACTGTTTTGGTGTCTTTGGACTTGGCACTCAGCTGAACTGCCTTGGGGAGAGCCTGAGCGGGAGTGCGGAGAACTCTGGCCTTTGTCTAGGGCCCCAGTCTGAGCCGCTGAGCCAGACGGAGCTAATAGAGTTTGGCTCTGGGTCACAGGCAGACATTGTGAGCGATCTGCCCTGGCAAGCTCCGCCCTCAGGGTCGCAGAGCTGGAATTGGGTGGGAGCTGGTAACCCAGCGACCAAGTAGCCTAAGGGCGGGGTCTGAGCCGCCCTGCAGCCCTAACCCTCGGGGGCAGAGGGAGACCAGTTTTGACACACAGGGTAAGTGGATAGCCACTTCAGCAGTGATTCCAGCAACAAGCACTTCCCTGAGAAAGCTTCTGCTCAGTAAGTGAACAAGTTCAAAGTGCCTTTTAAGTGGGCTGAAGAGAGATTTAGGGTGTCTACCTGCTGGGGTTCGAGAAACTAGCAGCCTCCAGTCGTATCAGAACTGTGATTAACATCTCATACCCCAGAAGACCACGTGTTGCCCAGACAATATTCAATTCCATATACATACTGCTTTGTTTTTGGTTGCGTGTGTGTTTTTTTTTTTTTTTTTTTTTTTTTTGTTTGTTTGTTTGGTTTATTTTCTGGTTTGGTTTATTTTTTTGTTTATTTTGACGTTCTAGATTGTTGTTTTGTTTTTTAAGTTCAACCTTTTCCATACAGATCCTTTTTCTTTCTCAATTTTTCTAGTTTAATTATAATTTCCCATTGCTGCCTATTTCAATAATCAGAACTTCATTTTTGTTAGTGTTTCTACCACTATTATTTGGTTTTTCCAGCCAATTTTATCCCGTAAAGTTTTCTGTTTGCTTGTTTTGGTTTGATTTATAGCATTTTTGTCTTTCCTCTCTACTTGGTGGAGGTGGGGTACTGTGTCTGATCAGGTTAGCAAAGAGCTGCGGACCTCAAGTGAACCACCCCACTTGGCACCCCCAGAAGGTGTTTTTTTTTTTTAAGGTTGTATCAAAGTACCCTACTGTACACCTATATTGCTCTGTCTCCCTCTTTCTGTGCCTCTCTTCTTTTTGTCAATATTCCTTTCACCCAACCACTCTCCTTTCCCTATTTTTCTTTTTTTTCATTTTTTTTTTTTTTTCTTATCACTCGGTCCTCATTTCTTTCATCGCTTTTTTGCTCTTAAACCTTCTCACCCTTCTGGTCCTGTAACCCTTAGTCCACAGGCACAAGAACTTAAAGAGCAAGAGGAATTGAAAGGACAATTAGGGCAAGGAAACAGATAAAAGAAATCACCCATGAGGAAGAATCAGCAGAAAACTCCAGGCAACATGAAGAACCAGTCCAGAACTACCCCGTCAAGGGACCATGAGGTAGCTACTGCAGAGGATTCCACCTATACAGAAATGTTAAAAGTGACAGAAAGGGAATTTAGAATACACATGTTGAAAACAATGAAGGAAATGATGGAAACAATGAAGGAAACTGTTAATAAAGTGGAAAATAACCAAAAGGAAATTCAAAAACAGAATCAAATAAGAGATGAACGATATGAAGAATATAAAAAGGATATAGCAGAGCTGAAGGAAATGAAACAGTCAATCAGGGAACTTAAAGATGCAATGGAAAGTATCAGCAACAGGTTAGACCATGCAGAAGAAAGAATTTCAGAGGTAGAAGACAAAGTTTTTGAGATAACTCAGATAGTAAAAGAGGCAGAAAAGAAGAGAGAGAAAGCAGAACGTTCACTGTCAGAATTATGGGACTTTATGAAGCGTTCCAACATACGAGTTATAGGAATTCCAGAAGGGGAAGAAGAATGCCCCAGAGGAATGGAAGCCATACTAGAGAATATTATAAAAGAAAATTTCCCAAATATCACCAAAGATTCTGACACACTGCTTTCAGAGGGATATCGGACCCCAGGTTGCCTCAACTCTAACCGAGCTTCTCCAAGACACATTGTGATGAACCTCTCCAAAGTCAAGACAAAAGAAAAGATTCTGCAAGCTGCCAGGAGTAAGCGCCAGTTGACCTATAGGGGCAAATCCATCAGATTGACCTCAGACTTCTGTAATGAAACTTTCCAAGCAAGAAGACAATGGTCATCTACCTTTAATCTACTTAAACAGAACAATTTTCAGCCCAGAATTCTGTACCCTGCTAAGCTAAGCTTCAAAATTGACGGAGAAATCAAATCATTTACGGATATACAAACATTGAGGAAATTCGCCACAACAAGACCAGCTCTACAGGAAATACTCCAACCTGTTCTGCACACTGACCACCACAATGGATCAGCAGCAAAGTAAGAACTCAGAAATTAAAGGACAGAACCTAACCTCCACACTGATGCAAAAGATAAAACTAAGCAATGGACTCTCACAAAATAAGACGAATAGAATACTACCACACTTGTCAATTATCTCAATAAATGTTAATGGCTTGAATTCCCCACTGAGGAGACATAGATTGGTTGACTGGATTAAAAAACACAAGCCATCCATTTGCTGTCTGCAAGAAACACACCTGGCTTCAAAAGACAAATTAAAGCTCCGAGTCAAGGGTTGGAAGACAATTTTTCAGGCAAATGGAATTCAGAAGAAAAGAGGAGTTGCAATCTTATTTTCAGACACATGTGGATTTAAAGCAACTAAAGTCAAAAAAGACAAAGATGGTCACTTTATATTGGTGAAGGGAAAAATACAACAAGAAGACATTTCAATTCTAAATATTTATGCACCCAATTTAAATGCTCCCAGATTCTTGAAGCAGACCTTACTCAGTCTGAACAATATGATATCTGATAATACCATCATAACAGGGGACTTTAACACTCCTCTTACAGAGCTGGACAGATCCTCTAAACAGAAATTAAACAAGGATATAAGAGACTTAAATGAGACTCTAGAACAACTGTGCTTGATAGACGCATATAGAACACTCCACCCCAAAGATAAAGAATATACATTCTTCTCATCACCCCATGGAACATTCTCCAAAATTGATCATATCCTGGGACACAAAACAAATATCAACAGAATCAAAAGAATTGAAATTTTACCTTGTATCTTCTCAGACCATAAGGCACTAAAGGTGGAACTCAACTCTAACAAAAATGCTCGACCCCACCCCAAGGCATGGAAATTAAACAATCTTCTGTTGAATAACAGATGGGTGAAGGAAGAAATAAAACAGGAAATCATTAACTTCCTTGAGCATAACAACAATGAAGACACAAGCTACCAAAACCTGTGGGATACTGCAAAAGCAGTTTTGAGAGGAAAATTCATCGCTTTAGATGCCTACATTCGAAAAACTGAAAGAGAGCACATCAACAATCTCACAAGAGATCTTATGGAATTGGAAAAAGAAGAACAATCTAAGCCTAAACTCAGTAGAAGAAAACAAATATCCAAAATCAAATCAGAGATCAATGAAATTGAAAACAAAAGAATCATTCAGAAAATTAATGAAACAAGGAGTTGGTTTTTTGAAAAAATAAATAAAATAGATAAACCATTGGCCAGACTAACGAGGAATAGAAAAGTAAAATCTCTAGTAACCTCAATCAGAAATGATAAAGGGGAAATAACAACTGATCCCACAGAGATACAAGAGATCATCTCTGAATACTACCAGAAACTCTATGCCCAGAAATTTGACAATGTGAAAGAAATGTATCAATATTTGGAATCACACCCTCTCCCTAGACTCAGCCAGGAAGAAATAGAGCTCCTGAACAGACCAATTTCAAGCACTGAGATCAAAGAAACAATAAAAAAGCTTCCAACCAAAAAATGCCCTGGTCCAGATGGCTTCACTCCAGAATTCTATCAAACCTTCAAGGAAGAGCTTATTCCTGTACTGCAGAAATTATTCCAAAAAATTGAGGAAGAAGGAATCTTCCCCAACACATTCTATGAAGCAAACATCACCCTGATACCAAAACCAGGAAAAGACCCAAACAAAAAGGAGAATTTCAGACCAATCTCACTCATGAACATAGACGCAAAAATTCTCAACAAAATCCTAGCCAATAGATTACAGCTTATCATCAAAAAAGTCATTCATCATGATCAAGTAGGCTTCATCCTAGGGATGCAAGGCTGGTTTAACATACGCAAGTCTATAAACGTTATCCACCATATTAACAGAGGCAAAAATAAAGATCACATGATCCTCTCAATAGATGCAGAAAAAGCATTTGATAAAATCCAGCATCCTTTTCTAATTAGAACACTGAAGAGTATAGGCATAGGTGGCACATTTCTAAAACTGATTGAAGCTATCTATGACAAACCCACAGCCAATATTTTACTGAATGGAGTAAAACTGAAAGCTTTTCCTCTTAGAACTGGAACCAGACAAGGTTGTCCTCTGTCACCTTTACTATTCAACATAGTGCTGGAAGTTCTAGCCAATACAATTAGGCAAGACAAGGAAATAAAGGGAATCCAAATGGGAGCAGAGGAGGTCAAACTCTCCCTCTTTGCTGACGACATGATCTTATACTTAGAGAACCCCAAAGACTCAACCACAAGACTCCTAGAAGTCATCAAAAAATACAGTAATGTTTCAGGATATAAAATCAATGTCCACAAGTCAGTAGCCTTTGTGTACACCAATAACAGTCAAGATGAGAAGCTAATTAAGGACACAACTCCCTTCACCATAGTTTCAAAGAAAATCAAATACCTAGGAATATACCTAACGAAGGAGGTGAAGGACCTGTATAAAGAAAACTATGAAATCCTCAGAAAGGAAATAGCAGAGGATATTAACAAATGGAAGAACTTACCATGCTCATGGATGGGAAGAATCAACATTGTTAAAATGTCCATACTTCCCAAAGCAATCTACCTATTCAATGCCATTCCTATCAAAATACCAACATCATACTTTCAAGATTTGGAAAAAATGATTCTGCGTTTTGTATGGAACTGGAAAAAACCCCGTATAGCTAAGGCAGTTCTCTGTAATAAAAATAAAGCTGGGGGCATCAGCATACCAGATTTTAGTCTGTACTACAAAGCCATAGTGCTCAAGACAGCATGGTACTGGCACAAAAACAGAGACATAGACACTTGGAATCGAATGGAAAACCAAGAAATGAAACTAACATTTTACAACCACCTAATCTTTGATAAACCAAACAAGAACATACCTTGGGGGAAAGACTCCCTATTCGATAAATGGTGTTGGGAAAACTGGATGTCTACATGTAAAAGACTGAAACTGGACCCACACCTTTCCCCACTCACAAAAATTGATTCAAGATGGATAATGGACTTAAACTTAAGGCATGAAACAATAAAAACCCTCCAAGAAAGCATAGGAAAAACACTGGAAGATATTGGCCTGGGGAAAGACTTCATGAAGAAGACTGCCATGGCAATTGCAACAACAACAAAAATAAACAAATGGGACTTCATTAAACTGAAAAGCTTCTGTACTGCTAAGGAGACAATAACCAAAGCAAAGAGACAACCTACACAATGGGAAAGGATATTTGCATATTTTCAATCAGACAAAAGCTTGATCACTAGGATCTATAGAGAACTCAAAGTAATCCACATGAAAAAAGCCAACAATCCCTTATATCAATGGGCAAGAGACATGAATAGAACTTTCTCTAAAGACGACAGACGAATGGCTAACAAACACATGAAAAAATGTTCATCATCTCTATATATTAGAGAAATGCAAATCAAAACAACCCTGAGATATCATCTAACCCCAGTGAGAATGGCCCACATCACAAAATCTCAAAACTGCAGATGCTGGCGTGGATGTGGAGAGAAGGGAACACTTTTACACTGCTGGTGGGACTGCAAACTACTACAACCTTTCTGGAAGGAAGTATGGAGAATCCTCAAAGCACTCAAGCTAGACCTCCCATTTGATCCTGCAATCCCATTACTGGGCATCTACCCAGAAGGAAAAAAATCCTTTTATCATAAGGACACTTGTACTAGACTGTTTATTGCAGCTCAATTTACAGTCGCCAAAATGTGGAAACAGCCTAAATGCCCACCAACCCAGGAATGGATTAACAAGCTGTGGTATATGTATACCATGGAATACTATTCAGCCATTAAAAAAAATGGAGACTTTACATCCTTCGTATTAACCTGGATGGACGTGGAAGATATTATTCTTAGTAAAGCATCACAAGAATGGAGAAGCATGAATCCTATGTACTCAATTTTGATATGAGGACAATTAATGACAATTATGGTTATGGGGGGGGAAACAGAAAGAGGGAAGGAGGGAGGTGGGTGGGGCCTTGGTGTGTGTCACACTTTATGGGGGCAAGACATGATTGCAAGAGGGACTTTACCTAACAATTGCAATCAGTGTAACCTGGCTTATTGTACCCTCAATGAATCCCCAACAATAAAAAAAAAAAAAAAAAAAAAAAAAAGAAATTAGACCTTGTATCTGCTCAGACCACAAGGCAAAATGGTGGAACTCAACTTCAACAAAAATTTTCACCCCAGGGTGGTACCTGTGGCTCAAGGAGTAGGATACCGGCCCCATATACCAGAGGTGGTGGGTTCAAACCTGGCTCTGACCAAAAACTGCAAAAAAAAGAAAAAAAAATTTCATCCCCACATAATGGCATGGAAATTAAACAACCTTATGCTGAATGACAGTTTGGTCAAGGAAGAGATAAAGGAGGAAATTTTTTAATTCTTTAAACATAACAACAATGAAGGTACAAGCTACCAAAACCTGTGGGACACCACAAAAGCAGTCCTAAGAGAAAAATTTACCTGATTAGATGCCAAATCTGAAAAACAAGAAGAGAACACAACAACCTAATGAATCATCTTCAGGTAATGGAAAATGAAGAGCAATCCAATCCCAAACATAGTAGAAGAAAAGAAATAACCAAAATTAAATCAGAAATGTATGAAATTGAAATCAGAAGAATCATTTAGAAAATTAACGAAACAAAAAGTTGGTTCTTCAAAAAGATAAACAAAAGCAATAAACCTTTGGCCAGATTAAGTAGAAATAGAAAAGTAAAATCTCTAATAACCTCAATCAGAACACCATGAAGAAATAACAGATAGTACTGAGATATAAGAAATTATCTCTGACTACTACAAAAACTCTATGCCCAAAAATTTGACAATGTGGAGGAAATGAGCCAATACCTGGAATCACACCATCTCCCCAGACTTAACCAAGAAGAAATATATCTCTTGAACAGACCACTATTAAGCACTGAGATCAAAGTAACAATAAAAAAAAAAAATCTTCCAACAAAACAAAAAATCCCTGGAACAGATGGCTTCACATCAGAATTCTCTCAATTCTCAAAGAAGAGCTGGTACCTATACTGCAGAACATATTCCACCACATTGAGAAGAAAGGAACCTATCCTAAAACATTCTATGAAGCAAACATCACACTGATACCAGGAAAAGATCCAAACAAAAAGGACAACTAATGGCCAATTTCACTAATAAATATAGTTGCAAAAACACTCAATAAAATCTTAGCTAATGGGCTACAATTACACATTTAAAAAATTAAACATCATGATCAAGCAGGCTTCATCTCAGGGATACAAGGCTGATTTAACATACAAAAATCCATAAATGTAATTCACCATATCAACAGAAGCACAAAGACCATACGATGCTCTCAATACAAGTAAAAAAAGCATTTGATAGAATTCAGTATCCTTTCCTGACAAGAACACTTAAGAAATATAGACATAGGTGGTACATTTCATAAGCTGATTAAAGCCATCCATGAGAAACCCATAACTAATATCATACTGAATGGAGTAAAACTGAAACCTTTTCCTCTTAGAACTGGAACCAGACAAGGATATTCTCTGTCACCACTACTATTCAACATGGTGCTGGAAGTTCTAGCCAATGCAATCAGGTAAGAGGAGGATATAAAGGGTAGTCAAATGGGGGCAAAGGAGGTCAAACTCTTGCTGATATGATCTTATAATTAGAGCACCCCAAATACTCAACCACAAGACTCCTGGAAGTAATAAAAAAAAAAAAAACAATAATGTCTAAGTATATAAAATCAATGTCCAAAATCAGTAGACAGGTGGAGAAACTAATCAAAGACACAATTCTTTTCACAGTAGCTTCACAGAAAATTAAATACCTAGGAATATACCTAACAAAAAAAAGGTGAAGGATCTCTCCAAAGATAGTTATAAAACCCTAAGAAAAGAAATAGCAGAAGACATTAATAAATGGAAGAACACACCATGCTCTTGGCTAGGAAGACTCAACATTATTAAAATGTCTATTCTTTCAAAAGCAATCTGCATATTCAATACAATCCCCATCAAAATGTCAACATCATACTTTGAAGAACTGGAAAAACAGTTCTTTGTTTTGTATGGAACAAGACAAATTCCTAAGCCAAAGCAATTTTTAGTAATAAAAACAAAGCCAGAGGCATTCTCTACTAGACTTTAGGCTATATTACAAGTCCACAGTAATCAAAACAGCATATACCAGTCCTTTATAGCCATGTGATCTTTAATAAACCAAACAAAAGCATACACTGGGGATTACATAAATGATGCTTGAAGAACTGGGTAACCACATGTAAAAGATTGAAACTGGACTCACACCTTTCACCACTTACAAAAATTGACTCAAAATAAATAAAAGATTCAAATCTTATACATTATATTGTAACAATTCTTCAAGAAAGTGTCAGTAAAACTCTTGAGGATGTCAGCTTGGGGAAAGATTTTATGAAGAAGACTTCTGTGGCAATTGCAACAATACTGAAAATAAACAAATGGTACTGAATTAAGTTGAAAAGCTTCTACATAGCAAAGTACACAACAATTAAAGCAAACAACCTTCAGAATGGGAAAAGATATTTGCATGTTATGAATCTGACAAAGGCTTGATAACTAGAATCTACAGAAAACTTAAATTCATAAAAAAAGAGCAAACATTTCCATCTATCACTGAGCAAGAGACATGAACAGAACTTTCTTTGAGGAAGACAGACAAATGGATAACAAACTTATAAAAAACTGCTCATCAACTCTAATCATCAGAGAAATGCAAATCAAAACCACCCTGACATATCACCTAACCACAGTAAGATTAGCCCACATCACGAAGTTGCAGAGTTGCAGATGCTGGTATGGATGTGGAGAGAAGGGAATACTTTTATACTATTGGTGGGACTGCAAACTCATACAGCCTCTTTGGAAAGAAGTATGGAGAATCCTGAAAGAACTCAAATTAACTTCCCATTTGACCCCACAGTCCCACTACTAGGCATCTACCCAGAAGAAAAAAAAATATTTTACTATAAATACATTTACACTACATTATTTATTGCAGCTCAATCACCAACATGTGGAAACAACCAAAATGCCCATCGACTTTGGAATAGATTAACAAACTGTCATATATGCATACCATGGAATATCATCAGCCATAAAAAAGATGGTGCCTTTACATCTTTTGTATTAATCTGGCTAGAGTTGAAGCACATTCTTCTTAGTAATATATTACAAGAATGGAAAAGCAAATATCCAATGTACTCCATACTAACATGAAGCAAGTAGATGATCTAATACACACATAGGAGTAAAACTCAATTCAATTGAAGTTGGGGGAAAGAGAAATGGAAGAGGGGAAGAGGGCAAGAGGGGAGAAGGGGGGATTGGTGTGCTCCTACTTAATGGGCACAATGTAGGGATATATGATACATCTTTTGGGTATGGGATACAACTACAAAATGTAGTCTACCTAACAAATTCAAATGTTGTTACCTGGTTGTTTGTATCCTCGCATTAACCTGAAATTAAAAAAAAAAAAAATAAGTAAATAAAAACTCCAGGCACAAATGTTTTCACTCTTGAATTCTCTAAACATTTACGGAAAAAATAATACTAATTCTACACACAATCTCTTCCAGAAAATAGAAAAGGAAGAAACATTTCTCAACTCATTTATGAAGCAAGCATTACCTTAATAGCAAAACAAACACATTAAAAGATATGTACAGCAAATATGCTTCATGAATACAAATACAAACATCCTTTAAAAATACTGTCAAATAAAACTTAACAATTTATAAAGTGGATAGTGTCAAAAGAATGGAAAGATAAGCCACAGACTGGGAGAAAATATTTTCAAAAGACATGTCAGCTAAGGGTGGCGCCTGTGATTCAGTGGGTAGGGCTCCAGCCCCATATACCAAGGGTGGCGTGTTCAAACCCAGCCCTAGCCAAACTGCAACAAAAAAATAGCCAAGCATTGTGGCGGGTGCCTATAGTCCCAGCTACTGGGAGGCTGAGGCAAGAGAATTGCCTAAGCCCAGGAGTTGAAGGTGCTGTGAGCTGTGATGCCATAGCACTCTACTGAGGCTAAAGGCTACAAAAAAAAAAAAAAAAAAGGATGTTGGGTTTAAGACATGTCAGGTAAAGGGCTATTATACAAAATACACAAAGAACTTATAAAACTCCACAACAAGAAAACAGACACCCAGAATATAAAAATCAACAAAAGACTCAAACAGACATCTCACTAATAAAGATAAAAAGATAGATGGCAAGTAAGTATATAATAGATGCTCAACATCTTATATCACGAGAGACTGGTAAATTAACACACCAATGTGATACCACCACACACCTATTAGAATGGGCAAAATCCAAAACACAACACCAAATTGTGGCAAGAAGTTGGAGCAATAAGAACTCTCATTAATTGCTGGTGGGCATACAAAATGGTACAGCCACTTTGGAAGATAGTTTGATGGTTTTTTGCAAAACTAAACATGTTCTTACCATGCAATCCAGAAATTACAATGCTTGGTATTTACCCAAAGAAGTTGAGAACTATGTCTTGATAAAAACCTTCACATAGAATCTTTATTCTTAATTGCCAAAAGTTGGAAGCAAAATAGGAGATTTTGTCCAATAAACTATGGTACCTACAGACAATAGAATGTTATTCAAAACTAAAAAGAAATGAGCAATCAGACCATGAAAACACATGGAGGAGGCTTAAATGCATATTCCTATGTGAAAGAGGCTAATTAGAAAAGGCTAAAGATACATGCTGTGTGATTCCAACCTTATGACATGGAGGAAGTGTAAATGTATATCACTAAGTGAACGCAGCCAGTCCGAAAAGGCCAAAGATGCATACTATATGATTCCAACCATATGACAGTCTGGAAAAGGTCAAAGTATGGAGACACAGAGATCAATTGTTACCAAGGGTAAGGATAGAAGCAGGGATGAATTGGCAGAGCATAGGGGATTTTTAGGGCAATGAAACTATTCCATGGTAGATACATGTTACTGTAAACTTGTCAAGCCCAAATAATTCATTGAATCTTAAGTGAACCCTAATATGAACTATAGACTTTAGGTGATAATGATGTGTCGATGTAGGTTCACTGACTGTAACAAATGTAGCACTCTGGTGCTGAAGGTTGATAGTAGGGGTGCAGGGGAAGAGGGAGGGTATAGGAGAATGTACTTTCCACTCAATTTTCCTATGGACCTAACATTCCTTTTTTAAAAAAAATCATACTTCATAACCAAGTGAAATTCATTTCAGGAATTAAAAGTACCCCAATGTAAATGAGCACAACTACTACTCAGACGTGGTATCCCATATAATTATTCACTAAAAGCAATCAAGGCTTTGTGGGAAATGATTTATTCCAAGGCTAGGGTAGCAAAAATACAGGTTGGTCTAGAACTTCTTACTATTCCAGAAAGTAGGGAATGCTCAAAGACAAAACAAATAATTGACTGGAACATGGTAGAAGGACATGGGAGTCAGTTGAAGGATCACCCAGTGGCCAATTCTGGGAAAACTAGAACTATTAAAACCTATAGTCCATTAGGAAAAAAATAGGAGTCTATGAAAGTTAATTGAGAGGGGTCTTGATTACAGTAGAATGTTAAGTGTAACAGATAATTAATTGTTGAGTGAGTGTTGAAGACAGAAGTTCATACTTTTATAACTACCATACTAACAATTAGTCAAGAATGGTCACAACACATGAAATTTAGGGAAAAAGTTTATGAGCAGAGGCATAGTATGGTCTTAAAGTGTCTCCCCACAGAATGCTTATTAATTGTAAAGTAAAAAATAGTAACCTGTTCAATAGAGAAACTGTGTAACTCCTTGATGGAAGATCAAAATTAACATGGGGACATCTTGTATTTGCAGATGTGATATCCTGTGAGGGATATATCATTTATATATTATAAGTATTACAAATAAAGATTCAAATATAATTCTAAGGAAACATCACACAAATCCATAAGGAGGAATTTTCTATTTAAAAGTGTGTGGGGGGGGCATTGTGGTGAGTGCCTGGAGTCTCAGCTACTCAGGAGGCTGAGGTAAGAGGATCACTTGAATCCAAGAGTGTGAAGTTGCTATGAGCTATGACAACATAGCACTCTAGCCTCAAAACAGAGGCTAGAGTCTCAAAACAAACAAACAAGCAAACAAACAAACTCTCTTGTGTGTATGTGTGTGTGTGTGTGAGGCAGTGGTTGGAAAGGTGAGGAGAAAGGCTGAAACAATTCTCCACTTTAAAGGAAACTAAAAAGATATGATGACTAAATATAACACATGGCCCTATACTTTGTTTGTTTAAATTTTGTCAGAATATTATGGAGGTGAAAACATTTTGATCACATAAATAGCTTTTGTTACATTTGAGTCGAAGTTATAAGTGTGCCCATCCCTCAAGAGAGTATGCATTGGACCCATTAGGTGTGAATTTACCCATTTCCTATTCACTCTTCCACCTATCTGATTTTTAATGAGTGTTATTTCCACATGTGTGCATAAGTGTTGTTTGATTAGCTCTAGGACCTTTACTTGATCCCATACTAAAGGAAAGCAAATGCTTTAAAAAGTCATTAGATCAATTAACAGAATTGAAATATAGATGGTAAAGTATTGTATCAATGTTAAATTTACTAAAGTTAATAATAATATACTAGTTATGTCAGAGAATTTCCTTTTTCTTAAGACATATACACTCAAATATGCAGGAATAAAGCTCATAATGTAGGCAACTTACTCTCTGATAAGACATCTCAGATAAAAATATATATATACACACACATTCATACAGATGTATGGAGAGAGAAAGAGAATGAGACACAGGATGTAGATGATAGAGAGCTCAAATCATAAATAAAATTAGGTAGAATGTTTTCAAACAACTGAATCTAGCCAAAGTGTATAATGTACTATTCTTATTCTTACAACTTTTCTGAGTTTGAAATTATTTCCAAATAAAAAGGTTTTTCTTAATGACATATATCTGTAGATGATGACACAGGAAGTTCTGCATAGTAAATTATGTGAAAAAAGCAAAGTACTATAAAATCCATATAATATCATTTTGTTTTGTAAATTTAAAAAAACATTAAAATCAGAGAGTGATGGAGAGAAAGAGTGAGTGAGAGAGAGGTGTAAAATAAAAGAATTTCTCTGGAAAGAGATTGGAACACATTGTTAACCATATGATTTGTTCAGTATTGGCAGGGGAGTCTGAAAAGATAGGGAAAAAAGGATTTGTTTTTCCATTTAGTACCACTTTTCCTTTTTTTTACTTTGCAAATTTATTTTCAATTAATTAAAAATGAATGATGAAGATATATTTCCTTTTATTATACAGGACAAATGTCGAAGTAAATATAAACAATATTTTATCAATTGGGCTTAATGTTAAATTTCATCCAACATGTAGTTTGTATGTTTTCAATATATTATTAACCAAAATATGGTATTTGGGGGTATTAAAGGTCTGGTCCTGTGGAAAAGGACCCCTTCTATCTATTTGTTTTTAAAGGAAGAACTTGAAATTGCGAGGATTCTTTGAGTCCAGAGTATATGAATGTTCAAATTCAAATTGAAAAGCAGAGTTCAACTTTAAAGTTGTGTTACACTTCTACACTGCTGGTGGGAATGCACACTAATACGTTCCTTTTGGAAGGATGTTTGGAGAACACTTACAGACCTAAAAATAAACCTGCCATTCAATCCTATAATTCCTGTACTAGGTATATACCCAGAAGACCAAAAATCACAATATAACAAAGACATCTGTACCAGAATGTTTATTGCAGCCCAATTCATAATTGCTAAGTCATGGAAGAAGCCAAAGTGCCCATCGACCCATTAATGGATTAATCAATTGTGGCACATGTATACCATGGAATATTATGCAGCCTCAAAGAAAGATGGAGATTTTACGTCTTTGTAAAGAGGATGTTTACATGGATGGAGCTAGAACATATTCTTCTTAGCAAAGTATCTCAAGAATGGAAGAAAAAGTATCCAATGTACTCAGCCCTACTATGAAGTTAATTTATAGCTTTCATATGAAGGCTATAACCCAACTATAGCACAAGAATATGGGGAAAGGGCCAAGGGGGGGAGGGGACAGAAAGGGATAAGGTGGGGTGGAGGGAGGGTAATTGGTGGAGCCACACCTACGGTGCATCTTAGAATGGGTACAGGCGAAACCTACTAAATGCAGAATACAAATGTCTTCATACAATAACTAAGAAAATGCCATGAAGGGAGCAAGATGGCGGCCGAGTAACAGCTTCCTTGCATCTGGGCACCGTGAATCTGGGGAGATAGGACTCCAGGCATCTCCGGCTGTTGGGATCTGCCTATCATCGCCCCTGTGAGGATACAGGGAGTCAGCGAGAGACTTCTGGACCCCAAGAGGAGGACTAAAACAGTGGAAAAACGGCAAGTGGTTGTGTGTGTTAAATCCGACTAAACCCGCCTGCAACTGTAAGTTCAGTAGCAGCGAGACTGCAAACCAGAAAGGCCTTACCTGTGAACTGTTTTGGTGTCTTTGGACTTGGCACTCAGCTGAACTGCCTTGGGGAGAGCCTGAGCGGGAGTGTGGAGAACTTTGGCCATTGTCTAGGGCCCTAGTCTGAGCTGCTGAGCCAGACGGAGCTAACAGTGTTTGGCTGTGGGTCTCAGGGATCCATTGTGAGTGATCTGCCCCGGCAAACTCCGCCCTCAGGGTCCCAGAGCTAGAATCGGGTGGGAGCTGGTAACCCAGTGACCAAGTAGCCTAAGGGTGGGGTCTGAGCTGCCTTGCAGCCCTAACCTTCAGGGGCAGAGTGAGACCGGTTTTGGCACACTGGGTAAGTGCATAGCCACTTCAGCAGTGATTCCAGCAACAAGCACTTTCCTGGGAAAGCTTCTGCTCAGCAAGTTTACAAGTTCAAAGTGCCTTTTAAGTGGGCTGAAGAGAGATTTAGGGTGTCTACCTGCTGGGGTTTGAGAAATCAGCAGCCTCCAGTCGTATCAGAACTGTGATTAACATCTCATACCCCAGAAGACAACGTGTTGCCCAGACAATATTCAACAACATACGTATGCTTTGTTTTTGGTTGTGTTTTTTTTTTTGTTTGTTTTTTGGTTTTTTTTTTTTTGTTTGGTTGTTTTTTTTTGTTTATTTTGATGTCATTGATGTTGTTTTGTTTTTAATTTCAACCTTTTCCATAAAGATCCTTTTTCTTTCTCAACTTTTCTAGTTTAATTATAATTTCCAATTGCTGCCTTTTTCAATAACTAAAACTTCATTTTTGCTAGTGTTTCTACCACTATTATTTGTTTTCTCACCCAATTTTATCCCATAAAGTTTTCTGTTTGCTTGCTTTGGTTTCATTTATAGCATTTTTGTCTTTCCTCTCTGCTTGGTGGAGGTGGGGTACTGTGTCTGATCAGGTTAGCAAAGAGCTGCTGACTTCAAAGGAGGCACCCAACTGGGCACCCCCAGAAGGTGGGGTTTTTTTAAGGTTGTGTGAAAGTACCCTACTGTACACCTATATTGCTCTGTCTCCCTTTTTCTGTGCCTCTCTTCTTTTTGTCAATATTCCTTTTACCCACCCCCTCTCCTTTCTCTATTTTTCTTTTTTTTTTTTTCTTATCACTCGGTCCTCCTTTCTTTCATCCCTTTTTTGCTCTTCAACCTTCTCACACTTCTGGTCCTGTAACCCTTAATCCACAGGCACGAGAACTTAAAGAGCAAGAGGAAGTGAAAGGAAAATTAGGGCAAGGAAACAGATAAAAGAAATCACTCATGAGGAAGAATCAGCAGAAAACTCCAGGCAACATGAAGAACCAGTCCAGAACAGCCCCGCCAAGGGACCAAGAGGTAACTACTGCAGAGGATTCCACCTATAAAGCAATGTTAGGAATGACAAAAAGGGAATTTAGAATACACATGTTGAAAACAATGAAAGAAATGATGGAAACAATGAAGGAAACTGCTAATAAAGTGGAAAATAACCAAAAGGAAATGCAAAAACAGAATCAAATCAGAGATGAAAGATATGAAGAATATAAAAGGATATAGCAGAGCTGAAGGAACTGAAACAGTCAATTAGGGAACTTAAAGATGCAATGGAAAGTATCAGCAACAGGTTAGACCATGCAGAAGAAAGAATTTCAGAGGTAGAAGACAAAGTTCTTGGGATAACTCAGATAGTGAAAGAGGCAGAAAAGGAGAGATAGCAGAACGTTCACTGTCAGAATTATGGGACTTTATGAAGCGTTCCAACATACGAGTTATAGGAATTCCAGAAGGGGAAGAAGAATGCCCCAGAGGAATGGAAGCCATACTAGAGAATATTATAAAAGAAAATTTCCCAAATATCACCAAAGATTCTGACACACTGCTTTCAGAGGGATATCGGACCCCAGGTCGCCTCAACTCTAACCGAGCTTCTCCAAGACACATTGTGATGAACCTGTCCAAAGTCAAGACCAAAGAAAAGATTCTGCAAGCTGCCAGGAGTAAGCGCCAGTTGACCTATGGGGGCAAACCCAACAGAGTGACCGCAGACTTCTCTAATGAAACTTTCCAGGCAAGAAGACAATGGTCATCTACCTTTAATCTACTTAAACAGAAAAATTTCCAGCCAGCATTCTGTACCCTGCTAAGCTAAGCTTCAAAATTGATGGAGAAATCAAATCATTTACAGATATACAAACATTGAGGAAATTCGCCACAACAAGACCAGCTCTACAGGAAATATTTCAACCTGTTCTGCACACTGACCACCACAATGGATCAGCAGCAAAGTAAGAACTCAGAAATCAAAGCACAGAACCTAACCTCCACACTCATGCAAAAGATAAAACTAAGCAATGAACTCTTACAAAATAAGATGAATAGAATACTACCACACTTATCAATTCTCTCAATAAATGTTAATGGCTTGAATTCCCCACTGAAGAGACATGGATTGGCTGACTGGATTGAAAAACACAAGCCATCCATCTGCTGTCTGCAAGAAACACACCTGGCTTCAAAAGACAAATTAAAGCTCCGAGTCAAGGGTTGGAAGACAATTTTTCAGGCAAATGGAATTCAGAAGAAAAGAGGAGTTGCAATCTTATTTTCAGATACATGTGGATTTAAAGCAATGAAAGTCAAAAAAGACAAAGATGGTCACTTTATATTGGTCAAGGGAAAACTACAACAAGAAGACATTTCAATTCTAAATATTTATGCAGCCAATTTAAATGCTCCCAGATTCTTGAAACAGACCTTACTCAGTCTGAGCAATATGATATCTGATAATACCATAATCACAGGGGACCTTAACACTCCTCTTACAGAGCTGGGCAGATCCTCTAAACAGAAATTAAACAAAGACGCAAGAGATTTAAATGAGACCCTAGAACAACTGTGCTTGATAGACGCATCTGGAACACTCCACCCCAAAGATAAAGAATATACATTCTTCTCATCACCCCATGGAACATTCTCCAAAATTGATCATAACCTGGGACACAAAACAAATATCAACAGAATCAAAAGAATTGAAATTTTACCTTGCATCTTCTCAGACCATAAGGCACTAAAGGTGGAACTCAACTCTAACAAAAATGCTCGACCCCACCCAAAGGCATGGAAACTAAACAATCTTCTGTTGAATAACAGATGGGTGCAGGAAGAAATAAAACAGGAAATCATTAACTTCCTTGAGCATAACAACAATGAAGACACAAGCTACCAAAACCTGTGGGATACTGCAAAAGCAGTTTTGAGAGGAAAATTCATCGCTTTAGATGCCTACATTCGAAAAACAGAAAGAGAGCGCATCAACAATCTTCCAAGAGATCTTATGGAATTGGAAAAAGAAGAACAATCTAAGCCTAAACTCAGTAGAAGAAAAGAAATATCCAAAATCAAATCAGAGATCAATGATATTGGAAAAAAAGGATCATTCAGAAAATTAATGAAACAAGGAGCTGGTTTTTTGAAAAACTAAATAAAATAGATAAACCATTGGCCAGACTAACGAGGAATAGAAAAGAAAATCTCTAGTAACCCCAATGAGAAATGATAAAGGGGAAATAACAACTGATCCCACAGAGATACAAGAGATCATCTCTGAATACTACCAGAAACTTTACGCCCAGAAATTTGACAATGTGAAGGAAATGGTTCAATATTTGGAATCACACCCTCTCCCTAGACTCAGCCAGGAAGAAATAGAACTCCTGAACAGACCAATTTCAAGTACTGACATCAAAGAAACAATAAAAAATCTTCCAACCAAAAAATGCCCTGGTCCAGATGGCTTCACTCCAGAATTCTATCAAACCTTCAAGGAAGAGCTTATTCCTGTACTGCAGAAATTATTCCAAAAAATTGAGGAAGAAGGAATCTTCCCCAACACATTCTATGAAGCAAACATCACCCTGATACCAAAACCAGGAAAAGACCCAAACAAAAAGGAGAATTTCAGACCAATCTCACTCATGAACATAGACGCAAAAATTCTCAACAAAATCCTAGCCAATAGATTACAGCTTATCATCAAAAAAGTCATTCATCATGATCAAGTAGGCTTCATCCCAGGGATGCAAGGCTGGTTTAACATACGCAAGTCTATAAACGTTATCCACCATATTAACAGAGGCAAAAATAAAGATCACATGATCCTCTCAATAGACGCAGAAAAAGCATTTGATAAAATCCAGCATCCTTTTCTAATTAGAACACTGAAGAGTATAGGCATAGGTGGCACATTTCTAAAACTGATTGAAGCTATCTATGACAAACCCACAGCCAATATTTTACTGAATGGAGTAAAACTGAAAGCTTTTCCTCTTAGAACTGGAACCAGACAAGGTTATCCTCTGTCACCTTTACTGTTCAAGATGGTGCTGGAAATTCTAGCCAATACAATTAGGCAAGACAAGGAAATAAAGGGAATCCAAATGGGAGCAGAGGAGGTCAAACTCTCCCTCTTTGTTGATGACATGATCTTATACTTAGAGAACCCCAAAGACTCAACCACAAGACTCCTAGAAGTCATCAAAAAATACAGTAATGTTTCAGGATATAAAATCAATGTCCACAAGTCAGTAGCCTTTGTGTACACCAATAACAGTCAAGATGAGAAGCTAATTAAGGACAAAACTCCCTTCACCATAGTTTCAAAGAAAATGAAATACCTAGGAATATACCTAACGAAGGAGGTGAAGGACCTCTATAAAGAAAACTATGAAATCTTCAGAAAGAAAATAGCAGAGGATATTAACAAATGGAAGAACATACCATGCTCATTGATTGGAAGAATCAACATTGTTAAAATGTCTATACTTCCCAAAGCAATCTACCTATTCCATGCTATTCCTATCAAAATACCAACATCGTACTTTCAAGATTTGGAAAAAATGATTCTGCGTTTTCTATGGAACTGGAAAAAAACCCGTATAGGCAGTTCTTAGTAATAAAAATAAAGCTAGGGGCATCAGCATACCAGATTTTAGTCTGTACTACAAAGCCATAGTGGTCAAGACAGCATGGTACTGGCACAAAAACAGAGACATAGACACTTGGAATCGAATTGAAAACCAAGAAATGAAACTAACATCTTACAACCACCTAATCTTCGATAAACCAAACAAGAACATACCTTGGGGGAAAGACTCCCTATTCCATAAATGGTGTTGGGAGAACTGGATGTCTACATGTAAAAGACTGAAACTGGACCCACACCTTTCCCCACTCACAAAAATTGATTCAAGATGGATAAAGGACTTAAATTTAAGGCATGAAACAATAAAAATCCTCCAAGAAAGCATTGGAAAAACACTGGAAGATATTGGGCTGGGGAAAGACTTCATGAAGAAGACTGCCATGGCAATTGCAACAACAACAAAAATAAACAAATGGGACTTCATTAAACTGAAAAGCTTCTGTACAGCTAAAGAGACAATAACAAAAGCAAAGAGACAACCTACACAATGGGAAAGGATATTTGCATATTTTGAATCGGACAAAAGCTTGATAACTAGGATCTATAGAGAACTCAAATTAATCCACATGAAAAAAGCCAACAATCCCATATATCAACGGGCAAGAGACATGAATAGAACCTTCTCTAAAGATGACAGATGAATGGCTAACAAACACATGACAAAATGTTCATCATCTCTATATATTAGAGAAATAAAAATCAAAACAACCCTGAGATATCATCTAACCCCAGTGAGAATGGCCCACATCACAAAATCTCAAAACTGTAGATGCTGGAGTGGATGTGGAGAGAAGGGAACACTTTTACACTGCTGGTGGGACTGCAAACTAGTACAACATTTCTGGAAGGAAGTATGGAGAAACCTCAAAGCAATCAAGCTAGACCTCCCATTTGATCCTGCAATCCCATTACTGGGCATCTACCCAGAAGGAAAAAAATCCTTTTATCATAAGGACATTGTACTAGACTGTTTATTGCAGTTCAATTTACAATCGCTAAAACGTGGAAACAGCCTAAATGCCCACCAACCCAGGAATGGATTAACAAGCTGTGGTATATGTATACCATGGAATACTATTCAGCCATTAAAAAAAATGGAGACTTTACATCCTTTGTATTAACCTGGATGGAAGTGGAAGACATTATTCTTAGTAAAGCATCACAAGAATGGAGAAGCATGAATCCTATGTACTCAATTTTGTTATGAGGACAATTAATGACAATTAAGGTTATGGGGGGGAAGCAAAAAGAGGGACGGAGGGAGGGAGGTGGGGCCTTGGTGTGTGTCACACTTTATGGGGGCAAGACATGATTGTAAGAGGGACTTTACCTAACAATTGCAATCAGTGTAACCTGGCTTATTGTACCCTCAATGAATCCCCAACAATAAAAAAAAAGAAAATTAAAAAAAGAAAGAAAATGCCATGAAGGCTATATTAAACAGTTTGATGAAAATATTTCAGATTGTATACGAAACCAACATATTGTACCCCTTGATTGCACTAACGTGCACCCCTATGATTTAATAAAAAAATAAAACATTAAAAAAGTTGTGATACAGCTAAGACAAGAATGCCTCCAGCCTCCCTCCCTTCTTGCTATACTCAGTCACAGGCCTTTATAGAGGGATGAAAAAGTGGCTCTTTGGATCTACTCAGTGGAGTAGTGCTCAGTATAGGACACTCTTCTACTCTACATGGTAGAAGAGGTGAAGAAACAGATTTTTAGACATCTAAACCTGACACAATTAAACTGTTTAGAAACATCTAAGCCTGGTACAGCCCAAACCTGCTATGGTTTAGATATGGTAGGCTTGTCCTCACCAAAGCTCTTGTTAAAATTTGACCCCCATAGAGATGGGGATGGTTATAGAGATGAATCCCTCACAAATGGTCTGGTGCTGTTGTCCAAATAGTTATTCTCTTGGCAATGGACTACTTGCCAGGAGAGTGGTCTAGAATAGTGCCAGAAGGCCTCTCCGGTTTCATCCTCTTTACATGTGTCTGCTTCCCCTTCGACTTCCTCTGCCATGTTGTGACTTAGAATAAAAGCCCTCACCAGAAACCATGGCCATGCCTTTGAACTTCTCAGCCTGCAGAAACATGCACTAAAGAAATCTTTAAATATTACCCAGTTTCAGGTACTCTTTTATAGTAACACAAAACAGACCATGACCATATCCGACAAAGAAAATTTTCCTTCTCTAGGGTACTTTTTAAAGCTTCAACTCAGCTAGTTAAGGCCTCTAAAGTAATGCCTCTCAAATGTAACTGTGCCTATGAATCACCTCAGGTTCTTGTTAAAATGCAGATTCTGATGTAGGTCTGGGAGAGGCTTCTGTCTACATTTCTAACAAATTCCCTGGTGGTATTGACACTATAGTTTATGGACAAGTTGACTAGGCAAAGCTACAAAGCATAGGTAAGAATGGCACATAGGCCTGAGTTTTTCCCTGCTTATCTTTTTAAAACATCTAGTTATATTATTCCTGTTCTCTCATCCTATGAGTCCTCAGGGCTACTTGACAGCAGACACTGTATCACACTCAACTATCTATTCTTGTCTGGACTGAGACTATCATTTCCGAAATTTCTGTCACATGGAGCCTTTAAAAAGATATACTTGTAAAATGTGCCCATCTGGTATTTTTAAAGCTAATGGTTATGATGTTAAAGAAAAACAAAACAAGCAAACAGGTAACTAGTTGTCTATCTGGTACAAGCAACTACTTACAATCATGTTGAAAACACTTTATTATTATGGCAAAAGAAGTAAAAAAAATGTTGTGGACCTAATCTGTGGGGAAGATCCAGCCCCCAGGCATGTCTCAAACTGTTTTAAGAAGAGTTGCTTAGGAAGCATTTTCTTATATGTGTGTATCTGTTGTATTAAGTCCACAAGTAGACTCTGTATAAAGCACAAATTACTTCTGACAGCGACTATTATCTTCATTCTGTGTCTCGTACAAGCCCATCAAGGAGAAAACAGCACTGTCTGCCTTAGGACCTACTTACACATCCATTACACCTGTGGGAGACTAATGTTTTAAGACTGAAGGTTAATTGTCCCTCGCAAAAAAGATATGCATAGAAAGGTACAGGAAAACTCATAAAATCCATGGAATATCAATCATAATGTAAAAATAATTAATCTCTCAAGATAAGTGACTTGGTAGGAAACAGCTCAGGTTTTATTAAAGACTAAAGACCCCATTGCATTTCCCCAAACTGTTTAAAAGGAAAGTCTGTTGACATCAAACACACAGTCCACATGGATTAAATTAGGTCACTCTTTGTATTACCATTTAAGATTTCATAAAGTATAGCTTGTGGTTAAATCATGTGTTTCAGTTCTGAAGGGCTGGTTGATGACTTCCCAATCTTTTCAATATTGTTCCATTAGTGATATTTATCCAAGCACCATATAGCACTTTTCAATCTGGTCTTAATAATCCAAACCCTACTTTTGTAGCCCACTCCACATTTGATTTCCAATAAACAAATATTTGTGGTGTGTCCATGGGCTGTTTGACCACTGGCAAATTTGGCTCAGGATAGCATTCCATGAAAAAAGGAGACACATCTGTGACTCCTGCATTAAATGTTGCTGGGAATGGGATTTCATGGAAAGCACTGAATCTTTTTTTTTTTTTTTTCTTTTTTGAAAGATTTAGTGACAACTGAGGGATACTAAACTGGGACAGCTGCTCAAAAGGGGACAATTATTCAAAAGAATCTAACAAGGAATGTTTCTTCTCCTCCCACATCCCTCACTCTAGTTGAGGTCCCCAAATGCTAAAGCATTAGTGGGTTTTTAGATAAGCAGGAAACTGAGAAGACAATGGAAAGGAAAGATTTCCTTTATACATATGCAAGGTCTCCAGATGCTTCAGTTTCTCTACTTCTTAGCACGACTCTGGGCATAGAATTAACCACTTGGGAGCTCACATAGACAAGGAATGTTTATTCATCTCAATACCTTCCTGTTTTTAGGATTAAAGACTGTCAAAAACAAAGACATCAGCAAGTCTATGCTGTCTGTCTTGCTTCACTTAATTCATTTTGTTTGCAGTCATAACAGGCATGTTATTTATTTAGTTGTAAGTACATACCAAAGTAAGGATGCATTCACTTTAATCCTTTAATTTAACAAGATCACATACTTTAGGAAGCCAAAGGCTTTACAGCAAGATTAGAATAAAAAGTTCTGTTTCCTCTTAGATTAAAATAGATATCCTGAATATTTGATTTGTGGTATATCATTATGGTTGATATTTAGGTGCTCTCTTGCTGAGGTCTAAATTAGTATGTTTATTAAATTCCCTCTAAGTGGCATTTTACCCACTGTGTTTACATTTAGAATCATCTTTCATGATAAAGTCTGTCATAAAATGGGAAAACTGATTTACTGCCTACATTTCTTCCAAGTTTGATAGCTAAGACCCATCTGTCAACAGAAATAAAACATGTACACACACACACACATTGTTTCCTTAAAAGATCTGAGGCCTTTTACCCCACTTCCCATCTTAGTTAAGTTTTTAACCGAAGATAATGCCAAATTGGTTTGCTGCTTTTCTGATTCCTGCCAAAAGTTTTCCTTTACAATGTTAAAAGGTCAGACTAGGTTTATGTTCAAAACCTTCTCTAGCCTGATAAGGTTTGGGCACAAACAAACTTTTGGATAAGGCATGGTGTATTTGGCAAACCACAATTCAAGCATCTATACTTGAGGTACAGATTGAGATAATTTTTAAAATAAATAATCAGTTTGTTTGATATTCTTCCCCACCCCCCAAAATATGTTAATCTGTGAATAGAAAATTTAAATGGTTACAACAAGAAAAGAACGTCAAAAGAGTTGATCAGTTTCCACAAAGGTTCTGGAGTGGCCAGCTTGTATGACTTTGCTGCCCCCTGGTCTGGCTGGCCTGCATCCAAGTAAAGACGACATCTGACAAATGATGAGATATTAAGAGGAAAAGCCTGGCAGCATGAGGAGCTGTCTTCCAGAGTGTCTTATGGCAGCTGGACCTCCCACACAGGTCTCCCCTTCATGCAGAAAAGTGGGGCCAACTCCTCCCCAGCTCCCTCTGCTACTGACTGTCCAACCTCTACTTTAATTCAAACTATCAGCAGAGTAAAAGCACCCTATCAAACCAGGAGCACTTAGTAACACCTCGTGCTACAGTGATTTATCAGCTTAACTAATCCAAACACAGGGCAATTCTGAAAAATTGGCATTCACTATGGAGTGAGGGAAGAGAGAGAAATACCTGAAGAAGAGGTAGGTATCAGGAAGGAAGTAGGCTTTGGAGGGGAGAAGTAGTTTGTACACAGCAGAAAGAGGGGGTAAACAGGCCTGAGTTCATGCTCCTCCAGTTTCATCCTCATCGGTAAGGCAGTGTTCCAAACACCACTACACATAACGATTCATTTAATCCTCCCAACAACCCTAGAAGATATACATTATTAGTATTATTGTCTTCATTTTGCAGGTGGGAAAACTAAGGCACATAAAGTTTAAGTAACTTGCTCAAGGTTCCACTGAGAAGAGACACTGAGAAAGGGGCTTCAAGGAGGGCAGGAGGAAGACCTAACCAGCTGCACCAGGAAGTCTGGGGACCTATAAGAATATAAGTATGAATTAACCTAGGTAACCAATGACCAGTAGAAAAAGACAATAAGCAATGTTTAATAGAAAAGGGCAGTAATGCCTGGCCGTGCAGGGAGACCAGGGAAAGACTTACAACCTATTTCAAAGAAGCATTTACAACCCCATACTGCTCCTGTGCATGTTTCTCTCAGCTTTTATCCTTCATGAAAGGGACCCACTTCCACCTCTCTTTGGAAATGCTCTAAACTTTCTCTTTGTTCTTCCTAAATAAAATTTCTCTTTGTTATACTAAAACTTGTGCAAGTTACTTTTACTTCCTAGTCACACTGCTGGTGCTGCTCCAGTTTTATTTTCAGTTTCCATTCATTTTGGCTTTCTATTACTGCTGTGCCTCAGTTGAACTTTCTGGCTCAGCCAAGTAATTGAATCAGGTCAAGTGGGTTCAAGGAACTGGGATCCCCTACCCACAACAGCCACAATTAGTTCAAATTCCGGTTTGGAATGAACTGGATCAAAGACTCCACATTCTCAATAAACTTTATTCTAACTCGATGATGTCCCATAAAGTAAGTGATTTAACCTCTGAATTTCAAGGGTCAATTCAAGAAACTAAAGATAAAAAATCCAAGTTTGTGTTGTGAGAATTCAATGTGAATATGCATGATAATCGTGAAAAATGGATTTCCTTCTTAAAGAGATTAGAGATCTACAGAAAAGGTAATAAAGAGGACATAAAAGGGAAGTTTCGCCCGCCTCATATTTTGGCTGGCATGTTTCCTGGGCCTCCCACCAATGCCCCGTATGTCCCCAGACTACCAGGCTACACCCCAGATCAACTGCTCCTCTAGCCCTGTTTGGAGGTGAATGAACAACTGCTTGAGTAGGACCACAGGGCACTTTCATCTCCAGCACCACAGAAACGAACAATCAAGCAGAAAATATTAATAACAAGCCAAATCCTCATCTTCTGGAACTACAATGGAAAACTTGGGTTATTTGTCTCAATATGTTTTCATTCTCACTACATGAGCAAAATTCCTTAGCGCTAACTGGGCAAGAATTGCTTCCATTTACCAGAAACTGCCTTTTTCCCTTTGCTTTATATTTTCCAAAGCATGACACCGTTTTTGATGTCACATGAACAAATATGCATTCACTGCCCACAAAGTTTCTGGAGCAGGTTGTGGCAAGACCAGCAGAAACTGCCTGCAACTAGGGATTAGAAGAAGTGGGTCTCCCATTCTTCTGGGTAACCCCTGACTTAAGCCCTCCATATTTCCTAGCTTTTCCCCTATAAACTGGGCTATCTCTCTTGTTCCTTTCTAGTTCTAAGTCACAGAGGCCCTAGCCATAGGACACTGTACTTGCTTTTTGAACAAAGCAATTAATTGAAAAGTAGGCAACAGAAATCCCTCAAATTGATACTTTGGTCCTGAATTGAAATTTAGTAAAACTAAAACAACAATCACTGAATTTTATCCTACCTACTTAGATGTGTGGCACCAACAAAAGAGACAAGTACTGAGCTGTCACAGAAATACCAGAAGGTTCAAGTAATTTTCTGGTGGTAACTTGGTTACTGTTTGAGTCTTGTATGTTTTATCTATTATAAATCTTGGTACCTTAGTGGAAACATGAGATGTGAGGAAGATTACTAGATGAAAGATCAGAAGCTAAGAAGCTAATTAGTAGATTAGATCCAGGCTTCTCATTAGATCCATGAATGTGCCCACAAATCTGGGCAACTTACTAAAATGCACATTCTGATTCAACAGGTCTAGGGTGAACACCACGAGATTCTGCATTCCTAATAAGCTCCCAACAATATTCATACTGCTGGTCCCTGTACTACACTTTGAATAGTAGGGATTAGATGATAGATTCATAAAAACAAAATAAAAGCATTCAAAGAATAAAGAGAGAGGATATTTGTGAGAAGATCAGTTTGTTAAGAGCTGAGCCCTGGTTACCCCTTCCCAGAGGAAGAGATGTGTCTGTGGAAGATGCTGCTTTCCAAATTCAAGCTTATGGGACCATTTCGAATTTGCCATGAGACTATTGAACTTAGAAGGGGGAGTGATGAGTCTGATTCTCATCAGGGAAATCTAACAGGCTAAAGATTGGGCTGCTAGTTGCTCAGATGGAAGAAACAAAGGACAGGCATGTTTAGAGCAGCACAAAATTCCAGAAAAAGAAATGGGCCCTGTGCAGGAGAGCAATTGTCTCTCAACAGCATCACTCAAATAGGGATTCTTCCAATTCCATTTTTACTCCTCCACCTTGATTCTCCACAGCTGGAAGAGTCAGAAAAGATGCCAACCATGAAAGAGGGGAAACCACTCACACTCTTTCTTAGACTGTAGGATCTCACCTTGGAAAAGAAGTAAGCTAAATTCAGATTGTGCTCTCAACTTCCAGTGACTAAAATATTTTATTACCTGAGAGTGACAAGAAAGGTCATAAGACTGCTACAGTTTTCATGCAGAAGTTAGGAGAAGGATGACTTACAGTAAGTAGGTTAGAGACAGCAGGAGACAAAAATAAAGAGGATTTTAGGAATATGTTATACCACATATTAACCCTCCACATTCATTGTGCTGGTGAATACTACCTGTCCTTAGTGGAACTTAAGGCCACAAGAACAGAACCCCCAACCATGTTACTCCCTACTGTTCCCACGGCGCTGCATTTGCACGTGCATACAACGTACTAACTGATACAGGGTTCCCCCAGTCAAAGCTGGACAGGGAACCCCATTTTCTAGGTCTGGATGAGCTCAGAAATCAACCTCATCACAGATCCCCATATGGAGGCCTTTTCCAGGCCATATGTAAAGCAAGATCATGAAATAAACAGCCTGGTCAGTTCTGGGAGTTTCCTCCTGGAGTAGCGACCACACACCCTCATGCCTAAGGCAAGAACTGCAGGGATGGCGTTCCTGCACTAATTTTACGATTATTTTCTGTCTGCTGACTGCTGGCCAATTCTAACACACTTCTCCCAAACCCCCTGCCTGTGGGATAGGAGAAAAGTGGCATTTAAACCCCTAGACTGAAGGGGTAGGAGCTTCCCACTTGGATTCCTCCACTCTGCCGCCAGAGGTCCTGTTGCCCTTCTTTCCTTCTCTATTCCTTTTTCTGTCAATAAACTCTATCCTGTCACTTTTTCATGAGCTTGGTGGGTTCATGCTTCAAATCTCTAAGATCAAGGACTCAGCAGAGAGAAATTCTGTTAACCCCCCAAACCCTGGGCCACAGACTGGTGACCTGTTAGTAATGGGGCCACAGAGCAGGAAAGGAGTGGCTAGTGAACAAAGCTTCCTCGGTATTTACAGCGGCTCAGGTTCACTCACACCACTGCCTTACCGCCACCTCCTGTCAGACTAGCATCAGCGTTAGATTCTCAGACCCCACTGCAAACAGCGCCTGCGCGGGATCTGGGTTGCTTGCTCCTTATGAGAATTTAGTGGGGCGGCGCCTGTGGCTCAGTGAGTAGGGCGCTGGCCCCATATGCCGAGGGTGGCGGGTTCGGACCCAGCCCCAGCCAAACTGCAACAAAAAAATAGCCGGGCGTTGTGGCGCGCGCCTGTAGTCCCAGCTGCTCGGGAGGCTGAGGCAAGAGAATCTCGGAAGCCCAAGAGCTGGAGGTTGCTGTGAGCCGTGTGAAGTCTTGGCACTCTACCGGAGGGCGGTACAGTGAGACTCTGTCTCTACAAAAAAAAAAAAAAAAAAAAAATTTAGTGCCTGATGATGGGAGACGGAGATGTAATGTACGTGAATCATCCCAAAACCATCACCCCCAACTCTACAGAAAGATTGTTTTCCATGAAACTGGTCCCTGGTGCCAGAAAAGGTTGTGCATACCACTGCACTACACTATGGTATCACATCCAAGGGAATGTGATTCAAATTGCAGACGTCACAGACTTGCATGCTTACTACCAAAATTGTCCAGCAAAGGCTGTATAACACTTCTCCCAATAAAATCAAGATATGACTATTATGGCTCCACGCCCGTAGCATAGTGGTTATGGCACCAGCCATGTATACTAAGGCTGGTGGGTTCAACAGCTAGGGCCAGCTAAACAACAATGACAACAGCAACCAAAAAAATGTCCAGGAGTTGTGGTGGACGCCTGTAGTCTCACTACCTGGGAGGCTGAGGCAAGAGAATTGCTTAAGCCCAAGAGTTTGAAGTTGCCGTGAGCTGTGACACTACGGCACTCTACCAAGGGCAACATAGTGAGACTCTGCCTCAAAAGAAAAAAAAAAAATGACTATTATTCAACAGATATAAGAAAATATCTTGAGGAAGCTAATTCTTCAAAAATACCTCCTGAGCTAATGATGGTCTGATATCTTGGCCCTTGAAGATTCCCTGGCTTATAGCAAACATCTAACAAATATTTATGAATGAATGAACCAGGGTTTCCTATTAAATCACTCTTCGGTGAATTTATATTAAAGTGATGACTAATTTTTTAAAAGAAAACCCCAGAATTACTATAGACCAATGAGAGAATGTGCAAAATAGCTTGGTGCATAATTAATACAAGGAAATCAGTAGTCTAGTCTTAATACAATCAGAAGATTTATAAAATCACTCATTTGCAATAATAAAAAAACTAAGGATAAATGTAAAAGAAAGTACACAATCAATGTGAAGAAAACTTTAAAATACAACCACAAGCACTTTCACAAATGGAAAAAGGATGACATGGTAAAAAACAGGTCTTATTCTTGACCATATCTGAGACTCTGAAAATCCCATATTTAGGAGAAAGTAAAAGTCTGCTACAGGTGGTTGATAAAAGAACAAATACAATGACTTATTTCTATCGATGTGCCCCTATTTTAAACTGTGTGCTAAACTGATCTGGGGGATTCTCAGTAGTATTAATCTTTTCCCTGCCTGTAGTCAGGTACTTGTCTAGCTTCACTTCAGAGTTCCACCATGGGCCCCCAAGAAGACATATCCAAAGAGAGCTCAAACATAAAAAAAAAAAAAAGCATAGCCTCTCTTTCCATAATGACACAATGGAAGCCCAGAAGCACTCACTCGCCCTTCCCCTCCCTGCTAGCATACTCACAAATGGGTATGGAAAAGGCTGCCCTGGGGGGCAGGGTTGGGGGAGTACAACAAGGGAGTGCCAGGACTTTGGCTTGCTCTTCCTATTGCTAAGAATTCTCTTCCCCTAATGTCACTTGGCTCGAACTTTATCATTCAGATCTTAACTCAAATGTCATCCCCTCAGAGAAAGTGTGCCTAACTACCTCCTCTAATGCCCCACATGCCACTATCACTTTCTATTGCTTTGCAATTTTTAAGTTCTTCATAGGCCTCATCCCTCTAACTTCCCATATTTGTTTATTACGTATAATCTGTATCTCTGAGACTATAGGAGAATGAAAGGAGGACATTGTATCCAGAGTCTAGAACAGACACTGACACATAGGTGATGCTTGTCCAGCTTCAAATTAATTTTCACCTTCTCACTCTGAGAGTTACCATAGCTCCAGAGCTATTTCCTATGATTCATCTGTTTCATCAGTATCACCCCCAGCTTATTTGAGATTTATTGAACACCTGTATATATCTGGCACTGTTCTAGATGCTCGGGATATAATAGACAAAAATGAAGCTCTGCCCTGATGGACTTTCTATTTTACTGAAAAGAGTTCATGATGAACAAACAAGTAAATATATACTATGTTAGACATGTAAGTGCTGGGGGTGGGGGTGGGGGGGATTTAAGCAGGATAAGGGAGTAGAAAGGGGATAGGCTGGTGTGCATAAGTGTCTGGTGATGGGTCAGGGAATAGCTTTCTGGGGAGGTGATCGGAAGGATTGAGGGAGAAAGCTAAATGGATAACTGGAGAAGAGCATCCAAAGCAGTCGTGTGCCAAGGCCCTGGGGAGGAGATGCTGGGTGTGTTCAAGAGACAAGGAAGCCAGTGTGGTAGGCAGAGAGTGGATGACACAGAAACTTGTAGGAAGTAAGGTGAGAAGATAGCTGAGGCTCACATCATGGGTGCCCTGGAGGCCATGGGAAGGACTTAGGCTTTTATTCACAGTGGGATGAGAAACCATACAGAAATGAAAGTAAACTGAGATGCCCTGTGGTAACAGGCTCTGGTTTGGGGGTGGGGGGTGGGAGTCAGAGTGAGAACAACAGGATGGAGGCCTGAGGGGGGTTACTGCAACAGCCTGGTGAGAAATGGTGTTAGCTTGGGCTTGGTGGTAGGAGAGGAAGTATTTGGAGACATCTTTGAAAGAAAAGATCAAATAGGATTTACAGAAGGATTCAATGTGGGATATGAGTGCAAATATCAAGGTTCTACTTTCAGTTCTTTCCTTTCTGCTTTAAGTTTTGCTCATGAATTCCTAATTATATCTCCTCAGCAAACTACACACCCTACCTGGATTCTCTTCCACAGGGCAGATCCTAGTTCTCACCCAGGACCCCTCTGTGACCAAAAAACTGGCTGAAAATCTTTTGCTCCATATAAAAGTATTGTAAGGAGTCCCTACCTGCCTCTTCTTCATTTTTCTAATCCCTTATTATCACCCTCCACTCAAATCAAAATATGCTGCCTCTGAAGCATTCAAATCCCATCTGCTCTATAAAGCTCACTCAGTCTAAACAGATCTCTATGTCCTTTAAAATTTATAGAAATTGTAAAATCCATCAAGCAAGCAATTCTGCTTTGCATTATGACATCTCTTCTTGTTGTTAATTTAAATATTTTATTATTGCTTAACATTTCATATGACCTTATATCATTAACTAAAATATAAATCCTTCATGGGCAGCGAATCTACTTTATATTCCTTTATAGTCTCTTATCACATAGTATTACCAGCACATAGTGCCTTATACTTAGTAGATGATGAATAAAAATGAACTCTTGTAATTATATGAACTACATAGCTCTGGCCTCTGCCTCCATTTCCTATCCATCTATTTTGTTTCCACTTAATCAATCTCCCAGACCCTCCAAAGTGTCTTTTAACTGAAAAGCAGGGTTGATGTAGGAAAAAAAATGCAATATGTAACTATAAGAATAAGTTGCAGTCTTATTTAGGAGTCTAAAATGCAAGACCAGAGAATTAACACTTAATTTGATAGGCAATGTGGGTCTTTGAAGTGTTTTCGAAAAAGGGGGTGATACTAGCCAAATTTTAGTAAGGAAGAATAATCTACCTACTTGTGTACTGTGCATTGGAAGGGAAATAGGCAAGTGAGAATTGATATTCCTGATCTAGCTATTGAAAGGGTTCATATAAGAAGTATTAGAGATCTAAAATAAAGGGTTAACAGGGGAATGTGAAGTGTTTAGCAGAAAGTCTGTTAATGGAATCTTCAGGGCTTTCAATGGGTTGCATAGGGTAACTGAAAAAGAGGAGTTACATGTAACAGGTTTTAGTGCTTAGTGCTTAAGAAAAAAACTACTATATTGTTAATAGAAACAGAGAAGGCAAGGAAAAATTGATTGCAGGAAGAACACAGTGAATTACTGTCAACATGTTGAATTTGAGATGGTATCATTTATCCAGATAGATAAATTTGAGATGGTATAATATAGAGGTGCCTCAAAGGCAGGTAGAGATAAAGAATCACAATTAAAAGAAATGTCAGTACTAGAGACAGCATTTGGTGAGAAATGATGGTGGCAAAAGCCATTTACCTTTCTCCAATTTAGCCTGTTGCCCCCCACTCAGACTAGTCCAGCTACGGTAGCCGAAACTATCTCCAACAAGTAGCTCCCAACAGAGATATTCAAAAGTGAGACAGATAATGAATGAGAAAGAAAGTGGCAAGCTGGATGCCAGCTCAGGTGAGAACGTCTCCCCTTAACTTACTCAAATTCTTCCCCCAGGACAGGCCAATGAATTTCTCTCAATTATACTCAATACTAGCAAATTTCATAGTAATAATATAGTAAACACAATAACTGGCATGAATTGCAATCCTTATGCTTTTTCAGACCTCATATTACTCTTGCTGTTTAAGTTGTAACATTGCCAACTTCCTTTAATCAACGACACACCCATACACAATTTCTAGAAACTGCACACTCCACAAAGCTTGGTGAAATTCTGTGTAGAACAAGCACTACGTTCACAATTGATTCTCCCCGTTGACAAAAACATGAGTCCAAATCTGAACTCGGCAAACCTAAAACAAGACTATGCTGAACTGGATGAGTATCAATTGAAAGCGATGGTGAATGAATAAAACACCAAAGTACTAAGGATGTATTTGAGGAAGATGCAAAGGAACACAAGTGTGATTTTTCCTGAGTCTTAAGAGGTAAACCTGTAAAACACAGCCAAGAAAAGTAAGGTGCAAAGTATCATCTACAACCCTAGACAAATGGAAAAAGGAACAGTAGAAATTATGGCATAAAAGACTAAACCAGTCATTATGAGAACAAGCAAAGTTAGTTTACATGAGGAATTTGTAAAGGAAATAGGCACTGGCAAAATGTAAGGAGCCAGACACTCTGAAAGGGTTTCAAGTACTGATAACTGACAGAAGTTGTTCTGTTCTCTAAATCTCTGTATCTTTTATAACTGCACACGTGAACAAATAATCAATTAGACACAAAAATTCCTAACTTGGAAGCAAATGATTTATCCAAATGTAAAATTATTTTAATATTTGCATCTATGAAGGAATATTTAAAAGCCATCAGTTTTAAAAAGAACTCCAAATGAAATATCATATACTAATTTGGGACTTTTAAACTTTAAACATTAGGAAAGGAAACCTTTCAAAAGCAAATTGTTCATCAACAATTCTTTTATTTGTTTGTTTTAAGAATCCATCTTTTATTCTCCTCCCAAATTACAGAGAAGAGCACATTTTGAGGGGTATTTTTCTCAGCTGCAAAGGCAGAACACCTCATCAACAATTCTTAAACTTCATTCTCTATGATTTTATCTGCATAACACAGTTATTTTAAATCAATCTTTAACTAGTCAGTAGCTATACACAACTTAGATTGAAGAGAGGAAAAAAACAGGAAGAAGAAAACAAAACAATTCTATGGGAACAAGGCACTGCTTTAAATGTTAATGTTTGTTCCAGAAAACCTAACTCCTTTTGGTGTACAGATCCACACGTGTGTGTTTTGGGAGGCAAAGGATATTCTTACTACCTCAGGCAATGTGTAATAAAACTAAAATCAGATCACTCAGATCTAATAAAGCAATGGGGATGCAAATAATTTGTGTGATAATGTTAAATAATAGGATTGTAACTCTCTGAATAAATTAAGGCATAGAAAAACTAAACAAATAGACACGAAACAAAATCTAAGATGAAAACCGTGTAACAGCCACTGAGTAGATCTTACTGGATATTGAACACTGGCCATTAAGGAGCAGCTCTGAAGAGTGCCATCCCCGGTCTGTATGAATGGTTTCCCTGCAGTTCTGTGAACAGTTTGAGTAACCATAAAAGGCTACCTTACTTGGTGTAGATATGCCCAAAGATTACTTTTTCCTGTCAATATGCTTTAAGTCCTAAATTCCTGAATTACTCAAGTCTTGTTTAAATAATAGACAAAGCTATAGAAGGCAAAACACCTGGTTTCTGGACTGTACATATGCACCCTTAGACCTCTAAATTCCAAAGAGACTGGGATGACATGATAACATTTAATGAAATAATCTTAGGTGTATTTCTCTTCTCTAAAGATTTTAGATTTTTTTGATATGGTCTCCCTCTAACTAAAGGCAAAGGACAAAAATTAAAAACCTCCCCAAACTTTAAAACTTGGGCCTAAATAACTGTAGTACTTAAAATTCCTTCCTTGTGAAGAGCAAATAAATTATTATTTCTTGGAGGCGGAGAAAGATGGCGGCGGAGTAACAGCTTCCTTGCATTTGGGCACTGTGGTTCTGGGGAGATAGGACTCCAGACATCTCTGGCTGGTGGGATCTGCCTAGCATCACCCCTGCGAGGATACAGGGAGTCAGCGAGAGACTTCTGGACCCCAAGAGGAGGACTAAAACAGTGGAAAACCGGCAAGTGGTCACGTGTGTTCAATCCATCTAAACCCGCCCCGCAACTGTAAGTTCAGTAGCAGCAAGACTGCAAACCACAAAGGCCTTACCTGTGAACTGTTTTGGTGTCTTTGGACTTGGCACCCAGTTGAACTGCCTTGTGGAGAGCCTGAGCGGAAGGGTGGAGAACTTTGGCCATTGTCTAGGGCCCCACTCTGAGCCGCTGAGCCAGACAGAGCTAATAGTGTTTGGCTGTGGGTCACAGGGAGCCATTGTGAGCAATCTGCCCCGGCAAGCTCCGCCCTCAGGGTTGCAGAGCTAGAATCGGGTGGAAGCTGGTAACCGAGCCACCGAGTATCCTAAGGGTGAGGTCTGAGCTGCCTTGCAGCCCTAACCCTCAGGGGCAGAGTGAGACTGGTTTTGGCACACTGGGTAAGTGGACAGCCACTTCAGCAGTGATGCCAGTGACAAGCACTTTCCTGGGAAAGCTTCTGCTCAGCAAGTTTACAAGTTCAAAGTGCCTTTTAAGTGGGCTGAAGAGAGATTTAGGGTGTCTACCTGCTGGGGTTTGAGAATCAGCAGCCTCCAGTCGTATCAGAACTGTGATTAACATCTCATACCCCAGAAGACCACATGTTGCCCAGACAATATTCAATAACATATACATACTGCTTGGTTTTTGGTTGTGTTTTTTTTTTTTTCCTTTGGATTGGTTGGGGGTTTTTTGTTTATTTCGATGTTGTTGATGTTGTTTTCTTTTTTAATTTTAACCTTTTCCATACAGATTCTTTTACTTTCCCAATATTTCTAGTTCAATTATAATTTCCCATTGCTGCCTTTTCCATAACTAGAACTTCGCTTTTGCTAGTGTTTCTACTGCTATTATTTGGTTTTTCACCCAATTTTATCCCATAAAGTTTTCTGTTTGCTTGTTTTGGTTTGATTTATACCATTTTTGTCTTTCCTCTCTACTAGCTGGAGGTGGGGTACTGTGTCTGTTCAGGTTAGCAAAGAGCTGCTGACCTCAAGGGAACCACCCAACTGGGCACCCCCAGAAGGTGGGGTTTTTTTCAGGTTGTGTCAAAGTACCCTACTGTACACCTATATTGCTCTGACTCCCTCTTTCTGTGCCTCTCTTCTTTTTGTCAATATTCCTTTTACCCACCTCCTCTCCTTTCTCTATTTTTTTTTTTCTTATCACTCAGTCCTCCTTTCTTTCATCCATTTTTTGCTCTTCAACCTTCTCACCCTTCTGGTCCTGTAACCCTTAATCCACAGGCACGAGAACTTAAAGAGCAAGAGGAAGTGAAAGGAAAATTAGGGCAAGGAAACAGATAAAAGAAATCACTCATGAGGAAGAATCAGCAGAAAACTCCAGGCAACATGAAGAACCAGTCCAGAACAACCCCGCCAAGGGACCATGAGGTAGCTACTGCAGAAGATTCCACCTATAAAGAAATATTAGGAATGACATAAAGGGAATGTAGAATACACATGTTGAAAACAATGAAAGAAATGGTGGAAACAATGAAGGAAACTGCTAATCAAGTGAAAAATAACCAAAAGGAAATCCAAAAACAGAATCAAATAAGAGATGAACGATATGAAGAATATAGAAAGGATATAGCAGAGCTGAAGGAACTGAAACAGTCAATTAGGGAACTTAAAGATGCAATGGAAAGTATCAGCAACAGGTTAGACCATGCAGAAGAAAGAATTGCAGAGGTAGAAGACAAAATTCTTGAGATAACTCAAATAGTAAAAGAGACAGAAAATAAGAGAGAGAAAGCAGAATACTCAGTGTCAGAATTATGGGACTTTCTGAAGTGTTTCAACATACGAGTTATAGGAATTCCAGAAGGGGAAGAAGAATGCCCCAGAGGAATGGAAGCAATACAAGAGAATATTATAAAAGAAAATTTCCCAAATATCACCAAAGATTCTGACACACTGCTTTCAGAGGGATATCAGACCCCAGGTTGCCTCAACTCTAACCGAGCTTCCCCAAGACACATTGTGATGAACCTGTCCAAAGTCAAGACAAAAGAAAAGATTCTGCAAGCTGCCAAGAGTAAGTGCCAGTTGACCTACAGGGGCAAATCCATCAGAGTGACCGCAGACTTCTCTAATGAAACTTTCCAAGCAAGAAGACAATGGTCATCTACCTTTAATCTACTTAAACAGAACAATTTCCAGCCCAGAATTCTGTACCCTGCTAAGCTAAGCTTCAAAATTGATGGAGAAATCAAATCATTTACTGATATACAAACACTGAGGAAATTCACCACAACAAAACCAGCTCTACAGGAAATACTTCAACCTGTTCTGCACACTGACCACCACAATGGATCAGCAGCAAAGTGAGAACTCAGAAATTAAAGGACAGGGGGGGGTGGAGCAAGATGGCAGCCGAGTAACAGCTTCCTTGCATTTGGGCACCGTGAGTCTGGGGATATAGGACTCCAGGCATCTCTGGCTGGTGGGATCTGCCTATCATCACCCCTGAGAGGATACAGGGAGTCAGCGAGAGACTTCTGGACCCCAAGAGGAGGACTAAAACAGTGGAAAACCGGCAAGTGGTCGCGTGTGTTCAATCCGCCTAAACCCGCCCGCAACTGTAAGTTCAGTAGCAGCGAGACTGCAAACCAGAAAGGCCTTACCTGTGAACTGTTTTGGTGTCTTTGGACTTGGCACTCAGCTGAACTGCCTTGGGGAGAGCCTGAGCGGGAGTGCGGAGAACTTTGGCCTTTGTCTAGGGCCCCAGTCTGAGCCGCTGAGCCAGACGGAGCTAATAGAGTTTGGCTCTGGGTCACAGGCAGACATTGTGAGAGATCTGCCCTGGCAAGCTCCGCCCTCAGGGTCACAGAGCTGGAATTGGGTGGGAGCTGGTAACCCAGCGACCAAGTAGCCTAAGGGCGGGGTCTGAGCCGCCTTGCAGCCCTAACCCTCGGGGGCAGAGGGAGACCAGTTTTGACACACAGGGTAAGTGGATAGCCACTTCAGCAGTGATTCCAGCAACAAGCACTTCCCTGAGAAAGCTTCTGCTCAGTAAGTGAACAAGTTCAAAGTGCCTTTTAAGTGGGCTGAAGAGAGATTTAGGGTGTCTACCTGCTGGGGTTCGAGAAACTAGCAGCCTCCAGTCGTATCAGAACTGTGATTAACATCTCATACCCCAGAAGACCACGTGTTGCCCAGACAATATTCAATTCCATATACATACTGCTTTGTTTTTGGTTGCGTGTGTGTTTTTTTTTGTTTGTTTGTTTGGTTTTTTTTTTGGTTTGGTTGTTTTTTTTGTTTATTTTGACGTTCTAGATTGTTGTTTTGTTTTTTAAGTTCAACCTTTTCCATACAGATCCTTTTTCTTTCTCAATTTTTCTAGTTTAATTATAATTTCCCATTGCTGCCTATTTCAATAATCAGAACTTCATTTTTGTTAGTGTTTCTACCACTATTATTTGTTTTTTCCAGCCAATTTTATCCCGTAAGGTTTTCTGTTTGCTTGTTTTGGTTTGATTTATAGCATTTTTGTCTTTCCTCTCTACTTGGTGGAGGTGGGGTACTGTGTCTGATCAGGTTAGCAAAGAGCTGCTGACCTCAAGGGAACCACCCCACTTGGCACCCCCAGAAGGTGTTTTTTTTTTTTTAAGGTTGTATCAAAGTACCCTACTGTACACCTATATTGCTCTGTCTCCCTCTTTCTGTGCCTCTCTTCTTTTTGTCAATATTCCTTTCACCCAACCACTCTCCTTTCTCTATTTTTCTTTTTTTTCATTTTTTTTTTTTTCTTATCACTCGGTCCTCATTTCTTTCATCGCTTTTTTGCTCTTAAACCTTCTCACCCTTCTGGTCCTGTAACCCTTAGTCCACAGGCACAAGAACTTAAAGAGCAAGAGGAATTGAAAGGACAATTAGGGCAAGGAAACAGATAAAAGAAATCACCCATGAGGAAGAATCAGCAGAAAACTCCAGGCAACATGAAGAACCAGTCCAGAACTACCCTGCCAAGGGACCATGAGGTAGCTACTGCAGAGGATTCCACCTATACAGAAATGTTAGGAATGACAGAAAGGGAATTTAGAATACACATGTTGAAAACAATGAAGGAAATGATGGAAACAATGAAGGAAACTGTTAATAAAGTGGAAAATAACCAAAAGGAAATTCAAAAACAGAATCAAATAAGAGATGAACGATATGAAGAATATAAAAAGGATATAGCAGAGCTGAAGGAAATGAAACAGTCAATCAGGGAACTTAAAGATGCAATGGAAAGTATCAGCAACAGGTTAGACCATGCAGAAGAAAGAATTGCAGAGGTAGAAGACAAAGTTTTTGAGATAACTCAGATAGTAAAAGAGGCAGAAAAGAAGAGAGAGAAAGCAGAACGTTCACTGTCAGAATTATGGGACTTTATGAAGCGTTCCAACATACGAGTTATAGGAATTCCAGAAGGGGAAGAAGAATGCCCCAGAGGAATGGAAGCCATACTAGAGAATATTATAAAAGAAAATTTCCCAAATATCAACAAAGATTCTGACACACTGCTTTCAGAGGGATATCGGACCCCAGGTCGCCTCAACTCTAACCGAGCTTCTCCAAGACACATTGTGATGAACCTGTCCAAAGTCAAGACAAAAGAAAAGATTCTGCAAGCTGCCAGGAGTAAGCGCCAGTTGACCTACAGGGGCAAATCCATCAGATTGACCGCAGACTTCTCTAATGAAACTTTCCAAGCAAGAAGACAATGGTCATCTACCTTTAATCTACTTAAACAGAACAATTTTCAGCCCAGAATTCTGTACCCTGCTAAGCTAAGCTTCAAAATTGACGGAGAAATCAAATCATTTACGGATATACAAACATTGAGGAAATTCGCCACAACAAAACCAGCTCTACAGGAAATACTTCAACCTGTTCTGCACACTGACCACCACAATGGATCAGCAGCAAAGTAAGAACTCAGAAATTAAAGGACAGAACCTAACCTCCACACTGATGCAAAAGATAAAACTAAGCAATGGACTCTCACCAAATAAGACGAACAGAATACTACCACACTTGTCAATTATCTCAATAAATGTTAATGGCTTGAATTCCCCACTGAAGACACATAGATTGGTTGACTGGATTAAAAAACACAAGCCATCCATTTGCTGTCTGCAAGAAACACACCTGGCTTCAAAAGACAAATTAAAGCTCCGAGTCAAGGGTTGGAAGACAATTTTTCAGGCAAATGGAATTCAGAAGAAAAGAGGAGTTGCAATCTTATTTTCAGACACATGTGGATTTAAAGCAACTAAAGTCAAAAAAGACAAAGATGGTCACTTTATATTGGTCAAGGGAAAACTACAACAAGAAGACATTTCAATTCTAAATATTTATGCACCCAATTTAAATGCTCCCAGATTCTTGAAGCAGACCTTACTCAGTCTGAGCAATATGATATCTGATAATACCATCATAACAGGGGACTTTAACACTCCTCTTACAGAGCTGGACAGATCCTCTAAACAGAAATTAAACAAGGATATAAGAGACTTAAATGAGACTCTAGAACAACTGTGCTTGATAGACGCATATAGAACACTCCACCCCAAAGATAAAGAATATACATTCTTCTCATCACCCCATGGAACATTCCCCAAAATTCATCATATCCTGGGACACAAAACAAATATCAACAGAATCAAAAGAATTGAAATTTTACCTTGTATCTTCTCAGACCATAAGGCACTAAAGGTGGAACTCAACTCTAACAAAAATGCTCGACCCCACCCAAAGGCATGGAAACTAAACAATCTTCTGTTGAATAACAGATGGGTGCAGGAAGAAATAAAACAGGAAATCATTAACTTCCTTGAGCATAACAACAATGAAGACACAAGCTACCAAAATCTGTGGGATACTGCAAAAGCAGTTTTGAGAGGAAAATTCATCGCTTTAGATGCCTACATTCGAAAAACTGAAAGAGAGCACATCAACAATCTCACAAGAGATCTTATGGAATTGGAAAAAGAAGAACAATCTAAGCCTAAACTCAGTAGAAGAAAAGAAATATCCAAAATCAAATCAGAGATCAATGAAATTGAAAACAAAAGAATCATTCAGAAAATTAATGAAACAAGGAGTTGGTTTTTTGAAAAAATAAATAAAATAGATAAACCATTGGACAGACTAACGAGGAATAGAAAAGTAAAATCTCTAGTAACCTCAATCAGAAATGATAAAGGGGAAATAACAACTGATCCCACAGAGATACAAGAGATCATCTCTGAATACTACCAGAAACTCTATGCCCAGAAATTTGACAATGTGAAAGAAATGGATCAATATTTGGAATCACACCCTCTCCCTAGACTCAGCCAGGAAGAAATAGAGCTCCTGAACAGACCAATTTCAAGCACTGAGATCAAAGAAACAATAAGCTTCCAACCAAAAAATGCCCTGGTCCAGATGGCTTCACTCCAGAATTCTACCAAACCTTCAAGGAAGAGCTTATTCCTGTACTGCAGAAATTATTCCAAAAAATTGAGGAAGAAGGAATCTTCCCCAACACATTCTATGAAGCAAACATCACCCTGAGAGCAAAACCAGGAAAAGACCAAAACAAAAAGGAGAATTTCAGACCAATCTCACTCATGAATATACATGCAAAAATCCTCAACAAAATCCTAGCCAATAGATTACAGCTTATCATCAAAAAAGTCATTCATCATGATCAAGTAGGCTTCATCCTAGGGATACAAGACTGGTTTAACATACGCAAGTCCATAAATGTTATCCACCATATTAACAGAGGCAAAAATAAAGATCACATGATCCTCTCAATAGATGCAGAAAAAGCATTTGATAAAATCCAGCATCTTTTTCTAATTAGAACAGTGAAGAGTATAGGCATAGGTGGCACATTTCTAAAACTGATTGAAGCTATCTATGACAAACCCACAGCCAATATTTTACTGAATGGAGTAAAACTGAAAGCTTTTCCTCTTAGAACTGGAACCAGAAAAGGTTGTCCTCTGTCACCTTTACTATTCAACATAGTGCTGCAAGTTCTAGCCAATACAATTAGGCAAGACAAGGAAATAAAGGGAATCCAAATGGGAGCAGAGGAGGTCAAACTCTCCCTCTTTGCTGACGACATGATCTAATACTTAGAGAACCCCAAAGACTCAACCACAAGACTCCTAGAAGTCATCAAAAAATATAGTAATGTTTCAGGATATAAAATCAGTGTCCACAAGTCAGTAGCCTTTGTATAAACCAATAACAATCAAGATGAGAAGCTAATTAAGGACACAACTCCCTTCACCATAGTTTCAAAGAAAATGAAATACCTAGGAATATACCTAACGAAGGAGGTGAAGGACCTCTATAAAGAAAACTATGAAATCCTCAGAAAGGAAATAGCAGAGGATATTAACAAATGGAAGAACATACCATGCTCATGGATTGGAAGAATCAACATTGTTAAAAATGTCTATACTTCCCAAAGCAATCTACCTATTCAGTGCCATTCCTATCAAAATACCAACATCGTACTTTCAAGATTTGGAAAAAATGATTCTGCGTTTTGTATGGAACCGAAAAAAACCCCATATAGCTAAGGCAGTTCTTAGTAATAAAAATAAAGCTGGGGGAATCAGCATACCAGATTTTAGTCTGTACTACAAAGCCATAGTGGTCAAGACAGAATGGTACTGGCACAAAAACAGAGACATAGACACTTGAAATCAAATTGAAAACCAAGAAATGAAACTAACATCATACAACCACCTAATCTTCGATAAACCAAACAAGAACATACCTTGGGGGAAAGACTCCCTATTCAATAAATGGTGTTGGGAGAACTGGATGTCTACATGTAAAAGATTGAAACTGGACCCACACCTTTCCCCACTCACAAAAATTGATTCAAGATGGATAAAGGACTTAAATTTAAGGCATGAAACAATAAAAATCCTCCAAGAAAGCATAGGAAAAACACTGGAAGATATTGGCCTGGGGAAGGACTTCATGAAGAAGACTGCCATGGCAATTGCAACAACAACAAAAATAAACAAATGGGACTTCATTAAACTGAAAAGCTTCTGGACAGCTAAGGAGACAATAACCAAAGCAAAGAGACAACCTACACAATGGGAAAGGATATTTGCATATTTTCAATCAGACAAAAGCTTGATCACTAGGATCTATAGAGAACTCAAATTAATCCACATGAAAAAAGCCAACAATCCCATATATCAATGGGCAAGAGACATGAATAGAACTTTCTCTAAAGATGACAGACGAATGGCTAACAAACACATGAAAAAATGTTCATCTCTATATATTAGAGAAATGCAAATCAAAACAACCCTGAGGTATCATATAACCCCAGTGAGAATGGCCCACATCACAAAATCTCAAAACTGCAGATGCTGGCGTGGATGTGGAGAGAAGGGAACACTTTTACACTGCTGGTGGGACTGCAAACTACTACAACCTTTCTGGAAGGAAGTATGGAGAAACCTCAAAGCACTCAACCTAGACCTCCCATTTGATCCTGCAATCCCATTACTGGGCATCTACCCAGAAAGAAAAAATCCTTTTATCATAAGGACACTTGTACTAGACTGTTTATTGCAGCTCAATTTACAATCGCCAAAATGTGGAAACAGCCTAAATGCCCACCAACCCAGGAATGGATTAATAAGCTGTGGTATATGTATACCATGGAATAGTATTCAGCCATTAAAAAAATGGAGACTTTACATCCTTCGTATTAACCTGGATGGAAGTGGAAGACATTATTCTTAGTAAAGCATCACAAGAATGGAGAAGCATGAATCCTATGTACTCAATTTTGATATGAGGACAATTAATGACGATTAAAGTTATGGGGGGGAGGAAAAGCAGAAAGAGGGACGGAGGGAGGGGAGTGGGGCCTTGGTGTGTGTCACACTTTATGGGGGCAAGACATGATTGCAAGAGGGACTTTACCTAACAATTGCAATCAGTGTAACCTGGCTTATTGTACCCTTAATGAATCCCCAACAATAAAAAAAAAAAAAAATTATTATTTCTTTCATGTTTCTACAAGTTAGAGTTGTGATTGTTAGTAAAAAAAAAAAAAAAAAAAAAAATTAACATGTCCTTTAATATTTCCGGATGGAATATTTTGCTAAAAATATAGGTAGGAAATAGTTACAAAAGTTACTTTGTGATCATCCAGCGATTTGAAGAGGCAAAAAGTGCATATTATAGTTCTCAGATGGTATTAAACATTGGTGAAGCTTCAAACTTGAGACCTAATCTCAAAGCTTATACTATAACTACCTCTCAAAATCCCACATATATCTGACCCTCTTGCTGTTACCAAGTATCACTGGGGTTTTGTTTGTTCGTTTTTGTTTTTGTTTTTGGCCAGGGCTAGGTTTGAACCCACCACCTCCAGCTTATGGGACCGGCGCCCTACTCCCTGAGCCACAGGCGCCGCCCTATCACTGGGGTTTTGAAGTTTCAAACCTGCCACAAAATCTCATTTATTTAATTGCCTTTAAATTCATGATGGCTATTAAAAAAAGCATTAATAAACTTAAAGCTAATGCATTGTTTTCAAGATTTAGTGTGGGCTGACTAATTTTTGGAAATCATATGGCATTCTTAAAGCAACCAAAATATCTTTGCAATAATTAGCTAGCTCTTAAAAATTGAAACCCACTTTGGCTAGTTTAAATGCTAGGTGAAATCTATTTAAAGCAAGGTAATAGTTTACTTTTTAAATCATTAAGTCAAAAACGTAGGGCGCCGGTCCCATATGCCGGAGGTGGCAGGTTCAAACCTAGCCCCGGCCGAAAAAAAAAAAAAAAAAAAGAAATACAGTAATTCCCCCAGTGCTATCAAATCTGTTAATAGAATGAGCTTTGCATTATTTTAAATGATACCATCACTTTTATTCTCCCAGAATTAGGAGCATGGGTGAATATTTAATAAAAGAAATTCAAGAAGGTTTCAGAAAAAAGACCACTTTAGAATTGGGTATCTCACAAATTCAAATTGTTTCTTCAAATTGTTTCCCAGCACAAGTTCAAGATCAATGCCATTCACACCAAACAAATATCAAGTCAGAAACACGGAGTGAGATCTTGTTACAGAAAACCAAAGAGCACCACATTCACTCTGTTCTTCAAAGAACTGCCACTGTAATTGCCATAACTATAGCCTCTTTTGTGGTAGCACTTACACCATAATTTCATTCTAAAGAAAAGGCTCAGTGTACCCAGAATTTCCACATACTCTCTTCTGCTTTCTGTAATTAAGAAATGGAGATAGTTTCCCTGAGTCTAATGAAGTGAACTCTAAGGCTGAGTGGAGCAGAATCAGAGCTGCCATGTGCCCCAGTTGAGTTACATTGCTGACCACATGAAGCACCTCAATTCTGTATTTTTTGCTCTTGCCTTCAAACCACTTGTCTCCATTTCTTAAAGTGATCGTAAAAATAAGGGCTGAAATGTTCCACTTTGGCTGTCATAATGTTGCCTCTGCAGTTTCCCTGTCCCCAAGAAAAGGGCCCATAAAGGTAGCAATGTTGTCTATCTTGTTCCTTGTTCTGAACTTGGCACTATTTCTGGGATAGAGAAGGTCTCAATAAAATACATGCTAACTAATCGATTGCCAAAACCTCCAGAGCATTATTCATTCTTGAGTTCAATTTCCATCATTGCTACATAAGGGAACACCATTTTGGGGATCTGGCATAACATGTTTTTATACATGAAAACATTTTTGAATGAATGAACAGCTTCAGGGGAGCAAACTGAGAAACTAGTGCCTATATATTTCTCAAATATGCAAAAGAAAATTCCCATTATGCTTAATACCAAATCATTTCCTCTTTTCTCCCTCAATGTCCTCTTCCTCTGATAATTCCCATCTCATCTGATAATGCACCCAGTCATCCAAAAACTAAATGTCAGAAACATTTTGACTCCTCTTTAACCTCCAGAATTATGAGTTACTATATTATACTTTTTCTTCATATCCTTCTTTAATGTACTACTCCCCGACCTTGGTTACTGTAGCTAGTACTGACTCTTACCTGTAATATATTACCGCAGACCAGTCTTCCTCTACATATTATTCTATAGTAAATTAGTGAATCTGAGCTTATTTTTTGTAAAGCCAATGAAAATTTTATATAATATTTTCTTCTCAAATTGTATTTTGTGATATTTTTCAAAATATTCTTAGATTTAGAGGTTAAACTTATCAGGATAAAAACTGCATCTACTTTTTTGTGTCTTTCAAATTATCCATTTTTCAAGTATTTTCCAAATTGCTTCCAAATTAAGGAAAAAAAGAAAATCCCAAGTTAATGAGTTGCTTTTATAACTCCTCTTCCAAAATGTTGCATGTATACCGTACACGTGTGTTTTATATTCATGGATACATGATTTTCTGAAATGAAAACAATTTTAAATATTGGCATATATGTGGCATAAAGTGTACAGTTTGAATATGTACACACATGAAACCATCACCACAATCAATATAATGAACATATCCACTACCCTTAAAATTTTTCTCATATTCCTTCATAATTTCGCCTTGTGTTCAGTGTCTTGAAAAACGTTTTTTCACATATTGTGCCCCTGTGGAGTTTTTCCCCTTGGTTATTACAGGTGGTAGAGTAAATCTAGTCTCTTTTTTTCTCCACCTTTTGCAGTAGCAAAACTCCCTCAGTTTATTTGCTATATAATTTTAGCTATTTTCTTAGCCTTTGATGTGGGGATTATAGTATAAATCTTAACTCATTATAATCTACTTCACACTGTTGTCAACTTCTGCTAAAGTTAGAAATTTTCCCGCATCCTTCCTTTGTGCTATTACTGTGATGTATGTTACATCAATATATGTTATAAACCCCCAAATAATTACTTTATGTACGCTGTTTTTTACATTTAAGAAAAGAGAAAAATAAGTAGTCTTTAACATTTACCCATATACAGTATTTTACTATTTGCAGTGCTCTTTATTCTTGTGAATGGAAGAATTTCAGTTACCATCTGATGACACTTTCCAGCTTAAAGGACTTCCTCTAATATTTCTTGTAAGGCAAGTCTGCTACTAAATAATTACCTCAGCCTTTGTTTATGTAAGAATATTTTTTTTTTACTTTTATTTCTGAAGGATAGTTTACCTAGATATAGAATTTTTGGTTGACAGTTATTTGAGTACTTTCAATATGCATGCCAATGCCTTCTGTCGTTATTTGTGATGAGAAATCAATTGTTAATCTTATCAAAGTTCCCTTGTAATAGTTGATAAGTCATTTTGTCCTTGTTGCCTTAAAGATTTCCTGTCTTTCTCTTTCTAATGGTTTCACCATGATGTGACGAGGTGTGAGTCTGTTTATCCACTTGTGGTTTGGCGAGTTTCTTAAATCTGTAGATTCATGGTTTTCATTAAATTTTTGAAGTTTTCTATAATTATTTCTAAAAATATTCTTTCTCCTCTTTCTGGAATCTCACTATATATATGCATATATATGTATATAAAGTTGCTATTGATCTACAGATCTCCAAGAACTGTTCATTTTTCTTCAATCTTTGTTCTGTTCTTTAGACTGGATAATTTTTTTTTTTTTCAGACTGGATAATTTCTACCGATCTATTTGAAGTTTGCTTATTCTTCTCAAATCTTCTAAGCTCCTATATTTTTCTTTACTGTAGATTTCAACTACAAAATTTCCATGTAGTTCTTTTTGATGCTGTATATCTCTTTACTGATATTTGCTAATTACTAAGTCATTGTCATCATACTTTAGTTTTTAAAACATGGCTTCCTTTAGTTCTTTAAGCATATTTAAAATAGACAATTTGAAAACTTTCTCTGCTAAATAGAGTATCTATCTAGATCCATTCAGATAATTTCTATTGACTACTTTTCCCCCTAAGCATGGATTATCCTGTTTCTTTGGACGTTTTATTTTTGTTGAAAACTAGACATTTAAGGTAATATAGTAACTCTAGATTCTAAATTTTCCTGGAGTTGCTGTTGTTGCTATTTTTTGTTTTATTCTAGAAACTTACCATTGTAAATCTGTAGAATTGGTTTTTCCTGCCATATGCAGCCCTGATATGTCTGCTTAGTAACATTTTTAAGTCTTGTTTGTATTTTTAAGCTTGGCTTTCTGAAGGTCGTTCCTGTGTCAGCATAGTCAGTCAATGATTCGTCAGGAGTTTTACTCAAACTTTTTAAAACATATGGCTTATGATGTTTATCATTGGCTCTGCATGTGGTTTCATTTAAAGTTTAAGGACTTACAGTCTTACATGCAGTATTTATTTTCTACTGGATTCTCTTGCATCAACTCTGCTAAGGTGTTTGACCTCCCAATTAGCCAACAATATATGGAGAGAACGGACTCTTTTTGGTCTCCCATGTGCATGTACAATGATGTCAGCAGGGATATGTAAAGCTATTATCAGTCTCTTTGATGGCAGTCTCATATCTAGGGTCTCTATGTTTAACTTCTGGTAGGTACATTGATCTGCTACTTGTCTCCACTAGGACTATACCTCAGCTATGAAGTTGCTAGCCTTCCCAATTTGCTTATGTGAACAATACTTTTACTGACAATGCTCTTTAAAGTGGATGTTCTTTCAAGATGAAAATCTCTCATACAAAATCAAATGAGTCATTTCTGGAAGCAAAGCTTCTGGCTTTCAGAACTTACTCTACATAGTAGAGCTACCATACCAACCAAGCTGGCAAGAATGGAAAATAGCTCCAGTCAAAAATATGATAGATTCCCTATGTTCTCATTCAAAGTTCAGCAGTTTTGCATAAATAAATGCTTTTCAATTTGTTTTCTTCTTTGGTTGATTTCAAGAGCCACTAAATATTTGTTTTTGAGAATAATTTCCAGATTTATAGCTGTTACGGGAGAAGAGAATTTGCCTCTTTCCTCATTCTACACAAAGGGAAGTTAGGTATCTCAACTGATTGATTTTTCTATTCATTGTAGGTCATATTTTGCTGCTACTTTTCATGCTTAGTAACTTTTAATTGGATGTCATTGTTAATTTTACCTTGTTAGGTGCTAGATGTTTTATACATTATACACATTCTTGAACTTTGTTCTGGGACATAGTTGACTGGAAATAATTTGACACTGCAGGGTCTTTTGAGGTTTTGTTAGGTAGGAACAGAGTAATGTTTAGTCTACAGTTAATTCTGTCACTGAGTTACAACCCTCTGAACACTCCATCTGATGACATATATTGCCATCTTTTCTACTCTAGATGATAAGAACAGGAACTATTTCCTGTATGTGCCTTGGTAATTATTTCTTTTAATTCTTCCAGATGTTTCTTTCCTTGGCCTCAGGAAGTTTCTCTAATAACATGGTCATTATTCAACTGAAGCTTCAAGGGAGATCTCTATAGATCTCTAAAGTTCCTTCTCTATGCAGATCTCTCCTCTCTGAGCTCTTGCCCCAGAAATTATAGCTACTTTGGTCTCCCCAGATTCCAAGCTTTGTCTCTTTAACCCAGAAACTGCTGTACCTGAGTCCCCCTCACGTTCTACAACCTGGAAACTCTCTGCCGGCAGTAGGGTAACCACATGACTCCTGTCATCTGGTTCCCATCTCTCTGGAAGAACAGGAAATTGTCCTTTATTGCTTTATGTCCAGTATCTTGAAACCATTGTTCCATATATGTCTATTTTTTTTAAGCTGATTTAGGTGGGAGAGCAAATCTGATGTCTATTATTTTATCTTTCTCTGAAGTCAGGAGTGCTGCTTTTGATGAGAGAACACATTTAGTTAAGTTTATTGATTTTTTTTTCCTTAAGTTCTTTTTCCTTCATGTTCCTATAAACCATTTATGTGCACTGTCACTCAAGAGATACTTGAGCCAGTCTTAATCATATAATGTGTAGGTGTTAAAATACTTACTATATTCAGCCACTGCCCTAAGTGCTGAGGATATAGAGACAAATTAAAACAGCAACCACACTGTGAGAGAGTCTGTGGCAGAATTATTGTCCTAGTTTCTGGGTGCTGGGCTGTTCAGATCAGCAGTTTCTATGTTCTTTCCTCATCCAGCTCCGTATGCCTCTTCCCCACATGCTAGGCCTTTTGCTTCACACTGTGTGTTGAATGTTCCTAATTCATTTAGGTGAAAAGGATATTTTTAAAGCCTCCTATACCTTTTCTTTCATGCCATCATTCTGTAATAAAGAAAAAACGTTTTCTCACTATCATTCAGCCCTATATTTATTCTATTTTTTTCTCTCATTACATTAATTTTGTTTGGGCAAAAGAATAACAATCATGTTTAAGCTTAGGATGGAAAACAACACAGCAGGGTTCCATAAATAGAGTTTAATCGTGGTAATTACTTACGTTAATTATATATCAACTGATGATTTTTAAGACGTATTTATTGAGCACTATCAGCTTTCAGAGGTACCCATCATTCTCCCACTGTATTTTTCAGATTCTCTATCCATGTTCAGAATAATCAACTATCATTTGACACATGATATAATAAGTACCTAATGAAATCCCAATTAAAATTATATTTGAGATGCTTAATTTTAGAGATAAATTAGAAATAATTACATGATTCAAGAATCCACATCAGACAGGAGAGACAACTGTATCTTGACTAACTGGAAAGGACAAGCACAGATGAAGTCTTTTAATGTGCTTTCCAAAACCTGTTACAAAACATTATTGTACCTCAACAGATGGCGCTGAGAAATGTCCTTTTATTTTTTTTAAATAGACAGTTCCCTTTCATACACTGACTTGAATGATTTTAGTTCTCATTATTATTGTCATCTGTTAGAGACAGGGGGGAGAAAAAAAAGCAGGCAGAGCATGTTATTTTCCATAAGGCAAGAACATCAGTATGGAGCCAGCCTTTGAGCATACTAAGTTTAATTTGCTGAGCTGCAGTAAACAGGAGGAAGTACTGACTGTCTCTTAGCTGTTCATTTCAACCGACTTATCTTCATTTGGAGCTGAGACACTTGGTGCTTGCTGAGTACCTTGCTTCCCCGCTCTCTCTCTCTATCCCTCCTCCCTCTACCCTACCCCCAGCTAATTTTTTCCCTCTCAAGATTTAATGAATTCTGGAACCAATCAAAAGTAGGCTGTTAGGAGACATGGGACAGGTAAAAGCTTTAAAACCATCTCTTGCAGAGTTCAAAAGGTCACTTCCCTACATTAGGATCACACACACAAATACATATTTATTTCTTCTGAGGGAGCTATTTAACCTCCAACGGGGAGCAGAAAACTGCCCTACTAAGCCCACCAAGCCTGTTCTCAGAGCTTCCTCGGCTCCCTTGTGATATCTTTGTTCCGAGGACAACAGGCTCATTTACAACCTCGCTTGGGGAAACTGTTAACCATACGTTTCTGATCTATGTAATTTGCTGCTAAAGAACACAATAGCGTCTAATAGAAAGCAGCTGTTACAAAACCCACTCTTTCTGGCAGGAGCGGTTCCTAACGTAGGATTTTAATTTTATCTCCTGATTGATAACACCCCATTAGCCATATCCAGATTCCTAACTGCAAAATGACGCATGGGCACTATTTTAAGCTCCCTTGCAGATGGATATCATTATGCTCGCTTGTCCCTCCGAACGGAAAGTCCACAGTTTGGGCGGTGGAGTACGACACAGGGGCTTATTACCACCCTGACACAGAAAACAGGAAATACTGGTCACAGCTGACCCAGAGTGTTTAAAATGCATAGATAACGCGGGGAAGGAGATTTGAAAAGAAAAGAAACCATAATAGATGTTCAGTATTATAAAAATCCACGGATGTAAAACCAGAAGTAGTTTGCATTTCATAAAAGCCATGAAATACTTTCCTTTGCTCTTTTGGACTTTTGATACTTGTAGACACAGGAAGTACCTTCTTTCACTAGTCCTATAGGATTTTATTCAGGAATAACTGGATCTGCAGGGAAGATCCCAGGAGGCTCTTGGGAAGCTGAGATTAATAATTATTTAATCAGCTGTCCCCAAATTCATGGCAGAACCTAAAAAACAATTACTCTACCCAGAGGGAGGGTCACTTTGCCATGGCAACCTAGCTATAACTACCTCAAATGATGGATAAAATGTAGAATCTTTGTCAAGATTCAGAAGCAAAATATTCAAGAAAAAGTAGATTTCACTCGAGTGTCAGCAGGGAGAAGGCAAAGGAAGATTTTTGCCCAAGTTTTTGAAATTCTCATAAAAATTGGTGACTGATTCATCATGCTCTCTGGAATAACTTTAATTATACATCTTAAAACCATCCTTCACAACCACAGGCATGACAGAAAGGCACAGAGCCATAGACAAGCCTTAATGAGATCTATTTAAAGCGTTTCAACATTTATTTGGTAATAGCTAAAGAGTCCAAAATCAAGGTACATTTCTATATGGAGCTCTTCAACTTCAGGACTGAAATCTGTCTCATAAGAGGGCATTGTGGTTCATATGAGATGGAAGCTGGAGGAAATTAACAGGACATGTGAGATATCCACGTTCCTGCCTGCTTTGTGCAATGTTTCTTTGCCAGTAACAAATCTTTCTCAAACACCCTGGGTCCTCAGAGTTAGAACTAGAACACCGGTGGAGGAGGAGTCACTCTGTGTTTTGTTGATCTTTGTCATGCCCCCAAAATGAATTTTTTACTAAACATCATTGGGCATGCTGCATTTTGGTTTTCACCTTTCACCAAAGTATCATTTCCTCCAGGAGACCTTTTCAGGGCCCTGGAATAGGCTGAGTCTCCTGAGGGATATTTCCACAGCACCCTCTACTTTCCAAACACCATTCCTCATTACATTTAAAGTTGAGTATACTCATCACACTTAAAGGTTAATGCCTGGTTAAAGGAATTAAACTTTAAGTTAACCTACGAATCCATATTGTGGATAATAAACTGAATTCTGCCTAAATATAATTCTATTGAGGGTGTCCTGGAACTTAGAAAGCTCACGCTAGGACCCATTGATCTAAATTCCTTAGTTTATGAATGAAGAAATAAGCATGAACTATGTTAATATTATAATCTGAGGTTTAGACCTGGACTTAGTAGAAGTCTCTTATGTTAATTGTGAATCCTAAGTGTTGAGATCACTTTTTAACCCAGCACAAGAATCTGACCCATGTTTCCTCCTCTTTCTTAGCTCTGGCATTCATCCCATCCTGCACTCAGGCCAGCTCTGAGAAGAATTTATCAAGCTGAAGGAAAGATAGACCCTGATTCTGTGCCATAACCCTAAATCCCACTGCATCCTCTCCACACTCTGCAAAACGTACAACCCTCAGAATATACCTTGCCTCTGTTTCCCACACCCACCAGTGTTCCCTGATCCCATTTTTTAGCATACTCCTCACCCTTTTGCCTTTCCAAGGCTCTCCTCTCTCCCTGCTTAAGCATCTTACATTACATCATCCCAAGAAAGGAGCCGCACATCCCAGTTCACAGTCTCATGGCCTGAAAATTGCCTAGATATTGACTTTAAAAGCTAGATCAGCCACTCTTCCACCTCTACCAATCAATACCTTTTTTTCCAATATCAATAAAGTATTAGATGAAAGAGAGTAACCAATATTTGTTCCCTCTCTTACTTGGGAAAAGCATCCACTATTAAGTGTGTTTTCTGCAAAGCAGTGCCTTGTTTCACACCTCTGAAGAGAGAGGGGCAGATATCCCTTTCCTCTCTCTATGATAGTTCAGGCATTGGCACATTATATAGGCTTTACCAATATGGCTCATACTTTTGAATCTTGAGGAAGAAAGGTGCACATGAAAGAATATTTCAGAGTATTCAGAACCCAGGATTGAATATCCAAAGATAGAAGGGTAGCAGAAAGGTAAGGTGCCAATTCAGTTATGACCCTCTAACATATCTTCATCTCTTTTATGTCCTATTCAGACATTTTCACTAATTTTCTTTTTCTTTCCTCTCCCTGTCCACTATTATATATGGATTATGTTGGAAGTGGTTAAGTTTTCTGTGAAAAAGGAATGAGCAACTCCTAGAGGTGCTGGGTTTGGAAAAGGCAAGATTTAGGGCCATGTGTTAGGTACATTCTGTTGCAGTGATTCTCAACCTTCCTAATGTCATGACCCTTTAATACAGTCCCTCATGTTGTGGTGACCCCAAACCACAAAATTATTTTCGTTGCTACTTCATAACTGTAATTTTGCTACTGTTATGAATTGTAAAGTGAATATCTGATATGCAGGAGACCCCCAAAGGGGTTGCAACCCACAAGTTGAGAACTGCTGTGTTAGGTGGATATGGTTGTCCTTTTAGGGTATAAGTAGAGGAAGAAAAGTATTTGTGGGTGTTGGACAGCCAGAGGAAAGTGGGAGTGGGCATTCTTCATTTGATGCTCATCTATCTTCTGAACCCTCATCCTAGATTTGGAGGATCTTCTTTGTGTGGGTCTTGGTCATATGAGGACCAGATAGTTTGTCCTCATATAATATAGCTATTAATAATTAAATGGGGCACAGTTAATAATCCTGCCATTACAATGAATATAAACCAGAACTGTCCCAGGAAACCCAGAACAAAGAGTCAACAGAATCTTGGAAAAGGCAGAGCCCACCTTCTACAATGGAAACAACTGAGAGAAGACAATTCCTCTCCCTGCTCCCTGACAGCTACGGCATGGGCGTGTATACTGATTTAGCCACACAGATGCTCCTTGAAGGAATAACGTAAAAAAAAAAAAAAAAAAAATGAGGTGGCTGTTCAAACTAGAGTACCCCGTAGCTGCAGTACCAACTGTCCCAGCCGCACTGTTCTTTTAATGTGACCATAACTGGGGGTGGTGGCTAGTCACCAAAAATGGTTCTCAGTGAAGCTGGCCTCTAGGCACTTAGTGCCTTATATAGTCCCTTTCCACAATGAATATGGACTGACCTGTGATTTGTTTTAACCAACAGCATGTTGAGGAAGAGGTGCTGTGCCAGTTCTAGACCTAAACCTTGGAAAGATCTAGAAGCCTCCACTCTGGATCTTTGGGCATTCCTGAGCCACCATGTGAAAAATCTTATTGCCCTACTGGAGAGACCACGTGAAAGGGAGAGGCCCTGAAATTAAAAAGAACCAAGGAAACCTGGCAGTCCAGCTGGCCTTGCCAAAGCATTAAATATGAAAGGAGGCCTCAAGCATTTAACTCAGCTAAGTGTAGCCCCAGGCAGCATCACTTGGAGCAGAATAGCTTCTCTAAGCCACATCAATGCACAGAATTAGAAAAGAAGGTATTTCTCAAAGCAGTAGTCTCCAGTCTTTTTGACACCAGGGACCAGTTTCATAGAACACAATTTTTCTACAGAGTAGGATGCAGAGCTGGACAAGGGGATGGTTTGGGGATGATTCAAGCACACTACATCTCCACCTCAGATCATCAGGCACTAGATTCTCAGAGCCTTCACATGTGTGATTTCCAGTAGGGTTCTCACTCCTATGGGAATCTATACTGCTGCTGATTTAATAAGAGGCGGAGCTCAGACAGTGATGCCAGGGATGGGCAGTGGCTGTAACTGCAAATGAAGCTTCACTTGCTTCTCCGCTGCTCACCTCCTGCTGTGTGGCCCAGCTCCTAACAGGCCACAGACCAGTAATGTTCTGCAGCCCAGGGGTTGGAAATCACAGGCTTAAAGCCACTGAAGACCAGAGTGATTTGTCACATAGCAGCAGATAATCAAACTCTAAGTAGTCAGTTTACCAGCCTGTGTTGGCTAGCCCCATTTCATGAAACTGGTTCTCTGATTTTCCTGTTTCAGTTCATTAGATCTTCACACAAATCTGCTTTCTCTCCTGATATAGTGATGGCTTTTCTATGCATAATTATGTTTATTTTTTTCACTTTAGGGCAAAGGTTCCCCCAACATTTCAAGAATTTCAATTTTACTTTTCAAATTGCAGTAGGTGCATTTTTAGTATCTGTTGACTGGGAAAACATAACTGACAAAAAGCTATTTAGAAATCAGCGATCACCTTAAGTGAATTTGTTTTCGATTCATAACACACATATACACTCAAAAACAAAGAACTTAGCCCCCATGTGAGAGACGAATTATGTATTAGATACTGAGGACGTTTACAAACCTTTAGCCTCTTTCCACAGCTCTTCACCCTCAGCTCCGTGTTCTACTGGGTGGGAGCCACTGATCTGGCACACGTTTCTCCTTTGACATTCCCTTGAGATGAAGTTGTTCCCTAAATACACTATTTCTTGGGAAAGAAAAATAATCTAAAAAACAATAGAGCTCTGGACACATAATATCACTTAAAAAAATTAAGCATTCATTCTAATTTCCAAGAAACCAACCATCTGCAGGGAACATGGGGAGGGGGGCACATTTTGAAAGAATGGTTCCCAGACAGGTATAAAGGTTTTGCTAACAAGGCACCTGAATTATAGAGGTAAAGTTATTCTCACTCGTAATGGCTATATGGGTATACCCCTTCAATCTGGGCACTTGTTTTCCGACTCCCTCCCTTTTTTAAATTTCAAAATATTAAGGGGGTACAAATGTTTTAGGTTAAATGGAGTGCTTTTGTAATGCTTGAATCCAGTCTATGGATATGCACATCACCGAGATACTGTTCATTGTACCCATTTGGTAGGTTTTTGACCCCCTCTTTTCTCCTTTAAATAAGAAGGCAACTACCAGCTGACCTTTTCTCATCTGGCCAAGGAGCTACCAATGGGGGGAAAAAGTGAGTTACTCATTTGAAAGTATGCCAAAATTTAAAGGTGAAGTTGATTTTTTTTTTTTAATTTTTGAGTTTTGTTTTGCATCCCATAAACATTTCTGCTTGGAAGAAGAAAATCATTAGGATAAAAAGAATAGCTTCCTTCTTAATAACACATCAATCCACTACTTTTTCTTAGCAAGATAGAAAAAAAAAAAAAAATGTTACCCAAAGTCAGGAACAATTTCTCCTTGCTGTATTTTTAATGTGAACTCAACAGTTACTTCCAATAGGGTTTTTTTTTTTTTTTCAGTCATACAGGGTGTCTCTCTGGAGATAGCCCCAGGAATATCTTATACATATTTGGATTTTAAAAACAGGCACATAACACCTTAGAGGAATCTAAGGAGCTTGGTAATGGATGGATAGTCCAGAGCTCAGCACAAGGGCTGGAAGCTTATAACAGAAACATCCTAAATTAATGTGACATCTTTAAAGATCATATTTTAACCTTAATGGGAAGATAAAATAATGACATTAGTAGGAGGTTAGATAGTGGGAAAATTTCAGATTTTTGCTTTCTGGCTTCCAAATGACAATACTCAGGTATTGAACTTCCTCCACTCTACAATCATAAGCTCTTAGACTTCCTAGGAAAATAAGTCAGTGAAGCAACTTCTTTCCCAGGCTGTCGTCTAGAGTCACTATGCAATCATCCCACTTCAAATGAATCTCTAATAATCACAGGTATCTATCAGGATATAACAATCATTTTCTTAAATGAAAAAAATTCTCATCTTTTGAATAGATCTATTTTTCTCCCTCAACTGAGGCCCCAGTCCAAGCTAGGAATCATTAGCCACTGAATGGATGTAAGAAATTCAAACATATTATGAAAATCTTTGAATAATTCAGTTAACAAGTCAGTCAGCCATAAGAGGCAAATGCCCAAGAAATCAGGCTTCATTAGCTAGCTGCTGGCTTCATGTAGAGCTGCCCTAAGGATTCCGAGTACCAAAAAATATTTCATATGCCCAGTCATCTCTTTGTTAGCACATGTGAGCCTCTCTAAACATTAGAACAGAGGGGAAACAGAACATGAATATTTTATCAAGAGCCTCCACTGTTCCAGACCCACTCCAAGCACACATTACATATTATTTTATCTTCATGATAAAGCACATTAGCGATCACCTTTCCATTTTTCCACTTTACAAATGAGATTCTGGAAATTCAGGGTTGCCCAGGATCGTGCAGCTATTAAATGGCAGGTAATGAATCCAAATACAAGTCTGGCTAACTCCACACCACGTAGGCCTTGCTACCCAGCCTGTGCGACCTTCCTGTCAGCAGGCTGAAAGCAGAGAGACTAGAAGAGGAGGACATGGACAATGAAGCAGTATCAAGTATCAGTTAACAACTTAGCAGTAAGAAAAATGATATATAAAGTCAGTCAGGCAGTGCAAGATTCCTATATTTTGTAGGGATGTGTTCTGAGACAAGCCTGTGGGCCACTCTACTTCCTCTCTGCACTGCCCATCACTGGCATTTAGCAACCTCCTATCAGCCAAAGGCCCAAGCATCTTTCCAACTTACCTTTCAGAGCATTTTCATTGCTTTCATTTTCAATGCTAACCTGCCAGCATTTGCACTCTCAGCCATCCAACAGAATAGATGCTTCCCATGTAAATAGAGAATTACCACCATAAATTCCCAATTGCTAAGTATATGCTATTGGTTATTAAAAGTGATGTGTAATTCTGCCCAAGTTGGCGTTTCCCCCTGACTCAGATCATATCAAAACAATTTAGTCTGGAACGATAAATCTAATACACTTGATTAGACATTCTCAATTTACATTTTCATGAAAGTTGATCATTCTAATGGAGCTGATTCCCTTTTTAACATCTTTAATGCCCCATAGGAAGGTCCTTAACTCCAGCTATTAACCGGTAAATGTAAACTACGTGGGAACAGATTTAGGAACAGATTGTGAGGCATATAACAAAATCATTAAAACCCTCTGTAGTCAGAAATGGATTTTTTTGGTGTGTGAATCTGGTGCTTTGGGACCTTTGAATGTGGATGAGAGGAGATGCTGTGTCCTCATCCTGAGGAGCTAGGGTGCTTCTTGGCAGTAATCGGGGATTGTTGATGAAGCCTTTCAAGATGCACGGCCAAGTGGAAGGCAGCTTCTTACAGGGGCTTTCTTCCCTTCTGCGGGGTGTCGGGAAACTCTTCTGCCTTTAACACATTTTTAGATGGGGAATTGAAGACCTCATTCACAAGATCATCTAAGTCTCTGGCACAGCTGCTGCTTTCTCTAGCCGAGACTCAAATGGGAAAGGGGGATGGGAACAGAAGTGTGGGGAGTGGGGCGTTTCTGAATAGCAACCTCTCTGCAGCATGGAACAGCAGTAGAAATACCAAGTGGTGGAGCAGGAGGAAGGGTTTACTGCCAGAAGTTTGAATTCTACCCTGTGAAGCTCATAAGCCCAAAGAAACTATTTTAACGTGAATGAGGTATAGGCCTCTTTTCCCAATGGTAGAAAGCTTATAGGGAAGCATAACAGTTACCTATTGTCTGTGTCCAAACACACCAAAAGTGTTTGCTTTAAAGGTCATTACCTAATTATTTGTTTTGGGTCTATTGCAGGTTGGCTGTGTGGTTCTCCTGATCTGGGCCAGGTGTGGGTGTCAGCAGCCATGCTCACTCATGTGCAAACAGTTAACCAGAGTGTTGGCTGGGCAACATCCTATGGTTTGCATAAGATGTCGTTGGCCGAGATGACTTGGCTTTCTTGCCTAAATCCAGAAGGCTAGCCCAAGCATATTCTCAAGAGAACAAACAGAAAAATCACAAGTGCATTTCAAGCCTCGGCTTGTTTCACATTTGCTAAAGCAAATTATTGGCCAAAGTAAATCATATGATCAAGCCCATTTTGGCATGAGAAGAAGTTACAAACTCACAGGACAGAGAGTACATACATTAAATGGAGCCCTCAGTGCATTCAGTTGAGCAGAAGTGTCCTTTAGGGACAAATTCTTAACAGACTCTTTATCACTGCTTAATGCATGGCTCCCTAAACTATCCTCTAGGTAAAAAGAAACCTTCATTAGGCCACACAAATCAGCTAAATAAATGAGAACATCACAATGGGGTCATTTAATCTTTTACTTTTATAGATATATCTACATTAGATTTTGCCAAGTTTATTGTCACATATGGGGAAGGGTATAGAACTGAGAAGAACATAGCTAAAAAGTAATTTAATCTACCCAGTGGTCTGGGCTGCTAAATATATGCATTTCTGAAGGTTACAATATTCAAAATCACCAACCAACTCAGGAAAATTGAAGCCAGCAAAACTTCCCATGGTATTTGTGATTACAAATCAGGCTATTAAATGAATAGCTTACTATAATGATATGAAAGTGGCAAACTTAACATCGCCCTGAGGACTTTCAGTTCTACAGTTCCTGACTCTTGTGGGTTTAAATTTGTAACCTATCATTGCACTCAAGTAGCTTTTGCATTTAATTATTTTGGGCAAGAGAGTTAAGAAGGAGGGATGGAAGGAGGGAGAGAGGAAAGAAGGACAAAGGGAAAGAGATGGAGAGAAAGAGAAGAATAAATGAGCACATCACTTCTTAAAACTCACTTTCGTACAGCTGACATTGGCTGCTTCGTTCCTTATTCACAAGTCCGTTCCCTACTCATGAAAGGAAGCAGGTAAGATCAGCCTCCTTGCTGCTGCTACAGCTTCCCAAATGAAGGACAGGTAAGGAATGTTAGAATAGTTCCAGGCTCTGGGTTGATATATCAAGAGAACTTTTCACCCCCTAACTAGCCACATCCTGCCATTTTTCAAGTCCAGCTGTGAACTATTTTACGCCACGCATCTGGGGATTCAGCTCCAAACTGAGCACGCCCAAATTCCCATCTGAAGTAGTTGCTTCACAGCAATTCTAAAATATGATGCATTCTTGAACAGTAGCTTCATAGATTACATTCTTATTTTTCTTCCCCTTTCCCTTCTCCTCCCTGGCCAAAGGATCAAGACCAAAGCCTAATCACCTGTCTAAGGTGATTCTTAACTGGCCGAGAGGAACACCAGGTTCTGACAATTCTCAACTGGCCGAGAGGAACACCAGGTTCTGACAATTCTTAACTGGCCAAGAGGAACACCATGTTCTGACAATTCTTAACTGGCCGAGAGGAACACCAGGTGGAATCCCACAGTGGCAAACACAGATGACACTGCTTCCTGATGGACAATATATCTGCAGGATCACAACTTCCCTGGGCTTCTTATAATACCAAGAGAATCAAAGTAATGTGTTTAGAACATAGGAGGAAAAAAATATGGAAACTGGTTTAACTTAAAGTCTCATCCCACTCCGAACATTTGCTGTGACCTGCACGCAGACTCTGCCTTGAGGATCTCCCTTACAAACGACAATTCTGAGTTTTTAAAAGGCAGCGAAGAACACCAGTGGAGGTGGTGTTCACCAGGTGCTCGGCAGAGGCCCCAGTGGAAAGAAAGTAGCCAGCCCTGTGGAAGATAAATATGGAGAGTGTTCAGCATCCCTGCTGCAGCCTGATTGAAGATGGAGAGCAGTGGGCAAAGTATGTTCCCCACACACCACGGCCAGCAGGTGTGTAACTTTGGTAAAACCAAGGTATGCAACCTGGTGCAATCACATCACCTCTAACCTTAGCTTTCTCATAGGTAAAATGGGAATAATGGGAGATACAAACACAAGGGTTTTGGGGGACTAAATGAGTTACCACAGAGTCTCTTAAATAGTGATCATTTACTAAGCATTAGGTATTGATGCTGTTGCTAAAATGTATTAGCATTTATTGGTGCCAGCTATGACCTTAGCATGTCACAAGAAGCATCTCATTTAATCCTTACCATTTCAGATGAGAGACTACTGAGGCACAGAGGAGTTAACAAGATTGAACCTCAACCTTACTACGGCTTCCTCACTCTGCCCTTAAGCATAGTGTAGTGGTTAAATGGTTGTATGACCACTGTTATTTTGGACATAGGTCTCTCTTCTCCGCTTCTGCCACCTTACAGTCAGCAGGTTGTGAGGTGAGGGACTGGAAGAAGGGAACACACACAACAAGTGTGAAGCACCAGTTCACAACTTGGTTATAAGAAATAAAGATGAAGTCAGGTGAGAGAACTGGCTATTATAGCAGTCTGGAACCACTTAGCATTATGGAAATTAACTGCATAGTTCAATGGCACTTAAAGCTAACACTGCATGAGAGGGCAGTGCGATAAGGAATTGTAGTGTATCAATGATCCTAAGGCATCAAGAGAAAGTCAGGTATGTTCTGTTTTCTGGTTAAGAAGTAAAGGAAATGTGAGGCATTTTAAAGAAATTTTATCAAAACTAGAGAAATCTCTGAAATTTGCATGTGGTTAATAAGTAAACTCCTACCTACATGCAAAAAATCTTCTTCCTGGATAGCGATACATACAGTTATAACAAATTATAGACAGTCCTTAACTTGGGACAATTTGACTTGTGACTTTTTCACTTCATAATGAGTTTATCTGGGCATTAAAAGCATTCCCTGTCCTAAATCAATGTTTCAACTTTATGATAGCTTTATCTGGGTAGTGATGGGCTTATTGGGACACAGCCCCATCATGAGTCAAGGAGCATCTGTATAGAATGGTCAAATTCTTTAAATCTCCTCTAGCCTATTCATACATGTTTTAGGTAAGAAAACAGAGACCCAGAAAAGTTAGTATGGAAAATCTAGTGAGATGAGGAAATAGATGATAAGTAAAGCTGGAACGTGATGGTTTGGCATGCCACAGTGAGGGGCTGAAACTTTGCCCATGTGCTAGCTTTCCATTGTGCATCTCATTGGCTTAAAAGAGATCTCATTGCATAGACAAACATAATTTGTATTTATTACATAAATCTACTACTATCATCTATCAAGGCATAGATTACACTGTGGGAGAGGTCCTTTGTTAACAATTAAAATAATCTTGATAATTCTCATTTCTTTTGGCTAACTCTCTGTCAGAGCTAATTAGAGCATGATTATTTCTGCCCCATAATGTGGCTGATAAGGAGCTTATATCAAGAGAAGGCAAAGTTCCAGCTCTGCCATTGTCTTATTATTTCTTTGTAAGTCATTGCTGTATTGCTGTCTACAGCTATTATGGAATTCCTTTTCTTTCCCTTACCTCAACTCCAGGCATGACTCATGGAAAGAGTATGGGTACCATTATCACTCTCTGTATTAAATGACAATGCATCTTAATTTCTTAATTCTTTAGAATCATCAGTGTGTATGTGCATGCACACACGTGTGTATGCCAACATTTCTGTCCTATAACCCATCAGGTTATCTTGTGCATTCTCTTTGAAGAACACTGCTGTGAGTGATGGATGGTGCAGCATGGAAGACTCCATGATTCAAAGGGTAAAAAGGTTGCCCCTGTGGGGGAAGGGGAGAGCAGAGAGAGAAAGAAGGGGGAAAGGAAGAACAGAGAGAGGGAAGGAGGGAGGGGGTAGGGCCTTGGTGTGTGCCACACCTTTTGGGGCCAAGACACGATTGCAGGAGGGACTTTACCTAACAAATACAATCACTATAACCTGGCTTATTGTACCCTCATGAATCCCCAACAATTAAAAAATAAACAAAGGTTGCCTGTGACAATGACAAAGAAGGACTTCCATTAATGGGAGACCAGCTAGGTAGCATCAGCAAAGGACTCCTAAGGGAGAAAAGATTAGGCTAAGGATGAGTAAGATAGTGATAGCAAAGGTGAAAACAAAAGATGCCTTCTTAAAACATTAAGAAAAGGAAGGCATCAAGTCCTGTGGGGTGTGACAGAAAAGCGAAAAATCAAGTGTGGCTCCAAGTTTTCCTCCATAAAGGATCAAGTTATCACATAAACAGTAGCAGCAACACTGGCAAAGGTACCTGGAGCTGGCTGTGTGTTAACATAGCAACGTGCCAAGCTTTCAGGGCTTTTACATTCCCTCTCCTTTTTTAGAATTCATCCATTTATTATCTCTGGTAATAAAGTCGGTGCAAACTCAGAAAAGCTTATTCCTTACATTTACGTGAGAAGCAGACCAAAACCCCCTCTTTGCACCATCAATCAGAGCAAAGTGGCTCTCTCCTCCCAGCCCTCCCTTTGGAGAGATTTAAACCATGAGACACAATCAAATGAACAGATGAGCCTCTCAATCAGTATTGGTATCTTAACTGCCACAGACACAACCAGCCATGCTGATGCATTATACATTTTTCGTGTTGTGTGTATCTGCCTGGTTTGTCAGAACTCAAATTTCCTTAGCACTTAAACTGCTGTCATCTCAATAATGTTATTCATTGTCAGCAATGACTCTCTGTGCTATATCACAAACGCAGGGCGTGATGCATACGGTTCCAGGGAGGAACTGGCAGGATAATACCTTCCTCTATCCTGTGAGCAATTATCTATTTTTTCTTTATTTTCTTTTTGTTTCTTTCCTTGTGACACAAAATGAGCAAAGTTAACATACAGTTGTGTTGAGTTATGATTCAACGTTAACATACAGTTTTGTGTAGTTATGACACTTTAGATATTTTCATCCTAGGAAGGTGAAGTGCTGATTATTATACCTAATAAATCCACTTTTGATATACCTAGGTGAGATAAGAATGAAGAAACAGTATTTTTCTTTAAGTGTTACAATATCATATTAGCAATTAATACAATTATATTCTTTATTGAAAATAGGAAACAATATGATATGTAGTATAAAATGATCATTTTATATCATATTAATTGCTAAATGGAAACAAGATGTATTACCTCTCATCTTAGAAGAGGCATAAACTACTAAGAAGATTGACACAGCTCCAGACGGGACCTCCCCTGACAAAGAGGAACAATGTCATTCTACCTCTCCAACAATTTCACAACCACATTAAATACCACTTTCACTCTCTTAGAGGTATTGGGAAGCAGTCTTTTATTCTCCTCACTTCTAGCTGTGAAGTTGAGTGATTCATCTAATTAGTGAGAAAGCATAAATGTGACATCTATTAGCACATATGTATCCATTGGGCAGAGTTAGAATGAAGATTTGCATACACCTATGACCTCCTGTTCCTGTGTCTTCTGTGCTTCACATAAAGCCCCAGCGCACCTATTGTCTGTTCTATAGTGTTCTGCGCATGCTAGTCTAAAAGTCTGGACTCGTAAGTATCTGGAAGTCCATGTTGGTCTCAAATCCAATAAAGAGGGCTGCTACTTTGGGTTATTAAGTTCATCCTGATATCCCCAGTAGCACAGTCAGGTAATGAGTGATGGCCATTCAGGAAAATTAGAGAAGGCGAGGTAACATAGGTCTGAGGCTACCAGGAACACCTGGCAAAGATTTGATCCACGCTACGGTTTTGAAAATTTGTGCAAGCATTACAATCACCTGGACAGCTTTCCAGCATGCAGATTCCTAGGCTGAGATTTCCTCCCCCGGACCCCAGAGTTTCAGATGAAGTAGGTCTGAGATGGGGCCCAGGAATTTGGGCCAACAATCTCCCAGGTGTTGCTGATTCTACCAGCCCTTGATCAACACTTTGATTAGCACTGATCTGTGTAATCCTGGATACCTGGTTAGCAGGAAAAATGAGTCCCAAGAAAGGTAGATTCAGATTTTCCATTCCCCAAGAGACAGGTATCAGGTGCAGAAATTCTCTTCCTCAGACCAAATGTGCAAATGTGTGTGGGAGGCAATGTATGCAGATTTGCATTTCCAAAAGGAGGATGGTAGATTGAGCCACTGAGTTTGACACAGTTTTCATGTAGCATATGTTGTGACAACAGCAAACTGATGTAGTATCTCTTAGGTTGCCTTTGATAGCTAGAATTTGGAGAACAGCAGGATACATCTACAGCCATGCAGAGGCGAAATCTGAAGAGCCTGATGAGGTTGATAGATGCCATTTTTTGTAGTCACACATCAGGAGACTTCAGGAATTGAAAATCAATCTTAGGGCAGTCCTAGACCTACTTCTGTGATTTTTAGATTGGAAAACTCAAGGTCATAGAAAATGAGTGGTTTATCTACACTAGGATAACACAGCAGCAACAACAGGCTGGGACCAGGTTTCTAACCTCTGGACCTGAGCTTCACTTTTCAGACTTTGTGACTTTTCCTTTGCAGTCTGAAAAAAGCTTTTAAAAAACTTGCCAAGTTAACTATCCAGTGTGTTCCCAGTCCCCTCCATTCCCCTAAGCCTATGAAACAGTTGCTATTCAAATTATCAAGAGCCGAGGTCCATACCTTTAGGATACTAATACGTACATATACATACAGCCAGCAGTAATTGTGACCAATAAGAACAACACTAATTCCCTGCCACAAAAACAAATAAATTACATCATCAGGCGAGTTGTACTTGTTTATAAGGAATGGACCAACATGCAGTATCTTTTGTTAATTTCTTCCTTATTTATCTTCTGTTTTCTCATAAGTATTTAAAATAAACTGCTATAGATTATCTTCATAGGAATAACTTTAGAAAAAATGGGGGTGGGTTGGTTGTTTGTTGCTTTTTTTTTTTCCTTGAGAAATGTGGACTAGAGAGTTCCAGTTCTTTTAGGGCATGGCCCACTTTCTGTCTATTCAGCAACAGGCCAGGGCAGCCCTCCCGCAAATCCAGAAATACACAGGATGAACTTAGCCACCAATTGACACTTTTTAGAGACACTAAGCTCTACACATGAAAGTAATTGAGATCAGAAAAATGTCTCCACAATCAATAGATGCAGGGTATAGCAGAAAGATCATGGATATAGAATCAGAAGGCCTGAAACCTTCACTTAACAATAATGTGATAATTACTGCTATCATTTGTAAGAGTTTACTTCATGAATGGTTCCATACAAAGCAATTTTTATGTATTATATAAAAACATTTCTTTGTCTCCCTACATGCACATTATATTAAAACGTTCTTTGAGTTTTACGATCTCCTTGGTACAAATGCAGAAAATGAGATTAAGTAATGCCTAAGATCACAGAAAGAATAAAAGGCAGAGGACTCAAACCCAGGTCATTTCTGCCTCTAAGGCTATGCCAACCACCTGGCTGGGGCTGCCAGGGATGACTGTGCTGTGCAGACAATAACAGTTCCCATCTCAGAGGAATTTTGAGAGGATCCTATACACAGAAGCACTTTTTAACTAACAAAGCTTCAGCTCTGGTAGGGCTGGAGAGTCAGGATTCTCCTGTGTTCTGCTCACACTGTACTGCAGGGCAGACAAAGAGAGTTCCCTTGTGGACCCCTCTGGCTGACAGAAGCCTGGAGAAGGACTGCTCAGAGGAGGACATGCAACACTGATCCTGGCCTCCCAGTTCATTTTCACAGAACTCTACAAAGCTAGGATGAGGAGGAACCTTGGTGACCCCAACCTTCTTCTCATCCAGGATTTCACAAAGGCGGCAACGAAGGTCCTGAATTTATGTGTTTCACATTAGTACAGAACCCCCATCCCTGGTAAAACTGGAGGTAGCGGAAGATATTGGCCTGGGGAAAGACTTCATGAAGAAGACTGCCATGGCAATTGCAACAACAACAAAAATAAACAAATGGGACTGCATTAAACTGAAAAGCTTCTGTACACCTAAGGAGACAATAACCAAAGCAAAGAGACAACCTACACAATGGGAAAGGATATTTGCATATTTTCAATCAGACAAAAGCTTGATCACTAGGATCTATAGAGAACTCAAATTAATCCACATGAAAAAAGCCAACAATCCCATATATCAATGGGCAAGAGACATGAATAGAACTTTCTCTAAAGATGACAGATGAATGGCTAACAAACACATGAAAAAATGTTCATCATCTCTATATATTAGAGAAATGCAAATCAAAACAACCCTGAGATATCATCTAACCCCAGTGAGAATGGCCCACATCACAAAATCTCAAAACTGCAGATGCTGGCTTGGATGTGGAGAGAAGGGAACACTTTTACACTGCTGGTGGGACTGCAAACTAGTACAACCTTTTGGGAAGGAAGTATGGAGAAACCTCAAAGCACTCAAGCTAGACCTCCCATTTGATCCTGTAATCCCATTACTGGGCATCTACCCAGAAGGAAAAAAATCCTTTTATCATAAGGACACTTGTACTAGACTGTTTATTGCAGCTCAATTTACAATCGCCAAAATGTGGAAACAGCCTAAATGCCCACCAACCCAGGAATGGATTAACAAGCTGTGGTATATGTATACCATGGAATACTATTCAGCCATTAAAAAAAATGGAGACTTTACATCCTTCGTATTAACCTAGATGGAAGTGGAAGACATTATTCTTAGTAAAGCATCACAAGAATGGAGAAGCATGAATCCTATGTACTCAATCTTGATATGAGGACAATTAATGACAATTAAGGTTATGGGGGGGGAAGTAGAAAGAGGGATGGAGGGAGGGGAGTGGGGCCTTAGTGTGTGTCACACTTTATGGGGGCAAGACATGATTGCAAGAGGGACTTTACCTAACAATTGCAATCAGTGTAACTGGCTTATTGTACCCTCAATGAATCCCCAACAATAAAAAAAAAAAAAAAAACTGGAGGTAGCACCCAGGACTGCAGATGCTTCTGCAATTGCAGGACACAAGACCATTTTATAACTCACTCCCACACCATTCTTGTTCAATGACCAGTTAGCACTAATTCATCAGGTACTATGTACTCCCCTAATTCTGTGGAAAAATCATTAACATAGAATCAGCAACCAAGGGAGAGTTCAATCTTCCAGAATCTTCTAGTATCTTCAAACTGAATCAAATAGTAAGCATAGACTTTAATGAGAAACAAAATTTGTTTTCTCTTTCCATTTGTCTCTGTAGAGAAGACAGAACCTGTTTTTCATGCACTGTTTGCCGATGATGTTTTTCAGCTTTTTTTCTCCCTCAGTCAGTAAATCTTCTGGCTATTTTAAACCAACCCTCATCCTTCTTGTTATACTAGAGAACAAGGGAGAGAGAAATGCTTCAGGAGAAAACATGAAAAGTCTCAGGCAATTGCCATTTTCTAAGACTCGGAGGCAATCTCAGCCAGGCACCCAGCCCACCTGCCCCCAGAGGGCTGTGAACAGCCCTAACATCAAGTTCAATTTATATTTTGCCAAACAGCTTTGGCACATCTGTGCTGAGAATGCGATCCAAGAGTTTCAGACAATATGCTCTCTCAAGCTCCATCATATCCCACATTTTATTTTATTTATAAATGGACAAGTGATTTATGGCTGTGGTGTTAAATTCGAAGAAGGGGCTGGGCATTTGGCATTTATAGCAGGTCAGGCAGCAGCATACCACCACAAACAATAATGCACACGGGAAACAAAGGATCAGAATTGTGTAGAGTTTTTTGGAGTTTTATTTTTCTATTATATACAGCATTAATAATAAACTCAGTGGGACCTTCCCATAATGTATGCCCTGTTCAAAGTCAGCATGGCCTGGCAATAATCTGCCCACCCTCAACTGTGGGAGGAAAAGCCCATTAACAATAGATTTCGAACAAGGAAGTTTAGTACAGTGAGGGTTTCTGAAGTATAAAAAAATTCCCAAGGTATATAACATTTTTCATCTTGGTTGAGGGTTTTTCCCTTAGTTTCTTTTCCTAATTTCCACTCAGAATTGATTCAAAGTTAAAAATAAATGAAGTGATTAGCAGATTCTACTAATCTGCTCCACTAAATGAAATGTAATTCCCCTCAACGTGGGTTAATATAAAACACTGGACCTGTGACCAGTCACCCACTATACGAACTTCAGGGAATGTTGGCAAAGGAATTAAAAGTATTTTCTTTTAGTAGACTTAATTTTTTTAAGACAACTTCTAGGTTCTCAGCAAAATTGAGTAGAAAACACAGAGATTTCCCATATATTCATTCCTTCCCTTCATACAAATACAACTTTCCCCACTATTAACACTAAGGGGACATTTGTTAACCAGAGGGGCACATTTGTTAACCAGAGGGGCACATTTGTTATAATTGATAAACCTACATTGACAGTTTAATCCATTGTTTATTTTTTACACATATTAGAAGAGCCTCCTTTATGTATTTTAGGAACTTATTATTAAATACATTATCAACTGGAGAAGTTATGGGTCCATCTTTTAAAAACTTACTCATGAAAAAGCACCCAGGTAAATACCTAGCACATAATGGGGTATTCAGCTCACCCCCTATACCAGGAAAGACTCACACGGTGTCCATTTGACCCCAGCACTTGGCATAACTCAGTATGCGTTTATTCAATTATAATTGAACTAGTGATGTTAGGTGGGAGAAGAGGGAGGGGGAATAGATGCTTTTTATAGGGCTGTCCACTGAGAAGCAGGTGATGCTAGATGATGCTTTGTCTACTGGGAGGAACAAATTGGCCAGAAGAAGGCTTCCAAGGAAGAATAGATGACATGCCATGTGGGTCCCCAAGGACTGACCAGATGTTAGGTCTACAGTAGAGGGTTTCCAAGGACTGGCCAATCAGAAAGAGGTAGAAAACCCACAAAGTACAGATATTGTCAAAGCCTCGATAGAGGGTCTTTGGAGCACATGCGCAGTTGAGGTAACAGTGTCCCTAAATGATCTATCCTCATTAACATAGTAAAAATCACACCCACCAGCTCCACGACAGTTCACAAATACCATGCCATCCCTGGGAGATTGCCTTACAAGATTAGAAAATGGAAGGGTTCCCAGTTCCAGGAATTCTCCACCCTTTCCCAAGAAAAAACATGAATATTATACTCCCTACACACACTTAACATAAAATTAGGGGCTCAGCATAAAAGTAGAAATCTTGTTAAACTCAGAGTATCCTCCTCTTGTGGGGGCTAACCCATTCCTTCTCTCTGGAATGTGCTATGGCATTTGCCTGCTCACACCTGCTTGCTCTGCTCATTTACTCCATTAACTTGGTACCAGTAATCATTCTTCAGTACTGGGAACCAATAAGTTGGGAACACAGAGACCTGACATCCAGTTCCCCACACCTAACAGTGACACATAGCATGCTACAGATAGCTTTGATGTTTACTCTAAATTCAGGGCCAATCTTTTATCGAAGTTAAGAAATGCAAGCACTTATTAGATGTGGTCATGATTCAACTTTAAAACCAAACTTTTTCTATTACTCCTAAGTTTCTGGATCAGTTTAATAGAAGAACATCCTGAGCTGAAACATGCTATTAGAAAGAGTGACCATTTTATCTGTATGAGTTATAAATTCCATGACATGGAAAACCAAACCAGATAGAATAAGCTGGATGCTGAGTAATGCAAGACCACAACTGCTAGTTACAAATGCTGACTGATTACAGATTTTGGTGTTAATTAAAACACCTTCATTATTCTCATGGATTTGTTTTTTAATAGTTAACGTTTTAAATTTGACATTTAAAATATAGGTATAGAACTAAAAACAATTTAAAATTTAAATTGTTTAAATTTTTTAAAACAATTTAAAATTCTACACAAGATTTTATCTTTAGGAAGAGATATTTGCTGCTAAAAAATTTAAATCTATGGGTCTGTGCAAGATAGCTCATACCTGTAACCCTAGCACTATGGGAGGCTGAAGGAAGGAGATCACTTGAGGTCAGGAGTTCAAAACCAGCCTGAGCAAAAGCAAGACCCAGTCTCTACTAAAAGTATAAAAAATTAGCTGTGTGTGGTGGTGCATACCTATAGTCCCAGCTAATTGGGAGGCTGAGGCAAGAAGATCACTTGAGCCCAGGAGTTTGAGGCTACGGTTAGCTATGAGGATGGCACTGTACTCTAACCTGAGCAACAGAGCAATACTCTGTCTCAAAAAAGAAAAAAATCTATGAGGTAGTAGAAAAAGTAGTAACAGATCAAATTCTTTCTCTCTTACTGTCCACACAAATTATCCTCTTACACAAATTATTTCACCTCTCTAAATTTCTCTTTTGTGAAAATACAGTAACCCAACTACCTCAAAGATCTAATCATCTTTCCGTGTTGACATAACCATGTGAACATGTAGCCCTGTTAGTACAGATTAATAAATGTGGAAAATTGTTCAAAGTATGTGGATCCTTCCTGTTAGAACAAATCTAGGCAGCCTTCTCTCCCTGCTCACATACCTACCCCCCACCCCAGGATCTTTCAAAGTGTAAAAAAAAAAATTGTCAAACAAGGAAGAAAAATTCAGAAGACCAAAATTCTCTAGAGCAACACTCAATGCCTACCAAATTCTGATGGACGTGGTAATGAAATATTTTATAGCTTTGACATAAAGACATAAAAGTTGTGAAGACATGTTAAAAGCATTGAGTACAAATCGAACTGTTTACCAATATGACAGCTGCTACATGTGACTATTTAAATTTTAATTAACTATTTAATTACAATTAAATAAAATTTAAAATTTAGTCCTTTAGTCACACAGGCCACATTTCAAGGGCTCCACAGCCACATATAGCTGGTAGTTACTATACTGGACAGCTCAGATACAGAGCATTTCTATCATCACAGAAAATTCCATGGGACAGTGCTATACTAAAGGATGAAAGAGTTCAGGTATAGGAACATCAAGAGCTCTTTATCCAATTAACCAAAGGTGAATCAAAAGAAAGAACTCAGGACTGTGAAAATTAAGGTGAAATAAAGAAAGAAAGGAGGGAGGGAGGAAGGGAAGAAGGAAGGAAGGAAAGAAAGGAAGAAGGGAGGGATGTAGGGAAGGAAAGGGAGGAAAGAAAGAAAGAAAAAAATATGATTACCGAATAGTATGTGAATGTGATACAACTTGACAATATTGAAATAATACAATAATACGAAGATAAAAATGGGTGGGAGAAATGAGAGGAAGTCTAATATTCTCATACTTAAAAGCAGAGTCAAAGTTGAAGCACATAGTTTAAAGAGACATTTTATTTATCTAAAGTTTAACCTTAGTTTTATTTTACCTGACTTTCTCACTGAAACACAATTCCAGTATGTTTAGAATTATGTATAATAAGTGTTAACGGCAATTATTTTTGGATGTGGAATTTTTGTAGTTTTAGGTATTGATTGACATTTTTATAATAAGCACTCATATTGCAGAAACAAATTATTTTTTAATTAGATGCTTTAATAAAAACAAAAATAATATGAAAAACATAAAAAATAAGGTACATCAATAAAGAAGAAGGCAAAACTGGAATCACTTCTTGGTAATATAAAAAATATGTATGCATCTGGATAAGGACTTGAAGGCAACATTCACAAAATTAAAAGTAGCTTTATTGAAGTTTTTCCCCCAGACTCTTAGTATATTTTCAACAATATAATTGCATATGTTTTGAATTATTTTACCAGGAGCAAAACTTTACTGAAATTAATCATTTCTACTCTTACTGACATGAGAATTAAACTTATCACCTTGACCCTTTATAATACTGTAGGTGGTCACCACAGCATTTGCAAAAGTTTGTTTAGGTTGAAGAAATGGCAATGTCTTTCAATTTGGGGGTTCGCTGGACAGATTCTTAAGTGCAGTAGTTTCTGGTGGTCTTTGGTGGAGATGAGTCCTCAGTGTCCTCCTTTGGCTTGGTTAACATCAAGCTATAACTCATCCAGATATGATGAAAGTGGTGAGAAATCTCAGAGGAGTTTCTGATAGAATACCAGGCAGTACAGTGTACCTTTAGATAGTACATATTGAACTATTTTGTAGATTTTTTGAACTATACATTTTGAATGGTATCTGTAGAATAGTACATTTTGAATTATTCTGTAGAGTCACCAAGAGCATAAGGTTGTAAGTTAACATGGAAAGATAATTACTAAGTTTCTTAGGATATGTGTGTATATGTTCATATACATATATACACTTTTATCTCAGGAAGTTTTACATGTTTTCTTCATTACCTAGTCAATATTCTGTAGACTTTATGAGCATCTATATAAAAAAGGACTTCTTAAACACTCTTTCCAACACATAAACAATTACACACCCACATGAACAATAAAACACAAAGATAGTCTAGCAAGGGGAGGGAGCGGAGGAAGAGCAGGGGATGGAAGATTGGAAGGAAGAGAAAGAACAATTGGTGGGATTTCACCTAATATGCACAATGTGAATGTTCAGCACACCCATTGGGTGAAGCGTTCTTCTACAACTTGAACTTTATCTTGGAAATGAAAACAATACAACCTAAAAATTTGTACCGTCACATTAATTTGAAATTTAAAATAAATAAATAATCAATTCCATTAATTTACATAGAAACAAAAATAAATAAATAAACATTAATTCCACCCTCCCTGTCTTTGCTTATGCCATTTCCTAAGCCTAGAATAATTTGCTACCATCCTCCCTTTTACCATCCCCCAAGCCCACACTAACTAACTTTAAGGTTTCAAGGTACAGGTAGATGCCACTTCATCCTGGAAGCCTTCCTCACATCCTAGCTACAACTGATCATTCTTTCCTTTAATCTCCCATATCCCTTTAATCCTTTATTAATTAATTTGAATTAGTATTGTTGTCACACATATCAGTCCTCCCTACTGGATCATAAGCAACCTAAAGGCAAGATTCAAGTCAAATTTGCTTTCATATCTCCCTATTCCCATCTAGGGCCGAAGAATGAGACTTGAACATAGAGGCACTATATAAATGCAAGAATTATATATTTACAGAATAAGTTCCAGGGACTATTAACCTTGTAAGACACTCCTCAAAAAATGTGTTCCATGTTCAATTAAGTTTGAAAAAGCTGTATAATCTCTTCCTAACAAATATTAAAATTACTGAGAAGTCTAGTGATAAGCTTATCTTCCTCCATTCAACCCCACGTTGACCACAGAATCCTATCCTATACTGTTTCTTTGTCTTTTTTTATAAGGCTCACCCATAGCAAACTTTGTTGGTACCTCACTCATACTCCCTTAGCCCTTCTGATAATCACCTGTGGATGCTTCTCTTACAAGTCAATGGCTTCCTGCATCTCTCTGCCTAAAAGTATTTTGTAGGCCACTGAAGTATATTTCACAAGCTCACAGGAAGTACCAGGAAGTTGGCACTCTCTGAAGTAACCCATGAGAGACAGGAGTTGGTGAATAGCTATCCCAGTGCCTCATCCATTAAGACAATTCTGAGTTGTGTTCCCCAGAGTATCTTAAAGGATCTCAACAGGATTGAGCAAAACAAAATTAAGCAAATGAAGCTAAAGATAGCTTCCATGTTATTTGTTCAGAATGATGCTGCTGATAAAGTTTAGGTGAATGAAGACTGAATGTGAGTGTATCTAGAAATAACCTAACTGTATTTTTCTGACAGTAAATGGACAATTCAGGATATATCAGAAATATAGTTCTTATGCCAATATTTACCCAAATATTACCTTTACCCCTTGTAATTACATGACTCTTAGTTTTTAATCTACCGAACTCCTAAAAATAACAAGAATAGCAAAAAGTGAGCAAATCAAATGGAATTCTAAGCAAATTTAATTCTGTTAATAGCTTTGAAAAATTTTCGACCTATGCAAAATCTCACAACTCTTAGGACTTTTAGAGTCATGGAATTCGGTTCTGATCCCAGTTACCAGCTGTGTTATCCCTTGAGACCCATCCAATATAGCACCTTCACCGGAAATGTTTCTTGGATCCTCCCCCACTTCACCCATATATGACTCTGTCTTCTGAAATCATCAGGATCCTTTATGCTAATATTAACATACTTAGCTTACTGTATGTCTCTTACTCAAATGTCAGCAAGCTGAGGGCAGTAACTGTGGCATGTGCCAGTGCATATGCTCTACCATATCTCCCAGATAAGAACTGGCAATAAGTATCAAAATGTTCAATCTTCAGAAGTTCAATTAGCCTTTCTAGAAGTTGAGTAAGAAGAAAAATGGTTTAAAAATATTTGTGCTGGTATTTTCCTACTAATCTAGAGGCAAGAATAACTGAAATTTTTAATGAATTAGGACAACCCTATGAAGAATTCTGAAAATATGACAATCTTTCCCTCCTTTCTTTATCTTTCACAACCCAGGTCCTCAATGCACTGAAACATTCTTTTCTGCCTAAGATACCATATTATGTTTCTTCCTTGGCTAAATAGCCCCTTACGCTTCTATTATTTTCCTATTTCACCATTAAAACTAATCTTTTCTGTATTCTTTCCTTTTAGCATTCTGATTTCTAATAGAGACAATCTCTCTTTTACCAAAAAAGTATGGAGAAGTCAATGTGTTAACTAAAGTATGGTTCTTCACTGATAATGTCCCTTATATAAATTATTTCATTGTATCCTTTATAAAGGTACTTGCACAAGATAATCAGGTACTGTGATTGTCCATATGGGAAGATTTGACAAATAGTTCTGTCCATGTACCTTAAAATGACACCAATTTAGGTATAACTGTGGGTGGCCATACAAATAATACACTGTATAATACCTTGGAGATGTGCACTCAGGCTACAAACTGCATAGTACTCCCTGATTTGTGTAGTGTATAACTTGTACAACCACACTCTGTAGTCCTTCACCAAATGAGCAGCTGTTCCATTTTCTTGTGTGGCAAGAGGACATACCCATACTTTTTCTACTGTAATCCCTCATTTCCAGTTTGCATAAATTCAACTAGAAAGAAATAAATGTTTATAAGTACAAAATATTTAATTATCACATTTTCCTAAAATTAAATGAATCCAAAGTATAGTATGGATAGAAGATATGTTTTCTGAGATTTCCTTAGAATAAAAATTCTTCTGTTTACCTGAATTTATTTTAGCCAAAATACTCTCACATTTTTTTCATGTGTATACAGTCTCCCAAGAAATTTTTATCTCTGAGATTGTTTCAAGGCCTTCTTTGGGCCTCAGTGTCTTTCATTAGTATTTTCTAGAACAATTATCATTATACCATTTGAAATCCTATTAGTTAGGGTGTCAGCAATGCACTTGGCCTTTAAGAACTTAATATTCAGTCTGATGAATGTGAATTTAGGAGCTGAATCCTCATTCCTTGCTCACACGGGGTCTAAAACCTCTTAACACTACAGAGCTGTGCCCAGTTCGTGTTTAAGTAGTCAAAAACTCCAACTTAAAGTCTGCATTCTCTTATTTCTCTCCTACCTAGCTTTAATTCTCTACAGCCTGTCCAAGTCACACATGAAAGTTTTAAGTTCCACTCATTGAAAGGTATTTGGACCCCAACATCCTCTTTTCTGGTGTATGTCCACCAAAGAATCCCATTTAATTCCAAGCCAGTGAAATAAAAAACTATACTGATTAAAACTCTTGAGGTTCAGATCAACTTTTAAGGAGGTACTGAATCTTTTTAACATCTGCTTCCTTACCAGCAAAGGTAATACATCTTTAAATAATTTGTAAGTACGTTAGAGCTCCCACACGGTTATGGAGAGTTCTCCTTTAGTTAAAGAGGGGCTGCAGGCTTCATATTTCAGACAGCTGCCACCCATTAAATATTTTAATATTGAGGGGAATTAACTTGCATATCAATAAGCAATGGTGAAAAAAATTATCTTCGTGGCCAGGGCAGATGACGACAACGTCAGCGTGTAACTTGTCATTTTCTAATTCGGCTGCTTCCATTCGGTTTCGAATAAGAGCTAGACCTCAGAGGCTGGAACCACGGTCTGCTCACAGAAAAGCTGTTTCACATGATGTGCAGCAAGTCTTTAAGCACATTAGCAACTAGAACAAGCTGTCCTCATGCTAACTGGCCTCGCTTTGTTCTTGATGGTGGAAAATCTCGCTTTAACTGCCTCTAATTTGTTGCAGAATGCTACTGCACCAGCAGCTGCCTTGGCACAGGATTAAACACACACAAAAAAAACATTATTTTTCCACACAAATTATTAACAGTGCCAAAAGCCACAAAATCCCTTTTTTTGAAAAAAAAAAAATCTTTTTTTTTCTTCATCCCCTTTATTTTCCCTCCTCTATAAAAGAACCTGCAGTGAATTATGCCTCAGTGGGGTCTTTCGAGATACCCCCACAGATACACTTTCAGTGTAAATATACAGAGAGGGTACTTCATTCTGTTTTTCATAAAACACAAAAGATTCAAAAATGGGGCAGAGGGAAACTATCAACTCCACATATAATAAGAATGAGGACTCCTGAGGGGTGTATACACAGGACCCTTGAGAAACCCACTGGCTTAGTACCTCACACGCTTGTTCAAAAACTACAGGAGGAAATACATAAAGTAAGCCTCTCTCTGCTCTAATCTTGGGCTGATTACAGTTATTTCTGTGCGGCAGTTAAACATCTTGCCAAGGGGAAGAATCGGCTTGATTGCTGCTTCAGAGGAGAATGTGTTAATGATGTCTGCAAATAATTGTTGAGTAGACAACTGAGCCTGCCCTCATTGTTGTTCTCATTCAGTGGGCTTGCTACAGACTTTTCTTTCATTTTTTTGGACAGAGTAGCACTCTGTCACCCAGGCTAGAGTGCTGTGGCATCAGCCAAGCTCACAGCAACCTCAAACTCCTATCAAGCAATCCACCTGCCTCCGCCTCCTAAGTAGCTGAGTCTACAGGTGCCCACCACACCATCCAGCTGATTTTTCTATTTTTAGTAGAGATGGGTTCTCACTCTTCCTCAGGCTAGTCTTGAACTCCTGAGCTCAAGAGCTCTTCCCACCTTGGCCTCCCAGAGTACGAAGAGTGGTGTGATGGTAGCGGTGAAGTCTAAAGTTCTACCACACAATTTTACTCTTCAAGGTTAAGAGACTGAAAGCCAAAGATTTCCATAAGAACTGGACACCATGAAAATTTCCTGCTCCAGGTTTAAAGCCATTTTCTGGCTTTCACTGGCTCCCAGACGTGGCTCTCTCTTTAATGGTGCTGTCTTTTTGCATTCTTAATACTCACTCTCTTGATCAGTTATGTCGACTCTCAAAAATGGTTGGATGCAATTATTTGAAAAAAGCATGCATTCAAAGCTGCTTTTATTAAAAATTTCATTAAGGGATTTGCAACCTTCTCCTTTGCTTTCTGCTCCAGCTTCTCTCTGAGCTGCAAGTCAGAACATTCCACCCAGAGGCATTCACTGAAAATTCATCACACATCATCAGTTATTAAGCACACGACTCTCAGGGATTCAGGAAATAAACAGCCAAGAATTCTGAGCCACCCTTTTGTACCTTAAATTTGCATGGTCAAGCAAAGTGTCTGAAATTTAGAACCAAATGAAAGTCTGCTAAATGTAAAGGATGTAATTAAAGAGAAAAGTCACCTGTGTTTTACCCAAATGCCTTGTAAATTAGGATCCATTTTCCACCTTGCTAGCCAACCATGTAGGCCATCCACAAAAATAAGAAATTGGGATTTTCGATTATTGAATGACTGTTTCAGTTAAATTCTCATATGTGTGTGTTGCTTCCGGGTTACTACTAATACATGCATTAAATGCCAATGCTATATAATTTTGTGTTGTCTAAATTTATACTCATGAGAGATGGTATTTATTTAAGTGTTCTCCTTGCAAATTTTTAGCTATGCTGTTTATAAACTAAAAACTGAGAGAGAATGTAAAATATCTGGTATTTATGTAAAGAAGGTCTTAAATTCCAATAGATGATCTAATACCCACTTAAGAGAAAAACTCAATTCAAGTTGGGAGGAAGGGGTGTGAGAGGGGTGGGTGTGCTCCCACTTAATGGTCACAATGTAAGGGTATATGACACACTTCTTGGGTGGGGGACACAACTACAAGAGGGACTCTACCTAACAAATACAAACATTGTAATCTAGTTGTTTATACCCTCGCATTAACCTGAAATTAAAAAAAAAAAAGGTCTTAAATTCCTATTGGCTTCTTCTGTCTCTATGTGTTTTCCCCCATCACATCTTGTATATGATATAGATATTTTACTTAGCAAAAGATGACCAGACACTATGGCACTGGGCATCTCTCCCCTTCCAGATAGCATTTTGCGTATTTATTGAAGCTGAACAACCACTCCTTCCTTTAAAAATTAGTGAAAGGTTTAAAAGGGGTAATAATGTGGGCAAAGATATTATCATAGTGATTGGCTTAGCACAGGTCCATATTAGTAGGTTTTGCTCCTACTAATTATTACTATTATTGTTGTTCTTGTCATTCTTGTTATTAAATAGTGGCTATTCCTTGATGGGGCTTATCTATGAAAATCTGGAGGTGATAACTAGGTAGACATTTATGAAACTTTTGATCTCTATTAGATTTCCAATTAAGTGAGCAATTTTTGTTGCTCTTGAAATGTACATGTGTAACTTTTACTATCAAATTTTTATTATAAAAATTTAAAGCTCATAATTTGCAGCAGGCTTCTCAAGGAACTTCCTCTTAACCTTCATGATTCATCGGGGAACTGGAACTCAGAGAAGTTAAGCCATTTGCTTCTCTTGTACCCATAAGCCCGGGGACAACAGACTAAATTACCCTCCTTCATCCTCTGTTTTTAAGAAATAAACTTTGTAGGGCAGCACCTGTGGCTCAGTGAGTAGGGTGGAAGCCCCATATACTGAGGGTGGCGGGTTCAAACCCAGACCCAGCCAAACTGCAACAACAACAATAAAATAGCTGGGCATTGTGGCAGGTGCCTGTAGTCCCAGCTACTCAGGAGGCTGAGGCAAGAGAATCACCCAAGCCCAAGAGCTGGAGGTTGCTGTGAGCTGTGACGCCATGGTACTCTACCAAGGGCAACAAAGTGAGACTCTTGTCTCTAAAAAAAAAGAAATAAACCTTGTTGAAAAGGAGGAAAGAACTCTATAGCTCCCCCTATTGTCTTCCCTCACCTACCCAACTCACCTACCCCATGGGCACAAAAGGATTCAATTCAATAAATTTTCTGAGTATCTACTATGTGCCAGATACTGTTCTCGGCACTGATAGAATGAGTACATATAATGGTTCAAATCTGAATTCTCATCTTTCCTCACACTCAGGATGTCCTGGGGTTTGTTATCGGACATCACCAACTCTTTGCCACCTACTTCACTCAGGTCATGAAAAACCCCTGGGAACTTGTTCTTAATTGTTTTTGTAGCAACCAGGTGACCAGGCCAGTGTCATCCATCTAGGATTTGGGTTTCTTTGCTATGGACTTCTTACATTCCTAAGAGAGTTAGATGAACTCCCAGATCTCCCTTAAGGAACCATGTGGGGTTTTTTCTCAGGACCCAGAATCAGACTTCCCAGCACTTTAAGATTTTAGTTCCAGGGTCCAGTCTCCAACCAAGACATTCAGTCCTGCTTCTGTCTCCTCGTTCAGTGGGTGTACATTTACACCAACTTACTCATTCCAGTTTTGGTTCCCAGACTCCATGTCTCTAGTTGCTATGGGAGGTTAAAATAATTCAAGAATTAAAGTTTGAAATGAGGACAGCCCCAGAGACTGTTCTTCTCAAATAAAGTTTAAATCGGAAGTCTAACACTTTAATACCTTCAAGGGACCAGGTAGATAATATAAATGCATAAAGCCATTTGTGTATAACACAATAGGGAAAAGATGAGGTCTATGGTTAGAGAAAGAATGTGTAAATACCAATTAAAAAGGAGAAAGCTGGGCAGGCTACCACGTCATGGCCTCTGCAGCCTTTCAAGGAAAGGATAGAGGCTTCTTAGGCTTTGCAGGCCCAGCAGCTGGCATAATGTCTGCACTTAGTAGGGGCTTGAATCAATGAATGGGTGAAATAACAAAAAAGTGAGTGAGTGAATGAAGCAAGTGAAATAGTTGAAAAAGTCACTTTAGCTTATACCTTCACAATATGGGAGGCAGTACCTCACTTGTTTAAGCTTTCTTTGTTTTCCAAACTATCTCTGAGACCTTTCAAACTTATATTAATACCCAAAATCATTTACTTAAGATTTTTTTATTAGGACTTCATACGTAATCGATGGATAGATGGTAGATATTGCCTTCCTTTAAGACAACTCAGAGCGCTGCATACATTTTAAAAACTCAGTATCAATATAATGTTCTTACTCATAAGTGGTAGCTAAATAATGTGTACACATGGACATGGAGGGTATAATAATAAACATTAGAGATTATAAAGGGTGGGAGGGTGAGAGGGTGGTGAGGGAGGAGAAATTACTTAACGGTTAGAGGGTTGTATGCACTATGCAATACATCCATGTAACTGCACTTTTACCCTCTAGCACTATAAAAATGAAAAAATAAAATTTGATATTAATTCCTCTAACGTGACAATAAACCTCGTAAAGTGAGGGAAAAAAATAAATGCTATTTAGAAAAAAAAAATAAATGCTATTTAGAAATCCACATAACAGGAAAGTAGGTGAGGAAAACACAGAAAATTAGAGCCATGAGCTCACTGTATGGGTCGAATTGTTTCAGTCCAAGCTTTGTTCAGGCATGAAAGTTACTACTTTCACTCTTATCTGGCACTGGGGCTGGAGGAAGATGGTAAGGACAAGGTTTTGGCCACTAAGGAAAAAAGAAGCCCATCAAAAGCCCATGTGCAAGGCTGCCTGCCATATTGCTCCTTCTGGTAGCAATCCGAGAAAGAGGGTGTTATTGTGTATTCCATGAGGCCCTACAGATTCAGTGTCTGCAGATAATGGCACGTGACTTCAGAGCCTTCTCCCAATTCCCTAAAGACAGGCCATACTACATGAAAGCTGCCAGAATCCAGTGTTCTCAGGAACCAATCCAACCCCGCAGCTGCACTTTTTGCCCTGTTCTTCTAGTTTTCTCTGCTACCTGTTGCCTCCTGATTTGGGGCTGTAGCAGACCAGTGTCACCAGCTCCTGAGCTGTTGACATTTCCCTACTTTACTACATATTTCCATGTTGATGGCACTGAGCTCTCAGTAACTTGTCAATGGTCTGATTTCAGGATCATATTAGTTTCCTATGGTTACTATAAAAAAAAATCATAATCGTAACACTTTCTCCCACATACCATCATCTCCTACAGTTCTGGGAGCTACAAGTCCAAAATCAGTATCACTAAGTAAAAATGAAGATGTTAGGAGGACTATAGTTCTTCCAGAAGCTCTGTCTAGGAAGAACGCATTCTTTGCCTTTTGCAACATTCCTTGATCCGTGACTACATCATTGCAATCTCTGCCTCCATGGTCACATTGCCTCTTCTTCCTTTTTCATTGTTCTAATCTCTCTCTGCCTCCCTCTTATAAGGACACTTGTAATGACATTTAGGACACAGCCAGATCATCCCTGATAACATCCTCATCTTAAGATCTTTAATTTAATCACACCTGCAAAGACCATTTCTCCAAATAAAGCTAGCATTTATTATTTGTACCAACTAGGAGATGTCTATATTTTTGTGGAGGGGACATTTTATAGCCTACTGTCAGGACCTTTTCACAGAATCTGCTTCCATGAGTGTCCCCAACCCCAAATCAAGAGTAATGTAGTGTGGAAAGTTAGAGTGTTGCCAATTTGAATGCCTATATCTATATGCCACGATTATATTTAGTGGAAAAGGACATTAATCTCAAAAGTTTTCCAACTATAAAGGTCCACTTTGTTTAATACCTGTTTCTTCTTTGTCTGTTCTTTTCTGTTGTTGTTTTATTTTTTGCAGATGCTCAAAGCAATAGCAATCTGCATTCTTTTCCTTGCTTCAATAGTCCATTTTATGTTTCCCATTCTCCTTTTCCATTCTGGCATCTGAAATGGAGCTGGTAAGAAATTAACAAAGTCTAATGTCTCGGGTGGCGCCTGTGGCTCAGTGAGTAGGGCGCCAACCCCATATACCGAGGGTAGCGGGTTCAAACCCGGCCTTGGCCAAACTGCAACCAAAAAATAGCCGGGTGTTATGTCGGGCGCCTGTAGTCCCAGCTGCTCAGGAGGTTGAGGCAAGAGAATCGCGTAAGCCCAAGAGCTGGAGGTTGCTGTGAGCCATGTGATGTCATGGCACTCTACCCAGGGCGGTAAAGTGAGACTCTGTCTCTGCAAAAGAAAAACAAAGTCTAATGTCTCATTCCCAAATCTAGCATTATTATCCCTCCTGAAGATGGTCCTTATGACTCACAGCAGATCTAATGTACATGCCTGCTACCTCTTGCCCTCCAAAAATTTAAATAGGGTCCAGAAGCACTCAGGTCACTCTTAGGAAAGTAAACTCCACTCAGTCTTTCTGGAGAGGAAGAAGAAGTAGCTTCTCTGCCTTGCATCCTGAGAAAGCCCTCCTGGGGAGACCCATACTGTGCACATGTTTGTTCAGGTGGCTTGATATTCACCACAAGACATTCTTTCCCAAGCAGCCTCAAAGGACAACCTCCTCCATCTATAAAATCTGTGGATTGAGTTTCTTTGAATGAAAAAGCATAGCATATTCAACTCACTTAGAGAAACTCCTTAGCCTTCCACTGTGGGGAATGTGTGTGTTACCCAAATCAGCCAAGGAATGCCACTCAAGCATAACCAGGAAAAGGGTTTCCCACTTGAATCCAGATAGGATTTTGACTCTTTGGGGGGTGAATTTATGCTTCTTTCAACCACAAGACTTAGGATAGGAGCTTCTTTTGCCCAAAAACAAAGAGCATGTTCTGTACCCTTTATCAGTTCTCATAAGTTTTCCTATTTTCCTAATGCTGTGTTGACAAAGAAAATAAAAAACATCCATGACTTTCTAAAAATCTGTTGTCTTGGGAAATGTTCTTTACTGACCAATATCAAAATCTCAGTTCTCTTACTAAAACAGAGGAAAATTAAAGTGATATGTTTTTATAATCCTAAGGTTTTAAGAAACAATGAGACATTCATCCTGCAGAAATTGTTAAATTTGTTCAAAATCCAAAAATAGCCTTACAAAAGCCTATGACCCTTTACAGATGTGCTGGAACCCATACTTCAAAGAGTGTGCTAATGAAGGACTAAAATTCCCAAATCCTTTAAGTAACAGGATGGAGTTTTATTTACATAGAGAATACCTTTTCTCTTTTCCTTTTTGGCAGTGTTTCAGGCAAAGACTATGTTGGAGATTGAGCCCAGCAAGCTACAAATGAGGCTGAGCCTGGATGTGGTTAGCTGTCTGCTATAGAGGCCTATCATCAAAACAACAAAGTTTGGCCCCTTCAAATTAAGAGAACAACTGTTTTTTTTTGCTGGTTTCATACTCGTTTCTGCATCAGAAACACCAAACTAAACACAGTAACGTGTCCCTTAAAAAAAAAAAAACATACACTGTGAGAAACACAAGGTAATCTCATCCTTGTGTGAACATCATAGAGTATACTCACATAAACCGAGGTGGTAAAGCCTACCACACACCTTGGCTATCTGGTTTAGGGCTATACACCTATACAGCATATTACTGCATTCAATACTGCAAGCAACTGTTAACAGAATGGTAAGTATTTGTATTATCTGAACATATCTAAACATAGAAAAGTTACATTAAAAATCAGGATAAAAGCTAAAAAATAATACACCTGTATGGGGCACTTACCATGAAATGGAGCTTGCAGGACTGAAGCTTGCTGGGACACTACTGTGCACTACTAGAGACTTAATTACTGTATGCTTAGGCTAAGTTAAATCTATAAAAACAATTTCTTTCTTCAATGATAAATTACCCTTAGTTTACTATAACATTTTCATTTCATAAGCTTTATTTTTTTTAACTTTCAAATGTTTTGTAATAACGCATAGCTTAAAACAGAAATACACTATATAGCTATACAAAAAGTTTCTTTAGATCTGTATTTTATAAGCTTTATTCTATTAATTTTTTTTTTTTTTTTACTTTTTAAATTTAGCTAAAAACTAAGACATGAACACACACCTGGGGCCTATACCTGATCAGGATCATCAATATCACTGTCTTCCACCTTGACGTCTGGTCCCACTAGGTCTTCAAGGAAAAACTGTCACCTCCTAGGACAATAATACCTTATTTTGGGATACCTTCTGAAGGACCTGCCTTAGGCTGTTTTACAGTTAACTTTTTTAAAATGAGCAGGTGGAGTATACTCTAAAGTAACAATAAAAAGGTATAGCATAGTAAACACATAAACCCATCACGCAGTCATTTTTTATCAAGTATATGTAGTGTACATAATTATATGTGCTATACTTTTATACAGCTGACAGTGCAGTAGGTTTGTTTATATCAGCATCATGCAAACATGTGAGTAATGCTTTGTGCTACAACATTACAATAGCTTTGACTTCAAAAGGTGACAGGAAGTTTTCAGCTCCTCTGCAGCCTTATGAGACCCCATCTTCTACGCAGTCCATCATTGACAGGTAAATCATTACACAGACTATAACTATAATCAAAAAGCTCAGAAATACTTTGTTAGGCCATTTGGGAAGCTACTGGCAGGAAAAATGATGATTTTTAAGAGTTGATCAGAACTCAAAACATTTGTCTTTGCTTTCTGAGGCTCTGACACGATTGTGGCTCTGGCTTATTGGCTAAGGGCCTTAATTTTGACCTCAGCTAAGCTTCTTTCAAACACTATATTTACTGTTTTCAGAGCACTCGCTTCCCTTATATTTGAAAAACTGTGTGCATGTGTGTACATATATGTATTTTACTTTAGTTATTTTCCTTTAGGATACTGTGCTAAGAGGAAAGATGAAAGATGATCACGTGATGTTCAAGGAACATTTGCTGAGATTCTTTGTTTCTAAATCTCCTGGTTCTCAGAAACCTGCTATTTATGCTCCACCAGAACTCAGTGCTTTTGTACATGTCACACTATATCCTCCTTATGATGTCAACTTCTGCTAACTACATCTCTTTACCTTAGAAAGAAAAAGAGTCATTCATGATTCAGGTTAAGTACTTCATCTTCCAGGAAGATTTCCCTAATCCTAGCTCCCCTTTCATTGACACAAACTGGGTTAGAGTTGCCTGCTCCATGCTACCATGGAAATCTCTGCATTCCTCTAACCCCAAACCTCCCGCATTATTTTATCATTGCATGCTGACTTGTTTGGCTTCCCCACTAAAGAGAATCCTATCTCCAGTGCCTGGCAAAGAGTAGCTACTTAATAAATATTCCTTAAACTACACTGTGTATGTTTTTTTTTTCTTTCCTATACTTAAGTATTTATGGAACCTAAAAACTTAAAGATGATTTGTCTTCATCATCAGCAGTCCATTTAAAAAAAAAAAAGCCAAGTCTCTTTTCCTTGTTTAGGCCAGAGCCATAGGAAGAGAAATATTTCACCTTCAGTTATAGATTGAACTTTCCTTACAGTTAAACAGACCTGAATGTTGATTTGTAACACAGCGCCTCTGGCACTTCTGAAAGAAACATTGTTCTTAAAGAAAGCAATTGAAGGGATTTAGGGTTTCACTGAACCATGATGCAGGTTGCCTCTGCTGGACTGTTGAGTCTGTTTGCTTGCCTCCAGAGTCTAGTCCCCAGAATAAAGCAGATTAAAGGAAAATTAACTCTCATAATTGCTTCCCAAACAGATTTTATTGTCCACATGGGATTACACACAGGATGACCAAGTTTCCCATAACCTTAACCAATGGTCCCGAACTCCCCATCCTAGGCTGATGAGCATAAGTCAAGAATCCAAATCTCTTTTCTCCTAAGGGCTAATCCTTTTCAATGAGATGTTCACAGACCTGTGTTATTAATGTAGATTTAAAGAAGAGAAAAAAAAAGAAACAATCACATTCCCAAGGAATTCAGGGTTGCATGACTGAGAAGGGAACTCAAGATTTTCACGCTTAAATGTTCATAACTGAAGGTCCTGCCAGGTGTAGAATGTGTGCACATTGCTTATATCAATGGACATCTTAGATAAAAGAGATCATCTGGCTTTATATTTAATAAAATGATCTTTCAGGGTACTAAAGCTAAGATATGAGAAGCTATCATTGAGTTTTCAAAAGCCTACAATGGCCCGGTTTTAAATCAAATGAAAAATTTCATTTCAGATCAAATTGATGAAAATCTGGATACAGGCCAGAAGAAAAGTAGCAAAACTCAAACATATAAGCAGAAGTAATTAATCATGAAGTTGAGGTCCAGAAAAAATGTTGAAAAGTCATTTTACCACTGCCTACAGCCTCTAGTCTGATACCCCTTAACTCCCTCTGAGAGGTGAATGTGTATTCCAGTGGCTCCCAGTCCAGAACCACAAACCTTTGAGTGGCAGGTTTTTAGAGAGGCCCCAGAGATTTTAAGAGGCCCCAAGATTACACAGAAACAGCAAATGTTGGCCAGGGATGCTTGTACAATATGGCTCACACAAACACAAACTATTATTTAACTGCATTTAGATACTAATTTTAAAATGTTACTAAATTCCCTGCAGTTTTTTTTCCTCAGGTGGTTTCTTAAGCAACAGATGCTAAAAGCAACATTATTCAGTCTTAGCGTGGGGGGGGAAGGGGCAATGATATGTGAATTTCTTTTCTTTTTCTTTCTTTTTTTTTTGCAGTTTTTGGCCGGGGCTGGGTTTGAACCCACCACCTCCAAAATAGGGGGCCAGCACCCTATTCCTTTGAGCCACAAGTGCCACCCGATATGTGAATTTCTTAAAAGTTAATTTTTTGTAAAGGAAAAAATATCCATATATATTAATATTTTGAGATTAAAATGTTAGAAATCATTGTCCTACACATTTTCGTCAACAATTCGGAAAATATTTGCACATTCTGCATATTTAGTTTAATCCAAGTCTTCTTAATTCATATGCATAGGAAAGACTTCAAAAAGCCTATCTAAATCCTTCCTGCCAAATTTTTACCTGGGATTACTTTATTGTTCCTTTTAGAAAGTGTAGAATGATTATCATAGCTCTTCATATCACCAATGACTATTAACCTACCCTTACTCCAAATGCCTCTTCTTGAAGCTAAATAATTTAAATCTGCCCATATAGAATTATATCTTGACACTTAGATTGGTATTCTCTAAAACAGCACTATTCAACAGAACTTTCTGCAATGATAGAAGTATTTTATTTCTGTGTTGTCCCAATAAGGTAGCAACTAGCCACATGTGACCAGGGAGCACTTAAAATATAGCCAGTGAGATTGAGGAACTGAATTTTTAATTTAAATTTAATTTAATAAATTTAATTTAAAATAAATTTAATTTTAATTAATTTACATTCTAATTTAAATAGAAACATATGGCCAGCAGCTACCACATTGGATGATGTAGCTCTGGACATTATCCATTTCCTAATTATTTTATTTAATTATAGTATCCCCCAAATGCAGAAAATAGCCCAATAAAGACCTAATTGATTCCAAAAGCTAGAATATTTAATTTTACACATACCACCATGGTGCCAAGGAGGCCCACGACATAAATTTAATTCCTGTGTGGGCATATTAGCTTTACAAACAAAGACAAAATATAAATGTTACCTCGTCTAATATAAAAAGGCCTAGATAAAAGAGGGCAGCTCAGGAAAAAATGACACATGTTCTTAGAAAATAGTATATCCAAAGGCACCTCAGAAGTTTGCCTTTGTAGGCAAAGATCTGCTTACTCTACTAAATATAACTCAAATTATCTTGATTTAGTAACAATAAGGATATGATGTTTGATCCTTAGCTACCTTTTCTTATACACTTAACAAAACAAGCAAAGAATTTATGTTCTTGAAACTGAGATTCATTTTCTTTTTTTAAATGAATTAGTCTTAATGGATCCCCACTGAGTTGTCCAAAGACTGACCACTGTGGCATTTCAGTCAACTAATAAATACTCTTATATTGACAACAAATCATTACAAATCTCATTGGCAACTAGATATGAACCCACTTAATGGTAATCTAATGTAAAACATGTTTCTTCAGGAACACAGACAGGAGACCAAATCTATCCTTTAATTTTATTAACAGAAGTTGAGTCCAGCATGCTAGAAAAACACTAAAATGATATAAGATGATGGCCCCACTCTAAAATAACTTAAACATATAACATTTCACACCAATAATGATTGAGATAAGTGGTTTTCTGTTACTTATCTCTTTTTTACAGTCCAATTAGGCTATATTTCCTCAATTTATATTGATGCATTTTGTGAAATTTCTGGATTGGTTAGATGAGTATAATTGTATGGTAATACAGGAACTTCCTAGTACTTCTGGTTCCTTAAAATTCTACTGATAAAGCTTGTTAAGATGTAACATCTGTAAATCATTACCAGCCCAATCTGAAGGTACTGTTATTTCCCAATATTAAATAAACATTATCTTATAATAGATCTTATATTTTTCTTTGCCATTAAAAACTTATTGCATTGAATAATAATCCTACAGTACCTTTTAGAGATAAATTTTGTAGACAATAACAACTAACATTTGTCCAAGACTGCTGAGAGAATCCAAGACTGAAGATCCCATTGTTGGCAAAGGAAAACACCCCCAGAAAAAGAGAAAAACTAAGCTGAGTGAGTCAGAACAAAGAAAAATCAGCTAGTTTACATTTAAGCTAGCCATTGCTAGCAAGCTTCTTGCCTTTTTCTGAAATTCTAGCCTGTTGGGGATACAGCTTACAAACACCCTGCTGGGTCTGTGAGTACTCTGAGGGGAATAATGGTCATAGAAGAGGCTATGACAAATCCTAGAAAAAGATATATCTTCTGGGGCATTTCCTACCCATTAAACAGGCTAAGCAGATACCAATTGTGGAGATCTGTATTTGCCAGGGGCAGAGAGACCAAGGGAGTAGCTCAAGCTCTAAGCTATGGGCAAAAGAACTTATATCCCTTAGAGCAGAGGAAAATCCTCTGTGGTAGTGATGGAAGGAAAATGCCTCCCTCCCACTGATCCCTCAGAGGAGAATAAAACTGATGGTGTTTTACTCGACAGAGAACTAGTGGAGCTTAACACCTCCCTAGAAAATCTGTGTGTGTGTGACTTCAAGCAGGAGACTCTCCCAGTCCAATGCTCAGATTTCAGATTACTGAAGACCACCCTTAAGATTAATTATAATAACAACAGAAGCTGATATGATCAACCCAATAAACTGCTGACACCTTTGTTCCCTCCCTCATCTTAACCTCTGGGCAAATAGACTCCAATAAAAGCAGAGGGGAGCAAACACTTGGTGCCATTCCTGGAATCCCACGACCCCTGGCTCCCACTTTTAATTCTACTCTATTTCTCTTGATTTTCTTTACCATCGCTTCTAACTCTATATTTCTTCAGTTTATTGCCACCAGTTTCCACAGATGTCAGCAGATAGTGCTCTGGGGCCAAGACCCCAATAAAAGACTTTAGTCCCAGGACTTTAAATAGTTCACAAAATCTCACTTAGCCTTTGTATTACCCCAGGCAGTCATTGTCAACTTTCACATTACAAAACTACAGCTCAGAAGTAAAAGGGTTTCCCAAGTAAAAAGGGTAAATTATAATTGTAAACTGAAAGAAAATCTTAAGCCTCACAGCCAGCTGAATGGACCCCCTCTCAGCCCATAAAGATCTTAAAGCTGAGTTGCCAACCCTGAGGATGAAAGGAGACCTTAAAGGAGAGGAAGCATCCCTGATGGAAACAGTTAAAAATTAGCAGAACCAAATACAGAGTGGTCAAATGATAGAAAATTGGTATTTTAGCATAGAAAGGAATTTATCACTTCTTGCTCTTCAACCTTCTCATCCTTCTGGTCCTGCACCAAAAGGACTCATCAAAACTTTACTCCACAGGCATGAGAAATTAAAGAGCAAGAGGAAGTGAAAGGAAAATTAGGGCAAGTAAACAAATAAATCACTCATGAGGAAGAATGAGCAGAAAACTCCAGGCAACATGAAGAACCAGTCCACAGAAACCCCTCCAAGGAACCACAAGGTAGCTACTGCAGAGGATTCTACCTATAAAGAAATGTTAGGAATGACAGAAAGGGAATTTAGAATACACATGATGAAAACAATGAAGAAAATGATGGAAACAATGAAGGAAACTGCTAATAAAGTGGAAAATAACCAAAAGGAAATAAAAAAAAAAAGAATCAAATAAGAAATGAACGATATGAAGAATATAGAAAGGATATAGCAGAGCTGAAGGAACTGAAGTAGTCAACTGGGGAACTTAAAGATGCAATGGAAAGTATCAGCAACAGGTTAGACCATGCAGAAGAAAGAATTTCAGAAGTACAGGACAAAGTTCTTGAGATAACTCAGATAGTTAAAGAGGCAGAAAAGAAGAGAGAGAAAGCAGAACGTTCACTGTCAGAATTATGGGACTTTATGAAGTGTTGTAACATATGAGTTATAGGAATCCCAGAAGGGGAAGAAGAATGCCCCAGAGGAATGGAAGTCATACTAGAGAATACTATAAATGAAAATTTCCCAAGTATCACCAAAGATTCTGACACACTGCTTTCAGAGGGATATCAGACCCCAGATTGCCTCAACTCTAACCGAGCTTTTCCAAGACACATTGTGATGAACCTGTCCAAAGACAAGACAAAAGAAAAGATTCTGCAAGCTGCCAGAAGTAAGCACCAGTTGAACTACAGGGTCAAATCCATCAGAGTGACTACAGACTTCTCTAATGAAACTTTCCAAGCAAGAAGACAATGGTCATCTACCTTTAATCTACTTAAACAGAACAATTTCCAGCCCAGAATTCTGCACCATGCTAAACTAAGCTTTAAAATTGATGGAGAAAACAAATCATTTACTTATATACAAACATTGAGGAAATTCACCACAACAAGACCAGCTCTACAGGAAATGCTTCAACCTGTTCTACACACTGACCACCACAATAAATCAGTAGCAAAGTAAGAACTCAGAAATTAAAGGATAGAACCTAACCTCCACACTGATGCAAAAGATAAACTAAGCAATGGACTCTCACAAAATAAGATGAATAGAAAACTACCACACTTATCAATTATCTCAATAAATGTTCATGGCTTGAAAACACAAGCCATCCATTTTCTGTCTGCAAGAAACACACCTGGCTTCAAAAGACAAATTAAAACCCTGAGTTGAGAACCAGCAAGGAGGCGGAGCAAGATGGCGGCCAAGTAACAGTTTCCTTGCATCTGGGCACCGTGAGTCTGGGGAGATAGGACTCCAGGCATCTCTGGCTGGTGGGAACTGCCTATCATCGCCCCTGTGAGGATACAGGAAGTCAGCGAGAGACTTCTGGACCCCAAGAGGAGGACTAAAACAGTGGAAAAATAGCAAGTGGTCGCGTGTGTTCAATCCGTCAAAACCCGCCCACAACATCCACAGGCACGAGAACTTAAAGAGCAAGAGGAAGTGAAAGGAAAATTAGGGCAAGGAAACAAATAAAAGAAATCACTCATGAGGAAGAATCAGCAGAAAACTCCAGGCAACATGAAGAACCAGTCCAGAACAACCCCGCCAAGGGACCATGAGGTAGCTACTGCAGAGGATTCCAACTATAAAGAAATATTAGGAATGACAGAAAGGGAATTTAGAATACACATGTTGAAAACAATGAAAGAAATGATGGAAACAATGAAGGAAACTGCTAATAAAGTGGAAAATAACCAAAAGGAAATCCAAAAACAGAATCAAATAAGAGATGAACGATATGAAGAATATAAAAAGGATATAGCAGAGCTGAAGGAACTGAAACAGTCAATTAGGGAACTTAAAGATGCAATGGAAAGTATCAGCAACAGGTTACACCATGCAGAAGAAAGAATTTCAGAGGTAGAAGACAAAGTTCTTAAGATAACTCATATAGTAAAAGAGGCAGAAAAGAAGAGAGAGAAAGCAGAACGTTCACTGTCAGAATTATGGGACTTTATGAAGCGTTCCAACATACGAGTTATAGGAATTCCAGAAGGGGAAGAAGAATGCCCCAGAGGAATGGAAGTCATACTAGAGAATATGATGAAAGAAAATTTCCCAAATATCACCAAAGATTCTGACACACTGCTTTCAGAGGGATATCGGATACCAGGTCGCCTCAACTCTAACCGAGCTTTTCCAAGACACATTGTGATGAACCTGTCCAAAGACAAGACAAAAGAAAAGATTCTGCAAGCTGCCAGGAGAAAGCGCCAGTTGACCTACAGGGGAAAATCCATCAGAGTGACCGCAGACTTCTCTAATGAAACTTTCCAAGCAAGAAGACAATGGTCATCTACCTTTAATCTACTTAAACAGAAAAATTTCCAGCCAGAATTCTGTACCCTGCTAAGCTAAGCTTCAAAATTGACGGAGATATCAAATCATTTACAGATATACAAACATTGAGGAAATTCGCTACAACAAGACCAGCTCTACAGGAAATACTTTAACCTGTTCTGCACACTGATGACCACAATGGATCAGCAGCAAAGTAAGAACTCAGAAATTAAAGGACAGAACCTAACCTCCAAAAAAGCAAAAGATGAAACTAAACAATGGACTCTCACCAAATAAGACGAATAGAATACTACCACACTTATCAATTATCTCAATAAATGTTAATGGCTTGAATTCCCCACTGAAGAGACATAGATTCGCTGACTGGATTAAAAAACACAAGCCATCCATTTGTTATCTGCAAGAAACACACCTGGCTTCAAAAGACAAATTAAAGCTCCGAGTCAAGGGCTGGAAGACAATTTTTCAGGCAAATGGAATTCATAAAAAAAGAGGACTTGCAATCTTATTTTCAGATTCATGTGGATTTAAAGCAACTAAAGTCAAAAAAGACAAAGAGAGTCACTTTATATTGGTCAAGGGAAAAATACAACAAGAAGACATTTCAATTCTAAATATCTATGCACCCAATTTAAATGCTCCCAGATTCTTGAAACAGACCTCACTCAGTCTGAGCAATATGATATCTGATAATTCCATAATAACAGGGGACTTTAACACTCCTCTTACAGAGCTGGGCAGATCCTCTAAACAGAAATTAAACAAAGATATAAGAGATTTAAATGAGACCCTAGAACAACTGTGCTTGATAGACGCATATAGAACACTCCACCCCAAAGATAAAGAATATACATTATTCTCATCACCCCATGGAATATTCTCCAATATTGATCATATCCTGGGACACAAAACAAATATCAACAGAATCAAAAGAATTGAAATTTTACCTTGTATCATCTCAGACCATAAGGCACTAAAAGTGGAACTCAACTCTAACAAAAACGCTCGACCCCACACAAAGGCATGGAAATTAAACAATCTTCTGTTGAATACCAGATGGGTGCAGGAAGAAATAAAACAGGAAATCATTAACTTCCTTGAGCATAACAACAATGAAGACACAGGCTACCAAAACCTGTGGGATACTGCAAAAGCAGTTTTGAGAGGAAAATTCATGGCTTTAGATGCCTACATTCGAAAAACAGAAAGAGGGCAGTGCCTGTGGCTCAGCGGGTAGGGCGCCGGTCCCATATGCCGGAGGTGGCGGGTTCAAACCCAGCCCCGGCCAAATTAAAAAAAAAAAAAAAAAAAAGAAAAACAGAAAGAGAGCGCATCAACAATCTCACAAGAGATCTTATGGAATTGGAAAAAGAAGAACAATCTAAGCCTAAACTCAGTAGAAGAAAAGAAATATCCAGCATCAAATCAGAGACCAATGAAATTGAAAACAAAAGAATCATTTAGAAAATTAATAAAATAAGGAGTTGGTTTTTTGAAAAAATAAATAAAATAGATAAACCATTGGCCAGTCTAACTAGAAATAGAAAAGTAAAATCTCTAGTAACCTCAATCAGAAATGATAAAGGGGAAATAACAACTGATCCCACAGAGATACAAGAGATCATCTCTGAATACTACCAGAAACTCTATGCCCAGAAACTTGACAATGTGAAGGAAATGGATCAATATTTGGAATCACACCCTCTCCCTAGACTTAGCCAGGAAGAAATAAAGCTCCTGAACAGACCAATTTCTAGCATTGAGATTAAAGAAACAATAAAAAAGCATCCAAACAAAAAATGCCCTGGTCCAGATGGCTTCACACCAGAATTCTATCAAACCTTCAAGGAAGAGCTTATTCCTGTACTGCAGAAATTATTCCAAAAAATTTTGGAAGAAGGAATCTTCCCCAACACCTTCTATGAAGCAAACATCATCCTGATACCCAAACCAGGAAAAGACCCAAACAAAAAGGAGAATTTCAGACCAATTTCACACAAGAATATGGATGCAAAAATTCTCAACAAAATCCTAGACAATAGATTACAGCTTATCATCAAAAAAGTCATACATCATGATCAAGTAGGTTTCATCCCAAGGATGCAAGGCTGGTTTAACATACGCAAGTCCATAAATGTTATCCACCATATTAACAGGGGCAAAAATAAAGATCATATGATCCTCTCAATAGATGCAGAAAAAGCATTTGATAAAATCCAGCATCCTTTTTTGATTAATACACTGAAGAGTATAGGCATAGGTGGCACATTTCTAAAACTGATTGAAGCTATCTATGACAAACCCACAGCTAATATTTTACTGAATGGAGTAAAACTGAAAGCTTTTCCTCTTAGAACTGGAATAAGACAAGGTTGTCCTCTGTCACCTTTACTATTCAAAATAGTGCTGCAAGTTCTAGCCAATACAATTAGGCAAGACAAGGAAATAAAGGGAATCCAAATGGGAGGAGAGAGGGTCAAACTCTCCCTCTTTGCTGACGACATGATCTTATACTTAGAGAATCCCAAAGACTCAACCGCAAGACTCCTAAAAGTCATCAAAAAATACAGTAATGTTTCAGGATATAAAATCAATGTCCACAAGTCAGCAGCCTTTATATACACCAATAACAGTCAAGATGAGAAGCTAATTAAGGACACAACTCCCTTCACCATAGTTTCAAAGAAAATGAAATACCTAGGAATATACCTAACGAAGGAGGTGAAGGACCTCTATAAAGAAAACTATGAAATCCTCAGAAAGGAAATAGCAGAATATATTAACAAATGGAAGAACATACCATGCTCATGGATGGGAAGAATCAACATTGTTAAAATGTCTATACTTCCCAAAGCAATCTACCTATTCAATGCCATTTCTATTAAAATACCAACATCATACTTTCAAGATTTGGAAAAAATGATTCTGTGTTTTGTATGGAACCAGAAAAAGCCCTGTATAGCTAAGGCAGTTCTTACTAATAAAAATAAAGTTGGGGGGCATCAGCATACCAGGTTTTAGGCTATACTACAAAGCCATAGTGGTCAAAACAGCATGGTACTGGCACAAAAATAGAGACATAGACACTTGGAATCGAATAGAAAACCAGAAAATGAAACTAACATCTTACGACCACCTAATCTTTGATAAACCAAACAAGAACATACCTTGGGGGAAAGACTCCCTATTCAATATCCAGTTCTGCTGGGAGAACTGGATATCCACATGTAAAAGACTGAAACTGGAACCATACCTTTCCTCACTCACAAAAATTGATTCAAGATGGATAAAGGACTTAAATTTAAGGCATGAAACAATAAAATTCCTCAAAGAAAGCATAGGAAAAACACTGGGAGATATTCGCCTGGGAAAAGACTTCATGAAGAAGACTGCCATGGCAATTGCAACAACAACAAAAATAAACAAATGGGACTTTATTAAACTGAAAAGCTTCTGGACAGCTAAGGAGATGACAACCAAAGCAAAGAGACGACAACCAAAGCGAAGAGACAACCTACACAATGGGAAAGGATATTTGCATATTTTGAATCAGACAAAAGCTTGATAACTAGGATCTATAGAGAACTCAAATTAATCCACATGAAAAAAAACCAACAATCCCATATATCAATGGCCAAGAGACATGAATAGAACCTTCTCTAATTAAGACAGACGAATGGCTAATAAACATATGAAAAAATGTTCATCATCTCTATCTATTAGAGCAATGCAAATCAAAACCACCCTGAGATACCATCTAACCCCAGCGAGAATGGCCCACATCACAAAATCTCAAAACTGCAGATGCTGGCGTGGATGTGGAGAGAAGGGAACACTTTGAGACTGCTGGTGGGACTGCAAACTAGTACAACCTTTCTGGAAGGAAGTATGGAGAAACCTCAAAGCACTCAACCTAGACCTCCCATTTGATCCTGCAATCCCATTACTGGGCATCTACCCAGAAGGGAAAAAATCCTTTTATAATAAGTTCACTTGTACTAGACTGTTTATTGCAGCTCAACTTACAATTGCCAAAATGTGGAAACAGCCTAAATGCCCACCAACCCAGGAATGGATTAACAAGCTGTGGTATATACACCATGGACTACTATTTGGCTATTTAAAAAAATGGAGACTTTACATCCTTTGTATTAACCTGGATGGAAGTGGAAGACATTATTCTTACTAAAGCACCACAAGAATGGAGAAGCATGAATCCTATGTACTCAATTTTGATATGAGGACAATTAATGACAATTAAGGTCATGGTGAGGGTGGGGGAAGGGGAGAGCAGAGAGAGAAAGGAGGGAGGGGTGGGGAAAAGAAGAGCAGAGAGATGGAAGGAGGGAGGGGGATGGGGCCTTGGCATGTGCCACACCTTTTGGGGGCAAGACATGATTGCAAGAGGGACTTTTCCTAACAAATGCAATCAGTGTAACCTGGCTTATTGTACCCCCTCAATGAATCCCCAACAATAAAAAAAAAAAGAAAGGGGGGGTGGGGCCTTGGTGTGTGTCACACTTTATGGGGGCAAGACATGATTGCAAGAAGGACTTTACCTAACAATTGCAATCAGTGTAACCTGGCTTATTGTACCCTCAATGAATCCCCAACAATAAAAAAAAAAAAAAAAAAAAAGAAAGAAAAAAGAACTCTCAAACTCAACAGTAAAGAAGCCAAACAATCCAGTTAGAAAATGGACAAAAGAATGAAAACAATAGCAACAAAAGACTCACTACAAAGGATGTACAGGTGGCAAATACACAGGAAAGATGTCAAACCTCATTAGTCATTAAGGAAATGCAAATTAAAGCCACCATGAGATATCACTGCAGGACTATTAGAATTGCTAAAATAAATAATAGTGACAGTACCAAAAGCTGTCCAGGATCTAGAGGCGTGGATCATTCCTTTGTTGCTGGTGGGAATGTAAATGGTACCACTACTCTAGAAGACAATTTGGCAGTTTCTTATAAAACTAAATTTCCAACTACCATACCACCCAACAATTTTCGATTGAATGTTCATCCCAGAGAAATAAAAACTTATGTTCATGCAGACACCTGAACATTAGTGTCCACAGCATCTGTATTTGTAAAGGCCTAAAGTTAGAAACAATCTATCCTATAACAGGTGAATAGTTACATAAACTTATTTAACAATGAAAAGGAATGAACTATTAAAAAAAATTTTTTTTTAAATAAAATAATGAGCTAGGAAAATGATCCTACAGTATCAACGATAATAGAAAATTGGGTTACAATGAAACTTAAGTCCCACATAATTGGGATAAAATTCTGTATGTAATCCTCCTCCCTAAATACACATATTGTCAGTTATTATATCTGTGTGGCAGGAGAATGAGGCTAAAACTATGGTTCCATCAATGCTTAACCAAGAATCACTGCCAAGTATGAGTTGCTTTCTAAATATGAAAACAAAATGCTAACATGGAATTAAAATTGTGTAAGTGGAATCTACCAGTTTGTATAGTGCCAGGACAGAGCCTCCCATATGCCCACATTCCTTATGTTCCAGGCATTCTTTCAGCTTAAAGGCTGAACCTCCCTACTATCCTGAAGAGATCCCAACATGGAAAGCATTTGCTTCAAGTGGAATCAACAGATTATGGCCTCACTTCCTCTAGGCACATGGGCCTGCACTTTCCCTGCCTTTGATTAACTCCCTAAAATAGTCCTGTCAATCTCATTTCCATTAAAAAAAAAAAAGCTAAAAAATAATAAAAATATTTAAAAATTTAAAAAATAAAAAATAATTTAATTTAAAAAATTTAATTAAAAAAAATTTAAAAAGCAACCTCAGGCTACCTCAAATCCTTGGATGATCTCAAAACCTGTCACTTCTAAGTCAGCAATCTGAACAAAAGTACCAAAAGGCCAGCAAATGGCACATCCTCTCAGGAGAGGCTGCTGAACCCAAGCAGGGGAGTCTGGAAGCTGGCCAAGAATGCATGCACAACTTGAACGAAGGGACTGTGGCCACCAAGAAGAGGAGCACCTTCCTGGAGCTAACACATTTCTTCCCAACTTCAGCTCTTTCTCCTCATGAGTAGAAACATATTGTAGCCACAACTTCTCTGTGTGTTGGGTCCTTGATCTCAGGGCTCAAAGAATGAAACCACAGACCTTTTGCAAATAAGCAAAAGGACAGAGTTTATTGGAAGATAAAAGAGACAGATACGTGAAAAAAGTGGGAACAGAACCTCTGGCAGTGGAGTAGCGGAGCAGGTGAGCAGCCTCTTTGAGCCTTCCAGGGTTATATACCACTTTTCCTATCCTGTAGGTAGTAGTTTGGGGGAAGATGTATGTCCAGAACCTGTCACAAGTTCTGTAGGCAGAAAATAATCCTAAAATTAGCAAAGGAGTGTGGTTTGAAGTCCTTGCCCCAGGCAAGGAATTAGGATGTGTGTTCTCTGCTTCAAAAGGAACGGCCCAGATAAGATACTGTTCAGGCAGCTTTTCTTCATGACTTTGCTTGAGTGTGATCTGGAAAGGGCCTGTTTGTACCTAGAGATGGGGATCTATGGTGAGACTGATTTTTGAGCTTATCCAGGCCTAGAAATGGAGGTTCCTGTCTAGCCCTGAATGGTATGAATATCAGAGTAGAAATAAAACCTTTGAATCTGCCAGAACCTGTTCATCTATTCTCTGTAGTCAGCTGGTAGCTACCTAAAACTTGCTTTTCACCTTTGGTGGGTCTACCTTTGTCCCTGCTGCCCCTTCTTCCTGACAGACTCATCTTGTTCTGGGCATGATTTTCTCAGATTTTAGAAACTTGACCCATTGTTTGAGGCTCAGTCCCCATTCAGAATTAGTCTTTCCCTCCTCTGTCTTCTCCTCTGTCTCCATGTGATCCATTCTTCTCCAGCACATTGACTGCCACACTAGAAAAAAATGTTTTTCCCTTGGGGCCACAGTGTTTTCAGGGGTCAAGATTGGTCAAGAGACATGGGAATTATGTTTCATGAAGCCCCAGGCTCAAAACTAGCCTAAGTTAAATACAAGTCACATGACAATTAATGTGATAGAGAGTAGAATTAAGGGCTGGGCCAGTTGGCTGGTGACCCAGAGCAACAATGCATGGTGGGGGGGGGCTTTCACTGAGAAAGTGGCACCATAGTACCCACATATCATTCCATAAATAGCTTATACATCCAAACTGAGGATAGAAAAGAAAAAATTTGGACTAGTAATAATATTTTCCATGCTAAAGAAATGTTCCATTGGTCGTTTTTTAAATATTGGTTTTTAAAGACATTAAATTATTAGCTTTCTCAGCATTTCCACCTAGTATGGTCTTGGCCTGTTTTTGGTACAGTATATACAATATACTTAGTTACATATCTGTCTGTGTCATTTTCATTGCCCAGAAGTTAGCACAGTGCCTTGCATGTAGTATGTGTTCAATAAAAGTATGTTAGATTGAATTAGTTCATAGTTTTTCTTGTACCCAACTCTGTAGGCTACAGTTGAACAGAAACTTATAAAGAAAACTAGAAATTTTCTTAATTACACCTAGCTATTTAATTACCTTAACTCTTCCAGGAAGTTTGAAAAAGTCAACAAGTAAATTGTGAGATAAACCAGTTCCCTTTTTAAGGATAACTCGTGCCTTCCTAAGAGACACTGCTATGTGGGACAAAGAAATAGAGATTATTTAGTAGAGTTGATGAAATCCATAGCTTTTCTCTTCATCCCAAGTTGAACATTGACTAAATGGTCTCTTTATTTGTTTTATAATTTTCCAAACCATTACACATATTGATATCCAGTGCCAAATACAAATAATTTCATTAATCTACTCTCTAGATTTTCCACCAGATACTTTACCTCTTTTAATGCAGAGAAATTGAAGCTAAATAGCCAACATAGTAAATTGGCCTAGAAATAAATTCACCTCTTTCCTCCCCCTTTCATACTGTTTTCTGTTGACATCTCACCACCACCTTAATTGTAAGTGCACACACATATGATATGAAATTAATCACCTCAATCACACAGAAAATTCTTTCCCATTACTTAGGTTTTTTATGACATAGTTTTCAGATTCAATCAGACCACCAAACCTAAATTCTATACCAGCTCTATCATTTAATAACCACGTGATATGGCAGATCACACAACCTCTCTGAGCCTCAGCTTTTCTTCTGGAAAATGGAACTGATGACATTCCTCTTTTAGCTTCCTAGGAGGTTTAATTTGGATGACACACACAGAAATACACAGTGCATTTATAAAGACACAATAAGCACTCAGTAAAAGTGCCCTCTTATTATTGATGGGATTTTCTCCTGGAAATTGGGCCACACCCCAGTGAATTTCTAAGATAACCCATTGTAAATCTGAAGTTGTTAGTGTGAGCTCAACCCCATGCCCAGAATTCCCACAGTCCCTACTGGCCTTGCTGAGTCTTTGTGAGAATTAGACCTTCTATCTCCCAATTTCCACCCTCTCCAGCATCCTACAGGCCCCTAACCTGTGGGATGGAGCAGGGCCTATATTTCTTCTCCCACCTGAACCCTTTCCACCCCGCTTTGAGCACAACCTGTGTCATCACAGAAAGGAAGCCTGCATGTTTCTGTACTCTGAATAAGAACCTTCCCAACCTTTATCTTCACTTTATATCCACTGAACAGAAAGGGTATTGCTTCAAATTCTATTTCCCATAAAAATTGAGTCAAAAAACTCCCCAGGATTCCAGAATGTGGAATTGGGTTAGCAGCATTGGATGGATGATTGCTGGAGCCACACTAAGTCAGAACCAAGAATGTGACCAGCATTGACAGTACATGAGACAGACTCACAGTTCTGCCTCTGCACGCACCAGGAGTTGACCCTGGGCCACACACTCACCTTCTCTGAGTCACAATCTCCTCGTCTATAAAATGTAGTTATACCTGACCCCCTACAAATGTTATGCCATTCAAGCAAGTTGGTATATGTGAACTTCAAATCGAAAAGCCAATGTGACACAATGTTATCCATTTTTGCCCCCAAATTCATCAGAATCATAGTAACAAACTAGCTGATGAACCAATGTATAAGACGCAAGCAAACAAAACACTATAACTATTATTAAAATATGTGTCAACACCCAGCTTAGTCATCACCCTTTCTGTAGGCCCATTCCTGACTCTCTACCCCCTGCCACTGTCACCTCAGACAAATCCTACTTGGCCCTCCAGGTGTTGCTTCTACACCTGTAGCTAGTTCTCTACTGCACATAGCTCAAAGAATTACAGTTATTTGCTTGCTCGTCTGTCAGCTCTGCCAGGCTGGGAGCTCACTGAAGTCTGCAGCCATGTCTGCAACCAAGCCCTGACCCAGTTCACTGCCTGGCACATAAAACCTGCCGCAGGTACCTTTAGAGGTGAAAGGGAAAAGGAGCATCTTGATGGGCATTCCTTTCTCTTCTCTGCATCTCACAAACACCATGAGCCTGGACAAATCCCTTCTCTTCTGTAAAATGAGGGCTTCACACTAAATCAAGTTTGCAAACTGCTGCCCTACAGACTCAATCCAGCCCCTAGATATGGTTTTTGGCCTGCATATTGTTGACATTCATAGTGTTAAAAAGAAACTCAATTAATTATGTATATTTAGATATCAAAAGATCTCAGATAAAATTAGAATTTTTAGTTTCCCTTTAAAAATGATGTTTCGCAGCACTGATTGTCACTCTCTATAGCAACAAGCGAGGAAGCTGGCTGATGTTTCCTCTCTGAAACAAGCTCTGGGCTACCCAACCCACCACAATCCTCTTGACCCAGTCATTCATTTACATTACCTGCCTTAGTCCTTACACGCATTTCATTAGCATTTTCTAAATGCATTCTAGCTATAATAACACTACTCTAAGTCTCTAGGAATTCACTCCCAAACACACAGACACACATACACACATGCTGTTCACTATGAGCACGGGAGGCTCTGGGCTACTGCTGCTCTCACACTACTCCTTATTCTCACTTTCAGCTAAGACCTCCTTGCAATTAATGAAGGAAAGGAAGAGATATGAAATGGGAGGGGATAGGAAGGAGGAAGAGAGGGAGGCTTTAGCTACAAATAATGCTGCCAGAGGTATTATGATATCATGTGTGGAAAATTAGATAGTTTTACAGTGCCAGATTTTCCATACAGCAAAGCAATCATTTTGTCTATGATCCTGGAAACACACATAATAGCTGATGTGAAAAACCAGAGGTTAATCGTCAGAAATTATTGTGGCTTTGGGTGTCACTCCCACTGGGGTTCTCTCCCTCCTGCTCCCCATGGCCCTCTTGCAAGGAGCTGCAACTAGCAATTTGAAATTTACACACCTTCACAGATGGGCTGCCCCCATCTGTAGCATCTCCATAACCTCCCAAGGCAAAGCTGCCATTACTTACTGTATAATCAGCGGCACAGCGGGTGCAGAGAGGAAGAGAGAGCTAGGCACATATTACTAAGAAGCCTGATGAGTCCAACATACCACTCTCCTCTAACAAGCATTGCCCCAGGAAATTTAAAATAGCACATCTTGGTGTGCACAGCATACATCTGTTACACCCATGTGGTGTTTGATTGGACAGATCAACAGGAACCCAGCCTACAAATTTCTCTCCAGCTTCCTTTATACTCTGGCTAGATCAGATAGAGCACAAAGCCCAGCATAAGCTCTGTCTTCAGAACTGTAAGGTGGCTTCCTTACAGAACTATACCATCCCCTCGTCCCTAGGCTTCCCCCTTCCCAAAAGCTGCAAGTTGGTAATTGAAACACAAAATTGAATTAAACAAGCTGCATATTAGTATTCTTATTCCACACCATGGTCTTTTGAGAACTGTCCATCAGCTTAAGGAGCAGAAAAGTCCTATTTTATAAATATTTTTATTAGCATTTATGTTTTGGGAGTAGACAGCTTTAGTAAAGAAATTTAATAACAAGCACAATTAAAATGCAAACTGTTCCACTTTCTCCCAAAATATTCGAAGCAGTTTTCAGTTGCTTCATGCTAGGAACACTTCTCTAATGTGACGGGTCTGGACAGATAAGATTGATTACAGCAAAGCCATTAAATAAATCTGAAACAGACTCAAGTTAGACTCAAAATGTAAATACTATTGACAATTTACCCACACCTTTTCCTCCTATATGAAGAATGATACGCCCACATGCAGAGTGTGGGAGAGAAGCCGGGGGTTGGAATTCAAGAAACCTTGATTCTAGCTTCACTAGCTAGAACTGTGACCTTTGGCAAACCCTGTAACATCTCTGGATTTCCTCAAATGCAAAATAAAACAGATGAAATAACCTATAAAGCAGTGCTTCTCAAATTTTAAGATGTAAATGAATCACCTTAAGATCTTGTTAAAATGCAGATTCTAAATCAGTAGGTTTAGAATACACTTGACAGTCTGCATGCCTAATGAGTTCTCAGGTGATGCTAATAACTGTGGGTCCCACAGACCAAACTCTGAGAGCAAGGTGCTGAAGCACTGGTCTCGAACTTGGCTGCACACTTAGAATAACATTGGTAGTTTATAATATACCAACACCTGGGTGCCACTCCAGAGTCTGATTTAATGGCTATGAGCTGTATTTTGAAAGCTCCCCAGATGATTCCAGTGTAGGGCAAAGTTTAAGAAACTCTCCTCTATTCCTTAAAATTCTGAAATAATGACCTTTATTTATCAATCACATTACATTTGTACCATGAAATTCCTTGTACCTGTTATCTTATGACAACTAGAGAGATCGCAGGCAAACACCGTTAACTTTGATTTACAAGAGACAGGCAAGCACCCAAGAGTCAGGTGACTTTTCTAAGGGCTTACAGCTAATGGCAGACCCTCTGCTACTAGAACACAGCATTCCTGACTCCCAACCTGTGTTTTCTCCAGCCTGCTTTGCACTAGCTTGTACAAACCAATAATGACACAGAGGAAAATAAATGGCAGCTCTTCTGCCCAAATTCCACTAAGAATGATATGAGTGACAATGTAACAGAGCAAGGCATGCAACAAGCAAAACAATTAAATGTATAATTGGAGGAGGAGCCACTTAGCTGCTGTGGATGATACTAACAAGCAGAATAAGGTTGCTAAGGTTATGTCAGCAAGACCAGCCATTAGACATCAAGTGAGCACAGCTGGATGGATTAATGCAGTACTAGAAATACAACAAATATCCTGGGGACGTGCCATACCTGATCCTGGGCAAGAGACCAGACAGTCTGCTGTTTGATAAAACTAATAATTTGTTGGAACTTGTTGAGATAGCCATCCAACTTCTAAATATTTGCAAAACCAGAAACAAAGCGAACTTGTAAGTTCTGGTATTGGAATGAATGCAAATGTGAAAATTAAAAAACAATCAAATATAAGTAGGGAGTAGAAAGGAAAGAACTAATACTTTTAAATACTTACTATGGACCAACCACTTGTATGAATTATCTGGTCTTTCTCTTAACTTGTAAGGTAAGCTTTATTAATCCCATTTTACAGATGAGAAAAATCCCATTTTACAGAAGAGAAAAATGAGTCATAGAATCTATTTTTTTTGTTGAGTTGCGCTTGAACATCAGAGCTGCATTTAAGCCTAAGTGTGCTGATTCCAAACCCCATGTCCTTTCCTCTATTCCAAACTTATTTCTGTAACCACATTAGGAACATTTTCAGGTAAATTTACCATTCTTCAAAAAATCTTCATCTTGTCTAAGTAGAAGGGACACAATACTATTATAATGCCATAGCCATTGCTCCTATTGTTCCACAGAAGAAGGAAAACATTATTTATGGGTATATAGCTGGACCTAAACAAAATCAGAAACAAAAACAAAAATACTTGCATTGACCTTTTGGTCTATTGGTTTTGCAAAGGTGAATCTTTCTCAAAAGAGGTTGCAAAATGGCAGCCTATCAGTCAGATGTTGCCTATAGAGATGTTTCATTTGAAATACACAGCACTAACCTTCACATTATCTTTTTAAATCATAGAATTGAAAAATAGTTGTCACATAGAAACGTGGATTTCCTTTGTCTTTCAAAATAGTGGGAAGAGTTGGGGACACCAAAGCCACATGTTCCTGTGGTATCACTGGCTGAAGCTGAGTCATGGCACCCTCTGTAGATGAAGTATGTGTTCAGCAGTCACCACAGTGCCAGTTTTTCCCTATTTACTAGACGTGTCAGGTGACAAATGTCATCACACTCAAGCTGAATACCTCCTTGGCCTTTTTCTATCAAAGGTTGTAGAAAAAAAGATACTCCACCCATATTATTTCAAGAAAAATTGAGGACAGCATACTTTTTCTCATACCTAGCTCACGTTACCCATTTATATTTACCAGATTCCATAGATACCTATTTGTAAATCCTGCTTTACAGGAATAGGTGAGTGGAGAAAACCAGGTGGTGAACTCTTCTACCTAATAATGTAAAAGTTTTTCTTAAATAGAGGTAGAGTTGCATCTGAGAAAAAGGTTATGGATTTTTCCACCAGAACCTAGAGCTAAAGAGAAAGTGTTTTATTATCCTTTTTTCTTCTCAGCTCAAAAGAAAACTGGTGTATCAGAATTCTCAAGAGAGGAAACTTGGCCAAAATTTCTCACTCCTCTTATGGAGGTGAACATGGCCACTGGTTTGTGAAAGAGAAGAAGGAAAACCAGTAGAGAGCATCCCATAAAGGCCTGTAAACTCTTGGAGTTATAACACGCAGGTTCACATTTAAGATTTCTTTCTGCATTGTAATTTCCTGAAGTATCTGCAGTCCTTCAAGAGGGTTCACAAAATATTAGAGTCTAATCAGAACTGTGCTGCAATGAGTCAGATGCAGGCTTGTGTGCACACGTGGAAAAAGCCATGAGAAATCATGGCGGCAGCCTGGAGAATTGCCACAAGACCCCCAAATGCATCCTCCAGAATGGGATTAGGGGAACAGGGATATGTTCTTCAGGGATTCCCAGATTCTTGAGTGATGAGAATGTAAAGATGAGTCTTTCTGTGCTTATGTTGGATGTGGCCATGGGGAGGTGTGCTGTTACTAGTCAGCTGTAAAAGGGAAATGGAACCCCTGGGCACACTAGGTTTACTAATGAAGATAGAGAGAGTGAATCTTTTTCTGTGCCATAGTTTCTATTTCCCTAGGATGTCTCCAACCCTGCTTATGTAAAAATAATAATAAATAAAGGAGTGATGAAAATAACAAATGTTAGAAGTGACATGTAGCTATACTTCTTGACAGGTTTTAAGATTTTTCTGAGCATCTAACCAAAATATCCCAAAATTGAAAGGGAAATCAGTGTTTCATGGAGTAAAAGTGTTATGAAATTTTCAAGTAAATCTTTGAACCTATATAGATTGTGTGATTTGTTCGTCATTGGTCACTATATATTCAGTTCATAGATGTTTCACACATAATGGGAGCTAAATTATTCATTTAAAATGAAAAAAAGTGTTTAAAATTAGCACGAGAGAGATATCTGAGAAGTAAGTTAGCTGTTCACAAAACTATAGTCAGGATAATTCTAGAAAGACTTGTCATGGGAGTTCTGAGCTCTCAGCAACAATTCCCAATTAATACTAATAAGATGCAGGTCTGAGGAATATGGGACGTCAGCTTCATCCACTAAGCAAATAGCATTCACACTAGAGATACCTTTATCTCAGGAAGTCCTCAATAACCCTATGACGTGAATATTATTCCATTTACAAATTATTGCATAATAAAGACCTTTGTGGCCTTTCTGTATTTTCAAAAATGGATTTGCAATGCCAAGAGCAAACCATGGAGAAAAGATAATAAAAGCAAAAAAAAAGAAAAAAGAAAAAAAAAGACTGCTATTCATGACCCATTAGTAAAGAAATCAAAAGATCTGCTCCTCATACTTGTTTGCTCTTTTGGAACATTCACACTGGCCAGAACAATAATTATTGATAAATGAGCTTCAAAATCATCCTTTGGCACAACAGATCGGTAATAACATCTGTGTAAATGTAATCTCGCAACACAAACACTCAAAGCCACAGAGAAGAAAATAATGCTGTTTGGTTTGGTTTCATTTAGGGAAGCTTATTATATATTTTTTGAACAAGCCGTTCTCTCTATAAAACTCAGCTAGCAAATCTGCCTTGCCTATTATCATTGTGAGGATAATGCAGCAAACAGATGGAGGGTTTCATACAATTTGTTGAACTAAATTTAACAGGTTTGGCTGTGAGTGTTAACTTATTTTTATATTCTATTTGTGCTATGTTTGTAATAGATGCACACACATGAATAAAAACAGAAAAATCTGTACACACAGTACAGCTGGTCTGATAATGTTTTCATTATAGCATCACATACTGCTAATTAGAAGGCTTTATATTTGGGCCACCGAGAAATTCTAGCTGCAGAGCTGCTTATGTGCTATTCCTATGATAAGAAAACCCTCATCAGTACTGTAGGAACGTTTGAACATTTCCTCCACCTATGGCACCATGTGTGGAAGGGACTGGGACCATAGTCATTAAATTAATAACAACCTACTAAATAAATGAATGAGTGAACAGTTTGCCATAACACGAGGAATTCATTAGGCTTAGAGGGCCAGGTAGGATGTGTCTGTGACCGATGAAACATGGAACCCTACATCAAAAGCACAAGTCAGGAAAAACTCAGTGCCATTCAATGTTAAAAAACAGCAACCCTCTCCTCAAACTTCAACTCAACTTTAAAATGTGAACTGTCTAGGAAGTTTTTATTTTATAAACCCAAGGATTAACTGGAACATAACTGAGGACTCGTTTAAGCAACAGCCTCCTAAATTGGTTTCTAACTCTAGTTGCTGTGTGATCGTATTTCTCACTCATCGAAATGGCAGGATGGAAGCTACAAAAGTAATGTGTGTAATGAGCACTAGGAATACAGAGTGCTGGTCATCAGGAACCTCTTCTCTACACTGAAAAAAACAACCAGGTACACATAATCGGACATGTGTAAACACGTTCACATACACACCAAAGAAGATACAAGTAGAGGGGAAAATGAGCATGGTGCAGGTCCACTTTCAGAGTTTTAGATTCTCCGGGGATACAAGAGTATAGTATGCAGGTAGATAGCTTAAGAGAAAGCCTTTTAAATTTCTTTGAAGTAGATGGTCTTTTATTTAACCAGGCTATACTCACCAACAAATTGCAATGTATTTGAATTTGCACCTTGATGCTTGAAGAAATAACTATAATTAAGTAATAGGGCCTGAGTCCTCCCTGCCAAGTCTCTGCACTCCGTGTCAAGGCTTCACAGTCTCTCATTCTCTAATGCTTCACATAGCAAAGGTGAAAGAGTCACTTATTTTAATCTCACTATCCTTTCCCAGGTGCCAGGCTTACCAAGATTTGTATTTATTCTAAAAGGGATATGACACCATCTCCTTCAGCTGGCAAACTCTCTTAACTTCTTTTGTTTGAATATTAATAAGATATCAAAACAAAATCATAGCAATGAATGGATCAGATATGGACCACCTAAAGACTGTGTTCCCTAAAACTGATCAGAACTTAGATTCTTAATAGTTTCAAAAGCACACCGGTATCTATTACCAAGTAAGGAAAGTAGCTTTCAAATAATAAGCACAGATGCAGTGATGATATATGGGCAGGAGTTAGAGAGAAGACAACATAATAGCCTAAAAGTAAAATAAAGTTAAAAAATTTACTTCACAAACTCATCCTTATTGCTGCTGTAGCATGAAGTCCATTCTACCATGTTTATATCTACATACATATAGTACGAATTTACCTTTCATTCAACCAAGAGTACGTATCTTCTCTCCATGGGGTATACAACTCCCAAAACAATATTTTCAAGGAGTTTAGTTCATTTTAATTATACTAAATGACACTTCTGTTGGTTCAGTGTCATATGTTTAGACATATGTTTAGAATTTTATTGAAATTATCAAACTCAACCACCTTATTAACCCTCAATAATGCTTTTGTTTAGATTCTGTAAAAGTATGCACCACTAGAAATACCTTATGTTTTTTTTAAATTCTATTTTAAAAAATAAAAATTCCCTTCTAGCAATTCTTTTTCTTTCAATTACTGTTAACATCAAAAATAAAAATCCATCCTTGTCCACACCTTTCATCTTGTTTTATATTTCTGAACTCCATTTTTGTCCCTACTTCTTACTAAAAATCTTTATGAGGGATTTTCTTTCTTTTTTAAGGCCTCTGAATTACTTTAATTGCTCAATTTTCTGAACTATTATTTATTGCCTTCGTTCTCTAATTCTATCTTCATACTTTAAAGAAAACCTTTAGGTGTTTATTCCCTAATTTGTCCCTACCCCTGAAACAGGCACTGTGAAAAATGGAAGAGAGGGAACCCACTGTTCCTGCCTTTGAGAAGCTTATTGCTGGGGGAGGGGAGCACAAAATAGCTGGAAACCTTTGAAAATTTTATTTCTAACGAAAGACATAAGACATCCATAAAAAGGAAAGAAAAGTTCATATGTAATATTTGAATAAACGTAAGTAGTATGTTCACAGAGACACCAAGTTCACACATAGCCCGACTGAGCATGTTATGGAAGTTTCCAGGAAGAAAACACATAATTTCTCAACCTGTCTGCAGATTCATACTTCTAAGTGCCATCTAGATAAACCACAGAAGGGTCAAATTTGGAATGTCCAAAGTTAATGTCAGCAGTTCCACCCCTCCTGTTACTGCTGCAGTTTTCTACACCCCGGGTAGCGATCATTTTAACATATTGCTGACTGGTCACAAGTTACCCCATAACATGGATGGTTTCCGCGTAAAATGACCACAGCTGAGAGATGAGGAGGCGAGAAGGAATAAAATAGGCTGCATTAGGGGCAACTGGGTATTGAGACTGGGAGAAATGACTCAGGGAACAGCTGCTATGTGAACACATTGTTGACCAACAATTTTATGCAGAAACTATCCATGTTACCGGGTAACTCACAACTGGTCAGTGCACTGTGCTAATTCACCAGTGCAATTTCCTCTAAGTTGACCTTAAGTCTGAACTCTCATTCCCCACATGCGGTCTGGTTGGTGAGCTTCTACTTACCTCTGGACTCTCCCCCTACTGCTTCCCTTTTGTTCACAGTGCTATTGCTTTTGTGAAATAAACCATTTTATCTCACAAGGAGCACTGCTCCCATCCACTAAGTCATTCCCCTTCCTGCTTCTCCACAAGCAGAAAGATCTTTCTAAAACACACATTTCAACAGAAACAGCCCACTGATTGTTTCTTGTGGCTTTCAGAATAAAGTATAAATTCTCCTTTTCAGCTTCTAGAGCTTGTCCCAGTCTGCTCACAGCCTTCCTTTCCAGCCTTGTTTTAGCCTCCATCTGTGAGCACCCTGCATTTCCATTTCATGGAACTTCTCATCATTTTCATTCCAACATCAAGCTTTTTTTTTTTGTAGTTTTTCGTCCAAGGCTGGGTTTGAACCCACCACCCTTGGCATATGGGGCTGGCACCCTACTCCTTGAGCCACAGGTGCCACCCCAACCTCAAGCTTCTTTACAACTCCAAGCCTCTACTCACTCTGTTCCCTTCATCAAAGATGCCCTTCCCTCACCTCCCTTGAATTGTAGGTTGATATAAAGGTAACTGCACCAACTGTTAAAATTTGCCCTTTAATATTGAAATACATTCTGAAATAAATCTGGTTATATCCTATATTATTTTAATGAGAATTTCTCACTTTTTTTTGCTAATGACTTATCACTTGCTGTTTATTTTATATTTACTTTGGACTGTGGAAATGATGTTAGACAAAAAGCAAACTCGAAAATTTTCTTATTTGAGTTCAAAATGGGTTGTAAAGCAGTGGAGACAACTCACTACATCAACAATGCATTCGGCCCAGGAACTGCAAATGAATGAACAGTGCAGTGGGCATTCATGAAGTTTTGCGAAGGAGACGAGAGCCTTGAAGATAAGGAGTGTAGTGGCCAGCCATTGGAAATTGACAGCAACCAATTGTGAGCAATCATTGAAGCTGATCCTCTGACAACTACTGAAGTTGCTGGAAAACTCAACGTTAACCATTCTACGGTCACTGGGCATTGGAAACCAACTGGAAAGGACCTCATGAGCTGACCAAAAGTGAAAGCAATCATCATTTTCAATTTTGTCTTCTCTTACTTTATACAATAATGAACCATTTCCTAATCATTATTGTGACCTGCAGTGAAAAGAGGACTTCATACAACAACCAGCAATGACCAGCTCAGTGGTTAAATCAAAAGGAACCTCCAAAGCACTTCCCAAAGCCAAATTGGCACCAAAAAAAAAAAAAAAAAAAAAGTCATGGTCCCTGTTTGGTGGTCTGCTGCTGGTCTGATCCATTACAGATTTCTGAATGCCAGTGAAACCATTACGTCTGAGAAGTATGCTCAGCAAATAGATGCAATGCACCCAAAACTGCAACATCTGCACCCAGCATTGGTCACCAGAAAGGGCCAATTCTTCTTAACAATAGTTAACTGCATGTCACACAACCAATGATTCAAATGTTGATGAATTGGGCTGCAAAGTTTTGCCTCATACACCACATTCATCTGACCCCTCGCCAACCAACTACTACTTCTTCAAGCATCTGGACAACATCTTGCAGGAAAAATGCTTCCACAATCAGCAGGATGCAGAAAATACTTACCAAGAGTTTGTGGTATCCAAAAGCATGGATTTTTAAGCTACAGGAAGCAACAACCTTATTTCTTGTTGGCAAAGTGTTGATTGTAATAGTTCCTACTTTGATTAATAAGATATCTTTGAGCCTAGTTTTAATGATTTAAAATTCATGTCCCCAAACTGCGTTACTTTTGTACCAACCAAACTATACCTCCTACAGAACCCAGTGTTCCAGTGAGAAACTTCTCATTCATCATTCAGGTAAAATTAGTCTCTCCTTCCCTGTCTTCAAAACCTCTGCATCCATGTCACTAGCACAGTGTTTTCACATATAGTTCACATATATTAACTAATTTATACCTCTCTCTAAAACTCCTCAAACACATAAATTTTAGACATTCATTTATAAGTCACCAGTATCTACTACCAAGTCTGGCATAGGAGCTAGCCAACAAATTTTGAATGAATTAATAAATGAATTATAGATGGTGTTAATAGAGAATATGGGTCAATAAGCTATCTCTGAAAAAATAAAATATTTGGTCTATTGAGGAGTCCACAAATACTCAGACCTCATCAGAATTAACCCCAATACAATAAATGATTTATCCAAAGTTTTTTTTTATATGCAAGCCTAAAATCTAAAATATGTGTATCAGTGCTTTGCTGAGTGGATCATAAACAATCATCTTTTTCTGTATACAGTCTGTCTAATAGTGGTCTTCAGAACTGTAAAGATCTAATGAACAAGAGAACTAAGATCTTAATAGGCCATTTGGTCTGTTATCGAGTAGAAATTATTCTTCTAATGCCCCATCCATTCCCATCAACTGCAGAAAGCAGTCCCTGGAACTACCCAACTCCCATCACAAAGAAAACTACTATAATACTCAAGAATGCTGAGGATCTTGACAAGAAGAAAGACTAGTGAGTACATGGAATATTTCTCACTTTCCTTTGAATTCAGAACATTATTTTACTTGCTAGTTTACTTTTAAGGAATTGAGTACTATCTCTTTTTCATTTCAGCTCTTCTAGACACACAAATTAGAGGAAAGAGTCTAAAGGAATAATACTTCATATTTAGGAAAAGTAATGAATATTTGGAGGTAGATATAGACATCTATTACAATGATATTTAACTAGAGTCATCTTCTACAAAGGCAACAAATGTCCCCCCACCCCCAGAAAGGTTCCCTCTTGGCCATTGAGTTTCTACCACTAAAGTAAATTTCTCTCCCATCTCAACTGTCTGATTATCTAGACCTATGATTCCCAGGTATGGTCTGGGGATCTCTTAGGGGCCTTGATTACCACAGAGGAGCTGTCAAGTCAAAACTACTTACATATAAATAAGAAGATGTATGTACACTGGAGTTTTCCAAAGTGATATTATGACAGATTGAATGCAGAAACAGATATGAGAATCCAACTGTCTTTGTGACAGACATTAGAGATTTGCAAAAATAAAAAGTCCCACTTTTCACCAAATATTTTTGTCCCAAAAAATAGTTATTTTCATTAAAAAATATGTTATTTATGATAGCATGTAATGGGTTTATTTTTGGTCTTTAATTAATTCATAAGCAATTTTTTAAGACTGTTATAAAAAAGGTCTCACAGACCCAAAATATTGAGAACTACTCAATTAGATAAAACTAGGCTAAACAGAGGTAAAATTGGCAATTTTTGGTACCAAAGCCAAATTATTCCTGAAATATATATATTCAGCAGTGTTTTCTGAAAGATCTAGTTAAGGGATCTGACTCTTTTTTTAACTTTATGTCAATTAGTTGTTTGAGCATTATGTTATTTCATATGTAAAATGAGAATTGTAACAATAATAATTGATTATTGAATATTACTAAGTGACACACATTATTGTCAGTGCTTCCTCTGTATTTTGTTGTTGTTGTTGTTGTTGTTGTTGTTGGAGTTGTCACTGTTGTTTAGCACGCCTGGGCCGGGCTCAAACCCACCAGCCGTAGTGTATGTGGCCAGCGCCCTACTCACTGAGCCATGGGCGCCAAGCCACTTCCTCTGTATTAAAATCACTTAATCCTTATAACAACACCATGAAAAAAAGTACTTATATTATCACAATTTTGTAGAGAAGAAAATAATTGAAGCACAAAGATAAAGTAACTTGTCCAAAATTGTATAACTAATTAGCATTAGAATTAGAATTTGAGGAGGAAGAAATGGTAGATGAGAAGCAGCCTTTAGCATGCCTCCCAAAGAAAAAGATGAAAATTGCAGGCAGCTGCCTGCATATGGATCACTCTTCTCTGAGATAACATTGCAAAATCAAAGGAAGGCAACATCAATGTGGAAAACAAAGGTGATGAGATAATATATATAACAATATCAAAGTACATGCAGGAAAGAATAGGAGGACAGAGCTCATACTAGGGACTGTGAACACCCTACTAGCACTGTGCAAGGAATGAGACAGCTCTCTTCATAGCCACAGACCTCTACCTGGTCATACTGGGAACCTGCCTGGAGTCTGGGCAGAGTCATTACATCAGACAACAGGTGCAGTGGGGATTGAGCAGCAGCTAAAGCCATCCTAAGCTCTGGGTTGAGTCCGGTTTGCACCAGACTAGGAAGAGAGTGGACTAACTGGCAGTTTCCCTGACCCATATGCTCAACTGGAAGCCAAGCACACCTCCCCTACAGAACAATGGAACCTAAGCATGGAAATTGATTGGGGCACAGCAGGCTCTAACCCAGGAAGTTTTGGACAACTGCTTCAGCAAGTCCTAGGTGACTTGGGCTGCTGGAACGAAACTCTGCACACGTGACTTGGCCTCTGTGTGGCCCCCAAGGCTACAGAATAGCCTGCCACTTGCTCAGCCATGACTTAACCCTCCAGGCCCCAACTGCCTGCTGCCTGCTCAGCCCAGACCCTGCCTACAGGTAGGAGGAGCTCTTCTGCTTCTGGTTCAGAGGCCTTGGTAAGAAACCCTGCTTTGGACTCCTCCCTAGTCCCAATACTTAGGTTGTAACACTGGATCCCAAGCCTCTGCCTCTGTGACTCCAGACCTCTTGCCAGGCCCAGGACACCATCCCTTAAACCCCAGAGCTGCACCTGGAACCCAGAACATCAACCCTAGAGCCTACACCACCAGGTTAGAGCTGGAAGATCTGTTCTAAAGTCCAACAGCCTGGTAAGAGACCTCAACCTTGAGCCACTAGTAAACTACCACCAGGTTTGAGCAAACACTCACAGTTTGGGAACCCATGACAACTGCCTATATAACCAGCTGCTACTATCACCTCTGTGGGGATACCCTGGATAGGTATACCCCACAGCACCAGCCTCAATAAAGAGGGTCTCAACCAGCTCCCAACTCAAACATCTTACTACTGTCTGGTGAACAAACCAACACCCAGCACAAACAGCATTCAGCACAGGCTTGAGCAGAGGCAATCACAGGTGAACCAACCAAACGATAACATCTGCATTACAGGTTTCTACTGCACATGTGCCTCCTCTGCCACACAAATGTTCTGGACTAGGTAACAAAAAAAATCACATTATTTGGGGACCTACCCCTCTTATAACCCAGCAGGAGAGTTCCCAGTAAAGAATAGGTGCCCTGAAAACTTATTAGCTCTGAGTTCAGAAAAGAGGTTTCAGATGAGAAGAAATCAGAAGAAGACAACATGAAAAATCAGAGTAGCTTGATACCCTCAAGGGATCACCTTTGAGCTACAGTAATGAACGCCAGCTACAAGGAAATTATTAAAATGGCAGAAAGAAAATTCAGAATAGGGATGGCAAATAAGATAAATGGATGAGGATAAAGATGAAAACCAACAAAAAGAAGCCAAAAACATTTTTAGAAAATTAATGAAAAAGTCACTAAAGAATGAGAACCTAAAGAATTGGAAGAGTCATTTAGGGAATTTCAAAAACAGCAGAAAATTTCAGCAGCAGATTAAACAAGTAGAAGAAAGAATCTCAGAATCTGAAAGCTCTTGAGGTATCCCAATCATTTTAAAAAGGCAAAGAAGAGAATGAAAAAAGCAGAGCAGGAGGAGTCAAGATGGCTGTCTACAAGCAGCTTTCTCCAGAGGATACTGTCCAGAGGGAGAGATGTTGGACTGAAGGGAACTTGGGGAAGCCAAAGGTGGGGAGTTGGACACAGAAGAAAGTGAAGTCCACACCATTCCCACTGAGACAAGAAGCAAGACCAAGAAAGAGGAAGAAAGACAACAAAGATCAGGTATTGGAGTGATTAGTCTGAAGGCACCCATTGTAATAGGGTGGCAGACCCCCTCCCCCAAACAGGAGGTCCATGGGAGGTTTTCTACCAGTGAGCATGGAAAAGACCTCTCACCTCACCCCATGGGAGAGAGCCACTAAATTCCAGTCCTCCTACACCAGGGAGGTCACACCTCTGAGCCAAGGCTTAATCCTGCCTGGCACAAAAGTGAACAAATATTTTCTCTGTAATCCTGAGCATACAGCTAAACCTTCCCCCATCCTGATTTCTTGAAGGACTGCCCCCTGCAGAGGCTGGAGTGTTTGGTGAGTTCGCTGAGAAGCCGGGGCATTGTGTGGGCAACTGAGCTTCAGTGTGGAAACAGAGGTGCTTCAATTCTAACTTTGGCAGAGAGAGGGGTGGACTTTCCTGACTTCCTTTCCCACTAGAAAAGACCCTTCTTCAGCTCCATGGGAACTCTCAGACAGATCTGCCCATGGATTTTTGTTTTTTAGCCACCTGATAACCCTCTGAACTCTTTTGTGTGGGTATTGCTCTCACTGCCTGAGAAAGTTTGACTAGAACTCTCAGCCAAAGCTGTCTGCCTGGTGACCATCTGAACTCATTCAGGTTACGGTTGCTCATGCAGTCTGAGTGAATTTGACTAGAACTCTCAGCCAGAGCCATCCAAGAACAAACTTCCTGTTTCTTGTTCTCCTGGTGACACTGTTTGGGGCTACAGATTTACTGCTTGTTACTCTTTGAGTGGCAGTGGTATTGCAGCAGTCAGGGTCGGATTCAGCAGGTCTATCTGTGGATTCCCCTTCTCTAGCTATCACTACAAGCCCCAGCTTATTGGAGAAAGTGTGGTTAGCTCAAGGTCCTATGGCTTCCCAAACCAGTCTCACCCCACCAATTTTAATGCCAAATGGGTTAGTATAGTGTTTCCTAAGGGTCTCAAATTAGATTATCTCTCAACAATTATTCAGGGACAATCTATCATTTTCTAAAAAGTTTATTATTATATTTTAATATTTTTTTAAAACTCAAAAATATATATAATTAATATATTTTTAAAAGCAAAAAAAAAAATACAAAAGGTCTAGGATATAAAAAGTTCTTTCTCTGAAAAGAAAAGCAAGATTAAAAGAACTCTTGCTAGATTAACCAAGAATAGGAAAGGACCGGAATAAGCTCAATTAGAAATGAAAAATAAGATATCACAATTGATATCACAAAAATACAAAACATCATGGTGAATACTATGAAAAATTCTAAGCACATAAGCTAGAAAATATAGGAAAAATGACAAATTCCTGCAAACACATAACCTTCTAAGACTCAAGTGGGAAGAAATAAAACTCCTGAAGATACCAATAATGACCAGCAAGATTGAAGCAGTAATAAAAATCTTCCAATGACAACAACAACAAATGCCCCAGACAATAAGGATTTATAGCCAAATTCCACCAGACCTACCAAAAGAAGAACTGATACCCATACTGCATAAATTATTATACAACACTTAAAAGGAGGAAATCCTCCCCAACTCATTCTATAAAGGTATTATCACTTTGATACCAAAGCCAGATAAAGACACAACAAAAAGGAAAACTATAGACAAATATCTCGTACAAATTTAGATGCAAAAATCCTCAGTAAAATATTAGCAAGCTGATTTCAACAACACATCAGAAAAATAATTAATCATGACCAAGTGGGTTTCATCTCAGGGATTCAATGATAGTTCAACATACGTAAATCAATAAATGTAATTTACCATCTAAATAGAAGCAACAATAAAGAACATATGATCATCTCAATAGATGCATAAAAAGGATTTGACAAAAACCAGCACCCTTCCATGATTAAAAACCCTCAATAAACTAGGCATAGAAGGAACATATTTCAGAAACCCACAGCTAACATCTTACCAAAAAGGAAAAGTTGAAAGCATTTCCCCTAGAACTGGAACAAGACAACAGTGCCCACTACCACCACTTCTTTTCAACATAGACCTGGAAGTTCTAGCCATAGCAATTAGGCAAGAGAAATAAACAAAGGGATCCAACTGGGAAAGAGGAGGTCAAATTATCATTTTTAGATAATATGATCTTCTATCTAGAGAACTGAAAATACTCCACTAGGAGACTCCTGGGATCAAAGAACAAATTTAACAGTCTCAGGGTATTAACTCAACATACACAAATAAGTAACATTTCAATATACCAATAACAGTAAAGCTAAGAGTCAAATAAAAACTCAATATCATTCACAGTAGCTACAAAGAAAATAAAACACCTAGGAACATACTTAACCTAAGAGGTGAAAGATCTCTACAAGGAGAACTACAAACACCAAGGAAAGAAATTACGGATGACACAAACAAGTGAAAAAACATATCAGGTTCATGGATCAATACAGTCAACATTGTTAAAATTTTCATACCACCCAAAATGATTTACAGATTCCATGCAATCCCCATCAAAATGCAACATCCTATTTCACAAATTTAGAAAAAGTGGCTCTATGCTTCATTTGAAACCACAAAAGAACTCAAATGGCCAAAGTAATCCTAAGCAAAAAGAGAAAATTGGGAGGCATTGCATTACCAGACTTCAAACTATACTACAAGACTATAGTAACCAAAACAGAATGGTATTGGGACAAAAATACAATGGAGCAGAATAGAGAGCACAGATATAAAACCATTTACCTACAGCCAAACTGATCTTTGACAAAGCAGACAATACCACACAATAGGGAAAAGAGACCCTATTTAATAAATAGTGCTAATAAAATTGAATAGCCTCAGGCAGAAGAATGAAACAGGAGCCCTAACAAAAATTAAAGATGGATAAGAAACTTAAATGTAAGGCATGAACCCATAAGAATTATAGAAGAAAATTTAGGAAAAACTTGTCTAGATGTAAGTCTAGGCACAGAATTTATGACTAAGACCCCAAAGGCAATTATAGCAGCACAGAAATGAATAAATGGGACTTGATTGAATTAAGAAGTTTCCACACAGTGAAGGAAATAATCAACAGAACAAATAGAAAACCTATAGAATGAGAGAAAATATTTTCAAGCTATACATCCTATAAAGAACTAATAACTAGAACTACAAATAAGCAAATCAGCAAGAAAAAAAATCAAACAATCCTATTAAAAAGTGGGCAAAATACCTGAACAGATGTTTTTTAAAAGAAGATAGATAAATAACCAACAAACATGAAAAATGCTCCATGTCACTAATCATCAGGGAAATGCAAATTAAAACCACAATGGGATATCACCTTACTCTTGTTAGAATGTCTCTTCTTCTATGTGTGTGCCTATTAACAAGACTCTCTTCATTCCCACCAAATTCCCACCCTTCCCAGCCTCTAGTAACCATCATTCTTCTCTCTACTTCCATGACATCAGCTTGTTTAGTTCCCATACATGAATGAGAATATGCAATATCTATCTTTCTGTGCCTAGTTTATTTAACTTAAATGTGACCCCTAGTTCCATCCATATTGCTGCTGCTATGGCAGGATTTCATTCATTTTTACAGCTGTATAATATTCCATTGTGTATATGTATTACATTTGTTTTATCCGCTCATCCATTGATGAACGGGTTGATTCCATATCTTGGCTGTTGTGAATAATGGTGCAGTAAATATGAGTGAAGGTATCCATTTGATACACTAATTTCCTTTCCCTCAAATAAATATCCAGCTGGATTATATGATAGTTCTATTTTTAGGTTTTTGGGAGAGTTCTATACTGCTTTCCATAATGACTGTACTACTTTACCTTCCCACCAATAGTATGTGAATAAGAGTTTCCTTTTCTCTACCTCTTTGCCAGAGTTTATTTTTTTTTGTCTTTTTAGTTATAGCAATTCTAACTATGTAAGATGGTGTCTCATTGTGATTTTCACTTGCTTTTCCCTGATGATTAAGCACTAGAAGATCATTATATGTACTGTCTCTTAGATATCTTCAGCTCTATATAACATCACACTTTCTCAAACACTGCCAAATTTGCTGAATGGTTTTCATCTTTGGTTTTGTAAAACCTTCCTTCCCAGCCTCTTTGCCTTCTAGCTTTGCCTTAAGTCCCTTCTTGTAAGCTCTTTCTCTAATATTATTTTCCAAGTATTTGGATATACACATATAATCACATCACATTTTTATCTCAATATTTATGATAAATTTCTCAATTCATAAAATTTTGAATAGACCAGGTAAAACACCTGTTGTAGATCACATAGCATGTGGAAAGGAGAAGCAAGAGCTAAGCTTGGAACATTCAGTAATCATAAGAAACACCTTGGTGACAAGGGCATGGAAAGGGATTCAGCTCTCCTAACATGAGAGCTCACGAGACAAGAACAGCAGTGATTAGAGCCACAGGATTACGCCCCTAAAAGAAGTTGCAGGATATTTCTTTTCCATTCCTGAGATACTTTACTAAGAAGAATATTTTCCAGCTCCATCCTTGTAAACATAAAACAGGTAAAGTCTCTATTTTTTTAAATGCTGCATAGTAAGCACTCCAATTAGTACAAATAATCAGCACATTGAATCCCATAACGGCATAAATGTATTCATGATCTATGTACAAATGACTTAATTAAAAAAAAAAAAAGTCGCAGGAGAAGGCAGTCGGGAACATACGTACACTCTCATGGACCTGCTCACTCTGACTCACTTCTCATGCAGAATGCTTACACAGCATCTCCCTATGAAAGACTACTAAGATTCATTCTCTTACTAAGACTGCTTCACTCCCTCAAATACTGTCTTTCTCCCTCTCTTTCCCTTCTGCTAAAGCAAATAGCCCTCAGGCACCCAAGGGTAATTGTTCCCGAGCTAGATAGCACAGCCGTCTGCGCCTGAAACACAGCTAGCTAGCTGGGGCCAGAGACGTGGCCAGTCCTGGGCCCCAACAAGTGGCACTCCAGATGGGACCCAACAAGTGGAGACCATGAAGGGACAGTGGAAGCCATCAACACATACCTATTAGGCTATGACCCATAAGCTGTCAGTATGTAAACTCTGATATAATAGAACCTACTCGATTTCACTTCATGTGATAATATAGTATCACATATCATGTGATATTAAGCCAAAAATGTTGGGGAAGATATGCAATTATAAAAAAAAAGAGTAACACAACTATACCATTTGATAGAATGAGACTACTTGAACAGACAGGAACTATCCAGAGAACATATTATTCGAAATATTGACTGAGAAAAGCTATGGAAAACCTGAATGTTAAGCACTTAAGAAAATGCAAGGGGAAAATGTACAGAAGAAAGTAAAGAAAATTATGTCGATCTCAATCTTAAAACATTCCAGTGGCTTCTAAATAGAGTTAGAATAAAATCCAACTCCTAACCACGTTCCTCAAGACCTTGCACAGTCTTCCCTCATACCGCTTACCCCTAATCTCTGCTGCTCTGGCCAGCCAGGCCTTCTTTCTCTTCCTTTGGATTGTGGTTTCATAAGCCTTGGATATCTTTTTCCCAGATCTTCAGCTTAAAGTAATTTTTTAAAGAGGCCTCCCCTAACTATAGGTAACATATAGGTAACACCACTCCCTGCATTAGAATACCTCATTTCACTGTTTGGGGGGACTTAACATACACTAACTATAAAGTATCTTCATTTGTTTACCTATTCATTTTCGGTCTTCTCCTGCTTAATGATATACAAAGCGGCATTGAACTTGTCTGCTCTACCCCAACAATACCTGGCATCCAAAAAGCCTTTAATAAGTGTTTTTGAATGAATGTTGAATAAATGACGAACTCTGGAATATGTGCTGGTTGTGCATAACCAGGGAGACATAGATTCTTGTATATATGGTACCACTGCAGAAAAATACTTTTCATCCTCTGGGGATAATTTCTATCTCCTCATTGTCCAAAGACAGGAGGATTAATGCAGCCAAGTTTCCCCAAAATGTCTGAATAAATAGAGAGATGAGAGATTGAGAGACAAGTTCTAATAGATACTCTGACTAAACTCAGCTAAGAGCTTCTAGATGCATCATTGATTATGCATACATTCAGCCTCTTGCTGTTTGCACGTTGGTACTTGGACCAATGAATAAACTCCAGGAGGATCGATCTAAAACTATCTGAACAAAAGTCATTTATTTCAGCAATTAAAAATAAATATGGTCTTTACCTAACAATTGCAATCAGTGTAACCTGGCTTATTGTACCCTCAATGAATCCCCAACAATAAAAAAAAATAAAATAAAATAAAAAAAATAAATAAATATGGTCATCAAGTTACTATTTAAAAAAGAATATTTATTTAGTAGTTCTTTTTTTTTTTTTTGAGACAGAGCCTCAAGCTATCACCCTGGGTAGAGTGCTGTGGCATCACAGCTCACAGCAACCTCCAACTCCTGGGCTCAAGCGATTCTCCTGCTTCCGCCTCCCAAGTAGCTGGGGCTACTGGCACCCGCCACAACGCCCAGCTATTTTTTTGTGGTTGCAGCTGTCATTGTTGTTTGGACTGCCTGGGCTGAATTCGAACCCACCAGCTCAGGTGTATGTGGCTGGTGCCCCAGTCGCTGGTGCCCCAGTCGCTTGAGCCACAGGCGCCAATCCTATTTAGGAGTTCTATTAAATTTTATATTTGTGAGATGACCCCTGAATTTAGTACATTAGATAATATCAGGCCATATTTTGTTAGGAATATTTTTCTTGCTTGTTAGTGCACAGTAAATAATTTGAACAAAAAATATATTGGCTAATGAAACAGTGAGCTAACAATAGCTTTTCATTTGAGTAATTTCCCAATCTTGATGGCATCAAGTATATATTATATATTAAGAAAAGTTATTATACCTCCGTATTTAACTTCTTTTTCATGAGCTTTCCCACATAATATGAAGAGAAATCTGAGCAAAGAACTAAAAATGCCTTTTCTACTTTTAAACTCACAAATAGAACTCCTACCCTATAGGATAATACTCGGGTCTTTGGACAATGAGGAGATACAAATTATCCCCAGAAGAATGGAAAGTGTTTTTCTGCAGTGGTACCATATATATAAGAATCCATGTCTCCATGTTATGTACAACCAGCATGTATTCCAGAGTCCTTCATTTATTCAACATTCATTCAAAAACACTTATTAACTTACTGCCCTGGTCATTTGTTTTTTTTTTGTTGTTGTTGTTGTTTTTATTTATTTTTATTAAACCATAGCTGTGTACATTAGTATGATCGTGGGGCACCATACACTTGGTTCATAGATCGTTTGACACATTTTCATCACATTAGTTAACATAGCTTTTGTAGCATTTTCTTAGTTATTTTGCTAAGACCTTTACATTCCACATTTACTAGGATTCACATATACCCTTGTAAGATGCACCGCAGGTGTAATCCCATTAATCCCCCTCCTTCCCCCTCCCTCCCAATGTACTCACCCTTATTATGAAACTAATGTAGGACCTTCACATGAAAGCTATATCCCAGTTATGCCCTGGTCATTTGATAGTGCATGACATCCTTTGAAAGTAAATGTCTCTCCTTTGAAAGTAAATGTCTCTGAGATAATTCTGCAGCTTACTTGTCCTCCAAAGTGTACTTCTTGAAAATACAATCTTAAAGAAAATATTGTGTGACCTTGGGTCTGCCCATACAAATGGCGTTCCATTCCATCATTCTATAGAACCTGTGCATAGAAAGTGATTTGTTCATACTTCCTTCCAAAAAGGTTGTATTAGTTTACAGTCCCACCAGCAGTGTGCAAGTGTTCCTTTCTCTCCACATCTGTGCAACACGTGCAGTTTTGAGATTTTGTGATGCGGGCCATTCTATGGAGAAACCTCAAAGAACTTAAACTAGACCTCCCATTTGATTCTGCAAACCCATTATTGGGCATCTATCCAGAAGGAAAAAAAAAACTTTTATCATAAGGACACTTGCTGTTTTATCATAAGGACACTAGACTGTTTACTGCAGCTCAATTTACAATCGCCAAAATGTGAAAACAGCCTAAATGCCCCCCAACCCAGGAATGGATTAACAAGCTGTGGTACATGCATACCATGGAATACTATTCAACCATTTTTAAAAATGGACATTTATAGTAAATTTCATATGTACCCTTGTAAGATGCACTGGAGGTGTGGTCCCACCAATTACCCTCCCTCCACCCATGCCCCTTCTCCCCTCCCTCCCTCTCCCCTTTCCCCTTCTTCTTGGGCTATAATTTCATGGAACAAATTTGATGAAAATATTTCAATTGTATATAAAACCAGCACATTGTACTCCATGATTGCATTAATGTACAGCTATGATTTAATAAAAAAAAAAGAAAAAGAAAAAAATGGAGACTTTACAGCATTTGTATTAACCTGGATGGAAGTGGAACACATTAGTCTTAGTAAAAGCATCACAAGAATGGAGAATCATGAATCCTATGTATTCAATCTTGATTTGACAACAATCAATGACAATTAATGACACGGTGGGGGTGGGGAAAGGAAGAGCAGAGAGAGGGAAGGAAAGATGGGGATAGGGTCTCAATGTCTGACACATCTTGTACCCTCAATGAATTTCCAACAATAAAGTTTTCAGAAAAAAAAAAGAATATGATCTGTTACTTCTGAATTGCCAAATCTAGTACCATTTATTTCATCCTTATCCTGTGCTCATAACTAACCTCTTTCTTCTTTAAGCTTCTGAGATCTAGCACATTTCAACTCTTCATAACCCTCCAGAGCTGATTTTTGGCTGCTAGATTTGCTCTTTTTCTCTTACAACAATTTTTAGGCAGAGGATGTGGCAAACAAATGTCAATAAAGAACAAGGAAATGATCAATCATTATACAGGAAAGCCTATATTTTACCTATGACATATATATACACATATATTAAAGATATGTAAATCTCTACTTTGGTTTTATATCATTTCTATTTGGGCAGGGTGACCTGAAGCTCATATGGCAACAGTTACATTCACAAATTCATCTTATCCTACTGTGTGGTAGCAACTAAAGTGTTGCATTTCTCAGGGTTCTCCAGGGAAACAGAACTAATATCATATGAAGAGAAGGGTTATGTGTGTGTGTGCGTGTGTGTGTGTATTTTTTTTTTTTTTTTTTTTTGAGACAGAGTCAGTCTCACTTTCACCCTTGGTAGTGCTATGGTGTCATAGCTCACAACAACCTCCAACTCTTTGGCTCAAGTGTTCCTCTTGCCTCAGCCTCCTGAGTAGCTGGGACTCCAGGGTGCCTGCCACCATGCTGGGCTATTTTTAGAGACAGTGTCTCATTCTTGTTCTGGCTGATCTTAAACCTGTGAGCTCAAGCTGGTCTTAAACCTGTGACCTCAAGCAAACCACCTGCCTTCCAGAGTGCTAGAATTACAGGTGTGAGCCACCTCTCCTGGCCAGAAGGGGTGTATTTAAAAGAATTTGCCCATGTGGATTATGGCTGCTTCCAAGTCCAAAATCTGAAAGGCAGGCTGGAGACCCAGGGAAGAGTTAATATTGTAACCCTGAGTCCCAAAGACAATCTGGAGGCAGAATTCATTCTCCTTTGGACCTAAATCTTTTCTCTTAAGACCTAGAACTTAGTGGATGAATCATACCCATATTATGGAAAGTAATATGTTCTACTCAAAGTTGACTTATTTAAATATTAGTTACAACTAAAAAATACTTTCATAACAACATCTAGAGTGATTTTGACCAAAAACTGGGTACCATGGCCTAGCCAAGTTTTTTGTTTGTTTGTTTGTTTGCGGTTTTTGGCTGGGGCTGGGTTTGAAACCGCCACCTCTGGCATATGGGGCCAGCACCCTACTCCTTTGAGCCACAGGTGCCACCCCACCTAGCCAAGTTTATATATAACATTAACCATCACAGCAGTTAATATTATTCCAATTTTACAGATAAGAAAATAGGCTTTATCAGGTTTATTTAAGCAAAGTTACCTGCCCCTCATTGGAACTCACACTGGAAACCAGATGCTTTTGCTCCTCATCGTAGTCTCATTCTATAAGCCATATTGCCCATGATATCCTTTCAATAGACTACAGTTGTTGTGGGAGTTTTATATTCCCTCCAAAAAGGGACACAAAATCTGGACTAGATTTAGCTGTCACTTGATGGCTGAAGTTCCACAACTGTTCAATGTCAAGAGCATAGAATTAGTGTCGAGGAGGTGAGTACTGACACATATAATGTGCGCCTGTGAAGGTAAACTAAGACATCAAATTTGGGATGTCTCTCAAGGGAGTACTTCAGAAATCACAAAAGCTATTTCACCTTTCAACATGAATTTCCAAAATCCAAAAGTATTTTTCAGTGCACAGAGCCAAGCACAGAACATAAAGCTTTATAACAAAAATGAACCTTGAGGTGAAAGATAATGTCAATAGAATGAGAATATAAGGCTCAGACTGGGAAAAAATACTTGCAAAGGATGTATCTGACAAAGGAATGTTATCCAAAATATACAAATAAGTCTTAAAACTAAAAATCAATAAAATGGAATAAACTAATTAAAAAGTCAACAAAGGACCTGAACAGACACTTCATTAAAGGAGATATACAGATAGCAAATAAAATATGTGAAAATATGTGAAAAGATATTCAACATAATATGCTATTAGGAAATTGCAAATTAAAACAATAATGAGATTTCACTACATACTGAATAGAATAATCAAAATCCAAAATATTGGTAACACCAAATGCTGTGAGGAGTGGAACAACAGGAATTCTCAGTCATTACAGGTGGGAATGCAAAATAACACAGCTGCTTTAGAAAACAGTTTCACAGTCTCTTATAAAACTAAATATATTCTTCCCATAAGATTGAACAATTGGAATACTTGGTATTTATCCAAATGAACTGAATACCTGCTCACATTAAAAACTGCTCCTGGAGGTTTATGTCTACATTATTTATAATTGCTAAAACTTGAAAGTAACCACAACATCCTTCAATAGGTGAATGGGTGTCTTAGTCTTTATTCTCTTGCTATAATGGAATACCTAAGATGGGTAATTTATTAAAAAAAAAAAAGAGGATAATTGGGCTCATGGTTCTGGGGGCTGGGAATTTCAAGATCACATGACTACATTTGGTGAAGGCCCCTTGCTGTATCATAACATGGTGAATGGCTTCAAATGACAGGAGCACATGTGACAGCTGCAGGCAGGCATATGCAAAAGAGTCACAACATGAGTGACCTTACTTTACAGTTTGTTCTGCTGGTAATTAACTTACTCTCAAGAAAGCAAGAACTCACTCACTCCAGCAAGAGAGCATGAATCTCTTCATGAGGGACCATCTCTCATGACATCTCTTAAAGCTCCCATCTCTCAACACCAGTTCTTTGGAGACCAAGCTACAAAATAAGTTTTGGTGGTGACAAACCATAGCAATGGGTAAGTAAACTATGGACATACAGCGAATAATAGATTATTCATCACTAAAAAGAAATAAAATATCAAGCCACAAAAAGACACAGAAAGAGACAATGTATGGAATGGAGAAAATATTAGTAACCATACATCACAATAAGATCCTGAAATCCTATCTCCAGGTGTATATACAAAGGAAGTGATATTCATATGTCATAGAGATATCTGTACTCTCAAATTCATCACAGCATTATTCACAATGGCCAACATATGGAAACAACCCGAGTGTCCTTAGGCATGAATAAGAAAAACGTGGTATAGATAAATGACAAAATACTATTTGGCCTTTAAAAAGAAATACTGCCATACCAACATCGTACTTTTAAGGTTTGGAAAAAATGATCCTGCATTTTATATGGAACCAGAAAAAAACCCGTATAGCTAAGGCAGTGCTTAGTAATAAAAATAAAGCTGGGGGCATCACCATACCAGATTTTAGGCTATACTACAACCCATAGTGGTCAAGACAGCATGGTACTGGCACAAAAATAGAGACACAGACACTTGGAATTGAATAGAAAACCAAGAAATGAAACTAACATCTCATAACCACCTAATCTTTGATAAACAAAACAAGAACATACCTTGGGGAAAAGATTCCCTATTCAATAAATGGTGCTGGGAGAACTGGATATCCACATGTAAAAGACTGAAACTGGAACCATACCTTTCTCCACTCACAAAAATTGATTCAAGATGGATAAAGGACTTAAATTTAAGGCATGAAACAATAAAAATTCTCAAAGAAAGCATAGGAAAAACACTGGAAGATATTGGCCTGGGGAAAGACTTCGTGAAGAAGACTCCCAGGGCAATTGCAACAACAAAAATAAACAAATGGGACTTAATTAAACTGAAGAGCTTCTGTACAGCTAAGGAGACAACCAAAGCAAATAGACAACCTACACAATGGAAAAGGATATTTGCATATTTTGAATCAGACAAAAGCTTGATAACTAGGATCTATAGAGAACTCAAATTAATCCACATGAAAAAAGCCAACAATCCCATATATCAATGGGCAAGAGACATGAATAGAACCTTCTCTAAAGAAGACAGACGAATGGCTAATAAACATATGAAAAAATGTTCATCATCTCTATCTATTAGAGAAATGCAAATCAAAACCACCCTGAGATACCATCTAACCCCAGAGAGAATAGCCCACATCACAAAATCTCAAAACTTCAGATGCTGGCATGGATGTGGAGAGAAGGGAACACTTTTACACTACTGGTGGGAATGCAAACTAGTACAACCTTTTTAGAAGGAAGTATGGAGAAACCTCAAAGCACTCAAGCTAGACCTCCCATTTGATCCTGTAATCCCATTACTGGGCATCTATCCAGAAGGAAAAAAATCCTTTTATTAGAAGGACGCTTGCACTAAACTGTTTATTGCAGCTCAATTTACAATTGCCAAAAATGTGGAAACAGCCTAAATGCCCACCAACCCAGGAATGGATTACCAAGCTATGGTATATATACAGCATGGAATACTATTCAGCCATTAAAAAAAATGGAGACTTTACATCCTTCGTATTAACCTGGATGGAAGTGGAAGACATTATTCTTAGTAAAGCATCACAAGAATGGAGAAGCAAAATTGAAGCACTCAATTTTGATATGAGGACAATTAATGACAATTAAGGTCGGTGGGGCTGGGGGAAGTGGAGAACAGAGCGAGAAAGAAGGAGGGAGGAGTTGGGAAAGGAAGAGCAGAGAGAGGGAAGGAGGGAGAGGGGTGGGGCCTTGGTGTGTGCCACACCTTTTGGGGGCAAGCATGATTGCAAGAAGGACTTTACCTAACAAATGCAATCAGTGTAACCTTGTTTCTTGTACCCTCAATGAATCCCCAACAATAAAAAAAAAAAAGAAAGAAATCCTGCCATTTACAACAACATGGACAACTCTAGAAGACATTATGCTGAATGAAATAAGCCAGGTTTAGAAACTGAATACTGAATGATCTCACTCATATGTGAAATCTAGCAAAGTTGAACTCACAGAAGCAGAAGGTAGAACAGTGGTTGGCAGGGGTTGGGGAGATGGGAGAAATGGAGAGAAGTTGGTCCAAAGTTACAAAATATCAACTATGCATAATAAATAAATTTTGAAAATCTAACATAAAGCATGGTGACTATAGTTAATAATACTGTATCACATACTCAAAACTTGCTAAGAGAGTAGATCTCACCAAAACAAACAAACAAACAAAAAGGTAATTATTTGAAATGATGGATATGTTAGTTAGCTTGACAGTCACAATATACAATTTTTTATTTGTAAATTATACCTCAAAAAGCTGTAAAAATTAAAATTAAGTGGAACAAAGGAAGAAAGACATGGAAGAAACTCAAATGCATATTACTGAATAAAATAAACCAATTTAAAGAGCTTCATACTGTAGGATTACAACTATGCAACATTCTGGAAAAAGTTAAATCTTTAAAGGCATATCAGAATATCTATCTAATACTATAATTATGGATATATGTATTATACATATGCCAAAAACCTCTGAATGTATAGCAGCAAGCATGAACCCTAATGTAAAGGATGGGCCATAGGTGATGATGATATATCAAGATGAATTTCTCAATTGCAACAAATGCATCCTGGGGGCATTGATAGTGGCAGAGGTTGTAAGGTATAGGTGAGAGAAGCCTTGGAACCCTGTATACTTTCTGCTCATTTTTGTTGTGAAAGTAAAATGGTTCTAAAAATAAATTATGATTTTTTAAAAAGAACTTTGAGTTTTAAGAATAAAAAGTGTGCTCCCGAAGCAATCTACAGGTTCAACGCAATGTCCATTAAAATACCAACATCAGACTTCAAAGACTCAGAAAAATAGTCCTTTGTTTTGTATGAAACCAGAAAAAAAAAGAAAAAAACAAACATGTATCCAAGCCAAGTCTTAGTAATAAAAACAAAACTGGAAGCATCCCCCTACAAGACTTTACGCTATGTTACAAGTCCATGGTGTTCAAAACAGCATGGCATTGGCACAAAAATAGAGACATAGACATTTGGAACTGAATAGAAAATCAAGAGATGAAACCAGGCTCTTATCTCCATCTGATCTTTGATAAACCCAACAAAAACATACACTGGGGAAAAGAATCCCTTATTCAATAAATGGTGCTGGGAGAACTGGATAACCACATTAAAAGACTGAAACTAGACCCGCACCTTTCACCACTTACAAAAATTGATTCACGATGGATAAAAGATTTAAAACTAAAGCAGGAAACAATTAAAATTCCTAGAAGAAAGTGTGGGAAAAACTCTTGAAGATGTCAGCCTGGGGAAAGATTTTATGAAGAAGACTTTCATGGCAACTGCAGCAACAAAAATTAACAAATGGAACTTAAGGCTTGGTGCCTGTAGATCAAGCAGCTAAGGCACTAGTCATATACACCAGAGCTGGCAGACTCGAATCCAGCCCAAGCCTGCCAAACAGCAATGACAACTACAAAAAAAAAAGAAAAAAAAAAAAAGCTGGGTGTTGTGGAGGGTGCCTGTAGTCCCAGCTACTTGGGAGGTTGAGGCAAGAGAATCGCTTAAGACCAGGAGTTGGAGGTTGCTGTGAGCTGTGATGCCCTAGTACTCTACCCAGGGTGACAGCTTAAGGCTCTGTCTCAACAACAAAAAAAGGACTTAATTTAGCTGGAAAGTTTCTGTATAACTAAGCATACAACAATCAAAGCAAATAGACACCTTTAGAATGGAAAAACATATTTGCATATTCTGAACCTAACAAAAGCTTGATAATTAGGATCAACAAAGAACTCAAATTTATCAACAAAAAAAAAGAGCTAACAGTTACATCTATCACTGAGCAACAGACATGAAAAGAACCTTCTCTAAAGAAGACAGACGAATGACTAACAAACATATGAAAAAAGGCTCATTGTTCCTAATCATCAGAGAAATGCAAATCAAAACCACCCTGAGATATCACTTAACCCCAGTTAGATTAGCCCATATCACAAATTCCCAAAGCTGCAGATGCTGGCACAGATCAGGAAAGAAGGGAACACTTTTAAACTGTTGGTGGGACTGCAATCTCATATATCCTCTTTAGAAAAAAGTATGGAAAATCCTCAAAGAACTCAATTAAAACTCCCATTTGAAGAATTGAAATTTTACCATGAATGTTCTCATAAGGCACTAAAAGTGGAACTCAATTCTAACAAAAATGCTCGACCCCCAACCAAGGCATGGAAATTAAACAATCTTCTGTTGAATAACAGATGGTGCAGGAAGAAATAAAACAGGAAATCATTAACTTCCTTGAGCATAAGAACAATGAAGACACAAGCTACCAAAACCTGTGGGATACTGCAAAAGCAGTTTTGAGAGGAAAATTCATCGCTTTAGATGCCTACATTCGAAAAACAGAAGAGAGCGCATCAACAATCTCACAAGAGATCTTATGAAATTGGAAAAAGAAGAAGAATCTAAGCCTAAACTCAGTGGAAGAAAAGAAATATCCAAAATGAAATCAGAGATCAATGAAATTGAAAACAAAAGAATCATTCAGAAAATTAATGAAACAAGGAGTCGGTTTTTTGAAAAACTAAATAAAATAGATAAACCATTGGCCAGACTAACGAGGAATAGAAAAGTAAAATCTCTAGTAACCTCAATCAGAAATGATAAAGGGGAAATAACAACTGATCCCACAGAGATACAAGAGATCATCTCTGAATACTACGAGAAACTCTATGCCAGAAATTTGACAATGTGAAGGAAATGGATCAATATTTGGAATCATACCCTCTCCCTAGACTCAGCCAGGAAGAAATAGAGCTCCTGAACAGACCAATTTCAAGCACTGAGATCAAAGAAACAATAAAAAATCTTCCAACCAATAAATGCCCTGGTCCAGATGGCTTCACTCCACAATTCTATCAAACCTTCAAGGAAGAGCTTATTCCTATACTGAGAAATTATTCTAAAAATTGAGGAAGAAGGAATCTTCCCCAACACATTCTATGAAGCAAACATCAACCTGATACCAAAACCAGGAAAAGACCCAAACAAAAAGGAGAATTTCAGACCAATCTCACTCATGAATATAGATGCCAAAAATTCTCACAAAATCCTAGCCAACAGATTACAGCTTATCATCAAAAAAGTCATTCATCATGATCAAGTAAACTTCATCCAGGGATACAAGGCTGGTTTAACATACACAAGTCCATAAACGTTATCCACCATATTAACAGAGGCAAAAATAAAGATCACATGATCCTCTCAATAGATGCAGAAAAAGCATGTGATAAAATCCAGCATCCTTTTCTAATTAGAACACTGAAGAGTATAGGCATAGGTGGCACATTTCTAAAACTGATTGAAGCTATCTATGACAAACCCACAGCCAATATTTTACTGAATGGAGTAAAACTGAAAGCTTTTCCTCTTAGAACTGGAACCAGACAAGGTTGTCCTCTGTCACCTTTACTATTCAACATAGTGCTGCAAGTTCTAGCCAATACAATTAGGCAAGACAAGGAAATAAAGGGAATCCAAATGGGAGCAGAGGAGGTCAAACTCTCCCTCTTTGCTGACGACATGATCTTATACTTAGAGAAGCCCAAAGACTCAACCACAAGACTCCTAGAAGTCATCAAAAAATACAGTAATGTTTCAGGATATTAAATCAATGTCCACAAGTCAGTAGCCTTTGTATACACCAATAACGGTCAAGATGAGAAGCTAATTAAGGACACAACTCCCTTCACCATAGTTTCAAAGTAAATGAAATACCTAGGAATATACCTAACGAAGGAGGTGAAGGACCTCTATAAAGAAAACTATGAAATCCTCAGAAAGGAAATAGCAGAGGATATTAACAAATGGAAGAACATACCATGCTCATGGATGGGAAGAATCAACATTGTTAAAATGTCTATACTTCCCAAAGCAATCTACCTATTCAATGCCATTCCTATCAAAATACCAACATCGTACTTTCAAGATTTGGAAAAAATGATTCTGCTTTTTGTATGGAACCGGAAAAAAACCCGTATAGCTAAGGCAGTTCTTAGTAACAAAAATAAAGCTGGGGGCATCAGCATACCAGATTTTAGTCTGTACTACAAAGCCATAGTGCTCAAGACAGCATGGTACTGGCACAAAAACAAGACATAGACACTTGGAATCGAATTGAAAAAAAAAAAACAAGAAATGAAACTAACATCTTACAACCACCTAATCTTCGATAAACCAAACAAGAACATACCTTGGGGGAAAGACTCCCTATTCAATAAATGGTGTTGGGAGAACTGGATGTCTACATGTAAAAGACTGAAACTGGACCCACACCTTTCCCCACTCACAAAAATTGATTCAAGATGGATAAAGGACTTAAACTTAAGGCATGAAACAATAAAAACCCTCCAAGAAAGCATAGGAAAAACACTGGAAGATATTGGCCTGGGGAAAGACTTCATGAAGAAGACTGCCATGGCAATTGCAACAACAACAAAAATAAACAAATGGGACTTCATTAAACTGAAAAGCTTCTGGACAGCTAAGGAGACAATAACCAAAGCAAAGAGACAACCTACACAATGGGAAAGGATATTTGCATATTTTCAATCAGACAAAAGCTTGATAACTAGGATCTATAGAGAACTCAAATTAATCCACATGAAAAAAGCCAACAATCCCATATTTCAATGGGCAAGAGACATGAATAGAACTTTCTCTAAAGACGACAGACGAATGGCTAACAAACACATGAAAAAATGTTCATCATCTCTATATATTAGAGAAATGCAAATCAAAACAACCCTGAGATATCATCTAACCCCAGTGAGAATGGCCCACATCTCAAAATCTCAAAACTGCAGATGCTGGCGTGGATGTGGAGAGAAGGGAACACTTCTATACTGCTGGTGGGACTGCAAACTAGTACAACCTTTCTGGAAGGAAGTATGGAGAAACCTCAAAGCACTCAACCTAGACCTCCCATTTGATCCTGCAATCCCATTACTGGGCATCTACCCAGAAGGAAAAAAATCCTTTTATCATAAGGACACTTGTACTAGACTGTTTATTGCAGCTCAATTTACAATCGCCAAAATGTGGAAACAGCCTAAATGCCCACCAACCCAGGAATGGATTAACAAGCTGTGGTATATGTATACCATGGAATACTATTCAGCTATTAAAAAAATGGAGACTTTACATCCTTCGTATTAACCTGGATGGACGTGGAAGACATAATTCTTAGTAAAGCATCACAAGAATGGAGAAGCATGAATCCTATGTACTCAATTTTGATATGAGGACAATTAATGACAATTAAGGTTATTGGGGGGGGAAGCAGAAAGAGGGACAGAGGGAGTGGGGTGGTACTTGGTATGTGTCACACTTTATGGGGGCAAGACATGACTGCAAGAGGGACTTTACCTAACAATTGCAATCAGTGTAACCTGGCTTATTGTACCCTCAATGAATCCCCAACAATAAAAAAAAAAAAGAAGAAAAAAGAAAATAGAAAAAGAATAAATAAATAAATCTCCCATTTGACCCCATGATGCCACTACTAGGCATCTACCCAAAAGAAAAAAAAACAAACAAAAACATTTTATCAGAAGGACATATGCACGAGATTGTTTATCAGAGCTCAATTTATAATCACCAAGATGTAAAAACACCCTAAATGCCCATCAACCCAAGAATGGATTAATAAACTGTGGTATATGCATACCATGGAATACTATTCAGCCACTAAAAAAGATGATGACTTCATATCTTTTGTATTAACCTGGATGGAGATGAAACACATTCTTCTCAGTAAACTGTCACAAGCATAAAAAAGCAAATATCCTAACCCAAGTGCCCATCGACCCACGAATAGACTAGCAAATTGTGGTACATGTATACCATGGAATATTATGCAGCCTTAAAGAAAGATGGAGACTTTACATCTTCCATGTTTACATGGATGGAGCTGGAATGTATTCTTCTTAGCAAAGTATCTCAGGAATGGAAGAAAAAGTATCCAATGTACTCAGCCTTACTATGAAGCTAAATTATAGCTTTCACATGAAGACTATAACCCCACTATAGCACAAGACTATGGGGAAAGGGCCAAGGAAGGGGAAGGGAGGGGGGAGGTTTTGGTGAAGGGAGGGTATTGGGTGGGGCCACATCTATGGTGCATCTTAGAATGGGTACAGGCGATTGCACTAATGTACACAGCTATGATTTAACAATAAAAAAATAAAATAAAATAAAATAAAATAAAGAATATTTCCCACTCAACTATTTTACATAATTTACATGTATTCTATTGCATATAAAATAAATTTCTAGAAAACTGATAGATTATTTTTTGAAAAATAAAAGCTATAGAAGAAGAAAAAAAGAAAAAAGCAAATATCTTATGCACTCAATATTAATTATGAATCAGTAGACCATCTAATTCATGCCTATATAGGAGAAAAACTCATTTTAATTCAAGTTGGGGGGAGGAGGAATGAGGAAGGGGAGAGATGGAAGGGGGTGGGTGGGTGTTCGCACTGAATGGGTACAATATAGGAGTGTATGGCATACCTTTTGGGTGCTAGACATAGGTATAAGAGGGACTCTACCTAAGAAATTCACATGTTGCAATTTGGTTGTTTATGCCCTTACATTACCCTGAAAGTTAAAAAAAAAAAAAAAGAAGAAGAATTAGAAATGTCAATAAAACTACAGACTGAGAGACTATGAAGTAGAGCATGCCCTTAAAAGAATACCCTCAAGTAGTGATTTGTGGTGTGTTGTCCCAAAAAGCTTGCTGTTATAAATTAGGATATCTGGGTTCTAATCCCAGCCTTGTAACTCACTAGGTGATTTGACCTGGGAAAATTCCCCAGTCTCTTCTGAGACTTGTTTAAATAGCTAATAGTGGTCTAGCTAGAACTCACAGCTTTGTCTATTTTCGTGGTTCTCAACCTCTGGGTTGCAACCCACAGCAACTGTATTAAAGGGCTGCGGCAACAAGAAGGTTGAGAACCACTGGTCTGCAGTATTCCTCCTCACCTGAAGTATGGCTTCCCAAAGTTTCAGTTACCCATAGTCAACTGTAGTCTGAAAATATTAAATGGAAAATTCCAGAAATAAATCATAAATTTTAAATTGCAAAGCACTCTGTGTATGATGAAATCTTGAACATCCTGCTCTGCTCCACACATGACAAAAATCATATCTTTATCTAGCACATCCATGCTGTATACACTACCCAACTTTTAGGCATGTAGTAGCCATTTTGCTTATGAGATGAGTGACTGTCACAGTATTGAAGTGCTTGTGTTCAAGTAACCCTTATATTACTTAACAATGGCCTCAAAGCACAAGAGTAGTGATGCTGACATATTTCTTTTAATTGTTCTATTTGGTTATCCATCATGTTGTCAATCTCTTACTGTGCCTAATTTATAAATTTAACTTTATCATAGGTATGTCTGAACCTACATATAGGACAAAACATAATATACAGGATTCAGTACTCTCCTCAGTTTCAGACCTTTACTGGAGGTCCCCAGTAGGTAAGAGGTGACTACTGTGTAACGAAATGTCTACATGATCTCTATACTAAGATGTTGAAATAGTTCTTCAAATTTGGCATGTCCAGAGTTCAACACATGATCTTTCTCCCTTCCAAGCTTGGCCTTCATCCAATGTTACCCACCCTAGCCCATCTACCTGCTCAAGCCCTAACCTTCAATATTATCTTTACAACTTTCTTTCTCTCCTGCCTCAACATTCTTCCTCTTCTCTCCATTTCCAATGTTGCCATCCTAGTCCAAATTGCCACCGTATCTCAATTTGACTATACCTCTCCTTGTTTCATTCTCATGCTTTCTGGCTCCCTATCCAGTATAGTAAATCTAAATAATCTTGTTCAATGCAAATATAATCATGTTTCAAGTATCACTTCCTAAAAGACCCTTTCCCAACCTCCAAGACCATGATACATTCTCATGGCACTGTCCCTGTTCTTCATAGTTCTTGTGCAATTTTACATTTATTAGTGTGATTATTTTACTAATAACTGAGCAGAACCCATACCTGTTCTTTGATTATCATAATACTCCCAGCATATTTTAATCACATAAAAGGACTCAATATATATTCTTGCAAGAATGAATCTTCTCATAGGTAAAATTAATAGAATGAGATCCTTTAGACTTCTAAAAAAATTCTTAATCCTGCACCTTGATTCTCCTCCCAGAAAAGATCTAAAGATGATGAAAGTGAAAGTCTAGATGATTTATAGGGTCCCTTATCATTTATCTAATCAATGTTTCTAATAGGCAAAGACAATACTCTCTCATGCAGTGGGAAAAGTAACACAGGAAAAAATGTGTATGAAAATTCTCAGGGATAGTCTAGGAGACAGCTTGGCCGATGGTGAAGATGTAGAGCTGGATATATTTACAGGGCAAAGGAAAAAAGTGAGTGATGGTTATGGTGAAGATATAAAGCTGGATATATTGACAGGCAAAGGAAAAAAGTGAGGATATGTAACCATGGCCTCTGTAGAATTTAGAGGGCTCAGTAAAATATGAACTGGATCTAAGAGTAAACCAGGCAAACCTATTCACTGAGGAAGAGAGTAACTTTCTAGGATTTTGAACAGGGAAAAGCAAGAAATAGAACAATGCAGAAGACTTAGAATAAGAATAACAGAAAGATAGGCACCTGTTTCAAGGAGGTCCAAATAAAGGGTTTCCCATATTTAGAGCCATTAAGAACTAGATTGGCAGACTTTCAAAAGATCAAAAAAATGGCAGTATGGGAGAAGGAGGATTTGCCAGATTAATATACCAACCACTGACAAGAAATCTGTCTATGTTAATTAAGCACATTTATATACATGTATGGTAGGAGTTCCTGTCCCATACATCACATAATCTCAGGACAGCTGGGAAAGGTGAATATAACAGTCTACCCCACTCCATAGTACAGTGACATCTGGATAATATACTAATACTCAATAGGAGTATTTAATTCCTACACCGGTAGATGTTAAACCATGAACATCTTCATTTTCAAGTGCTTTTAGCTGAAAAGACCTGAACAGACAGCAAATATAGATGTTACTACATGAAAGAGAATCCTTTTATCGGTTAAAGAAGATTGAATATTCTCCTGAACAGAGAATATAAAGTTAAGGTTTTAGGGTCTTTTCGAAAAAACCCTAAAACCTTAACTTTATATTCTCTGTTCAGGAGAATATTCAATAGAGAAAACTTCTGGATGTTTATCCAGATGTTTGTTATCTATGATGTTGTCAATCTCTTACTGTGCCTAATTTATAAATTAAACTTTATCATAGCTACATATGTAGGCATGTATACAACAAAACAGAATATTCAGCCTCTGAGGGTAGCCCCCCTACTCTCTCCAGAACCTATTATTTATAAAATTACAATGGGGGTATTAATCAACAATCATAGGTTAAGTAACATATTCAGAAGAGTGAGTACCAACAAATATCTAATATATATATAAAAAAGGAAAAGAATGTCAATAAGAGAAAGAGAAATGAGAAAATTGTACACTAAAATACGTGTGAAGGGGGTTTCAATAAAGTAGAATTCTGGAGCTCTATGAAATAGAAATTGGCAGATCAGGAGGGTGGAGCAAGATGGCAGCCGAGTAACAGCTTCCTTGCATCTGGGCACCGTGAGTCTGGGGATATAGGACTCCAGGCATCTCTGGCTGGTGGGATCTGCCTATCATCACCCCTGAGAGGATACAGGGAGTCAGCGAGAGACTTCTGGACCCCAAGAGGAGGACTAAAACAGTGGAAAACCAGCAAGTGGTCGCGTGTGTTCAATCCGCCTAAACCCGCCCGCAACTGTAAGTTCAGTAGCAGCGAGACTGCAAACCAGAAAGGCCTTACCTGTGAACTGTTTTGGTGTCTTTGGACTTGGCACTCAGCTGAACTTCCTTGGGGAGAGCCTGAGCGGGAGTGCGGAGAACTTTGGCCCTTGTCTAGGGCCCCAGTCTGAGCCGCTGAGCCAGACGGAGCTAATAGAGTTTGGCTCTGGGTCACAGGCAGACATTGTGAGCGATCTGCCCTGGCAAGCTCCGCCCTCAGGGTCACAGAGCTGGAATTGGGTGGGAGCTGGTAACCCAGCGACCAAGTAGCCTAAGGGCGGGGTCTGAGCCGCCTTGCAGCCCTAACCCTCGGGGGCAGAGGGAGACCAGTTTTGACACACAGGGTAAGTGGATAGCCACTTCAGCAGTGATTCCAGCAACAAGCACTTCCCTGAGAAAGCTTCTGCTCAGTAAGTGAACAAGTTCAAAGTGCCTTTTAAGTGGGCTGAAGAGAGATTTAGGGTGTCTACCTGCTGGGGTTCGAGAAACTAGCAGCCTCCAGTCGTATCAGAACTGTGATTAACATCTCATACCCCAGAAGACCACGTGTTGCCCAGACAATATTCAATTCCATATACATACTGCTTTGTTTTTGGTTGCGTGTGTGTTGTTTTTTTGTTTGTTTGTTTGGTTTTTTTTTTTTTTTGTTTGGTTGTTTTTTTTGTTTATTTTGACGTTCTAGATTGTTGTTTTGTTTTTTAAGTTCAACCTTTTCCATACAGATCCTTTTTCTTTCTCAATTTTTCTAGTTTAATTATAATTTCCCATTGCTGCCTATTTCAATAATCAGAACTTCATTTTTGTTAGTGTTTCTACCACTATTATTTGGTTTTTCCAGCCAATTTTATCCCGTAAGGTTTTCTGTTTGCTTGTTTTGGTTTGATTTATAGCATTTTTGTCTTTCCTCTCTACTTGGTGGAGGTGGGGTACTGTGTCTGATCAGGTTAGCAAAGAGCTGCTGACCTCAAGGGAACCACCCCACTTGGCACCCCCAGAAGGTGTTTTTTTTTTTTTAAGGTTGTATCAAAGTACCCTACTGTACACCTATATTGCTCTGTCTCCCTCTTTCTGTGCCTCTCTTCTTTTTGTCAATATTCCTTTCACCCAACCACTCTCCTTTCTCTACTTTTCTTTTTTTTCATTTTTTTTTTTTTTCTTATCACTCGGTCCTCATTTCTTTCATCGCTTTTTTGCTCTTAAACCTTCTCACCCTTCTGATCCTGTAACCCTTAGTCCACAGGCACAAGAACTTAAAGAGCAAGAGGAATTGAAAGGAAAATTAGGGCAAGTAAACAGATAAAAGAAATCACCCATGAGGAAGAATCAGCAGAAAACTCCAGGCAACATGAAGAACCAGTCCAGAACTACCCCGCCAAGGGACCATGAGGTAGCTACTGCAGAGGATTCCACCTATACAGAAATGTTAGGAATGACAGAAAGGGAATTTAGAATACACATGCTGAAAACAATGAAGGAAATGATGGAAACAATGAAGGAAACTGTTAATAAAGTGGAAAATAACCAAAAGGAAATTCAAAAACAGAATCAAATAAGAGATGAACGATATGAAGAATATAAAAAGGATATAGCAGAGCTGAAGGAAATGAAACAGTCAATCAGGGAACTTAAAGATGCAATGGAAAGTATCAGCAACAGGTTAGACCATGCAGAAGAAAGAATTTCAGAGGTAGAAGACAAAGTTTTTGAGATAACTCAGATAGTAAAAGAGGCAGAAAAGAAGAGAGAGAAAGCAGAACGTTCACTGTCAGAATTAGGGGACTTTATGAAGCGTTCCAACATACGAGTTATAGGAATTCCAGAAGGGGAAGAAGAATTCCCCAGAGGAATGGAAGCCATACTTGAGAATATTATAAAAGAAAATTTCCCAAATATCACCAAAGATTCTGACACACTGCTTTCAGAGGGATATCGGACCCCAGGTCGCCTCAACTCTAACCGAGCTTCTCCAAGACACATTGTGATGAACCTGTCCAAAGTCAAGACAAAAGAAAAGATTCTGCAAGCTGCCAGGAGTAAGCGCCAGTTGACCTACAGGGGCAAATCCATCAGAGTGACCGCAGACTTCTCTAATGAAACTTTCCAAGCAAGAAGACAATGGTCATCTACCTTTAATCTACTTAAACAGAACAATTTTCAGCCCAGAATTCTGTACCCTGCTAAGCTAAGCTTCAAAATTGACGGAGAAATCAAATCATTTACGGATATACAAACATTGAGGAAATTCGCCACAACAAGACCAGCTCTACAGGAAATACTTCAACCTGTTCTGCACACTGACCACCACAATGGATCAGCAGCAAAGTAAGAACTCAGAAATTAAAGGACAGAACCTAACCTCCACACTGATGCAAAAGATAAAACTAAGCAATGGACTCTCACAAAATAAGACGAATAGAATACTACCACACTTGTCAATTATCTCAATAAATGTTAATGGCTTGAATTCCCCACTGAAGAGACATAGATTGGTTGACTGGATTAAAAAACACAAGCCATCCATTTGCTGTCTGCAAGAAACACACCTGGCTTCAAAAGACAAATTAAAGCTCCGAGTCAAGGGTTGGAAGACAATTTTTCAGGCAAATGGAATTCAGAAGAAAAGAGGAGTTGCAATCTTATTTTCAGACACATGTGGATTTAAAGCAACTAAAGTCAAAAAAGACAAAGATGGTCACTTTATATTGGTCAAGGGAAAAATACAACAAGAAGACATTTCAATTCTAAATATTTATGCACCCAATTTAAATGCTCCCAGATTCTTGAAGCAGACCTTACTCAATCTGAGCAATATGATATCTGATAATACCATCATAACAGGGGACTTTAACACTCCTCTTACAGAGCTGGACAGATCCTCTAAACAGAAATTAAACAAGGATATAAGAGACTTAAATGAGACTCTAGAACAACTGTGCTTGATAGACGCATATAGAACACTCCACCCCAAAGATAAAGAATATACATTCTTCTCATCACCCCATGGAACATTCTCCAAAATTGATCATATCCTGGGACACAAAACAAATATCAACAGAATCAAAAGAATTGAAATTTTACCTTGTATCTTCTCAGACCATAAGGCACTAAAGGTGGAACTCAACTCTAACAAAAATGCTCGACCCCACCCAAAGGCATGGAAACTAAACAATCTTCTGTTGAACAACAGCTGGGTGCAGGAAGAAATAAAACAGGAAATCATTAACTTCCTTGAGCATAACAACAATGAAGACACAAGCTACCAAAACCTGTGGGATACTGCAAAGGCAGTTTTGAGAGGAAAATTCATCGCTTTAGATGCCTACATTCGAAAAACTGAAAGAGAGCACATCAACAATCTCACAAGAGATCTTATGGAATTGGAAAAAGAAGAACAATCTAAGCCTAAACTCAGTAGAAGAAAAGAAATATCCAAAATCAAATCAGAGATCAATGAAATTGAAAACAAAAGAATCATTCAGAAAATTAATGAAACAAGGAGTTGGTTTTTTGAAAAAATAAATAAAATAGATAAACCATTGGCCAGACTAACGAGGAATAGAAAAGTAAAATCTCTAGTAACCTCAATCAGAAATGATAAAGGGGAAATAACAACTGATCCCACAGAGATACAAGAGATCATCTCTGAATACTACCAGAAACTCTATGCCCAGAAATTTGACAATGTGAAAGAAATGGATCAATATTTGGAATCACACCCTCTCCCTAGACTCAGCCAGGAAGAAATAGAGCTCCTGAACAGACCAATTTCAAGCACTGAGATCAAAGAAACAATAAAAAAGCTTCCAACCAAAAAATGCCCTGGTCCAGATGGCTTCACTCCAGAATTCTATCAAACCTTCAAGGAAGAGCTTATTCCTGTACTGCAGAAATTATTCCAGAAAATTGAGGAAGAAGGAATCTTCCCCAACACATTCTATGAAGCAAACATCACCCTGATACCAAAACCAGGAAAAGACCCAAACAAAAAGGAGAATTTCAGACCAATCTCACTCATGAACATAGACGCAAAAATTCTCAACAAAATCCTAGCCAATAGATTACAGCTTATCATCAAAAAAGTCATTCATCATGATCAAGTAGGCTTCATCCCAGGGATGCAAGGCTGGTTTAACATACGCAAGTCTATAAACGTTATCCACCATATTAACAGAGGCAAAAATAAAGATCACATGATCCTCTCAATAGATGCAGAAAAAGCATTTGATAAAATCCAGCATCCTTTTCTAATTAGAACTCTGAAGAGTATAGGCATAGGTGGCACATTTCTAAAACTGATTGAAGCTATCTATGAGAAACCCACAGCCAATATTTTACTGAATGGAGTAAAACTGAAAGCTTTTCCTCTTAGAACTGGAACCAGACAAGGTTGTCCTCTGTCACCTTTACTATTCAACATAGTGCTGGAAGTTCTAGCCAATACAATTAGGCAAGACAAGGAAATAAAGGGAATCCAAATGGGAGCAGAGGAGGTCAAACTCTCCCTCTTTGCTGACGACATGATCTTATACTTAGAGAACCCCAAAGACTCAACCACAAGACTCCTAGAAGTCATCAAAAAATACAGTAATGTTTCAGGATATAAAATCAATGTCCACAAGTCAGTAGCCTTTGTGTACACCAATAACAGTCAAGATGAGAAGCTAATTAAGGACACAACTCCCTTCACCATAGTCTCAAAGAAAATCAAATACCTAGGAATATGCCTAACGAAGGAGGTGAAGGACCTTTATAAAGAAAACTATGAAATCCTCAGAAAGGAAATAGCAGAGGATATTAATAAATGGAAGAACATACCATGCTCATGGATGGGAAGAATCAACATTGTTAAAATGTCCATACTTCCCAAAGCAATCTACCTATTCAATGCCATTCCTATCAAAATACCAACATCATACTTTCAAGATTTGGAAAAAATGATTCTGCGTTTTGTATGGAACTGGAAAAAACCCCGTATAGCTAAGGCAGTTCTCTGTAATAAAAATAAAGCTGGGGGCATCAGCATACCAGATTTTAGTCTGTACTACAAAGCCATAGTGCTCAAGACAGCATGGTACTGGCACAAAAACAGAGACATAGACACTTGGAATCGAATGGAAAACCAAGAAATGAAACTAACATCTTACAACCACCTAATCTTTGATAAACCAAACAAGAACATACCTTGGGGGAAAGACTCCCTGTTCAATAAATGGTGTTGGGAGAACTGGATGTCTACATGTAAAAAACTGAAACTGGACCCACACCTTTCCCCACTCACAAAAATTGATTCAAGATGGATAAAGGACTTAAACTTAAGGCATGAAACAATAAAAACCCTCCAAGAAAGCATAGGAAAAACACTGGAAGATATTGGCCTGGGGAAAGACTTCATGAAGAAGACTGCCATGGCAATTGCAACAACAACAAAAATAAACAAATGGGACTTCATTAAACTGAAAAGCTTCTGGACAGCTAAGGAGACAATAACCAAAGCAAAGAGACAACCTACACAATGAATGGGAAAGGATATTTGCATATTTTCAATCAGACAAAAGCTTGATAACTAGGATCTATAGAGAACTCAAATTAATCCACATGAAAAAAGCCAACAATCCCTTATATCAATGGGCAAGAGACATGAATAGAACTTTCTCTAAAGACGACAGACGAATGGCTAACAAACACATGAAAAAATGTTCATCATCTCTATATATTAGAGAAATGCAAATCAAAACAACCCTGAGATATCATCTAACCCCAGTGAGAATGGCCCACATCACAAAATCTCAAAACTGCAGATGCTGGCGTGGATGTGGAGAGAAGGGAACACTTTTACACTGCTGGTGGGACTGCAAACTAGTACAACCTTTCTGGAAGGAAGTATGGAGAATCCTCAAAGCACTCAAGCTAGACCTCCCATTTGATCCTGCAATCCCATTACTGGGCATCTACCCAGAAGGAAAGAAATCCTTTTATCATAAGGACACTTGTACTAGACTGTTTATTGCAGCTCAATTTACAGTCGCCAAAATGTGGAAACAGCCTAAATGCCCACCAACCCAGGAATGGATTGACAAGCTGTGGTGTATGTATACCATGGAATACTATTCAGCCATTAAAAAAAATGGAGACTTTACATCCTTCGTATTAACCTGGATGGACGTGGAAGATATTATTCTTAGTAAAGCATCACAAGAATGGAGAAGCATGAATCCTATGTACTCAATTTTGATATGAGGACAATTAATGACAATTATGGTTATGGGGGGGGAAACAGAAAGAGGGAAGGAGGGAGGTGGGTGGGGCCTTGGTGTGTGTCACACTTTATGGGGGCAAGACATGATTGCAAGAGGGACTTTACCTAACAATTGCAATCAGTGTAACCTGGCTTATTGTACCCTCAATGAATCCCCAACAATAAAAAAAAAAAAAGAGTTTGGAAGACAAAAAGTAAAAAAAAAAAAAAAAAAAAAGAAAGAGGTAAAGTCTCCATCTTTCTTTAAGGCTGCACAATATTCCATGGTGTATATACACCACAATTTATTAATCCATTCGCGGGTTGATGGGCACTTGGGCTTTTTCCATGACTTAGCAATTATGAATTGGGCTGCAATAAACATTCTGGTACAAAAAAAAAAAAAAAAGAAATTGGCAGATCAGTGGGCAGGATGTAGAAGTGGGGCTGAAGTGGGGCTGAAAAGAAGTGGGGCTAATATAAAGGTCTCTAAATATGAATGATCAACTTCTCTCTTCCCTTATATCTGCATATAGCACAAAAAGGCTCCCACCCACTCATATTAGAGCCAAATCTGCCATTGACAAGCATACTTGTGTATACAAAACTCTCAAGAGACATTCCTGACAACTCTAAATCAGTAATTATTTGAAGAAAACTCACTTTACATAATGGAACAACAGAGTAAGTAAATAGAAATATTGACCCTGCAGTAAAGAAGCATTTTTTAATGCTTTAATCTCCAGTGAGTATACCAAGAAATGTTGAATAAGACATGTAATCTAGGAAATAAAAGTAGAATGAAGTGAAAAAAGGGAAAATCAGAAAAATGAGAAAAACACTTAAAAATTTAAAATATAGTTAAAAAAAATTTATTTCAATCAGAAGTTTAGAGGATAAAGCTGAGGAAATCTTCCAGAATGGAAAGCGAGAGAAAGAGAGAAAGAAAGAGGGGAAGAGAGAAACAAGAAACATAGAAGGAAAATCAATCTAAAAACTAAAACATTTGACTAATAAGAATTCTAGAAAGAACAAAGGAAAGGAAGGGAAAATTATTATTAAAGTAATAAGGAAAGAAAACTTCCCAAAGCTTGAGATGTAGAAATCTTAAAAGGATCCAAAAGATATTAATGGAAGATTCACACTTAAATATATTTTTGTGAAATTTCAAAACTAAAAAACAGAGCAATCTAACATCTGAGGTGTGAAGAACAAAGAAAATCTACACAGGAACAAGAGAATCAGATTTTTCTTTATAAGTAGTAGAAAGTAGAAGATGATTGTGCAAGATTTTCAAAATGCTGGAGGAAAACTTTTTGATCCTGGAATTCTATAGCCAGATAAATTTCAGGGAAGCATAAAAGGAAAACAAAACATTTTCTGACATGTAAGACTTCAGAAAATGGACTTGTATTCTTCAGAAGATGATTAAAGATATCCCCCAGAAAAACAAGGTAAAACAAAAAAAAGAAGATGTAAAATATAAAGAACAGTGCCACAAACCAAAATATGCATGAAAAGAAATCTCAGGATGACAGCCCTACAGAGCAATCTGTGCAAATTATGACCAGAATCATTTGGATCCAGGATATCTTTAAGTAAAAAAATAAAATGGAATATCATTATTAGAGAAAATAAATTAAAAGCTATAAAGTATTATAGGTATTGTGAAGTAAATTTCTTCTCAAAAAAGCAAGAAGAGGGCAATCATAAACCCCAGGGGAAAAAATTATAAAATGAAATAGCCTAATATAAAGCAAATTAAAATATAATCTAATTTTTGAATAATTGATAGAATCTGAAAGAAGTTTCTTTTTTTATCAGTTTTTCTCATATTGAGTGATGACATTGGAACTGTATAGAATGAAATGTAACCATAACACACACTGGTTTTCCAGTGCATAATATTTACATAATGGGGGGCAATATGTGTAACGGTCAAGGGAATTATAATAAAATGCAAAGATGGTGACAACTCTCCACCTTCTTCTGGAAGTATACCACAACAATGTAACTTTACTGTGACTCCCAACAATAGGTTGGGTCTACTTCCTTTCTCCTTGAATTTGGGCTGATTTCATGAATCCTTTGGACCAATAGCATGCCATTCCCAAGCCCAGGCCTTAAGAGGCCTGGCCTGCTTCTTCTCTCTCAGAACCCTCCCTTATGAAAAGACCAAACTAGAATGCTGAGTGATGAGACACATTCTCCTCCTCACCCCCAACCAACAACCACCTAACCTCCAGAAGCAGAACTGTCTAGGTGTCCACTGATGCTGCAGCGAACCCAGCCAAGACCCAAACAACTGCCCCCATAAGGCCAGTCCATAGAATAATGAAAGTAAAGAAATGGTTAGTGTTTTAAGCCACTGAAATGTGGGAGTGGTTTGCTATAAGGCAAAAGCTATTTCAAGCAAATCTGAACTCCAGAGGAAGGTTACATAGATTCAAATCCTGTGCTTATTTTTTACATATGCTACTTACTTTTTTAATTAGCAAAAGATAATAAACATCTTTCACAAACTAAATAAGTGTACATCTCTAACTTCATTTTTTAAACATTTTAGTATGAAAATGTTCATATATCTAAAAAGGCAGAAAGAAAAATATAATAAATTCCTATGCATTTATTAGTCAGATCAATGGTTATCATTTGATAGCCAATAGCCAATCTTGTTCTATTTATATATGATCCTCTCTCCAGTTATTCTGAAGCATTATATGTTTTTATCTGTAAGTATTTAAACAATTATTTGGAGAAGATGAGAACACTTTTTAAAACTATAACCACAAAAACAGTATTATAGCTAATGAACAATTATTTAATATCAAATATTCATGTGAATATAATCATCTTAATAATTGCATAATATTCCATTGTAAGAATGTACTGCAACTTAACCAATTTTTTATCACTGGACTTATTTTCAATTTCTTCGTTAGTTAAATAAACAATGCTAAGATAGACATCTTCCGAGTTACATCATTATATACTTTAGTTCCTTAGGATAAACTCCTAAAGTATACAGCTTTAAGGTTCTCAACCCTTAAATAAAATCCTCTGAATTTATACAGTGCTTCAGCCTCTGAAAAGTGGTAATTCATCAATGCTTGACACAAAATAACTTTCTCACAAGAAAGAAATGAAAGACCAAACTTATGGTCTAAGGCAGCAGTTCTCAAACTGTGGGTCGTGACCCACAGGAGCTGTATTAAAGGGTTACAGCATTAGGAAGGTTGAGAACCACTGGTCCAAGGGGTTGAAAATACTTCATATATGACTTTTTGCTGTCTTCATAGTCACTGTCAGCAAATAGGCAGTTTATGGCAAGCACAGACAGAGCCAGACTGTGGCAGGGATATCACTTTCCATCCCTAGGATTCTTCACATAATGTCTTGGTCTTACTCAGTAACATCACAGGCTCAGCATTTCTTTTAATGCCAGCCCCTCCATTAATGATTGTTTTGACAGTTTTCACTCAGATGAGTCTATGGCCAATATCTATGATCCATTCACCTTGTTCAATGCCATTAAAACTTCTGTTTTTCCTGAAAAGACTGTAGCTATGCACTACTTCATTGTCCGGGTCTTCTCTGTAATATTCGCTGCTGTTTTGCCACTATGATTTCACTTTTGGAGCATAATGATCCAGTACCGGTAGGGTGGCTTCATGGTCATCTAATAGCCAGGTTTCTTCTGTATTTTAATCTACTATCATTAGTATTTGCTTCCATCGGCTAGAATTCCTCAAGCTCACAAAAAGGCTGTGGAAGCTGCAACCATTATAGCCAAGTTTTGGGTAGCAGGAAGGAAGAAGTGGAGAAGGGACAGAAGGGAATGAGCCCCCGACTCTGTATTTTAAACTATGTGACTTTGAACAAGTTACTTAACTTCTGAATGCCTTAGTTTCTATGTTAACAAAATATGAGTAAGATATACTTGTACCTCATAGTGTTGTTTAAGGCTTAAATATGTAAATGTATAAGTAAAGAAATGAATTTTTTCATGTACAGCAATTAAAATGGTTCCCAGCACATTGGAAGCACTCAATAAATATTAGCCATTATTATTTACAATTAGAACATTTGAATGGTAATTATTAGTTTCTAATATCTAGAATGACACACATTATTGATAAATACAGCTATAGAATGGAATAAAAATGTTAACTGTCTTGTGAGAATGCAGCTCTCAGAGGCTGGGAGGTGGAAGAAGAAAAGAACAGGTGGAAGAAAAGTGAGATGTTAACAGACTCATCGTATAAAGTGGAGAGTCTAGAGATACTGTCCAAAGAAAACAAGAAACAGAGGCTAAACAAATATGTGTTATCTTTCAAAGTTAACAAAATGAGAAATAATAACATAATGATCCAAAAATTATGAAGACAGGGAAAAATACAGGTGGGAGATGGAATAAGGGAGCTCAAGCTTCATACATCACCTATTATCCGTCATAGCAAGGAATACATGTAATGTTTAAAAACACAAACTCTAGAATTCATGGTCTATGCATATTTACTTAGAGATACAAAATAAAACACATAGGCTGCCTCTGCAGAGAGGCTAGCATGGGGAAAAGTATGACAATAAAAGTTATGTTATTCTATTAGTTCTCTTGCATTAGAATGTTTATTGCAGCTCAACTCACAATCACCAAGATGTGGAAACAAACAAAGTGCCCATCACCTCACAAATGGATAAATACATTATTGTATATGTATGCCACAGAATACTGTTCAGTCATAAAAAATAGGGAGATTTTACATCTTTTGTATTGACCTGGAAAGAGCTGAAGCACATTCTCCTTAGTAAAGTATCATAAAAATGGAAAAGCAAGTATCCAATGTACTCAATACTAATACGAAACCAGCGGATGAACAACTACACACCCACACAAGAGGAAAATAACCACAATCAAGTAGGGAGGACAGGAGATAAGGGAGAGTTTGGTAAGCTCTCACGTCATGGGCACAATGTGGGGGGATATGGCACACCTCCTGGGTGAAGGGTTCAACTACAACTTGGACTCTAACAAACACAAACCTAGTCATTTGTACCCTTATATCACTCTGAAATACATAAATAAATGTTTTTATAAAAAAAATTCATATTCACCAAAGGTCATATTCTCATAGTTGCTTATAATTTTCTTATAACTTGTTTCTCTTGCCTAGAAGTGGAATATGAAAATTCTTTATCGAAGTGATGAACCTATTTATTAGAATTTGGGAAAGGATAAGCATATTCAAAGAAAAAAAATGTGAATGGGACAGGGTGGGATAAGATTAAGGCAGGAGGTGTATTTTCTCCTAATAAGAGCTTAAAAAATCCCACTGCCTCCATGGTCTTGGAGACTCCTGAGCCCCGCTCTCCACCAAATAAGCACAAATTCATTCTGGCCTATAAAAAAGGTATGGAACTGTACAAACATATGTGGACCCCTGGATATCTAGTACACTTATGTCTTTATATACCCTGATCATTCTGACACACTGACTTCTTTGAACATTCCAGGAGCCCTTTGCCTGCCCCCAGAAGGTCATCAGTCTTCTATAAAATGCTTACATGTATTATTTTCCACACGTCAACTGGTTGTGGTTTCCATGACCACTCTAGCCATGAACATAAAATCAACATAGGAAAACCAAACTTGTTAATTTATGAATGTCAACAACCACATGCATTGTGAATCATTTATTTATATAATTTTTTACATTAAACATAGGAATTCTACATACAATGTAAACATATGTACCCTATTTTATTTTTTTGAGTCTGTCATAGAGGCAGACTTAAGAATCTGCTTACCCCTTCTAAAACTTGGATTTGTCTTAAGCAATTATAAGGTTGCTCTCACATTAAGTAATGAATACGAAAAAATTATAGTGTGTTAATTTTATTTAAAATAAAATAGATGAAAAAGAAAATAAAAATAATATTTTTAATATTTATTAAGGTCTGCTAGAATGATGTATATTTCATTAGAGATAGTTTGTTAAGTATATTTCATCAAAGAATATTTCAATATTCCAGTCCTGTATTTAAATAAGACTTTCTAAGACTATATATTTTTAATCACTTAAACTTGTATCACCTAAAAATCAGTTTGGCAAAAACTCTCTGGTAACCAAGTTGATTTTCAAGCACTTGGATAAGCTTTATAAACAAATTTTTATCAGGAGCAAAAATCTCTCAATATAGGAAAACTGGTTTCGTTTCTTGGGTCAAGCTCTCTGCCTTTGAATGAATTCCAAACGTCACTACATGTATTTTTTTCATTCCTCCTATTTATTTTTACATCTCTTAGAGGATTCATATGATCTAAAGTTTGAAGCGACAGAAGAAGGGTTGGAAACAACCTTTAAGGAAAACTTTTAAAGTAGGTGTACCAAGAGGGGTGGAAATGAAGTCCTGTCTAGACTCAGTCAGCTTTGCTTGACCTAGTCTAGTTAAATGAAATATCAATGGGAAACTTAAGGTAAGCAAAAGAGCCAAAATTCTGCAGGAGGTGGCTCTGATGACTTTAGAAGAATGACATCTGATCCTTCTAAAGAAAACACATTTCTCACGGCTGTCAGCATACTACCAAGGCAGAGAGGAGAATAAGCTGAAGCATAAATATTACTATTCCTAAAGGATGGCCTTCAAGAAAGGAAGGCTTTGTCTTGACTGTGTTTATATAAAACTTTAAAATATTTGACCAAAAAAATTCACATAAATGTAAGTCACAGCCAATGAAGTAGAAACCAGTTCACTGTGTCCAAACACAAACTCCAGGCAACCACAGAAAAAACTATCATGTTCTCTTAGACCTTCCATAGTAAATAAATAATGAAGATGACATTTCTAAGATTGTACAATAGCAGTCAGGCTTCAAAAGTGACTTGGTTAATAGGCTAACTAAATCAGAACCCAAGAATGTGTTGGAAAGAGCTGTTATGAGATGGGTTAGTCCAGATTTGTTTGTGAAAACAATCAGGCACTTCTAGTGAGTGAAATTAAATATTCTAAACTGAATAAAATAAATGAAGCTATAGAGCATACTGATACCAGCATTTTTTTATTAATGGTTCTTCTCTCCCTCTGAGAAAAAGAGGAAAGGTGAATGTGAGAGACAATGGCTTTAACTCAACTTAGTGGGAAAACAGCAAAAATAAGCTCCCTTTCCAAACCCCAGTTCTATGAAGATCTTAGAAATGTGGGTTTTTTTTCAGTGCTTCGGATTTTAATAAAATTGACAAAATGTGTGTGAGATTTAAGATACTGAGCTTTTGAATTCACAATGACCCGTGACATTATATGTTTTTTGTTTTTTTGTTTTTTTATTGCTAAATCATAGCTGTGTACATTAGTGCAATCAAGGGGTACAATGTGCTGGTTTCATATACAATCTGAAATATTCTCATCAAACTGTTCAACGTAGCCTGCATGGCATTCTCTTAGTTATTGTATGTAGCCATTTGTATTCTGCCTTTAGTAAGTTTCCCCTGTACCCATTCTAAGATGCACCGTAGGTGTGGCCCCACCCATTACTGTCCCTCCACCCTAACCTCCCCCCTCCCTTCCCCTTCCTTCGTCTCAACAAATATTCCCAGGAATTAGAGAGTATTTCTTGGAGCACACATAGTTTATTTCCTTATAGAAAATCAAAAGTTGACTATGCAGTTCTGTACTAAATAACAGTATTTCCAGGCATCAGTGATGTTGTAAATCGTGTGCCTCTAGGGAATAGTAAATAAAGAGGCCTCTTTGCCTACTTGCTCTGGCAGTGGAGGCCAGTTGGCTGTCTATGGTGAATGTACCTTACTCTGTAAGCCTATATCCTGCTCTTACTCCATAAACTACCTTTCTCTTCCTCAATAAACTTTGTTCTATGTTTGCCTTAAAAACAGAAAAAAAGAAATGGTAAATAAAGAGAAGAAAGTGCACCAAAATAGTCTGCATTTGGCATCATTCTATGGTCGATCATTCTTTAAAATCATCCGCCTCTCTTTGTCATTCTCTCTCTCCCTCCACCCTCTCTTGTTTGCTCTCTCTCTTTCTCTCTGCACACACACAATTTGTATGTATATATACATATGTGTGTACATATAAATATTTGTCTATGTATTTGAGCTTACATGCCTTTGATATATCACAAAATTTATCTGAAAAATAAATAGGAAATAGTAATTCTGCATTTATTTAAAGTCTTTCCCCTCAAGATATTTACATCAATTCCTACCATATCTACTTAAGAGAGTCATGAAGTCAAAATCTTTGCAAGAGTGAACTAGCCAGGCCTCATCAAGTATAACTGCAGGCAGATTAAAAGTAATAACTTCTCACCAACCACACCTACGATGCATCTTACAAGGGTACATGTGAAATTTACTAAGTGTAGAATATAAATGTTTTAACACAATAACTAGGAAAATTCCATAAAGACTATGTTAACCAGTTTTGATGAAAATATTTCAAATTGTATATGAAACCAGCACATTGTACCCCCACGATTGCATTAATGTACACAGCTATGATTTAATAAAAAAAAAACATAAATAAATAAAAGAAGAACCTTCAAAAAAAAGTAATAACTTATCAATTGTTCACATAGTACCTAGACCTTACTGAGGAAGTCCTAGGAGTTAGTCAAATATGCCTTATGTGAGTTCATGAATAGTTCTCCCTACTACCAAGTGTGTTCCACCAGGTTCTTCTCATCCTAACAGGTTTCACTGATGTCTGCTGCTAGAAAAATAACATGAGACCGTTTAACTAAAGGCAGTGCAGCATTAAGATGTTGAGCCTGTAGAAAGATGCAGCATCTTGTTGTTAGTTAGCAAAGCTGCCTGCAAAAACTTGAGAATATAATGATACTAATTTTCCACCAGAGACTCAGTGCTCTACAGCAGCTGCGTGTTTAATACAGAAGTAGAGAGACCATGAGGCTTCTTCACCTTCTGACACCATTTGGCACAAAGGGAATAAAATGGTGTGTCCATGAGTCTCACAGACCATCTCAAGGAAAGGACTTCCTCTACTTTCACCTATGTTCCCTCCTTCTCTCTCTGAAATGCCCCCCAAAAATAAATATCCATAGGGCTAAGCTCAGAAGTTAATCTAAAAAAAGAAAAATCTGTGTTGTAATCCTTATTCCCTCTACTCTCATTTCAAATATATCTCCCAGTCTCCTCCGCCACCCCCTCTAAAAAGAGAAAGAAAAAAAGAAGCAATAAACAGGGAAACAGAAGGGGAAATCTCATACAAATTGCCCACCCAAATAATCTCCAGGTAGTCTGTCTCACCAGTTCATAAGACATTCCCCAGTAGTCCCAGCTACTTGGGAGGCTGAGGCAAGAGAATCGCTTAAGCCCAGGAGTTGGAGGTTGCTGTGAGCTGTGTGAGGCCACAGCACTCTACCGAGGGCCATAAAGTGAGACTCTGTCTCTACAAAAAAAAAAAAAAAGACTTCCCCAGACAGATCTGAATTCCTACTTAATGTAAAGGACTCAGCTACGTAAGAAAAATTGAAATGAAGAAAATCCCACCTGAGACTCTCTGGTTTCAGATATAAAGAAATCCAAACTTGAAGGCACCGAAGGTTTAAGGGTGGATATCAAACAATTCTACAAAGAGGTCTCCATACTAGAAGGATTCCCAAGTTGAGGACACAGATGGTGACTTCCCACTCCAAAAGACAAGTGCAATGCAGTTTGTAAGGGACATCTTAGCATAGCAGCCAAAGAAAAGAGGCGAAGTCCTCTTCTTTGTCACCAAATAACTGAGCCCAAGGAAGATAAGCATGTGGTATGTTTTCCATCCGTCAGTCTGTCATCATACACCAGATAATGTTGTGGCAGAACCTGAACATTGTATGAGATTGTATGGGAAGAAAAAGAGCATAATAGAGAATATAAATGTCAGTCACCAAAATAAATGTTTTTGTCAAATGATATCAGGGTCTTCTAGAATTGTTCTGAAAACAAAGTAAGTAGGGAACACAATTAGGAGAGATATAAAATCAAGTATAAAAACTTAGTTTTGTGAAACTGGCATGTCCTTTAGAATTCTGATTGTTTTGGATCATTATTTACAGGCGGAGGGGGAACACCACATTTTATTCTCTTACAAACCATGCCTAACATGCTTAACTGACGCAAGCCCAACAAGACTTTGATATAACCTGGAAGAATGGTTCATTTCTTCCCACAAAAAGAAACAAGAAAATCTTCCTCCTGCTGCCATTTGTTCTTTCTGGCTGAAAGTTCTCACGTGAAGGTTTTAGACACACTGGGTATACCAGAATAAAAGTTCTGGAGAACGGACCAGAAGTCCTGGCAGAATCCAGAAAAAGGAAATTTCAAGAATAAGATTCTCCTTTGAAAGAAAGGGAGGTCATGTGTCTGCTCTCCAATGGCCTGTTCTTGATTAGAGGACCCACCAAGTCAAGGAAACATGTCAGTCAACCAGTTCTCTTACTGCTTAAACCAATTCAAATTGCATTTCTGTCACTTGCAACCAAAAGGGTTCTGACAATACACTGAACAAGAAAGGAGAAATTAAGGATCATGACAAATGAAATGGGTGCCCAAAAAGTAAACCAACCAACTAACCAGCTAAGATTAACTTTACAACACTATTGAAAATTCAGTAAGAAAATTAGTAAGCAGGAATATAGGGACAATAAATCAGGAATGCAGAGTTACATAAGGTTTTGTGCGCTGGCATCTGAGGCAAAATTACAACCCAGAAACCCTGTAGCCAACCCATTCCTCCGGCCATCATGCATCAACAATGAGTTCTGATTTAAGAAGAAACAAAGGGCAGGGAAGTGGGGTGGGGGGTGGACAGCCGATTACGGGCATTTACTCCCTTGACATGAAATATTTGAAACAGCCCACTGGTCCCTATTTTTAGATTAAAAACCAATCACTGGAAAAGGCCCATAACCACCACAGTAATGAGCCTGTGGCTGTTTATTTATAGTTAGTTCTAGCTGAATCATGAGCTGCAACTCAATGTCTCCTAAGTGCTGTGTGACTCCTGGACTTTATCAACTTGTTTATGTGTGGCCAAGATTTCTCCCCTAGAACAAGTATAGATACAAACACGTTCTGCCTTCTGTGTGGGTGAAGGGGAAGGAAAATGAAATATATATTCAGTAGTGTACGATCTGACTACATTTTATGAATCTGTCCAATCACATTTGCCTTTACCATAACTTACTTAGACCATCCACACTGAATTTACTGCAGTCTGCGTGCAAAACCAGCAGTGCAGGCAGGATGGTAATGAGAGTCTAGGAGAGACACATGCATTTTCATATATATTAATAGTTTATATGGAGAGAAAAAAACCTGAAGGATAAAAGAGGCGTCAAGTATTGCCAGAATGACAGATGAAATGCTGAAGTGATGAAATACTGAAATTATAGTCCTTTGAAGTAGGCTCTGGGTAAACTAACTACACAGCACATGGCAAGAAGTGTGTGACAACAGTGGTGATGGAATTTGTCTTGATTAATGCTCCCCTGTGAAAAGATAAATCTTGCTGAGGAGGTTCTGGAAGTTCAATGAGTGAAAACCAACATTGCCATTGGAGTTCAAAAAAAAAAAAAAAAAAAAAGCTAAGCCTAATACTAACCCTGTAGTTGCATCCTGGACAAGGCTTCCATGTGATGCCTTAAGAAACGGTGCCTTCACGTCTCCTATGAATAACTCTTCTGAGTGTTGCTCATTCCATTCTTGAAGTTAAAGCTTACAAATACACGTGTCTGATGATGTGTTTGATGTCTATTAGCTCTTATAATGTGTTTATTACTATGTTCGACTACAAAATTCATTTTTTGAAGTTATGGCAAAAAAGGGAGAAAAAATGGTTCTGGAATGATGTCAATAGATTGATAGTGTAACTAGCGGTGTGGGGGGGAAAGCTAGCATTTGCTACAAACAAGTGAAGAAAATTATATTTAACATTTCTGCTAAAAATCTATCTGATGTCAGGTAAGACTCCATTATAATTAGACTGCTGTGGCCAAGAGATAAAAGATAATACTCTACGCTGAGGCCAGGACTCCTAAAATTAAGTTAATTTTAGGTTAGGAAAAACTTAGATTCACTGGGCAAGTTTCTTTTACTGAAAAAGGAAATAAAATTAAAAACAAAATCTCTTCTCCTAGTACTTTATCATAATCAATAAAGCAAATATGGATAGCAGGAAACATCTTTCATTTGTATAATTATTTATAGTTTACAAAATCCATTCTTACTAACTACTATGTTTGATCCTGTCTCTTTACCTCAGTTTGCAGAAAACTAAATTTAAAGAAGTTGAGTCACTTGCCCAGTAATATACACCTTCTAAACATGGGAGCTAAAGGTAAAACTGGTCTTTCTCATAGAATATTATTTAAAGGCAGAATAGAAGGAAGATTAAATGCCCGATACATGTTATACAGCATTCTAGAGGGTTCTTACCTCTTTGTTCATGTAATTATCATAATTATCCTATAAGAATTATTTATTCCTATTTAGAATAATGAAAGATATTTACCACCATCCAGATAAAACTGAGCCATTAAATATTATAAAACTTACTCAAAGTCCCACAGCTATTTGAGGGGTGAGCAGAAATTAAAAACTTAGCTGTGTCTGATACCAAAACCAGGTTCTTTCCATGACAAGCAAAGTCATCCATTTCTATGACATGTACAACTTTTATTATGCAGTGACAGACAAGAACAAAATTAAGGAGAATAATTCACTTTCTCTTCAGAAATTTTCCATCAGTGGGTACTTACTTATTAAGAGCCAATTTAAGACTTAGCATTGTACTCAGACTTATGGGAGAAATGGAAAAAGTAAAAAACAAACTATCTTTACCTTTACTATATTTCAGCAGAGTTGGAACAGCTTTAAAATGCTAAAAATATGTGTATCCTTATTCAGCAGTATTAAGCAATACATAATTCAAACACACTATGGAAAAGGTCTTAGTAAAAATTATCACTCTGTTTCACTGGGAAGAAGAATGGAGGAAGGAGGGGGGAAATATTATGGGCTGGTGAGTATTCTATGTCAGTGGTATTTAATGTAGGAGGAATGATGTTGACCCATGATATGGTTTAATATGATTGCTTGGTTTTTTAATCCAAAATTTGAGGCAGTTACCGATTCAACTCTGGATTAGTTTCCCATACTCTCCTTGTGTTTTTTTCCTCATTGTAACTAAAAAGGAGAGGGCCAGGGAGCCAACAGTGTAGGAAGATGAAAAGGATTCACTACTACCTCTAGGAGTAAAGAGTAAAGGGGTAAATGGTGATTATATATTGATTTCATAATAGTATTGAGTACATTGGATACTTTTTTCCCATTCTTGAGATACTTTTATTAAGAAGAATATCTTCCAGCTCCATCTAGGTAAACATAAAAGATGTGAAGTCTCCATCTTTTTTTGGCACATTCATATAAATGGTAAAATATAACTATAGCCCAGAAAGTAGAAGGGAAGAGGAGCAAAAGGGGAGGGGAGGGGGGAGCTAGGAGGGAGGGTATTTGAGGGGACCTCACCTAATATGCCTGATGCAAAGGTACATTTAAAAATTATTAAGAAAAGAGTATAATAGTGATGGATGTGTTAATCAGTTCAATGTAAGCATTTCACATTGTATATCAATCAGTACACTGAATCCCGTAAATGCATCAATGTACACAGTTATGATTTAATAAAAACAAAAAAAAAAGAGGTAAATGTCTAACTCACATCACTATAAAATTCACATCATCACTATACAGCACCTATTTTGTTAACCCATTTGTTTGTATATTCTTCATTTAAACGCATGTACCGAGTGCCTACCATGTGCTGGGTGGACACAGTGGTGGCCAAGAGAAACATGGGCTTAGCCAAGATCACCCAGAGCAATGCACAGACTTCACTGGAATGAAGCTGTATAAACTAAAAGGAAAAACTCAGAATTTGGGATCAGAAGACCCGAGGTTAGTCCCTGATTCACTGTGTGTAAGACCTCGGACAATTATATGTGACTCTGAGGCTCAACATCCTCACGTTTGAAATAAGAATAAAATAGTATCTGTTCACATGTTTTACACAAGGAAAAATGGAGAAAGTGTATGAAAGCCACTGTAAACACTGAAAGTCTATACGAGAGTGAAGAATTATTACTTTTACGCGATGTGTCCAGTTTCATAATTCAGGCTCTTTCCTCATATGGGAAGTCATACATATGCATGACTTCTACTCAGAAATACATGATCCCGCCTGAGTCAGAACTCCGCTTCCTCTGCACATCAACAGTAGCTGCCTTTCGCTTGTTCACTCTTCTTTCCTTACTCCCACCCACCCTACTTCGTGGTAACTAGGTTGCCATTATTACTTGCTTTGTGGACAACTTACTTTCATATTTTCCAAAATTCCTACCTTCCCCCAAGATCCCAGCTCTGGTGACCTCGCAAATCAGTAGCCATGGAAGCTTCACTCTAAAATGTTTCAGGAGTCTCATTTGAGTTATGGTCAGTTCCCACAATACCCTAGTGCTGTCTCAGCTATTTGGCATAATTACCCTTTTCACAACCCTACTCCAGAACCAGTGAGGAAACTGGTGACCGCAGCCTAATTGTATGCGCCACAGCAACAAGATAACGATGAGTTTGCCGCCTCTGTCTGGCAGTGGAACAGCCAGGCGCCCCCAAATGCCACCAGTGAATGCCCCCTCTAAGCACTATTCCTAAGGGGGGCTCTACTTTGTTTCCCAGTTCTCTCTCTAGAGGTTGTTTGCCCTATTCTGTTCTCCTTTATTCAGCCTCCTTTATTGGCCCTTTTAATACAATTTACTCTGATCCTGTATCTCAGTTTCCTCAAAATTTTGTCTATTTCATCTTGTATAAATTGAAGCTGACATATCTTAGAAAATGCTCTAGATTTACCTCATTCCTCCTCAGATTCTACACCCAGTGGTCAGATCCCTTCTTCGGAGGCTCCATGTTTGCCCTCGTTTTGTCCCCTGTGCTTTCTGATTTTCCTCTAATGCTGCCTTCTGCTGGCTCTTAGCCTCTTCTGTCCTGGCAAGCCAAGCCACGTGACTGCAGTGTTTCCAACCTTTTGCAGGGAGCCAGCACTGACAGTTGCAGAGTAGGAGGAGGTGTGACTCACTCTTTTGGGGATTGGTTGCCACACATGTCAAAGCCCCAACACATTTTCATGCAACATTTTCATGCAAGAGACAAGGATAAGCTCTAGGACTCAGCCAACTCAAGTTATTTTTTCCAGAAATGTGATCCCAAATAACAGCTGCCTCATTTGATTATCCTGATTTGCTTAAGGAACTCTCTCAGGGGTTAAGATCTTTATGTGGGGTGATATAATTTCACCTTGGTGTCTAAAGCCATAAGTGTAAAACACAGAATCGTTACCTTCAGGTGAATCTCACAAAATGTCACGGTGTAGGAAGATAAAGATCAGGCACTCATAAACCTCAGATTAAAGTCCTTGATCTATTGCATAACAAGCATGGGACCCTGGGTGATCCCTTTAATTTTTCTAGCCTCACTAAAAAGGGAAGGAAGTATATTATCAGTGGATTACTGAAAATCACTCCTAGTTTTAATATTCTTTTCTTTTTTTCACTGAAGATATAAGTAAGGTTTAACAAATGAGCATGGATAAAATTATTAATTTTAGGTCCAAATTTCTTTTTTTACTAATAAGTTACAGAATAGTTGTTTTCCTTTTTCAGTTCTTTAAAATATAAAAAAATCCAGTAACTCTCCATGGCACCATGAGTCATTTAATCAAGAAATTGTTTATTTAGTGATGGTATTAGAAGCAGGACTAGGAGGGGGAAACAAACAAATATGGTCTCCAACTTTATAATATTTATATGCTAGTGGGGAAACAGGGCCCTAGGAGGTAAACAACTAAACAAAACACGTTTCCTCTCTTATTTATCAATGTATCTTAAGAGCCCTGCAGAATGCCTCGCTATTTTTGATGCAAGAATTATTGAATGGATGATTGAATAAATGAAATTTGCATCACAGAAACTCCCACGTTGTTCTAAGGCACAAGCACTGTTAAGGCAAAAGTGAACAATCTAGTTCTTACTTCCTTTAACACCCTTGTGAGACATGGAATTTAGTAAATAAATGCTCATGTTGAAAAGTGACCTACTCTGATTATTATAAAGGGAGATTTTGGACAAGAAAAAAATGGAAGAAATCATTGCAGGAAATGATCTCCAGGTGCATCACAATATTTCGAAAGGAAAAACGTAAAGACCTAAATTCGAAAATGCGTGCATGAGTGGGAGTGAGTACCAGGGAGAAAGAGAATGCACCTCACAGGTGCAAAAACCATTTACCTTGGTTATAACACTCAAAGATTCAAGTTCCTAGGGACACAATACTCTGGGGAAGTGCAGTCTCAACTGGTTTGCTTAAAGATAATCCATCATCTCCTGCCCACAGGACTCTAGCCAACCATGGAGGTGTAAGTTAAAAAAAAATTTATGGTCAAATGTTTACCTAAATTTATTTACTCAATTCATGAATACATTGGAGATGATATTTGACATTTGATTTCAAGGTTAAAGTTGTTTTAGGTTATTTCTGTACATGTTTTACATAACATTTGTAGCACCATAATAAAACCCATTTTGGCACATTCTCATAGATTTCTGTCCAAGGAAGAGGCAAAGTCATTTTTGATAGCTCTTGGTATAAATCATGCATGGTCAGTATAAATCAAATACATTTTATAAATGAGTATAATCAATTATAATTTTTGTAGCAACTTGCTCATTTGAACAGAGACATTGAACATCTTCTGAGATCTTAGGTTTATTGAAAAATGAGATGATCATTATTTAATAAAACAATGAAATAAATTTGATTTCCTTTATGAAAAAATATATTCTCCAAGTCCCTACATAACCTCTAATCATATGCTCTTGAGAATATTCTAAGAACTTTATATCTAGGGCTCTTTATTTAAATCATCATCACACATTTTAATCTCTTCGTGTCCGTGGTACTGCTAGGTGCTAAAGTATTCATGGAGAGTGAATAATATTCAGAACTAGACCTCAAACTAGACCATTCAAGGTCTGAAGAGTTTACTGACTTATAATAGCCATTTGAATTCTCAATACAGTTGACCATTTAACAAATTAAAGAAATTGTAGCATAAACGTGTATTTAATGGAAGGTCAGTCATTTCCAATAAAGCAACTCTCAGAGAAGAGATGGAAATGCTTGACATTTGGCTTACAATCAAGTAATCACATTTTATCCTGACACTTTCATTAGAAAAGAAAGGCTTTTGGTGTCTTCCTTCAGTACTGTGTTCCAGATGCAACAGCTGCCACCTGAACTGTCACCACCACCATTTCCACTAACAGATACTTACCAAATACAGTTCATGTGAGCAATATCGATTGGTGAAAATAGCATAGGTTTTAAAACTGGGTGAATAAAAATAATAAATGATTACCATGGATCAAAAATTATTCTAAGTGCTTTACCCATATTAACACATATAATCCTCTCAACAGACCTGTGAAATAAGGAAAATGATGCAAAAAGTTATATACCTTGCCTTCATTGTATAATAAGAAAAGTGATAAGCCCAGAAGTCAAATAACTTGCTCAAAATCAAAGATGATAATCAGAGATGATGGTGAACTGAAATTTAAACCCAGAAATAACCAACTAAAATATATAGGGTCTTAAACACTGATCTAGGTTACCTTAAGGTATTTATATACTCAAATTTGATAACAGAAACTGTGATCGACTTCTAATTCCTTTGTCTTTGTTTGTTTTTAGAGAAAAGTTGTGGAAAGAGCCCCAGAATACTTCTGAGTATAAATCCAAAATGAATGAAATCATTTTATAGAGAAAGAACTGAGTCCCTTTTCCCCCAGCTACACTGAGATATAATTGACCCTCAAAAAGTGTATATTTAAGGCATACAAAATTTTTTTTATATATGTATACACTGTTAAATGATTACCACAATCAAGCTAATTAACATATCTACAAGTGTAGTCACTATGTTATACTTTAGATCTCCAGAACTTATTTATCCTGTATAAACTTTTCACCCTTTAACTAATATCTCCCCATTTCCACTACCCTCAAGTCCCTGGTAACCACCATTCTATTCTGTTTCTTTGATTTCAACTTTTTTAGATTCCAGGTATAAGTGAACTTATGAAGTATTTTTCATTCTGTGCCAAGCTTATTTCACTTAGCATAATGTCTTCTGGGTTCCTCCTCCTTGTCACAAATGATAAGATTTTTCTTCTTGTTTAAAGCTAATATTCCGTAGTGTTTGTGCATGTGTGTGTATCACTTTTCTTTATCTATTCATCTATCAATGAACATTTAGGTTATTGCCATATCTTGGCTATTATAAATGATACTCCAATGAAGACTTTAGATATCTCTTAAAGGTACTGATTTCATTCATTTTGGATTTATACTCAGAAGTGGAATTGTTGGATCAAATGGTTATGCTAGTCTTAATTTTTTGAGAAACCTCCATAATGTTTTCCATAGTGGCTATACCAATTTAGGATCCCACCAACAGTGGGTAAGAGTCAAACAATGACACTTAGAATGGGAAGATTTTCTTTTCTTTTCTTTTCTTTTTTAGAATGGGAAGATTTTCTAAACAGAAAGAATATATAAAAGCTGAGATATGAAACAACAGAGCATGTTTGAGAGACTATAAATAATTAATAATGGATGAATTGCAATAAACTATCAGGAAATCAATTTTTTACATTCCACTTGCAATAACACCAAAGGAATAAAATACTTATATATATGGGAAAAGTGTACAAAATGTATACTATAGCATTGCTGGAATAACTTAAAGATCTAAATAATAAGAAAAAATACCATGTACACAATGCAGAAGACTTCACATTTTTAATACGGCAATAGTTACCAAATTGATCTACATGTATGTAGATTTAAACAATTCCCTATCAGAATCCTAGCTGTTTCTTAAGAGAAATTGGCGAGTTTATTCTAAAATTCATATGAAATTACAAGTGTTCCAAAATAGCCAAAACTATCTTTAAAAGGAAAAACACAGTAGAAGAATTTTCACTTTACAGTTTCAAAACTTAATAACTACAAAAAAAAAAAAAAAACTTAAGAACTACAAAGCAACTGTAATCAAGACAGTCTGGTACTGGCATATGAACATACACATCTATCAATGGAGTAGAATAGAGAGCATAGAAATAAACCCTTATACTTGTGGCCAACTGATTTTCAACAACAGTGCCAATACCATTGATGAAGAAAGAGTAGTCTTTTCAACAGGTAGTGCCAAGAAAACTGGAAAGCCACATGTAAAAGAATTAAGTTGGGCCCTTACTTTACATTATATGAAAAATTAACTAAAAATGGATCAAAGAACTAAATGTAAGAGCTAAAACTATTAGGAAAAAACACAGGGGTGTTTAAATGATTTAGCTAATTTAGCTAATGTTAGAGGTGTTAGGGTGTTTAAATGATTTAGCTTTAAATCATCATGACGTCATATTAAACAAAAGATACAAAGATATCACACCAAAAATATGAAAAGAAAAGATAGATAAAATGAACTTTATAAGAATTTAGTTTCATACCTCAAAGCACACCACCAAGAAAGTGAAAAGGCAAAAATCCTCTCCCATTCTGAGGGCTGTTTATTTGCTTTACTTACTGTGTTCTTGGCAGTGCAGAAGCTTTTTAGTTTGATCAGAACCCAGTAATGTATTTTTTATGTTGCTTCAATTGCCCAGGGGGTCCTCCTCATAAAGTATTCTCCCAGGCTGATTTTTTCAAGTGTTTCCCCTGCACTTTTCTCCAAGAATTTTTATAGTTCCATGTCTTAAGGTTATTTCATTTAACCAGTAAGAGTCAATTTTTGTTAGAGGTGAAAGGTGTGGGTCCAGTTTCAGTCTTCTACAAGTCGCCAGCCAATTCACCCAGCACCATTTGTTAAATAGGGAATCTTTCCCCCAACTTATATTTTTGGTAGGCTTATCAAAGATCAAATGACGATAAGTGTCTGGGTTCATCTCTTGGTTTTCAATTCTGTTCCATATATCTACCTCTCTATTTTTGTGCCAGTACCATGCTGTTTTGATCACTATAGATTTATGGCATAGTCTGAAGTCTGGTAGTGTGATTCCTCCTGATTTGTTTTTATTTATGAGTAATGTCTTGGCTATTCGAGGTTCTTTCTGTTTCCATATGAACAAAGTACTAATTTTTCTAGATTGTTAAAGTATGACAGAGGTGCTTTAATAGAGATTGCATTAAATCTGTAGATTGCTTTAGGTAGTATGGACATTTTAACAATGTTGATTCTTCCCAGCCACGAGCATGCTATATTTTTCCATTTGTTAACAACTTCAGCTATTTCTTTTCTCACAGTTTCATAGTTCTCTTTCTAGAGATGTTTCACGTTCTTTGTTAGGTACACTCCCAGATATTTCATCTTCTTTGGCACTACGGTAAAGGGAATAGAGTCCTTTTTCTGACAAAGATCTAATAACCAGAATTCACAGAGAACTCAAAATTATTAATAAGAAAAGAACAAGTGAACCCATTTCATTGTGGGCAAGAGACATGAACAGAAGCTTCTCTGAAGAAGACAGGTGCATGGTCTACAGACACATGAAAAAATGCTCATCATCTTTAATCATCAGAGAAATGCAAACCAAAACCACTTTGAGATATCATCTAACTCCCATAAGAGTAGCCCACATCACAAAATCCCAAAACTACAGATGTTGGCATGGATGTGGAGAAAAGGGAACACTTCTGCACTGCTGGTGGGAATGCAAGCTAGTTCCTTTTATAAAGAAGTCTGGAGAATATGCAGGGATCTAAAAGTAGACCTGCTATTTGATCCTGCAATTCCTCTACTAGGTGTATATCCAAAAGACCAATAATCACCTGGCAACAAAGATATTTGTACCAGATTGTTCATTGCAGCTCAATTCATAATTGCAAAGTCATGGAAGAAGCCCAAGTGCCCATCAATCCATGAATGGATTAATAAATTATGATATATGTATACTATGGAATATTATGCAGCATTTTAAAAAAGATGGAAACTTTACCTCTTTTATGTTTACATCAATGGAGCTGGAAAATGTTCTTCTTAGTAAAGTATCTCAGGAATGGGAAAAAAATATCCAGTGTACTTAGTACTACTATGAAACCAATTTATAATCACTCACACTTTCATATGAAAGATGAATCACGACTATAGCCCAGGATGAAGGAGGGAGGGGGAGGTGGATGGGAAGGGAGGGAAAGGGAGCTGGATGGGAAGGGGAGGTGTATGGGAAGGGGAGGTGGGTGGTTCGATACAGGGAGGGTTAATGATGGGATCACACCTATGGAGCATATTGCCAGGGTACAAGTCAAATCTGTCAAGTATGGAACACAAATGTCTTAACACTGTGATTAAGTAAATGAGATGACAACAAGATGGGAGAATGCAGGAAAATGCAGTAAATTCTCATTATTCGCAGTAATTATGTTCTATAAAGTCACAGTAAACACTGACTTAACAAATAATTAATTATTTTCCCTAAAGGTAATACAGGATTAAGTTCCTGAGAGTCTGGCCACAATATTTTTGTCAACCAATAAATACATAACCTTCTTTTATGTGTGTTTCTGTTTAAAGACACCTTATTGAATATATATTGTTGAGTACAGTCTAACAAGGGGGAGGTGAGTGGAGGAGGAGGGAGAGTGATTGGTGGGTTCTCACCCAATGTGCACAATGTGAGGGTGTTCAGCATGCCCTCTGGGTGAAGGATTCAACTATAACTTGAACTTTACCTTAGAATTGAAAACAATGTAACCTAAAAATTTGTACCCTCGTGTCAATTTGAAATAAAATAACTATGAAATACTGATGAAAGAAATTGAAGACAACACCAAAAAATGGAAAGATATTCCATACTTATGGATTGGAAGAATCAATATTGTTATGATATCAAACAAAGAAATCTACTGATTCAATGCAATCCCCATCAAAACACCAATAACATTCTTCACAGAAAGAAAAAATAATCCTAAACCTATATGGAACCAAAAAAGACCTAGAATATCCAAAGTCATTCTGAGCAAAGAGAACAAAACTGGAAGAATCAGCCACATAGTCAGTATTCTCCATAGCAGCGTGGTTCTGGCATAAAAACAGACACTTAGACCAATGGAACAGAATATCAAACCCAGAAATAAATTCACACATCTATAGCAAACTTATTTTCAACGAGGTTACCAAGAATGGATATTGGAGAAAGGACATCTCTTCAATAAACAGTACTGGAAAAACTGGGTATCCATATATAGAAGAATGAAATTAGATCCTTATTTCTCACAAAAATTCAATCAAAATAGATTAAAAGATAAAATCTAAGATCCAAAACTATAAAACTACTAAAACAAAACATTAAGAAAATGCCTCATGACATTGGTCTGAGAAAGAGCTTTTTAAGAAATACCTTACCCAAAGCACGCAACCAAAGCAAAGTTGGACAAATCGGATCACATCAAGCTAATAATAAAAAGCTTCTACACAGCAAAGGAAACAATAAAGTGAAGAGACAATCACAGAATGGAGAAAATATCTGCAAACTACTCAGCTGACAAGGCACTAATAATTGGAATATATAAGGTATTCCAACAATTCACTAGGAAAAAAAATCAAATAATCTAATTTAAAAATGGGCAAAAGATCTGAATAGACATTTCTCAAAAGAAAATATACAAATGGCCAATTGGTATATGAAAAAAAAAAAGCTCAACATCATCGGTCATCAGAAAAATGCAAATCAAAACTATAATGGGTTATTATGTCACCCCAGTTAAACAGCTTTTATCAAAAAGGCAATAATGAATGTTAACAAGGAAGTGGAAAAATGGGAACCCTAGTACACCAAGAGTTGGCTAATCAACCCATGTGTTCATCAATGGATGAATGAATAAAGAAATGTTGCTAAATACACACAATGGAGTATTACCTATAAAAAATGATATTCTGCCATTTAAAACAACATGGATAGAACTGGAGAACATTAGATTACATGAAATTAAACCAAACACAGGAAGACGGGGATCACATGTTCTCACTCATACATAGAAGATAAATTTTAAAACAATTGATCTCATGGAGACAGAGAATAGAATGATGCTGACCAGTGGCTGGAAAGGGTAATAGGCAGGGAAAAAGAGGATAAAGTGGGGATGGTTATTAAGTACAAAACCAATAGTTAGATAGATAGAATGAACAATATTTCATAGCACAACAAAGTGACTATAATCAACAATAAGTTAGAGTATACCTTAGAATAACTAAGAATGGAATTAGAATGTTCCTAGCACAAAGAAATGACAAAGGCTTCAAGATACCCCAATAACCTTGATTTGATTAGTACACTTTGTATGCCTGTATCAAAACATCACATATACCCTGTAAATATATACAACTATTATGTACCCACAGTGATTAAAAAGTTAAAAATTTCTTTTAAAAATCAGATAATGACAAGTGTTGATTATATATAGAAATTGGAAGCCTCATACACTGGTGGGGATGTAAAATGGTACAATCACTTTGGAAAACAGTCTGGCAGGTCCTCACACAATTAAACTTAGTTACCACATGACACAGAAATTCCATTTCCTTGTATATACTTAAGCTAAATAAAAACATATGTCCACACACAGCAACAAATTATTTTAGTAGCATTAATCCTAATAACCAAAGGTGGTAAATAAAAAATGGCTGTCCATTGATGAATAGATAAACAAAATGCAGTATATCCAGACAATGAAATATTATTAATATTTGGCCATCTAAGGTAGTGAAACATGCTGTAACACAGATAAAACTTGAAAGCATTATGCCAAAAGGAAAAACCAATCACAAAAAGCCAGGCATCATATAATTTAATTCATATGAAAGTGCAGAATAGGAAGATCTACAGAGACAGAAAATAGATTTGTGGTTACTTAGGCCTGGGGGAGACGTGATGGTGAGACTAGAGGGTGATAGTTGAAGGGCATGGGATTTTTGAGGTGTTGAATGTTCTAAAATTGATTGGTGATGTTTCACTTTATCTGTGGATATATGAAAACCATTGAATAGTGCACCTCAAATGTTTGAATTGTATAGTATGTAAATTATATCTCAATACATTTTGTTGTTGTTGTTTTAGGGGTCAAGTTCTCACTCTTGTCACCAGGCTGAAGTGTAACAGTGGCATGATCATAGAGCTCACTGCAACCTGGAATTCATGGGCTCAAGCAATCCTCCCTCCCCAACCTCCCAAGTAGTTAGAACTACAGGCATGTAGCACCACACCTAATTTTTTTTTATTGATACAAGAGTCTTGCTATGTTGTCCAGGCTGTGCTTGAACTCCTGGGCTCAAATGGTCCTCCCACCTTGGCCTCCCAGAGTGCTGAGATTACAGTCATGAGCCACCGGATCTGGTCCAATAAATCTATTTTTTAAAATAATAATAATGCATATAGCATAGAATTTAATAATGATCCCTCTGAGATAACAGTTTAGAATCAATGTAGATATAGCATGAGGCAAGAATTCACAAACCCCCCAAAATCCATGTTTCTCTCCATTTTCTCCCTGCAGCAACACTTGCCTCACAGATACCAGCATTGAATGTTGTGCTTCATCACAACTGGTCCTGAGAAGCTGGTCATGTATCAGGGAAGCTGATGCAGGACTATGAATTCAGGACTATGAATTCTGAGTCTGGAATGCCAGATCCTTCTAGACTATGAAAGATTCTTTCCTGACCAATGAATAATAATAAGACTTACTTCGCTCAACTACATACAGGCCCAAGAATTTCCCTTTGAGAGTCAGAGTATTTGTGAGTGTAAGGTGCATTATATGCAGTCATTCCAGAGGAAACATTAGCTAAGTTTGGCCTATGACCTTCGGGTCTTCTGCTTTACAAAATTTTCTAGGTATTCCTTATACTACAAGAACAACCGATTTATCTATAGTGCCTTATATTTAAAGACACCTTTCAATGTATATTCTTATTTGGTTCTTGGAAGAATTCTGAGAGGTAAGTATTTTAGGTAGCTCAATTTCACAGATTAAAGAAATTGAAAAGTTAAGGGGCCTGATAAATGTCAAATAATGGTAGTTGGTCCAGTTTGCAAATCCTGGTCACTGCTTCCTGCTGACCATTAACAAAAACAAGGAGTGCTGTAGCAGAGTCATTACTAATGTGGTAGGAAAAGCCATGTGGTCAGTATTTCTTCTTCAGGGAGCTCTGGAATTAGATGATATTACAGCCTTTAGCATCTTGTATTTCCTTTTCTATAAACAAGCCACCCAGTGATACCATGTACTCTTGTTGTTTGAGACAAGCACACCTTTCCTTTAGTTGACATTTAGGATCTACAAAATTCCAGTGATTTCTCTGATCTATTGAAGCTGGGTCCCATCTCAAAGACACAGCATGCTGAGAACTCATAAAGAAGCAACCTCCCGGAACAAACATCTCTGTTTCCAGGGTAAAGGTCATTGTGTCAGGCTGACACCTCCTTAATAATACCCCACCTTATAAAGATAGGAAGAGAAACTTGAAAGATTTTTTTTTTGCAAAACACTACACAGTCGCAGAATAGGTCCAAATATTGCTCTGTAATGGAAAGGGAAGACTTGATTCTTCTTCTAGGTCCTTTCAACTATTCCTGTCTATCCTACAGATAGCAGATCAAGAGGAAATTCCTTTTTCCCATTTAGGCAAACAGAAGTATGTGAGTTAATTTCAAAAAAATTGACAGAGAATAAGATTCACCAAATTATCAGAAAATTGTATGTACATATGATACATGGTACTTTTTTTTGTTTTTTGTTTTTATTAAGTCTTTGGTACATAGATCATAAATACATTTATGCCCATTTCAGTGTGTTGATTATTTGTACAAATTGGAGTGCTTACATCATACTACATTTAGACTCCTTATTTAATCCATTTAGACAACAAAAGGTTTTTAAATAAGAATTATTCACACATAAGGAAAGAAAAAAAAGCTATGTTGTTCCTTCTGGGATTTTTTTTTTCTTGAAGTATTTAATTTACTAAACAATAAAATGCCCTAATGTTTTAAGCCAAACACTCTTCTTTGGCTCCCAACTGTTTTCAGAAATAACTTTTGCCTTCTTAATTTCCAAATCTTGGCTGCATCTCCTGCTAATTTCAAACATATGTCATATACGAAATATGCTATTTTTCCAAACCTAAGTTTGGCAAGAAGAGAATTTGGAACTTGCATAGAGAGGTTTAGGGACAAACAAATAGGACAGGTTGAAGCTGCCACAACTCAATAATGATTTTATCTTTTTCATCTATCTGCAGGTCTACAAAGGCAAGCAGGGGTGGTAACAAGGGTGAATGGGCTCTGATAAAAATTTCAAGAAATTTTTTTAAGAACAGCGTAGCCTGGAGTTTTATATCTTATCCTTTCCAAAAAGAATAAAAAATAGTAATGATTTTTGTGGAATGGAAGGTGTGAAGTGAACTTAAGACCCTGATAACTAGAGTTCACATAACCTTGATATTATCACTGTAGTTCCGAGACTTATACAAGGTTGGACAATTAAGTTCCTAAACTCATCCTAGAAGATGCTACATTCCCTGTTGCTGAATATCATGACAATCACCTTCAAAGTGCTCCCCTTGGGAAGCTGTACCCCAATGCCAGCATGTATTCCACCCTTCAAAGCACTGTTTCCAGAATGAGTTTGTAAACTTAATTGTCAGACCTCATACAAAGATAGCTCTGATGCCCATTCCAGAAACAAAGACTTCCAGAATTTCTCTGAAGGATGCCAAGTGCATGGCTTCACAAGGGGAGCATTTTGAAGATGACTATAATGATATTCAGCAATGAGGTATGGAGGACTTTTTCTAGAATTAGTTTGCAAACTTAATTCTCTGAAACCTCATAGACACCTTAGTGAGCCTTGCCATGCTCAGTCCAGGTCAGCAGAATCCACCCAGTTAAGTTGTAGACTCAACCATTTTAAACTTCTAGTTACTGTTCTAAGCTTATAAATTGTTTTTCTTTTTAAAAAACAGCAATAGCTAACTGATAGCTCTAAGGTAGTTTATGTGTAAATAAGTACAGATGTTCTTGAACTCAAAATGGAGTTACATCCCAATAAACCCATTATAAGACCAAAAGGTAAATTGAAAACACATTTAATACATGTAACCTACCAAACATCATAGTTTAGTATAGCCTAACTTAAACATACTCAGAACACTTACGTTAGCCTACCATTGGGCAAAGTCATCTAACACCAAGCCAATTTGATAATAAGGTGTTGAATATCTCCTATAATTTATTGAAAACTATACTGAAAGTTAAAAACAGAAAACAGAGTGTTTCACAGGTCACCCCTAAAGCAGCCATACAGAGAGAAAATGAGAAATTGTCATTAAATGTGTCTTTATTTACAAAACAGTCACTACAAAATTTTATAAGGTGGCCAACAAACAGAGAAAATTTTGTAAATATTTTGTAAAATTGTGTAAAGACTATTTTGTAAATAAAGGTACATCTAGCTACGATTTCCTGTTTTTCCTATGAATAACGACATTAGGGATGATCTTTGGGACATCCTGTAGTCCTATGGGTACTCAAATGACAGTTACTACTGAATGCTAAAGTCTTAAGTCAAACCATCATAATGGTTTATGATAATGGGTTTATTGGTGGGAAGTGACCTCATTATAAATCAAGGGACATCTGTATTTTTATGAACTCTATCTATGTAAGCTAAGAAAATCTAAATTTTAGGAAAATATTAAAATGAAAGTCTACAAATAGTCATTGCTTAGAAAGATATACCTGTTTCATTTATAAAAATTAAATACTAAACTTGGACCAAAATGCAAGAACTGGCTCAGTTACAACTCAGCAGATGGCACCTATTCAAATACCAAGAAGGAGCTTGATTCATAGATTCGAAAAAGTTTGAAAAGTCAAAACATAAAATTATTTTTGCATGTAATTGATTTTTAAATGAAGAGATGATTTTACCAACTTAATTGTTCAATTTAATTTTTAAAAACTTGCTTCCACTTAGATTTACTTTGAAATTTCCCTGAAGGCCTTACAGGAGATTCTAGTTTTATATGACATCTGGCTGGCTGCTTTTCCCTTTTCCCTAAAACCTATTGTCTTGGGCGGCACCTGTGGCTCAGTGAGTAGGGTGCCAGCCCCATATACCAAGGGTGGCGGGTTCAAACCCGGCCCTGGCCAAACTGCAACAAAAAATAGCCGGGCGTTGTGGCAGGTGCCTGTAGTCCCAGCTACTCGGGAGGCTGAGGCAAGAGAATCACCTAAGCCCAAGAGCTGGAGGTTGCTGTGATCTGTGGATGCCATAGCACTCTACCAAGGGTAATGGAGCGAGACTCTGTCTCTAAAAAAAAAAAAAAAAAAAACTATTGTCTAAATCTGGAAGGAATTTCCTTTAATAAATCAATGGAGCTGAAATGAGCAAAGTGGGCAGCAGCTAATCCATGCATCACTCTGAAAATGAGGATGTACAACCTAAAGGTTAGAACCTTTCTTTCTCACCCACTCTCTGTCCCTTTAGCTTGGAGAAACATTGCTTCTCAGCCTTTTGGCTAAGATCCATTGTAGCTTGGAGAAATAATGCTTTTATCTAATCAGAAAAAAAAAAAAATTAGTTACTCCTCAATTGAGTGGAAGGTGACATGAAATAGTCATAATACTTAATACCTCTCCTCCTCTGACTCCCCATCATCATTTTATATCCTAAAATTCCCCCAAAATAAGAGCACACAAAGAATATAAGAGAATTAGAAGTCATATATTACATCTTATTACATATATTACTTACTTAGGAAGAATGATTCCATAATTTTATACTGTAGCAAGAAGAGACTAGCAGGGCCTTTTAAAAGTTTATTCTAGGTCAGGCACAGGTCACACATGTAATCCTGGCACTCTGGGAGACCAAGGCAGGAGGATCCATTGAGCTCAGGAGTTTGAGATCAGCCTGAGCAAGAGCAAGATACTATCTCTACAAAAAAAAATTGAAAAATTAGTAGGGCGTCAAGGTAGGTGCCTATCGCCATAGCTACTCAGGAAGCTGAGGCAGAATTGCTTAATCTCAGGAGTCTGAGCTAGTCTGATGCCATGGCACTCTAGCCTAGGAAACAGAGGAGACTTTCTCCTAAAAAAAAAAAAAAAAAAAAGGAAAGAAAAAAAGAAAAGTTTATTTTGTTTTATATATTTATATATATATATATACATATATATAAAAGTATGAGGGCTGTATGGAAAGTATTTAGCCATATAACATGAAAAATAGTATTAATAATGGCTGGATACTTTCTGGACCCCGCATATACCCCATCAATTCAAGTTGCCAAAGACATTGACTTGTAGCTAAGTATAAAACAATGCTACCAAGAAACGTGAATCAATATTTAATGATGGCAAAGGTAAAATGAGATAAGCATTTTCTAACCCTTCTTTGGCAGGAATCTAATATACTCTTTCTGGAAGAAAATGTTGATATTTATTTAAAGAATCTTTAACATGTTCCTGTCTTTTTAACCATTCATTTCATTTCTAAGTCTGTATCTTAATGAAATAATCAAGGTCTGGATAAATATTTATGGCCCAAACTGCTCTTCACAGTGTTGTAATTTTAAAAAATTAAAGATAAATAAATATAACTTATTATTAATGGCCATTAAAAATAATGATTTTGAAGAATATTAAATGGTTTAAGGTTAGAATCAAGATGAAAAACTAAAGGGAAAAATAAAAATTCAAAACCATATGCAGGGCATGAATCCAATTGTGTTATATATACACACACACCACACTCCAACCCATACACTGGAAGGAATAGACTGAAATATTAACTGTGTTCTTTCACAGAGGTGGGATGATAGCTAGTTTTTTTTTTTCCATTTACAACCAACAAAATTGAATCACCATGAGAGTGAAAAATACATCTATCTTGTTCACTGCTGTATTTTGAGCATGACTCATACATAATAGATGCTAAATAAACAGCCTTAATGAATTTTTATTTTCTTCTTTTCTAAAATAAGTATTATTAATAGCACAAATACAATCATTATTAAAAAGTTTGTGTGTGTGTGTGTGTATAAAGTCTATACTTGAGCAAATCCTATCCTAATCCACTAATTTGTAAAATAGCTAATTTCTGTATATGGCAATTTATGTATCATATGTATATAATTCTAATCCTAATCTCAACCCTAGGCACCTAGAAAACCAAACTTTTATTAGTTATTTCCTTTGCCTAGCAAAAAATATTTAGGAAGTATATCTATTTCAAGAATCTTTTTGAAAAGTTAAAAAGACTTTCCACATTACTCTCAATTTCTACACCAAAAAATATGCTTAGATATATAGATAGATATTATAAGTCAGAGAAATAAAGTTGGGCATTTGTCAATGAAATGTTTTCATGAAGATCAGAATTTTTTGTTTCATATGTATATAAAGTATATTTGAAATGAAGTTCAAGAGATTAACAGGGTTATATAGCAATAGGAGATTCTTAATCAAAGTTTCATCCAGTAATAATGTGGCACGTTGTGATCCTCCAGGAGAAACTGATGCACAGAGAACAGATGTTAACAAATCTCTTTGATTTCGATGGTGAAGGCCAAACTAATTTAAGCAAAAACTATTTAATAATTCAGTGAATCAGGAAGCCATGGATACATGTGGCTTCTAGCACAGTATGATCTACAGGCTCACACAATATTATCAGGGCTCCTTTTCTCTCTCCACTTCATGATTCTACATAGCTACATTCTGCATGGAAGCTGTCACCAGAAAGCCAATCACCTTTTTCCAGCATACTATCCCCAACCTAACATTTCTAGAAATAGAATTTTCCATTCAATATCCATATTGAATATTCTGCTCAATACTATAGAATATTCTGTTTAGCCCTTTCCCCAAATTGGTCAAACTCAAGATTAGGGGCACAGTCCTGCAGACTTGATAGTCTGTCCAAGACTTCTAACACCAAATGCAATGAGTTAGCCAAAGTACAAAGTCAGAAGGAAGAATTCTGAAAAGACTTCAGACACCAGCCACCACTTCAACATTCCCCAGAGCAATCCTCACTTCAGACCAGCTGGCTACACATTTAGGAGATCCCATGATCACCTTTAGGTTCAATGATTTCTTAGAATGACTCATAAGACTCAGAAAAGCATTGTACTTATAGTTTAATTATAGCAAAAGAAGACAATTTAGAACCAAGCAACAGAAAAGATGCATTCAGTGAAATCTGAGAAGGTGTCAGATAGGAAGCTTCCATCATCCTCAAGAATGCATTCATCACCCTACCAGCATTAATAAGTGATAATACTCCAAAAGTACTATTGGCTAAAGAAGCTCACTCAAACTTCCAAGTCCTTAGTTTGTTGTTGTTTTTGCTTTTTTTTTTTTTTTTTTTTGGTGGGTGGGGGTGTTCATGATGGAGACATGATTGACTGAACAATTATCCTTATGCTTCCAGCCCCCATATTTCTCAGATATCAGTCTGACCACCATGAGTAACCTTGTTAACATAAACGACCAGGTGTGGTCCAAGGAGCTTCCAGTAAACAACAAAGAAACTCCTAACAAACATTCCACAAGGTTAGAGTTTACCTTCTGGAAGGTGAGGTAAAAGGTTGAGGCTAAATTTTTTATTATACAGTCCTACTTGCCTAACCCTAAAAGAATCCATCACTGAGGCTCAGTGAATGAAATAATCTGATTGGCCAACCTGGATCATGTTTCTAACCCAGGGGTGGGACACGAGAGCCCTAGACAAGAAGTTCCTGGAAGGAACTAGGAAAGCTGTTCCTGTTCCATAAGAAAGCTAGGACAGGATAGAGAGTAAGATGGTGGCCTAGTAACAGCTTCCCTGCATCTGGGCACCATGAGTCTGGGGAGATAAGACTCCAGGCATCTCTGGCTGGTGGGATCTGCCTATAATCATCCCTTTGAGGATACAGGGAGTCAGCAAGAGACTTCTGGACCCCAAGAGGAGGACAAAAACAGTGGAAAACTAGCAAGTGGTCACATGTGTTCGATTAGTCTAATCCCACTGGCAGCTGTAAGTACAGTAGCAGAGAGACTGTAAACCGGAAAGGCCTTACCTGTGAACTGTTTTGGTGTTTTTGGACTTAGCACTCAGTTGAACTGCCCTGGGGAGAGCTTGAGCAGGAGTGCGGAGAACTTTAGGTGTAGTCTAGGGCCCCAGACTGAGCCAATGAGCCAGACAGAGCTAATAGTGTTTGGCTGTGGGGCACAGGGACCCATTGTGAGAGAACTGCCCCGGAAGGCTCCACCCTCAGGGTCCCAAAGCAAGGATGGGGATGGGGGAGCTGGTAACCTTGTGACTGAGTAGCCCAAAGGCAGTGACTGAGCTGCCTTATAGCCTTAACCCTCAGGGGCAGAGTGAGACTGGTTTTGGCACACTGGGTAAGTGGATAGCCACTTCAGCAGTGATCCCAGTGACAAGCACTTTCCTGGGAAAGCTTCTGTTTAGCAAGTTTAGAAGTTTAAAGTGCCTTTTAAGAGGACTGAAGAGAGATTTAAGATGTCTACCCTGTGGGGTTTGAGAAATCAGCGGAGGCTTCCAGTCGCATCAGCATTGTGATTAACATCGCATACCTCAGAAGACCATCTGTTGCCCAGACAATATTCAACAAGATATATATACTGCTTTGGTTTTGGTCATTTTTTTGTTGTTGTTTTGTTTTTTGTTTATTTTGATGTTGTTGTTTTGTTTTTTAATTTCAACGTTTTCTGTACAGATTTTTTCTTTTCTGTTTTTCTTTCTTTTCTTTCTCCATTTTTCTAGTTTAAACATAATTTCCCATTGCTGCCTTTTTCAATAACTAGAACTTCATTTTTCCTAGTGTTTCTACACCTATTATTAGGTTTTTCACCCAATTTTATCCCGTTAAGTTTTCTGTATCCTTGTTTTGATTTGATTTATAGCATTTTTGTCTTTCCTCTCTACTTGGTGGAGATGGGGTAATGTATCTGATCAGGTTAGCAAAGAGCTACTGACCTCAAAAGAACCACGCAACCGGGCACCCAAAGAGGTTGGGTTTTTTTATTTTAAGGTTGTGTCAAAGTACCCTACTGTACAACTATATTGCTCTGTCTCCCTCTTTCTGTGCCTCTCTACTTTTTGTCAATATTCCCTATTACCCACAAACTTCCTTTTCTCTATTTTCTTTTTGTTCTTTCTTTTTCCTTTATCCCTTCTTCCTCTTCAACCTTCTCATCCTTCTGGTCCTGCACCAAAAGGACTCATCAAAACCTTAGTCCAGAGCCATGGGAAACTAAAGACCAAGAGGAAGTGAAAGGAAAATTAGGGCAAGGAAACAGATAAAACAAATCACTCATGAGGAAGAATCAGCAGAAAACTCCAGACAACATGAAGAACCAGTCCAGATCAACCCCCAATGGATCATGAGGTAGCTACTGCAGAGGATTCCACCTATAAAGAAATGTTAGGAATGACAGAAAGGGAATTTAGAATACACATGATGAAAACAATGAAGGAAATGATAGAAACAACAAAGGAAACTTCTAATAAAGTGGAAAATAACCAAAAGGAAATCCAAAAACAGAAACAAATAAGAGATGAATGATATTAAGAATATAAAAAGGACATGGCAGAGCTGAAGGAACTGAAGCAGTGAATTAGGGAAGTTAAAGATACAATGGAAAGTATCAGCAACAGATTAGACTATGCAGAATAAAGAATTTCAGAGGTAGAAGACAAAGTTCTTGAGATAACTCAGATGGTAAAAGAGACAAAAAAGAAGAGAGAGAAAGCAGAATGTTCACTGTCAGAATTATGGGACCTTATGAAGCGTTCCAACATACGAGTTATAGGAATCCCAGAAGGGAAAGAAGAATGCTTCAGAGGAATAGAAGCCATACTAGAGAATATTATAAAAGAAAATTTCCCAAATATCACCAAAGACTCTGAAACAGTGCTTTCAGATGGATATCGGACTCCAGGTTGCCTCAACTCTAACCGAGCTTCTCCAAGACACATTCTGATGAACCTGTCCAAAGTCCAGACAAAAGAAAAGATTCTGCAAGCTGCCAGGAGTAAAGGCCATTTGACCCGCAGGGGCAAATCCATCAGAGTAACCGCAGACTTCTCTAATGAAACATTCCAAGCAATAAGACAATGGTCATCTACTTTTAATCTATTAAACAGAACAATTTCCAGCCTATAATTCTGTACCCTGCTAAGCTAAGCTTTAAAATTGATGAAGAGAGATAGAGAGCAAGATGGCGGCCGAGTAACAGCTTCCTTGCTTCTGGGCACCGTGAGTTTGGGGAGATAGGATTCCAGGCACCTCTGGGTGGTGGGATCTGCCTATCATCACCCCTGTGAGGATACAGGGAGTCAGTGAGAGACTTCTGGACCCCAAGAGGAGGACTAAAACAGTGGAAAATGGCAAGTGGTCACAAGTGTTCAATCAGTCTAAACCTGCCCGCAACTGTAAGTTCAGTAGCAGCAACACTGGAAACTGTAAAGGCCTTACCTCTGAACTGTTTTTGTGTCTTTGGACTTGGCACTCAGTTGAACTGCCTTGGGGAGAGCCTGAGCGGAAGTGCGAAGAACTTTGGCCATGGCCTAGGGCTCCAGTCTGAGTCGCTGAGTCAGACAGAGCTAATAGTGTTTGCTGTGGGCCACAGGGAGCCATTGTGAGTGATCTGCCCCGGCAAGCTCTGCCCTCAGGGTTGCAGAGCTAGAATCGGGTGGGAGCTGGTAACCTACCAACTGAGTTGCCTAAGAGTAGGGTCTGAGCCGCCTTGCAGCCCTAACCATCAGGGGCAGATTAAGACCAGTTTTGGCACACTGGGTAAGTGGATAGCCCCTTCAGCAGTGATTCCAGCGACAAGCACTTTCCTGGGAAAGCTTCTGCTCAGCAAGTTTACAAGTTCAAAGTACCTTTTAAGTGGGCTGAAGAGAGATTTAGGGTGTCTACCTCCTGGGATTTGAGAAATCAGCAGCCTCCAGTCATATCAGAACTGTGATTAACATCTCATACCCCAGAAGACCACGTGTTGCCCAGACAATATTCAATAATATATACATACTGTTTTGGTTTTGGTAAAATTTTTTTTTTTCTTGGTTTGGTTGTTTTTTTTTTTCTCTTTATTTTGATGCTGTTGATGTTGTTTTGTTTTTAAATTTTAAACTTTTCCATACAGATCCTTTTTCTTTCCCAATTTTTCTAGTTCAATAATAATTTCCCATTGCTGCCTTTTTCAATAACTAGAACTGCACTTTTGCTAGTGTTTCCACCAGTATTATTTGGTTTTTCACCCAATTTTATCCTGTAAAGTTTTCTGTTTGCTTGTTTTGGTTTGATTTATAGTATTTTTGTCTTTCCTCTCTACTTGGTGGAGGTGGGGTACTGTGTCTGATCAGGTTAGCAAAGAGCTGCTGACCTCAAGGGAACCACCCAACTGGGCACCCCCAGAAGGTGGGGTTTTTTTAAGGTTGTGTCAAAGTACCCTACTGTACACCTATATTGCTCTGTCTCCCTCTTTCTGTGCCTCTTCTTTTTGTCAATATTCCTTTTACCCACCCCCTCTCCTTTTGCTATTTTTTTTTTCTTAACATTCAGTCCTCCTTTCTTTCATCCCTTTTTTGCTCTTTAACCTTCTCACACTACTGGTCCTGTAACCCTTAGTCCACAGGCACGAGAACTTAAAGAGCAAGAGGAAGTGAAAGGAAAATTGGGGCAAGGAAACAGACAAAAGAAATCACTCATGAGGAAGAATCAGCAGAAAACTCCAGGCAACATGAAGAATCAGTCCAGAACAACCCGGCTAAGGGACCATGCGGTAGCTACTGCAGAGGATTCCACCTATAAAGAAATGTTAGGAATGACAGAAAGGGAATTTAGAATACACATGTTGAAAACAATACAAGAAATGATGGAAACAATGAAGGAAACTGCTAATAAAGTGGAAAATAACCAAAAGGAAATCCAAAAACAGAATCAAATAAGAGATGAACGCTATGAAGAATATAAAAAGGATATAGCAGAGCTGAAGGAACTGAAACAGTCAATTAGGGAACTTAAAGATGCAATGCAAAGTATCAGCAACAGGTTAGACCATGCAGAAGAAATAATTTCAGAGGTAGAAGACAAAGTTCTTGAGATAATTCAGATAGTAAAAGAGGCAGAAAAGAAGAGAGAGATGTGGAGAGAGTGAACACTTTTACACTGCTGGTGGGACTGCAAACTAGTACACCCTTCAGGAAGAAAGTATGGAGAAACCTCAAAGCACTCAACCTAGACCTCCCATTTGATCCTGCAATCCCATTACTGGTCATCTACCCAGAAGGAAAAAAATCCTTTTATCATAAGGACACTTGTACTAGACTGTTTATTGCAGTTCAATTTACAATCGCCAAAATGTGGAAACAGCCTAAATGCCCACCAACCCAGGAATGGATTAACAAACTGTGGCATATGTATACTATGGAATACTATTCAGCTATTAAAAAAAATGGAGACTTTACATCCTTCGTATTAACCTGGATGTAAGGGGAAGAATTATTCTTAGTAAAGCATCACAAGAATGGAGAAGCATGAATCCTATGTACTCAATTTTGATATGAGGACAATTAATGACGATTAAGGTTATGGGGGGGGAGGAAAAGCAGAAAGAGGGATGGAGGGATGCGGGTGGGGCCTTGGTGTGTGTCACACTGTATGGGGGCAAGACATGATTGCAAGAGGGACTTTACCTAACAATTGCAATCAGTGTAACCTGGCTTATTGTACCCTCAATAAATCCCCAACAATAAAAAAAAAAAGAAAAAAGAAAATAAAAAATAAAATTGATGGAGAGAGATTGGATTAAAGATGATGACCCAGTAACAGCTTCCCTCAACTGGCATGGTGGGTCTGGGGAGATAAGACTCCAGACATCTCTGGCTGGTGAGATCTGCCTATAATCATCCCTTTGAGGGTACAGGGATTCAGCAAGGGACTTCTGGACCCCAAGAGGAAGACAAAAGCAGTGGGAAACTGGAAGTGGTTGCGTGTATTCGATCGACCTAATCACGCCGGCAACTGTGAGTTCAAGCAGCAGTGAGATTGCAAACCGGAAAGCCCTGTGAACTGTTTCGGTGTTTTTGGACTTGGCACTCAGTTGAACTGCCTTAAGGAGAGCTTAGGCAGGAGTGCGGAGAACTTTGTGCATTGTCTAGGGCCCCGGACAGAGCCACTGAGCTGGGTTGCAGGGAGCCATTGTGTGAGAGAACTGCCCCAGCAAGCTCCACCCTCAGGGTCCCAGAGCAAGGAGTGGGCGGGACCTAGTAACCTACCAACTGAGCAGCCTAAAGGCTGTGACTGAGCTGCCCTACAACCTTAAAACTTAGGGGCAGAGTGAGACGGTTTTGGCACACTGGAGGCCTGGGCTGTTGCCCTGGGTAGAGTGCCATGGTGTCACAGCCCATAGCAACCTCAAATTCCTCAGCTAGGTGCTGCCTGGACCTCCATAAGATCTGTGCCACGACCCCACAACAACTGGGCCTCTGCATGCCCTGACCAGGAACTGCGGGAGCCATGCAACACTGCATCCTCCCTCCTGTGTCCTCCCAGCCTCCACACTGGCTCACTCGTCTGGCCAGGGATAATGGTAGCTGCGTGCCCTCTGCAGCCCTCCCTGCTTCTATGCAGAGCCCTTCTCCTGGCCAGAGACTGCTGAAGCTTTGGGTTCTCTGTGCCAAAGTCACTGGGTACCAGGCACTACCAGAACCATGCGCACCACCTCCCGCCATGTTGCTGGATCTGGGTGTGTCACATGCTGGAGCTGCTTCCACAACCAGAACTCCCTAGCTGGAGCAGCCCCAGAGCAACTACACAGGGTCACTCCCTATAAATATCAAGCAACAATAGAGTGATCCTGCTGGGATCTAATCTTTAAGAGACACCTCCACAACTCTGAGGACAGCCAGAGGCAATGGTGAAAAACAAATATGAGGCGAAATCAACAGAAAAACTCTGGCAATATGAATAATCAGACTAGATCAACTCCCCCAAGGAACAATGGGGCAGACACAGCACAAGATCCCATGCACAAACAAATAGCTAAGATGTCAGAAATAGAATTCAGACGCTGGATCGCAAATAGGATTTAATTAGAACCCTAAGCAGTAACCCAAAAGATATCTCAAGAATTCAACAAATTCAAAGACCAAATGACCAAAGATTTTGACACATGGAGACAAGAAGTTGCATACCTCAATGATCGGAGAAACACAGTAGAATCCCTCAGTAACAGAAGGGAGCAAGCAGAAGAAAGGATTTCTGACATTGAAGACAAAGTTTTCAAATGCTCCCAAACTCTCAAAGAGGATGAGAAATGGAGGGTAAAAACAGATCACTCTCTCAGAGAGCTCTGGGATAATTCAAAGAAAACTAATATTCGTCTTATAGGGATCCCTGAAAGTGACAAAGTGGTTTCACAAGGCACAGAGTCTCTTCTCCATGAGATTATGAAGGAGAACTTTCCAGACGTGCCAAGAGAATCTGAAATTCAGATAGCAGTTTCAGAACTCCAGCACAACTCAACCCAAATAAAACATCCCCCAGACACATCATAATCAATTTCACTAAAGTTAATATGAAGAAGAATATTCTGAAAGCTGCCAGACGAAAGAAAACCATTACCTACAAGGGGAAGAATATCAGAATAACTGCAGATCTCTCTGCTGAAACCTTTCAAGCTAGAAGAGGATGGTCATCGACTTTTAATCTCCTAAAACAAAATAACTTTCAACCCAAGATCCTATACCCAGCTAAACTGAGTTTCATTTATGATGGAGAAATGAAATACTTCAATGACATTCACATGTTGAAGAAATTTGCAATAAGTAAACCAGCTGTCCAGGATATTCTCAGACCTATCCTCCATAAAGACCAATGTAATCCTCTACCACAAAAGTAAACTCACCCAGAAAATTTTGATCAAATTCCAACTTCCACAGTCACAAAAGGATTAAAAATGTCCACTGGACTCTCAAAAGGCTTATCAATATTCTCAATTAATGTGAATGGTTTAAACAGTCCTCTAAAGAGGCACAGGTTGGCTGAATGGATACAAAAACTCAATCCAGATATCTGTTGCATACAAGAATTGCATCTAACATTGAAAGACAGATATAGACTCAAGGCGAAGTCATATCTGGTCATCTATATTCCAGGGAAATGGAAAGCAGAAAAAAAGCAGGGGTTGCAATCCTGTTCGCAGACGCAATAGGCTTTAAACCAACCAAAATAATTAAGGATAAGGACGGACACTTCATATTTGTTAAAAGTAATACTCAATATGATGAGATCTCTATTATTAATATTTATGCACCCAACCACAACACACCTCAATTTATAAGAGAAACTCTCACAGACATGAGCAACTCGATTTCCTCCACTTCCATAGTAATTGGAGATTTTAACACCCCTTTCGCAGTGCTGCATAGATCCTCCAAAAAGAAACAAAGCAAAGAAATTTTAGATTTAAACCCAACCATTCAACATTTGGATGTAACGGACATCTATAGAACATTTCATCCCAACAAAACTGAATTCACATTCTTCTCATCAGCCCATGGAACATACACCAAAATCAACCACATCCTAGGCCACAAATCTAACCTCAGCAAATTTAAAAAAATAGAAATTATTCCTTGCATCTTCTCAGACCATCATGGAATAAAAGTTGAACTAAGTAACAATAGGAACCTGCATAACCATATAAGAACATGGAAGCTAAACAACCTTATGCTGAAGGATAGATGTGTTATAGACGAGATTAAGAAGGAAATCACCAAATTTTTGGAACTAAAGAACAATCAAGACACAAATTACCAGAACCTCTTGGATACTGCAAAGGCAGTCTTAACACAGAAATTTATAGCACTGCAAGCCTTCCTCAAGAAAACAGAAAGACAGGAAGTTAATAACTTAATGGGACATCTCAAGCAACTGTATAAGGAAGAACACTCCAACCTCAAACCCAGCAGAAGAAAGAAATAACCAAAATCAGAGCAGAGCTAAATGAAATTGAAAACAAAAGAATTATACAACAGATCAATAAATCCAAAAGTTGGATTTTTCAAAAGATCAATAAAATAGATAAACCTTTGGCCAACCTAACCAGGAATAAAAGAGTAAAATAGCTAATTTCATCAATCAGAAATGGTAATGATGAAATAACAACTGACCCTCTCAGAAAATCCTTAACGAATATTACAAGAAACTCTACTCTCAGAAATATGAAAATCTGAACGAAATAGACCAATACCTGGAAGTACACGACCTACCAACACTTAGCCAGAATGAAGTGGAAATGTTGAACGGCCTATATCAAGTTCTGAAATAGCATCAACTATACAAAATCTCCCTAAAAAGAAAAGCCCAGGACCAGATGGCTTTATGTCAGAATTCTACCAAACCTTTATAGAAGAACTAGTACCTACACTACTAAACCTCTTCCAAAATGTAGAAAAAGAAGGAATATTACCCAACACATTCTATGAAGCAAACATCACCTTGATCCCCAAACCAGGGAAAGACCTAACAAGAAAAGAAAATTATAGACCAATATCACTAATGAATATTGATGCTAAAATACTCAATAAGATCCTAACAAACAGAATCCAACAACACATCAAAAAAATTATACACCATGACCAAGTGAGATTTATCCCAGGGTCTCAAGGCTGGTTCAATGTACGTAGATCTATAAATGTAATTCAACACATAAACAAATTAAAAAATAAGGACCATATGATTCTTTCAATTGATGCAGAAAAAGCTTTTGATAATATTCAGCATCCCTTCATGATCAGAACACTTAAGAAAATTGGTATAGAAGGGACATTTCTTAAACTATTAGAGGCCATCTACAGCAAACCCACAGCCAATATCGTATTGAATGGAGGTAAATTGAAATCATTTCCACGTAGGTCAGGAACCGGGAAAGGTTGCCCATTGTCTCCATTGCTCTTTAACATTGTAATGGAAGTTTTGGCCATTGCAATTAGGGAAGAAAAGGCAATCAAGGGTATCCATATAGGGTCAGAAGAGATCAAACTTTCTCTCTTCGCAGATGATATGATCGTATATCTGGAAAACACTAGGGATTCTACTACAGAACTTTTAGAAGTGATCAAGGAATACAGCAATGTCTCAGGCTACAAAATCAACACCCATAAATCTATAGCCTTTATATATATCAACACTAACCAATCCAAAAAAACAGTGAAGGACTCTTTTCCTTTCACAGTAGTGCCAAAAAAGATGAAATATTTGGGAGTATACCTAACAAAGGATGTGAAAGATCTATACAAAGAGAACTATGAACCCTCAAAAAAAGGTATAGCTGAAGATGTTAACAGATGAAAAAAAATACCATGCTCATGGCTGGGAAGAAACAACATTGTTAAAATGTCCATACTACCCAAAGCAATATACAATTTTAATACAATTCCTATTAAAGCTCCATTGTCATATTTTAAAGATCTTGAAAAAATAATACTTCGTTTTATATGGAATCAGAAAAAACCTTGAATACCCTAAACATTACGAAGCAATAAAAACAAAGCAGGAGGAATCACGCTACCAGACCTCAGACTGTACTATAAATCGATAGTGATCAAAACAGCATGGTACTGGCACAAAAGCAGAGAAGTAGATGTCTTGAACAGAATAGAGAATGAAGAGATGGATCCAGCTACTTAACCGTTATTTGATCTTTGACAAGCCAATTAAAAACATTCACTGGGGAAAAGATTCCCTATTTAACAAATGGTGCTGGGTAAACTGGCTCGCAACCTGTAGAAGATTGAAACTGGACCCACACCTTTCAACATTAACTAAGATAGACTCTCACTGGATAAAAGATTTAAACTTAAGACATGAAACTGTAAAAATACTTGAAGAAAGTGCAGGACAAACTCTTGATGGAATCGGCCTGGGTAAATATTTTATGAGGAGGACTCCCCAGGCAATTGAAGCAGTATCAAAAATACACTACTGGGACCTGATCAAACTAAAAAGCTTCTGTACAGCCAAGAACATAGTGAGTAAAGCAAGCAGACAGCCCTCAGAATGGGAGAAAATATTTGCAGGTTATACCTCCGATAAAGGTCTAATAACCAGAATCCACAGAGAACTCAAATGTATTAGCAAGAAAAGAACATGTGATCCCATCTCAGGGTGGGAAAGGGACTTGAAGGGAAACTTCTCTAAAGAAGACAGACGTACAATCTACAAACACATGAAAAAAAGCTCATCATCCTTAATCATCAGAGAAATGCAAATCAAAACTACTTTGAGATACCACCTAACCACAATAAAAGTAGCCCACATAACAAAATCTCAAAACCAGACATGTTGGTGTGGATGTGGAGAAAAGGGCACACTTCTACACTGCTGGTGGGAATGCACACTAATATGTTCCTTCTGGAAGGATGTTTGGAGAATACTTAGAGACCTAAAAATAGACCTGCCATTCGATCCTATAATTCCTTTACTAGGTTTATGCCCCAAAGACCAAAAGTCACAATATAACAAAGACATCTGTACCAGAATGTTTATTGTAGCCCAATTCATAATCGCTAAGTCATGGAAGAAGCACAAGTGTCCATCGACCCACGAATGGACTAGCAAATTGTGGTACCTATATACCATGGAATATTTTGCAGCCATAAAGAAAGATGGAGACTTTACCTCTTTCATGTTTACATGGATGGAGCTGGAACATATTCTTTTTAGCAAAGTATCTCAGGAATGGAAGAAAAAGGATCCTATTTACTCAACTCTGGTATGAAGCTAAATTATAGCTTTCACAACTATAGCATAAGACTATGGGGAAAGGGCCATGGAAGGGGAAGGGAGTCAGGAGGTTTTGGTGGAGGGACGGTAATGGGTGGGGCCATATGTACGGTGCATCTTAGAATGGGTACAGGTGAAACTTACTAAATGCAGAATACTAATGCCTACATATAGTAACTAAAAAATGCAATGAAGGCTACGTTGAACAGTTTGATGAGAATATTTCAGATTGTATATGAAACCCGCACATTGTACCCCTTGATTGCACTAATATACACAGCTATGATTTAACAATAAAAAAATAAAAAATAAAAATAATAAAAAATAAATATAATAATAAATTTATAATGCAGAAAAAATAAAATAAAATAAAATTGATGGAGAAATCAAATCATTTATGGATATACAAACATTGAGGAAATTCACCACAAGTCCAGATCTACAGAAAATACTTCAACCTGTTCTACACACTGACCATCACAATAGATCAGAGCAAAGTAAGAACTCAGAAATTAACCTCCACACCGAAGCAAAAGATAAAACTAAGCAATGGACTCTCACAAAATAAGATGAATAGAATACTACCACACTTATCAATTATCTCAATAAATGTTCATGGCTTTAATTCCCCACTGAAGAGACATAGGTTGGCTGACTGGATGAAAAAACACAAGCCATCCATTTGCTGTCTGCAAGAAACACACCTGGCTTCAAAAGACAAATTAAAACTATGCCAGGAAGGCTTTGTCTACCACTGTCATGAAAATGTGTCAAACTATGTATAAAACCAGTGTATGGTACCCCATGATCGCTTAATGTACACAGCTATGATTTAATATTAATAATAAAAAAAACAGTGTATGCTACCCCTTTATTGCATTAATGTACACAGCTATGATCTAATACTAAAAAAAAAAAAAACACAAAAAACGACCCTCCAAGTCAAGGGTTGGAAGACAAATTTTTCAGGCAAATGGAATTCAGAAAAAAAGAGGAGTTGCAATCTTATTTTCAGATATATGTTGATTTAAAGCAACAAAAGTAAAAAAAGACAAAGATGGTCACTTTATATTGGTCAAGGGAAAAATACAACAAGAAGATGTTTCAATTCTAAATATTTATGCACCCAAGTTAAATGCTCCCAGATTCTTGAAACAGACCTTACTCAGTCTGAGCAATATGATATCTGATAATACCGTAATAACGGGGGAGTTTAACACTCCTCTTACAGAGATGGACAAATCCTCTAAACAAAATTTAAACAAAGATATAAAAGATTTAAATGAGACCCCAGAACAACTGTGCTTGATAGATGCAGATAGAATACTCCATCCCAAAGATAAAGAATATACATTCTTCTCATCACCCCATGGAACATTCTCCAAAATTAATCATATCCTGGGACACAAAACAAATATCAACAGAATCAAAAGAATTGAAATTTTACCTTGTATCTTCTCAGACCATAAGGCACTAAAGGTGGAACACAACTCTAACAAAAACACTTGACCCCACACAAAGGCATAGAAATTAAACAATCTTCTGTTGAATAACAGATGGGTGCAGGAAGAAATAAAACAGAAAATCATTAACTTCCTTGAGCATAACAGCAATGAAGACAAAAGCAACCAATACCTGTGGGATACTGCAAAAGCAGTTTTGAGAGGAAAATTTATTGCTTTAGATGCCTACATTCGAAAAACAGAAAGAGAGCGCATCAACAATCTCACAAGCCATCTTATGGAATTGGAAAAAGAAGAACAATCTAAGCCTAAACTCAGTAGAAGAAAAGAAATATCCAAAATCAAATCAGAGATCAATGAAATCGAAAACAAAAGAATCATTCAGAAAATTAATGAAACAAGGAGTTGGTTTTTTGAAAAAATAGATAAACCATTGGCCAGACTAACGAGAAATAGAAAAGTAAAATCTCTAGTAACCTCAATCAGAAATGATAAAGGGGAAATAACAACCGATCCCACAGAGATACAAGAAATCATCTCTGAATACTACCAGAAACTCTATGCCCAGAAATTTGATAATGTGAAGGAAATAGATCAATATTTGGAATCACACCCTCTCCCTAGACTTAGCCAGGAAGAAATAGAGCTCCTGAACAAACCAATTTCTAGCACTTAGATTAAAGAAACAATAGGAAAGCTTCCAACCAAAAATGCCCTGGTCCAGATGGCTTCACACCAGAATTCTATCAAACCTTCAAGGAAGACCTTATTCTTGTACTGCAGAAATCATTCCAAAAAAATGAGGAAGAAGGAATCCTCTCCAACACATTCTATGAAGCAAACATCACCCTGATACCAAAACCAGGAAAAGACCCAAACAAAAAGGAGAATTTCAGACCAATTTCATTCATGAATATGGGTGCAAAAATTCTCAATAAAATTCTATCCAATAGATTACAGCTTATCATCAAAAAAGTCATACGTCATGATCAAGTAAGTAGGTTTCATCCCAGGGATGCAAGGCTGCTTTACATACGCAAGTCCATAAACATTATGCACCATATTAACAGAGGCAAAAATAAAGATCATATAATCCTCTCAATAGATGCAGAAAAAGCATTTGATAAAATACAGTATCCTTTTCAAATTAAAACACTGAACAGTATAGGCCTAGGTGGCACATTTCTAAAACTGATTGAAGCTTTCTATGACAAACCCACAGCTTTCTATGACAAACCCACATATTTTACTGAATGGAGTAAAACTGAAAGCTTTTCCTCTTAGAACTGGAACCAGACAAGGTTGTCCTCTATCACCTTTACTATTCAACATAGTGCTGGAAGTTCTAGCCAATACAATTAGGCAAGACAAGGAAATAAAGGGAATCCAAATGGGAGCAGAGGAGGTCAAACTCTCCCTCTTTGCTGACGACATGATCTTATACTTAGACAATCCCAAAGACTCAACCACAAGACTCCTAGAAGTCATCAAAAAATACAATAATGTTTCAGGATATAAAATTAATGTCCACAAGTCAGCAGCCTTTGTATACACCAATAACAGTGAAGATGAGAAGCTAATTAAGGACACAGCTCCCTTCACCATAGTTTCAAAGAAAATGAAATACCTAGGAATATACCTAACGAAGGAGGTAAAGGACCTCTATAAAGAAAATTATGAAATCCTCAGAAAGGAAATAGCAGAGGATATTAGCAAATGAAAGAACATACCATGCTCATGGCTGGGAGGAATCAACATTGTTAAAATGTCTATACTTCCCAAAGCAATCTACCTATTCAATGCCATTCCTATTAAAATAACAACATTGTACTTTCAAGATTTGGAAAAAATTATTCTGCATTTTGTATGGAACCAGAAAATACCCCGTATAGCTAAGGCAGTTCTTAGTAATAAAAATAAAGCTGGGGGCATCACCATACCAGATTTTTGGCTGTACTACAAAACCATAGTGGTGAAGACAGCATGGTACTGGCACAAAAGTAGAGACACAGGGTTAGGGTTAGGAATCGAATAGAAAACCAGGAAATGAAACTAACATCTTACAAGCACCTAATCTTTGATAAACAAAACAAGAACATACCTTGGTGGAAAGACTCCCTATTCAATAAATGGTGCTGGGAGAACTTGATATCCACATGTAAAAGACTGAAACTGGACCCACACCTTTCCCCACTCACAAAAATTGATTCAAGATGGATAAAGGACTTAAATTTAAGGCATGAAACAATAAAAATCCTCAAAGAAAGTGTAGGAAAAACACTGGAAGATATTGGCCTGGGGAAAGACTTCATGAAGAAGACTGCCATGGCAATTGCAACAACAACAAAAATAAACAAATGGGACTTCATTAAACTGAAAAGCTTCTGGACAGCTAAGGAGACAATAACCAAAGCAAAGAGACAACCTACACAATGGGAAAGGATATTTGCATATTTTCAATCAGACAAAAGCTTGATCACTAGGATCTATAGAGAACTCAAATTAATCCACATGAAAAAGCCAACAATCCCATATATCAGTGGGCAAGAAACATGAATAGAACCTTCACTAAAGAAGACAGACGAATGGCTGACAAACACATGAAAAAATGTTCATCATCTCTATATATTAGAGAAATGCAAATGAAAACCACCCTGAGATACCATCTAACCCCAGTGAGAATGGCCCACATCACAAAATCTCAAAACTGCAGATGCTGGCGTGGATGTGGAGAAAAGGGAACACTTTTACACTGCTGGTGGGACTGCAAACTAGTACAACCTTTCGGGAAGGAAGTATGGAGAAACCTCAAAGCACTCAAGCTAGACCTCCCATTTGATCCTGCAATCCCATTACTGGTCATCTACCCAGAAGGAAAAAAATTCTTTTATCACAAAGAGACTTGTACTAGACTGTGTATTGCAGCTCAATTTACAATCGCCAAAATGTGGAAACAGCCTAAATGCCCACCAACCCAGGAATGGATTAACAAGCTGTGGTATATGTATACCATGGAATACTATTCAGCTATTAAAAATAATGGAGACTTTACATCCTTCGTATTAACCTGGATGGAAGTGGAAGACATTATTCTTAGTAAAGCATCACAAGAATGGAGAAGCATGAATCCTATGTACTCAATTTTGATATGAGGACAATTAACAACAATTAATGTCATGGGGGGGAGGAAGGAAAAGCAGAGAGAAGGAAGGAGGGAGGGGGTGGGGTCTTGTGTGCCACACCTTCTGGGGGCAAGACATGATTGCAAGAGGGACTTTACCTAACAAATGCAATGAGTGTAACCTGGCTTATCAATTAATCCCCAGCAATAAAAAAGAAGAAAAGAAAGAAAGCTTGGACAATAGATACGATGGGCAGAAAAAATCTTTAGCCACAGCTGCCTACTACAATTGGTCCCAAGTATTACCTCATTATCCAATAATGTTCATACTTTCAAAATTAATGGGATACGTAAGGGAGGTAGGAAGCAATGATTCTAAAAACTAATTGATTAGAAACTAATCAAAGAGAAACTCCAAGGGAAAATATTAAACATGCAAATAAGAAAGCTATTTGAAGAGAATGCTTTCACTAAATAATTTGTCTGTAGTGTGAACTTTAATATCAAGAATACATACACTCCCATAATCATATCATTGTATACAGTTATGATTTAATAAAAAAAAAAGAAAAAAAAAAAAAGAATACATGTTTCCCCAACAATAAAAAAAAAGAATACATGTTTCCTTTCCTTCTTAGTTTTGAACTACAATGCCTAATAAATATAACTGCTTTTGTCAAAGAAAAACATCATTCTAAAACCTCCATTTTCTTATTTTTAAAATGAAGTTATTGTCTATCATGTAGCATTATTAAGACAATTGAAGAAAATGTAAAGTGCCAATAAGAACATGTGGCATGAAATAGATAGTATCAGATTGATATCTGTTGCTGCTGCTACACCCAATAAAAAAACCACAGTGCATATACTGGAAATAAGATAAATAAATCTGAATGATCACCCCTTGGGAGAAGCAGAACTCAGAAGCATCACTCTTTAGTGCTTCGGAATGAGAGGGCAGTGCATAAAGGGCACAGACTTTACTTGGGAAACAAATGTCCTGACAACATGCTTCTTTTCCAAGCACTCTGTGTGCTCAGCAACCCCAAACAAGTCATTTTACCTCTCTGGGCCTCAACTATTTCATCTGTAAGGTGGGAATAATGCTGCCTTGTTTACAGTCCTACTAGACTCTTCATGTGATTTGTTGAGAAGATGTATATTACAGAAAATGAGCAGCACTAGTCATTTTACACCTATCTTTTACTCTGTCCCTATAACTGTTACACAATTAAGTAACATATGTAAATTTTAATCACTTGCACAATTATTGTCATGAGATAAAAGTTATTGTCTATATACTATTCCACAAAAATACGAGATGCACCTTCACATATTAAATAAGCATACAATGGTAAAGGTATAACTAGTAATATACATGGTGTCAAGGGTTATAATTTATGACTATAATAAAAGAAAAGATAGATGGCTATGAACTCCTATATTTAGCAGAATTAATGGCAGAACTAACCAATGTCAACCCTTCCAACTGGAATATTGACACAAGCACAGTGTGATAGAACTATGAATGCCATCTTCTCAATACTCAAGTTCTGAGTTCCTTGGGAACAAATTTCTCAAGCTGCAAAAGGTATATTTAATGCTGTTATATTAAGGATCCTATGCTTTAAACAGTCACTTTTACCCTGAAAATGTTATTCTAATTCATGACCAAAGAATAATGTAAGCCCTGAGAGTAATGTAAGCTTCTTCATTAATAAAAAGCATCTTCCCTCTTCCAACCGACAATGTCAAAGGGCCATGCTGAGATAACTTTCCACATAGTCTGATCATTGCAGTATTTCAAAGGACATTGCTTCAAAGCCAGACTCCCAGCCTGGACATGTTCAGGCCATCCTTGACTCCTCCATCCCCTCAGGTCCTCCTGTTCAATCAGTGATTAAGTCTTCTGGGTTTTTCCCTAAACTATCCCTCATATGTGTTTCATTCTTTCTTTTTAAATCATAGCTGTGTACATTAATGCAATCATACAATGTGCTGGTTTTATATACAATTTGAAATGTTTTTATCAAACTGGTTTACATAGCCTTCACAGCATTTTCTTAATTATTGTGTTGACATTTATATTCTACACCTAGTAAATTTCACATGTACCCTTTTAAGATGCACAGTAGGTATGGTCCCACCAATTACTCTCCCTCCACCCTCTCTACACCTCCCTCTCCCCTTTCCCCTTCTTCTTGGGCTATAATTGGGTTGTAGCTTTCATAAGAAAGCTATAAATTGGTTTCATAGTAAGACTGAGTACATTGGATACTTTTTCTTCCATTCCTGAGATACTTTGCTAAGAATATCTTCTACCTCCATCCATGTAAACATGTAAGAGGTAAAGTCTTCATCTTTCTTTAAAGGCTGCATAATATTCCATGGTGTACATAATACCACATGTATTTCTTTATCTCCATTTGCTCTTCCACTATCACAGTCCAAGTCATCACATCTGATCAAAACTCCATTGTCTACTGCAGCTTTTTCTCCCTTCAGTCCAGCCTACAAATCCTAATCCATTTATCCCCCTAAAATACCAACAATCTTCTATATCTCTGCTCAGGATGCTATAATCCAATCAACCCTTTGTAAAAGCACTGACGCCCAGGATCTATCTGAAGACATATTGATTTTATTCACCTGGAATGGGGCTCGGTCATTAATTTTTCTTTAAAAGCCCTCAGGTGCTTCTAATGTGTAGCCAGGTTTGGGAACCAATGTGACAAATCTCTATTGCCTGTCAAGTCAGGCTACAACTCCTACAGCAGATCTTGCCCGTGCTCTGCCTAGATTCCTTTCCATCCCTTGCACTGCTCATGTGCCCATCCCCCAGCTTCCCTGTGATTGGCTTCTAACCACCTAAAGCACCTGCTTCTCTCTTCTGATGACTGTCCTTCATCTAATAGAGCTACATTATCCCACTCCAGCAGAGAAAACAAAAAGGCCTGGATACTCCTTAGATAATATCTAAAGCAGAGCATGAAAACCTGGCTCCCTTGCCTAGGTCTAGACATACTCTAAGGTATCATTTACACTTGAGAACACAAGGGGACCATCAGCTGAGACTAAGACTTTGCCTAAACACACACAGACACACACACACACACACACACACACACACACACCTGCTTGGTTTCTTCCCTTTCTCTTCACTTCCTTCTCATTTCTTCTGGAAATAGTTATTTAAGAAATCACGGGCGGCACCTGTGGCTCAGTCGGTAAGGTGCCGGCCCCATATACTGAGGGTGGCGGGTTCAAACCCGGCCCCTGCCAAACTGCAACCAAAAAATAGCTGGGCGTTGTGGCGGGTGCCTGTAGTCCCAGCTACTCGGGAGGCTGAGGCAAGAGAATTGCTTAAGCCCAGGAGTTGGAGGTTGCTGTGAGCTGTGTGAGGCCACGGCACTCTACTGAGGGCCATAAAGTGAGACTCTGTCTCTACAAAAAAAAAAAAAAGAAAAAAAAGAAATCACTTGCTCACAAATACCACCAGACCTGCTCATAGTAGATTCTACATAGAGAAGTCAACCTAGGATAACACCTTTATCAAAACGAGTTCATGACTTTGGTCTTGCCACGTTTTCTGCAATTATCCATCATCCACCAGGACAATTTTCTCATCCACTGTGCTCATTCCACATTCCTCTTAAAGCCCGCCCACCCAAGATGCCTCTTCCTCACCTCTGAGACCATCAATATCTGCTATCTTTCAAAAACAAGCTCTAGATGTCCCTCCACCTCCACCCCATGCATAACACAGGCCTTACCATTGGAAGGTGTTCAATAAATGTGAATTGGACTGCAAATCATCCTCCATGAAATTTAACCTGACAACTCTAGCACACTTAATGATGTCTTCTCTACCATCTTGTATATTTAATGTCAAATCCACACTGATTGATTCAACCAATATTTGTGTGATTCATTCAATCAGTACTAGAAGCTATGTTTATCAAGGAGTATGAAATGATGAGTGAGGATATTTCTGCCATCATGAAGCTTACGATCATCTTAAGGGTACAGACATAAGTAAATAATTACACAAGTAAACGTTATTTTATAACCATAAAAATCCAAGGAGAGCCTCATGGTGTTAAGTGTTTTTGGTTTTGTTTGTTCATTTGGAGACAGAGGATCCAGAGCAAGGAACCCTGGTTCACAGCAACCTCAAACTCTGGGTTCAAAGGATCCTCCTGCTCAGCCTCCCAAGTATCTGGGACTACAGGTATGCACTGCAATGCCTGGCTCATTTTTCTATTTTTTTTTTTTTTTTTTTTTTCAGTAGAGACAGGGTCTCGCTCTTGCTTAGGTTGGTCTCGAACTCCTGAGCTCAAGAGTGCTCTCAAACTCCTCTGGCTCCCTAGAGTGCTTGGATTACAGGTGTGAGCCACAGAGGCTGAACATATAGGATGAAGTGAACATAAGGGTAGTAAGTGTCCTTATCTAAGACTTCTCTGAATAAATAATAAAGAAATGATGGCCTAAAATTACAGTTGTGGTCCTATTCTGTATTTTAAGATTTCTTCTTGAACCTCACCCTCCTCTTCCCCCAAAATTGCATACAAATTTTGTGTGACTGTGTTTTATTCTTTTAATATATTTTCAAAGGGTCCATGATCCCAAATTTGATGCAATGCCAATCCTGTAAATAACCAATGCCTTGTTTATTAATTGCTTCCTATATTTGCCTTGTCTGTAGATTCCTGTTTATGGAAATGTTGGCATTTTTCTTTTGTATCTGATCTCATTTAGTATAATTTAGACATATACTCATCACTTAACTAATATTTGTTTTCCTTTCTGTTTTCAGCCCCTTTCCACAGAACTCAGATTCTCAAAGACAAATAAGAAAAAAAAGTGTCTTTATTTTCTTTATTGAATAAGAGCCCATTTTGAGGAGTTGTGGGTGGGGTGAAAATGATTATCTTGGTTTTGTTTGGGTACCAGGAAAACAAGAGCAACAAAACAGGATTTGCATGTTAAAACCTGCTTGTGTTAGGCTAGTGCCAAACAACTGTCACTACATTGCTGCTGAGTTCCGTTTCTTCAGGGAGTTAACACTTTCATACTGGGAGCTCCCTGGTACTTCCCTCATCCCCAAACCCTAACTACCCTAAAAGGACTTTATCAGGTAAAAGCAGAAAACATTTCATACATGAAAGCTGATTACTTAATCAATTACACTGATCAATATAAAAGAAAAACATAATGAAAATTAAAATTTCATTTCAAATGCCAATGGAAAATACTTATAACTATATACACACTGAACACCAATGTTATATATGTATAGACTAAAAAATAAATATGCATTTATAGAACTAGACATAAATATGCTTACAACGTGCATATGTATAAATGCATTTATGTTGTTACATATGGATAAATGTGTAGATAAGCTATAATTTCTCATTTATATTAATAAACATGTGAACAGAAATTAATAAGATTGTGACAGATTCTAATATATTTCTAAAGCATTGTTAAATGTAACAACTTCAACTCTTACCTGAATCTCAGATCTTGAAATACACTGATGTGAAATAATTGTATAAAATGTACAAAACATGAAACCACAGAAAAACATTAAAACAATGCAATATAATAATTAAATTGGATAATCAAAGGACAAAGAAGGCTTTAAGATTATTGTACATTAAAGATCTAAAGAGAAAAAAAGGCTTGTGTAATTCCATATTCTCATTTTACGCTTTTCTTAAACTTCAAGCCCAATGAGTTTCAAAGACAAGTTGTTACTAGAATATCCTGAACAGATGACACCATGTATGAAAACCAATATTTTAACAGACTGCTACTCTTGAAGGATCCAGGCACCAAATTCAGATGTTTTAAAATTTTTTTTTTTTTCCCTTCTTGCCAGCTTTGTGCTCCCTATACCTCAGCTTAGGACTTCCATCACAAGTATGATAAAGGGAAAGGAAGTTAGGTGCAAATAATGTTGTCACTAATAACCACTCAGGTGTAAAGTCTGATAGAGCTTAAAATTCAAAGTTCATTCTCAAAGCATGATATGATTTGTAGTTTCTCACCAGTGGTATTCCTTTCTTGTTGTTTGAGTATATGCTAAGTACTCATTTTAGAAACCAAGTCTCAAAGACAAGTCTCAAGGACACAAGTACGCAATTACTTCCCCGTACAAGGAACTCCCATGGTACATATGGGATTCTCCACGTTAACGCTACCCTCTCTTCTACTGTTTTTTTTTTTTTTGTAGAGACAGAGTCTCACTTTATTGCCCTCCGTGGAGTGCCGTGGCGTCACGCAGCTCACAGCAACCTCCAACTCCTGGGCTTAGGCGATTCTCTTGCCTCAGCCTTCCAAGTAGCTGGGACTACAGGCGCCCGCCACAACGTCCGGCTATTTTTTTTGTTGTTGTTACAGTTTGGCCGGGGCCGGGTTTGAACCCACCACCCTTGGCACATGGGGCTGGCGCCCTACCCGCTGAGCCACAGGCGCCGCCCTCTTCCACTGTTTTAATGCAAGTAAGTGAAAAATGATTTTGCTATAAAACTAACTTTGATTTAGCTCTCACTTTTACTTTTAAACATCAACATTTTAATTTTTATTTCAAATTAATATGAGGTTATAAATTTTTAGGTTACATTGTTCTCATTTCCAAGGTAAAGTTCAAGTTGTAGCCGAGCCCTTCACCCAGGGGGCGTGCTTAATACTCTCACCTTGCGCACATTAGTTGAGATCCTGCCAATTGCCTTCCCCCCTCCCCTTCTTTTTCTCTCCCCTTCCCCTTGCTAGACTGTATTTGTATTTTATCGTTCTTGCGGGCATGTAATTCTTTATATATTTGTTTCATATTAGTATTGAGCACATTGCATTTTTTTTTTCCATTCTTGAGATACTTTACTAAGAAGAATGTGTTTCAACTCCATCCAGGTAAACATAAAAGATATAAAGTCTCCATCTTTTCTTGTGGTTGAATAGTACTCCATGGTATACATATGCCGCAGTTTGTTAATCCATTCCTGGGTTTATGGGCAAAAGACTTGAACAGAAACTTCTCTGAAGATGATAGACAAATGGCCAACATTTTTATTATTAATGGCGAATTATGTGCTATACACTTCATGAGCGGTGAAGAATAACCAACAAGTTGATACTCCAAAGGGGACATTTGATAGCCTCAAACAATTACCTCTAACTTGCCTATTCCAACCAAAATACCAGGAAGTATTTTCTATGACATCATAGTACTGAAAGAAGAAATTTATAGGTAACCACTTAGTCCTGTATTTTACAACTCTTCTATCTGGAATTCTCACGTGTATTGAAAGAGTATCATAATTTTTCTCTCCTCCCTACTGATAGTGTAGAGACAGACTGATGAATATGAGGGAGGAAACTTCACATGTATATGGTCTATAGAGTGTGACTGTGGATTTGTATTATGAATGAAACCAAGTCCAGAGGCCAGGAACATGGTAGCTTCACTATGCCCCAAGAAGGTACCCCAGTGGGACAGGCCCTCCGTGTTTACTTCACATTATTGTCAGCCAGAGCAGCACTATTCAAATAGGATCTACACTTGGGCTGCTTTCACCATGCAAATTAAACAACCCAAGATTTTTCAATAATAATGGATTTTTTAATTGGCATATTAAATTCCTGTTCTCCACCTCCACCCTCAAGGCAAGGCACTCCTCCAATAACTATGATTAAGCCTTTTGTAGAATTATAAACTTGGAGAGATTTTTGAAGGAGAGAGGGATAGAACGCCAGGTGGGATTTAGCCAAAGCTGTCACAGCTCTGGTTGTTACCCCCACGTAATCCATCTTGCTGAATCAAAAAGCAAACTGTGAACAAACAGCTTAGACAGTTTGTTTGAAGATACAGTCCTGTCTTTCTAGGAGGGATTAAATCGTGGCTACAGTGTGTTTGGAAAATGATTATCCACGTGAAAATTATTAAATTCATATGGCATCTCTTTGAGTCAAAATGTTTTATAACTTTTCATCTCTAGATCACAGTGATAATAATGTTGTAGTTTTCATACTAAAACAAACCCTCTTCACAGTTTTTCAAAACATTGTTAAGTTTTTTGCATTTGCCAAAAGAATACAGAAGATGCTGGCTTCCAAATTTTTAAATAATAAGCATTCAAAAAATAATAATAATAAGGATTCAGGCTCTGCCTTTAAAGAGGAATCAGGACAAAACAAGACATAGAGAGAGGGGAGTATTTATAGCGTTTATTCTAAACATGGGGCTCCATAAAAGCCATATCCATGCCCTGCTATAATAGGGAGACAGATTAGGTGGCTGAGTGCTTGAGTAAGAAGGGAAGAATAAAGCCAACCCTGTGATACATTTCCAAGGTAAAGTGTTTTCATGTGGAATGGAATGATGTTAAATTTTCATTGTGGCAAATGGATCTAAATCTTGGAATGCGGTATCTCTTTGAATGCATAAACAATCTGCCTCCTTGTATCATCATGTACTACATTTTTTATAGTCAAGGTACTTCTGGTTTTTAAGTACCCTAGAATTAAGATGAGGGAGGGAAGTTATTTACAAACAGTAAATGGTTGCTAGCTGTCAGGTGCCATAGAGGGTCCTGGATAAACAGGATTAATAAAACTCTGCCTCAGTCCCCTTGAGCTCACAGTCTAGTAAGGAAGACAGAGAGGTAAGCAATAGATTACTAAGCATTGTGATAAAGACCACAGTAGAAGGGTAATCAATCATCAGGTTGAATAAGCAGAACTCCATAGGATGCAGGCAAAAGAAAAACAAAATCCATTCATTCCCCTCACAGACTGTTTATAACTAATCTGTAGATTTATTTTTCTCTTGCTCTTTGAGGATGTTGGGGGAGGGAAGATCCCATGATTTTTCTTGTCTTTTTAGTCACTTTTACTGTCAAGAATAATCTAGCTCGGTAATTAAAATATGCAGTCCAACTTATTAATAAAAATACTAACTTTATTTAAAGTAAAACATTTTCCTTCCGGCAAATTAGTAAGGCTTTTATGCTGGTGGACCTAGAGTGGAGGAAGAAGAGGGTGTGACTTCTTTTTCTCTATTTTCCCACCTTGCAATTTCTCACCCTCCTAACTCCCATCTCTGCACACTAGGAAGGCTTTGCTTCCAACAGGAATGGAGGGAAACAAAGGGAGGAGAAGGAAGCACCAGGAAATGTCTGAACTGGATTGGTACTACTGAACCCGAACAAAAGAGATTCTCTTAGAGGGGGGTTAATAAGAATTTATGTATCATATCCCACAAATACAGGGTGTCCATATCTTAAATTGCAGATGAACTTTATAGACACCCTGTACTAACAGAACACCAATTACTTTATAGGCACTGTTACAAACACAAAGGACTCATAATCAGAAAATCAAAGTCCCTGATTTCATGAAGTTTGTAGTCTTGTGGGGGCTATAAATAAACATACTATATATAGAATATAGTTTTATAGGCACAATAGCTCACACCTGTAATACCAGCACTCTGGGAAGCCAAAGCTAGAGGATCCCTTGACCTCAGGAGTTCAAGACCAGACTGAGCAAGACCCTGTCTCTAAAAAAAATGAAAAACTTACCTGGACATTGTGGCAGGTGCCTGTCATCCTAGCTACTTGGTAGGCCAAGGCAAGAGGAACACTTGAACCCCCGAATTTGAGGTTGTTGTGAGCTAGGGTGATTCCATGGCACCCTAGCCTGGGCAAGAGTGAGACTTTCTATTGAAATTACGTAAAATATGTTACACAATGACAAGTGCTATATAAAATAAAATAAAAAAACATGATAAGATAGATAGGGCCTGGGGAGGATGGTGCAATTTTACTTAGGATGATGAAAAGGCTTCTCTGATAAGGTGATACTTGAGCAGAGATCGGAAAAAAAGAAAGAAAGGAAGGAAGAAAGAAAGGAAGGAAGGATTTAGCCAGACAAATATCAGAATAAGGAGCATTTCAGCCTGAGGGAGTAACTGCAAAGGCCCTGAGGTGGAGAAATGCTTGATATGTTCAAAGAATAAGAAGGATGTGGTGTGGTTAGAGTAGAACAAGCAAGGGAAGGAAAGGAAGGAAAGGTGATAAGGAAGGAAATCAGATCACATGGAAGGCACTCAGAGGCGCTGAACTAAGTTAAAAAGAGAAGCTTCTAGAAGTTTTGAGCAGCGAGTGGCATATAGAACATGTTTGTAATAGATCACTCATACTTCAAGTGGACAGCAGATCCAAAGGCAAATGTGGAAGCAGGAAGATGATTGGAAGCCTCCTACTAGGATTCAGGCAAGAGATGGTGGTGGCTGATCCAGTGTGATAGAGGAGGAGACTCAACTGGACCAATTCTGGATATTTCATAAAGGATTTGACGATGGACTTATTATTGGGTGTATAAGAATAAGGAAGAAGTCACCAGATTTTAGTCTGTACTACAAAGCCATAGTGCTCAAGACAGCATGGTACTGGCACAAAAACAGAGACATAGACACTTGGAATCGAATTGAAAACCAAGAAATGAAACTAACATCTTACAACCACCTAATCTTCGATAAACCAAACAAGAACATACCTTGGGGGAAAGACTCCCTGTTCAATAAATGGTGTTGGGAGAACTGGATGTCTACATGTAAAAGACTGAAACTGGACCCACACCTTTCCCCACTCACAAAAATTGATTCAAGATGGATAAAGGACTTAAATTTAAAGCATGAAACAATAAAAATCCTCCAAGAAAGCATAGGAAAAACACTGGAAGATATTGGCCTGGGGAAAGACTTCATGAAGAAGACTGCCATGGCAATTGCAACAACAACACAAATAAACAAATGGGACTTCATTAAACTGAAAAGCTTCTGGACAGCTAAGGAGACAATAACCAAAGCAAAGAGACAACCTACACAATGGGAAAGGATATTTGCATATTTTGAATCAGACAAAAGCTTGATAACCAGGATCTATAGAGAACTCAAATTAATCCACATGAAAAAAGCCAACAATCCCATGTATCAATGGGCAAGAGACATGAATAGAACTTTCTGTAAAGATGACAGATGAATGGCTAACAAACACATGACAAAATGTTCATTATCTCTATATATTAGAGAAATTCAAATCAAAACAACCCTGAGATATCATCTAACCCCAGTGAGAATGGCCCACATCACAAAATCTCAAAACTGTAGATGCTGGAGTGGATGTGGAGAGAAGGGAACACTTTTACACTGCTGGTGGGACTGCAAACTAGTACAACCTTTTTGGAAGGAAGTATGGAGAAACCTCAAAGCACTCAACCTAGACCTCCCATTTGATCCTGCAATCCCATTACTGGGCATCTACCCAGAAGGAAAAAAATCCTTTTATCATAAGGACACTTGTACTAGACTGTTTATTGCAGCTCAATTTACAATCACCAAAATGTGGAAACAGCCTAAATGCCCACCAACCCAGGAATGGATTAACAAGCTGTGGTATATGTATACCATGGAATACTATTCAGCCATTAAAAAAATGGACACTTTACATCCTTCGTATTAACCTGGATGGAAGTGGAAGACATTATTCTTAGTAAAGCATCACAAGAATGGAGAAGCATGAATCCTATGTACTCAATTTTGATATGAGGACAATTAATGACAATTAAGGTTATGGGTGGGGGGAAAGCAGAAAGAGGGACGGGGGGGTAGGGCCTTGGTGTGTGTCACACTTTATGCGGGCAAGACATGATTGCAAGACGGACTTTACCTAAAAATTGCAATCAGTGTAACCTGGCTTATTGTACCCTCAATGAATCCCCAACAAGAAAAAAAAAAAAAAGAATAAGGAAGAAGTCAAAGTTGATTCCATAGTCTTTGGCCTGAGACACTTGAAGAAGAATGTTGCCATTTATAGAGACAGGGAAAATGTGAGCAAATAGAGATTGGTGAAAAAGAGAAATAAAAAGTACATTTCAGAAAAAAATGCTGTATGAGAAAATGAGGGTCATTTCATAAGGATAATGGGTAAATGAATCAATAAGACATAAGAATCATGATCATTACGCTGCATCTTACAAGGGTACATGTGAAATTTACTAAATGTAGAATATAAATGTCTTAACACAATAAGAAAATGCTGTGAAGGCTATGTTAACCAGTTTGATGATAATGAAAATTCATTTCATTTTCAAGTTTCAAGTTTGAAGAATGTTAAACATTCTTTAAAGAAATGTTAAATTCATGTGTGTTTGTAATACACATTACAAATGTTTAAAGAATTATCACTAATTCTATACATTCTTTTCCAGAAAACAGAGGAAAAGAGAATGCTTCTCAATTCATTTTATGAAGCAATTATGAGCCTGATACCAAAATGAGACAAAGTTAGTATGGAAATTAAAAGAACAATGTTTCTCATGAATATACATGCAAACATTAACAAAATATCAACAAACAAAAATCAGCAATATATAGAAAATAAATTACACAATATAACTAGACAGCATTTATTCTAAAGATGGTTCAATATTAGAAAATCAAACTAATACATTTTTTAATAATCAACAGAAGAAAAATCACAGAACCAGAGTAATCAATGCAGAAAAACCATTTGATAAAACTCAATCCTCATAATGATAAAAAAAAACTCTCAGAAAAAATTAGCAAAAGAGGGAATTTCTTCAATTTGATAAAGAACATCTACAAAAATCTACAGCTAACATGATACGTATAGTGAACAGATGAAATGATTTCCCTCTAAGATTAGAAACAAGGCAGGAATGCTTGACCCTATCACTCACATTTAACAAATGCTGAAAGGTCTGGCCAGTGCAATAAGTCAAAAAAAGAAATAAAAGATAACAGAAAGAAGAAAATAAAACTGCTCCTATTTGTAAATTACATGATCCACAATAGAAAAGCTCAAGAAATCTACAAAAACACTCCTAAAACTAATACGTTAGTTCAGCAAAGTCAAAGCATACAGAATAAACACCAAAACATCTATTGTGCTTCTACATACTATCAATGAGAACATAGGCAGAAATTTAAAATGCAATATCATTTACAATCACTGAAAAAAAATAAAATACTTAGGTATATAAATTTAACAAAATATATATAAGACTTATGTATACTACAAAATATGTATACTAGAAACTACCTCACAAAGCCAATAAAAGAAATACGAGATGACCTAAATAAATGGGAACGGGTTGGAAAATTTAATACATTAAGATGTCATTCTTCCCAAATTGATGCAAATACTTAACACAGTTACTATCAAAATCACAGCATAATTTTTGTCCACGAGATTTTTCTACAATTTACTTACAAGGCAAAGGGTCTATAATTGCTAAAATACTTTTGAAAAAAAAAGCAGGAGGAATTAGTCTACCTAATTTTAAGATTTATTATGTAGCTACAAGAATCAAGACTCTGTAGTATTAACAGAGAGATAGACACGTAGATCAATGAAACAAAAAAGAAAACCCAGAAGTAGACCCAAACAAATAAGCTCAATGAAGTTTTAACAAAGTATAAAAATAATTTAATGGAGTAAGTAAATATAGCCGCTCAATATTGCTCAGCAAACAGACATCCATGGGGAGGAAAAAGAACCTCTGCTTCAATCTCACACTTCATACAAAAATTAACACAAAATTATCACAGACTTACACATAAATGTAAACCTTTAAAACTTTTAGAAAAAAAGAGAAAAAGTCTTCAGGATCAAAGCTTAGACATGACAACAGAAGTAACAACCCTGAAAGGAAACATTGACAAACTGAATCTCCTCTAACTTTAAAACCACTGCTCTGCAAAAGCATCTCAAAAGAGGGTGAAAAGGCAAGCTACAGACAGAAAGAAAATCTTCACAAATCATCTATCCAACACAGGGTTAATATCCATAATATATTAAGAACTCTGACAACTCAAGAGTAAAAAAGCCAACAATCCAGCTAAAACATGGGCAAATGATATAAGGAGACACTTCACCAAAAAAGATACATAGATGCAAAATAAGCACATGAAAAACATTCACTGTCATTAGTCATTCAGGAAATGCAAATTAAAACCACAATGAGCTATCATTTATTTGTCAGAATGGCTAAAATTTTTCTTTAAAAATATTGGCAATACCAAATGCTGACAAAGAGGAGGAGAAACTGACTCACACATAAATTGTTTGACAGCTTCATAAAAAAGTGAACATGAAACTTCGATGCAACTCAGCAATTATACTCTTGGCCACTTATTATAGAGAAATGAAGATTTTTGTTTTATTCCTAACAGCCCCAAACTAGAAGCAAACCAACGGTCATTCAACGGGTGGTAAAGCAAACTGTAGTACACCAGTGCCGTGGAATGAAATGAATGAACTGCTGATAAACACAGCAGCCTAGATGAATCTCCAGGGAATTAAGCAGAGAAAGAAAAGCCAATCCCCAAAAGTCATATACTCTACACTTTCATATACATATATATGTAACAATAATATATAATATGACTGAAAAAGCAAAATTTTTTAAATGGTAACAGTCTGTAGGGCAGGGGCAGAAAGTTATATGAGTATGTCTAAAATGGCAACATGAGGCATCCTTGCAGTGAAAGAAACATTCTCTCTCATGATGACCTCAACGTCAACATCAATGGTTGTGATACCATACTACAGTTTTGTAAGATGTTACCACTGGAGGAAACTGGGTAAAGTGTACATGAGATATCTTTATTATTTCTCACAGTTGCATGTGAGTCTATACTCAACTGAAAACAAAAATTTTAATTTTTTAAAAACTCAGAATGATTGGCGGGGATATGGATGTGTTATCTTGATTGGGATAGTTTGGTATGTACATATACATATACCTATAGCAAACTTCATCAAGTTGTACCCTTTAAATGCATACATTTTTGCATATCAATTACACCTCAATAAAATGATGGGGTAGGGGGAGGAATACAGCATTTTTCTTCCTCTTCCCTTTCTGAATAATTCCATCTTATAGCTCCAAAGTGAGCCAAGCAAAATAGGCATCCACACTAAAGGGGAGAGAAGGGGAAAGTTACAGAACTGTTGCAATGTCACAGAGCAGCGTGTCAGACCCAAGCAGGGTGAAGAAGGGCTTGGCATAGAAGGGTTGTTTAATGCCAGGTGTTGGATACCCAGTGGGTTAAGGAGCGTGTCTACATAAAACGGCTCTCAGACACATTGATGTCTAAGTCCGAGTGGGAAGAAGACATCCACATATGAGGGGGAAGTGGTGGTGATAAGAGATTGCCTGTAGACAGGAGGATTAATTAAATATGTAAATATGTTAAGGATAATGGAAACCAGATTTTTTTATTGTTGGAGAAATAAATTACCAAAATGAAAAGGGAGGAAATTAAAAATGAACCCTGTGGTATTGGATTACAATTCGAAATATGGGTGTGAACTCATGATTTCCAACATATATAGATACACGGTGAAATAGATTGAGATTTAAATGTATGAATATATTCCCTAGCTCTGTCCACTGAGAAGGCCTAGAAGCAACAACACCTTAATAATAATGAGCAAAAGTTGCACCTTGACCTTGACTTCTAAATTCCATTCTCTATCAAAAGAACCAGGGCTACACAGAAAAATGACTGAATAGATTCAGGGAAAGTTTATAAACCTGGAACATCTTTTTTTTTTTTTTTTTTTGCAGTTTTTGGCTGAAGCCAGGTTTGAACCCGCCACCTCTGGTATATGGGGTCGGTGCCCTACTTCTTTGAGCCACAGGTGCTGCCTCTGGAACATCTTTTTGTGTCAGCAAGGAAGAAGTGATAGAGATATATCAAAAGAACACAAAAGTCAGGTTAAAGTAACAAGCTAAATCTGTGACAATTGGGGCACCAAATCAAATGCTGATAGTAAGAGACTGAATTGAACAAAGTAAAGCAAGAATAAAATAAACCAAGAGCCTATATTAATACAAACAGTAAATAGAAAATTTGATTTGGAATGGAATATTTGTTTTTGTTTTTCAATGAAATAGTCAACCTTAATGGAAATGTCTTAATTCTGACTAAAAATGTAAACATGTATAATTAATACAATTAAAAATTAATTTAAAAAATACAGTTCATGCCATGAAGGATCTTACATCTCCTTGGAGCGAGTGTAGTGAACTGTGAGAACTCCAGGATTTCTCTGCCTGGCATATTTTTCCATCATATTCACATGGTAGCCAACTAGCTATGGGTGGAAATGAAAGAGAGGAGTACAGAACAACTCTCATATTTCTAGCTTAGCTGTGACAGTGCTACTAATTGTTAATGGGAATAGTATCAGAAGAGTAGACTGGTGACTGAGAAAGTCAACAGATTAAGTTTGGAAGATTTTATATGAAGGCTGTTTAGCAAACAGGTGGATTCAATGGCTTGAAACTCTGAGAATTAATTGAGTGCTCAAAAGCTAGCTACATCAGTGAACGATTCATCTAAGGAACTGAAGAAAAAGAAAAGTAGTAGGTCAAGGGAAGTCAGGAAATAAACATTTAGAAAAAGCTTTATGCTGTAATAGGTAAGTTTATAAGCAAGTACAATTATGAACAAATGAGGTAAGAAAAAAATTAATTTTTTAAAAAATGATGAACTACTCAAATGTCAACAAAAAGTAGAATATTCTACCACTTAATAAAATATTATCATAAAAAGATTATTTATGAAAGTTTGGGCAGTGCCCATAGCTCAGTGGGTAGGGTGCTGGCCACATACACCAAGGCTGGCAGATTCGAACCCAGCCTGGGCCAGCAAAAACAATGATAACTGTAACAACAACAACAACAAAAAATAGCCAGTGTGGTGGGCACCTGTAGTCCCAGCTACATGGGAGGCTGAGGCAAGAGAACCACTTAAGCCCAGGAGTTTGAGGTTGCTGTGAACTGAGACACCACAGCACTCTACTGAGGGCAATGTAGTGAGACTCTGTCTCAAAAAAAAAAAGAAAAAAAACTTTCATAAAGATTATTTATGAAAGTTTATAATAGCATGAAAATGTATAAGATTAGTATGCTTTTTAAGTACATATTATTTAAGCAATGTAAAAACTGTGCATAGCAAAATCTGGAAACATCAAAATGCTAAGAGTAATTGTTCTAAGGATGGGAAGCTGTGCTGTTCTTCTAAATTTTTCACATCTTCTCAACTTGTTATATTGTTGTTCTCAACTTACAAAGGGGTCATATCCAAAAAGCCTATCATAAGTCAAAAATATCTTAAGTTGAACCATCATAGGTTGAAGACTATCAGTATAGTACCTTCTAAAAGGGGAAGTAGTCATGAAAAGGATCTCCTTCCCCCTCTCACAAAGACAAACATGGTTACAGCTCTTACCTCTGATGAAGACAAACATGGTGAGAATTTCAATTTAACAGGGAATATGACACACTGTAGGCCCTCAGCAAATGCACCAATATTTGCAGAACTAAAGGTAGTTACCTGAAGAGTTTCTGTGGCCTCTCTGCTGGAGGCCTCCTGTCATCCTATACTGGATCTTAAAGGGAGCTACAAATGGTCCTGCCTCTACCGTCAGGAGTCGAGCTCACCTCTGTCCAGGGCCAACACGCCTTGGTAGACCTTTACCTGAGATTCCCACCAACCATTCCCATTAGACTCGCTGTTGGGGGGTTCCTGGAGGAAGGGGATTAAAGCACTTGACTCCTCTGAAAACAACAGGCAGACTTTGGGCCTCCTTCTTCTAGTCACTGACCCTGCAGAGCATTAGGGTTCATGACTTCGAGCATGGACTGGCCTTTGGACATCTTACAGTGTACTGTACAGTGCTGGCATTTCCAAGGCACTGGGCTGTCACGGGACTGACAAAGCCCGTGCTGTAACTGCCTCAGGGGCCGCAACTGGACAAAACTCTTAACTTGCCCAACCCAGTGTTCAGGGCCAACCCTATTTAGTACATACTAGTTGTCCCCACATAATAGACGACATCGGAGACTGAGATTAGGTGATTTGTACAAGGCCAAGCAGCCAGGGCAAAGGGAAGCCTTAACAGTTGTCAACGCTTTCGCTGTAATTATTCCTGTCTTCACCCGCAGGCAGTGCCTGCGGCCAGCGCACCCCGCGCGGGTCTGGTGCAGGCAGCAGCGCAGAGACTGCGACTGGCTGGAGCCCGGAGGCTGCGGGGCTGAGCCGCCCGGCGCGGGACTGAGAGAGAGGCAAGGAGGGGGGCCCGCGGGCGACGGTCGGAAGCCCTCGGTCAGGAAGCGGGCAGCCACGCTGTGTCTTCTCCAGGACCATGTCTTTGAGGCCAGTCTCAACTCTTGTCTTCGGAAAGCCACGCGGAGAGCCTCAGACGCCTGAGGTGAGACCTGCCGCAGCCACAGTCACCCTTATAAAGACCAGCAGGGTCGCCGCGCCGGTGGTGCCGCCCCGGTCGCCCGGCCGAGCCGCTCCCGAGCGTCCCCGGCCCTTCCTCCCGCAGACGCGGCTCCGCCGGTCCAGGTGCAGGTTCCCAAGTGCCGGGCGCCGAGCAGCGACGGGGACATAGGGCCGAGAGTGCCAGGCAGAGTGTCAGGCCGGATACGACCACTCTGGGGAGGCGCTGTGAGTCCGCGACCGAGGACGGGACAGCGCGGGAGGGAGAAGAAGGGGCGACTGCGGGGAGTCGGCGCAGGGGGAGCCAACAGCGAGGCGGGGACGGGCGCAAGGCGTTCCCGTACTTTCAAGGTTTACGATGATCCGTAGGTTGATTTCTCATTCCTTTGTGGATGAGGAGGATGGAGAAGTTCAGGGGAGTGAAATAGGGGTTTTGAGTAGATCAGCGAGAGACGTAACTAAGACGACGGTCCTGTACCCTCCACAGACTGGGCTTTCTTTCCTCCCCGGTGTGTCCCACTGCTGAGGAGACTGCCTAGCGCCAAGTCATCGCTGGAGGAATGAGTGGATTGTTTTTAGGAGGTGTTGGAACTGGCCATAAGTCACAGATGATGAATTAAGTGGCACCAAAGCCCTTAATTGTGTCATTTTGCCCAAAAGGAAATCAGCCTCTTTCACGCCTATAATCCCAGCACTGTGGGAGGCTGAGGAGGGAGAATCGCTTGAGCTCGGGAGTTCGAGACTCGCCTGAGGGACAGTGAGACCCCAACTCATGAAAAAAATGGAAAAACCCAGCCGGGGGCCGCGGCGAGCGCCTGTAATCCCAGCGGCTTCCGGAGGCTGAGGCAGCGGGGTGCCCGCAGCCGGAGTCTGAGGTTGTGGTGAGCTACCACGCCCACTGCACTCTGCTCAGGGGCAGAGGGTGGGACCCTGTCTCAACAACAACAAAAAATAATAAAAAAAATATAAAGCAGGTCTAGAAAAGGTAGAAAGTTGGATTTTTGCAGGCAAGAAAGATGAAAGGAGACTAAGGTAGGCTGTACAGGTTCGTGGTTAGAGTGGACCATGGAATTTTCCTTGGAGGGGGGAAAATAAAGGCAAAAAGTTTTTGGATGGACAGGGAGAAAGTTTAAAGTAGCTTGTCCTTCCTGAATAGGACGAAGACTTGGTGCACCGAGGATGTAAATGAGAAGGATAAAGGGTAAAATGTCAGACTGTATTTTTCAGATGCAGGGTAATTCTGATGATAAGTTCTAGAGTGTGACAGTAACTGAACTGAACTGAAATGAAGGTACAGGGATCTAAGATGAGAAGGGGTAAGCAGTGGGAGACCAGGCTGGTGGCTGGTCTGTCCCTGGATGTTGGAGCCTCCTCCTCCCACCTCAAGCTCCCTTCCCAGGGCCCACTCCCACCTCCTTCTCCTCAAGCTTAGAGACTGTAGCTATGAGCTTGCCAGACACACTGTCTTACAGTGAGCTGGAGCCCAGAGTAAGAGCCAAGAAATGAATAGAAAAAGAAAACTGATGGCAACACTTAAGCCACATTGTGAACCCTACTGCCTGAGGACAGTCTTGCTCCCTGACCTTTTCAGGCACGTGAGTCACAGATTCTTCTTTTATTGTTGTTGGAGATCTCTGCATTGAATTTGCTTCTGGTTATATCCGAATCATTCTTCTGAATAGAAAAGGGCTCTCCTTTCCTGGCTCCCTCCTAGCCCACTACATACAATACCTTCTCCATCCCTCAGGTTGCCCTCCTATAAAAGGGGGTCACAATATCTGCTTCAAAGTGCTGGAGATTAAATGGGATTATAGTCATAAAAGCACAAATTTGTTGTACAACACTGAAGTGCAACAAGGAGTACTTAATATTTCTGAATTAAATCCAGCTCGATGCACCCATTTTAAAGCGTAGGTAGGACTAATATTTATCATTACTGACCTTTGCCTATTTAGATAGTCTGACAAACACATATGCCGAGATTGTGCAATACTGTGTTTTGCTGCAGCTCTCAAGATAATGGGGTTTGATAGTCATCTCAGCAAACATCATTTCATTCCTTAAGAAATCCTGCTGTGAGGACATCCACACAGTACCCATCCACTTAAGGAACATATCTTTACATCTTTCTTCTCAAATCACTGGAGACACTGCTGCCCTTAGGCAACTCTCCCTCCTTCAACCCAGCACCTGCCTCAACCCCTAGCACCTCCCTCCCAGGAGCTTCTGCTACATTCCCCTCCAACATGACAGTCTGAATAGGACTGTACAACAGGTGCCTCAAAGCTTGTTTGGGGACAGGCAACATGAAAGCCATTCATAACCCCTGTGAGCAAGACAAAAGTGGCAAGTTAATTTTTATTCTTTTTGGGGACCCTTTGGCAGAGAGTAGAAAAGGTAATCAATAGGTTGGTAAATTATCCTGCCAGAAATGAAGATTACCTGAAGCTGGTAATCTGGCAGAGCAGGAACTCCCACAGCACATTGTCAGTACACTCTCTCCTCCCACAGTGACACATTGATAACCTGGTATAATAATCAAGTGAAATCACTGTTGGCACCATCTCGTTTCCGTTTCCGGTAGATCACTTCCTAGGTGCTCTGTGAATGCAAATTCTGTCTCACTGCCTCATCCAGTGTTTCCCTGAGTGGAAGGAAGCAAGTATCTGGGCACCAGGCATAACATGTCCTGTGACCCCAGGCCAGTAACACAGCCTCTTGAAGCGTTACTTCTCCCTTTGTTGGAAGTCTTCAGGCAATGGATACATGGAAAACATCTCAGAATGAGATTTAAATGTTCTGAGTTCCCTAGTCTTGCTTTTTCTGCCAATGGGTGTCTCAATCTATAGTGTTCAAGCTGTGAGAAGCAAAGTTGAAATGATGGCTGTGCTATTTAAAATGTATGAATTAAAGTGGTAATTAAATCTTACAGCCTGTATGATTTGCTTCCTCTATAGGCCTGGCTGTCACTGCAAGAGCTGAAGGTTGCTTCTTTTGGGCTGTGGTCTAGGAGCTAAGACAGACTACGGTGGAGCCAGGATATTACACCTAATTTCTCCTTCCCTCTAACTCTAGAATGAACACTGGCAGGGGATTCTCAGAGATCCTTTCACTTTACCATTCGTGGTAACCCCACACCACCATTAGTTTCACACCACCTTTCTCCTTTCCTTTGGATGCTCCAACCACTTTGATGTTTTTCTTACCAGCCGTCACTCCACTAAGCCATTAAACAGCTTTGACCTTAACCATGGATATGGATGAAATTGAGGATCCCTTTCGCACTTTTGGCCACTTTGACTTCAGTGAACTGACTGGTGTCTAAGAACAGATGCTTATATTAGGAAGACTTCTAAGAAGGCTCCGAGGATATCACCTCATGGTGTTCACACAATTATGTGATGACTCCTCCCCATAAGTGTGGGCTGGACTTAGTGATTTGTTTCCAACCAGGAGAATAAAGGAAAGATGAGGGGATGTATTTCCATTTTGAGTTTCTAAAAGATTGTAATCTGTCTTACTTACACATTCTCTCCTTTGCTGGCTGTCATGAAGCAAGCTGCCATATTGGAAAGGCCCCCAGGATGAGCAACTAAGGGACACCTCCAGATAATTCTAGCCAGGAGCAGTGATTACACAAGTGTGTGAATACCAGGAGGAAGTGGCTTTGGATCCTTCAGCCAGCAAGGAATTATAGGCCTCAAGAAAAGAATGCCACCAACAGCTACATAAGTGAGCATGGAAGTGTATCTTTCCCTGGTCAAGACTTCAAAAGAGACCTTGACCCCAGCTGATACCTTGATTGCAGCCCTGTGAGAAACCCTGAAGCAGATAACCCAGCTAGGCGTCACCTGGATTTCTGACCTACACAAATGTGAGATAATAAATGTACTTATTTTTAAGCCACTAAATTTTGAGGTACCTATTATATAGCAATAGATGGCCAATACACTCCTAAATCACTGTAACCTTGGTATAAGATGTAGCATGGCTAGGCTCGGTGCCTGTGGCTCAGTGGCTAGGGTGCCAGCCACATACATCAGAGCTGGCAGGTTCAAATCAGGCCCAGGCCTGCCAAACAATGACAATTGCAATAAAAAAATATCTGGGCATTGTGGCAGGTGCCTGTGGTCCCAGCTACTCGGGAGGCTCAGGCAAGAGAATCACTTGAGGTTGCTGTGAGCTGTGATGCCATAGCACTCTACCGATAGTGACATAGTGACACTGTCTCAAAAAAAAAAGATGTAACATGGCTAAAAGGTAAGGACAAAGATCACCTTCCCCAAGCAAAATGATATACATGTAGTACCTGACAGTATCCCTGCAGATTTTGACTGTGTGCTCAGAGACCATCTCTTGTACCTTTATACTGAAAGGGTATCGCTGTACTCTCCAAAAACATCCTTAGTAGCCACCAGGAGATGAGGGCTAAATAGAGTGGTGGGTAGTGTGGATGGCCAGGATAGAGTCATGAGTAGGGATGATGGATCATTCTTTTCTCTCCTTTTTTTTTCTTAGCCTCTTCCTCTCCTATTACATTTTCCTTTTTTCCCAAATCTTCAGTAGCTGCTACCAGATGACCAGTTGCTACAAGTGATTGCTAGTTATCTCTTGGCCTTACAATGATGTCATCAAGCCAAGCACCCAAAAGAGATTCCTCAGGAACAGGATCTTTCCTTTTCTTCAAAGTACCCTCAGAAGTGAGGAGACTTTATAGTCTAGCTCAAATTGTGCTTTCCAGATATAGTTACTTACTGTGGATAACGGATTTTGCAACAGGACACACCCATTTCCTGGCCCCTACCCTGGCCAACCCTGTATCTGTAAGAGCAAAACCCATCCATACATGTCTCACTCAATGATGCTCATCACCTGCCAAATACTCGGGAAGCAGTAACTTCTTAAAAATAAAAGTAAACCACTGTTTGCAGGAAATTATTTTTATCCCTGGCCTCTTTCAGAGCTACCACAGTCTGTCCTCTATACTACTCCCAAAAGAGTAGAGAAAGAGGAACAGAGAACTTCCATTTTCATTAGGGGAAGGTAACAGATGGGGAACATGGCACATTCTTCATACTTCTTGAGGGAAAGAAGACCGGCCCTTAGGCACAGTAACATTTATTCCTCACCACGAGATCCAAGAGGAAGATTTCTCCCTCCCACTTATCTCAGGGCCTAAACACCCCCATGCTTCCAATTCCAAAACCTTCCAGAGGCAGCAAGGGAAATTTCTGGCTTTATTGTGCTGGAGTAATTTTCCCCACCCTATAGCTGAACATAGTTTAGGAAAGTCAGGGAACAGGTGAAGAGATGGTTTGAGCCAAGTTCTGGACCTCAAAGATTTTTCTCACTTTTGAAAGGCCTGAAAAGCCTTAAACTTTCTGTGCCTTTTATGAAATATGATGTTTTAATTACAGGTCATATAAGAAGGATCATATAAAGAACTCTAGGTTAAGACTGAGAAGCCATTGTCAGCTCCCTACAAGGGACTGGTCAGAAGCTAAAAGAGAAAAACAGCAGTAAGAACTAACTCTACTAAACTAACTCCTTTCCTTTCCCTAAGCACTAGTTCTGGGATACTCAAAACCCATGCCTCCAGTGTAGTACACAGAGAACACCATTCTTTAGTAGAAGAAACATTTATTCAGGAGGATCAGTATTCTTGCTGAAAAGAAATTGCTCACATCAGAGAATGTACTATCATGAAAACTGAGAGGCTTTTTCAATAAGAACTGAATTACTCCTGGGAGAAAATTTTTGCCTCCTGTAAGTGCTGGAGAAGCATTTTTTATTTGCATAGAAGAGTCAAATCTCTGAACACAGTGCCTTCAGCTGGTGAAAGGACAGCCAGAGGTACCTGGCTTACTTGCATATAGGTAGAGCTTAGATGAAAGAGTGGGGAAAGAGGATAAATCTGGAATAGCTTGTCCTTCAATGTCACAACTTTCTGAGGATGAATGATCCTACATCTGATTCATTTAAAACTTGCAAGACAACTTGGGCCAGCAAAGACAGCTTCTTGGTTGTAGTACTTGGTACTTGATCTTTCCCTTTGCTGTGGGCCAAAGGGAACCACATAGTAGGAGTGTTTTTCTTTGTGGGGCTTTACTAGAGGCCACAGTTCTTCCTTCTGATTTAAATGCAAGGCCTCAGATTCCTGCCTACATCCCAGTTTTTCCTCCAGGATGTTTCCAAGGACCCTCATGAGCTCAAAAGCTTCGAGAGGCCCATCGCTCACAATAAAGACATGTCTATCTTCAACAGGGTCTTGATCCTGTAAAAAGTCTGGCATGAACTTGACTTTTTTGCGGGGACCTTCCAGCCAGGTGCCTTTTATCTTAGACTTGAGCCACTGAAAAAACTCCCTCATCTTTTTTCTAAAGTAACTTTCAGGAGGACATGGTTTCTCTTGGCACACAGAATTGTAAGCCTGTTCTAATGTTCTGTCTTTGACAAAATGGCACTTGCTTTTGGCTTTAGATGTTTGTAATCTTGGGTCTTCATTTCTACTTTCTCCTGCTTTCAGTCTCAAAGGGATCACTACCCTCTTGAATGATGGGAAATCCATATCCTGGCACTTCTCTAAGACATCCTTAGGGTCCAGAGTCTCCTCTCTTTGTTCCATGATGATCTCTCCATTGTTCAAGTGGAGACGCAGCACCTGAGCTGTTGCCAGGCTCCTGCTGGAGACATCCTGGGAACAAGGCAGTGAAGATTCAGAAGCCAAGCAATCTGAACTATAGAACATGTCACTGGAACCATCTTCAGTCTGGCTATGCTCCTCACTCTTCAATTGAAACTTTATCTCACTAACCAGCTGTTTTTTAAGATCTGATGATGTAGAATCTTCAGGAATCAATATTTTTGGTGGAGAGTATGTGGTAGTCACGGTAGTTTTGTCTTCACTTTTACACACATTTATCATTGAGGAACTTCCCAAATCACTGGTTGTTGAGTTATCGGTGGATTGTGATTGAAGAGAGCAGAGCTCATCAGCCTTGAATATCTCCCGCAACACGTTGGACACAAAACAATGTTTTGAATTCTTCACCATACTTTCATCCTGAAGTCTTTCTACTCTATCACTGAAACTTACTCTTTCACTCCCTGATGCTTGTCTAGCTCCATTTTGTCCTGTGGGAAGCTTTGGGCTGTGTCCTTTGGCTAGCATAGTCTGTTTCTGTTTTGCTTTGTCTATGCTGCTGTGTGTGCAGGGCAGAAGAGTCTGTCTGCCATGTTCCGTTGTCTGGGCATTCTCTTTATGCTCATGGTCAGCATCAGAGGGTGATTGTCTCAGGAACCCCCGTTCTTCCTTACCTAGAGGTGGGGTTGCAGGGAGGAAATAATTCAGGATGGGAACTGAACTCATGCTTAACTCGTTTCCCTGAAAAACTTTAGAGGTTTCCTTAAAGGGCTTAGAAACCAACCTAGAAAAATAAGTGGCAGATGAAAAAAAATCAAATTGGGAAAGAGGCCATGTTTTGGCTTCTCTTAATGCATAGAATTTGATGGATTCAAGAACCCTAAGGGGTAGGCCCCATGTCTGACTTAACCTAAACCTCATAATATGGGCTTCTAGCCCATGGTGGGTTTTGGGATCAAGAAAGGAAAGCCCTAGTGTGGTAATCTTGCAGTAGGCCCTACCTGCCAATGGTGCTAAATTTCTTCTTTCCATTTTGTGATGGTAACTCTCACGAGGACACAGTGCTTTATTGTCAGCCAGCCATGAACGACACACATCTATAGGGATCCTATCTGCAATGATCTGCCAAGACTTCCTGCTCAGATGTAATCTAAGAATGGATTTTCTTTGATTCTGGTCTATGTTGCTCCTTGATACATTTAGCAATTCATTCCCTGAGTTGTTTCTTGAGCAGCATACCAAGTCAGTTTGTGCCTCAGAGGCAGCACTCAGGTCCCTCATTAGGATATATTTTGAAATTGCTAGTGTGTTATCTAATGGGCATTTCCCTATGATGTGTCCCAGATTATTGGTTACCTCTTTCTTTAGCTGAAACTTTATTGGGACCCCCTCATGGAAACTTCCTAAACAACTCAATTCTGTCTTACCTACATCCTTGCTACTGTGGCCCTGAAGCTCAGAGGACTCTGAGTTAGTATGACTATAATTCTGCTGTGATATTTCTGTTGATTTGCACTGAGGCTCCATCGGTGCTAGAGATCCCCGATTCTTGCAGGTCTGGCGGCACCAGCATGACATTAGCCTCTTTGGAACATGGAGCTCAAGTTCCTCCTGAGGTTCACTGCAGACATGAAAATTGCCAGAACAGGTGGAGCCTGGACCAGAGATGTGGGAGGACTGGTTGATCGATGGAAGGTTGGGAGCTGGAAAGAAAACGGCTTGAGATTTTTGGAGCACAGGGACTAAACCCCATAAACCTTCCTGTTGCTTCTGCAACACATGCCATTCCAGATGTTGATTTTCATTTGAGATGTGAGAGTCAGCATCATTCTGGAGTCTATGGAAACATACTCCACAGTCCTTAATCTGGGATGGAAAGGATGATGGTGGCATAGGAAGTGAAGATTGAAGGTGGGCCTGGGAATGGACCTGTGTAAGAGGTAGAACGTGGGGTTGAAGACTGGTTTGAGAAAAAGGGTAGGGATGTACATGAGTTGGGGGAGAAGGATGGGATTGAGTAAATGATGGAGATTCTTGATCCTGCATTTGGACTGCAGGAGAATTACAGCTTTCATTGAATAGTATAATGCCAGAGTCTAATGGGGAATTGCTCCTAGACACCAGGAGAGGAGCCACTAGGGACTCACTGTGCAGAGAGGGAAGACCCCAGAAGAGTTGGTTATATTTCTGCTGAAAGTTTCCTCCCAAAGTCTTGACATATAGGAGCGGCTGACAAATGTGTAGATTGTCTGGTGTGTCTTTAATGTTCCAGCCAGTTTGGGGGGCTACCATATTCTGCTCATCAACAAGTGCCTGCAGTGAATTCCCTGAAGATGTTGGTTGGTATTCTGACCACATTTGTTTTGAAAATGGTCCCTCCTCCTTGTATTTCTTCTCCAAAACCTGGAAAGCCATTCTCTTTTTTATTTGTCTCTCCAAGAGTTCCTGTATATTAAAGCCAAGGAAGGAAAGACTACTGGCCTCCATGGGCTTGGTAGCAGAGGTCTCTGGTAGATGGAAAGAAACATGCTCTTGCTGAAAATCAGGGTGTGGTAATGTAGGGAGGAACATGTTTATAGCATGAGCCTGCCACTGGGAGAATTCTGAAATTGAATGGTCAATTCCTCTGACTTTTGGAACATAGATAGACAACCCATCAGAACTTTCTGGAGAGGATATTTCCATAACAGGCTTCACTAAGGTGGAGATTGATTTACATAGAGTCTCAATTAAAGGGCAGTCTGGCAGTGGTGAAGCAAACGGGGTTGGGGATGTGTGATGTTGAGCATGTGAATCAGTGGGATCTGGTGCCTGGGAGAAATTTGGTAAGGGATCAGTATCTTGGGAAAGGATGGGGTCAAATTTGAAGATGGTCTTTAAAGACAAAGTAGCCTCTGTTTGGAGAACAGGATTTGCTCCCTGAATGTGAGGTGGTGGGAGAGGGGTAAAGGCAAGTAGCTGGGGTGGGGAATGGTCCAGTGAGACTTTGGAATCCAAGGGAGGAACAGGCTGTGGTAGCAAAGAGTCATCCTGTGATGAGAGCAAAGGTAAATCAGGTAAGGGGGTGGTCAGGTCAGGTGAGAAAATGGAAGCAGAAGGTGGAGAAGACTCAGGTAGCAGGGCTGGTATTAATTCTTCAGTTGCTGTGGAAGTCAAAGGGGACACTGAGGGAACAGCATCTTCCGGAGACTCCTGGAAAAGCAGTCGCTTGACCTCAGCAGTGGCTCTATTACACACCTCACAGAGGGGGTCTGGACATAACAGTTGGCGGAAGCAGCTGGTGTCACTATGCTGACCTGGTGGGCTGCAGAAGACAGGAGGTACAAAGCTGTAGCCAAGACCAAAACAAACATATGTGACCTCTGCAGGTCTGGCAAATCTAAGGTCACCCAAAGTATACTGTCCTTTTATATGTGCCCACTTCCCTGATCACACAAGATATATTTTATCCCTCTCCCCACAGGCTTTCTCTTAGGATTTTCCAACCCATTACCAACAACAGTCTTCAATGGGGTAGTAGAATTGCATAGACTTGGCTAAAAAGAGGCATACAGGAAAGATGGATAATGTTGAATCACCTCTGCAGCAAAGAAAGTAGCTTCCTTGCCTCCTCTACTTCATTCTGGCAAGCTCTTTGTCCTGGAAATACAGGAGGGTAGGTTACAGGACAGTCATGAAGTTAGCAAAGACATTTTGCAGGAATCTGAGTAGAATGTCCCTTAATATTATCTTTAGTAAATTGGTCTTAGAGAAACACAAGAATCCGAAGAGAAGGTCAAATCATCATTGAGAATATTAATAGGGTTAATATGTTCACATGTGTAGGTGGCCTTATGTACTTTCATATGCATTTTCCCACATCATGTTCAAAACCACCACATGAAACACTACCACATGAGTACTCAGGAATTTAAAATACTTACACAAACTTGTAAGACAGAAATTCTGACTCCAAATCAACTGGTAGTCCTTCCTCAAAATTTCACATGACCACCTACTGGGCAACACCCATTGCCCAGGGCCATTACTCCTCATGCCCATGGATGGGCAGAGCAGACTCTAAGAAGTGCCTCAGGTCATTACCTTCCCTTGAGTACCTCTTTTAGGTCTGAGGGGTCTGTTTTTCCAGAGAGACTGTAGCAACTAACATCCTCAGAGATCATGGACCTAGGATCTCATAGAAAGAACAGGAATGCTCACCCATGCAGAGCTCATGGTAAGTAGGCAGAATCTTACCTTTCCGAGTCCCATTTTTCCTTCTTTTGGCTCTGCCCCGATGCTAAGAACAAAAAGAAAAGAATGAGAGTCTGGGACTTGCTTCTCTTACTACTCTCTCTAGAAAGTGCAGATGCACATTATACAAGAATAACATGGCTTTCCATTTTAATTAATAGAACTTTGTTCCTTTTATCAATTTTTAAAAGTGACAAAATATTTCCAAATTTTCCTTTTTTGAAAAAAGTCAAAGGAGGATTTTTGTCTGTGAAATCCTCACTTGATGTTTTCAGAAAAACAGACCCCACAGAACACCAGTGCTCAAGGAAAACACAAAATCAGAGGCCAACAATGACATCTCCTTCCTCAGAGGACCCTGTATGCTGAGAAGACAGCTTTAGCTTCAGCCTCTGTCCAGAGGTTCTCACCCTCGCTGTCATGATCAGCCCAACACGAAGGAAAGCTCAGTCAAGTGACACTGACATGGGAATGTGACTTGAGATCAAGTCACAACAGAGCTGTCAGAAGAGCCTGTTCTCTATCAGAGAACCCAATCTAAATATGCCAATCCAGGACCATGAAATTACTGTTTGGGGTTTTATCTTGAAACCCTCCTCTATACCCTGATAGGTGGCCTGTGAACCTGAGGTGGAAGTTTAGTCCTCCTAAATGCCCAGCATGTCCCAACCTCTTCCCCTAGAAGAGTCGTGTACTGTCCTCTCTTCAGACTTCTCTTCTCAGGCATCTCTTTAAGCCAACCAAACTTATTTAGAAATATGGGAAGACGAACGGGAAAGTAAGGAATCATATTCTGAGGGGTGACTTATAGTTCCAAATCTGACATTGAAAGAGATTGGAAGTAATTACTGCCATCTTTACAAGAAACAAAAAACTGAACAAACTGAAAATGCCTTTTCTTGGAGCCACCAGAGAATTGAAACCACTCCACAAATCTTCAGAAAGGGGAAATGAAGAGAATCATATTAGAGATCAGCTTACCTGGAGCAGAAGCCACTGAGCCATAAATGGAACACTTAAATGGACACCTTGATGAATTTTTGAAGGTTGTATGTGAGGTAGCCTGAGAGTAAGAAATTCCTGGGCTCATGTCCTTAGGGGGTCCCTGCTATTGGCATGGCTTTTACTCTAGCTGTTCCATCAGATTCTCACAAGAGCTATGAGAAAACCCTCATGCTTTTGGCAGGGAGAAGGGAAAGGTTACCATTTTTAAATAAACCCTGGATGTTCTTCATAAAAGAAGCCTACTCATCAGGGGAAAATATTACCAGAGCCTTATCCCACATAAGGAAAGGGAAATTACCCAACTTCAGCCCCATCTAGCCTCCCTGACTTATTTAAGGGGTAGGGAAAAATAGCTTAGCAATAATTGTGAACATCACAGTATTGGCCTACTAAAAGACTGAGATTTAATCATATCTCCCAGACACCTTACATCACATTACCAGAGCTTCACTGTAGTAACAAGGGACAATAGATAAAAGAGCTGCAGTGTATAAATTGTACTTAAGGTGATAATCTTAGGGAAAGCTTATGATACCAGAGGAGACAAAAATAATAACTCTAGAGGAAATATAAAGCTCTGTTATGTATGCTACAGCAAAAAACTCCTATCCAGATTAATATAAATTCTAGCACTAGCAGCCTATTTACCTCAGTTCCTATTACCCAATACATTGTGTCTGGATTTAAGCAAAAAATCACAAGTCATAGGTCAAGAAAAAAAAGTCTGAAGAAAGTGGACAAAATAAGCATCAGATCCATACTCATATGTGCCACAAATTTTGAAATTGTCATACATGCAATTTTAAGAACTATAATGAATACGTTAAGAATTCTAATGGAAAAAGTAGGCAACATTCAAGAATAGATGAGGAATATAAAAAGAGAGATGAAAAGTCTAAGAAAGAATCAAAAGGAAATGTTAGAAATGAAAAATATTATTACGAATTGAAGAATACCTTTAATGCACTCATTAGTAGACTACATATGGCCAAGGAAAAAAATAAGTGAGTTTGACTACATATGTCAATAGATATTTCCCAAAATGAAATGAAAGAGAAAAAGAATTAAAAATTTTTTGAAACCTAGATTACTCAAGAATTGTGAGACAGTTTCAAAATATGTAACATATATGCAATTGGAGTACTAGAGAAAGAAAAGAGAATGAAGCAAAAGAAGTACTTCAAGTAATAATGGCCAATAATTTTCAAAATTTAATGATAAATTAACCATAGATCATAGAAGCTCAGCTAACACCAGCAGGATAAATAAAAATTTACAGCTAGACATATCATATTCAAATTGAATGAAACCAAATGAAAAAAAACTTGAAGGAATCAGAGAATAAAACACCTTACTTATAAGGAACAAAATAAGAATTATAGACTTCTTATTGTAAACAATGCAAGCAAGAAGGATGGAGTGAAATATTTAATGTATTGATAGAAAAAAATGATAACACTGACCTAGAATCCTATATCTAGCAAAATTATGCTTCAAAAGTGAAAGAAAAATAAAAACTTTTTGTAACAAAAATAAAAACACAAAAACAATTCATCACCAGTAGACTTGCCCTGCAAGAAATGTTTTAAAAACCTCTTCAAGGAAAAGTAAAATGATAATTCATATCTATATATAAAAAAGAAAGAGTGCCTTCCCCACCCCCAACATCCACATGATGAGCAGTCCTGCCTGGTTATGTTCACAAGTTCTCCAAACTCATAATATTGAGTGTTTGCACTTTTCTGACCTCCAGCATCCAGGGGAGGGCAACATTTTTGGTGTACTGCCTCACAGCTCTGGCTTCCATCCCCTTCCATTCCTTCTCTGGGAGGCTAGGGACAGGGTGGAATTTCCTCATTACCACCAGATGTAGGGTGAGGTCTCTTGTAGGGTGCAGAACTAAGCCCAGTTCACCTACTCTGTTCATTCTCTGTGCTCTTCGCAAGGTAGCAATGAAGGCTTCATATGTCCTCCTGTGCACTGGCAGAAGGTACCCCCTAATTGGTCTGAATACCTGGAACAGTGAGCCTAGCTGGGTAAAACATCTGTTAAGTATGTTCTTAGTGTAAAGTATGCCACACTGACTGTGCTGCTATTTACGGCAATGAGACTGAGATTGAGAAGGTCCTGAAGGGAAACGTGGGACTGGGCAAAGCAGTGCCTCAGGACAACCAAGCTGTGGAACACCAAGAACCACCCCAATGATGTGGAGCCTCCCCTCCAGAAGATGCCTTCCAGGAGAATCTGGATCTGTACTTGATGCACTGGCCATATGCCTTTGAGTGGGAGAAACCCCTTTCCCAGGAATGCCACTGGGATCATGTTATGACTCCACCTACCACAGGAGTAGAGCCTGGAAGACTTTGGAGGCATTGGTGGCTAAGGGGCTGTTATGGGCACTGGGCCTGTCCAACTCTAACAGGCAGCAGATTGATGATATACTCAGTGTAGCCTACATGCACCCAGATGTTTTGCAGGTAGAATGCAACCATACTTGGCTCAGAAAAAGCTAATTGCCCACTGCCCACATACAGCCATTTGGACTTCTATGGTCATACTTGGTGTGATCCTGATGAGCCTGGCCTGCTTGAGGAACCAGTGGTTGAAATGTATGGCTTGTCTCTAGCTGAAATCTTGCTCAGGTGGCAGGTCCAACAGAAAGTGACCTGCATTCCCCAAAGTATCTCTCTCTCATATCCTTTAGAACATCTAGGTGTTTGACTTCACATTTAGCCCAGAAGAAATGAAGCACCCGCGTGCCCTGAACAAAAATTCGTGCTATATTGTGCCCATGCTTACAGTGGGTTGGAAGAGGGTTCCAAGGGCAGGGGACCCTCTATACCCATTTAAGGACCATACTGTGACCACAGCTTCCTAGTTTCCCTTCTAGCTCTCCAGCTATGAGGACCTGCCAACCCCAACATGTACAATATAGCAAAATAGAGTCATTGGAAAATCAAAAACAAAAACAACAACAACAACAAAAAAGAAATAAAGGAAAGGAAAACAAAAAGCACTCAGCATATATGGTATAGAAATGAAATGAATGACAGCAATGTTATAAGGGACAGGAGGGAAGAATTAGGAAAACTTTATCCTAAGGTACTTTTACTACTATGCTGAAAAGCAATGTAGTGTTATTTGAAAGTATAATAAAATTAGTTGTAAACGTATATTATAAACTAGTGTAACCATTAAAATTTTTTAGAAAAAATATAATTTATAAGCTAAGAGAGAAGAGAAAATGAGTCTCATAAAATTCTTGTTTTTACAAATCACCAAGTCATAAAAGAAGATGGTAAGAGGAATAAAGGAACTACACAATAGACAACAACAAAATGGCAATAGTAGATTATTGTCTAATAATTAAATGCAAATGGATTAAATTCTTCCATCAAAAAACAAAAAGGGATCCACGCAAGATGGTGGCCTAGTGTCAGCTTCCCTGCAACTGGGCACAGTGAGTCTGGGGAGATAAGACTCCAAGCATCTCTGGCTGGTGGGATCTGTCTATAATCATCCCTTTGAGGATACAGGGAGTCAGCAAGACCCCAAGAGGAGGACAAAAGCAGTGGAAAACTGGCAAGTGGTTGTGTGTGTTCAATTGACCTAATCCTGCCGACAGCCATAAGCACAAGCAGCAATGAGACTGCAAACCGGAAAGGCCTTAGCTGTGAACTGCTTCAGTGTTTTTGGACTTGGCACTCAGTTGAACTGCCTTGAAGAGAGCTTGAGCAGGAGTGCAGAGAACTTTGGGCATTGTCTAGGGCCCCAGACCGAGCCGCTGAGCCGGACGGAGCTAATAGTGTTCAGCTGTGGGCCACAGTGAGCTATTGTGAGAGAATTGCCCCAGCAAGCTCTGCCCTTAGGGTCATAGAGCAAGGATTGGGCGGGAGCTAGTGACCTAGTGACTGAGCAGCCTAAGGGCAGGGACTGAGCTGCCTTACAGCCTTAACCTTCTGGGGCAGAGTGAGACCAGTTTTGGCACACTGGAGCCTCAGGCTGTTGCCCTGGGTAGAGTGCTGTGGCATCACAGCTCATAGCAACCTCAAACTCCTGGGCTTGGCACCGCCCAGACCTCCATAAGAGCTGTACTGCAACGCCTGACCTGTGACCCGTGCACGCTGGGCCTCTGCATGCCCTGACAAGAAACTGCGGGAGCCGTGCAACACTGCATCCTCCCTCCTGTACCATCTCTGCCTCCACAGCAGCCCGCTTGTCTGGCCAGGAACTCTGGTAGCCACGTGCCCTCCAGAGCCCTCCCTGCCTTTGCACAGAGCCCTTCTCCTGGCCAGAGACTGCTAGAGCCTTGGGCTCTCTGTGCCAAAGTCACTGGGTGCCAGGCACTCCCAGAACCGTGTGCACCACCTTCCGCCATGTTGCTGGATCTGGGTGTGTCACACTACAGAGCTGCTTCCTCAAAAAAAACTCCCTGACTAGGGCATCCCCAGAGGAACTACACAGGGTCACTCCCTACAAAGATCCAGCAACAATAGAGTAATCCCGCTGGGGTCTAATCTTGAAGAGACACCTCTCCAACTCTGAGGACGGCCAGAGGCAATGGTGAAAAACAATCATGGGGTGAAATCAACAGAAAAGCTCTGGCAATATGAATAATCACAGTAGATCAACTTCCCCAAGGATCAATTGGGCAGACACAGCACAAGATCCCATGCACAAACAAATAGCTGAGATGTCAGAAATCGAATTCAGAATCTGGATAGCAAATAAGATTGAATTGAATTCCAAGCAGTAACCTAAAAGATATCTCAAGAATTCAATGAATTCAAAGACCAAATGACCAAAGATTTTGACACATTGAGACAAGAAGCTGCATCCCTCAGAGATCTGAGAAACACAGTAGAATCCCCCAGTAACAGAATGGAGTAAACAGAAGAAAGGATTTCTGACACTGAAGACAAAGCTTTTGAACGCTCCCAAATTCTCAAAGAGGATGAGAAATGGAGGGCAAAAACAGATCACTCTCTCAGAGAGCTATCGGATAATTTGAAGAAAACCAATATTCATCTTATAGGGATCCCCAAAAGCGATGAAGTGGCTTCACAAGGCACAGGGTCTCTTCTCCATGAGATTATGAAGAAGAACTTTCCGGACATGCCAAGAGATTCTGTAATTCAGGTAGCAGACAGTTTCAGAACTGTAGCACGACTCAACCCAAATAAAACATCCCCCAGGCACATCATAATCAATTTCACTAAAGTTAATATGAAGGAGAAAATTCTGAAAGCTGTCAGATGAAAGAAAACCATCACCTACAAGGACAAGAATATTAGAATAACTGCAGATCTCTCTGCTGAAACCTTTCAAGCTAGAAGAGGATTATCATCGACTTTTAATCTCCTAAAACAAAATAACTTTCAACCCAGGATCCTATATTCAGCTAAACTGAGTTTCATTTATGACGGAGAAATTAAATACTTCAATGACATTCACATGTTGAAGAAATTTGCCATAACTAAATCAGCTCTCCAGAATATTCTCAGACCTATCCTCCATAAAGACCAGCATAATCCTCCACCACAAAAGTAAACCCACCCAGAAAATTTTGATCAAATTCCAACTTCCACAATCGCAAAAAGATTAAAAATATCCACCGGACTCTTGAAAGGCTTATCAATATTCTCAATTAATGTGAATGGTTTAAATTGTCCTCTAAAGAGGCACAGGTTGGCTGACTGGATACAAAAACTCAAGCCAGATATCTGCTGATACAAGAATCACATCTTACATTAAAAGACAAATATAGACTCAAGGTGAAGGGATGGTCCTCTATATACCAGGCAAATAAAAAGAAGAAAAAAGCAGGCATTGCAATCTTATTCGCAGACACAATAGGCTTTAAACCAACCAAAATAAGGAAGGATAAGGATGGATACTTCATATTTGTTAAAGTTAATACCCAATATGACGAGATTTCAATTATTAATATTTATGCACCCAACCAGAATGCACCTCAATTTATAAGAGAAACTCTAACAGACATGGGCAACTTGATTTCCTCCAGTTCCATAGTAGTTGGGGATTTTAACACCCCTTTAGCAGTGCTGGATAGATCCTCTAAAAAAAAAGCTAAGCAAAGAAATTTTAGATTTAAACTCAACCATTCAAACTCTGGACCTAACAGACATCTACAGAACATTTCATCCCAACAAAACTGAATTCACATTCTTCTCATCAGCCCATGGAACATACTCCAAAATCGACCACATCCTAGGCCACAAATCTAACCTCACCAAATTTTAAAAAATAGAAATTATTCCTTGCATCTTCTCAGACCATCATGAAATAAATGTTGAACTCAATAACAACAGGAACCTGCATACCCATACAAAAACATGGACGCTAAACAACCTTATGCTGAAGGATAGATGGGTTATAGACGAGATTAAGAAGGAAATCACCAAATTTTTGGAACAAAACAACAATCAAGACACGAATTAGCAGAAACTCTGGGATATTGCAAAGGCAGCCCTAAGAGGGAAATTTATAGCACTGTAAGCCTTCCTCAAGAAAATGGAAAGAGAGGAAATTAATAACTTAATGGGACATCTCAAGCAACTGGAGAAGGAAGAACATTCCCATGCCAAACCCAGCAGAAGAAAAGAAATAACCAAAATCAGAGCAAAATTAAATGAAATTGAAAACAAAAGAATTACACAACAGATCAATAAATCCAAAAGTTGGTTTTTTGAAAAAATGAATAAAACAGATAAACCTTTGGCCAACCTAACCAGGAAAAAAAGAGTAAAATCTCTAATTTCATCAATCAGAAATGGTAATGATGAAATAACAACAGACCCCTCAGAAATTCAAAAAATCCTTAACGAATACTACAAGAAACTTTACTCTCACAAATATGAAAATCTGAAAGAAATCGACCAATACCTGGAAGTACGCCACCTTCTAACACTTAGCCAGAACGAAGTGGAAATGTCGAACAGGCCAATATCAAGTTCTGAAATAGTATCAACTCTACAAAATCTCCCTAAAAAGAAAAGCCCAGGACCAGATGGCTTTATGTCAGAATTCTACCAAACCTTTAAAGAAGAACTAGTACCCATATTACTAAACCTCTTCCAAAAATATAGAAAAAGAAGGAATACTACCCAACACATTCTACAAAGCAAACATCACCTTGATCCCTAAACTAGGGAAAGACACAACAAGAAAAGAAAATTATAGACCAATATCACTAATGAATATTGATGCAAAAATACTCAATAAGATCCTAACAAACAGAATCAAACAACACATCAAAAAACTTATACATCATGACCAAGTTGGTTTTATCCCAGGGTCTCAAGGCTGGTTCAATATACGTAACTATAAATGTAATTCAGCACATAAACAAACTAAAAAATAAAGACCATATGATTCTCTCAATTGATGCAGAAAAGGCTTTTGATAATATCTAGCATCCTTCATGATCAGAACACTTAAGAAAATTGGTATAGAAGGGACATTTCTTAAACTAATAGAGGCCATCTACAGGAAACCCACAGCCAATATCATGTTGAATGGAGTTAAATTGAGATCATTTCCACTTAGATCAGGAACTAGGCAAGGTTGCCCATTGTCTCCATTGCTCTTTAACATTGTAATGGAAGTTTCAGCCACCACAATTAGGGAAGAAAAGGCAATCAAAGGTATCCACATAGGGTCAGAAGAGATCAAACTTTCACTCTTTGAGGATGATATGATCGTATATCTGGAAAACACTTGGGATTCTACTACAGAACTTTTAGAAGTGATCAAGGAATACAGCAATGTCTCAGGCTACAAAATCAACACCCATAAATCTGTAGCCTTTATATATACCAACAATAACCAAGCCGAAAAAACAGTCAAGGACTCTATTCCTTTCACAGTAGTGCCAAAGAAGATGAAATATTTGGGAGTATACCTAACAAAGGACGTGAAAGATCTCTACAAAGAGAACTATGAAACTTTAAGAAAAGATATAGCTGAAGATGTTAACAAATGGAAAAACATACCATGCTCATGGCTGGGAAGAATCAACTTGTCAAAATGTCTATACTACCCAAAACAATATATAATTTTAATGCAATTCCTATAAAAGCTCCATTGTCATATTTTAAAGAACTTGAAAAAATAATACTTCATTTTATATGGAATCAGAAAAAACTCAAATAGCCAAAACATTACTCAGCAATAAAAACAAAGCAGGAGGAATCACGCTACCAGACCTGAGACTGTACTATGAATCGATAGTGATCAAAACAGCATGGTACTGGCACAAAAACAGAGAAGTAGATGTCTGGAACAGAATAGAGAACCAAGAGATGAATCCAGCCACTTACTGTTATTTGATCTTTGACAAGCCAATTAAAAACATTCAGTGGGGAAAAGATTCTCTATTTAACAAATGGTGCTGAGTGAACTGGCTGGCAATCTGTAGAAGACTGAAACTGAACCCACACCTTTCACCATTAACTAAGATAGACTCTCATTGGATAAAAGATTTAAACTTAAGACACAAAACTATAAAAATACTTGAAGAAAATGCAGGGAAATCTCTTGAAAGAATCGGCCTGGGTAAATATTTTATGAGGAGGACTCCCCAGGCAATTGAAGCAGTATCAAAAATACACTACTTGGACCTGATCAAACTAAAATGCTTCTGCACAGCCAAGAACATAGTAAGTAAAGCAAGCAGACAGCCCTCAGAACGGGAGAAAATATTTGCAGATTATACCTCCAGTAAAGGTCTAATAACCAGAATCCACAGAGAACTCAAACATATTAGCAAGAAAAGAACACGTGATCCCATCACAAGGTGGCAAAGGGACTAGAAGAGAAACTTCTCTAAAGAAGACAGATGCACAATCTACAAACACATGAAAAAAAGCTCATCATCCTTAATCATCAGAGAAATGCAAATCAAAACTACTTTGAGATATCACCTAACCCCAGTAAGAGTAGCCCACATAACAAAATCCCAAAACCAGAGATGTTGGCGTGGATGTGGAGAAAAGGGCACACTTCTACACTGCTTGTGGGAATGAACACTAATACGTTCCTCTGGAAGGATGTTTGGAGAATACTCAGAGACCTAACAATAGACCTGCCATTCGATCCTATAATTCCTTTACTAGGTATATACCCAGAAGACCAAAAATCACAATATAACAAAGACATCTATACCATAATGTTTATTACAGCCCAATTCTTAATTGCTAAGTAATGGGAGAAGCCCAAGTGTCTATCGACCCACGAATGGACTACCAAATTGTGGTACATGTATACCATGGAATATTATGCAGCCTTAAAGAAAGATGGAGACTTTACCTCTTTCATGTTTACATGGATGGAGCTGGAACATATTCTTCTTAGCAAAGTATCTTGGGAATGGGAGAAAAAGTATTCAATGTACTCAGCCCTACTATGAAGCTAAATTATAGCTTTCACATGAAGGTTATAACTCAACTATAGCACAAGACTATGGGGAAAGGGCAAGGAAGGGGAAGGGAGGGGGGAGGTTAGGGTGGAGGTAGGGTAATGGGTGGGGCCACACCTATGGTGCATCTTGGAATGGGTACAGGTGAAACTTACTAAAGGCAGAATACAAATGTCTACATACAATAACTAAGAAAATGCCATGAAGGCTACATTGAACAGTTTGATGAGAATATTTCAGATTGTATATGAAACCAGCACATTGTACCCCTTGATTGCACTAATGTACACAGCTGTTATTTAACAATTAAAAAAAAAAGAAAAGAAAGAAAAAGAAGGGCTGAATGGTTGGGGGACAGAAAGAAATTCTACTATATACTGACTATAAGAAATTCATTTTAGCTTTAAGAATACACACAGATAGAAAGTGAAAGTATGGAAAAAGAGATTCTATGCAAAAAACAGAAGGAGTCATATACTAACATATCACACAAAATAAACTATTTGTATACCTAAAGGAAATAAAATCAGTACCTTGTAGAGATATTTGCCTTTCATTTTCATTTCAGCATTATTCACAACAGCCAAGATTGAAAAACAACCTATGTGTTCATTAATAAATGAATGGGTAAAGAAATTGGGAGATGTATCAGACTTTAAAAAATAAGAGATCCTGAGGCTGGGCACCGTGGCTCACACCTGTACTCCTAGCACTCTGGGAGGATGAGGTGGGTGGATTGCCTGAGCTCACAGGTTTAAGACCAGCCTGAGCAAGATTGAGACCCCTGTCTCTAAGAATAGCTGGGCATTATGGCAGGCACCTATAGTCCCAGCTATTTGGGAGGATCAGGCAAGAGAATCACTTGAGCAAAAGAGTTTGAGGTTGCTATAAGCTATGACACCATGGCACTCTACCAAGGGTGACAAAGTGAGACTCTGTCTCAAAAAAAAAAAAAAATAGAGAGATCCTGACATTTACAACAACGTGGACAAACCTGGAGGTTATTATACTAAGTGAAATAAGTCAGACATAGAAAGAAAAATACTGCATGACCTCACTTATATGTGGAATCTAAAAAAAAAAAAAAGTTAAATACATAGAAACAGAGTAAAACAGTGGCTACCAGTAGCAGAAGGGTTAGGGGAAAGAAATAGAGAGATGTAAGCCAGGCACAGTGGCTTATGCCTATAATCCTACCACTCTGGGTGGGGGGTGGGTGGAATGCCTGAGCTCAGAAGTCCAAGACTATACTGAACAAGAGCAAGACCCCCATCTCTACTAAAAATGGAAAAACTATCCAGGCATCATGGTGAGCACCTGTGGTCCCAGCTACTTGGGAGCCTGAAGCAAGAGGATCTCTTGAGCCCAAGAGTTTGAGGTTGCTGTGGGCTATGGTGACACCACAGCACTCTACATAGGGCAATAGAGTGACATTCTGTTGAAAGAAAGGAAGGAAGGGAGGGGGGAGGGAGGGAGGAAGGAAGAAAGGGAAAGAAAGAAAGGAAGGAAGGAAAGCAAGGAAGGGAAGAAGGGAGGGAGGAAAGAAAAGAAGAGAAGAGAAGAGAAGAGAAGAGAAGAGAAAGAAGAGAAGAGAAGAGAAGAGAAGAGAAGAGAAGAGAAGAGAAGAGAAGAGAAGAGAAGAGAAGAGAAGAGAAGAGAAGAGAAGAGAAGAGAAGAGACAAATGGGAAGATGCACATAAAATGTTGTAATTGTGTGGGATAAATAAGTCTAGATATCTAATAGTGTATAGTATGAGGACTATAGTCAGCAATATTGTATTGTTCCAGTCTGTTTTTTCTCCTGGGGATCTTGTGCTGGCACTGTGTGAACCGTTGTGAGAATGGTTTGTGTTGCCTCACAGTCCCCAGATGACCAATACAGGTCTATTTGTATCTATCCATTGCAGAAAGAAGGCATATACCCATAAGTAAAGCTGTTGAATTTCCTATAGTTATAGAGATTCAAGATGTATGCTTAGCAACTGGACTTAAATGTATTTCTTGAAAAAAATACAATGAGCTTTAGAGAAAGGAATTGTGATGTCCAGTACAGAGGCAGAGTCTGTGTTTGGCTCATAGAAGAAGATGGCAGCCTCTGTCTTGTACAGTTCCCACCACTTAGTTCAGTAATGTATGCAGTGGAAATGTTACCCATACTAAAAACAAGCTCTCAAAAAACAGGAGGTGGTGACCAAAGTCTTCAGCAAGAAGGAAGTAAAAAAGGGAAAGGATAGAAGTGACCAAGCATGAGCATCATTTATGTGACACTACTGTAAGAGACATGAATGGAGGCTTCTCATTAAACATAAGCTCTTTGTTTGCCTTATTTTACTGAACTGTGCACACTTGTGCCTCTCATCATCATCAGAGTTGACAATGAAATAAATTTACATCATAAATCTAGCTTTTATGTAATTAAAAAAGGTTTTTTATATCTAGCTTTTATGTAGTAAAAAAAGTTTTTTTTTTCTTTTGTCTTTTAATGTAGAGTTTTTGTGGAAGGAAGAATATTTTTAAGTGAACAGTAGACTACAATAAGTTACTTGAAATTCTGTACCTGTTTGTCCTCTATGTAAACATATGTTTTAGATAAATAATGACATTTGACAAACATTTTGTTCACCTTTTAAGCTAATGAAATAAAATTTGTAACTAAAAAAATATTGTATTATATATTGGAAAATTGCTAATAGGGTAGATTTTAAATGATCTTACCACACAAAAAAAGTAAATACGTGAGATGATAGCTCTACAGTAACCATTTCACTACATGTAATTATATCAGAACATCATTTTGTATACCTTAACCATAAACATTTAAAAGTAACATAGCAAGTCATGGTGGCTTCTGCCTATACTCCCAGCTACTCAGGAGGCTGGAGCAAGTAGATCAGTTGAGGCCAGAAGTTTGAGACCAATGTGGACAACTCGCAAAATTTATCTCTAAAAATATAAATTAGCACACACCTGTAGTCCCAGTGTCTCAGGAGGCTGAGGTGGGAAAATTGATCAGCCCAGGAATTCAAGGCTATAGTGAGCTACATTCTACCACTGCACTCCAGCCTGGTGATGGAGCAAGACCCTATCTCCAAAAATACATATAAAATAAATATCACCTAAATCAAAAATAAAATAAATTATTTGTTTAAAACCACAGACAGTAGAAAAAACAGGGAGGAAAAAAGAACAGGTGACATGAATAGTAAACAATTGCAGGATGGTAGATATTAATCCAACTGTATTGCAAAAATCACTTTAAATGTGAGTGGCCTAAATTCATCAATTAAAAGACAGAATATCAGATTGAATATAAAATTAAGACCCAACTATATGTTGTTTATAAGACATGGATTAGAAGAAGATGGAAAAACTGCACCATGTTAACACTAATCAAGAGAAAACAGGAGTAGCTATATTAATTTAAGACCAAACAAACTTCAGGATAAGGGAAATTATTAGGGATAAAGACAAGCATTAAATAATAACAAAGGGCTCAATTGTCCAAGAAGTTGTAACAATCTTTAATGTGTATACATCTAACAACAAAGTACCGAAATATGTGAGGAAAAAAACTGGAAGAACTGTAAGAGATGAATCCACCTTTGTTGTTGGAGATTTCAACACATCTCTATAAGTAATTGACAAATCTAACAAACAGAAAATCAATAAAGATACAGTGGTTTGCAATAGCACTATCAATTGATCCAATTGATACATGTTGAATAGTTTAACAGCAGAATACATTCTGTTCAAGCTCACGTGGAACATTAACCCAGATAAATCACATCCTGGGCCATAAAATAAACCTTAACAAATAAAAAAGAATAGACATTATACAATGTCTGCTTTCTGATCAGAATGGAATAAAACCAGAAATATATAACAGTATGATGGCTGGAAATCCCAAAATACTTATACTTGGAAATTATACAATATTCCATAACACATGGGTCAAAGAAGTATCAAGAGAAAATTTTAAATATTTTAAACTAAATTAAAATAAAAATACAACTTATTAAAATTGTAAGATGCAGAAAAGCAATACTTAGAGGAAAATTTATAGCATTAAATGCCTATATTAGAAAAGAAAAGAAGATTTAAAATCTCTGAGCAGCCCTGGTTTACTTACCTGTTTACTGTTTCTCTGTTTCCAAAATATTGGGAAATATAGACTCTCTAGGTAGCAGAGAGATAGAAGGAAAAGCCCCAGCCCCATCCCACACAGGAAGGCAAAGTTAGGAATACCCAGAAAGTCAAGCAGATTAGCCATGATGCAGTATGGCTTCTTAGACAAAGCAGGTGGTCCACATAATCTGAAGCTGAGCACTGAATGCATATTCTAAACCTGAGTTCCAGGCCCACATCACAGAGCTTTAGCACAGACATCAGAGATTCTTGAGGGTGGGGGAGGGGAAAACATGAAAAATAAATCCACAATTCTTCTTCCCATCTTCCAGCCCAGCTGATCTGCCTATCCCCTTGGGACTCTTTAGGTCCCTCCATCTAACCCTCTCAGTGGTTCTCAACCTTCCTACTACAACAATGTATTTTCATTGTTGCAAAGGGGTCATGACCCACAGGTCGAGAACTGCTTCTTAACTCTACCCTTTTACTATATCATTTATTTACTTCAGTGAAACTTTCTATTTATTCTACCTGTTACTGATCTTCCTGAGGACCCCATATAGTCTTTGAAAGTCTGATGTGCCCAGCAATTTAATATACCCTCAAGACCCACTCTGTCCAGAACTGCAGCTTTCCTACATATATTATTGGGTTTTTTACCTGTACATAACCAGAAATATGCTCAGTAGCAGTCCACCCCTCTATAATTTCTCAAAAGGATTCATGTCTACCAAAAATTTTTAGAAGGCAGAGTAGCCTGTATGACAAAGAGACAAAGAAATGACATAAGATGGCAAACAACTTGAAAAACTCTTCTTTTCTCCCCAAATTTCTTTCAGGCTATTTTGCTCATCGAGGTTCTCAAATCTAGTCCCCTCCATTCATATGGTATTCCACTCTGCTGGTCCCTTTTTCTTCTCTCTGCAAAACCCCCTCACTTCTTCCCAACATTTTTTTTTAATTCTACCTCAATTTTACAGAGTAATTGTGTGAAAGCAGAACTCACACAACCAAACCCACCCTGACTTAGGGAGCAGACTTCTCTTTAGTATAATGTAACCTCTAATGAGTAGGCACGGTGGCACCCACCTGTATTCCAAACTAATTAGGAGGCTGAGGCAGGAGAATAGCTTGAGCCCAGGAGTTTGAGTTGCAGTGAGCTATGATGACACCACTGCACTCTAGCCTGGGCAAAAGAGGAAGACTCTATCTAAAAAAAAATAAAATCTAGGTTTTAGCTATCTCTCAATAAAGACAATTCAGGAAATATAATTCCTTTAAGGCCAGAAACCTTAGAAGGAAATCTTTTATACATCAGGAAGAAAGAAGGAGAGGAGAAATGGATACAGTTTTTTCAAAGGTTTCCTCCTGACAAATTCCCACCTAATGGCTTCCACTTCTGCTGTGAATGGTGAGTCCAGCACATCTGCTAAGCAAGTGGAGATGGCCTAAGTTTAAGCAAAGTGCAGAAGGTTTGAAATAGATGTGAGCAGCATGGGAAAGTGGACTTTAAAAAAAAAAGTGACCTAAACTCCATTTGTTCTGTTTACTGTTAGAAAGTACCAGATAATTACAGAACTGGGCCTACTGTACTGACATATACATATGGTGCATGTCTGGTCTATGAGTTTATGAAAATTAGGTCAATTTAAGGAGGTGGTCATTGTAGGAAGGTGGCTGGTTATGGAGGTTCTATTACCGTTCCAAATTTTCCTTCTTTGAAAAGCTGAAAGGAGGATTTTGTCTGTGAAATCCCCACTTAATGTTCTTAGAAGTCCTGTGCTCTGGGAGGATACAGAAGCAGAAGCCAACAGTCACATCTGCACCCTCAAAAAACCCTTTATTGTGGGGACAGAGCTTGAAGGCTCTTGACATTGCTCTCCTGATCAGTCCAACAGTGCCACTTGGTTGAGTGACACCAATATAAGAATGTGACTCAAAGCCAAGTGTCAGGAGAGCCTATTTTCCTTCAGAGAACTCACACTTTCTAAATATGCCAATCTAGGACCACAAAATCACTACTTGGGGTTTTACCCTGGAAGCTTGCAACACAGCCAGATGACCAGCCTGTGAGCCTGAGGTGGAACCTAAGTCCTTCTGAGCCCCTAGCCCTGCTCAACCTCTTCCCTAGAAGAGTGATACTCTACAAATCTCTAAGCTAACCAACTCATTTAGAAATGTGGGAATAGGAATGGGAAACGACAACAAAGAATCTCTGTTCGGTGTCCTTTATCATTTTGCTATCCCAGGCTATTGATAAAAATGAATCCATGACTGGATACATCAGGTACAGGTACGGATACATCAGGTACGAAAGATTAATGCCAAAAAAAAAAAAAAAAAAGAAGAAGAAGAAAGAAAGAAAGGGGAATTAGGGGACCATATAGAAAACAGCTGAGCATCTCCATGTCTGAATAGCTGAGTTCACTGAAGCAGCTGAGAGCTGAGAGTGCCTGGCCTTTCATATATATAGCCCCAGGCCTGCACCACAGACCACAAGAGTCACAGAGGGCTTCTGAGGATGGAGAATGGGGTGGGGGGGCCACAACCCCTAACCCCCTACAGCTCAGCAGATTCCTCTGCCCTTCATGGGCCCTCTGGAGCTCTCTGCCCTCCTCTGCTATCCCATTTTCCAACTCCACCCTTTCATCACATCATATATTTGCCTCAGTGAAATTTTCTGTTTGTTTCTTTAGTCATCCAGATGTTACCTGAGTCCCCTGTCACTGTGCAGAACCCTTGACTTGGGCCTCGAAAGCCTGAAATACTGCCTAGAATTTCTGCTTATCCCAGACATTTATACTCTCAAGAGCGCACATATCCATGTTCTCTACAGAATGTTTTTTCCTTACACTAACTCAAATATAAAACTTAAAGTTCTTTTACACTTATTTAGCTTTATGAACATGGAATATCAAATTTTTCATTTAAAAGTCAGCCTTTACTGTTTTCAGATGGACTGACTCAAATAATTAAAACTAACAATTCATTATTCAGCATCCACAAAGCTAAAATAAGTATAAAATAAATGTATATAAGGCCAGATGCGGTGGCTCATTCCTGTAACCTCAGCATCTGGAAGGCCAAGGAGAGTGGATCACTTGAGCTCAGGAGTTCAAGACCAGCCTGAGAAAGAATGAGACTTCCATCTCTACTAAAAGTAGAAAAATTAGCTCGGTGCTAATTTTGGAAAAATTAGCTGGGTGCACCTGTAGTCCCAGCTACTCAGGAGGCTGAGGCAAAAGGATTGCTAGAGCCCAAGAGTTTGAGGTTGCTGTGAGCTGTGACACCACAGCACTCTACTGAGGGTGAGAGAGTGAGACTCTATCTCAAAAAAATAAAACTAAAATAAAATAAAAGTGTATAATTAAAACTTCAAGTGATCTTACAGGTAAATTCATAGTACTTATTTTTCTGAAGTTAGTGAAGCTTAAACGGTACAAAGACTTTTGGGACATGATCTATCTGTGTGTACACATATGGGTACACACACACACCATTCTCTGACAAGTCAATTCAGTATTTCTAAATATAAGAATCAATTATTTCCTCCCTTCATTTCAATCTTTCATTCATTATATTGTCCGCACTTTTTTCTAATCCTACCTGAAATACAGTCCTAGCCCTCTATCTCAGTTTTCTAACAGGTATGTGACTCCCCCAAGCCAGGCATCCATCACCGAGTGCTGAGCTATTGTCTCCCTCAGGCCTTGCTGGCAGGGTGGGACCTAGAAGTGTCAAAGCCTGAAGGTAGAATCTAGTCTTGAGCAATGTCATCTGATTATACAATAGGCCTGGTCAATGTGATATTTTTCTAAGAATGCCTTAGTACCCACCCACTCACCCCCCAAAAGCCTGAAAAGATCTATTTTATAAAAGATTTGTAAATGTCCAAATACCAAGTACCTGTCTCACTTTATTCAGGAGCTTCTTGTGAGGTTGAAATAATACCAATATCTTCCCTCTACCTCTTCTCTACAACTTCTTTTCTAAACTCTTTCTCATCATGGCAGCTGTCCCGTGAACTCTCTCCTAACTTCTCACATCTGTCTTAAACTATGCAGCCCTTTATTTGATACCCATGGGCCAACCCTGTGACTTGATCTCTTTGGAAGGGGTGAAACAGCCTCCAGCCTGGCAGGATCTCCTTTCCGCTCTGTAGGAGCAGGTCTCCTGCCCTGAGTCTAACATCTGCCACTTCCCCCCCACTCCACCCCCGATATGCCTTCTCCATCAAGTTTTCATTAATAAATATTTACTTCTGGAAATTAAGAGACACAAAATTTGTAAGTTGGGGGCTCTGCCCTTGCCCTCATAATGCAGTTTTCACATTGAGTCCTGCATAGTTCAAGAGCTACACAAATACAGAGCAGAGGTTTCCCCGTCCCAGCCTTTGTAACAGTCAAGAGATCTCTGGAACAAATCAGATGCTATGGGTTATCACTGTTCAGGCACATCACACTCCTTCCCAAAGCATCCCTGAATATCTGTTCTCCCAAGTTTTCTGATACGAATTAATGATTCTTTGATAAAATGGTCAAAGAAGAGCTTTTCTCTTTTAAAATGGCATTCCTTGACAACATATCCTTACAAGTGTATGTGTGCTTAAAGTTAAAACCTACAAGAAGCTTCAATAAAAAGCCTTTCCCCAAATGCTGATGTGATTCCTTTTTTGAACCAGGTAGAAGCTCCTTTATGGTTTCAAAGAATAAGAAACTAAAGGTGCAACATCTTTTTGGTACCACCAAGAATAAACTCCATTGACATGGAGTGGCAGAGCTTCATAACACTCATCCTGTCTATGCTAGCACCTACTAGGAAAAATAAATCTGTTTGGCTGATTTATAAAAAATTTTACTTCCAGCAATCTCTGCTGATTTTCACAACCACCATGTGAGGTAAGCAGGGCAAGTATCTTTGTGCTTATCTTGTCAGTGAATAAAATCATAGTTCAGAGAGGGTATGTGACTTATCTAGATCTCACAGTAAGTGAGTGGCAGAGCCCTAATAATCTCCTATATTCTCAATGCTTCTATTTTAAACAATATTAATAAGTGAGTTCTAAAAAGTATGCCCTAGTCCTAAAATTAAAACTGTTGTGTGGCTAAGAATATTCTCTTTGTCTGTTAAACTTTGGTAAATTAAGGAAGTTAAAAAAAGCTTTTTTAGGTACCCTATTACATCTTAGCTAATTTTTCTTTTCCATTCTTAGCACCAGTATCTTTATATTTTTTTCCATCCCCTTCTTAAAACCTGCTTTCAAGAACTATATTACATACGACTGCCAGTAAGGTAAAATGAATAATGAAAGTTTAAAATGTCATCTCTCCCAGGAATACATTTCACACATTTTATATATATCTAGCCACTCAGTCTTGTAAGAACTCTCAGCAGAACACTTCAGGCAGCCACTTGGAGGTGGCTGAGGTGGCTTCTGGAAAAGTGTGGTCTCCCCACCACCCTATGACCTCTCCCACCTGACCTACCTTATCCCAGAAAAGTCTGGTCCCAAATTTCACACTTCACTCGGTATATTATCTCCATGGAAGAATGTTTTCCAAAAGCTCTATTAGAACTACATGCTATTTTTATTAAGAGACTCAGTGTACATTAGTTATTAGTTTAGGAGTCCATATGTCCTCAGTTTCTAAGAAATTTCCTCCATGCTCATCACTCATATTCTGACTACTGTCCCTGGGATCACCCACTTGGAGATTGCTGTTTTCAGGATCTCCAAAAGCCTGAAGAACAATAGATTGTAAGACAAAATCCTTTAAAGCTGCATTAAAACAGTAGCTGTGGGATGTCCTTCATACAGTCACAAAACTAACATATCATGAACTCTACTGCGCAGTATCCTAGTACTGTAGAAATATCAACAAAATAAGACATTGCCTCTGCTCTCGGGTGGGTCACAGCTCAGGAGGTGAGACCTGTAAACACTGTAATAAAATATGATGCCAAAAACTGAAAAATAAGTTAGAATGATACACAATGCAGAGATAGAAGAGCACTTAATACTTCTGCAAGGAGGAAGGGGAAAGAGGGGTCAGAGAATTCTTCAGAAAGTTGGTGCCAATTCAGTAAAGTTGAGCCTTGTGAGATACTAACTTCCTCCTCCTTCTTTTCTTCTTCTTTAAAAAAAAAAAAAAATGATATTTTCTGCCAACCTTATTTCCATCTTGTTTAAGAGCTTGTGGAAGAACAGCTTAAGACCACTGAGTGGTCATTCCTACCCATTTAGTGGCCTGAACAGTGGGAGCTGCAGACCAGTCTTCCATGGCAGGCTGGGCCCTCCAGTCTTCAGTGAGGACCTGCTGAATAGGCTCAGGGGGCACCTGAAGCCTTCTGACCAGTCTGAAACTCAGGCTGAGCAGCAGTAAACTCAGGAGCTGGAGAGGTTCATTCACCCTGAAATCCCTCCTTGGTCACAGCTTTCTCAGCAGCAGCCTGCTTTTCCTTTTCAATCTCTTCAGGATCTCTGTAGAAGTAGAGATCAGGCATGACCTTCCATGGGTATTCACGGTAGGTGGTGCCATGCATGCAGGGAACTTCCTGGGCCAGCATCCACCATGTCAGACCTACTGAGGGAGCTCCCTTGCATGGGATGGAGATGTTCACATAATGCAGAGAGAATCTGTGTTACACAGAGCAATGGTAGGCAGGTTAATTTAAGATGCCTCTGTAAGAGGTTGGTGGTCAGCCTTGGGATCAGTAACCACTAGAAGTCATGGCTCCCAGAAGGCTACCTGGATCTGGTTAGTGAAGTTTCCAGGAGTAAAGTGGCCAGCAATAGGAGTGGCTCCAGTGGCAACAGCAAACTTCAGCACAGCTCGCGGGCCAGTATTCCTGGAAGTTATGACACTGACATCAGCAGGGTTTTCAATGGCAACAAAGGCACAAGCTGCCAACAAAAGCTTCTCCCAGGTCCTCTTCAGATTTATGATGTAGATGCATCACTTTTCCTTTTGTAGATATATGGTTGCATTTGGAAGTCAAGGTTGGTACCACCTAAGTGGGTTTCTGCTGCAAGAAATTTGATGACATCCTTCTCCTTCATTTGCAGGACATCAAGGGCTCCAGATATTGTGAAAATTTCCCTTTAAATTACAATGAGAATCCAGAACAACACCATGTGGACCCTCCCTGAGAAGTGCTTCTTCCTTTTAATAGACTTTATTCTTTGGATCAATTTTAGGCTCACTACAAAAGTGGAAACTACAGATTTCCTACATACTCTCCCTATACATAGCCGCCCCCACTACCCAAACCCAAGCCAGAGCAGTGCCTTGTGTTAGACCTGATGACCCTACATTGCCATACTGTCACCCAAAGTCCATAGTTTACATTAAGTGTTGTACTCTTGGTGTTGTACATTCTGTGGGATTTGACAAATGTATCCTGACATACACATACCATTGTAATGTCACCCAGAATAGTGTCACCACCCTAACATTCCTCTGTGTTCTGCCTATTCATCCCTCCATCCCCACGATCCCCTGTTAGTCACTGGCATTTTTCCTATATGCATAGTATTGACTTTTCCAGAATGGCACATAGGTGAAGTCAGATTGTTTAAGAGAGCCCAGCACCACCCCATCATCCATTGCTTCCTCTGTCCCTGTGGTCTCTGCACACACCTGTTTCCCTTCACCTTCTGCAGCCAGAGGCTCTCTCCAGATGCCACCAGCACCCTGCCTCTACTGCAGCCTGCAGAACCGGGAAAGACAAGATGGCTGACTGGAGCCAGCTTTCCACAGAGGCTCCCGTAAAGAAAGAGAGTTAATGGACAGAAGCTTATCAAGTAAGCTGATGGTTTGGAGCTGAGCCAAGAGAGAAGATTAAAGAGTACACATCACCCCTGCTGAGGCAAGCTGCAACCCCAAGGAAACAAACAATAGGTATAAAACCCATTGCCAAACAGATGGGAGTCCCCTCCCCCATGAGGACAGCTTGCAGTGTACTTTCTACAAACAAGTGAGCAGGGTTCAGATCTCCTCCTATTTTATCCCATGGGAGAGACCCGTTAAAAAACAGAACTCCTTCCCCAGAGAGAACCCACTTGTGTGCTGTGGCATTCTCCCACCAGGCATAAAACTGAACATATACTCTACCCACAAATCTGAACTTCCAGAACTCCCCTCTACTCCCACCCCAAGGTCTGGAAGCCTCTCTCCCGCAGAGTCCAGATTCTTGAGCAATTTCCCAAGAGATATAGGCAAGGTGTGGGCTGCTACAAGTCTGTGCTGAATCAGCAGCACAAGTATAAAGCGGGGACTGGGGAGTGAGGGATCCAAGTGGGAGAGGGAGAAACGGTACCCCACAACAGAGCACGGCAGCACCAGTGGAACAATAGGGCTCACACCCCTGGTGGTATTTTGGAGAAACACTTCCCATTTCTCTTAGCAACCAGGAAGGAGCTGGGCCTCTACTCCAGGGACAACCACGGGTAGAGCAGACCTGAGACAGAAACACAGGCCCCATAAGCAAAGGATATGCCTGTGGCGATTCCTGCCCAGGTGGGGCTCAGAGGGCACTAAGACTAGAATATGCAGGCGCAGAAGTTGCATACTCCCAGGACAGAGCTAAATCAGAATTGCTGCTTTTGTGAGCCCAAGATGCACCCGGTCCCCAGCGAAGCACAGCTGGGACAAGATGGCATGTGGCAGCGGCATCAGCCCAGGGTGGGGCAGGAACTGAGAGCCCTTTGTGAGCTCTAATCACCCCACCCCAGCAAAGAGTGCTGCAGTGACAGAGATGCCAGTTCCACAATAATTTGCAACGTGGAGGCAGCACAGGGCAGGGCTGAGTCGCAGCTTCTGTGAACTCAAAATGTGCCTCGTGAGCAGTGGAACACAGCCAGACGGAAATGCAAATTCTGCAAGAATATAAATGGCAGCAGTATCAACCCAGAGAGCAGCTAGAACTGAGTGACACTCCCCAGCTCCCATTGAGCACCTGAGATAGTCAGGCTTTTGCTCCCCATCCCGCTGGTGGCAGAGTGTGGCAGCCTGCCCAAGGAGACATTGATCTCCCTGTGACTCTGGCAGGTTCAAACCTCTGGCGCATTTGCTCATTGGAAGGAACTAGGTACAGCCCTGCAGGGTTACCAGTGACTGGGTGTGATGGAGGTGCAAGGTGGGGAAGGAGGCATCAACCTCCCCACAACAAACTCATTTGCTAGGTGGGCCTTTTTGACTCCATGGAGTACCAGAGTGAGCCACACCTGAGTTGCCAGTAGACCCCTGCCATCTAGTTGCTGCAGACCTATAGAACTCTCCCACTTGAGAGTTGGTGCTGACTAGAACAATTGGTTTGGAACTCTTGACCTGGGCCAATCACCCAAGGACCCTCCAAGGTGGTAGCCTGGCTGTGTTGTAGTAGGAAGGTTTGATTTTCCTCTTCCAGTTGTTCCCTATGGGGAATGGTGTGTCTTAGTTGCTTATACTTCTCCACAGCTGAGACTTCAACACAGAGTCACTGATTCACTAGGATTGGACAGAGACCAGCCAAATACAAGACAGAGTCACCTAGCCCTACAACACCAAGCAGGTCCCCAGAGTCACAGGCTTTAGTACTGTATGGGTCCTTTGCAAAGCTGTAGGTGAAAAGCTGCAGTCACCAGTCCCAGCTCTCTGGCAAAGGGCTGGATAATCACTACTCCGGGAGCCCCCAATTGAATTTCACCTTACCTGTTCCTTATACTCTGTATGATGCTAAAGGGTAGATACATGTTACTACACATGTGACCAAACCTATAGAATTCACAACACCAAGAGTGGACCCTCATGTAATCTACAGCCCTGCAGGGATAAGATGTGTCAGTGCAGGTTCCTTAGTGATAAGGAATGTACCATTCTGGTGGGTGATGTCGATACTTGGGGAAACTGTGCATGTATTGGGGCTAGGGGTTTATAGGAACCCTCTAGACTTTCTGCTCAATTTTGCTGGAAACCTAAAATAAAGTCTATCAAAAACAAATAAAGTCTCTTTTGTCCCACACTAGGCTCATTTTCTAAAGACAATCAAGTCTTGCATCTCTTTTAAAATATAAGTATTGTACATATACTGACAGTACTCATATGTACATAATTATGTGTTTCTATATATAAAATACAAGTTGTTTTATTTATATAAAGGAATCTATCATCTATCTGACTATCTATCTTTGCCTTTCTAGTGGGTAAAAATAGCACTTCATATTTGTTAAAATTTACATTTCAAGTTTTGAGTAAGGTTTACCAATTTTTCATATGACTATTACTCACTGTCTATATTTTTTTTCTGTGTCTATCCTCTGTTCATTTTTTAATTGAGCTATTCTGTAAAAAATATTGCTTTATAAAGCACTTTATAAATTAAAAACATTATCTTTACATTAAAATATGCAAATTGAGAGGAGAGGGCAATATGGCCGACTGGAGCCAACTTTCTTACACAGGCTCTCTTCCAGAAGGAGAGTTAAAGGACCAAAGTTTCTCAAGTAAGCTGATGGTTCAAAGTCGAGCCAAGATAGAAGATTGAAGACTGCTCATCACCCCTAGGTGATGCTGCAATCTCAAGGCAACAATCAATAGATGCAAAACCCATCACCAAGTGGATGGGAGTCCCCTCTCCCATGAGAACAGCTTGCAGTGAACTTTCTACAAATAAGTGAGCAGAGTTCAGATTTCCTCTTATTTTATCCCACAGGAAAGCCACTAAAAACCAGATCTCCCTTCCCAGAAAGAACCCACCTGGATGCCTTAACATTCTCCTTCCAGACATAAAACTGAACATATATTCTACCTGCAATTCTGAACTTGCAGCACTCCCCTCCACCCCCACCCCAAGGTCTGAAAGCCTGCCTCTGGCAGAGCCCACATTCCTGGGCAATTTCTCAAGAGGTACAGGCAAGGCATGGGCTCCTACAAGTCTGTGCTGAATCAATGGCATGGGTGTAAAGCGGGGACAGTGGAGCAAGTGAGACAAGTGGGAAATGGAGAAACAGTGCCCCACAACACAGGAACAATAGGGCTTAGACCCCAGGTGGTATTTTGGAGAAACACTTCCCATCTCTCTTAGCAAGCAAAGGGAGCTGGGTCTCAGCCATGGGTAGAGCAGATCTGGGACGGAAACATAGGCTCCATGAGAAAGGGGCATGCCTGTGGTGGTACCTGTTCAGGTGGGGCACAGCAGGGACTGAGGTGAGAATGCACCCGTGCAGGGGCTGCATTCACCCAGGGTGGGGTTGAATCATAACTCCTGCTTTTGAGAGCCAAAGATGCACCCAGCCCCCAGTGGAGCATAGCCAGGACAAGGGTACTCATGGCAGTGGCACCAGCCCAGGGTGGGTCAGGAACTGAGAGCTCCAATTGTGAGCTCCAATTGTGCCTGCCCCAACACAGAATGTAGCGGAGAAAGAGGTGCCAGCTCTGTGAGAATAGATGAGGCAGTGGACAGCAAAGGGTGGGGCTGAAGCACAGTTTCTGTGAACTCTCATGGTGGAGCATAGCTGGGACAGAATCACAAATTCCGGGAGAATACAAGTGGCTTCAGCATCAGCCAAGAGCAGGGCCAGAACCGAGTGCCACTCCCCAGCTTCCATTGAGCACCCTAGGTAGTCAGGCATCAACTCCCCCTGCCAGCTGGTAGCAGAGTGTGGTGGCCTGGCCGAGAAGACATTGCTCTCCCTGTGATTCTGGCAGGCACAAACCCCTGGTGCATTTGCTTATTGGAGGGTACTGGGCCACAGCCCTGCAGGGTTACCAGTGACTGGGTATGACAGAGGTGCAAGGTGCAGAAAGAAACACCAGCCACCCCAGACTAACTCATGTGCTGGGCAGGCCTTTCTGACTCCACAGAGCACCCGAGCGAGCCACACTTGAGCTACCAGCAGACCCCTGCTGTCTAGATGCTAGAGACTTTTTGAACTGCCCCACTTGAGAGTGGGTGCTGACTGGGACAATTGGTTTAAACTCTTGACCTGGGCCAATTACCTGAGCATCTTCCAAGGTGGTACCCTAGTTGTATTGTAGTGGGAAGGTTTGATTTTCCTTGTCTAATTATTGCACTTGGGGGTCAGGGTGTCTTAAATGCTTGAATTTCTCCACAGCTGAGATTTCAACCCAGAGCCACTAATTAACAAGGATTTGACAGAGGCCTGCTGAATACAAGACAGAGCCACCTAACCCCCCACACCAAGCAGGCCCCCAGTGTCTCAGGATGTAGTATTATATGGGTCCTTTGCAAAGGTGTAGGGGAAAAGCTGCAGTCCCCAGTCCCAGCTCTCTGGCAAAGAGCTGGTCAATTATAACTCCAGTAGCCCTAAATCCAATTTCACCTTACATGCTTACCTACCCAAACAGTGAAAAATAATCATGGGGTGGAATCAGAAGAAAAACTGGCAACATAAATAATCATAGTAGATTCACTCCCCCAAGGAACATAAAGAATGACACATCAGAAGATCTCATTCATAAACAAATGGCTGTGATGCCAGAAATCGGGTTTAGAATTTGGATGGCAAATGAGATTAACAGAATAGAAGTAAAGTTGCAATTAGAAATTCTAGGAATAATTCAAAAGTTGTCCCAAGAATTCAGTGAATTCAAAGACAAAATCACCAAAGATTTTGACACATTGAGAAAAGAATTTGCAGCCCTCCAAGATATGAGAATACAGTAGAATCCCTCAGTAACAGAATGGAGCAGGCAGAAGAAAGGATTTCTGACATTGAAGATAAAGCTTTTGAATGATCCCAAAAGCTCAAAGAGGAAGAGAAGCAGAGAGCAAAAATGGATCATTCTCTCAGAGAGATGTGGGACAATACCAAGAAAGCAAACATTCACCTTATAGGAATTCCTGAAGACGATGAGGGTTTTTCAAAAGGTCTAGATGCTCTACTTCAAGAGATAATCGAGGAGAACTTCCCAAACATAGCAAGAGATTCGGAAATTCAGATAGCAGACAGTTCAGAACCCTAGCACGACTCAACCCAAACAAAGCATCTCCCAGACACATTATAATTAACTTCACCAAAGTTAATATGAAGAAGAAAATTCTGCAAGCAGCCAGATGTAAGAAAACCACAACCTACAAGGGGAAGAACATTACAATGATGGCAGATCTCTCTGGAGAGACTTTTCAAGCTACAAGAGGATGGTCATCGATCTTTAACCTCTTAAAACAAAATAATTTTCAACCCAGAATCCTGTATCAAGCAAAACTGAGTTTCATTTATGATGGACAAATTAAATACTTTAATAATGGGTGGCACCTGTGGCTCAAAGGAGTAGGGTACTGGCCCCATATGCAGGAGGTAGTGGGTTCAAGTCCAGCCCTGGCCAAAAACAGCGAAATAATAATAATAATAATGAAATAAATAAATACTTTAATGCCATTCATATTATTAAGAAATTTGCCATAAATAAACCAGCTCTCTAGGATATTCTCAGACCCATCATCCACAATGACCAGGACAATGCTCTATCACTAAAGTAAACTCACTCAGAAACTTGATCAAACTCCAACTTCCACAGTGGCAAAAGGATTAAAAAATGTACACTGGACATTCGAAAAATTCAACACCCAAAATACTACCAGGCCTATCAATACTCTGAATTAATGTGAATGGCCTAAATTGTCCTCTAAAGAGGCACAGGCTGTCTGGATACAAAAACTCAGGCCAAGGCAGAAAAAGATGGCAGCCGAGTAACAGCTTTCTTGCATCTGGGCACCGTGAATCTGGGGAGATAGAACTCCAGGCATCTCTGGCTGGTGGGATCTGCCTATCATCACCCCTGCGCGGATACAGGGAGTCAGCGAGAGACTTCTGGACCCAAAGAGGAGGACTAAAACAGTGGAAAACTGGCAAGTGGTCATGTATGTTCAATCGGACTAAACCCGCCCGCAACTGTAAGTTCAGTAGCAGCAAGACGGCAAACCAGAAAGGCCTTACCTGTGAACTGTTTTGGTGTCTTTGGACTTGGCACTCAGTTGAATTGCCGTGGGGAGAGCCTGAGCGGGAGTGCAGAGAACTTTGGCCGTTATCTAGGGCCCCAGTCTGAGCCACTGAGCCAGACGGAGCTAATGGTGTTTGGCAGTGGGTCACAGGGAGCCATCGTGAGCAATCTGCCCCGGCAAGCTCTGCCCTCAGGGTCGCAGAGCTAGAATTGGATGGGAGCTGGTAACCCAGCGACCAAGTAGCCTAAGGGCGGGGTCTGAGCCGCCTTGCAGCTCTAACCCTCAGGGTCAGAGTGAGACCAGTTTTAGCACACTGAGTAAGTGGATAGCCACTTCAGCAGTGATTCCAGCGACAAGCACTTTCCTAGGATAGCTTCTGCTCAGCAAGTGAACAAGGTCAAAGTACCTTTCAAGTGGGCTGAAGAGAGATTTAGGCTGTCTACCTGCTGGGGTTTGAGAAATCAGCACCCTCCAGTCGTATCAGAACTGTGATTAACATCTCATACCCCAGAAGACCACGTGTTGCCCAGACAATATTCAATAACATATACATACTGCTTTGTTTTTGGTTGTGTTTTTTTTTCTTTTTTGGTTTGGTTGTCTTTTTTTGTTTATTTTGAGGTTGTTGATGTTTTGTTTTATAAGTTCAACCTTTTCCATACAGATCCTTTTTCTTTCTCAATTTTTCAACTATAATTATAATTTCCCATTGCTGTCTTTTTAATAGTAACAACTTCATTTTGGCTAGTGTTTCTACTGCTATTATTTGGTTTTTTACACAATTTTATCCCGTAAAGTTTTCTGTTTCCATGTTTTGGTTTGATTTAAAGCATTTTTGTCTTTCCTCTCTACTTGGTGGAGGCGGGGTACTGTGTCTGATCAGGTCAGCAAAGAGCTGCTGACCTCAAGGGAACCACCCAACTGGGCAAACCCAGAAGGTGGGTTTTTTTTTAAGGTGGGGTCAAAGTACCATACTGTACACCTATATTGTTCTGTCTCCCCCTTTCTGTGCCTCTCTTCTTTTTGTCAATATTCCTTTTACCCACCCCTTCTCCTTTCTCTATTTTTCTTTTTTTTCTTATCACCTGTTCTCCTTTCTTTCATGCCTTTTTTGCTCTTCAACCTTGTCACCCCTCTGGTGCTATAAGCCTTAGTCCACAGGCATGAGAACTTGAAGAGCAAGAGGAAGTGAAAGGAAAATTAGGGCAAGGAAACAGATAAAAGAAACCACTCATGAGGAAGAATCAACAGAAAACTCCAGGCAACATGAAGAACCAGTCCGGAACAACCCCGCCAAGGGACCATGAGGTAGCTACTGCAGATGATTCCACCTATAAAGCAATGTTAGGAATGACAGAAAAGGAATTTAGAATAGACATGTTCAAAACAATGAAAGAAATGATGGAAACAATGAAGGAAACTGCTAATAAAGTGGAAAATAACCAAAAGGAAATCCAAAAACAGAATCAAATAAGAGATGAACGATATGAAGAATATAAAAAGGATATAGCAGAGCTGAAGGAACTGAAACAGTCAATTAGGGAACTTAAAGATGCAATGGAAAGTATCAGCAACAGGTTAGACCATGCAGAAGAAAGAATTTCAGAGGTAGAAGACAAAGTTCTTGAGATAACTCAGATAGTAAAAGAGGGAGAAAAGAAGAGAGAGAAAGCAGAACGTTCACTGTCAGAATTATGGGACTTTATGAAGCGTTCCAACATACGGGTTATAGGAATCCCAAAAGGGGAAGAAGAATGCCCCAGAGGTATGGAAGCCATACTAGAGAATATTATAAAAGAAAATTTCCCAAATATCACCAAAGATTCTGACACACTGCTTTCAGAGGGATATTGGACCCAAGGTTGCCTCAACTCTAACCGAGCTTCTCCAAGACACATTGTGATGAACCTGTCCAAAGTCAAGACAAAAGAAAAGACTCTACAAGCTGCCAGGAGTAAGCGCCAGTTGACCTACAGGGGCAAATCCATCAGAGTGACCACAGACTTCTCTAATGAAACTTTCCAAGCAAGAAGACAATGGTCATCTACCTTTAATCTACTAAAACAGAACAATTTCCATCCCAGAATTCTGTACCCTGCTAAGCTAAGCTTAAAAATTGACGGAGAAATCAAATCATTTACGGATATAAAAACATTAAGGAAATTCGCCACAACAAGACCAGCTCTACAGGAAATACTTCAACCTGTTCTGCACAGTGACAACCACAATGGATCAGCATCAAAGTAAGGACTCAGACATTAAAGGACAGAACCTAACTTCCACACTGATGCAAAAGATAAAACTAAGCAATGGACTCTCACCAAATAAGAAGACTAGAATACTACCACACTTATCAATTATCTCAATAAATGTTAATGGCTTGAATTCCCCACTGAAGAGATATAGATTGGCTTACTGGATTAAAAAACACAAGCCATCCATTTGCTGTCTGCAAGAAACACACCTGGCTTCAAAAGAAAAATTAAAGCTCTGAGTCGAGGGTTGGAAGACAATTTTTCAGGCAAATGGAATTCAGAGGAAAAGAGGAGTTGCAATCTTATTTTCAGATACATGTGGATTTAAAGCAACCAAAGTCAAAAAAGACAAAGATGGTCACTTCATATTGGTCAAGGGAAAAATACAACAAAAGACATGTCAATTCTAAATATCTATGCACCCGATTTAAATGCTCCCAGATTCTTGAAACAGACCTTACTCAATCTGAGCAATATGATATCTGATAATACCATCATAACAGGGGACTTTAACAGTCCTCTTACAGAGCTGGACAGATCCTCTAAACAGAAATTAAACAAAGATATAAGAAATTTAAATTAGACCCTAGAACAACTGTCCTTGATAGACGTATATAGAACACTCCACCCCAAAGATAAAGAATACACATTCTTCTCATCACCCCATGGAACATTCTCCAAAATTGATCATAAACTGGGACAGAAAACAAACATCAACAGAATCAATAGAATTGAAATTTTACCTTGTATCTTATCAGACCATAAGGCACTAAAGGTGGAACTCAACTCTAACAAAAATGCTCAAGCCCACCCAAAGGCATGGAAATTAAACAATCTTCTGTTGAATAACAGATGGGTGCAGGAAGAAATAAAACAGGAAATCATTAACTTCCTTGAGCATAACAACAATGAAGACACAAGCTACCAAAACCTGTGGGATACTGCAAAAGCAGTTTTGAGAGGAAAATTCATCGCTTTAGATGCCTACATTCGACAAACAGAAAGAGAGCGCATCAACAATCTCACAAGAGATCTTATGGAATTGGAAAAAGAAGAACAATCTAAGCCTAAACTCAGTAGAAGAAAAGAAATATCCAAAATCAAATCAGAGATCAAAGAAATTGAAAGCAAAAGAATCATTCAGAAAATTCATGAAACAAGGAGTTGGTTTTTTGAAAAAATAAATAAAATAGATAAAACATTGGCCAGACTAATGAGGAATATAAAAGTAAAATCTCTAGTAACCTCAATCAGAAATGATAAAGGGGAAATAACAACTGATCCCACAGAGATACAAGAGATCATCTTTGAATACTACCAGGAACTCTATGCCCAGAAATTTGACAATGTGAATGAAATGGATCAATATTTGGAATCACACCCTCTCCTTAGACTCAGCCAGGAAGAAATAGAGCTCCTGAACAGACCAATTTCAAGCACCGAGATCAAGGAAACAATAAAAATTCTTCCAAACAAAATAATGCCCTGGTCCAGATGGCTTCACAACAGAATTCTATCAAAACTTCAAGGAAAAGCTTATTACTGTACTGCAGAAATTATTCCAAAAAATTGAGGAAGAAAGAATTTTCCCCAACACATTCTGTGAAGCAAACATCACCCTGATACCAAAACCAGGAAAAGACCCAAACGAAAAGGAGTATTTCAGACCAATCTCACTCATGAATATAGATGCAAAAATTCTCAACAAAATCCTAGCCAAAAGATTACAGCTTATCATCAAAAAAGTCATCCATCATGATCAAGTAGGCTTCATCCCAGGGATGCAAGGCTGGTTTAACATACGCAAGTCCATAAACGTTATCCACCATATTAACAGAGGCAAAAATAAAGATCACATGATCCTCTCAATAGATGCAGAAAAAGCATTTGATAAAATCCAGCATCCTTTTCTAATTAGAACACTGAAGAGTATAGGCATAGGTGGCACATTCCTAAAACTGATTGAAGCTCTCTATGACAAACCCACAGCCAATATTTTACTGAATGGAGTAAAACTGAAAGCTTTTCCTCTTAGAACTGGAACCAGACAACGTTGTCCTCTGTCACCTTTACTATTCAACATAGTGCTGGAAGTTCTAGCCAATACAATTAGGCAAGACAAGGAAATAAAGGGAATCCAAATGGGAGCAGAGGAGGTCAAACTCTCCCTCTTTGCTGATGACATGATCTTATACTTAGAGAACCCCAAAGACTCAACCACAAGACTCCTAGAAGTCATCAAAAAATACAGTAATGTTTCAGGATATAAAATCAAGGTCCACAAGTCAGTAGCCTTTGTATACACCAATAACAGTCAAGATGAGAAGCTAATTAAGGACACAACTCCCTTCACCATAGTCTCAAAGAAAATGAAGTACCTAGGAATATACGTAACGAAGGAGGTGAAGGACCTCTATAAAGAAAACTATGAAATCCTCAGAAAGGAAATAGCAGAGGATATTAACAAATGGAAGAACATACCATGCTCATGGATGGGAAGAATCAACATTGTTAAAATGTCTATACTTCCCAAAGCAATCTACCTATTCAATGCAATTCCTATCAAAATACCAACATCATACTTTCAAGATTTGCAAAAAATGATTCTGCATTTTGTATGGAACCGGAAAAAAACCCATATAGCTAAGGCAGTTCTCAGTAACAAAAATAAAGCTGGGGGCAAGAGCATACCAGATTTTAGTCTGTACTACAAAGCCATAGTGCTCAAGACAGCATGGTACTGGCACAAAAACAGAGACATAGACACTTGGAATAGAATTGAAAACCAAGAAATAAAACTAACATCTTACAACCACCTAATCTTTGATAAACCAAGCAAGAACATACCTTGGGGGAAAGACTCCCTATTCAATAAATGGTGTTGGGAGAACTGGATGTCTACATGTAAAAGACTGAAACTGGACCCACACCTTTCCCCACTCACAAAAATTGATTCAAGATGGATAAAGGACTTAAATTTAAGGCATGAAACAATAAAAATCCTCCAAGAAATCATAGGAAAAACACTGGAAGTATTGGCCTGGGGAAAGACTTCATGAAGAAGACTGCCATGGCAATTGCAACAACAACAAAAATAAACAAATGGGACTTCATTAAACTGAAAAGCTTCTGGACAGCTAAGGAGACAATAACCAAAGCAAAGAGACAACCTACACAATGGGAAAGGATATTTGCATATCTTCAATCAGACAAAAGCTTGATAACTAGGATCTATAGAGAACTCAAATTAATCCACATGAAAAAAGCCAACAATCCCATATATCAATGGGCGAGAGACATGAATAGAACCTTCTCTAAAGATGACAGACGAATGGCTAACAAACACATGAAAAAATGTTCATCATCTCTATATATTAGAGAAATGCATATCAAAACAACCCTGAGATATCATCTAACCTCAGTGAGAATGGCCCACATCACAAAATCTCAAAACTGCAGATGCTGGCGTGGATGTGGAGAGAAGGGAACACTTTTACACTGCTGGTGGGACTGCAAACTAGTACAACCTTTCTGGAAGGAAGTATGGAGAAACCTCAAAGCACTCAAGCTAGACCTCCCATTTGATCCTGCAATCCCATTACTGGGCATCTATCCAGAAGGAAAAAAAATCCTTTTATCATAAGGACACTTGTACTAGACTTTTTATTGCAGCTCAATTTACAATCGCCAAAATGTGGAAACAGCCTAAATGCCCACCAACCCAGGAATGGATTAACAAGCTGTGGTATATGTATACCATGGAATACTATTCAGCCATTAAAAAAAAATGGAGACTTTACATCCTTCGTATTAACCTGGATGGAAGTGGAAGACATTATTCTTAGTAAAGCATCACAAGAATGGAGAAGCATGAATCCTATGTACTCAATTTTTATATGAGGACAATTAATGACAATTAAGGTTATGGGGGGGGAAGCAGAAAGAGGGACGGAGGGATGGGGGTGGGGCCTTGGTGTGTGTCACACTTTATGGGGGCAAGACATGATTGCAAGAGGGACTTTACCTGACAATTGCAATCAGTGTAACCTGGCTTATTGTACCCTCAATGAATCCCCAACAATAAAAAAAAAAAAAAAAAAACTCAGGCCAGATAGCTGCTCAATACAAGAATCTCATCTTACCTTAAAGGGTAAATATAGACTCAGGGTAAATGGATGGTCATCTATAATTCAGGCAAATGGAAATCAGAAAAAAGCAGGTGTTGCCATTTTATTTGCAGATACAATAGTCTTTAAACCAACAATCATAAGGAAAGATAAAGATGGTCACTTCATATTTGTTAAGAGAAACACTCAACATGATGAGATTTTAATTATTAACCAACCAAAATGATCCTCAATTTATAAACAAGACCCCAACAGACCTGAGCAACTTGATATCCTCCAGGACCATAATAGTCAGAGATTTTAACACTCCTTTGGCAGTGTTGGATAGATCCTCAAATAAGAAACTAAGCAAAGAAGTTTAGACTTAAAATTGACCATTCAACAATTGGATTTAATAGACATCTACAGAACATTTCATCCTAACAAATCTGAATATACATTCCTTTCATCAGCTCATGGAACATCCTCCAAAATTGATCACATCTTAGGTCATAAGTCTAACCTCAAAATTTAAAAGAATAGAAATTATTCCTTTGGGTAGCACCTGTGGCTCAGTGGGTGGTGCACCGGCCCCATATACTGAGGATTGTGGGTTTGAACCCAGCCCCAACCAAACTGCGGCAAAGGATGGCCAGGCATTGTAGTGTGTACCTGTGGTCCTAGCTGATCGGGAGGCTGAGGCAGGAGAATCACCTGGGCCCAGGGGTTGGAGGTTACTGTGAGCTGTGATACCACTGCACCCTACTGAGGGCGATAAGATGAGACTCTGTCTCTAAAAAAAAAGAAAGAAAGAAATTATTCCTTGTTTCTTCTCAGACCATCATGGAATAAAAGTTGAACTCAGTAACAACAGGAATCTGCATCCTCACACAAAGACATGGAAACTAAATAACCTTATGCTGAATGATAGCTGGGTAATAGATGAGATTAAGAAGGAAATTACCAAATTTGTGGAACAAAACGATAATGAAGACACGAATTATCAGAACTTGTGGGATATGGTAAAGACTGTTCTAAGAGGGAAATTTATAGTGTTGCAAGCCTTTATCAAGAGATTGGAAACAGAGGAAGTTAACAACTTAATGGGACATCTCAAGCAACTAGAAAAGGAAGAAAATTCCAACCCCAAACCCAGCAGAAGAAAAGAAATAACCAAAATTAGATCAGAATTAAATGAAATTGAAAACAAAGGAATTATACAACAGATCAAGAAATTAAAAATTTGGCTTTTTGAAAAGGTCAATAAAATAGATAAACCTTTGGCTAACCTAACCAGAAATAAAAGAGTAAAATCCCTAATTTCATCAATCATAAATTACAAAGATGAAATAATAACAGACTCCTCAGAAATTAAAAAAAAATCTTTAATGAATATTACTAAAAACTCTTTTCTCAGAAATATGAAAATCTGAGAGAAATAGACCAATACTTAAAAGCATGCAATCTTCCTAGACTTAGCCAGAAAGAAGCAAAAATGTTGAACAGGCCTATATCAAATTCTGAAATAGCATCAACCATACAAAATCTCCCCAAAAAGAAAAGTGCAGGACCAGAAGTCTTCACATCAGAATTCTGCCAAACCTTCAAAGAGGAACTAGTACCTATATTATTTAACCTTCTCCAAAACATAGAAAAAGAGGAATGCTTCTCAACACGTTCTACAAAGCAAATATCACCCTAATCCCCAAAGGAGGAAAAGACCCAACAAGAAAAGAAAATTATAGACCAATATCTCTAATACTTATTGATGCAAAAATATTCAATAAGATCCTAGCAAACAGAATCCAGCAACACATCAAACAAATTATACACCATGACCAAGTAGGTTTTATCCCAGGGTCTCAAGACTGGTTCAATATATGTAAATCTATAAATATAATACATCATATTAACAAAATAAAAAGCAAAGACCATATGATTTTCTCAATTGATGCAGAAAAAGCTTTTGATAATACCAGCATCCTTTCATGGTCAGAACACTTAAGAAAATAAGTACAGAAGGGACATTTCTTAAACTAATAGAGACCATCTACAGCAAACCCACAGCCAATAGTATATTGAATGGAGTAAAATTGAAAACATTTCCACTCAGATAAGGAACCAGGCAAGGTTTCCCACTGTCTCCACTGCTTTTAACATTGTAATGGAAGTCTTAGCCATTGTGATCAGGCAAGAGAAGGTGATCAATGGTACCCATGTAGGGTCAGAGGAGATCAAACTTTCGCTCTTCACAGATGATATGACTGTATACCTGGAAAACCCCAGAGACTCAACTACAAAACTCTTAGAAGTGATCAAGGAATACACAGCATCTCAGGATACAAAATCAATACTCAGAAATCAGTATCATTTAATATATACCAACAATAGTCAAGCTGAATAAAAGTTAAAGACTCTATTCCTCTCACAGTAGTACCAAAGAAGATGAAATATCTAGGAGTGTGCCTAACAAAGGATCTGAAAAATCTCTATAAAGATAACTATGAAACTCTGAGAAAAGAAATAGCTGAAGATGTTAACAAATGGAAAAACATACCATGCTCATGGCTGGGAAGAATCAACATTGTTAAAATGTCCATACTACCCAAAGCAATCTACAAATTTAATGCAATCCCTATTAAAGCATCTCTGTCATACTTCAAAGATCTGGAAAAGTTAGTACTTCATTTTATATGGAAATAGAAAAAACCTCAAGCAGCTGAGACATTGCTCAGAAATAAAAACAAATCAGGAGGAATCACACTACCAGACTTTAGACCATGCCATAAATCTATAGTGATCAAAACAGCACGGTACTGGCACAAAAATAGAGAGGTAGATGTATGGAACAGAATTGAGAACCAAGAGATAAACTCAGACACTTATCGTCATTTGATCTTTGATAAGCCTATCAAAAACATAAATTGGAGGAAAGATTCCCTATTTAACAAATGGTGCTGGGTGAATTGGCTGGCAACTTGTAGAAGACTGAAACTGGACCCACACCTTTCACCTCTGAAAAAATTGACTCTCACTGGATAAAAGACTTAAATTTAAGACATGAAACTATAAAGATTCTTGGAGAGAGTACAGGGGAAACCCTTGAGAAAATTGGCCTGGGAGAACACTTTATGAGAAGCACCCCCTGGGCAATTGAAGCTATAAGAAAAATACATTGCTGGGACCTGATCAAACTAAAAAGTTTCTGCACTGCCACGAATACAGTAAGTAAAACACGTAGACAGCCTTCAGAATGGGAGAGGATAGTTGCAGTTTATGTTTCTGACAATGGTTTGATAATAACCAGAATCCACAGAACTCAAACTTATCAATAAGAAAAGAACAAATGATCCCATTTCATTGTGGGCAAGAGACTTGAACAGAAGCTTCTCTGAAGAAGACAGGCGCATGGTCTACAGACACATGAAAAAATGTTCATCATCTGTAATCATCAGAAAAATGCAAATCAAAACCACCTTGAGATATCATCTCACTCTAGTAAGAGTAGCTCACATAACAAAATTCCAAAACTACAGATGTTGGCATGGATATGGAGAAAAGGGAATACTTTTGCACTGCTGGTGGGAATGCAAGCTAATATGTTCCTTTTGGAAAGAAGTTTGGAGAACACTCAGGGATCTAAAAGTAGACCTGCCATTTGATCCTGCAATTCCTCTACTAGGTATATATCCAAAATAACAAAAATCACTTTGCAACAAAGATATTTGTACCAGATTGTTCATTGCAGCTCAATTCATAATTGCCAAGTCATGGAAGAAGCCCAAGTGCTCATCGACCCATGAATAGATTAATAAATTATGGCATATGTATGCCATGGAATACTATGAAGCCTTAAAAAGAGATGGAGACTTTACCTCTTTTATGTTTACATGGATGGAGCTGGAAAATAATCTAATTAATAAAGTATCTCAAGAATGGAAGAAAACGTATCCAATGTACTCAATATTTTTATGAAACCAATTTATAATTGCTCACATTTTCTTATGAAAGATAGATTACAACTATAGCCTAGGATGAAGGAGAGAAGTAGAGAGGGATAGGAGGGAAGGGAGAGGTTTGATAGAGGAAGGGTAAATGGTAGGACCACACCTATTGAGCATATTGTAAGGGTACAAGTCAAATCTACCAAGGATAGAACATAAATGTCTTAACACAATAATTAAGTAAATGAGGTGAAAGCTATGTTAATTAGTTTGATGTAACCATTCCAAATTGTATAAAAAAAACAACACATTGTACCCCACAAAAGCATAAATGTATTCATGATCTATGTGTATATGACTTAATAAAAGGACAAAAAAATAATTACAGAATGTTACATAATTGAAACCATACAGTGTATAGCCTTTTCAGAATGACTTCTTTTAGATAGTAATATGCATGTAAGTTTCCTCCATCTTTTTTCATGATTTGGTAGCTCATTTCTTTTTCATGGTGAATAATATTCCTTTGTCTGGATACACACAATTGACTTATCTACTGAAGGACATCTTGGTTGCTTCTCATTTTGGCAATTATGAATATAGGTGATATAAATTTTTTTAAGGAAAAAAACCTCTATTGAGACATTTACTTACTATACAATTTACCTATTAAAAATGCAAAATTCAATGTCTTTTGGTTTCTCAGAGTGTTGTATATCCATAACCACAATCAATTTTGGAACATTTCATCACTTTAAAAAGAAACTCTATCCTACTGAGCCTTTACCCTTGCATATTGCATTCGATTCAGCCATATGTTACCACTATTCTACTTTCTAGCTTTATAGATTTGTCCATTCTACACATTTGATAAAAATAGAATGATACAGTATGTCACCTTTTGTGCCCGACTTCTTTCACTTGGCGTGTTTTGTTGTTGTTGTTATTGTTTGCAGTTTTTGGCTGGGGCTGGGTTTGAACCCACCACCTCTGCATATGAGGCCAGTGCCCTACTCCTTTGAGCCACAGGCACTGCCCTCACTTGGCATGTCTTTAAGGTTCATCTGCATTGTAGCCTGTATCAAACATTACTTTTTTATAGCCAAATAAAATTCCATTCTTTGGATATACCACATTTTATTTATGCATTTATTAGTTGTTCAATATTTGAGTGAGTATTTGATTATTTTGAGTGACTTTTGACTACTATGAGTAATGTTGCTATGAATAATCTTACACATGTTTTTGTGTGGACATTATGTTTTTATTTCTTACGTATTCATTTTTGCAAAATCACACTGTCTAAGCTTGATGCTTTCTGAGATTTTTTTGTAATATAAACATACTAGAATCCCCATGAAATGAGAGCTTTGGGATCTAAATGCATTTTTTATCAAGTATCTGGGTGCCTCAATCTGCCCTTTTGCCAACACTCTCGAAATTAGCCCTTGAATCAGCAGGAATAACGTCTGTGCATAATGCTTCACATTTAAGAGTCATGAACATCTTAACTTCTCAAGATTCTATTCTTAGTAAGTCTAAAATGAGTGTGGGAAGGGGGAGCATTCCAGGCAGAGAAAGCAGGAATAACCTGAAATATCTATGAAAGTACATATATGGCCACACTAAGGATGAGATTAGCAAAACAATTAGGCTGAAAAGCAGAGGAAGCCCCAACCGTAAAAAAACTTTGAATAGTTTAAGAAGCTCAAACTTTTTACTGGGGGTGGGAGTCGGGGGGTTGGGAAGCCAAGGTCTTCTTAACCAGAAGAATAATACATTTAGGTCTATGATTTGGAAAGATAACTGGCAAAGAGAAGCTGGTGAGCATTTGTTCATAGGGAAACATACAAGTTAATCACTGTGTCACTTAGGACTCTTTCTCCTGCAGATGATAGAAAACCAGATCTGGTTTATGTAGTTCTGTTTTGTTTTGTTTTTTTAATAAGCTTTACTTTTTTTTTTTTTTTTTTTTTTGGCCAGGGCTGGGTTTGAACCCACTAGCTCCAGCATATGGGGTTGGCGCCCTACTCCTTTGAGCCACAGGCACCACCCAGTTTGTACAGTTTTTAATGTATTAAAGAAACATTAAAAAACTTGTACTTCTCCCCAGTACAGGAGTAGATCCAGCTTCTTACCTGCCATCCGTTGCTTCTTCTTTCTCATCATCAGGCCATGTCTCTTGTGGTCCAAAATGGCAGGGAAAAAAGGAAGATCATTGTGCCAGCATTTCCAACTAAACTCTCAATATGCAGGTGTATAGGACCAGCTTAGGTCAAAAGACCCCTGAAATAATCAATAGTAACCAGAGGATACTATTTACCTAAGACAGGATACTCAAAGTGTGATCTGTGATCAGTGCCTGTCCACATATTTTTGTTACTGTGACAGAATAAGTACAGAAATTGAGAACGTTAGAAATTTTTATTGGCTGGGATGGGAGAGGAGAGCAAGATGGCAGCCGAGTAACAGCTTCCTTGCATCTGGGCACTGTGAGTCTGGGGAGATAGGACTCCAGGCATCTCTGGCTGGTGGGATCTGCCATCATCACCCCTCTGAGGATACAGGGAGTCAGCGTGAGACTTCTGGACCCCAAGAAGAGGACTAAAACAGTGGAAAAACGGCAAGTGGTAGTGTGTGTTCAGTCAGTCTAAACCCACCCACAACTGTAAGTTCAGTAGCACCAAGACTGCAAACCAGAAAGGCCTTACCTGTGAACTATTTTGGTGTCTTTGGACTTGGCACTCAGGTGAATTGCCTTGGGGAGAGCCTGAGCAGGAGTGTGGAGAAGTTTGGCCATTGTCTAGGGAGACTGACGTCTCAGTCTGAGACGCTGAGCCAGATGGAGCTAATAGTGTTTGGCTGTGGGCCACAGGGAGCCACTGTGAGTGATCTGCCCTGGCAAGCTCTGCCCTCAGGGTCGCAGAGCTAGAATCCGGGTGGGAGCTGGTAACCTAGCGACTGAGTGGCTTAAGGGTGGGTTCTGAGCTGCCTTGCAGCCCTAACCCTCAGGGTCAGAGTGAGACCAGTTTTGGCACACTGGGTAAGTGGATAGCCACTTCAGCAGTGATTCCAGCGACAAGCACTTTCCTGGGAAAGCTTCTGCTCAGCAAGTTTACAAGTTCAAAGTGCCTTTTAAGTGGGTTGAAGAGAGATTTAGGGTGTCTACCTGCTGGGGTTTGAGAAATCAGCAGCCTCCAGTCATATCAGAACTGTGATTAACATCTCATACCCCAGAAGACCACGTGTTGCCCAGACAATATTCAACAACATATACATACTGCTTTATTTTTGGTTGTGTGTTTTTGTTTTTGTTTCTTTGTTTCTTTGTTTGTTTCTTTTGGTTTGGTTGTTTTTTTTTTGTTGTGTTGTTATTTATTTTTATGTTGTTGATGTGGTTTTGTCTTTTAATTTTAAGCTTTTCCATACAGATCTTTTTTCTTTCTCAATTTTTCTAGTTTAATTATAATTTCTCATTGCTGCCATTTTCAATAACAGGAACTTCACTTTTGCTAGTGTTTCTACCACTATTATTTGGTTTTTCACCCAATTTTATCCTTTAAAGTTTTCTGTTTGCTTGTTTTGCTTTGATTTATAGCATTTTTGTCTTTCCTCTCTACTTGGTAGAGGTGGGGTACTGTGTCTGATGAGGTTAGCAAAGAGCTGCTGACCTCAAGGGAACCACCCAAATGGGCACCCCAAGAAGGTGGGGATTTTTTAAAGGTTGTGTCAAAGTACCCTACTGTACACCTATATTGCTCTGTCTCCCTCTTTATGTGCCTTTCTTCTTTTTGTCAATATTCCTTTTACCCACCCACTCTCCTTTCTCTATTTTTTTTCCTTTCACTCGGTCCTCCTTTATTTCATCCTTTTCTTGCTCTTCAACTTTCTCACCCTTCTGGTCCTGTACCAAAAGGACTCATCGAACCCTTAGTCCAAAGGCACAAGAACTTAAAGAGCATGAGGAAATGAAAGGAAAATTAGGGCAAGGAAAAAGATAAAATAAATCACTCATGAGGAAGAATCAGCAGAAAACTCCAGAAAACATGAAGAACCAGTCCAGAACAACCCCACCAAGGGACCACGAGGTAGCTACTGCAGAGGATTCCACCTATAAAGAAATGTTAGGAATGACAGAAAGGGAATTTAGAATAGACATGTTGAAAACAATGAAAGAAATGATGGAAACAAGGAAGGAAACTGCTAATAAAGTGGAAAATAACCAAAAGGAAATCCAAAAACAGAATCAAATACGAGATGAACGCTATGAAGAATATAAAAAGGATATAGCAGAGCTGAAGGAACTAAAGCAGCCAATTAGGGAACTTAAAGATGCAATGGAAAGTATCAACAACAGGTTAGACCATGCAGAAGAAAGAATTTCAGAGGTAGAACACAAACTTCTTGAGATAACTCAGATAGTAAAAGAGGCAGAAAAAAAAAGAGAGAAAGCAGAACGTTCACTGTCAGAATTGTGGGATTTTATGAAGCGTTCCAACATACGAGTTACAGGAATCCCAAAAGGGGAAGAAGAATGCCCCAGAGGAACGGAAGCCATACTAGAGAATATTATAAAAGAAAATTTCCCAAATATCACCAAAGATTCTGACACACTGCTTTCAGAGGATATCGGACCCCAGGTCACCTCAACTCTAATCGAGCTTCTCCAAGACACATTGTGATGAACCTGTCCAAAGTCAAGACAAAAGAAAAGATTCTGCAAGCTGCCAGGAGAAAGCGCCAGTTGACCTATAGGGGCAAATGCATCAGAGTGACCGCAGACTTCTCTAATGAAACTTTCCAAGCAAGAAGACAATGGTCATCTACCTTTAATCTACTTAAACAGAACAATTTCCAGCCCAGAATTCTGTACCCTGCTAAGCTAAGCTTCAAAATTGATGGAGAAATCAAAACATTTACAGATATACAAACATTGAGGAAATTCGCCACAACGAGATCAGCTCTACAGGATATACTTCAACCTGTTCTGCACACTGACAACCACAATGGATCAGCAGCAAAGTAAGAACTCAGAAATTAAAGGACAGAACCTAACCTCCACACTCATGCAAAAGATAATACTAAGCAATGAACTCTTACAAAATAAGATGTATAGAATACTACCACACTTATCAATTATCTCAATAAATGTTAATGGCTTGAATTCCCCACTGAAGAGACACAGATTGGCTGACTGGATTAAAAAAGACAAGCCATCCATTTGCTGTCTGCAAGAAACACACCTGGCTTCAAAAGACAAATTTAAGCTCCGAGCCAAGGGTTGGAAGACAATTTTTCAGGCAAATGGAATTCAGAAGAAAAGAGGAGTTGCAATCTTATTTTCAGATACATGTGGATTTAAAGCAACTAAAGTCAAAAAAGACAAAGATGGTCACTTCATATTGGTCAAGGGAAAAATACAAGAAGATGCTTCAATTCTAAATATTTGTGCACCCAATTTAAATGCTCCCAGATTCTTGAAACAGACATTACTCAGTCTGAGCAATATGATATCTGATAATACCATCATAACAGGGGACTTTAACACTCCTCTTACAGAGCTGGACAGATCCTCTAAACAGAAATTAAACAAACATATAAGAAATTTAAATTAGACCCTAGAACAACTGTGCTTGATAGACGCATATAGAACACTCCACCCCAAAGATAAAGAATATACATTCTTCTCATCACCCCATGGAACATTTGCCAAAATTGATCATATCCTGGGACATAAAACAAGTATCAACAGAACCAAAAGAATTGAAATTTTACCTTGTATCTTCTCAGACCATAAGGCACTAAAGGTGGAACTCAACTCTAAGAAAAATGCTCAACCCCACACAAAGGCATGGAAATTAAACAATCTTCTGTTGAATAACAGATGGGTGCAGGAAGAAATAAAACAGAAAATCATTAACATCTTTGAGCATAACAACAATGAAGACACAAGCTACCAAAACCTGTGGGATACTGCAAAAGCAGTTCTGAGAGGAAAATTCATCGCTTTAGATGCCTACATTCAAAAAACAGAAAGAGAGTGCATCAACAATCTCACAAGAGATCTTATGGAATTGGAAAAAGAAAAACAATCCAGGCCTAAACTCAGTAAAAGAAAAGAAATATCCAAAATGAAATCAGAGATCAATGAAATTGAAAACAAAAGAATCATTCAGAAAATTCATGAAATAAGGAGTTGGTTTTTTGAAAAAAATAAATAAAATAGATAAACCATTGGCCAGACTAACAAGAAATAGAAAAGTAAAATCTCTAGTAACCTCAATCAGAAATGATAAAGGGGAAATAACAACTGATCCCACAGAGAAACAAGAGATCATCTCTGAATACTACCAGAAACTCTATGCCCAGAAATTTGACAATGTGAAGGAAATGGATAAATATTTGGAATCACACCCTCTCCCTCAACTTAGCCAGGAAGAAATAGAGCTCCTGAACAGACCAATTTCAAGCACTGAGATCAAAGAAACAATAAAAAATCTTCGAACCAAAAAATGCCCTGGTCCAGATAGCTTCACACCAGAATTCTATCAAACCTTCAAGGAAGAGCTTATTCCTGTATTGCAAAAATTATTCCAAAAAAATTGAGGAATAAGGAAACTTCCCAAACACATTCTATGAAGCAAACATCACCCTGATACCAAAACAGGAAAAGACCCAAACAAAAAGGAGAATTTCAGACCAATCTCACTCATGAATATAGATGGAAAAATTCTCAACAAAATCCTAGCCAATAGATTACAGCTTATCATCAAAAAAGTCATTCATCATGATCAAGTAGGCTTCATCCCAGGGATGCAAGGCTGGTTTAACATACGCAAGTCCATAAACGTTATCCACCATATTAACAGAGGCAAAAATAAAGATCACGTGATCCTCTCAATAGATGCAGAAAAAGCATTTGATAAAATCCAGCATCCTTTTCTAATTAGAACACTGAAGAGTATAGGCATAGGTGGAACACTTCTAAAACTGATTGAAGCTATCTATGACAACCCCACAGCCAATATTTTACTGAATGGAGTAAAACTGAAAGCTTTTCCTCTTAGAACTGGAACCAGACAACGTTGTCCTCTGTCACCTTTACTATTCAACGTAGTGCTGGAAGTTCTAGCCAATACAATTAGGCAAGACAAGGAAATAAAGGGAATCCAAATGGGAGCAGAGGAGGTCAAACTGTCCCTCTTCGCTGATGACATGATCTTATACTTAGAGAACCCCAAAGACTCAACCACAAGACTCCTAGAAGTCATCAAAAAATACAGTAATGTTTCAGGATGTAAAATCAATGTCCACAAGTCAGTAGCCTTTGTATACACCAACAACAGTCAAGATGAGAAGCTAATTAAGGACACAACTCCCTTCACCATAGTTTCAAAGAAAATGAAATACCTAGGAATATACCTAATGAAGGAGGTGAAGGACCTCTATAAAGAAAACTATGAAATTCTCAGAAAGGAAATAGCAGAGGATATTAACAAATGGAAGAACATACCATGCTCATGGATGGGAAGAATCAACATTGTTAAAATGTCTATACTTCCCAAAGCAATCTACCTATTCAATGCCATTCCTATCAAAATACCAACATCGTACTTTCAAGATTTGGAAAAAATGATTCTGCGTTTTGTATGGAACTAGAAAAAAACCCGTATAGCTAAGGCAATTCTTAGTAACAAAAATAAAGCTGGGGGTATCAGCATTCCAGATTTTATTGTGTACTACAAAGCCATAGTGCTCAATACAGCATGGTACTGGCACAAAAACAGAGACATAGACACTTGGAATCGAACTGAAAACCAAGAAATGAAACTAACATCTGACAACCACCTAATCTTTGATAAACCAAACAAGAACATACCTTGGGGGAAAGACTCCCTATTCAATAAATGGTGTTGCGAGAAATGGATGTCTACATGTAAAAGACTGAAACTGGACCCACAACTTTCCCCACTCACAAAAATTGATTCAAGATGGATAAAGGACTTAAATTTAAGGCATGAAACAATAAAAATCCTCCAAGAAAGCATAGGAAAAACACTGGAAGATATTGGCCTGGGGAAAGACTTCATGAAGGAGACTGCCATGGCAATTGCAACAACAACAAAAATAAACAAATGGGACTTCATTAAACTGAAAAGCTTCTGGACAGCTAAGGAGACAATAACCAAAGCAAAGAGACAACCTACACAATGGGAAAGGATATTTGCATATTTTCAATCAGACAAAAGCTTGATAACTAGGATCTATAGAGAACTCAAATTAATCCACATGAAAAAAGCCAACATCCCTTATATCAATGGGCAAGAGACATGAATAGAACCTTCTCTAAAGATGACAGACGAATGGCTAACAAACACATGAAAAAATGTTCATCATCTCTATATATTAGAGAAATGCAAATCAAAACAACCCTGAGATATCATCTAACCTCAGTGAGAATGGCCCACATCACAAAATCTCAAAACTACAGATCCTGGCATGGATGTGGAGAGAAGGGAACACTTTTACACTGCTGGTGGGACTGCAGACTAGTACAACCTTTTTGGAAGGAAGTATGGAGAAACCTCAAAGCACTCAAGCTAGACCTCCCATTTGATCCTGCAATCCCATTACTGGGCATCTATCCAGAAGGAAAAAAATCCTTTTATCATAAGGACACTTGTACTAGACTTTTTATTGCAGCTCAATTTACAATCGCCAAAATGTGGAAACAGCCTAAATGCCCACCAACCCAGGAATGGATTAACAAGCTGTGGTATATGTATACCATGGAATACTATTCAGCTATTAAAAAAAAATGGAGACTTTACATCCTTCGTATTAACCTGGATGGAAGTGGAAAACATTATTCTTAATAAAGCATCAAAGGATGGAGAAGCATGAATCCTATGTACTCAATTTTGATATGAGGACAATTAATGACAATTAAGGTTATGGGGAGGGGAGGAAAAGCAGAAAGCGGGACGGAGGGAGGGGGGTAGGGCCTTGGTGTGTGTCACACTTTATGGGGGCAAGACATGATTGCAAGAGGGACTTTACCTAACAATTGCAATCAGTGTAACCTGGCTTATTGTACCCTCAATGAATCCCCAACAATAAAAAAGAAAAAGAGAGAAAAAAAAAAAAAGAAATTTTTATATAGTTTGGCAGGATAATTGAATCTAGTAATAAAAATTTGAGGCTCATAATTTTGTATGTCTTTAATATTTTACAGAAATATCAGTACACAGTGCATGAGGGAGAAGCTCTTTCATCCCAAATAGTTTGACTGTGGTCTAATATACATGCTTTACTGTGAAACTTTATGTGATGATTCCTTGTATGTGTTAACTTCACTGCATCATGGGGTGCCCAGATATTTGGCCAAACATTATTTCTGAGAATGTCTGTAAAAGTATTTCCAAATAGAATTAGTATTTGAATCAGTAGGCTCAGTAAAAGAGGTGGTCCTCTTCAACATGAGTGGGCATTAATCTCTTTAGGACCTGAACAGAATAAAAGGTGAAGGAAGCAAGAATTCACCCTTTTTCCTGACTGCCTAACTGCTTCTGCTGGAACACCAGCCTTCTGCCCTCGACCACACACACACACACACACACACACACACACACACACACACGTGAGACTACTAGGGAGAACATTCCCTCTTGCTAGGAGAAGGAACAAAAAGAAATGCCTACTATACTGCCTAATTTGGAGACAGAAGGACACTTTCAGACTTTCTTTGGCTCTCTTATTTTATCTTAACTTCCTCCATATTGACTCACCCTTATTTGGACACCATGGTAAAAATTTACTTTGCAAAGGCTTGGGATATAGATATGGTCATTATAACAAGCTAAACTTTACATGGGCATTTACCTACCCTTCCTACTGGAAATTTTATTACTAGAATCAAAGTGTGCAAATGGCTCTCCTTAGTCATTAAGAGCAAAACAACTTTGAGCTAGACCAAGACGAGGTAATTACTAAATTGGGCCGAATTCCTTTGCTGTGCTCTTGGCACTGAGGTATGGAAACTCCAGAATCCTATAAGAGGTCTGAAAGAAAAAGAAAATGTACAAGACAAATTTCAGGGATCGAAGTTTCTCATTAAAAATAGATTTTAGAAAATTGTTTTAAGTTAACTTGTTAGGGCAGTTGTATGGGGAGGAAACGTGTGCAGCCATTTGGCAACTTGAGTCTTTCATTTTTCTTTTTAAATAAAATGGAAACAATAAGAACATAATTAGAAATAAAATTAAAAAGCATAACCTAAAAAATTATTTTGATTTTTTTTTTAATTAAAACTCTGCAATTAAAGTTTTGCTGGAGAACAACCTACGTTTTTAATCTCACTGTCTAGGAAGAGCTAATACAGACAGTATGAGGTGAGACGTCCGCTACACTCTTGGAAATGATCTTGGAGAACCTTTTAGCCTAACTGAGAAATCTAATCTGGCTTTCTCATTTTACAAATTGGAAACTGAGGCCAAGGCAGGTTAATTTCTTTTCTCCTTAACTATTTCAGGGATGGGGGAGGATCCTCTCAGGGAGCTTGGAAACTGGATGTCTGTACAGTTTGAATATATAATTTAGAGACACAATTTGGGACTTCTTCCTTTTCAAGACCCTAAATTACCTTCCAATACTAAAGCAAGGGCTCAAAAAATCACCAAATTTTATCTAATGCGTCCTCAAAATATGTAATCTTTCTTTAAGTATATTTCACAATTGAGATAATAATTCTCTTGTATAAAAATCTGAAATATAGTATATGTCTTCATACCTTCTGCAATAAAATATGCTGAATGTAACTTCAAGTTATTCAGTGACCCAGGGTATTCTTTTTCTTTTTTTAATGGTTAAAGTATCTTTTTTTCTTTCTTTCTTTCTTTTTTTTTTAATTAAATCATAGCTGTGTACATTAATGCAATCATGGGGTACAATGTGCTGGTTTTATATACAATTGAAAATATTTTCATCAAAAAGGACCCAGGGTATTCTAATGAACAGTTGTGGTGTTCCAGAGGATCAGGTGTAAGACAGCCTAGGACTTAGGTTCCATCAGTGGCCCCAAAACCTGCCATCATTAAAAAAAAAAAAAAAAAAATCTGTCATGTGTATTTTGGTAGTTTACCTTTTCTTCATATAAATACAGTGACTGTTTATCAAATGCATATACAGTGCCAATTTGACCTATGACAGAACCGCTTTTAGCAGGTAGCAGGACTCCTCCTAAGAGTTAACGTAGTTACAACTTTTTATCCCCTGAGCTGGCAAAGGAACCATAGGGAGGGCATGGAATGGAACTAATGTTTTCTGGGTTCTTAATATGTGCCAAAAACTCTGACTCATTTCATTTTCTAATTATGCTGTGAGGTAAGAAATATTTTTCTCAATTTATAGAGAAGAAGATTAAGGATCGGAAAGAATAAATTACTCATCTCAGTCCACAGAGCTAAAAAGTGAGGATTTGAGCCAAGCGTACTGTGGTCATAAGCATTCATCTTCACTCTACACATGCTATCCCAGAGTATAGAGTCACTGGGTCTTGGTCCCTGACTCTTCTCCTTTATTATTATACTGACAGTTACCTTTTCCTGTTACAAACCATCCCAAAATGCAGTGGCTTAAAACAATGACTATTTTATTTATTCATATTTTTACAGTCTAGGCTAGACTTAGTTGGGTGATTCTGTTGATCTTGTAAACGGTCATCCATATGGATTCATCCACCTACGTTAGCTAGCAGCATCCTGAGTTTGGCTGGGACCCCTAGGGAAGCTGAGCTTTCCTCTCTCCCTCTGTAGTCTCAGGGCCTTCCCCTTTGATATTGCTTCTCCAGCAAAGTAACAAAATTCTTACATGTCAGTTCAGGGATCTCAAAAGCACAAAAGCAGAAATTCTCAAGGTTCAGACCAAGAATTGACATGGCATCACTTCTGCCACTTTCTGTTGTTTAGAAAAAGTTATAGTCCCAACTCAAGTTCAAATGGAAAAGACTTATGTAAGGGCAGATAACAAGAGATGTGAACCTTTAGAGGCCAGTAACATATCAGTTGTTTATATTAATGTGGTTACCATAATCTTCAACATTAGCACCACCAAGATTGCTGTTTCTTCTGTTCCCTACACTTTTATTATGTCCAATTCTACTTTCTCTACTTTCTCCTACCATTTCTCAGTTTTTTGATATCATAATTGGTCTTCCTGACCAGTTGTAGTAGAGAATTCCCTTTTTTAATAACAGTGAGCGAGAATCACATTCTGTCAATTCTATTCTTCAAGTCATCAGTCTTTGCGGCCAAAATGTTTTATTAACAGAGATTCCTTTGTTTTGGATGTTGTTTTGTTTTGTCCTATGTTTACATCTGGATTCAAAGCTGGAAGTCCAGTTAAAAGGAAAATAAGACATTAGTGCCTCAAAGGGTACCTTACACTAATACATGTAAATGCTTTTCCTTTATAAATAAAATCTATAATCTATGACTCTCCTCTTTCATTTTTTTACCTGCCAAAAAAAGACAGGATTTCCAGTTCAATGGCTGTGTCAACAAATCTACATATATCATATTTTATATGTTTTAAATTCTCTTAGCAATCATTCACTGGCAAAAGAAAGACAAGAGTCCTGCAGGAATCAGATAATTCCTAGCATTACAATTCCAGTTCCCATCAGGTTGCTTCTTACACATGGCTGAGATCAGATTAAATTACCATTGAATCATTCAACCTGTCTGATCACTGTTTTCTGCTGTCAGAAGAGTCAAGAGTACCAAGAATTAGCTAGAGCCAGGAGAACTGAAAGACAAGGTTTAAAAAAAAATAATTATAAACACCCATGATGGAAATCTTTGCAGAAATGGATCATAGCTTTCCATTTGGAATAATAAAGAATTAAAATAAAAGTTGAAATGCAAATTGCCCTTCAAGAACTTCTAAATCCTCTCACTATGTTCATCACTGTTTCATTTATTCTGTTCCCTGAAGCTAGTTATTGGATCCTTGATTGTTGGATTACATCTCCACTAGACATTTACATGCAAAAATAAAAATAAATTAATTTTAGTTTGACTATTTATATATTCAAATTGCTCAGGTGAAAGAAGCAACTGAGATAAAGTATCTTTGTTATTATTTTATACTAAATCCTGACTCTACTCTTGCCTGTGGTCTATAGCCAACAAACATCAAAAGTGGAATATGTCTGTAGATGTAAATTTGTTACAACCCCAGTGAAGGTTAATTTTATGTGTCAACTTGACTGGGCCACAGGATGCAGAGCTACCTGGATAAACATTATCTCTGGGTGTGTCTGTGAGGGTGTTTTCAAAAGAGATTAGCATTTAAATCCATGGAATAGTAAATCAGATGGCCCTACCCAATGTGTATGGAAATGATCCCATCCATTGAGAGTCTGAATAGCACACAAAGGCAGAGGAAGGCTGGATTCATGCTGCCTGACTGCCTGAACTGAGACATCAACTTTCTTCTACCCTCAGCACTCCTGATTCTCAAGCCTTCAGGCTTACATAGGAATCTTACATCATCGGCTCTCTAAATTCCCAGGCCTTCAAACTACACCACTGGGTTTTCTGGGTCTCCAGCTTTCCAGGGACAAATTCTGGGACTTTTCAGCCTCCATAATTATGTGAGCTAATGCCTTATAAAAACCACTCATACACACACACACACGCACACAATCCGGAGTGTCAAAAAAAGGTATACACATTTTAATCTATGTTAGCTATGTATTACTTTTCTAAGTTGAATTGAATTACAGTAGCAATATGTAGTGCAATGTTTGCTCAATAGATGGCATTGATTAAATGAATGCTAGCATCACCATTAGACTGGCAGGACAGTCAAAATGGTGGAAGCCCAGGTCATTCAGGAGCACAAGACCATTTTGAAGTAGAATTTGAAATTCAAGGGCATCATGGAAGTGCAAGGACAATGGAAGGGTGAATACTGGGAACCTTAAAGGATGTGATGTACCAAATTGTGGTACACGTATACCATGGAATACTATGCAGCCTTAAAGAAAGATGGAGACTTTACCTCTTTCACGTTTACATGGATGGAGCTGGAACATATTCTTCTTAGCAGAGTATCTCAGGAATGGAAGAAAAAGTATCCAATGTACTCAGCCCTACTATGAAGCTAAATTATAGCTTTCACATGAAGACTATAACCCAACTATAGCACAAGTCTATGGGTAAAGGGCCAAGGAAGGGGAAGGGAGGGGGGAGGTTTTGGTGGAGGGAGGGTATTGGGTGGGGCCACATCTATGGTGCATCTTAGAATGGGTACAGGCGATTGCACTAATGTACACAACTATGATTTAACAATAAAAATAAATAAAAAAATAAAAGGATGTGATGTACCACAGAAAACCAGTTATAATGCCAGTACTTCAGGAAGAAATTGAAATGGCATGTGCAGCAATACAAGTGGACACTTTGGCCAATGTTGCCCAATTAGTCTGCCATAGTCAAAAGTGTGTGGACGCTGATAGTAACACTTTGAGCACCTCTTATAATTGCAGGAGTCAAACATGATTTGTATTCATCTTTTGTTATTGGTTTAAATTGGGTATTATCATTTTAATACAGTTTTTTCCTTTCTTAAAATATGTATACATCAGCACCCTCTACAAATATATTTCCCATCTGGTAGGAGACCTATATACATATATTATTTTTTTCTATTGGTTCTCTTTTTCTAGAGAACCCTAATACAACTCCCATAATGATTCATATAAAATCCAACTAAAATTCCATGAACATTTTGGACAATATAACTAGATCCTGAGGTTTTCAAGGAGAAAAAATAGATATATTTATCAAAGAAGTTCTAAATAAAAATATGAATAATGAATAGGACTAGCCGAACTAGATATTTGAACATATTAAAAAGCTATGATAATTAGAATAAGGCATTACTGAAAGAAGAAGAAAAATATAGATATAGAACATAAGATAGCTCAGAAACTGATTTTGTTCCATACAAAAATTTGCTAGAAAATAGAAGTGGTATCACCAGGAAGGATTATTCATTATTTTATGCAGGAATAACTGGGTAGGAATTCAAGGCAAACAAAATTAATTTAGACCTATCTCTCAAAGTATATGATAAAATAAATCTCAGATCCATTAAAATGCTAAATATTTTTTAAAACATTCTTTGACCACTTCAAACAAGATATTAGATCTGTGGATTAAAAAGCCAGGATGACATCCTAAGCTTGAAATCTTTTGAAGAAATTATAAAGCAAAAGACTAACTGCTCAGATTACATAAAATTTAAAACTATTTTTTAGAAAGTAAGCTTTTTTCCATTTTCCCAAAATGTAATAGGTGATTGGAAAAATTATAGTATATTCATAAAGTATGGTAAAAAGTATCTTTATAAAATGTATTATTTTATCATGATAGCAAGACAGAACATTTTTGCCTGTATTATTTATTAATGAATTTTTTTCTGCCCATGACCTTTGCTCAGGTCATGGACAGAAGCACAATTAATACTTAAACCCCATTTCCTGTTTTTTGAGACAGTCTTACTATGTTGCCCTTGTAGAGTGCTCTGGTGTCACAGCTCACAGCAACCTCAAACTCTTGGGCTCAAGGGAATCTCTTGACTCAACCTCCCAAGCAGCTGGGACTACAGATGTCTGCCACAATGCCTGGCTATTTTTTGTGGCAGTTGTCATTGTTGGTTAGCTGGTCCAGGCCGGGCTCAAACCCATAACCTTCAGTGTATGTGGCTGGTGCCACAACCACTGTGCTGTCTCACCGAGCCACTTAAACCCCATTTCTATCACATTCCCTTGTTAAAGGGGCAGAGCGACTCTCTGTTGCTTACTATTGTTTCACTATCCTCAATCATTTCAGTACAACCTTCATTAAACTACTACATACTATTTATACCCAACATTTATTTAATATCTCTTAAAAATCAACTCTTTTACTTAAATGAATTTACTTTTATTCTAAGCAATAATTTAAAAATTAAAATATATAATAATAAAAATTTTAAAATACCCATCTGTCTGCCACTGAAAGTCACCTATGCTGACTATGGTGGTTAATTTTATGTGTCAATTTGGATATATGGCACCCAGTTGTTTGGTCAAACAACAGTTTAGATCATGCTACAGAATAATTTTTAGATGTGATTACCATTTAAATCAGTACCCTTTGAATAAAGCAGAATACTCTCCCTAATGTGAGTAGGCCTCATCTGATAAGTTGACGAGCTTAGAAAAGACTGAAGGAACTCTGCCCTACAGACCACAGTCAGATTCAAAACCCCAATATCATTTCCTGTTGGAATTTGCAGCCTGCCAGCCTGAACTGCAGATTTCGTGGACTTGCCAATTTCCACAGTCATATGAGCCATTATAACCTGGATGCCAATGCCCTCCTTAATCCGCCTCTTCCCTGATATTTCTGGTTTGTTTCCTGTGACTTTCCAAAGCCCACTTGCTTTGTTCAGTCTCATCCTTGCAGACCTGTGCTTGTGCTCTGCATTCTGCTGAGAATGCCCTGGCTTGCCAAGCTTTCCCAGCTCCTGTCTTCAGGACTGGACCAATTACCACATGAGCACTGATGGAAGAAATAAACGGGGGAACAAGATTCGCATTTAAAAGTATGTAAAACCTGCTTTGAACAGTGAGGTTTCACCACATGGGCCAGTTCTGACTAATTGGTGGTGGCTGCCTGGCACATTTTAAGAAGGATTCTGAGGCTCTGTCTGAGAGTGTGCAAAGACCTATTAGTGGTGTGGTGTCTGACAGCAGAGGGAGGGAAGAAATCACAGGAGTAATAAACCTGCTACGTATTTGCCACCTCTGGCATAGATGTTAAGGAAACTAACCAAGATGATTTTTTCCTGAGTCCTTTCCAATGCCTACTCAAACAAGTCAACAGATACATGAATTTTAAAATAACAAATTTATATCCCCATCATTTCTCAGATTTACATATGTAGGCAAAGTCAAGCAAGAGCATTCAAACTAGGGTAGAAAGAGTACAAAGTACAGGCTACATTTGCTTCCCAAACACCTCCTTTTTTCATGTAATACCAAATTGCAAAACGGAATTTGCCTACTGGGATGGGGAGTAGGGGATATAAATATCCCAAGATACTGGCTTAGAAGGCTGTGCTGCCCCATCACCTGACACTGGAGTATCCTCAGAAATACTTCTGGGACATTATTAGGTATGAAAATTCTCTTGGGGACACAAAAGTTGCCCTGGATTACTAGAATGATCAGAAGCAATCCACCCAGATCACAGTTTGCCCTATTGAGGCAGGTAGTCCTGAAATCAACCCAACCTTGTCCTTATTTTCTTAAAAACCCAAGTCTGGTTTTCATTGGTTTTTTCCTTTATTCTTTAAGGGTTTGAGTGGGGGACACATGATTATTTATACAGCTGGATTAGAGTTCTTTCATTCATTCAGAATTTGAGCACTTCCTTCCACCAGAAAACAGTGGGATATGCTCTGAAGATACAAACAGAAAGAGGAGATAGTCTGTGCTTTCAAGGAGTTCAAGCCTAATCTAAGAAATACAGGACTTGGTTGCTGTCCTGAGGAAATTTGTTGGTCAAAGTAAAAAATAAACAATAAAGCAAATTATTATTTTGCCAGTATAAATCCCTGAAAAAATGTAACAACATGCCAAAATCACTCCACTTTTCACTAGTATCCCATTGCAGGTAAAATGAAGGCAAAACATCCTAACAGGGCCTGTGAGAACCTGTGTGCTCTGGCATATGGCCTTTCTCCAGCCGGGGGTGCACTTGCTCTGGCTGCTCCAGACACACCATCTGTCTTTCCATCCCATGTTTGACTATCGTCCCTTTAGTCCCTATAAAATAACTTCTTGATTTTCTCACATATTCACAAGCATTTAATAGAGGTTCAACAGATATTTGTCTAAATAAATGGATTAACAAGTGAATAAATACCTGGTGTTGCATGAATAAATTGACCGATATCTTTTTATTTGATATTTGATAGCGATTATTTAATAAAGTTATCAAAAGTCTACAGTTCACTCAACAAAAGTTTCTAAAATTCCTACTATGTAATCTGCCAGGCATCAGAAGGTAGAGATGAAGACGTTGTTCCTACATGAGCTGACAACTGAGACAGAGAAGTAAACAAATAATTGCAACATAACATGAAATCAAAAGAAATCTAGTGTTATGAGACACAGGCAAGAGTTAACTCTACCCGGAAGAGCCAAAGAAGACTTCCAAGGAAACGACTGTGAACTCTTGAAGAAGAAATAGAATTTCAATGGCCTAAGTAGTAAGAGAAGACATTCCATGCAGAAAATGAATGTATAAAGTAAAAAGGTTTGAAGAGCATGGCATAGTATGGAACAGCATATCATTTGGTACCACTGTGCCTCAGGGTGTGTGGAAGGGAATGACTTGGAATGGAATGGAAACTGGTGACTCAGGTGAAATGATGACAGCATATGATGAATTTGAGCTATGAATAAGACACCCAGCTGGGACCAAATGGCAATGAATGGGACGTAGAGAATAGAGGTTTGGGAAAGTGATAAATAAGAAAGAAAGAAATACCATCAAGGCAATGATATTTGGGATATTTGAGTATCAGGGACTCCCAGGCGCTAACTTCATAAAGCCCCGTTTTTCTCACTTTCCTAATGACAACAACCACATGGTTGTTAAAAATACGTATTCTAGGGACATATCTCTTGTTCCCAAAGGAGAAGCCTGGAAATCTATAGGTTTAACCAACTTCTTTCATTATCAGAGAAGCTTGAGAGACATTTCCAAAGGGAACTCCAAGTCTACCTTCAGGTTAAGACTCACTGAATCCATTTCCCAAGCACCATCCACTCACCTGTCAGAAGTAAAGGCTGATGAAAAAAAAGTCAACTTCAGTCACCAAGTAACACAAGACATTTATTTCCAATATAACAATAAGATATGACTAGACTAGCACAGAGAAAGTACAGATCATTGGGTAATTGCACACATTAATGAAGGAAAATTTCAGTTAATTATGCTCAAAAGGTAGAAAAACTAGACTGTGCAGAGAGAGTAAAGTAAATTTCTGTGCTATTGAGAAATTAGTGTTCAGAATTTGAGGTGGCCATACTGTATTCATTTGGATAGCAGCCCTTCATTTAGCCAACACATTTCTCCTGTGATCAGCTGGGTCACCACTTGACTGACTATTCATGACTGCAGACATGAATGGAACCTCAGTTACTGCAAGCCAGAACCATTTCTTGGGGAAGCTTCCACACTTTCTGGGAATCCAGCTGGGTACCTGCCTCCAACCTAGAATTCATTAAAAAGCAGTGCAGTGGAATCTCGGATTGCTCATACAATTTCCTTCATAGTTTTAGCTAAATAATGTTACAACTCTGTGCCTCTGTTTCCTCAGCTGGCATTCATCACAAATGCTGCATTTTTAACCTGTTCCATATAATGCTATAAAAAATAAAAGATCTTAAAAAATAATAATAATAGGGTGGCACCTGTGGCTGAAAGGAGTAGGGCACCGGCCCCATATGCCGGAGGTGGCAGGTTCAAACCCAGCCCCAGCCAAAAACTGCAAAAAAAAAAACCATAATAATAATAATAAAATAAAAGATGTTTTTAAAAGAGTGCTTGACAGGATATCAAAATCATTTTGTTGAGTCTAGGTACTGTGCCTGTTATCTCACCACTTTGGGAGGGTGAGGAGAGAGGATCTCTTGAGCCCAGAAGTTCAAGACCAGCCTGGGAAACATAACAAGACCCTTCTTTCTCTTTACTCACCTGCACCCAAAAATATTTTTTAAAATAAGCTGTACATAGTGGCACATGCCTATAGTCCCAGCTAATAGGGGAGGTGGGAACTGCTTAAGTCTAGCAGTTCAAGATTATAGCAAGCTATGATCCCACCACGGCTTTGCAGCCAGAGTGACACAGTGAGATCCTGTCTCTGAAATACAAAATAATCTTTAAAATATAAAAATTATTTCACTGGCATCAAACTATTTAAATGAAAGTCTCTTGTGCCATGGGGCAAATATGCATAATCTACTGGTTTCTTTCTCATTTTTAAACCAGATTTAGTCAAACTAAACTTACAACAGGCCTCCTATCTGAGACAGTAGCAAATTGCTGGGAAGGGAAACTTTTGTTCAAAAGTAGAACATCTGAGAGGCAAATTTCCATTATGTCTATATACTCTCTTTCTCTCCTAATGACATCTGAATATCAGATAATACTAATAAAAGACAACTTATTTTCCAAAAGGTCCTGCTGATTTGGTGAAGGAGGTTTGGATGAAATAAAGCAATGAAAATGGAGAAGGATAAAGAGTAATTCCTGGGTGCTGTTGACCTGCATACAAATTTCTAAAAATACCAGAAATACACCTGGATGTATTTAAAGGAGAAGTCCAGGACATACTGAGCATTGCTTCTAAATGGCCATGTCTAAATTTCACTGATAGTATGTCCACTCACAAAATGACTCAGGGTTTCCCAGGCTTTCTTGCCCTTAGCAGAATTCTTGCCCACAGCAGAATTACTCCACGTGTGATTAGAAGGGATGGTCAGGGCGGCGCCTGTGGCTCAGTCGGTAAGGCGCTGGCCCCATATACCGAGGGTGGCGGGTTCAAACCCGGCCCCGGCCAAACTGCAACCAAAAAATAGCCGGGCGTTGTGGTGGACGCCTGTAGTCCCAGCTACTCGGGAGGCTGAGGCAAGAGAATCGCTTAAGCCCAGGAGTTGGAGGTTGCTGTGAGCTGTGTGAGGCCACGGCACTCTACCGAGGGCCATAAAGTGAGACTCTGTCTCTACAAAAAAAAAAAAAAAAAAAGAAGGGATGGTCATAGGAATTATATGGAGAAAATAAAATAGATTGGTCATGTTCAGAACTCTTGTACATACCAACACTTGAATTACAACAAAACTGAAACTACAACCAGTGGAGAAAGAATGGTCGTCACAATAAATGGTGATGGAACACGGGGTAACTGCAAGGGGGAAAATGATGTTGAATAAAGGATGTTGGATGCAACATAAGTCATGTTGTGCATTTGGCATCTCATAGTACAGAGTAGTGTTTCTCAAAGTGTGGTTCGTGGACCACTTGTATCCAAGTCACATAGGGGATGAAGATATAGGTTCCTGAGCTTATCTTAAAACTCATCAAATCTCTAGGAATGAAACCTAAGAATCCTTTTCGTCAAACTGCCCTAGATGATTTTTAGCACTTCAAAACAGGACATTCATCAGGATGGCATTTTGCAGTTAGGAAAACAACCATCTAAATCCAGTTCTGCCACATATGGGAAAATTAATTAATCCATCTGTATTTCAGTTTTTGCATCAGTAAAGTGATGATAATAATCTCATAGGTTAACACAATGATTAAGTGAGATAATGCGTATTACAGCGCTCAGTATAGTTCTGGTTCACAGTGAGCACTCGATGTTAAAATTACCCTCCATATCCAATAACCTCATTAGAAATGAAGTGTGTTATCACTTACAAAAAGTTTTAATTGTCTATTTCTAACTTAATAATGTTATTCCAGTAGTAAAGAGTATTAAAGGACAGTAATTTTGCCAAATATATTGACAGATAAATCAAGAGTCTTTGATCTTGAGAACTTGTTTTGAGCTACTACCTAGAAAACATAACTATTCATCTATGATCCAGGGGTCTTCCAACTTTGGCCCACAGGCCACATGAGGTGGTGTGATTGTATTTGTTCCCGTTTTGTTTTTTTACTTCAAAATACGGTATGTGCAGTGTGCATAGGAATTTGTTCGTAGTTTTTTTTTTTAAACTACAGTCTAGCCCTCCAACAGTCTGAGGGACAGTGAATTGGCCCCCTGTTTAAAAAGTTTGAGGCCCCCCTAATACACTCACCAAAGAAATTATGGTCCCACTCTCAAAATGCAATTTTAGGATCTGTGCATGGGATACAGCATATAAGGTTATAGGATATTACAGCACATCATCCTTACATTTGCATCTGTTACCCAGTATTTCTTAAAAAATTTTCTTGGTTTTACACTCAGCGCCTGTGACTCAAGCGGCTAAGGTGCCAGCCACATACACCTGAGCTGGCAGGTTGAAATTTATCCTGGGCTTGCCAAACAACAATGACGGCTGCAACCAAAAAATAGCCAGGCGTTGTGGCAGGTGCCTATAGTCCCAGCTACTTGGGAGGCAGAGGCAGGCGAATCACTTGAACCCAGGAGTTGGAGGTTGCTGCAAGCTGTGATACCATGGCATTCTACCTGTGCCTCAAGGGCAACAGCTTGAGGCTTTGTCTCAAAAAAGAAAAAAAAAAAAATTCTTGGTTTTAAATAGTTGAAAAATTGGAAAATCCTGGTTTTGTGGACAGGGCACTTCTTTATTGCTATCCCTTCTGAATTGGGGAGAAAAGAAAGATGTTAAACATGTGCACCTAGCTTCCGCTCCTCTTCTTGTTCTCAAAATAAAATACTTCACTTTGGGGCTTTGAAGACATTGCTTTGTTTTCTTCTAGCATCTAGCACTGCTGATAATAAGTGTGATGCAAGGAATGAAGGAAGGAAATCACTCCGGGAAAGTAAAAGGCACCTTAGCTACTTCTCCCATCTGGAGTCTTTAGTACCGAGGGACTAAATATTTGGGCTTTTTTTTTTTTGAGACAGAGTCACAAACTGTTGCACTGGGTAGATTGCTGTGGTGTCATAACTCACAGCAACCTCCAACTCAGGCTCTATTGATCCTCTTGCCTCAGTTTTTCTATTTTTAGTAGAGACATGGTCTCACTTTTGCTCAGGCTGGTCTCGAACTCATGAGCTCAGGCAATCCACCCACCTTGGCCTCCCAGAGTGTTAGGATTACAGGCATGAGCTATGACACCCAGCCTAAATACTTGTGCTTGAAAGTAGACAGCAAGCTTCAGAAAATAATGGGCAAAAAGCTTAGGAGTCTGGGCCCAATTGTGCCCAGATGGTCAAAGCCAGAGATGCCTGAAATTCCAACAAGAACTTCTGGACAGACAGTCAGTCTTAGTTCCTAGGGCTGCTGTAACAGTTTCACACATTCGTGGTTTAAAACAGCAGAAATGTATTCCCTCACTGTTCTGGAGTCCAGAACTCCCACATGCAAGGGTCAGCAGTCCCAGTCCCCCTCTGAAGGCTCTAGGGAGAGCCTGTCCCTGGCCCGACTTCTAGTATCTGAAAGTTACGAGCAAATCTTGGCATTCCCTCGCTTGTGGCTGCATCGCTCCCATCTCTGCCTTTGTGGTCCCATGGCTGTGACTCTGTATTCCTTCTGTGTTCTCTCCTCTTTTTCTTTCTTTTTCTTTTTATAAGTGATGCTCTTTTTTAAAATTTATTTTAGGTTAATATGAGGCTACAAACCACCAGGACACAATATCTGAGTTTGTTAGATAGAGTTCCTCTTGTAGTTATGCCCTCCACCCAAAAGGTGAGGACACCAGTTTTTGGACTTAGGGCCCAAACTAAGGCCTTAAGGATGCTCACTTAAACTTAGTAATTACATTTGCAAAGACTATTTCTAAATAAGGTCAGATCCTGAGGTTCCAGGTGGACATGAATTTTGAGGGCACTCTGTTTGACCCAGTACAGTTTCAACATACCATGAGAAAGAGAAGGTAATAAGAATGAGCTGGAATCCAGGTGGGGAATGGAAGCAAAGACAAAGATAAAGAAACAGCCATACACTTTGCACACTGGCAGCTTTGAACCACACAGGGTTGCCTTCCCGAGGGAGCCAACCTTCACTACCAGGGCCAATTTGCCCATTACACATGGTAGGCACAGTACAAGGGCCCATGACGCATTTAGGAGCCCATAAAAATGTTTTAGTCTTTTTAAAAATCTAAATAAAAAATCCATCCTGGATTATATTCATATTTGTATCAATGCAGTCTTATAATTTTTGATATTTTTTTAATAGAAGAAGAAACCCAGAAAAGGCAAAAGAACCCAGGGCACTCAAAAGTCACCATTCAGCTCTGTTCACCAATGTCAATGTCCACACATCTGGTCTAGAGAAACTTGAGAGTTTATGTTAGCTTGGCCACCTATCCCCTCCCCAGGAATGGTCCATTGCCAAGCAGTGGCTGACTGCAAGGATAACACAGCCCAGGAGCCTTGCTGATGGGCGTGGTATAATTCATGCTCCAGTGTGCCCCATGAAATCCCATCACTGAGCTTCTTCCCCTGCCCTCTTCTGTTTCCCTTCTACCTTTACAGCATTCTCTCATGATTTCATTGCCTAAGAATTCCCACCGCTGACTTGGCGCCTGTGGCTCAAGTGGCTAAGGTGCCAGCCACATACACCTGAGCTGGCGGGTTCAAATCCAGCCTGGACCCACCAAACAACAATGACGGCTGCAAACAAAAAATAGCCGGGCGTTGTGGTGGGCACCTGTTGTCCCAGCTACTTGGGAGGCAGAGGCAGGAGAATCGCTTGAGCCTAGGAGTTGGAGGTTGCTGTGAGCTGTGATGCCATGGCACTCTACCCAGGGCGACAGCTTGAGGCTCTGTCTCAAAAAAAAAAAAAGAATTCCCACCTCAATCTCTGTTTCTAGGGACCATTGTCTAAGACACTTTGAATCTCCATGAACACCATTAACACCCAGTAAAAATTTTCTAATAAACAAACATATTGAATGATTGAATGAAGGAAGGAGCAAATATTAGAGAGACGTGGAAGCAAGTATCAAGACCTTGCTGGGCATTTACAGGGCTGAACTGATCATAAGAGGAACTTTAATTTTTGATAAACTAAAGCCTTAAACACAGGGAGGTAGGTATGTAAATTCTAGAATAAGGGCACAAGAGAATGGGTTTACTCACAAAAATGGAAGAAAAGATCAGATTAGAGGAATAATGCCTACCCTGTGCCTAGCACTGTGCAAGCCACTTTCAGGTGTGCTGACAGACTAATTATTTTTACATACATTTATAGAACATTAAGCTGTCACAACTGAGACAGGTTTCCTTAAATTCTGTTAGACTCGACTGGCCCCAGAGCTGGGGATGAGATGGGTTTGCAAGGATTATGAGGTTGGTTCAGATGAATTTTCGTGAACAATCGCCTGTTGATGAAAGGACTGCCTTTGAAGACCTGACACCTTGTGACAGTACCCTTGGCCATCTCAAGAATATGGTCCTCTGAAACCAGCATTGGACAAGATGTAAAAATGAGAAGATTTCATGCCGTGGAATTTCTATCATAGATACGGCTCTTTGCAATTTTAGCAGCTCCGCTCAACCTTTGCAGCAGTTTGGGAGCCGAGCAGATGGCAGGGGAGGGCTTAACTAAGTGGTGAAGTTTCAGCTGCAAAAGGCAATTCCTAGAATGACAATTCAGAAACTCATTTCCCCCAACACTTATCATATTGGCAGAGGGTTAGTGAATCTTTTTAGAAAAACGTGAAGAAGGCAGTGCATCAGAATAAGGCTTCCTGTGTTTGGTTGGGTTGTGTGGAGGCAAACACTGCTGAGTCCAATTCTTCCCTTGCACTTGCTATTCCCAAGACAGAGGGCCAGACTTGTTTGTAAATTAAACAGTGTCTGAAAATGCTAAAGCTTAAGATGTGCAATATCAGGGGCCTCCAGCACACTGAGCAACTGCTAAATGCATCTAAAGCCCATGCATGACAGTTTCAGCTGAGTTGCTCCAACACTGGCTGGCACTGAGGACCCCTATAGTTTCCAGCTATATCTCATAAAGAAACAGCAAGTTTGGGCAGCGCCTGTGGCTCAAAGGAGTAGGGTGGCGACCCCATATACTGGAGGTGGCGGATTTAAACCCAGGCCCAGCCTAAAACTGCAAAAAAAAAAAGAAAGAAGCAACAAGTTTATAGAAAGAGCATAGCCTGGGCTCAAATCCTGCCTCTCATACTAAACAACTATATGATGTGGAGCAGATTACGTTTCCTCTCTGAGCCTGTCTCCACAAATGTAAAATGGCAGTGGAGGTGGGGGAGGGAATGATAGCAATCACAAAGGATTATTGTAAGAATTTAGGGTGGTAATGAACGTGAAAGTAGCCTATAGTAGATCTTAAAGCACTATCAGTTCTTCATTTCTATTCTGCCTAGCTTGGCAGAAGTTTGTCAAAATAGCTGTTGCTCTTTCAAACTGTTTCGGCTTTGGTTCACCCAGAATTTTTCCTTTATCTTCAAACAGCGTTAACTATAAAGATTGGTTTCTCTTGCAATTCCATAGCCTTATTCTTTGCCAATGAGTCAGTGAGGTTCAGCTTTTGGGATTTTAGTTTTGATCCTTTATAGTATGTGTATGACAGAAACAATAAATGTATTTGATACTCTGAAGCTATAAATGTATCATCTCTTAATGAGGCCTGTTTGTTTTAATTAAGCCTAAATTACTCGAGCACAACAGAGGGGGTATTGATTGAGATTATTTCTGCTGCAAATAACAGAAAAGCTACTGAACTGCTTAAACAATTAAGGGAATTTACTGGCTCCTATAACTAAAAAGTCCACAGGATCTTCATGGCTTGATCCAGGCAGGGTTTGGTCCAAGCCTTGGCATAATTTTTGTGCAACTCTCTCAGTTTTGCCTGCCTCTAAATGTTGGCTTTGTTCTCCAACTGGCCTCGTGAAATGACCACTAGACCTCATCAAATGGCCACTGGCAGCATTCATGGTGGTTCCTCATTCACCTCCAGCAGCAGTACAAAGGTCAAGGCCAGGTTTTAGAACCACCATACGGAAGCCCCCAGCTTCACCCAGCTTGGAATACTCCCACTCCAATTCCTAGGAACTGCTATCTCCGATTGATAGAAATCTGTATGGATTTCTATGACAAGGAAACAGAATTATTCTAAGTGGCTTAGCACAATCAGGCGTCTCCCCTGGATCTGGAGATGAGGTCTACCCATGCTAAACATCCCATCAAAACTCAAGGGAACTGAAATGGATGGCAGAAGAATGTCTACTACAGTGAAAAAACAACTGCTAGCAATTTAGTGGATCGTTCCTAAATTCTGTTTTTTAATTTTTAACTTATCACTTTACTATGTTAGACTCTTTCCAAATAAAATAACATACTTTAGCAACCACAGGTGAGAATCAACTGGTGCCAGGCATTAGCAAGAATGTCAGAACATCTAGGTTAGCACTTTTGTTCCCTGTCCTTTCTCTTTTTTTTTTTTTTGCAGTTTTTGGCCGGGGCTAGGTTTGAACCCAACACCTCCGGCCCATGGGGCTGGTGCCCACTCCTTTGAGCCACAGGCGCTGCCCCCTTGTCCTTTCTCTTTTCCCACCTCCCTTATTTTTCTCTCCCTCAATTTTCTAGATCATCTTTTCTTTTTCTTATTTTCCTTTCACTTATAATCCTACTTTTCCTCTCTCCATATGCCTTTTAATATATGCAAACACAATAGGATGTAAGATTACACATTTCCTGACCTCTCATGAATTTAGCTAAAGCTTCAGAGCTATTGACACAGGTGACAATGTCCTCTCACAGAGGCATTAGACACACCCTCTTAGGAATTATTAAGAGGAAGTCAAAAATAAACCACTGCTCATCTCTCCAACAGCCTGTAAAGGAGAAAACTAGATATGCATTAGAAGAAAGTTCTTCAAAGGTGATTTTATATGTAGAGATGAGAGAGGGATGGTCTCACTACCTCAAGCCAAATAAGGAATACTTTCAAGTGACTCTCTCAGAAAGCCCTGGCACTTGTAAGAAGGGGCAGCTGGCATTTCACTCCCCAGGTAGATATTTACCAAGAGCCACAGTCCCAGAGCTTAGCGGGTAAACAGGTAAAGAAAGAAAAGAATAAAAAAAAAAATAGATATTTCCCATCCTTCCTACTTCTGAGCCCTAAGCTTTGGGTTGGGTTTGAGCTGAGCAGAGGGTGGAGAGCTTAGACTTGTGTGTAGGACAGAAGGTTTATTGTAGATTGAACTGGACTTCCTAACTCCTAAAAACATCACCCTTCAATAATATCCCAAAATGAACCCTGCTGAAGCTGTTTTCAAAAAGGGAGGAAGAAAAGTCCAAAAGAATATTATTGTAAGTTCATTGTGAAAACATTTTTTACATCTTCAATGTGAAGAAAAAAAGCAGGGTCCTAATTGTACCCAACTGAATTCAGTTTATTTAGTAAACTTACTATACAGAGGCAAATTATCAACTCTGTTGTCTTCAATATGCTTTTCGTGAGCACACCTAAATAATCCATCAGTCAGATCTATGAGAAACTCAACACCTCAAAGAGAGCAACTGAAGAGTGTTCAGTGAAGAGGCTGTTTATAAGGATGTGCACAGGGGTAAGGGGCATCTGACCAATGGAGATGGCAGGAGCCCTTAGCTCACCTAGGTCAGCAGGAGGAAATGGAGGGAGAGGTTGCCCGAGCCCAGAGAGACAGAGCTGGGCTTTTCTTGCTTGTACCTTGGACACCAGCAGGTGAGGAATAGAGACAAACAAAGAGCTCCTTGTCACTGGAAAGTGGCAAATATTCAACACATATGAAATATTTCAGTTTCTGAATTCTGGCAAATGGAATCATAATCGATACACAGAATACCCAAACTATTGAACACTGGTAGAACATTGTAGAACAAAGTAGAATTTTCCCATCGTGTCTCTTGAAAAAAATGGAATTACATTCCTTGAGGAAGAAAAAAAAATTAACTTCAGCTCAATTAACAATCAGCCTTAAAAGTGTAGAGAAGGTATTTGAACAAAAATATTATTTGCCAAAAATGAATATAGATAAATATATGGTAGAAAATAATCACCAAAAGAATATCTCAAAATAAAAATGCTGAAAATAGAAACTGAGGAACTCAAGACCGCAAGTGAGCCCCTCACCTTGGACAGGCTTCACTCCTTCTTGGCCTCTATTTTTCAGTTTTGCTATTTCCCTTCAAGGTACATCTTCTGATATCTGCAGTCTAAAATTATGCTAACATCATCTATACTGTAAGGAAAACAGGAAGATTTTTCCTTAGCATCTCAAAAGGTCATTTCCCCCCCACCTTTGCATCATTTTCCCATTATGTTACGTATTCTTATCTTTGTGACTTAAAGTAGTTCCCCTAAACTTTTTACATCTTTGCTTTTGTTCACTGATAAACCAGGGAAATGAGGTATGTTTAATTAAACTCTTTCCCCAACCTTCCCCTCCAAGTGGTTTCCACATTCCAATTATGAAAGTTTCTTTCTTTCTAAACTCAGCTAAAGTCAGAGTTCTATATTCTTCCACTACTCTGGAAAACTTTCTTCTGTCCCCCAATTCCATACATGCACACACTCCCACACCCTTAATGCCCAAAGAAATCTTTCAATATTTAGCTTATATGTTACTAAACTCACCCCATAATGCGCCCCCTAACCCCAGTCTTGCCAACATAATTAAACATCTTCCGTCCACAAACTTTAAAACAGCCTGAATCACCTGCATTATAGTTATCTATTTATATAACCATCCTCCCCACTAGGCTGTTAGCTTCTAGAGGCAGAAACTGTGCCATTAGTCATTATAGCCTCAGTGGCAGAGGAAGATTTAGAAGTCATGCTGAAAGAAAAAAAAATTCTGAAAAGGTTTTTGAGATATCTTTAAGGTTTTGTAGCCAGAAGAAGTAACCCTTGTGTCCTCTCCTCCACTCCAGCCGCACATCAGAGCCAGGGATACTAAGTCCTGGCAGATTTATGGGCTTCCCACTTTGACACTGGCAAAGACCCAGAAGTTGGGTCAAGACCACTTCAAAATTTCTTTAAAACAAACAGGAGGAACAACACATAGTAAATTAAAACTTTCTTTTGCAATTCTTAATTGTTAGCTAAATTCCATGTCATGTTGCCCTAAAATAAGAGATAGCTGTTTATTAATATCTTCCTGTTTATTAATGAGTAATGAGGTGGTTCTGTTTACAAATTGGGTTGTTGCTACAACACGTTTACACAGTTATAAAGCAAGCTATAAACAGATTAGCTGTGGAAGATCTAAGGTATGATTTGTTTTCACTAGGACTCTCCCAGTTGCTTCCCTCTGTACCCTAAGGTCTATTTAGCCCAGACTAAGCACTGTCACCAGCCCCATAAATGCTGTGGAAAGCTCAGTGGAACTGCCTGCAGCCCAGGGAGGCCACTTATGTTTCTTTGCTTTTAATAGACCTAGTTCTGAAGTCTTTGTATTTCCTTTGCCTTCAGTAAAGAGAGATCCAAAGTACAAAAAGAGAAGTTTCTATCTGTGAACCTCCCACTGCTCCCTTCTGGACCACCCCTCCCCTTGAGTCTGGTAAACTATGCACATAAACGGGTTACTAAGCATACAGTACGTACCTAGTGTTTACAACTCATTGCTCTCTCAAACTGCTTGGTAAGCCATGGAGGACGTTAAAAATTCACCTATTTTCCTGCCTGAGGTGCCAAACACCTCTCCATCTGCAAGTACAAACACATACTTACACTACTATCCACCAGTGAGGAAGGACTTTCTCTGATTTCTAAGGCAAAATATTAAAGTGAAAAGAATACTTTACTTAGAGAACCAGAGCCTTAGGTCCAAATTCTGACTGTATTCCCTGGGTTGGGACTAGGGTAGCGTTATGGAGGAGCCTCAGGCACAAAATTGAAGACAGCACTTCTCCCAAGATTTCTCTGTGCCTATTCCATCCATTGCAACCATTAGAATTTTTTTTTAGTGAAATTCACATAACATTAACCATTCTGAAGGGCAGGTACCGGTCTGCAGCCTGGGGGCTGGGCAATGCAGATCTATATTACATACGTATGTATAGCTATATGTCTATCTATATGTGCACAGAAAGTACGCAAAGGAAGAATCAAGGCTGCTTGGCAAGGAGAAGAGACCAGAAAAGCCTTTGCGGAAGAGGAGGCCCTTAAGGTGATTTTTGAAAACACAGACACATATCCTTGCCTCACCCTGCTGTTCTGAGGATTTGGTGACATCATTTATTTAAAGCATTTAGTATAATACCTGCAGTCTACAACTGTTAGCTGAAAATAAACGTGTGCAGTGGTTGCTTTATTACTCCATGGCAATCCTCTGAATCTGTCAGAGTTTCCTGATGGCAAACAACATACACTGCCTCCAGCTAATCTAAGCAGAAGGGGAAGTTCTTAGAAGGGTCTTGGAAAACTCAGTGAAACAAGAAGCAGCAGACTCCACACAGAGACAGGAAAACCAAGAGAGGCCAGGCGACTGATGAAACAGCCAAGGCCAGACCCAGAAGCTCCCAGGAACCCTCAGGATCCCCCAGGAGCAGACTGGCTAAGTCCATGCCATGACACCCAGCTTTGCTGCCCTACTAGGATGATTCTCAGCCAGGTCTGGGACTGTGCATCCCTCCCACAGGATGCCACACCCTTAGTGAGAGAACCTATGGGCTAATTCTAGATAAACTTTCCTTCAATTTTCAGTAGGGATGGGGGCGCAGACAAGATGGTGAACTGAAGCCAGCTTTCCACAGAGGCTCCCGTCCTGAAGGAGAGTTAAGGGACGAAAATTTAGCAAGTAACCTAATGGATTGAAGCAGCACCAAGCGAGAAAGTTGAAGAACGCACATCAACCCCGCTGAGGAGAGCTGAGATCACAAGGACACAAACAAAAGGTACAAAACCCACCACCAAGCGGATGGGAGTTCCCCCTCCCCCACCTGCTCGGCTTAAGAACCCCACAAACAAATGGGCAGAAATCAGAGGCCCTCCCACTACACTTCACGGGAGAAACCTACTAAAATCTGGACCTACCTCCCTTACTAGGGTCCCTGGGAGTTCTCCTGCCAGACATAAAACTGTATAAAACTGTAAATATCCTTTGTCGGCAACTCTGAGCTCCCAGCACTTCCCTCCACTCTCTCTGAGGTCTAAAAGCCTGTCCCCAAGGTGTTCAGATTCTTGGGTGACTTCTAGAGGGGAGATGACAGTCCCCGAGCTGTGGCTGGTCAGCGCTGATTCTGGGGCACGGGAGAGAGGTGAGGACAGTCAGCGGAGGGCAACCCTCACCAGAGCGGTGTTTCCCTGAGGCGTGGTGCAGCAGTCCTCCTTGGGCAACAATACAACCAGGCATAAAACTGAGCGGAACTGTGGGACCTCGCTACTGGCAGCTCTAGGCTCCCGGCTCTGGGCTCCCGGCGCTCCCCCGGCCCTCGCTCTGTGGTCTGGAGACCTGAATGCCTGCCATGTGGCAGGGCAAGGAACTGGGTTGAACTGAGTCTGTTCCTGCCGGCGGCTCTGGGCTCCAGCTTCTCCCCCCACTCCGCCCTCACTCTGAAGCCTGAAGGCTCGAGCTGTGGTGCTGCAGCCAGGCGAGAGACCAGGAGGGAGCTGAGTGTGCTCGCTGCCGATGGCTCTGGGCTCCTGGTGCCCCACCCCACCCTCACTCTGGGATCTGGAGGCCTGTCGCCCGGGAGTCCAGATTCTTGGGGGATTTGTCAGGGCGTGGACAGTGCCCAAACTGCAGCTGGTCCGTCCTGACACTTGGACGCAGGAGTGAGGCTGGGGAAGAACCACATCAAAGTGGCAGTTCCCTGAGGCGGCTGAAGCCACACCCCCTGCCTCCCTGGGCAACCAGAGGAGGCCACCCCTGAGTATAGGATTTGCCTGAGGTGACTCAAAGACCCAGGAAACTTACAGGGCAGGTCCGACTCAGAAAACTGAGACTTCAACCCAGAGCAAGAGCTTCACTGGAGTCAAACAGGATCCAGCTGAAAATAAGTCAGAACCACTTAGCCCCACCACACCAGACAGGGCCCCAGTTTCTCAGGCCACAACACTGAACGGGCCCTCAACTAAACCCCAGGGGAAAAATCAAAGGGAATAAAACAACCATGGGGCAGAATCAGTGGAAAAACTCTGGTAACATGAATAACCAGAATAGATCAACCCCCCCGCCAAGGAAAGATATGGTGGATGTAACTGAAGATCCCATTCATAACTGGCAGACATGTCAGAAATCGAATTCAGAATTTGGATTGCAGACAAGATTGATAAAATGGAATTAGGAATCCGAGGAGAAATTCAAAAGTTGTCTCAAGAATTTAACGAATTTAAAGACAAAACCACCAAAGACTTAGACACACTGAAGCAAGAATTTGCAACCCTTAAAGATATGAAAAATACAGTAGAATCCCTCAGCAACAGAATGGACCAAGCAGAAGAAAGGATTTCTGACATGGAAGATAAAGCCTTTGAACACTCCCAAACTCTCAAAGAGGAAGAGAAATGGAGAGCAAAAACGGATCACTCTCTTAGAGAGTAGTGGGATAATTCGAAGAAGGTCAATATATAAATAATAGGAGTTCTAGGGGTGGCACCTGTGGCTCAAGGAGTAGGGGGATTTGGTCCCATATGCCAGAGGTGGTGGGTTCAAACCCAGCCATGGCCAAAAAAAAAAATAGGAGTTCGGGAAAATGATGAAGTGGCATCAATGGGTACAGAGGCCCTTCTGCATGAAATTATGAAAGAGAATTTTCCAGACATGCCTAGAGACTCTGAAATTCAGATAGCAGACAGTTTCACAACTCCAGCATGATTCAACCCCAACAAGTCATCCCCCAGACATATCATAATTAGCTTCACTAAAGTTAACATGAAGGAGAAAATTCTCAAGGTTATCAGGTGAAAAAAAGCCATTACCTACAAAGGTAATGGAACATGTTCAAAGGAACATTAGAATGACTGCAGATATCTCTGCTGAAACTTTTCAAGCCAGAAGAGGGTGGTCATCGACTTTTAATCTCCTAAAGCAAAATAACTTTCAACCCCGGATCTTGTACCCAGCTAAACTGAGTTTCATCTATGATGGAGAAATTAAATACTTTAATGACATTCATATGTTGAAGAAATTTGCCACAACCAAACCAGCTCTTCAGGATATTCTCAGACCTATCCTCCATAATGATCAACCCAATCCTCTACTACAACCGTAAACTTACTCAGAAACTCCTGATCAAACTCCAACTTCTACAATGGCGAAAAGATTAAAAATGTCCACTGGACTTTTGAAAAACTCAATACCCAAAATTTCACCAAACTTATAAATAGTCTCCATCAATGTGAATGGCTTAAACTGTCCTCTAAAGAGGCATAAGTTAGCTGTCTGGATACAAAAACTCAGACCAGATATCTGTTGCTTACAAGAGTCGCATCTTAACTTACAAGACAAATACAGACTCAGGGTGAAAGGATGGTCATCCATATTTCAGGCAAATGGTAATCAGAAAAAAGCAGGTGTTGCAATTTTATTTGCAGACACAATAGGCTTTAAACCAACAAAAGTAAGGAAGGACAAGAATGGTCACTTCATATTTGTTAAGGGTAATACTCAATATGATGAGATCTCAATTATTAATATCTATGCACCCAACCAGAATGCACCTCAATTTATAAGAGAAACTCTAACAGACACGAGCAACTTGATTTCCTCCAGCTCCATAATAGTCGGAGATTTTAACACTCCTTTGGCAGTGATGGATCGATCCTCCAACAAAAAGCTGAGTAAAGAAATTTTAGATTTAAATCTAACCATCCAGCATTTAGATTTAGCAGACATCTACAGAACATTTCATCCTTCTCTTTCATCCAACACATACTTCTCATCAGCCCATGGAACTTACTCCAAAATTGATCACATCTTAGGTCACAAGTCTAACCTCAGTAAATTTAAAGGAATAGAAGTTATTCCATGCATCTTCTCGGACCATCATGGAATAAAACTTGAGCTGATTAACACAGGAATCTGCATACTCATACAAAAACATGGAAGTTAAATAACCTCATGCTGAGTGATAGGGTCAGAGATGAGATGAAGAAGGAAATCGCCAAATTTCTGGAACAAAACGACAATGAAGACACAAACTATCAGAACCTCTGGGACACCGCAAAGGCAGTCCGAAGAGGGAAATTTATAGCACTGCAAGCCTTCCTCAGGAGAACGGAAAGAGAGGAAGTTACCGACTTAATGGGACATCTCAAGCAACTGGAAAAGGAAGAACACTCCAATCCCAAACCCAGTAGAAGAAAAGAAATAACTAAAATCAGAGCAGAACTAAAGGAAATTGCAAACAAAAGAATAATACAACAGATCAATAAATCAAAAAGCTGGTTTTTTGAAAAGGTCAATAAAATAGACAAACTGATGGCCAACCTAATCAGACAAAAAGAGTAAAATCTCTAATCTCATCAATCAGAAATGACAAAGACGAAATAACAACAGACTCCTCAGAAATCAAAAAAATCCTTAATGAGGAGGCGAAGCAACATGGCGGCCGAGTAACAGCTTCCTTACATCTGGGCACCGTGAGTCTGGGGAGATAGGACTCCAGGCATCTCTGGCTGGTGGGATCTGCCTAGCATCACCCCTGAGAGGATACAGGCAGTCAGCGAGAGACTTCTGGACCCCAAGAGGAGGACTAAAACAGTGGAAAAACGGCAAGTGGTTGCGTGTGTTCAATCCGTCTAAACCCGCCCACAACTGTAAGTTCAGTAGCAGCGAGACTGCAAACCAGAAAGACCTTACCTGTGAACTGTTTTGTGTCCTTGGACTTGGCACTCAGTTGAACTGCCTTGGGGAGAGCCTGAGAGGGAGTGCGGAGAACTTTGGCCATTGTCTAGGGCCCCAGTCTGAGCCGCTGAGCCAGACGGAGCTAATAGTGTTTGGCTGTGGGTCACAGGGAGCCATTGTGAGCGATCTGCCCCAGCAAGCTCCGCCCTCACGGTCGCAGAGCTAGAATTGGGTGGGAGCTGGTAACCCAGCAACCAAGTACCCTAAGGGCAGGGTCTGAGCCGCCTTGCAGCCCTAACCCTCAGGGGCAGAGTGAGACCAGTTTTGGCACAATGGGTAAAGTGGATAGCCACTTCAGCAGTGATTCCAGCGACAAGCACTTTCCTAGGAAAGCGTCTGCTCAGCAAGTGAACGAGTTCAAAGTGCCTTTTAAATGGGCTGAAGAGAGATTTAGGGTGTTTACCTGCTGGGGTTTGAGAAATCAGCAGCCTCCAGTCGCATCAGAACTGTGATTAACAAAATCTCATACCCCAGAAGACCACGTGTTGCCCAGACAATATTCAATAACATATACATACTGCTTTGTTTTTGGTTGTGTTGGGGTTTTTTTTGGCTTGGTTATTTTGTTTTTTGTTTTTTTATGTTGTTGATGTTGTTTTGTTTTTTAAGTTCAACCTTTTCCATACAGATCCTTTTTCTTTCTCAATTTTTCCAGTTTAATTATAATTTCCCATTGCTGCCTTTTTCAATAATTAGAAATTCATTTTTGCTAGTGATTCTACTGCTATTATTTGGTTTTCCAGCCAATTTTATCCCGTAAAGTTTTCTGTTTGCTTGTTTTGGTTTGATTTATGGCATTTTTGTCATTCCTCTCTACTTGGTGGAGGAGGGGTACTGTGTCTGATGAGGTGAGCAAAGAGCTGCTGACATCAAGGGAACCACCCAACTGGGCACCCCCAGAAGGTGGGGTTTTTTTAAGGTTGTGTCAAAGTAACCTACTGTACACCTATATTGCTCTGTATCCCTCTTTCTGTGCCTCTCTTCCTTTTCTCAATATTCCTTTTACCCACCCCCTCTCCTTTCTATATTTTTCTTTGTTTTTCTTATGACTGGGTCCTCCTTTCTTTCATCCCTTTTTTGCTCTTCAACCTTCTCACCCTTCTGGTCCTATAACCCTTAGTCCACAGGCACAAAAACTTAAAGAGCAAGAGGAAGTGAAAGGAAAATTAGGGCAAGGAAACAGATAAAAGAAATCACCCATGAGGAAGAATCAGCAGAAAACTCCAGGCAACATGAAGAACCAGTCCAGAACAACCCCACCAAGGGATCATGAGGTAGCTACTGCAGAGGATTCCACCTATAAAGAAATGTTAGGAATGACAGAAAGGCAATTTGGAATAGACATGTTGAAAACAATGAAAGAAATGATGGAAACAATGAAGGAAACTGCTAATAAATTGGAAAATAAACAAAGGAAATCCAAAAACAGAATCAAATAAGAGATTAACGATATGAAGACTATAAAAAGGATATAGCAGAGCTGAAGGAACTGAAACAGTCAATTAGGGAACTTAAAGATGAAATGGAAAGTATCAGCAACAAGTTAGACCATGCAGAAGAAAGAATTTCAGAGGTAGAAGACAACTCAGATAATAAAAGAGGCAGAAAAGAAGAGAGAGAAAGCAGAACGTTCACTGTCAGAATTATGGGACTTTATGAAGCGTTCCAACATACAAGTTATAGGAATCCCAGAAGGGGAAGAAGAATGCCCCAAAGGAAAGGAAGCCATACCAGAGAATATTATAAAAGAAAATTTCCCAAATATCACCAAAGATTCTGACACACTGCTATCAGAGGGTTATCAGACCCCAGGTCGCCTCAACTCTAACCGAGCTTCTCCAAGACACATTGTGATGAACCTGTCCAAAGTCAAGACAAAAGAAAAGATTCTGCAAGCTGCCAGGAGTAAGCGCCAGTTGACCTACAGGGGCAAATCCATCAGACTGACCGCAGACTTCTCTAATGAAACTTTCCAAACAAGAAGACAATGGTAATCTACCTTTAATCTACTTAAACAGAACAATTTCCAGCCCAGAATTCTGTACCCTGCTAAGCTAAGCTTCAAAATTGAAGGAGAAATCAAATCATTTATGGATATACAAACATTCAGGAAATTCGCCACAACAAGACCAGCTCTACAGGAAATACTTCAACCTATTCTGCACACTGACCACCACAATGGATCACAAGCAAAGTAAGGACTCAGAAATTAAAGGACAGAACCTAACCTCCACACTGATGCAAAGGATAAAACAAAGCAATGGACTCTCACAAAATAAGAAGAATAGAATACTACCACACTTATCAATTATCTCAATAAACGTCAATGGCTTGAATTCCCCACTGAAGAGACATAGATTGGCTGACAGGATTAAAAAAGACAAGCCATCCATTTGCTGTCTGCAAGAAACACACCTGGCTTCAAAAGACAAATTAAAGCTCCGAGTCAAGGGTTGGAAGACAATTTTTCAGGCAAATGGAATTCAGAAGAAAAGAGGAGTTGCAATCTTATTTTCAGATACATGTGGATTTAAAGCAACTAAAGTCAAAAAAGACAAAGATGGTCACTTTATATTGGTCAAGGGAAAAATACAAAAAGAAGACATTTCAATTCTAAATATTTATGCACCCAATTTAAATGCTCCCAGATTCTTGAAACAGACCTTACTCAATCTGAGCAATATGATATCTGATAATACCATAATGATAGGGGACTTTAACGCTCCTCTTAAAGAGCTGGACGGATCCTCTAAACAGAAATTAAACAAAGATATAAGAGATTTAAATGAGACCCTAGAACAACTGTCCTTCATAGACGCATATAGAACACTCCACCACAAAGATAAAGAATATACATTCTTCTCATCACCCCATGGAACATTCTCCAAAATTCATCATATCCTGGGACACAAAACAAATATCAACCGAATCGAAAGAATTGAAATTTTACCTTGTATCTTCTCAGACCATAAGGCACTAAAGGTGGAACTCTACTCTAACAAAAATGCTCAACCCCACCCAAAGGCATGGAAATTAAACAATCTTCTGTTGAATAACAGATGGGTGAAGGAAGAAATAAAACAAGAAATCATTAACTTCCTTGAGCATAACAACAATGAAGACGCACACTACCAAAACCTGTGGGATACTGCAAAAGCAGTTTTGAGAGGAGTCATCGCTTTAGATGCCTACATTCGAAAAACAGAAAGAGAGTGCATCAACAATCTCACAAGAGATCTTATGGAATTGGAAAAAGAAGAACAATCTAAGCCTAAAATCAGTAGAAGAAAAGAAATATCCAAAATCAAATCAGAGATCAATGAAATTGAAAACAAAAGAATCATTCAGAAAATTAATGAAACAAGGAGTTGGTTTTTTGAAAAAATAAATAAAATAGATAAACCATTGGCCAGACTAACGAGGAATAGAAAAGTAAAATCTCTAGTAACCTCAATCAGAAATGATAAAGGGGAAATAACAACTGATCCCACAGAGATACAAGAGATCATCTCTGAATACTACCAGAAACTCTATGCCCAGAAACTTGACAATGTGAAGGAAATGGATAAATATTTGGAATCACAACCTCTACCTAGACTCAGCCAGGAAGAAATAGAGCTCCTGAACAGACCAATTTCAAGCACTGAGATCAAAGAAACATTAAAACATTTTCCAACCAATAAACGCCCTGGTCCAGATGGCTTCACTCCAGAATTCTATCAAACCTTCAAGGAAGAGCTTATTCCTGTACTGCAGAAATTATTCCAAAAAATTGAGGAAGAAGGAATCTTCCCCAACACATTCTATGAAGCAAACATCACCCTGATACCAAAACCAGGAAAAGACCCAAACAAAAAGGAGAATTTCAGACCAATCTCACTCATGAATATAGATGCAAAAATTCTCAACAAAATCCTAGCCAAAAGATTACAGCTTATCATCAAAAAAATCATTCATCATGATCAAGTAGGCTTCATCCCAGGGATGTAAGGCTGGTTTAACATATGCAAGTCCATAAACGTTATCCACCATATTAAGAGAGGCAAAAATAAAGACCACATGATCCTGTCAATAGATGCAGAAAAAGCATTTGATAAAATCCAGCATCCTTTTCTAATTAGAACACTGAAGAGTATAGGCATAGGTGGCACATTTCTAAAACTGATTGAAGCTATCTATGACAAACCCACAGCCAATATTTTACTGAATGGAGTAAAACTGAAAGCTTTTCCTCTTAGAACTGGAACCAGACAAGGTTGTCCTCTGTCGCCGTTACTATTCAACGTCGGGCTGGAAGTTCTAGCCAATACAATTAGGAAAGACAAGGAAATAAAGGGAATCCAAATGGGAGCAGAGGAGGTCAAACTCTCCCTCTTTGCTGACGACATGATCTTATACTTAGAGTACCCCAAAGACTCAACCACAAGACTCCTAGAAGTCATCAAAAAATACAGTAATGTTTCAGGATATAAAATCAATGTCCACAAGTCAGTAGCTTTTGTATACACCAATAACAGTCAAGATGAGAAGCTAATTAAGGACACAACTCCCTTCACCATAGTTTCAAAGAAAATGAAATATGTAGGAATATACCTAACGAAGGAGGTGAAGGACTTCTATAAAGAAAACTATGAAATCCTCAGAAAGGAAATAGCAGAGGATATTAACAAATGGAAGAACATACCATGCTCATGGATGGGAAGAATCAACATTGTTAAAATGTCTATAATTCCCAAAGCAATCTACCTATTCAATGCCATTCCTATCAAAATACCAACATCGTACTTTCAAGATTTGGAAAAAATGATTCTGCATTTTGTATGGAACCGGAAAAATCCCCGTATAGCTAAGGCAGTTCTCTGTAACAAAAATAAAGCTGGGGGCATCAGGATACCAGATTTTAGTCTGTACTACAAAGCCATAGTGCTCAAGACAGCATGGTACTGGCACAAAAACAGAGACATAGACACTTGGAATCGAATTGAAAACCAAGAAATGAAACTAACATCTTACAACCACCTAATCTTCAATAAAGCAAACGAGAACATACCTTGGGGGAAAGACTCCCTATTCAATAAATGGTGTTGGGAGAACTGGATGGCTACATGTAAACGACTGAAACTGGACCCACACCTTTCCCCACTCACAAAAATTGATTCACGATGGATAAAGGACTTAAATTTAAATGACACAATAAATTTAAATTTAAATGAAATAATAAAAATCCTCAAAGAAAGCATAGGAGAAACACTGGAAGATATTGGCCTGGGGAAAGACTTCATGAAGAAGACTGCCATTGCAATTGCAACAACAACAAAAATAAACAAATGGGACTTCATTAAACTGAAAAGCTTCTGGACAGCTAAGGAGACAATAACCAAAGCAAAGAGACAACCCACACAATGGGAAAGGATATTTGCATATTTTCAATCAGACAAAAGCTTGATAACCAGGATCTATAGAGAACTCAAATTAATCCACATGAAAAAAGCCAACAATCCCATATATCAATGGGCAAGAGACATGAATAGAACTTTCTTTAAAGATGACAGACGAATGGCTAACAAACACATGAAAAAATGTTCATCATCTCTATATATTAGAGAAATGCAAATCAAAACAACCCTGAGATATCATCTAACCCCAGTGAGAATGGCCCACATCACAAAATCTCAAAACTGCAGATGCTGGCGTGGATGTGGAGAGAAGGGAACACTTTTACACTGCTGGTGGGACTGCAAACTACTACAACCTTTCTGGAAGGAAGTATAGAGAAACCTCAAAGCACTCAAGCTAGACCTCCCATTTGATCCTGCAATACCATTACTGGGCATCTACCCAGAAGGAAAAAAATCCTTTTATCATAAGGACACTTGTACTAGACTGTTTATTGCAGCTCAATTTACAATCGCCAAAATGTGGAAACAGCCTAAATGCCCACCAACCCAGGAATGGATTAACAAGCTGTGGTATATGTATACCATGGAATACTATTCAGCCATTTAAAAAAATGGAGACTTTACATCCTTCATATTAACCTGGATGGACGTGGAAGACATTATTCTTAGTAAAGCATCACAAGAATGGAGAAGCATGAATCCTATGTACTCAATTTTGATATGAGGACAATTAATGACAATTAAAGTTGTTGAGGGGGAAGCAGAAAGAGGGACGGTGGGAGGGGGTTGGGACCTTGGTGTGTGTTACATTTTATGGGGGCAAGACATGATTGCAAGAGGGACTTTACCTAACAATTGCAATCAGTGTAACCTGGCTATTGTACCCTCAATGAATCCCCAACAATAAAAAAAAAAAAAAATCCTTAATGAATATTACATGAAACTTTACTCTTGAAATATGAAAATCTGAAGGAAATGGACCGATACTTGGAAGCTCATCACCTTCCAAGACTTAACCAGAAACAAGTGGAAATGTTGAACAGGCCCATATCAAGTTCGGAAATAACCTCAATGATAGAAAACCTCCCCAAAAAGAAAAGCCCGGGACCAGATGGTTTCACATTAGAATTCTACCAAACCTTTAAAGAGGAATTAGTACCTATACTACTCAACCTGTTCCAAAAGGTAGAAAAAGAAGGAAGACTACCCAACACATTTTATGAAGCAAACATCACCCTGATCCCCAGACCAGGAAAAGTCCCAACAAGAAAAGAAAACTACAGACCAATATCACTAATGAATATAGATGCAAAAATACTCAACGAGATCCTAACAAACAGAATCCAGCAACACAGCAAACAAATTATACATCATGATCAAGTTGGCTTTTTCCCAGGGTCTCAAGGCTGGTTCAATATACGTAAATCTGTAAATGTAATTCAGCACATAAACAAAGTAAAAAACAAAGACCATATGATTCTCTCAATTGATGCGGAAAAAGCTTTTGATAACATCCAACATGCCTTCGTGATCAGAACACTTAAAAAAATTGGTATACAAGGAACATTTCTTAAACTGATAGAGGCCATCTACAGCAAACCAACAGCCAATATCATATTGAACGGAGTTAAATTGGAATCATTTCCACTTAGACAAGGCTGCCCATTGTCTCCATTGCTTTTTAACATTGTATGGAAGTTTTAGCCACTGCAATTAGGGAAGAAAAGGCGATCAAGGGTATCCACATAGGGTCAGAAGAGATCAAACTTTCGCTCTTCGCAGATGGTATGATTGTGTATCTGGAAAACACTAGGGACTCTACTACAAAACTCTTAGAAGTGATCAAGGAATACAGCAACGTCTCAGGTTACAAAATCGACATTCATAAATCAGTAGCCTTTATATATACCAACAACAGTCAAGCTGAAAAAACAATTAAGGACTCTATCCCATTCACAGTAATGCCAAAGAAGATGAAATATTTTGGAGTTTATCTAACAAAGGACATGAAAGACCTATATAAAGAGAACTATGAAACTCTAAGAAAAGAGATAGCCGAGAATGTTAATAAATGGAAAAACATACCATGCTCATGGCTGGGAAGAATCAACATTGTTAAAATGTCCATACTACCCAAAGCAATATATAACTTCAATGCAATCCCTATTAAAGTTCCACTGTCATACTTTAAAGATCTTGAAAAAACAATACTTTGTTTTATATGGAATCAGAAAAAAACCTCGAATAGCCAAGACATTACTCAAAAATAAAAACAAAGCAGAAGGAATTACTCTACCAGACCTCAGAGTATACTACAAATCGATAGTGATCAAAACAGCATGGTATTGGCACAAAAACAGAGAAGTAGATATCTGGAACAGAATAGAGAACCAAGAGATGAATTCAGCTACTTACCGTTATTTAATCTTTGACAAGCCAATTGAAAACATTCAGTGGGGAAAAGATTCCCTATTTAACAAATGGTGCTGGCTGAACTGGCTGGCAACCTGTAGAAGACTGAAATTGGACCCACACCTTTCACCATTAACCTAGATAGACTCTTACTGGAATAAAGATTTAAACTTAAGACATGAAACTATAAAAATACTAGAAGAGAGTGCAGGGAAAACCCTTGAAGAAATTGGGTTGAGTGAGTTTTTTTTGAGAAGGTCCCCCCCGGGCAACTGAAGCAGCTTCAAAAATACACTATTGGGACTTGATCAAACTAAAAAGCTTCTGCACAGCCAAGAACACAGTAAGTAAAGCAAGCAAACAGCCCACAGAATGGGAGAAGTTATTTGCAGTTTATGTCTCTGACAAAGGTTTAATAACCAGAATCCACAGAGAACTCAAACGCATTAGCAAGAAAAGAACAAGTGATCCCATCGCAGGCTGGGCAAGGGACTTGAAGAGAAACTTCTCTGAAGAAGACAGGCGCGCGGCCTTCAGACATATGAAAAAATGCTCATCATCTTTAATCATCAGAGAAATGCAAATCAAAACTACTTTGAGGGTGGCGCCTGTGGCTCAGTGAGTAGGGCGCCCGCCCCATATGCCAAGGGTGGTGGGTTCAAACCCAGCCCCGGCCAAACTGCAACAAAAAAATAGCCGGGTGTTGTGGTGGGCGCCTGTAGTCCCAGCTGCTCGGGAGGCTGAGGCAAGAGAATCGCTTAAGCCCAAGAGTTGGAGGTTGCTGTGAGCCGTGTGACGCCACGGCACTCTACCCGAGGGTGGTACAGTGAGACTCTGTCTCTACAAAAAAAAAAAAAAAAACTACTTTGAGATATCATCTAACTCCAGTGAGACTAGCCTATATCACAAAATCCCAAGACCAGAGATGCTGGTGTGAATGTGGAGAAAAGGGAACACTTTTGCACTGCTGGTGGGAATGCAAATTAATACATTCCTTTTGGAAAGATATATGGAGAACACTTAGAGATCTAAAAATAGATCTGCCATTCAATCCTGTAATTCCTCTGCTGGGCATATACCCAGAAGACCAAAAATCACATCATAACAAAGATATTTGTACCAGAATGTTTATTGCAGCCCTATTTATAATTGCTAAGTCATGGAAAAAAACCAAAATGCCCATGGATCCACGAATGGATTAATAGATTGTGGTATATAATACTATGCAGCCTTGCATAGTATTAAAAAACCCAAATGCCCATCGATCCACGAATGGATTAATAAATTGTGGTATACAATACTATGCAGCCTTAAAGAAAGATGGAGACTTTACCTCTTTCATGTTTACATGGATGGAGCTGGAACATATTCTTCTCAGTAAAGTATCTCGAGAATGGAAGAAAAAGTATCCAATGTACTCACCCCTACTATGAAACTAATTTAGGACCTTCACATGAAAGCTACAACCCGGTTACAACCTAAGAATAGGGGGAGGGGGAAAAGGGTGGGGAGGGACGGGGGAGGTGGGTGGAGGGAGGGGCATTGAAAGGATCACACCTGTGGTGCATCTTACAAGGGTATATGTGAGGCTTGGTAAATGTGGAATGTAAATGTCTTAGCAAAGTAACTAAGAAAATGGCAGGAGGGCTATGTCAACTAATGTGATGAAAATGTGTCAAATGGTCTATGAACCAAGTGTATGGTGCCCCATGATCATATTGATGTACACAGCTATGATTTAATAAAAAAAATAAATAAATAAAAATAAAAAAAAATTTTCAGTAGGAAGTAGGACCCTTTCTTCTTCTAAAAATCACACAGTAAGACCTGCTTTACAATAAGAAAAGAAATTTGGGTGTAGGGTGTCAAAAGAAAAGGTTTCAGCTACAACTTAAAGAACAATTGTTTTTCACATAGAACAGAGTATTGTGCCAAAAAATGTAGAAAATTTTCATAAACTCCAGAAATTAACATTTCAAATAATACTTAAAAATCAAAACTTTCAGATTCATCATTAGACGTTTCATGCTAGGTACCATATACATAATAGGTAAGCAATAAAAAATATGAAGTAAATACAGAGCCAGTTACTAGACTTTTGATTAATATTAACCATAAATCATGACTTATTCCAGTCTTTTTAAAAAACTGATCTCAAATGTTGATTTCACAGGGTTAACTCACATATGGCTAGTTTGAAATGTGGGGAAATTGGTTTTGCTCTCTTTATCCCCCAACTAACAAATTTGCAAGATGCTTTTTTCTAACATGTGAGCATGTGGGAAATAGCCCAAGGGGACTATAGGCCTATGGATTGATAATAAGAGCTAGCTGTCAAGAGTTTCTTGACAATGGATCAGCAAAGGAGAACGCTGATGCTCCAGAAGATCTGCTCCACAACTTCCAGGAAATACACAGACCTTTAGACAGAAGGCAGGCTCCAGAAAAAAGAAAAATTACTATAGTTGAAAAATTGGCCTTTTACCATCATCACTTAAACAGACCCAGCTCTCTTTCATATCACATAAAATTATCCCTTTACATCTTTTCCTGCAGGACTTACCCTACTTCTCCCCTCGACTGTCCCACACTTGACAGTGGTTTTATTTCCTTTGTCTGCTTCTTTATATCCCACTCATTGCTCAGCTCACTGCACTCCGGCCTCCAAGCCTCCAGCTTCATTGAAACGCCACTTGCCAAGGTCACCAAATCACCAACAACTTCCTTACAGCTAAACCTAATGGATACATTTCCATCTTTACGTATCTCAATTGGCTTCACAGAGGCTGTGAATGACAATAACTTCCTCTTGGGAATACTCTCTTTACTAAACTTTCATAGCTCAACACTCCGATGGTTTTCCTCCTGTGTGTATTCAATTGTAACTATTGTCGTGGATTCACAGACACCCGATACACAACACTCCCAGACTAAACTCACAAGCTTTCTCTGCAGATATGTTTTTCCTTCTACGTTCTCCCATGTTCATTTGTCCTAAAGCTAAAAGCTCAAACAGCATTCTGGAATCTTCCCTCTCCCTCAGTACCCAATCCCCAAGCCCACCACCAACCAATTGGAGTTGGCTATTACAATTCCAATTTGATTCTCAAATATCAATCCTTCTACTTTTCTGCATCCCTTCTGCATCCACTCTACTCAAGGAACTAACTAAATAGTTGAATGACTGTAATGATCTCCTATCCCTGAAGCTCAATTTCCCAGTATATAAAATAAGACAGAATAAACACCAACTTTTTTCCTTCCCTCTCTGTATTCTGTGATTATACCAAGTTACAACCAAGGAGAGGCTCAGGGCAAAATCAATTCTGGAGACCATCTCATTTCCCCATTTAAATTAAGCACTGGAGTAACCAAGATTGTGCCTACGTCTCACGGTAACACTGCTCTTAAGAAGTCTAAGAGTCTGCAAGACAATTTATAAAATTCAAATGTTTCAAACAAATTTACCTGCTTTGTGTTCTTAATTTGTCTAAAGGAAAGGTGTTATAGATATTCTTTAAAATATCCTATGCGGAAAAAATAAATCTCATGCAAAGATTCAGTCAATCTTTGTTGACTACCATCTTGAGCACATATTTTAAAACATCGATAACAGGAAAAGATTGATGGAGATTGTAGGGAAGGGCAGGGATGAGGAAGAAAAGGTATGAAGGAGTTTAGTTGATTTTCAGCAATAATAATGTCAAAATAAAAAACATTATTTAAAAAAGAGTAAAAATTTATGTTGGAGCTACTCTACTAAAAAAAAAATGTAAAACTACAAGCAGATGGGAAAAGTTAACTGACATAATATGGCAAATTCCACTAATGAATACAATAGAGAGCCACTTTAATGAGAGAAAGAGTACATTGCAAAATTAGGAGAAGTTGGGGAAACAAATGGCTGAGAGCCAGAACAGTAAGAGGTCACTTACTGCCCTAAAGATTCTCTTGGTTCTGAAGTATGTTAGCCCAGCTCAGTGAAGTCCTGGTGGTGATGTCATATATCCTCTAAAAGAGGCACCCATCAACTGGAGAAGTACGTGCCGTCTCTCTCCTAAGGTCATTAGCATCTTGAAAGTGTGACATTGCATTACTCTAATTAAGTATTAATTTTCTGATTAAGTATTAATTTTCTCACTCTGTCACCAACACTCTCAAGCTCCTGGACTCAAGCAATCTTCCTGCCTCAGCCTCCAAAATAGCTGGGACCACAGGTGCCAGCCATCACCCGCTACTAATTTTTCTACTTTTAGTAGAGACAGGGTGTTCTCGAACTCCTGACCCCAAACAATCCTCCTGTCTTGACCTCCCAAGGCAGGATTACAGTGTGAGCCACTTACAATGCTATCTCCCATTATCTCAAGACCCAGTGGGAAAGAAATGGGAACTTCTCTAGCAAAAAGACAAAATAAGAATTGCAATTCCCTGGCTGTCCAAGCACAGTACAGGTCCTACTGATGGGGAAGAAGTGTGGTACCATTTTCCATTTATTTTCTGGCCGGGTAAGACAGTGAATTATCAACAGTCAACTTCAGCAGGGCAGCAGCCATATCATAGGCTGCATGACTTACCTCAGACCCTCCCAGACAGAAAGAGCACTTGGGCTCCTACAAACTCTAGTTATATATATTGATAACAAGGTTCTGGCACTTTGAAAAATTCCCAGTCGTGCAAGAGTCAGGCTTCTCAGTCCAAAGCAACCTTTAAAATATTTAACTAAAAGCTATCTACACTTTCATATTTCAAATATATTGTAATTTCAAACTGCTCTATTGTCAAATTACACCAGACCGCTTTAAATCCAAGGCAGTAACTTTCAAACTCTTTGGACAACAACTCACAAAAAATATGTAAAATAATTTTTATCATAAACCAGTCAAGCACACACACACAAAACTAATACAAAAATCTTATAAAAGCTTATTTACCTCCCAGAAGAAAAAAATATCATTTTATCCTAAGGACATTTGCACTAGATTGCTTATCACAGCTCAATTTACAATCACCAAGATGTGGAAATACCCTAAATGCCCATCAAACGAGGAATAGATTAACAAACTGTGAAACATGCATACCATGGAACTATTCAGCCATAAAAAGATGGAGACTTTACATCTTTTGTATTAACCTGGATGAAGGTGAAGCACATTTTTCTTAGTTAACATTTCACAGGAATGGAGAAGCAAGTATCCAATGTACTCAATGCTAATATGAAGCCAGTAGGTGATCTAATATATACCCACATAAGAGAAAAACTCAATTTAATTCAAGTTGGGGTAAGGGGGAGAGAGGGAGTGGGAAGATGGGAAAAGGGAGGGGTATTAGTGTGTGTGTGTTCCTACTTAATGGGCACAATGTAAGTGTTTAAGGCACACCTCTTGGATGGGGGACACAACTACAAGAAGGACTCTACCCAACAAATGCAAATATCGTAACCTATTTGTTTGTACTCTTTTAACCTGAAATAAAGCAAATAAAAAAATGTACTTACCTTCATCCCAGGGATGCAAGGCTGGTTTAACATACGCAAGTCCATAAACGTTATCCACCATATTAACAGAGGCAAAAATAAAGATCACATGATCCTCTCAATAGATGCAGAAAAAGCATTTGATAAAATCCAGCATCCTTTTCTAATTAGAACACCGAAGAGTATAGGCACATTTCTAAAACTCATTGAAGCTATCTATGACAAACCCACAGCCAATATTTTACTGAATGGAATAAAACTGAAAGCTTTTCCTCTTAGAACTGGAACCAGACAAGGTTGTCCTCTGTCACCTTTACTATTCAACATAGTGCTGGAAGTTCTAGCCAATACAATTAGGAAAGACAAGGAAATAAAGGGAATCCAAATGGGAGCAGAGGAGGTCAAACTCTCCCTCTTTGCTGACGACATGATCTTATACTTAGAGAACCCCAAAGACTCAATCACAAGACTCCTAGAAGTCATCAAAAAATACAGTAATGTTTCAGGATATAAAATCAATGTCCACAAGTCAGTAGCCTTTGTGTACACCAATAACAGTCAAGATGAGAAGCTAATTAAGGACACAACTCCCTTCACCATAGTTTCAAAGAAAATGAAATACCTAGGAGTATACCTAACGAAGGAGGTGAAGGACCTCTATAAAGAAAACTATGAAATCCTCAGAAAGGAAATAGCAGAGGATATTAACAAATGGAAGAACATACCATGCTCATGGATGGGAAGAATCAACATTGTTAAAATGTCTATAATTCCCAAAGCAATCTACCTATTCAATGCCATTCCTATCAAAATACCAACATCGTACTTTCAAGATTTGGAAAAAATGATTCTGCATTTTGTATGGAACCGGAAAAAACCCCGTATAGCTAAGGAAGTTCTCTGTAACAAAAATAAAGCTGGGGGCATCAGCATACCAGATTTTAGTCTGTACTACAAAGCCATAGTGCTCAAGACAGCATGGTACTGGCACAAAAACAGAGACATAGACACTTGGAATCAAATTGAAAACCAAGAAATGAAACTACCATTTTACAACCACCTAATCTTTGATAAACCAAACAATAACATACCTTGGGGGAAAGACTCCCTATTCAATAAATGGTGTTGGGAGAACTGGATGTCTACATGTAAAAGACTGAAACTGGACCCACACCTTTCCCCACTCACAAAAATTGATTCAAGATGGATAAAGGACTTAAATTTAAGGCATGAAACAATAAAAATCCTCCAAGAAAGCATAGGAAAAACACTGGAAGATATTGGCCTGGGGAAAGACTTCATGAAGGAGAGTGCCACGGCAATTGCAATAACAACAAAAATAAACAAATGGGACTTCATTAAACTGAAAAGCTTCTGAACAGCTAAGGAGACAATAACCAAAGCAAAGAGACAACCTACACAATGGGAAAGGATATTTGCATATTTTCAATCAGACAAAAGCTTGATAACTAGGATCTATAGAGAACTCAAATTAATCCACATGAAAAAAGCCAACAATCCCTTATATCAATGGGCAAGAGACATGGATAGAACTTTCTCTAAAGATGACAGACGAATGGCTAACAAACACATGAAAAAATGTTCATCATCTCTATATATTAGAGAAATGCAAATCAAAATAACCCTGAGATATCATCTAACCTCAGTGAGAATGGCCCACATCACAAAATCTCAAAACTGCAGATGCTGGCGTGGATGTGGAGAGAAGGGAACACTTTTACACTGCTGGTGGGACTGCAAACTAGTACAACCTTTCTGGAAGGAAGTATGGAGAAACCTCAAAGCACTCAAGCTAGACCTCCCATTTGATCCTGCAATCCCATTACTGGGCATCTACCCAGAAGGAAAGAAATCCTTTTATCATAAGGACACTTGTACTAGACTGTTTATTGCAGCTCAATTTACAATCGCCAAAATGTGGAAACAGCCTAAATGCCCACCAACCCAGGAATGGATTAACAAGCTGTGGTATATGTATACCATGGAATACTATTCAGCCATTAAAAAAAATGGAGACTTTACATCCTTCGTATTAACCTGGATGGACGTGGAAGACATTATTCTTAGTAAAGCATCACAAGAATGGAGAAGCATGAATCCTATGTACTCAATTTTGATATGAGGACAATTAATGACAATTATGGTTATGGGGGGGGACAGAAAGAGGGAAGGAGGGAGGTGGGTGGGGCCTTGGTGTGTGTTACAGTTTATGGGGGCAAGACATGATTGCAAGAGGGACTTTACCTAACAATTGCAATCAGTGTAACCTGGCTTATTGTACCCTCAATGAATCCCCAACAATTTAAAAAAAAAAAAAATGTACTTACCTTCATTACATGTAATATATTCTAATATGATCTATTCTAATTTGTTTCATTGTTTGTTAAGTACTTGTCATAATCCCTAGAATAATTTCATCATCTAGGACCTAAAGTTTGAAAAACACTATTTTAAGATTAAAGGTTTAATCTACTATAGCTAGTAATCCGGTGTCCAAAGTTTTAAAAGCTCATTAAAATGCATTGGCAAAAAGAAACACTTGCTGAAAAAACTTCAGTTCCCATCAAGAGCATTGTCTTGGTAATTCTTACTGTGACTCACCAAATGAAAAACTAGCTTTCCCTTTGCAGAACTGAGATGTGATCAAGTGAAAATGGCATAGAATCAGAACAGAATTGAAAAAGGAGGGCATTCCATCACCAAATGCAAAGTGTGATCCTTCTGGAAAATGTAAAGCAGCCTAGAGTGAGGAAAGGAGAGCAAAATAAAACTGAAAAATAAATATTAATGGTGAAAGGATCAAGCTTGTGACTCTGTCTCTAAGCTTCACAAGTTGCATGTTAATACTTTCCAATCCTATAAAACAGAAAAATATTCAGGATGACTCCACTAATCATGTGGCCTTGAGTATCTCAGCAGACATCATTTAAGTCATTTAAAAGGATAACTGCAAATTAAATTAGTTCATCCTACTTATGCAAAAATGATAAATTCAAATAAGCAAGGTAATTCACTTCTAAATTAAAAATTTTTTCAATCACTTGGCATCTCAAATCAAAGCAAATGGGTAATGTTACCAATTATATCAATTTGACTCTTAAATTTAAATACATAAACATATGATGAACTAAATTAAAATTCTTATTTGATATGCACTTAACTTATTAACATTTGCACTAGGGTAGAGAACCACATTCAAGACATGAAATAGGTTCATGTCCTTGAAAGCCAAAGAAGGTTGCCATGAAGTCCCTTTGTAAGATTCTGGCAACAGAATGAGTCCACAAAATCTATTAAACAAGTCATCCCCATAGGAAAACTAAGGTAGATCATACTACTAAAAGCAATCCTATGGAAACCTGTGAAATATTTATCAAGGGAGTTGTTTGATAAATAATAAAAATATTCAGTTTTAGGAAGCCATATGAGAACATGTTAGGCTTTAACATGGTTGCATTCATGATAGCAGGATTTTGTAGGAAGAAAAGAAATTAAGATATTAGTTAATGTCTGTGTTTTGCCAGGCCTTACTAAATACTTTCACATATAGTCATATAACACTTAACAACAGGAATATATTCTGAGAAGTGTGTTATTAGACAATTTTGTCACTGTATCAACATGAAAGAGGGTCCTTACACAAACCTGGATGGTATAACCTACTACTCACCTAGGCTATATAGTATAGCCTATTGCTCCTGGGCTACAAATCAGTTAATGCATGTTACTGTACTAAATACAGTAGGTTATTGTAATACAATGGTAAGTAAGCATTATGGATATAAACATAGACAAGGTACAGTAAAAATACTGTATAAAAGTTTTGAAATATGGTACACCTATATAGAGTAGCTCCTTTATAATCTTATGGGACCACCATTGTATATACATAGTCTATCATTAACTAAAATGTCATTGTACAGCATGTGACTATACATGATGGCACTGGAAACTAGGAATCAGAGAAGTGAAATAATTTGTTCCAAGCACACAGTGATAAGTGACAGGAGAAGAATTTAAACTCATCTTCTAATTACAAATCAATTTTTTTTGCCACATTTACACTACTTTACCCTGACCAACACTAAAAATATTATAGTGTATAAAATATTTGCTTAAATGCTTCCTAAGATTTCTGATCAAGAATAGATCAATTCAGGGCTTGGTACCGGTAGCTCAGAGGATAGGGCCACATACACTGGAGCTGGTGGGTTAGAATCCAGCCTGGGCCTGCCAAACAACGACAATTACAATCAAAAAAATAGCTGAGTGTGGAGCAGGCACCTGTAATCCCAGATACTTGGGAGGCTGAGGCAAGAGAATCACTTAAGCCCAAGAGTTTGAGGTTGCAGTAAGCTATGACACCATGGCACTCTACCCAAGGGTGACAGCTTGAGACTCTGTCTCAAAAAAAAAAAAAAAAGATCAATTCAAATTTCAGTGTCAAGGCTGATAAGTAGTAAAGTGATCTTTAAAAGAAGAAAAAATAGGAAAAATATACATGCATTCTGGGTTACATTATGAATTTCAAAGATTTGATAAAGTATACATATTCTTTATATCATACATAAGTATAAAAAGACATTATCTTCTAGTTATCTATTACTGTAACAAATCACATCACAGCCTTCTATCTTAAAACAGTAATTTATTCTTGTCTCTTATTATTCTGTGAATTGACTGGGATTGGCTTGACAGTTGTTGCTTGAGGACTCAGAGGAAGTACAGTCAGATGTCAGCTGGGGCTGCAGTCATCTGAAGGTTCAACTGGGCTGGTTCACTCACATGGTTGGGAGAGGATGTCGACTACTATCATTTTGGGGGCTGCCAACTGGAGTGCCTACATGTGGCCTCTCCATGTGACCTGGGCTTCTCACAGTGCAGTGATTGGGTTCCAAAAGGGAGTGTCCCAAGAGCAAAAATTCCAAATGACCCAGGCTTCTTACAATGTAACCTCAGAAAGTCCCAGAAAGTCACTTCCATAGCATTCTATTGGTTGAGCCAGTCACTGAAAACACCCAGTTTCAAAGGGACTCTACCTTTTGATATGAAAAACAACATGTCCATGGAGGGAGGGAAGGAGAATACCCAACACAGCCTAGTCTCTTAACTCCCATCCTGGTATCTCCAACTGTGTTAGAAGGGAAAATATATAATAAAATTTTAAAATCAGTTATTTTGTTACATTTTCTTTGTATCTTTGCTTCTGTCTTTTTTTTTTTCTAGAAACATAGCATTTGTTGATTGAATAAATAAAGGAAGGTCTCTGTCTCTCCCTTTTCCTTTCTACCCTTTTCCCCCCTCATCACCTTTCCTCTTTTTTCTCTCTTCCTTTCTAACTGAAAACAAGATTTTTAAAAAACAAAAAATAGAAGCAACATATTCTAATAAGTTAGTAAATCTCATAGTTAATGAATTTCTATGCACGTCTCCCAGCTGATATTTGCTTGAGTGATTCAGTCATCATCCTATATAGGAAGGCAATGAGAGAGATTTGCTTAATGCGGGCAAAGGAAAGGAGAGGAAAAAATGAGGAAGAAAAAGGAGGCTATCAAGGGAAGAAGGAAGGCATAAATAAAAAAAGAAAGAAATCAGGATGGTTGAACAGCCTCAAACACAAGTGACTAAAATGACAAAGAGGAAAAAAGCCAACTTATCCCACTAATATGTGCTGTAGCCATCCCTTTCCTCCCAATTTATGGCCCCCACTGCCAGCATAATCCAACCTTCGGTCCCAAAGCCTACCTAACAATAATCATCTCATCTAGGCTTCCTTGCCAGTGTTTTTGTCCTCCTTAGAAACCATCAAAAATAGCTTTCCACATGATGCACCCAATTATTAATTAATTGATTAATCAACCACTAAAAGACTTCTGAGGGTTAAGTCCAATATAAGCATTTTAAGGATTTTCATAATCTGACCTAACATTCCTTGCCAATCTTGTTTCTCAAGATGCCTACATGAATCGCTTCTGCCAAAGCACCCTTGTCACTGTCTCCAAATAAACAGAAAAATGAAAATATATTTCACTATTTAATTATTTACAAAATACATGAAATCTAAATTAGGTAAAAAGAGGAAAAGAAAAGAAATAGAATACTATGTTTGACAGAGCAGTGTGGCAATGTGTCAAACTTTGGAATGACAGCAAGTAGGGCTCTGGTAACTTCTCATTTTAGTCCTCTGCCTTTTTTGTCACAAATCACCAGGTACTTTCTTGGTTCCTATCTGCTTTCCAAAATCCCATCTCACAAGGACTCAGAAGACCCCTTCTTTAAGGGAACTGATACTAGCTGAATAATTTGGAAAGTGATATGATTAGCAGGATTATTTTGGACCTGAATCACAAAACCATCTAATTTGATTTGATCAAATCTCCCAAGTTCCATTGAAGTTTTTACTGAGTAGACTTGTTCAGTAGTTTAAAGAACCATTTTGCTCCAACTTGGTAGATAATTCAACTAGCATCCAATCTTCTGTCACAAGTTTGATTTGCAATAATTGCAAAGAAATAATTGCAGAAACTATTAAGAACACCATTGTTACTATTGTAGCCCTTTGAGATCCCAACATAATTGGGATTTAAAGAAAAATAGAGTATTTGAAGATGATGTCTGATTATATAATCTGGGTGTGGTACATGATCAAAAAGATGTTGTGGTAAGAGCTGTTTATTGTCAGGTATAATTAAAGCTGTAGATACCATTTGGAAAGTACAGACTTTAGGGTCAGGGGAAGAGACTTTTTTGAAGCAAAGTGCAAATTAGGAATAATTACAGTGGATGATCATGGAATGTCAACACCCATTTCATCCTGATGAGCTCAGTATCCTTCAAAGTTCCATTGAATGAGGGAAAGCATTAGCATAGACCAAAGGCAGCTTTGGAAAGGATACCTTTGAAGTATTAAGGAATAGGTCGACAGGCAGTCAGCAAACATAAAAGTAGATCAAACCATAAATGTCGTGATCTCCAATAGACATCACTATACTTAAAAATATGCTTCTAAAAGAGATCGTTTTCTTTTTCAAATCCAGGACTGAATGTACATGCAGTAGTTTATGTTTTTAAAAATCAAATTTAGGTTAAAAAAATAGGTAAAACTAAATTTTATTTAGGAGAGTTTATAAAAGTGGTAAAATTATAAAGAAAAGTAAAAGATTATATGACACAGGACATCGAAAAATTCTGGGATCATGTCAAAGTTTTATTCCATGATATGGGTCCCTGGGTGCTCACTTCACATTATTTGTTTTGTTTTATGCATTTTGCTATTTACAAAGATATTTTGTAGAAAAACCCGCTGATAGTAATAAAGTGTTAGAGTTCACAATGCATTAGCTCATTTCTGTTACTGCCGTAACCAATGCTTTGCTAACATTCCATTTTATTTTATTTTATTTTATTTTAGAGACAGTCTCACTTTGTCGCCCTCAGTAGAGTGCTGTGGTATCACAGCTCACAGCAACCTCTAACTCTTGGGTTTAAGTGATTCTCTTGCCTCAGCCTCCTGAGTAGCTGGGACTACAGGCACCCACCACAATGCACAGCTATTTTTTTGGTTGTAGTTGTCATTGTTGTTTAACAGGCCCGGGCCGGGCTTGAACTTGCCAGCCTTGGTGTATGTGGTCAGTGCCCTACTCACTGAGCTACAGGCTCCGAGCCTAACATTCCATTTTAAAAGATGACTTTTTGTTTTCCAGAAGAAATAACAAACCTGGTCTGACTCTCTGCAATTTTGTGGCTGAGTGTGAGAAGATGTACTTCCCAAGACAAGGAGGAAGCCTCCATTTTGTGTTAAAGTACCTGATACAATGCTACAAAACTAGTATTCATTTAGGAATTGATATTCAATCATTCGTTTGACAAATAATACTGACTTTTCTACCTGCTGACTCCTTGGCAAGTACAGGGTGGCCATACAGTATTTTAAATTGCACACGAACTTTATGGCCACCCTGTATGATTAAATGGCATTTGATAAATATAAAGATACTACAGTCTCAGCCATCTCTCCCAGCTAGCCAGCTCAGTTTATCTAATGGATAGCACTGACTTTCACTCCCACTTAGGTCTTACTAAGGGATGACAGAAGAGGGTAGACCAGTTAAAAGGTTGTGATTTAATAAAAGTAAAAGAAAAAGAATTAGCAACAAGAGGGAATAACAATAACAAACAAAATAAAACAAACCCCAGAGAAACAAGGGACAGAGATTGTACAGCCACCAAGGCCTCAGGTCCTGGAGCAGCTTAACTGAGCCAGACATTCTCCCGTGTCCTGCCTTCCTCTCGCCAACCCCACACCCCAAGCTCTGGGGAGTCAGGCTCAGTATAGATGCCACTGAGAGTGTCAAAGGCTCTGGGGAGTCAGGCTCAGTATAGATGCCACTGAGAGTGTCAAAGGCTCTGGGGAGTCAGGCTCAGTATAGATGCCACTGAGAGTGTCAAAGGCTGGCAAGAGTCCTGGGATCAAAACTTGGCTGAGCCAGGTCAAAACCTCTGTACAGCCAGAGGCAGAAAGAGCCAGAGGATAAATATAACCCATTTTGGAGGGAGTGCCTAAGATGAGGAGCAAGAAAGTCAGAATTAGTCATCAAGTCCAGAGGAGGGAGCTACAGAACCAGAGGCTGAGGAGAGAAGGTGAGTCGAGAAGCCAAATGCCAGAAAACAGAAATACAGAGTTGGGGGTGGAAAGGAAAAAAACAAAGGCAAGATTAAGATAAAATAAAGGATCCAAGACAAGAACTGGGAACCACTGCTTGGGGTTCAACCCTGGATTTTGTTTGGTATGGGTTATCTTCGGGGGAAATCATGGGATCTGAGCAGGCATCTTCCTTCCCTCCTACCACAGGACAGTCCAAGGCACTAAAAATACCAAACACAATCTGGAAGCCATTTGGGCAGGCCTGGTAATGACCCAGGCTAGTCCAGACTGATTTGGCCATGAAGATGACCACATCTCCTAAGGACAATTCTCCCCAGATTCTTGTATTGATTTATTTTAGGAAATGAAACTTTTGAACAAATGAGTGCAGTTATAAGCAGCCTAAGACTTTAGGAGGTGGAAATTAATACTATGCCTTACCTACTGGCAAAAAATTTGCTGAGCACTTATTAGTATACTAGCCCCAAGGACTTTAAATACAGTATCACAGTGTAGTTAACATTTTTAAATTATTACTTTTGGCTGAAATCAATCAAATTTTTTCGAGAATCTTGATCTTCCTTTTCCTCTATTTAAATCATAATATTCTGAAGACTAGGATTATCTTGCCATATTCTTTTTAACCCCCCCTAATTTCTAGCCAAGTCCCAAAAAGTGAAGTAGGCCCTGAGTTAATGCCTCAGAGAGCAGCTCGATACTACCCGTCTCACCAGGGGAAGGGACTTGCTCAGGCCCTATGGAACAAAGTGTTAGGTGGCAGATGTCAGCCTTAAAAGTAAGTGTTTTGTTTTTCTCTTCTTCTCCTTTCTGCTTTTCAAAGAAGAAATGACAATGATTTAAAATTTTCTGCTTTGGGGCCTAAACTCCACAAAGAAGGGGTGAGTGCACATGTGTGTGTCCCCACATAGCACAGAATCATTGCTGATGTGGGGTGGGAGACAGGAAAGAATATTCACACACACAAATATTTATATCAGAGCAACAGGAGGACGCACAGAAAGGAATTCACAAACGTGGTTTGTAAGGGAGGTTTGGGGGGAAGGAAGGAATGGGAGGGTTTCAGGGACAGGAGGAGCAACTAGAGGGACGAATTCATGTCTCTAATTACGTAGGGAAGCTCAGAGGTGAAGACCATGAAGTCTCTTCAGGCACTGGGTTATTTCAGATATGTCATTCTAGAAAAGAAAAAATGCCATGCTCATTCCCCCCTCCCCTCCTGGCCTCCCTCTCCACTTCCTTGGTGCCCTTCCAAGGAAGGGCCCTTGGTACTGGCTTCTTAGTCCTCCCCCAGGGGAAGTTTACCTAGGCCAAGAGGGCCAGATGGGGCTGCTGGCAAAGATGTTGCTGATCGGGCTCTTTCTCATCCCACTTCCCGTCTGCCAGTGCTTTTGGTGGTGGCAGTGCCTGGTTCTGATGAGGGTAGAACTCCCACCCTGTAGCCGGCGGTGCGCGCCAGCCAGCATCCAGTTGCATTCTCCATTGATCCCCTACCTGTGCTGGGACGTGCCATTATCTTGCTACTGCCATTTTACACTTCACACACCAGCTTTTTCTCAAGACAGTTATTTGATCACTAACCACTTTGAATATCATGATCATCGGCTCATTTATTTTTTCTATTTTAAATGATGATGCTGCTGTGCCCAGGGAGCAGCCGTATCGATTCCACATTTGCCAAGGCATCCAAGTGTGAGCTGCCTATCACGGTGCTGACTTGAATAAAAGGTTATTACTGTGATCATTATTTAGCATTTATATAGCTCCTCACAATTGTTTACCTATTATTCCTCAGAGCGCCTCTGTCAAGGTGATCAGCAACGCCCATGGTAAAGGCAATAAATCAGGGATCCTGGAGAGATTTCAGGAATGTGGACAAAAGAGCACAAAATGGACAATCCCAGACCCGGAATCGGCCATGACCAATCTCCCCCCGCCCCACCCCCAGCATATGTAGCCAGTTTATTCATTCCATCATTCTGTTAGCAAACCTTCAACTCAAATGTCATTTCTGTAGAGAAACCTTCCCTGACTCCCAAATCTAAAATAGCATCCTCTCCCCAAAGCACTCACTGTCACATCCCTGTATCTTACGGACTTCACCTTGGTGTCCCCTGAAATTATCATCTTTGAGTATTTACATTGTTTATTGTCTGCCTTCCCCATCAAGAAGGTCATCTCAGTGATAGCAGCGTCCTTCCCTGAGTTGTTCAACACTGCACGTGTCCTCTTGGTTGAAAGCAAAGCCTGGCACACAGTAGGTGCTCAGTAATGCTTGTTGAGTACATGACAAGAAGAGCCCAATAAATCCTGTTACTTGCTTATCATTTCCTATGCCCTGCATCTCCTTTTGGCCTTTCTAGATAGAGTCACACATACAGTCAATTATTCTTAATTACCCTGGGGCTAGTTTGTAGATGGCCCAGGTCCTTGACTTCCTGTCTTTCCTTCTCACTCCAGATCTTCTGATCATTTCTCACTTTTAGTTGAGAGGGGTGAGGAAGAGAGTAGGGTGATGAAAGTCCTGCCAGGCAATTTCTAGGTCTAATAGCTCTAGAAATATACAAAGTTGAAATTATTGATTTCAAGATTTCTTTTTGGCCTTATTTGTGAATTTCAAAAAAAAAATCATCTATTTTTGTATGCAATAAAGTGAAAAATGCTTTGAAGAAGTTAAAAGCACTGTATAAATGTAAGATATAATTATGTATGCATGTAGTCCCATTAACCTTGGTAATTGAGAGTTGGTTATACATTTAAGGTTTAATTAGTTTCGGTAGAACAGTAGCTCACACTTTCTAATGGGTAGGGCCAGACAAGGGCTTAGAAAGCATGTCTTTAGTTAAATTATTTTAACCATCAAATCAAGACAAAGTTTGAAGTCCCTTTATAGCCTCAAAAGTTGCTGGTAATGCTGATTTCTCATCAACAAGAAAGAATACACAAATGGTACTAAATGTTTGAACTTTCTTGCTTCAAATTTCAGGCAATGAGAATATAATTTCTACCCCCAAAATCTTACATCTTAGAAGAAAGAACCTCTAGAATCTAACAATGAAAATTTCTATTTAAAGGTTGATGGTAATTTTCTTTATGCCCTACGTGCAATAACAACAACAAAATGGGTTGCCCTTTTATTTTAAATTAAATATAAGGAATCAACATAATACTTCATAAAATGTATTGCCACTTTATTTTTTATTTTTTTATTTTTGGATACAGAGTCTCACTTTGTCACCCTGGATAGAGTGTCATGACCTTATAGCTCACAGCAACCTCCAACTCTTAGGCTCAAGCGATTCCCTTGCCTCAGCCTCCCAAATGCATGGGACTATAGGTGCCCACCACAATGCCCGGCTATTGCTACATTTTTGTCCACACTACAACTCTGTTCATAGATATCACTGTTGACACTTTTTTTTAATGAAAAAAAAGGAAGCAAAGCAGCTAAGCATCTTACCCCAGGTCTTAGAAGTCACCCAGAAGAGTGGTCTGGCTCAAATCTCCTGGCTCCAGATTTACCATTCTCCACAATAATGTTAGAAAAACACATTGGAAATAAACGATCCCATTACTAGTACTGATGCAACAGCACCAAGCTGCAAGGCTGGGCAAATATTTTTAACTGTGTTGTTAAATTCTTTGCATTCACTCAGCGTGTGCAATCACACACCACAAAATGGCATTTCAGTCAACAAGGACCACACCTAGGATGGTGTCCCTGTAAGATTGTAATGGAGTTGAAAACTTCATAGCTATTGTAACAATTTCATAGCCCAACACATTACTCATGCCTTGCTGGTGATGCTGGTGTAAACAAACCTTCTACACTGCTAGGTGTATAAAAATTTAGCACCTATGATTATGTACAGCACATAACACTTGATAATGATAACAGACAACTATGTTACTGGCTTAGGTATCTACAATACTATACTTTTATCATCATTGTAGAATATATTCCTTCTACTTACTAAAAATAAAAGTTAACTGTGAAACAGTCTCAGGCAAGGCCTGCAGGAGGTATTTCAGAAGAAGGCACTGTTATCACAGGACATGACAGCTTCATGCATTGGGACAGCTCCTATTGGCGAGACAAGATGTGGAGGTGGAAGACAGTGGCATTGATGATTTTGACCCGTGTAGGCCTAGGCTAATGTGTGTGCTTATGTCTTAGTTTAAAAAAAAAAAAAAATTAAGTAAAAAAAATAAGAATTTTTTAAATAAAAAAAGCTTACAGACTAAGGATATAAGGAAAGAAAATATTGTTATACAACTGTACAATGTATTTGTGCTTTAGGGAGCCTGTGGCTCAGTGAGTAGGGCACCGGCCCCATATACCAAGAGTGGTGGGTTCAAACCCAGCCCTGGCCAAACTGCAACAAAAAAATAGCCAGGCGTTGTGGTAGGCGCCTATAGTCCCAGTTACTCGGGAGGCTAGGCAAGAGAATCGCCTAAACCCAGGAGTTGGAGGTTGCTATGAGCTGTGATGCCATGGCACTCTACTGAGGGTGATAAAGTGACACTCTGTCTCTACAAAAAAGAAAAAAAAAAGTTTAAAAAAAAAGAGTCGAAAAGTAAAAAAATTAGGCTGGGCACAGGGATTCACACCTATAATCCTAGCACTCTGGGAGGCCAAAGCGGGTGGATTGCCTGAGTTCATGAGTTCAAGATCAGCCTGAGCCAGAATGAGACCCTGTCAAAAAATAGCCAAGTGTCGTGGCAAATGCCTGTAGCCAAGCTACTTGGGAGGCTGAGGCAAGAGGATCACTTGAGCCCAAGAGTTTGATGTTGCTGTGAGCTAAGACACCATGGCACTCTACCGAGGGTGACAAAGTGAGACTTCGTCTCAAAAAAAAAAAAAAAGTTAATAAAGTTAAAAAGTTACAACAAGCCAATGTTAATTTATTCTTAAAGAAAAATAACTTTTTATAAATTTAGTGTAGCCTTAGTGGACAGTGTTTATAAAGTCTGCAGTAATGTACAGGGATATCCTGGGCCTTCCCCTTCACTCACTACTCTCTCTAACTCACCCAAGGCAACCTCCTGTCCTGCACCTTCCAGTCATGCAAGGTGCCCTACACAGTGCATCATTATATATCGTTTTTTGCCATCTTTCTACTGTACCTTTTCTATAATATTTCTATAATATTCAAATATTTGTCATTGAGCTCCAGTTACCTATATAACCTGCTATACAGCTGTGCAGCCCAGGAAAATAGAGCCGAAAATATAGCCTAGGTATGTAGTGGGCCATGTCACCTACGTTTGTGTAAGGACACTCTGTGATGTTCACACAATCATGAAATTCCCTAATGGTACATTTCTCAGAACATATTCCTGTCATTAAGAAACACATGACAGGCGACACCCATCGCTCAGTGAGTAGGGCGCCAGCCACATACACTGAGGCTGGCGGGTTCAAGCCCAGCCTGAGCCAGCTGAACAACGACAACTGCAACCAAAAAATAGCTAGGAGTTGCAGCAGGCACCTATAGTCCCAGCTACTCAGGAGGCTGAGCCAAGATAATGGCTTAAGCCCAAGAGTTTGAGGTTGCTGTGAGCTGTGACACCATGGCACTCTACGGAGAGCAATGTAGAGACTGTGCCAAAAAAAGCAAAAAAGAAAGAAAGAAAGATAGAGGATCACTAGACATATGACATACTATGTCCTAGGCTCTGTGTTAGTCCCCGAAAGGACACTGAGGAAGTAAAACACAGGTTAAACCTTGTTGGTTCTTATGGCCCCATTGGGATTGGAAGTCACACCCACAAGCACTGGTCTAATATAAGGTAGGGCATGGCATGCATGCATTAGAAGAGAGACGCAAAACACTGGAACAGGAGGGAAGAGAGAAAAATCTGAAAACCTTCCATGGAAAGGATGAACTTGGCACAAGATTAAGGATATATTGGGAAGAGTGAAGAGGAGAGGTAGGTGTCTACTGAATGTTCCCTACCTAAAATTTTATCTATTCAAATTTTATCTACCATGTCAAAAGTTAGGAGATAAATATAAAAGTCAGTAGATACAGGGGTGGCACCTGTGGCTCAAGGAGTAGGGCACCAGCCCCATATGCCAGAGGTGGTGGGTTCAAACCTAGGCCCTGGCCAAAAAAAAAAAAAAAAAGTCAGTAGATACAATTTTTAAATATTTTTAAGTAGAAATATTTGCCAATTAGTTATATAAATAGCAGTAATTGTAAGAAGAACTAAAATAGAAAACATTAGGCCATACATAGCGGCTCATACCTATAATCCTAGCACTTTGGGAGGCCAAGGTGAGAGGATTGCTTGAGCTCAAGAGTTCGAGACCAGCCTGAGTAAGGAGACTCCTCTACCAAAAACAGAGAAATCAGCTGGGTGTTGTAGCAGGCATCTGTAGTCCCTACTGTTTAGGAGACTAAAGCAGGAGGATTATGTGAGCCCAGGAGTTTGAAGTTGCTGTGAGCTAGGCTGATGCCACAGCAATCTAGCACAGGTAACAGAATGAGACTCTATCTCCAAAAAAAAAATAGAAAAGGTTAAAGTGGTTTTTCCTGGGAAATGGAACGGAAAGATAAAAAAGAATAGAGTTGAAAGGTAAGGTAGGGCCTGTTGTCTTTCTTTATAGACACTTTAAAACTAGTATGTTTTAAATCCACATATATAAATTACTTAGGTAAGTATCAATCTTTTAATGAATGAATTAAAGAATGAATATGGTTTCTACAAGAAGAGAGAAGACAGGGAAGAACAAGTAATCCATTTGGATTGCAGTGGGGGGGTCCCTCTTCATAGTTAGGGAAACATACGCTGATGCTCTATTATCAAAGGCATTAAATAGAAGGATATAAAAACACACACTTAGACTGTTGTTGGCAAAGAAGGCAATAAAGGTGATTTAAGTTGAGCAAAGAGGCAATATGCTTAGAACTGAACTTTCCATACAATAGTGGTTCTCAAATTTGAAAGTGCATCATAATCATTTGCTTATCAAAACAAAATTACTGGGCCCCAACCAACAAAGTTCCTTCAACATACATTAGGTCCAGGGTGGAGCTAAAGAATTTGCATTTCTAATAAGTTCCCAGGTGATGCTGATGCTACTGGTCTGGAGACCACAAAGTGAGAACCACAAACATACAGTAATCCAGCAACAGGGGAAGTCGAGGATGCAATATAAAGGGGCTGCTCTGACAGACCAGTCCAGAGCCCTGAGTGCAGAACTGGCACAGAACTCCAATCAAGAGAACAGACTAACCATTCGAAGAACAAGTGACCTTTGGACCATGTTCGGGGTAAATACAAATTATTAATCACCAGCAAATCCCCCAGTGCTTATGCTAGGCCCTCGAGAAGCACTTAAGTTTTTAAAATAGCAATCCTGTCTAGAAATTAAGTTGTGAGTTTTATCTTACTTTCCCTTCTTCCCACATCAATAACCTCCTTCTAGTGCAATTTAGTTTGCAAAAGCATCTTCTAGGGAGAGCACTCCAGCAGCACCTGGTCAGCGGCATACCTGTCTGTATAGTAAAATCATACTAAGACTGATGTCCTTATTATTTCATTGCAAAACATTCTTGCAGCTAAATAATGGTCAAAATATAAGGAGCACGGGAAATGTTCATCTCTACCAGGTAGGGTAAAAAACGCTTACCTCACCATGCCATAAAATACCCCTGGAGAACACAGATGAACCTTCATTTAACCAGCATTGGTTGAGTACCTGCTAGACGATAAGCACTGAGGATGTGTTTGGGAAACACAGATGAGTAAACTCAGGCTCAGCCCCCAGAAGTTCCAGCCATCTTTTCCCTATGCTCATGAATCTACCTGAGGATTGTGGTCTATTTGTAATAAAAATCCTAAAGTGGGTACAGAGGACAAGTGGCTTTTCTGAACTGACTGCTTCAGTTGTCTAATTATTCAGCTGAAGAGAGCACCATCGTCCTGGGTCATTTCACCAAGCGTGGCTTTATTTTTCAGACACAGAGAGTCTAGGGAGCATCCAGCACCTGTCTGCTTCCCTGCTTCTTAAGCATAGTGAGCGTTTTGTCACTCACACACCTTTCAATGCCCAAGGAGTGTGCCACTTGGGGTTTCAAAATATCATTTCCTTTAATATCTCCCAAAATAACAGGGTCACTTCAGGCCCAGCGGGTGGTTGGCACTGTGACATGATTCCCAGGAGTACTGATAGTTCCAGAGAGGAGCAAGTATTTTCACAGCTGCAGGTCTCGGCACTGAACTTTCTACTGTCAGTGAGAATTGTGTCCAAGTGAAAATATAGAAGTGGAAACAGACATCCAGCCATCAAAGGGATAAAGTGACAGGGATTGTTTACTGGAGTCAGAGAACAACTAAAAATGATTTCTGCTGCAGCCGGAACAAAAAAAAAGGCAAAAACTGAAGGTCAACTTCCTTCTGTTATTTTGGATAATCGGCATGCCTAAGTGTTGCTCAAATGTTTTAGGCAACACTAACCATTTCAAGTCGGTAAAAACCCCCATGTCAACTTACAGAACTGTCCCCCCAACACTGGAGGGGAACAAAAGGAAAAATGCTCAATCTCACTAGAATTGTGAAGTCATCTGTGGCACCTGGTCCACCCTGCCCCATCCCCAAACTCATCCATCTCCATATGGTGTGAATTTTATGTGCTAAATGCCATTCACACACACCCACACCACCCCACCGTGGCCACCAACAACATGGTCATCATCTCTCCTGTAGATACTGCAATAGCCGGTCACAGGCTCCCCATTGCTCCAAAGACCTTAACGAGTTGAATTAGCCCCAAGAGCCCCGTAAGCTCTATGTCACCACCTTTTCCCTCTTCCTGTTCTATCTTATTCCTACCTCCTCACTCTCTGCTCTCACAGCCCAGAGTTCCCTGTCTGGAACACTCCTCCCTGTCTGTCTTGCCAACTCTTCACCTCCTCATCTTTCAGCTCTTACCCCCTATCAGTTCCTGAGAGGTGCTTGAGGGAAGAGACCCTCTCTTCCCTACTTAGACCAAAGTCCCTGGGTTTTAAACTCCTTCGGCATCATCAATCAGCACGTGTCACAGAATACTGATGTAATCTGATATGATTGCTGGGCTTCTGCCTGGTCTCCCCATTAGACTGTAAGCTCAACAAACAGGGAGTCTGTTTCTGTTTACCACTGCATCCCAGAGCCCAGCATAGTGTCTCGGATACATTAGGTACTAAATAAATACATTTGGAGGGAAGAATAAATGAATGAATGAATGAATTACAAGTGACAAACTAATACTGCTAAAATAAGAATGAGGAGCTCTAGAATTTTAAATGAATGATAATAATGGATAACACATATGTAACTTCCAGTGCTAAATACTATTCTAATACATACATACCTTATGTATTAACATGGACATATATTAATTTGTTTTTCATGACAACCCTAAGAGGTAGTTACTTTTATTATCCCCTTTTCATAGATGAGGAAATTTAGCTACATAGAGATTAACTACTCAAAATCATACAGCTTGCAAATATGATATGCTGTACCTCCTAACAGGAGAGACATGATGACTATTCATACCAGAAGATGACAGTCTGCTCTAGGAACCTTTCTGGCCAGTCACTATGAAGGATTTTAGCAACCACTGCCTTTAAGGGTCAAGGATTTATCTTATTTGGAAATGTACTTTGAAAGTAAAAAACTGTATTCTCTATACAAATGAGTCAATCACATCAATAGATGAAGATCAGAGAATTATCTGGATTTTAGATATCTCTGGGTCACTTTTCGGAATGAGATTTTCTCACGTGTATATAAGGGTGGACCCATTAAAATATATACAATATAAAGTAATAACCCATCTTCAACTCGGTTTTTATTATATTGTTTTAAAGTGAACAAGACAGGGCAGAGGACTGTCATGCAAATAATTGCAAATAATAGCAAAAATTGTCTTAGCCCAAGATGGAATTACGGCATTAATCAGAACATTTAAAAGCTCTGTGCTTCTGTTCAGCAGGGGGGACGCTGGTATTTTTTGAGATGGGAGTCTGCCAGCCTCCCCATTTGCCAGTGAATGAATAAGCTTCTCTTTCCTTCTCCTTAGACAAAAAAAAAAAAAGAAGAAAAAAAAAGAAAAATCAAACGTTAAAGTGAGCAGGATAGAAACTAAAGCAGCTAAATGACCATGACAAACAGGGAAAAAGAGCTCAGGGTATAGGAAGGAAAAGGGGAAGAGCATTTCCCCAGGAAGAAAGATCAAAATAGAGATATGTTTGTTTAGAAAAGAGAAGATGAAAAGGAATGTGCTGCCCTCCAAATATCGACAGGAAGCCACTCGCTGAGCATGCCACCAGAGATAGCTTTATTTTGGGCCTAACCTGGATTAGAAAATAGAAAGTCTAATGTTTAGACAAGGCAGAGTCTTCTCAGGGAAGGGAAGAAGAGAACTAAATGGAAATAGCAAATAACTTATTTGCAAAGTGGAACTCTAGATGGAGCAGTTCCCTGTGTTTGGATTTCCTGTGGTGACTGATCCTGATTTCACTGGATTCGCAGCTGTTGGGCAAATGACTGGTAGGAATATATTAGCTGTGTGATAGGATATAGAATTGGATGATCCACCACTTACAAAATAGAACCTGACTGGGCAGAATTCATGTAATGAGAGGAAGGTAGAAGAGAAAGAGGAGGAGGAGGATAGGGAAGGACAGGAGGAAGAGGATAGAGAGGAGGAGAGAGAGGAGTTACAGAAAGAAAAATATTTGAAAAGGTAGCCAAAAACGTGGAGTGTTATTATAAAATATGATAGCAGACAGGGTGCAATGGCTCACAACTGTACTCCCAGAACTCTGGGAGGCCAAGGCAGGAGGATCACTTGAGCTCAGGAGTTTGAGATCAGCCTGAACAAGAGTGAGACCCATCCTCTACTAAAAATAGAAAAACTAGCTGAATGTCATGGCAGGTGTCTGTAGTCCTAGCTCCTTGGGAGGCTGAGGCAAGAAGATGGCTTAAACCCAAGAGACTGAGATTGCTGTGAGGTATGATTCCTTGGCACTCTACCCAGGGTGACAGAGTGAGACTCTGCCCCCCCCCCAATAAAAAAAGATAGCAACCACAAGGTCTGGAGTCTGGCTGATGGGGTTTGAATACAGGCTCAATCATCTACTCATTGTAACTTCCCTAAAGATAAAGTTTCTTATACTTCTAGTCAGGATTATAATTGCACCTAGCTCATAAGGCCTTTTTGTAAGAAGAAACCAATCTCTGTTAACTGCACCGCACGTGATAAATGCTCAATAAATATGAGGGCCACCACTCCTGATGAAGATGATCTATCACCTGATAAGCTAAATCTGAAGCATCAGCTGCGTTGAATAATATTGGAGTTGACCCTAAATAACCAAGAATGTTATTGGATTGGATTCCCTTCTGGAGAAGGTCATCCCCTGACTGTGAGCTTTACCCCTTTGATGCAGAAACCCTATGTCAAGATGCCATCTTCCAACAATGGTCCATTCTAGGCTTTGCCCTGTGAAGTCATGTTTTTCTCTCCTTCTGTTAGCTTTCATTCACCACCCTTTTCCCCTTTGCTTGCTTTTCTACTTTGTACTCTGTTTTCAGTCCTTTGAAACCTCTGCTCTTCTCCCCATGTGAGGATCCTGTCGAGACAGACCAACCAGACCTGTTTCCTCTAAACTTTAAATAGTGGGGGCCAAGAGGAGAAAACATTTTCTTTGAGTGGGTGCCAAGTAACTTTGGGGAGAGGAGAGAGAGTTTTTAATGACATGGTAAGAAAGAAAATATTTATGTTTCATTTTAATTGAACTTTTCTTAAGCGCACTATTTTTTAGCCAATGAACAAAATCAGAACATGGAAACACTAGGAATAAAGGTGCTCAGGGCTCTGGGTGCACAGAAGTGGAAAGAACAAATGGGGCAAAGGAAAGTTTAGCAGACGCATCTCGCAGGAAGAATTGCCCCACTAAAAATCTGTATTTAGCCGCTCTGCTTTTATCACTTCATTCCTGTGATTAGGGTATATCCTCTTGGACTGACCCATAAAATTGGCACGATAATGAACACATTCATTATTTTAAATATCTTTCAATTTGTTGGGTCTTGGGGAGCAGGTTTATGGAGTGTCACACCCCAATTAAACCAGGCAAAGTGAGCATGGTAGAAGGACTTGGCTTACCTTATAGGGAGGACTCTAGAAACAGTTATGTTAGTCACTATTAATTAAGCATTTACTAGGTGTTGGGTACTGTGCTAACAACTTTCGACATAAGATCTCATTTAAATCTCCTAGTGGCTCTGTGAAGTGGGAATTGTTAAACTGATTAGACGACTTACTTGGATCACACGGCTCATGAACAATGGAGCTGAGATAATTTTCCTTTTTCTTTTTCTTTTCTTTTCAGACAATCTCACTATGTTGCCTTCGGTAGAGTGATGTGGCATCACAGCTCACAGCAACCTCTTGGGCTTAAGTGATTCTCTTGCCTCAGCCTCCCAAGTAGCTGGGACTACAGGCACCTGCCACAACACCCAGCTATTTTTTGTTGTTTTTGTTGTTGTCATTGTTGTTTGGCAGGCCCAGGCTGAATTCGAACCCGCCAGCTCTGGTGTATGTGGCTGGTGCCCTAGCCACTGAGCTACAGGTGCCGAGCCTGGAGCTGAGATTCTAACCCCAGTTTGTGTAAATCACCAAACCCTGTGTGCAAATCAGGTGCAATTATCTACTAATGATACTCGGAAAGACTCATTATTTTGGGATTTATAAAAACAACAGAGTCACTGAAAATAAGAAATATATGTGTGTGTACAATATATTTAACTAATTTATGTCGATTATTGTTCAACTAAATGAATCATAGTGGGACTAAGACACAAACATCCAATTCTTCCCCCTATTCCCAACTAAAAGAATCCTTGCATCCCTTGGTAGGTTTCTCTTCTTTCCATGTGACCAGGATTTTCCTACGCCATGGCTATGCAGACTGACCACTTTATAATACCAGCTGTGCCTCAGTTTCATCATCTAGATAGCAGGTATGAAACTCAAAGCATTTTCAGGATTAATACAACTAATAGATTTAAAACACTTGGAAGAGTGCCTGGCATATCATTGGTATTTTGAAAATACAGCTTGCCAGCTTCATGCCACGTCCTTGTTTGGGATCATATTACCATCTGAAGAACTGACTTTAATCCAGTTGATGGATTTGCTAGAAAATACAGATATTAGCATGATATTGCCAAGGAGATTGCTTCTCCCCAATGCATTCTGTAAAATGCTCTTACCTGACTTGCTTAGTAATTGCCCAGAAAATGTTCCCTCCCTGTCCACAGCCTCCTGTATCCCCAGTGTGCTCTGAGAAGGGTAAGGGTGTGTACCCTCCTCACTTTGCCAACCTGCAACAGAGAAGAAATTTGCAAGTCAAGGGTAACAAGAATCACCTCCTGTTGGTGGGCCAATTAACAAATGGATTTATTTTTTTCTACTGGGTAGAAACTGGGTGGGCACGAAATATCCTGTGTATGTCCACTAAGATCCTTGGGGGGTGCAGTAACTGCAGCTGTTAAAAAATGTTCCTGGTAAGAAGATTGAGAATCCTTAAAGAACTAAAAGTAGCCCTTCCATTTGATTCTGCAATCCCATTCCTAGGTAACTACACAGAAGGAAAAAAAATCATTTTACCACAGGAAATGTGCACCAGAATGTTCATCGAAGCTCACTTCACAATTGCCAAGACGTGGTATCAACCAAAGTGCCCATTTACACATGAATGGATTAATGAACTGTTGTATATGTATACCAAGAAATATTATTCAGCCATAAAAAAGGTAGAGACTTTCATCTTTTATATTAACTTGGATGGAATTGGAGAACATTCTACTTAGTAAAGTATCACAAGAATGGAAAGGCAAGAATCCAATGTACTCAATACTAATATGAAACCAGTAGATGAACAAATATATGCCCACACAAGAGGAAAACACAATTAAACTCAAGGGGGGAGGTGGAATGGAGGAGGAGGGGGGAGGACAGGTGAGCTGTCAGCTAACAGGCACAATGTAAGGGTATTGGCTCACCTTCTGGGTAAGGGTTACAACTACAACTTGCACTATACCCAATAAATGCAAACAATGTAATCTAATCATCTGTACCCTCATATTAATCTGAAATTTTTAAAAAATGTTCCTGTTTAATATTAAATTTAAATAGGCCTGGCTGAGAGCAGTGGTTCATGCCTGTAATCCTACCACTTTGGAAGGCCAAGGCAAAATGATCACTTGAAACCAGGAGTTCAAGACTAGTCTGAGCAGCATAGCAAGATCCTATCTCTATAAAATATAACAAAAAATTAGCCAGGCACGCTGACGTGCTCCTGCAATCTCAGCTACTCAGGAGGCTGAGGCAAGAGAATCACATGAGCCTAGCAGTTTGAGATAGCAGTGAGCTATGATGGCACCACTATACTTTAGCCTGAGCAACAGAGTGAGAAAAATAAATAAATAAAATAAACAGAACTTAGGAACATATAATAAAGATATCCATCCTAAATTGGTCTCCTTTTCCATGTATCCTCAAGAAAGATTTTTAATCTAATCTGGAGCATCTCAACTCACAGAGAGTCAAGAATCAATCCCATGCTTATTTCAAATGTCCATTCAATCTTAGACTCTGCACTCCAAAAAGTCTAGGAATCATCCAGTACAATTCCCCCATTCCACAGATGAGAAAACTGAGACACAGATGAGTAAAGCCGGTGCCCCTGAAAATATTTTTTCTCTGATATTTTGTCTTACCAGATTTATCTTTCCTGAATTATAAATAGTTCCTACCTCTCTCTAATACCGATAATACTAAATTTTCTAGCTAAAATTCTTCTAATATTTTAGCCCTTGTCTTGATAACATGCATGGTGAGAGGGAACATCCATTTTGATATTTTTAAATCTTTTCTTTTTTCACCCAATTTTAAGTCCACTGTTGCCCAAGTGATATTCTTTTTTTAATTGGTCAAAAATATTAAAAGTACTCAATTTTATATGCTTCAATTTGATATTTAAAAGCCAAATATAGTTTCTGTTTCTAGGTTCATGTAGTTATTGATAGTGTGAATTTTGTTTCCTGTTTCGTTTTCTTGGTATACAACATCCTTTAAAGTAAATATTATAATGCCCAAAAATTTACTGTGCAAATAGCCATGAAATGTGCACAGATATAAACTAATGTCCCATTATATACCCCGTGGCTTTCAGTTTCTTAAACACATTGAGGGCCTCTACTTTGGGGTACAAAATACTGCCCTGCCTTGTCTGGGCAGTACATTGCAAGACGCCAGGGAGGGGAATCAATTTACTAAAGAAGCCCAGACCTGTTGTGTGACTAAGTAGAGAACAACAAAGTAAATTTGTAGCCACATGAGGCTGATCAGTGTGCCTGGGAATGACCTTGATGATGACATTGAAGTCAGTCCAGGCCTGGGACTCTCCTCCAGCCAGAGGGCAGAAGCCAGAGGTTACAATGAACCCTGACATACATTCCCTCCCTGCTGACCTGAACCTCCTGTCCCTTCGTGTATGAGCAGACGGCTCTGAGCTTCTGATGTCAGTGTGTTAGTGACAGCCTAGTGGAAGGTGTAAGAAGTATTGGGGGATGTGACTTGACTGATCTACATTCGTTCCCTAAGAGAAAGTCTCAAACCACTTAGTGATCATTCACATGGGCAGAAAATGACAAGCAAATCGCAGGCCCCATCAAACATTTCTTGTGTTGACACATCCATAAGACAACCTATGGGGAGAACTCCCACCAAGCGCTGAAAGTTTATGAGCAAATTGATTAAAAGCTGCTTCAAACCAGCTTTAAAACTAGTGAACAAAGCAGTCACTCAGTAGTAATCATTTTAATCCAGTAGGCTGCATGTCTGCCTGAGGGAGAGGGGACAGCAGGCCCCCTAAACAAAAGGGGGTGCGTTTGAGTCACCTTGGGCCAGGGTGGTCCTCCAAGGCTGTCTCTTCAGCTGCAAAATGGGAGACTGTTGTGAGAAATAGTGGTATGTGGTCATCAGTGTCCTCCAAAGTTCACAGGACAATGGCAGGCATGCCACAGCAGAAACAAAAAGAAGGGACGTTTCATGCTTGCTTTTGGCCAGGCATTGTTTTAAGAACTTGAAGTTTACTATTTACTTAGCCCTCTCCACAATACTGAAGTAAATATCTGCATTTTGCAAGTGAAGAAAATGAAGAAAAGCAGTATGGTAAGGGAAGGAATTGGGACTCAAACCCAGGCTATGTCTGACCCCAAAATCCATGCTCTGCACACGTGAATGTTTGTCCTGAGAACGGCCCATGGAAGACAAGATGGTATCGACAGACCATATCTTCTGTTCTGTTCCCTCCAAATCTCTCTACCCCATGGAACTCACTCTCCATGCACTTGCAGAGGTACCCAAGCATTTTAGGAGCCCCCCAAACCTTCCGGGGCTGCTCGTCCCAGCTAAACTGTTCCAGGCTGAGGGGAAACCATTCCAGACTCTTTTCTAGCTTTGTTCTGGGCACTGAGCCTAATCTTTATTTTGTAACTGATTTACCCTCCCCAGAAGTCAAGAGAAGTCAGCTTCAGCTACTTTCTGTGAGAACTGGGTAGGACCAGGAAATACTCTGCTGGCCAACCAGAAAATTAAATAAGAAAGTCATTAGGCCCTGAAGCCTAGCACTCAAATGCCAAACGATTTAGAACAATGAGTCACTTTTTCAAAATAGAAATAGCTGTCTTCCAGTGTTTCAGTTCTTGCACCATAACACAGTGTCTTGGTTACAAACGTAGCCTACACCCTGAGTTCTAATACCACCTGTAGCTGTATGGCCTTGAGCAAGTTTCTTAACCTCTCTGTGCCATAGTGTCTTTATTTATAACATGAGAACAGTAATAGGACTTACCTCAGAAGTTTTTGTGAGGATTAATGAATGTATATGTACGTACGTATATAAATACTTTAGAACATGCCTGACACATAACAATAGCTAAATAAATGTTTCCTTTATTGTTATTATTCTATTGTGTTTCAGTACAGGTGTGCAGGCTTTGCAGCAATGTCTTTCAAAAAGTCCTTTTGAAAATAGTTTTCCTATTTTTACCATCTCACTACCAGCCACCCATCCCCTATAAATCCCCTCCCCACTATCTCATCTTTTCCTTAAAAGCAAAGGAAATTACATTTAAAAGCCTCCTGGAATTACAACCCTCAACATGCTTATAAAAGTCAGGAAATGCAAAAGTTAGAATTCTCTGAAGACGTTAACTCAGTCTCATGGCTCTGACATAAACATTTTAGAGAGCTCAGTGTAGCCTCTGAAAGTTTTTGGTGGTAAACTTTGAGGCCTTCACTGACTGCCCCTTCCTCACCAGCTGAGTCTGTCTGGTCGAATGTCCCCTGTGGATGTCACTGGCCTACAGACTTGTTTCAAAGGAATACTATCCCTGCTCCTGAAAGAACCAGACCAGCGTCATCTTAAGAGTTAAATTTCGTTCCCCTCCCCCCCGCCATTTCACTCAGTAAATTTATCTTCCAGACAAGCCCAGGCAATTCCTGGAAATCATGAGACAACTGCCCACCAATCAGGGACTTCCCACCTAACCAATCCAGAAGCTCCCCCTTTGTTTCAAGCTGTGCACGCCCACCCTCTGCGTGGGACCATAAGAACCCCCTGCTCCAGAGCTTGAGGCTCCTGGCTCGGATCTGTTGCAATGGAGTCCCAGGGAGCCCAAGTTCAAACTTGCAATAAAAGGCCCTTTTGCTTTTGCATCTGACTCAGCTCCCTGGTGGTCTTTGTGGGGGATTTCGAGATCTGGGCACAACACTGCAAACTCAGAGCACCTCACAGAACAGTACCTCTCAAACCTGAGTGAGCATCAGAATCCCTGGCGGGCCTGCCAAATCCCAGATTGCAGGGCCCCACTCCCAGAGTTTCAGTACCCCTGGGTGGGGCCTGGGAATCTGCATGTCTAACAGGTGCCCAGGTGAAGCTGATGCTAATGGTCTAGACCACATTTTAAGAACCACTGAGTAAGCATTTCTCTCCACTAAAAATATACTTCCCTCCCTTCAAATGCCATAGAGCCCTCCCAGCTACACAAAAAACGCAGTAAAAAATTCTGTTCATGTATGTATCTCACTCCTCAGTTTTTTAAGAAATGGAAAACAGGCCAGTTTATGGCTGTATTCCTAGCATTTGGGGAAGCCAAGGTGGGAGGATTGCTTAAGGTCAGGAGTTCAAGACCATTCTGAGCAAAAGAGAAATCCTCTCTGTACCAAAAATAGAAAAGTCAGCTGGGCAAGGTGGTGGGTGCTTCTAGCTCCAGCTACTCAGGAGGCTGAGGCAGGAGAAGGATCGCTTGAGCCGGGGAGTTTGAGGTTAAAGTGAGGTAGGATGATACCACTGCACTATTCTACCCAGGGTCATAGAGGAAGGAAATGGAAAACAAATCCTGTTCAAATCCAGCTTAGATAAAACAAGACTCGCCTTATTTCAGCTGCTGTATTCATTCCCTCCCCTACCTTTTGTCTTTTCCAACTGTATCTTTGTACAGATGCTCAGGACGGTGTGTGTGTGTTTATACATCTCCAGCCCTGCTTGTTTACATGTGCACATTTGCGCCTCTTCTTCTCCTCCTCCATTACACTATAAAGTCCTAGAATGTCTTTCTCTCTAAGGCTCCGCAGCACCAGGCACTGAACACACAGTGGGTGATTAATAAATGCAGTAGTTGACTGATAGCTATTGATATGTTATTGTACCTGGTAAGCAAAGTGAACAGACAGATATTGCCATGAAAAGTTTAAACTTTGCACCAGAAACCAATGTGTTTATTTTTGTAGCATTCATATAGCCAAAAGATGACTTTCATCTCACATATAAATATGTGATATGTTGCCAATCAGCATTTTAAATGCTTTGATGCCATTCTCAGAAATACCATCTGTGCATCATCTTTTCACATAGTTAGCAAAACAAGTAATTTAATATAGGGGAGTTTGTTGCCTCTTTATATGGAATTACAAGAGAGACATGAGTTCTAGAAATATTAGTGTAATTGTAATCAACTTGGATTTTATGGGACATTCATGGATGTGCAGCAACTACATTTCAGTCTTGTCAGAATTAAGTAAAAGAATGTTAGCCCTGAAGGCTATTGGTGAGAATATTTTCTAAGAGCCAATAATTAACCCAGAAGTTATTGTTATTATCTACTGATTTACAAATCACCTGAAGTTAAAGGATCAAAGGATGAGATCATTATTGTTTTACCTATTGAACAGCTAAGAGTTGAACTGCACCAAGTTAAGGACAGAGTATATTATCAGTCTTTTCCAAGCAAGCAAAGACCATCAGAGAGCCAATCAGAAAGCAAGTCTTCCTTCCTCAAGTCCTCGGAGGTCCGGAAAATACATTAACCATAATGACATTGGAGGTCAAATATTTACCCAATTCTGTTGAAAGAAGTCAGTGTTATACTTAGTCTCACTTGATGAGACAATGTGTGGTCTTTTTGGTAGATTTTTCTTTTTTAAAGATTTGAAGCCACATCTACCCTTACACTGATCCTATTCTTTTTCAATCATTAAATTAAAGAGAATTTTGCTGGTGCATTCTGAACATTTGGCTTCTTTCAGCTTAAATCTTTTTAAAGTTCAACCAGGGACCGATAATGAATCTAACTGAGGATAAATGTAGGTTGTTTCTGAATTTTTTTTAATGTGATTTCATGCGATTGTTACTTTCATAATAAAAGTTAGTGACATCAGGGTGGATTACTTTTCTGCAGGTCTGATTCCCAGTGTTGCTTTTATATACCCAAGTCAGGTCTTATTTTACAAAAGCAGCTATACTCTTGCACTTGAGCCAGCCTTTATTTACACATACCACATAATTACAGGCAGCATACTTCTCGCAATTAATTAATCTTTTCCCCCAAAGAAATTACAAGAATAGTCGTAAAGGGTTCTCTTTTGTTTTTACATCTTAAAAATCACATTTTTCCATATCACATACAGATTTCAAGCTAGTCAGATTCTTAGCTTTTTACACTGAATTTAGAACCACAAGGGCAGACTGTACACTTAAAATATGCCAAAAGCAGACATGGTCAACAAAATCTGGGACATAATCCTGATTCTCCTTTGCTATTAGAACTAAGTTCAAAGGAAACTGATCAATATTTGGGCCAATTCCTAGAAGAAGAGACTTTAATCCAGTTCAATCGATGCTAGCAACTGTAGATGATATGAAAGCAATCGTCAACAGAAACTCAGTCTTTAAGAAAGTTTAAGAACAATAAAGAGATGATAAAAGATCAAACACTTTTATGACAAAGCATTTTATTCTTCCAAGTTTTGTTGTGGTTTGTTTTCTGAATTGCATTGAATTTCCAGTTAATAGACTCCTCCTAGACTTTAGAATCAGTAAAAGATGGTAATCAGTGGCATAATAAAGCAGTGCGTTTTCATTCATAAATATAGATTTTTTTTTTATAAATACAGATTTTTAAAAGCCTTATGCCTTTGGTGAAAAATTCTTAGTGGGAATAAAATACATTTTTAAAAATCTTTTTGTTTACTGAAAAAATAACTAGATCTTAAATGAAAAGACCTGGAATTGAGCCCATTTTCTGCCACTTATAGAAGAATGCTGACTAAGTTAGCACCTCTGCAAATGGACAATGGTTCACTTATGGAAGGATTCAAAAAGGGCTTGAGCTCTTCATGCACAAATTAACTGGGGATATTTGTGGCTGAGTCTTTGACAATGTTTTTTTTTTCTTTTTCCTTTTTGCAAGTCTCACATTTGTACCTGCTTTCTCTACTCAGTTATTGCCCCATGGACAATCAATTTTGTCTCCACATACATCACTTCATCCATCAGCAAACTTTTAGAATCTCCTCAGCTATAATATTTCCATGTATTTCTGAATACATACTCCTTTGAAGTTTAATGTTTTTGAGCAAACATGCCTCAGAGACTATGGGAGTTCCACAACGGGGTTCAGGACCATCCCCTGCGATGGATGTAACTTGGCAACATGGTGGAACACGTACATGGGCCGTGAAGTGTGGAACGAGACCTGGGTTTAGGCCTCAGTCTACTGGTCAGCACCGGGGTGCCCTACGATTTCACTCAACTCTTTCAAACCTCAATTATCTCATTTATAAAATAGGGATGACGATATCTACCTCTTGGGACTATTATATAAATTAAGTAAGATTTATAAGTAAGCCACTTTGAAGAGTATTAGCACACAATACGGTGACTTGCTGTTATTACCACTATTTAGTTGATGTCACGTAACTTCTTCCCTTTAAGTCCTCTTTTCATATCAGTTTAAAAACACATCAACATTTTCCCCACAAATGGTTCATTCATATTACTCTATTCATTAGTTTGCTAAGACTGCCTTAACAAAATACCATAGCCTGGATGGCTTAAACAACAAAAACATTATTTTCTCAGGTATGTGGAGGCTAGCAGCCCGGGATCAAGGTGTTGACACACTGTGTGTGTCATCAGTGCTCTGATGATAAGACCAAGGGGTGAACGCTCATTATACTGCAGTCTCTTCCTTTACCTCACGTAATCCTCCCAACAGCCTTATAAAGAGTAGTTTTCACTTTTATCTACCTTTGGAAAAACAGAAACTTCAGCAAATAACTTACCCAAGGCCGCACAGCCACGCAGTGGCAAGGCACAGACTTGACCTCAGATCATCTGACTTCAAAGCCAATGCACTAATGCCAGGTCTTGAATCAAGGCCAGAGAATAAGCACGTGCTCCCTGATCTGTTATAAAAGGAAAACAACAAAAGTCAAAAAGACCAAGCTGGTGACCATTTTTTTTTTTTTTTTTTGGCATAGTGATAGATGTATTCAATATAAAAAAATGGTTCTTTATGAGATTTTGCTTTTTCTTTTGAGACAGTCACCTTCAGTAGCGTACTGTGGCAGTATAACCCACAGCAACCTCAAACTCTTGGGCTCAAGCAATCCTCTTGCCTCAGTCTCCCAAGTAGCTGAGCTGACAGGCACCTGCCATGACTCTCAGCTATCTATCTCACTCTAGCTCATGCTGGTCTTGAACTCTTGAACTCCAGGGATCCACCCACCTCGGCCTCCCAGAGTACTAGGATTACAGGCATAAGCCACTGCACCCGGCCTGCCTGCCTTACTTTTTTGATGTCACATAGTCTTTTGTTTTATAAGACAATGAATTTGAACATGATAGTTGCTTTTTTTCATAATGCCCTGTTTATAAAACAAAAAGTAAAAAGTTGGTATCCAATATCAGTTTTTTCGTTTAAAATACAAATTTTAAAACTTGGTTTCCTTAGCTGGGCGTTGTGGTGGGCAGCTGTAGTCCCAGCTATTCAGGAGGCTGACACTTAAGCCCAAGAGTTTGAGGTTGCTGTGAGCTATGATGCCGGAGCACCTACCAAGGGCCACATAGTGAAACTATCTCCAAAAAAAAAAAAAAAAAAACTGGGTTTCTACTCCCAGAAATTCAAAATCTAAAATTTCCTACTGGGTCAGAGAATCTCTTCATTCCTGTAAGGCGCATGTTTACCTTCTGTTGTCCACATTATAACCATTGTACCCCTGAACGTTCAATTTTTCATTGCCTGATTTTTAAGTGCTGCTGCCTTGCCCCCCCAAACTTGGATCAGTTTCTTATATGCATTTATATTTACAGGAGGAGAGTAAGTGAATAGATAATATAATGGCTTTCTTCTGCTGTGGTTTCCATAAGACTAAAAAGTCCAGCCTTTTCTTGTCATAACTGGCTGGAAACATTCCACATGGGAGATGTCAAGTCTTAACAATGTGGAGGGAAAAAAAAAACCCACTTTGCTCTCACAACTACACAGCTCTATAGAAAAGACATTCTTAGAAGCTGTTTGCAATATCCTACATTAATTTCCTCTGGTAAGGCGTCTCATACAAAGGGGTCTTATAAATGGATTTAATGTGGTTGGGTGCAAAAGTACAGTAACCCTCTGTCAGACGCTGTTGAGGGTGGACACCGCAAACAGGGGCTTTCTTATGAGGGTTCCCAGCAAACAGCTGACTTGAAGTTTTGTGGCCAGTAATAACCTCCTTCCAAATAAACCACTTACACCATCGCTTGACATGGCCCTATCAATTATACCAGGAATGTGTGGCTTTGCTATCCTGGCAAATGTCTTCCACGTTGTTGACAAAAGAATCAACACCAGGAGGCAGCCGGGGTTGGGCAGCCCTTGCTCCTTCGATGCCGTCCCTCCCATCCCTGCCATTGTTTGGCCTCTGCTAACATTCAGTGCTTTCCTAGACTGGAAAAAGTCCGGAAAGGGGAAGAGCTGGAGCCATCTCAGCATTTCCAAAACAAAATGGATCAAGGTTGGATCATAGAGAAGTCTAAAAACTGCAGGACAGGGTTAGGTTAGAAGCAGCAGCTCAGGGAGCTAGAACAAGTGAGTCCTCAGAGCAGGGGTGGCTGACCAGGGTGTTCCGGCCCTTGAGTGCTCAGCCAGTGGAGACATGGACACCAGGGTGGAAGAGGGATGAAAATACTGTTTTTCATATCAGGCAAATATGCTTAGCAATCACTACCCAGAGCTGAGGCCAATATGGGCTTTTACTCCTTCTCTCAAAACACAGATTTAGATAAGCCCACCGGGAAAGAGAGATTTGCAGAACAACAGTGATCTACTCTAACCCACATCCGCAAGCTGAGGCTAGCTCAGATTCACTGAGAACTCAGGAGAAGATGGCACATGAGCACCCACCTCCTCAAGTCACCGCCCAGCTGAACTATGTGCACAGGCAGGCATGAAACTTTCATCACCTCAGAGTCAGGAAAGTCATTTCCCCTTTCACTGGGGAGAGCACTTGTGAGAGGAGATAGCCATTTCTACCCAGTACAACTCAGCCAGGAATATTTCCTGGGAGGGGTGAGGCAGCCATGTAGAGAAAGGAACAACAAGGAAGAAACAGCAGGATGGGCCCGGAGTGGTACTTTGTGACTATAATGCCAGCATTTTGGGGAGGCCAAGGTAAGAGGATCACTTGATGCCAGGCATTTGATACCAGCCTGGGCAACATAGGGAGACCGCGTCTCTAGAATAAATAAAACAAAAATTAGCTGGGCATGCAGTTGCATGCCCCTGTGGTCCCAGCTACTCAGGAGTTCAAAATAGGAGAACTGTTTGAGCCCAGGAGTTCGAGGCTGCAGTGAGCTATCGTCACACCACTTGCACTCCAGCCTGGGTGACAGAATGACACCCTGTCTATAAAAAGAAAATTAAAAAATGTCTTTAAAAGAAATAGCAGAATGTAGATCCCAGAGGATCTCCCTAGCAAGACCACAGTTTCCATAAAGCAACAGCTTCAAAATTCAACTTCAAAAAAGCTTGCTGAGACCACTGCTCAAATAATAACACGACACAATTTCGTCTGACATTTTGAAGTTCTGTGCCTTGAAATCACAATTATATAGTTTCATTTGGTTTTTCTTAGTAACACCAACAATTACCAAACTAATATCCCTATATTACAAAATTTAATTGAGCCTTTCTCCTAAATAATTTTTTTTAATGCAACCAAACATGACAACAGTGGAAAAGGAAAAAAAAAAATTTTTCAGAAAGAAAGCCTTATGTTTAGGAAGTGAGAAAATTAAAAGAAAAAAGTCCTTGTACTTGCACAAAATAAATCCTATTATACTGGGTGTCACCCAAGCCAAGATTTTTCTCAAAGAAAGGGAAAACAAGAGGATTTGAAATTAAAATCTTCATTCCCCACCCAGCCAAGCAATCTCCCAGAAAGTCAGTCTCCACTATGTCCTGAGGTTCCACCGCTGGTTCCAGCTGGCTGTGCTCTCTCAGAGACAGTGTTTTCAGAAGAGGGCCCTGCAGAGAGTGCGCACGTGTGTGTCTGGTGGGGGTGGGAGGGGGCAGGAGCCAGCAGCAGCGTTCACCTGGGGAACATTATTCTGAGGGTAGAGTGAGAAGCCCGTCATCACTGGGTGATGCCCAAGCCCGCTGGTTACACCAGCCAGTGGGCTGAGCCTGTCTCCCACACCCCCTCTTTCCTCTCAGGCCTACTCAGCCCTCTCTCAGATAAGAAAGGAAAAGAGCCTGAGGTGACACTGGGCCAGGAAAGAGGGGCCTATGCATAGAAGAAAGCAGGCCAACATCCAGCTACTCCCAGATCCAGGGGATTTATAGTTCTTCCTTTCAGGAGATTATTCAAGGCAATCTCTGGAACTGACAATTAGAAAATGTGGCCATTCAGATGATGAGGAAAGAAAACACATGTGACTCTGCAATGCATACATTTTTCAAAACATTGTTGTATTACATAAATATACACAATTTTTGTCAATTAAAAAATAAAGATATGTATACAGCGGGGGAAGCATAGAAGCGAGGGATAGTCACAGTCATATGGAAAACTTGTTTCAGCTAAATCCAAAGTCAGGCTCTTGAGTGTTGTTTTTTATCCTCAAATAGTGGGCTCTGCCTGATATTCCAGACTTTGTCACATTGGAGATATTTGGGTAGCTGGGCCTCAATTCTCTTTAAATTGTGAAATAAAGTCTCTTATTTTATAACTTTGAGAATCACAATTACAAGAAAACTCAAATGGAGTCCAGAACCTAATGGACGGTTTCCTTCAAATTTATCTATTTTCTCTCTTCTCTCATTCTGTGTGACTCTGACCACCAGACTGGCCTTCCCCTATAACTTATTGAGACCTATGTCCCTGGGAACCTGCAGTGAATATGTCCCTTTATAAACCCAGAAATGACTCTTGAAAATTTCTCAAGGTAAAATGCCTCCAATTCCAACAATCAAGTAATTAAACTCCTATTATGAGCGAGCATCCCATTATGAGCTTTGTAGACTAGAAAAAATGCAAGCCCCATGTATTTAGTTATCTACTGCTGCATAACAAATTAGCCCAAAATTTAGCAACTTAAAGCAATGAGTATTTATTATCTCACAGTTTCTGTGGCTCAGGAATGGGGAAGCAGCTTAACCTGGGTGGTTCTAGCTCAAGGTCACAACAAGGCTACAAATCCGGGCAGGGGCAGGAGCTGCAGTTCAGGTTCAGCTGCAGGGAGGACCCACTCACAAGCTCCCTCAGAGGCAGCCTTCCACAGGGCAGCCACCACTGCTCTCTACGGGCCTCACCCCCAAGACCTCTCTAGCAGGAAAGCCAAGGCAGGTTTATTTACGTGGCAGATAAGAAAGTGGGAGATAAGAAAGAGTACACATGAGGGAGCAACAGAGAGTGCCCAAGACAGAAGCCAGCCTCTTTGTGACCTGACCTGGGAATTGACTCCCCATCACTTCTGCCACAGAAGTCAGTAAGGTGAACCCCCTCCCCAGAGGAGTGGAACATACAGGCTGTGTAACAACCAATGGGGGCCAGTGGGGGACATTTTACTGGCTGCCTAGCATGCTCTGCCAGGCCCCACATGTTGGACAAATACACATATAGCAGATGCAAGGAAGTTACAAGTTCTTCGACAAGAGGAGAAGAGAAATGTTTTGCGATGATAGGGAAAGGAAGACTTAATCTCATTTGGGAGATGCTGAGAAGTATTCCTGAAGAAAGCAAAATCTGACTTAAGTCTCAAGTAGACCTCATAAATGGCATTTCAGGCAGCCAGGACAACTTCTAGAGTTTTTTAATTCACTATGTGTAGGGTGGGGCCTGAGAATGTATCTGCATTTCAGGTGATTCGGATGGCCTGGGTTCAGGGATGGCACTTGGGAAACACAGACTTGACAAAGGCTCAGGAGTACAGTATATTTGGAAAATAAAAAACATCTTTTATTCCAATTTGGACCCATTCCGGTAGTTTCCTGGGCCTTTTAGAATCGGTGGACATGAAAGGCATTAAGTCTGTATTTAATGAATCTTAAAACCATACCTTTTTGGTGCTGGGAGAGATTCAGAGAATCTAAACTCAGCATTTTACAAAGGAGGAAAATGAGAGTAGAGGACGACTCAAACACAGAGTTTCCTTTAAAATCAGATGGGTTTGTGTGGTTCTCTCCCTGAAGGGCTCCCCAAAGAAATAGAGTCAGTCCTTTCCTTTGGAGTCTGAGTGCTTTCTATTTGAAATGCACTAAAGAGGTTGTGATCCACTCTCCCAGAAGAATACTCACTATAAAATGCATATGCACATACTTTGGTATGGAAGGGAGGCTTTTGAAAGAACTCCAGAAAACTTCTGAGTCCATTAGACAAGTTTCCTTGTGCAAATGGGTCTATGTAACTCCTGCCGGCTTCTGAGTGATGAGAAGGCTTGCTTGCATGTTGCTGGCTCCACTTCCATTATCCTTCTTCTTCCATAATGCCTCAGGTATGTAAATTTGGCTGCCTAGGCCGAGCATGGTGGCTCATGCTTGTAATCTTAGCACTTGGGGCAGCTGAGACAAGTGGATCAATTGAACAGAGGAGTTTGAGACCAACCCAGGCAATACTGTGAGACCCCCTTCTCTACAAAAAAATGGAAATAAAATAAAATTTTTTTTAAATTTTGGTTGCCTAGACTTGTTGGCAAAACCTGGATGTAGGGTGCTGTTCCTTTTTAAAATTCAAATAATTTGTAAAATAAAATCTAAATGCAAAATGAGCCCATCCTGAAATACATTTTCTTTGGAAAGAAGATACTGAAACCCCACAGTTTATTCCCTGCAATATGTGCACAAAATTAGCTTTGTTCTCTTGTCTGAGCTCTTATCACCTTTTACTTGAATATACTTAGGAAAACAGTATGAAGGCAGTTAAAAGAAGCCCAAGTGAATCTCATTCGCATATTCAAATACAAGTGTTTTAATGATTATTCCCTTACCCCTAATGCTGTTTAGCCTGTTTCCCCAATTTACCACCCTCCACTCCACTCTGATAAATATTCTTATATAGAAGAGAAGGTTCTGAAGACAACTGAATTGTAACCCACTTTCCACTTGTGGTTTCTGCATGAACTTACTTAAGCACAGGTGTCTCTTTAATTATGACATTCTTAGAAGTCCTACAGTTCACAGCCCACTTCCTCCCAAGGGTGGGACCTCTCCCCAGCTTGAACCTTGTGTGAGAAGGTAAATTTCAGGCAGAGAGAGGTTACCCAAAACCTCACTGCAGCTTCGCTCACACGGATTTCTGAGTGTACACTTGTTAACCTATAAGAGAACATGCCACATAGCTAATATCTTCCTCAGAAAAGCAGAGAGGTGAGAATGGCAAACTGTAAACCCGTTTGATTCATTGCCTTTACCAATTCAACCACAAATTGTTTTCTTCCACTGAGCACAATTTAATCAGCAATGAAAACAGCAAACCACAGAGAGAAAGGAAAAACATCTCATAAACAGGCACACAGGTCAGACCTGCCATCTCACTTCCCAGCGCTTTGGGCTCCGCCAAGTCACTTAACATCATCAGGTCTTAGGTTCCTCACTTGGACCTTGGTTTCCCCACCTGTGAAGTGGATTTATTGTGCAGGTGAGAGACTCTATGTGAATATTTAACTTACCTAGGCCCAGAACAGTGGTTCACGCCTATAATCCCAGTACTCTGGGAGGCCAAGGCCAGTGGATTGCCTGAGTTCACAAGTTGGAGACCAGTCTGAGATAAAGCGAGACCCCCACCTCTAAAAATGCTAAGCATCGTGGCACGTGCCTATAATCCCAGCTACTCAGAAGGCTGAGGCGAGAGAATTGCTTGAGCCCAGGAGTCTAAGGTTGCTGTGAGCTATGATGCCATAGCACTCTACCGGGTGAGAGAAAGTGAGACTCTGTCTCAGAAAAAAAAAAAAAAAGACTATCTAACTTACCTGGTACAACCCCTGGGTCACGGCTGGTGCACAATAAATGGTGGCTGTGATGGGCCAGACCGTAAACACATAATCTCACTCCCAAATAAGCTCACAGTCTTTGTCTATGTTGCTAGCACCTTAATTTTGTTTTCATTGGCTCCAAATCACTTACGTGTATATAATTCAAAATTCTGGCCTAATTAGAGAAATCCAGAGTTACCTGAACACTAATCTAGAGTCAGCCTCTGACTGAAATCTCTGCTATTGCCCTGAAGTGCCAGGATGCTTTTTCCAAACAAGATAAAAGCATTAACAACAATGTTATGTTCTAAGTCACCCGAAAGGAATTGTCAAAAAGAAATAAGTCCTGTATCTTCTAGGGCTTCATAGCAAAAAAAAAGAAAGAAAGAAAGAAAGAAACTAAAATGTTGGAGGCTGAAGCATCAGCAACTGACATATTTTCATCCAAAACAAAGACAACTTCAAAAAAAAAAAAAAAAGGAATCTGAGGCCTATACAGACATGGAAAGAAAGACACTTTGGCTGCAAAATCCCCCCATCTTCTCTGGGGAGGCTCCTGCCTCCACATGCTGCGAATCAGTCTTGATTTTGATGGGGCGATTTTTAGTCAGCTGCCTCGATCATTTTGGCACAGACAAAAATCCTTTAAAAAATGTTACACTTCATCAAAGTGTATCATGAGACTTCACGGTCATTATCTCAATGGCCGCTCTGATGTGCTACAATTGGCAGAGACACAAACGGTAGGGGGTGTATGAGAAGAAAGCCAGCGTTTCATGTGGAAAGCTGGCAGGCCCCGCCAAGCTTCTGTCAACAGCTCCGCGGTCTGATCCGATGCACTGAGCGTGCTGATGATGCTCTTGTTTCTGGAGGAAGTAAACAAGAAAATGAATTCCACCGCGCAACACAGCCTCTTTGTATCTTCAAAATGGTGTGACTGGACGCAGGCCAGGCGCGTTGAAAGTTTGGCCATTTATGTCATCAGGGCCCTAGTACTGATGGAGGCTTTGATTACAACTTGGACCCAGCTATAAGACCCTTCAGGGGCAGCCACCCAGCAAATAAAGGCATTGATTGGTTGTTGGGTCAATTTAGCCATAAGGGTACAGAGCATGGCTCTTTTGAAAAGCCTAATGGATTAGCTACACAACCAGTCCCACTGTAGGCCTTATTTTTCAAGTAACTTCATGATGGTTTTCCAGCTTGGCAGGGAACTCTCCTCCAGAGCAAGCTTCAGAGCTGTTCTTGTTATCAATAGTGGGGCTCAAAGGATTAGACACAGCAGGGCTTTACAATTTAATGAAAACAGCTGTTGAAACAACAATTAAGGCAAACAATAGTTTGCATGGAAAACTATTAATTATGTAAAGTTATGCAGAAAGTGAAATACTCTTTTATTCAGGACCTTCTCCAGCCAACTGAGGACAACAACGTGAGCCACCTTCCATTCCATTCCATTCTGTGGGTCTAAAGCGTCAGGAAGTGGGGGTACTTGTAGGAAGGGGCTCTGTTGCCTATGAGCTGAATGTAAGCAGAGCTCCAAGCTGCCACTTAGCTGCAAGGGGAGTCAGGGGTAACATATTTTGGGCAAGAATACCAGTTAAACTCGTGTGACCTTAGGTACCTTTTCATACCAACTCAGAACTGCATTTTCACAAGTTTCTCCTATTCCACTGGAGCCTCAGTGACTGGGATCTCAACCTACGCTTTTTTGAAAAAAAACAAAAACAAAAACGACATGTCTGTGACATGTCCTCTTCCAGGCCTCACCCTAAGAAGACAATGCTCAGGAAATGATGAAGTCCTTGTTCTTTGGACTAAGTTGGTTTTAATTATCTTATGATAGTCCGGCTTGGACTGCATTCATTCCTCTTCCACCTCCGTTCTTACTTCCCCACCTAAAGGCACAGTTTGTCGCCCCTCCCACTCTCTCTGCTTGCTGGGGCTTTTAAATTCATTGCTTCTCTCTTTGCAATTTCCATCCATGACTAACCGTGCTGGGAATTGACTTACAGCCCTTGGCCTACCCTGTGTTCCACATCTCACTTTCCTCCCTGTTCGGGAATCACCAAGCCAAGAAGTCCCATTAAGAAGGTTATTAACTGTATGCATAAACATTGCCTCCTGCCTATGGTTAGATTTATTTCTTGTCACTTCCAAGTAACTGGTTTTAACACTCTTTCCAGCATGCCCAACACCTTTTATTTGACTATATTGTTTTAGAAAGGCCTTTGGGAATTTAGCTAATTTCATGCTGGAACTTATTAAGTGGGATTTGACACTCTTTGATAATTCCAATAAAGCATTAGTCAAGTCTCACTCCCTTTAGGGAAGGAATGAAAGCTTTATTAGTCACAGAGTCTCTATTCTAAACATGTCACCTGAATTTAGGAGTGCATCTGTGCTAAAATGCAATTGACTTCGGGATTGAACAGAACTTTCCCTGAAACTACAAGAAACATTCCATTGGCTATCAACAGCAAGAGAGCACCTATTTTTCCTGATAATTCTCATTGGATTCACAAGTGCATTTTGCAATAATCGAATGAATTTAGTTTCTCAAACTCTGAGAGAGAAATAAAATGTTAATAAAATGAGCAGCACATGCCTCCACGCCACCAAAACCACACCAACACACAAATCCTCTCTAAGGTACTTGGTTCAGTCCTTTCTTCACTCGGGACACAAGAACAGAGAATAATTTCCTCCCCTTTTATCTGATAGTTTAAAAAATCTCCAGCGATCATGTCTCTAGAAAGCCTGAGAACATAATTGAGTGTGCAAATGAAATTCATTACTACAGTTGCAAACAATAATCCAATTAACATGTACTTGCATAAGGCCTTTAAAATCATCCTAAACTCGAAACCATGTTCATCTCTGCAGTATAACACCAGGTCAGTGCCAGGTCCCAGCATACTTGAGTTCACACTTTGCACTGGAGATTACAAAACAGCATCAAGATTGCAAAAGCAATTATTCCAGTTATCCAGATGTGATTTTTTCAATGATTGTAGGATTTTTTTTTTTTTTAGCAGTTCTTATTCTGTGGCTCCGATTGCAGCACTCTTGCTGGCTCGGTGCTTACATCTCTTCATTATTAATTCAGCTCATGGAGCTTAATTGGACAAGGCTAGAGCGAATTTGACAAACATCACAGCAGCAGAAAAAGCAATCACTCTTTCAAGATGAAAATTTGTTTGATGTCTTACTGTGTAACTCATTTACTCTCCTTGGGAATCATGTGACCTGAATGTTAATCAGCCATTGATTGGTTTCTCTCCTTGGACAGTCACGTGACTCGAATATTAATGGTCTGGCACTCAGTAGCTGTACTGTTAGGCAACCTTGTGATTGGCTGCCAGGTTAAGATACAGAGATAAGTGGGTGCTTGATGAGCACTTGACAGAACTTCACAGAAAATTAAGGCCCTAAAATAGCATGAGAAAGTCTTGTCAAATCAAGCATGATTATCATTGAATGCTTAAGGAATTCATCATCTGCATGAAATTGATACACTTCAGCACCAGCAGGCCCTGTAGTCAGCAGGGACTCATCAGATTTTTATTTATATGTGTTCACCAAATCACATTAATTCTGAGAGCTAAAACATGCTAAGGATGAAGGTTATTTTCTGTTCAATCTAATTTATCTATGACAATAATCATCACTAATAATGTGTCAAATTGGATTGCAGTCATTTTATGCATGCATGCTGATTTGGAAAATAGTGTTAAACCATCCCGCAGTAATTAACAACCGGTAAAGGTATGCTGGGTTCGAAGTAATCAGCATAGCTAGATGGAAAATTAAGTTTTATAGAATGGATTTATAGATACATATCCTTATTTAATTCAGAATATAAATTATTCCCAGTAAAAGCCAACATCATTTTTATAACACCATTAAGGCCAATAACCATTGAGGGACTCGCATCCTTAATTTGCTCTATCCCTCATTTTTTTTCTCATTTTCCGTGGTTAACGGTCTAATGGGTGTCACTTCCTTACGGTTAAGCCCTCCTTGCGCAGGTTTGGTAGGACTAAGAGATGAATGAATTATGCATCGGTTTAAGTGTTAATCAAGGGTAAAGGAAGCCGCATCATACCTCTTAATACACAATGCTTTATAATTATGGGGGGTGGGAGGTGAGCAGCAGGGAGATTACAAAGAGGGAGGTGGAGCCAGACTTTGGCCTTTTGGTGTTCCTCTATTATTTCTCCTCACAAAAGGACAATAGGAAATTTTGCAGATTAACTCATAAGGGATTAATGTTTCTTAGGGAATCACTTAAGCCTAAATTGCCCTTGTTGAAATACCTTTTAGGGAACAGAAGTTGTTTTTTGATTTTTTTTTTTTTAAATACCATTTTAGCTTATATGGCATTATTGGAGTAATGGAAGGTTGGAGTAATGAAATCTTCAAGAAATGTTTATACCCTTTGGAAAGTGTGGCTGAAATGTTTGAGAGGAGAATTACACGTCCTATAGAAGGGGAAAATATATACGTATAAACTGTTGTTTCTTTCCCACTATCTCTCTCGGCCCCCCAGCCCATCTTAATCCCTGCCCACCCTCCTGCCCATTCTCTCCCCGCCTCTCAGGAGGTCTCTTTATTGATTAAATGAATCTGCTCCAAAGGCTGGCTCCCAGGCTCTTTGATCTAATCCGATCTGATTTTATCCTATCGCTTCAGCAGGACATCGGGGAATTAACAATAAGCAGCTTTACCACAAGTGTTTAATAACTCAACACAATCTCCTTATGGCTCCGAGCTGCTCAAGTTCCCATCCAGTCCACGGCAAACAGTGTAACAGATTGGCCATCCCCCCCTGAACCTGAGGAATTTTCATGCACTGTGAAACTAATCGCTTCAAGTTCCTTCATAAATCACACAAAGCAGATTTCAGCATCTTAACAAATTGAAAAAAAAAAAAAAACAACAACAAAACAACAGTAGAGGGGCTGGGGGTTGGCAGAGAGGACTCCCCCTCCAGCTAAAAGGGGGTGGGAGAATGTTGCTGAGGGGCAGAGGCAGATGTAAATTAACTTTTGTCCTCTCATGCAATATGTTTCTCATCTCCTTACATTTTAACATGAATAAAATAATTTGGGCAAGCTCAGACCTAACAATGCTCCAAGCCCACAATGACCTTATTTTTTTCCACTGTGATGAAAATGATGTGGTTTTCAACAGGCCTCTCATTGTTTGTTCCTGTGACAACCCTTGGAGATGTAAGAAGCACACAATTAAACATGGATTGTGGGTCCTGGATGGTGCAGACAGCCAGCCGAGATGTTAAACTAAACTGGTGTGTCCCCTGGATGGCAAACCAGCATGCATGCATACAGGGGTATCTTCGGTGATCACTCAATTACATAAAGCCATTCTTCTTCTTCTTCTTTTTTTTTTTTTAAGACAGAGCCTCACTTTGTCGCCCATGGTAGAGTATCCTGGCATCACAGCTCACAACAACCTCAAACTCTTGGGCTCAAGTGATTCTCTTGCCTCAACGTCCAAAGAAGATGGGACTATAGGCGCCTACCACAATGCTCGGCTATTTTTAGGGACAAGGTCTCACTCTAGCTCAGGCTGGTCTTGAACTCGTTAGCTCAGGCTGGTCTTGAACTCGTGAGCTCAGGCAATCCACCTGTCTCAGCCTCCCAGAGTGCGAGGATTACAGGTTTTGAGCCACCTGTCCTCAAAACTATTCTTGAAATGCCCTGTTACTGTGAAAAGATTGCCCCATACACATTCCTATCTAAAATGCAATGGCAAAACTTATTTAATATCTTCCTCCCCACCAAAAAAAAAAAAGCATGGTACCCCTCTTTTCTTTCTCTTTTTTCAGTTGCAGTTTGGCCGGGGCCAGGTTTGAACCCGGTATCCTCAGTATATGGGGCAGGAGCCCTACTCACTGAACCACAGACGCCGCCCGATACTCCTCTTTTCTTTTCTTTTTTCCCTTGAGACGGAGTCTCAAGCTGTCACCCTGGGTAGAGTGCTGTGGCGTCATAGCTTACAGCAACCTCCAACTCAGGCTCAAGCAATCCTCTTACATCAGTTTTCCTATTTTTAGTGGAGACGGGGTCTCACTTTTGCTCATGCTGCTCTCAAACTCGCGAGCTCAAGCAATCCACCCGCCTCTTTTCTAAGTACCACATCCACCGTATGCAAACTTGAGTCTCTCCTTTTCCAAAGCAAAAATTTCTATGCAAGGGTTTACCCTTATGCCAGAACAGAGCTGGGAATCTGTGAGAAACTGGGATGGAAAATTGTCCTTTGAAAGCTGGTTGGATTATTAGTACCATGGGGGAAATATCACCCTAGCACTAATCTAAAATAAAACATCTTTTTGTTGCTCTATTTAATACCTACTGTACATCAGAATTACCTATAAAAACACATTTCATAACAGAGAAACAGCCCTCTCTCCCCACCTCTGTCACTGTTCTCTCCATTACCGTGGCGGTTCTGTGATTTCTCGCTACATCAGCAGAGTAACGAAGTGCCCTCTTACTGAACATCTTGGGGCAGAGGGAATTTTATGGCTCAGGTTTAGGCCAGATTACTATTACTATGGTGGGATCTTTTTCCATACCCCTGGGGCCCAGGGTACTTGCAAATTCACTCAGATACAGCTGGATGCTTTATAACTGCTTTCCTAAGTAAAAACAATTATTTTTATATCCTTCTCCACCCACATTCATTCATTAATATTTATCCAGATTTTTCCACTACTATTCCCATGAGTCCAACATTTTGAGACTCCCTCTTTCCTCTTCCCTCCCCCCAATTTCCTCTTCCCTCCCCCCAAAAATGTCTACTCTGATTTTGTGATCTACTCAATATGGAATGGAATGCTAGCATGAATAGTGTTATTAGTTCTCTTTGGAAATGTCTTTTTCCTTACTTTTTTTTCCCCACCAGATAAACTATGTCATAACAGAAAAATCCCTGTGAAGTTCTCCAAAGAACTTTGTGCTGTTTCCAGACCCTGGGACTATAATTAAGCTTTGTGTAATTAAAACAGAAAGAACATCCCTGGCCAACTGTGAATGCCCCTGTTTACATTGTTTACGTCACAAAGAGATAGCAAAATGTACTCAGGAAGGTTCCAGCCAAAGTAATTGAGAGGGCTGCCTGAACCCGGCTCTGCTTTCTAAATATTGTCCCTGGGTTAGGAACAGCGAGAGCCAGGGGAAAGGAGAGGAGGGAGGGGACCCCAGCCAAAGGCCTATTGACTTTCATGATGTCACTGAGTTCAGTGACCTGGGGGGCTGGTGTTCACTGAAGTCTTATTTGCACATTTAGTCCAGGTGCTTCTGCTGTGGAGCTGCTGACCCTCCACTCCTCTGCAAAGGTTTGGAGCATTAGCCAGGGTGTAAACACATTCCCAACTTCCAGCAGCACAGAGAAGACTCTTCTGCTCCAAGTTCAGTGGGTTCTCAAGATTGTCTTTCTCTGGCATTTTCTTTGTAGGCTGCTGCAAGTGGAACGTTAAAAGGAGATACAGAGAGACATACAGAGACAAAGAGGCCCAGACAGAGCAACAGAGAGAGAAAAGAATGGGCACTGAGGAAAAAGAAGGGAAAAAACCCAAAGCCACAAGTTGAAAAAAAAAAAAAAAACATAAAATAAAAACGCATCATGTTTTTGTATATTTTCAAAATGTAGCCAAACTAAACCATTAAATGAGGATTTTGTTTCACAAAGTCTGCAAACTATTCAACCGCTAACCCACTATACCAAGAATGTGGTGCCAACCAAAATATGTCAAGATTAGTAGTACTCAATAAAATCTCAAAACCAAATGACATGCAAGCTGTATTTCATGATTAGAGCGCTTCCTTATGTCAAGGAACATACATATTAACTTGTTTAAACACAGCGCTGGGCTGTCACTCTGTTTGTCAAAAGCAAAGGAAAGGGAGTCTAGTGCTTACCCAAGGCATGCAGATGATACTTCATGCTTCTGATCTTCCTGGCAGACAGCTTGGACACCATCCAATTAGTCCTTACATCATCTCAGAGAGACCACTTCCCACTTCACCAACCTGCACTGGTCAAGCAGGGTTTGCAAATACCTTACCTGAGGCCACAAAACACAACTGCAGAGCTGGAAAGAGAATCCAAAATGCTTACTTTATTCTACTGAGACAGCAAGTCACCAAAATTACAAAATGCGAACACCTTCCCTCTTTCCAGTAAGGTTAGAGTTTTTTTTGTTTGTTTGTTTTCATTTTTAATTCTAAGAAAACATTTGCTTTAATGATTACAAAGGGCTCATAGTATATAGTTTCTTACTGAATCCTCTCTGCTATCCTGGTCATTTTTATATTATTATTCCCTTTTTATAAAAGAGAAGCCCAAGTCTCAGATGAGGTGATCCGCTCAAGAAGCTATATTGCAAACAAGTAAAGCCAGAGTGGGGTGCCTCTGCCTCAGGCCTCCAAACCAAGTGGGAATTTCGTGAGACTACGCTGCTCCTCCCAAGGCAGTGCCACTTTTTTCACGACCAAAATGCTTGAGTTAGAGCAGGGATCTAAAAATGGAGAAGGGTAATTATCTCATTCTCTGACTGTCAACAGCAATGAGATGCTGTGTGCTTCTACCTGGCAGGAAAACGAAAAAGAGGCTGTTCTCTCATTTACAAAATACGGTAGTGAGATATGTGATTATGTTAGAGACAATTAAGGGGGCTTCTAGGTGAAAAGAAAAATCCAGAGCCTGCTTCATCCATTATCTAGGGCTTCTTTGCTTGTCTGAGCTGCCATACCCACAGCCTGGCAGCCACCCACGGGTGCTAACACAGCTGCAGCTCCCGCCTGAGCCCACCCCTGTCCTCCTACACCCCCACACATGCTTGTTCTCACAGACCCTCTTGTTACTGGGGAAGTCATCCTCTCCCTATAATACCTTGCGGACACTTGCAATTCAAACCAGTGTCTCCTCAGACAGATTACAACATGGTCCCTTCCAGTCGGCCTCTCATACTACAGCCTGAGGGGGCCAGCAGAGCCTACGGTGGTCCAGCTCTTTCCTCGATGTTGTCCTTAGCCTGATGAGAGGGCAGGCCTTTCAAGATCTGAGCACTGCCTGGCATTCTGGTTTTATCCTATAGTAGTCACACACCTGACACTAGCCATACTTAATGGATGCTTCTGTTATGTTGAATTGTATCCCTCTCAAAATTCAAATGCTAAAGTCTTAACCCGCAAGTACCTCAGAATGTGACTATATTTGGAGAGGTGATTGAGATTAAATGAGACTGTATAGGTGGGCCCTGAATCCAATCTGACTGGTGCCTTTATAAGGAGATAATAGGGAGCGGTGCCTGTGGCTCAAAGGAGTAGGGCGCCAGCCCCATATACCAGAGGTGGCAAGTTCAAACCCGGCCCCGGCCAAAAAAAAAACTGCAAAAAAATACCAAAAAAGAAGAATAGGACACCAGGGATGTGCACACATAGATCATGTGAGAACACAGGGAGAAGTGTCCCTATGTCCTATTTACGAGGCCAGGAGGCCCCAAAAGAAAACAAACCTGCTGACACTTTGATCTCTGACTTGTAGCTTAGAGAACTGTTATGACAATGAATTTCTGTTTTTTTAAGCCATCCCATTTGTGGTATTTTGTGACAGCCGGAGCAAACTAATATAACTTCTCATTTCCATTGTTTGGTCCATACCGACACCTTTGCTGGGTACAAACATCTCTCGGCATTGGCCTGGTAAACACCTCTCCATCTCTTACATTCAACTGGCATGCCGGATCTCCCCTTCTGTGAGGCCTTCTCAGCTAATCAGGGGCCAACTAATCAGGGGCACCACATAATTCATCTGTGATTGCATAAATGCTGTGACTTTCCCTGCATTTATCCCATGGCCTGTTTCTTCCTAGATTGTGAGTCTCATTGAACAGTGACCTCCCTTACTTATCCGGGAAGGCTAGCACAATGCCCATCAGAAAGAAGATAATTAATGTTTGGGGTAGGGCGGGAAATGAAAGAAAACAACAAAAATAATGACGACAATGACTAAGACTTACTAAATCTTTGCTATGTGCCAGACACTAGTCTACCTATTAGAATAGTACACTTGCATTAACCAATTTTATCTTCCCAATAACCACAAAAAGTGGATGATCTGGTTATCCTCATTTTACTGCTCAGACCAACATACCAAAGTCACTTGCCCAGCATCCTGCAAAGCCAGGGATGTAAAACCAGGCATCTGTAAAACCAGGCTTCTGAGTTTATTATCTTAAGAAAATGTCTTTTGAGGAGAAAGAAAAGAAGGAAAGAAAGAAGATAGGAAGGGAACAAAAGATGGGAAGAAATCAGCAATTGTGCAAACTTGGGCAAGATACTTGAATTCTTTGAAACTTGGCATCTTCATCTGCTTATCTCCAGTGAGATAACCCACACGAAAGCATTGTAATTGCAGATTCCTGCAGACCACATAGCATCTATTTTCAGCGGTCAGAAAGCAGGCAAGTAACCACAGGCCTGTGACTCGAAGGCTGGATTAGAGGTGGAGACATTTTACATAGTGGGCGATCCTGAGGAAATACATTTCAAGGAAGAGAAGAATGGGGTAGACGAGGACGAGAGTTGGAAAGAAATGCTTCCAACTTCCACTAGGGACTGGTAGTGCCGCCTTTTTGCAGAAGCGTAGTGGTACCACTGTCATGTGAAACACGTGAATTCTGCCCCTGGGATTGTGCATTCCAGCTGCCCTGACCAGGAGGTCTCTGAGGACACCCTGCAAGTGTGTAGGTTCAGAATCACAAATGGATTACAGCTCAGAGCATCCTATACATCAATGTCATTCTCCAATTCCATTTTACTAATCCAGCTTATTGGACCTTATACTTAAAGGTGGGGTCCCCAGTGTACCCATGGGATAGAAGGATTTCCTGTTATTTTCCACCTGGACTTTTCTGTTGTTCTTTGGTTTGGGTCTGGGTTTAAACACTGTCTTCGATGGAGCACCATCCTATTACTTTTTGCCTTGGATTCACAAATGTCTTAAGCATGAAATAATGACTTACCCTCCAGTAAAGATACATAACTAGTTCTTTTACACCTGTAAGGACACCTCTTCTTTTGAGGCTTCCAAATGACCGACTTATGTAGGCTGGGAGCAGAATGGTTAAAGTGCTCAGAGGAAATCAACTGTAAATAGAAAGGCTATGTTTAACCTAAAGTCCTCACTAGAAGACTCTCCCTTCTCCAGGCACTGTCATCAACCCTGTAGTGTTAGGCAAGGTTCTCGGTTATCTCCCCATGGTATTATCTCTCACCATATAGCTGATAATAAACTGATGGATTATCAAACAAGATTACAGCTTTAGCAAATAAAATCATGTTTTGTGTTAAGAGAGAAAATGCTTACCATCCCTATCTGCCTGGCTAAATATTTACATATCATAGGCTTTCTTGGTCCCTGTTCTTTCGAATCTGATTTTAAAAAAAACAACACAGAGGTTAAGTTAACACAAAGGGAACACACTGTGCTTTTAACACTAAGTTAAATACCCTTCTGGGGGAAAACAGGTACTGCCTAAAAAGTAGAACCAAGTGGATTCAAGGCCTCAGGTGCCAGGGAAATCAATGGGTACATGTGACAAAAGACAGAGGGGCCTGTGTTCTGAGGGATTCAAATGCCTACTTTTAAAGGGACCATAGAAGAAAGATGACAGAAATCCAAAACCTGTATGCAGCCCTGTATGTGAATGTGTGTGTGCGTTTGCGTGTGTGTATCAGATTCTGCGTGCATAGGAAGGGGCTTGTATAAAGTTCCATGCTGATCTACTTTTTACTTTCAAAGCCCTTTCTCCTTCCTCCTTCACCTATTTCCCCATCCTCTCCTTTGGACAGCTGACACAAAGCCAGATCTAGAAGTTAGGTAACTTGCAGAAAGGTCCCGGGAGGCAGACCTCAAGCCTTAATCTTCTGACTCCTAGTAGAGCTCTTTTTCTCTGTCACTTCTCTGCGTTAACTCAGGAATGCTCTCCTAAAAGGTAGGAATAGCAGAGGGTTTTATAAGAAGTTGCATGTATTCAAATTGGCAGTATCTGAAGTTAAATCACTATTTGGTTGAAGACTCTGGGCAGAAAAGGAAAAAAGGATATAACAAAATATCAAACAGGCAAGTGAAGTTTGGGGTGGGGGGCAGGCTTGGAAATTGTATGCTAATCAGTTTAAGTTTGTTACCATTCCAGGGAAGAGCACAAAACTGAAGTAACAGCCAGCATGGCTAGTTACAGAGCGTGCTATTTCAGATAATCCCACGTCCTTCTATGAAGAACAAATCTTATAAACATGAAGAGCAAAGATTGCAAATTGATTTCCTTTCCCTGCATGTGAAATTCAGAGACACTCTTGGTTCCAGTGGATTTTTCATCTGCCCCACACAAAACAGCACTGGCCTGACTTTGACCACAAAGGAACCTCCATCCAGACACGAGGAAGAAGCACAAAACACCAAGGTTTTGTCACCTCAGCTTTGTCATGGGACACAGAGTCTCTCGGGCGAATCCAGGGTAATGTTGGAATGAAAACACGTCCACTCTCAGGTACTGTGCCTGAGAAGAGAGTGCTTCCTTCTCAAAGTGAGCACCCAATAAATATTATTGAGTGAAAAGATAATTAGCAAAATTCATAAAAATACTGTTAATTCTTCTTTGTAATGGCATGTCATCTACAAAATATATCAAATATGAACTGGTCAAATCGTGACTTTTCCTTTTTAATAATTAGGAGTATGAAAGGAGATAGAGGTTTTTTAAAATACAAGTAATACAACAAATGATGCATTTGAAATCATGTACAAGCTTATTCTATAAACATCAGCATTGAAAGTACATCTCCAGCTCTCCCCCACCATCTCTTTTCCCTACCCCAGAAGGATTATCTCTTTATAGTTCGGTGTGTAATACATGTTTAAATTTTGTTTAATGTGTTATGCTATATACAGATGAAATCATATTTTACATACAGTTTTGCCACTGTATTTTTTTCTCCAATAATATTATGTGTCAAAGATCCTCTCAGGTTAGTAGACAGAACTCTATCTTGTTCTTTTGATCTGTCACTTGGCAATCAAGTAAATGGATGTACCACAAATAACTATGGATTCTCTTACAGAGGGACATTTAGGTCATTTCCAGTTTGGGGCTATTACAATCAACAATGCCATAAATATTCATGTGTGTACTACTTTATACACGCAGTGGAAATCCTGATTTGAAAGGACCATCTGGTTTAAATTTTAATAGGTACATCCATAAAGACTATTTACACTTCTGCTTACAGTGTATGTTAAAAGCTGTTTTCTTATATCCTCATCAACACTGGATATTATTACATTTTTTAATTTTTGACAGTTTGATAGGCAAAACTACTTTCTGTTACTCTTTTTTTCTGTTAATTACACATTTTCTATGGTTTTAAAGAGTATTTTTTCATTTTTAACTGAATTTTAGAAGCTATACATTATTAATCATAATCCATTTTGAATTATATATTCTACAAGTATAACACATGTCATAAACTTTTTATTATCACCTTTTATCCTACAGAAGTTTTTTTTTTTTTTTTTGAGACAGAGCCTCAAGTTGTCACCCTAAGTAGAGTGCCGTGGCATCACAGGTCACAGCAACCTCCAACTCCTGGGCTCAAGCGATTCTCCTGCCTCAGCCTCCCAAGTAGCACCCACCACAATGCCCGGCTATTTTTTGGTTGCAGCCGTCATTGTTGTTTGGCATGCCTGGGCTGGATTCGAACCCACTAGCTCAGGTGTATGTGGCTGGGGCCTTAGCTGCTTGAACCACAGGCGCCAAGCCTATCCTACAGAAGTCTTAAATTTGTGTTACAAATTTTTTAACACCTTTTTTGTACATGGCCCCAGAGTTTTCTGCCTTATCTTAAAAGACTTTTCCAGTGAGTTTTTTTCCTCACATTTTCTTCTAATACTTTTATTTATTTATGTATTCATTTCCTTATTTAGCTTCTTGGTGCATGTGGAATTCATTTTTACATGTCTAAGAAATAGGGCTGTCACTTTATTTTTTTTCCCAAATAGCTAAGGTTCTCAGTACCGTTTATTAAACAGCCCACACTTTGCTCTCTAATTCAGCATGTGGATTTTTCTGTGTAGTAAATACCAGCATATATATGATCAGGGCTCTCCAGTGCATACAGCAATCTTTTCCGCACTCTTCTAATCACTATGGCTTCATGTCACATTTAGATAGCTTGTGGAACGCGTCCCCATTCATTTCATAATCTTCCTAGCTAATATTATGCATTTTGTTTCTCTTTTGAAGTTTTGACAACATGTCAAAGAGATAAATATTAATTACATAAAACGTGAGGTATAAAGAATATCAATAAAATAAATACCATTGCAACACCCACCCTATATTTGTTCTCAAGATAATTTTTTTCTTTTTTTTGAGAGACAGTCTCACTGTGTTGCCCTTCATAGTTGCCGTAATGCCATAGCTCACAGCAACCTCAAACTCTTGGGCTTAAGGGCTTAACCTCAAACTCTTGGGCTTAAGTGGTTCTCTTGCCTAGGCCTCCCAAGTAGCTGGGACTACAGGCACCCTCTGTGTATGTGGCCGGAACCCTAGCTACTGAGCTACAGGCGCTGAGCCTCAAGATAGTTTTTTTCTTTTTATTTTAATTAAATCATATCTGTGTACATTAATGCAATCATGGGGTACAATGTGCTGGTTTTATATACAATTTGAAGTGTTTTCATCAAACTGGTTAACAGCCTTCGTGGCATTTTCTTAGTTATTGTGTTGAGACATTTATATTCTACATTTAGTAAATTTCAAATATACCCTTATAAGATGCACCGTATGTGTGAGATAAATTTTTAAAACCAACATATCGAGTTTCATTTAAAAATTCTGTTGGAATTATCACTAAAATCACATCGAATTTATAGATGAACTGGAGAGAATTGATAATCTTTTAAATAATAAGCATTCCCAAACCAAAACATGACATTCCTCTTAATTTTCAGATGATTATCATGATCATCAGTTAAATCTTGTATTTTTCTTGATAGAGACATGCACATTTCCTAATGCCTTTTGTGCATGAGATATTTTTATGACATTGTCATTTTCTGATTCCCTTTTGTGGAGATTCGGGTAAACTATTGATTTTTAAAAGTTGATATTGTAATGCTTACTAAATACTTGAAAGTTTTAATGTTTTTCAGCTGATTCTTTTGGATTTTGTCAATAGATAATACATATAACACAGTAAAATATTTTGTCATTTACTTTTCAATATTGTATGTGTTTCTTATTCTTGTCAGTATAGGATCTGCAGTATAATTTTTAGTAGTAACAGGCCTTTCTATCTTGTTCTTGCTTGCAACGGTAATTTTTTTTAACTATAAGTTTGTGTATTTGCTAAAGATGTCCAGGATCCTTTATCAAATAAGAAAGTTTCCTTCTCTATCTCAGAAGTTATTTTATTTTTACTATTTTGAATTATAAATGAGTGTTGATGTATATCGACTATTTTTTAACCCTCCCAGGATGAATAATTGCATTTTTCTCTAATTAAAATACATTAATAGATTTCCTAATAATCATTATTGCATTGCTGGAATTAATATTACTTTGTAACAATGAATTAAATGTGATAATACAGCATTTTACTTGGAATTTTATATTTATGCTTATAAGATAGACCAGCCTACAGTAGTCATTGTATGTATATGCAGTCATTGTCAATTTTGTATATCATAAAATGATAGTTGAATTGGGATGTCTTCCATCTATTTATTTTTAGTAGGGATTAGCAAGTTCTTAAAGTTTAAAGATTTAAGGCTGGGTGTGATGGCTCATACCTGTAATCCCAGCACTTTGGGAGGCCAAGGTGGGAGGATCACTTAAGGCTAAGAGTTTAAGACCTGCCTGAGCAACATAGTGAGACCCTCCCACCCCATATGTGGGGTGACAGAGCTCCCCACATGAAGCACATGAAGCGAGTCTGGTAAGGGTTAATTGGCTTTTGCTAACACAGAAGCAGCTTTTGCAAACAGCAAAAAGGCTGGACAGAGGGTTGGGCTGCCCTGTTTGTGGTAGGCACCTATAGTCCTTAATTATTTTGGTGGCTGAGGCAGTAGGATCATTTGAGCCCAGGAATTTGAAGTTATAGTGAACTATGATCACACGACTGTACTTTAGCCTGGGCATCAGAGTGAGACCCTATCTCAGAAAATAAACACATAAATAAAATAGAGTTTAAATATTTAAATCTCATAAAATGGTGCAGGCCTTGTATCCTTTGGGAGTAGTTTTCTTTTTATTATTTTCTCAGTTCTAGGATTATTATTCTTTTTTCTATCACTTCTTGAAATAGCATTGGTAATTCATAAGTTCCTAGAAAAAAAAAATGTTCTTTTCAAATAAATTTTGAATTTGGTATTTTAAAGTCAAAGACCCTACAGTCATATAATTTTTTTTCAATTTCCTTTCAAACTGTAGTTATATTCTCATTCTTATATGGAAAGTATATTTGCATTGTTTCTTTTTTCTTCATTAGACTTACTGAAAGTTTTGCCTATTTTATGTGTCATTTCAAAGTAGTAGCTTTGAGTTTTATAGACAAAGTTAATTGGTTTGTTTTTTTCTGTTTCTATGTCATTAATTCAGTTTATCATTGCCATTCTTGTTCTTTCTTTGGACTTATTTTACTGCTTCTTTTCTTGATTACTGTTTTTTTTTTAACCTTTATTATTTTTCTAATAAGTGAACTGAAGCTATAAAATTTCCTCTAAGTACTGCTTTATCCATAATCAACAAGTATTGATTGGTAGAACTTTCTTTTTTATTTATTTATGACTATTTAATAGATTCTGTATTTCTTCTTTAACCCAAGCGTTCTTTAGAGAGGTGTGTCTTTTTTTTCTCCTAAATAGATTGATTAAAGTTGGAGAATTTTTCTTTTGCTACTATTTAATCTAATGTATTTTATTCAGACATATGGACTATTAGTGATTTCTGATCCTTGGATTTTATGGAGATTTTCCTGGTGAACTAACACATGACAAATTTTTTAAATATTTTTTAGATTGAAAATAAGGTAAATACTCTATTTAAAAAGTACAAAATTTGTAAATATGTAAAATGTACATATTATATATTTTTTAACTTTATTCAAATTAATATGCAGATACAATATTTAGGTTATATTGTTCTCACTTCCAGGATAAAGTTCCATTTATAGAAGAGCGCCTCACCCAAGAGGTGTGCTATACACCCGTACGATGTGCACATTAGGTGAGACCCACCTCATGTCCTCCCTCCTTCCCCCATATGTCCTTCCCCTCCTCCCTTCCATACTATATGTTTTATATAAGGATTATTAAATGTGTTTTAAAATTCTATCTCCTGGATTTATTACTTTTGGGGAAAGTTGCATTAAATTCTCCCACTATAACTGTGGGCTTTCCAATTTCTCTTTGTATTTTCATCATTTTTGTGGATTTTTATTTTGGAGATTTATATTTCATAACTTTTCTGCATACAATTTCGTGACCATTGCATGTTCCTGTCTTTTTGTATTATTTTGCTTTGAAGGTATCACATATTTTAATAGCATAAAGTTAGGGTATTTTCTTTATCCAGTCTCAACATCTGAATTTTTGTTTCTTTGTTTACTTTTGTTTGTTTTTTGAGACAGAGTCTGACTCTGTCACCGTGGGTAAAGCTCCCTGACATTATAGCTCACAACAACCTCAAACTCTTAGGTTCCAGAATTCCTCTTGCATCAGCCTACCAAGTAGCTGGACAGGTGCCAGCCACAAGCCTCAGCTAGTATTTTTTTTTTTCTATTTTTATTAGAGATGGGGGTCTTACTCTTGCTCAGGCTGGTCTCAAACTGCAGAGATCAAGCGACCCACCCACCTTGGCCTTTCAGGGGCTGGCCAAAAGTCTGCTTTTTAAGAGAATTTAAGCCATTCACATTTAGTGCAAATATTTACATAACTTATTTCTAACCATTTATTTTTGTTTTCCATTTATCATTGCATTGCATTCAGTCTATTTTCGTTCTCTGCCTTTTGTTGAATTAATCTAGTTGTTCCATTTCTTTCTTCTTTTTAAAATGTTTTTTTAAAAAGGTATCATTTTCTGGCTCAGTGCCCGTAGCTCAGCAACTAGGGCACCAGCTGCATACACTGGAGCTATTGGGTTCAAATCTAGCCCAGGCCTGCCAAACAGCAATGACAACTACAACCAAAAAATAGCCAGGCGTTGCGTCGGGCACTTGTAGTCCCAGCTACTTGGGAGGCCTCAGCAAGAGAATCACTTAAGTCCAAGAGTTTGAGGTTGCTGTGAGCTATGACACCACAGCTTGAGACTCTGTCCCCTCTCCCAAAAAAGGTATCCTTTTCTAGTCTTCTTAAGGATTGCCTTTATATTGTAATGCATATTAAGTGTATATATCTTACCAATGTTTAGAAATAATTAGTACCTCTATTATCCTCCTGATCAAGGCAAAAACCTTTAAGACCCCTTGTACCTCCATTTCCTAGTCTCTAATCCTCATACTCCTGCATCTGCTATTTACAGATTGGGATTCTAGTTCTGTATTATTAACAATTACTTCTTGGGCTGGATGAAGTGGCTCATGCCTATACTCCTAGAATTTTGGAAGGCCAATGTGGGTAGATTGCTTTAGCTTAGGAGTTCAAGATCAGCCTGAGCAAGAGCGAGACCCCCCATCTCTAAAAATAGCCAGGCACTGTGGCAGGCAGCTGTAGTTCCAGCTGCTTGGGATGCTGAGGCAGGAGGATCACTCAGGTCCAAGAGTTTGGGGTTGCTGTGAGGTTTGTTGCCACAGTAATCTACCAAGGGTGACAAAGTAAGACTCTATCTCATAAAAATAACAACAACAAAAATAATTTCTTCATTATCTGTCAATAATATTTTAGACTCACTTATAACTTTAATGTTTTTGACCCACGTTTTACATTGCTAAATGAATTGCTATATCATTTAATTTATAAAATACATGTATGAATACATACATGTATCAAATATAGCAATTTTATGAATTCATAAAATTTTATTTTTCTTGGTGCTTTACAGCAATATCTTTTGAAGATTACTTTTTTAAAAATTCTTTATTAAATCACAACTGTGTACATTAATGCATTTATGGGGTACAAGGTGTTGATTTGATATCCAGTGTGGAATGCCTACATCTAACTGATTAACATAGCTGTCTCCTTGCTTACTTATTAGTTGTGGCAAATATATTCATACTCTATTCTTGATAGTACAGAAATGTATCATTTCATTATGCACATTAGGTTGGATCCCCTCAAAAAACCTTCCCCTTCCGGCCTTCCCCTTCCCTGCCCCTCTCTTTCCTCTTCCCTCCTTCATATAAATGTGTAGGTGATTATATACTGATTTCATAGTAGTATTGAATACTTTGGATACTTTTTTTCCCATTATTGGGGATGCTTTAGTAAGAAGGATATGTTCCAGCTCCCTCCAGATAAACATAAAAGATGTGAAGTCTCCATCTTTTTTATGGCTGCATAGTATTCCATGGTGTATGTATACCACAATTTGTTAATACATTCAAGGGTCGATGGGCATTTTGGCTATTTCCATGACTTGGCAATTACTTTTGAGGAGAGTCTATCATCATATCCAAAAAACCCTTTATTTTAAAGCAAGTATCCAATGTACTCAATACTAATATGAAACCAGTAGATAAACAACTACACACCTACACAACAGAAAAACACACACACAAAAAAAAAAAAAGAGAAAGAAAAACACAATTAAATTTCAGTAGGGGAAACGGGGTAGTAAGAGCAGGGAGAGAAGACGGAGGGCAGGGAGATTGGAAAGTTCTCAACTAATGGGCACAATGTAAGGTTATATGGCACACATCCTGGGTGAAGAAGTCAACTACAACTTGGACTTTACCTAACAAAAGCAAACAATGTAACCTAATCATTTGTACCCTCACGTTAATCTGAAATTAAAAAAAAAAACTATTTTATTCTTTTACTTAAACACAAGTTTGGTTGGGTATAGAATCTGAAGTACAAAATTATTTGCTTTGGGTAATGTATAATCTTCAGTACTCTGGCTTTCTGAACTAGTCAGTGGTTTCAAAAAAGGTAAATAGAGGCTCGGTGTCTGTGGCTCAAGAGGCTAAAGCACCAGCCACATACACCTGAGCTGGCAGGTTTGAATCCAGCCCGGGTCCACCAAACAACAATGACGGCTGCAACCAAAAAATAGCTGGGCGTTGTGGTGGGCGCCTGTAGTCCCAGCTGCTTGGGAGGCAGAGGCAAAAGAACCGCTTGAGCCCAGGAGTTGGAGGTTGCTGTGAGCTGTGATGCTACAGCACCCTACCCAGGGTGACAGCTTGAGGCTCTGTCTCAAAAAAAAAAAACAAAAGAAGGTAAATGGAAATGTGATAAATTTTTCCAGTTTTATAAAGTATTACTGAGATTGATGTTTAATATATGTAAGAATTCTTTTTTTTTATTCTTCTAATTTGGCGTGAGGCAAAGATACAAAGAAACTAAAACTGAAAATGGGATTCATTCGTACAAAGTCTTATGTAAAACCAGTTTGAAATACCATCTGCTAAAGTGAAGAGATGAACAACAGAAAGGAAACTGCAAGAGCTTCATATGCTCCCCTGATGACACTTTAAAAGCAGTGGAGCTATATTCATTCTAGAAAAGACCTGATTTGGGCAAGTTAAAGTTGTTTTCTACAATCAGTTATTGATAATAGGTAATGCTAGTAACAAAGAAACTAGATCATATCAAGGCATTTGTATTTCTTTAAATTTTGCTCTAACATACTCTATTTATACAATAATTTCACCCTAGAAATTGTCACATGTTATCATTTTAATAAAGAACTTTTTTTTCTAAAGAAATACTGTTATCTATTTAATAGAATTTTACCACAATACATGTTCTCAGTTACTTTAGTCGATGGAAAACTTAATCACTGGAGTCACAAAATTTAATCCAAAAATGTGTCATTCACCACATAAGTTTTATGGGTTATTGGGAAGAAGGAAATAAAATCTCTTTAAGACTAGTCTTACATGCTGGAATCTGTAAAATGACAGAGAACTTTTTTTTTACATCCCACTACTCTTCTCACCACCATCATCTCTTTCCCCTCAAATTTTCTTGTCTTTGGAAAGGAGAGAACTAACTCTGCAGACTCTTTTTCAAACTAAGGAGAATAATTCATTGTTCATATTTTAAATCTTCTGCTCAAAGCCTGTACCTTTTAGATCACCCACACCATTTCTCACCAGCGCAGCCTTTTAAATGACTAACAATGTCCAAAATAGAATGTACAGATCATAACAGCTGAAAGAAGCAAGTTTGTATGACAAAATTTTATGGTAAAAATCAATCAAGGGATGTTAATAGAAGTAGTTATCTTTGGATGTGGAGGAGGGGTGGGAGGAATAGTGAAGTTGGCTGGACTCTACAGCCAATTTCTGTATATTTGTATACTGTTTAAGACTTTTATAATGAGAGTATAATCATGCATTAATTACGCAATATTAAAAATTAAGGTAAAAAAAATCACAAACCAAACCAGAAATTAACAATGAAGACACCATTAGAGATGACCTAGTCCAAAATCCCTCAGTGTAGTGCTATAGAATAAATGTTTAGGTAGCCTCAAAATTCATAGGTTGAAACCCAATCCCCAGTGTGATGGTATTTGAAGGTAGGTGTTTGGAAGGTGATTAGGTCACAAGAGTGGAACCCTCCTGAATGGCCTGAAAACTGTTCTAAAAGGGAGCCCAGAGAGCTCTTTTGCCCCTTCTGCCATATGAAGACACAATGAGAAGACACCATCCAGTCCAGAAAACAGACATCACCACATGTCCACCAAAGATTCCCGTGCTTTGATCTTAAATTTCCCAGCATCCAGGACCGCGAGAAATAAATTTCTGTTATTCATAAGCACCACAGCTTATTGTATTTTTTATAACAGCCTAAACTGAATAAGACATGTATAAGTGATGAAACTGAAACCAGAGAATCTGACTGATTATGCCCCAGGTCCTAGAGTAACCCAATTTCTAACCCCAGCCTCCATTTACTGGGGTAGAGGTGGACCACACAGAGCTACTCTGACAACAGCTGTCAACCCTCGAGCTGCCAGGATCTGAAAGAAGAGTTAATCCAGAAGCCACATAGAAAAGCTTTTATTCAGGGCCAGGGACCATGGCTCGCACCTGTAATCCTAGAACTCTGGGAGCCAAGTTGAGAGAATCCTTTGAGTTCAGGAGTTGAGGCCAATCTGAGCAAGAGCAAGACACCCCACCACCCCTGTCTCTCACAAAATAGAAAAATTAGCCAGGTGTTGTGGCAGGTGCCTGTAGCCTCATCTAACTGGGAGGCTGAGGCAGGAGGATTGTTTGAACTAAAGAGTCTGAGGTTGCTGTAAGATAGGGTGATGCCACAGCACTCTAGCCTGGGGCAACTGAGTGAGATTCTGTCTCAAAAAAAAAAAAAAAAAGCCTTTGTTCAAATACTGGAGGAAGAGAGACATATACCCAAACCAAGGAATATGGGCAGAAGGAGAACTAAACATACAAATCATACAGTCAGCCCCAGGATTTGGGATGTAAAACATGGGAACCAGTCAAGACAGAAGCATTACACTGGACCAACTGGTTCCCTCCAACATTGCTAGAAATTAGGTCTTTTCTTTGTGGGTTTATTTAATTGATCGGTTTGTCGTAAACAGGGGAAGCAATAGCCGATGGCAGAGGGATGGCTATAATACAAGTCCTCTATGTTACCCTGGGAACCCAAGGAAAGTGAATTCCTTGAGGTCAGAATTCAAGACCAGCCCCAGCAAGGGTGAGACCCCCAACTCTACCAAAAATAGAAAAACTGAGGCAAGAAGATCACCTGAGCCCAAGAGTTTGCGGTTGCTATGAGCTATGATGATGCCACGGCACTTTACCCAGAGTGACAAAGCCAGAATCTACCTCAATAGAAACAAAGGGCTGTATGTTGAATTTTTGGTTCAAGACCATTGCACTACTCAATGTCAGGTGTCAAATGCCAATACTAAGAATTTCTTAGGCGCTCTGAGTAACGCAAAAGCCAATATAAAAAGTTATACATCCATGAGTTAAAGGAGGTAAAACTCCTTCAACTGGAAATAAAAGCAATCACTAAGGGCTATATTTCTTACACTCCTACAACATAGGAGTATTATTTTCATGTGTTTGGGACTGAGTCTCAGGAAACTTTTGGAGCCACTGTTTGTCAGAATCCAAAAAGACTGTGTACCAGGATGCATTGACACTCTCCTATAATCCCAGCTAGCTACTCAGGAGACCAAGGTGGGAGGACTGCTTGAGCACAGAAGTTCAAGACCAGCCTGGAGAAACACAGTGAAACCCCATCTCAATAAAAAGACAATGAGTTTCAAGGGGATACAAATGAGATGAGTAGTTTAAGGTCCTGGGCATAAATGGCTTTGCTACCCATAATGACTTCCAGTCATGTATCTGTACAGTACCTTCCTCAGACAGAAAAGCTAAATGGTGTCTTATAAGATAATAAAATAATATAAAATTATAAATACCAAAATAAATTTAAGTTCCAGTTAAACTCCACATTTACTGAAAGTCTAAACAAAATTCTTGATAATTAATCTCTAAAATGTATGAATCTGCTGTAGACATGTGCACATAAATTATAATAAAGAACACTGGTATGCAATTTGATTCAAAGTGCTTTTAGTAAAGTACGTAATGATGCATGCTGAGGAGATGCAGATATATTTAATTGGATATAATTAAAATAATGATGTGTGTTTAAAATAATGACATATTAAAAAATTTTAAATGTGAGTGGCTGAAGAACCTGTAATAAAAAGTCAAAGCACTAACTAGTTTTTGATTACCTGATTGTTCACAGAGTTAATACCTTTCATTTACCAAGTAATGCAAATAATCTCACACTAGAGGGATACAGGGAGCCCTGCCAACAACTGGGGGCTCTTTTCAAACTAGTTCCACCCCACCTCCCCCCCCAAAAAAGAAAAAAAAATCTTCAATAGGTAAAATATTAAAGATAAGTATAATTCTTGAATTTGGGCAGTGGTAATATGAGATCCAGGGTATTTTTTTTTCTCTACTTCTATGTGTGTTAAAATATTCTGTCATTAACAGAAAAAAAAAAAAAAAAAAAATCCCGGCAGTTCTTTCACAATGGCTTCCTGCACCCAGCTCAGTGGCTCAGTCTGGGGCCCCAAAGTTCTCCACACTCCTGCTCAAGCTCTCCCCAAGGCAGTTCAACGGAGTGCCAAGTCCAAGAACACCGAAACAGTTCACAGTCACGTAACACAGACGACATCCTGGATCCATCCCGTGATGAGTGTCCTGAATCTGTCTTGCTCAGAGGAGAATGAAGAGGATTGTCCTAGAGAACTTCCCGACCAGAAAACTTGATGGATTTCTCTAGGAAGTGGATTCCCATGGTCTTCTGGCGTCTCAGTCTGCAGGGACGATGAGCAGAGACACATAACACCCAAGTCTGAAATGCAACGGTCTCAAACAGGAGTGAAGCATCCACTACCACTCACAGTGTGAAATCAAGACTCTGCATTTAGGATATTTTTGTAAAACTTTTGCTATTACTGTATACATTTAAAAGAGCAATTACCAGCATAGTAGTTCTTTAAGAATAATTTAGTCATAATTTTTTAAATCACATATGATTAGATTTTATAATATACATATACTTTTTTCATATTATAAAAAAAAAAAAAAAAAATCCCTTAAACTCATCTCTCTCTACTTTTGAATCTAAGTTCCAGAACGTTTGATCAACTTTGCTTCTTGCCTGTGTAAAGGGTACAAATTCTTCTTCTGTTTTTTTTTTTTTTTTGAGACAGAGCCATAAGCTGTTGCCTTGGGTAGAGTGCTGTGACATCACAGCTCACAGCAACCTCCAACTCCTGGGCTCAAGCGATTCTCCTGCCTCTGCCTCCCAAGTAGCTGGGACTACAGGCGCCTGTCACAACACCTGGCTACTTTTTGGTTGCAGCTATCATTGTTGTTTGGCAGGCCCAGGCTGGATTCGAACCCACCAGCTCAGGTGTATGTGGCTGGCTCCTTAGCTACTTTAGCCACAGGCGCCAAGCCAACAGGTGCAACTTCTTGATGAGTGTGTCCCTGCACTGGTTCAACTATATGAGGCCTCACAAACCCCCTTGGCATAAGTGGACAAATAGCAGATAAAGGTGCATTTCTAACTATTAGTCCTGGCTAGGCCATGCCTGCCAGGAAGACTGCTTTTTACCTTGAGTTATGTTTTGGTCCCCTTCCTTGTCTTTCACCTTTCTTCTGCTTCAAATTGAACCAATGAGTCAGATCTGCCTCATTATTTTTCAGAGTTTGGTCCTCATCCATACACCAGGATTCCTCAGATGAGCAGCCAATGAGCTGGTGCCCTACTGCCCCAACATCTCATTACCTCTGTCCTCTGCAGCCCTGCTGCGACCTCCAACCCAGCTTAGTTCAAATCCCTGCAGGGTCGTACAGGCAACTAGCATTCTTAAACCCCAAGCTCTATAATTCATAACCAGATCTTGGGAGAAGCAAATGGCTTATTGATTTTATTTTTTTATTATTCTTGCTTCTATGACTAAGCTTCTACACTCAAACCCGGAAGCTAGGCTCATAGTGTATCTGTGACACCACTTAAGGATAAAACTATATTGTAACATGTTTCCTATATTTCCTTCCTTATCCTTTATGTGTAATAATTGATCGATTATAACTGTGTGTTTGTTACTAATTTTAAATAGCTGTTCTAGAATTTTGAAAAATGATTCTCAAAAATTTGTCGGCTCCATGCCCATAGTTCAGTGGTTAGCTTGCCTCACATATACCAGGGCTGCCGGGTTCAGGCCCGGTAAACAATAATGACAACTGCAACCAAAAAAATAGCCAGGCATGGTGGTGGGCGCCTGCAGTGCCAGCTACTTGGGAGACTGAGGCAAGAGAATCGCTTAAGCCCAAGAGTCTGAGATTGCTGTGAGCTGTGATGCCACTGCACTTACTGAGGGTGACATAGTGAGACTCTGTTTAAAAAAAAAAAAATTGTCAACCCTTCTAGCAGCTAATAACAGTTTTGCAGCTTCATCTTAGAAGTGATTGTGAAGTAGGGATGTCTTCATTGTACAAACACATGCAGTACATCCTGAAACAACATACATTGGTAATAAAGGCAAAGAAACTTTTTAGCGTTGTTTTTGCCTTACAGCAATTTGATTTCAACTTATATGGACTATGTCAGGAAGCTTTTGATGATTCATTTGTGATAATCTAGTTTATAAATTGTACCTATCTTCTCCTATTACTGTTTTTGTTCTGTTCATGCTTTTGTTATTTTTTGTGCAATATCAGCTTTAGTAAAGAAGAGGCAAAGAAATAAAGGCTGAAGGAATACAAGCTAATCCATCGTAACCTTTTTAGCATCTCTAGCAAAAGACTGGAGAGAAATCTGAAACCACTGACCAAAAGGAAAACTCTGGAGTCTAGAAGGCTTGTGCAATTACTCTTCGTCTAACTCTGGAAGAAAAGAAGGAGTGTGTTTTTCCATCTCAACAAGATAACCACAAAATCCAATTCTCAAATACTATGACTGAAGTTTTATAAGATCTTCCAGCTAACATGGGTTATATAAATAAGTATACTGTGAGTATCTTGGTGTCTGAAAAGTCATAGTCTGTTTTGCATAAGAGTGTTTGCATTTGACTTTTTATATGCAAAAATTAATTTTTTAAAAATTAATTAAATAACTTTTAAATAAAGACAGTTAAGTCTTCTCTCAGCATGTTTTAACATTATCAGGTTAGTTTTCCTGACATTTCTCCATGTTCCTTCTCATTTTCTTCTCAACCACCCACTATCATTGACCCAGATCTCCACCACCAGATTTGTACATGGTGGAGAACAGGGAAACACATGGAGAACAAGGAAGGGTGAGGAGGGATGAAAAGAGCCAACAGAAACTTCTACTGGGGCCAGGGTTTAGAGATTATGCTGCAAACCAAACACAAAGCAGCCAAATTATTTATTTTGCAGTTAGTGGAATTTTCTTCTTCAATGTCAGGAGGCAGGAGCCAAACTTTTGGAAAGTCACAGTTTTCCCAAGACTTAAAAGAAAGATAGCCTTGATCATGCACATATTCTTGGATTAATTGTAGGTTAGAGCTAATGTTCTTTCACGGGACACATTTAGAGGCCAAAATGCAATCAAGCTTAGGAGCCTCTGGCTCCAGCTTCAACTGCAGATGAGGTAAACACAGATTTCCAAATCACGTCTTCAATCTGCCATTGCCTTCTCTACTGCTCAGCCCCCTCCCTCGACTCCAAGATTCAAATGATGATTCCATATTCTTTGAAGTTTTGTAATCTAAGGAACTCATCTATATTCTAAATCTTTGAAGGGCAAGGAGAGGTATGCATGGGTCAAAATATGTAGGGTGTTAAGCATCATGCCAAGAAACATAATTTTTCCTTTAGGGGGAGTCTAAGACAGGTTTTTAAGCAGGATATAAATGAGACCAGATTTATTTTAGAAAGTCAGTTCAAAGATGCCAGTTCCTTCCAAAATAACATATAAATTTAATACAATTAGCATAAAAGCCTCAAGTTTGTTTTTTAAAAATAACTTGAAAAAGTGGTATTAGATTCTATTTGAAAACTAAAATGCTGGGGCAGGGGTTGGAAAATCTCTATCAAAAAGGAAAAAATGAAAGAGGGATGGCGAAATAGGAGGAGTTGGCCTACCAAATATTAAAAAACCTATTCATAAGCTACTAAATTCAAAACAACAGGGCATTTTTGCTAAATTTGTAGCTGGATTGAAGAAGTAGAATGGAAAGCCCAGAAGGAGAACCAAAGTATATGTAAGAATTCAATGTATAACCAAATTGGCACTTCAAATCATTGGAGAAAGACTGAATTAAACTATAAATAATATTCACAAAGATGGCCAACCGTTTTAGGAAAATGATATTCAGACCATTGCTTCACACCTTATGCCAAAGTTTTCTAAGTAAAAAAATTATTTATAAATCATGAAGCCACAAAAATATTCAATTTTTATATTTAAAATATTAAATTTGGGTGGCGCCTATGGCTCAAGGAGTAGGTCGCCAGCCCCATTTACCAGGGGTGGTGGGTTTAAGCCTGGCCCCCGCCAAAACCGCAAAAAAAAAAAATTGAGTTTTTAAAATTCTTTATTAAAATGGATCAAGGATTCCATTGTAGGTAAATTTTCCCTAAGAAAATTAGACAAAAAGAGGTCTGCATAGTAAATCTAAAAAGACATTCAACACATTCATAAAAGCAAAGTAACCTGAATGGCTATCCAAAGAAAATTGTTTAAATAAATTCTAGTGCATTCATAAAACAGAATAATTTAAAGCCACCAAAAATAATGCAGTGTTTACCCATTAAAAAAAATTCCCATGACCTATTAAATAAAAAGGCAGATTACCAAGAAGAATTATATTATAATCCAATTTTTGCAGGGATAAAATATGAGTAGGTTGTGTATTGGCATAATCATAAAAGAAAGTTTTAGAAGGGTGCTCACTGGGTTTTGATTGGATGATAGGATTTGGGCTATTTAACAAAAAGGAAGTATTACTTTTGTAGTGGAAATAAAACATGCTAACATAAAAGAGTTAGCATTTTGAAAAAAGTAAGATTAGGTCTGGCAGGAATTTAAAGAGGGGCTGGAATAAAGAGAGCTAATGATATGTTAGGAGGTTGCTACAGAAGTCCTGGCAATAGCTGATAATAACCTGAAGAAAGACAAAGACAACGAAAAGGAATTCAAAAGCCATTTGGGTGGGAGAAGCAGCAGGACTTAGCCATCATCTGGGCTTTCGTAACTGGATTGTGAGTTAGGATGCCTGTAACTGAGCAAATCATTCATGAAGATGGAGCATCCTGAACAGTAGGCAGGGGGCAGGCCAGCAGATGGATTTGAATTTCCACACGTGAATTTCTAGACACTGTAGATTTGTCCAGCAGACAATTGGAAATAAGTGGCTGGGAACTGAGATGGTATTTATTAGTATGAGGTTTTGGTTGAAACCATAATCAAGGGTTTTAAAAGCACCTATAATTCTTCAGGAAAAATGGTCCCTGGGTCTACTCCTTCTAGAGATCTTATCACACTAGATTCCATTTTCCCAATGACATGGGATTTTATTTTCTAAAATCCTAATCATCTAGTTGTTCTACATTACTAGGACTCCCACTCTATCATACCCTAAATTAATTAACTGCCAGCCACTGCTTTAAATCTTTCATTGTCTTCCCATCTCATTTAGAACAAAGTTGGAACCCCCAGCCAGGATCTATCAGCCCTACATGATCTCTAGACAGATGGTATCTCTGACCATATTTTATATCACTTTGCCCTATTATTTACTGTGATCTCACCATAATAGCCTTCTTTTTGATCTTTGAACACAGTAGTTCTTTCCCATTTCAGGACTTTGCATAGGTTCTTCCCTTTGCCAGGAGGGTTCCTCCTTCGTGGGTTCCTTCTCTTCATTCGCATCTCAGCTCTGCTGTCCTGTCCTCCAACAGGCCTGCCTCTTATTCGTAAAGAACCTCTCTCACCTATGTATGGCCACTCTATCACATCACCTTATATTTTCCTTGTGGAACTCATCTTTACTTAACATAATTTTGGTACTTGTTTATCATCAATCTTTGTCTAGTACATCAACTCCACGAAAGAGACCATATCGATCTGGCACCTATAATAGAGTTCAACACAGAGCAGGCTTTCAAATAGTTGTGAAATGATATAATGTGGGATCGATGAAGGACCAGGGCATTTATAGTGAGTAGCATTGTATTTGCAATTAGAAGACTCAAATGCCATATAACCTTGACTAAGTCAACCTCAATTTCCATGTCTCTAACATGTGGCCCAAAATATCTACCCTGTCTATGTATTAGGGCTCTCATGAGACTTCAGTCATTCATTCACTTATTTTTTCATCAATAAATGTTCTCCAAGTACCTTCTTTGTGCTAGGCAAAGCTGAGACACAGCTATGAATAAGGAGTTTAATCTATTTACTGTAAGAGCCAAGTTTAGAGGCAGTGATAAATAGTACAACTCAACAAAAGCACATAGGAGCAAGGCCATCAAACCCTCCTCATGGGTTCAAAGAGGGGGATAGTAGCAGAAACAAAGATGGCAAAGAAAGCTGGGGAAGTGGGTTAGCAGATAAGGGAAAAATGGATCAGACAGAAAAAACAACATGTGTGGAGCCCCAGAGGCACACAGGAAGAAGGCATAGTAAGGAACTACGTGTTATTCAGTTTGGCTAAGACTAGGAAGAGGCGATCATGGCAAAATTCGAGGCTGAAGCTTCAAAGAGAAGCCAGGCCATGATGGGCCTTTGCACCAGCATGGACGTTTTGGAGAACTTATTCAACAGAGCCAAAACAAAGAAGGCAGTGTTGAAAGGGTAAGGAGAGGGGCATGTTGGAGGCGAGTCTAAGAAACAGGGAGCCTACGCAGAAAGGGCTCTGGATGGCATATTAAGGAGTAACACTCCATGCTTAGAGTGAACAGGAGCTACTAATGCATTAACTCGGGCAGTGATCACTCCAGCAAAAGAAAAAAATGAGGGGAGATAATATAAAAGAACAAGAGAGAAGAAATAAGCCATGCTCACAGATTGAAAGAATTAATATAGTTGAAATGACCATATCATCCTCAGCAATCTTATAGATTCCGTGCAATCCTTATCAAAATAGCAATGTCATTCTTTGCCAGATTAGAAAAAGCAATCCTAAAATCCATATGAAAACAAAAAGACTCTGAATAGCCAGAGCAATCCTGAGCAAAAAGAACAAACCAGGAGCCATCACATTACCTGATTTCAAAACATATTACAGGGCTATAGTAACCAAAACATCACAGTATTGGTATAAACAGACACATAGACCAATGGAACAAAACAAAGAGCCCAGAAAGAAAGCCTCATATTTATAGCCAAATGATCACTGACAAAGCTGAGAAGAACTTATACTGGGAGAGGACATCCTCCTCAATAAATAATGCTGGGGAAATTTTATATTCACACGCCAAAGAATGAAATTGGACCCCTACCTTTCACTATACACAAAAGAGATTAAAGACATAAATGTATGACCCCAAACTCTAAAAATACTGGAAGAAAACCTAAAGAAAACTGCTCTCAACACTAGTCTAGGCAAAGAATTTATTACCAAGACAGCAAAATAACAGGCAACAAAAACAAAAATAGACAAGTGTGATTTAATTCATCTAAAAAGCTCTGCATGTGAAGAAATAATAAACAGACATGCTGAATGGGAGAAAATATTTGTAAATTTTTCAACTGACAGGGGACTACTAAACAGAATATATTAGTGCAAGGACTAAGAAAACTTAAAAGGAAGAAAACAAATAATCCCATTAAAAAGTGGGCAAAGAACATAAATAGACATGTCTCAAAAGAACATATACAAAGGGTGATCAGGTACATGAAAAATATTCACCACCACTAATCATTAAAGAAATATAAATCAAAACCACATGAGATATCAATTTATACCAGTCAGAATAGTTATTTATTTATTTATTTATTTGGAGACAGAGTCTCACTCTGTCACCCAGGCTAGAGTACCATGGCATCAGCCTTGCTCACAGCAACCTCAACTCCTGGGTTTAAGCAATCCTCCTGCCTCACCCTCCCCATTAGGTAGGACTACTGATGCACGCCAAAATGCCCAGCTAATTTTTCTATATTTAGTAGAAATTGGGGCCTCACTTTTGCTCAAAGGATCCTTCTCCTCAGCTTTCCAGAGTGCTAGGATTATAAGTGTGAGCCACTACCCCCAGCCCAGAATGAAAAAAATAACAAATGCTGACAAAGATGCTGAGAAAAGGGAATTCATTTTTTTAAAAAAAGAGACAGGGACCCTCCCACCTCTGGAAGAGCTGAGCTAGGACCCTCCTGGACCTCTGGAAGAGATGCCCCAGGACCACAATTGGCATCTTCCCAGAGCTCCGGAAGAGCTGTGCTGCCGCAATCGGCACCCTCTCGGACACCGGTAAGAGCTGCGCTGGGACCCTCCTGGACCTCCGTAAGAGCTGCACCCGCCCGGACCCCAGTACGAGCTGCAGGGGATCCCGCTACCCTGCCCAGCGGGCCGCCCCTCGCCCTGACCAGGAAGTCCGAGAGCCGCGCAATCCCGCGTCCTCCCTCCTGTACCCTCCCTGTCTCCACACCACCTGCTGGTCTGGCCAGGGACTCTGGTAGCTGTGTGCCCTCCGGAGCCCTCCCTGCCTCTGCGAGGAGCCCTTCTCCTGGCCAGAGACTGCTGGAGCCTTGGGCCCTCTGTGCCAAAGTCACTGGGCACCAGGCACTCCCAAAACTGTGTACACCAACCCCCACCCTATTGCTGGATCTGGGGGTGTCACACTCCGGAGCTGCTCCCACAACCTGAACTCCCTGCCTGGGGCAACCCCAGAAGAACTACACAGGGTCACACCCTACAAAGATCCAGCAAAAATAGTGATCCCCCCAGGGTCTAATCTCGGAGAGACACCACCCCAACTCTGAGGATGGCCAGAGGCAATACTGAAAAACAATCATCAGAGGAACTCAAAGGAAAAACTCTGGAAATCAAAGGAATAATCAGAGTAAATCAACTCCCCCAAGGAACAATGGGGCAGACACACAACAAAATCCCATGCACAAACAAATAGCTGAGATGTCAGAAATCAAATTCAGAATCTGGATAGCAAATAACATCAAATTAGAATTCCAAGCAGTAACCCAAAAGATGTCTCAAGAATTCAACGACCGAATGACCAAAGATTTTGACACATTGAGACAAGAAGTTGCAGGCCTCAAAGATCTGAGGAAACACAGTAGAATCTCTCAGTAACAGAATGAAGCAAGCAGAAAAAAGGATTTCTGACATTGAAGACAAAGCTTTCGAATGCTCCCAAACTCTCAGAGAGGAAGAGAAATAGAGGGCAAAAACAGATCACTCTCTCAGAGAGCTCTGGGATAATTGAAGAAAAACAATATTCCTCTTATAGGGATCCCTGAAAGCGATGCAGTGGCTTCACAAGGCACAGAGTCTTTTCTCCATGAGATTATGAAAGAGAACTTTCCAGACATGCCAAGAGAGTCGGAATTTCAGATAGCAGACAGTTTCAAGTTTCAGAATTCCAGCACTACTCAACCCGAATAAGACATCCCCCAGACACATCATAACCAATTTCACTAAAGTTAATATAAAGGAGAAAATTCTGAAAGCAGCCAGACAAAAGAAAACCATTAACTACAGGGGTAGAATATTAGAATAACTGCAGATCTCTCTGCTGAAACCTTTCAAGCTAGAAGAGGATGGTCATCAATTTTTAATCTCCTAAAACTAAATAACTTTCAACCCAGGATCCTGTACCCAGCTAAACTGAGTTTAATTTAAGACAGAAAAATTAAATACTTCAATGACATTCACATGTTGAAGAAATTTGCCACAACTAAACCAGCTCTCCAGGATATTCTCAGACCTATTCTCCATAAAGACCAGCGTAATCCTCCACCACAAAAGTAAACTCACCCAGAAAATTTTGATCAAATTCCAACTTCCACAGTCACAAAAGGATTAAAAATGTCCATTGGACTCTCGAAAGGCTTATCAATATTCTCAATGAATGTGAATGGTTTAAATTGTCCTCTAAAGAGGCATAGGTTGGCTGACTGGATACAAAAACTCAAGCCAGATATCTGCTGCATACAAGAATTTCATCTTACATTAAAAGACAAATATAGACTCAAGGTGAAGGGATGGTCATCTATACTCCAGGCAAATAGAAAGCAGAAAAAAGCAGGCATTGCAATCCTATTCGCAGATGTAATAGGCTTTATACCAACCAAAATAATTAAGGATAAGGATGGACACGTATTATAGGAACCTCTGGAATACTGCAAAGGTAGTCCTAAGAAGAAAATTTATAGCACTGCAAGCCTTCCTCAAGAAAATGGAAAGAGAGGAAGTTAATAACTTAATGGGACATCTCAAGCAATTGGAGAAGGAAGAACATTCCAGCCCCAAACCCAGAAGAAGAAAAGAAATAACCAAAATCAGAGCAGAATTAAATGAAATTAAAAACAAAAGAATTATACAACAGATCAATAAATCCAAAAGTTGGTTTTTTGAAAAGGTCAATAAAATAGATAAACCTTTGGCCAACCTAACTAGGAAAAAAAGAGTAAAATCTCTAATTTCATCAATCAGAAATGGTAAAGATGAAATAACAACAGACTCTTGAGAAATTCAAAAAATCCTTAACGAATATTACAAGAAACTTTATTCTCAGAAATATGAAAATCTGAAAGAAATCGACCAATACCTGGGAGTATGCCACCTACCAAGACTTAGCCAGAACCAAGTGGAAATGTTCAACAAGCATGTATCAAGTTCTGAAATAGTATCAACTATACAAAATATCCCTAAAAAGAAAAGCCAAGGACCAGATGGCTTTACGTCAGAATTCTACCAAACCTTTAAAGAAGAACTACTACCTATATTACTAAACCTCTTCCAAAATATAAAAAAAGAAGAAATACTACCCAACACATTCTATGAAGCTAACATCACCTGGATCCCCAAACCAGGGAAAGACCCAACAAGAAAAGAAAATTATAGACCAATATCACTAACGAATATTGATGCAAAAATACTCAATATGATCCTAACAAACAGAATCCAACAACACATCAAAAAAATTATACACCATGACCAACTGGGCTTTATCCCAGGGTCTCAAGGGTGGTTCAATATACATAAATCTATAAATGTAATTCAGCACATAAACGAACTAAAAAATAAAGACCTATGATTCTCTCAATTGATGCAGAAAAAGCTTTTGATAATATCCAGCATCCCTTCACGATCAGAACACTTAAGAAAATTGGTATAGAAGGGACATTTCTTAAACTAATAGAGGCCATCTACAGCAAACCCGCAGCCAATATCATATTGATTGGAGTTAAATTGAGATCATTTCCACTTAGATCAGGAACCAGGCAAGGTTGCCCATGGTCTCCATTGCTCTTTAACATTGTAATGGAAGTTTTAGCCATTGCAATTAGGAAAGAAAAGGCAATCAAGGGTATCCGCATAGGGTCAGAAGAGATCAAACTTTCACTCTTCGCAGATGACATGATCGTATATCTGGAAAACACTAGGGATTCTACTACAAAACTTTTAGAAGTGATCAAGGAATACAGCAATGTCTCAGGCTACAAAATCAACATTCATAAATCTGTAGCCTTTATATATACCAACAATAGCCAAGCCGAATAAACAGTCAAGGACTCTATTCCTTTCACAGTATTGCCAAAAAAGATGAAATATTTGGCAGTTTATCTAACAAAAAAATGTGTATGTCTATAAAGAGAACTATGAAACTTTAAGAAAAGATATAGCTGAAGATGTTAACAAATGGAAAAACATACCATGCTCATGGCTGGGAAGAATCAACATTGTTAAAATGTCTATACTATCCAAAGCAATATATAATTTTAATGCAATTCCTATAAAAGCTCCATTGTCATATTTTAAAGATCTTGAAAAAATAATATTTCATTTTATATGGAATCAGAAAAAAACTCAAATAGCCAAAACATTACTCAGAAATAAAAACAAAGCAGGAGGAATCATGCTACCAAACCTGAGACTGTACTATAAATCAATAGTGATCAAAATAGCATGGTACTGGCACAAAAACAGAGAGGTAGATGTCTGGAACAGAATAGAGAACCAAGAGATGAATCCAGCTACTTACCGTTATTTGATCTTTGACAAGCCAATTAAAAACATTCAGTGGGGAAAAGATTCCCTACTTAACAAATGGTGCTGGGTGAACTGGCTGGCAACCTATAAAAGACTGAAACTGGACCCACACCTTTCACCATTAACTAAGATAGACTCTCACTGGATAAAATATTTAAACTTAAGACATGAAACTATAAAAATACTTGAAGAAAGTGCAGGAAAAACTCTTGAAGAAATTGGCCTGGGTGAATATTTTATGAGGAGGACTCCCAGGCAATTGAAGCAGTATCAAAAATACATTACTGGGAACTGATCAAACTAAAAAGCTTCTGCACAGCCAAGAACACAGTAAGTAAAGCAAGCAGACAGCCCTCAGAATGAGAGAAAATATTTGCAGGTTATACCTCCGATAAAGGTTTAACAACCAAAATCCACAGAAAACTCAAACATATTAGCAAGAAAAGAACAAGTGATCCCATCTCAGGGTGGGCAAAGGACTTGAAGAGAAACTTCTCTAAAGAAGACAGATGCACGATCTACAGACACATGAAAAAAAGCTCATCATCCTTAATCATCAGAGAAATACAAATCAAAACTAGTTTGAGATATCACCTAACCCCAGTAAGAGTAGCCCACATAACAAATCCCAAAACCAGAGATGTTGGCGTGGATGCTGAGAAAAGGGCACACTTCTACACTGCTGGTGGGAATGCACAGTAATACGTTCCTTTCAGAAGGATGTTTGGAGAATACTTAGCTATCTAAAAATAGACCTGCCATTCGATCCTATAATTCTGTTACTAGGTATATACCCAGAAAACCAAAAATCACAATATAACAAAGACATCTGTACCAGAATGTTTATAGCAGCCCAATTCATAATTGCTAAGTCATGGAAGAAACCCAAGTGCCCATGGACCCACGAATGGACTAACAAATTGTGGTACATGTTTACCATGGAATATTATGCAGCCTTAAAGAAAGATGGAGACTTTACCTCTTTCATGTTTACATGGAAGGAGCTGGAACATATCTTCTTAGCAAAGTATCTCAAGAATGGAATAAAAAGTATTCAGTGTACTCAGCCCTACTATGAAGCTAATTTATAGCTTTCATATGAAGGCTATAACCCAACACAAGAATTTGGGGAAAGTGCCAAGGGAGGGGAGGGAAGGGGGGGAGTCAGGGTGGAGGGAGGGTAATGGGTGGGGCCACACCTACAGTTAGTCTTAGAATGGGTACAGGCGCAACCTACTAAATGCAGAATACAAATGTCTACATACGATAACTAAGAAAATGCCAGGAAGGCTACGTTGAACAGTTTGATAAGAATATTTCAGATTGTATATGAAACCAGCACATTGTATATTGTACAATATACAATATACAATTGTATATTGTACAATATACAATATACAATTGTATATTGTACCCCTTGATTGCACAAATGTAAACAGCTATGATTTAACAATAAAATAATAAATAAAAATAAATAAATAAAAAGAGGTAAGATTCTGAAAAAGCCTTCTGAAAATCAAAATTGCCAGCCATCCAACCTGCTTGAGGGTATTAGTTTGTTAAAGGATTCCACTGATGAGTCTTTAGTAATAGCAGTCTTTTCCAAACTCAGTGAGAAAATTATAATTAGTGGATAGAATTTCTTCAATATTCAAATGGTCTTATAAATTTTTCTTTAATTTTAGATTCTGTTTCTGCTTTTTTATAACTATCTGGCTGAAGATAAAGTTCCATGCTTTATCTGGAGTCTGTAGGAAACAGTTCATTGTGTTGGCCATTCATTAAGGAATGATCAATACCTATTAAAAAGGAAATAAAAGCAAGACCCAGCAGGCAAAAGTCACGGGCAATATGGGCTAGTGCAGCCCTGGACAAGGAGTTGTGAAACTAAACCAGCCCATGAGAATTGTCCCATGCCAGGCCTAAATGGCCAGGCCTTATATCCATCTCAACCAGCCATTGCACCTCCAAGCCACAGAAGCATTTTAAGTCTGTATTTCAATATATCAAGAGTCTCAGAGGACATCTTGACAGCCAGGAAATAAGCCATCCTGGGCAAGTTTGAAAACTTCTTTCCTTTTTATATTCCCCCCCGCCTCCCCAACTCTGGCACATTCATAGCTCACTGCATCTGTAAACTCCTGGGCTCAAATGATCCTCCTGACCTCAGTCTCTTGAGTTGCTAGGACTACAGATGTGCACTACCACACCTGGCTGAGCTTTTTATTTATTTTAGAGAGGAGGTCTGACTATGTTGCCCCAGCTAGTCTGAATTTCCTGGCCTCAGACAATCCTTCTGCCCTGGCCTCCCAAAGGGCTGGTATTGCAGGCATGAGACACTGTGTCTGGCCTTCTTATTTTTCCCCCTTTTTTTTTTTTTTTAAATATATTTTTTTTATTTGTATTTTTTTTTTTGGTTTTTGGCTGGGGCTAGGTTTGAACCTGCCACCTCTGGCATATGGGACCGGTGCCCTACTCCTTGAGCCACAGGCACCACCCTTTCCCCCCTTTTTTAAGACAGCCCTCGCATTCTTTATATACTCTTTTAACAAACATTTATTGAGCACATTCTTTTTTGCAACAGGCACAGTGTTAGGCATTAGATTAATGACAGACAATACAGAAACAGCCTTTGTCTACAATTAGAAATTATAATCTAGTGAAGGGAACAATTATCTTTCTATAAAGAAAGATAATGGTGAATTAAACCAAGTACTTTCCCATAGAGATAAGTACTCTAAAGAAAGGGAGTGGGCAAGTAACCAGGAGGAGTCTCATTACACAGAATACCAGGGAAATCTCCCCTAGAAGCCACCCACAGTACCAGGCTCCTGGTCCATGTTCTACAAAGCCAGCAGTGTGGCATCTTCTCTCCTCTCTGACCTCTGCTTTCACCCTCATATCTTTTCACTCTGACTCTGATCCTCCTGCCTCCTTCAGATAAAGGCCCTATGATTACATCAGGCACACAGGGATAATCCAGGATAATCCCCCATCTCAAAATCCTTAACTTAATCACATCTGCCAAGTCCCTTTTGCTATGTAATGTAACACATTCACAGGTTCTGGGGACTAGGGTGGGGACTGCCTGAAGAAGGCTGGCTGTTCAGCCTACCACTTCCAATTACCTCATCCTTAATAGGGGTATATAAACAAGACCACCTCATATGGTTGCTGAGAAAAGTAAATTCATATTAACTGCTAAGAGAGTTACCTGGCACACACAAAGCAAATCTCAACATATGTTAGCAGTTAGTTTTCCCATTTGGACCTCTTTATCTATCCCCTTAGTTCAGTCCCTAATCATTCAACTGCTTTCACAATCATCTTTGTCTTCAGTTTTGCCCTCTCACGCCTATCTCCCTACACCCCCACATTCCCCGACCTCCATATCATCACCAGATAGAACAACAATAACCACATTTCATTGATGCATTCACTCAGTAAATACATACCAGACATCTACTGTAAGTCTGCCATTATTTTCTGCATGTTCATTTCCTATGCCAGGTACTTCTGGAGCCAGGTATTGAATTCTGCTTATTCCTGACCCTAGCATTTCCTTGGACTACAGGAGGACATCTATAATGCCTAATGAATGAGCTAATAAATGGATGAAACATTTTATAGTCCTATGATTCTGTAAGGATAGGAGCCCTGTTAAATTCTCATGAGAAGAACATACCTGAATGATTTGCAAAACAGTTGAGGTGGTGTAAAAATTTACACCCAGGTCCAGCCTGGTCCTAGTGGCTCACACCCTGTAATCCTAGCACTCTGGCAGGTGGAGGTGAATGAATTGCTCAAGGTCAGGAGTTTGAGACTAGCCTGAGCAAGAGGAAGATTCCTTCTCAACTAAAAATAGAAAAACTAGTTGGAGATCTTGATGGCTCACAGCTGTAGCTGCAGCTACTTGGGAGGCTGAGGCAAGAGGATCACATAAGCCCAAGAGTTTGAGGTTGCTGTGAGCTATGACACCAGGACACTTTACCCAAGACAACAGAGTGAGACTCTCTGCAAAAAAAAAAAAAAAAAAATTATACCTGTAGTCCAGTGCATCCTGAGAAGTACACCCGGGCCTCCAAACCTGCTCAGGCCTGCCTCCTTAGCCAGAGACCACAGAGACCCTGGTGCAGAGAGAATAGCTACGCAAACCAACAAGGAGGAGGGTGCAGAACATGTGCGTCTTTGCAACCTTTAGGAAGGGAAATCAAGTGATGTGGCTACCATTTTGGTTAAGATATATTTCCTCTCTTTCAGCATAATATCATTTCCTCCCCACTACCAAAAAAAAAAAAAGAAGAAGAAAGAAAAAGCAAGACACTGAGAAGGGCCCTTTCTCAATACTCCCCATTCCAGAGTGCCTGCCAAACCAATTAATACCTCCTGAATGTTATCTCCCTGCTATGTTAATGTTATGTTAATAAATGCAATTAAGATAACATTCAGGAGGTGTTAATTGGTTTGGCAGATGTACATGAATAAGAAGCACAGATATTTTGCTTTCCCTATTTATGGAGGCAGGAAGTGACACAAAGTTGGACAAAAGGAAACTTAATTTGCCTCCACTTTCGTTTGATACCACTTAGGCCTTTTCTGTTAAGTAATATATGGGATTTTTAAAATGCTAATTTAGATGGTATTACAAAGATGAAGTGATTGTCAAATGTTGCAAAAACATTGAACTTGTCTTTTGCCACAAGAACTAACATGATGTTTACACTCTTTAAAATGCTATCCATGCCATGTATGCTATATATACACATACACACAAGCTCTCTTTTAAATGTGTCTATAGCATATATGCAAATGAGCTTTCACGAAGCAGATTGTTCCAGAGGACTGACTTTTAGACTACTCTTAATGTAATTAGTTCTTTAATGTATTCCAGTAACTTAAGAGTTAATGGTTCTTTTATTCTAATTTACCATAAGATGGTGGCTTTTACTTTTTTGTGTTAGAGATTACACACACCCCACATCCATATGCCCCCAGTGTACATTACTTTGCGAAACAGAGGTTTCCTCTGAAAAGAATCTAAATTTGTATAGCCTTGGAGCAAAGAGATGTTACATTGCCTTGCCACCAAGGACACTGTGCTCATTTCTAGAACCTGGCATTTGCTAGCACATCACCTTTGTCAAGTGTAGTCTTCCAGGACTATGGGACACAACTCTGATAGAAGTCCTACTAAGATCTGAGATGTGAAACATTGTCAGTACCCAGAACCACTGGGGTTCCTTGCAGTATGGGAGGGCATATTACTAGTGTCTATTCAGTGAACCAGCCAGGGAAAACTAAATTGCAGCATTTTCAAGACATTATTCAACCTGGACTTCAAACAACTTGGAAGTATATTGTCTCAACTCTAAAATATCATTCGTAAAATGCACTTGCTCTTTAATAGGGGTTTTCCAGTGGGGAGAAAAAAGGAGGGAAAAGAAAATCAAGAGAAGGAGGAGGAAGACAGTGTTGCATTTTATATTTATTGCAAGACTGAAGTCCAACGGCAGAAATGCTAAAACGTGCATCTTAAATTATAGAATATCATGTATCATCTAGAAAAAAAGATAACAGAGTAAGAAGCCAGAACACAGTTCCTTGCTTTGTTTCACATTTTGAGCCAGTATCTGTTGTATAATCCCACAGAATTCACCAATCCTGAAAAACACATGTATATGTCTTTGACTTACGCCTATCTGCAACCCTTAACTATCCCCTCCTCACTTTTCTCAGTGACATTTCCTTGGATTTTACAGACAGGATAATGGAACTATTCCTGGATTTCTTTCTGTAAGTCTTGGTCATTTCTTTTTTTTGTTTTTTTAGTCTTGGTCATTTCTTAAGTGATAAAAAATTACCTTGGGGGTGGTGCCTGTGGCTCAAAGGAGTAGGGCGCTGGCCCCATATGCCAGAGGTGGCAGGTTCAAACCCAACCCTGGCCAAAAACTGCAAAAAAAAAAAAAAAAATTACTTTGAGGCTAGGTGCCTGTAGCTCAGTGCCTAGGGTGCCGACCATGTACACTGAGGGTGTGAGATGGAATCCAGCCTGGGCCTGCCAAACAACAATGACAACTACAACCAAAAAATAGCCGGGTATTGTGGCAGGCGCCTGTAGTCCCAGCTACTTGGGAGGCTGGAGGCAAGAGAATCACTTAAGTGCAAGAATTTGAGGTTGCTGTGAGCTGTGACACCAGGGCACTCTACCCAGGGTGACATAGTGAGACTGTCTCAAAAAGAAAAAAGAATTACTATTGCTTCCCAATGACGGATGAGAAACAGTTAAATGAAGATTGTTATGAAATACTCTTTTTACCTACATGCAAGCATGTGCAAATGTGACCACAGTATTTTCCAGTAAGATAGAATCTCTGTGGCTCAGATTCTTAAGGTTTTACAATGCTGGCTTCCCTTCAGGCTAAGGAGGTGGTGAAACACTCCCAAATGCAGTGTCACTGGCTCAGGGAAGTCCCCACTCAGCTATTGGCTTGAGTTGTCTCTGAGGTGGCAGTGATGCCTTGACACAGATTCTATTGAGAATCTGAGCCATTTCCAGACTGTCCTGCTGTGCCCTTTAGGGAAGTGTTACTCACACTGGATCCCGCCCTCTGCACTGCCCCCACAGCTACATGGGATCGGGTAATAAAGTCTCATGCTCAAAGCAGTGCACTCCAGTCCAGAGATCGGCAAATACATTTAGTTAAAAAAAAAAGTAGGCTATATTCACTTTAAAATTTTTTCTGGGTAAAATTATTGAATGAATAACTTTGTGGTAGAGATAGCAAATAGATTGTGTGAGAATGCTAGTGTCCCTCCAAAATTTATATGATGAATCCTTAACTCCCCAGTATCTGAGAATATGATTTTATGTGGAGATAGGGTGTTTATATAAAGATAAGTAAGTTGAAAGAGGCAGTTAGGGTGGCCCCTAATTCAATCTGACTTGTGTCCTTCGTAAGAAGAAGAGACACCAGGGATGTGTGGACACAGACCATGTGAAGATACACCCAGTAGATAGCCATCTGCACGTCAACCTTCCAGTCTCCAGAGCCCTGAGAAATAAATTTCTGTCATTTAAGCCACCCTATTTGGTATGTTGTTATGGCAGCCCTAGGACCCCAACACATTGACTGAGTTGCTGTTGGCTGCTTGTAGCACTTAGTTAGAAACTAATTTGGCAGTGGCAAAGGAGGGCATGGGAAGTAGAGTAGTGGAGCACAGGGCAGGTATCACTCATCCTCCCTCCAGGGATGAATAGGGCAGAGCTGACTACCTGCACCTGTGATAACAACAACCCCCCAAGTTCTTCCACTGGAAAAAACTTGGTCTTACTCAAGGACATTTGTGCAATTCACTCTCTAGTCAAAATAGATGGAATGTATGTATCTCTGTCAGTCTCTTTAACTTTCAAAAAACAATGTCCATCTTACCCCAACTTTGCTAATTAGTAACCATTATACTGCAACTGAATTGAATCAACAACCCAGAATAGCTGCTTTTCCTGTCAGGAAATAAAAACAGAAACTTAACTGATGTTAGATAATAGTAGAAGTCAATAAATATTCTTTATGAACAAATGAATTTCACTTGGTGATTTTCTCTTTTTTATTTTTATTTTTTTGAGAACATTCATTTGTAGCTTCATTTCTCCATCCAAAGGGCTTTGGAAAACCAGCATTCCTTCCTTAAAGGATTTGTGAGCAAAAGCCGTAAGTCATGTATTTATCAAAGTAAGGCCTGAGAGCCTAGTGAGGTTGCTTGACTTTTATTTCATTGATCCTCGATCATCTGTGTTCATAATGTTAGATATGTTTATAAAACTTTAACGTACACTTTGGTTAACTAATCTTAACTGCAAAATTGGATAACTTGGTTTGGGGGCTGAGGTTGTTTGTTTGTTGTAGTTTATGTGCCTAATGAATAAATGCATTGATTTGCAAATGTCCCAATGGAGTGCATCCTATTCAGGGTGGCCAAGAATCTCAAAGAGATCTTTGTGTAGAAAGATTAGAGACTCTTGACTGATAGACCCAGTCTCCCCTATCTTGAACAAGGACTAGGGGCAGCGGGTGTGGTAGTGCCACATTAGAACTTAAGAGAAATTTTTACTCCATGTACTCCTTGCTTGATCGAGGGAACTAGTCACATATCATTGTCACAAGCAAACCCAATTTGGGCAATTCAGGAAGAACTCAAGAATTCAAGGAGGCCACTCTTACCCTTTTTGCATATTTGAATCCTCCCTAGCCTATCCTCTCTAGCTATTCATGGTTTTCTCCAGCCCAGATCCTCCATGTTCCCCTCCTATATAACCATGTCAACAGTGCACATTTGATTAGGTATCTGTATACTTTCCTAAAAGAAGTGAAATTCCTGTTGGGGCAGGGCATTAGGGTTAGTTGGAAGATCTCTTCCCAACTTAATAGCATTTGAATGAGTGCCAACCTTAAGCCATATTATCATTAATTAAACTTTTATTTTTTAAGTGACAGAAATTTATTTCTCACGGCTCTGGAGACTGGAAGGTTGACGTGCAGATGGCTACCTACTGGGTGTATCTTCACCTGGTCTGTGCCCACACACCCCTGGTGTCTCTTCTTCTTATGAAGGATACCAGTCAGATTGAATTAGGGGCCACCCTAACTGCCTCTTTTAACTTACTCATCTTTATGAACACCCTGTCTCCATTTAAAATCATATTCTCAGATACTGGGGAGTTAAGGATTCGCCATATAAATTTCACTCTTTTGATGTATAATTCTCAGAGTTTTGACAAATGCGTACAGACCTACCTTCCCTTCCTTCCTTCCTTCCTTCCCTCCTTCCTTCCTATTTATGTATTTATTTATTTATTGACATGGTCTTACTGTGTCACCCAAGCTAGAATACAGTGGTGTCAGGCTAATTCATGCAACCTTGAAGCCTTGAGCTTAAGTGATCCTCTGACCTCAGCCCTTCATTAGCTGGGACTATAGGTATGTGCCATCATGCCTGGCTATTTTTATATATATATATATATATATATATTTTTTTTTTTTTTTTTTTTTTTTTTTTTAAGAGACTGGGTCTTGCTTTGCTGCTCAGGCTGGTCTCAAACTCCTGGCCTCAGGTGATCCTCCCACCTCAGCTTCACAAAGTGCTAGGATTACAGGTGTAAGCCATCACACCTGGCCTCTGCATTATTTATTACAACTGCATGAGAATATGTGATTATCTCAAAACAAAAAGGTTAATTTATAAAAATAATAACAAAATAGAATCAAAAAGGTAAAAAAATGAGTTTCTTATAGTTATTCAAAGTTGGGTCCTGTTTTGGTTTTTTATTTTTTTAAACATTGTTTTTTAGTTGATATATTTAGGGTATTTACATTTAATGTGGTTATTAATTTATTTGGGTTTAGGTCTCTCATCTGTTTATTTATTTTCTGTTTGTCCCTTCTGTGGATTTTTCCCCTCTGTTGACCCTTTTCTACTTTCTGCTGAATTTAAAAAATATCTGTAGTGTTTTATTTTATCTATTGGCTTTTTCACTATATCTCCTTGTATAAATGTTTTAGAATTTGCTGCAGGAATTACAATATAAATACCTAACTTTTCACAGTTTACATAGTGTTCATAGTTTATCACTGCAAGTGTAATGCAGAAATTTTAGAAACATAGATTGCCTTCCTCTTTCCTCTTCATTTTGCAATTGCTTTGTGTTATATCTACCTACATTGACAATGCCATCAAACAATGTTACAATTTTTGTCTTTTATAGTAATAGTTTTAAGTATTTTGGCTGGGCATGGCAGCTCATGCCTGTAATCCTAGCACTCTGGGAGGCCGAGATGGGCAGATTGCTTGAGCTAAGGAGTTCAAGACTAGCCTGAGCAAGAGGGAGACCGAGTCTCTACTAAAAATAGAAAAACTGGCTTGGTGCTTGTAGCTCAGTGGTTAGGGCACTGACCACATGCACTGGAGCTGGTGGGTTCGAACCCAGCGACGGCCTGCTAAGCAACAATGACAACAACAAAAAAATAGCCGGGCGTTGTGGTGGGTACTTGTAGTCCCAGCTACTTGGGAGGCTGAGGCAAGAGGATCACTTGAGCCCAAGAATTTGAGGTTGCTGTGAGCTGTGACGCCACAGCACTGTACCGAGGGGGACATAGCGAGACTCTGTCTCAAAATAAATAAATAAATAAATAAATAGACTCTGTCTCAAAATAAATAAATAAAATAAAAATAAAAATAGAAAAACTAGCCAGGTGTTGTGGCACAGGCCTGTAGTTTCAGCAACTTGAGAGGCTGAGGTAAGAGGATGGCTTCAGCCCAACATTTTTTTATTTTATTTTATTTTATTATTAAATCATAGCTGTGTACATTAATGCGATCATGGTGTACCATACACTGGTTTTATAGACCATTTGACATATTTTCATCACACTGGTTAACATAGCCTTCCTGGCATTTTCTTGACTATCCAGAACACTGCCAAGGAAATAAAAATTCAGTAGACCAAGAGGCTGGGACAGAGTGCACAGAAATCATCTGTTAGGCCAGGAGACACTCTTGCCACAATGCACAATTCTCAGCCCCTTCCTCTCCTCCTGTAAGAATCTCAAAGTAGGAGGGGGCGGAGACAAGATGGCTGACTGAAGCTAGCTTTCTACAGCCCAACAGTTTGAGGTTGCTGTGAGCTATGATGCCATAGCACTCTATCCAGGGCTACAGAGTGAGATTCTGTCTCAAAAATAAATAAATAAGTAAAAATAGGAAAATTTGTCAGGTATTTTGGCAGGCACCTGTAGTCCCAGCTACTCAGGAGGATGAGACAGGTGGATCATGTGAACCCAGAAGTTCGAGGTTCTGTGAGTGAAGCTGACATCACAGCACTCTAGCCTGCCCAACAGAGTGAGACTCTGTCTCAAAAAAAAAAAAAATAGCTATAAGTATTTGGGAGGAAAAAAATAGTCTGTTATATTTTACCTGCATATTTACTAGTTGTGTTCTTCCTTCACACCTGTAGTTCCAGGTTTTGCTCTAGGATCATTTCCCTTAAGCCTGAAGAAACTTCCTTTAAGATGTCTTTTAGAGCAGATCTTCTGGGAACAAATTCTCTTAGTTTTCCTACATCTAGAAATATTTTTATTCCACCCTCATTCCTGAAAGGCATTTTTGTTGAAGAAAAATCCAGATTGACAATTTTTTTTCTTTCAGCACTTTAAAAATCCTCTGACAGCTGCTTATACATGTATTTTGTCCAGAGCTTTTAGTAGTAATCAGTGGTAAAGACAGGGTGTAGTGAATTTACATTGTATTAGCCAGAGCTAGAACCCATATTGTCACTGTTCCTTGAGATCTCTGACTTCACCTATCAATAAGTAATTCCTCCTGAGCACTATTGCAACACAGGCTAGAGCTCACTCAAAGAAGAGCCTTGTATCAGTTTCTTGGTGTGTTGGTTAATTTTATGTGTCAAGGTCTTAATCTTATTGTCCTATGCTCTTTCCTTCCTCTACTATCAAGATCTTCTCTTTTACTGCATCTTCTCCATACTTATAAAACACACTCTACACTTGATCTCAGCCAAAAGGCTGAGAAGCTATAAAACACACTCTAATATATTCCATTTTACAGGTGGAAAAATGACTTGTTTTCCTCCATTCTACTTTAGTTTCTACTCAATACCGTGTTCTACATATAAGCAAAACTGTACTCATGATATCCCTATTTCCTCCACATTGCCATATTGTGAAGGATAGCGCTCTATTCTCTCTCAGTTGAGCTATCGGCAAAATCCCACACAGCTAACCAATAACTCCTGCCTTTGGAAAACATAGTTCCCCATTTGTTTAAGGAACAACATAACCTCCTGACTTTTCCTCTGATTTCCTGGGCTTGTCTTTATTAATTGCCTTTGCTGGGTTTTCCTTCATTAAACTTCTAAATGATGGAGTATTTTAGTGCTTAGGCCTGGGTCTCTTTCTTTTTCTAATCAAATGTTCCTTTAATGATTTTACCAAATCACATAGTGTTGAATACCGGCTGTCCTCTGAGGTCCCCCCATGCCATATTTCACTGATTATTTTATTGTGTCACTGCCTACACACACGTATAATTGATTGCTATTCCAACAGAAATGACTACTCAAAAGTGAACCCGCTCAGAGAACAAAACAAAGACTACTTGAAGGTGAAGTATAATTCCAGCTTATTGCCTAAAAGTCTGTATTAATATCTTCAACAGCAGCATAAGAATTTACAGGATTGGTATCAATGGCTTGGAAGAAAATTCAAAGATGTCAACAGAGCACTTTTTTTTTTGGAAAGATTTCCAAATTTTTTTTTTTATTATTATTAAATCATACCTGTGTACATTGATATATTCATGGGGCATCATTCACTAGCTTCACAGACTGTTTACCAAGTTTAACAGAGCACTTTTTAAGAAATGCTGCATTACAGCTGAGGGCAGTGGCTCCTGCCTGTAATCCTAGCACTCTGGGAGACTGAAATGGAACGATCTCCTGAGCTCAGGAGTTTGCGACACTGTCTCTAAAAATAGCCAGGTATTCTTATAAGGGTACATGTGAAACTTAGTAAATGTAGAATACAAATGTCTTAACACAATAACTAAGAAAATGCCAGGAAGGCTATGTTAACCAGTGTGATGAAAATATGTCAAATGATCTATAAAACCAGTGTATGGTGCCCCATGATCGCATTAATGTATGCAGCTATGATTTAATAATAAAATAAAAAAAAATAGCCAGGTGTTGTGGCAAGTGCCTTTAGTCCCAGCTACTTGGGAGGCTGAGCCAAAAGGATCACTTGAGCCCAAGAGTTTGAGGTTATGGTGAGCTATCATGCCACGGCACTCTACCAAGGGTGACAAAATAAGACTGTGTCTCAAAAAAAAAAGAAAAGAAAAGAAAGAAAGAAAAGAAAAGAAAAAAGAAATGCTGCATCACTAATGTTCTTAAGGCATATAAAATAATACTGTGAATGGGTGGTGCCCGTATCTCAGTAGATAGGGTGCCGGCCAATACACCCAGGCTGGCTGGTTCGAACCTGGCCCAGCCAGCTAAACAACAATGACAACTACAAAAACAACAAAAATAGCTGGGTGTCATGGTGGGTGCCTGTAGTCCCAGCTACTTGGGAGGCTCAGGCAAGAGACTCGCTTAAGCCCAAGAGTTTGAGGTTGCTGCGAGCTGTGACACCACAGCATTCTACCAAGAGCAACAAAGTGAGACTCTGTCTCCAAAAAAAAAAAAAAGATCATACTGTGAAGTGATAATTGTCAATAACTCTTAGATAGTAAATAATTCAGAAAATTTAAACTCTACATGGAAGAAACATTGGAAATCACTGATTTATTTCACTTATATTTTCTGTTTTATGTATAAAAAAGAGTGACATATGATTTTTCCTTTTTTTTTTTGCAGTTTTTGGCCAGGGCTGGGTTTGAACCCACCACCTCTGGCATATGGGGCCGGTGCTCTACTCCTTTGAGCCACAAGCGCCGCCCCAATTTTTTTTTGAGACAGTTTCACTTTGTCACCCTTGGTACAAAAGTACCATGGCATCATACCTCACAGCAACCTCAAACTGCTGGGCTCAAGTGATCTTCTTGCCTCAACCTCTTAAGTAGCTAGAACTATAGGCACCTGCCATAAGGCCTGGTTATTTTTTTAGAGATGGGGTCTCACTCTGGCTCAGGCTGGTCTCGAACTTGTGAGCTCAAGCAATCCACCATCCTTGGCCTCCCAGAGTGCTAGGATTACAGATGTGAGCCACTGCGCCCAGCCTAAGCCCTATCTTAAATTTGGTGTTCTGTTAACTCCATGCATGTCTTCCCACTTTAACTCTGTATTATGCGTGTATTATATGTGCCTTGGTCTTCAGGGTGCCATAAGAAAATGCCATAGACCAGGTGGCTTAGACAACAGTTCCAGAGGCTTGAAGTCCAAGGCCAGGAGGGCAATTTGGGGTGGGTAAGGCCTCTCTTCCTGGCTTTTGGATAGCTGCTTTGTTGATATGTTCTCACATGACTTTCTCTCTGTGTGCTCTCAGGCAAGCTCTGGCGTTTCTCCCTCTTTTTGTAAGGACATTATCCTAAAGGATTAGGGGCCTATCCTTACAACCCCATTTAGTCTTAATTACCTCCATATAAGTCCCTTCTCTAAATACAGTCATGGGAGATTTGAGCTTCGATATATGAATTTGTCAGGGAACATAATTCAGTCCACAATAGTAGCCATCTCTAAAATATAGATAGACAGTTAGGTAAGTAGGTAGATAGAAAGATAGCTAGATAGGACAAGTGCGGTTGCTCGCGCCTATAATCCTAGCAGTTTGGTAGGCTGTGGTGGGAGGACTGCTGGAGGCCAGAAGTTCAAGGTTGCAGTGAGCCCTGACTGTACCACTGCACTCCAGCCTGGGTGACAGTGAGACCTTATCTCTTTAAACAAACAAAAAATAGATGATAGAAGATATATAGATAGATAGATAATAGATACATAAAGGTACACTGTGGTAAAATTTGATCTAAATGCATTTACCTCATCTAATGAAACCTAAGGAAGATGCTATTGGTAAATTTCTCATTTAATACTGTGTTTTCCTTCACCCAAAGCTCTAATTTTATCAATCATGTTTTCAAGAACTAATGTTTCCAAATTCTATTTTTTAAAAATCTGTACATGAGTATAAATCACAAAGTAATAAAGTTTCCTCTGAGATTTCATTATGTGATTTACACAATGTGATGGAAATTATGATTATATAATTTCATATTCTTCATGTTCGTATCCATATGCTTTGAATCTCTCCTGTCTGAAACAAGTAGTGATCACTAAAATTAAACTTTAAGATGTTTTTTTAGAGGCATGAAGAGAAGTTGGTTAATGGTTATAAAAATACAGTTAGATAGAAAGAATAAATCCTAGTATTCCAAAGTACACTAGGGTGACTATAGTTACCAACAATCTATTGTAGGCAAGGTGCAATGCCTATAATCCTAGCACTCTGGGAGGCTGAGGCAGGTGGATTGCTTGAACTTGGGAATTGCACCAACTTGAGTAAAAGCGAGACCCTCTTTCTACTAAAAATAGAAAAACTAGCCAGGATGGTCATGCATGCCGGTCGTCCCAGACGCTGAGACAAGAAGATCGCTTGAGCCCAAGAGTTCAAGGTTGCTGTGAGCTATGATGAAGCCACGGTGCTCTACCAAGGGCGACAAGAGTGAAACTGTCTCAAAAAATAAAAAAATAATAAATAATAATTAATTGTATATTTCAAAATGACCAGAAGAGAAGATTTGGAATGTTCTCAACTAAATGATAAATGTTTGCAGTGACAGATATCACAATTACCCCATAAATTGATCATTACACATTGAATATATATATCAAAATAACATATAAAAGGGATGCAAGGCTGGTTTAACATACGCAAGTCTATAAACGTTATCCACCATATTAACAGAGGCAAAAATAAAGATCACATGATCCTCTCAATAGATGCAGAAAAAGCATTTGATAAAATCCAGCATCCTTTTCTAACTAGAACACTGAAGAGTATAGGCATAGGTGGCACATTTCTAAAACTGATTGAAGCTATCTATGACAAACCCACAGCCAATATTTTACTGAATGTAGTAAAACTGAAAGCTTTTCCTCTTAGAACTGGAACCAGACCAGGTTGTCCTCTGTCACCTTTACTATTCAACATCGTGCTGGAAGTTCTAGCCAATACAATTAGGCAAGACAAGGAAATAAAGGGAATCCAAATGGGAGCAGAGGAGGTCAAACTCTCCCTCTTTGCTGACGACATGATCTTATACTTAGAGAACCCCAAAGACTCAACCACAAGACTCCTAGAAGTCATCAAAAAATACACTAATGTTTCAGGATATAAAATCAATGTCCACAAGTCAGTAGCCTTTGTGTACACCAATAACAGTCAAGATGAGAAGCTAATTAAGGACACAACTCCCTTCACCATAGTTTCAAAGAAAATTAAATACCTAGGAGTATACCTAACGAAGGAGGTGAAGGACCTCTATAAAGAAAACTATGAAATCCTCAGAAAGGAAATAGCAGAGGATATTCACAAATGGAAGAACATACCATGCTCATGGATGGGAAGAATCAACATTGTTAAAATGTCTATACTTCCCAAAGCAATCTACCTATTCAATGCCATTCCTATCAAAATACCAACATTGTACTTTCAAGATTTAGAAAAAATGATTCTGCCTTTTGTATGGAACCGGAAAAAAACCTGTATAGCTAAGGCAGTTCTCTGTAACAAAAATAAAGCTGGGGGCATCAGCATACCAGATTTTAGTCTATACTACAAAGCCAAAGTGCTCAAGACAGCATGGTACTGGCACAAAAACAGAGACATAGACACCTGGAATCAAATTGAAAACCAAGAAATGAAACTAACATTTTACAACCACCTAATCTTTGATAAACCAAACAAGAACATACCTTGGGGGAAAGACTCCCTATTCAAAAATGGTGTTGGGAGAACTGGATGTCTACATGTAAAAGACTGAAACTGGACCCACACCTTTCCCCACTCACAAAAATTGATTCAAGATGGATAAAGGACTTAAATTTAAGGCATGAAACAATAAAAATCCTCCAAGAAAGCATAGGAAAAACACTGGAAGATATTGGCCTGGGGAAAGACTTCATGAAGAAGACTACCATGGCAATTGCAACAACAACAAAAATAAACAAATGGGATTTCATTAAACTGAAAAGCTTCTGGACAGCTAAGGAGACAATAACCAAAGCAAAGAGACAACCTACACAATGGGAAAGGATATTTGCAGATTTTCAATCAGACAAAAGCTTCATAACTAGGATCTATAGAGAACTCAAATTAATCCACATGAAAAAAGCCAACAATCCCATATATCAATGGGCAAGAGACATAATAGAACTTTCTCTAAAGACGACAGACGAATGGCTAACAAACACATGAAAAAATGTTCATCATCTCTATATATTAGAGAAATGCAAATCAAAACAACCCTGAGATATCATCTAACCCCAGTGAGAATGGCCCACATCACAAAATCTCAAAACTGCAGATGCTGGCGTGGATGTGGAGAGAAGGGAACACTTTTACACTGCTGGTGGGACTGCAAACTAGTACAACCTTTCTGGAAGGAAGTATGGAGAAACCTCAAAGCACTCAAGCTAGACCTCCCATTTGATCCTGCAATCCCATTACTGGGCATCTACCCAGAAGGAAAGAAATCCTTTTATCATAAGGACATTTGTACTAGACTGTTTATTGCAGCTCAATTTACAATCGCCAAAATGTGGAAACAGCCTAAATGCCCACCAACCCAGGAATGGATTAACAAGCTGTGGTATATGTATACCATGGAATACTATTTAGCCATTAAAAAAAATGGAGACTTTACATCCTTCGTATTAACCTGGATGGACATGGAAGACATTATTCTTAGTAAAGCATCACAAGAATGGAGAAGCATGAATCCTATGTACTCAATTTTGATATGAGGACAATTAATGACAATTATGGTTATGGGGGGGGGACAGAAAGAGGGAAGGAGGGAGGTGGGTGGGGCCTTGGTGTGTGTCACACTTTATGGGGGCAAGACATGATTGCAAGAGGGACTTTACCTAACAATTGCAATCAGTGTAACCTGGCTTATTGTACCCTCAATGAATCCCCAACAATAAAAAAAATAATAATAATAAAAACATATAAATATGTCCAATTATGTATCAACAAAATATGTTTTTTTTTTTTTTTGCTGAGATGAAGTTAAGAATTTTATCAAGATGGGTGGATTGCCTGAGCTTAGTTTGCAACCAGCCTGAGCAAAAGTGAGACTTCGTCTCTAAAAATAGCCATGTGTTGTAGTGGGCACCTGTAAACCCAGCTACTTGGGAGGCTGAAGCAAGACGATCTCTTGAGCCCAGGAGTTTGATGTTGATGAGCTAAGATGCCATGGCACTCTACTGAGGGAGACAAAGTGAGACTCAGTCTCAAAAAATAAATAAAAAATGTATGAAATAAAATCCTTTATTTAAAATTATATAGAGAAGAAAAATGTTATTTTCAAACCTTTGGACTAGCCATGTTTAATGTAATGAAAACAAAGTTCTAATCCATATTTGGCAATGGCAAATCATATTTCAGTCAATTGGTTACATTTTATTTCATTCCACCTTTCTGAATTTTGTCCTTTTGAGACAGGCAACAACTCAGCCTTGGCAATATTGTCTCTCATTTAACAATCTATTTCAGTCTTATTCTTGGCAGTTACCAATGACCTGGTGCTGCTGACACATTTTCTCTCTGTGTGTGTATGTGTGTGTGTGTGTGTGGCTGTGTATGAAATGTTGCTATTTTCCTACACAGCTCTTCCCTTTGATCATCAACCTTGTCTTGTCTCCCACTCTCCCTTGCAGCTCTAATTGTTTTTATTCTTTTGAAGCCATCTGGAAAAAGAGAAGGTCCTTAAAGAACAGTTTCCCTTTCCAGTCATTGCTGCCAGCTTAGAAATATTCCAATTTCTTTCTCACTCAGTATTTTTAGTTTGTTAAGAAGTTTTTTCTTTCTGCCTAGACTAGTTACAACCTCATCTGATTGTCCTCTTTAACATCACAGTAGAAGGATCGTGGAGTTTCAGATCAAAATGCTTGATTTGATTTCAAGTCATAATTGTATCGCTTCCTGGCTAGAGACCTTGAGCAGTTACTGAGACACTCTGGGACTCAGTTTCCTCAACTTAAAACAGGAGTGATCATACTGATTTTCAGGGTTGTGTTAAGGATTAAACAAATTCATGTACATGAATGTTCCTTGAGAAGTATAATGCAGGAATGTTAATTTTTTCTCAATTCAATAAACACTTCTTTAATAACTAATGGGGGATGGGGACAAACTCAAAGGACCAAAGGTAATATAAACACATGTGGCAGGCAGGGTTCCAGGCACCAGGGAGAGGAAAGGTTGAGGACAACTGCCGCTCAACTCAGACCACAGTCTGCATCTCAGACAAAGATCCAGTGTTTCCACATACTTTGGTTTTTCAAGAAAAGCTAGTATCCATGAAGATTTTAATATAAAATATTCCAATTCTTAAATGAACTAATTTCTAAAACTCCCATGGTGGGTGAACAAAACAATACTTGTCTACTAGCCAAATCTGTCCTATGGACATCCAGTTTGGTCTACTATGTGCCATGTAACTATGGTGGGCCCAAGAAATGCAAAGAGAAAACATACAGTCTATGGTGGACACTGCAGTACACTGCCCTGATTGATCCCCCTTCAAGAAAGGATGTGCTGCCCTGCGGCAGGGGGGTGCGGTCAACAGGTGGCCCTCAGCTGTTGGCCTCTTCAGTTATTGCTTCAGCTGCAGAGCTGCCTCACCAAGGTCATGCCCCTTCCTGGGTGGCCCGTACCCAGTGACTGAGTGAAAGAGGCAGGGGTAGGTATATGGAGGCAAGCCACCTCGATCCAATTTGGAACAACTCTGAAAGGCCACACTGGTGTTGGGTGAGGCAGTTGTTAGGTTTGCATCAGAGCTCATCTTCTTCCTCAGTGCACTCCTCCTCCCTTTGTTCCGTTCCACAGGTGATGATCCCCAAGGCCACTCCTGAATAAACATCGCATACACTAAATTCTGTCTTAGAATCCGTTTCCTGAGAAATTTCACATGCAACGAGATCCTCGAAGTCATGGGACTCTCTGTATGATGAGCCAGGTGGACCAATTATTTCAATACCATGTGAGAAGACGTAGGATAAGTGCATAAACAAAAAGCTACAAGAAGGGAGGAGAGGACATCAACTTAACCAGAAGTGCAAGTTAAGTCTTCCTGGAGTGGACAATCTTAAAATAATTTCGGAAAGTTTTTAAGTGATAACCAGATAAAGAAGTAAGAGCAGGCATTTTAGTCAAAGAAAACACTGAAAGCAAAGAGCAGATGGATAGCCAAGAAGCAGAGCCCCCAAGTATGCATGTAGACCCACCAGCAATTTGGTCCTAATAGAGATTCCAAAGGCAGAGAGAAAAGATTTAACTTAAGAATTTGGCCGCTAGCCGGGCGTTGTGGCGGGTGCCTGTAGTCCCAGCTACTTGGGAGGCTGAGGCAAAAGAATCGCCTAAGCCCTGGAGTTGGAGGTTGCTGTGAGCTGTGTGATGCCATAGCACTCTACCAAGGGCGATACGGTGAGACTCTGTCTCTACAAAAAAAAAAAAAAAGAATTTGGCCTCGATCCAGTAGTTAATGTGGACTAAAAATTTTTCCTCCTAACTCACTGTACACTGTTCTGTCTTTCCTCCAATAATCTCTATACATTGATCCTTCATGGAGACCATTTTTATTCAATAGCCATGGCCTAAAAAGTTTCATTTCCTGTCATGATTCAAAATATAGACATGGACATCCAACTCAGCATCACTTGAATGGTTAACAGACTCGGCGTGTCCAAAATCAAGTTCATTACCTAACTCCAAGATCTTACACCTCTTCTTTCTAAATTCCCTACCCTGGTGCATATTAGCACCATCCACCCAATTGCTTAAGCCAGAGCCCTAAGCATCAGTCTCAATTCATTTCTCTCCCTCACCCTCCAAGTTCAGTCTTTCAGTGTGTCCTGTAAATAATCTTATCTTCATATATTTTGGATCAGTTCATATCCACTGCCACCTCCTTAGTTCAGTGAAAGAGCTTAACAACTGGCAAATTTGCCTCCAGTCTTACCCTCTTTCAAGTCCATTCATCACCAAATAACTTTAAAAATAATTCTTTCAAAATACAAATGTGATCATGTCATCTTTCAACTTAAGTTCTCCAGAGATCCCCATAATCTTTGAGATAAAGTTCGAAGCCCCTAGTGAAAGTCTTCATCAGCTGATACTGATGGTATACTTCCTGCTTCACACAATCATATTAAATTCTTATTCTCTCTTGCTTCTAGCACTTGAACCAGGTTGCACTCAGTCTGAAACATCTTTCCCTGGCTATGTCTCCATCCTTTTCTCTGGCTAACTCCTGTTAGTTCTTCAGGGGTAAACTTAACTACTGCTTTCTTTCTCTGGGGCGTTTTCTCCACCACCCTTTACCCCTTTCGTAAGCTAAGAGCCTTTCTTACAATTCTATCATTGCACCTATCTTTCCGTACTTGTCTCTCTCAACCTCAAGATACCACCAAAAGAAAGGAACATATCTATCCTTTCCAAATGTCCAATGCTTTGTGTACTATTTAACATATAATAGGTCTCAATAAATATTTTCTAAATCAATCAGTGAATAAAATATATTTTATTTCTAAGTGTATACTCTGAGGGAAATGTGGGTCATTGTTTCAAGAGGGAACTCACTCCTCACTAGAGACCAGAAGACATGTTACAAGAGGTAGTAATGAGCTAAACCAGAGAAATGGAAGTAGTAATGGGAAAAAAGAAGTTAGATGAAGAATACCTGAGAGGTAAAATCAGCAGAATTGGTGATGGGACATTGAGGCTGAGGAAAAGACTGTGGTATGAAATAATTCCTGGATTTCTGACATGGACACCAGGGTAGTAATTTTTTTTTTTTTTTGAGTCAGAGTCTCACTTGGACACCCTTGGTAGAGTTCTGTGGCATCACAGCTCACAACCTCAAACTCTTGGGCTCAAGCAATTCTCTTGCCTCAGCCTCCCAAGTAGCTGGGACTATAGGTGCTCACCACTACACCTGGCTATTTTTACAGGCGGTGTCTTGCTCTTGCTTAGGCTGGTCTCGAACCTGTGAAATTAGGCAATCCACCTGTCTCAGCCTCCCAGAGTTCTGAGATTATAGGCATTAGCCACCGTGATAGTGATGGCCCAGGATGGTGATATCTTAACTAAGATGCAGGATATAGGAGGAAGAGCAGTTTGGATAAAGGGTATAAAGATTATGAGTTTTAATAGGTTGGTTTAGGGGCTCGGCGCCTGTGGCTCAAGTGGCTAAGGCGCCAACCACATATACCTGAGCTGGCAGGTTCGAATTCAGCCCGGGCCTGCCAAACAACAATGACAGCTGCAAAAAAACTAGCTGGGTGTTGTGGTGGGCACCTGTGGTCCCAGCTACTTGGGAGGCGGAGGCCGGAGAATCGCTTGAGCCCAGGAATTTGAGGTTGCTGTGAGCTGTGAGGCCACAGTACTCTACCCAGTGTGACAGCTTGAGGCTCTGTCTCAAAAAAAAAAAAAAGGTTGGTTTAGGAAATGTTGAGAGGTCCCTTTGGGTGACTTATTTGGACATTAGCATATGGGATGAGGGGAAGAGTAAAAGTCATAAGTGAGATGGCACAGGGGAAATAGCTGATTTAAGAAAATGAAGCACAGTGCCCTGGGAACACCGGCTTTATTGCACATTGTCCTAGATCTCTTACTTTTGCCCCTCCAGATGAGCTCTACTCCCTGCCCCAGGAGAATGATCTGGATGGACTACACCCTCTAGTTTTGCTTAGGTTTTCTTCATGTGAGAGACCAGCAGTAAATAGAAGGAGAGAAGAGACTGACATCCAGCTCCTGGCCCTCGTCCACCATCAGAACCAGGTGTGATAATCAAGCTGCGCTATCACTAGCCTGGGGTACTGTCCCAGCCCTTTTTGCTTTTCTTAAACCACATACACTTTATAAATGCCTTTTAATTAAAATCTCCTTAATTACCCAGCTTGAAAATGCCATCAGTTTCATAAAGAGACTGAGTGACACACAAAGGATCCTCGGGAAGCAAAGCTAGGCAAACTAATCTGATAAACTAACTTCTGTTAAAGTGCTTTAGAAGATTACCTTTCCTAAATAAACAGACTTTTCTGAAAACTAAAGGAATTTTCAGGCATCTAGTACAAAGAAGTGGTCATGAGCTAGAATGACTGCAATGGTAAATTAATTTGAGAATTCCCAAAGATTAAATTCCAATGAGGCATATCGCATAGGAGTGAGGAAGTGCACATGTAAGCTACTTGTAGTGTCCGTGGTAACATGGTCTCCTATGGTAATAAAAGCTAATAATGGAGAATTCCAAATAACTGGGTATAAAACACTGGTGTGGAGGGGATGGATATAAAAGGATTGCAATTTTGCCAACTCAATGGCATCCATCCCACTGGGTCCAATAGCTGGGCATCCAAATAGAACAAAAGATATGAAAAAATATCAAGGAAATTCAGCTGTCTGCTAAGCTGGAACCACAAATTTATAATATTCATAGATTGGTTGTATTAAAGATGGGATTTTGACACACATGCATATGGCCTCAATGTTATTATTTTATTTATTTATTTATTTAATTTGCAGTTTTGGCCAGGGCTGGGCTTGAACCTGCTACCGCCAGTATATAGGGCCCGCGCCCTACTCCTTGAGCCACAGGCGCCGCCCTTTATTTATTTATTTTTGAGATTGTTTCATTTTGTTACCTTTGGTAGAGTGCCATGGCATCTTAGCTCATAGCAACCTCAAACTTCTGGACTCAAGCCATTCTCTTGCCTCAGTCTCCCAAGTAGCTGGGACTACAGGCACCTGCCCCAACTTCTGCCTATTTATTTTAGAGATAGCTGGTCTCGAACTCCTGAGCTCAGGCAATCCACCCACCTCAGCCTCCCAACGTGCTAAGATTACAGGCGTGAGCCTCGATGTTATTTTTTAATACATTAAAGCTGGACAGTGGCCTTCCTTTGAGTTCTTCAGATCCTATAGTATAGGCCACTGCTAACCCTGGTTCAGTTCTATGACATTCCTTCCATGTCTGTATCCCCCACTCATCTTTACTGCACCATGGTTTATGACTTACGGCCTAATAAACATATCCCACTTGATCCTTGGGGGCTGTTGTCATAGCCATAACCCCTCCAGACCCTTCTATTGCCAGCTTATTTATAGAAAGTGGCTAGATTGCAAATTTAATTTGTTTTTCTATGACTCAGGCAATCAACCCTGCAAGAATGCAGAAAAAAAATTGTGAGGGCCACTCAAGAACAATTTAAATGTCAACATGTTTAAAAAGAGACTTATTTGTAATACAAATATGAAATACTTTTGATGTTGTTATTCAGGTCATTAGAGCTTAGTGTCAATCAGACTATTAGAACTTCCCAATAAAACAACAAAAAAGGCAGCAAACCCAGACCTGTAAGTTCTCAATTCAACAATCTAAATCAAATCAAAGAAAACTCAAACTTGAAAATAACCCTAAAGTTTATCTCTTGTAACCTCCTCAATTTACTAATTTCTCATACAATGTTCCTGACAAGGTCACTTGTCCACACACTAAACAGATGCAAATTGAGCACCTGTCCATGCCAAGCACCATTTATTTAATCCAAAGATGAAAGCACTTATTTTTGCAACTTCCAAGAAACTCATACCAAGTCTGTCCTTGAATACTAACTTCCTAACATAAATCATTATCATCAAATCCTCTTGAACCAAAATTACCTCCATACTACTTCTACAACAGAAAATTTTCTCCTGTCCTTGAATATGTCTAGCGAGTATTAAGTTTCTGTACCATTCACCCTGACCCCAAGGATTTTTTAGGCAAACATCCCAAGTTTGATCATTTACTGCTAATAAGATTTTGTGTCCACAACAGTCCTCCAGATACATTCAAATTTGTCAAAGCCTCTTCTAAAGTAAGGAGACCACAATAAATCATATATCCTAGATGTTTTCTATAATGATCTGGACACTGCTTTTACTAATGAAGCCACAATTCCTCAGCCCTTTGAAAACATTTGTCATTCTGTGATACAAGTGTGGTCTTTGGAGTCAGGCCCAAGTTTGTGTGGATAAATGATTTTGTAATCTTGAGCAAGTTGCCTCACACCTCTGACCCCTAAGTTCACCTGTGAAACAGAGATAACTGATGTTTCTTATGGACTTATTGTGAGAGTGAAACTACATGGCATAGGCAAAGCCCCTGGTGCAGTGTCTGGTACATGGTAGATGCTCACCATTTGTTAGCTGATGCCCTTATCATCACTTCTACTTTCACAGACACAGCCATTGCTTTTTTGAAAAGAGAAAAAAAAAAAAAAAAGATTTTTACATAAACCGACACCAAATAGAGTATCATCTATCCTATATTTAATTTATTTTCTCCTTGAAATTTAAGGCTTCCTGTTTACTATTGTAATGATACATGTGGTCTCCTTCCATCTTCCTAGTTTATTGAGATTTTCCTTTAATTTTTATAATTTGATATACTGACCTTTAAGTCTTTCTCCGAGTCACTGATAATTTTCTGCGTAAAGAAGGACCAACAACAGAAAGCCCTATGCCACAGTAGGAGGTGCTCATCCACGTTTATATCTGAACCCACTTTCCATTAATCTAATGAGTTGTGAATTGTGAGTTGTGAGTTGGCTTACTGTGGTGGTGCCTTACACACATTCTTTCATCTTTCTGCAAGAACATCCTAAGACAAATTAGATGACAAATTTGCCTCTGGCATTTCCCAGATCTATTAAATAATAAAGTGATGTCTGCTAAGATTTAATAAATTTATACCAACAATTGGTGTTCATTTTCTTTTCTAATTATCTGTAAGTCATCCGATAGTCTGCAATATGTCTTTTCCTCCTTTTTCTTCTTTGTGATTGATAGGCAAAATAATGGAGCCCCAAACATGTCCCTGTCCTAATGCCAGAACCCAAGAATTTGCTATCTTTCCTGGCAAAGGGAACTTCGGATGTAATTAAAGATAAGGACCTACGATGAGGAGGGCCCAGAATATCCAGGTGGGCCCAATCCAGTCACAGGCGTCCTTAGAAGCAAAGAACCTTTTTCAGCTGTGATTGGAGGGAGATCAATGTCTCTAAGAGAAGTGCAATGGCTGACATTGACTATGTAGGAAGAAGGTCACAGCCAAGGAATGAGAGCAGTCTTTAGAAGCTGGAAAAGACAGGAAACGGATGCTCCTCTACAGCCTCCAGAAAGTACACAGCCCTAATAACACCTTGGTTTAGCCTATGAGACCTATATTGAACTTCTTTCTTTAAAACTGTAAGGTAGGCCAGCCACGATGGCTCACACCTGTACTCCTAGGATTCTGGGAGGCCAAGGCAGGTAGATTTCTTGAGCTTAGGTGTGTAAGAACAGCCTGAGCTAGAGCAAGACCCCATCTCTACTAAAAAATAGAAAAATCAGCTGGGCATTATTGCAGGCACCTCCCAGCTACTCTGGAGGCTGAGGCAGGAAGATCACTTGAGCCCATGAGTTTGAGGTTGCTGTGAGCTATGATGCCACAGCACTCTACCAGGGTGACAGAGTGAGACACTCTCTTAAAAAGACAAAACATAACCATAAGATAATAAATTCGTGTTGATTCTAGCCACTAAATGTGTGGTAATTTGCTACAGCAGCCATGAGAAACTAATACCTTCTCATTGTCCTTCTCCTCTTTCTCTTTTATAAATTTATACTTTGAGTTAACATAGATTTTTCTTCAAATTCACTTTAGCCAATTGGGGCTTAGTTTGGCCAAGATGTAGGAGACTAGTATAAATCTGGTGAATTGCAGAAGTCATTAGGTAATCTAGTAACAAATCTTCCTGAATTCGTCATTAATGTAGGTTGCAATAAAATATCTTTATATGGCTCAGCGCCCGTAGCACAGTGTCTACAGTGCCAGCCACATGCACTGAGGCTGGTGGGGTCCAGCCCGGCCAGGGCCAGCTAAACAACAATAACAACTGCAACAAAAGATAGCCAGGTGTTGTGACAGCCACCGATAGTCCCAGTTACTTGGGAGGCTGAGACAAGAGAATCACTTAAGTCCTAGAGTTTGAGGTTGCTGTGAGCTGTGATGCCATTGCACTGTACTGGGGGTGACATAGACTCTGCCTCAAAAAAAGAAAATCCTTAAAATTTATCTAGTCTTTCTTGCACTTCTGGCATAATTCAATAATATTTGGTATGGGTTTTTTAATATTATATTCTTACAACCTCTACAATAAACTTACTGTGGAAGCTACATTTATGAGCCAGATCCAAACTCTGTCACCAGTTTTGTGGCTTTCAATAGTTATTTCCATCTCTCTGCACCTCAGTTTTCATACCTAGAAAAATAAGAACATTTGAAGAGATAATTTCTAAGGTCCCTTTCTTCCTGTAAGTTGCCATGATCTATTAAAGTTCAAAAAAAAAAAAAAAAAATTCTGTTTCCTAGTGGAAGGATCAACTGATGGAAGCACCAGAAGTCCAGTACTTCATTCCTCTGTTCATGTCCTGTCCCTTTGCATGACGTGTGCTCTCCTCCTTTATTTTCTTTTACCACTTGTATCTCCAGGTTGTGAGATGCTACCCTGCTTTCAAGGCCCAAATCAAATGCCACTTCTCATGAAAACGTCCTTGTTCACAGCGTCAGGAGTTAATCTTGCTCTCCTCTGAAATACCACAGCACTTGCTGCCTGCGGGTTTATTTCCCACTGAGTTATTATTCTTTTTGTTGCACTGTCTTGCCACTCCAACCAGACTGCAGCTTCCTGGAGATGGGGACCACATTTTCTGTGTTGTTTGCCAATCGCAAGGGTTGAGTAAATGCCTCGCCTTTCCTCCTGTTATAAGGGAGGGGGCGTCCTCCTCCTTTCTACAGCCCACCCTCTTCTTGTCTCCCGGTTCTGTCTCCTCTGGCCTCTCGCAGACCCAGCAACATCCATCATCCTCGCCTCTAACTTCAACTATTCTTCCAGCCTCAGCCCATCTGTTCAACTATCTCCCATTTGAAAAAATAATTCTTCCAGAGGCTACTTGTCATCCTCCAGCTGCATGCTGGGACCCACCACGAAGCAATGGCAGTGTGCACAACTGCTGCCTCCACCCTCTCCTCCCCTGTGTGCTCTGTCCTGCAGCCCACCTCATACCCCATCACTAAGGTCACCAGTGCCACCCAAGTCTCCCTGAGGCCGCAGTCTTCACTACTGACCACAAGCTCTTTCAAACACGGCTCTTCCATAGCCTTCCACAACGTGACACTCTTCTTCCTTTCTAGATGTTCCTACAGTCTCCAATGCCAGCTCACCCTCTGTCATTTACGCCCTTATACTTATATCCTGGGCCTTCTCCTATACTCAGTCTACCAGGTTCCCCTGTAAGTCTTCCCATCCCAAAGCTACAGCTATCATGCGAGCATATTAGACAAGCAAGGCCTTTCCTCTTCAGTAGTTTATATCCCAATGTAAAAAGACAGACAATAGACATGCAAACGTATAAAGCCTAAGATACTTTCAGATGATGATGAGTGCATTGAAAAAAATAATTATAATAACTGGAGGGGAGATATTTTAGGAAGGAATCAGGGAAGGCTTTTCTAAGGCGGTGACTGTAGATAGAGCTGAGAAAAACCTCTAATAACAACAAGCCAGTTCTGAAAAGAGCTATGCAAATGCATCCCAGGTCACTTGTCCACACACTTAACAGATTCAAATTGAGTACCTGTCCATGCCAAGCACCATTTATTTAATCCCAAAGATGAAAGCACTTTTTTTTGCAACTTCCAAGAAACTCATACCAAGTCTGTCCCTGAATACTAACTTCCTAACATAAATCATTATCATTAAATCCTCTTGAACCAAAATTACCTCCATACTAGAAGAGAAAATTTTCTCCTATCCTTGAATATGTTAGCGAGTATTAAGTTTCTGTACCATCCACCCTGACCCCAAGGATTTTTTAGGCAAACATCCCAAGTTTGATCCCCTTGCAAAGGGGATTAGTGAGTGAGAAGGTCCTGAGATGGAGAAGATTCAGCCCCATTACAGAAAGATAGCAAAGGACACAGCATAACAGGAGGTGGGAACAGAAGGCTGGGGTCCAGTGCAAAGGGCCTTATAGTCCCCAGTGAGAATTTGTATTTTAGGCCAAGAGCACAGAGTAGCCATGGATGGTGGCAATAGCTCTCTAACAGTCTCCCAGCGCCTTCCCCACGATAGCCAAATGCTCTTCAAAATGCAGACCTGCTCTTCCCACTGGCCTGCTGGCATCTCTTGAACAGCTTCTCAAGCTCTTAGGAAATTCGCAGCCCTTGAAAGGACCTCCAAGAAATAGTCATGTTTGGTGCCCAGGCCCATTTCTGCTACACCCTCTTGCCCTCCACATGCCAACCATGTTGTAGTCACTTCAGGTTTGGACACAAGTTAAGCTTTCTAGTAATAATCATTTTGAGTAAGTAGACAGAGATAGGTGAAACTAATCTTAATAATAGATTTCACGTAACCCAATATATCCAAAATGTTACCATTTAGATATATAATGAATGTAAAACATTATTTGGTATTTCACATTCTTTGCTTCGTACTGTCTTTGAAATGCTATGTGTGTTTTACACTCGAGGGCGTGTTTCCATCTAGACTAGCCCCAGTTCAAGGATTCAGCAGCTGTTAGTGGCTTGTGATCACCATGCAGGACAGAGCGGGTCAGACTTGAGCACACACTGTACCCACACCTTCGTGACCCTGAACCAGGGAAATTCCCCTTGCTCCGCTCTCTCAAAGTGCCCTGCACGTCTATTTCACCCTCCTCACCACGCTCACCATTGTTTTCTTCCTCTGGCCATAAACTCCACAGGCTAGTTTTGTCCAGCACCTTACTGAGCCCATGATAGTCAAGACACATTCAATGGAATAAATCAAAGGCAGCTTCCAAGGTAACTGAAAGCAGCTCCTTACACTGCCATTTCCATTATAAAATTTGCTTAAGGTCGAAGCCCAATTAGTGGGATTTTACTGCAGTGCCAGCGCTAGGGACCACCTGGCTGAATAGCAAAGACTGTAGAGATAGGTCTTGATAACCTCAGCAGACATAGAGGGTGCCTTTATGTTGTTCTATTGACTGATGTATCATCACACAAGTAAGATGCTTACATGTTACAAAATTCAAGAAGTACAGAAGTGAATAGCAGTCTTTCTTTTTCCCTTTTTCTAAGCCACTCCCTCCCTAGAGACAACAACTGTTACTAGTTTTTATATTTATATCTCCTGCTTTTTTCTCATGGAAAAAAATCATTTCACAGACTAACATTTTTCAGTTTTCTCAATAATGTGAAGAAAGAAAGAACCAATAACCATTCCTTAGGAGACACCCTTAGGACTATGGTGTCAGCTCTCAGCCATGCATTAGAGAATTCATATCTTTTGGTACTTTAATTAAAATGAGGAAGCAAAGGAATTTGGGTTGGAATTCCTTCATCCAAACAATTATCCTTACCTGGGGTATTTTCCACTTAAATACCACTAATCACTAAATGGAGTAACGCAATTCTTTATACTTATGTACCATTTGACCACGTACAGAATATTAAGTATCGAAATCTATCCTCTTATGTGAGTGTTGGATATTATAATGCCTATTTCTAAGATGGAAAACTTCAATATTAAATGCTATCACAATCCCAACAGATCATAAAGTAAATATTTATTTTTCCCAAACCTGACCCCTCATAAAGTGAATGTTTTTAAGCCTATAGTTACTGATTTTATTTATATTCCAATCCAGTATCCTTAGCCCCAATCCCCTGCTTGTATCTGTCTGGGTCCAACAAAGTTGCAGCAGACCCTACAAAGGAGAAGTGGAGCCCGAAACCAAAAGACACTTAAGACCAGTTTGCTGTACTCCTCCTTGGCCCCTCTTCCCTACCTATGGCCACTTGGGTAGCTGTGTAACTGCATCAGACCAACCTGGCTCAACTTTTATGTAACAAACTTGTGAACTATTTTCAGTTGCCATGGACCTTCAGGTTGAAGGTCAAGTCACCTGAGCATGCCCAGATGAATCAAGTATGCAACCAGACGTGGAACCTAAAGGTTTAGACTAGACTGAGGATGGAGGACTGAATTAAGAAGTGGACACTGCATGACAGGATCCAAGATCCAATGAGATCAAGCCCTGGCATCACCCTACAGCATGGTCCAATGAGGGAATGCCTCATTACCATATGCTTATAAAACCTTATCCCAGGCCCCAAGGGAGACAGATTTCAGTGTTTTCTCAGGTATCCTTACCAACTGACTTGCAGTGAAGCTTTTCCTGTCTCAAAGGCTAGTGTTGGCTGGGCACCTGTAGCTCAAGCAGCTAAGGCCCCAGCCACATACACCAAAGTTGGCGGGTTTGAATCCAGCCTAGATCTACTACAACCAAAAAATAGCTGGGCACTGTGGCGGGCGCCTGTAGTGCCAGCTACTTGGGAGGCTGAGACAAGAGGGTCTCTTGAGCCCAAGAGTTTGAGGTTGCTGTGAGCTTTGACACTATAGCACTGTACCTAGGGCGACAAAGTGAGACTTAGTCTCAAAAAAAGAAAGAATATAGGTGAGAAAATAGAGTATCTATTAAAGGCACATTAAAAGATTGGTTCAAATCTTTTAAAATTTTCTGTTTGAATAGCACATTTTTATGGCTTTTTACAAAATTAATTTAGTGATATCAATCAAAAGCTCAAAAATGCCCATTCAAGGGACTGGCCTAGGAATACCACTTCTTTTAGTATCTCTTAAGGAAATAATACAAACATGAAAATGTTTCAAGCATAAAGGTGTTCATCACAGCATTATTTATAATAGCAAATAATTACCACATGCCCAAAAGTTAAAGTAATAGTGATATAATAATTTAGAAAAATATTACTCAGGTTATGTCTTAATTTGTAAGAAAGCTGATGATATAAAGCAAAAAAGATTACCATATGCTTATAAAACCTTAAGGCATACAGACTTAACTCAATATAAGAAGAAAATATAAAAGTCCCTGGGTCATTGGACAGCGAGTGATACTTTGACTTTTCCTGTGTTAAATATAAGTCATATAGAAAAAAATGCAACAGGAAAAGGGACAGAGGAGCTCTGGAGGTGGAGAGGTTGCAGTTGTATATGGAGCAGTCAGGAAGGGATCACTGACAAAGTGAGATGTGAGAGGACATTTGAGGAGATCTGGGGAAGAGCTATCCCAGCAGTGGGAATGGGGAAGTGCAAAGGTCCTGAGGCAGAACAGGCCTGGTGTGTTCAAGGAGACATCAGTGCAGCTGTAGTTGAAAAAGCAAAATGGGAGCAGTAGAGAGAAGCTAGAGAGGTGCAGGGTGAGAAGAGGAGAGACATGAACAGGCTCAGGCTCAAGTAGCCTGGCTGTGGGTGGAGAAAGGTAGAGGGGCTGGCAGGGGCCAGGAGCCTTGACTGCAGTCCAGGCAGCTGAGAAGTGATGACTAGACAATAGAGCAAGTAAGAAGTGACCAGGCTTTGTATATATTTTCAAAGCAGGGCCTCTAATGCTGTTGAAGAGACATCCCTGGACTCACAACCACCAGCACATCCAACCAACTCAGTAAGGAGACATTTCCCCAGGCTCATCTGTTTGGCAAATGGGTGATAAAGTTAGAAATACTTAACCAGAGAAAAAAGAGCAGCAATCTTGATAAATTTTTCTCACTCTCTACATATTTGGCTAAAACCTTGATTGTTTCTAAAGAGGCATAACATTTTCAACACCACCCAAAAGCTTATATTGTACAGTTTTCTGAAAGTGTTTCTTCTTATCTCTTCTAGAAAGTAAGTTTTAAAAAGCCTACATCCTAAATATTGCATCTATATTGTACATTTTTTGTTTCAGTTACATATTCTATTATATCACTCCTTAGTAATTTCTTATGTATAACCCTTGACATAGAAATAAAATTCCTGCTCTGTGAGGCTGAAGAGGGTAGATTACCTAAGCTCACAAGTTTGAGACCAGACTAGGCCAGAGTGAGACCATCATCTTTAAAAATAGATGAACGTTGTGGCGGGCTCCTATAGTCCCAGCTACTAGAGAGGCTGAGGCAAGAGAATTGCTTGAGCCCAAGAGTTTGAGGTTGCTGTGAACTGTGACAACATGGTACTCTACTGAGGGTGACATAGTGAAACACTAACTCAAAAAAAAAAAGAGGCTTGGCACCTGTGGCTCAAGCGGCTAAGGCACCAGCCACATACACCTGAGCTGACGAGTTCAAATCCAGCCCGGGCCCGCCAAACAACAATGATGGCTGCAACCAAAAAATAGCCGGGTGCCTGTAGTCCCAGCTACTTGGGAGGCAGAGGTAGGAGAATCGCTTGAGCCCAGGAGTTTGAGGTTGTTGTGAGCTGTGATGCCACGGCACTCTACCCAGAGTGACAGCTTGAGGCTCTGTCTCAAAAAAGAAAGAAAAGAAGGAAGGAAGGAAGGGAGGAAGGCAGGAAGGGAAGGAAGGGAAGAAAGGGAAGGAAGGGAAGGAAGAAAAAAAGAAAGGAAGGAAGAAAATTGCTGACCTATGTGTAAGGACCTATCATTTGTGTCTTTTCTGTCCCTCCCTAGACCTGGAACAGTGAGATTCAATGATTATCATTGCAGCTGGTCAGGTGCAGTGGCTCACCCCTGTAATCCTGGCACTCTGTGGGGGCTGAGGTGAGAGGAGCACTTGAGCTCAGAAATTGAAGACCAACCTGAGCCTGGTGGCGTGGGTGTGTAGTCCCAGCTACTCATGAAGCTGAGGCAAGCAGGAAGATCATTTGAGCACATGAGTTTGAGGGAGCAATGAGCTGTGATTATCCCACTGCACTCTAGCTGGGGCAAAAGAGTGAAACTCAATCTCCACAGTAATAATAATGATAAACATTGCCATGTCACTCACAAAAATGAAAGAGCACACACTGCAAAATCAATACTTGGTTTAACACACATGCATACCACTGAATAAGCAAAGGAGTAAAATATAAATTACACGAAGCTCAAACTCACTTTCCTCTTTCCTTAAACTTCTTTGGAAACTTAGCATTCTGATGTAGTTCTGTTTTTCAGACTTGAATAATGTATGAATTTTTTTAAAGGAAAGACATTCTTGGCTAGGCATGGTGGCTCACGCCTGTAATCCTAGCATTCTGGAAAACCAAGGCAGGACAGTTGACTGAGCTCAGGAGTTCAAGACCAGCCTGAACAAGAGTGAGACCCTGTCTCTACTAAAAACCAAAAAAACTAGCCAGGAGTGGTGGTGCATGCCTGTAGTCCCAGGTAATCGGGAGGCTAAGACAGAATCTCTTGAGCCCAGGAATTTGAGGTTGCAGGACCCTGTTTCTAAATAAATAATAAAAGACATTTTCATGCCTTGCTAATGTCATGCTGATTTTTATTATAACATTATTTTTAATATGTGCAAAGTTAAAACTAGATACAAAGAATGTTCGCATGTAGATGTCATGCAACAATAAAACTAAGACAAACTTGCAGGTCAACAAATGTAAGTAACTCATACAATTCAAATTAACAGGTTTAACTTAATGTAACAAATACAGGATGGCCACTCTACCCACAACCTACCAATGTGCAGGTTTTTCTTAAACCTTAGTTCAATCTGCCAACCATATGCTTTGCAATGACTCAATGCTTCCACTGCTTGTCTCTATTTAAATTATGCGGAACCTTCCTTTGTACATCCTGTGATGAAATCATTTGGCCTTCACTTGGTGAGAACACAATATTCATGTATTAGCTGCCTGTGTGTATGATTTTTTTTTTTTTAAGTCATTTGTCTATAACAAAAAAAGTGGCACTCCCTGGCACCAACGAAATCTTCAACTCAGATAAAAATGTAGACCCTGAATGTATGTGGAAGCTTTCTGTTAAGTTGATTACCCAAATGAATCAAAGTATGTTGACATTCATTTATTACTACCATCAAAATGAAAATACAAAATTGAAATCTTGCAGAGAACTTGAGGCCCCTTGAGAATATGGCTATAGACTTTCTGAAGGATCTTCAGACCATAATTTGAGAAATATGAATGAAGTAAAAAAGGTTCTTGATTAAAAGTCCAAAAATGTGGGCCAGGTACGGTGGCTCACACCTGTAATCCCAGCATTCTCAGAGGCTGAGACAGGTGGATTGCCTGAGCTCACAGATTCAAGACCAGCCTGAACAAGAGTGAGATCCTGCCTCTAAAAGTAGCTAGGAATTGTGGTAGGTGCCTGTAGTTCCAGCTACTTGGGAGGCTGAGGCAAGGGGATCACTTTAGCTCAAAAGTTTGAGTTTGTTGTGAGCTATGATCTACGATGCCATGGCACTCTACCAAGGGTGACAAAGTGAGACTCTGTCTCAAAAAAGAAAGAAAGAAAAGAAAAGAAAAGAAAAATACTAGTTTATAATTTTGCATTAAAGTTACATACTGAATTATTCTATTTTAAAAATAAAGCCAAGACCTGATGCACGCCTCCAACTTTTCTTATAAATAGAAAACATGAAACCTTTTATTCCTAAAGACCATTTTAGGGGGTTGACGTAGTATGGTCTCATAGTCTAGTTACGGTCATGTGTACATGAAGTACATTTGCTGAAACTAGTTGCCTGATTTGAAATGCAAAACTTTAGAAATGAAAACATGCAAACATTATTGCAAATATGGAAAGCACAGGGTCTTTTACGAATGGTTGGAACAGGCTAAAAATCAGTAAAACATATGAAATGGTAAGTTGCTTTTGGTTCACAATGAATATTAATCTTACTTAACCAGTAAAAGACTACAGTGAAAAATACCAAAAGGTCTGCTCTATGTCCCATCATTTTTTTCACCCAGCCATTTTGCCATTTTCACTTTTCACTTTCAGGCTTTATGCCTATTTTTAGATATTCAATAACAGCAAGTATAAGCTACTGCATGTTAGGCATGAATTAATGAGCTGTAATATCCAGGTTGCTGGCAATATATTGTAGGCAGGTAAGGTCAGGCGAGATGAGTGGTAGAGAGAGGGGATGTTTCATTACCTTACATGCAATAACTCACTGAGTTGAGAAAATGGACAACACTGTTCAGACACCACTAAGGAGAAAGTTCACCATCCTTGCAGGTCTTCACACATTCTGTCCATCGTTACAGCACTCCCAGAGGCAGCCACCCACAAAGAATGAGAAAGAACCCCCTGGGAGTGCATAGACTAACTCATTTGGGTCAGGAGGCCACAGAGAGCACAGCCCACCCAGTAACTTAGCAGAGGCAAGACTCTGAAACGAGAGCCTCCAGGTAAAAAGTGGACATCTCCGCTCAGACTAGATCAAATAAGAAAAAACAATGGAAAGCATGAAAAAGAGAATCTGGTCCAAACAAGTCTAGACAATTCCATTAGCTACTCTAATGTGCAGTGGTCACTGCTTCCTTTGGGAGAGAAACTAGAAGTCCCTGACGGTATGGCCTCTATAAATATAAGTGTAAACTGCTACACATTTGGTTTGAGTGTGGGTCCAGTCATTCTCAATATATATTGTCTTCCTTGGAGTTCCAAGTTAAAAATATATAAATAAAAGAATAATATTGTTCTTGCCATATACACATATCTGGATTTGGTTTTTGATTTCTGACTTTTATCAAAACTCTACTCTGGTTGCCAATTTAGCCAAAATTACATGAGAAATATTTCCCAGGTCCATGTGCAAGTGTATTATATACTTATGGTGGATGGTGTTATTTGATTTGATTAGAATCCATTCTACCTTCCAAGAAATAAACCAGCTTCATGTAACAGCTCCCCCCACCCCATGTGTGTGGTTCTGGGGGCAGGGAGTGGGGTTGCCATGTTCTCATATGACCCAAACCCACCCACTGGAGTTGCCTAGACCTGGCTGAGAAGGCAACAAGAGCCTTCCCTAAGATTTTTCTAATGAACTAAGTCAGTTCCTCTTTGGTGTTTTAACTCAGAATATGTAGACTCAAGGTCTACAATGAAGAGAATGACTTGGACAATAAGGAGAAGGGACAGACATAGGGGAAAACCTCATAGTAGCACTTGGCCTCTGGTTCTGGTTTCATTTTGTTTTATTGTCAAATTTCTGGCTGTTTCCTTGCCTTTCTCATTGATTACCTTTTAATCCCTCCTTCGGCTACAATATTCTCTCAATATGGCCAGGTACGGTGGCTCACGCCTGTAATCCTAGCACTCTGGGAGGACAAAGTGGTTGGATTACTTAAGCTCAGGAATTCAAGACCAGCCTGAGCCAGAGCAAAACCCCATCTCTAAACATAGCTGGGCATTGTGCTGAGCACCTGTAGTCCCAACTACTCAGGAGGCTGAGGCAAGAGAATCACTTGAGCCCAAGAGTTTGAAGTTGCTGTGAGCTATGTATGACGCCATGGCATTCAACTGAGGGAAACAAAGTGAGATTGTCTCAAAAAAAATATTTAAAAAGAAAGAAAAAATCCTAATATACTCACAATACATTTTTTCCTTATTTCTAAACAAGTTCAGTTTGGATTTTGGTTTTGCCAGCACCTGAGGGGATCCTGACAATGTATGGTTATTGCCTCACCTCTCAAAAGAAGAACATGAAAATAACTAAAGGCCTCAGTGGTGATTCTAGCTACAACTTTATTTTAGCCAGCCTTGATAGGTGGCTTACCACAAGTTTAGCCTCAAGGGTTAGGCTGATATCAAAGCAAAAGCAAAAAAAAATCTCGATTTCCACATTGTTGGATTTCCACACTAATGAAAAGGCAATCGCCGTAGGAGATAGTGGGAAGCATTAAGGATTTTCAAAGAGGACTTCTTTCTTTCATTCTTTTATTATTATTATATTTTTTAAACTCCTTTGCTTCTGAACCCTTTGCTCCACAGGCAGTGCAGCTGGGGAAGCCATGGGTGGCTCCCCCTCCCTCTGCCTATATGGCCCAAAATGACTTGCCTCCTGGTCATTGCCCTAACTAAACAGGGTCCAAGGCTGGGAGAAATCAAAGGAGTTATTTTTACAAAGGAGGTTTTTTATGCATGCTGTGCAGGGCCATTAAGGGACCGTCTAGCTGGAGCTGGGCTGTCTGAAGCAACTGTAGCAGGAAGGAATGGCGACAGAGGATCCTCTCCTCAGTCAGCCCTTCCCCTGCCTTTCATCGACCACTTCCCCCCTCCCCCACTGAGCCCACATCCACAGAGAAACAGCACCTGTCTGCTTCAGGGCAGCCTTTGAATCCCCTCTAGGGGGGCAGAGCTGGGAAGCCAACAGCCCTTTGCTTGTTTGTTTGGTTTTCCTTTGTTGAAGGAAACCTTAAGATAACACAGCACTGCCATCAACATTTCCCATCAAGCCAGAGATGGGGAGATGAGGGGACAGACAGCACCACCCAGGGCAGAGAAGACCAATTAAGATTTGATCAGGCCAGGCAGCACTTTGGGAGACCAAAGCCAGAGGATCTTGAGACCAGAAGTTCAAGACCAGCCTGCACAACCCAGAGAGACTCCCATCTCTTAAAAAAGTTTACAAATTTGGGGTGGTGCCTGTGGCTCAAAGGAGTAGGGCTCCGGCTCCATATGCCAGAGGTGGAGGGTTCAAGCCCAGCCCCAACCAAAAACTGCAAAAAAAAAAAAAAAAGTTTACAGAATTGGCTCGGTGCCTGTAGCTCAGTGGTTAAGGGTGCCGGCCACATACACCTGGGGTGGCGTTCGAACCCAACTCTGACTTGCTGAACAATGATAACTGCAACAAAAAAATAGCTGGGCAATGTAGCAGGCTCCTGTAGTCCCAACTACCTGGAAGGCTGAGACAAGAGAATTGTTTAAACCCGAGAGTTAGAGGTTGCTGTGAGTTGTGATGTTACAGCACTCTAATAAGGGCAACATAGTGAGACTGTCTCAAAAAAAAGAAAAAAAAAGTAAAAAAAAGTTTACAAAATTATAAGTAAGTGAAGTGATGGTTATGCTAATTAGTTTGATTTAAGCATTCCACATTGTATATCAAATCATCACATTGTACACCATAAATGTACACAGTTATGATTTAATAAAAATTAAGTTAAAAAAAAGGTTTACAAAATTAGCTTGGCAAGGTGACGTGTGCTTGCAGTCCCAGCTACTTGGGAGCCTGAAGTGGGAGAAACACCCGAGCCCCAGAATTTGAAGCTGCAGCAAGAAAGACCCTATCTCTAAAAAAAATTAAAAAGACTTCATCGGTCAAACAAGCCCCATCCAGGCCCCACAACTTTGATAGGCTCCCAAATAACACAGGGACAATCCCACAAAAGCCAGTTCTCGTCCATGTGTAGGACTGGTCAGCTCTGAGCAGGACAGGTGCCACTCTACCAACTACTGCTGCCAGTGCAGCAAACTACTATTTTAAAAAAGAAAATCTGAAATCTTCACTCCCCACCCACACACATCTCCTACACAATAGGCCTCCTTCCCTGCTCCATCGTGGAGGAAGTATAAAAGCATTGCAATTAAGGGATTGTTTCCCTTCCTCCTTCACATGGGCATTAGCTGCAGTCTGGCCTGATATTAGCCATACTAAATCCAGAAGGTCAGGCAGGGTGCAGTGGGTCACGCCTGTAATCCTAGCAGTCTGTGAGGCTGAGGCAGGAGGATCCCTTGAGCTCAGGGATTTGAGATAAACTTGAACAAGAACAAAATCCCATCTCTACTAAAAATAGAAAAAATTAGTTGGACATTGTGGTAGGGGTCTGTAATCCCAGATACTCGGGAGGCTGAGGCGGGGGGATCACTTGAACCCAGGAGTTTGAGGTTGCTGTGAGCTAGGCTGATGCCACAGCACTCTAGCCAGGGTGAGAGAGCTGGACTCTGTCTCAAAAACAAAGGAATCTAGAAGGTTATTTTTTTAGCTAAAATGAGTGTGTTGTCCTTAACAGATACACATTAAAAAGCACAGGAAGAAATGCCAAGATGAACTCCTTCGTAAGTGGGTTTGTTCTTCTGTCCCTTGGCAGAAAGAACTGTGCCCATACAAAGAAAATTGTTTCACTTAAGGTTCCACAAATTAAGCTAATTTTTCCATGTGTCATTGAGTTAGCAGAGTAAGGCTTTTTTTTTTTAGGCATTAAAAATACTTTTGTTGAGAATGAGAACCAGCGAAAGTGTTTTAGTACTTGAACTGTATTCAAATCTGTTTATTACTTTTCATTGTTTTTAAACCCTTAATCAAAGATTTCACAGCACTTGGGCAGAATCCTATGGATTTGCTTTGCAAATGGGCTTTCACATATGTTAACTGTGACTTCTGTTAAAGAAACCCAGAGTTAGATAGTAGTTAAAGTGGTAAAAACAGATTTTATTCAGGAACTATTGCAATTAGGGAAAGGAGACCGCAGTATAGAACTGGGCTCAGTTCCAAACAGAACAAGGACAAGTGGAGATTTATAGCCAAGAAGCAGGTGTGAAGGGCAGGGGTAGGTGGTAGATGAGGAGGCTTCTTGCTGAAGGCAGCCAGGGGAACAGACATCTGGGCTGGGGATAAGAATGTAGCATATATTGAGGAGTCAGGTATCAAGGGTGGGGGATTCTCTCTAAACTGATTTAACATGATTTGTGCTAAAACTGCATGATGCAGACCCAGAAGACAAACAGTGAAGCTCATGGTTGAGGCCAGGTGGAGAAGAGGGTTTAGAGGAGCCTGACTAGAGTTGGGTCAAGGAAGAGTCTTTGTCACAGTTCCTGTTCAGAGTTTGCAGAGCCAGATATATACTGTTCCCTTGAAACCAGTCTCCTGAGAAGGCCACGTGACTGCAGGATTGGATAAAGTATTTGTGGATCCTCCTTAAACACTACCTACAAAAAGGGCATATGCTTTAAAGCCAACCAGACCTGGGCTTGAATCCTTGCATACCACCCAGTTGCCATCTAAACTGACAATTAACTTCACAGCCTATTCTTTCATCCATGAAATAGGGTTACTAATACGTCCTTTTCAGGGTTGTTGAGAGATTTAACAAAGATAGTTGGTGTGAAGCACTGATACAACTTTGGAAACACATAAAGGTTAAATAAACAGCTATTCTAAAGATTGCCTTCAGGGCTGGAGAAGTTCTTTTAAATATCCCCAGTGGTTACAATCTTGGTTTTCTGGATTTTTGAAATGGCCTAAAATTATTCAAAGCTCATCCCAGGAAAAGATGATCAAACTGGGCAATACTGTTTTTTGGTCAGAAATAAAGTTTACCTCTTAAATAATGAGGCTGCTATTGTCATATTACTTGGAAATTGGTTCTAAAGAAATTACCAAGAAGAATCTTCAAAGTGGTTGCCATGCCTTACACGGTGGTCATCAGCTTCCTCTCTGCATCTGTCTAGTTCCAGCTATCACTGCCCCTGCACCACAGAGCCTCAGATCCAACATCCATCTCAATCAGATCTGCCATCCCGCTCACCCCTTTCCATCTGGAGACTTAACATTTAGTCACCTTCCCGGACTTGCTTTCTAATGACACCTTTAGAAGGGCTGGATTCCTGAACTGGCCCTGGATCACTCTGTTGCAGATGGACCAGATGCCCAAGAATCATAAATGTTGTCTTCTTAAGAAGCTGCTTTTACCTTCAGATTCCAATATCATCACAATTAATTGACCTGGGTTCTTCCCAGGTCCCCAGTCCCAGGGAGCGACCCTGCTGAGCCCTCTCTGGGCTCCAGCTCTCTCTAGCATGCCAGTTCTCCTGCCACTCAAGGGTGGAAGTTAGTTAAGTTCTTAGAATTAAACTCTGACTGGTATCAATAGAAAAGTAATGAATATTGAGACTTGACAATAGGCTTGAAAGGCTAGACAATGAGGTTCAGAGAATGGGTAAGAAGAAGAAAAGCTCACCTTTGGGTAGGACCAGAGCCACTGCAGCCATTAGCTCTGAATGCTGGACCTCATGGCCAAACTACTCTGTCAGTAGTGTTTATCAGATCCCGTGCCCCTCATCTACCCCCGCTGCAGACATCCCCCACATGGACTCCCCTCTGTGCCTGCTTCTTTGACTGTGTAAATGTCTGGAGTCACTGTGGCTGCTCTATCCCAGGTCACAGGCCAATGTCCCAGCTTTGAAAAAGCCTGGGAAAGTATCTGACGTCTTCAGCTTCTACAGGCCAAACAAAAATTAAGCATGCATTAGAGGTAACCAATTGTCTGCAAGGTTTGCTTCAAAAAAGGCCATCCACTTTAATGCAGTAAGCTTTGGTTCACTGGAAACTTTAAATTTTTTAAATATGGGACACTTTCCTGGAATGTCTTTAAAAGAAGTTAAACCTTTAGACTCAGAAATTTCACTTTTCAGAGTCTATAATTAGAATGCAATGTGAAACAGACTAAAACTTCTTCACAAAATGTTTACTGAATTGATAACTATGACAAACAACTGGGGGGAAAAACCCTAAATGTTCAGCAGATGATCGCAAAATTATGGTACATTTACCAGAACAGTATGCGGCCATTAAAAATTACATTAATTTTAAAGACACAAAGCAAGACATAAAATTGTCTGTATTTATGGCAAAATTATTCACAGAATGGCCTCAATCATGTGAAAATATTGACAATTAGGTAGGGAAGTAGATGGAGATAGACAAATATATTAGGAAGGTAACCATGCTGATAAGTGATGGAAACTATGAAAACATTTATTTTCTTATCTCTACTTTCTGCATTTTTATGATTTTTATTACACAGGGGATGTACTGACTATATTTCTTGTATATTTTTAAAACGGATCCTTATAACAGTCTATTAATTAACTTATTCTAGATTTAAAAAGACTAAGAGCCATAATGTTTATCGCAATGACACACACCATTCTGAAAGTCACTACAACTGGAGTTAGCTGAGTGGGGGCTGGGCATTAGATGATCTCAGGTGATTATTTTGAAAGTGTATTGTTTGAACAATTGTAATGTCTGTAATTTAAATTTTTTAAATCAGCGAAGTATATGTAAAGGAAATATAGCAAAATATTAAGGAGGGACATGCATAAAATACGCAAAATGACTGAAGTAATTAGGTGGATAAAAGAAAATGGGATAAAAAACAGTGCAAATGTTAACCAGAAGAAAGATGGTAGAGTGTGATATTAATATCAAATTGGTATTTAAAGCAGAAAGCATTACTAGGGATAAACAGGGACACTCCATCATGAGAAGAAGTTTATATTCACCAGAAGACATAAGAATTCTAAATTTGTATTTCAACCTAATAACCTAGTTTCAAAATATATACAGCAAAAACTGAAGAAAGAAATCTAGTGATACTTTTGGTTAGGCATTTTAACATACCTCTCTCAGCCAATGATAGAATAAGCAAATTCTTATTTTATTTTATTTTATTTTTTGAGACAGAGCCTCAAGCTGTAGCCCTGGGTAGAGTGCTATGGCATCACAGCTCACAGCAACCTCAAACTCCTGGGCTCAAGCGAGTCTCCTGCCTCTGCCTCCCAAGTAGCTGGGACTACAGGCACCTGCCACAACGCCCGGCTATTTTTTGGTTGCAGCCATCATTGTTGTCGGCAGGCCTGGGCTGGATTCGAACCCACCAGATCAGGTGTATGTGGCTGGAGCCAATCCTTATTTTATTTTATTTATTTATTTTTTTGAGACAGAGTCTTACTTTGTCAACCTCGGTAGAGTGCTGTGGCATCCTAACTCTGAGGCTACAGTGATTCTCTTGCCTCAGCCTTCCAAGCAGCTGGGACTACAGGAGCCCACCACAATGCCAGGCTATTTTTAGAGATGGGGTCTTGCTCTTGCTCAAGCTGGTCTCGAACCTGTGAGCTCAAACAATCCACCTGCCTCACCCTTCCAAAGTGCTGGGATTATAGGCATGAGTCACCATGCCTGGCCAGAATAAGCAAACTCTTCAAATAAGCAAAAAAAAAAAAAAGCAAATCAGTAAAATTCAGAAGATTTGAACAAGGTTAATAACTGAATACTAAGGAACATGCCCACTAACAACCATATAAAACATTTCATTTTCAAGGGCACTTGAAGCATTCATACTTTAAAAAAAAAATAATCAAGACAAGGTCTGGCTATGTTGCCCAAGCTGGTCTAGAACTCCTGGCCTCAAGCAATTCTCCTGCCTCAGCTTTCTGAGGAGCTGGGATTCCAGGCCCACACTGTTTTGCCCAGCTACTTGGAGCACTTATAAAACTAACACACACTGACAGCAAAGCAAGTCTCACCAGCTTTCACATCACTAAAATCACACAGAATCTGTTTTCTGGACATCAGAGAATTGTATAAAACATCACCATTAATAGAAATATAGATACCACTAGCAAAAAGACAAGTAAAAAATTCACAAATATTTAGAAATATAGCAATATAATTCTAAATATCTCGAGATACAAAAAACATCAAAAAAGAAATTAGAGAATATCTAGAATTGAATGAGAAATAATAAGTCATTCTCTCTCAGGTGTTTTATGCCCTACCACTAATTTACTAAACTGAGATAGTAAGTATTTATGCAAAATAGAAATACCTTTCTTATTCAAAAAAGAACTAAACAAGTATTATAGCTCTTTAAAAATTTGTCTAGGAAGGTATTAAAGATGGCAGCTGAGTAACAGCTTCTCTGCAACTGGGCACCGTGAGTCTGGGGAGGTAAGACTCCACACATCTCTGGCTGGTGGGATCTGCCTATAATCATTCCTTTGAGGATACAGGGAGTCAGCAAGGGACTTCTGGACCCCAAGAGGAGGACAAAAACAGTGGGAAACCAGCAAGTGGTTGCGTGTGTTCGATCAATCTAATCACACTGGCAACTGTAAGTACAAGCAGCAGTGAGACTGCAAACCGGAAAGGCCTTAACTGTGAACTGTTTCAGTGTTTTTGGACTTGGCACTCAGTTGAACTGCCTTGGGGAGAGCTTGAGCAGGAGTGCGGAGAACTCTGGGCATTGTCTGGGACCCCAGACAGAGCCACTGAGCTGGGCTACAGGGAGCCATTGTGTGAGAGAACTGCCCCAGCAAGCTCCGCCCTCAGGGTCCAAGAGCAAGGATTGGGTGGGACCTAGCAACCTAGCGACTGAGCAGCCTAAAGGCAGGGACTGAGCTGCCTTACAGCCTTAACCCTTAGGAACAGAGTAAGACGGTTTTGGCACACTGGAGGCTCGGGCTGTTGCCCTGGGTAAAGTGCTGTGGTGTCACAGCTCATAGCAACCTCAAAATCCTGGGCTTGGTGCTGCCTGGACCTCCATAAGATCTGTGCCACAACCCCACACTAACCAGGCCTCCGCATGCCCTGACCAGGAACTGCAGGAGCCGTGCAACCCTGCGTCCTCCCTCCTGTGTCCTTGCAGCCTCCACACTGGCCCGCTCATCTGGCCAAGGATACTGGTAGCTGTGGGCCCTCTGGAGCCCTCCCTGCCTCTACGCAGAGCCCTTCTGCTAGCCAGAGACTGCTGGAGCATTGGGCTCTCTGTGCCAAAGTCACTGGGTGCCAGGCACTCCCAGAACTGTGCGCACCACCTCCCGCCCCTTTGCTGGATCTGGGTGTGTCACACGCCAAAGCTGCTTCCACAACCAGAACTCCCTAGCTGGAGCAGCCCCAGAGGAACTACACAGGGTCACTCCCTACAAAGATCAAGCAACAATAGAGTGATCCCGCTGGGATCTAATCTTGGAAAGACACCTCCCCTACTCTGAGGACGGCCAGAGGCAACGGTGAAAAACAATCATGAGATGAAATCAACAGAAAAACTCTGGCAATATGAATAATCAGAGTAGATCAACTCCCCCAAGGATCAATGGGGCAGACATAGCACAAGATCCCATGCACAAACATAGCTGAGATGTCAGAAATCGAATTCAGAATCTGCATAGCAAATAAGATTGAACTAGAACTTCAAGCAGTAACCCAAAAGATATCTCAAGAATTCAACAAATTCAAAGACCAAATGACCAAAGATTTTGACACATGGAGACAAGAAGTTGCATCCCTCAAAGATCTGAGAAACACAGAAGAATTCCTCAGTAACAGAATGGAGCAAGCAGAAGAAAGGATTTCTGACATTGAAGACAAAGTTTTCGAATGCTCCCAAACTGTCAGAGACGATGAGAAATGGAGGGCAAAAACAGATCACTCTCTCAGAGAGCTCTGGGATAATTCGAAGAAAACCAACATTCCTCTTATAGGGATCCCCAAAAGTGATGAAGTGGCTTCACAAGACACAGAGTCTCTTCTCCATGAGATTATGAAGGAGTACTTTCCAGACATGCCAAGAGATTCTGAAATTCAGATAGTACACAGTTTCAGAACTCCAGCACAACTCAACCCGAATAAGACATCCCCCAGCCATATCATAACCAATTTCACTAAAGTTAATATGAAGGAGAAAATTTTGAAAGCTGTCAGACGAAAGAAAACCATTACCTACAAGGGGAAGAATATTAGAATAACTGCAGATCTCTCTGCTGAAACCTTTCAAGCCAGAAGAGGACAGTCATCAACTTTTAATCTCCTAAAACTAAAAAACTTTCAACCCAGGATCCTGTACCCAGCTAAACTGAGTTTCATCTATGATGGAGAAATTAAATACTTCAATGACATTCACATGTTGAAGAAATTTGCCATAACTAAACAAGCTCTCCATGATATTCTCAGACCTATTCTCCCTAAAGACCAGTGTAATCCCCCACCACCAAAGTAAACCCACCCAGAAAATTTTGATCAAATTCCAACTTCCACAGTCATAAAAGGATTAAAAATGTCCACTGGACTCTCGAAAGGCTTATCAATATTCTCAATTAATGTGAATGGTTTAAACTGTCCTCTAAAGAGGCACAGGTTGGCTGACTGGATACAAAAGCTCAAGCCAGATATCTGCTGCATACAAGAATCACATCTTACATTAAAAGAGAAACATAGACTCAAGGTGAAGGGATGGTCATCTATATTCCAGGCAAATGGAAAGCAGAAAAAAGCAGGCCTTGCAATCCTGCTCACAGATGCAATAGGCTTTAAACCAACCAAAATAAGTAAGGATAAGGATGGACACTTCATATTTGTTAAAGGTAATACTCAATATGATGAGATCTCAATTATTAATATTTATGTACCCAACCACAACGCACCTCAATTTATAAGAGAAACTCTAACAGACATGAGCAACTCGATTTCCTCCACTTCCATAGTAGTTGGAGATTTTAACACCCCTTTAGCAGTGCTGGATGGATCCTCCAAAAAGAAGCTAAGCAAAGAAATTTTAGATTTAAACTCAACCATTCAACGTCTGGACTTAACAGACATCTACAGAACATTTCATCCCAACAAAACTGAATACACAGTCTTTTCATCAGCCCACGGAACATACTCCAAAATCGACCACATCTAGGCCACAAATCTAACCTCAGCAAATTTAAAAAAATAGAAATTATTCCTTGCATCTTCTCAGACCATCATGGAATAAAAGTTGAACTCAATAACAACAGGAACCTGCATACCCATACAAAAACATGGAAGCTAAATGACCTTATGCTGAAGGGTTATAGATGAGATCAAGAAGGAAATCACCAAATTTTTGGAACGAAACAACAATCAAGACACAAATTACCAGAACCTCTGGGATACTGCAAAGCCAGTCCTAAGAGAGAAATGTATAGCACTGCAAGCCTTCCTCAAGAAAATGGAAAGAGAGGAAGTTAATAACTTAATAGGACATATCAAGCAACTGGAGAAGGAAGAACACTCCAACCCCAAACCCAGCAGAAGAAAAGAAATAACCAAAATCAAAGCAGAACTAAATGAAATTGAAAATGAAAGAATTATACAACAGATCAATAAATCCAAAAGTTGGTTTTTTTGAAAAGATCAATAAATTGGGTGGCGCCTGTGGCTGAAGGAGTAGGGCGCCGGTCCCATATGCCACAGGTGGTGGGTTCAAACCTAGCCCTGGCTAAAAAAAAAAAAAAAAAAAGAAAAGATCAATAAAATAGATAAACCTTTGGCCAACCTAACCAGGAAAAAAAGAGTAAAATCTCTAATTTCATCATCAGAAATGGTAAAGATGAAATAACAACAGACTCCTCAGAAATTCAAAAAATCCTTAATGAATACTACAAGAAACTCTACTCTCAGAAACATGAAAATCTGAAAGAAATCGAACAATACCTGGAAGTACGCCACTTACCAAGACTTAGCCAGAATGAAGTGGAAATGTTGAACAGGCCTATATCAAGTTCTGAAATAGCATCAACTATACAAAATCTCCCTAAAAAGAAAAGCCAAGGACCAGATGGCTTTACGTCAGAGTTCTACCAAACCTTTAAAGAAGAACTGGTACCTATACTACTAAACCTCTTCCAAAATATAGAAAAAGAAGGAATATTACCCAACACATTCTACGAAGCAAACATCACCTTGATCCCCAAACCAGGGAAAGACCCAACAAGAAAAGAAAATTATAGACCAATATCACTAATGAATATTGATGCTAAAATACTCAATAAGATCCTAACAAACAGAATCCAACAACACATCAAAAAAATTATACACCATGACCAAGTGGGATTTATCCCAGGGTCTCAAGGCTGGTTCAATATATGTAAATCTATAAATGTAATTCAGCACATAAACAAACTAAAAAATAAGGACCATATGATTCTTTCAATTGATGCAGAAAAAGCTTTTGATAATATCCAGCATCCCTTCATGATCAGAACACTTAAGAAAATTGGTATAGAAGGGACATTTCTTAAACTAATAGAGGCCATCTACAGCAAACCCACAGCCAATATCATATTGAATGGAGTTAAATTGAGATCGTTTCCACTTAGATCAGGAACCGGGCAAGGTTGCCCATTGTCTCCATTGCTCTTTAACATTGTAATGGAAATTTTAGCCATTGCAATTAGGGAAGAAAAGGTGATCAAGGGTATCCACATAGGCTCAGAAGAGATCAAACTTTCACTCTTCGCAGATGATATGATCATATATCTGGAAAACACTAGGGATTCTACTACAAAACTTTAGAAGTGATCAAGGAATACAGCAATGTCTCAGGCTACAAAATCAACACCCATAAATCTGTAGCCTTTATATATACCAACAATAACCAAGCTGAAAAAACAGTCAAGGACTCTACTCCTTTCACAGTAAAGCCAAAGAAGATGAAATATTTGGGAGTATACCTAACAAAGGATGTGAAAGATCTATACAAAGAGAACTATAAACCTTAAGAAAAGAAATAGCTGAAGATGTTAACAAATGGAAAAACATACCATGCTCATGGCTGGGAAGAATCAACATTGTTAAAATGTCTGTACTACCCAAAGCAATATATAATTTTAATGCAATTCCTATTAAAGCTCCATTGTCATATTTTAAAGACTTGAAAAAATAATATTTTGTTTGATATGGAATCAGAAAAAACCTTGAATACCCAAAACATTACTCAGTAATAAAAACAAAGCAGGAGGAATCACGCTACCAGACCTGAGACTGTACTATAAATCGATAGTGATCAAAACAGCATGGTACTGGCACAAAAGCAGAGAAGTAGATGTCTGGAACAGAACAGAGAATCAGAGATGAATTCAGCTACTTACCGTTATTTGATCTTTGACAAGCCAATTAAAAACATTCAATGAGGAAAAGATTCCCTATTTAACAAATGGTGCTGGGTAAACTGGCTGGCAACCTGTAGAAGATTGAAACTAGACCCACACCTTTCACCATTAACTAAGATAGACTTTCACTGGATAAAAGATCTAAACATAAGACATGAAACTATAAAAATACTTGAAGAAAGTGCAGGGAAAACTCTTGAAGGAATCGGCCTGGGTGAATATTTTATGAGGACTCCCTAGGCAATTGAAGCAGTGTCAAAAATACACTACTGGGACCTGATCAAACTAAAAAGCTTCTGCACAGCCAAGAACATAGTAAGTAAAGCAAGCAGACAGCCCTCAGAATGGGAGAAAATATTTGCAGGTTATACCTCCGATAAAGATCTAATAACCAGAATCCACAGAGAACTCAAACGTATTAGCAAGAAAAGAACACGTGATCCCATCTCAGGGTGGGAAAGGGACTTGAAGAGAAACTTCTGTAAAGAAGACAGACGCACGATCTACAGACACATGAAAAAAAGCTCATCACCCTTAATCATCAGAGAAATGCAAATCAAAACTACTTTGAGATACCACCTAACCCCAGTAAGAGTAGCCTACATAACAAAATCCCCAAACCAGAGATGTTGGCATGGATGTGGAGAAAAGGGCACACTTCTACACTGCTGGTGGGAATGCACACTAATACGTTCCTTCTGGAAGGATGTTTGGAGAATACTTAGAAACCTGAAAATAGACCGGCCATTTGATCCTATAATTCCTTTACTAGGTTTATACTCAGAAGATCAAAAGTCACAATATAACAAAGACATCTGTACCAGAATGTTTATTGCAGCCCAATTCATAATCGCTAAGTCATGGAAGAAGCACAAGTGTCCATCGACCCACAAATGGACTAGCAAATTGTGGTACATGTATACCATTGAATATTATGTAGCCTTAAAGAAAGATGGAGACTTTACCTCTTTCATGTTTACATGGAAGGAGCTGGAACATATTCTTCTTAGCAAAGTATCTCAGGAGTGGAAGAAAAAGCATCCAATGTACTCAGCCCTACTATGAAGCTAAATTATAGCTTTCACATGAAGGCTATAACCCAACTATAGCACAAGACTATGGGGAAAGGGCCATGGAAGGGGATGGGAGGGGGGAGGTTAGGGTGGAGGGAGGGTAATGGTGGGGCCCCATCTACGGTGCATCTTAGAATGGGTACAGGCGCAACCTACTAAATGCAGAATACAAATGGCTACATACAATAACTAAGAAAATGCCATGAAGGCTACGTTGAACAGTTTGATGAGAATATTTCAGATTGTATATGAAACCAGCACATTGTACCCCTTGATTGCACTAATGTAGACAGCTATGATTTAACAATAAAAATAAATAAATAAATAAATAAAAATAAAAGGCCAGGAAAAAAAAACTGTCTAGCAGGTTTTCTGGTTTTTACCAGAAGACTGCCCACATTAAAAAACAAAAACAAAAAAGACAAAAGTCAGGGCTATATCTGTATATATGACCACACAAAAAAACAAAGGTCAACTTTGAGAAACATCAGTTCTAAATCTTTCAAAACACAAGAGCCATTTTCAGGTGACCCTATGCTTTTACTATACAATTTAAGCAAGGAAATTAGTACAACTAAGAGGCTCAAATATATTTTTTAATTTTTAATATGCATGCAATGGTGCAATTCAGTTTTAGTAAGCAGTACTTCTTTTTGTTAGAGCAGAAAGAAACAACCAAATATGATGGTACAGGAAGTATCACAGAGAAAATATGCAGATAAGAGGCTGCAAGTCGGAAATCCACTCCAAGAGCTTTAGCTATGTGGGTCAATAACCTGTCTAAGAATCCCTGGGTCAGAAATTTAGAAAGGAAATGTTCGTATCTGCTCAGACTTCACATTTTCAGCACACGAGGTCTACGCTATAGTCAGAACCCCTCATTTGGGTCTCTTCACGATTACTCTACGTCCTTAGGCTGATTATCAAGCAGTCTGCACTCTGTGAAACAGGGTGAGTGACAAACATGATTTTGTACTATGGATGCGCTTTGTAAACTATAGAGGGCTGCGTAAATATCCATGATCACTGCATCACAGCCCTGTCCCTGCTGAGTACTCACTACTGACATGCGAGCATAAGCACAGACGCTTGTGGATGGCTTCTGAAGTAGCCGACTTTATTCCACATTAAAGTGATTATTTCTCTCTTCTATACAATACCACTTCCATGTACTTTTCCAAGTTCTATTTTTTTCCAAATATTGTAGTGATATGAATAATAGGAATGGTGTATCGAGCAGATAAGAACATGGCAGGCTGAGTATAGTGGCCTATGCCTGTAATCCCACCACTTCGGAAAGTCTAGGGCAGGAAGACTTTTTGCGCCCAGGAGTCGAAGACCAGTTTGAGCAGCATAGTGCGACCTCATCTCTATGAAAAGTAAAATAAAATATCTAAAAAATTGGCCACAGTGGCTCATGCCTGTGATCCTAGCACTCTGGGAGGCTGAGCTCACAGGTTCAAAACCAGCCTGAACCAGAGGGAGACCTCATCTCTAAAAATAGCTGGGCATTGCAGCAGGTGCCGATGGTCCCAAGTACTTGGGAGGCTGAGGCAAGAGAATTGCTTGAGTCCAACAGTTTGAGGTTGCTGTGAACTATGACACCACAGCACTCTACCAAGGGCGACATAGTGAGACTGTCTCAAAAAAAATTTTTTTTATAATTTAAAAAAATTAGCCCAGCATTGTGGCACATACCTGTAGTTCTACCTTCTCCTACTCAGGAAGCTGAGGTGGGAAGACCACTTGAGCCCAGAAGTTCAAAGATGCAATGATCTATGATCTCACCACTGTACTCCAGGCCAGGCCACAGAGCAAGACCCTATTTCAAAAAGAAAAGGACATGGCAAACTGTGTGCTTTACCTGTATCATCACTGATCCGCAGTTGTCACAACTACTCTTCAAGGTAGACATTTTTAAAATTTCTCCAATGAGGACACTGGTGGCACTGAGAGTTATTAGCATTTAACCCGGGGTAGACATAGGAGGGTGGCAATGATGAGGGGTAATATAAAAGAGTCCCCTTATAAAAACACCGGGATGGACAAGTGTGCTCATTTCTCCCAGGGGTGACTCATCTTCTCTCATGTTCTGTGGAGAACTAACTGACTGGGTTAATTAACTCAGTCACACTGTCAGTGAATACAGATGCAGTATTCAAAACTGCTGGCAAAACTCATGCTTTTCCCATTATGTTTCAGTTATGTATTATAGAATATAATTTAAATTTATTTCTTAAAGACACATAATAAGTGATCGTTGTTGAAAACTTCAAATAAACAGCACAACTTCATCTATAAAATATTTTTGCCCAAAACATCTTATATGAATCCAATCAAACATCTACTTCTAGGTTATAGTAAACTCAAGGAATATAGAAACAAGTTAAATGACAGCATAAGGAAACAGTTGGCCAAATGCAGGACATGGAGCAGTATACAAGATAATCAGTACATATTCTTCAAATGTGAATGTCATAAAAAGGAAACCTGCTGGGGGAATAGCCCTATCTTCAAAGAGACTACAGAGGCATAGCAGCCAATGTAATAGTATATGAACCTTGATTGTTGAACCTGAGTTGGGGTTTAGAGTGATAAAAGATATTCTTAAAATAATTGAGGAGGGCAGTGCCTGTGGCTCAGTGGGTAGGGCACCAGCTCCATATGCCAAGGGTGGCGGGTTCAAACCCAGCCCTGGCAAAACTGCAACAACATCAAAAAAATAGCCGGGCACTGTGGCAGGTGCCTATAGTCTCAGCTGCTCAGGAGGCTGAGGTAAGAGAACCGCTTGAGCCCAGGAATTTGAGGTTGCTGTGAGCTGTGATGCCACAGCACTCTATCCAGGGCAACATAGTGAGACTCTGTCTCAAAAAAAAAAAAAATTAATATGTAATTTAACTATTTTCTTTAAAATGAAGTAGAATCTTCATGGTTGACCACCTCCTCAAGTAGATTTAATCTCCGTAGACCAGACATGCACCACATGTGTGTATCAGTGCAGTAGGGTAGTTCCTTATGTTGACCACCTCCCTACGTTGACCAATTTAAGTTTTAACGGAGAAACAGAAAACGGTATCATAGTAAAACGATTATTTCATAAGAATGGAAAAGGAGAGCCAGGAACAGTGGCTGATGCCTGTAATCCCAGCACTCTGGGAGGCTGAGGCAGGTGGATCGCTTGAGCTCAGGAGTTTGAGATCAGCCTGAGCAAGAGTGAGACTCTATCTAGACTAAAAAAACTAATTGGGCAGGGCAGCGCCTGTGGCTCAAAGGAGTAGGGTACCGGAACAATATGCCAGAGGTGGCAGGTTCAAATCCAGCCCCGGCCAAAAACTGCAAAAAAAACCCTAATCGGGCATGGCAGTGCATGCCTGTAGTCCCAGCTACTTGGGAGGCTGAGACAAGAGACTCACTTGAGCCCAACAGTTTGAGGTTGCTGTGAGCTACGACAGCACAACACTCTACCCAAAGTGAGGCTCTGTCTCAAAAAAAAGGAAAAAGAAAAAGGCTTTGACATTCTGTCAATTACCAAAAATAACTCCTAGTGGGCTTAGAAATTATACTGAAAAATTTACTGGTACATTTATTAGAAATAATAATATCTCCTCATGGATGAAAATATTTTAATAGCCAATGAGAGACTGACATGTCCAATCGCCTGGTCGTTCTATCTTAAATATTCATTCATAGGCTCAATTTATAAATTTCTGAAATCATAATGGAAATTTGATTCAGAGCATGGAGGGCCATATACCTCTTTTTCAATCAGAGACATTTTTACCAGAGATGCTCCACAGGTGCCTGATTTTCTGCCATTAGGTAAAGCAAACTTGTGTAGGTGAAAGAGATTGAACTGGGCATCAGGGGGGCCAGGGTTGTAGGCTAATCTCTGCCATTAATAAGCCTCATGATGCTGGCTATCCTCAGAGAGCCTCAATTTGCTTCCCTGCAAGATGTGGATACTGGACTACTCGGTGGTTTTAAAACTTGTTTTAAAATTCACAGATTTGTTCCTTCATGCAGAATCTTACACAGAGCTGATCACATCGAACAGGTAAATATGAGGTGGCTCTGGTAGAAGGGAATTGGAAGACCCAGAGTGTGTCTGTGCACAGAGTTCTCAGCACCCCTTGGAAAGGTCCATAAAACATCGGGGCTCTGTTAAAGTCACTGGTTTAGTTCTACCATAACACAAGTCCTTAGTAGGAGGTCCTCTGGCAAATGAAGATATAAACAAGTTTTGCTTGGTCTGCCCAAGGTTTAACTTTTTCTTTTTTATTCAAATGCAAATAAAGGTGGGCTCAAACTCTCCAATTCAGTCCAATCTATACCACACTGATGGCTTTTTGCACATTCATGCCAACTACCAGTACCCTAAGGCAGCTGAGTGTGGTGACTGTGTGATCTAAAAGCTCCTTTGCCCTAAACATTGTATGATTAATATTTTTCTGTTTAGCATTGCTTTGTAACAGGTTTCCTCTTTTCAAATGCAGACATTTCTAAGAAATATAATACAATCACTCTAAAACAGTTGTAAGGTAGATGACTCTATGAGAACGTCTTCTCTAACTAGAGATACAGAAAATTGTGGTTGCATTAGGAACTCATGAGACAGTGAAAGGGAGAGAAAGGGCAGGTAAAGAAGACATTTGATTTTCCTACCAAAGTTTACTTGGGAACTCATTGGAGAAATGGCAAATTCCAGGGATGGGGCAGAGAAAATATAAGATGAGCTAGTTGCCACACAGAGGAAAGTAGTGCATCGAGGCATTGTGGAAACACATCAAAAAGACAAAGAAGCCAAATAAAGAGGTCAACCACCAGCCAAATATGGGAAAATGTGAGGATAAAAGGAAAAAATGACAGTAAAAGAGTATATTCATAAATAAATAAATAGACAAATAGGTAGAGAAGGAAAAGTTCTTCTTATAAGAAAATGTCAACTGGCGGCGCCTGTGGCTCAGTCAGTAAGGCGCTGGCCCCATATACCGAGGGTGGCGGGTTCAAGCCCGGCCCCGGCCAAACTGCAACCAAAAAATAGCCGGGCGTTGTGGCGGGCGCCTGTAGTCCCAGCTACTCGGGAGGCTGAGGCAAGAGAATCGCTTAAGCCCAGGAGTTGGAGGTTGCTGTGAGCTGTGTGATGCCACGGCACTCTACCAAGGGCCATAAAGTGAGACTCTGTCTCTACAAAAAAAAAAAAAAAAGAAAATGTCAACTAATAAATACAGAAGGAATGATGATGTTAGAATATTTTCAATGGATGTTAAAGTCATCAGGAAAAAAATATAGAAATGGTGTATTGTCTCAAAATACCCACAAATTACTTATAAAGAGAAAAGTCATAACATGATAGTGGATGAAGTACCTTAACCAAGTGATTAAAACTAACATCACCAATCCTGGAACACAGGGACAGCATGCACTGACAAGGACCCAGCATTGCTTCAGGGTATCCCTAAAAATACATCACTCGTATAACCTAAGTTTAAAAATGAGGAAGCCTCAATCAAATCAAAAATTAAGGGCCTTCTAAGAAAGAAAGGAAAAAAAGAAAGAAAGAAAAGAAAAAGAAGAGTATTTGATCCATAGAAAAGCATATATAGGGTGGTGCCTGTGGCTCAGTGGGTAGGGCAGTGGCCCCATATACTGAGGGTGGCGGGTTCAAACCCAGCCCCTGCAAACTGCAACAACAACAAAAATAGCCGGGAGTTGTGGCAGGCGCCTGTAGTCCCAGCTACTCAGGAGGCTGAGGCAAAAGAATCGCCTAAGCCCAGGAGTTGGAGGTTGTTGTGAGGTGTGTGATGCCACAGCACTCTACCAAGGGCCATAAAGTGAGACTCTTGTCTCTACAAAAATAAATAAATAAAAGAATAAAGATAAATTTGAACTGTGGACTAGTGAAGTGGCTCACACCTGTAATCCCAGTATGTTGTGGAGGCCGAGGTGGATAGATCACTCGAGCTGGGGAGTTGGAGACCAGCCTGAGCAAAGCGTGATCCTGTCTCTACTAAAAATAAAAAAAACTTAGCTAGGCACTGTGGCAGGCATCTATAGTCCCAGCTACTCAGGCGGCTGAGATAAGAGGATTGCTTAAACCCAGGAGTTTGAGATTGCTGTGAGCTGTGTGTGACACCATTGCTCCCTACCCCAGGGTGACTGAGTGAGATTCTGTCTCAAAAAAATAAAAACAAACAAATAAATAAATTTGAGCTGTGGATTATATGTACAGATAGATACAAAGAAAGAGAGATAGCAAATGGGGCGAGACATAAACTATTAATGAATATAAAGGAATTATATTCTTTGCACAATCTTGAAAGTTTCCTTGATAGGAAAGGGAATAATTGTCTGTGAACCATCATACAGGAATGAGCAGAAACAAACTCAGTCTTGTTTCCTTTTTGGCCTTTTAATTTAAAGTCAATATTTTAATAATCTCTTGGACTCTCCGGTTGGTTGCCCTCGGCCTACAAATAGACCACCACCACCAATATGTAATTAAAGGAGAATGACAAATAGTTAGAATATAGATTACACAGGTACTGACTTACAAATGCAAATGTTGTAGCAGAAGATTAAGCTCCCAGGAGGTTAGAGGTGTGCGGCTTTGCTTATTGCCATCATAATTCCTTAATGGTCAAAGGAATGCTGAGATCAATATTCCTGCAGTCATGGGAATGAAAAAAAATGATCACCACCAAAACAAGACACAAAGACAGTCTGAACATGATTCTCCTTACATAATTAAAAAACAAGTCATTGCCATGAATTTTAAAACTTAACCGACTTTCTTAGCTATTGTATGTTCAAGAGGTGACATACCCAACTTAAAGGATCTTGAAAAGAACTGTTGCTCCCTTAGATAAAACCATGCATGCAAAGGTGGGGGGGTGGGGGGAGAGAGAGGGAGTTAGAATTGAATATGCTTATCTTATTATCTTTTTAGGTCCTCAAGGACAAATATTTTCCTTGAAGTCATTTTTTTTTTTTTTTATCTTAGCGGTAAAGAAATTGGAAAAAAGGATGCTGGGTAATGGCAAACAGCACAGAAGGCAATACAGCATGTGTTAGTCTCACAAATATCTCAATGCCAAAATATGCTTGAAGAAAATGTACAAACTAGTATTTAGCAAGATTCATGCCTAAACCAGTGATGCCAATGCAGATTCCTAGGCCTGTACTGAATTCAGTAGGATTGGGTTTGGAACCATGAAATCTGAACTTTAAGCAAATATTGCATGGACCACACTTTGAGAAATATTATTAGAGGCAACTATTATAGTATTTGTGATTCAATACAGGATGACAGTAATAAGTGTATTTATAATAAATTAAATGGTAGATGAAATGGTATAGAGAAGCTTGCAATGATTCCTTTTCATTACCAGTCGCATCTCCTCTGAAGACATTTTTTAAAGTTTAATTTTATTTCCAATTAACAATAATAGTAGATACGGGATACAGTGTAAAGTTTCAAAATGTGTACATTGTGTAACGATCATATCAGGGTAATTAGTTTACTCATCACTTCAAACATTTATCATTTCTTTGCAGTGAGAATATTCAACATCCAGAGGATTTTCAATTCTCTGATGGGGAGCCATGAATAAAAAAAAGAAAAATAAATAAATAAATAAATCCTCTCTTCTAATTCCTTTGAGATACACAACACAATATTGTTAACTGTAGTTGCCCTACTGTGCAATAGAACACAGTTATTCCTACTATAATTTTGTACCCACTAAACAATCTCTCCCCATCCCTACATTTCCTATCCCCTCCCCAGCCTCTGGTAACCACTTTGTACTTCTCTGAGATCAGCTTTTTAAAATTCTGCGAATGTGTGAGATCATGCAGTAGTCGTCTTTCTGTGCCTGGTTTATTACACTTAACATAAATGTCCCTCTGGGTTCACCCATGTTGGGGCAAATGACAGGATTTTATTGTTTTTGTGACAAAATAATATTCCACTGTGTATATATACTACTATTTTTTTTTCTTTTTTTTTTTTTTTATTGTTGGGGATTCATTGAGGGTACAATAAGCCAGTTACACTGATTGCAATTGTTAGGTAAAGTCCCTCTTGCAATCATGTCTTGCCCCCATAAAGTGTGACACACACTAAGGCCCCACCCTCCTCCCTCCATCCCTCTTTCTGCTTCCCCCCCCATAAACTTAATTGTCATTAATTGTCCTCATATCAAGATTGAGTACATAGGATTCATATATACTACTATTTTTAAATCTATTCACCTGTTGTTGGACATCGAGATTGATTTCTTTTTTTTTTTTTTTTTTTTTTTTTTTTTTAATTTGGCCGGGGCTGGGTTTGAACCCGCCACCTCCGGCATATGGGACCGGCGCCCTACCCACTGAGCCACAGGCGCCGCCCCGAGATTGATTTCTTATCTTGGTTATTGTGAATAATGCTGCAGTGAACATGGGAGTGCAGGTACGTCTTCAACATACCGATTTCATTTTCTTTGGATACTCAGTAGTGGAATCGCTGGATCATATGGTAGTCCTACCTTCAGTTGTCTGCGGAACTTCCATACTGTTTTCCTTACTGGTCACACTAATTTATATTCCCATCAATAGTGTGTAAGGGTTCCCATTTCTCTACATTCATGCCAGCATTTGTTGGGTTTTGTCTTTTTGATAATAGCAATCCTGACAGGATAAAGTGATATCTCATTTCGGTTTTGATTTGCATTTCTCTGATGATTAGTGAGTGTTTTTTCAAATACACATTAGTCATTTGTATATCTTTTTTTTCTTGAGACAGAGCCTCAAGCTGTCGCTTTGGGTAGAATGCTGTGGCATCATAGCTCACAGCAACCTCCAACTCCTGGGCTCAAGGGCTTCTCCTGCCTCTGCCTCCCAAGTAGCTGGGACTACAGGTGCCCACCACAATGCCCAGCTATTTTTTGGTTGCAGCCATCATTGGTGTTTGGCAGGCCCAGGCTGGATTTGAACCCTCCAGCTCAGGTGTATGTGGCTGGCGCCTTAGCTGCTTGAGCCACAGGTGCTGAGTCATTTGTATATCTTTTGAGAAATGTCTATTGAGGTCTATTGCTCATTTTTTGAAATAAATTGCTTTTCTTTCTTCTTTTTTTTTTTTTTTTTACTATTGAGTTGTTTGAGTTCCTTATGTATTTTGCATATACACTCCTTGTCAGATATATAGTTTATAAATATTTCTCCCATTCTGTAGGGAGTTTTTGTTTGTTTGTTTTTGTTTTATTTTGAGACAGAGTCTCACTATGTCACCCTCGATAGAGTGTTGTGGAGTCACAGCTCACAGCAACCTCAAACTCGTGGGTTTCAGTGATTCTCTTGCCTCAGCTTCCGGAGTAGCTAGGACTACAGGCACCTGCCACAATGCCTGGCTATTTTTTTGTTGCAGTTGTCATTGTTGTTTAGCAGGATCAGGCGGGGCTTGAACCTGCCAGCCTCAGTGTATGTGGCCGGCGCCCTACAAACTACGGGCGCCGAGCCCTGTAGGTTGTCTTTTCAAATCTGTTGATTCTTTTCCTTTGTTGTTCAAAAGATTTTTAGTTTGCTGTTTTCCAATTTGTCTATTTTTACTTTTGTTTTCTATGCTTTCAAGTTCTTATCCAAAACAATCTTTGCCCATATCAATGTCATTAAGTATTTCTTTTTTTAAAATTAATTTATTAGGGCAGCGCCTGTGGCTCAGTGAGTAGGGTGCCGGCCCCATATGCCGAGGGTGGTGGGTTCAAACCCAGCCCCGGCCAAACTGCAACAAAAAAATAGCCGGGCATTGTAGCGGGCACCTGTAGTCCCAGCTACTGGGGAGGCTGAGGCAGGAGAATCGCCTAAGCCCAAGAGTTAGAGGTTGCTGTGAGCTGTGTGACGCCACGGCACTCTACCCGAGGGCAGTACAGTGAGACTCTGTCTCTACAAAAAAAAAAAAAAAAACAGTTTCATTAAAATTAATTAATTTATTTTTATTGTTAAATCATAGCTGTGTACATTAGTGCAATCAAGGGGTACAATGTGCGGGTTTCATATACAATCTGAAATATTCTCATCAAACTGTTCAACGTAGCCTTCATGGCATTTTCTTAGTCACTGTATGTAGGCATTTGTATTTTCTTCCAGTAGTTTTATAGTTTGGGGTCCTACATTTAAGTCTTTAATCCATTTTTTGTTGACTTTTGTAAATAGTGACAGATAGGAGTCTAGTTTCATGCCTCTCTAAAGTATGTTCTTGGTACTATTATTGAAAATCAATTGGCTGTGTGTGGATTTATTTCTGTGTTCTCTGTTCTGTTCCACTGGTCTATGTATCTGTTGTTTTGTCAAGGCCATGCTGTTTTGGTTACTATAGCTTCTTACAGTATATTTGGAAGTCCTCAGGTAGGTGATAACTCCAGCCTTGTTTTTTGTTTGTTTGTTGTTTGTTGTTTTTTGTTGTGTTTTTTTTTGTTTGTTCGTTTTTGCTCAAGATTGTTCTAGCTATTTGAGACTTTTGTGGTTTCATATAGATTTTAGAATTGTTTTTTTTTTATTTTTGTGAAGAGTGCCATTGAGATATTGATAGGGATTGCAACAAATCTGTAGATCACTTTGAGTAGAATGGACACTTCAACAATATTAATTTTTTCAGAACATAAACACAGCATATCTTTCCATTTATTTGTGTCCACCTCAATTTCTTTTATCAATATTGTATAGTTTTCATTGAAGAGATCTTTTACCTCCTTGGTTAAATTTATTCCTAGGTATTTTAATTTTTGTAGCTACTATAAATGAGATTGTTTTCTTGATATCTTTTCCAGATAGTTCACTATTGGCATATAGAAATGGTACTGATTTTTTTTTTTTTTTTTGAGACAGAGCCTCAAGCTGTCACCCTGGGTAGAGTGCTGTGGCATCGCAGCTCATAGCAACCTCCAACTCCTGGGCTCAACCGATTCTCCTGCCTCCGCCTCCCAAGTAGCTGGAACTACAGGCACCTACCGCGATTTTTTGGTTGCAGCCATCATTATTGTTTGGCGGGACCCAGGCTGGATTCGAAACCGCCAGCTCAGGTGTATGTAGCTGGCTTCTTAGCCGCTTGAGCCACAGGCGCCCAGCCAGGTACTGATTTTTGTATATTGATTTTGTATATTGTAACCTGAAACTTTACTGAATTTGTTTATCACTTCTAATAGGTTTTGGGTGGTGTTCTTAGGTTTTTCTCTATATAAGATCATGTCATCTGTAAATAGGGACAACTTACTTTCTCTTTTTAATATGGACACCCTTAGATTTTGTTCTCTTATCTAATTAATCTGGTTAGGACCTCCAGTACTATGCTGAATAGAAGTGGTAAAGTTAACATCTTTATCTTGTCCAGATATTAGAGGAACACCTTTCTACTTTTCCCTAGTCAATATGATATGAACTGTGGATTTGTGTGAAGATTTTCTTTTGCTGGGTGCAGTGGCTCATGCCCGTAATCCTTGCACTATAGAAGGCCAGGGTTAGTGGATTGCCTGAGCTCATGGGTTTTGAGACCAGCCTGAGCCAGAACAAAACCTCGTCTCTAAAAGTAGCCAAGTGTTGTGGCGGGTGCCTGTAGCCCCAGCTACTTGAGAGGCTGAGACAAGAGACTCGCTTGAGCCCAGGAGTTTGAGGTTGCTGGGAGCTGTGATGCCATAGCACTCTACAGAGTGTGACAAAGTGAGACTCTGTCTCTAAAAAAAAAATAAAAATAAAATAGCTTCCTGTGACAAACCCAGTTTTCCCTAAAAAAAAAAAAAAAAAAATAGCCAGGTATTGTGATGGGAGCCTGCAGTCCCAGGTATTTGGGAGGCTGAAGCAAGAGGAACACTTGAGCCCAAGAGTTTGAGGTTTCTGTGAGCCGTGATGCCATAGCACTCAATCCTAGGTCAACTGAGTGAGACTGTTTAAAAAAAAAACAACAAAGATTTTCTTTTAAACATTTCTGCTTTTAGTTCTTCTTGCTGTAAATAGGTTCCTTCACCCAAAACCTTTTTTTATAATCACTGCTCTTTTACAATATGCTCATATTTCAGATAAATTAAAATGATGAACATTTGAAATAGTATAATTGTTCTAGTAAGAAAGTCCAAGTTTTGTGCAAAATTTGAAGTGATTTAACTCCTGCCAAGAGTAATCATAAACTGCGTGATTTCGTGATTTCAAAGCTAGCAGGCAGTGTGAATGGCAACTGTGTTTATCTGTGTGGCTACGGAACGCGGCACATTAGCTGGTAATCAGAACTATACTGGAATGTGCGAGGACACACTCCTTAATAACAGGAATTTGGAGGTGACAAGTTTGGTGATTGGTTCCTGTCCTCTCGCAGCAAGATGACCTGGGTCATTTCATTAACTTTGCACTAAGTTGGCTCAACATGTGATTTGACTGAAGGTTTTGGACTCCTCTTACTGAGTTGCAGCAAGGTTTTCCTTGCACCTGCCATCATTTAACAGCAGCTTGTAAACCAGGCTGTTATTTAAATGTTATTTAAGTTTGAATCTAGAAGTGATTCAAGTGACTTTTACGTTGTTATTTCAATTTTTAGACTTATAAGTTTGAAATTGTTTTTATTCTATAACAAGGTCATTTGAGCTTTCATTCAGTGGGGATAGGGAGAGATAATCCTGAGAATATATTCTTTTTTTTTTTTTTTTTGAGACAGAGCCTCAAGCTGTCACCCCAGGCAGAGTGCTGTGGCATCACAGCTCACAGCAACCTCCAACTCCTGGGCTCAAGCAATTCTCCTGCCTCTGTCTCCCAAGTAGCTGGGATGACAGGCGCTCGCCACAACACCTGGCTATTTTTTGGTTGCAGCAGTAGTTGTTTGGCGGGCCTGGGCTGGATTCGAATCCACCAGCTCAGGTGTATGTGGCTGGCACCTTAGCCGCTTGATCCATAGGCGCCGAGCTGAGAATATATTCTTTTGGAACAGAATTTCAAGACAATAAAACTGTACAGAAAAGCCACACAACCATGTATCATGCTATTAACTTTTGGGACAGTACTCTATAGAATATTAGAGATAATTCTGAGAAAATTTAAGAGAGCATTAAAGCAAATATGACTTTAAGTTTGCAAATACAATCTTACAACTGGATGTGAATAAAAGAGTGGGGAAAAAATGCCATGGCTGCCAGACCAGAAGCACCATATGTGTCCTTAAGATAATCTCTGCAGATTATCTGCACCTGTGCTCTGAGATCACCACCACCACCACCGCACACGTCTGCCTATAAAAACATTACTCATGACTAATGTCTGCTTTGAATATATGACATGCCTAGAAAATCATTCCTTTTTCTAACTCCTTGGTTACCTAATGCCCTCTAGGTACAAAAGATAAAAATTTTGTTCATGTGTGTTATCTTCTTCCACCCAATTTTTCCAGCGTTGAATGGTCACACCATTATTTTTAAGCTTTGTTGTGGTTACCCTTGTAAGTTTAAATAGTACTCATACCTTAATTTTTCATTTCAAAAATTCAAGTCAGGCCGGTGCAGTGACTCAGAGTTGTAAACCTAGCACTTTGGGAGGCCAAGGCAGGAGGATCACTTGAGGCGAAGAGTTTAACCGGGCTGGACAACTTACAGAGATTCCGTCTCTATAAAAAGAAAATAGAAAAATTAGCCAGACATGGTGGTACATGCCTATGGTCCCAGCTACTCAGGAGGCTGATGCAAGAGCATCACTTGAGACTAGAAGCAGAGGTTGCAGTGAGCTAAGATGACACCATTGCTCTCTAGCCAGAGCAACAGAGTGAGACTGTATCTTAACAAATAAAAATACGATGGGCCAGGCAGAGTGGCTCACGCCTGTAATCCTAGCACTCTGGGAGGCCAATGTGGATGGATTACCTGAGTTCACTGGTTTGAGACCAGCCTGAGATGGATGAAGACTGCTATAAAATAGCTGGGTGTTGTGGTGGGCATCTGTAGTCCCAGATACTCAGGAGGCTGAGGCAAGAGGATCACTGAGCCCAAGAGTTTGAGGTTGCTGTGAGCTGTGATAACACAGCACTCTACCCAGATGGACAAAGTGAGATTCTGACTCAAAGAAAAAAAAGGGAAGAAAGAAAGAAAAGGAAGGAAGGAAGGAAGGAAGGGAGGGAGGGAGGGAAGGAGGGAGGGAAGGAAATCCAAAATTTGTCAGTATCCTGACTTTTTTTTCATCATAGGAGCTGCGGTATCAGTGATACTATCCCTCTTCATATTTCCTTTCACTTTTCACTTCCCACCTTTTGTCACTTATACTTTTACATTATGAAGATTAATGTTTCCCCTTTTTTGCAACATAACTAAGATCTTCCTTTCTTTGTCTTTAGGTTGACTACAAGGGATATTTGTCAAAGGGCACAAACTTCTAGTTATAAGATGAATAAATTCTGGGGTCTAATGTACAGCATGGTGACTATAGTTTAAAAACAAAAACCAAAACCAGCATAATGACATTATAAAAGCTATATCAATATTGTGCCTTGCTAAGCTAGGCAGAACGTCAGGAATGCAATATCCCTTTCTTTTTTTTTTTTTTTTTTGTGGTTTTTGGCCGGGGCTGGGTTTGAACCAACCACCTCCGGCATATGGGACCAGTGCTCTACTCCTTGAGCCACAGGCGCCGCCCGCAATATCCCTTTCTATGAGGACAGTGTCATAACCCTCATCTATTTAAAGAAAAGCATTTTAGTGCCATATACTAGTCTTTTTCTTATACTCCCCAAATTCCTGAAAATTATACATTTTATTATTTTTTTAAATTGGATACCATTCTCAATTAACTTTTTGTTTTTTATGGAATTCTTAATTGCCTGTCTTTTTTAAAAAAAAAATTACCTATCTTTTTTATTGACTAAGCATATGCTTTATCTTATCTCAAAAGTTTGTTGTTGTTGTTGTTGTTGTTGTCGGTCGTCGTCTTAATCCCACTATGAACTGCATGAAGTTCTTCTTTGTCCCAGAGTTTTTTCCTTTGGAGTTCTTTGTCCTCCTACTCTAAAATTATGATGTGTATTATAATCTATTTTCCTTTTTTGTATTAGAGGGACCTCTTGTCTTACTGTTCCTTGGATAACTTCTTAATACTATTGTTTTATCCTGCTCCTTTAACAAATAACTTAAGATAGGTGGCCCAGGAAGTAAATTTTCTAAGTCCTCGTTTGTGTGAACTGCCCAGTTGATTGATAGGTTGGCTGGATATGAAAATTAGTTTCAAATTCAATTTCCCCCAGAATAGAAAGGACTACTCTATTATCTCCTAGCAGCCAGAAATGTTAATGAGAATTTGGCTGCTCAATTTACATTCCTCTATAGGTGGCCTAATTTTTGTCTCTGGAAGCTTTTGGAAACTTATTTACTTTCACAGTTCTAAAATTTTACACAGTTATGTCTAAGTGGGTTATTTTCCCCCATTTATTCTAGCAGTCATGTAGTGGGCCTCTTAATGTACAGATATGTGTCCTTTCCTGAGAAATTGTCTTATGTAATGTTTCTAGTTATTTTCCTTATATCCCCTTGTACTATTTAATCTGTTCTCCATTTTTGGATCTCATGTTACTTAGCTACTGGACCTCTTAGATTGTTTTTCACGGGGGTTTTCTTGTTATTGTTTTTTTGTTGTTGTTGTTTGTTTTTTGAGACAGTCTCACTTTGTTGTTGGGCTTAGGCCATTCTCTTGCCCAGCCTTCCGAGTAGCTGGGACTACAGGTGCCCGCCACAACGCCTGGCTATATTTTTTGTTGCAGTTTGGCTGGGGTCAGGTTCAAACCCGCCACCCTCGGTATATGAGGCCAGCGCCCTACTCAGTGAGCCACAGGCACTGTCCCATTATTGGTTTTTTTTTTTTTTTTTGAAACAGTGTCTCACCCTGTCATCCTGGGGTTGAGTGCCATGGCATCATCAGAGCTCAGAGCAACCTCAAATTCTTGGGCTCAAGCAATCCTCATGTCTCAGCTCCCTTAGTAGCTGGGACTACAGGTGCCAGCCATAATGCCCGGCTAATTTTTCAACTTCTAGTAGAAATGGGGTTTTGCTCTTGCAAGAGCTCTTGAATTCCTGCTCAAGCAATCCACCCACCTTAGCCTCAGATAGTGTTAAGATTATACAGGTGTGAGCCACAGTGCCCCGCCTTTTAGATTGGTTTTTATATCTCCTATTTTCCCTTATATTTCCCATCAGGGTAAAGAATCCCATTTCTACCTCAACGTCTTCTTCCCTACTCTCATCTCTGTTCATATCAATTAAGATAATAATAACTACTATCAACACCTGTATCAACCTGGAGCAGAATCTGTTTTTACCACTTTGAGTGGCTCACCCAGAGACATGCCCACCCACCTGTTTTTCTGAGTAGCATCATTACACTGAAATGCCAGTGCATAGAATTTTTTTTTTTTTTTGAGACAGAGTCTCTCTATGTCACCTCCATAGAATGCTGTGGTGTCACAGTTCACAAGAACCTCAAACTCTTGGGCTTAAGCGATTCTCTTGCCTCAGCCTCCCAAGTAGGTGGGACTACAGGTGCCCACCACAACATCCGGCTATTTTCTGGTTGTAGTTGTCATTGTTGTTTGGCAGGCCCTGGCTGAATTTGAACCTGCCAGCTCGGGTGTATATGGCTGGTGCCTTAGCTGTGTAAGCTATAGGCACCAAGCCAGGATAGAATTTAAAAAAAAAAATTTTAGACAACAATAACCAAAAAATATTTCAGTCGAAGTACAGTTGTAGCTATTGCTTTCTGCTCTTCTGCCAGGCTCATCACTCTATCACAGATAAAATTAAATTGGTCTGGCATAATTTGTACTTCACAAAATCATGTTGATTACTACCCAGTACCTTGTGCTCTCCTAGATGGCTGCAAATTGATTGTTTAATCATTTGTTCTTGTGTCTTCCCAGGTATGCGTGATAGGCTGAAATAGTCTATAATTACTACAGCTGTCCTTACTCCTGTTTTAAAAAACAGATACTCAAAAAAAAAACAAAAAAAAAAAACAGATACTCCGTCTGCTGATTCTACCTGTCCAGACTTTTTCCTGTTCAACCTCCTTCCTTTTCTAAAATAAAGGCTCATGGTCTTGCAATTGCATTTACCAATTCCTTAAGTGCTCTGGGCTGTCACTAATCAGGCCCTGCTGATTTGAATGCACCAAGCTTTCTGAAGTGCTCTTCAATCACTCCTTTACCCTTGTTTGCCTTTGCACCTCCTAGATGAAGGCACTTAATCTGGTTTAGTTTCCTTATCATTGCTGATTAAAAAGAAAAAAAGACTGGTTAAAAACACAGTGAAAGCCTCTGCTATTACTGTTCTTTTTTAATAGTGATTGTAAAGCAGTATTTGCTAATAGTTTTGTTTTGTTAGTAGTTTTAGTGGTTGTATTTTACATCTATAGAGTAAATTTTTTTTTTTTTTTTTTTTTTTTTGGAGACAGTCTCAAGCTGTCACCCTGGGTGGAGTGCTGTGGCATCACAGCTCACAGCAACCTCTAACTCTTGGTCTTAAGCGATTCTCTTGCCTCAGTCTCCCAAGTAGCTGGAATTACAGGTGCCCGCCACAACGCCTGGCTATTTTTCAGTTGTAGTTGTCATTGTTGTTTGGCGGGCCTGAGCTGGATTCCAACCCTCCAGTTCCAGTGTACGTGGCGGACGCCTTAGCACCTGAGCTACAGTCCCCGAGCCTATAGAGTAAATTCTTTCTGATAGTCCTTCTCTTCCTACTTCTTTCCTTCTTCCCTTTCTTTCTTTTAAATTTTTTAAAGACAGTGAGATACGGGGAAAGGATGAAGATAAGAAGCCAAGAACCCCACATAACTTTATGCCAGAGACATTTACCAATCACCAAATATCCATGTGGTCCCCCCAATTTCTCGTCCTGCTTGTCGTTGAGGTGGGGGACATGTGACTAATTCTGGACAAGAAGTACTTCCGGTACTTTCTTCTACCCCAGTCTGCTAGAAGCAATGTGTTCTGGGTAATCTTCTAACAGAAGGCAAGGAGCCTGAACCCCTGAGTCACCAAGGGAGGTGGCATTCCTGGAGAGTCATCAGACCCCCCGGGGACTAGCTTATCTTCACTAATACAGTACCAATTTCTAGATTAGTCAAATTAGACTAGGTTTTTGCCAAGGGAACAAATTAATCCTGAAATCTAAGTGGCTGAACATGACAAAGATGTTTTTCTTAGTGTGGTATGTGGTAGCCAGTTCCCAAGAAGGGCTTCCAATGTCTCTTCCCTCCTGATAATTACAGCCTTGGAGAGTCACCTCCCACTCTGACTCTGCATGATTCCAGGACCCACTTTAACCAAGGAAGCATGGCAGAAGCAACACTGACAATTTACAGCCTGAGCCTTAGGAAATCCTGGTAGTTTCTGATATATATTTGAAGCCACTCATGACATAAGAAGTCTGGCCATTCTACTGGGAAGAGAGGCCACATGGAGACACCTGGAGGGTGAGGATGAGCATGGAACTGCCAGACACCTGTGGATGAGCGTGGACATGCCAGAAAGAAACCCATCTCTAGTTTTATCCCAGTTAAGCTCCCTAAGGATCCCAACCCCAGCCCCCATCTGACCACAACCACAGGTGAAACCCTGAGTGAGAAGCAGCAGCACTCCCCAGCTGAGCCTAGCTAACTTGCAGAGAAATAACGATAAATTGTTATTTTAAAACATTCTGGGCCAGGTGAGGTGGCTCAGGCCTGTAATCCTAGCACTCTGGGAGGCCGAGGAGGGTGGATTGCTTGAGCTCATGAGTTTGAAACCAGCCTGAGCAAGAGCCAGACCCTGTCTCTAAATAGCCAGTCATTGTAGTGAGTGCCTGTAGTCCCAGCTACTTGGGAGGCTGAGGCCAGAGAATTGCTTAAGCCCAAGGGTTTGAGCTTGCTGTGAACTGTGACACCATGGCACTCTACCCAAGGCGACAAAAAAACATTCTGTATCAGATAGCTTCTCAGGCAGCAGTAGCTAACTGAAGGATGGTACATGTCCAGTGTAGGTGAATGGGTGTTGGGCCAGACATTCATGGAAGTAGGTTGATACAGGCTCCATCTCGTATCTGCGTTTGGGAACATGTGACCTCCTTGACTGCAGTAGTAAAGGAAGATAGGCTGAAGTTTGCAAATCAACTTTTATTTTTTATTTTTTTGAGACAGAGTCTCACTTTGTTGCCCTTGGTAGAGTGCCCATGGCATCACAGCTCACAGCCACCTCCAACTCTTGGGCTTACGCGATTCTCTTGCCTCAGCCTCCCAAGCAGCTGGGACTACAGGCACCTGCCACAACGCCCAGCAATGTTTTTTTAGAGATGGGTGGGGGGGGTCTCACTCTTGATCAGGCCAGTCTCAAACTCATGAGCTTAGACCAGGGGTCTTCAAACTACAGCCTGCAGGCCACAAGGACATTTATCCAGCCCGCCGGGTGTTTTTGCCACCCTGCCTGTCATGCTTAGCAGCCGACTCATCCCAAGCCACAGTGCGCATGTGTGGAATGTGCGCCAACTCTCCAACTCCGCTCCTTCTCTCTGTCTCTCCCTGCCCCTCCTTCTCTCTGTCTCTTGACTCTTCCTCTCAGTCTCTGGTGTAATCAGAGGAGTCATCAGGTTGCCTGTGCAGAGCCTGCTGCTGCCTAAGGACTGAGGTAAGAACAAGTTAGGATTTATTTATTTTTTTTGAAGTTAGGAGGTCTATTTTTTTATTTTATTTTGCAGTTAGTAGGGCCTTTTTTTGCTATTAAGGGGGCCTTTTTTTCTGAAGTTAGGAGATCTTTTTTTTTTGCAGATTGGGGGCGCCTTTTTTTAAGTTAGAAGAGCCTTTTTTTCCTTAAGTTGGTTAGTTTGTTGGGGGTGGTTTCTAGGGGGGTTGCATCACAGTGACAACGCAAATAGTCAGTGCTCGGTGCTAATGCAAATTGTCAGTGCTCAGAGGTAATGCAAATGGTCAGAGCTCAGAGGTAATGCAAATAGTGCTCAATGGTAATGATAATTGTAAGTGCTCAGTGTTAATGCAAATTGTTAGCACTCAGTATTAATGCAAATTGTCAGCAGTCAGTGTTATCGTAAATGGTCAGCAGTCAGTGTTAATGCAAATTGTCAGTGCTCAGTGTTATCGCATGGGGGCGCCCAAATGGTAATCTGTCTAGGGCCCCATGGGAACTTAATCTAGCTCTGCAGACAGCTGAGGAGTAGGAAACCCAATTTAATTGACAGTAAGTGCATTTATATTCTGATTGCTATTCAGTTGTGTATGATGTTGTATGTTGTGTGCTGTGTAAGCCCTGGTTCACACTGTTGCGATCTCTGAGCAGTGCAAGATTTGCCATATGCTTGTATGGCTGAACTCGCATTAGATTTGGAAGAAAAAAGGCACACGTGCCTTCTTCTTACCCATGCGATCAGATTCCTGTCTGAGTTCACAGATCAGGGTGCGGTTCACACAGGGGAGTGTGAACTAGAAAGGTGGTGGAGGAAGTGGCTCTGTAATCGTGCCTGTTCTCACACTGCACCAGTGCGAACCTGAGGTAAAAGTGGAGTTCCACCATATGGGCCCTGGCGAGGCTGAAATGTGGACTGGCAAGGCTGCATTGATAGACACTGATTAGACTGTATTGATGGGCATTGATCAGACTGCATTGATGGGCAGTGCAGTCTATATGTCTCTGTGTGGGCAAAGTTATTGCTGGTATATTGTTTTTGGAGCACTGTATAAATATATTGGTATTTTACTAATAGCAATTTGGAATCCCTAGAAAATAATGATATCAAGAAGGAGAAAAATGGATTCGGAGTGTAGGATATTCAAAGAACAGTGGACTTATGATTACTTTTTCGTGCAGTACAAGGAAAGAGCTGTGTGTTTGATATGCCAGAATATAGTGTCTGTGTTCAAAGAACGCAATTTGTGTCAACACTATCAAACTCAACATAAAGATAAATATGATTGGTTGGAGAAGTGAGAAAAGATAAAATATTAAAACTGAAATATACATTGACAACTCAGCAAAATGCTTTTGTGAAGCAGAACAGCTAAATACTTCATCACTGTGAGCAAGTTTTCAAGTTGCCAAGCTAATAGCGTGCACTGGCAGACCATTCGTGGAGGGGGAATTTGTTAAAGAATGCCTTCTTTCTGTTGCCAAAGAGATGTGTCCAGAGAAGGCTAATTTATTTAGTACAGTGAGTCTTTCAGGACCCTCAATTACACGAAGGATTGAAGAAATGGGAGACAATTTGCATCAGCATTTGCAAAACTTCACAAAAAAAACTTTCCTATTTTTCCCTGGCACTTGATGAAAGTAATGATGTTTGTGATTCTGCACAATTTCTCATTTTTATTCGTGGGATGAATGACTATTTCAAAGTCACAGAAGAGCTTGCTGCACTGCAAAGCATCAAAGGAACAACTACAGGAGAGGATATCTATGGAAAGGTTTGCCAAACTGTGAATAGTTTGGAGCTGGCCTGAGCAAAACTAGCCAGTGTGACAACTGATGGTGCTCCTAGCATGGTGGGGTCTAAGAAAGGAGTAATTGCTCACATTAACCAGGAGATGGACAAACATAACCATTCTCAGCCAATAGCCATACACTGCCTCATCCACCAACAAGCACCGTGTAGTAAATCACTGAAGTGGGACTCTGTTATGAAAACTGTGGTATCTTGTGTTAACTTCATTAGAGGTAATACACTAAACCACAGACAATTTCAGGAATTTCTATATGAACTAAATGTTGGCTGTGAATATGTTCCATACCACACAGAAGTCCATTGGCTGAGTTGAGGGAGAGTTTTGAAACATTTCTATGACTTACTTCCACAGATTATAGCTTTTCTGCTTTCAAAAAACAAAGAAGTACCAGAGCTCAATGATGCAGAATGGAAATGGCACCTTGCCTTTCTGACAGATGTAACAGAGCTACTCAACAGTTTCAATGTGCAACTTCAAGGAAAGGGGAAGCTCATCTGTGATACGCGATCACATGTGAAAGCATTTGAAGTAAAATCAGGCCTCCTCATCAAACAAGTGAAGGAGGAAAATTTCTGCCATCTCCCCACACTCAAAATCTGTTAGCAGAAAATCCATTGGTTGCATTCCCAAATAAAACATGTGTGGATTCACCGGAAAAAGTTGCAAGGAGTTAAAAGGAGTTAAAAGGAGTTATAAAAGAGCTTCATCTCCTTGAACAGGACATACAGCTTTTCTATAACCCATTTTCTTTTTTTTTTTTGTAGAGACAGAGTCTCACTCTATGGCCCTGGGTAGAGTGCCATGGCATCACACAGCTCACAGCAACCTCCAACTCCTGGGCTTAAGCGATTCTCTTGCCTCAGCCTCCTGAGTAGCTGGGACTACAGGTGCCCGCCGCAACACCCAGCTATTTTTTGGTTGCAGTTTGGCCGGGGCCGGGCCTGAACCCTCCACCCTCGGTATATGGGGCCGGCGCCCCACTGACTGAGCCACAGGCACCGCCCCTATAACCCATTTTCTATTGACATTGAACATGTGGATACGATTTACCAAATGGAACTGGCTGAACTGCAGAATTGTGACTCTCTGAAAGACGCATTTAAGTCAAGCAGCCTTCCTAATTTCTATGCATCTCTCCCCTCTGAGACATATCCTAATCTCAGAAACATCTTTGGCAGCACTTATGTCTGTGAACAGACTTCTTCCAGGATGAAACATCTGAAATCTCCAACCAGATCTAGACTAACTGATGCACACTTGTATCACTTGTTATGACTAGCAGTGACAAATATGGAACCAGACATTGACCATCTCATTAGCCAAAAGCAGGCCCATAGTTCCTATTGAAATACTGGTAAGTTTGTTTATTTAACTTTACTTGTTCTTCATTTTAAATATTTATTCCCATTTTTTTTTTTTACTTCAAAATAAGATATGTGCAGTGTGCATAGGAGTTTGTTCATGGTTTTTTTTTTAAACTATAGTCCGGCCCTCCAACATTCTGAGGGACAGTGAACTGGCCCCGTGTTTAAAAAGTTTGAGGACCCCTGGCTTAGATGATCCACCTGCTTCGGCCTCCCAGAGTGCTAGGATTATAGGCATGAGCCACCATGCCTGGCTGCAAATCAACTTTTAAATGTTTCCACTACCAGTTCATTGTCCAATGAGAATTGTGAGGGAGTGGCTGGACACAGTGGCTCAAGCCTGTTATCCCAGCTACTTTGAGGAGCCAAGGCAGAAGGATTGCTTGAGGCCAGAAGTTTGAGACCAGGTTGGGCAATATATTGAGACCTTGTTTCTACAAAAAATTTAAATTGTGGGGGAGTGAATGGAGATTCAATGTACATCACATGTCTCTGCCTTAGACCTTGCCAATAAAATTTGCCCTTATTTCCTCTAGTATCGTAACAAGATTTAATCAGGTATCACCCAAGTGGTCTTCTAGACATTGTAAGCAGCATTTTATGTAGCTTACAAAACTAGCTGCACATATCTTCTCCCAATTTTGCATTTCATAACACCACATTGGTAGCCTAAAATCAGCCTGAGTAGGAATATTTACACTACAGAACTTGGCAAATGGGACAAATTTGGTTTTCTTCCCTTAGAGAGCCAGTTGTTAAACATTTACCAGAACACGATTAGTTGTACAGGATCTGACGTAAACCTACTGCCCATATATTCATGCATAATGAATTTATGCTGCCCATATATACATGAATAATTACTTATTGTAGGTATATTTGAAAAACTAGCCATTGAGAATATCATCTTTCTACTCATATTTCAAATAATAGACTGAACCTATGAATTCAAGATGTTAGCACAAACTTCAGTAACTATCAATGGTAACAAATAACAACTTGTAGTTTTCTCTATGTAATCAGAACATACATTTCATTGGCGGATGCGAGGTTAACATTCATGTTGGTACAATATTGGAAATGTCATAAAATAAGCATTAGCCTGGGCATGGTAGCTCATGCCTGTAATCCTAGCACTCTGGGAGGCCGAGGTAAAGCTATGAGTTTGAGATCAGCCTGGGCAACATAGTGAGATGCCCATCTCTACAAAAAATAGAAAAATTAGCTGTCTCAAAAAAAAAAAACTGAGCATTGAATGTACCCATTTTTGTCAACATGTGCCAGGATTTCATCCTTCCAGCAATGATTAAATTATTGCATCTACTAACAGTGTCTTAGCTACTGATTCATTCTGGAAGATTCAGTATCTTTTAGGCTTTACAGTTTATGAGACTAAAGACTTGTATTTTAGCTTTACTCTAAGGATTACCATAGTGTCCAAATCAAGTTCACCAACCCTCCTTGAGCCTTCGCCTCCATGTGCACACACCACTGAAAGGCTGTCACTAAGGTTTAAACTTCTATTATGAGATAGATATGAAGTAATAACATTTCTTTCTTTCTTTTTTTTTTTTTGGTCTAAGACTGGGTCTTACACTGTTTCCTTGGATAGAGTTCCAAAGTGTCATCATAGCTCACAGAAACCTCAAACTCTTGGGCTCAAGTGATCCTCTTGCCTCAGCTTCCGGCGTAGTTGGGACTACACATGCTCACCATAACACCCGGATAGTTTTTCTGTTTTTAGTAGAGATGGGTTGTCACTCTTACTCAGATTGGTCTTGAACTCAGTGAGCTCAAGTAATCCACCTGCCTCAGCCTTCCAGAATTCTAGGATTACAAGCATAAGCCATTGCACCCAGTGAAACAATAACATTTTTATTTTATTTTTTTTCCTTTCCCTCACCCCCTCCTCCTTCGCTCTCTGTCTGCTCTCCCCTCCCCCCATGATAATATTTTTAATAGCACCTTGGAGGCCTGAAGAAGTTAACACAGTACCTATTTTACAGCCCTGGAGTATTTTGGATGCTGACAATCTGGATTATTTATTAAGAGAATACGAAGGGTTCAGTTAGAGGTTAAAATCTCATTTATCACGCAAGAAAGGATATGCTTACAAATGACATTTGAAAATAAGATGACCCAGTCGGCACCTGTGGCTCAGTCAATAAGGTGCCGGCCCCATATACTGAGGGTGGCGGGTTCAAACCTGACCCCAGCTGAACTGCAACAAAAAACTAGCCGGGCATTATGGCTGGCACCTGTAGTCCCAGCTACTCTAGAGGCTGAGGCAAGAGAATCACTTAAGCCCAGGAGTCGGAGGTTGCTGTGAGCTGTGTGATGCCATGGCACTCTACTGAGGGCAATAAAGTGAGACTCTGTCTCTACAAAAAAAAAAAGAAAGAAAGAAAAGAAGACAACCTGCCTGTAGCTCAAGTGGCTAAGGTGACAACTCACAGCTAGTGGGTTCGAATCCAGCCAGGGCCTGCCAAACAAACAATGACAACTACAACCAAAAAATAGCTGGGCATTGTGGCAGGTGCCTGAGGTCCCTGCTACTTGGGAGGCTGAGGCAAGAGAATCGCTTAAGCCCAGGAATTGGAGGTTGCTGTGAGCTGTGATGCCACAGCACTCTACCCAGAGTGATAGCTTAAAGCTCTGTCTCAAAAAAAGAAAAGAAAAGAAGAAAAGAAGATAACCAGAAACCTTTTATTAGGAACAAGTAGAGATTTGAACTTGATCCTTGCCAACTTATACACTAAAGTAAAACATCAGGTGGATTCTAGACCCCAAGAGACTAGCCATCTTTAAAATGGTGCTTTCTGAGTAGAACTCTGAGAGACTACCTATGAATAACTTTTTTTTTTTTTTAGATACAGTCTCACTTTGTCGCCCTCAGTAGAGTGCTGTGGCATCATAGCTCACAACAACCTCAAACTCTTGGGCTCAAGCAATTCTCTTGCCTCAGCCTCCCAAGTAGCTGGGACTACAGGCGCCCGCCACAATGCCTGGCTATTTTTTTTTTTCTTTTTAGAGACGGGGTCTCACTCTGGCTCAGGCTGGTCTCAAACCCTTGAGGTCAGGGCAATCCACCCACCTTGGCCTCCCAGAGTGATAGGATTACAGGTGTGAGCCACTGCACCTGGCCTAAATAACTTTGATGTTCATCAACTCACAGCCTCTCCCACTGCCCAACTCCCTAAGGGAATTCTCAGAGGGAGACTCAGAGGCTTCCATCATAGCAACATACCCAAACTGCCTTTTGTTCACAAACACGCGCAGATGAGCAAACATCAGCCTGCTCCCTGTCCCAGTCTTGTTCTCATTTGGCAGGTGCTTCTGGGTCTCTACAATAAAGGCAATGGATGGGAAGGATGTAACCTCCAAGGAGACTGAATTCAATGTGTAAACTCTCTTTCTCTCTCTCTCTTTTTCTTGGTCTCTGAGTAACTGGATCAACTGGAGATCACAGAGGCACTCGGAGAAGCTGCAGCTTCTTCATGAACTTTGACAATTTCCCCACATTAAACATTTCCTTTTGCTAAGTTATCTTTGGTGTCAGGTGTCAGAATGGAGGTTACCCTCAGGGGAGAGAGAGACTGGATCCGATAGGGCTGCTTGGGAGCTGGAAATGTTTTGTTTCTGTTCTGGGAAGTGAGTGCATGAGTCTTTTCCAGTTTGTGAAAGTTCATGAAACTGTACACTCAAGTACTCCTTTCTCTATGCATATTATCCTTCAATAAATGTTTAAAAATACTTCTCTGATTATAGAAGATTGTTCAAAGTAGCCCCACTATCGCATGTTGCTGATTAGTCTATAGAAATGGTTATAGGTATATATGTTCTATACATGATTTAATGATACAAACAACACCTTCTGTAAATATACATGTTTGTTAGGGTACAAACTCCATCATAACATTTCTTTAGTATGCTATATAGATATAGTACTCAGGGAAAATTAGCCTCCTAAAATACTCCATTTAAGAGATAGTGGAGCGGTGAATGGCTCTGGAGTCAGACTGTTGGGTCACATCCTAATTTTTACACGCTAGCTTTATGACCTTGGAAAAGTGATTTAACGTCAGTATTCTTATCTGCAAAATATAAATATTAAAAATACCTACTTCAGGGCTGCGCCTGTGGCTCAGCGAGTAGGGCGCTGGCCCCATATGCCAAGGGTGGCAGGTTCAAACCCAAAACCCAGCCCCGGCCAAACTGCAACAAAAAAATAGCCGGGCGTTGTGGCGGGCACCTGTAGTCCCAGCTACTCGGGAGGCCGAGGCAAGAGAATCGCGTAAGCCCAAGAGTTAGAGGTTGCTGTGAGCCGTGTGATGCCACGGCACTGTACCTGAGGGCGGTACAGTGAGACTCTGTCTCTACAAAAAAAAAAAAAAAAAAAAAATACCTACTTCATAAAAACGTTGTGAGAATTAAACAAATAATGCATGTGAAGTGCTTTTTGGAAACAGAGCCTGGCCCATGGTGAATACTTCATACATGTTAGCAGGTTTGGTTTTTTGTGAGAGAGTCTCACTCTATTGTCTGGGCCAGAGTTCCAAGGCCTCATCAGAGATCACTGCAACCTCAAACTTCTGGGCTCAAGGGGTCCTCCTACCTAAGCCTTCTTAGTAGCCAGGACTACAGGCATCCACCACCACACTCAGCTAATGTTTTCTATTTTTTATAGAGATAGCGTCCTGCTCTTGCTCAGGCAGGTCTTGAACTCCTGAGCTCAAGGGAGCCTCCCACCTCAGCCTCTCAGAGTATTAGGATTATAGGTGTGAGCCACCATGCCCAGCCATAAATATCAATAATTATTATTACCATCATTATTGTTGCTATTAGACTACCTCAAAATCAAAGAAGAAAGCATCCCTGTTCCTACTGCCCACCACACCATCCATTCTAACACAACGAAACACATTTGAGTTCAGAACTTGTTGACCCCGCACCTCTGTAGGCAAGCACTGTGCTCAGGTCAGGGAAGAGCACACACTTAAAGCCCAATTGTGTGGTGGCCCTCCTAGCACAGAGGGTAGATTGCCAGCCACATACACTGAGGCTAGCGGGTTCAAACCCAGCCCGGGCCAGCTAAAACAACAATAATGACTGCACAATGGCAACTGCAACAACAACAAAAAAATAGCCAGGTGGGTGGGTGACTGTAGTCCCAGATACCTGGGAGGCTGAGGCAAAAGAATCGCTTAAGCCCAAGAGTTGGAAGTTGTGGGGGGCTGAGGCAAGAGAATCGCTAAAGTCCAAGAGTTGGAAGTTGCTGTGAGCTGTGATGCCACAGCACTCTACCCAGGGTGACATAGTGAGACTCTGTCTCTAAATAAATAAATAAAATAAATAAATAAATAAAGTACATTTGTGGCAGGACAGAGTCCCCCACTGCAAGACCTCAGCCCCTCTGAGGACCTCTGACAGCAGCATCTGGGATGCGTTTCTTCCCAAATTCACTTGCGGCACTGCTAAAAATCTGCATGAACATAGGCACATCCTCTGGGGGGGTTTTCTTCAGAGGAACCCACCAAAGTAAGAGGGGAAGCAGGGTGGATCTGCTGCTGTGTTTGTTTTCTGTTGTGGGTGTTGTGTTGTTTCACAGAGGCACCAGTCTGCTTGACCTAAACAGAAATACCCGTGTAGCCTTCTGTAACACTGGTATTGTTTTAAGTCAACACAAGGAGGTGGTACAAAAGAAAATGGCTATTAATCAGAACTTCAGCCCCGAGGAGTACTCTCTGCACAGTGAGCTGCGTGTGGAACCATCCAAGCTGAACAGCTGTTGGGAGGTCATTTGTAAACAAGGCAATCTGCAGTGGACAGTATGAAAAATGATTAGTTACCTCCTTCAGAATTCACGGTCACTGTGGTCTCTAATAACTCCTGGTTTATAGCTCAAGACTGGAACTGCACCAACAGATGAGTTGAGAACCTCTTAAAATGGAATTTGTGAAAAATATAAAGGAATACGACTTCAAATTAGGCAAGTCTAATGCTCTAACAGTTGTCGAAAAATTAAAATGAAACACCAAAGCCCTGAGAAAGTGATTTTCATTCATTTCCTCCCTCCATTCTCCCTTCCTGAATAAGCAGCTTCCTGAGAACAGCCTAATACATATTTCTTTTCCCTTCCAGATACAGAATCAAGTGCTTTTGGCTTCTGTCCTGTCCAAACTTAGATAGGGGCACAGCTCGTAAAAGGGAAAAAGGACCCAGTGTGGAGGAGGGCAGGCCCTCAGCAGAGAGGAGGCGGCACCCTCCTCCAATTTAGGCAACCCAGAGCAGTGCACCCCAGCAAGTGGGAGGTGAGGACGCTCCCCACCTGATTATCTCCAGGCAGGATCATGGTGTGGTTAAGGGCATGAGCTGGTAGCCAGAATTCTTGGTCTTGAATCTTGGCTTAGGCACTTATCATGAATAAGTCACTTAACCCCTCTGGGCCTCAGATTCTCCATCCATAAAATGGGAATAATAATAGTATCTACATCCTAGAGTTGTGAGAATAAAGGAGTTAATACATGAAAACAGGGCTTAGTGACTGAGTATGTTTCACGCCTGTAATCCTAGCACTTTGGGAAGCCATGGCAGGAGGATCACCTGAGGCCAGGTATCAGAGACCAGCCTGGGCAATATGGCAAGAGCCCATCTCAACAAAAAATAGAAAAATCAGTCAGATACGGTAGCAGGGACCTGTAGACCCAGCTACTCAGGAAGCTGAGGCAGGAGGCTCTCTTCAGCCTAGGAGTTTGAGGTTGCAGTGAAATATAACGATGCCACTGTACTTTAAGCCCAGGTAATGGATCAAGACCCTGTCCCATAAAAACAAAACAAACAAGATGTAGCACATATTAACCACTCAATATATGTTAGCTCTTATGATCATTATTATCACCTTCTCAAAGTCATAATTACAATGCAACATCATTACATTGTATTGTTCTCTAGTTGTATGCTGGGAGACCACCTCACAAGGCAAAAATCACCAAGCATTTTACTGTTTTATTTACTAAATAGTTTATTACCATATCCAAGATGAAACACCCTGAGCTGCCTTAATAGTGAAGACTGAAGTAAGATTCCAGAATCCTATTTTACAAGAAATCCTATTTCTAGGAATACCTTCTAAGCAAATTTTTAGATATGCAAATACCAGGTAGGTACAAAGAAGCTCACTGCAGCAATATTTATACAGTGAAGAACTGGACACAGCCTAAGTGTGGACAAGCTGAGAATGATTAAATAAATTATGACAGCAATATACTTTTCAAGAATTTTTAATGATTAGGAAATGTTATGAAATAAATGTAAATAGAAATCCTGGCTTCAAAACTGTGTCTATAATTGGATCACATTTGGTAACTATCTAACTGCATTTCAGAAAAAACAAAACTCTAGAGAAATCCATCAAGATGTTAACAGTGGGGTTTTTGAGTATAGAGGGATCTTATACATGGTTTTTGTTTACATTTCTTTATATATTTTGGTGTCTTCCACTTATACATGAATGCAAACAATTTTTATACTTGGGGAAAAAATTAAATCATAAAACCAAAACATTTAAATACAGAAAGAATCTTTCAGAATATATACAGTGGACTAATAGGAACTGGAGATCAAACCCATGTTTCCTTAGCTCCTTTAGTGTTTTTTAGCCCTGAATTATGCTACATAACAGAGGTGGGTGTTGCTACTCTGCAACATATCTTTGCTCTGGAAAGAAAAGCTATGAGAAATCTTGTGTTTAAAAAAATACAGACCCAGGTGCAGTGGCACATGCTTGTAGTCCCAGCTACCTGGGAGTCCAAGGCAGGAGGATTGCTTGAACTCAGGAATTTGAGGCTGTGATGTGAAATGATCGTGCCTATGAGTAGGCATTGCACTCCAGCTGAGGCAACACAGCAAGATCTCATCTTTAAAATTAAAAAAAAAGGTAGAAAGATACAGAAGGGGTCAGCTGGGAAGGGTAGATAACGGCCTCTTGAAGAAAAGAAAACAATTTGATATAGAGTAATGGAAAAAGAAATTCATTCTTTTTTTTTTTTTTTGAGACAGAATCTCACTATGTCACCCTTGGTAGAATGCTATGTATCACAGCAACCTCAAACTCTTGGGCTTACGCGATTCTCTTGCCTCAGCCTCCCAAGTAGCTGGGACTACAGTCATCCGCCACAACGCCCAGCTGTTTTTTTGTTGCATTTGCCATTGCTGTTTAGCTGTGCCGGGCTGGGTTCGAACCCACCACCTTTGGTGTATGTGACTGGCACCCTCACCGCTGTGCTATAGGCGCCGAGCCAAGAAATTCATTCTTACAACATTGGGGAGAAACATCCTTGGCTCACAGTAAAATGAAAGAGCCATCATCATCTCTTTTGGTGAAAGTTTAGAAAAAAATTCTGCGGTTTATAACGAAAGAAAGAAAAGATAACTAACACAAACAGGAGATCAGACAAATCCAAACAGACACATACCAGAATTCCCAAATCCCCATGCCTGTGCACGTAGAACCTTGCTTATAAACTTCCCTTTGGAGTCCTATACCTAAGGAAAGAGTACTAAAAAGAGCCCAACTTTCAAAGGGCTTGGAAAACATCCCTGCATGCAGGTGGAGATTCCCGCTAACCGATAGCATTTGGCTCCAGGCCCCTTACTGATCTGGCCTGGGGATCCCACCCCTGCAGCTGTGTGTCTGGGCCTGTGGGCCTGGCAAGAGAGGGGGGCCTTGTAGGACTGGGATGGGGGAGGCTTTCAGGACTCAAACCTTGGCCCTAGAGGCCAGAGTAATAAAATTAGGATTATTTGTGATGCAGGAGTGATTTAGTAGCATTTTTTAAGAACTTGAAGGATTTATGTAGAGGAACTGCTGTTTTAGTAACTAAACCCTTTTGGCTGGACTCCAAGATAAACCAGGCTTGTCTGGCTTCCGCCCTGAGAGCCTCCACCTCTTCTAGTTGCTCTTGGCAAATAATCTCTTCTGCCGTACTGGAGGTTGATGGTCAAGAAGATGTCCTTCTCCGCTGCTTTATCTACCCTCACCCCACCTCAATATATCTCTCAGCATCTCTCTTTGTTCCTTCAGATCACAAGAAAGAATCCTGGGAGGAGGGAACTAACATCTCCTGATTGCCTTCTGCGTGCCAGCAGCTGACAGATACATTACCTCATTTAATTCCCACAAACTCCCTGTGTGGTACGCAACATTATCCACATTTTGCTTCTTAGGGAACTGAGTGAATCATATTCTTTAAGCAGCTAGTAGGAGCATTCTTCTTGGAGAAAGAGCCATCTTTGGGGAAACTGCCTTGATCAGCCTCTTTGGATGACAGGGGGCGGTGGAGAGGGATAGAAAATGTGCATGGAATAAGGACTGAACTGTGGGCACCTCACTCTGAAAGAAGAGGGGCAGAGGCGTCAAGTGAGCAGGAGTTTTAGAGAATGAGTGCATATGGCACCATATGTTCCCACCTCAAAAGCAAAACTCTTAAAATCTCAAATAAATTTGCTGAACTTGTGAAATGCTTGCTAAAAGAGAATTTTTTCGGATGGGCCTACTGGCACAGGGTGAAACAGAAGCCACCTGTGTTTCACCTGAGATGGTGACAGGTGGCACCACAAAGGAAATAGTGTTTCTTAAATTCAAAAACAGAAAGGTTCCCTTTGACAACTGAGTTCCACAAAGAGGGAAAAACAGAAGCTCAGAGAAGTTAATCTAAGGTCCCACAGAATCATTAGCAGATACGGAATTGAACACAGGTCTGTTGATCTCCAACGTCTGTTGCTTTTATTCTATCCCACATGCTGCCCTAAGTGGATGGCTTTTTCCTCTCCCAGGCCAACTCTTCCACTGGTGTACTCCATCCAATCATAGTAATTACTAGCAGTGAATATTTATTGAGTATGTACTATATGCCAGGCATTGTTCCTTGCATTAACTTATGTGATCCTCACAATGACTTTTTATATAAGTGAAGTTTAATTATTCACATTTTATTTATTTATTTAGTTTTTGAGACAGAGTTCTCACTATGTCACCCTAAGTAGAGTGCTGTGACTTCACAGCTCACAGCAACTCCCAACTCTTGGGCTTAAGCGATTCTCTTGCTTCAGCCTCCCAAGTAGCTGGGACTACAGGTGCCCATCACAATACCCGGCTATGATTATTCACATTTTATAATATGGAAACTGCTGCTTACAAAGGTTAAAATAGTTGCTCAAGGTCAAGTTGTTAAGAGGTAAAGCCAGCATTTGAATCAAAGCCCACAGTCTTCACTGTAGTGTTCTCTCATCACATCCCTTCCCACCTCTTTAAGGAACAGTTCCTCTAATTAACCAATATAATTAACCTGTTTTGTCCTTGCCACATCTGGGAAGGGACTTGGTAGAGTTGGCCAAGATCATGTAACACTGAACAAAAAAGGTGTTCTGATGGGCACAGGTCAAAGTTACTGTCCCACCTCAAGCTAATAGTATAAATCTGGAGTTGGCAAACTTTTTCTGTAAAGTGCCAGACAGTAAATATTTTAGGCTTTATAGGTTTATGGTCTCTGTTGCCAACTACTCAGCTCTGCTGTTGTAACATGAAAGCAGCCATAGTCACAAGTGAATGAACACAGCTGTGTTTCAGTAAGACTTGACTTATGGACACCGAAATTTGAATTTCCTACAATCTTTGTGTATCACAAAATAATATTCTTTTGATATTTTCCCCCAACTAGTTAAAATAAGGTAAAAAAAAAAAACAACATTCTTCATGTAAAAATAAAATAAAAACCAGAGGCAGTCCAGATTGGGCCTACAGGTCAAACCTTCCCATCTATTGGGTTCTTTCTGCATGTAGCTGGGGTGAGTCCAGGCTGAACAGCTTCTGCGCTGGGCTTTGATCCCTTCTCTCTCTGCCTCCCTCCCTTGACTCCAATACCACACAGCCTCAGGCCTCCAGCCTCTGCTCATTATTCTCCAGTCAGGAGCTCCCTCTTCCAGCTTCTCCAGCTCAACCAGGAGAAAAGCAGTTATCTGCTGTCCCTGCAGGAGGTGGTTGTAAAATAAGACAGATCATATCTTTAGATGACCCTATGATTCTAAGCCCCAGGGATAGGCTAAAGGGGCATCGCCCTTAGACTATGACAAGGCTTATGAATAACATGCTTCAAATAGCCAGAAAAATATAGAAGGAAATCTCTATGCAGGATGGAGAAGACATTACTAAGAATCTGAGTCCAAGGAAAGAGTCCTGGAATCCCTCTCTCATCCAGGAGGCCAAGGCCAAAGGAGGAGACTTAGAGGACAGAAATGTACCTCCTCCTAGGGCCCAAGAACAGCAAGGGTCCAGGTCAGAGTGGACTAAAAAGCACAGACTGAGAATAATGACAACTACTAATGTTTATCAACCACCTACTATGTCCCAGGCATATGTTGCAGGGTGTTTAAGTTAATACATTTTTAGGCTGGGTGTGGTGGCTCTCGCCTGTAATCCTAGAATTCTGGGAGGCCGAAGCAGGTGGATTCCTTGAGCTAGGAGTTTGAGACCAGCCTGAACAAGAGTGAAATCCCATGTCTAAAAATAGCTGGCCGTTGTGGTGGGCACCTGTAGTCCCAGCTACTCAGGAGGCTGAGAGAAGTGGATCTCTTGAGCTGAAGAGTTTGAGGTTGTTGTGAGTTATGATCACGCCACGACACTCTGCTGAGGCTGACAAAGTAAGAATTTATCTCCAAACAATAATAATAATAATAAAAGTAAAATAAAATATACTTTTTTTTTTTCTTGAGACAGAGTCTCACTCTCTTGCCCAGGCTAGAGTGCCAGGGAGACAGCTTAGCTCACAGCAATCTCAAACTCCTGGGTTTGGGTGACCCTCCTGCCTCAGCCTCCCAGCTGGATCTACAGGTGCCCGTCCCAGTGCCTGGCTAGTTTTTGTATTTTTTGTCTTTCTATATAGAGATGGGGTCTTGCTATTCCTTAGGCTGATCTCATCTCCTGAGCTCAAGGCATCCTCCAGTCTTGGCCTCCCAGAGTGCTAGGATTACAGGCAAGAGCCACCACACCTGGCCAATAATACATTATTTTATATAACCCTTTCAAGACTCTAGTAAAATAATCTTATTTGCATTCTTTTTTAAAAGAATAAATATTTAAAAAAAATAAAGAATAAATATTGTACATCTTCTATGCGGCAGACACTGTGGTAGATGCTGAAGATAAGCAAGTAAACAAAAACAGACCTTGTACCTGCTCTCTTGGAGATTATATAGGGATTGGTCATTTTTTTCAGTAAAAGACCAGATCACAAGTATTTTAGGCTTTGTAGGCCATAAGGTCTTTGCTGCAACTAGTCTGCCACGGTAGTACAAAAGCAGCCACAGACAGTGTGTAACAAAGCAGGTGCAGTTGGGTTCTAATGAAACTTTTATGAAAAATAAGCTTTAGGCCCAAGCAGGCTAAGATTTTCTGACCCCTGTTCTAATAGAAGAAATAAACTTAAAGCAAATACTTAACACAAAAACAAAACCATTAAGTGCTGTGAATTACAAGTTTCTGATACTAGAAAAGGCTATAATGAAAGGAATTTTACCTATGCAGAGAGATCAGATTTCCCTGAGGTTATTGACCTTAGATTTCAATGTAGTAGTTGATTAATGAAATAACTGGCAAGACTATCTGAGGAGGAAATGTGTGCAAAGGCCCCAGGGCAGATAGGAAAAGGACAAATATAGATTGAAAGGAGGTTTATGTAGTTGTAGCAAAAAGAGTAAGGGTCAGTGGGGGGAAGCTCAGGCAGAGAGAGGCAGGTAGAGTGAACCATGTGAGATCTCGTGGATTTTGAGGAATTAGATATCTATTTAAATATAGAGATAGAGATGGTGGCACAAGAAGCTAAGCAACATGCTCAAGGCTGTACGGCTAGTAGAAGATGGAGCTAGAAGCCTCCTCTGTGTATTTCCAGACCCAACTTCTGTATTCTTTGTTGATTTTGATTTTGTTTGTCTAGTATTTTTACAAATTTCCCTTTATGAAATTCTAAAATCATTTAATTAAATTAAAAGAAAAGAGAGGGCTTGGCGTGGTAGCTCACACCTGTAATCCTAGCACTCTGGGAGGCAGAGGTGGGTGCATTGCTTGAATTCAGGAGTTCGAGACCAGCCTGAGCAAGAGGGAGACCTTGTCTCAAAAAAATAGCTGGGTGTTGTGGCAGGTGTCTGTTGTCCCAGCTACTCAGGAGGCTCAGGCAAGACAGTTTGAGGTTGCTGTGAGCTATGATGTCACAGCACTCTACCGAGGATGACAAAGTGAGACTCTGTCTCAAAAAAAAAAAAAAACAAAAACAAACAAAAAAACAAAACGATAGTAGGCTCAGCACCTGTGGCTCAAGCAGCTAAGGCACCAGCCACATACACCTGAGCTGGCTGGTTAGAATCCAGCTCAGGCCGCCAAACAATAATGGCTGCAACCAAAAAATAGCTGGGTGTTGTGGCAGGCGCCTGTAGTCCCAGCTACTTGGGAGGCAGAGGCAGGAGAATTACTTGAGCCCAGGAGTTGGAGGTTGCTGTGAGCTGTGATACCATAGCACTCTACCCAGGGCGATAGCTTGAGGCTCTGTCTCAAAATAAAAAAAAAAAAAGAAAGAAAGATAATAAAATAAAAGGAAAGAGAATTTTGTGCCAAAGTTGGGAGGTTGGCAAGGCCTTGACACTAGAAGTAAACCAGGACGAACCTAGGCAAGAAGTACTCCACAGAAGGACCCACAGGAGTGGGGAGCACTGCGTTCTCTCTTCTTTTCATTTCTGACCTCCTCTTGTACAGAGTCTTATTAAACCTTTCTTGATATTCTATGTCAAGTAATAGTCTTCAGAATGTCACTCAGACTCCCCCAACCAGCTCTGATGCTCTCTCTGAGTCTAGTCTCTGCCCACATTCCCAACTCAGCTTTACGCTCTCACTTGCACTTTCCACCTTGGGAAGGGTGGACAGCTTGCTGCTCCGCGAGCACCCCACGTGCCCTCCTTAGCTTCATGCTGTTCTTTCTGCTGGAAGAGCACGTGTCTTGTCTGGACACCTTCTCTTCTGTAAGAATCCACTCAGAAGGGATGGTTCTGAAGGACACTGCCCCTGGCTGTGTGCTCCTCAAGCCTGAACACCGTGTTCCTCTTCTGTGCTCTCTCAGTTCCTTGTGTTAACAGCTAACACCCTAAACTACTATTTGCCAGCCTCCTGCACCGCACTCTGAGCTTGCGAGCTCCGTGACAGCAAAGAATTTAACTGACAGGCATTTGGCACTTTTCATACAGAAGTCAACTTGTTTAACTTGTTAACGTCACTTGTTTCTGCTCTTAAGTATCCTCATATTTTTTATCCTTTCGAGTCCCTAGAGCTGGGCCTTAAAACAGTGGTTCTCAAAGTGGGGTCCCTAGTCCAATAGCATCAGCACCACCAGGAAATTTGAGAGAAACACAAATTTTAAAGCCCTTTCTGGGCCCAGGGCAGTGGATTATACCTATAATCCTAGCACTTTGGGAGGTTGAGGTGGGAGATCACTTGAGGTCAGGAGTTTGACACTAACTTGAGCATGAGCTGAGACCCCCATTTTTACTAAAACCAGAATTAGCTGGGCATTGTGGCAGGCACCTGTAGTCCCAGCTACTCAGGAGTCTGTGGCAGGAAGATGGTTGGAGCCCAGGAGGTTGAGGTGGCAGTGAGCTATGATGACAACACTGTACTCTACCTAGGAGCAACAAAAGAGACTGTCTCAAAATAAAATAAAATTAAATAAAATAAAAGTCCTTCTGGGATCTCTGGAATCTGAAACTCTGGGCATAGGGTCTAGCAATCTGTGTTTTAATAAGCCCTCTGGGTGATTCTGATGCATGCTAACACATGAGAATCATTGCCTTACAGGAAGTTATTGCTTATTACATTGTTGATTCTGTGGATGGTAACTGGTTATTTTCAGTCTGGAAAGATAAGGAATAACTGAAGAAATGACAAGTAAAGCTTTTATTAGGCTGAATTTTTTAAAAAGGAAACTTCTAACACGATATTTCAAATACGTGACTGTTTCAGAGAATGTTCTGGTTCATATGGTTTAAAAGGGATTGATTCCCCTCTGTCTGGCTCAGTCTGGCTTGGGTGTGGCCTTGCTGAAAGGCAGGGATTTGGAGGAGATAACCTCACCAAGTGCCCTCCAGTGCTCAGAGTCTCTGCTTCTGGGATACTCGATGTACAGTAGTATGAGAGAAATGTAAGTTAGAGAGCAGAGTGTTATTGCTAGGGGACTTTGGGCTTTCAGCCCACAAGGAAGTATGTGCTTTTTTTCCTTTCCTAAGGTGAGTCTTTGCCAGTCTACACTCATAAAAAGAGATGACCAGGACCTTTGAGAAAGGTAATTGTTTGTTTTTAGGTCATAAAAATGAATCCTTGCTTTGTTTTCAAAGGAACATGCTCTTCATGCAATCTATACCAACTGAATGACAAGTAGGTGAGGTCCAAGATTGGAAAGATAAAACTTCATTGTTGATTTTTGGCCCGGAGCTGAAACAATGGGACAAAGGAGTGGCTTGTTGGTATAAGCTCTATAAAACACAATAATATTAGTCATGTAAACAGGAGAAAATAAGAGAGGCTTAATGAGATAAATTACATAGAGTCACCACATTAGAGATTAAAATATTCTGATTAAGCAAACACTAAAAGGTCCACAAGAAAGGATAAAGGGGAGAGTGATAACTTCAGATTTAGAAAACAATGGGTCCTTCTATTTAGGGTACTGTCTGACAACGGGAGCTTTCAGAGGCTGCCTAAGTCAACTGTGAGCGTCCATTAAGATCCCACTTTAATAAAAAAAAAAAAAAAATTCCATACTCGAACCACTGGCGTACAAAGCCAACACATTCTTTTCTTCCCTATTCTTTTTCTCCCTTCACCATTACAAAGTAACCCATTTAGCTATGTAAGTCTGCACAAGGATTAAAGAGCAACTTCAGGCCTTCCGAGATTTGTTGGCCTAGCTTGCAAAGCCTGAAACGGTCACTGTTATCAAGCTATGAGCAAAACAGCCAATTTACCACTGTTCAAGATCGCTCACATACTTGTATGAACAGCAACTTTTTCATAAATGTTTTTTATAAAGACATTTGAACAACTGAAGTAGAGATTTGTACTATTTTAACTAATAGCTCTCTGCTGGGTCTTGTGTTAATATTACATGCTATTTATATCATTGTCTGTATTAAAGTATACATCTATAATTATGAAAAAATAAAACTTTTTCAAAACTTACAATGGGGGAAATTTTCTTTCTTTCTTTCTTTTTTTCAGACAGAGTCTCACTTTGTCACCCTGAGTGGAGTGCCCTGGTGTCATCATCGCTCATAGCAACCTCAAACTCTTGGGCTTGAACAATCCTCCTGACTTGGCCTCATGATTAGCTAGAACTACAGACACGCGTCACCTTATATCCGGCTAGTTTTTCTATTTTTAGTAGAAACAGGGTTCTCACTATTGCTCAGGATGGTCTCAACTCGTGAGCTCAAGCAATTCACCTGCCTTGGCCTCCCAGATTGCTAGGATTATAGGCATAAGCCACCGCACCTGGCCAAGAACAGGGAAATTTTTCATTGTCTCACACTCCCGTAAACTTCTTGGCTATGGTGACCAGCACAATGTTGCCAAAAGCTAGTGAGCATTTAAAAAAAAATTTTTTTTGTTTTTGAGACTGAGTCTCACTATGTCGTCCTCGGTAGAGTGCCGTGGTGTCACAGCTCACAGCAACCTCAAACTCTCAGGCTTAAGTGATTCTGCCTCAGCCTCCCAAGTAGTTGGGGCTATAGGTGCCTGCCACAATGCCTGGCTATTTTTTGTTGCAGATGTCATTGTCGTTTAGCAGGCCCAGGCTGGGTTCAAACCCACCAGCCTTGGTGCATGTGGCTGGAGCCGTAACCACTGTGCTATAGGCACCAAAAAAAGAAAAAAAAAAAAAAATTTTTTTTTTGAGACATACTCTCACTCTGTTGCCCAGGCTAGAGTGCCATGGTCCCAGCCTAGCTCATGGCAACCTCAAACTCATGAGTTCAAGCTATCCTCCTGCCTCAGCTTCCCAGTAGTTGGGACTACAGGCACTGCAAAGCTAATTTTTCTATTTTTAGTAGAGATCGGCTCTTGTTCTTCATTAAGCTGGTCTGGAACTCTTTTTTTTCTTTTTAATTTTTTTTTTTTTTATTGTTGGGGATTCATTGAGGTACAATAAGCCAGGTTACACTGATTGCAATTGTTAGGTAAAGTCCCTCTTGCAATCATGTCTTGCCCCCATAAAGTGTGACACACACCAAGGCCCCACCCCCCCTCCCTCCTTCCCTCTTTCTGCTTCCCCCCCATAACCTTAATTGTCATTAATTGTCCTCATATCAAAATTGAGTACATAGGATTCATGCTTCTCCATTCTTGTGATGCTTTACTAAGAATAATGTTTTCTACTTCCATCCAGGTTAATACGAAGGATGTGAAGTCTCCATTTTTTTTAATAGCTGAATAGTATTCCATGGTGTACATATACCACAGCTTGTTAATCCATTCCTGGGTTGGTGGGCATTTAAGCTGTTTCCACTTTTTGGCAATTGTAAATTGAGCTGCAATAAACAGTCTAGTACAAGTGTCTTTATGATAAAAGGATTTTTTTCCTTCTGGATAGATGCCCAGTAATGGGATTGCAGGATCAAATGGGAGGTCTAGCTTGAGTGCTTTGAGGTTTCTCCATACTTCTTTCCAAAAAGGTTGTACTAGTTTGCAGTCCCACCAGCAGGGTAAAAGTGTTCCCTTCTCTCCACATCCACGCCAGCATCTGCAGTTTTGAGATTTTGTGATGTGGGCCATTCTCACTGGGGTTAGATGATATCTCAGGGTTGTTTTGATTTGCATTTCTCTAGTATAAAGAGATGATGAACATTTTTTCATGTGTTTGTTAGCCATTCGTCTGTCATCTTTAGAGAAGGTTCTATTCATGTCCCTTGCCCATTGATATAAGGACTTGTTGGCTTTTTTCATGTGGATTAATTTGAGTTCTCTATAGATCCTAGTTATCAAGCTTTTGTCTGATTGAAAATATGCAAATATCCTTTCCCATTGGGTAGGTTGTCTCTTTGCTTTGGTTACTGTCTCCTTAGCTGTACAGAAGCTTTTCAGTTTAATGAAGTCCCATTTGTTTATTTTTGTTGTTGTTGCAATTGCCATGGCAGTCTTCTTCATGCAGTCTTTCCCCAGGCCAATATCTTCCAGTTTTTTCCTATGCTTTCTTGGAGGATTTTTATTGTTTCATGCCTTAAATTTAAGTCCTTTATCCATCTTGAATCAATTTTTGTGAGTGGGGAAAGGTGTGGGTTCAGTTTCAGTCTTTTACATGTAGACATCCAGTTCTCCCAACACCATTTATTCTTTCCCCCAAGGTATGTTCCTGTTTGGTTTATCGAAGATTAGGTGGTTGTAAGATGTTAGTTTCATTTCTTGGTTTTCAATTCGATTCCAATTGTCTATGTCTCTGTTTTTGTGCCAGTACCATGCTGTCTTGACCACTCTGGCTTTGTAGTACAGACTAAAATCTGGTATGCTGATGCCCCCAGCTTTATTTTTATTACTAAGAACTGCCTTAGCTATACAGGTTTTCTTCCGGTTCCAGAAAGAACTGGAACGCAGAACCATTTTCTCCAAATCCTGAAAGTACGATGTTGGTATTTTGATAGGAATGGCATTGAATAGGTAGATTGCTTTGGGAAGTATAGACATTTTAACAATGTTGATTCTTCCCATCCATGAGCATGGTATGTGCTTCCATTTGTTAATATCCTCTGCTATTTCCTTTCTGAGGATTTCATAGTTTTCTTTATAGAGGTCCTTCACCTCCTTCGTTAGGTATATTCCTAGGTATTTCATTTTCTTTGAAACTATGGTGAAGGGAGTTGTGTCCTTAATTAGCTTCTCATCTTGACTGTTATTGGTGTATACAAAGGCTACTGACTTGTGAACATTGATTTTATATCCTGAAACATTACTGTATTTTTTGATGACTTCTAGGAGTCTTGTGGTTGAGTCTTTGGGGTTCTCTAAGTATAAGATCATGTCGTCAGCAAAGAGGGAGAGTTTGACCTCCTCTGCTCCCATTTGGATTCCCTTTATTTCCTTGTCTTGCCTAATTGTATTGGCTAGAACTTCCAGCACCATGTTGAATAGTAAAGGTGACAGAGGACAACATTGTCTGGTTCCAGTTCTAAGAGGAAAAGCTTTCAGTTTTACTCCATTCAGTAAAATATTGTCTGTGGGTTTGTCATAGATAGCTTCAATCAGTTTTAGAAATGTGCCACCTATGCCTATACTCTTCAGTGTTCTAATTAGAAAAGGATGCTGGATTTTATCAAATGCTTTTTCTGCATCTATTGAGAGGATCATGTGATCTTTATTTTTGCCTCTGTTAATATGGTGGATAATGTTTATGGACTTGCGTATGTTAAACCAGCCTTGCATCCCTGGGATGAAGCCTACTTGATCATGATGAATGACTTTTTTGATGATAAGCTGTAATCTATTGGCTAGGATTTTGTTGAGAATTTTTGCATCTATATTCATGAGTGAGATTGGTCTGAAATTCTCCTTTTTGTTTGGGTCTTTTCCTGGTTTTGGTATCAGGGTAATATTTGCTTCATAGAATGTGTTGGGGAGGATTCCTTCTTCATCAATTTTTTGGAATAATTTCTGCAGTACAGGAATAAGCTCTTCCTTGAAGGTTTGATAGAATTCTGGAGTGAAGCCATCTGGACCAAGGCATTTTTTCGTTGGAAGATTTTTTATTGTTTCTTTGATCTCAGCGCTTGAAATTGGTCTGTTCAGGAGCTCTATTTCTTCCTGGCTGAGTCTAGGGAGAGGGTGTGATTCCAAATATTGATCTATTTCCTTCACATTGTCAAATTTCTGGGCATAGAGTTTCTGGTAGTATTCAGAGATGATCTCTTGTATCTCTGTGGGATCAGTTGTTATTTCCCCTTTACCATTTCTGATTGAGGTTACTAGAGATTTTACTTTTCTATTCCTCGTTAGTCTGGCCAATGGTTTATCTATTTTATTTATTTTTTCGAAAAACCAACTCCTTGTTTCATTAATTTTCTGAATGATTCTTTTGTTTTCAATTTCATTGATCTCTGATTTGATTTTGGATATTTCTTTTCTTCTACTGAGTTTAGGCTTAGATTGTTCTTCTTTTTCCAATTCCATAAGATGGCTTGTGAGACTGTTAATGCGCTCTATTTCTGTTTTTCGAATGTAGGCATTTAAAGCGATGAATTTTCCTCTCAAAACTGCTTTTGCAGTATACCACAGGTTTTGGTAGCTTGTGTCTTCATTGTTGTTATGCTCAAGGAAGTTAATGATTTCCTGTTTTATTTCTTCCTGCACCCATCTGTTATTCAACAGAAGATTGTTTAATTTCCATGCCTTTGGGTGGGGTGGAGCGTTTTTGTTAGAGTTGAGTTCCACCTTTAGTGCCTTATGGTCTGAGAAGATACAAAGTAAAATTTCAATTCTTTTGATTCTGTTGGTATTTGTTTTGTGTCCCAGGATATGATCAATTTTGGAGAATGTTCCATGGGGTGATGAGAAGAATGTATATTCTTTATCTTTGGGGTGAAGTGTTCTATATGCGTCTATCAAGCACAGTTGTTTTAGGGTCTCATTTAAATCTCTTATATCTTTGTTTAATTTCTGTTTAGAGGATCTGTCCAGCTCTGTAAGAGGAGTGTTAAAGTCCCCTGTTATGATTGTATTATCAGATATCTTTTCGCTCAGTCCGAGTAAGGTCTGTTTTAAGAATCTGGGAGCATTTAAATTGGGTGCATAGATGTTTAGAATTGAAATGTCTTTTGTTGTATTTTTCCCTTGACCAATATGAAGTGACCATCTTTGTCTTTTTTGACTTTAGTTGCTTTAAATCCACATGAATCTGAAAATAAGATTGCAACTCCTCTTTTCTTCTGAATGCCATTTGCCTGAAAAATTGTCTTCCAACCCTTGACTCGGAGCTTTAATTTGTCTTTTGAAGCCAGGTGTGTTTTTTGCAGACAGGAAATGGATGACTTGTGTTTTTTAATCCAGTCAACCAATCTATGTCTCTTCAGTGGGGAATTCAAGCCATTAATGTTTATTGAGATAATTGATAAGTGTGGTAGTATACTATTCATCTTATTTTGTGAGAGTCCGTTGCTTAGTTTTATCCTTTGCATCAGTGTGGAGGTTAGATTCTGTCCTTTAATTTCTAAGTTCTTACTTTGCTGCTGATCCATTGTGGTGGTCAGTGTGCAGAACAGGTTGAAGTATTTCCTGTAGAGCTGGTCTTGTTGTTGCGAATTTCCTCAATGTTTATATATCCGTCAATGATTTGATTTCTCCGTCAATTTTGAAGCTTAGCTTAGCAGGGTACAGAATTCTGGGATGGAAATTGTTCTGTTTAAGTTGATTAAAGGTAGATGACCATTGTCTTCTTGCTTGGAAAGTTTCATTAGAGAAGTCTTCAGTCACTCTGATGGATTTGCCCCTGTAGGTCAACTGGTGCTTACTTCTGGCAGCTTGCAGAATCTTTTCTTTTGTCTTGACTTTGGACAGGTTCATCACAATGTGTCTTGGAGAAGCTCGATTAGAGTTGAGGTGACCTGGGGTCCGATATACTCTGAAAGCAGTGTGTCAGAATCTTTGGTGATATTTGGGAAATTTTCTTTTATAATATTCTCTAGTATGGCTTCCATTCCTCTGGGGCATTCTTCTTCCCCTTCTTGGATTCCTATAACTCGTATGTCGGAACGCTTCATAAAGTCTGATAATTCTGACACTGAACGTTCTGCTTTTTCTCTCTTCTTTTCTGCCTCTTTTACTATCTGAGTTATCTCAAGAACTTTGTCTTCTACCTCTGAAATTCTTTATTTATTTATTTATTTATTTATTTTGTAGAGACAGAGTCTCGGTAGAGTGCCGTGGCCTCACACAGCTCACAGTAACCTCCAACTCATGGGCTTAAGCGATTCTCTTGCCTCAGCCTCCCAAGTAGCTGGGACTACAGGCGCCCGCCACAACGCCCGGCTATTTTCTGTTTTTTTTGCATTTTGGCAGGGGCCGGGTTTGAACCCGCCACCCTCAGTAAATGGGGCCAGCGCCTTACCGACTGAGCCACAGGCGCCGCCCTACCTCTGAAATTCTTTCTTCTGCATGGTCTAACCTGTTGCTGATATTTTCCATTGCATCTTTAAGTTCCCTAATTGACTGTTTCAGTTCCTTCAGCTCTGCTCCATCCTTTTTATATTCTTCATATCATTCATCTCTTATTTGATTCTGTTTTTGGATTTCCTTTTGGTTATTTTCCACTTTATTAGCAGTTTCCTTCATTGTTTCCATTTCCATCATTTCTATCATTGTTTTCATCATGTGTATTCTAAATTCCCTTTCTGTCATTCCTATCATTTCTTTATAGGTGGAATCTTCTGCAGTAACTACCTCATGGTCCCTTGGCGGGGTTGTTCTAGACTGGTTCTTCATGTTGCCTGGAGTTTTCTGCTGATTCTTCCTCATGAGTGATTTCTTTTATTTGTTTCCTTGCCCTAATTTTCCTTTCACTTCCTCTTGCTCTTGAAGTTCTCGTGCAGTTGCAGGTGGGTTTAGACGGATTGAACACACGTGACCACTTGCCGGTTTTCCACTGTTTTAGTCCTCCTCTTGGAGTCCAGAAGTCTCTCGCTGACTCTCTGTATCCTCACAGGGGTGATGATAGGCAGATCCCACCAGCCAGAGATGCCTGGTGTCCTATCTCCCCAGACTCACGGTGCCCAGATGGAAGGAAGCTGTTACTCAGCCGCCATCTTGCTCTCCTATAAGATTAGTGAAAATGATGAGGCAGCACAGGCTCCGCTGACACTGCCAAGCAAATGAGTTGTGCAGTAGCTTTTTGCGGCTACAATAGCAGTGGCTGTGACTGGAGACTCCTCTGGTCTGGAACTCTTGATCTGAAGGATCCTACTGCTTTAGCCTCCCAGAGTTCTAGAATTGCTGGTGTGAGCCACTGTGCGCAGGCAAAATTTTTTTTTTTAATACCTTAAAAAATAACAAAAATAAGTAGGCTCCTGGATGCAGCTCCAGTCAAGAGCTGACAACGCTACTGCTAAACAGGACTCAGTGCTTTTCAGGAGCATCCTTCTTGGGTGTTAAGACTGAGAGACTGAGTACTTTCAAAATAAACTTTTGTTTTATTAAACTTTTTCATTTATTTATTTATTTATTTTAGACAGAGCCTCACTATGTAGCCCTCAGTGGAGTGCTGTGATGGTACAGCTCATGGCAATAGCAAACTCTTGGGCTTAAGTGATTCCCTTGCCTCAGCCTCCCAAGTAGCTGGGACTACAGGTGCCCGCCACACCTTCCACCATTTTCTGGTTGTAGTTGCCATTGCTGTTTAGCAGGCCCAGGTGGGTTCAAACCCACCAGCTCAGGTATACATGGCCAGTGCCCTAACCACTGTGCGTTACTGGCACTGAGCTGAGTTTGTTTCCTTCAAGAGTAATACATATAGGTTTGGCACCTGTAGCTCAGTGGTTAGGGCACTGGCCACATTCACCAGGGCTCGTGTGTTTGGCCGAGGCCTGCCAAACAACAATGACAACTACAATAACAAAAATATAGCTGGTCGTTGTGATGGGTGCCTGAAGTCCCAGCTACTTGGGAAGTTGAAGCAAGAGAATCGCTTAAGCCCAATAGTTTGAGGTTGCTATGAGCTGTGACGCCACGGCACTCTACCAAGGGTGACATAGTGAGATTACCTCAAAAAAAAAAAAACAAAAATAAAAATAAAAAAGTAAAAGAAATACATATAGCTGGGCACAGTGGCTCACACCTGTAATCCTAGCCCTCTGAGATGCCAAGACGGGTGGATTGCTTGAGCTCAGGAGTTCAAGACCAGCCCAAGCAAGGCTCTGTCTCTTAAAAAAAAAAAAAAAAAAAAAGTAATACATATGAATTTGTTATAAAAAATGAGCAGGATTCAGAGAATACATGTATTAAAGAAAAAGATGAAAACAGCTGTGATCATAAAACCCACATAAAATCACATTTTGAGTTATTTACACATACACACCAATACACACAATATTCATCAAATTTAATATTCTACTGTACATATACACTACTGCAGTGTAACCTACCTTTTTTCACTTCACAATTATAAATATTTTCTTAGTGGCCGAGTGTGATGGCTCACACCTGTAATCCTAGCATTCTGGGAGGCTGAGATAGGATGATTGCTTGAGCTCAAGAGTTGGAGACCAGCCTGACCAAGAGCAAGACCTCATCTCTAGTAAAAATAGAAAAACTTGCCGGGTATGGTAGTGTAGGCCTGTAGTCCCAGCTACTTCGAAGGTTGAGACAGGAGAATTGCTTGAACACAGGAGTTTGAGGTTGCTGTGAGCTAGGCTGAAGCCATGGCACTCTAGCCTGGGGAACACAGTGAGAATTTGTCTCAAAAACAAAACAACACACACACACACACAAAATTTTATTTCCAATAAAAATTTTGTTTTCTCTTTCCCTCTCTTTTTTTAAGACAGAGTCTCACTCTGTCACCCTGGGTAGAGTGCCATGACCTCATCTTAGCTCACAGCAACCTCAAACTCTTAGGCTCAAGAGATCCTCTTGCCTCAGCCTCCCAGGTAGCTGGTACTAGAGGCGCCAGCTACAATGCCCTGCCAGTTTTTCTATTTTTAGTAGAGATGGGGGTCTCACTCTTGCTTAGACTAATCTTGAACTCTTTATTTATTTATTTATTTTTTGTGGTTTTTGGCCGGGGCTGGGTTTGAACCCGCCACCTCCGGCATATGGGACCAGCGCCCTACTGCTTGAGCCACAGGCGCCACCCTTGAACTCTTTATTTATTATTTATTTTGGAGACAAAGTTTCATTTTGTTACCCTCGGTACAGTGCCAGGACGTTATAGCTCATAGCAACTTCAAACTCTTGGGCTCAAGAGATTCCCTTGCCTCAGCCTCCCAAGTAGCTGGGACTACAGGTGCCCCCCACAATGCCTGGCTATTTATTTTCTTTCTTTTTTTTTTTGCAGTTTTTGGCCGGGGCCAGGTTTGAACCCGCCACTTGTGGTATATGGGGCTGGCGCCCTACTCCTTGAGCCACAGGCGCTGCCCTGCCCAGCTATTTCTTGCCCAGGCTGGTCTTGAACTTGGAACCTCAGGCAATCCACCTGCCTTGGCTGCCCAAGTGCTGGGATTACAGACATGAGCCACCACACCTGCCCCCCTTGATATTTTGAAATAAAAAATAAATAAAAGAAAAGAGTAAATTGGTGGTGAATAAATAGGTTTTCTTGGCTCACACAGTGTTCAAGTGTTCAGTGCAGAGCTGGACAGCAGGTGATCCTGTGTTCTCTGTTTCCCTGAAGTCCCTACCCTTATTCTCCATCTGAGATTATCAATTATATTTACAATTTCACTTGCACTTACATTGGGTTAAAAGGAAAGTGAAATGCATAATTGGTCTTTCCATGTCTCCACTTATCCAGCCTACTTCACTTCTGTTACTGCTTGGCATCTAGTATCCTTTTACTAACCTTTGGAAAGACTTTAGAAAATACAGATTTATATGAGTATCATTGTATTTGTTTGTTTATTTTAGAGACAAGGTCCTGCTCTGTTGTCTGTCTAGGCTGGAGTGCAGTGGTGTGATTATAGTTCAATGCAGCTGAGACCTTTCCACCTCCAGTAGCTGAGGTTACAGGTGTATCACATCATGGCAGGTTTATGCCTTGCCTGTTTACATTTTCTCTCTCCTTTCAGTGGCACATTTTGGTGCTTCTTAGGAAGCACTGCTCCTAGCTGGGAGGCCCCAGTTTCCTGTTACTCTTCTTGCTTGTCTAACTCATTTCAATTTGCCATCATGGTTCCCTCCATTTTCACAAGCCTTTATATATATATATATATATATTTTTTTTTTTTTTTTTGAGACAGAGTTTCACTGTGTCACCCACGGTAGAGTGCCATGGCATCACAGCTCACAGCAACCTCAAACGGTTGGGCTTAAGTGATTCTCTTGCCTCAGCCTCCCAAGTAGGTGGGACTACAGGCGCCTGCCACAACACCCAGCTATTTTTTTGTTGTAGTTGTCATCGTTGTTTGGCAGGCCCAGGCTGGGTTCTAACCTCCCAGCCCTGGTATATATGGATGGCACCCTACCCTCTGAGCTACAGATGCTGAGCCTAGATAAATCTTTTAAAAGTTAATGTCTACTTATAAAAATCATTTGGGAACCATCTTCACAATGCAGTTATCTTCCTCCTTGAGGTGGGACTCATGAAATTTGCATTTCCATCAAGCATCTGAGAGAATTCTTTTTTTTTTTTTTCTCTTTTTTTTTATTGTTGGGGATTCATTGAGGGTACAATAAGCCAGGTTACACTGATTGCAATTGTTAGGTAAAGTCCCTCTTGCAATCATGTCTTGCCCCCATAAAGTGTGACACACACCAAGGCCCCACCCCCCTCCCTCCTTCCCTCTTTCTGCTTCCCCCCCCATAACCATACTTGTCAATAATTGTCCTCATATCAAAATTGAGTACATAGGATTCATGCTTCTCCATTCTTGTGATGCTTTACTAAGAATAATGTCTTCCACGTCCATCCAGGTTAATACGAAGGATGTAAAGTCTCCATTTGTTTTAATGGCTGAATAGTATTCCATGGTATACATATACCACAGCTTGTTAATCCATTCCTGGGTTGGTGGGCATTTAGGCTGTTTCCACATTTTGGCGATTGTAAATTGAGCTGCAATAAACAGTTTAGCACAAGTGTTCTTATGATAAAAGGATTTTTTTCCTTCTGGATAGATGCCCAGTAATGGGATTGCAGGATCAAATGGGAGGTCTAGTTTGAGTGCTTTGAGGTTTCTCCATACTTCCTTCCTGAAAGGTTGTACTAGTTTGCAGTCCCACCAGCAGGGTAAAAGTGTTCCCTTCTCTCCACATCCACGCCAGCATCTTTAGTTTTGAGATTTTGTGATGTGGACCATTCTCACTGGGGTTAGATGATATCTCAGGGTTGTTTTGATTTGCATTTCTCTAATACATAGAGATGATGAACATTTTTTCATATGTTTGTTAGCCATTCGTCTGTCGTCTTTACAGAAAGTTCTATTCATGTCTCTTGCCCATTGATATAAGGGATTGTTGGCTTTTTTCATGTGGATTAATTTGAGTTCTCTATAGATCCTAGTTATCAAGCTTTTCTCTAATTGAAGATATGCAAATATCCTTTCCCATTGTGTAGGTTGTCTCTTTGCTTTGGTTATTGTCTCCTTAGCTGTACAGAAGCTTTTCAGTTTAATGAAGTCCCATTTGTTTATTTTTGTTGTTGTTGCAATTGCCATGGCAGTCTTCTTCATGAAGTCTTTCCCCAGGCCAATATCTTCCAGTTTTTTCCTATGCTTTCTTGGAGGATTTTTATTGTTTCATGCCTTAAGTTTAAGTCCTTTATCCATCTTGATTCAATTTTTGTGAGTGGGGAAAGGTGTGGGTCCAGTTTCAGTCTTTTACATGTAGACATCCAGTTCTCTCAACACCATTTATTGAATAGGGAGTCTTTCCCCAAGGTATGTTCTTCTTTGGTTTATCAAAGATTAGGTGGTTGTAAAATGTTAGTTTCATTTCTTGGTTTTCAATTCGATTCCAAGTGTCTATGTCTCTGTTTTTGTGCCAGTACCATGCTGTCTTGAGTACTATGGCTTTGTAGTATAGACTAAAATCTGGTATGCTGATGCCCCCAGCTTTATTTTTGTTACAGAGAACTGCCTTAGCTATACGGGGTCTTTTCCGTTTCCATACAAAGCGCAGAATCATTTTTTCCAAATCTTGAAAGTACGATGTTGGTATTTTGATAGGAATGGCATTGAATAGGTAGATTGCTTTGGGAAGTATAGACATTTTAACAATGTTGATTCTTCCCATCCATGAGCATGGTATGTTCTTCCATTTGTTAATATCCTCTACTATTTCCTTTCTGAGGATTTCATAGTTTTCTTTATAGAGGTCCTTCACCTCCTTCGTTAGATATATTCCTAGATATTTCATTTTCTTTGAAACTATGGTGAAGGGAGTTGTGTCCTTAATTAGCTTCTCATCTTGACTGTTATTGGTGTACACAAAGGCTACTGACTTGTGGACATTGATTTTATATCCTGAAACATTACTGTATTTTTGATGACTTCTAGGAGTCTTGTGGTTGAGTCTTTGGGGTTCTCTAAGTATAAGATCATGTCATCAGCAAAGAGGGAGAGTTTGACCTCCTCTGCTCCCATTTGGATTCCCTTTATTTCCTTGTCTTGCCTAATTGTATTAGCTAGAACTTCCAGCACTACGTTGAATAGTAAAGGTGACAGAGGACAACCTTGTCTGGTTCCAGTTCTAAGAGGAAAAGCTTTCAGTTTTACTCCATTCAGTAAAATATTGGCTGTGAGTTTGTCATAGATAGCTTCAATCAGTTTTAGAAATGTGCCACCTATGCCTATACTCTTCAGTGTTCTAATTAGAAAAGGATGCTGGATTTTATCAAATGCTTTTTCTGCATCTATTGCGAGGATCATGTGATCTTTATTTTTGCCTCTGTTAATGTGGTGGATAACGTTTATAGACTTGCGTATGTTAAACCAGCCTTGCATCCCTGGGATGAAGCCTACTTGATCATGATGAATGACTTTTTTGATGATAAGCTGTAATCTATTGGCTAGGATTTTGTTGAGAATTTTTGCATCTATATTCATGAGTGAGATTGGTCTGAAATTCTCCTTTTTGTTTGGGTCTTTTCCTGGTTTTGGTATCAGGGTGATGTTTGCTTCATAGAATGTGTTGGGGAAGATTCCTTCTTCATCAATTTTTTGGAATAATTTCTGCAGTACAGGAATAAGCTCTTCCTTGAAGGTTTGATAGAATTCTGGAGTAAAGCCATCTGGACCAAGGCATTTTTTGGTTGGAAGATTTTTTATTGTTTGTTTGATGTCAGTGCTTGAAATTGGTCTGTTCAGGAGCTCTATTTCTTCCTGGCTGAGTCTAGGGAGAGGGTGTAATTCCAAATATTGATCCATTTCTTTCACATTGTCAAATTTCTGGACATAGAGTTTCTGGTAGTATTCAGAGATGATCTCTTGTATCTCTGTGGGATCAGTTGTTATTTCCCCTTTATCATTTCTGATTAAGGTTACTAGAGATTTTACTTTTCTATTCCTCGTTAGTCTGGCCAATGGTTTATCTATTTTATTTATTTTTTCAAAAAACCAACTCCTTGTTTCATTAATTTTCTGAATGATTCCTTTGTTTTCAATTTCATTGATCTCTGATTTGATTTTGGATATTTCTTTTCTTCTACTGAGTTTAGGCTTAGATTGTTCTTCTTTTTCCAATTCCATAAGATCTCTTGTGAGATTGTTGATGTGCTCTCTTTCTGTTTTTCGAATGTAGGCATCTAAAGCGATGAATTTTCCTCTCAAAACTGCTTTTGCAGTATACCACAGGTTTTGGTAGCTTGTGTCTTCATTGTTGTTATGTTCAAGGAAGGTAATGATTGCCTGTTTTATTTCTTCCTGCACCCATCTGTTATTCAACAGAAGATTGTTTAATTTCCATGCCTTTCAGTTGGGTAGAGCATTTTTGTTAGAGTTGAGTTCCACCTTTAGTGCCTTATGGTCTGAGAAGATACAAGGTAAAATTTCAATTCTTTTGATTCTGTTGATATTTGTTTTGTGTCCCAGGATATGATCAATTTTGGAGAATGTTCCATGGGGTGATGAGAAGAATGTATATTCTTTATCTTTTGGATGGAGTGTTCTATATGCATCTATGAAGCACAGTTGTTCTAGGGTCTCATTTAAATCTCTTATATCCTTGTTTAATTTCTGTCTAAAGGATCTGTCCAGCTCTGTAAGAGGAGTGTTAAGGTCCTCTGTTATTATGGTATTATCAGATGTCATATTGCTCAGACTGAGTAAGGTCTGTTTCAAGAATCTGGGAGCATTTAAATTGGGTGCATAAATATTTAGAATTGAAATGTCTTCTTGTTGTAGTTTTCCCTTGACCAATATAAAGTGACCATCTTTGTCTTTTTTGACTTTAGTTGCTTTAAATCCACATGTATCTGAAAATAAGATTGCAACTCCTCTTTTCTTCTGAATTCCATTTGCCTGAAAAATTGTCTTCCAACCCTTGACTCGGAGCTTTAATTTGTCTTTTGAAGCCAGGTGTGTTTCTTGCAGACAGCAAATGGATGGCTTGTGTTTTTTAATCCAGTCAGGCAATCTATGTCTCTTCAGTCGGGAATTCAAGCCATTAACATTTATTGAGATAATTGACAAGTGTGGTATTGTTCTATTCATCTTATTTTGTGAGAGTCCATTGCTTAGTTTTATCTTTTGCATCAGTGTGCAGGTTAGGTTCTGTTCTTTAATTTCTGAGTTCTTACTTTGCTGCTGATCCATTGTGGTGTTCAGTGTGCAGAACAGGTTGAAGTATTTCCTGTAGAGGTGGTCTTGTTGTTGCAAATTTCCTCAATGTTTGTATATCCGTCAATGATTTGATTTCTCCATCAATTTTGAAGCTTAGCTTAGCAGGGTACAGAATTCTGGGATGGAAATTGTTCTGTTTAAGTAGATTAAAGGTAGATGACCATTGTCTTCTTGCTTGGAAAGTTTCATTAGAGAAGTCTGCGGTAACTCTGATGGATTTGCCCCTGTAGGTCAACTGGCGCTTACTCCTGGCAGCTTGCAGGATCTTTTCTTTTGTCTTGACTTTGGACAGGTTCATCACAATGTGTCTTGGAGAAGCTCGGTTAGAGTTGAGGCGACCTGGGGTCCGATAGCCCTCTGAAAGGAGCGTGTCAGAATCTTTGGTGATATTTGGGAAATTTTCTTTTATAATATTCTCTAGTATGGCTTCTATTCCTCTCGGGCATTCTTCTTCCCCTTCTGTAATTCCTATAACTCGTATGTTGGAACGGTTCATAAAGTCCCATAATTCTGACAGTGAACGTTCTGCTTTCTCTCTCTTCTTTTCTGCCTCTTTTACTATCTGAGTTATCTCAAGAACTTTGTCTTCTACCTCTGAAATTCTTTCTTCTGCATGGTCTAACCTGTTGCTGATACTTTCCATTGCATCTTTAAGTTCCCTAATTGACTGTTTCATTTCCTTCAGCTCTGCTATATCCTTTTCATGTTCGTCATATAGTTCATCTCTTATTTGATTCTGTTTTTGAATTTCCTTTTGGTTATTTTCCACTTTATTAGCAGTTTCCTTCATTGTTTCCATCATTTCTTTCATTGTTTTCAACATGTGTATTCTAAATTCCCTTTCTGTCATTCCTAACATTTCTTTATAGGTGGAATCCTTTGCAGTAGCTACCTCATGGTCCCTTGGTGGCATTGTTCTGGACTGGTTCTTCATGTTGCCTTGAGTTTTCTGCTGATTCTTCCTCTGAGTGATTTCTTTTTTCTGTTTCCTTGCCCTAATTTTCCTTTCACTTCCTCTTGCCCTTTAAGTTCTCGTGCCTGTGGACTAAGGGTTATAGGACCAGAAGGGTAAGAAGGTTGAAGAGCAAAAAAGGGATGAAAGAAAGGAGGACCGAGTGTTAAGAAAAAAAAAAGAAAAGTAGAGAAAGGAGAGGGGGTGGGTAAAAGGAATATTGACAAAAAGAAGAGAGGCACAGAAAGAGGTAGACAGAGCAATATAGGTGTACAGTAGGTTATTTTGATACAACCTTAAAAAAAAAAAAACCACCTTCTGGGGGTGCCCAGTTGGGTGGTTCCCTTGAGGTCAGCAGCTCTTTGCTAACCTGATCAGACACAGTACCCCACCTCCACCAAGTAGAGAGGAAAGACAAAAATGCTATAAATCAAACCAAAACAAGCAAACAGAAAACTTTACGGGATAAAATTGTGTGGAAAACCAAATAATAGCAGTAGAAACACTAACAAAAATGAAGTTCTAATTATTGAAATAGGCAGCAATGGGAAATTATAATTAAACTAGAAAAATTGAGAAAGAAAAAGGATCTGTATGGAAAAGGTTGAACTTAAAAAACAAAACAACATCAACAACATCAAAATAAACAAAAAAAACAACCAAACCAAAAAAAAAAAAAAAAAAGCACAACCAAAAACAAAGCAGTATGTATATGTTATTGAATATTATCTGGGCAACACGTGGTCTTCTGGGGTATGAGATGTTAATCACAGTTCTGATATGACTGGAGGCTGCTAGTTTCTCAAACCCCAGCAGGTGGACACCCTAAATCTCACTTCAGCCCACTTAAAAGGCACTTTGAGCTTGTTCACTTGCTGAGCAGAAGCTTTCCCAGGGAAGTGCTTGTCGCTGGAATCACTGCTGAAGTGGCTATCCACCTACCCTGTGTGCCAAAACTGGTCTCCCTCTGCCCCCGAGGGTTAGGGCTGCAAAGTGGCTCAGACCCCGCCCTTAGGCTACTTGGTCGCTGGGTTACCAGCTCCCACCCAATTCTAGCTCTGCGACCCTGAGGGCGGAGCTTGCCGGGGCAGATCGCTCCCAATGGCTACCTGTGACCCAGAGCCAAACACTATTAGCTCCGTCTTGCTCAACGGCTCAGACTGGGGCCCTAGACAAAGGCCAAACTTCTCCGCACTCCCGCTCAGGCTCTCCCCAAGGCAGTTCAGCTGAGTGCCAAGTCCAAATACACCAAAACAGTTCACAGGTAAGGCCTTTCTGGTTTGCAGTCTCGCTGCTACTGAACTTACAGTTGCGGGGGGGTTTAGATGGATTGAACACACGCGACCACTTGCCGGTTTTCCACTGTTTTAATCCTCCTCTTGGGGTCCAGAAGTCTCTCGCTGACTCCCTGTATCCTCTCAGGGGTGATGATAGGCAGATCCCACCAGCCAGAGATGCCTGGAGTCCTATCTCCCCAGACTCACGGTGCCCAGATGCAAGGAAGCTGTTACTCGGCTGCCATCTTGCTCCGCCTCTCCCTGAGAGAATTCTTGTGCAGAGTGACACAGGAACTCTTTGACACTATTTTCCATATGCACTGCGTCTTCATCAGTATCTGTATCAACACCTAGATTACCTCCCCATCCACGTCTGTGTAGTACCCAGTGAGTACTGCTGGCTGCACATTTCCCAAGTGTCTCCAGCTCAGTCTAAAACAGAACTCACTGTCTACCCAAAACTGTCCCTCTCCTAAGCACCATTTTTTCTTTCTGACACATAACACCTCACATCTGAATCAGCCATTTCTCCACGGAGCTCTGGTATCTTCTAGTGGATAATGGTATTTAAAAACTAAGATCTGGGCTCCAAGTGTCCTTGGGATTCTCTTGTTTTCCTCTGAATTGTTTCCTCAGGTTGCAGCTCTAGCAGTGGGATTATTGGATTAGAAAAACTGACATATTTTATAGCACTTGGTTCAATAGGACAAAGGTACAACCAGTCCAGTCTTGGGGTCTGTGAGGACTATATCCCTTTCCCTCTCCTCTCACCGCCAGTCAGTTGCTAACCCAAAAGCAGCAGCACTGTCTGACACTGTCCTCTAATACAAGAGTTTCAGGGAGAATTCTGACACAGCTCCCATCACTCTCCACTCTAGTCCTCAAGGGCCCTTTGCTGAAGGAGAGAATAGACACCTCGTGAACAAGAGCTGAATGGGAAAAAAGAACTAGCTTGGCAAGTGCTATAATCAGTTCCTCTTTTTTTTTTTTGAGACAGAGTCGCAGTATGTTGCCCTCAGTAGAGTGCTGCGATGTCACAGCTCACAGCAACCTCGAACTCTTGGGCTCAAGCTATTCTCTTGCCTCAGCCTCCCAAGTAGCTGGGACTATAGGCACCTGCCACAATGCCCAGCTATTTTTTGTTGCAGTTGTCATTGTTGGTTAGCTGGCCTGGGCTGGGTTCGAACCTGCCACCTTCGGTATATGTGGCTGGTGCTGTAACCACTGTGCTACGGGTGCCGAGCCCCAGCTCCTCTTCTAGTCAGTGCAGCTCTGGCTAATTTTAAAGAAAGATGTGGCTGAGCATGGACTCCTGACCAGGGCATTCCACCTGTTTCGCTGCTGGGTCTAAGCATCATCAGAATGCACAAGGCAGGCTAGCCTGGTCCAGCAGATAGCAGTAGGTGAGAGAGAGGATAGAACATAGTTTCTGGATGTTAATGAACAGTAATAACACACACTGGTAAATGTGGCCCTGATCAGCATATTGGGGGAAATGGAGGAAGGCAGCAGAGAGCAAAAAGGGCTCTCCCAGAGTTGCCAGTTGTGACAAGAGGGATCAGAAGTTCCCCCTCCCAAATCTATTACCAGGTCTACCCTCCAACCATGTTTACCTCCTCTTTCCCATGGGAGGGCCCACATTTGCACACCCCAACTAACTCCAAAAGAAACTGAGGCCCTTAAAAGAACAAGTTTTGCTTCAATCTGTTGTAATATCCTTAAGTGAAGAGGAAGGTGTCAGGTAAGAATCAGAATAGATATTGTTCAACTTGACCAATTGTGTACTTGTCTGAAAATGTGTTAATACCATGTTGCTTCTACCGTTTGCGAGCTCAGGAGAAAGCTCTTCCTTCTCAGGCTTTTCTGATGCTCTTGGGTAACAGACCTCACAAAATCTCCAGACCAGACTTCTCTAAATCCAGCTCCTTTAGGTGAACTCTGAGATTAGGCCTCAACTCTAAGGGTGGTCAATAATCTCTCTGAGAGTGCAGGCATCTTGGCTGACAATGCTGACTCTAGAGTGGCTCTGCCAATCACCAGCTGCAGACTATCAACTCTCTGTTCCACTGTTTCTCCCTGTGTGAAATGGAGGCAATAGTACTGACTTCATAGAATCATTGTGAGGAATACATGAATCCATCTATAAAATACAACAGTGAACTCAGGAACAACGGTTAGAAAATGATGACGATGACTATCCTCTTCCTTCCACCTTCCACAGTACCTAAAATTCCCCCTCTGATCATTCCTTTGGTTTAAAAACGGTCCCCAAAGTACGTTACAGGGATGATAGTGTCAAAGTAATTTATTGCTAAAATTTAACACTGACAGCCTTTACCACCCATTTTGCTGACCAATTGCAGAACAAATTAAGTTAGTGAATAGAAATTTCAAATTTAAATTTTCATCCCATAAGATTTTATGCCTTTGGTGCTAATGAGTGTTTGGAAGGAATTAAGAAGAAATAGAAAACAATTACTATTGGAAAGGCTGAGAAACAGTTGCTCAGGCCTAGCTCAGTGGTCAGATTATTTTTCATGAAGACACACTCACGGATTTTATATTAGACTATGTAGACAGGAAAGCCATTTTCCACCTATAAAATTAGTCTTTTATTTGTATGAGAAAATGAAATATGTCAGCATTTGGTTGGGCTCCACAAGAAACATAGCATCAAGGTTCAGTGCCACACAGACAAATCGGAGTCCCTACGTAAGACATTGAAGGCTTTGGGACACCATTTCCAATTACATGGCCCCAGTACTTCTCACAGCCCTCACTCAGTGTAACCCTCATTTCGCCCTTAGCATATGGTCTCTTATAGTCTTTTATTATTATTCATCACTTACAGCATAGTTTTTGGTTACTAGTTTATACGTGGTACCACCGTATATTTTCTGAGAGAGGTATTAACGTTTATGTAATAGTTCCTTATATCCTCGGTACCTAAAAGAGAAGTGTATTTTTTAATAAATCTAAATGAACATATAGACTAATAACTTGTTACCTAGAATGGATTATGCTTCAAAACTTTAACTTCCATTAATACTCCCTTCCCCCACCCCCTTCTAAGTAAGGAATTAGAAAATGTGCACTTACCAAGGACCAACAGCCCTAGAGAACACATTCTAGAAGAGTGAAGAAGAGTTGACAGCTGGACCTTTATGAGTAGGGCATTAGCCCCTAACAGAGTTGTGGTTGTTTATGGAAAAGAAAATGTTGAGCATGGTGGCTCACGCCTGTAATCCTAGTACTCTCGGAGGCCGAGGTAGGTGGATTGCCTGAGCTCACAGGTTGGACACCAGCCTGAGCCAGAGCGTGACCTCATCTCTAAAAATAGCCGGGCATTGTGGCAGATAACTGTAGTCCCAGCCACTTGGGAGGCTGAGGTGAGAGAATCACTTGAGCCCCAGAGTTTGAGGTTGCTGTGAGCTATGATGCCACAGCACTCTACCGAGGTTGACCAAGTGAGACTCTGTCTCAAAAAAATAAGAAAGAAAGAAAAAGAAAAGAAAAGCAAGTGTTTCACCAAAGAAATTCCCTTAATTTTAAAGGCTTGTTGGAGGCCATCACTAGCAAATCACAAACTACTGTATTTTCACTTTTCTGAGTCCTGAAGCTAATTTTTGAAAAGGCTGCTTCCCTACCATTTCTTCCATATGTGCAAGAACTGTTGCTTTTGTTTTTTATACAGATGACTGAGCTAAACGCAATGAAATTAAATCCAGTTTGGGGTTCTTACTGCTTATCTGTTGAGATTGTAGAACTAGGCAGTATCCTACCAGAACATTTTTATTCTTTTTATTTTACCTTTTTTTTTTTTTTGAGACAGAGTCTCACTTTGTGCCCTCAGTAGAGTTCCATAGCTCATACACACTCAAACTCTCTTGCCTCAGCCTCCTGAGTAGCTGGGACTATAAGCATGCATGACGATGCCTGGCTAGTTTTTATATTTTTAGTAGAGATGGGGTCTTGCTCTTGCTCAGGCTGATCTCTAACTCCTAAGCTCAAGCAATCCATCCACCTTAGCCTCCCAGAAGGTTAGGATTACAGGTGTGATCCACCATGCCGAGCCCAAAATATTTTTCAATAACCGAATGTTAGGGTTCACAAAAGGGGCATGTCAGGCTCTTTTTGCATTAGAAATAAAAATTCTCACCACGACCTTCCCATCTGTCTTCAGTACTATCTTGGCTGCTATATGCAACCCAAAGGACAATGCAAATGAGAATACTTCCTGTCTATGAAAAGAGTTTCCTAATTCTAGCCTGGTACATTTGTGGACCTTTCAAGCCATGCTGGTCCTAATGTCTCCCAGTGTGTTGACATGTGAACATGTGTATTGAAAAAAGAGACGTGTGTTTCTAAGGATTTGTTTGAAGAAAATCAACTGGAAAATAGTTGACATACTGAAAATCCTAGAGATGCCTTCCTCATTTGACATGTAAGCAATTCTTTTTTTGTTTTTTTTTTTTTGGAGACAGAGCCCCAAGCTGTCACCCTGGGTAGAGTGCTATGGCATCACAGCTCACAGCAACTTCCAACTCCTGGGCTCAAGGGATTCTCCTGCCTCTGCCTCCCAAGTAGCTGGGACTACAGGCGCCTGCCACAACGCCCGGCTATTTTTTGGTTGCAGCCATCGTTGTTTGGCCGCCCGGGCTGAATTCGAACCCGCCAGCTCAGGTGTATGTGGCTGGTGCCTTAGAGGTGAGCCACACCATGAGCCACAGGTGCCGAGCCATGTAAGCAATTCTTTTTTTTTTTTTTAATTGTTGGGGATTCATTGAGGGTACAATAAGCCAGGTTACACTGATTACAATTGTTAGGTAAAGTCCCTCTTGCAATCATGTCTTGCCCCCATAAAGTGTGACACACACCAAGGCCCCACCCCCCTCCCTCCTTCCCTCTTTCTGCTTCCCCCCCAATAACCATAATTGTCATTAATTGTCCTCATATCAAGATTGAGTACATAGGATTCATGCTTCTCCATTCTTGTGATGCTTTACTAAGAATAATGTCTTCTACGTCCATTCAGGTTAATACGAAGGATCATGTAAGCAATTCTTAATAAGTAAAATTTAAGAACTAAGTATTGCTTTTTTTTTTTTGAGACAGTCTCACTATGTTGCCCTTGGTAGAGTGCTATGGTGTCACAATTCACAGCGAAATTCAAATTCAAACTGTTGGGCTCAAGCGATTTCTTGCCTCAACCTCCCAAGTAGCTGGGACTACAGGCGCCTGCCACAATGCCCAGCTATTTTTGTTGTTGTTGTTGCTGTTGTTATCCTTGTTTTAGCTGGCCCAGGCCAGGTTTGACCTCGCCAGCCTTGGTGTATGTGGCTGGCGCCATAACCACTGAGCTACGGCCGCTGGCTAAGTATTGCCTTTTCCTCCTCATTCATTGTTCCTTTTTCTTCTCCCTTCCTCCAACTCTGGGAGTGAGGCACTGCTCACAGCATAAAGATAGATTTTGTTCTGTCTTTCCAAATATAACTTCTCTTAATGGCTACAGTGGGGGAGGGGAGCAATAGCAAGGTAAAAGCTGATGGAATTGGTCTACGTATACAGCAATGCCAACCATTCTGTGATTTTTTTTTTTAAGCTTGAGGTGAGTAGCCAAGATTATTTACCTAATGACCTAGTATATCCTTACTGGAAAAAGCCAAAACTAGTGAGAAAAATCCTTTCTCTTTTTCTTTCCCTCTCCTCATAAATGAAGGTTTTGTACTTAGATTTTTTTTGGGGGGGGGAGGGGTCTTTCTAAAGTAGGCCTAATTTCAAAGGAAATATTTCAAATTAAAAAAAAAGACACAAGAAGTTCTAGAGAATCTCTTGGTAGACAGAGAATTGTTGAATTAAAAGATAATTGAGTTTGACTTCTACCACATAGCAGCAACCCATAGCCGTTAGGATTCTTATTTAAGCAGGGCTCATCAATTCTCACTAAACCTTACTCATAGATTTGAGAGATCTCAGTTATTGCTAATAAAATTGATGGTGTGAAAGGAAAGTCTCCAGGAGGAAACGTGGAAATTCCCAGTTCAAAAATAATCCTACACCAGATCATATCTTTAAAAAGAGTCAAGCTGATATCTCATTGATGTCCTAATCTCTATATGTGTTTCTCAAGGTCTTTCCAACACACAAGTTCATTTTCATTGGGTGTGATGGCATGATATTCAAGGAGAGTATATCTAAGACCTTATTCCATTAACCTCTCACACTGGCTAGCTACATTTTTTTCTTTTACTATCTAGGCAGACAACTTAGGACATTTAGCCACCAAAATTTAGGACAGCTCAGGACATTTAGCCACCAAAATTTAGGACAACTCAGGACATTTAGCCACCAGATATTATGTGTTATCCATACTTGTTTTCATAGCCCTCTCAACCGAAGTTTGGAATTTTACATTTCTAATTCCAAAAAGATATGCGGACAAGTCTTGTTTCTTCCTAAGTATAAAACAATCTGTGAAGGGGCAGGATGAGAGAGGGCATTCAAGGTCACTGGCTCATGCCTTTCCCTGAGATCCACTTATCCTGTCTCTGAGAAACCCCCATGATGATGTCTTTCCTGGGCTCCAGAGTTTTGGTCCATATCTGGACCAGAATTCTGGAGAACATGCTTTTAGAATCCATGCTGCCTTCTGATTTTTCAAGATGCATCTGTAGTAAGGGTTGTATTTCCCCAGCTCCTACTGACCTAGTGCCTTCAACAAGTCCCAGGCAAAAAGGAGAAAGGAAACAATGTTCACAAGGCCAAGTGCTGTGTCAAGTACTCTACTAGCTTTCTCAGTTAACCTCCTCCAGTCCACCACCTTGAGACATCTATGCTACTATCTTCATTTTGTAAGTGAGGAAACTGAGACCCAGAAAGAGGAAGTAGTTTGCCCAAGGACTTGTAGCAAGAGGTAAGGAGGGATTCCTTTCAGGACCCTCTCTCTGAACCTGGTACTCCTTTTGTTATAACACTCTAGGCTTGGGGTGTGTGAATGTGCAGGGAGATCTATTAGTAATGCCATGAGATATGGCAGATGGAAAGGGGATGCTGAGAATGGAGAGGGGTGGGGAACTCAAGGCAGAAAAGGGCCCTCAGAGAAGGGAGCAACAAAAGAATTATTCAAAAATTCTCTGAAGAGCTTTAAAGTCTACTGATTTGGAATTTAAGATTAACTTCACTGGGTAGGCATGATGGCTCACACATGTAGTCCTAGCATTCTGAGGCCAAGGCAGATGGATTACATGAGTTCAAGACCAGCCCGAGCAAGAGCAAGATCCTGTCTCTAAAAATAGATGGGTGTTGTGGGGGGTGCCTGTAGTCCTAGCTACTAGGGGCTGAGGCAAGAGGATCTCTTAAGCCCAAGAGTTTGAGGTTGCAGTGAGCTATGATGCCACCGTACTCTACCGAGGGTGGCAATAGGAAATTCTGTTTCAGCAGCACCCACCACAACACCCAGCACTGTAGCATTTGCAAAGTTATAACTCAGGACAGTTGCTTTGCTGTCTTAGTTGAAACTAAGACTTACAGTCTGCCTCGTTTACCTGCTTTAGCTGGCTATTGAGCTCTTCCTTTATTTACTGGACGGCAATTTGGGGTATGGATCAGGTGCCACCAGAAAGCACACCACTGAAAATGGCTGCATTTTTCGGCTGGCAGACACAATTCCAGAACCGTGAGACAGTTGTTTTATTTTCAGGGATATAAATTCTTAAAGTATCAACTTCACCCCAAAAGTACCAAGAGAAATCCTATCACATTCATGGGCAAAACACATATATGTTTTTCTATTAGTAGATCCATGCCATTTCTTAGTAGAGTAAAAAATGGCACTGGAAGGATAAGTACTCAGCTGTGACCAGTGGCCACTAGTGAGTTCTCTGGAGCTCCAGAATTGAAACTGCAGCTCTCCCACATGAGATTCTGGAAAAGTATTGGGCTTCAGATTCTTTGTCAGCAAAGACAAAGGGGATGATACTAGTACCTGTCTAACAGAAATGATATGAGGATCACTTGTGTCTGGCACATAGTAAGTGTTCAGTAAAAAATAATGGTATGCATAAGTTTAGAAAATGAATACAGATCCAAAACAAAACTGGTAAATGAAAAAAATGTAATCCTATTGACTTATTTTTTCCCTTAGATTGTGGTAAAAATATAGATAACATAAAATTTCCCATTCTAGCCATTTTTAAGTGTACATTTCAGTGGTGTTGACTACATTTACACTGTTGTGCAATCATCACTGCTACCCAACCACAGAACTGTCTCATCTTGCAAAACAGAAACTCCATATCCATTAAACAATAACTCCCCATAACTCCCTTCTCTCAGCCTCTAGCAACCATAGTTCTATTCTTTGTCTTTTAAGAATTTGACTACTGGGTGGTGCCTGTGGCTCAGTGAGTAGGGCACTGGCCCCATATACCAAGGGGTAGTGGGTTCAAACCCGGCCCCAGCCAAACTGCAACAAAAAATAGCCAGGTGTTGTGGCAGGCACCTGTAGTCCCAGCTATTTGGGAGGCTGAGGCAAGAGAATCACCTAAGCCAGGAGTCCTCAAACTGTGGCCGGTGGGCCACATGAGGTGGTGTGATTCTATTTGTTCCCATTTTGTTTTTTTGCTTCAAAATAAGATATGTGTAGCGTGCATAGGAATTTGTTCATAGTTTTTTTAAACCATAGTCTGGCTCTCCAATGGTCTGAGGGACAGTGAACTGGACCCTTGTTTAAAAAGTTTGAGGACACAGGCAAGAAGCCTTCCTCTTTCCTGTCTTAGCTCATGTAATAAACGTTCATTATTCCAAAAAAAAAAGTTTGAGGACCCCTGTACCTAGACTGTTTAATACTAGAGGCAGAAGGAAGCCCCATGTACTAAGGGTGGCAAGTTCAAACCCAGACCCAGCCAAACTGCAATAAAAAAAAAATAGCCGGGCATTGTGGTGGGCACCTGTGGTCCTAGCTACTCAGGAGGCTGAGGCAAAAGAGTGGCCTAAGCCCAAGAGCTGGAGGTTGCTGTGAGCTGTGACCCCACAGCACTCTACCAAAGGTGGCAAAGTGAGACTCTATCTCTAAAAAAAAAAAAAAAAGAAAAGAAAAAAGAAAATTTGACTACTGTAGGTATCTTGTGTGAGTGGAAGCATTTAGTATTTGTCTTTTTGCGATGGGCTTGTTTTACTCAGCACAACGTCTTTCAGTTTCCTCCATGTTATGCATATGTCAGGATTTCCTTCCTTTTTTAAAGTCTCTTGACTTTTTAACCTATTAATTCTTTCTCCAAATTTTCAGAAATTTAAGATGTAAGTATGATGAAACCACCTCTCTCCAGCAAAGGCAAATAACTTCTCTGGAAACTCTCACTGGAGGAAGTTATTTGAACATGGAAATGCTAACTGAAAACCAGTGTTCTTCAGAAAGGTATTAATCCTTGAGGCAGCCTATTTACATTAATCAACATTTCTCTAATACTTGTCCGTGTTTTGTAACACTTTTTCAAGTGTCAATTGTAGCTTGCCAGTTCTTCTGAAGTGTGGAGGCTACAAATGGGGGAAACTAGAATGGGAATTCTGTTCCTGGGGCTTTTTCTGTCATTTTGAAGCACAAATTCTTTCCATCATTTCATTTTGCATAATAATTAGGTGGATGGATGGTGGCTAGAAGTATTGGATGGGCTGATTATTACGGTGTGTGAAAAGTCCTGATTTCCCTGTATTTTCATATTTGCCTCCCTTTAAGACCCTTAAGTTTTACATTACACGTCGAGGATCTAATCTGTTCACATGCAAACTAAAATCTATTTACTGATATCACAGAAGTTTTTACTTCAATACACATAATAATGATAGGAAAAAACAAAAACATACTAAATAGTTATGATTAAAGAGAAAACAATTGATAGGTGGGACATAGCAACTGTCAACTCTCAGATCATGCCTTGTCACTCTTCACAACTTTTCTGGAAAATTATTTAGCTCATCATAAATACATGCTTCTGTAATTCTGAATAAACATAACATCAGGGTCCAAGATTTGGTGCTATTTCCATTTCTTTTTCAAGATTAATATTTAAAGCTCAGCACACAGAGAAATAATCTGTATCAGCATTATATTAAAATAAAAGGAAATTGGCTCAGTGCCTATAGCACAGTGGTTACCACACAGGCCACATACACCAAGGCTGGTGGGGTTCAAACCCAGCCTGGGCCAGCTAAACAACAATGACAACTGTAACCAAAAAAGCTAGCTGAGCATTGTGGTGGGTGCCTGTAGTCCCAGCTACTTGGGAGGCAAGAGAATCGCTTAAGCCAGAGAGTTTGAGGTTGCTGTGAGCTATGACATCACAGCGCTCTACAGAGGGTGACATAGTGAGACTCTGTCTCAAAAAATAATAATAATAATATAAAGGAAATTTTAAAATCAAACTAACAAATTGTAAGTTTCACTGCTAGCTCAAGGCTAGCAGAACAACTATTCTTAACAGGAATAAAGAAATTAAAATTTGCTATTGCCTTATTCTTAACATATAAGCAGTTTTCCTCTTTATAGTAGATTCTTTTTGTGATTCTGAGATTTATGGTCCATAAAACAGTGCTTTAGTTCCAGTGCATTAATTCCCTATGACGTAATTCCCTAGCCTAATGTATTTAAAGATTTCCATTTTATATTGATTGATAATGAATAGATATTTGGGACTGTAGAGAAAAATCAAACAAAACCAAAATATCATAAATAACAGCAATAAAAATACTAAAAGTTCCAGACTAAAATAATATTTTGGTTATTAATATGAGTTTTTTAATGATCAGGGAAAAAAATCTACTTTTTCATTCACTTTTCATCCTTTTTTCCCCCCAAGATTAAATGATTATTTAAAAAGCATGCCACACTGTATAGAAATCAATATTCTCTCCCATAATTCTGGGCATCGGGGACTCAGTAATGTCACTGTCCCTGTCCCACATCTTCAAATTAACTTTCTCAGGTCACAACAATACATCTTCCCAAAGGGGACCTTCTGGAAAAACAAGCTTTCCTTAGCTCATAATTCCTTCCTTTTGTAGCATGAACCAGCAATCTAGCCAAGAAATATATACTGGGGAGTAAGGAGGAGATCCACCAGTAAGCCCACAGTTGTTCACAGCCATAAGTTTAGAGACAAGCACAAAGAGATAGGTCAACATACTGGCAAAAAATCCTGTGACAGCTTGGGAATAAATCTTCATTTCATTCATGGTGGAAACCCCACTGTCCAGTGCATGGGTATTGATGAGGCAGGCCAGTGAGTTACAGAGCCACAAAGAAATGATGTCATCTAGAAGGCGAGGAACAAGACCCGTGAAAAATCCTAGGAGGCCCTCTTCCAGATAGATGGTTACTATGGAGTCACAAAATCCACAGTACTTGTATAGTCTTGTACCATGGACTTCAGAATGATTACGGGGAAGGGATGTGTGATGAGGGTAGCAGCAGACTGAGCAATCATCTCTTGGGTTGTCTCCTTGATAACCCTGTCAAAGCAAGATGAAACTTCTTTCTATCCATTTCCAGGTCCCAACTCCTCATCCTTATCATACTCCTGGTGAAGCTCTAACACTTTACCATGGACCGCAGTCCGAAGGACTCCTGAACACAGTCATGGAGGTAAGCCTGTGAACAAACCATGCTTCCCACTGATGCTGGTGATATGCTGAGCATAACAAAAGAGACCAGGAAGCTGACACACTTGCCACCCAAAAATATTTCATCCTATTGCAGGAGGAAGAGGCTAGTATCCCACCTGGATAAGCATGTTCATGTACATGAGCAGCTGGGACCGGATGGTGAGACCAGAGCCCAGGAGCACCTGACTGGCCGCGTCCGCCATGATGGCATTGGCAGATGGATGGACCATTTTTCATCTTTTTTAAGAAAAAGATTATAAGTCAATCTTTTGACTATGAAGTGAATTCCATTTAACATAGGAAGAAAAAGATGTAGACAATTAACCCAGAATTGTTTTCCGAGGCTTTTCATCATGAAAAATTTTCAAACATGGAAAACAATGGAAAAATTGAAAGAACTGTAGATTCTATCCATAAATACTATAACTGATAACACCTTGCCAGTTTTGCTTTCTTTTCCCCTCTATACATACTTTTTATTTGTAGTTGCAGAAGTCATTTGAAGTTGCCTGCTGTACCATTCATCTTCTCAGAATAACATCTTCCTACATAACCACAATATTTTAACACCAAAAAAGAACCATAATTCCATATTACCTAATATCCAGTCCACATTAAAATTGCCCAAGAACATCTCCCATAGTTGATTTTTTCTCCCATACTTGTTTTTTATCCAGGAGCCAGTAAAGATTCACATATTGCATGTTCATTATATGACTCTGTTTTTAGGGAATAATCTCTCCCTTTCTTGTATGACATTGACTTTTCAAATAACCCAGGATAGTTTTCTTATAGAATGTTCTGACATTTCTATATTTATAGCATTTAGCTTGTTCATGTACAACTGAACTTTCCATTTTGGAAACATGGAAACTTTCCACTCTGGAATACACTCTTGCTTCCAAGTCCGCTTCCCATCCATAGAGCTCACTTGTCTCCAATTATGAACACCCAGAGATCATCAGTTGATTGAACTCAAGCTTTAACCTTGCAAAGACATGGCTAGCTTTAGGGAAAAAAGTTATTTAAATGATTCTGCCAAAGCAAACACTTTTAAAGAAAAAGTAAAGATATCTCTGTTTAATGTTGATTTCCTAGCAAGTCCCTGGCCTGCAGCAAAGGTGGGTCACTGCAGAGACCATTAAGGGGCCCAGGTCTGCTTTTGTTATGTGAATATGTAGGAAGGAGCATGGAAGAGGCTTCCTTTACTTTTTTGCCTTGCCTACCTAACGTTCTTTGGGCTCTGTAGAGCTAAATGCTAAACTAAACGAATGAAAAATAAGTTTTATTCCAATGTTTGTCAGATGTTAGAATAGGTTAAAAAAAGAGAGAGTTCTAACTTCACCGAGATTCACTGTTTTGGTTTGAACATCAGGCTGTATTTGATACACCTAAAGACTGTCCTTGCTTTTTCAGGGCATCTCACTGGTGGGCAGGGAAAGCTTTGACGGAAAGGCCCTCTGCTTGAACTATTTCAAAGAAGCTAAGCACGAATCTATTCTACTGGTTTGAAAATCCCAAATTAATCAGACTACAAAAATATACAGGTGTGTGCCCTCCATGTGTATTAGATGTAAGCGGGCTTAGAAGGGGCATTGAGATGCAGAAGGACATGCTAGGAGGCTGCTCTGATGGCTTATAAACACATGCTATCTTGCACTGGTATCTCTCTAGAAATATAGTCTTAAATAAACAAAAGTTCGGCCCTGGCTGACGAGGTTCTTCTGTAGGCCTTAGACACAGGCAAGTGTTTTTAAAAACGTGACCGGCCAGCTAAGAAGTTTACCCACCCAGTGCCTCAAATTCTCAAACTGTTTATTTGAATACTGAGTGAATGGCTAATCTTCTACAAGTTTGGGGGCTTTAACAAGGTAAACAAATGGTTGGGTTGCAAAAGTAAACACTGCATTTCCTCCCAGGCTCCTCCTAGCTTCCAAAATTCCTCTCTCTCACTCCTTTCACTAACCCCAGCCTCCTAGTTCCCAAGCTTGGTTTCTTGTACTCTGTAAAAGTACTGAATTTGCAAAGGAGACATTTTTAATTATAAGTACTACAGTAATGAATTCAAGTACACTTGTTTATCATAAAGGGCTTTCCCATCTGTCTCTAAAGTATACTTAAAAATGCTGTGTATTTGATAACATTAGCACCAAGCATCTTCTACATGGTAATATTCAGCATTTTAGAAGTTCATCGTCCCCCCGTCCCTCCCCCGCCCAACCGTCCTCCCAAAGACCGCACAGTGGAAGTTCCAGAAAGAGTACATTTATCTCTGTGTTTGGGAGTGCCTGTGTGGTCTCTTCCTAATTTATTTGCACTCCAATCCTTAGGGATCGCATCGCAATCCCCCTAGGCAAAGGGAGATTAGGGAACAGGGCTGTCTGCTTCTCCCCATCCTGACAGATAAGGGAAAACAACTTCCCAAGTCCCACAAGTTCTTCTGGCCACTGTACAAATTGTTCTTGAGCATGGAGGGTTTCCAAAAGCCCTAATTAGCAACTCACAGCAAACATTTCTTTGCATTAGCTAATGATCCGGCTACACTTGTAAGCAAACAGAACCAACATATCTAATCAATGTGGAAAAACCAACCAAATGCCTATTAAACATCTGGATGTAATTTTCTAGTTAGAACAAAATGAAAACACATGCAGGTTCCTTTGATGTGAGTCTTAACAAAGAAATTGTTGATAAAAAAAAGCATGCTGGTCAGTCAATGTGTCATTTTCATAAAGTCTGCTCGTTTCTCTTCAAATGCTCCCAGTTTAATTTAGTTGGTTTCCTGCAATCTCTAATTTTACCATATTGTGTGAAACCGCAAGAGATTCTTTGGATGTGATTTTATTTGAGGTTTTACTGCTGCATGAATCTGCTACTGATTTTTTCTCCCTTCTCTCTGCCTTTGCTCCTCCACCTCCACGCCCATCCTGCCCCTTTCTTTGGTAAAAGGGTGGGGGAGAAAAAAGTTATAAAGCAATGCTGGGAAAAATTCTTCTAGACTCTGCATTCTTAGATTTAAGAAAACTCTCAGTTAAGAAAAAAAGTCAAATGAGGAAATGTCTGAGCAATAACTCACAGCTAACGGAAGAGAAAATGATAAAAGTGTTCTTTAAAAAATTGCCACATTTATTTCAAATAAAAAGTAATAGATTTAAGAGATATATAATTTCTATGATCAGTATCCATAATTTTTCCCATTTTGTCTAGTCTATTCTATATAACATTTAGTTTTTGTAATTATTTATGCTATTGGTGAGTTGAAATTTGATAATCAGCAACAAATGAATGGAAATATTCCCATACATGCATCAAGATAAAATGAATGATCTGACAATCTTTTTGTTTCTTTAGTAGAAGATAGAGTACTTTTGTTTCAGAGACAATTTCCTATGGAAGCACCATACAATATTACTTCATGTAAAAACATCGACATATGTGTATGTTAAAGGTAAAGAAGATTATGGTTAAGAGACTTTAAATAGAAGACCAAAATTACAGATTTCATGAGGAGGACTATATTCTTTTAAACAGGCTGTAGGCAATCTGCACATATATTATTTATTTAAAACATAAGATTAAAGCTACTTGATTGTTTAAACACCATGATTTGTAATGCAGTTTGATGAGAGTTTTGTAGTATAATTATTACAACATGACAATCACAGAGAATATGACCTCGAAAAAAAGCAGTGCCTTCTCCCACTCTCACAGAGGAGGATGCTCTAAATGGAAAAGAAGACTTTGAAAACCAAAAGCCATCCATTTTTATGTGCACAATTAAAGGTCTTTCAATTTTAAAATCATTACGCTTTTTCTTTTTTGGAGATAATACCATTATAAGGAAATCTGAAGGCCTGGTGTTTCAAACTCCACTGGTAAGTAAACACTAGTTGAAAGAGAATTTCCAGTTTTTACTCCAGGCCAACTGGGAAAAATGGTGAACAGGCACATTTTCTGTGAGTTATATTAGAGAATATTTAAAGACACTGAGTTAGAACTGATTGGGGAGGGGAGGTAGATTAGTGAAAGAAGAGACAGAACAACACTTTTGCTCCTGTTCCAAAGCATGCTGTTGTAATTGCTCTGTTTAAACTTAATTGCCAGAATGTGGCAGTTAGTTAAGGTACCGGCATCAGGTAAAGTTTGGGTAAGCCAGGGAGAAGTCTCAGTTGCTTCAGTTATCGCAACATGTACAAATGCATTCCGGTGGCGTCTAAGCACTTTCTACCCAGTCTTGGAACCAAATATGGGATGAATGGACCACAGACTGTCATTTGTGGCCCAGTCACCACCAGATTATTTCAAGAACCACAAGCTGGCAAAGGACAAAGCTTAGACGCTCGCAGATCATACAATTTCAAGATGTCCTGTATGTGGAGTAAGATTGCTCTCATCAGCAAATGTAAGGCTTCTTTTCTTTTCCTTCTCCATGTTAGGAAAAAGAATAACATAACCCCTTTCCCAACTCCGCTTAAAGAGAACACTGTAAAGCTACAATGCTCAAGTTGTTTAAGAATTTACTGTGGTCTTGTACATACTGGCTAAAATCATGCTTTTATTTTTCATTTATAATTGATATTTGGGATTGATGCAATTACAGACAAATCAATATCATACATATTTAAAACAATTCTAACAGTGAAATGTACTATCTAATTCTTTTAATATTTCAAGAAAAAGATCTCTGTAAATGCAGATCTTCAAATAAAATGTATGTCTGTTTAAATAAACTCCTTCCCATAAGTCTCTTGAAGGTAAAATAATGGAAAGTTGAAGGTTATTAATACCAAAACTTTTTAAACCATTTTCCTACATAATATGCATACTTGTGGAAGATGTGCCCCAATGGAGGAAGTTATCACCATTTGGCTAAAACAGCATTATTCACTCACTGCTTATATGAACCGTCCTTTAAGCAAAACCGTAAATACAGCAATATTGAAGGTTTTCTGCTGTGTGATGTACACGGGGAAATATACAAAAAATGGAAATGCTCCATAGTTATACAGCGTGTCTTGTTTATCCAAAATGTCAAAATCCCTGTTGACTCAAGTTCCACCCTGTGATAACCTTAGCGACGTTATTTCCCCAACTCTTCCCACTTAGCTCCTTACACAGCTCAGCCCAGGGGTACCACCCTGGCTGTGGGGGTAGGTTAGGCAGGACAGGTTTTTCAGGTCTCAAAGCCAGTTTATTCCATTGTCTCTCTTTGTTTCCAGGAATTGGAAACAGACTCGCGGTCCTGTTGCTGAGATTCTCCTGAAAATCTCAGCCACTCCCCTCCTCCCTCCACAAGTAGAACTCAGGACTTCAGAACAGAGACTCGGTATTTCGCGCCGCGGGCAAAGCATCTCTTTTGCTCCCCGGCCGCGTGTGCCTTATTCTGGCGGCACCCTGGATATCGTTCCCACCAAATGAAGGCAGGAGGACCTTTTTTGCATAGTGGTTTGAAACCCTCCCATAAAACGAAAATACTACCACCCTGGGTGCTGAGGAGTGGGTGGGATGGGAAAGCATTATAGTCAAGTCCTACACGGGTGGTGTACAGACGCCAGCCAACGCGTTGCTCATTTATGCATTTCCCACCAAGTGCACAGTCCACTTCTCCTGCATCTGTAAAAAGGCAGCTCAAGGAAAAACAAACCTCTGAGAATTCTGTAAAATGTGGCTTCACTTTCAAAGAACAGTATCAAACATGGGGCCAACACAGAAAAATGCATTTCCTCGAATTACCAACTACCCCCCTCTCTGCAGCCAATAAGAAACTACGCGGTTAATCTCTGAGTTACTTTCACTGAGAGGTGAGAATTCTCAATGAAGGGACCAGTGACAGATTTTTTGCAAACTCGAGCCCCCAGCTCGGGCAGCGGCACGCTCGGCAGGCCCTCCCGCTCGCGCGCACCCGCGCGCTCCCTAGCCGGCTCCCCACGTTACTTTGATTGACAGCCCAGCCCCGCCGCTCTCCTTCCCACCGACCTTCCCATCCCCAGTGCCAATCTCCGTAACACGCCGCTTCCCATTGGCTGGTTCTGGAGTCCCGCGGCTCCTCCAGAACAGTTCCTCACCAAGCCCCGAGGACGCGGCAGTAGGAGGAGGGGCCAGGAGGCGGGAGGAGAGACCGAGGAGACCGCGGTGATGGAAGCGAGTGCTGTGGAAGAGAGGAGGAAGAACGGCCTGTCCGGTGCTGCGCTTCCATTGGCTCTGAGAAGGTGTCGCGTCAGCGACCCACGTTGGGTGCGGACACGTGATTGGCTGACCCGGCCTCCGTTCCCCCTCCCAGCCGCCCGGGCCCACGTCCCCCGCCGGCTCGGCGCTCTCGGCCCCCGCCCGCGCGGGGCTGGGCGGAGCCGACGCTGGTTAGCTCCGGAGTGTGAAACCGCGTGTTAATGTAACCGGCGCGAGAGGCGCGGGCGGCGGCGGTGGGAGCGGCGGCTGCAGGAGCAGCAGCAGCGGCGGGTACCCAGTGTCCCGCGTCCCTAAGGCAGCGAACTGCTCCACCCCCGTCCCCGCACGGCCGGGCGGGACCCGCGCCACCAGCTCGGACCTCGGGTGTCCCACGGCGACTAAACCTCTTTTGGCCCCGCCGCGGTGACTACTCCAAGACTCTCCCGCGGAGTTTGCCGGCTCAAGAAGGAGGCCGAGCGGCGGAGCGCACTTCTTTCCACCATCTCGTGGATGTCGTCCATCGTCTCGTGAGAGAACTTTGCAGGGGGCTGGAGCGTCCTTTGCGAGAGGCAGACGTAGGAAAGGAAAGAAAGACGACCGAGGAGGAAAGGTCCAGAACGGCCGGGTCGGCCGTGCGGGACCAGTGCGCGCGGGGCGCTACGCCCTGATGCGCCCCGGGCTCGCGGAGCAGCGGGCGGCTTCAGGACTGCCCTCCATGGAGTAGCCCTGTCGGGCCAGGAGGGTTTGTGCAACCGCGGAGAACACCGAGTGCTGGTCGCACGGGGCGTGCCTAGCCGCCTCTCGGCGCGCCCTCCGCACTCCCTCCCCCACCCCCCGCCTCGTCATCCTTCGTTCCGCGGCCCGGAGCCTCCGCTGCGGCCTCTTTCTTCGCCGCGGCTCGGAGCCCGCGGGTGTCGGTCCCGAAACCACTGGGTTTGTGTGGGGTTAGTCGGGCCGCTGCTCCACCTGCACCTAGCCAGCTGCCGCCGCCGCGAGGAACACCCAGCGGGGAAGCAGACCAGGAGTAGAGCGAAGAAAAGCTGCCCGCCAGGATTTGTTTGCCCAGGACGGGCGCTGCGCACGCCGATCGCCGAGGGGAGTGCTGCGGAGGCACCTCGCCCCCACTGCCCGCCGCGGAGACTGAGGCCCGCGTGTTGGCGCGGAGTTCCGAGCGCCAGCAGGTTCTTGGAGTGTCTGGGCCAGAGGCGCTCTGAGATGTGGCCCTGAGGGCAGAAGCCGGCACCGACGGTAGCCGGAGCAGAAGCCTGGGGCACCGAGTGGCCGGCGCGCGGGACCGAGCGCGCCTGTGTGCGTGGCCGGCGCGTCCCTTGGATCCCGCGCTTCTGCTTAGCTCCCTGGCTTAATTTCCCTCAGCGGGACTAAAGTTGGAAATTGAGCGGAGAATTGAATTGCCTGGGAGCAGAGCCGCGGCCGCCACCAGAGCGATGTTCCCGCAGAGCCGGCACCCGGTGAGGCGCGGCCCTATGTGGGGGGGGGGGCGGTTTTCTTCTGCTTCAGGGAGTCGAGTGGCTGCTGCTACCCGGCCGACCCTCTCCCCATCGGTGTAAGGCAGAGAGGTGCAGGGTCCTCCTCCCGGGGTTCAGAGTGGGCTGAAACACTAAATTACCTCTTTTCCCTCTGGGTTCCCTCCTACTTGAAGTCTGGATTGCTAGGACTGAGGCGCTGCGGGAGGCTGGGTTTTTTTCCTGTAGCCACATCCTCCCCCTTCCCTGAAATGGGTTGTGCGCCCCCCACCTTTGTTTCTTGTTTCGCCTATTTACATGTCAATGCAGCCCCCGTTCCGGTGCGCCTGGAAGTGGCCGGGTGACTGGGAATGGGGACAGTTGAAGGAGTTGTTTTTCTCCCCGGGTTCCTGGGGTCATTATCGCCCCCGTGGGGGAGGGAGCGCCGACATCAGCGACGACTATCTGACTTGGTCCTTCCTGGCCTCCGGGGAGCCCCCTTCCCTCTGGCAGTGTGACGCTGGCGCACTTAGCGCGATCCACCCGGGGGCAGGAAGACTTTCATAGTTTCTTTAGAAGCTGAGGGGAAGGTCTCCTTTCTCTGGCCCTAAAATGAAGCGCAGACACGTGTTTGGGGTTCCATTTTCTGCCACTTCCAACTTTATTTTTGTTTATGTCCCATCCGATCCTTCTCTGACTTACTACTTTATCTATCTGCCCGCGTTCCTATCCCTCGGTCCCTCTCGCTGATCGCCTCCAGACGCCGCACCAGGCTGCAGGCCAGCCCTTCAAGTTCACTATCCCGGAATCCCTGGACCGGATTAAAGAGGAATTCCAGTTTCTGCAGGCACAGTATCACAGGTGCGTGTCCGGCTGTACCCGGCGAGTGAACGCGCGGGCAGCCCGGTGCCCCTTGTCTCCCAGCCTAGTGGCGGTGGCGGCGGTTGTACTTAGTTCTTTCGTCCAGGCGGTGGCGTGTGGAGTCGCAGTTAAGACCTGTCATTCACATTACCCCCCTTCCCTGGCTGTTCCCTGGCGCCCCTTCTCTTGTCTCCTCCTCCTCCCATTGTTTCCTTTTTACCTCTTTGCTGCTGTTCCAGAGAGTCCTTTTTTGTATCTTTAGGAGTTGCATGAGAACCGTCGATATTTGCACTTCATTTATTTATTTTTCAACAGGCGGAGCTGAAACATTGGTTCAATCGATGCTTCAGCCCTGAAGTAGGGGTTCAGGCAAGCAAAGCCATGTTGAAATCACTGTTTGCCATACGAGAGAATTGGGTTGTTGGAGGCAAAGTCCAGTAGGGAAGGCTAGATGCTTTCAGCAGTGGCCATCATTGGTGATGATGGGGAGGTGTATAGGGTGAGGGGAGCTCATCTGCTTTGGCGTCATTCTGGGTTGACTTGGGTAGAACAAGAGAGTGGAGTCACATTTCTATCCATCTCAACGTTAGTTTTTTCATGTTATGATACCTGTCTTCAAAGGATTTATATAAATGAAAGCTATTTGTAAAGTACCTTGTCCATAATGAACTTCCCCAAAAAGTTAGTTTCTTTCCCTTGCGTTTATGAATTTGTAGCTGATGTGAGCTAAGAAATAAATGAATGGCAATTTTTACTTTTATCCTGCTTGTGAAAAAGGATATAGATGAGACTCCGTTCCCTGGGTGTGAATTTTCTTATTTTCTTAGGGGTTTTCTGATTTTTGACCTTTTGTCTACTTGTAGATAATATCTCTGCAGCTGGAAGCATACTTGCACACTATGTTTACGGAGCAGGAAGAACTTCAACCCAGTTTATTGCAGTAGCTACTTGACATATTTTGGCAGGGATTTAAAAAAACGAAGATTTTGAAAGGGACTAGCAATTGTTGAAGTAACTTTAACAGATAAGATTTTCAAACCTAAAGATTGAGTTAGGAAAAATGATACATACACCCTGTGCCTAAGACTGAAGATTGTGCAAAGACCCAAGTTTGGAGTCCAGAAAACACATTTTGATCCAGGGAGATAGAGAACAGATGACCATGAGTAGGAATCAGACAGGTTTTGACAGATTTTTCATTCTTAGCATCTGATCAAGAAGAAAAAAGAAGAGAAAGAATGATAGCTGAAGGGATACCCTGTACTGTTCACATTATTCCTTTCCCCTATTAAATGTAAGGACAAAGCTTTTGGGTGTTTACCTAGATAGTTTTTATGGCTTTTTCCAAATTGGTCTGTGTTTTTACTTGAAGTGCAAATATGTGAGGCAGATGTTAAAACAAGTGACATAATGTTTACATTAAGTTGCCTGTTTTGTTTTCATAGCCTTAAATTGGAATGTGAGAAACTGGCAAGTGAAAAGACAGAAATGCAGAGGCACTATGTTATGGTAAGTATCAAAGATCGTACTTGTCCCCTTTCCATGTGATGTTAGCAAACGTGTTAGCATTCTAAAAATGCAAGTTAATGAAATGCTTGATTTTTTTTTTTTTTTTACAGTACTATGAAATGTCATATGGATTAAACATCGAAATGCATAAACAGGTAAGCTTTAGTTAAACATCAAGCCCAAATGTGGAATCAGTTCATTTGATTTTACAATATTGGCTTTGTTCTCAATAGTGGGCTCTAGGGGATGGGATACGTATGCAGTTTTTCTGCTTTGGTTTCTCTCTTTTTATGACTTGGTAGTAGTCTGCAGCAAGGGTTACTTCTAGACAATTATGGAGAGTTTAAGTGACTAAGTGAGAGGCATTTTGGAAATGTAAACTAGCCTGTTTATAGGGAGAGAGGAGTTAAGACTCTTAAGTTTCTTCTTCCATCTAGATAGATTTATTCTCCTCTTGAAAGATCTGGGTATTCTGTAGAGTTGCTGAAGTTCAGAGTAATGTTTTTTGTGCTGTTTTGGAGGGAAATGTGGACCTGTGGGAGGAAAGAAGAGTGCTGAGGAGTTTCTTTCATCAGGGTAAACAAATATTCCTATCTGTGGCGGACTGTGCTTTGAGGCAGCATGTAGCAACACTCAGGATTATTAGTGGCTTATTAGGAAGCAAATTTTTGAAAAATTTCTCAGTTGTTGCAGGTTTTGATGTGAAAAAAAGCATCCTTTTATGGCCAGAGCATATGTTGGAAGTTGCTTCAATTCTGGTGGTTTTAAAAGCATGAAAAGATTAGTGACTGGAAAGCTCTAGCTATGACTATGAGTTTGCAAGTTCCCATAAAATTCACACTTATGGCTACTATAATGGTGTATAAAAAGAGTATTGAGCTGGAACAAGGCACTAAGGACCTCATAAGAGAAGAAAAGCTAAATGATTGCTCAGCCCAAAGGACCCTCGATTGAGTAGTCATTGTCTGCCAAAGAAAGCATTAATGGCAGGGTGTAAGTATTCTGGAGATATGCTGACATTCACTTTTTCATCAAGATGCTGGCTGGTACAATAAGTCTTTTAGAAATCGATTGCCTCTTAAAAAATTATCATCAGATGAAGTTGCACAGTTGGACACATTTCAAAGTGCAACAATACAATTCTTACTTGATGTATATGTGCTATTTCATCTCAAACCCTTGTTTCATTAAATTAAAGAGCATGGCTGACCGGCTGGGGCACAGTGGAGAAATTGATTAGTTCAGCCTTCAGATCTTCCTTATATTCAAAGACTTTCATTAAGCAAGTATGTTTCAGAGTTGAATTCTGCTTTTGTAACTCTGCACTCTTTGATTTTTAATTCATCATAGATTTCGTAGTGTTAAGTTATCATCATGTACATTAGATCTGTTCTCAGATATGTGTTTGGAAAGAGAGATAGTTACACATTCAGGGCCTTTCATTAATAAAATAATTGGGCCTTTAAAGTACTGATTTTATCCTGATTTGCAAAGTTGGTATCCTGGTTTATGTTGAGTGTATGCTTTTGTTTTTGTGTGTTTCAGTGGCTAGTGGCTTATTGAGGCAATTGTAACTTGCTGATAATAAAGGGGCTAGAAGATCTATGACTAGCATGTATGGTCATTTAAATGAATTATGCAAATAACTTGGGCTAAGAATTCTAACCTAGAACTTTTTTTTTTTTTTTTTTTTAAGTTATCCTGAAGGATATGTTTTTGGTAACAAATACTCTGGAAGAGTTACGAGGAGACTGAGCTTTTTCTTCCAGCCATAAATTCAAAGGATTTAGTAACCTCATTGACTTTTACTAGGGAATACCACTTCGATGTGGTGTTGTTTGCTGGTGCTGGGTTTACTGGGAGAACTAAAAGACATGTGTAATTTTTCTGGGTTCTTAGAGGTAACGTGGAGAATGACCTCTTCTTTGTGGGCTAGGGGAAGGATCAAGGTGGGTCAGAAGCCCCATGGTGTGAAAATAGTTTACTTAATGAGTTTCTGTTCAGAGTCAGGCATTTGTGAGTATATACTGTCTGTGTATGAGCGAGCCTGTATGCATTGATAATATGCAATATATAATTGGCTCAGTAATTTGAAAAATGTAAAAATGTGAGAGATAGATACCATGCTCTTCATAGTAACTGGGTATTAAACCCCCTGAAACTTAGTTTATATTGTAAATGCTGACAGACCCTTAACTAGAGTGGTGTGCAAAGTAGTGTTATAATTCAGTTTAAAGTGGCCTTACATTTGAAAAACATCCTTCTGAATGTCACACATTAATAATAAGTTCTGAGGAGGCATTTGGTGCAGCTAGTAATCATAATTCTTATTAAAACTGGTGACGTCTGGCCCCCAGGGTGTAGCCAGGCTCAAATTGATGCTTTTTGCCGCCTGATCACCAGCATGGCCTAAGTGCTCATTATATTGTAGAGAGGGCCTTTGGAGCTCTCATTAGATTTGACAGGAATTCTCTCTAGGGGGAAACTGGGCATTAGCGAGACTCCTGACAGGCTGATATTATTCCTGCTTTATGGCTTATAACCAAATGCTAGCGAGGCATCATCAGGGGACACAAAAAAAATTGTCATTTCTGACAACATCTTTGTTACTGAAAAAAAAAAAAAATGCAGTGATGGGGAAACTTTTAAAGCAGAGAGTCTTAATGCTGTTAAGGTTTGTCTCCAGTGTGACGACTGCTCTCCCTTCCCACCTTTCAGCGGGTTTGTTGAAGGAATGAGTCTTAGAGATTTCAGTGTCAAATCTCACCACTGACTTTTCCGTCTGGAAGTTATAAAGTGAAAGTGCATCCAAGTCAAGAATGGTATAATTGTGGTTTCCTCCCTTGGTGTGGTGCCTGCAGTCTTGTTTATGTTGTGTCAACACTTCCTGATAAGCCTTCCCCTTATATGTTCCGCTTTCATTTGTGGCTGGTTACTGAAAAGGCAATGGAATGGGATTGGTAATAGATAACTTAAATCTTTTATTGTAGCCCTGAGAATTTTTTTTTTTCTTAGAGCAGTGGTTCTCAACCTTCCTAATGCCAAAATGTATTTTCATTGTTAAAAAGGGGTTGCGACCCACAGGTTGAGAAATGCTGTCTTAGAGCCTTTTTATAGATCCCCGTCTGCCTCTCTCTCATCTGTGTAGATGGTAAACTCTAACTGTCTCTATAGAAGAGAGAGGTGGAAACCTCTCATGAAAAACAGCCAATTCTGATCCCATCAGAGTAGTAGGTGCATTAAAAAATAGCATATTGATGTGAATCTGGTTATTTCCAGAGCTGTGCCTAGTGTGTGTGGCTGTGTGATCTTTAAATTTATTTTTCTGTCATATGGCTTGGTATTACTTCATCTGATATTTTTGGAAACAAGATGCACTGTAAATGCATGCATAAGCCTTATTTAGCTTGCTGGTGTATCTTTTCAGCACACTGACAAAGCCATGCTATAAATTGTCATTGGTGGCTTCAGTTTGCACAGTAATTAACAGTTTTCAATAGTGATTTGTCTTCTGTGACCTCCACAGGCATCCCAAGAAGTAGACTGGTAGAAGTTTGGCTATTCCTGCAGCTGTGGGCACATGTTCAGAGTGTGGGGACTTAACACTGAGCCTCTGTTGAAGCTTAAGCTTAGCTTGCCTGGTCCAAGGTTGCCAGTGCTGCAGGTGGAAGTGTGAGGTGGCCCCCCAGCTTAACATGTCTCTCTGGTGCTTACTCTTGGTGCTAATCAACTTCATGACCCCCAAGACACATCAGAGTTAGGTTCTAAAAGATAGCAAAAACAGCTCGGCGCTCATAGCACAGTGGTTATGGCACCAGCCACATAACACCGAGGGTGGAGGGTTCGAACCTGGCTGGACTAACTAAACAACTGCAACAACAAAAAAATAGCTGGGTGTTGTGGCAGGCACCTGTAGTCCCAGCTACTTGGGAGGCTGAGGCAAGAGAATCACTTAAGCCCAAGAGTTTGAGGTTGCTGTGAGCTGTGATGTCATGGCACTCTACCAGGGGTGACATAGTGAGATTCTGCCTCAAAAAAAAAAAAAAAAGTTAGGAAAATTAGCAGTGCTGATGACTGGTTTGTGGGGGTGGGTAGGTAGAAAGTTGTATCCCACTGAGTAGGTAGGAAGTTGTATCCCACTGAGCCATCTTGTCTTCAGGTTAAAATATGTTGAAGAACAGAAGAAATACGTCAGGAGTGAGTTTGATCAATTTGTCTTGCCTGTGTTCTGCTGAAGAATGGGCACAGACCAATGCTTGAGCCACTCCTAGGCAGTGAAGAATTTAAAAAATAGATGAAAGGCTCAGCGCTGGAAGAAATATGATGTATTCTGCAATCCTGATTTTGGGGTGGTGAAGAGGAAAGGGGGTAGTGTTTCCAAGCTTCATGTGATATTTTAGGAAGCACCATGTCTCAGATCATGTACTTTTCTATTTTTTTTGAGAGAGAGTCTCACTTTGTTGCCCTCAGTAGGTTGCCGTGGCATCATAGCTCTCACATCAACCTCAAATCCTCAACTTAAGCGATTCTCTTGCTTCAGCTTTCCAAGTAGCTGGGACTACAGGTGCCCGCCACAACGCCTGGCTATGTTTTAGAGACGAGGTCTCGTCCTGGCTCAGGCAAGTCTCAAACCTATGAGCTCAGGCAATCGACCCTCCTTAGCCTCCCAAGTGCTGGAATTACAGGCATGAGCCATCGTGTCCAACTTAGATCATGTATATTTTTGAAAGAAACTGCTTTCACAATTTTGATGGGGGCTGTAAAATTCTTTTAGAAAAATACAGTGTTTTTTTAGTGGGCTTTATTTTTCTTTTTTTAATGGACTGTCACAAATTTGCATGTCATCCTTGTATGCTAATCATACACCTTTTTAGTTTTAGTGTATGTGCTGTCAAAGCCAGCATGACTTCCCCCCACCCCCATATATTTATATGGAACTTTTAGTTTTTCACACATGGATTAATACCTTAGATTTAATCTTTTTACTCTTTCTGTGTAAGTTTTACCTTTCTTCTCATTTCTTAATCATCGGCATTTTTGTCTACAGTTTCTCATGTTAAGATTTTTATTTTTCCCCTAAGTCAAAGTCTTGAATTGGGAAATGACCAGCTGGAGTGTAGGCACTTAAGAGTTAAGCTCTACCAGGTGTTAATAACCTTGTCATACAAAGAGGGTAGCTGTCATCAAGATTGGAGTGGTTCCCAACTTCATTAGCCAGGCCTGCCCTTTACAAGCATAAGTTACAGGAGATAAAGCTCCCACTGCATGTAGAGCCTAGATTTTGAGGTGTAAGATTAGCCTTTGTTTTTTTGTCAGTAAGCGGGGCTGATCTCTCACACTCAGCAGTCACCTTGGGCAGGGGCCTAATGACTGATTTCTTGTCTGTGGTCTGTTCTGGGGTAAGGTGAAGAGGTCTTGGGTATGAAATTTAAGGCAGCATCAGAAAACTTTATAATTGTGATAAATAATACATATATTTAAAAAATTCAAAATGAAGGCTGTGCACAGTGTTTCATGCCTGTTGTCCTACAGGAAGGCTGAGGCGGGTGGAGTGTCTGAGTTTAGGAGTTTGAGACCAGTCTTCTGAACAAGAGCAAGACCTCATCTCTAAAAATAGAAAAACTAGCCAAGCATAGTGGCACGTGCTTGTAGTCCCAGCTACTCAGGAGGCTGAGGGAAGAGGATTGCTCTAGCCCAAGAGTTTGAGGTTGCTGTGAGCTATGACACCACCACATTCTGCCCAGGGCAACAGAGTGAGACTCTCCTCTCAAAAAAAAATTCAAAATGAATGCCCTCCCAAATCCAGATGGAATCAGATACACAAATTTTCTCTAAGGACAGGGTCTCATAGGGTTGGTCTGGATCAGGGTGAGGCAGAGGAGGCAGAATTGGGCCATTGTAGGAGGAGGGGTATTCAGTTGGGGCTCCTCAGTCCCTTTCTTTGTGCCTTTCTAGATGGAGAGAAGAGGTTCAGTGTCCTGTGGGGAATGCCCATGGCTTGTGGGATCTGTCTAAATTAGCAACCAGGCAAATGATGAACAAGTTCCCTGGGCCTCAGTTTCCTATGTGTATAATGAACAGGTTGGATTACACTACAGCCCGTTTGTTGCTATCACAAGGCTGGAGTTGTCTCAGCGTACACCCCCACACACACCTTGTGTATGTAAATTGAGGAGAGTTCTTTGCCAGAGGGCTTAAGATATTCTCCCAAATAGCATTTATTAAGAAACAAGGGAATTCAGCTCGGTGCCGGTAGCACAGTGGTTATGGTGCCAGCTCCGTATCTGGGGCTGGCAGTTTGAACCCAGCCCGCACCAGCTAAACAACAGTGACGTCAACAATAAAAAATAGCCTGTGTTGTGGTGCGCACCTGTAGTCCCAGCTACTTTGGAGGCTGAGGCAAGAGAATCGCTTAAGCCCAAGAGTTGGAGGTTGCTGTGAGCTGTGACGCCATGGCATTCTACAGAGGGTGACATAGTGAGACTCTGTCTCAAAAAACCCCACAGGAATAAAAATCTGTTTTTTTCAGCAATTTTTATTTATTTATTTATTTATTTATTTATTTATTTATTTTGAGACAGTCTCACTTTGTCGCCCTCAGTAGAGTGCTGTAGTGGCACAGCTCACAGCAACGTCAAACTCTTGGGCTTAAGTGATTCTCTTTGCCTCAGCCTCCCAAGTAGCTGGGACTACAGGTGCCCGCCACAACACCCGGCTATTTTTTGTTGTTATTGTTGTTTGACAGGCCTGGGCTGGATTCGAACCCTCCAGCTCCCGTGTATGTGACTGGCACCCTAACAACTGAGCTACAGGAGCCGAGCCTCTTTCAGTAAATATTTAAGTAAATCAAATTCCATTACTGGCTCATGGAACCATTTTAAGTTTTCATAAATCTACATCTTTGCTCTTTTATTAAACCTTTTGTGGTCTCTAGAAGTGGGTTAAAATAGGAGGAAACTGAGGAAACTTACTTGGCTCTGTTCAAAGCTTTTTAATTGTCTCAGTTCCCCAAACCCTCTCATCGCCATTGCTTATTGTCACCTCCGATTTTTTAAAATTAAAATTCTCACAACTAGTAACTTCATTGTGGAATATTCAGGTTGGAGGTTTTTTTCCTTTTTTTTTTTTTTTTTTTTGAGACAGCCTCAAGCTGTTGCCCTGGGTAGAGTGCTGTGGCGTCACAGCTCACAGCAATCTCAAACTCTTGGGCTTAAGCGATTCTCTTACCTCAACCTCCCAAGTAGCTGGGACTACAGGTGCCTGCCACAACGCCTGGCTATTTTTTGGTTGCAGCCGTCATTGTTGTTTGGTGGCCTGGCTGGATTGTAAACCGCCAGCATAGGTGTATATGGCTGGCACCTTAGCCGTTTGAGCCACAGGCACTGAGCCAGGGTAGTGGTTTTTAATTAAATTTTAGACAGCTGTTTTTGTCGGTTGGCTTATTTGACAAGATTAGGCATTTCTATCTTCAAAGTCGTCCTCACTTGGTGAGTTCTGTAGTTATCCGTGTGCCATAGGACTGTGCTGGGAATATGATTTGATGTTTTAAGTGGAACTAGTTTGTATATGTGTGAGTGTGTGTAGGTGTGGGCAACAGTGGGAGAGGTTTTCTAATTTTTTCTGAGGCATGGTTTGGTGTGAAAAAAATGAAATAAATTTACATTGAAATTTTAACGTAAATTATGTATTGTCACTCACTTGATTTAACAAATTGTTTCTTAAATGGTTCGCAAAAGTGTGATGTTTTCAGAATCATCATAAACCACCTTGTTGTCTTTATGTGTTTTTATAAAAATCTGACGAACGTTAATACATGGTTTATCAAATAACCTGTGATTAACACAGTTATCTATTAACATTTAAATTTTAATTATGAAGTTTCATTCCATTCACCTGCTTTGAAGCAGTATGAAATAATGTTGAGCACAGTTGTTTACCTTCTCTCCCTATAAGCTCTCACAGTAGGTATAAAACAATTTTTTTCTTTTAGCTTTTCTTATATTACTTGCTGCTTAATAATTCTTTGAATAGGTGGCACCTGTGGCTCAAGGAGTAGGGTGCCGGCCCCATATACTGGAGGTAGGGGGTTCAAGCCTGGCCTTGGCTAAAAACTGCAAAATAATAATAATAAATAATAATAAAATAATAATAATTCTTTGATCAGAAAATATGTGAGCAGAAAAAGGGTAGGGCACAGGTCATTTTTGGCATAAGAAAAAACCTGGGAGGAAATAACATTCTGAAAAATCTTATCAGTTGAATGCTTTTTTCTGTCTAGATAGAGAAAAACTGTTAAGTGTGTTGATGTACACCATTATGTACACTGCGAGAAATAGAGTTGTGTATATGCCTAGGTGAGTGTCCCTGAAATTTATTCCCAGTGTACATATTTCTGAGATACTCACTATCTATTAGATGAGGTGGAGTGATCCACCTTGAGGATGCAGGTGCTTTTGAACACAGTCCGAATCATGCGGTTTGTTAAATCACTAAAATACATGGACTGTGAGACTGAGTTTGATATTAGCACCATTATTGTTCTAACTAGGCTGGTAGTCCACTGTATTTGTACAGGAATATGTGCACCCTGTTGGTAAAAAGTCTGAGCACAAATCATCTGAATAGTTTATAAATATGTAAGTTATATACACACATATATGTATATATGTATATATTGCTGTACTAATATATACATTTAAAATAATTGGACATTTTAAGTGACAGAGTTGAAAGTGCTCCTATTCGCAGGGTGCTCCATTGGCTTCTCCTATGTCCCCACTGTCCTTCAGTGGCCACTAGCCCACATTTCACGCCTGGCAGCACATTCAGAACTCTGGCCCTGGTAAGACAGCAAATGCAAAACATCTTCTTGGGGCTTTGGGCCTCTCTGCTGTATGTGTTCTTACTAATTTTGACTTCTCACCCTAATGGCCTCCTTGTCTGTCACTCACAGCCAGCTATGTCTGCCCCTGACTACTTTCTCTTGCAGTCTTGGCCACTGCCCCTTTCTCTTCCCTATAGTTCCCTCAATCCGTCAAATATGTCTCTCTCTGTCTCTCTCTCTCTTTTTTTTTTTTTTTTTTTTTGCCAAAGAGTATGTTTCGAGTTTTCTTTATAAAAAGTCCAGGCCTTTTTGTCAGACTTGACGTGGCCTGCCTTCGTCTCCTCAAGGCCCAGTTCCAACAGCACCGCCTGTTTACTTCAGGCTCGCCTGTGACTGCTCCTACAGCCAGCTGTCACACCACACACTTTGCTCAGTGTTCTGTAAGAGTGGTTTCTCTTGCGTCTCTTTCATCACTCAGACCAGTTGCAGTCTGCTTGCAGCTTGACTTGGAGGCTTCTCTGTCTACCCTTCCCAAGAGTTATACAGAGTAGGCACTTGTCATTTAGTGTTTCATATATTTCTTCCATAGAGTGGTAGTTGTAGCTGTTTTGAATCCTGAACATTTGAAAATCAGGTGAAACCAATTTGCAACCCCCCAAAAAAATAACAGTTGTACACATTTCTGCACACAAATACACAAGATGGCTTTGCCTAATGATTTGGTTATTTGTGTATATCTCAAGATCTTTCAGCAAGTCCATGCAACCCAGAATAAAAACTTGAATCAAAAGTAGCAATATGGTTCTTTATGCTAAAATTACAAATGAAGTTTGTTCTATTCAGTTGTAATAACTTTATCCATCTTGTGCTCAGTTGCTTTTCTTTTGGAAAAGTGATTTATGGTCAAATATCTACTGAGGCTTCTTAATGAGGAGTCCAATTATAGTTAATATATTTGGGTTTGTACTAGGAAAAAAAAGAAGAGAAAACAAAACCTAGTATATTGCTGAGGCCTGGGTCTCTGTGTGAATTGAATATGTGCATGTATTACTGTCCCTAGAACCACAGCTGCCAATAGCTTGTGGACTAATTGCATTACAAACTTCTGTCAAGGCATTAAACTTGATTTTGTCACCAGATTTCTTTTTTTTCTTTTTTTTTTTTTATTGTTGGGGATTCATTGAGGGTACAATAAGCCAGGTTACACTGATTGCAGATTTCTTAATAATATTATACCCATTGATTATTTAGTCTTAACATAGCCCCTCCCCAAACATTTTATTATGAAAAATTTCAAATGTGCTGACAAGCAGAGAGAAACCCAGTAAACCTGGAGTCTATATTTAACATTTCATAATTATATTATCTGTCACGTATCTTGCATAGACAACCCCCTCACCCGCAAACTAGAGAAATAAATAGGGAACTTGGAAGGACCTGTTAGAGGATCAGGCCTTTGGTTAGTCACCAGCCTCAGGTTAGACTGATATGTGAAGCAGGGATTTCCACGTACATTTTAAGAATTTTGTCTTAACGATTTTTTTTTTTTTTTTTTTTTAAGGCAGAGTTGCACTCTGTTGCCCAGGCTAGAGTGCCAACCTGGCTCATAGCAACCTCAAACTTTGGGGTTCAAGTGATCCTCCTGCCTTCCTTTACCAAGCCCTCCTATCTCTCCTGAATAGCTGGGACTAAGGGCGCTGCCATGATGCCTAGCTAAATTTTTTCTATTTTTTTGGTAGAAACAGGGTCTTGCTCTTGCTCAGGCAAGGTCTTAAACTCCTGAGCTCAAGGGATCCTCCTGCTTTGGCCTCCCAGCACACTAGGATGACAGGCATGAGTCACCATGCCCGACCTGTCTTAACAGATTTTTAAGTTTTCCTCCTAGATTTGCCCTTGGTGTTGGTGATGTGGTAGCATTAAGTGGTCTACCATTATATGGTGTTAAGGTGATTTCTTAAACAGAAAAGCCAGATTTCCCTTAGCAAGCCCTTTCTACCTTCCTTTTAGCCTTTTTATTTATTTTATTTATTTTTTTTTAGAGACAGAGTCTCATTTTGTCACCTTCGGTAGAGTGCTGTAGCGTCACAGCTCACAGCAGCCTCCAGCTCTTGGGCTAAGGCGATTCTCTTGCCTCAGCCTCCCGAGTAGCTGGGACCTCAGGTACCCGCCACAACACTGGTTGTTGTTGTTACTATTATTATTATTTATTTTTTTTGCAGTTTTTGGCTGGGGCTGGGATTGAACCCACCACCTCCGGTATATGGGGTCGGCACTCTACTCCTTGAGCCACAGGCACCGCCCTCCTGGCTATTATTTTGTTGAAGTTTGGCCCAGGCTGGGTTTGAACCTGCCACCCTCCGTATGTGGGGCCTTTGCCCTACTCACTGAGCCACAGACACTACCTCCTTTTCGCCTTTTAATGAGACCTCATTTATAGTGCACTTTGAAGATGTGACCAGTGTATTTGCTGGGGGGGAAATAGCAAACAGCTTTTGTGTTGATGGGTAGGAAAGTGGGAAGTAATTTTGCAAAAGGATTCTGATTGTATTCAACTTTGTATTGTAGAAACTGTCCTCCTGGAGAATTTCAGTTGGCCTCTGTGGGTGTGGGTGGTACAGGGGTGTGAAGTACCAGCAGCAAAACTCTTTGAGGACCCAGTGTGTGGAGCTGCTCTCCCAGGCTTTAGCCTCTAGGTCGCTCTTCAGGAGCACAGCCTTTGTTCCTTTTCTGTGCCCTCTTGATGCCTTGAGCAAACAGCTGGTCAGAGCCTCTTATAAGTACAGTGGCCAGCCAGTGTATTGACACACACAGACACAATAGAAAACTGCATTAGGAGGCAAGCCATTGGGATTTGCAGTAAATATATTACAGAACACAAGTGACTTGCCGATACTGCTTGTTTAGCAGTTTGCAAGGGCAATGGCAGTATGGATTTTTGAATTAGAAGGGAAGGGCTGTTCTTTCTCTGTGCGGGAACATCTAGTTGATGGCTGGGGAGAAAATTGATTTAGAGAACAAAATGCAGCCGCTTTTATTTGTGCCGTTTGAAAGGCTTCTATGGATTAGTGAGTGAAAGTAAAAAGGTCGCTTCTGGTTTAGGAAAGGGGGTCTGAACATTGATCAGCATCTTGATCTGGCATGGAGAGAATGAAGGATGGGCCTCCAGATGGGGAAAGGGCATCCAGTCCCCATGCAGCCTGCAGCTACAGGTGCCCGCTCCATTCCCACGTGGCTGTCTTTTGCAGCTCTTTGGCTTTCAGAAGTCATCTTTATTGTGGAGTAAGCTTTATTTTGGACATGCCCCAGATGTGGAGCTCCCATGTGCCCTAGGAATTCTGTAGGTGGTCCCTGTCAACTCTCACAGCCTCCCTCTGTGCAGATATTAATTATTCCCTCTTTAAAAAGAGAAAACAGGTAAGTAAGGTTAGGGATGACAACAGCATCCACCACAGGCTATTCCTGGCATGGGGCCACTCAGGGATAGCTGTTAGCTGTACCTATTAGCAGTCTCTTCAAAACTCCCCCACCTCTTTTGGACTAGTAGGCCTTGCTTCATTTGTATACAATTTTCATCTTGTTTTCCTCCCTACATCTGAATTAATTTGCTTGTTGTGTCCTCTCCTCAATTACGAAGTCTTGTTTCCTTCTGAGATCATAAGCATTTATCATTAGGCTCAAAAAGAAAAATAAATTTAAAAAATAAAATAAGGCCCCTGTTGGCAGTCTTTATTGTCGAAGGAATCTAAGCAAAATGCCTTACTTAGGCTAAACAGCAAAATGTGTCCTTAGAAGGCAATAGCTTTAAGTTACATATATATATATTTATATATATACATATATTTATATATATATAAAAACTGCCAGTGAGAGTGAAGTGGTGTTGAGTTTTTTCATTTAAGGGGATTGGATGAACAACAAAGAGGACTTCCTTCTGTTGAAGTTCATTTTGGCAGAATAAAGGGTGGGAGGTGCGTTTCGGATTGTTTTTAATTTAACATGGAAAATCCAACTCTTAATTTGAGGAGGGTGTGTAGAATTACAAGTTCAGGTTGTTTGGTTAGGAAAGAAGTTAAGTCTCACCTTGATGAGGTGATACATACACACCTGGGAGTGTTTTCTTGTTACTTTTTGCAGAGTATTAAGATGCAGAGGTTTGAGTAGAGTAGTTGTGTTATATTTCTCCATCTACTCCATAGGCTTGAGATGTTTGTTGACTATCACATTCGCACCTGCTGCTTCTGTGTTAATATTTGGGGAAGTAAAAAAAAAAAACAAAACAAAAAAAACCCCAGATCTTAATGAGGGAGAAGAAAAGCAGAGCCACTGGGGTTGGACATTCTGGTTGGACATTAGGCTGTGACTCTTACTGCCAAGCACAATGCAGTAAAAACTCCTTACATGTCTTTGTACTTGGGATAAAGCAGGGTACGGTTCAGACAAGTGGTGCCGGTTCCTGCTCTCAAAAGCTGAGCTCTTAAAAGCTCAGCTGCCATCTGATGTGGGTGTGCTGAGAAGCTCCACCTACATCTCCTCCTGCTTCACTTGAGAAGTGGCCCTGACTGTCCTGAGGATCTGTAGGGGAAGCAGCTAGATTCTTGACAGCCTCCTTGCTTGCCAGTTGGCCTGAGTTCCAGAGGGTTTTCCATTTGTAAGCTGCTGGCTCTTTTACAGTGCCTGGGCCATGAGCTCGGTTGGAGCCAGTGTCTTTGCACAGCTACTGAGAAGATTGGAATTGGACCACTGAAATGTATCCAACTTCTGTACTTTTTAGCTGACCAACGGCCAAAATCATACACTAACTCGAGAGGGGAACTGCTGACATTTAAATCTTACAAGAAATCTGTATTTCATAATTGACTACCCTGGGTGCTGTGATGTTTGTGCATTTAAATGAAGGACAAAGAGGTGTCAGATTTTGTCTATGTGGATTTCTCTAAGGGTACAGAGACTTGAACGTGTGTTTAGGTCTATATTCATTTCTGACTAGTTTATTAAGTATGGCTTACCTACCTAAAGGGCCCCTGACAAGTCAGTGTCAGTGCATTATGATAATTTGGTAGTTATTATCACCAGGTCAGTTATCTCCAACAGGCTGTTTATTAATTTTAATTTTTTGTTTTCCTGATTAGTTTCTGGAATTAGTCTTATTCATTTCCCTCAAAGTGCTAAAACTGCCTAAAGTGTACGTGGAATGAGTACCAGTTGTTGCTTCTCAGATTAAAGCAATGTAAAAAGAAAGGGGCTTTTGAGTAGACTTTGCACTGTCCGAATATTGATACTGACACCGTTTATAATTTGTGGTATAGTTCGAAGACCGGATTCTACTGTTTGTCGCATATTGGTTAATATGGCTGTAAAAAGGAGATGAATGTGGCTACTTCTCCAAGTCTATTACTCAGGAGGACTGTAAATTTGATTGGCTGTTACAATTCTAGCAGAATCATTCGATTTGAGAGCAATAGAAAGATAAGATATCCAATTACCCAAATGATTTGCAGGGTTAGCCAACGTTGTCATGGAGACATGAGTTGGAACAAATTAAATTTTAAGCAATAAAATAATCTTAAAGCCCGTCTGGGAACAAGAAAATTTGGCAGTGGCACTTACCTGAATTGAATCTTAGCTTGACACGATGTTGTTTGACATTGATATACTGTAGAGGCCTAAACTTATATATAATATAGCATTACCTTAAGAAAGTAGCTTGGTCAGACCCATAAAGGGGAGTGATGGTATTAAGTGGAGGGATATTAACATTTATTCCATGGCTTAAATGATGATTAGGCTCTGGTTCTCAAGAATATTTTTGTATTTAAGGATTGAAATGCCTTAATAATGATTAAGCAGCTTTAATTGGACACTTGGAAAAAAAAAGATTTATTTAGCAGTAACACAGTTTTCGGAACTGCTGTTTTTTGTATGTGGATGTCTTTTGGTGGGGGGGGAGGTGGAAGCATGCATATATTGGCATTTACAAGGAAGGAGATTTTGGCATATTCCCCTGCACTGCAGATAATTTTCTGTATTAGTTAAAATTTCTGCTTTGCAGTACTGCTTTGTAGACTAGAAAATTGCATTCCAGACTTCAGCTGATGACCTAAAACCTGAATAAGCATTAGTCTGAGTCTTAGAGGGTTATTTCTCCTTATTAATATATTGTTTAACTGGTTTCTGGCTTGTGCCACGGATTTGAAAACAGCTGAATGGCCCAGAAGGAGGGAGGGCTTTTTATCCCACATGTCTATTAGATGGAGATGAAAATTGGTCTGAGGTCAAGCCATTTGCAGCATTCTCACAGCCTTCGATTTTCTTCTCATCCTCACCACAGATCATCTCAAATGATTCAGTAATGACCAAAAGTGCAACATTGACCTTTATTCCCTGGTGGATTACTGTGTTTCACAGTCCAAATGGCAGGAAGTCTATTCTGTTCTTCCAGAAGGAGTGCAGCATTATTGAGCCAGGCCAGTCCTGTGGGAACCACAAGTGCAGACCAGTGTAACCGAATACGTGGGTTAAATTTGGTTTCTGGTGCTCGGGGAAACGAGAATTGACATGTCCTGGAACCCACATAATTAATGGAAGATAATCTAGGATGTTTTCTAAAAACACACACTAGCACATAAATTGATTTGTCCACTTGTAAAATAACTTGTGGGTTGTAGGAGTGCTAACTTCTGGTGGTCCCTGATTCAGAAATTGTTTTTTTATTTACCCTTATTTGTTCTTCCCTTCTTGTTTAACGCTTTCCCAGTATGCTTGAGATATAACACTGTCATCTGTATGATTTTAAAATTATAAATTGACATGACTGAGCATAAGAGGATTCAGGATTTTTTCTTCGTTGTAATTTTTTTTAAGAGATAGGGTCTTGCTGTATGTCCCAGGCAGGTTTTCAACTCCAGGGCTCAAGCAATCCTCCTGCCTCAGTCTCCTGAGTAGCTAGGACTACAGGCACGTGCCACTGTGACCAGCTGGCATACTTTTAATTAGGTATATTTTTGGTCATTCCCTGTAACCCTAAATAGATTCTCTCTCCCACAACACACTTTTTTCTCGAGAAAGTAGGTTGATTGTTATCTTGGATTATTTTTCTCTTGCTTAGATTTCTCGGTGGATTGCATTATGATGCAATGAGGGGGGGTGTTTAGCAAGAAGTAATTGTATTTAAAATGATACCCCTGTTTGCCTACAAATGCATAACAGAGTAGATATTCAATGAATCTATACACCATGACATCTGTCATCTAGGATCCTTTTGCTTGCTTTCTTCTAAAGACTTAAAATAAACTTTTCCAAAAGGTTATGCTTTGAAAATTTTAGTCAGCATCCCAGATTTCATTTTAATCATGACTTAAGTGCTTTTGAGAAAGTAAGTTTTTTCTTGACTGCTAACTGTTGACAGGTTCTTTTGTCTGCCTTGGCAGGCCCCCAACCTTAGTTCTGCCCCCTCCCACAATTTCATGGACATGGCAGAGTACTGTTCCTAAGGCAGGCTCTGGTGCCCCTTTTGAAATAGTGGCCCTACCCACTAATCCTTCTTTTGGCTACTCTGAAAGTAAATTCTGGAGCTTTGTAAGTTTCTTGGCATAGGATGTTGATTGAAAAGAGAATTCCAGGTTCAAGCTGGGAAGGCCAGAAACCTCTTCGTTCCCATAGGACCACCTCTTCCCCAATGGTGCAACTCAGAAGCTGGGACTTTGCAGTTCAGATTTCAGCACTGAGTTCGAGGGTCCAATGGTGGCTTTGCTCTAGGGCAGTGGTTCTCAACCTTCCTAAAGCCCCATGTATTTTCATTGTTACAAAGGGGTCATGACCCACAGGTTGAGAACCATTCTGTAGGGCCTTAACCAATATTGACATACATCAAACTTACAGCCCTTACGTGGCGTTTTGGCCTAGGTCTCCTTGTGGAGTAGCTGCTCGCACTAAGAGTTGCTCAGCTGTTCTTTGTTATTTGTGTGTATGGCGTGGGTCATTCAGCTGTGGCATGTTTTTAAAATTAGGCAACCACTGGCTCTTGGCCACGTCAAGCAGGAAATTTCTTTCCCTGCCATCTAGATTGACTGACAATTTCAATGTGTTAAGGAAACATTCAGAAGTAACTTGATTTTTGCAGATTTTTGTGCAGTCTTTGTCTTTATGTGGGCATATTTTAGTTTCAGAATTGTAATTTTAACCTTCATCCAATGATGATAATGATGTAGTCTGCTTTTCCTCCCACTAATCCTGCTATTGTGTGGTATTATCTAATTTCTTATGAGCTCCCTAATGACTAAGATCTGTGAAGAGGGTTAAAGGTGTAGGCTTGCTTGGGGTGTGTTCCAGGGAGAGGCGTGCTTACTTTCCAATGGAGAACAATAGGTGATAAGTTCATGGTGAAGTTCTGTGATTCATGCAGCCGAGTCTGTCTTGAAAACCTTTTTCTTGGCTCATGGAGTGCATTTTCCTTTAAGGCCACCAAAAACTGTCCTTTTTCCATCCCGGGACAAGTCAATACAATTTCCTGTGAACAGGCCCTTTCTGAACTCCATATAAAAAGGGTTTCTGAATAATGGAAATGTGCTATTTAGGAACTGAAACAGCTGCGATGCTTTTGTCAAAGATGCATCTTTACCAAAATGACAAATTAAAGCCCAAATGCTCTGCTTGGCAACAGTTGGGTCAAAACATTTAAGTCATTAATTAGAAGGAACTGAAGGGGGAAAATTTTACACAAATACACAGCATTGCAGACTCAACTTCATCTTGGAAAATGCAACTCAATTCTTTAAAAAAAAAAAAAAAATGAGGGCAGCTCTCAAGTGGGGCCTGGCAAGCTTGTCATTTGCAAATAAATCAAAAGACCATCATTGCAGGAAGGAGAACCAATGAATAGAGTTGCTTTGTCATTCTTTGATGGGGCCCCACACTCAAGCCTGCTATTAAAAATGAATGCATTCAAGAGGCTCTGCATTAAGAACATAAACAATTAAGGGCACTTGAGTTGCTCTGCTGAGAGCTGCTGTGAAGATAGGAGAGCTTTCTCCGGAGATGCAGGCCTCTGCAGTCTGCCTCGTGAGGAGCCAGAGAATGGGAGCAATTAGTGTTGCTATCTCTGCCAGAGCAGGCTTTGCAGTTTTTTTTCCTTCTTCCCTTCTTTTAACCCCTCCTCATTTTCAGAGAAGTTGTGAGTGTGAAAGATGAGCAGTGAAAGGATAGAGTGAGGAAAGAGCTTCCATTTGGAATGCTGCAGGAGCTGCCAAATGAGCGGGAGATGCAACATAGGAGTTATTATCTGCTGGTAATTTGTGACTTATGTTCTGATTAGTCGAGCCACTAAAGGGTTTTTTTGGTCTGGTACTCAGTTTTGTTTTAATCATAGGTTTTAAGAAAGGGTAAGATTATGTTGCTGGGGTGGAATGATTAAATGCATTTTGTTGGAGGTTTTCCACAGGAGGCAAATGTGTTCCTACGCCCCCAGTTTGCGTTCTTGCTTCCTTGTTCTGTAGAAATGTGTGGAGAAGGTAACCCTCGGATTGATTGTTGCAAGGCTTTGGAGACAGACAGGCCTGACCTCTTCCCCCCTAGCTTGTTCTGACCTTAGACAAGTTATTTTAACCTTTTAGTTCATTCTTGCAGAGGGCCTGGTGTTCCAGGGAAGATTAGAGAGTAGATGTCAGAGGGCCTGGCAGGTGCCCAGCGGTGATAACTATGATAATAGGTGGCAGTGGTTCTCCAAAGTGAAGCCTTAGGATCAACTGGCAGAGAACTTGGTAGAAATGCAGATCTGAAGCACTGGGGCTGAGGCCCACCGTCTGTGTTTTATTTAATAAGACTGTCAGGTGATCCCAGTACACACTCAAGTTTGAGAAGCACTGATAACCTCATTAACCATTATAACTTCAACTTAAAGATACCCCACAGTATTTTAATTTGGATTCCCTAAAACGTGACTAGTCGTTTTATCAATGTAATTATATTTTAAACCAAAGCTACCCTGATGTGTTAGAATTGAAGATAAATTTACCTTTCCATGAGCAAATTGGTGAGCAAGGCACTATGATGAGAGAGAGTTAAGTCTGTGAGTAGCAGATAATCAGAAAGAGGCCTCTACAGAAGAACCTTTCTTCTTCTGTGAAGGAGAAGGAAGCATTGGAAGATCATTTGCAGTGTTTTGTGTGTATCATGGTACAGTTTTTGTATGCACATCTCTAATTTTCTTTAGGTTTATCAGATATCAACTTTGAAAACTGGGCTGGGCGGTCTGATGTTAGGGTTGCTGCACAATCTGCCTGTAAAGAAGAATACCAATGTGAGTTTGGCTATAACTCAGTTTATTCGAAACTTGCAATTTATAATTGTGTCTTATAAAAGCCTTTTTTTCTTTTTGAGACAGAGTCTCTGTCGCCCTGAGTAGAGTGTGTGTCATCATAGTTCACACACAACAAGCTCAAACTCTTGGACTAAAGCAATCCTCCCGAGTAGCTGGGACTACCAGCGTGCACTACTGTGCCGGGCTAGTTTTTCTATTTTTAGTAGAGATGGGGGTCTCACTCTTGCTCCAGTTGGTCCTGAAACTCCACTGGCCTTGGCCTCTCAAGAGTGCTAAGAATACGGGCGTGAGCCACTGTGCCCAGCCTAAAATGCCTGTTCTTTAGTACAGAGCTCTGCTGGAGTAGCAAGAGCACAGTGACCCTGTCATTGAGAGACTAGTCAGTTCTGGTACTGCTGTTGCTGGCTGAGGGATGGTGTGGCCTTCGCCTGGGCCTCATGCTGCTGCAGTCCTTTGGGCTGTGTGGCTGCTCAACTGTATTGCTTTGCAGACAAAGCTGAGTCTATCCACTCTGTCTCTAATTTTGAGTATGTCCCAGTTTCTCACTTCTGCATCCTGGAGAAGGGAATAGGCAGGGAGTGTGGTTTCTAATCTTGCTTTATAGTCTTGGGCAAATCATGTCCTTTAGGCAAAAGCTGCTTTTTTTTTTCTTTATTGTTAGGGATTCACTGAGGGTATAAGAAACCAGGTTACACTGATCGAAGATTGCTTCTTTGTGTGTGACTTAAAGATTTTAAGAAGGCCAGCTACCCAAATGCTTCCTGGGTTCGCAAGCATGATAGGCCTGACCACTCTTCTGTTCCCAAATTTAATAAATTAAACAAGAAATCAAGGGCAGTGTTAACAAGGTCATTGGAAGGAAAAAAAAGCTCTCCAGCTACCCTGCCACCTCAGCATGAAATCACTGTTTTTGTTTTGGGTATCAGCTTACAGTGTTTGGCCACAAGCATAGTGTTTAAGAAAAAAAAAAAGACCACAGACATGCTAACACCACATCTTTGTTCTTCCCCTCCTACTACATCTAGCAAATGTGTTTGCAGTTTTGGCATCATTATAATAAATATGACTTTAATGGCTGCTTACCATGCCTGTGGGTTGGCATAGTGTACTTAGGTGTTCTAGTATCAGACAACTGATTTATCAGGAGAGCAAATGATAAGTTTTTCCAAAAACTCAGCAGATGGTTGTGATGTGTTGAATTACTGTTACATCTTTATCACCTGGCTTTTTCTCTTTTGCTTTGAAACCAAATGCTGCAGTGAACAGCTTCATGCATGGAATACTTTTCATTTGAACTGTTTCCTTAGGATAAATTTTTAGCTGTGGGAAGCCTTACCAAAGGGTTTGAATAATTTCATGCTCTTGAAACACGTTGCCCAGTTGCTTTCCAAGATGACTGTACCAATTTACTCTGTCATCAGTCATGTACGATTGTTCCAGTTTCCCCAAGGACTCATCATGATTGAATTTTATTAATTTTTTTTAAACTACCTTAACCACTTCTCAAAGACTCACCTTACTCAGGAACAAAATTTTGGTTGCTGCTGCTGTTGAACTTTTTTTCCTGTGTTTAAGGTCGTCATTTCACAGACTCAGAAACTTCTGGTCAGAGAGATTTAGAGGTTATCTATTTATTTCCTTTGTGTACTTTGGTTTTCATGTTCTTGCCCATTTATCTGTTGCCAGACACTTCTTACTGACACTTCACTCTGTTTTTATCTTGGCTTCCCACTTGGTTCAAAGAAACCATAAGATCAGTTTGCCAGCCTTCAGCATAAGCATGATTTTTTATGATCCATCAATTTGCAATTTAATGCTGGTGGAGTTTCCTTTCCCTAAGCTGACTTTGGGCAAAGTGCCATTGGATTGCTTTGAGAGACTGATGGGCAATTACTCACTCTTTGCCCTGTTTTGAGCTTCAGACACTCATTATGCATTACTTTGTGTGTAGTGGGGAAGTGTGTAGGTGGGCATTGAGGAGTGGGCTCTGCAATACTGTAGTTAGACAAGGTGTAAGGAGTATGAAAAGGTGGCAAGACTAGCTTTTAGGGATTATAGAATCTGTAAACTCCAAGTTCAGATGCCCACAGAAATGTATCTTGAGTTTGAAAACCCTGAAAGATAAACCAGGATTTGATTGATTGCTGGTCCCTGAGGTATTTGACCATATTTTAGCTCAGTTAACATATACACGTATATGAGTCTTATGCCTGCTAACATGATTTCTTTTTGTAAACAGGACCTTTTCTCTAGCACTGTTGAGGAACAGTTTAGGGATGCATGGAGGTTCAGTTTTAGTTCAGTGAAGCGTGACTTGGAAAGTATGTTGAATATATATCCTGATACCATGTTCGGTGGGGACAAGTATTTAGTAGGAGTCTTGTTCTCCTAATACTTCTCATCTTGTGTTGAGAAGACTGCAGGCAGCTGCCACAGTGTATGGAAGCTTTCTGTGACATGGGAGTTTTAAGCATATAGGTTTAGTTTGGCAAATGATACTAAGTGCAATGGAGAATCTTGAAGGGCCCAGAGAAAAGTGTCTGTTGGGGTTCGGCAGGGAAAGACAGCTTGTAAGTGGATTTCAGGTGGGCCTTGAAGGACTGGGGAGATTACTTATATTTATGTAGCATTTTGGAATAGCATACCTATAGCTTAACGTATCTCTGAAGTAATTGGTGGCGTGTCTGTTACGCAGATGAGACCTGGAATGCAGCGGTTAAAGTGACTTGACTTTGAACACCTAGTACTTTTTTACCAAGACAACAAACCAAACGTCATACTTTTTGGATTAAGAAAGCCAACTATTACCATACACAAATCAGAGAGGGGACTTGGAATGGACAAGGAGAATAAAATTGTTCTGGATGGGTCATTTGGACTCTGGCTTCCTTCCATCTCCGTAGGTGCTGGCTGGCTGTGAAGTCAGTTTTGGTGCTGCTAGGGCCTCGTGTTTCTGGGTGGAGGGTTCCATTCAGATTTGGTTTGAGGATAGTTCTTGAATGCTGATTTATTGTTGTTGCCATATACAATGCCATAAATCCACACACAGGAAAAGTTTATTTATAACCTTGTGATTTAGCAGATACCCAATACACCTTCATCTTTGGGCAGGAAAATGATTTCTAGGTGGAAGAGACCAAGTTAGCTCACGCCCTTTTCACTGTGATTGTCTGAAGTGTGATTGGAAGAGGTGTAAGGCAGCAGCAACATCACCTGTCCAGGTTAACCTGCCAGCAGTCCCTAATTGGGAATAGGAGCAGAGGGGAGACAAACTATCTTTTAATTTGTGCCACATTAAGAATTACCAAAAATCCTTGTGTTGAAACAAGAGGTAGCACTAAGTAGGAATTATTGCTGGTTTTTGTGCGGCTGCCATGTAGACTATTTTAGAGGATAGGGACAATGGTCCTGAAGCCCTCCTGGGGAGGTAGTGGTGATGCCTTAGAATCCACAAAGCACTCACAGCCAGGTGAGTTCTGCATCCTCACACTGCCAGGTGGTGGGTGGTTCTTGTTTAAGTTGTACAGCTCAGAGAATTTCATTGTCCTGTCTAGGTTAAACCAGTTTATAAGTAGAAAAGGTGAGACTTGAATTGAGGTTTTCTGGTTCAGAAATCAAGCTCACTTGTCAGGATAGTTCTAGATGAGGCTTTAGAGACCTGGCAGAGGGAGGATTGTTCCTACTTCTGTTTCTTCTACAGCACATTTATTTAGAATTTCTGGGACATATGACGTATGGCTTCTGATGCTTCTTTATCATTGAGTTATGAGCTATAACTTTCCTTCCTCTTGTTTTAACCCTTCTTGGTCTAACTCTAATACCGTGCAGTTGTCCCTATATATCTGTGGGTTCTGGAGCTATGGAGTCAACCAACCGTGGATCAAAAATACTTAAACAAACAAAAAAAAAGATTGAGTCTGTTTTGAACATAAACAGACTTTTTTCTTGTCATCATTCCCTAAACAATACCAACATAACAACTGTTTAGTAACATTTACATTGTATTATAAGTAATCTAAAGATAAAAGTAGACGAAAAAATATATGTTAGTTACATGCAAATACTATGCCATTTTATATAAGGAACTTGAGCATCTGTGGATTTTGATCTCCTTAGGGGTTTCTGGAAACAATCCCTCACAGATTCCAGGGTATGACTGTATTGTCTTTGCTTTAATCTGTATTTATTTTTTCTTTTGATAACTTTAATGTTATGACACGTTTACAAGTTCCTTCTGTTCAGACTGGTCTTAATTATTCTGTAACAGTGTTCAGTTTTACCTTGATGTTATTCTGTGTAATGACACGGAGTTGTTATTAAAGACAAGATCATCTTTTCTTCTTAAAGCAGAATAAATTCCAGCAAGATCAAGTAATTAAGTATAAAATGTATAGCCATAGCACCACTAGCAGAAAATTAAGAATGGCTTTTATAATCTAGATATGTTTGAATTCTTACCTAAAGTCCAGGAGTATCTTTTTGCTTGACCAAATAAAAACTGAAAACTTTTATACATCAAGAAATCCATATCAGGCTTGGTGCCTGTTGCTGACTGTTTAGGGCGCCAGCCACATGCATCGGGGCTGTGGATTCGAACCCGGCCAAGGCCTGCTAAACAACAATGACAACAATAACAACAACAAAATAGCCAGGTGTTGTGGTGGGTGCCTGTAGTCCCAGCTACTTGGGAGGCTGAGGCAAGAGAATTGCTTAAGCCCAGGAGGTTTGAGGTTGCTATGAGCTGTGATGCCACGGCACTCTGAGGGGGACATAGTGATACTCTGTCTCAAAAGAAAACCAAAACAAATTCATATCAAGCAAGGTTGAAAGACAGGTAAGAAACTGTGCAAATGGTGATAAAGTATTAATAATTGTTTTATGTAAAGAATTACTGCCAAAAAGTAAGAATCAGCAGAAGAGTAGTGAAAGGAAGAATATAGTGGACCAATAAATATCTGAAAACTTATTTAACTTCAGGAAGAATTCAAGTAATGCAAATAAAAATGAGATTTAAAAAAAAAACTATTAGATAGATGAAGATAAAAAAAAAAAAAATCAACAAAACCCAGTATTGACTCTGGGTGGGAGAGCAAGCACCCTCCTACACTGGTAGCCATGTGAATTGGTGCAGCTTTCCTGCTGGGCACTTGGCAGGCTATGTTACAATTTTAAAATATGCATATGTACACTTTGACCTAGCAGTTGCAATTCTAGGGATTTATTTTAGAGATCTGTGTGGAGATCTATTTTATAATTGAGGAAAATTAGGTGAAACATAAATATCTGCTGATACCAGGAGTGTTTAAACATCTATGGCATAATATATGTCAATACACTTACTTACTGACTGAGAGAGTGTCCATGACAAATTTTTGAATGGAAACAAATCACAGAAATGTAGTGCAGAGAATGGGATCCTTTGGTATTAAAGCATGTTCCCTCTATTACTATTGGGCTCTAGTGAGAACCTGGAATGATGGTATCCCAGAATCACCACTGTGTTACCCAGGGTTATCCTTGGGTAATGGACTTGGGGTCAATATTCTTTTATATTTTTCTGTCTATATTCATCTGTGTATGTGCTCAACGTGAGCATATATGGGTGATGGACTTGGGGTCAATATTCTTTTATATTTTTCTGTCTATATTCATCTGTGTATGTGCTCAACGTGAGCATATATTGGTTTTAAAATTAGAAAATCTTAAGTGTGAATTTTGGAGAAGAGGAAAGTGTAGAACACCATTGGAACGTATGGTAGGTAGTGGGCTGGGGAGCAAGGACCCATATAGAGCCCCTGAAAGGAATCCCTACTTTATATGCACCCCCATAGAGTTCAAAACCCTGTTGCAAAGCAAAGGGGAGATGCTTATGCTTTCTAGGAGAAGCATGACCTTGTGGTAGCTTGAGTGGGTGGCTGTGAACAAATGAACTGGGTAGGCCTGACCCAGTTCTGTTTTTGTACCTGCTACAGCTGCACCCATTTTGCATGTGTCTGTTTGCCTCATTGGCTAAAGCAGGGTCATGCATGGGTTTGCTCTATCAGTCATCTTCCCTTCTAGAACACATTTTTCATGCCCTGGTCTGTAACTCTGCCTCATTGGTGGATAGGGGAGAATTGGGTTAGATTGGCCTACATCCAGTCCAAAAAATCCAGACTTTTCCTGCTTACTTAACTGGAGTCATCTTAGAGGACAAAAGGGAGGCTCTTTTTTATGTACTTGATTGTAAAGTTTTCGGTGTTTCTATTTTATCATGATTATTCCATTCTCTATTTTTCAAGGGCATGGACTGCAGTGCTTTTTAATTTTCTCCTTGTGATCCCTTTCCTTGCCTAATTCAGTAATAGAGGTGGCTTTTGGTAAGCATTGACAGGACATGATGAAATAAATAAGGTCAGCGCTAGGCCTCTTTATAGATGACTTTTTTTCTTTTACAAAAAGCAGAACTGGTTGTTCAGAGCTAAAGGAAAGCAGAGCTGCTTTGCACTGCTGCCGGATGTTGGAGGCGTCCAGGCGGATCCTCCTTTAGGCGGGAAGTAGACCCTCTTGCTAGATTGTCCCTTGTAGCAGAGGAATTGCTGTGCATTTAGAGCTGAGCAAGAACTTTTTCCTGCTTTCTTTAGAACAGCTTACGACACTGAAGTCACCTTTTGTTTTGTTCAGCTGACCCATGGGCCCTATCAGTGAGGTCTTTGCATTTGATTTTTGATGAGAATTTTGATGAGACTTTCCAGATACTGAGGACGCTGGGCTTTGACCATTATTCTAGACTCCAGTACAGTGGTTCTCAACCTTCCTAGTGCCGTAACCCTTTAATACAGTTCCTCATGTTGTGGTGACCCCCAAACCATAAAATTATTTTCGTTGCTACTTCATATAACAACTGATATACAAGGACAAAAGCAATACCTGCTTCCTTTGCTACTTCATAGTAGCAACGAAAATAATTTTGTGGTTTAGGGTCACCACAACATGAGGAATGGTGTTAAAGGGTCGTGGCATTAGAAAGGTTGAGAACCACTGCTCCAGTATTTTTAGTATTGTTTTCTTGGTTTAATTTGAAATCTTGAGACTTAATGAAGGCTACTAACATTAAAATCCTGTTTCAGTGGTATAAGAGTGGAAAGGAGGTCAGGTACCTTTCTTTGTCATCTTAGGCCTTATCTTTGGAAGTTGGACTGCTTTCTTTCTGTTTTGTTTTTTGGAGACAGAGTCTCACAGTGTGCCCTCACTAGAGTGCTGTGCCATCATAGCTCACAGCAACCTCCAACTCTTGGTCTCAAGCGATTCTTTTGACTCAGCCTCCCGAGTAGCCGGGACTACAGGCTCCTGCCACAATGCCTGGTTATTTTATTTATTTTTTTTTTATGCCTGGCTAATTTTTTAGAGATGAGGTCTCGCTCTGGCTCAGGCTGGTCTTGAACCTGTGAGCTCAGGCAGTCCACCCGCCTCGGCTTTCCAGAGTGCTAGGATTACAGGTATGAGCCCCCGCACCCAGCCAGGTGGACTGCTTTGACTTTGCTCTGTTGTCCCCAATGGCTTTTGACACCAGTTTGAGTGAACTTGCTTTAAAAACTACGTAGATGTGCCAAGGTGTGCCATCACTGAAACGTCTATTAAGAGGCTTAACAATCCCCAGATTGAATCATCACATAGCCTTCTATCATGCAGATTTTCCAGCTCCATTAACTACTCATTGTCTCCTCTTAAGTGAGCAGTAACAGCATGCAATTGTGCCTCACTTTGCAAGTGGGATTGATATCTACTGTTTCTCTTAAGATAAATATTGGTAACATAACCTGGGGAATCAATCAAATGCATTCCAAAGTTAGGTAGAGAACTACAGTGTTGAAGGCATGAAGTTTTACCTTTATGAACTGAATGTGAAGTATTCTAAATGTTTGTATGGCTTTGTCTTTACAGACTGAAATCGCCAAGAGATTGAATACGATTTGTGCACAGGTCATCCCATTTCTGTCTCAGGAAGTAAGTAAAACTGTTCAGCTGTTAAAATGCAATTATGTTGCTTCTGTTTGCAAATTAGCTAGTTTTAAGATGTTAATTTTATCACAAGGAACAAGTGTGAAGAACATCTGTTACAGATGAAGTGTGTACACTCCCTGCTTGTCTCTAACACAGTGGTTCTCCACCTGTGGGTCACGTATTAAAGGACCATGGCCTTACAAAGGTTGAGAACCACTGCTCTAACACATCTGAGGGCACACTGTAGAAGTGGCGACAATAGCTCAACTCCGAAATTAATTTTTATTCCTATGGAAAACTGCAAAATGACTATCAAACATAAGGTTTCGCTGTTTTCAAGTAGTATAAGGTTGATAGCTACAGATGATTAGATGTCCTTTACACCTTTTAAGTAGACAGCTATTCTTGTACTGACTTCTAAAAATGGCTCTATCAGCATTGACTTTACCATTGAAGCAGGTATTTCTTTTGTCCTTGTATATCAGTACGTTAGACTTAATGCTATCCATGGAGGGGGGGTAGGTGATAATAGTCCAAAATAAGTCTTCATGTTATGTTAACTGAATCATGTGCACACACACACATATACATGGCCCATATAGTTTGTGTATAACTATTAAAACTGCACATGAACTTTATGTCCCACCCCGTGTGTGTGTGTGTGTGTGTGTGTGTATACACACATATACCATTTTATTTAGTTACAGCATCAGAGGTTTAACTTTAATATTTGTGAGGAATAGCTCTCTATATGAGTAATCTACAAAATTGACTCAAGACTATTATATTTTAGTTTTGCCTGGCAAGGTTTACATTCCTTTTGGATGCAAGGTAATAAATGCTATAATGTGTCTCGAGGCAGGGCAGAAAGTTCATTGAACAAGCAGTGAAAATGCTGGGTGTCAGCACTATTTGGCATCTGTTGCTCCATGCTGGTTAGTCGCCATCTCTGCTATTGTTGCAGCAACCTCTTCCAGCATGACATTGGTCTGGTGTTAACAATATAGATTTGTTGGCCTTTTGAATCTAGTTGTTTGACTTTAGTGATCCAGGTCTCTGCTTCATTCTTATGCTCCCAAAGTAAATTTGTGGCTTTGTTTTTATTTGTGGGTGGAGTTGGGAGGAGTACTGGGTGAGTTTCCACGTTTTGAACTGAGGGTAGGGTTCTTCCTTTTCCCTCTGGAGGGTAAAAATCAAAAGGCTAAACGAAGGAGAGAAATTCTCAGTTTTAGGAAGTTGTCTGTGGGTCAAAATTCATTGATCAGAGAAGTGATTGCAGGTTTGCTGTTTAAATTGTGTTGAATGGGTGCTTTAAAATTGCCATAAATTGCTTCTGCCCAAACTTCCCAGTACAAACGCTTTCTATGAAGCAGAGTGATCTTCCAAGTCTTGTCCTATTTTTTACCTAATGCCCCAAGTTGTTATTTTTGATGTCCCTGTCAGCTTCTGCTCTTCTGAGCCATTATAGCCGTAGGGACTCCTGGTGTTGAGGAAGCACCACTCTTCTCCCGTGTTCTGTGAAAGAACGTATTCACACCCTTGTACTTCAACCTGCTTTGCATTTGTCTTATTGATGTTGTTAGAATGTAGGATGAAGTTCTCAGCTGCTGCTAACACCTATTTTTCTCCTTGTTTTCAAAGCATCAACAACAGGTGGCCCAGGCTGTGGAACGTGCCAAACAGGTGACCATGGCAGAGCTGAATGCCATCATCGGGGTACGTGGCCTACCAGGTCTACCTCCTACAGTGTGTATAACCAGCTTTCATTTCTTACTAATTTGATGGTCTTAGCATGTATATATGTACATATGTATAATTTTGTGTAGCTTAATGTTGACCTATTTGATAAGGGTTGAGGGTTTGGGATGTGCTGACATGTGTAGGGGAAGAGAGATTAGCATAATAAAGTTGACAGAAGAAACATTTTCAGAGGGGAAGAAAAATAGATCTACTTTTAATTAGTGAATTAAATTTTTTTTAAAGAGATGTGGTCTCACCATCTTACCCAGGCTGGCCTTGAACTCCTGGGCTCAAGTGATTCTCCTGCCTTCAGCCCTCCCAAGTAGCTAGGGCTACAGGTACACACCATCATGCCTTGTCCTAAATGTGCTTGTGAATAGGAAAGTAAATGTAGTTTGTCCTGTGACACCTAAAACCACCCTTCCTCCATTAGTCGAGTAAAAGCTTTAGTCTAGTGTTTTAAATACTTTCCTTATCTCTGTCTTAAAATAACGTTAAGACGGGTCTGTGAATTATCATTTCATTTAGTTATTTTTGCTTTTGCCTTTTGCTTTCCAGGGTATTCGAACCTGTGTAACTGTTTGCTCTTCTTCTTTCTTGCTCCTCTTTCATGAATTTTTAAGCGGCACACCTATGAAAAGAACTCTCTCTTGCTGAGGAAGAAGTGTTAATTGTCTGCCCTGGTGCTCTCTAGCCTTTCATGAGGCTGCGCTCTCCTCTGTCGAGTTCAGTTAGTGCTCTGTGCTGGCAACTGGTTGTCAATCACAAGTCATTTGCTCTGCATTAAGGGGCCCGGTGAACCGTGCCTTCCACCCCTGTGAGTTTGTCCCCCACCCCACCACAGCAGGACCGGGGATGGTTCTCATGTGTTCCACCCCTTCCAGACCAAGTGAAAAAAGTAGCTGAAACAAGGGACCATCCTTTCTGATTTTAATTCATATGTGAGTGCCTTGAGCGGATTCAAATCACTCATTTATCAATTTATGTTAATTGCTTGTGAGAAGATGCCCTGCTGGTCTTTATAGTTCCCTCAGACACTTTGTAATGATAATTAGACATGCTGCTGTATGGATTAAGAGTGCCATAGTCCAATGACGGCCACAGACAATGGAACCAGTTAATCCATCAGGGCTTAAAATTACATCCCAACTGGAGATGCAGAAAAAACATAAGAGCTAAGGAGGATTAAAGAATGAGCCTCAGCTTGAAAACTCTCCTTTCATCAGTTTCTCAATTGCAGATCTGCAGTTGGGTTGTCTGTGGTAAGCTATTGGCAGTCAATTAGGTGAAATAAACTGGGAGGGTGACCTTCATTTCCTTTTAATAGCTTTTTCCTCCCTGAAATGGGGAGCTTCAGTGGATTTTCAGCTTAAATTTTATTCAAGCTGCTTTATTACACTTGACAGCTTAGCTCTGCATAAACAATTCTCCCTCCTCCTCCCCACCCCCCCATCCAGGCATTGCCTTTCTCCCCCTTCAGTATCACATTTTTGACTGTTACTTAGTGAGCTCTCTAATCACATTCAACAAAAAACACAATTACATCTGCATTTGTCTGCTGCCTTCTGTACCTTTTTCTTATGTAATGAATTGCTTTATTTCAGAGATCAAATCAAATATTCACTGGTACTTTCACATGTACCGTGTTTGATTAGCAAAGACTAATAGTGAATTGTACTTGTAGCTCCAGCACAGAATTTTTTCACCCAAATGAATGAGGATGGAAAAGCCTGTTTTGATTAAAGGAAAACATATGCAAAGCAGTTCTCAAGTACCCAGTTAGATTTAGCGAACATGTTTGTTTTCTGATAGGCTGTACATTTTTACATATAATTTCTGGATGGTAAAACTCTTCACGTTTAAATTCTCTAAGGTACAGCCTGGCCTTGTGAATCTCCTCCTTTGGGCCCACACTTTGGAAAGGAGGAAATTGCATTAAACAGATGTTTATAGGTGAAACCTGTTTTGAGCTAAATCAGAAAATAAAAATAGGGGCTGTTTTAGAAAGGCAGATGAATCTCTAATTTTATAAATAGCTTTAGTCCAGGAAAAAAGTTGAGATTACAAAAGCAGATTAGTTCTGGCAACAGTCACCCAAATTGGTGAACTGGGCCTGATAAGAGACTTACGCCCATTGCATGTCTTCAGCATACTGGCGTGTCTGGTTTTTATCACTGTGATTTTTGGATCAGTATATTAATTTATGTCAGAGGGTTCTTTTCAAGTTTGTAGTGATCAATAATTATCACGCACCGTAAGTTTCATGCTCTGGCATATGCTTGATTCTTGCTTGAAAGGGATTGTGTGCGTCCTGGAAAATCGAAGTAGCATAAAATTGGGTTGACAATTCAGTGGACCTTTGCACCCCTTCATTGAACATGCAGTGTGTCAACCTGTCTCCCCAGAGGGGAGGAGGGACCAGGAGACTGTCTGTTACTACAAGCAGCAGCTGCTGGCAGAGTAAATGCAGCCTGGTTTGATAGCAGCTGTCAGTATTGTTCAGGGACCGACTTAGGGTAGAGAACAATAGGACAGGCCATGCTCTTAGTCTGCATAGACTTTCAGGCTAAGAAAAGAAATAGTAATTTAACGGTTTAGACATCTATTACAAGTGTGAAAGATCATCAAAGAGTACCCTTTAAAATGCAAATGAGCCGAAACATTCTTATTCCCTTCAAGGTACAATCTTGGAGCTTACTTACTTCCTTGACAGGGCTAAAGATATTTCTCTTTAGTAAACCTGGCAAAAGTAAATCTTCTCAAGGACATCAAGCTTTTCGGTAAGCTCAAGGTGTGTGTTCTGGGCCCGTGGGTGCCCATTGAGGAGGAAGAAAGAGGTTATATTTTTTCCATCCTTGTTGAGTGAAGTAGTATTGCCCACTTCTCACCAGCATAGAAATTACAGTTTTCATAGCTGACAGAAACACTGACTTTAATTCTTTCCTACCACAGCACCTGCCTTTCAGCTTACATAGAATACTAGTATTTAAGAGAGATAAACTTAGATATTTGGAGAAACTATTGAAGTATTTTTGTTTGACTTTTTGTTGTTGTTTGACCATTTTTTAAAAAACAAATGCTTTTGGGGCCAGGTGTGGTAGCCTGTTTTGATTGTAATCCTAGCACTTTGGGAGGCCAAGGCAGGAGGATCCCTTGAGTTTAGGAGTTCAGGACCGGCCTGAACAAGAGTGAGACCCTGTCTGTACTAAAAATAGAAAAATTTAGCTGGGGGTGGTGGCGGCACCTGTAGTCTCAGCTATTTGGGAGACTGAGGTAGGAGGATCTCTTCAACCCAGGAGTTTGAGGTTGTTGTGAGCCTAGGTGAGACCTAGAGTGAGACCATCTCAGGAAAAAAAAAAAAGCTTTAGATTGATAGCAAATTTGGTGACTGGATGAATAAATAACTGCAACTGTGCTTTTTGATTTTTATTTCTAACCAGCTCTTTTGCTATTAAACGTGGTGTGCCCTTGTAACAATTAAAAGGGTATTTAATAGTGCAGACATCTTAATAGACACTGTTTATTTGATTAGACACACAGATCACTTAGGTGTTGGAAGACAAGTTGCAGTGTGGAAAGGGACCTTCGTTCGAGACCTTGAGTTTTTAGATCAGGATCTGTCTTTATCCTTTAAGCAACATTCCTTGACCAGTCTTATTTATTTATTTATTTTTGGAAAAGTCATTTTTAATTTGAAATTCTTTTAAGAATAATCAATCTGGGTGGTGGTGGCTCACGCCTATAATCCTAGCACTCTGGGAGGCTGAGGCAGGTGGATTGCCTGAGCTCATGAGTTGGAGACCAGCCTGGGCAAGAGTGAGATCCCTGTCTCTAAAAATAGGGGAGCATTGTAGTGGCTGCCTGTAGTCTCAGCTACTTGGGAGGTTGAGGCAAGAGAATCACTTAAGCCCAAGAGTTGAAGTTGCTGTGAGCTATGATGCCGGCACTCTATCCAGGGTGACGAAGTGAGATTCTGTCTCAAAAAAAAAAGAAAAAAAGAAAAGGAATAATCAAAACAAAAGTGGTCATTAAATGTTCTAACGTCTTATTTACAGAATGACTAATGGCTACCTGAACACAGAATTAACTGAAAGACTCTTCAATATGGCTCCCTACTTTATTATCATTTGTTCTTGTTTTTTGAGACAGAGTCTCACTTTGTTGTCCTCAGTAGAGTGCTGTGGTGTCACAGCTCACAGCAGCCTCAAACTCTTGGGCTTAAGCAGTTCTCTTACCTCAGCCTCCCAAGTAGCTGGGACTACAGGCGCCCGCCACAACACCCTTCTATTTTTAGAGATGGGATCTCATTCTGGCTCAGGCTGGTCTTGAACCTGTGAGCTCAGGCAGCTCACCTGCCTTGGCCTCCCAGAGTGCTAGGATTTTAGGTGTGAGCCACCACGCCTGGCCCTTATTATTAATATTTGGGTAGTTTGGAGCTAAAGTTCACTTCTGAAAGATACTGAATAATTGATTTTTGTTGAGATTGGGATTCCAAAGAGTTGGTTTATCAGGTTGACACTACAAATAATATATATCTCATATTTATATATATGTATATTCCTGTATAACTATAGATACCTATTTGTACACACACAGTTTTGGTTTTGGTTTTTCAGTTGATATATAATTTTTATGTAGTGAAATGCATAGGTCTTCAATGTATGACTTGATTACTTTGGACATCTGGATATACCCAGTAACCCACGCTCTACATCAGGGGTCCTCAAACTGCGGCCTGTAGGCCACATGAGATGGTGTGATTGTATTTGTTCCCGTTTTGTTTTTTTATTTCAAAATAAGATATGTGCAGAGTGCATAGGAATTTGTTGATAGTTCTTTTTTGTTTTTTTTTTTAAACTATAGTCAGGCCCTCCAACGGTCTGAGGGACAGTGAACTGGCCCCTTGTTTAAAAAGTTTAAGGACCTCTGACAGGTTGATTTCCTACTCTCTGCAAGTTTCCTCACACTTTCTATCAGTTTTTCCCCACTCTCCAAGGGGAAAAAAACTAGTTACTAGTTTTTTAGTAACTAGTTAAATATTGAGCAAACTTTTTAGAGTTACTTTTTAGAGAAAGTAGTTGCATGGTTGTATATGTTATTTCTCAGCATCTGTTGCCCAGCTTCCTGGTGCTTGTGGTAATCTGTACAAGAGCACTTGCTTTGTTGTTACCTTGGACAAAGCCTGGGCCTGGGACAGGATGGACTTGGGTGGGACATTTGGCTGCCCTTATATATCACTTTGGTGATCTCCTACAATCTCTATCAGTGTCCCCGTCTGTAAATGGTAATATCACCTGCCTTCACAGCTTTTGCTGGATAAGACCTTGGCTGACAGTCTTAATTGATCATGTAGTCCTGACTCCTTACTCTGTAGTTTTCTTATTTGTTTGTTTTGTTTTGTTTTTTTGAGACAGAGCCTCAAGCTATGGCTCTGGGTAGAGTGCTGTGGTGTCCCAGCTCACAGCAACCTCAAACTCCTGGGCTTAAGGGATTCTCTTGCCTCAGCCTCCCAAGTAGCTGGGACTACAGGCACCCGCCACAGCGCCTGGCTATTTTTTGGTTGTAGTTGTCATTGTTTGGCAGGCCCAGGCCAGATTTGAACCTGCCAGCTCTTCTGTAGGTGGCTGGTGCCTTGGCCGCTTGAGCTACAGGTGCCTTACTCTGTAGTTTTGTCTGCCTAGGTTTTTTACAGGCCTGTAGCAGATATGTAGGTCCAGTTGGCCAAGCCTTTGTGGGGGTGGTTGCTCTAAGCAGCAGGTCACCCCTTCCTTGTCTTTTCTAGTGGTTACATGGATATGGATATTGAGATTGGACCCAGCAAGGTGCTATGCTCCTGCCATTAAGTTGTTGTGCATGAATGATTTTTAATAAGGACACAGCAGTGGAAAAGCACTGCCATTTAGCTTTTGATTTGAGAATTTAAAAGTTCAAAACAGAGGGGAAAAAATTAAGTTTTAGGAACAGATGGAGACAGAGTTCAGAGTAAAAATGGGAGGACAAAGATTATTGGTTTCCTTACTTAACTAGAAGAAGATGGACACGGCCTTTGCTGGCACTGACAGGTTACAGGTGTCCTTGTAACAAAGGTGGAAGGCAAGAAAGTCAAAAGAGAAGGCCAGATGACCAATGGGGATGGTCTTAACCCATCCACAGAATGCCACATTTCTGATAGTGGCCTCAGTGCAGACTGTTGGGTGTAAGAAAATTTGAGCAGTTTCCAATAGCAGTGCGTATGAACTTCAGGAGCTCAGTACGTTTGAGTTTAATCTGGGCAGGCTTGTTTTCCTCTCACTTATTTGAATGTAGTTTGAATCATTTTTATGAATTTTGGTCAGGAATCATGCAACTCCAGATTATTGGTCAAATTTGTATATTCCTTTTTCATAGACAGATTTATAATTCTCTGTACTTTAAGACAACTTCATATGAGCTAAAAGTCTGAGGTATTTAGTGATGCCTGACTACCTATGTTTGTGTAGGAGATGGCTGTGAATACAAACTCTTCATGTCTGTAAAGGAGCCTTTCTGTTCCTGAGAGATTGAGTTGTAGACCTAAAGGACTCTCCACTGTTGCATAAAATGATGGGTTTAAGGATTAGCAAAAATGTTGGATTATTTTTCTCCTTTGGCTATAGCTGTCAGCTATCTATGGGATTGTAGTGTGTGAAGTTTAAGAGGATGAGTTTAGCCTCTTATGAGTATGCCCTTAATCCCTGGAAAGCCCATCAGTAACCCAGCTGTAAGTTTCTTTATAAAACAAATTCACCCAAGGAGAATAATGCATATCCTGTTACCAAGAGAGAGAAGACTGGCCACAAAGAACTTGGATCTCCTGCCTCTGCTGACTTAAATTTAGTGACTACCCTCCACTTAAATTTCCAGTATAGTCTAGCCCTTTTATTAAATTTCCAAAGAGAAGGAGCAATATTGTAAGGAAGTCTTTTGTGCATCCTTTTTTCCCCTTGGTTATGTATATTCTTTTTTTGTTGTTGTTGTTGCTTGTCTTTTTTAAACTAAAAGTACAACTAGGCTTCTGACAGATGCAGAGCTTGACTCAATGTCTAGGTTCTTCTGAATAACAAGAAGAAGCGTTTTAGTTACTTGTTTTGGTGCATTACTGAAGCATTGTTTACTTTTTAGTTTTTCCACATTTTCTTATGAGTTTTACTGGATTCTTTGGAACAAGGTCTTATATATTCCCTGCCCCCCCCCACCCGAGGGGAAAAAGACTCCAGAGCAGAGAGTAGATTACCCCATTTTAGGAGTTACACCTCTGTTTGTTTTCCAAAATTAAGATGTAATGTATATATCAAATGCATTCTTTTAAAGCATACAATTTGGTGCTTTTTAATATATTCACAAAATTGTGCAACTATTGGTGTTGTCTTAGTTCTAGAACACTTTTATCATCTCCATAAAGAAGATCCATCTTTATTACTGTTCTCCATGCCCCCTCTGGCCACTCCCAGTCTGTCTCTGGATTTACCTACCCTATATATATTTTATGTAAATGGGATGACACATGTAGCTTTATTTGTCTAGCTGCTTTTGCTTAGCATAATGCTTATCCATGTTGTGGCATGCCCCAGTACTTAGTGTTTTTTTGTTTGTTTGTTTTGAGACAGAGTCTCAAGCTGTCGCCCTGGGTAGAGTGCCATAGCGTCACAGCTCACAGCAACCTCAAACTTGGGCTTAAGCGATTCTCTTGCCTCAGCCTCCCAAGTAGCTGGGACGACAGGCGCCCACCACAACACTGGGCTATTTTTTTGTTTGCAATTGTCAATGTTATTTTAGCTGGCCCGGGCCAGGTTCAAACCTGCCAGCCTTGGTATATGTGGCTGGCGCTCTACTCACTGAGCTACAGGCATCGCTCTACTTAGTAGTTTTTATTGACAAATAATATCCCACTCATCAGTATGCCACATTTGTTTATCCATTCGTAAGTTGATGAGCATTTAGTACAGCAGTTCTCAACTGTGCGTCGCGACCCACAGGAACTATATTAAAGGGCTGCAGCATTAGGAAGATTGAGAACCACTAATTAGTAGTTTCTACTTTTTGGCTATTATGAATAATGCTTCTGTGAACATTCATGTACCAGTTTTCTCTTGGGTCTTTGCCTGAGAGTAGAATTGCTGGTCATATGGCAACTTTATATGCAACTTTTTGAGCAACTGCTTAACTTTTTTCCCAAGTAGTTATACCATTTTACATCCCCTCAGCCGAGTATGAGAATTCCAGTTTCCCTACTTCATTTTTGCACTTACTATCCATCTTTTTTTTTTTTTTTTTTTTGAGTCAGAGTCTCACTTTGTCACCTCTGGTAGAGTGCTGTGGTATCACAGCTCACAGCAACCTCAAACTCTTGGGTTCAAGTGATTCTCTTGCCTTCGGCTCCCTGTAGCTGGGACTGCCAGGTGTCTGCCAAAGTGCCCGGCTGTTTTTTGGTTGTAGTTGTCATTGTTTAGCAGGCCTGGGCTCAGTTTGAACCCACCATCTCTGGTGTATGGGGCTGGCGCCCTAGCCACTGAGCTGCAGGCTTGGAGCCAATTGTCCTTCTTTCTGAATCCAGCCATCCTGGTGGGTGTGAAGCACTGTCTCCCTCTCATAGATGCTGGCTCTTAGGCCTGGTGCCTGCCTGTGTACATGCCACCAGTTTTATTTGCATGTGTCTTTTTCTCTTTCAGCTTTATGGGAGTATCATTGACAAATAGAAATTGTACTGTGCATTGGGAAATGGTCACTATGATCAAATTAGTAAATATATCCGTTGCTTCACATAGGTACTTTTTGTTTGTGTATGTGTGTGTGGTGAGAACGCGTTAGGATCTACCTTCTTAGCAAATTGCAAGTATACAGTATGGTATTACTATTTTTTAGAGAGACAGGGTCTTGCTCTGTGCAGTGGTACAGTCATAGTTAGATCTCCAGAACTTCGCTGAAATTTTGTGCCCTTTGCCTAACATCTCACTGCCCTCTACTGCAACCACCAGTCTTCTGTCTGCTTCTATGAGTTGTATTCTTTTAGATTCCACATCATGCAGGATTTGTCTTTCTGATTCGGGCTTATTTCCCTTCATTTTAAAGGCTGAATATTAGTCTGCTGTGTGTACATGTACCACATTGTTTATGCATCCATCCATCAACAGACGGTTAGGTTGTTTCTGTTCCTTGACTGTTGTGAATGATGCTGTAATGGACTTGGGTAATGTCTTTGACATACTGATAGCTCTTCAACATACTGATTTTATGTCTTTTGGATATATACCTGTAAGTGATACTGCTGGAGCATATTCAAGTCGAGCATTCCAAATGTGAATGCTTCAAAAATCTGAGACTTTTTGAACGTTAACATGACTGTTTCAGATAGTATAATGTCCCTATCCCAAAATCCGAAAAAAATTCGATAATTTGAAATGCTCCTGGTCCCAGACATTTCAGAAAAGTGATACTCAACTTATAGACCTATTTTTAATATTTTGAGAAACCTCCGTACCATTTTCCATAATGGCTGTGTCAGTTCACATTCCTAACAACAGTGTTCCCTTTTTTCCATGTTCTTGCCAAACGCTTGTCTTTGTGATACTACCCATTTTAACAGGCGTAAGGTGATACTTCGTTGAAGTTTGATTTTCATTTTCTTGATGATTAATGATATTGAGAATTTTTTTCATATACCTGTTGACCATATTTACATGTCTTGTTTGGAGACATGTCTGTTTAGGTCCTTTGTCCATTTATTAACTGGGCTATCTTCTGGCTGTTGAGTTCCTTATGTATTTTGGATATGAATCTCTTACTGGATGCCATTTTTTCCCGTTCCTTAAGTTGCCCATGTGTCATTTTGTTTGCATTCCTACATTGAGATAGGATCATTTGGTGAATTGTCATTTTACTTCATTTTCTTATTGTCTTCAAGTAGCTGGAGAACTCTTGGCCCCAGTAAGCAATTTCTACCTGTTTATCAGCCTTGACCCTCTTCATGGGAGAGCCCATTCACATAATGGGAGGTTTTCAGATAACTCTTCTAGTGGAGGTCTTGATGTTTCTGTTGCCAGATGGCTCTTTCCCACTGGTTTAAGGTTGCATATCAATTTTAGTTTTTCTGCAGCCTCCCAAGATAAGAATTGAGTGTTGTAAAGGACAGGAAAATAGAAATGAAGGAAGGGTGATTTGGAGAGAACTGTCAACAAATGCTACTTTACACATTTTTGTCCCCTTTTCAAAGGCCACTCACTGTCAACTCTTAGCAGTAGAGATTCCACTTAGGGGCATGTTTTTAGTTCAGGTTGGGTTAAGTGTGCGATTTTTGTGACAGTTTTTTGGCATAGTTTCTCTTGCGGTTATAAAATGGGCTAAATTTCAGAAATTAAAGTTGATTAGTGGTTGGTAGTAGGGAGCTTAGCGTCCAGGGAGGAAAAGGTGGAAATTAGGCACCTTGATGGCAATGTTGTGTACTATACCTGTGTTTTAGAAACAGAAATGTAGAAACCGTGAACTACACAGTTACTTGAATGTAAATGTCACAGTTTCTTTATAGTAACATAATTGATCTAAGCTATACTAAGTTAAATGTAAATTAAAATTCTAAATGTGTGGATGTTCCACACGGTTGAGGTGACTTTATTCCTTGTGGGTTTTCTGTTATCATTAACTCAGGTTTTTTTTCTTTCTTTTTTTTTTTTTTTTTGTCTCAGTCTCACCCTATTTAGATATTAGATTATTTTTGTTAGAGCAAGTGCATTTATTATTTTATTCCCAAATCCAAACTTTTTCATAATTCCCTTTGGGGGACCAAAACTCCAGTATGTGAATGTTCTCAGTGTAGCTCTTCTCTAAGTTGTTTTGTAAAATATGAGGTGTTCTTGTTTAAGTTTGAAATTGTTAATGGAATTGGGTTGAAGAGGCAGATGTTCAGTGTTTTGAGTTGTGACAGTATATTTGGATGGTGATGAAGGGACAGTGAATGCTTGAATGCTGGAAAAGCATTTTTTTGTGTGTGTGTGTGTGGGGGGGCAAAGCTAATTTTATTTTTTGCCCTGGGCTTCACCACCATGCAAACCAACTTCCTAGGTCTCTCCCAAGGTTTCCCCACTGGAGAGCACATGTTCATGCTGAGGAAAAGCATTTTTTTAAAGCAACAATTTGGTAAGTCTCTTGGCATATAAGAACAGGAATTCTAATGCAAGGGGCCAGAATTCAGCTTAGGTCTAGACAGAGTCTGTCGACCTCAGCATTGCTAACATCCTGGGCTCAGCGATTCCCTCCGGGGGTGGGGGATGGCCTTTCCTGGGCATCGTAGTGTGTTTAACAGCATCCTTGGCCTCTAGCCCCATTTGTCCTTCCCCCATGTGACAATCATAAATATCACTAGTGACAAATGTCTTGGGGGCCAGGGGGTAGGATATCAATTGGCTCTGCTTGAGAAGCATGAGTCTACATTGACTCCCTGAGAAACCAGCTAGATTACTAAAAACTGCCATTGCTCATCAAAAATACCTTTTCTAGTAGCTTTACCAACTATTTTGCTTGTATATTCTGTGCTATATAATTCTGTAAACATTAACTTTAAAAAAGTTTCCTAATTACCATAATGGCTAGGTGGAAGGATAAATTTCTCCACCCTTACTGTCATGCTGAAAAACATTTATAAGTTTTCTAAATGTTAGGTGCCCGTTTTGGTCATAGGGGACAGATGCATACACATTTCCCTACTTGACATAGTTTTTGAGTTTTTGGCTATGTGGTAATGTCAGTGTCACTTTTGTTCTTTAAGTAGCATCCTTGCTTTTTCCTTTTGGTGAAGGTGATGGGTACCACATGGTCTCAGGTAAGTCTTGCTGAGAGAAAATGTGCCTGCAAGGACAGATGGGTCAGGTGTGGGCAGCCCTTTTGGAGTTAGCTCTTTTACTCTTTTAGATATGGGCTTTCATTCATTTAAATAAATGTTTTATCTTAGAAATGACACTTTTTATTTATAATATTAAGCATCTACTTCTGAGAAAAGCCAGAGCCGTCTCCTTTTAGGCTTAATTTTCTTTACGAGCTTCCTTGGAACAAAGCTGAGAGCAAATGATATTCTGTTTTTTCAGCTGTAGGGACAGTCATTAAGTGGGGACGATAGAAGTGGGCATAAGAATAAACTTTGGCTAAGCACAATGGCTCATGCCTATAATCCTAGCACACTGGGAGGCCGAGGTGGGAGGATTGCTTGAGCTTAGAAGTTTGAGACCAGCCTGAGCAAAGTGAAACCGCATACTTACTAAAAGTAGAAAAATTAGCAGTATGTTGTGGTGGATGCCCGCAGTCCCAGCTACTTGGGAGTCTGAGGCAGGAGGAGCACTTGAGCCCAGGAGTTTGAAGTTGCTGTGAGCTAGGCTGAAGCTGTGGCACTCTAGCCTGGGCAACAGAGTGAGGCTCTGTTTTTTTAAAAAAAAACAAACAAAACAGGTCATCCCCTTTAAAGTCTGATGAAGAAGGTGATTTGTCCTGGGTACCTGGTATTTTCGCATTCTCCAGAGCATCTTGTTAACTGGGCATGGAATGAAATGTGAAGCCATCAGTGGAGAAAGAGATGGGTCCCGTTTTCCTTTCTGGTGTTTGGGAACATGACTGGGACGCTGGGCTTATAGGAGAAATGATGTTCTAGGAAACAAACGGTTCACAGCCCTCATCCTGGCTCTGAGCCATGGGCAGGCCTCTTTGCTTTGAAACTAGTCTCCTATGTGAAATGGGAGCCATCCTGGGTTCAGCCCTGATAATGGATATGCAAACACTGTCTAGGAGCATTGCTGGCAGGAACAGAGGGAGATGGTGAGGTGGTATATCCACGTTTCCTTGGATCCCAGCATCCTCAACAGCACTGATCTATCCCTGCACTGCTTAGTAGTACTCCTTTCAGTTTAACCAGGATTTTATAAAAAAAAAAAAAGCCACTTTCATCATGCCGGAACTCTGGATGGAAGAACCCAGTTACCTCTTCTGACTGTGATTTCGTCAAGAGGCCCGGGAAGCCAAGCAGGGAAGAAGAGGGAGTTACTTGCGGCCAGTTACTCTGTCCTGTTGGTAGTTATTAGCCCAACTGTAGGGTTTAACTGCGTAGCTCTGCTTCACAGCTGTGGCGAAGCCCCGTTATTATATAAACTAGTCCCTCTTTTTAGTTGTCTATCAGAGCCTGCTTTTTCCATTTCATCGTTTCTGAAAGCTAACTTGGATTTTTGTCTTTCCAAATATGACCCGAATATGTGTTTGCTGTGACATAAAATTCCACCTCCAAAGTTGTCTTCTGGTGACTCTGTTCTGGATTTTAGGGGGAGTGAAGGAAGCAGAGAGGGGTTGAGAGGTGGTGTCCTCCACCCTGTAGTTAGATTCCTTCCCCTCTGCTTCCCCTCTCTCATCTTCTTTTAATTAGTGCCGTGCTTAATTACCCCACTGCACTTGCTTGTGTATGCATCATTGCCTTTCCCCCCAGAAGCCGGACATAGCTCTTACACTCCAAGTAATGATGGTAATTGCTGGTAGGGCAGACCTGTTCCTCATCCTTCTCCGAACACATTTCTCATGGCAGGTGTCTAGTTCCTAATTAAGTGCTAATGAGCACGCCTAGTGGACCGTGATGCTGCTGCAAGCTTCTTCAGTTTTATGTCTCACTATTGCCAAGCTCTTAAAAGGTGACAGAGCAAGAATTAGTGTCTTTGGGATGACAGGAAGGTGATTTTATGTGTAAAGAAATTGTTATTATGATCTCAAGTGGTGAATGAGTAGTTTATAAATACTTTCCAAGAATACTATGAATGCTGCCTGCTCTGACCTCACCCCTGTTTCCATTTTCCCTCTAATTAGAACTATGCTCTCTTTGGAAGAAGGAACGGAAGTTTAAAAAGAAGGTTGGCTTCTAAAGATTTTTTTTTAAGTTGCTAGGAGTGGTTGAAAATTTGTTGTAAAGTTAACAGCAGACACTGATTTCTGATTTTAAGATGCTATTTTCCTTTACTCTTGTGGGTGGGAAGTGTATTTGAGATTTCGTTAAAAATCAGAAGGCTGGGTGGAAATCACTGAAGATCTGGTGTGAAGATTTAATATATTCATTACACTCAAGGGGGTAATAAATAAAACAGGTAATTGAGTCCCAGGGAAGTGAGCACAAATCAGAACCTTAAGAATTTTCTAACATTGTACCTTAGAAAATGGAGCTTTAATCATTTTTACTGTCTCATCAAAAGCAAGTTTTATGTTGGACAGATGAAATGTGGCCAAGTTCCTAGTGCAGGAGCCATTTCTTGGGTATTTTTTCATTTCAGACAATGTGCTTTTCAGTATATATGAGAGCAGTGACACTGTTTATTGTGAGCAGACTTAGAACTTTGGGTATGGGCAGAGGCTTGTAAGTGGTGTAGGGGAAAGGGCATTAGGGATAGGGTCTTGGGTCATTGCTGTTGGCGTCCTATACAACTATTGAAAGGTACTTTCCTCATCAAGGATCTTAACCTCCATGGTCTCAGTGTTTTCACTGGTGACCTAGAAGGAGTGAGTTTAAGGTGTGGAACTCAGGAGATAGGCCAAGAATGAAGGGTTTCATCTCTAAGGTTTCTACAGCCATCATCAGCCCTGGGCCCCCCCCTGCCCCCCCACCGTATGTGGCAGTGTGATAAAGAGAGCAGATGTAAGGGTCCTTCCTGCACTGGCTGCAGTCCCATCCTATCAGTGGGGAGAGCCCCAGCCATCTATTCAATGTCTTTCAGCCTTTGTTCCTTCTGGCAAATGGGAATATCAGTAATTCTTTGTAGTGCAGAAGAGGGCTTCAAGAAATGAGGACACACAAGTACCTGGGTGGTACTTAAAAGACACCCAGATACTTGTTCTTCCTTTGCAAATTCTGTTCACTAAAAATACAGGTGTTTTGGTTTTGTCTCATCATACCATGGTGGTACATTAATGCAAGAATGCAGAGGTAAAATGTAGTCACCTAGTAACTGGGACCAGTTGGGATGATGCTACTGAGTTTTTAGATGCATGTCACCTTTCTTCCTCCACGCCCTAATTTTAACCTCCCTGAAATCGGGATGAGTTTTAAAATCTGTGGTGTCCTATTAGATTCAGTGACAATACTGGATTTTATCCCTGGAGATGCTTAGAGATGGAATTAACTCAGCATGCTTACTAATGTCATCCTTGCCACGCTCTCAGGGGGCAAGTTATACCAGGAAGTGGCAGTGTAGATGTGAGGATTATATTCTGGGAAGGTAGAAAGAGGGTAACTGTGAGTAGATGAAAGCTTTTGATCAACTGAAAGCACTAATTGCATTTTTTCCCCTTTCTTCCCTCTCTCCGTTCCTTTCGTGTGTGTGTGTGTCACTCCTGCTGTTTTGTGTTCTCCACCTTCTGTCCTGTCCTGTTTGGATTCTTCCTGCACCACCATCACCACCGCTGCCACCATCTCCTCCGCTTCCTCCTCCTCTTCCTCTCCTTCCTCTACCTCCTCTCCCACCACCACCAACAGCAGCAGCAGTTGCAAGCCCAGCATCTTTCTCACGGCCACGGACCCCCAGTACCCCTAACGCCTCACCCTTCGGGACTTCAGCCTCCTGGAATCCCGCCCCTCGGGGGCAGTGCCGGCCTTCTCGCGCTGTCTAGTGCTCTGAGTGGGCAGTCTCACTTGGCAATAAAAGATGACAAGAAGCACCACGATGCCGAGCACCACAGAGGTGAGAGGCCGGGCAAGCCAGATTAGGACTTTGTCCTCATACTCATTCAGTGCCGCAAAGTTGTGTGCATCGCTAAAGAAAGCCCCAACCCATACACAGAGAGCAAACAATGAGATAAGAGGAACTGTCGCAAAGATTTCCACTGAAACCCAGGTCACCCTGGAAGTTTGCAGGGTTTTCCGTGGGCATCTGTAGATTTCTCGATCTCGTTAGATGGCAGGCATCTTGACATCTTGGCAACTGCCTAGTTAATGCCAGTGGCCTGTACGATATTATGGAAAACTGTTAACTGCTTAATTGGGTAATTTTCAAAGAAAGTAATGTTGTTAAATGGGGCGAACTAAGAAGTTAAATTTGAAAGTGAATGTGTTCAAATGAAAGGTTTGATAATTGCATCTGTTACTACTTAGTTTCATAGGCTTTAATTCTAGTATGCATTAAATATTGGACAAAATTGCACTTGACTAATTTTTTGAAGAAAAGTAATTTATTCTGTCAAGAAATAAAAAAAATAGGTTTTGTGTATGGATAAACTGTAAATCTTATGTTTACAAAATACTGTAATTTTCAGGAAATCACTGTATTAGGAATGTGCAATGACTTATATAAATAAAAGCCATTTTTAAAACTGTTTGGGGCTTGCGTTCTAATTATTCCCCCCTTTTTTTTATTTCTGTTCTTGCCTCTGTGTCTGAACGGGCATGTCTGTGCGTTTCTTGGTAACCTCGGGAGCAGACAGAGAGCCGGGCACAGTAAGTACAAACGCTTGCTGCACACGAACGCCGACCCCTTCTACCAAAGCGTCCCCATACTGCCTTTCTTTAAACATAGGCAGGCACGCACACACACACACTTCCCTTGTCTCTCAGTGACCTCATTTATTTTTTTCTTACACTTTTTCTTTCTTTAATTTTTTTTCTCATCTGCCTACTTGCCTCTCTCTTGTCCTTTTTATAAATCTTGCCTCAGATGAGAGGGGCACAATTTGGAGGCAAAGCTATTTGCTGTGATTCCTTACTTAGAAATACACTTTGGTCTGTATGTGCCCCAGACCTACTTTAAAAATGTTTATTGCTGCATTCTAAATCCTACTTGCCTGGAGTTTAAAAGAGTATTCACTTTTATATCTTAAATCAGTTTTACAGGCAAGAGATTGCAATCTGTATGTGAAGTTGGTTAGTAATGTATTATTTCTACCTAAACCATTCATTATCCGCTGTGAATGCATCTTAGTTGCTAGGTTTCCATTTCTAGTTTTCTTTGTGTTACTGTCCTTGGAGTGTGAACTTGAACTTAAAATTTATTTTAGACCTAAGAACTGAGAGTATAAGTAAGCTCTTAAAAACAGGGAAATCCAGCGGACAGGGCTGTATGCTTACAGAGTTCATCTTGTCATCAGCCTAAGTCGTACCTGTTATACAAGATGCACATTTAATGTGTCCTTGTATTTTACAGTTACCTATAGGGGCGCCCTGTATCTAAAATGCGTCTCTGAAACGTTATAGAGCAACTAGAATTAGGCCCCTTTTATATAGAACTGCCTATGGGTTTTGCCTCTTTCCTTCTTTCAGAACATACTATTTTGACTATGTTTGGTATGGTAAAAAAAAAGGAATACTAAACTTTTAAATCATTCTGATAATTTTTTTGTTAAGAGTTTGAGGAAGTTATTAAATCTTTTTAGTTTGAAAAGATTAGGCTTTTGTGTGTGTGTGAAGAATAGTGGTTACCTATCTTTGAGCTAGGTCTTAGCATACTTCATATATGTGGAAGTATTCCATATTAGATGGAAGAGTGGGTAATGGCTACAGGAAGGGAGAGTAGCTAGTTTTTAAATTCTTGAGCTGTAAGTTTTCTATGGAAAATGTTGTGAGCAGATGAAGGGAGTACAGAACAATTATAGCTAGGAAATACCTGTAGTTTTATAGCTTAGGCACAAAGTACAAACTTAGCAAACTGGTTTTGATTTATGGAGGTGACTTGGTGTTTCAGTGTCCCCACTGATGGTCATTTTTTCTGCTGTGTTCATTTAGCAGAGTGTCAAATTTTTAAAAACCCAACCCAGATCAGAAAACAGATGGCAGAAAATATTTGGAAAACCCACACTCTTTTGGTTGTTACATACTTTTAATTATTGGACTTACTCTAGCTTTGGGACTCAACTTTTTACTGCTCTGTTGCCTTAAATGACCATATATTAACTGAGTATTTACTACATGTAAGGCAGAGTGGGACATACATTTATAATTAGAGGAGTCAAGCCCTTCCTTAGAGAATTGTGGCAAAGTAACAAAAATACTGGAAGACAAAGGCTCTCAATGGTTTGAACAGAAGCCCAACAGCTTACTGATATCACAGTGTGGCAGAGTGGTGCCACAGGGTCTGGTCTGTGCCTCTGAAATGCCGGAAGCATGAATGAGTACAAGTTTGTGTGCTAAAGCTATTAGAGGCATTTTTCATATGCGTGTTTTTTTTTTTTTTTTTTTTTTTTTGAGACAGAGTCTAATTATGCCGCCCTCGGTAGAGTGCCATGGCGTCACAGTTCACGGCAACCTCCAACTCTTGGGCCTAAGTGATTCTCTTGCCTCAGCTCCCCAGGTAGCTGGGACTACAGGTGCCTGCCACATGCCCAGCTATTTTTTGTTGTTGTAGTTGTCGTCGTTTGGTAGGCCAGGGCCGGGTTCGAACCTGCCCTCCCCGGTGTATGTGGCCAGCACCCTAGCTGCTGAGCTGCAGATGCTGAGCCTTCATATGTGTTTCTGAATATGTTTAATAATGTCCTGTTTGTATTTTTGACTGAAAAATGTATGCAAGTACTTAATTCACTGGTTTGTTGGAGTGGGAGGAGGAAGTGTGGTTGTACCCTTAAAGTACAAAATAGTTCTTGAGTTTTCAGGCAGCTATGAGTTAGCAATCAATGAATTTAGCTATCAAAATTCAGTGAAATTAAGTATTAGTGGCATATACCCTTTTGCGTATCAAACTTTTGGCAACTATTGATGATCATTTAACTGAGCATTTTCAGAATAAGTATACATAAGTATGTTTCCTGGCTAATTACTGCAGAAAACTCTTGGGGGATGATACAAGGTAGGAAAACGATACTAATTATAACCTAAACATTATTAGTCTGTAGAGAGGAATTAAATTGTTCTCTGTCCACAAAAGTGGGATTTTGCTGCAGTCATAAAAAATTAAGTAGCTCTTCAAATTTTATACCAAATTAAGTATGAGAAGCAATGGATAATGAGATGATGTGTACTTGTAGTACCTAAAATATTATAGTACTCATCTACTTAATAAAGTGGCTTGAATTATAAAGTCTAATTTTTCTTGGCAGATAAAGTCAGTTAATTGTTCTGTATTGCTATTGTTTTGCCCAATGAGGAGTTGACAGTTGCTATAGGCAGGTGGTTTTTTTTTTTTTTTTTGAGACAGTATCTTGCTCTGTCACTCAGACTGTAATGCTGTGGCTGATCATAGCTCACTGCAGCCTCATACTTATAAGCTCAAGAGATTCTCCTACCTCAGCCTCCCAAATAGCTGACTACAGGTGTGCACCACATGCCAAGATGAATTTTTTAATTTTTATAGAGACAGGGTCTCTCTATGTTGCCCAGACTGATCTTGAACTCCAGGAATCCTCCCATCTTGGCCTTCCAAAGTGCTAGGATTACAGGTGTGAGCCACTGTGCCAGGCCCAGGCCAGTGATTTTCAAACCCTTGTGGTCTCAGATTTTCACACCCCTAAATTAAAATTACTATGTCCCTCCAAAACTTTTGTTTATCTGGGATTACATATTTTGATACTTACTGGGTTAGCATAAAACAAATGTTAAAATCACCGAAATAAAGAGCTACTTTATTTAAGTGTTAATAACATTACTAATGAAAAATAACTATTTTCCAAAATAGTGGCATTGTTTTGCATGTCTGCAAATGTCTTTAATACCTGGTTTATAAGAGAATAGTTGGGTTTTTATTAGCTTTTGCATTTAATCTGTTGTGACTCATTGTTTTGGTTGAAGTTTAGAAGAAAATCTGACCTTGTAGAGATTTGTCAGGGTCTCTGGGACACTCAGAGTACTTGGAGAACTCTGAGAACCTCAGTCAGAAATAAGACTCAGGCTTCCTTATTATTTTTCTTGCTCTTATTTCTGAATGGAGCATATTTATACCAAATGCAGAAATCAGAGGCTCATGCAGATCCAGAGGGAATGTGGGTATGTATGGATTTTTATCTATGAGCCTAAAGCTGGCTGGTAGTTTGATTAATTTTGTCACTGCAAATAAACCAATAGAATTTGTTACTTAAAGGAAAATAAATGTACCTTAATATAAGCAACAGAGGCCGGGTGCAGTATCTCATGCCTATAATCCCAGTACTCCGGGAGCCCGAGGTGGGGGATTTCCCTATATCACAGGTTCGAGATCAGCCTGAGCAAGAGCGAGACCCTGTCTCTAAAAATAGCTGGGCATTGGCAGGCGCCTGTAGTCCTAGCTATTTGGGAGGCTGAAGCAAGAGAATCACTTGAGCCCAGGAGTTGGAGGTTGCTGTGAGCTATGATGCTACAGCACTCTACTGAGTGTGACAAAGTGAGTCTCTGTCTCAAAATAAATAAATAAATAAACCTAGAAAATCAAAGTACATGTGCTATACAATATTGCTTTTGTGACAGATTACATATATGACTGTGGTTCCATAGGATTATAATAAAATATTTTTACTGTACCTTTTACTATGTTTAGATATGTTTAAACACACAAATAATTAAAAAAAATACACCCATATTTAATTGTGATGCAGCTGCCTGCAGTATTCAGTACAGTGCCATTCTACACAGGTCTGCAGCTCAGGAGCAATCGGCCATACATGTAGCCTTGGTGTGCAGTAGGCTGTGCCCTCCAGGTTTGTGTAAGCACACTCTGATATTCCCGCAATGACAAAATTGCCTAACGATGCATTTCTCAGAAAGTAGTCCTGTTGTTAAGTGACACTTGCCTGTACTAAGAATAGTGAAAATATGAAAATGACTTTAAAATTTGTTTCTGAAAGGAAGAAATGATGGCTTTGCTGTGGTTTTCATAGTTTAGCTGTTGTTTTTAAATTAAGATTTGACTTTTTACTAATTCATAAAAACTTATTTTCTGAGCAAAGAAATATGAAGGGACTTAGGAAAGGCATTTATTGCTGCAGTAGTATTTAGTAATAAAAACTTTAGGTATTTCCATTAATTTAAAGATAAACTGAATTAACTTTCAGCCACAGGGAATAGCATTTAAATATATCTTCTTGAAACAGTCGGACTTAGAGAATTGACAAAAAAAATTATATAGCTTTTAAAAACGTATGCTGGAACACGTATTTATTTACCTACTTGGATTCATGTAACACATATTTGTTGAGCACTTACTGTGTGCTATGCACTGTTTGAGATACTACATGTACTTGTCATTTTGCAGTGGTCCATTTTAATGTCATAGTTAAATATTTGTGGAGTATAAAACACTTAAACACCTAACCCATGTGGAAAAGGGAAGAGATTCTGGGGGTATCAGTGAGACCTCAGAGCAGAGGGTGTGTGGACTTAAGGTTCATGGATGGGCTTTGCAAATGTATGCAGAGTGTTGTAGGTCTATGTTCTTTTGCATAATTCTGGGGAGAGATTATAACTCAGCAAATTCTCAAAAGGAGTTTTTGACCCTGAAAGGTCTTAAGCACCATTCATCAACTCTATAGGCGTATGGCATAGCACCATCATTTGTCAGTGACATAACAAGATCAAGGAGTCTGGGTAGGTCTGGTCACAGAGTTACTTAGTTAACCAAGGTTGTCTCAGAGACCATGTTAACTCTGTAACTGACTAATCAGATAACCAGGGGTTCGTATTTATAACTTCTTAAAGGTGGTTCTGACGGTCATGACCTTATTTAGTATAATACGGTCTTTTATTTTGTTTTTCTACTCTGGCTGTTCTTGACTAGTTAATTGGCAGGGGGTAGGACTAGATCCTAGTTCAGTACGATTTTTCACTTCATGTTTTCTCCAAACGACAGTAAACACAGAAGGCAAGGAGGAGAAAAGGCATGAGGCTTGCTTTGGAGAATAATACTGTTGGTCTTTTTCTGGGAAAAAAAAAAATTTTTTTTGGAAGGGGTGTGTACCTGCACCAGGCTGAGGCGTCTGTTTACTGTGGATGCACTAACTTACCAGGTGGATACTGGGACCTTTGTGCAACTGGCTTAACATTCAGATTTTGTCTCACTGTGATTACTATAAAAATAGGGCATCTTTATTCTTAAAAAAAAAAAAAAAAGGCAGAAAACTTTTTTTTTCTTCTCTTCAAAACCTTTTTTAGACTTCAGTTTGTCTTCTGTACTGAGAAAACTTAATGCCTGTCATTGTGAGCAGGGTTCATTTATTTTTTTCCTTGACTTCTAATCATTTCTATCACTTCTTCACTGGAACCTAGGTAAGCAGTAATATCTGTGTCCTCATCTTTGAGATGAGGAGATGGGATTGTAAGGGCCACCAGATACCCAATACAACTCCTGACCCAATACCTGCTAGTTTCAGGGCCTTTTTTGCATTAGAAAGTATCTCAGTAGGAGCTGGGGAGCAAAGAGGAACAAAGACTAAGTAGCTCTTAGAAAACATGCTTTTAAATAAAGGTTTGACTTGACAAATTTGATTTTCACTGTGATTGGGTCATGAGTTGGAGAATGACAGTGTCATGAGGTCATTTAAAAATTACTTTAAAATATTGTGTTTATGTTTTGCTCTAAGGTTTATATTTGTCTTGTTTTTACTGGGAGGAGGAAGGTAGAGGGGCCAGCTGAGATGAGAGCGTAACAATGAAGGCATCCTGTGGTTGCAGAACATGTGAATGACCAATTGGACTGCAGCAAAAAGCAGGCGCAGGGTGATGGCTTAATTGGTACCAGGTGTAGATGGAGGAGGCACACAGATGTGATGGGGTGCGTTACCTAATTGTTTTAATGTTCAGCGAGAAGTTAATTGTCAGTATGGAGTGTGCTGGCAAATTAGGTTCCTACTGCCTTCATGTAACTGAGGATAAATGAGGTGTCACGAGTTTCCAATCTGTACCTCTGACACAAACACTTTTCCTGCGGGGAGGAGAAAGTTCCCAAGGGGAATCAGCATGGTAGCTAAAGAAATCCATTTGAATAATGTGCATTATTTTCACATTAGGGAAACCTGTCTAGCTTTTGCTGTATTCATGAGTGGGTTTTCCTTTTGGATTTGCTGCTGGTGTTTTCACGGTTTAGACTTATTGGCAGAAGAGTTGCTTGGTTGTCTCAGGATTCATGAAGTCTTCTGTAACTAGTTTTTGGTAGCACTGACCTTTTTTATCTCACAGCACACTAGAACCTATAGACCTATAGTTAAACTTCCGTGGCACACTTAAATTATGTTGATCCAAAAAAAGAGTAAAGAAAAGAATATCCTTACTGTGCTTTGAACTGCTTTTGAAAACAATTTAATTACTGAGCCTTAAAAGTTTTTAGGGCATACCAGTTGAAAATCACTGGTGTAATGTTTCATTAGACTTGGCTTTCTTTTGTAGATTCTGGAGTTACCTTTCAGAAGATACCAGTGATAGCCGGGCATTGTGGCGGGCGCCTGTAGTCCCAGCTACTTGGGAGGCTGAGGCAAGAGAATCGCTTAAGCCCAGGAGTTGGAGGTTGCTGTGAGCTGTGTGATGCCACGACACTCTACCGAGGGCCATAAAGTGAGACTCTGTCTCTACAAAAAAAAAAAAAAAAAAAAACCAGAAGATACCAGTGAATGAGCATTATGATTAAATGGCTAAAGAAAAGTAAAATTCTTGAAACAAGACTGTAAAGACTGTTTTTTATTCTTATTGAAGTGGTTGGGTCTTCACTATTTTAGTCTTGAGTGGGTGTTTGGAGTATTAATATTATATATTGAGTATTAAAATTGTAATACTCAATGTATACTGATAACAAAAGATGAATACAAGTCATGTTGAGTACCTCTTATAATTGCAGAAGTCGGATGTGACATGAGTATTAGAAATTTAATACAAATTTTCCTGTTTTTAAAATGTGTATACATTTTGGGGGCACCCTCTGTAGACACATCACTTTCCAAAATGGTCCGGCAGTCCAAATCTTGGCATTTTGCTTTTGACTCCTCTGGGTGGTCTTTTATGTTTAATGGATTTACCTACACTTTTTTGAAGACAGTTTCACTCTGTTGCCCAACCTAGAGTGCCATGGAGTCATCCTAGCTCACAGCAGCCTTAAACTCCTGGGTTCAAATGATTCTCCTGCCTCAGCCTCTTGAGCAGCTTAGAGTATAGGCGCTCACTACAACACTCGGCTCTTTTTTTTGTATTTTTAGCAGAGATAGGAGTTTCACTCGTGCTCACTCTTGCTCAAGCTGGTCTCGAACTCCAGAGCTCGAGCGATCCTCTCACCTCAGCCTCCCAGAGTGCTAGGATTGCAGGCGTGAGCCAGTGTGCCCCACCAAATTCCTAATGTGAGGGTATGATTTCATCATTGCATTGATGTGTTTAGTTTTGTTTTATTTTGAAAGAAAATCTTGACCTTCTCTGTGCCCGAGGTTCAAACACTTTGCCAATTATCTGGTTAACCTGCATCCCATTAGCTACAGCAGGGAAAGGTCTTGGTACTACATATGTCTTTAATAAAATATGGTTCTCACAATTATGTAATTGTGTTCTGGGTGTGACTACTCAAAGGAGTTACACACAGGTTGTAATACTGGAAAATCTGTCACTTTTTTTTTTTGTAGAGACAGAGTCTCACTGTACCGCCCTCGGGTAGAGTGCCGTGGTGTCACACGGCTCACAGCAACCTCTAACTCTTGGGCTTACGCAATTCTCTTGCCTCAGCCTCCCGAGTAGCTGGGACTACAGGCGCCCGCCACAACGCCTGGCTATTTTTTTGTTGCAGTTTGGCCAGGGCTGGGCTTAAACCCGCCACCCTCCGCATATGGGGCCGGCGCCCTACTCACTGAGCCACAGGCGCCGCCCCTGTCACTTTTTTTTTTTTTGAGATAGAGTTTCACTATGCTGCCTTCAGTAGAATGCTGTTGTGTCACAGCTCACAGCAACCTCCCAACTTTTGGGCTTACGCGATTCTCTTGCCTCAGCCTCCCATGTAGCTGGGACAACAAGTACCCGCCACAATGCCCGGCTATTTTTTGTTGTTGTTGTCATTGTTATTTAGCTGGCCCAGCCTGGGTTCGAACCTGCCAACCTCAGTGTATGTGTTTGGCACCATAACCACTGTGCTAACAGCACTGCGCCCACTTTTTTCTTTAGGCTGGTTCTTTTGCTAACTGTCAGAGCTATTTTGTTCTGTCATCACTGTTAAGTGGATGTGACTCTTAAGAGGAGCATTTCAGTAATACCAATTTGTTGTTAGTGAAGATGGCTTTCTGAGATTTGATCTTCTCATAGCATCCTAGATTTTCTAAGAGGGAGGGATTCCTTCTTGTGGAATTTGTTTTCTCTGTTCCTGTACCTCGTCTGTGTAGTTTATACAGACAAATGAAGAGACAGTCGTGCCAGCTAGGCTAAATGCTAGCTTTTGAAGCCTCCCCGTGCCTCTAGTATTGAACAGACTTTTCTGAGGGGGGGATCTTTTCTTTGAGTCTTCTCAGACATTCTTCTCCCTTTATCGTTTTATTTGACTCCATACGCTTAAGTGTGTGCATAGGAAATCATGGTTTTAGAATTTTAGTTTGTTTTGAAAACAGTGTGTGGGTTTGCTCAGGTTTATAATATCCCCTGTTGGCTGTAGAAGATGTAAATGAGATGACTTTGTTTATTTTTAAGAAAATTTTACAACAAAGGAAAACTTACTGTCTGGAAATCCCAGTCCTCAGGACATTTGTAATAGCAGTTTTCCCAGTGTTTACAGTTTTTGAAAAATCCTGGCAGACATTTAAACTTTACCAGCTGCAAGGTGAAATAAAGCATTTGAGTTTCTTGGCTAGGATTATAGGATATCGGTCAGTGTGGTAATACTGGTTCTCGTTGATCAAAAAAACCTCTGATTCATGATGAAATATTTATTTAGTAAATAAATATTTGGAAAATGAATTCTACTTCAATGCTGTGTGGTAGATTAAAAATCTTCCAAAATAGCGACTGTGGGAAGTGGTGTCTGTGGTGACAAGTAGGCCTGTAGAACTGTTAGCTGCAGCGGTTGGCACCCACAGAACCCCAGCTGCGGGTGCCTGGACTCCTCTGATACTCTGCTGAGGTCTTTTTCAGGGTCAGTCTTGGGTGGAAGGATTCATGCATGGAAAGGCAAGAATTTGGGACTATTCATAGTTCATTTTAAAGAAGGCTATGAAATGTTCATTTTAAAACATTATGTGTTTACATTTTTGTTATGATAGGCATCTAACCAGATAATACAGAAAAGAGAGAGAATGTGTATGTGACTATGGTGTCGGACAGAGGAGATGGGGGAGAGCGTAGGTGATTTAAAAGTTTCTTTGGCCTCTCCTCAGATTTGATTATATTTCTGTGTTTTGAATTTATGACTTTTTAAATAATTTAATGCAAAGCAACCTCAGTTTCATTCTTTTGCAAATGGTCACTTCTTAAATGTTGCCTTGATTTGTTAGATTTGGACCTGGATAATGGGGAATTCTATTGAAGGGGCAAAAGGATTTGTTCAGTCAATACCCAGGTATAATCTCTTAATCCTTAAAATTTATGGCTCATAATACAGAATGGCTATATTCCACCCTTGAGCCATAAGGAACAAAACAGTAGGTGGTGCATGAAAGAAAATCGCAGCATGAGGGGAAAAATTTTTCAAGACATGCACTAATCCTATGAAGTCCCTTTTGGGTTTTGGGAGTCAGTAAGAGATACACAAATGTTAAAAAACCAAAATGGTTGTCCTTGCTGCCAGGGAAGCTCACCAAGCTGGAACTCTTTGCTTATGTCAAGAACAACAGTGAGAGCAGCATCAGCGCTGGAAGAAGTGAGGGGCAGTTTTGCACAGAAAACTGGGTTTGTGGGAACAGGGGTAAAACGAAGCAGCGCGTTTTGGGAAGAGTGGCCTTTAAGTAGAAAGCTGCCAAGTACCATGCAGGAGCCAGGGATTCCCGGGACTGACTGGCTCTCCCAGGCCTTTCTAGCCCACACTCTTCAAGCTGCCTTGTTTTGAGTCAATTTTATAGCATCAAAGGTACGATGAGACGTTTTGTTTCGTAACTTGTCCAAGCCTGCCAGTTGAATGGAGCCAATTTTCAGATAAGCAGGGGTGCTAATTACTAGCCCTGTCCAAATTTGGAGAAACTTTCAGAGCTTTTCAAAACCCATTCAGATTATAGGCCTTATTTAAGTCGCTCAAGCGGAAATTACAGTAGTAACTTAGACGCAGAGGCCTCAAAGCTTGACAGTCTGCAGTGTCCAGCCGTGGAGATGTTATTATTTCTAACAGAAGTCGGATTGTTCCTAACAGAAATGTAGTTTCCTTATATGTTCACATTACCACTTGGCATCATTAAAAAAATAAGACATTAGAATGCTGTCTGGGGATGGCCAAGTGTTTCGGATTCCCAGTGCTAATTACAGCAGGAGGGCTTGGAAGGTGGTGGAGAGAGACTTTTCACTTAAAAATCACCAGCAGACGCAGAATGTATGCCATATTTGGCTGGGCACTTGGACAGATGTAAACCTGAGTAAGAAACAGCCCTATCTTGGACACACCTGCTCAGAGTCTGTGGGAGGAGACTTCAGGGCTAAAAGAATCTAGAAGAGAGACGCTTTTCCCATGTGCAAGCAAGCAGCTGCTTCTGGAACTCAGCTTTTCAGAGTGCGTATTAGCACTTTGCAAGAGTTAAGTCTCCTGTGGCCTCTGCCAGGCCGTGGGTCTGGGTCAGAGGGGTTGGTTTTTAGCAGACATTTATCTAGGTAATTAGTTCAGGGATCCAGCCAGCTCACCTTTCAGCCCCAAACACTGTGGTAAAGACATTACTTTGAGCTTCTCTCTATTGAATAGCTTTGGTCCCTCCCACCTTCTTTTATCTAAGCCTCCTAGCATTTGTGTAGCTTGAACTGTCATGAATAAAAGAGCTCAGCTCTTTTAGAGTTAGCCCTTGAAGTGGGCCAAGAGGCTTCAGATTGCCTTCTGCTCCCCAGTTTTGATTTCCTCTTGCATATGGTTGAGCTGGCACAACACCCCAATGATGAGGTCTGTGTTTTGGGGGGGAGCTTTGAGAGCCAGCCACCTGGCTGATTACCCCTGGTACCATCAAGTTATTTGCTCCTGGTACATAGCACTGTATTTATTAGATGTGATCTCATGTAAAAGGTTCCCTCAGCCCCTTCTATTTTAAATTGTGGCAGAGAAAGGTAACATAATTATCTGTTGGCCCTGGACACCTCCTTCTTAGTTCTCAAACATCTTTCAGAAATTGGGGTTTTCTGGGCTTTGTGAAAGGTTTTTCCACAGCTCATTCAGCATTGTTCAAGGCAGTAACACACCACTGAACAAATTGCCCCCTTGCATATGCTAATCCCACACTTAAAAGAACTCATTGTAACATGTTCTGATGCTTTAGTCCAAGGGGAGATGGGAATTGAAGGGATGTCAGAGCATGTCATGTGACCCCCAAATATCTAAAATGCCTGTTTTCTTTGGGTCAACAGTTTGTACTCAGCATATGTGAATGAAAGTATCCTGTGTGGTTTGTGGAAAAGATTAGTCCCTTGTTCCTGCTTTTGTGTGTGGGAGCTGGCCTCGCTATTGAAGATTCACTGGCTGAAATTCCCACTTTGGGTCTTAAATTTCAGTACTGTTGGCGAGGAACACCAAACCTTATTTTCAACAATAAATTAAAAGAATTCAAAAGAATTCCTTCATTGTTGCTGCGGAAAATGTGATTTGCCTTTTAGGAGACCATGCTGTTAATCTCACCACGTCCTTTGTGCCTTTTTAGAGTGGTACACATTGACTCTTACAGTTAAAGAATATGTCTAATAGAGTAATCTCAAGATTTGCTCATAGGCCTGCGTATTCCCAGCCAGGAAGTCGCAGTGGGAAAGAATAAAAACACACACATACAACACAGCAAGCTCCTGTTCTCTAACTGTAAATAGAACAGAAGCATATTTTGAACGAGGCCCGAAGGATCCACCAGGCTTTGGATGGTTTGATTGTAAAGTCAGGATCCCCCTTTTAAGTACATAAACCTCTATAAATGTTTGCCATCAAAGTCTTTAGATGAGATGAATTAAATGGAATGAAAGGCTGTGTAGGTATCACCTTTCTAAAATAGTTCTCACATCCAGGTTGTGTTTTCATGTGTACAAAGAGGCTTGGGAAGAAATCTTTGATTAATTTTTTTTTTTTTTTTTTTTGTCTTGCAGAGTAATTCCCTCCTGGTCCCAGACAGTCTAAGAGGCACAGATAAACGCAGAAATGGGCCTGAATTTTCCAATGACATCAAGAAAAGGAAGGTGGATGATAAGGACTCCAGCCATTATGTAAGTAATTAAAGGACTTGAAATAATATTTGTTTGCTTATTGCCCACTCTTTGAGTACCCAAGTTACTCTTAAGATCTTGACTGATAATTCCACATACCTTAAAAATAATCCTATGAAGAGGATAGATTCTTACCTGGTATAGGATATTACTTTTAGGAATGCCTAATATCTGGCGCTGCTTGACAAATCAAGAATTTGTCCTTTAATATCACTTTTTACTCACAAGAGTCAAGATCAAGAGTGGTATGCTTTTCTGTTGCTTCCCAGAGTCTATACAGGAAGGCTATCAGGGTTTCCTCGGGCCCTGGGTTATGGCAGAGACCTTGGAATAATTGGACTACCTTTGCCTGGCAGCCTTGAAACCAGCCTGGACACATACTAGAGAATGTTCTCTCTTTTACCTCTCTTCCAAGGAACTGTTATTCCACTCTGGGTCAGTCTTGGACACTGCTATTTTACCTGCTACGTATCTTGAATTTGAAAGATGTAACCTTGTGATAAACTTTTGTTCCTCCGTCAACACCCTAGATTTCTCATGGTTATTTAAAGTCTGGTGTAGAATAACATATACGTCTTTCCAAGCCATATCATAGGCTAGGCACAAATGCAGGAAAGTGTCTCTCACTATATAGTTCCCAGGGCAATCGGTATAGCTTCCCAGATGTGTTTTATTTGTTTTAATTCTATTAAACGAAAATGCTTATGGATTGGGCTTGGTCACAACCCCCCTGCTGCTTCTACCAAAGGTGGGGGCCAAGCTGCCTTTTCTCCAGTAGAGATAGAGAAGGCACCACCCCCTCGGGCCTCCCAAGTATGGGGATGGTATGAAACGGGTGGGAACCAGAGGAGGATTTCTGGTTTTATCTTTTTTGCTTTTTTATTTTTTTTTTTGAGACAAAGCGTCTTACTTTGTCACTCTCAGAACAGTGCCGTGGCATCACAGCTCACAGCAACTTTAAACTGTTGGGCTCAAGTGATCCTGTTGCCTCATCCTCTTGAGTAGCTGGGACTACAGGCATCTGCTACAGTGCCTGGCTATATTTTCGAGATAGGCTCTCGCTTTTGCTCAGGCTGGTCTCAAACTCATGAACTCAAGCAATCCACCTACTTCGGCCTCCCAGAGTGCTAGGATTAGCACTCCAGGTGTGAGCCACAGAGGAGGATTTCTTAACACCATAGCCGTAAAAAATCTGTATGTATGGCATTTGGCCCATATTCCTTTTCCTTTGTAAACAAGGTCCAACTGTAAGATGGTGGGGTGATTTTAGAGTCCTGTGTGGCAGCCACTGTTCTTTCCTGTCCAGCTTGTACCGTGGCCAGGCCGTCATGTAGAAGAGTAAATGTTTTTTTTTCTTTAGAGTGTCTAGATTAAACTTGTCTCAATTTGAGAGAATAAAAGTAAGGAGAGGAATAGGGGCTACTCTGAGGCCTGTTAGAGCTGGGTTTTGCCAGATGACAGCCGGAGCCCCACCGTCGGTCCTGACATCTTTCAGATTCGTAGGAAAGAGGGGCTGTGTACAGCCCCTCACTAAGACCCTCTCAGGTTTTTTTCTCCCCCAAAAGTAAGCTCCAGGACAAAGACATGTACATATTAACATCCTGGTCATTTATATCAGTACTGTTAATAGCACCAGCAATTGGGTGGCCAGCCACAACAAGGAAGGCATTTCCCGGATTGGAGCAGAAGAAGCAATTTAAAGATGAAGGAGAAAGGCTGGATACATCCAGGAGTCTAAGTACAATGGAACCTCCATAAGTTAACTGTGCATGGAGCTGCAGCACGCTGGCCAGCATATGGAGGAGGTCAGCCACGGAGGCTGTGCTATGCTCACCTGGGCCCCACCCCACGTGGGAGGTTGGACGGCACTGCCTGTGAAGGAGACATTGCAGTTTAGTGTGGGCAAAAGCCAGTGGAGGAAACGTTATCCAGTCCCAACACGAGAAAGGAAGTAAGCATCCCATCAAATTAGAAAGAAAAGTACATTATTAAAACCAGTGTACAGCCTGGAAGCACATAAATAAAATGAAAGACTGCTCCCCTATCACGAGGGGTGTGTCCTCAAACTCCTCATCACTCCTTGCTCTTAATCACTGTGTTAAGATTTCTAAACCAAATTCTTGGTTTAGCCAAGAATTTGAGCCTACAGTCTGAGATGGCAAGAGTGGAAAAGTGAAAGCCAGTACCTGGGAGATTTCAACCATGCAGTACCACCTCAGGCACTGGCCACAGGGCAGGAGAATTCAAAATAAGAGTGGGCTTACCTAGTTTTATTGGCAGAATGAATTCTCCCAAGTTTATCCAAGTCTTGCAGCACCAAAAATGTGGGGCTTCAAGGCCTGTCAGGGTTTCGGATAGCTGCCTGGGTCCTCAGTTCATGGGGTGCTCTTGGTTGAAAAATGACCAGATACCGCAGCCATGAAACAAAGGTAATATTGAGAAAGAGTAAGACAGGTTTACAGATCCAAGAGCAAGATGTAGGCTTACAGAGCAATATAGATTTGCCATAGGCTATGAATGAGCCCCCATTGTCACAACAAGGAAAAAGGGTTGGGTCATGGCCGCCAATTCTCTTTTATACTGTCTGTATCTGACCTGCTTCCTGGTTCAGAGGTCACCTTGAGACCAGAGTCTTACTGAGCTTGCTGACCTTCGAGGAGCCTCTCTGAGAACCATGTGTGTTGGGGGTGTGGACTGCAATGTAGATTTAAGCTAATGACAGGATAATTAGTCTCAAGATTTTCTTATTATTGAATTCTCCTGCCCCGAGGCCAGCGCTTGAGGTGGTGCTGCACGGTTGAAGTCTCCCAGGTACTGGCTGGCTTTCACTTTTCCACTCTCGCCATCTCAGACTGCACGCTAGAATTCTTGTCTAAACCAAGAGTTTGGTTTGGAAATCTTAACACCGTGATTAAGAGCAAGGTCATTTTTAAAGACTGTTGTAAATGTTGCTGGGCTAGAGGGTCTTTTACATACTTTTGCAGAATTGGTAGGTTGATCCCTCCTCCCCAGGTGTAAGCACTGAGATGGGGGCCTGATGGCACCGACACATCCTCCTTCCCAGGAGAGCTGTTGCTAACTAATGTTCTGATCTTTGAATTCTCAATTTGTGAACAAGGGCTCTCCATTTTCCTATTTTGTCTTGGGCCCTTCACATTTGGTGACTACTCCTGCTAAAACAAAATAAAAATGTTGGTGTCACAAAACACCTGGTTGGACGCTATTCTGATAATATGCTTAGGTCCAGGTTCAGGCTCTTACTAGTGTTCAAGGTAGAGAGTTTGTCTTCTTCCACAGTGAGCATTTTAATGATCTGAGTTCATGATAAAAATGGAAGAACGCCAGAGGCATCTTATTCAAAATCTGCAGATGAACTCACCCAGCTGGTTGGTAGAGTGAGGACTCTTATTCTACATACAGCTAAAACCATGAGCAGAAGGAAGAAAAGAATCAAGCCAAATGGCCATTGGCTGTGGTCTTGAGGTCACAGAAATTACAGCCGAGGCATGTCCCAGAGTTGCCTGGTGTGTCCCTGAGTGTCTGTTGCAGGATGGGTATGTTGTCGGGGACAGGATGAAAGCAGAATGTTGAATTGGGCCACTTCCCCGTTGCCCTGGGAGGAAGAGGTGTCTGTTGTGCAGACTCTGAAGAGTTTTAAACATTTGGCCTCTCTGTGTCTCCTGCTGTCTGCTCAAGCTAACAGTAGATAACATTTCTTGAGCTCTAACTGGGGTTAGGGCCAAGAACCCTGTGCTTTTATTTAGATTATTTCATTTAATTTTTACAGTGCCCATTGACTGATGCCATAGAAACATCGTGCATTTAAGTGATTTGCTGAAGGTCACCATTGGTGGTAGAGCCTAGAAGGCAGCCCTGCGTCAAAATCCTTGCACTTAATCACTGTGTTAAGATTTCCAAACCCATCTCTATTTTGTAGCAGATTCTCAAATGGATCCACCCTTTGCACCATGTTTTAATCACTTTCTCTGTTAAAAAGTTGTTGGCCCTTCCCATCCAAGCCCAAGCCTTTTTTAGGACCTATCACTTTCCTCTTGTCTGTTGCCCAGAGCTGATATCCCATGCATGTACTTTCATTTGTTACTTCAACTGTTAATTAACAGGTGGAAGGCTCATGATTTACAGAAAGTTGCGAATACACAATTCTGAGTTGCTCTTCATGAGGCTTGTGTTTAAAAGTTATGTAGAGGGCGGCTCCTGTGGCTCAGTGAGCAGGGCGCCGGCCCCATATACCGAGGGTGCAGGGTTCAAACCCAGCCCCAGCCAAACTGCAACAAAAAATAGCCAGGCGTTGTGGCGGGCGCCTGTAGTCCCAGCTACTCGGGAGGCTGAGGCAGGAGAATCGCTTAAGCCCAGGAGTTGGAGGTTGCTGTGAGCTGTGTGATGCCACGGCACTTTACCGAGGACATTAAAGTGAAACTCTGTCTCTACAAAAAAAGAAATAAATAAAAAAAATAAAAGTTATGTAGAGCCAGGCACAGTGGTCATGCTTATAATCCTACTCTGGGAGGCTGAGCTGGGAGAGACCAGCCTGAGCAAAGCATGACCCCATCTCTACTGAAAATAGAAAAAATTAGTCAGGTGTTGTGGTGGGCACCTATAGTCCCAGCTACTTGGAAAGCTGAGGTAGGAGGATCTCTTGAACCAGGAGTTTGAGGTCGCTGTGAGCTGGGCTGATGTCCTGGTACTCTAGCTGGGCAACAGAGTGAGACTCTGCCTCAAAAAAAAAAAAAAAAAAGTTAGTAATAAATGATTTAGAATGCATACATTGGCATGACAGTTTTGTACCCTACATATACTAGGTATGTCTGATAAGGTGGTCAGAGTTAGTATACTGAGAAAATATAGGAGAATCTGGGACAGAGCCCTTAGACCTTAGTTCATCAATAACAGGAATATACTATACCGTGAAGGTTTATATTTGCAGAAGGGTCTAATAGGAAGCAAAAATTTATATTAAAGAAAATTGAAGGACCCACTTCAGAGTTGTAATAAAGTAATTGTTTGCTACTTTTTGCTGGTTCAGTCTACACACTGCATTAGCTGTTTTTATTTTTGCTAAAAGAGAACCTTTTAAAGTTTATATATGTGTATGTGTGTGTGTGTATATATATATATATTTTTTTTTTTTTTTGAGACAGAGTCTCACTGTGTCTCCTTGGGTAGAGCGCTATGGAGTCATAGCTCACAACAACTTCAAATTCTTTGTCTAAAGCACTCCTACCTTAGCTTCCTGTGTAACTGAGACTGCGGGCATCCACCACAACACCCGGCTAGTTTTTCTGTTTTTAGTAGAGATGAGGGCTTGCTCTATCTCAGGCTGGTCTTGAACTCCTGAGGTTAAGCAGTTCACCTGGTTCAGCCTCCCAGAGTGCTAGGATTACAGGCATGAGCCACCATGCCTGACGCTTAATTTATATTTTTTCACCACTATCACTTAACACCTAAGAACATTTATACTTTTCTATGTGCTTTACTAAGAGAAAACAAATTTTTGTTAATAGTAGGTTTTTTTTGATTATGTGAAAATATTTTTTTTAATAGATTGTTATTGTAGATTGCTCAGGCTTCCTCATTGGTTGTACATTTATGCTGTTACTACTGAATTGCATAGGGCCTTTGTAACAACAGCTAAAGTATATTTTGTAATACACTGTTGAAGAAAGTAAATTGAATTTCCCACCTGTAGTGCTCTGGGTATGATTAGAAGAAAACACTTCAGACCCAAACTTAGAGTTGAGAGCAAACTTTGAAGCCTAGACTCATGGGCTCACAAAAGGCAACATAGATAAGATTTGCATTTTATGTACTAATATTTCTTAGACTCTATGTGTGTATTCTTAATTGACAAAGACAAAAGTAAAAGGATTGTTTAGATCATAAATTAGAGACCTATTCCTTTTTTAAGAATTCAGATCCATTGAGACGACCTATATTTTCTATATGCCTATTTATATTACTTTGCACTAAAGAACATGTGGCCTTTTGGCTAAGAAAGTAGACTTTTCTAGCCTGCCTTGAACTTGCTATAGAAGTGGGTACCTCATTAAATTAAACAGTTTTTCTGGGTCTTTTCCAAATGCAGTGCAACCTTGGAGTTTCCTCTGATTAAGTTTTATAGCTTTATGAAGAGACTGTAAAAGCCCATTGTAGGATTCCAGTGCCCTCCAGATGTTGCCATCTATCTTTCTTTGATTTCTCCAAAAATAAAATATCCCAAGCTCATTGCTAAAGAGGTTTATTCTTTTGTTTTTGTTTTGTTGTGTTTTGTTTTTGAGACAGTCTCGCTCTTGCCCAGGCTAGAGTGCCATGGCCTCAACCTAGCTCATAGCAACCTCAAACTCCTGGGTTCAAGAGATTCACCTGCCTCAGTGTCCTGAGTAGTTGGGACTACAGGGGCCTGCAACAACACTCAGCTAATTTTTCTATTTTTGGTAGAGATGGGGTCTTGTTCTTGCTCAGGCTGGTCTCAAACTCCTGAGCTCAAGGGATCTTCCAGGTTGGCCTCCCAGAGTGCTGAGATTATACTCCATCCAGTATCCATCTTAGTTGTTTTTAGTTTTTTATTTGTTTCATTTTGTTTTTTTGTAGCGATTAGTAACCCTGTGGAAAAACGGTTTAAATAAATTTATCTCTGTAACTATGCATTGTGTATTAGCTCCAGATTGGGTAGCTGTCTTCAAGGTGATATGTATAGATGCTATCTGCTACCCAGAATTATGGAAAGAAATTTAACTGGACCTTGAACGCTTTTTTAGCCTTTACTAAATGGAGCTGAAATTTCTTTTTTCTAGGACAGTGATGGTGACAAAAGTGATGACAACTTAGTTGTGGATGTGTCTAATGAGGTAACCATTCTTTTTGTCAAACTCTATCTTCAGAATGATTTGAATGGTGTCAGGGAAAACTCTTCACAGTAAATGAAGGAAGTACAGCCATGACATTTTGGTCTCTTCCACTTGTACATTAAGAGCTTACTGGTTGTTCATGTATGGAGCAATAATGGTCTAACAGCCATTAAAAAAAATTTCTATTTCTCTAGTTGTTTCGGATTTCTCAGTTGGGTGTCTGCCCTCCTCCACCCCCTTCCCTTCCCGTGCCCTCTAAGCAAAATATGTGTGCCTAACGATGGATACAATTGACAGTGGAGTTGTTTTCTTTATGGTATGTTTGTGGGTATGTTTGCAGACAACATGTTTGTTATACATGTAATGAGGTCAGACACCTTGCCCACCCTCAACCTAAGGGACTTTGAGCATTCTCTTTTAATTTAGAGGATGCATGTGGAAAGGGAAAAAGTCTATCCATTGTAAGTAAAGTCACTGAAAACTTTTGATTGTGCTTGTTGAGGACCCTTCTTCTCCACGAGCAAGTCCTGCCCATTCGCCCCGGGAAAACGGAATTGACAAAAACCGCCTGCTAAAGAAAGATGCTTCTAGCAGCCCAGCTTCCACCGCCTCCTCGGGAAGTTCTGCTTCTTTGAAATCCAAAGAAATGAGCTTGGTAGGTAAACAAAACTCACATTTACCTATTGGGCAGCAGTGTATTTTTCTTTGTGAACCAGGGGACTCCGAAATGCTCGAAACGTGGGAGTTTTGCTGCAAGGGTTGTATTTTTAAGAGTTTAAAAGCGCAACTCAGCCTTCTGTTCTTTGCCCCATGCAGGGTTTACTTTTCCTTTTTGGTTATGCCTTTTGGGCCATGATCAGTGGGGATGAGCAGGCTTCATTGCCTTCCATGGTGTATAGCTCTCTGCAACTTCTCAGTTAGCAGACCGTTCAAATCTCTTAGGTTCTAAGTAGTCCTCATTTTCTTAGGCTGGCCATTTACCTGGTAGACTGATTCATAATACTAGAGCATATTGTGGAACATGCCCCTGTATTATAGAGCTCCTCAAAATGGTGGTATACAGAGGAGACCTTGGAGGAAGCCTGGAACTGGGGGAATGGGGTGAAGGGTGCATCAGAGCCTGTTCATGTGCTCATTCATTCAACCAACCAACTTCGTGGAGTGTGTCATCTCTGAATGGTAACAACCTTGAGGTTAATCCTTACCCAGTCCCACTAGGCAATATCCAATTTCACTGATGGGGAGGAAAACTCGTGTACCTTGACAAGGCTACACAGACCTGGCCCATGATCCAAGGCCAGAAAGAGCTGGGATATCTTTCTGGCCTGTGCTCTTTGCCACGCCATAGCAGTTCTTGGACTGTGTTGTAGAGGTCGTGAAACTTTGTGATACAAAAGAAGATGCCCTGTAACCCTGTTATTGTCTCAACTCCTAAAGGCTCCTAGCTGGTGTTAAGTCTCATCTGCTCTGGTGGGTTCACATTGGTTCTGTGGGAAAGTAGGCAGTGATTTTTTTTGTTTGTTTAATGTATCTATCTCAAACAGAACAGCAGGGATAGCCTTAGGGCTTTTGCCTCTGGATGCTGGCTCTGCTGTTTTTCACCCATTTGTTTTACTCTCAGGGCTACCTAAGGTGAAATTAGAAAAGGTATCTTCCCTTGGACATTCTTGGTGGCCGGGGCATGTGTTGTGACTGGGAACTGTTCTCTGGGTGGTCATCTTTCTTGCTTGGCGCGGACCCAAAGTCCACAAGCCTGATGGAAAATACTTTTAAAAATAAAATCTGCGGAGGAAGACGTGTGATCATGTTCTGTATCTCTAGCTTGAGTTTTAATTCTGGCAGGAAGAGGAAAGGTCAACATTTCTCGCTCACAAGTTAATGCTGTCAACATTGTGTGGATTTATGAAAATTGGCTGAGGGAGTAGCAAGAAGGTGCCCAGTGTCCCAGCTGCTGTTGTGATAAATTGTGTAATATGGCTTGGATTAAAAATAATACTCATTTAATTTGTTTAATGATACCAGCATGAAAAAGCCAGCACGCCTATTCTGAAATCCAGCACACCAACGCCTCGGAGCGACATGCCAACGCCGGGCACCAGCGCCACTCCAGGACTCCGTCCAGGCCTCGGCAAGCCTCCAGCTGTGGACCCCCTCGTTAACCAAGCGGGTAGAGCATCGCCTCTTTTGCTGCTTTGTTTTATTTCTCCCTTTCTCAGCTTGATTTGTTGTCTGTTAATCTCGTGATGCAATTTCCCCGTGAATATGAGATGCACTTGTGTCCACCCCCTTCCTAGCTCTGAAAAAGCCATGATAAGAAACAGATGTTTGTCCTTGGGTTTCAGCAGCTGTACCCTGTTCAGCCTCCAACTGTTTACATTCAGGTTTTCTTTTTATTTCCAAATAATCCAAATCCTAGGGACTTTAGTAAAGTTCCTGATAATTGTTCCAAACACAAGCGCCTTACCAAACTATGGTGGGGCATCTGACTTTGGTGATACTGACTGAAATGGCTGGTTTGGCCTACTCAAGTATACTTCTGGTCGACTGCAGTTGGCTGGCTTTCTGCTGGTGCATGCTTCAGGAATTAGTGGTCTCTCCTTCAGTAGAAATCGGGAGGGTTTCACTGAGACTCCAGCCCATGAATAAACACGTAACTTGCAACCTGATCTTTTTCACTGGGAAAAGAAAAAAAGTAACAGCGTGGGCCCAAAGGAAAATAGGCACCAGAATATTCTTCCTAAACCCGTGCTTTGGTTTACATAAATCCAGGATTGGGTTTTCATTTGGAATTGGTACCAGGGAATGGAAAGTTCGGACTGAAGGAGAAATCTTGGATTTTATCAAGAAAATCTTCTTTTGAGATTAAGTCAGGTAAACACTTAGTGCCTTCCTTGGTTTGCCCTCTGTGAATTGGGTACAGTAATGCTGTTTTAATCGTCCTGGCTTCCTGGTGCTGCCACCTGCACCAATGAGAAGATGTGTGGGTTGGGCTCCCCCTGGGGCCCTTGTTTTCTGGAGATGAATTCAGCTCTGGGGAAGAATGGATCCAGTGTATAAACTGGAGATGATTCCCCCGCCCCCTTACCCTTGTCTCCCTCCCTGTAATGAATGATGCTGACAAATGACACTAGAATTGCTACTCAAGTTTGACTCCAGTGGGTCAGTTGACTCATGTGTGTCTTACGTTTCCTTTCAGCAGCTGGTTTGAGGACACCCCTGGCAGTTCCTGGCCCATACCCCGCTCCCTTTGGGATGGTCCCCCACACGGGCATGAACGGCGAGCTGACCAGCCCCGGTGCTGCGTACGCCAGTTTGCACAACATGTCTCCCCAGATGAGCGCTGCAGCGGCTGCGGCTGCTGTGGTGGCCTATGGGCGCTCCCCTATGGTAGGCCATGGTCGGGTGGGCTTTGGGGGGTCAGGAGATCTGCGTGCTTCAGTGAGCACCGTGGGGCTGGAGGTGGGCAGTCCTCTGGGTGCTGCCTAGGCAGGAGTAGCCAGCCCCACACACCTCAGAAACAAAGACGCCCAGTGTCCAGCCTGCATACTTGCCTTCCTCTTGTCAGCCGTCAACACGCTACTTCATTGGGTGAGGGCCAAACGTTTTTCCTTTTACTGTTTCTGTGGATGAAGAAGGCAGTGTTGAGAAGCTCCTTCAGTGCTTCAAGGGACATCTGGTTTTCTCCCACGAATGTAGATCTTTTCATTTGAAGGTGATGAAATGACTCAAGTGGCTCACAGAAGCCTTTTCATTCGTTTTCTTGAGTTTCTCCTTCACTCCCCTGCTTTTTAAACTTTAGGAAAAAACATTAGGGAAGGCTCAGCTTTTTTCCCCTATGCTTATATTATACCTTAAACCCAACAAACAGCCCAACTTAAGTGTAAGAAGTGATTTCTTGTATAGCAGGTAGAGAGACAGACAGACGGACAGAAACCACAGGGGAGGCTCTCTGTATAGTCTCACCCTGTCTTCTGCCACTATGCAAACGGCTTAATTTTTGACCAAGAATATACAGAACCACATTTGAAGTGTAAAATTGACTGTATAGTCATTGATTGCATCAGGAAAATAATGTAGATGATCACCCGTAGCAAATTAAAGTCCCAGAATCATTTCTGCTTTCTAAAATATGTCACGTACCTTTCTCTCTTGTCTCTTCTTCACATAGCATTACCACTGATAGTTAGGGGTGATATTAGAATTCATTGATTTTTTTTTTGTTTGTTTGTTTGTTTTTTTAAATGTTGCACCTACAGCCCAGGCTGTGCAGGGGAGGGTGAGAGAGTAAGGCAGGCAGCTGAGGGACTAGCTGCTCTCCTAAGTGCACAGCACAGGGACATCTGGTATGAACTCTAAAGGGCTAACTTAGACCAGTGGTATGCAATGTGGGGGGGGGGATTTTATCCCTTAGTGACATTTGGTAACATCTGGGGACACTTGATTATCACTACTGGGGAGAGAAATTCTAATGACACTTAAAGGGTAGAGGCCAGAGATACTACTCATATCTTGCAGTGCCCAGGAGATCCCCAACAAAGAAAAGAAGTATCTGGCCCCAAATGCCAATAGTATGGAGGTGGAGAAATTCTTTTTTTTTTTTTTTTTGTAGAGACAGAGTCTCACTTTATGGCCCTCGGTAGAGTGCCGTGGCCTCACACAGCTCACAGCAACCTCCAACTCCGGGGCTTAAGCGATTCTCTTGCCTCAGCCTCCCGAGTAGCTGGGACTACAGGTGCCCACCACGACGCCTGGCTATTTTTTGGTTGCAGTTTGGCCGGGGCAGGGTTTGAACCCGCCACCCTCGGCGCCTTACTGACTGAGCCACAGGCGCCGCCCGAGGTGGAGAAATTCTTATACAATGTGATGCTTTTTGTATTCTGTTGGGCAAGGCAGAACACTTTAAGTTTATGGACTTATTTACTATGGGAAGCTAGTTCTTAATGCACAGACAGGTCATACCTCCTAAAAGCGTGTCTTACGATGTTTAGAGGTGGTTATATTATTTTCGGCATTATTGTTTTTGTTTTTTTCTTTTGGAGACAGAGTCTCACTTTGTCACCCTTGTTAGGGTACCATGCTCAAAGCAACCTCAAACTCTTGGGCTCAAGTGATTCTTCTGTTTCAGCCTCCTGAGTAGCTAGAACTACAGGTGCCCTCCATGACACCTGGCTGTTTTTAGAGACAGGGTCTCTTGCTCAGGCTGGTCTTGAACTCATGAGCCTAAGCAGTCTGCCAACCTCAGCCTCCCGGAGTACTGGGATTACTGGCGTGGGCCACCACACCTGGACCTCATTATTGTTATTTTTGGAGATAGGGTCTTATCACCCAGGCTGGAGTACAGTGGCACCATCATAGCCCATTGCAGCCTGGAAGTCCTGGGCTCAGGCGATCTTCCTGCCCTAGCCTCCTGAGTAGCTGGGACTGCAGATGCTTGCCAGCTGCAGGCGCAGCTGTTTTTTAAATTTTTTTGGAGATGGGGTATTACTATGTTGCCTAGTTCATCCCAAACTTGGGGCCTCAAGTGATCCTGCTGTCTTAGCCTCCCAAAGTGCTGGAATCATAGATAAGAGCCACCATGCCTGGCATTTATTTATTTAAAATACTAGGCTCTGTTATTGTTTCAATTTCTAATGAAAGTCTTTATTGATGTTGTCAAAGTGCCTGCCTTACATCGACTAAGCCTGCAATGCTTTGTTTTTGTTTACAGGTGGGGTTTGACCCTCCCCCTCACATGAGAGTTCCTGCCATCCCTCCAAACCTGGCGGGGATCCCTGGGGGGAAGCCGTAAGTACTTCTCAGCCTTGTTGTAACGGTGGTGGTGACTCAGTCATTGGTATTAGCAGACTAGAATTCCAAAGGGAGCATGGGCTTGGGTGTTTCCAAGGAGATTTCTGGTGTCTTTTCCTGAGGAGTGTTAACACTTTCTATAAATAGGCAGCTTGTAGGTGTCATGCCTCCATCTTCTCCCTGTGGGCGATCTTATACGTTTGGTTATTTCTGGAGAGAAGCTGTTGGCAATGACTGTGAGGTGGGAGGGAAGAGATGGAGATGCTTGGCCCTTCTTGCTTGACCCTGCTGAAGGCTACTTCATTTTGCAGTGTGGGTAAAAGGGCAGCAGGCAGACGTTTTCAGCAGTGCTTTGTGTAGGTGGTTAAGTTGTCACAAGTCTGGAAATCTCAGAAATTTGAAATGTGTCACCTTTTTACCCAGTTCAATGCCACCTCTTCTTTATTATGGTAGAAATGAGAGTTACTTAAAGGGTGGCTTCCACTATTAGTGCCTTAGCCTGAGAAATGTAGAACGGTGACCAGGAAAGTGGCTTTGTGGGGAAGCAGGGAAGGTTTAAAGTGTATAGAAGCATTCAGAAGTTGAGAAAAAGTCAGTGGGTTATTCTTCCCAGGTCACTTAAAAAATCGCTTGCTTTCCCTACTGTTAGTAATGAGAAGCATGATTTTAAAGAATTCCTAAAATTCTCAAGTTTTATACACAGCAAAATTGAAATATGAGGGTCTGTCTTATTTCCCAGAAAGTACTCTGCCTTTTCTCAAGCTAGAAAATGGCAGGTGGTCTTTTTAAATGTTGTTTTTCTGGATCGAGGTACTGGTGGTACATGGCTTAGGCTTTTAGCTTGTCTTTATCATACACTGTACCTTTGTGTGTCACTTGCATATCACGTCAGTGTGTTATTTTGAGTGGTCCATCTGCTGCGCAGTCATCCTTATATGGTTTTGGTGAGAGCCTTGTTTCAAGTAAACCACCAGCATGAGCAAAGAGTAAATTCCTTACCCATTACCTGCTTTTTAGGAAAGCAGATTTCCCATCGCTCCACTTTTCGTGCACTGGAGTATCTATTTTATGGCAATTTGATTGATGATGAAGTGAGGTCTTGTTTGCAGTGGGAATTAGGATCAGAGTTCAGAATTTAAGGTGACATCTCAGCCCAGAGAAGAAGTGGGATTGAGGTGGGCAGCAGTGTTGCCAGATGCGTCCTCAGCTAATCAGTTGGTCTCTTTCTGTAGGATGCCTGTGAGTTCCAGTGTGTGTTTTCTTGGGAATGCCCCTTTCCCTCCAACCTGGGATGTTCTCCGGGCACCTCAGGGCACACTTCTTATCTGTGGTTCCCAGCCATGTAGCTATCTTGTGTCCTACTGATTGGTGAATGGATGGAGGGCAAACTAGTGATATTGTGCTAAGAAGTGATGACAATAGCAGCTGATAGATCTTCAGGAGGAATAATAGACAAATCAGGTCAAGTTCAGCTGACCCTTCAGGAAAGCTAGCTTCAAGAATCCAGAGGCGTGAGGGTGGGTTCAGCTATCAAGACCCCACCTTGAGTGTGATGAAGACTTCAGCTGGGGGTGGTGGGCTGAGCTGTGAGCTACAGAGTTGGTGTGGAAAGTCATCAGTGTGCAGGGCATGTTAACTGGGACCTGTTCCTTGTGTACACTTGCTTGTGTGTATGTGTGTTAATGTGATTACATGCAAGACAGTAGTAGCATCATCCTAGAGCCAGATACTCACGTCCATGGCTTGTGAGCACCTTGAACTTCTTTGTGTTGAAAGCCATGCAAACTAGAGTTACAGTGCGCCTGGGGTCTCACGGGTAAGGGCACTTTTCTTACCTCAGCCAAAGGGGCTATTGGCCTTTGGATCTGAGAGGTCACTGCTAGCTTTAAAACAGTAAAAATAGGCTTGGTGCCTGTACCTCAAGCGTCTAAGGTACCGGCCACATAACACCGGAGCTGGCAGGTTCAAATCCATCCTGAGCCTGCCAAACAACAATGACAACTACAACCAAAAAATAGCTGTGTGTTGTGGTGGGCGCCTGTAGTCCCAGCTACTTGGGAGGCTAAGGCAAGAGAATCACTTAAGCCCAAGAGTTTGAGTTTGCTGTGACGCCACGGTACTCTGCCTAGTGCAACAGCTTGAGACTTTGTCGCCAAAAATAAAAATAAAAAAAAACACTAAAAATACAGTTTTTAGGACTCTCTTACATGTTTGAGGTGAGCCATATTACCTGAGAAAGGTAGAATTAGTGTCAGAGGGAAACATAAACTTCATGTTGTCACTGGGAACTAGGTTATAGTTTTACTACCGTGTTAATCTACTAATCAGTACAAGGAGACTTGCTGCTCTTCTCATTTCTTAAAGTAATGTTACCTCAGGCAGTGTCTCTGGAACCACTGCCCTCAAACCATTTATGGTGACAGACCAGTTTATTCCCAGTATGTCAAAGATTGATACTTTTGTAACATACAATAGAAATGAATATTGGTGAAAAGAGAGAAAATCCAGAGTCTCCATTTTTTGTTACAAGAGTCAACAGCCATAAACTGTCAAGTTGCCCTATTAAAGTTTCTAAGTGCTTACCTTTGGTAACTATGCTCATCTCATTGCAAACAGTAGCAAATGTTTGCAGACTACATGTTGAGTGGGGCTGGTCTGAGGCCCTTAAGAGAAAAGGGGACAAACCAGTATGGCCAGGGTAGGGTGAACAAGGCAGTAAATGCTATGCAAATAACTCTCTGAGAAATACCCACCATGGAATGTGTGGGTAAGGGATGGGAGGCACAATGGCTGTCCTGGATGGGAAGCATGAACTGTGCGTCTGGCTTTGTGAAGATGCTGAGCATGCTGCAGGAAAGAGGCTGTTCCCCAGTCATTGAAAGCACAGTAAATACCATAGCTTAGGGGTGTCCAACTTGTGCCCATGGACCTCATGATGATTACTTGAGGGCTGTTTTGCTTATCTGTGATATTGTATGTGTGGGTAGCTCATCAGCTGTCGTTAGTATTTGTGTATTTAATGCATGGCCCAACACAACTCTTACCTTTCCAAAGAGAAACAAAAAAGCTTGGATATCTCTGCGTAAACTACTTAGTGCTAAGTGCTGTTGAAGCAGAGCAGTGGGTGATAGGGAAGTAAATATGTGTGTGAAGAAGTGACCAAAAGTAGAGTGAGAAAGAAGTCCTGAGGTGCAGAGAATGCACTGAACGCCGGAGAGTGTGCATGACGGAGTGAGCCCACAGATCAGGGCAGCACAGGCATGCACAGGGAGAGAGTGTGAGGGATGCGCATCAGAGGGCAAGCACCTTACAGCCAGAAAAGTTCAGTCAGGACTGAAGGGGACCTTAAAGTCCTTTAGTATAAGTGCTCATAGCCACACCACGTGCCTCTGTGCCACTGGCCATGCGTGTCCAGACCGGGGACCCATTGCTGTCCAGAGCAATGCATTTTCCGTGGCTGTGTGAAAACTCGTCCAGTCTTTGAGCTGAAATCTGTCTCCCTGGAACCTTGACCCATTAATCCTAGTTCTTTCCTAGCCCCTGAGACCACAAAGTGCACTGTTAATCCATCACACTCACAGCAGCTCTTCATATTTTTGGAGCCCTCCACTCTACCCTCCAGCTTTGCTTCTGGCTCAGTTTGTCTGTTGCTTCAACCTTATCTTGTGGGATAAGATTTTGCACTCCCAGGTCACCTGCTTTCTAAAATGTAGACACTGTAGTCTCTGCCCCGTCCATGCTTCCCCAGATGTCAGGGATACCTCCTGCATAGGCATAAGAGACCCTATTGGGAGCTCATCACCTAGGATGGTGTATAGGGGAGGAGGACTCTTTCTCTACTCTCTTAGAGTGTACCTAAGAATCAAACTGACATAAGAGGCATTAACAGGAGACAAGTATGTAAGTTTTATTAAAATTTTACTCGTACATGGAAGTTCTCATAAGAAAATGAAGACCCAAATAAAAGTGACTAAAGCAAACAGCTTATAAACTATATACTTTGTATGCAAAGAAATGATAAATTTGTGAAGAAATGACAAGAGTTTGGCCCCACTAATCAGCTTTCATTCTAGTTTATGTATTTAATGTGTGGCCCACAACAGCTCTTTTTTCAATTTGCAGCAGAGAAGAAAAAAGGTTGGATGCCCCTTAGTTTGTCTTCATCTCTTGTTGAAACATTTTCTGTGTTTTGAAGCCCACTTCAGTTACTGCCGTCTTCGTGAAGCCTTGGTGGATGCCTTCCCATAAAACTGATCTCTCTCCAGTGGCACCTTGTAATGTCTGTGGCACTTTCACACTTTGGCCTTGGATTATATAATCATGCGTACAAGTCTTATTTCCATCTGCTTCTTCCCAGGAGAAAGGAAGTTCCTGAAGGTTCTTGTCCCTTAAAGCACAGATAAGTAAATCAATGTTTACTGGTAAATCAATGTTTGTTGCATTGAATGGGTAGGAGATAAGTGTAGGATTGTACCAGACCTTGCAATTAATCCTTTTCCAAAGGAGATTCCCATTTTTCATTTCAGAATTAAGTAGTGGTGATTTTATAAGCAATAACCTCAAGTTTGTTTTCAAACCCTCAAGGCTAAATTTAATTGGTATTGTTTAGTCAGCTTAACTCATTCATTTTTAGTTTTAGGACATTTATTCCCCTGAGCTCTGTGGAATAGATCATTGGTAATAGAAATTCCAAAGCTTAGTTAGCCTTTTTTCTGGCACTGTAGTGCTGCTTTTCTAACTGTAAATGCCTGCGGGCTGTGCTCTACCTACCTCAGGTAGTAGCACCTCGAGGTCAGTAATAACTCAGACTAACAATAGTTTGGCTTAAGATTCTAGGTTGGTTCCAGGTTCCTTCATCCTGTGTTTTAATGCCAGACATATAATTTAGAAATCTACCTACTTGTTTAGTGTTTAAATAAATCTTTTAAGTATCTTTTTGGATTTAGAGTCTATAAATGGAAAAGAAAATCCTAACTACCTGTGGGGTAAAATTGCCTGTTAGGAAAACATGCTTTGCACCAGTGACTAGAGGCTTTCCCAGGTTTCTGGCCAAGGAGAAGTTTAGTGGCTCGGGGGCATTTCCCTTTTTTCTTCCACTTTTCTGTTCCAGATCTTTCTTCTGTTGACTATGTCTGGATTCTGCAGCTAGTTTATTTGGTGGTTTCGGAAATTAGTTTTCTTTTTACTTGCATGATTCTAGTTAGCTTCTCCAGAAAAACAGAACCAACTGAGAGATAAATAGAGTTGCATAAAGATTTATTATGAAGTATCAGCTAACATGATTATGTAGACTGAGAAATCCCACTATCTGCTGTCTGCAAGCTGGAGGCCCGGGAAACCCAATGGTGCAATTCTACTCAGAGTCCAAAGGGCTGAGAAACAGGAGCACTGGTTTTCAAGAACAGAATATGGATGACCTTGTGCTAATAGAGAGCAAATTTATCCTTCCTGTGACTTTCTCTTCTGTTCAGGCTCTCAATAATGTTCTCTCACAGTGGTGAGGGTGGCTCTTTAGTCAGTGTACAGCTATCTCTTCCAGAAACACCCTCCCAGAAATAATGCTTTATCTGGGCATCCCTTAGCCCAGCCAACTTGATACGTAAAATTAAACCACACTAGATATTTGGGTACTTTTTTTTTTGGTCTATTAAATGCTAAGAGTAATAGGCTTGTTCTGTGTCTTACTATTGCCATATATGTTTTAGTTTAACTTCACTTTTTCTACCCTCTGATGATCTAGGAAAGTGTAGCTTAATTTCTTAGTATTAGGTTGAAGTGAGGCCCTTTTAATGTCAGTGATGTTTAGCTACAATTATGCGTCCCTTTACTTCTCACACTCCTTCCTCAGAAATGACATTCTGCTTATAGGGTGTAAATGTAGTTTGTATATGTCATACTTGGATAATGCTTGTGTTTGTCTCAAATTTTGAATTGAGCTTTGAAACAGCAGTATATTAAACCTCTCTCTATTTTCCTTTTCCTCCAGGAGTCTCTCACTTTGTACCTTTCTTCTGCGGGGGGCCCTTGTTTCTGGCCCAGCTTATTTAGAGGTTTAGAAGCACTTCATTGATGGAGGAAGTAGGTCTTAGATTCTTACATGCTGACTTTGGCTGGAGGATCTCCTTGTTTATCAACCAGGTCATCTCTTGTCATTTTCTCTGCTTGTAATTTTCTTTTTCATATCCATTTTAAGAAGTTTTGTATTTGTGTTTTTAAAAAGTGAGAACAGAAATGTATCCAACTAAATATGGAAACAGCATCTCCCATCCTAATGCTTCAAATCTTTTTTTTTTTTTTTTTTGAGACAGAGCCTCAAGCTGTTGCCTTGGGTAGAGTGCTGTGGCATCACAGCTCACAGCAACCTCCCAACTCCTGGGCTCAAGCAATTCTCCTGCCTCCATCTCCCAAGTAGCTGGGACTATAGGTGCCCGCCACAACGCCCGGCTATTTTTCAAAATCTTCTACTTACATTTTAATTTGTTAATAAAATCTTTCATTGATATAGAGGTGATATCTTTTAAATAAGATACAAATTGTACCATGATCTGCATATTTGCTATTTGCAAGGATTCCTAAAGGGAATGATTTTTCCAAATTGGAAAAATCTTGGCCAGAGGTAAAGAATTTTATAGATTTTATGGGTTAGATGTGCAGGCCCTAAAAAGCAAAATTTAAAGGGTAAAATTTCCTGTATTGGCAGAGGGAGATTTTACCCATTATAAGAAGGTGAATTATACACCTAAAGACCTATTTTTTTCTTCTGCAACCTTAGAATGATAGGGCTCTGATTTTCTCACATCACTATTACTATCCTGCCCCCCTCCAGCAACCACTTTCTTCAGTTTTCAGACTAAGAATATTCTCCAAAATCATAAATTACATTTTGTCATTTATCTTAGAAGAAGCCAGGTGCCCCCAGACGCCAGAGTCTTCTGTGCCAGGTCTCTTGATTGTGGGCTCTGCTCTGTAAGAAACCGTGCCGACAACATCCACACACTCATGTTGCTTGTCATGTGCAAGGTCGGCATCTCCATCCTGGTGGTCCCCCCTCGCGGGGATGTTGAAGGTACTGCTGAGGAGGAGGCTAAGGGAAGAGTTCAGAGCTCCACTCATGCAGTTGGCGCTGAGCTGGACCAGCATGGTGTCTCAACCACTAACTAGCTGGGCAGGCGCGGGCAAGTTACTCAGCTTCTCTGGGCTACTTTCCCTCATCTCTAAGTACCAAGGGATAGAATACTACCTCCTGCACGTGGTCAGCAGCAGTTGAATAAGAATTATGCTACGTGCATTTCCTTAAGTACCTTCCATGTGCCTTTGTTTACCCCTCAGCAGTCCTGTGCATATGGCAAGTTTATTCAGGGCATATTGTAAACGTAGGGAAATGAGGTCCACACAAGGTAAACATGGTCCCCACAACCTACTGGCCACTAAACTAAAGCAGTAACTTGAGTGTCCTTGCTTTCGGTACCTTACCTATGGGCCATGCTTTCCAAAGCCCAGGCACAGGGTCGAGCTTATTCCATGTGAACTATGGTTGCTTCTGCCACAGCCGGCTTTGGAAGGGGCTGGCACCCCCTTGATTTAGCCAACTGGGGAAAAGCTGTGGATGTCGCTTGGTGTTGCTATAGTTGCTTTCGTCGTCTGTTGAGTGGTCTGGATCCATTCTATAGGGACTGCTTTTCTCCCTTGGGAAAGTTGCTGCCATCTCTTAGTGATATTTGGGGTGACTGCTACAGGGCCTGGGAAAAGGTGGCTGGTGCAAGCTGGGCAGTTAGAGGGTTGCCTGCCTCAGCCTCCCAAGCAGCTGGGACCACAGGTGCCCACCAGAATGCTCATATACATATATATATATATCTATATATATCTATATAGATATATATATATATATATTTTTTTTTTTTTTTGGTTGTAGTTGTCCTTGTTTGGCAAGCCAGTGTTGGATTTGAACCTGCCAGCTCTGGTGCATGTGGCTGGCGCCCTAGCTGCTGAGCTATAGGCCCCAAGCCTTGTTTCAGGTCATCTTGCCAGAGCAACCTTTCATGTCTCAGTGTCTAAGTGATGAGGGAACAGTAGATGACTTGGAGTACTCTGATTCATTGCTTGAGTACCCGCTATATGCTGCCCATGAAGAACTCTCGAATGGGAAAGACAGAAGTGTTCACAGTGTGATAAACACTGTAGGAACAGCTAAGAGTCTGGGAGAAAATTGTCCCACCTGGGGAGGTCATGGCAGGCAGAGGGAGGGAGGTGGTGTTGTTTTAGGCCGGAGGGAACAGTTTGTGTGCAGCTTGGAGACTTGACAGCATGTGATATTTTAGGGGACTGGCTGCTTGTCCCATGTGGCCAGGCATTTAGAGCCACATGAATTAAGACTTGTTGGCACTAAATTATAAAGTGCCTCATGAGCCCTAAAGAGCTTGAAGAGCAAATGAAGGTTTTTAATACAGATTTTTTTTTTTTTTTTTTGTGGATTTTGGCTGGGCCTGGGTTTGAACCCGCCACCTCCGGCATATGGGTCAGGTGTCCTACTCCTTGAGCCACAGGCGCCGCCCTACAGTCAGATTTTTGATGCTTGTTAATACAGTAAAAACTTCATTCAATCAAGGGTTCCAAGTCCACAGGCCCCGTTGTCTCCAGAGTCCATGATTCTTTATTATTGTGTACTTGATTCGGCCACTGCAGTTCCTGTGTTTTCAGCAACGCAACAACTCTGTAAACACCTGTTTTCCTCTGGCCACAGAACACAGCAGCATAGTTTTATTAACAGGAGCCAGTCTGCTAGGAAAAACAAGCTGCTTCCTAGGAAGGCAGTCTTGTTCACTGCCGCCGCAGGGGATTCTGGTGGGATCTTTCCTTTTCGTTCCTTCACCTCTGCTGTGTGCCTACTAAATGAAAAGCCCTTGTTTTAAATGAGTTTTGATTTCATTCCATTTTTAAATCTGTGAAGTGTAGTGGGCTTTATCTTTCCAATACTTCAGCTAGACTTTAGAATCGGCAGCCTTCCCGATCTGCAGGTGTGATGGGGCAGGGCCCCTATTCTGAGGCTTGCTTAGATATTGGGAGGCCTCGCAGTACTGCCCCTAACCAGGGATCCAGAGACTGTTCTTTCTGCCCTGCATTTACCACAGTTCTAACCTGATGTCCTTGTCTCCTTTTTAGACGTTTGTTCAACTCTTTGCCGAGTTCTTTCTCCCCCAAGACCATGTATATCAAGGGGTGTGTTAAGTGTTTTGTAACTGTTAACCTCTTTAATCCTTGTAACACAACTCCCATGACCCCTACATTTTATTATTATTTCTATTGTATGGGTCAGGGAACATACATGCCATAGGCTACAGCCTGGCTAGTTAGCAAGACCACAGTTGGTGTGGCTGGTGTGCCAGGCTCCACGTCTGAGTCCATTTGATGTGGACTTGGCTGGCACCTCCTGTCATGTGTTACTTGGCTACGAGCCCTCCCCTCACTTTTTCTTGAATAAAATGGATCTAAACTTTAAAAGTTGAAATAACAATCTACATACAGAAAAAGACATGAATCGTAGCTGTATAGTTCAGCTACTTTTCACCATGGGCTCATGCCCAAGGAACCTGCCCCTGGATCAAGGAATGGGACAGGATTATTGCCCCAGTAGTTGCCAAGGGTAACCATCACCCTACCTGCCATTCAGTAAATACCACAGGTAAATTTTGCCTGTATTTGGACTTCAATAAATGCTGTCATACTATAACATTCTATTGTATTTTTATCTGGCTTCATTCTTGATTCTAGTTTAAGGGATATTTATAAATACTATCTGTTTATAAATTCCTTTCCTGGTTGGCTTTGCTTTTTTCAGTTCCTATATAGAGAAAGTGAGTTTCCTTTGGGGATGTCTTTGACATCATTATGTGAATGCCCTGAGCAAGCGTGGCCTTTTATCAAGGAAGTTCCTGTTACTGTTGAGGGGGATAATTCCGAATGGTCTCACTCACTCCTGTGGTTCTTTCCTTCCGGTTGCTCCCTCCTCAGGACCTCAGCCCCTTGCTGCTGTTCAGGCTTGTTCATTTGATTAGACCTCCAGGCTCCAGCACAGCGGGCAGCCCCAGCTTCCTCTGAGGTCCCCTGTGACTGATACATTAACAATTAACATCCATATGGGTCTCCCCAGGGATGGATGAATGTTCACAGCTTCTGATAGCAGTCCGCTGCACTGTGAATCTATTTTAAATTGCCTCAGCGTGATGATCGCAGACCCCCTGTGCAGTTTAAATACAGGGACACCTGGGAGACAAGTGGGTGTCTTCCAGAGACCAGCACACAGATCTCCCGTCTGTACCTCAAATGTGTCTATTTTAACCTGGAACATTTAACTCTATAATAAGCAGGCTTCCAGTTGAAGCAAGGTAAAATTTCCTTCCCCTGAAAACCCAGCACAGAACACTTGGCCTTACCTGGAGGTTGCCCACACGCATCTGTGGTCCTCTCCTGCCCTAACGACCACTCTTAGAAAGTATGTGCCACTCGATTGTTTTGTTTTATGGAAGGAAACTCACTTGTCATTTGTTCAGTGTCACCTGGATGTTTGTTTGTTACTTTCAGAGCCAGGTTATAATACGTGATTTTGGGTCATGTTACTTACTATTGAACTTAGCCCTATGAGAATTCTTTAAAGTCCAGAATTCATTCTATTCTATTACACGAATAGATTTAAATAGACTTAAACTCCGAGTTCTGTGATTGTCTTACAGGGCAAGAAAATGCTATTTAATTACAACTCCAAACATACCATACTAAGTTCAGGTCCCTATTCAACTATTATGTGTGTGTATTGAAATGCCTTGTGGATTTGACACCAAAGGGTCCTCCTGCTGGATGAAAAATGAGATTTAATGGTTTGGTGATATGAGGGCTTTGAGACGTACTGTTATATGTGCATATTTATTAACCAGGACATTCCCATAGTTCTCACTACATGGTGCTTAATTATTCAAATTAAGAATAACCTTAAAGATTTTGACCAAATAGCTATTTAATATTAGTTATTGGAACCAATTTGCCAGGGGATAATGTATCTAAGATTGTGCCCCTTGGTTAAGGCGAGGGGAAATTTAAAAGTTTTCACGTACTTGGTATTTTGCTTTTTTTTGAGACAAAGCCTCAAGCTGTCGCTCTGGGTAGAGTGCTGTGGCATCACAGCTCACAGCATATCCAACTCCTGAGCTCAAGCAATTCTTCTGCCTCTGCCTCTGCTCCCAAGTAGGTGGACTACAGGCATCCGCAACAATGCCCGGCTATTTTTTGGTTGCAGCTGTCGTTGTTTGGTGGGCCTGGGCTGGATTCGAACCCGCCAGCTCAGGTGTATGTAGCTGGTGCTGTAGCCGCTTGAGCTACAGGCGCCGAGCCTGGTATTTTGCTTTTAAGGAGGGAAAAATAATAGCATGTATTTTATTTTCAAGAAAAAGTTTGTGAGTTTTAAGTTTAGAGAAATAGAGCCCTGATACCTGGTATCAGTTTTCAATTTTGTGCCTGCTAAGTTACTGTACAAAATTTGAGTTAGTATTAAAATGAAAATTGAAGCTATGTGTTCGTACTCATGGTGTTTATGTATGTAAAGGTGCCAATGACAAGTTCCAAAAAGGGTCCAGACTTATCCTTGAGAGTTACGAGAAAGATAAACAGTACGTGCTTTATCGACTGTTTATGGTTTGAAATTCTAGATCTCCTGGTGATGTCTCAGATAAGAAAATAAAAGTAGTAGTCTTCAAAGTGGGATATGTACAATTCTATCAATTGGGATAATAGGAAAATATTAGCAGTGAAAATACTAGCACTTCTCTGTCTTCTAAAATGTCTTTTCTTTGTGTATGTTTTGTTAACGTCTGCAGTATATTAGCTCTTGGAGTTTAAATTTAGTTCAATGGAAAAAAATATGTTTCAAATTTTGGTGTGGAGATAGAAGTGTGCAACTAGGTTAGATTTGTTTGTATTTAACAGGGGAAGAAAGCAGTAGCTTAAATATTATGGAAGTTTATTTCTCTTATAAAGGGTACTGATTGTCAGCAGCCTAGGGCAGGTATCACAGCCTGTGGTGTCACCAGGGCCTCTGCATCCTGCCTTTCTGTTCTGTATCCCCCAGCAGTCTCTTTCCATCATCAGAGTGACCTTGTGTCCCCAAAGGGCTGCAGGAACTCCAGTTGTCTGGGAAGAGTAGTCTATTAGCTGGAAACTTTGCTGCCGTAGGTAAAACTGGTATTCATGACCAAGGTAGGGAAGGGAGACAGTTGAGTGGGAAACTTAAAAATCTGTTACAGAATCATCTGACTTAATAGAATCTCTTTTATTTTCTTGTTTATATAAAAGAGAGTTTCAAGTCCAAGCTTCAACTGGGGATTAGAATGCTGTTTGTTGTTGTTATTAGTGTTGAAATACACTGTTGACTGTTTATAAGATTTTAAGGGTTTCTTATTAAGCTCTGGAAACATTTTAAATGAATTAAGAAATTATACAGGGTATATGGAAGGAGGTATTTTATGTTAATTTGGAAGCACAATAAGTGTTTTATAAGAAGATTTGAAGGAATGCTTTAGAACAGATAAGTATAATTTTTTAAATATTAAAAAAATGTAAAATACAAGTCAATACATGTGTCATTTGGTATACCCTAGATTTCCACTGGTATTTATTTTAAACCTGTTCCATCAGTAAACCTTCAACTTGTATTGATTTCATAAGGAACCATAACACAAGTATCTTCTCTTTTCTTCATCTTTCTCCTAGAACAGCGTTGGGGTAATGACTGTTTCCTTTGTGATAAATGTGTTTTTTGTCTTTTCTCCTGTCCTCCTCTCTTCTATGATCCCTCTCCAAAAGTGCATACTCCTTCCATGTCACTGCCGATGGTCAGATGCAGCCTGTCCCTTTTCCTCCCGATGCCCTCATTGGACCCGGAATCCCCCGACACGCTCGCCAGATCAACACCCTCAACCACGGGGAGGTGGTGTGTGCAGTGACCATCAGCAACCCCACGAGACACGTGTATACGGGTGGGAAAGGCTGTGTCAAGGTCTGGGATATCAGCCACCCTGGCAATAAGAGTCCTGTCTCTCAGCTTGACTGTCTGGTGAGTGAACAGGAACTGGTGCACAAGGGTAATTTCTCCCTGGAGACTCAATAAGGAAATAGCTGTCCAGGTCTGGGTTTTATTCCCATTATGAGGAAATGGAAGCCCCTTCTGTTTCCTGTGTCGGCTATTTAAACCACTTCCACCCCCTCCACAAATGTGAGCGTTTTATTTGTTGCGACTGCAGTGGTAAGACCCAGACTTGATGGATTTCTTTTTTTAAGTGTTTCTTACAGTGGTTTGCAACTTTCCTTGTGTGGATGTGGAATAGAAAGGGTTTACCATTTAATGGATGGTAAGGCACAGCTAGGCCTGGACCCTGATTTTTCCCATCTACTCCATTTTTAATTTCCCTACAACCTTCAAATAAATATTGAAAAGTAAACGTCTGATAGTGTGGCATAAAACCCATTCTGGAAATTTGCCATGAAAGAGATGGGAACTCCAGATGTGCGCATTGATACCAGGCTTAACAAAGCTGTCTGGGCCAAAGGCATAAGGAAGGTCCCATACCTATCCGTGTGCGGTTATCCAGAAAACGCAATGAAGATGAAGATTCACCAAACAAGCTCTATACTTTGGTTACCTATGTACCTGTTACTACTTTCAAAAATCTACAGACAGTCAATGTGGATGAGAACTAACTGGTGATTGTCAAGACATATCAAATAAAATTATAAAATCACACACACACACAAAAAAAACCCATTCTGAACAGGGTCTGTATTTTTAACGGAGACCTAAGAGAGCTGGTTTTAGTATCTTAACTTCAAAAAAGAGTTAAAAGATCTCACTGCAAAAAAATCAGGGCAGCCGTCAGTAAACCAGGAACAGTGAGAAAGCTTTCCCAAGACACCTATGCCGCCTCTTCCCAGCCTCTGAGAATACTATTTTGCATTTTTCAGGAACATAGAACACACCAGGGCACGTCCCAATCTCTAAACTATAACCCCGGGATTTACAGACCACATAGCGTTGGCCTTAAGCAGAGTCTCAGCTGCCCCTGCCCCTGGGATGGTGTCCGCCCGTGCTGTGCTGTCCTACGTGGTGCCATTTGCCACTGCCTGCTTGGAGTTGTAAGGATTCCAAATACAGTGTTCCCAAAAAGTGGCAGTGTTGTTGAGACACAGAGACTTTGTGGGTAGTTATTAGTGTACTTTTAAAAAATCAGATAACTTAAAAAATATCTCTATTAATGAAACTCATACTTAAATACAGCTCAGCATTCTGTAGTAGTAGGAGTATCCTTTTGTGAAGTTATGTGCTTGAAGTTTCTATTTGAAAGATAGGCCATTATTAAAGCATGTAAGAGAACTCAGCCGTACTTATTTGGGTATTTGGGTTTAAGTTGGAGGATAGTGATTATTTGGGGGTGTATAGGTCTCACTCCCCTTCACAGGTGTTGATGGATCTTTAGATAAGAGTCCTGACTAATGAAGACACAATCTACCACTGAGTAGAGTATTCAGAATAATGAAAACCAAAACATAGACAGTGTTCTGCAATTCCCAAACAGTAAATAATGGAGGCAAAAAATTCAGAAACTACCTTTTTTTTTTTAAGTATTTGAGGCACAGAGTCTTGGTTAGTCACCCTGGATAGAGTGCAGTGACGTCATTCTAGCTTACTGTCCAACTTCTGGGTTCAAGCAATCCTCCTGCCTCAGCTTCCTGAGTATCTGGAACTATATGCACACAGCACCAGCTGGTTAATATTTCTATTTTTAGTAGAGAAGGAGTCTCACTCTTGCTCAGGCTGGTCTCAAATTCCTGAACTCCAGCAAACTTCCCACGTTGACCTCCAGAGTGCTAGGATTATAACCATGAGCCACCACGCCCGGCCTCTTAAACTTCTTTTTTTTTTTTTTTTTTTTTGCAGTTTTTGTCCAGGGCTGGGTTTGAACCCGTCACCTCCAGTATATGGGGCCGGCGCCCTACTCCTTGAGCCACAGGCGCCGCCCCTCTTAAACTTTTGAAAAATGGTTTCTTCATCGAGAAGTACACATTCACCCACCTTAACACCCAGGTCAATTCTGTCTGTGAAGCTCAACATAAGGAATAGTAATCTAAGCTTTCACCATGCCCGGGCAGTATAGGGAGTTTGTTTTGTTTACTATTTTAAAGGAGACATTTGTAGTCAGACCCTGGTCTTGTTACAGAATTCTTGCTTTGTTAGAGTATCTGTGAAATACCACTCCTTAAGTCAAGTCAGTACAGCAGTTAGAAATACAGTGCTTGTTATTGCTTACTAATTCATTATTGTAACAGTTGGATCATGTTTATTTCACAGAACAGAGACAACTACATCCGTTCCTGTAAATTGCTCCCTGATGGCTGCACTCTCATAGTTGGAGGGGAAGCCAGCACTCTGTCCATTTGGGACCTGGCGGCTCCAACCCCACGCATCAAGGCGGAGTTGACATCCTCAGCCCCTGCCTGCTATGCCCTGGCCATCAGCCCCGACTCCAAGGTCTGCTTCTCATGCTGCAGTGACGGTAACATCGCCGTGTGGGATCTGCACAACCAGACGCTGGTGAGGTGAGCAAAAATGGTTGTCTGAGGGAGGCTTCCCCCTGGAGTAGCAGGGCCAGAAGATCTCCTGTGACCTCTGTTTCTCTGGCTGCCCTGCAGGTGCTAAGCTTGCCCTCGGGAAGCCTATTGTATGCCAGGCTTGGAGCTAGGCGCTAAGGTGCAGAGATAAAGTTGTGTTTCTGCTTTTGGGAGGCTTACAGTTGTGCTGCTATGCTCGGTATCATGAGACTTTTTTTTCCCTTAATATTCTAGTCCTTTGCCCTCCCCCCCCACACACACACCCACCCACCATGTTTAAAAAATTTTCTGGCATTTGCCAAGGAGAGCCTGTTGTGTATTGCATGACAGTATGAAGGGCCCTCGGTGCTACATGTTTTTGGTTTGGCTAGCACCTTGTTTGTGCAAACAGGAACCGACTGATGAGAGAGAATAGAAAATCAACAAAGAGACACGGGAAGAGGAGATACCATGAATTTTACCCACAGAATGGTTTTGAAGTTCCTGTGTTTCTCAATAATGAAATAAGAGTCCTGCCCAAGGGTCATTGCACCCACGAGCTAGGGGTATCTTCCTACAATCTTCTCTCCTAACCTTCGCCGCTGCCATGGCTCTTTGTCCTTGGCTCCTCCACCACGTGCCCCCTATAGAAATCAGTGCTCACACCAGAGATGTTCTTAGAAAAGTCTTTTTTAAAAGTAAGCACTAATGAAACGTCAGTGATAAAATTAGCATGTGTCTCCTTTTGTTTCACATTTCATCTTGGCTCAGAAACCATCTCTATGTCTGCTGCAGTCTGAGGCCTGTGGCTTACTTGGCAAGCTTCCTGTCATGCTCCAGGGCCACGTGCAAAGAGAAGGGATGGCCCGTAAAAGTCGTCACGACAGCTTACTTGCTCTTCAAACCTCCTCTGTGGAAACCCATTAAGTGTCATTGAGCCAACCCCTATCTCTGCACACTGGTGACGGTGCAGCAGTGATTTTCCTCTTACCACTTGCTGCGTGGAGCAGAGTGAACAAAATGGAATAATGGAGCCAGAGCTGAAAGTTCCTTTGACCTTTTAGCCTACCAGAAACTACTTGGTTTTCTTTTTCTTTCTTTAACTTAATAAATAGCTCTTTCAAAATATTAATTTTAAGAGCTTTTCAAATACTGCTCCATCACATCCTCATAACATCTGTACTGGAGTTCTCCCCACCTTACAGATGAGGAAACTGAGGCACAGAGAGGTCACAGTACTCGCTCCACGTGATGTCACTGGACCTGAGATGGGAGCCCAGGTGTTCTGCTTTCTTACCTGCACCCTGTGCCCTATACCCCACCCCCACTCTGTGTCAGCTCCCAGGGAGTAAAGTCCTGTTGGATATGATGGAGTAGCACTTTATAGATCTTTCTAAATTTGGACAGGCCACAGGTGGCTGTTCTGTGTGACAGGGCGACGTAAAGCCTATTGGGTGTCTTTGACTACTGTACCCTGGTGCATAGTCATAGGCTCTGCCTCAGTGATGCTAAGTTGTATGGATGGCGGGTATGGGGGAAGGGACAGAGGGACACCCACCCAGTGCCGAACGTCAGCAGGGAAGGATGTCTTTAGCCAAGGAGTAAGAACATGCAGTGAGTCAGAAAGGTCAAAAGAAGTCAGAGGGTGAAGAGGAGATCATTGACTCTCCTGATCTGTTTGAAGGAGAGAAAAGTGGTACTTTGGAACAGTGAAGCAGGGACTGTACCAGGTCTGTGTGACCTGTGGGGAAGTTCAGAGGGAACAGTTGAGGAGTGGAGGAGAGGACTGAGCCTGATGCTGAATTGCAGAAGTTGGGATAGCTTACTGGGGGAAAGTTTTTGAAGTGATGGTTCACTCTTGGCCCATAATTTAGGGCAACAGTGTTGCTTGTTCCTTCCCTTGCACTCTTTTAAATTCCAATCTCAGATTTAAAGTTTGGAGTTCTGTGGTTATAATGTTGGGGGAGCCAAGAGGCAGAAAAGCCATGGAGACCTTCCTCCGTATTGAAATTCCCTAGCAGTTCATCTGTCTGGTTCTGAGGGTGGGTCCAGACCTCACTCATCTTTTCCGTCCACTCTCACACCAGGTCCCTGAGTCCTGAACAACCACCAGCCCTCCAGTGACTTACAATGACCTCCTTCCACCAGACTTTGCTCAGCAAATCCCTGCTGGGCAATTGTTTTTGGTGGTGTTTTTTGGATGAAGCACAAGATTTCCTATTAAAGAATAGCCTTGTGCTCAGGTTAGAGGCAGGGTCTCACTGAGGGTCCCATGGGATCTGCCTGAGCAGTTACCTTTGTCTCTGCTCAATGCCTCTGAGGACAGGAGGCCGGCATGCATGACCCATTGTCTCTGGGAGTCCAGATTTCCTAATGCTGGGCTCTTTATAACACAGAAGGCAAGGTTGAGTAAATACATGAGCTCATGCTCTCTTGGCACGAAGGGCATTGCCGTGTTGATTCACAAAGACAGGAATGCATCCACAGCTTATAATGTAGCTACTTTTTTCTCTCGAGAACTCAAGCCTCACAATTGCAGGGCAGGCCTTTATCTTTTCTTAAGGGCTACACTTGGGATTTTGTCTGTTTGTCCTTTATTTCCTTTTAACACTTAAACAACTTCCAGACCTGGAAGGAGTTTACCTTCCAGATGGATTTGTCAGAGTAGCATGCTTAACTTCTGGGCAGTGACCTGCGGTGGCATTCCATTTCTTTCACACTCAGATTGTGGAAAAAGACAATCTGCAGGTGCCGTTTCCTGTCTTCCTCCAGGGAAGGTTAGTTTGATCTTGCACATCAGCAGACGCTGGCGAGATGACACGCATGCACAGGGTCCAAACCTAACAACACAACAGTGTTTACCTTGAGCTCTGGCAGGAAATAATTATTCAATCTGGTTTGTTTTATCAGGCAATTCCAGGGCCACACAGACGGAGCCAGCTGTATTGACATTTCCAATGATGGCACCAAGCTCTGGACGGGTGGCTTGGACAACACGGTCAGGTCCTGGGACCTGCGCGAGGGCCGGCAGCTGCAACAGCACGACTTCACCTCCCAGGTGACCAGCTGGCTTTCTCCTGGCCCAGAAGCTGTGAGGTGGCCTGGGTGTGCTGCCCTTGTCTCCCTCCCTTCCCACCCAGGGTAATAGTAGCTAGAGACAAACAGATCAGGGTGAAAATTAGAGATAACTGATTCTTGAAATGACACAAACAAAAACAACCCTCAAACTCTTAATGGTTTTAAAAATCCTGCAGGTTAAGGCGTGCTGGCTGTTTTATTTACATACGAGTTGATACGAGTGACAACATGCAGGTTTCCTTTAGCAGTGTTTGATTTGCTGTGCATGCTGTCATCACCTGATGCAGAGTGAGGGATGACTATTTGATTCCCATGTAAATAGAGCTTGAGAAGTGTGCAGTGATAGTGCTAGGAGTAGAGAAAAATCACAACGGCTCTGAAAGTTTATTCACTTGCATTAGCGAGTCCCCCTCTGCTCTTAAGAGAATCTCACTCTGTTGCCTAGAGTAGAGTACTGTGGTGTCAGCCGAGCTCACAGCAACCTCAAACTCCTGGGTTCAGGTGATCCTCCTGTCTCAGCCTTCCAAGTAGTTGGGACTACAGGTACCCACCAGAATGCCTGGCTAGTTTTTATATTTTTATTAGAGACAGGATTTCACTCTTGCTCAGGCTGGTCTCCAACCCTGAGCTCCAGTCCTTCTCCCTGAAAGTACTGGGTAGTATCAGGGAGCTTTAATAGAAAAAATGCAGAGGTATCTCCATGGATGCCCTCTTTATTCCTCATCCCTTAAAAAACAAACTCATGGCTGACTAGATTTACAGAGTTTTGGAATAGTATAAATGGTAACTTTGTGGCTTGTGAAAATATTTGGAAATTGAGTCACATATTTTGGGAAAGATAGTGCTTGCCATTGTAAGTGCTTTCTGACAGTAGAGTTGTTTTTTTCATCATGATTTGCCATTTATTTACCTTATTTTTTGGTAATAAAAACAATTTGACTCAGAAAACTTCAGACAGAATGGAAGAAAACACACACATATACACACATACATATACATACATATATATACACACACTACTAAATTTAATTTTGATATTAACATTTTATTGAGCTTCTCAGAGTTTTCCATGTTCTCTCTTTTTCCCAACATAAGTGAGATACTATTTTTGGTTGGGTTTTTTTTTTTTTTGTTGTTTTGTTTTTTAAGGAACTTTTTATGGAATTTCTCAAATATATCCAGAAAACATTGAAGCATATATAAAAGTATGGAAAATTGTACAATAGACCCCATATGCTTGTCACCAACTCTAATGGTTATCAGCACATGGCCATTCTTATCTCATCTGTTCTATCATCCCCATGCCCCCAAACTGGGGTATTTTAAAGTAAATCTCAGACATCATTTTATCCCTAAGTATAGTCATGTGTCACACAGCAGCATTTGGATCAATAGTAGACTGTTTGCAACAGTTAACAGTGTATTTTTACCATACCACTTCTATGTTTACTTATGTTTAAATACACAGATACTTTACCACTGAGTCCTAGTCGAGCACAGTGCTAAGTGCCAGGTTTCTAGCCTAGGAGCCGTAGCCTGCGCTATGTATCCTCAGCGTGTGCAGTGGGCTCTGCTGTCTAGGTGCATGTAAGTGTACTCTGGTGCTCATGCAACGACGAAATCACCTCACAGCCATTTCTTTAGAACATTTTCCTATCCTCATTGTTTAGTGATGCATGACTGTATTGCAGTTAGTATCTCTGCAAAATAAGGCCTCCTTTAAAACGCACACACAAGTATCATTGCTATTAGGAATAATTTCTTAATTTTGCCCACTTAGGGTGGAAACATTCCAACTTTTTTAGTTGTTTCATAAAGCTTTTTGACACTTGGTTCCTCTGGATTGAGCCTCTTACCCTGTAGACGTCCCCACGGTCCAGATTTGGCTGATCTGCTCCTTCCCACCACCCCCCACACACACCCACACACACACACACCATTTCTTGCTGTCCCTCCCCCCCACCACCTTTCTTATTGCCTTTTCACTTCCAAGCATTATTGGACAAAATAACCAAGGAGCCTGTTCTGCCTCTTACAGATCTTCTCCCTGGGATACTGCCCCACCGGGGAGTGGCTGGCCGTGGGCATGGAGAGCAGCAATGTGGAGGTGCTGCACGTGAATAAGCCTGACAAGTACCAGCTGCACCTCCACGAGAGCTGTGTGCTGTCCCTGAAATTCGCTTATTGTGGTGAGTTCAGCTGGAAGGAAACTGGAGGCCATTGATGGCCTAAATGGAAAATACTTGTAAAATAAAATATATAGTAGAGATCGTATCGGAAAAAATGTTCTCTGAGCAGCTGGACGCAATAATTCTATTGTTTTATTTAACATGTTCTTCAGAGCACAGGAATGTCTATTTCAGTTTGTTTTACTAATTTGAGAAAAGTCAGCAGGCAATGAAATTGTCTTATACAAGTTTTGGACACATGCTTGTTTTTAATGGGCATGGTGGGGGGAATTATTTATCACTCTGAAGAGGGGTGGGAGGGGATTTATAGAATAGGACAGGAGCAGTGGAAATTATGAACTGGCCAGGATGAGGGACCTAGGGTCAGAAAGTGGGGCATTTAGCTGGCTCCAGACTCATACAGTCTGCAGTGAGGATTAAGAGGGGAGACATTCATGTGGAGACTATTCCTGTACTGCAGGTGGTCAGATACTTGTTCAGAAGATAGATGAATGTGTGAATATCATGGATGAGTAGTTGTCACGTACTGAGCGCCTTCTGTATGCCATATGATGTGACTGGCATCTTACTAAGATATTTAATTCTTCCTAATCCCATTTTTATCGTGAGAAGTCTGACTAAAGTAGAACGACATCAGCGATTCAGTGCTACATATCTAAGGGCCTACTGTGTGTTGGATGTGATGTTATTGGTCTTAAGTGGCTAATAAGGCCAAGATCTCGTGAATTATGTCTAAGATCACACAGGAGATTTACTGAGGAGTCCAAATTTAAAACCTCTGCTCATGTCCTAGACCAACCCTTTGGGCATAATAGTTCATGCATTAAAAATGCTGTCAGTTTGGTTAAGTCCAACTTACTAATAGTATAGTAGGAATTATTTATTTATTTGCTTATTGTAAGAGATGGGGTCTTGCCATGTTGCCCAGGCTGGACATAGCATGAATTTTAATCTTGCTGAGACTGCATATGCCTTTGTAATTGTAGGTAAATGGTTTGTGAGTACTGGAAAAGATAACCTCCTCAATGCCTGGCGGACCCCCTACGGAGCCAGCATATTCCAGGTAGGTGCCCCTTACCTGGAATGACAGTTTAACCATGGTGTCACTTTTGAAGCTAGAAAATAAGGGTGCCTCTGAGGGAGCAGGGCCCCAGAGTGTCCTTATTCCACATTGAACACACCCCCATTATTTTTCTTCCAGTCCAAAGAGTCCTCGTCGGTGCTGAGCTGTGACATCTCTGTGGATGATAAGTACATCGTCACTGGCTCAGGGGACAAGAAGGCTACAGTCTATGAAGTCATCTACTGAAAACATTATGTGGTTTAACATTTATAGTTGAATTGGGCCAAAATGTTTTGAATTTGTAGAAATAGAAAAGTTGTAACTTTAAAAGAAAAAAAAACACCTAGAAAAACCTGTTTCCAAACCTTGACACAAAACTACTTTGAGTCTACAAAGACGTGTGGACGAGTCCATCAGCAAAAGGTCACCTGTCTACCTAGACCAGATGGAGCACCGAGGCCAAGTGGACAGAGGGCCAAGGGTTGTGGGATGGAGGGATGGCTGACCTGTCAGAGCCCTCTCTTCCTGGGTGATCTATTGATCACGCCTTGCCCGAGTGTGAGATTACCTTTCTGTTCCTTGCAGTTCACCTCACGTTCCGTCCTTCGTAGAGCAGTGGTGTCTCCAATGACCTTGTTTCCTGGTTTTGCATCTTGTGAAATGTTTTTTTGTATTTTTGTTGAAGGTTAAACATTTGTATAAATTGTAAATATATTTGGTTTATTACAGTAAAGGCTTTAGTACCAATAAATGGTTTTCCTCTTCCTTCTTTATGGTTTTTATCAAAGCTTTGAGATCATCGATGTGGGTTTTATAAGTCTATACATTTATAGGGGAAGTTTTGAAACACACTTCTTAGGTTTAATTATATTTGATTGCAGACGCCTATTGTACTTGAACCTAATTCATCAAACATTTCTGGCTAGGAACTGTAAGTAATTAAAGGTGTTTTATTTAGGAAACTAAAATTACTCCATCAAGATTCTTTCTTTTGTTGTGATACTCTTCTGATTCAAGTTCACAAGTTAAAGCTCTACTTTTTCCTATTGATTCATTAGAAGGCAGAATATTCTTTTCTCTAAGAAGGCCCCAATCTTTTCAAATCTATATTCATTCTTTACTAGCTTCACTTGGGTTTTGTGTTATGACCTGTGATGCTCAGAAAGCTGTGGAGTGCATTACCCTGCAGAAAAAAGGTGGGAAGTCAGCTGGTTGTGTCTTCACTAATACTTATTTGATCTATTATACCCTGTTTCCCTGAAAATAGGACAGTGTCTTATATTAAGGTGTGCTCCCAAGATGTGCTAGGTCTTATTTTCAGAGGACGTCTTATCTTTCCTGTAAGTAGGTCTTATTTTCAGAGGATGTCTTATTTTCGGGGAAACAGGGTATTAATATACTTCAGCCAACCATAGCCAGCCCTTCCCTCTGTTCTTCCCATTAAGGCTTTCCTGGCAGCTTCAGCCATTGTTATCTGTTATTTTTCTGTATCTTTGTGGACAAGCTTTTACGAAGTTGATGAGATGAAATCTGTAACCCTGGGCTTTTCAGAAGTTACTGTGCATGGTTTCTTCCTGAAAGCTACATGGTTCATTCTTTGTGTTCCTATTACTTATTGTTATATTTTAGAAAATAATGGCTAATAATTTCAAGCCAATTTTCCTGGCTGTTTAAAAATAGCACCTAAGGAATTTTTAATGTTCTTGTTTTCTTACGATCCAGCAAGTTGTTGGCAGTTTGTCTTCATCTTTTTTGTTACTGAGACCTTCTTGTTTTTTGTATATTTAAAAACATTACTTCGTTTGCTTTTTGCCAAAAAAAAAAAAAAATTGTTTATGTACGGAGTTTGTTAAATATTTTCACTTCTCATTAAGCAAATGGCAAACCCCTAATTACTGAAGCTGATTTTGCTCTCATCCCTTCCTTGTATAATGAAGTAGCTTTCTATCCTACAGACTCAAATGGCTTATTAATGGAGTGTTTACTTTTTCTGTTCTCTCCTTCCCTGCCTGACTTCACTATTTTCTCTAATAGAAGAATGTTAGAGACCTAAAAACGCGGTGACTTAAAGACCACCAGGGTTTCTCTCCCTCCCACCTAGGACCTGGGGACCCAGGCCAGCCATTTGGCTCTGCTTGCCCCCACTTCCAGCCAGCAACAGGGAAAACAGTGGAAGTCCAGTTAAAGGAAATGCTTCCAAGCAGGTGACTGGAATTAGTTCCATCACTTCCATCTGCCAGTCCATTGGTGGGGACTTTGTCACATGGTGGTTACAACAGAGCTTGGAAAATGCTATGTTCTGCTGTGTAGCTACGTGCTTATGGAGTATGGGTGAAAGTCCTATTTTCTGTTGGTAGCATTTCTCCCTTTATTTCCCTTCATGCTTTATAGTTTCCCAAGCTTTTGATAGTCTTTCTCCAATGGGGTTTTTCTGAGAGGCTCAGGTGGGCTTTACCGACTCGTAGATCATCTCAAATCTGATGAAGCCAGTTCCGTTTGATTTTAGATGAGACACTGGGTTGGTGGCAAGAGTCCTGGAAGGGGTTTTCTAGTGGAATCTTCAATGACCAGGGCATTAGAATCTTGGGGGGAATTGTCCAGACAATTGGGGGTTCCCCCTTGGAAGACAGGAACAAAGAAAGTCGCCATGCCTGCCTTTCCGGGTCGAGACTCAGCAGTGGGGGTATGCACAGAGCTGTGAGCTGCAATCATGCATGTTTCCTCCTGAAGGCTGCAGGACTCATTCTGAATATTCCTGTCATTTAGGTGTGTAATAGACCCCACAAATGAGCGCTCCTTTCCTCCTCAGCTGTGACTGTAGGTGTTGCCACTACCCCAGGAGATTGGAACCACACCACTTTTTGACACCCAATAAGCCAGATAGTTCTTGCCCTGAACATGGTTACATAGCAGGATACAGCACATTTAGGTTCAGCTCATCACTGTTGCCCTCTGTGTGCCTCTGTATGTGAGGCAGTTTCACATAGAAATGTGTGGGGAGATGATTATCATTATCCCTATTTAACCAAAGGTCAGGGAAGCTGTGTCCCCTTGGTCTCAAGAGAGATAGACCAAACTCAGGTTTTACTACAAACCTTGTTGGGGTTCTTTCAAATCTCATAGAGTGGACAGTGATTGCACAGGGCCCTTCTGTGCCACCTCTGTGCAATATTACAGGTGCATAGATAGGTTTGTGTTCACTGATTTATAACTTAGTATAAACATTTGTTTTTCTCATTTTTTTAAATCAACAAAACATATCTAATATTGGGGGGGTTTTTTGCAGTTTTTGGCTGAGGCTGGGTTTGAACCCACCACCTCCAGTATATGGGGCTGGCGCCCTACTCCTTTGAACCACAGGTGCCGCCTTAATAATGGTTTTTTAATCACTCATAGTCTTAGACCTTGTATGTACATTTCTATCATGTAATTCTGTGGAATTAAATTTTAAAATATCAAGGTCCTAGAGAGATTAGTTTTGTAATGCTTTTTTCACAGCTAGATGTTTCTAGTACTTATTCTATAATTAAGCACAAAAATGTTTTATTGCTCTGATCTATTGATATGATCGTTAACATTTATTATGTTTCTGTTATTTGCGAGGTGATAGGGTTTGTCATGAGTTATGATAATCTCTTGGTGGCTGAGCCATGAGATTTTTTGGTAGGTTAACTTTTTTTTTTTAAGCGACAGAGTCTCACTTTGTCGCCCTAGGTAGAGTGCAGTGGTGTCACAGCTCACAGCAACTTCCAACACCTGGGCTTAGGCAATTCTCTTGCCTCAGTCTCCCGAGTAGCTGAGACCACAGGCACTTGCCACAACGCACAGCTATTTTTTAATGCAGTGTGGCCAGGGCTGGGCTTAAGCCCGCCACCCTTGTTATATGGGGCTAGCACCCTACTGACTGAGCCACAGGTGCCACCCTGGTAGGTTAACTCTTAAGATACCCACCAAAAATCCCGCTCAGCCACCCAGAGGATTATCCTAAGATACTGGGTCAGCCACAGTGGCTCATGCCTATAATCTTAGCACTCTGGGAGGCCAAGGTGGGTGGATTGCTTGAGCTCAGAGTTCAAGACCAGCCTAAGCAAGAGCGAGACCCTATTTCTACTAAAATTAAAGTAGAAAAAGTAGGCGGGCATTGTGGCAGGGACCTATGGTCCCAGCTACTCAGGAGGCAGAGGTAAGAGGATCGCTTTAAGCCCAGTACTTGGAGGTTGCTTTGAGCTATGATGAAGCCCTAGCATTCTACCCAGAACAACAGATTGAGAGTCTCAAAAAAACAAAACAAAAAACAAAAAATCTTAAGATACCATGACCAGCAAGTAGCAACTGGCTTCAGAGCTGTAGCACATTCAAATAGGGATTTAAAAATTTGATTTTCCTCAAATTTTCCAGCAGATCAGAGAGAGATCGAAGTCTTAATTTCAGCATTTTTTGTTAATTCCATCAGAAGACCGCTGCCTCTGTCATCTTTGGAAGGAAATTAAATGGTGACTTTTCAAAGCTGCTCTGGGCCTGTGGATCGTTTACTTCTGGAGGATATTGCTGTCCTCTCCACTGGCAGTGAAATCAGGTCACCATATTTTCAGGCTTCCCAGAGCAAGGTGAAGTTTGTGTAAGGGTCATGTTCTGCCCCCAGGGCATTTTCTATACAGATTGACAAATCATCTTTGCCTGCATACTTAAACTAGCACTTAATAACAGTTAAATGTTTTATTCTTCACAAGGTTTGAGTTTCTAGAGAAGTTGACATCAAACTTCAGTCTGTATCTGCATTCCTGGGAAGACCAGTTAAAATTCAGATTTGTAGGCCTGACTCCCAGCGTTTCTTCTGATCACTAGACCAGGGTGAGACTTAAGAATTTGCACTTCTAAAACAAGCAAGTTCCCAGCTAATCCTGAGACTATTGGTCTAGGGACCACACTTTGAGAAGTGCTGGTCTAGGTAATAATCTTTACAGTAGAATTAACAATTTAATAAAAACTATTAGATCCCTCATTTGATCCCACAATCCCACTACTAGGCATCTACTCAGAAGGAAAAAATCATTTTATCATAAGAACATGGGCACTAGATTGTTCATGGGAGCTTAATTTACAATCACCAAGATGTTCAAACAACCTAAATGCCCATCAACTGAGGAATAGATAAGTAAACTGTGGTATATGTATACCATGGAATACTATTCAGCCATTGAAAAGATGGTAACATCACATCTTTTGTATTAACCTGGATAAGCTGAAACATATTCTTTTCAGTAAAGTATCACAAGAATGGAAAAGCAGAACTCTTCAGGGCAGGGCACTGTGCTGCACCCCATCCCCTTCCCCTATGTGGACCCTGCAGGAACAAAAGTAGCCAGCAACCCCTCCCCATTCCCAAATGCCCTCAATTGGACCCTTCTTCAAGCGCCCCTTGCAAGAGATGGGTACCCCCATCCACACACTGTCCTTTGGCCACCGGACATCATGCCTCCCAAGAAGGATGTTCCAGTGAAGAAACCAGCAGGGCCCCTCATCTCCAGGCCAGCAGCAGGGGCCCCTCCAGTCAAGACTAAGGCTGAGCCAGCTGTTCCCCAAGCTCCTCAGAAAACCCAGGAGCCCCCTATCAATCTCTCCAAAGTTGTGATCGAGTTTAATAAGGACCAGCTGGAGGAGTTCAAAGAAGCATTTGAGCTGTTTGACGGAGTAGGAGATGGTAAGATCCTGTACAGCCAGTGTGGGGATGTGATGAGAGCCCTGGGCCAGAACCACACCAACGCCGAGGTGCTCAAGATCCTGGGGAACCCCAAAAGTGACGAGCTGAAGTCCCGGCGTGTGGACTTTGAGACTTTGCTGCCCATGCTCCAGGTAGTGGCCAAGAACCAGGACCAAGGCACATATCAAGACTACTTGGAGGGGCTTCGTGTGTTTGACAAGGAGGGGAATGGCAAAGTCATAGGAGCAGAGCTCATACATGTCCTCACCACCCTGGGGGAGAAGATGACTGAGGAGGAGGTGGAGACTGTTCTGGCAGGACATGAGGACAGCAATGGTTGCATCAACTATGAGGCCTTCCTGAAACACATCCTAAGCATCTGAGCTCTGCGGGTGAGCCCTCCCACCCCTCCTGTCTTGAGAGGCAAGTCCCCATCCCTTCCCTCAGCCCGCAGAGAAACCAAGGCAGTGCATTTTCTTGTGGGGTTGCTGAGCTAGCACCAGGGCTTGGCAACTTCTTTTTTTCCCCACAGACCAAGCGGGCCCCTGCACGCGGAAGCACGGTCCAGCCACCAGGAGGCCACTTACTGTTTCAAAATAAAGATGCGGTTCCTCCTTTGAAAGAAAACAAAAATGGAAAAGCAAGTATCCAATGTACTCAATACTAATATGAGGCCAGTAGATAATCTAATTCACATCCACATAGGAGAAAAACTCATTTCAATTTAAACTGGAGGGAAGAGGAATGAGAGGAGGGAAAGGGGAAGGGAGCTTTGGGGTGCTGCCACTGAATGAGCACAACATGGTGCATGGCACGCTTCCTGGGTGCAGGACTTACCTACAAAAGGGAATCTACCTAACAAATTCAAATATTGTGATTTGGTTATTTGTACCCTCACTTTAACCTGAAATAAAAATAAACTGGGAAGTGAAGTATTGAGGAAAAAAAAAAAAAACAATTAGAGGCTATTCATATTTTCTTAGGACTGGCACCCTCCCATATTTTAAGTTTGGGGACTAAGGATTAAAAGAAAAGTGAAAACAAGACTTACTGTTTTGAAGTTACTTGATATTTGTTCTTTGAATAGTCTTTGTTCCCAAAACTAGCTTTTGAAGTAGAGTATTAAAATAGTTCTAAACTGAGTTTGAATTCTTTTTTTTTTTTTTTGCAGTTTTTGGCCAGGCTGGGTTTGAGCCCGCCACTGCCAGGTATATACAGTATATGAGGCTGGCGCCCTACTCCTTTAAGCCACAGACTCCGCCCCTGGGTTTGAATTCTTAAAGTTGCTTTGCTTAGTCATAAAAAGCAATATGATGAGATTTTTAAAGGGCTTTATGTAAACTACAATATTATAATTTTTCTAAGCATTTTTAAAAAGGTAACAAAATTGCATAGTAATTCTGATCAGAAAAACAAGCCAGGAAAGGTTCTTGGTGTTCATTAGGTTTTTAACTGAATGCAGCCGTTCCTTAAAATAACAGTTTTATAGTAAGGATAAGGCACTCAATGTGCATTCCTTTTAAGTTGTTATGTATTTTTTAATTGCCAAGAAAAACAACTCTGTACATTTGAAGATTTTTTTCCAACAACAACAAAAAGTGTCAGTTTGGAAGGCTCAGAAGGCATCCCACAATGACTTCACGTAGTAGAGGCCGCAGGAATGTGTGTGGCGTTTAATGGGAGTGGTGTTGCATAGTGAAAAGTTAGAAATCATTCTTTGAAAATTTGAATACTTAACCCTGTGAAATAATAAGCTGCTGACTTTATAGAGTGTTTTATTCTTTAAATTATCATATTAGAATCAGTCAACCAACCAGAATTTATTGAGGAAGTGGCCCCTGGCCTGGTGACTAAGATGGAATTATTCTAAGCAGAGGAGCCTGGGGAAGAGTCCGCAATGATAATGGAGAGGAGGAGGTGAGTGAGGCACTTTCCTGAGGAAACCAACAGTAAGGATGGGCAGGCAGCTCTCAGCAATCTTGGATGTGAGTTACCAACTGGCTGGCCCTTGGCTGGGACACCCACTGGTGCCATTCCAGCAAGTGTTTGGAGGGACTGTTGTGTGCTGGGCACTATGCCAAGGGCTGCCATATGTCCTTGCATTTAATTACATTTAATTACTAGATGTGCCCATGTACTAATAAAAACATTTCCCTTTGTTTTTTTTTTTTTAAGTGATACTTTTTTTCAATTATAAAAGGATCATACACCTCCATTTTTTTTTAATTTGGGAAATACTACATGGCACAATAAAGAAAATAGCCCATAATTTTTCCACCTACAACTGTATTATCAGTTTCTGTCACTCAGGTCAGATATAATCTCAATTATTAATAGTTGCTGACAATTTGTTGAGTGTTGAGTGCATGTCAAAGGACAATTTAAGCACTTTGTATTACCTCACTAAATCTTCACAAAAGCCCGATGAGGTAGTCAGTTCATGTTTGCTGAACATTCACTTCTCAAGGATGTCCCCTTTTCACTTGGCAATGAAATGGTCAGATCAATGCACAGGAAATGGAGGTACACAAAGATTAGGTAACTAACTTGACATTGCGCAGCAATTATAGAGTCAGATTTTAACCCAGATGGTCAAACTCCAAAGTCTTTTTTTTTTTTTTTTTTATTGTTAAATCATACCTATGTACATTAGTGCAATCAAGGGGTACAATGTGCTGGTTTCATATATAATCTGAAATAATCTCATCAAACTGTTCAACGTAGCCTTCATGGCATTTTCTTAGTTATTGTATATAGACATTTGTATTCTGCATTTAGTAAGTTTCGCCTGTACCCATTCTAAGATGCACTGTAGTTGTGGACCCACCTATTATCTTCCCTCCACCCTAACCTCTCCCTTCCCTTGGCCCTTTCCCCATATTCTTGTGTTATAGTTGGGTTATAGCCTTCATGTGAAAGCTATAAATTAGCTTCATAGTAGGGCTGAGTATATTGGATACTTTTATTTCCATTCTAGAGATACTTTGCTAAGAAGAATATGTTCCAGCTCCTTCCATGTAAACATGAAAGAGGTAAAGTCTCCATCTTTCTTTAAGGCTGCATAATATTCCATGGTGTACATATACCACAATTTATTAATCCATTCGTGGGTCTATGGGCACTTGGGCTTCTTCCATGACTTAGAAATTATGAATTGAGCTGCAATAAACATTCTGGTACAGACATCTTTATTAGGATGTAATTTTTGGTCTTCTGGGTATATGCCCAGTAGAGGGATTACAGGATTGAATGGCAGATCTATTTTTAGATCTCTAAGTGTTCTCCATATCTCTTTCCAAAAGGAATGTATTAATTTGCATTCCCACCAACAGTGCAAAAGTGTTCCCTTTTCTCCACATCCACGCCAACATCTCTGGTCTTGGGATTTTGTGATATAGGCTAGTCTCTCTGGAGTTAGATGGTATCTCAAAGTAGTTTTGATTTGCATTTCTCTGATGATTAAAGATAATGAGCATTTTTTCATATGTCTGAAGGCCGCGTGCCTGTCTTCTTCAGAGCAGTTTCTCTTCAAATCCCTTGCCCAGCCTGCAATGGGATCCCTTGTTCTATTCTTGCTAATGCATTTGAGTTCTCTGTGGATTCTGGTTATTAAACCTTTGTCAGAGACATAACCTGCAAATATCTTCTCCCATTCTGAGGGCTGTTTGCTTGCTTTACTTACTGTGTTCTTGGCTGTGCAGAAGCTGTTTAGTTTGATCAAGTCCCAGTAGTGTATTTTTGAAGCTGCTTCAATTGCCCGGGGGGTCCTCCTCATAAAATACTCGCCCATCGCGATTTCTTCAAGGGTTTTCCCTGCACTCTTCTCTAGTATTTTCATTGTTTCATGTCTCAAGTTTAAATCTTTGATCCAGTGAGAGTCTATCTTAGTTAATGGTGAAAGGTGTGGGTCCAGTTTCAGTCTTCTACAGGTTGCCAGTCAGTTCACTCAGCACCATTTGTTAAATAGGGAATCTTTTCCCCACTGAATGTTTTTAATTGGCTTGTCAAAGATTAAATAACGGTAAGTATCTGGATTCATCTCTTGGTTCTCTATTCTGTTCCAGACATCTACTTCTCTGGTTTTGTGCCAATACCATGCTGTTTTGATCACTGTCGATTTGTAGTATAGTCTGAAGTCTGGTAGCATAATTCCTCCTGCTTTGTTTTTATTTCTGAGTAATGTCTTGGCTATTCGAGGTTTTTTCTGATTCCATATAAAACGAAGTATTGGTTTTTCAAGATCTTTAAAGTATGACAGTGGAGCTTTAATAGGGATTGCATTGAAATTATATATTGCTTTGGGTAGTATGGACATTTTAACAATGTTGATTCTTCCCAGCCATGAGCATGGTATGTTTTTCCATTTGTTAATATTTTCAGCTATTTCTTTTCTTACAGTTTCATAGTTCTCTTTATAGAGATCTTTCACGTCCTTTGTTAGATAAATTCCCAAATATTTCATCTTCTTTGGCACTACTGTGAATGGAATAGTGTCCTTAACTGTTTTTTCAACTTGACTATTGTTGGTATATATAAAGGCTACCAATTTATGAATGTTGATTTTGTAACCTGAGACGCTGCTGTATTCCTTGATCACTTCTAAGAGTTTTGTAGTAGAGTCCCTAGTGTTTTCCAGATATACTATCATATCATCTGCGAAGAGCGAAAGTTTGATCTCTTCTAACCCTATATGGATACCCTTGATTGCCTTTTCTTCCCTAATTGCAGTGGCTAAAACTTCCATTACAATGTTAAAAAGCAATGGAGACAATGGACAGCCTTGTCTGGTTCCTGATCTCAGTGGAAATGATTCCAATTTAACTCCATTCAATATGATATTGGCTGTGGGTTTGCTGTAGATGGTCTCTATCAGTTTAAGAAATGTCCCTTCTATACCAATTTTCTTAAGTGTTGATCATGAAGGGATGCTGGATATTATCAAAAGCTTTTTCTGCATCAATTGAGAGAATCATATGGTCTTTGTTTTTTAATTTGTTTATGTGCTGAATTACATTTATAGATTTACGTATATTGAACCAGCCTTGACACCCTGGGATGAAACCAACTTGGTCATGATGTATAATTTGTTTGATGTGTTGCTGGATTCTGTTTGTTAGGATCTTGTTGAATATTTTTGCATCTATATTCATAAGTGATATCGGTCTATAATTTTCTTTTCTTGTTGGGTCTTTTCCTGGTTTGGGGATCAAGGTGATGTTTGCTTCATAGAACGTGTTGGGTAGTCTTCCTTCCTTTTCTACCTTTTGGAACAGGTTGAGTAATATAGGTACTAATTCCTCTTTAAAAGTTTGGTAGAATTCTACATGAACCCATCTGGTCCCGGGCTTTTCTTTTTAGGGAGGTTTTGTATGGTTGATGCTATTTCCGAACTTGATATGGGCCTGGTCAACATTTCCACTTGATTCTGGCTAAGTCTTGGAAGGTGACGTGCTTCCAAGTATCGGTCAATTTCCTTCAGATTTTCATATTTCTGAGAATACAGTTTCTTGTAATATTCATTAAGGATTTTTTGGATTTCTGAGGAGTCTGTTGTTATTTCATCTTTGTTGTTTCTGACTGATGAGATTAGAGATTTTACTCTTTTTTTCCTGATTAGGTTGGCCAAAGGTTTATCTATTTTATTGACCTTTTCGAAAAACCAACTTTTTGATTTATTGGTCTGTTGTATTATTCTTTTGTTTTCAATTTCATTGAATTCTGCTCTAATTTTGGTTATTTCTTTTCTTCTACTGGGTTTGGGGTTGGAATAGTCTTCCTTTTCTAGTTGCTTGAGATGTTCCATTAAGTTGTTAACTTCCTCTCTTTCTGTTCTCTTGAGGAAGGCTTGCAGTGCAATAAATTTCCCTTTAGAACTGCCTTTGCGGTGTCCCAGAGGTTCTGATAGTTCGTCTTCATTGTCATTTTGTTCCAAAAAATTGGCGATTTCTTTCTTAATCTCATCTCTGACCCAGCTATCATTCAGCATAAGGTTATTTAACTTCCATGTTTTTGTATGAGTATGCAGATTCCTGTTGTTACTTAGCTCAAGTTTTATTCCATGGTGGTCTGAGAAGATGCATGGAATTATTTCTATTCCTTTAAATTTCCTGAGGTTAGACTTGTGACCTAAGATGTGATCGAATTTGGAGTAAGTTCATGGGCTGATGAGAAGTATGTGTATTCAGTTTTGTTGGGATGAAATGTTCTGTAGATGTCTGCTAAATCCAAGTGTTGGATGGTTAGGTTTAAATCTAAGATTTCTTTGCTCGGGTTCTTGTTGGAGGTCCGATCCAACACTGCCAAAGGAGTGTTGAAATCTCCGACTATTATGGAGCTGAAGGAAATCAAGTTGCTCATGACTGTTAGAGTTTCTCTTATAAATTGAGGTGCATTCTGGTTGGGTGCATAGATATTAATAATTGAGATCTCATCATATTGAGTATTACCCTTAACAAATATGAAGTGACCATTCTTGTCCTTCCTTACTTTTGTTGATTTAAAGCCTATTGTATCTGCAAATAAAATTGGAACACCTGCTTTTTTCTGATTAACGTTTGCCTGAAATATGGATAACCATCCTTTCACCCTGAGTCTGTATTTGTCTTTTAAGTTAAGATGTGACTCTTGTATGCAACAAATATCTGGCCTGAGTTTTTGTATCAAGTCAGCTAACCTATGCCTCGTTAGAGGACAGTTTAAGCTGTTCACATTAATGGAGAATATTGATAAGTGTGGTGAAGTTTTGGGTATCGAGTTTTTCAAAAGTCCAGTGGGCATTTTTAATCCTTTCGCCAGTGTGGAAATTGGAGTTTGATCCGAAGTTTCTGAGTGAGTTTACTTTTGAGGTATAGGATTGGGTTGGTCATTATGGAGGAATGGTCTGAGAATATCCTGAAGAGCTGGTTTTGTTATGGCAAATTTCTTAAACAAATTAATGTCATTAAAGTATTTAATTTCTCCATCATAAATGAAACTCAGTTTAGCTGGGTACAAGATCCAGGGTTGAAAGTTATTTTGCTTTAGGAGATTAAAAGTCGGTGACCACCCTCTTCTGGGTTGAAAAGTTTCAGCAGAGAGATCTGCAGTCATTCTAATATTCTTCCCTTTGAAGGTAATGGTTTTCTTTCTCCTGCCAGCTTTGAAGATTTTCTCCTTCATATTAACTTTAATGAAGTTAATTATGATATGCCTGGCGATGTCTTAATTGGGGTTGAGTCGTGCTGGGGTTCTGAAGCTGTCCGCTATCTGAACTTCAGAATCTCTTGTCATGTCTGGAAAATTCTCTTTCATAATTTCATGCAGAAGGGCCTCTGTTCCCAGTGAGGCCACTTCATTTGTTTCTGGAACTCCAATGATTTGGATATTAGCCTTCTTCGAATTATCCCAGAGCTCTCTGAGAGAATGATCCGTTTTTGCTCTCCATTTCTCTTCCTCTTTGAGAGTTTGGGAACATTCAAAGGTTTTATCTTCAATGTCAGAAATCCTTTCTTGTGCTTGGTCTATTCTGTTGCTGAGGGATTCTACTGTATTTTTCATATCTTTGAGGGCTGCAAATTCTTGCTTCAGTGTGTCTAAGTCTTTGGTGGTTTTGTCTTTAAATTCGTTAAATTCTTGAGACAACTTTTGAATTTCTCCTTGAATTCCTAATTCCACTTTGTTAATCTCGTCTGCAATCCAAATTCTGAATTCGATTTCTGACATCTCAGCCAATTGTTTATGTATAGGATCTTCAATTACATCTGCCGTATCTTTCATTGGGAGGGGGGTTGATCTATTCTGGTTATTCATGTTACCAGAGTTTTTCCACTGATTCCACTCCATGGTTGTTTTACTCCCTTTGATTTTTTTCCCCTGGGGGTTTGTCGAGGGCCTGTACAGTGTTGTAGCCTGAGAAACTGGGGCCCTGTCTGGTGTGGTGGGGCTAAGTGGTTCTGTCTTGTTTTCAGCTGGTTTCTGTTCCACCCCAGTGAAACAGATACTCTGGATTGAAGTCTCAGCTGTGGAGAAATATCAGCAATTAAGTCACCCCACCCCCCACAGGCAAACAATTGGAAAAGAAAAATCAAACCTTCCTACCACCGTGCACCCAGGGCACCACCTGATTTGTCCTGAGGCAATTGGTTCAGTTAAAAAAGTCCAAATCAATTGTCTCAGTCTGCACCTGTCTCAGGTGAGAGAGTTTAAGAGGTCTCTGGGAACTGGATCACAGGGGTCTGGTGACTACTCTGGTGTGGCTTGCTCCAGTGCTGCGTGGAGTCAGGAGGAGCCACCCAGCCAATAGATCAGTCTGGGAAGGTTGCTGCTTCCTACCTCATCTTGTACCACTGTCACACCCAGTCACTGATAGCCCTACAGTTGGCTGACCCAGTTGCCTGTAGTGAATCGGTACTCCAGGAGTTTGCACCTGCCTGAATCACAAGGAAGTCTGCCAGGCCGCTGCGCTCTGCCTCTCTCTAGCAGGAGGAGGTGAGGCCTGACAACCTCGGGCGCTTGATGAAGGTTGGGGGGTTTTCACTCAGCTCCAGTCTCGTCCCTGATTAATGTTACTGGCAGAACAGAACAAAACAACTGCAGTTCCCCTGCAGAAGAGAAGCTGAATTGAGTTCCAAATCAGCTTGTCTTTGCTCTTGTATCATCTGTAGGCTGACGATCCCCTGAGGGCCAGGTGCGTCTTAGGTTTAGTAAAGTGGACCTCTGGGTCAACCCCGCCCTGGGAGTTTACCCAGTTTGCAAGTTGGAGTTGCCTTAGGCAAATCCTATACTCGGAGTCTCTGGTTGCCCAGGGAGACAGGGGGTGTGGCTTCAGAATATTCGGTAGTGAGCCGTATTGCTAGCAAAAGAGGGCTGCTGTTTTATTGGTCAGGCAACCGCTGCTCCGGTGTAGCTCCCTTCCAGCCAACCGTCCTCTCTCTGCTCCGGTACCCCAGAGTCTGCACCGACCGGCTGCAGGCCAGCACTGTCTGCATCCCTTGAGCAATCGCCCAAGAATCTGGACCCCTGGGGGAACAGGCCTTCAGACCTTGGAGCGAGAGCAGAGGGGAGCGCTGGGAGCCTGGGGTTGTGGGCAGAGAACACACACAGCTTTACACAGTTTTATGCCTGGCTGTATTGTCACCAAAAGACGGCTGTCGCACTGCGCCTCAGGGAACAGCCACTCCCGTGCGGTCCCCTCTCCGCCCACTGGGACTGGCCTCCAGACCTCTGTGAGTGAAGGGGAGCGCTGGGAGCTCAGAATTCCAGTAGAGACTATATACAGTTTATACAGTTTTATGCCTGGCAGGAGGACGCCGTGACACCCTAGCAGGGGAGGTAGGTCCAGTTTTTAGAGGGTCTCTCCCATGGAGTGTAGTGGGAGGACCTTTGAACTCTTCCCGGTTGTTTGTGGGGCACTCTGAGCCGTTCTCATGGGGGAGGGGAGTCCCGTCCTCTTGGTGATGGATTTTGTACCTTTTGTTTGTATCCTTGTGGTCGCAGGTTGCCTCAGCGGGGTTGACGTGCGTTCTTCAACCTTCTCTCTTAGTGCAGCTCAAATCCACCAGGTTACTTGCTAAATTTTTGTCCTTTAACTCTCCTCCTGGATGGGAGCCTCTGTGGAAAGCTGGCTTCAGTCAGGTATCTTGTCTCCTCCCCCCTGTTTTTTTGGATTTCTGAGGGGTCTGGGAACTCCAAAGTCTTAATTTTACTGCTCTACCTACTTTTCATTTTATTTTTCTTTATCATCCAGAGCTCACAGTGTTGACTTTACCATCTATAATTTGTCCATTTTGCATTTGTTAGATTTGCAGGTTATTTTGAACATTAAGATACTACAATTCTTGTAAAGAAAATATTCATATGTCAGTTTCTCTCATTTCTGCTCCTTTCTTTAGTATTAATCCTAAATTAAATTACTGCATCAAGGGCGGCACTTGTGGCTCAGTGAGAAGGGTGCCTGCCCCATAGACTGAGGGTGGTGGGTTCGAACCTGGCCCCAGCCAAACTGCAACAACAAATAAAATAGCCAGGTGTTGTGGTGGGCACCTGTAGTTCCAGCTACTTGGGAGGCTGAGGAAAGAGAATCGCCTAAGCCCAAGAGCTGGAGGTTGCTATGAGCTGTAACGCCACAGCACTCTACCAAGGGCGACCTAGTGAGGCTCTGTTTCTAAAAAAAAAAAAGAAAAAAGAAATTACTGCATCAAAAGATATACTACTGTTTCAGAACATTACCAAATTGCATTCCAGAAATATCTGGCCTATGTACACTGTCCCCAGCAAAGCCTGGCAATGCCAGCTTGTCTCAGGTCAACTTCATTAACATTCTTAACTGCTAAATAAATATTTGTTAATGATAGCAATACAGTTCTCGTTTTTCCCTTGAGTTTTGTTCTAGCTTAGATTCATTCTTTGAAAACATCCTGAAGGAATCAGCTCATTGACTGTGCATTCCCCCCGTCTTTCCCAGAAAAGCCCTTGATAGCTTCTTTCAGACACTTAAAATGATTATCTAATTTTCTTGACAGGCTTCTGTTGTATAAACTTGCATGTTTTATTTTCAATAGTAAGAATCTATAGTTTTCCAGAATTGTGTATTTTCCATTTGTTATCCTTTGCTTGCCTCAAAGGGGTAATTTAGAAACCCCAGTGATGGTAAATAAGCCTTAATAACAAGTTAAAAGTGGGAACCTATAATCTACCTCTAGATGATTGTTGTTTAAATTTAAAAGTCCTTCCATAGTCGCATGAGTATGTAATGAGAGTGGAAGCAGCGCAGTGGGCAGTGTGGTGTGTTGGTAAGAACACTTTTTGGAATCAGCTCCAAACTAGGTGTAGGTCTCAGGGATGACACATACTTATCATTTCTGTACAGCTTTGGGCAACTTCCTTAGCCTGTCTCAGGGTCTGTCTTCAACTGAAAAATTGAAATAAAATTGCCTACCTTATAGGGTTGTTGAAGGGATGACAAGCTACTGCATTTTGGGAATTTAACATGGTACTGGTCATGCATTTCATTGAGAAGTTTCCCCATGAGGCCCAGTTTGGCTGACCCCCAAACCTAACAAACTGGGTCATTGGTTGTGATTGTTTGGGGCAGCAAGGAGATGGCCTCAGGGTAGACATTAATGAAATCTTGCATGGGTGGTGGTTGTGAAGTCAGGCCTCCACATCCAGGTCCCTCTTAAAGTGGCATCTTTTCCCTTATAGAACCAAATTCAAATGTTACCAGGTTGTAGAGGTACAGCAGACTTGCTTAAGTCCTGACATGATCCGTGGACAGCTGGTGTTTGTCCACGACTCGTGCAGCTTCTCTCAGCTCTGGAAAAAGATGCTGGTGGTGTCAGTAAATGAGTTACTCAATAAGTTAATAGGGTAGGTTGGGACAATACTCTTCGTTTCTTAGAACAATGATCATTCAGACCATTCTCCACAGGAAGAAAATGTGTATTTCAGCATCCCTTAGAATTTGGGTGGTATTTTTATCTCTTACAAATTAAAAAGCTATACTTCACTCATTTCGTTCAAGATGAGGGAGCTGTATATAATAGGGCTTGCACAATTTCCACCTGCTCTATTTCAGCTATTTCTTGATTTAAGGGGTCATTGTCATCGTTGTGAATGGGGCATGTGACTACTTAATTCTCTTTTCCTCACTCTAGGTGTAGTCAGAGAAGTAACTGGTGTAATGACTCAGCTTTACTGCACACTACCAAACCGGAGCAGTAAGCAACAGCCAACACCCAAAGCCACTTGCAAAAGTGAGGCAGGGAAGGTCCAAATGTTGAATTACTGCCTTATTTGATATGTCATTGAAGGAAGAATCCTTCAAAACCGAAATCCTAGAACTTCTGTTTTTTGTGTTTCCCTTAAGTTCATTTCTACACGCACACCTATTTAGGCATAGCACACTTTGCATTTTGTATTCTGCTGTTCTCACTAGCTCTCACAAGGTTTTTTCCCCCTTGTATTTTCTGCAGTGTTTTCCATTCTTATTGACTTCAAGTGTATACCATCATTTATTAGACCACCTTCTACAATGCTCCTGGTAATTTTTACCACATTTTAACTCTAATACTCTGTTAAACATCTTCATATATAGAACTTTTTTCTTCTTACTACCTTAGAATAATGTCAAGAATGGGATTGCTAGGTCCAGGGTGTGAATATATTATACTATGTAAACCTATTTTTCATTTCTGTTGTTGGCTTGCATAAAAGTAAAATCTGTTACCTGCACTCAACGCAAGTATGTCAATCAAGAGTTTATTTTTACTAAGTATTTTAGGTGTAACCTTTCACAAGAATGTTCTATATAACAAAATTAAAGGAACGCACTGCTTCCCTTTCCATAATACAAACCTTCAGCACCCAAGTACGGTCAGTCTGTGCCTATGCCCTTCTTGCTTTCTTGTGATACTGTGTGAAGTGACCCATATCCTACTTCCGCATAAAAGACAGTTGAGAAAGACAAAGCTCTTGTTCTTTGGGTGAGTGATTCATTGGTTGATTGCCTGGAGTTTTCCACTTGGGAGCAAATTTCCTTCTGTGGTTTCCAGAGCTTGAAGAGACATTAGTTTGCTTTTCAATTTACACGGCCATTCTTGTGAATCCACGGCACAGCACTCTGCAATTGTAATAACCCTGATACATAACTTCACATTGGGAATGTAAAGTGTGACCATTCTTAATAGTTTAGCATAATGGCCACTCTTCTTTCCCCTCTGATTTCTTGTATAGTATTATTTTTTTAAGCAGACAGCCATTTTAGTGCCACCACATTCTCCATTTAACACAGCCTCTGCAGTGAAAATCCTTTGAAAAACGATAGTCCCTTGGAAAGCAAATCACTCAGTATGAAAAAACATTGATTGATGGGAAAAAATGACCTAATTAGCCCTTGTCTGGAATTTTCCTTTCTTTTTTCCTTCTAAGCAAAGTGAATATGATGGATAAGAAAACACATGAGCAGGTGGTCGGAGCGGCGGAGAGAAGAGCCGTGTGGACCAGCAGGATTAAAAGTTAATCTTGTGCTGGCAGTTTCACAGGTCTGGGGCAGGCCTCACCACCTGTATATTTGTTTTACTTGAACGACTAGGTTTTGAAATAAAACCTTGGCATATTTTTCTTTTAAACCTTCTCACTAAGTTTCAGGCCATGTCCAATTCCTTTCCTTCCTGACTGCCCTAGTGCTGATTCAAGGAGTCGCAGCCCATGCTGACTGGCCTCATCAGTGCTGCCCTGAGATCAGCAAACTGAGAGTTCTCCCTCTCAGCTCCTGGGGGGCAGCGTCCCCGATTCCATTGCCAAGGAAACCAGTTTCAGATGGGTGCAAAGAAGGCAAAGGGTTTTAACATCTGATTTGAAGTAATGAAATAAAAAACATAACCCATAACTTTTCCCTCCCCACACCTATGTAATGTCAATTTCCATGGAAACAGGATCAGAAAAACCACTGACAGCTGGCAACTGACGGCAGACTCCAGTGTCTCTATAGGTGGCAGGCACCCTTTTGATTTCCACAAATGCCAATTTGTACAATCCCATGACATATCATTGTGCTGGAAAGACTATTTTATTTGAAGAGTGAATAAAATAGGAGTATACCTAGTCAAGATGTCTGTTGTTCTAACATTTTATCAAACAAGTTTTAGTTCAGGAATATGGCCCAGGTGATTATTGTAGATTTCAGAGATAAAAAAGACTCGTTGTCTGCCTTTCTGGAGTTACACTTAGCAGCATAGTAACCATTTTCTCTGGGCTGTAATTTCTTATTATATCTCATTGTATGTTTTGAGATTTAGAAGGTGCAGACCTTCTGTACCTTCAGTCTCTAGAATGTAAAAGTGTTGTCATCTTAAAAAAAAAATTTGTTAGTGCCTAAAAATTTGGTTACATTATGTACTAATTCATGTTAGATGTTTTGAATTCTGTAAGAAATCTCATGTACACATGTAAATAGATGAAAAGCTCTTATGTTGTAACTACACCTGTGGAGTAGACTTCACAGGTAAGTGAGATACTATTAATGTTTCATCATGGCCATACTTCAAGTGAGCATTTGAACAGGGGATGGCTATTTCTTAGTAATGTGGAAAAATTAGTAGCAGAAGCAACTTTTTAAAAAGGAACAGAAGCTGGGAACAGTGGTGTGCACATGTAGTCCCAGCTATTCATGAGGCTGAGGCCGGACAATCAGCCGAAGGCTTAAGTTCAAGGCTGTAATTGTGAGCTATAATTGTGCCTGTGAGTAGCCACTGCACTCCCAACTGGGCAACACAGTGAGGCCCCATCTCTAAAAGAATTAAGAAAAAGAGTAATAAAGTGCTTTAAAGAGAAAAAGACATTTCAACTCTCACCTTTGCCATGTAGTGAGGCTAGAACTCACATGATGAATTTTAGATGAATTTTAGCCTTTCCAGTCATCTTTTGTTAAAGTTAATACAATTCACCGTGCTATCCACTCTGAATTCCTCTACTTATATTAGACTTACATTATTTAAAATAAATTTAATAGAGGCTCACTGTTTTAAGTTTCAAACTTCAAAGAATGATTTGCACTCAGTAAATTTCAATTGTTACCTATTAATAGTGGTACAAAATACATGAACTCTAATTTTTTAGCACAGATCTGCCTGTACCTCAAGCAGCTAGGCTGCCAGCCACATACACCAGAGCTAGCAGGTTCGAATCCAGCTCGGGCCCACCAAACAACAATGATAATAACTACAACCCCCCCATACCCCACCAAAAATAGCTGGATGTTGTGGTAGGTGCCTGTAGTCCCAGCTACTTGGGAGGCTGAGGCAAGAGAATTGCTTCAGCCCAAGAGTTGGAGTTGCTGTGAGCTGTGACGCCATGGCACCCTACCCAGGGCGACAGCTTGAGACTCTGTCTCAAAAACATAATAATAATAAAAGGCAGCACCTGTGGCTCAAAGGATTAGGGTGCTGGCTCCATATGCCAGAGATGGCAGGTTTAAACTCAGCCCTGGCCAAAAACTGCAAAAAAAATAAATAAATAATAATAATAAAAATTAAAAAAATAGATTTTAGTGCTGGCCTTTCTCTTCCCTTGTGGGGGCAAAAAGCATTAGGATAATTTAGGATAATTTACCAGCTAGCAAATTTTATCACAAGCTAATATTAAACTAATCAATCACTTTTCCTCCTCTCCCTTCTATCTTTCCTTGAACTGATGGTGACATGGGCTAGGAATGACTAAAGTCCTTGATGCATGTATGATTTCATTGAGTTCAATTGTGACATACACAAATGTGTGTAGGTGAGCTTTTGACTTGACTGGAACAGAAATTTCCTTGTGTGTAGTGCGGTTCCTTATGTTGGCAATTGACAGCTGTTCCAAAGCAAGTTATAAAGTGGCTTTTCTTGCCTAATGGTGAGAACTTTGGGGGTAGCTTTTTGGCACCATCACAAAACAATGATTGACTATCCTGTTAGAATGGGAAAAATTTCTGCCAGCCTTTCTATAGGCTGTTTCTCAAGATGCAGTTGTCAACTTTCTTTATGTTCTGAGGTACTCTGGCTTATGGCTATTTCAATTTCAAGAATTATAGTTCTGTAATTTGCCAGTAGTTGAATCTTTTAAGTCATTCAGATTAACTTTTCAATGACTCTAGACTGTCAGGAAAATCACAGAAGAAATAAATGCTGATTTTTATAAATAAAACTGGAGTTGATAAGAAACACTGGAGCAAATCCTAAAGTCTATATTGAATTACACTTTGTTTTTTTGAACTTTAAATAGAAAACAACCACAGTGACATGCAGTCATGTGGAAGAGAGGTTGCCTGGTGCACATTTTTATTAAATTATAATGTTATTTTAATCACCAGTAGGATCTCAGCACACATGCATATTCTCATGACAATCCAGAACAAGAAAGGCAAAGGAAACTGGCTTTTTTCTAACCTGAACACAAAACTTTTCTCTATCCAGGACTCAGTGGAAGCATTTGCTACTTAAAAGAACAAGACTTCACTCTTTAAAAGCAACCTTTGAAATATTAGATGTATATAAAGATATGGACAAGACCCCAAATGATACATTTGCTGAGCTTGACAAAAATAGGCAACAATGTGCTTTTAAATAGGTGCAAGGTAAGAGCTATTACTTCATTCAATAAACATCATGTACTAATAACTCTGGTAGGTGCTATTTGAGAGACATACTAGTAATTACTATAATTAACACTGAGTACTTTAAGCACTTTCCTAAGTACTTTCCTTGCCATTTTGAATATTAAAACTTAGAAATGGTTTCTACCCTAAAGGAGCTGAGTTGAAAGCCAGGGTTAAGATGAAGGGAGGAAGGCCCTGGCCTTGGGCTCAAAATTTAAAGTGTTGCCCCCAAACTGAATGACCCATATATTTTACCACAGTGTTTAAAATATCAAAAGTAGTGCAGAAAAATCATGATGATGTAGAGCAGTAGTAACTCTCATTCCTTGCCAGTGGGAATGCACAATGGTATAGCCAGCTTGGAAACAGTTTGACAGTTTCTTACAAAACTGAATGTACTCTTACCACAGGATCTGGCAATCATACTTTTTAGTGTTTGCGCAGATGAGTTGAAAATTTATGGACTAAGAGTGGTGGCGCATGCCTGTAATCCTAGCACTCTGGGAGGCTGAGGTGAAAGGATCACTTGAGGTCATGAGTTTGAGACCAGCCTAAGCAGGAGACTCCATCTATACTAAATATAGCAAAATTAGCTGGGCATGGTGGCCCAAGCCTACAGTCCCAGATACTCAGGAGGCTGAGGCAGGAGGATCACTTGAGCCAGGAGTTTGAGTTGCTGTGAGCTATGATGACATCACTGCACTCTAGCTGGGGGATAGAATGAGACTCTGTCTCAGAGAAAAGGAGAAGAGGAGAGGAGACTTAATGTTCACACAAAAACCTGAATGTGGATGTTTATAGCAGCTTTGTTCATAATTATCCAAACTTGGAAGCAGCCCAGATGCCCTGCAGTAGGTGAGTAGATATAATGGTTGGTTAACTGTGTGTGTTAACTTTACTGGCTCACAAAGTACCCAGATATTTGGGTAACGTTTGAGTCTCTCCGTGAGGATGTTCCTGGATGAAACACCGAAATTAAATGGTAGACTGAGCAAAGAAGATTTCTCTGACTATGTGGGTGGACCTCTTCTAATCCATTGAGGACTTGACTGGAACAAAAAGGCTGAGAGAGAATTTGCTCTCTCTGCCTATGCCTGAGTTGGGACATCTGGACTCTTCCACCTATGGACTCAGCCTCAGACTGGAACTTAAACCATAGCCTTCCTGGATCTCCGTTCCCAACTTGGACTAGGACTTACACCATCATCTCTCCTGTGTTGGGTCTCAGCTTGCGAACTGCAGATCTTCAGACTTCTCAGCCTGCATAACTGCACGAGCCAATTCCTTATACTCAATCTCCCCCCACCTTCTCTCCCCATATACATGCATCTCTCTCCATCCTATTAGAGATGGAGTGAGATGGATACAGTGGATAAATAAACTCTGATACATCTAGAAAAAGGAATATTACTCGTCACTAAAGGGAAAACGTGCAATCAAGCCACAAAAAGACACAGAGGAAATTTATATGCATATTCTACTCAGTATCGGATGCCAATCTGAAAAGCCTACATATTGTATAATTCCATCTATATGACATTCTGAGAAAGGCAAAACTGTACAGATAGTAAAAAGGTCAGTAGCTGCCAGGGCTTAGAGAGGAGGGTATACGTAAGGCGCAGTGGACAGTGAAGGCAGGGAAATGTAAGCATGTATATTGAAAACACTTATTTTCTCAATGAAAAACTTAAATATAACATCTAATGGTGGATGGATATCGTTCATTACTCATTTGTCCAAACTCATAGAATGCCTAATGCCAAGAGTGGACTCTGATGTAAATGATGGATTTTGGGTGATAACGATGTTTCAACATAGGCTAATGGATTATAACAAATATCCGACTCTCGCGTGGGATGGTGGTGTTGGGGAGGCTGTGGTGGGAGGGATAGATGGTGTATATAGAAACTCTGTACTTTATTGTTTTGTACTCAGTATTGATGTGAATCTAAAACTTTTCTAAAAAGTCTTATTCAAAAATCTATGATAAGCACAGTACAACCGTTTAAAAGAAAGATGCAGCTGTGCACTGGCACAGAACTATCTCCCTTGTCTAATCTTGGCCCTGTTGAATTTTATCTTTAATTAAACTTTGAAACTGTGTTGATCATGGATTTTTTTTTTTTTGGCATTAGTTTTGAATTTTAAAATATTGCATTAATGGCTCAGCACCTGTGGCTCAAGCGGCTAAGGCACCAGCCACATACACCTGAGCTGGCGGGTTCGAATCCAGCCCAGGCCCGCCAAACAACAATGACGGCTGCAACCAAAAAATAGCCGGGTGTTGTGGTGGGCGCCTGTAGTCCCAGCTACTTGGGAGGCAGAGACAGGAGACTCGCTTGAGCCTAGGAGTTGGAGGTTGCGGTGAGCTGTGATGCCACAGCATTCTACTCAGGGCAACAGCTTCAGGCTGTGTCTCAAAAAAACAAAAAACATTGCTTTAAAATAGTATTTATTTTGATTAGAATAGTTTTCTGGTGCCCCCTTACATTTTATGTTTATGACAAATAACTCATGTGCCTCACTCCAGTCCTGGCCCCAAGAATGGCAGGTACCACACACAAAGCTCATTATACTGTATTTACTATGTTAAAGTAACTGTTTTGTCTCCAAAGAGAGGTGTGAAAGATGACCCACTGGAGGCATGGGAAGAAAAAAATGTATAAACTGAAGGTATATAATCAAAAATAATAAAGCTTACTGATATTTAATAGCAGTTTGAAGGTATAGCCCCTACTTGGTCTATCTGTGAGCAGGCCACATGGTCACATTCAGTTCATAAAGTATTTCGAGGGGGCAGCGCCTGTGGCTCAGTCAGTAGGGCGCTGGCCCCATATACCGAGGGTGGTGAGTTCAAACCTGGCCCCGGCCAAACTGCAACCAAAAAATAGCCGGGTGTTGTGGCGGGCGCCTGTAGTCCCAGCTACTCAGGAGGCTGAGGCAAGAGAATCGCTTAAGCCCAGGAGTTGGAGGTTGCTGTGAGCTGTGTGAGGCCATGGCACTCTACCGAGGGCCATAAAGTGAGACTCTATCTCTACAAAAAAAAAAAAAAACTAGACATAAAGTATTTCGAGGGATGGCAGGAATGTTGAAGAGTGGTCAACACTGGTGTTTTAATAGCAAATTGTGATGTGCCGTAAATTTCATGTGCAGGTAAAACAGATTTATTCTGCATTAACCTATCCGATTTTAGATAACTCTTTCTAATTGTACAGCTGGCTTAAAGACTCTCTAGTAATGGAGCTGGAGGTTGAAGGTAACACCAATGGTGGAAGCCTAAAACAAACATTCCCATGCTAACACTTTTCCTACTTGGAATACTTGGAACTCTTCAACAGCCAAATTATGAGGTTAAAGACAAAAATTGAGGTTTTCCTTAGATCTAACAAGAAATTTGTTTGAAGAAAAATTCAAAATTATGAAGGACTATTTAGAGAAAGATATTTACAGGCACTCTGATTAAGGATGCACTTCAGCCTGATTTGTTGGGTTCTTTTGTTAAATGATCAAAACTGGTTAGAGATTCTTTGTTTCCTTCCCTGGCATGGCATTGCTAGCTCCCCTAGTCCTATTGAGAGATGGGGACTCTTTTTCTGCCACTTTGAATCTGGGCTGACTGTGGTTCACCTTGACCAATGGTACATGTCAGAAGTGACATTGAGCAAGTTCCTCTAGAGGCTGTTGAGCTTCCACTCTCACGCTCTTGGAAGCCTGAGATCATCATAACACAACAAAGTTCAGTCTAGTCTCCTGAAGGATGGGTGCTCATATGGATCGTGTGCCCCCACTGACAGTGCGCAGCTGTGGCCAGACATGGGCCCCAGTTGCATCACCATACTACTGTGCTTACACTAGACCATCAGAACAAGGACCTAGATTGCCAACCAGCAGAATTAGGAAAATTAGCAAATCATTGCTTCAGGCCATTAAGTTTTGGGGTTGTTTGTCAAATAGCAAGCAGTAGGTAACTAAAACAGGTTAAAATGGAAGTTGATCTCAGAATTCTTCAATCTGTACAGACTTGTGCAAGAAAATAGGTTAAAAAACATCGTACGACCTTTCTGCTGGGCTTGGTGCAGCCCCTGTTCTCTGTCCTTTTGGGTTCTGAACCCTGTGTACAAGGATCAGCAAGTCTAGCGGGATCAGGCAACAGAGTCCCCTGTGGATGGGGCTGCACCAAGTCATGGAGTTCTGAACCTGCCGTGCTGCTCTGCAGGCCTGGCACTGCGCGGCTCCTTGGGTGCTCATTCCTTCCTCCCTGCAGGGTAGTGGTGCGTGCATAATCATTTTAGCTAAGCATATATCTTGAAAACACTTATTTTCTCAATGAAAAACTTGAATCTAACATCCATATGCTAATTAAGGAAGCTTCTGGCGCTGATTTAGCTGATGATATTTGGAGCATTAGCAGAATCTGGAGAATGGACTCCTGATTAGATCTTTACTTCCTAATTATCTGCCTTGGGAGCGGGGATTCCTGAGTAGTCTGTGCGAACTCAAGGCAACCAGGGAGATTGGCAGTAACTGAAACACACGTGGGGATCAGTGATTTTATTTGTTTCCTCCTTTTCTCCAGGCAATCAACCCTAAAGACAACACGGTGCCATGCAAGGCTGATGAGCTGAAAAAGGATAGAAAGCCTCCCAGAGGGACCGGCAGGGGTGGCGTGGGAGGTTGGGAGAATACCCAGGGGGCCACCAAGGAGGAAGGAGGAGAAAAGCAAGAAGGCCTGGTCTGACTCTGGCCTTGGACTCCCACACAGTGTTTTTAAGTCAGCATTTCCTAATCTTCTTTAGGTCATGGCACATACAGAAAAGGAAAGCATTTGTAAGCTACCATGGGGAGAATAGAGGATGTATATCCCAACTATTGAGGGGAACTCGGGGTTTCCCCGCAGTGCCTCAAGGCAACAGTGGGAAGTTTGTCTATTTGTTTAAAAAATAATAAAAAAGCCCTTCTTTATACCTTATATATTTAATTAAAGTAAATTAAAGTTGACTGCTTCAGTAATCTGTAGGAAAAATTGTAATACCCCTAGAGATTGCTGGAGATGCCCCAGGCAGGGAAAGGTCTGTCTGGGCTGCATCTCTGCACCTGACTATGGAAAATAATAACAGAAAACCTCAGTAGGAATAAGCAAAGAGAGAGTAAGAAAGGAGGCAAATCTAAATCAATGGCAATTTAAAAGTATGTATTTTAGAAAAAAGATTGCTTTGTTACTTCCATAAACTCTACAAATTAGACACTGAAGTATAAGCAGTTCATGAGTTAAATGAGAAAAGTTAACAAAGTAACTGTAATTCCCAATTAAATTAGGAACAAAAATCTCTCAAGTTGCCAAATTAGCTGTCTCAAATTAGTTGGGTCGAAATACGATTCAGTCGCAAGGGTAAGGATGGAGACTGCGTGTATTGACTGCTATGTTCCAGAGACTTCTGTATCTTTCCTCATTCCCTTCAGCATGTTTCAACCTAGGTAGGCTGTCCCACCTTCCATCTTAAAGCCAAAAACTGAAACCTAAAACTAATTAAATCAAAACAAAAAGTTTTCTTAACTCCAGACCCCAAGGTCCTGCTCGATTTGTCTTCTTATGACATCAGTTCTTTTCAGAATAATTCCCTACCAGCTGCCTCCATTTCTTCATTTCCTGGCTTCAATTCAACACACTCATCAGGCTTTTAATCTCAACCAAGCCATGGAGACTGTTCTGACAAGGTCTCTGAAGTACTCCTTGCCAAATCTATCGGCCAATTCTTTATGTTCTTCTCAGCAGCTTTTAGAACAGTTGATGGCTCTGTCTTTCTAAAAACACTCTCATTTCTTGGCTTTGGAGACGCCAAACATTTCCAGTTCGCCCCCTGCTTCCCTAATTCTAGCTTTTCCTCTCTGGCACACTCCTGTTTCTTTACTACTCTCGGCCGCACTTGCCTTCTTTCTGTTTTTGAACCATGCCAACCTGGTTCCTCCTACCCAGCGCCTTTGCACAAGCTGTTCCCACTGTCTAGGTGACCCTTGGATGTTCCTTCTCATCCTTCCATTCAAATATTATGACCTCATATCATCTCTGATCTCCTTATCTCATGTCACCCCACCCTGCTGCCATCCCTTTTTGTTTTATTTCTTCCATCCATGTATTTCTATCGTAAATTTCCCTCTGTGAACTTGCTTACTTACTGTTTGTTTTCTTCCCCAAGAGTGTGAACTCTTTGAGAGCAAATGCGGTTATCTGTGGCTACCCAAAGACACGCACTGTGACAGCTGGCCTTCACAATGGCTGGTCGTTATCCTTGCCTCTTGCTATTCCTGCCTTTGTATTAGTTTCTTCCTACATTGGGTTAAGACTAACCTGTGGGATCAACAGAATACTAAGAAAGTGACGGCACGGGACTTTCTCCATTGTTCTCTGAGATTCTTCCTTTGGGGGAAAGCAGTTGCCATGTTTTGAGGTCACGTAAGCAACCTCGTGGAGAGGAGCTGAAGTCTTTGCTAACAGCACTAATTTTCCAGCCCTTGGAGGGAGTCATCTTAGAGGCAGTTGAAGCCCAAACTTTGGTTATCAGCCTGCTGTTTTCTGGCTGCAAATTCATCACAGATTTCAAGCCAAGCCAGAACTTCCAGCCTCCCCAGTCCCAAATTCATGATCCACAGAAACCAGAGGAAATAATAAATGAGCATTGTTTTAAGTTTTTTGGTTGTTTGTTATGCAGCAGTAGATAATTCATGCAAATACTTATATTTCATCTGCTTGAGGAAGATGCTGAAACTAGACATTGAATTCCTGCACATCATCAAACCATATTTGGCTTCACCATGAATCCACATAACATCCATCAGCTTATCAAGAAGCATTTGTGGAGCACCTACTGTGCTAAGCTGGATATGCAGAGCTCAAAAAGCAGTGGCCCCTGCTGTCAAGTAGACCTTGATATCATTTGTAAGACATGACAAGGGCTATTGAAATAATTTGGGAGATAAATAAGAGGACACAAAATGTTAACAACAGAAAATAGAAATTTAAGGGATAATGATTTCAGAGGAAGACAAGAAATCTTAGGGTTTGGTTAACATGAAAAGTTTTCATTTTAGAGACACAGACATACATAATATTTGTGTTTCTCAAATGTTAGAAGTCACCAGAATAACCTGGAGATTTGTTAAAACTCGTATTTCCGGACTCCATCCCCAGAGTTTCTTTCTGTCTTTCTTTTCTTTTTTTTTTTTTTTTTTTGCATTTTTTATTTATTTATTTTTATTAAATCATATCTGTGTTAATGCAATCATGGCGTACAATGTGCTGGTTTTATATACAATTTGAAATATTTTCATCACACTGGTTAACATAGCCTTCACGGCATTTTCTTAGTTACTGTGTTACAACATTTATATTCTACACTTAGTAGATTTAACTTGTACCTTGTGAGATGCACCATAGGTGTGGTCCCACCAATTACCCTCCCTCCACCCTTCATTCTCCTCCCTCTCCCCTTTCCCCTTCTTCTTGGGCTATAATTGGGCTTTAGCTTTCATATGAAAGCTATAAATTGGTTTCACTGTAGGGCTGAGTACATTGGATACTTTTTCTTCCATTCTTGAGATACTTTGCTAAGAAGAATATGTTCCAGCTCCATCCAGGTAAACATGAAAGAGGTGAAGTCTCCATCTTTCTTTAAGCTGCATAATATTCCATGGTGTACATATACCACAATTTATTAATCCATTCATGGGTCAATGGGCACTTGGGCTTCTTCCATGACTTAGCAATTATGAATTGGGCTGCAATAAACATTGTGGTAACATCTTTGTTATAATGTGATATTTGGTCTTGCCCATCCCCAGAGTTTCATGTGCAGTCCGTCTGGAGTGGAGGTCCAAGAATTTTAATTTCTAACAAGTTCCCAGATGATGCTGGTCCCAGGACCACACTTTGAGAAACCACACTCCTTCAGATGACTGCTACTTACAGTGCAGTCCACACACAGCAGGTGCAGTATCTCCTGGAACCTTATTAGAAGTGTAGATTCTCAGGCCTCACCCCATACCTACTAAATCAGATTCTGCAAGTTAACAAGGTGACTCATATACACATTAAAGCTTGAGAAGCCAGGTTATGTTCTCTTCAGCAAGCTGGCCAAAGATTGGATTTGTGAGGCACATCTGCGGTCAGACACAGACTGTATGTATGTGAGAATTCTTCTCCATAGCCAGCTCATTTGGGTTTCATTGATTTTTTTGGCCAGACCATTTTTTTTCTTTCTACTCATTGATTTTTGCTGCAGCCTGAGTCTTCCTCCTCCGTTCTCTCAAGTAATTCCAATTCATTTTGATTCACTTCCTCACCAGCCTGGCATTTCTCCACCGGCACTTGGCAGGGCAACTAATTGTGCTTGCCTGTGAGTGGCTGGACATGATACGACCATGAAAAACTGCAAAAGGTCAAGGGGCCACAGCCCTGTGCAAAAGCAGAGGCCGGGGTGTCTTCTGGAAAGCCAGAGAATTTGAACCTGGGCCAAGCTGGGAAGCCCTGTGCTGTTCATACTCTTGGCAAAGTGGGAAAGAAGCAGGTAGCACAGAATGAGCATGTCTGTGAAGACAACTGAAAAACTCTATGCTCAGCGAATGGGCGGGTTTCCACTGGTGATTCTGAGATAGATGTGGTGACATCAGCAGCTTTCATATTCAGCCCATGGAATTTTCTCTTGTGCCTTTTGAACTCTCACAAAGGCCACACCACTCCCATGAACAGAAGAGGCCATTGTGTCTGCTCTGTCCTGTCAGGGCACAGGAAAAGCCCTGCTCCTCAAATCTTTCTTTCTAAAACTTTCCTTCCTTTCTGCTCATTTTTTTTTGGAGGGGAGGGGCGGGGGTGTTCACATTTTATCTCATCAGTTGAAATCACTTGTTAGTTATACTCTTCTGGGAGTAACAAGCTCCTTCTCTTCTCCCTTTATTTGACACTCAGTCATTTAGCAAACATTCCCTACAGTTGGACAAAGATGAATAAGACAGTCCCTTTCCTCAAAGATGGAGACATGCTTATTTTATAAAACTGCAAAATAATATGCTATGTATTATATGTATAAATACTGCTGACCTTAGACAATCATTCAGTTCTCTTGGGCGGAGGGTTCCTAAACTCTCTGCTTATGGCACTCAATGATGTTTTCATGTTATCCCAAGTCTAAAGAAATATCTAACCATTCTGCCTATTAAGTAGTAAGATCCAAACAACTCAGTAACACCTGTGTCCTATACACTTAATGGACAGTTAAATTCTCATAAGTTGAAAGAAAAACATTTTAGATCAACGGTTCTCAACCTATGGTCACGACCCACAGGAACTGTATTAAAGGGCTGAGGCATTTGGAAGGTTGAGAACCACTCTTTTAGATGATCTCACTAATGAGATGTGTATATTAGTTGGGAACATCACAACTTCCCAAATGTTGGAAGCACATTGAATACAACCACCCCATACTTTCTCTTGCATATTGATTTTTGGGCCCTAGTGTTAAACCTGTAAACTAACCGAAGCTCACAGTTTGTACAAGGACTGGCAGTCGGTGAACACTTCTGTGTTTCCCTTGAAAATTTAAAACATCTCATGATGGCTCTGTGAGTTTGCTGGGGTAACCTGAGGAACCATGAGGTCTTTTGTAAACGCTGAAATTATATGCAACTCAAAAACTCCTGGCACCCCATATTGCTTAATCTCCTCGTGGACTTGATTTTAAGGAAGCATATCCCAATGAACAAGTGTTGTTAAAAACCGAGTGCATTTTTTTCTTGTGTTATTGAGATCCACTATCTCAAATTATCACCCATGCTTAGGTCTTAATACTAAAGAGTAAGTAATTTTTCATTTCTGAGTTCAGAATTATTTCATAAATTTATTTATTACGATACACGGACAGTAAAAAGAACAAGTATACTTCCGGAAGTATCGTTGTGTTGAATTTTTACATGGGTGTGCACTATGGACACGTGGGCTGGATAACTCTTTGTTGTGGGAGATAGCTGTGTGCATACAGGATGGTTAGCAACACCCCTGGCCTCTGTCCTTTAGATGTCAGGAGCATGCCCGCCCTAATCATGACAACCAAAAATGTCTCCAGACATTGCCAAATATCTCCTGGGGCAAAATCACCCACAGTTGAGAAGCACTGGTCTACACCCAGGTGACCACCATCAAGAGGTTGCCAGAGTTAGAAAATAAGAACACCACACAGCCAGTTACATTTGAATTTCAGATAAACAACAGATAATTTCTTGTATTAGTATGTCCCAAATATTTAACTGGGCATCCTTTATTTTACCTGGCAAGACTTCAGCACCCGGATCAAGATAGAGAACATTTCCAGAGCCACAGAAGGCTCCTTTGTGCCCTTTCTCAGTCAATCAAGACCCACATGCCTCGGCAACCACCTCTGAATGAAGTTAATCTTTACGATCTTGTGAAATCCACAGCAACACTTCTCGACGACCCCTTTATCTGTTGCCCAATTTTGTTTTTCTGCCGTGACTGGTCTCAAAGCCTCTCACTTGGTAAACTGAGAGAATCTCGCAGCCCCTGTGCCTTTTCAGTCTCCTCCCTTGGGTGGCTCCCTGTCTTGCTCTTGCTGCCCTCTGATTCCTTCCACAGAAAGGAGGAAATGAGGAACCCGGAGTGGAGCCCTCAAGCCCTCATCATTCTGCATTCCTGCTGCCTCTCTCGCCCTCTTCCTGGGAGGCCTTTTCTGGATTTCGCAGGACCACAAAACTGAGAACTGGGCTGACCAAGATTTCACTGTAGGGATGAGCTGGATTTGGAAGGCTTATCTGGGAGAAGCAGACAGTGGGGGCTCACACAGTGGCTGTGGGGCACGAAGACTCTGGAACCCTGTAGTTTCTCCCCATCTCAGGCCCTGTGGACCTTTCCTTTGCACCTAACTCTGGGAAGAGGAACAGACCACAAGCCTTCCCTCCACCACACACTCTCGTTGTATGACATTACTCACATACCGAATTGTTTTGTTTTTTTTTGTAATACAAAAGTGTCATGTCCTTCGCATTTTATAGGTGATTAATGGGACAACGTGGGTAGGAATGAATTTGCAGAAATCAAGTGACTGTTTCTGAGAGTCACTGTCATGAACTGGTTAAGATTTTGACACCAAGAAGTGAGCCAGGGTCTTTGCTTTGGGTGGGTCTGAGTCAGGGACATTTCCAGAGGAGGGGATGCTTGAGTTAAGATTTTTGACCTCAGATTTTGGTAAATGGCTGTGACTTAGGCAGTGAGTTCTGAGTTAAGAAAGTTTAAATAGGAAAGGTCAACATTATCAGTATGTGCAGAGGTGGGGGGTGATGGCTGGGGTAGAAACACAGGAGGAGTAAGGGTGGGGACTTCACCATTTTCTGTGGGTCGCAAAGAGCAATTTAGACCTGGTCAGTTCATTTTAGACAGGTCATCCTAGTGGCTCTGTGGAATGCACTTAGGGGAAGGGTCGGTTAGGATACTTGCAATTTAAGCCAAAGGGTTAGTCATTCACCTCTTAGTATGAATTTCTGAACACCCAGTGGGTGCTTTCCACCAAAACTTTAGGTGGAATAAGCAGTAAGTGGGGGAGGGGAGATATGTGGCTTAGAGATAGTGAGGAGACAGCAGGGTTTCTTGAGACAGTGGCAACTGTCGGGGAGTTCAGGCATGGTGCAGGGGGCCTCACTGCAGAGGGCCTCCCTCTAGCAGTTTTCAGCCACTGAACACAAGATGAAGGGAAGGAAGGATGGGATTCAAGAAAGAATGGAAGGGGAAAAGATGACCCATGTCATGAGTCTCCCTGGGGTAGGTGTCAGCCACATAAAAGGGTATCCCAATAGGGCATTGTCAAATACCTTCAGAATCCAGGGTCACAGAGGTGTGACGGCTCCAGAACATTTGTTCTTATATTTATGTTCACGTTCAGGAATGAACATGAGATTAAGAGAACAAATAGTTTGGAGATTAAGTAATCAAGTGTTCTGTCGTGGCAGTCCCTGCTGTGCCTCATTTGATCAGTTTAGTAGAAGCCCGAGACAGTAGTTTACAACTGCAAAGTGTAAAAGCTGTTCTCCCAGAAAGGCCAAGTTCCCGGTAGAGGAATAATGAGCTCGCGGACTGGAAAGGTCACAAAGGGAAGTTAACCCATAACATGGAAAACTAAAAAATGACTTGTTACATCCCTTGTCATGGGTCTAATTTGTTTAAAATCAAATCCATCTGTTCATTTCACACCCTTTGTTCCACTTCCTTGCTGCAATCCACAGTGGATTACACTGTTGCTTTCAAAACAGGCTGCACTTAACAATAACCAAATAACTTATTTTGTGGTTAACTGTTTCAAGATATTCTGGAATGTGACCAACATTCATCCCTCACCCCTTCTTTCTCTCTCTCTGTGAAGAATGAACTTCTTAGTGCACACATTGACCGGGAAAATCCTTTAAGTCTGCTTCACAAAACATACTGTTTACAGGCTCTGAGGTGACACAGGTAGGGGGAAAGATTTCTGTCGCTACTGGGCCTTGCTCTCACTGCTCAAATAACCTGCTGCAAATGCTTATTTGCTTCCCATGGGCCATACATTACAGAGGACTTCTTGGCTCAATTGATTCCATTTATGATCTCCAAATCTTAATTTCAAATGAAGCTTGCTCCTTTTCAGGAAAGAATTATCATCCATGCAGTAAGCCAGAGTCCCCTGAGGCATTCATTTGAGATGCATCAATTCCCTGAAGGTCTCCTAACCCATTAAAATATGTACAGTATTTCTGGTTAACTAATGGATCATTGGAAAAATGGGATTGCATGCAAGATATAATTCAAGGAAATGCGCTTGTTGGCCGATCCATTCATAGGAACATTTGCTGATTGGGAAAATATTTTATTTTTTATTTTTTTGGCTTAAGCCTTTGCCAGACCACACAAACTAGTGAAGGTTGTTATTTTCAATTTGTTGGACCTAATTCTGAAGACAGAGCAGCAATGGAATTCGTGATTTTGTCACTGCTCCTGATTAAGAAATTACTGCCTGGCATTCAAACAGCGTTGGAGTTGTACAATCCATGAATATTACCATTTTTTTTCTTGTTGAATGCAAGTTACGGCTAGATGTTATCATGCATTTACTCCTATCATCTTCTGAAAGGCCAAACATTTTGGAAATATTGCATTTATGAAATTATATATTAAAATGGCAGGTGGTTTAAACCGAGGAGTGGGTGTTGAATGATCCCAGCATACAAGCTCACAGTAATTTCACATTTTTCATTACTGAGGTAATTAAAAAATTCCTTAGGGCTGAATTACAGTAAAATTTTATGCATCCTTCTACTAAACATAAACTAATTTTCTTTCCCACTGGACAGTGTTAATTTAAGTAGGAAATATTTTTAATTCTATCTCATTTATTCGTATCATGAAAAATTGCAAGCCTTACTAATTTTATTCAGCATAATTTCTTTCTAAATATTCCCAGATTTAGTAACTGATACCCATTTAATATGGAAAGTTAAGCATAAGTGGAAGATTTTGTCTTCCTGGTGACCTTTTCTGATTTCTTCCTCATTCTGAGGTGCCCCCAGAAAACTTATGGGGTCTGGATTTCTTGTATCTGAGTTCGTGAAGATCACGAAAATACGTTCGTACGTGTTTCTTTTAATTTTGCAATTGAGGAATATATGAAATACTGTGTGCTCTTGGATAAGGCCTTCCCTTGTCTTTATCTAAGAAAGAAATTTAATGAGACAAATTCTCTCCTTTGCTTAATTCCTGCTCTTGAAGGAGCAAGGAGAACACTCAGCAAAGCCCTTTGATTTTTATCAAGCCCAAAGGGGGCTATTTTGTATATTACTGTTCCAGGGGTATTAATTTTAGGGTTCACTTTTCTGTGACTTAGGGAAAGAGAGAAGTGAATGTAGCAAGCAAGGAGTGGTACTGAACCTGATTAGAAGCCACTGTATCTCGAAATGATAAGAAGGAACTGAGAGCATCCATGCATGGAGCAGTAATAATCTGTAAGGGCTCACCATTTGGAAGTTCTGCCCAACAGACAGGCAGTGACAGAGGAAGGGAAGGGCCAGGAAGGAGGGCGCTGCGCCTGGTGCTGATGCTGATTCCATGTGGTACCTGAGACTGCAGGGGAATCTTTGCATGTTAGGGAGTAGCTTTGGTATGGGGAGCAGATCATCCCTGGCCAGCCTAGGGGTGGAAGATCAGGGTAAGGAGGGACTGCCATATCATTTAAGTATTCCCTGCCTGATGCTCTGGCCAGCGCTGGCCATAATGGAGTGAGCATCACAAGCATTATGTCCTGTAATCCACCCACACTGTAACAGATAAGGAAACAAAAAGTCTAGATGAAGTCACTTGACACTAAGTCCCCATAGCTCAGAAGATGTAAAATGGGGTTTGCGTTGAGGTGTCATTGCCACGCTTTTCCCACGGTGTGTCATTGCCATCCTTGGAGATTAGTTATGGGTATACATTTGCTTGCTGTCCATTCCACTGCTGTCCCTCCACACCTGTCCTGGGGGGGTTCACACCTAGCCATGCAGATGCCAGGCGGCCTTTCCCTACACCTATTCAACTGGAATCCCCTCAAGTGGGGGTGTTTTATCTATACACTATCTGTGACAGGTTTATACTTAAGAGCATTAGCATTTTAGTTGAGGGACTCTTTATGGGCATGGAGGATTATTAGAGGCCTGGCTCTGGGCACTTTCAGATTAAAAAATACTCTGTCTTTTAAGATTCATGATCATTTTAGGATGAGAATGAAAATGATGATGAAGGTCGAGATCCTTTAGAGCTGAGATTTTGCTGGGACCCTTCACTTTTCTGTTGCTTGGGCAAACCTCTTCTGCTTGTCCTCAAAACCAGTAAGCCAGGGAAATCTGCTCAAATCAACCCTGCAAATTGCAAAAGTTGAACATTTTTATACCAAAACGTGTTCATTTTTCTCTTTGAGGTGATCTTTTTTTTACCTACTGTTATGCATACTTGGTGTGATAACGAACTGAAAAATAAAGCATCATATCACTACTTTTTATAGAAGTATCACCAATATCAGCAAATATAGCAGGGGATATATACTCCTTCCTGAGACTCATCTAGCCCGGAGAGACGGGAGGTATTTTTGCCACAATGCTTGCTAATCTGTGAAATTTAACTGTTTCCTAATCTTTAGGAAGTGATTAGTTTTAGTTCCTTTGTTCATTCCTTCCTTCCTTCCTTTCCATTTCAGGCCTCTTGAGTTCTTTGAAAATAGATACCATCTGGGAATGAGATTCACACCATGAGCTAGGAATTCTGCCTTTCGGCACATAATCTGCTCTTAACCCCTTCCGGAGGGCTCTTGTAATCCCAAGGTTCATCCCAGCCTCCTTATGTCAAGTGTGCAAATATGTAATGGCTCTAACCTTAGAACAAACATTAGAGCACAGAACCCAAGCAAAACATAGTTAGAAACATTACTGTTTCTATGCTTTTCAAGGGATGACCTCTAGATGCTAATAATCACAGAACGCATTGCTTACTATTTCCATACTGGTCTTCTCAAGTAGAACCAACCCCCGGAGGGAAGCTGAGCTGACCGAATCTCTGCTGTAAGTACCTGGACTGTTTCCTGCCCTGTGAGCTGTGCTTTTTCTCAGCTCAGTTTACTTTTGTAGGCTGTTTCTCCCCCCTTTCTTCAAAAGTAACATTCAGGCCAACTGTGGCCACAAGATCTTGCAATTTATCTACTTACACGCTGTCTTCTCCACCAGACTGTGAAATCCCTAGCGGCAGGGATCCTGTCTCATTCATCTTCACAGTCTCAGGACTTGCCAGGCTTGGGATAAAGTAGGTCTTTTACAAATTAATTTTTAAAAATGCTTGAATTAGTACAATGACTAAGTCTTCAAGAGATCCTCCTGCCTTAGCTTTCCAAGTAGCTGGGACTACAGGCCCACACCTCCACACCAAGACAGTTTGTCTATTTTTAGTAGAGATGGGGTCTTGCACTTGCTAAGGCTGGTCTCAAACTCCTGAGTTCAAGGGATCTTTCTACCTTGGCCTCCCATAGTGTTAAGACTGTAGGTGCAAGCCACCACATAGGGCCCTGAATATTTATCAGTTATATCATTGAAAAGAAGATTTACATAAAATAAGGGTGTTTTATTTAGTTCAATGAAAACATTTTCATTATTATTAAAAATTGTTAGTTTTTTTTTTTTTTTTTGAGACAGAGTCTCACTATGTTACCCTTGGTAGAGTGCTGTGGCATCACAGCTCACAGCAAACTCAAACTCTTAGGCTTAAGTGACTCTCTTGCCTCAGTCTCCCAAGTAGCTGGGACTATAGGCACCCACCAAAATGCCTGGCTCTTTTTCATTGCAGTTGTCATTGTTTAGCTGGCCCAGGCCGAGTTCGAATCCGCCACCCTTGGTGTATGTGGCTGGCTCTATAACCACTGTGCTACGGGCACCGAGTCAAAAATGGTTAGCTTTTAAAAAGCAATCTAGGTGAAGCATAAATCAGCATTGCAAGCATGTTTTGCAAATATTTATGTGATGTTTTTGAAGTGCATTTGACTCTACCCAAGTATGTGGAGCCATTAGATGTAAGAAGGATTTCTGTTTGCTGTCTGAAGGGCTGCAGCCTGTTGCACTGTACCTTCTTCCTTCCTTCTTGGTTTTTCTATCCAATCTTCCCACCCCACCACTTAAAAATTAAGTTACTTTAGCCCTAACTGGTAAACAGAAATTCTTGAATACTAATAATTTCTGGCAAGCAATTTAGGAGACATTTAAGTTACTAATATAGATGTGATCCCTTTTTTTACTGCAATTTCCAGGGAAAGTGTTACAAAGTGATATGTGGCAATAACAAATTCAGAAGGAAGGGAATATGAAATTCAGCAAGCAGCGTGAATGATTTGCTGTTAGCATGGGGCCCAATAACACTACAAAGCTATAAACTCTGTCGATCTAGATTGCCCAGTTAGGTGGCAGAGATGCAATTTGTCTTTCCTGAAGCCGCCTGCTGCTTGCTAGCTCCATCTTCTGTCACAGCCTATTAGCTCCCCAAGAAAATTGGTGGGAAATTGCCTGCAGATTGTAGGAAATTGCATCTCCAGGCCCTGGAAAAAATGTAGGATAGCACAACACTGACCCTCCCAGGGCAGCTATTAATACAGCAAAAACTGACCTTTGACTTTCTGGGAAACGACTTTGCTATTTGCTGAATAAAGATTGTATTATATGTGGTTGAAGGAGGGTGCAAATGATTATTCTACTGAAGCTCGCAGCCAGCCTGCTTTGGAAAACTTAAATATTAGTTAGGAGGGTTTTTTTTTTTTTGGTTTATTTGTTTGTTTTATCTGGAGAGGGTTTGAGTCAGAGAGAAAACAATCCAGTTGGCTTGTTTCTGAAAGCACCTTTTCCAAGTTAAAAAGAAAAAAGTAAATTATGTCAAGGAAATACTCTCAAATCTCTAAGGGAAAAAATCGAGGAAGTCAATCTTTCACAGACGAGATTAAAAAACAAAGATGAGCACATCTGAGCATCGCTTTGCTTCCCCTTCTGCTCTGATGCACATACATCTGGGGCTACACCCCAAACCCCGATTGCATTTTACAATTCTACAATTCTGTGTGTTTCTACTCACTTCTGAATTCTTTTCTTTATAGACTATCCTCAGAAGCTGAGACGTCAAGATAATTTAGTGTTCTACAGAGGTATGCATTGTTCATTTTTGAAGCATCATTAACTTTATGCTACAAAAAATTAAAGATCCTGACATAGTATTTACAGGCTTGTGTTTCTACCTAGGAGGATCCAAGCTCCCATTTATGATCAATATTTTTGGAGAGGGAGAACAGCAGCTGAGCAACTACTGAACAGGTGAGATGCCCTCACTGCTGCTGTGTCCCAAACACTGTCCCCTCAGCAGCACCCCCTCCCCCTCCCATTGCTGGGCCATTTACTTTCAGTGGCCTTGAGAACAAATCTGAAATGAGATGGTGGGGTGCAGGTCATCACCGCTGTAAAGCAGTAAGATATAGGCCATGTTGATGAGAAGGAACCCCACTCAGGGAAAAATCACTCCAATGATGGCTTCAAATTTATATTACGATGTAATAGAAAGCCTTGTTCCTTCATTCATATGCTCATAATTTAAGATCAAAATTTCTGCCTGTTTTGATGTACTGGCTTTTCTTCTGTTGTGGTACAATATCACTGCGTTTATTATTTGTACAGATTGAGAAATTATTGAACAAATTCCCCTCGGCTTTTCCTGAGTCCAGAGGATTTCTTTAGACCTGCTGCTTTCTTATATTTGGTTCTTGCTTCTAGAGAAAAGTGCTGGACCCTGCTGTACCAGAGGGTGCTGAATTTAACCAGAGATTTTCTAAGCTTCTACATGGGCTCTGATATGCTAATTGTGTGATATTGGCTAATATTTTTAAAAATAACCTTTTAGGGCCTCAGTTTCATTCCCTAAAAAATGGTTGTTCTCCAAGAACACGTTCAGATTTTGAATTCCAAGGTAAAGGTCAGAGGCTGGGGGTGGGGTTAGAGGCTGAGCTGGTGATGCTAAGTCAAGCTCCATCATCCTGCTGCCTGCCTACTTCTTGTGCTTGATTGACTATCCCTGGAGAAGCGGTTTTGTATTTTGGAGTCTGCAAGTGTGCGATGTGTAACTAGCTAATTTACTAATTGGTGAATTTCATGTGAACACTTGCTGATAACTACAGAAGACACTGAGGGTTTCTTAAGAAAAGATCCCTGGAGACAACTGACTACCATGAGTGGATGTTGGTTGGTAAAAGACCCATTACAAGAGGCCAGGGTTTAAAATTTGGGCATAGGGTTGGTCTATATAGCCCCTGTTACAGGCTATAGGAAGGAGTATAAAAAAATAAAAGAATTTATGCAATTAACCTTAAAAACACATACTGAGTGAACACAAAAAAATCATATATTGTATGACTCCATTTTAAAGAACTATCCGGAAGAGGTAAATCCATAGAGAGACAAGATAGGTTAGTGGCTGCCTGGGGGTAGGGGAGGGGTGTCAGTCGGGAGTGACTGCTTCACGGGGCTGTTTTCCTTCTGGATAGATGACAAAGTTTCAGAACTAGACAGAGGTGATGGTTGAACACTGTGAATGTACTAAATGCCAATAAATTGTACACTTTAAAATGGTTAATTTAATGTTATGTGAATTTTACCTCAATAAAAGGAGATCTAGTTACATTGATGAGGGAAGGAATAAATGCAAGATGGTATAATTAAAATTTGAAATGAGACTTTAAGCTGGGGAGTACAACTTGCTACAATGCAAATGGTGCTGAACCTTTCTTATCTGCCTTTGTTTCTAGTTTCATCTTTGACCATGATGAGGATGTGAGAAATGGCAGGACAGTCTGATTTAGCAGAACCCTAAATAACTCTATAGTTTCAAAGGCCAAAGCTAAGGCTGGTTTGGAGATGTTTCAATTTTTAAATGCTTTATGAACACCATTTTCCCTACCAGCACCTTCAAAATCTAATTTAGATACCACATCTTTCCTGAAAATTTCCAGTCCTTCCAGCTCAAAGGGATCTCAGCCTTCTCTGATCAAATGGCATTTATTGACCCTTTCAGGCCTTTACTCACTTCTTCCATTGGCTCATGATGGTTTATTTTTCAGAGAGGTCTTGCCTCCCCTACTTAGAGGAGAATCAAGTTCTCCTTACCTGTGTATCCTCCTGACACCAGGGCAGCATGGGCTCCGTGAACATTTGTGCATTTGCTCTTGTTTTCTTCTTTACCTGAAGTGTGCTTTGTAGAATTCCACAGACCTCATTTCCCTCCTCTTACTTAGCTGCTGGACTTTCTTTCTTTCTTTCTTTCTTTCTTTTTTTTTTAAGGGATTCACCCCTTTCTCATTCTTGGTCCCTGTGACTCAAGTTAGGCTGTTTGCGTGCTGCCCCTCCAACCATCTCATGGTGGGGCTCATCAACATGTTCCAAATCTGGGCCTCTTTCCCAGGCAATTTTGTGTATTTTATTTCCTTTAATCCTTATGTTAGTTTTGTGAGATGAGTATTACTATATGCATTTTACAGATGGGGAAACTAAGGATCAGAGAAGATCAGATGTTCAAAGGAACATGCCCAGAATTTGAACACTTGGACTCCAACTTGGACATTGACTTCCTTTGCTCTTCCAAATGCAATCTGCCTTGTGTTATAATTTATATAGTAATATGTTTTTGTCTCCTCTCATAGATTAGGTCCCTTGAAGGCAGGGACTATGGCTTACTTATTTTCAGTCAGCCACAATTCTTGTCATAGTCTTATGATGATGAGTAGTTTTGGGGTAATTTGATTGGTAGATGAGTGAACAACAGCTGAGGGAATAATTGTTGTCCCCTGAAGTCCAAACCAAAATCCACATCTCCAGATTCAAGGGAACTAGGAATACCAAAATGCTACTTCTGAAGCTTACAGTACTGGATAGTTGTACAGCTGTCTGTTTCTTTGAAGGCATCACCCCTATAATGGGAACATGGGTAAAGCCCTTGGGACTCAGAATCAGAGGAGGATTCACCAAAAAATTAAGGATGCTTAAGTTTTAGGGCTGCTCACTTGTAAGACCAAATGTTTCTGTAAAATTTGCAGAAGTAAGATATTTTAAACACATAATACCACAGTCTCCATTCCAACTTTCTTTTCTACTCTTTATCTCACACAAGATGGCATTGGAAGGAGTTTGGACATTGGGAATCTAGGGAAGAGAAAGTTGAGTTCAGAATACATGTACTTTGAGGTTAGTGGGATGTGTTAATGTGGTTACAGTCACTTCTGGACGTACATAGTGAATGTTTATGTAGAATGAGAGTTAGGCTAGGTACCCTGCTGTGGAAATGGCTTCTGTGAGTATTTCCATTGCCCACTGTACTGACTGACCAGTGTTGAGCTGTGAAAATGTGGGGAATGCATTCATTATAGATGGGTGAGTAGTGGAGGAAAAACAGAGTCTGAAGCTAGAATGGAAACTTTGTCCAATCCTCAGCTCTAAGTGGAAATTTCATTCTCATCAAAGCTGAGTAAGTGGAAGTTTTTCCTTTTCAGGAAGACAACCCAATAATGCAGCATACATAATGGTAAAGACGCCATCATTTTTTGTGTGTATATGATGGGAATTGAAGAAAATATGAGATTGGTACAGGGCCTTACAAGTATGCAAGGGACCCATGGGAGTGAGGGTCCCTGAAGTTAAAGCTTCATGGAAAATCTGCCTCTGAAAATGATTTTTCAAAATTGTTTTTCTATAAAGCAGTAGTCAAGAATAGAGACCCCCAAAGTGGGGAAAATAATATAAAGGTGCATCAGACAGTTTGTAAATGTTGATGTCTTTATACGTGTTGTGATGTTTGTGATAGTTTACATTTTAAAAAATTTGTAATGTGTTATGACCTTTTTTCATTCTAAAGGTTATATTTATCATTAGTACTTTTACTAAAGAGCGCCTGTTTTTATCCCACAAAAATGTAAAAGCCTTAGATCTCACAAAATCTGGATTTGCTCCTTCTGGGAATAGCTATCAAATGACTTTTATCAGTTATCTCCCTAAACACTCATGAAATTTGTTTCTTCTTAGAGAAGCATTCACTTTTGGTTTTCCTCTGGGATAGGGACAGGCATGCGTGTGATTTCTGTGTTTGCAAATTCCTAAGTGATAAGATGTGTTCTAATTGTATGGCAGTGTCTTTGAGCTCTGTACAATAACCCCAAGCTTCAGGATCTGATGGGGCATTGCTTTTTGCCAATGAGCAGTGGACAAGGCAAGGCTTTTTGGCTTAGTGTAAAATATTGAAATTGTGTTTTGCAGTAGAGTACTATTAAGTACAATTTATGCACAAATAGGCCAACACCCAGGGGAAAAAATTGCTTTACCCAAGTTCATTGGATAATGAATATCAGAGCTGCAGTTACAGTTTTCTGACTCCCTAACTGTACATGCAATTTGCAGGTTTACAATCCTGTACAAAAAACTGAGAGCACAGAGAACACAGATGGGCTTCTAACCTCTGCTAATGAGAGTATCACTCTTCATTGCTGGGATAATTAAGCAAATATTTAGTGGTCAGAAACCCACCCAGACTTTAAATAAAATCAGTCAAACCCCAATCCCTGTGGAGATGTTGATTTTGAAATTAAAAAAAAATCTAAAATATAACGCCTTATGTGTGTGTGTCTCTGTGTGTATAATTCTTATTTTTGTGAATTAAAGCAAAGGAGGATTAATCTAATAGCATTATGCCTTTTGAAAAGCCACATTCCCCAGAAAAACCATGTTCTGACACTCAAAAAGCTCAAGTTCAGGAGAGCATTTTCTCTTTGTTGATTGTGCTTTTTTCCCACTGAATTTTCCTTTTTCCTTACGGAATTAGACCCTTTAAGTAAATTGCAAACAGTTCCCCCTGTGTGAAGCAATGTCTAACCCCCAGACTGCCTGACACAATCGTTGACATTTCTTGTGTAAATAACAGCAGTGGATTCAGCACTTTCAAGAATGAGAGTTGAAAAAATAAGAACTATTTTTTTTTTTTCAAGATAAAACATACTACACTCTCCAGGAATTAGAAAGGGTTCAAGGAATGAAAGAGGAACAAGTTAATTCATAATTCTGTGTTGTTTTTATTATAACTCATTCCTTCCACCTACCACGTTTAATTCTCCTTACTCAGCTCTATTTTTGTTTTTTGTTTTTGCATAGAATTTATCACGTGTGAACACATTGTACACTTTATTTGTTTATAGTGACTGTAGGCTATTATCTGTCTCTGCTTGCTAGAACATAAGATCTAAGGGGACAGGAATTTTTATCTGGGTATTTCCCAGCCACCTAAAATAGCACCTGGCACATCATAGAAACTCAAGAAATAGTTTCTGAATGAGTACATTCTGTGTGTCAGCACATGAAGAGCAAAATGTGAATATGATATTGCACCTTCCTCGGAGAAGCTGAATTACTTTCTCCATGGATTGAAATTCTAGAATTTTGGCATTAACTATGCTATTCTTTCTTATCCTTACCATTTTCCAACCTTTTTTTTTGCGGCTTTTCTTTCACTTCTGATCATCAAGGCATTAAGTTGAATTCTATTAGGGATATCTGGGTGTTGCTCTCCTGCAATAGACATTCCCATTTCCTCTTTGTCTCTTTCTTCTTCTTCCTGCCAGGAATGTGGGCGCGATGCCTGGAGGAATACTTGCTATATTGAGTTCATGAGGATGAAAGCAAAATGCTAAGCATGGCAGAATGAAGAGACAGAAATAGTCAGAATAGGATGGCCTAGTCCTGGACTTCTATATGGGGAAAGAAAAGCCTTTTTGGTTAAGTTTTTTTTTTTTATATGAATCTACATTAAGTTAAACTAAAATAATTCTTAAAAATATATTCATCTCATGTTGTGACTTAAATATCTTTCGTATCTTTCATAATTCAAATCTTTTAGAAAGTTAAGCCCACTGATAAATTCTACATTTTGGGGCTTTCCCATCACATACACTGGGAAGCCCAGAAATAGAGGGGAAGGGAAAAGGACTGGAGTGCAGAGGTTTGCTGCGTGATCTGCTCCAAGGAATGAACTTAGCAAATAAATCTCTCTTCATTTACAATATGGATGACATGGTGTGTCTACCACGTCTGCTCTTCAAAAAGCAGCCCGTTTTATTAGCAGAGGCTTTTCTGGTTAGTTTCCTTTCCTCTGTGGCAGTAGATGGTAATAGATTAATTGCTATCCATGTCCAGAGATTTAAGTATGGATCTGAAATCTGAAATTTTATTTTCTTTATTTATTTTTTTTGAGACAGAGCCTCAAGCTGTTGCCCTGGGTAGAGTGCCATGGCTTCACAGCTCACAGCAACCTCCAACTCATGGGCTCAAGCGATTCTCCTGCTTCCACCTCCCAAGTAGCTGGGGCTACAGGTACTCACCACAATGCCCAGCTATTTTTTGGTTGCAGCCGTCGTTGTTGTTTGGTAGGCCCAGGCTGGATTCGAACCCGTCAGCTCAGGTGTATGTGGTTGGTGCCTTAGCTGCTTGAGCCACAGGCGCCGAGCCAAGAAATCTGAAATTTTAGATAATAGGACTGAATCATTTGGAAACCTTTTGTGTTCAGATAGCAGTGGCTGTAACTCAACATTCAGATTTGTATGAAAATGCAACAGTATAAGTGTGTGAGAGCTTGCAACAGGAGAACTTTTCTATTTGCACCCCCAAATCAGCCCATAACTTAGTCCTCTGTTTTTCTTAGCTAGGGCAATTATTCCCACCAGTGACTGTCATTTTGACATTTGTGCAACAGTCCATTTTAATTTTTCCTGTAGATTAGCTGGAAGCACTACACATACACAAAAATATCGCCCTGATTTTTTGGAAATTGGTGCTCTGATTTTTTTTTTTTTTTAATGTGACAAGGTTAATCCTATAAACAGAAATTTATAGCCCCCTTTAGGCAAAAACATTTAGAGCATTAGCTGTGTGTATATGTGTGTTTATTTTTTATTTTTGAATGAAGTTTTGAAATTTTAATTTAACTTCATTTAATAAGTATTCCTATTACTATTTTTTAAAGAGATGAGGTCTTGCTATGTTGCCCAGATAGGATTCAAGCCCTCCTGGGCTCAGGTGATCCTCCTGCGTCAGCCTCCTAAGCAGCTGGGCCTACGGCTTGTGCCACCATGCTCGGCTCATGTGTGTGTTTTAAAAGATGCTATTTTCATACTATGGAGTACTACTCAGTTGTAAAGAAACATGGTGATCTAGTGTCTTTTGTGACAACCTGGATAGAACTGGAGACCATTCTTCTAAGTGAAACATCACAGAAATGGAGAAAAAACCCAGTGTACTCAATACCAGGTTGGAATGGATCCATCAACACTTAAATGCAAATATGAAGGTAAATCTCAACGAAAATCAAGCTGGGAGAGGAGGGAAGAGTTGATGGGTAAATTCACACTTACTTGGTATAGTGCACACTGGGTGGGGGGCACACTTATAACCTTGACTCAATTTGTACTTAAAACAAAGTATATAAACAAAACAAGGGTACATTCTAATGTTCTGGAAAAGAAAAATAATTTATCTTACTATAGAAAATGTCCCTTTTTAAACCTTTAAAAATTTTAACTTTGCAATTTACTATGCTTTGGTCAGACACCTAAAAAAACAAAAAAAGTACAAAAACTAACATTCCATCAAAAGGAAACAATTCAGTTATTTTCCTGTTTTGCTAGCTTTGCAGGAGAGCTTTGCCACTACACTCTTTTGAGGAAACTTGTGTTATGATGAGCAAAATGAAAGGAAACAGAGAAAAAACAATAAGGCTGCTTCAGTTCTGATCAGTTTTGTCTATCCTGGGGACTTCAAGCTCCCCCAGAAAAAGAACTTTAATTTAATTGCAGTTTATATGACTTCTTGCTCTTGGATTCTTCTTTCCTTTTTCTTATTATTTAAGAAATTGATTCCCAATTTCAAATATATTTTTTATACTTTTTTAATGAAAAGTTGAAAACAAACAAAACAAAACTGATTTATTCCACAATAAACCTCAAAAATCCTATCCATTACTAAAGGGAGAGATGTCCAAGGGGCAAATAGGACTTAATTCTCTCTTTAGGAGTCGCTGCAGTGTGTGAAGATCAAGGCACCTCACTCCTCACCCCCAATATTCATTCTTCAATTTTTCTTCCTTAACAGAACCTCAGAATTCAGAATAAAGAGTACATTTGCCAGCATTTTCCATAGCCAGGCACGCCCACCCCAGAATTGGTGTGTACAGCTTTGTATAGCATGTGAATGTGAGAGGACTACTTAAAGAAAACTTTTGTTCTAGTCTGTATTTTGGAGGGAGCCCTGCAGACAGTGGGGATTCTGACATCAAACCCACATAAATGGGGCTTGTGGTTAGAAATCCTCAAGAGGAAGATTTTTTGTATTTAACTTCACCAAATCCAAAGCCAAACAGAGGCATAAATACCAAACATCTCCCTGTGTAAAGTGTAGAACATTGTTCCCCCTACACTCTGAGAATGTATATATTTCGGGGAGCCACGCTTATGCCACGCTGTCTGAGCTGACCTTGGGGCTTTGCTAGAGCCCCAAGTTGTGCTGGGTGCAGCCCACTGTAACATGAGCTATCAGTCAGTCGAGGGTTCTCAGATGCTTTCTCTAGTTCTGGTTTATCTTTCTAGTTCACACTTTTCATCTCTGGCCTTCAAGCCCTCCTCTGCATTTTCCTGCCAGCCAAGCCATGCATTCAAATGACATTTTAAATATTTTATTCAGCATTTTAGTTATGCCCTAGAGGGATTAGTTTGCCATGTTGCTGGAAATAGAATTCTAAATTCTGTTTTATATCATCTTCAAAAAATAGTGCTCACTTGATCACTTTATATTTGTCAACATTGCTCCTTCTGTTATCCCACCAATGGGCATAGGGCTATGGGTTTCCCCTTATTTTTTCTTTTCTTCTTTCTTTCTTTCCTTCTTTTTTAAAAATTTTGCCTCTTCTATTATTTTGTTTTCTCCTCACTCATTCATCTCCTTCCCCGCCCCCCTTATGACCTCTTCCCCTTTCTCTTCATTTTACTCTTTCTTTCTTTTTTTTTAAATTTTATTTTATTATTAAATCATAGCTGTGTACATTAATGTGATCATGGGGCACCATACAGTGGTTTTATAGACCATTTGACATATTTTCATCACACTGGTTACAATAGCCTTCCTGGCATTTACTCTTTCTTTCTTTTTAAAGGATCTGGAGCCCCAATGCCCAAGATATCAGTGGGTTTTAAGGGAGAAATAAAAGAATCACTGTCCTCTGGGTGCAGTGGCTCTCGTCTGTAATCCTAGCACTCTGGTAGGCCAAGGCAGGTGGATTGCTTGAGCTCACAGGTTTGAGACCACCCTGAGCAAGAGTGAAATCTCATCTCTAAAAATAGCCCAGCATTATGGAGGGCACCTGTAGTCCCAGCTGCTTGGGAGGCTGAGGCAAGAGAATTGCTTAAGCACAGGAGTTTGAGTTTGTTGTAAGCTGTGATGCCATGGCACTTTATGGGGGGCGACAAATGAAACTCTATCTCAAAAAAAAAAAAAGAATTATTGTCCGTTTCTCTAGGCAAGAGTATATTGTGAATTCTCAGCTGACAGTCATTTGTATTATTAAGTGTCTCAGTCAGTTTGGACCACTATAGAAAAGGAGCAAAAGCTGAGTGGCTTATAAACAAAAAGAGATTTATCTGTCACAATTCTGGAGGCTGGGAGTCTGAGAACAGGCTGTGGTGTGGTCAGGTTCTGAGGGGGGTTGTCTTCTGGACTGCAGACTGCCAACTTCTCATTGTGTCGTCCCATGGTGGAAAGAGGGCATGAGAGCTCTCTGGAGGCCCCTTCGTGGAGACACTAATCCTATTCCTGGGGCTCCACCTCTCAAAGGCCCTCCATCACAATGGGGATTCTGACATATGAATTTTGAAGGGACACATTCAGTCCAATGCGAAGGCACACTATGTCTCATAACTTTCCGCAGAATAGAAGATGAGATTTATTTAATACACATGAGTTAAGCACTTACTATAAACTGATGATAGAGAACCCAAGATAAATAAGGCATAACCCCTGGCCCTGAAGCCTTCACTATTCAGCTGGTTCAGCCAATAAGCATGTGTTTCCTCTAAAGCTGGTCTCTCATTTTGCTTCAAAAAAGCATCAAAAATTGAAGAAAGGAGGGAAAGATATAATGCCTTTTGATGAAGCATGTGAGTTTTCTTATCTCATCATCATGGACACTCACCAGACTTAAAATATCATGACATGGCTCCCTAGACTTAATTCATTCACACAGCATGCATTCATCGAGTGCCTACTGTATGGCAGGCACTGGGGCTTATGAATCAGGTCCTGCCCTAAAATAGCTGGTTGTGTGCAGTGGGGACACAATATGTTGAGTGACATGCCAGGGGGAGAATGAGATGCTAAGTGAACACAGGGGAGGGGCAGATGTGGAAGGTTTCTAGAGGAGGATGTCATTAGGTTAATCTGTATGTGGGAGTTCTTCTTTAAGGGACCTCAGGTGAGCTACTCCTACTATTTAAGTGCCCAAATTAGTCAGGTCCTTGGAATTGGAGCTCTGTCTGGAAAATAAACACTATGTAATTACTGCTTACCTTACATGTGTATGAAACTATTTTTAGCCTAAAAGAAAAAAAATCGCAAAATACTTTTTTTCTGTGGCAGTATAGTTAAGCTTACATCCAGGACAAACAGGTGGAATCTGCTTTTGTATGTGTGAGTAAACTGATTAGAAACTCTAAATTCAAGAAAGAGAGCCTCAGTAAGTCAAAACTTAGTCACCAGCCTCAAAGGATAAAAACTGCCTGTGGTTTCTTTACTATGACAGTGTGGTGACCTCAAATAGACCTTTGCAAAAGGGTTGGCACAAGCCATTACAAAAAGTATTATATTGCTCTTCAGTATTTGAGCACATCCTAATTGGGATGGGTAAAATAATGACCTAGAGATAGGATTGTTTCTACAGGCTCGTTTTCCAATTACTATAACATAAAGTGGAAATAATTGTTTTGTTAAGATCATGCTTTTCTCTGGCATCTCAAGACATGCAAAGTTTTATTAGTATAAAAGTGCAGAGGGAGAAAATAGAGCATTCATCAATCTGCAGGATAATGGGCATTTCTCAGTACATACTGCCTCTATTCTTGGTATACCAGTTGGCTCGTGCAGGCCCAGCGGATGACGTACCGCCTGTATTCTTGGCTGTAGATCACAGCTGAACAAACTGCTCTGGAGTGTGAAGGGTCAGTGCAGTGTAAACAGAAATCAGCAGTGACCTATGGAGTCATCTCAAGACATAATAAATACAGTTTTCATGCTCCCTCCCACCTTCTGCTGATTCAGGTATTCTCCAGCACCAGGGGGCTTGTCTCTCGAGCAATATTTCAAATCCAGCAGACCATTGTATTTGGAACATATTTTCTAACTGTGCTTTTAATTTTGGCAAAATAGCATTTAGCTCCTTCTGAAAATGTCATCTTACACACAGAGCTTCATTGAGAAAGAATAAAACACTTTTTAGAACACTCCCTTAGCTTTGGCTACCATTAGTTTTGCTATTCTGGAAGAATTTCTCTTGAGTTTAGAGGATGAAAATAGAGTTCCTTTTCCAGTTCAGAATAGCATTTGTGGCAGAATCATTAACTTTCCTCTCCTTGAAGTTCTCCAATGACAATTTAGTCCTCTTATATTCCTTTACTGAGGGGTATCTAGGCCATTATTACCTCTTGTCAAAGTAGGGCTGAGCCCACATCCATCCTTTTCCCTTCAGGAGAGGCTGTACCAGTCCCTGCCTTTAGTGGATGAAAAGATTCTCAGATTATGCTCTGCTGTCAGCTAGCACATCCTCACCCCAGACGTATTTTAAGACAGAGCTGCTCACCTGGGTTTGAGGTGACTAGATCTGCTGAGAGAATAACTCACTCTCCACATCCCTTGTGTGCCCCAGGGCAGAGGAGAGAAAGATTTAGGAAGCTGTATGAATATACCTGAGAACACTTTCCAGTTTCCATCACGTGCAAGATTCACATAGATTTGCATATGGACAAATCCCACAGAATGGTGATATCTGACACTGCCCTGCTGCTAGACATAGTTAGTATAAAAGGGTGACAGGAAGAAAAACTTCCCTTTACCCCAAACCAAAACGAAAGCTCAATCCACAACCTACAGTAACTTAATCCAGATGGTCATATTCTCTTTAGACTGAACACCATTTCCAGTGAATTTACCGTTTCTTCTTTTCCATTCTTGTAGTTAACATTTTAACTTGCTAAGTTCTAGCCATCCAGGAAGAGTAAAGATCAGATGCTTAAGATTAAACAGTTCAAAGTCAAGGATATTTGGTTAACATAAACAAATGGAATGAAATTGACTGCAGACTCACTGTTCTAAAAGTTAAAATTTGTTGACTGACACACTATTAGTTGGTTTTACTCAGAAGTCAAGTACTCATGGACCATAAAGCTCATAATGGTGGCACTGAAGAGAAGATGGAAGTTTTATGTTGAAGAAATGGTTCCAACCTACTTGTTGTGTGGGATCATTTAAAATCTTAGCTGAATTTTCCAGTAAAATAAAACAACAACAAGAAATTGAAACAGTGGGCTAGAATGTGTTGGTCGTTAACCTCTTCAATTTGGAGGCCTATGATGACTCAGGGTTGGACATTTCATGAAAGGTAACAAAATTAAAATTAAAATTAAAAGAGAAACCTAAAGAAGTATGACTTAGAGAATTATGTGCATCCATTTATGTTTTAGCAATGCTTCATCTTATCCTTGATGCATTTAAAAGTGAAAAACAACAGCTCATATGAGTGGCTAAAAATAGTTTCAAGACCTTTCATCAGCCATTTTTACCAACACCTACTTGGTTTCCAAACTCATCACTTTGCTTAAAAAATAAAGATGTTCTTAGCCTACTTTGAATACCATTTCTTCTTTGGCCTTCATGGCTACCCTGTATGTGTTGAACATACCATGCTCACTTCACTTCACTTCTTCACAGCACTGTTTAAATTAAGCACATGCCTAAAATTTTTCCTCATTTAGAAGATTTGACTTAACTCTACAATATGAAAAAAAAATATTCCTCCTGGACATCTACACATCATTATGCACAGGTCCACATGGTCTTTGTTGCCTTTTGTGCTTTGTTTTGCAAGGGCAAGAACCACGTCTTTTGTAAGCTTGTGTGCTTTCTGCTCCTGTGTCATGACCCATAGGGATGCTCAATAAATGTTGAATCAAAGTGAATTGCTTTCCAGTGCATTTATTGGCACATGTCCTCCATGGGTCAAGATCCATCTCTTTTTGCAGTGCTCAGTGGTTTTCTTTTTGAATGCATTTCCAAGGCCACAGTTGTTGGATGTCTCTAAAATTGTTCACAGCTTGCTAAACAAGGAAGCTGCATGCTTGCATTATTGTGTTATAGCCATGTTCCAGGTTTACAAATCAAGGGAATTCCACTTAAGTTATACAAATGGTTGTTTTCTCTCTCTCTCTTTTTTTTTTTTTTGGTTTTCTTTTTCCCTTCCCTGTTTCTTTCTCCCTCCCTCCTTTCTTCTTTCCCTCCCACCTCCCTTCCTTCCTTCTCTCTCTCATCTTCCCTGCATTCCTACCCTCCTTTTTCTTTCTTCCCTTCCTCCTCCCCCTCTCTTTCTTTTCCTTTACCGTTCTTTCTAACAAAGCTCTCTCTTGTGAAGCTCAAACACTTACAACAGGATCAACAGCAGTGAAGGGCTGTCTTTTTCAGCCCTGCAAAGCTAGACAAATGCAACTCCAGAAGCCTGGCCTCATACCTCAATTGAGGAAGGTGTCAACAAGTATGAACTGAATCAGGTTGGCCCTGCTTTCTGCCCAGGGATGGCATTGACCCCACCAGCAGGGACACCGGTGATTCCAGCTTCAGGCTTTCAATACTCTTTATAGCTTAATGGCTCACAGACCTTTTCTGAGACAGCTGGATAACAATGTGCCTTTATGACAGCCTGACTCCTTTTTCCCCATTGAAATCTCAAACTGTACCATATAAAACAATCTGTCTCCTGTCGTTCCATCAGCAAGGTCTGAATAGCCACGGCCAAGTGCCCCTACAGCAGCACTCGTTCATTTCCCCAGAAAAACATTTTTTTCACAATAAAAGAATAAAGGAGAAAGATGTCCAGGGTGTGAAAGATGGCTGGCAAAAACCTCTGTGTGAGGTCCTTGGCGAGATAATCTCATTCTAAAGATCTGGGTGACTGGAATTTCCCTCCCCCACATTCCACCCCTGCAGACATCACCCTCCCCAACATCTTTCTAATACAAATCCTTAAGCATTAAGTCAGGCAGAAAATGAGTCTACTCTACATTTATCTTCCTGAATGGCAGTCAACTCCCGCTTAATCTTTCAACATATATTTGTTCAACGGATCAACATATTGTGTAAGCAGCATGACGGTTAGGTTTAGAGATGTGTCTGCTCATGTTTGGTTTGTGCTGAACCATTGACCATTTTGTTTGTAAATCCATCATAAATTATATCTCTGCACTAAGGATGGGGACAGAGGACAGTGCTCACATAGGCAGAAAGACTAAGGATGGGGACAGAGGACAGTGCTCACATAGGCAGAAAGACTTTATTCGTCACTGTCATTTTCCAGCGTTGAGAATGTTGACTTGTTTTATTTTGTGAATGCTTTTCAAGAAAATCTTTTCAGACAAGAAAGCTTCAAATTTGGTTTATCTTCTTTCCCAAAGGAGCCTCTTACATATTCTTTTGCTATTATTTCTCCATTAAAATAAAAAAGACTTTTAAGACACAAAGTAAACAATAAAATAGTATAAAATAGGAAAAAGAAGGTTAAGAATGAAAATCTTATGATTTTCCTAATTTCCTACAAGGACTATTGGTTTAAATAATTGCTCCCCCCAAATGAGAAGAGTCCACTTGGGTGTTAAAAGATTGAGGTGTTAATCAGTCAATTCATGATATAACTGATAGAACATTTAAAAATAAAAAGAATGAATTGTCAGTTGTTTCATGAAAATTTCCCCTAATTAATCAACCACTATTCATTGAGCATCCATCACTTTAAAATTTGTGGGGAAAATACAAAAAAACAAAGACAAATTTCCTGACTTCAATAACTTAAATCAAATTGGAGGAGTAAAACATATATATATATATTTAAAAAGTATTATGAAGATGTCTAAATAAAAATGAGGGTAAGAGAACATTTGTGCATGAGAAGGGATAGTTTTCAAGAAAGTTTTACTCATATTATTGAAAACTGTTCAACAATATTTGTTAAATACCTAATTTTTTTTGAGCACTGAGTGTAATAATGCAAAGTATGGTGGATTTACCATTCCATCCACATGAAACTGGAAGAAGAGAGGAATTGGGGCTAAGGAGGAGGAAAGAAACTGATGTGTTAACCAGCCTGTCTAAGTGTGACCCATGTCCAAGTCAGGCCTGAGGTCAGGAACAACAAGAAGATGGCTCTTGCAGGTTCTAAGGAGTAGATTTTGCATGTCAAAGTGGAGAGTAATTATATAAGAGGACATTTCTGTGTATTTTTATTTAGGGTTACTATGGGGGTACATACAATTAGGTAACATTGTTTATATTTGTAAGGTAAAGTCCAAGTTGTAGTTATTACCTTCACCCAGGAGGTGTGCCGTATACCTGTACATTGTACTTGTTAGGTGGAAACTTATCAACCCCTCTTCCCCCTCTTCTTGAATTTAATTGAGATTTTCTTTAATGTAGACTTGTGGTTGCTAATGTACTAGTTTCAACTCAGTGTTGAGTAGACAAGATGCTTGATTTTTTTTTTTTTTTTGAGACAGAGTGTCACTATGTCACCCTCTGTAGAGTACTGTGGTATCACAGCTCACAGCAACCTCAAACTCTTGGGCTTAAGCAATTTTCTTGCCTCAGCCTTCCAAGTAGCTGGGACTACAGGCGCCCACCACAATGCCTGGCTAATTTTTTGTTGTTGTTTTCGTTGCAGTTGTCATTGTTCAACCAACCCAGGCTTGGTTCAAACCCTCCAGCCTCAATGTATGTGGCTGGCACCCTACCCACTGAGCTATGGGCACTGCTGGGATGCTTGATTTTCCTTTCTAATAATACTTTGGTTAGGAGGATGTTCTCCAAATCCTTCAGGTAAATATGAAAAATACAAAGTCTCTATTTTTTTGATGGCTGAATAGTATTCCATGGTATACATATACCACAGTTTATTAAGCCATTCATGGGTTGATGAGCACTTGGGTAGTTTCCACATCTTTGCAATTTTGAACTGGGCTGCTACATTTCCATGCATTTTGAATGTCATGTGCTTGCATTTCAAAATGGAAGCATAAGCACTACTTTGAAATAATTATGGCAGAATTGTACTTAGAACACTAAATAATATATCATTTTTTTAAAACCTACTGTTGATATTGCATTCTAGCTACTAGGTCACCTCCATGCACCTACTGTGCTGCTGACTTCCCTTAAGGACCCTATCAACAGTGCAGGTAAGGTCTGTTACCCTCATGAGAAAGGTAAGGAAACTTCAAGTATGGGTGGACAGGTGCCTAGGTCATAGAGAGAGTTACTGGGAGATTTGGCCCAATGTCTAGGCCTCTAGAATCTTAGCTCTGGGCTTTTTTTTCTTCTCTATTTAGTACCCTTAGACTAAGCTTTTAGAGTAGTAAAAACTCCTTTTTAAAAACTCATCTATTGATTCCTTTTTTTTTTTTCTGCTGAGGAACACTAATTAGTGCTTTTCCTTTGGCTCAAGTGTGTTTTATTATTAATAGTTAAATCTAACCACAGATGCCATGATAAATTCTTTACAAATGGAGATACTCTCTGATGGTGATTCAGTACAGACTGATGCCTGCATGCACTTTAAATTGTGGAGTAACACTAATGGAAGAAATCATATAGTATGTGATAAACAAAATACTAACAAAAAGTCCTCTTTAGGAGGCACTGGATTGAGAGACATTAAGGTGTTGGAGTGTTTTCCTAGTTTTGATGGCACTGAGAGACACAGAAAAGCTGGAGTCCTAGACCCAACATTGTTAGTGATGGGTCTCTTGATTGCAGAAAGAGAAACTCACTCCAGTCATCCCAAGAAAGGGGAAGGTGTTTTTAAAAGGTTTTGGTGGGTTTGTCAGGAAATAGAGCTGATAGGTGGGCCCTGCTGTTGAAAAGACATGAGGATCACGGACTTTCCTTGACTAATACAGAGTTAGGCAAACTGTGGGTAATCATCTCCCCAGGGTCAATCACTCTTTCCCAAGGTTCTACACATCTGTGTATATGTTCAGAGGAGGGTTCGGGCAGAGGTAGCCATGATCTGTGTCTTGTTAAGAAATGGTTTTCTGGGGTGGCGCCTGTGGCTTAGTCGGTAAAGTGCCGGCCCCATATACCGAGGGTGGCGGGTTCAAACCTGGCCCCGGCTGAACTGCAACCAAAAAATAGCTGGGCGTTGTGACGGGCGCCTGTAGTCCCAGCTACTCGGGAGGCTGAAGCAAGAGATCGCTTAAGCCTAGGAGTTGGAGGTTGCTGTGAGCTGTGTGATGCCACGGCACTCTACCAAGGGCCATAAAGTGAGACTCTGTCTCTACAAAAAAAAAAGAAAAAGAAAAAAGAAAGAGTTTTCTTTTTATTCTGTTTACCCTATTTTACAACTAATGGACTTAAACATCCTTCAAATTTGATTAGGGTTAATCTGGCTATTTATAATTGCAGAGAGGCATAACATAGTTATGTTTTCACTATAGTTTTTTATGAAATAATTGTTTTCCTTTAAAGATAGAGGAAAACTGTAATATTTTAAATGACTTTGTCGGTCAATGGCGGGAATAGAGGGATATTCTGGCTGTCTGGACTATGGTTATCCAGTGTTTCCTAATACAAAAGACGAATAGAGGGATATTCTGGCTGTCTGGACTATGGTTATCCAGTGTTTCCTAATACAAAAGAAGAATAAAATTATCCACTGTTTAATTATTTCTGATAAATAATAAATATAGAACCTTTGCTAATAAGGTACAGAGAAAATACATGAGATAAGTTTTCTCATTTTCTTCCTCCTCCTAATATCCTTTCTTCTGCTCTTCCTCCACCTTGTTGTCCTCCCTCTTTTTCACAGAGACTTCCCCAGAACAAAGCACCTTGCTTTGACCTGCTCTGTATCTTCTTATTCCCTGAAGGGAATTTCAGGCGTTCTCATCACAGAATATGAAAACTCTGGGAATTCTTGAAGTCATTCAGGGTAGGTGATATGAGCTTAATTGTGTGTCCACTGAATTCGAATACTGAAGTCCTACCCTCCCCCATGTAACTTTATGTGACTCAGGGCCTTTAAAGAGGTAATTAAGGTTAAATGAGATCATAAGGGTGGGGCCCTCGTCCAACATGACTGGCAACCCATAAGAAGAGAGAATGTATCAAAGATGTGTACACACTGAGAAAGGCCACGTGAGGACACATCAAGAAAGCAGCTAATTTGTGATCCAGACAAAGAGACTTTAGCAGAAACTAACCTCACTGGCACCTTGATCTTGGGTGCCCAGTCTCCAGAACTGTTAGAAATAAATTTCTGTTGTTTTGCCTCCTAGTCTGTGGTATTTTGTTACTATGGTATTTATAATACTACAGGCAAGGGGATTTTGGAGTTGACTCCATGTTTCAAAAACATATAGACTAATATATGCCATATAATTAATCAAGTCAATTTAATATTTATTTTGATAGCTCACATTTTATTATATATTTTCTGTGTTTTTTTTTTTGAGACAGAGACTCAAGCTGTTGCCCTGGGTAGAGTGCTGTGGCATCACAGTGCACAGCAACCTCCACCTCCTGGGCTCAAGCAATTCTCCTGCCTCCACCTCCTAAGTAGCTGGGACCACAGACACCCTCCACAACGCCTGACTAGTTTTTGGTTGCAGCCATCATTGTTGTTTGGTGGGCCCAGGCTGGATTCGAACCCACCAACTCAGGTGTATGTGGCTGGCACCTTAGCCACTTGAGCCACAGGTGCCGAGCTATGTGTTGTGTTATTTTAATAGGAAAATAAATTAATAAAAAATGCTTTTTAGAAATGTAGGCTAACTGTGGCAGCCTTGTACATGCACTCTCAGTTGTTTGACTTCAAGGAGTTTAACTGACTGAAAGGCCTGACCTATTGCACACAGAAGTTCATTACCATGTTCATGCCAAGACCCCACTTCCTGGGCTGCTCCCTGCCATTGACTGAGTGTGGCAGAGGTACTAAGGCAGGCCCTTTCCATTCCACTCCTGTGACAGGAAAACCTAGCTCCAGAACTACCTATTGGTCTTGCTAAAACATCCCTAGAACTGCAGGATAGTCCAGGCCACTTCCTACCTAACCTGCCTTCCTTCCTTCTCTCTGTCACAGGAGTCAGGCCCCTACTGTGGTCTGACAGCTCTCCAGCTTCCTCCTGATCCTGCCCTGTTTTCTCCCATGGGTGGCTTCCCCCATAAATCCTTTGTCATTCATTCTTTCTCCCCCTCTCCCCTTTTTAAAGACAGAGTCTCTCTCTGTTGCCCAGGCTAGAGTGCCATGGCTTCAACCTAGCTCACAGCAACCCCAAACTTATGGGCTCAAGCAATCCTCCTGCCTCTGCCTCCCAGAGTGGTGGGATTGCAGGAGTGAGCCACTGGAGCCAGCCACCTTGCACATTCATTCTGTCTTGGTATTTGCTTCTTGGACTACCCAAACTAACTCACCAAATTTTTCAAAACACAAGATTTATGACTGAGGATGATGATAAAAGCAGGGACTTGTTGACAGTGTTTCATTTTTGTCTGGAATATCTTTCTTATTTTTAGCTTGTTAACTTTTACTCATTATTATCAATTCTCTTAAGTTCCATTTCCTCTGTAAATGACAATACTAGACTTCTTTACATCCTTCCCATCCTCTTCCAACTCTCCACCCCAAAAGACATTTGGGTTCATCTCCCCTTTCCTGTACCCCCATAATAGCTCTATCAGTTGTAATTATCTCTCCATTCACCTTCCTTTGCCACTACAGAGTGAGCTTCCTTTGAAGCTGAAATCTTAACTTTTCGCCTCTGAATTCCCAGTGCCTGGCACAGAGTGACCATGTGGTAATAACTCATTAAATGGACAAATCAACTATTGAATTAATTCTTCTCTGGTTCACTGTCTCAGGAAGTAACATAACTGAGGGATTATGGAAGGCTATGAAGAATAACCAGGAAAAGATGGATTTTTAAGTGTTCCAGCAAAAATTTAGTGAAGAAAGAGGTTTTGATGGAGTAGTTTGGGTTTGGAGGAAAGGGCTGCTTGGCAGAGAGGCCTTTCTGACAGCTGCAGGTGCTGTCTCAGGAATAGCATCCTCTAAATGCACCAGTCGGCTATTAATGTCAGAGATGTGACGATTGTTCCCCTCTTCATTTCCTGAGCTGCTCAGCCGTGATGTGGAAAAAATGGCTCTATTCTCACCCCCATAACTTTTTTAGACTTAGGGATGAAATGAGTAAAACTTGCAGTTTTGAAGTATAATTCAGTGTCATGGGGGTAAAAAATACCTGTTATGTGTGAATATATTTGCTAGAAAGGGGAAGAGAAACTCATTCAATGAGAGTGCGAAATTATTGATGTCATAGTCTGCACCTTTTTTTTTTTTAATTTGTACAAGTGTGTGGGATCTATATTTTTCATAGGTTGTCTCATTTGCATCTCAAATGACCTTTGAGGCTTGGCACAGTGGCTCAGGCCTGTAATCCGTGCACTCTGGGAGGCCCAAGTGGGTGGATTGCCTGAGCTCATGAGGTCAAAGTCAGCCTGATCTAGAGTGAGACCCCGACCTCTAAAAAACTAGCTGAGTGTTATGGTGGGCACCTATAGTCCCAGCTACTTGGGAGGCTGAGGCAAGATGATTTCTTGAGCCCAAGACTTTGAGGTTGCTATGAGCAGTGATGCCATAGCACTCTACCAAGGGTGACAATATGAGACTCAGGCTCAAAGAAAAACAAAATGACCTTTGATATTGTTATCCTGTTTTTATAGATGAGGAAGCCGAAATGCAGAGAGATTAAGTGACACGTTGCAAAGATAATAAGTGAAGAAACCACAAATGGAAGACAGGCCCCCCCTTTACATTGTCTGCCAACTTAATACCCCCAAAGCCTTTGTTTTTGAAAACTCTTAAGGTTGTCAAAGAATCTGGTGAAACCACTGGTGGGTAGGTGAAAATAAAGGCAGAGAAGGAAAATAATCCAGAACTAGGATAATTTCCTCAGTAATTGCAGATTGGCTATGATTCAGAGAATAGTGAATGCCCTTCCAAGAGAAGCAGAGAAATGGGGGCATGTTAATCTCAGCTGCAAATGAAACTGGGGAAGGTAGGGGGAAACTAGAGAATTCTCAGGCCTCTGCCTCCTGGGATTCAGAACTGAGATTATTAGCAAGTTTACCTTTGCTGAATTTCCAAGGCTCTGCTATCCAGTGTATCTTGCATACAGGGGGTTAAGATGAAGAGAATTGGCAGTAATGTTTATTGTTAAGGAGATTTTGAAATGCTGCCAGTTAATTTAAAAACAGTCTATCTTTAAAAAAAAAAAATCACATGGTTTACATAGCCTTTATTTCTATTTGCTAAGCAAAGCTTTTCATCACGCTTTCCCCTTAATTTTTTATCTTCTTTGTACAATGTTCAATGTTGAATTTCATCAGTATTTTCTTTTTTTATCCTTGGATGATGGAAGCCTCCAATTTTTTTCTCCTTTCCTCTTTACTTTAGAGAGAGGAGGAACACTTAGAATTTGCCCTTGAGATACAATGTCTTCCAAATATTAGCTCAGGGAATAGAAAGGCTCTGAGTTGCCATGTGCTGTTGTTTGCTGGAATAAATAATCATACAAAGGCCTCGCTCTTTCCTCTCTCTCTCTCAGCAGAGTTCACACCAGGGTTATTTGAAGGTATCCTCTTGAATCCAATTGAAGGACTCTGACTGTCTCAGCTTTTCAATCTTGCTCTTGTTTTTTCTTTCCTATCACTGTATCCCTTTTTATTTCTTTCTAGGTTGTTGACCTTATTCTTTATTTCTCTCACACAGTAAGTGCTCTTCTGTGTGTGAATGCACATGTGTGCTTGTGTCTGTATGTGTGTGCGTTCGTGTGTATCTCCATGTGTGTCTGTGTGTGTGTTTGTGCGTGTCCTGTTTCTTTTCGCCATACTAATTGTACCATTGCTGAATTTCCAAGGCTCGGCCATCCATGATTACAATTTTCTAAGTATTGATAAACTAAAAGTCAAATAAATAGATGAACTACCAGATGCAAATCAAATATAAATAAAGATCTTAAATATTAATTCCCCAAATCTATTGCCATTTAGAAAGTTAAATGTATAAAATGCCTTCAGAGGCTTTGAGAAGCAGAGGTTATGACTCTTTCAGCTCAGTTTTCTCAAATGTTCACTTGTGTACTTGCTTTTAAAAACAGGAATTTCTCTGTGAACATGTGTTCTAGAAGAAAAGAAAAATAAATTTTTAAAAAATAAGACAGAGAAAAAACCCCAGGAATTCCTTTTCTTTTTTGAAAGGGTAAGCACCTCACACATGGAAAGTCATCAAAATTCTGCCTTTCCCAATTCATCATACATTGCACTTGCCAAGCACAGATTAAGGCACATTATTAACCTACTCAATTACAATGGAACTCCTATGGAAATGGCTGTTATAGTCACATTAATATCTCATTAGTTCATCATGTTAATGTTATTACAATGGTTACCAAAGGAATTGGCACTGATTGGTACCTAATTTTGAAGAGTTGTTGCCTCGAGCATCATTGGACAGCGAGGCTCAAGTGTAGAGGTGGAAATCTGCTTTCTGTCTTTTTCCCTTAGAAAAAATGAAAGAAAGAAAGAAGGAAGAACAAGTGAATATTCCTTGCAAAAACATGCTGCAGAAGAGACTGTCTGAGACTCAAGATATAAATCTATTTTGACAGGTGCAGTCATTATTCTTATCAGCTAGGATAGCATTATTCTTTTGTTTTAATGGCAAAGATTGCAAGAAGATGAAATTTGCCTTCACATGAGTGCATCAAAAATGTAATAAAAATTAGTTGTATAATTAAATTATTACTAATGATGATAATATCACATCTGTGTCTTTATAATAAACGTGTAGCTCAGCTTGTTTACATCTTTCCCCAAAGAAGTTCAAATGAATTTTCAGATGAGTGAGACCACTCCCACTTCCCTATTTATTTGTATACATAAAAGAAATAAACCGTAGAAGTTGATTATGACATTTTTATAAGGAAAACAATGTCTCTGCAGTTTCAAGTCTTTCCTGACATTGGCAATTCTTCACAATAGGGCAGTAAGGTTTGTGGAAAGTGAGTTGGGTGCAACCAAGATGAGGCTTCAGGTTCCATGACTCTGGGTGAGTGCTAATTTCTGTATCTGCAGGATCTCTGGCTGGTGGGTACTAAACAGAAAGATCCGAGATGACGAGTTGTTGTGTAAGAAAGACACAAAGAAGGTAAAGTCTGTTGCTGATGCTGCTTTAGATTTTTGGACTTTTTTGACCTATCTCCCAGTTTTGTTTTGTTTTTTCCAACATGTAGAGCACTCATGATCTTTTCAAGGAAATTTTGAGGTGGGTTATCATAACAGTTAAACCTTTTGGTTTGCTTTTATTTTCTTAGAAAAAAAGAAAAAAAAAGCTGAAAATGAGGAATAAGGAGCAGCTGTTGTTACAGGGGGTTGCAGAGAAAGAAGATATGAATGAGACAGGCCTCCTGAAGTGTGAGAGGGCAAGTTGTGTGCAGTAGGGCTTGACTGGCAGTGCTGAGGTCCCATTTGCGATCTGCACAAACATTTAATGTGGGAGCTGTCAGAGTGGTTGTAGAGCTCCCTCCTGCAAATGTTCTCCCAATGTTTGGCTAATTAGATGCAGGCACATTGCTGGGCTGGGATCTTGCTGTATGTTTGACAGAAGGAGAGAGGCACAAGGATGTAGTAGGTTCAAACAAGGGAAACATTACGGTAATGGATTGTGGAATCCACCAGAGTGAGGAGCAAATGAGACAGTGACTGCATAACATAGTGAAAAGTGGTGGAGGCAGTCGATGGGAAGTTCCCATGTGGTTGAAGCATCTTGGGCTAGGATTGTTGGAGGGATGCACAAGAAAAACAGGGGATGGCGATCTAAGTGAGATTCTTAAACAAACTTTGGAGTCAGGACAGTTGTTGGGAAGGACATGCTCTAAAAATATGAATAGGAAATGGACTACTGCACCTAGGGCAGGTTACTCTGGTAATTTAATCTGATAATATTAATACGTGCTCCCAGGTAACAGGAGTGTCAGAGATTGGGTGGAAACAATAGTTTGGCAGTAGAGATAAGGAGCAAGGGGGGAAGTTAGCCTATCTTCAAGCCTTGTTGAATGGAGGCTGTGAGAATAAAAGCAGTCATTGCTTGAAAAGGCTCCCATTGAGATGGTACCTAAAAGCTCCAGCTAGAACAAGGAGATGAAAGCAACTTTCACAGAGAAGTCACTAGCATAGGGCACTTTGAGTTCTACTGGGCACAGGACAAGGTGTTAGGGAGTCATGGAGGATGTGGGGAACAACCCACATGGGGACAGAGTCTAAGTGGTGAGAGGTGAACCTAGGAAGGGGACAGTGGGGTGTGGCAGGGATGCAATGCAAAATGGATGGAGTCCTGATCATTTTCACAGGACACAGAAATTAGTTCTTATCACACCTTGCTTCTTGGGAATGGTCTGTTATGTAATGTATAACTTGAGGCTGGAGACATGTGGCTGTGGGATGGTAGGATCTGAAGACAAAGTGTTCTGTGGGTCTTTCTAAAATTGTATTGTGGGAAATTTAGGAGTGGATGGGATGGGAAGTCTTTCCAAAGAATGGAAAGTTATGTTTAGAGATTTTGGGATAAATGTTCCATGGAGAATGATACGAAACAGCTAAGAGTTATTTTTAAATTTTTATAATAAGATTTTTGGGACTGTTTAACTGAAAAGACTGTAATAAACACTGTGTGTTTATTACATTGATTTAAAAAATGAATTAAAAGCAAATGAGTTTCTAGAGAAATTATTTTAAGAGAGAAAACTGGATAAAAGCTATGTTAAGTGAATATGGCAAAGACTGCTAATTTCTGATACAATTTTCCCTCTGACTCTTCCTCAATTAGAGAATCTCAATTTTTAGCAGAGCATTGTTGCTTCACATAGAGGACTTTCTCACTCTCCCTTGAAGCTGGATGGGACCAAATGTTTACACTTGTGGCCAGAGAGATATAGTGGGAGTAGAAGGTCCCAATGGCCATGCATTCTTTGGCAGTCCTCCAATTAAGAGATGAAATCTGAATCCCTTTGCTTTGAACTTGGTCAGGTTCCGAGGCTGCTTTCTACCTGTCTTGTTACAGAGGCCCAGGTTACATGTGGAGGCCAGGTGTGGTGCTCTGGTTAAGAGCACCAACTGAGTTCCCAGCTGCTGGCCAGTATCATCTCTCAGCCACGTGAGTGAACCATCTTAGATGTTGAGCCTTCAGGTGACACAGCTCCATTTGATTGTAGCTGACCCCCAAGTGACATCTGCTGTTTGATGCAGTCAATTGTGGAACTGTGGGGGATAATAGATCCACGTCACTGGATTTTGGTACAGTTTCTATGCAGTAGCAGATAACCAGAATAGTGTCTTTGTAGTAGATGGAATTATTGTGTGTATTGTTTCTTGTCCACCTGTGAAAGGGTTATATATCCATTCTCATTACCACGTGACTCGGAATGCTTTTCTCTAGGAGGAGTATACCCTGCTTTTCAATTAATGTAGAGTATGGTCATCTGTGCTGGCTGATAGACTGTGAGTGGAAGTCGCAGATGCTACATCCAAGCAGAAGCTTTAAGAGAACTTGCATAGGTTATCCATTGCCCTTTTCCCTCTGCCATGAGAGTGGTGGCAGCTTCTTCAGTATGTTTTTTTATTTTTATTTTTTGTTTTAGAGACAGTCTTATTTTGTCACCCTTGGTAGAGCGCCGTGGAGTCACAGCTCACAGCAACCTCCAGCTCTTGAACTTAGGAGATTCTCTTGCCTCAGCCTCTCCAGTAGCTGGGACTATAGGCGCCCACCACAACGCCCAGCTATTTCTTGTTGCAGTTTGGTTGGGGCTGGGTTGGAACCCGCCACCCTCGGTATGTGGGGCTAGTGCCCTACCCACTGAGCCACAGACGCCACCCCAGCTTCTTCAGTTTATATTCCTGTATTAGTTTGCCAAGGCTGACAGAATATCACAGACTGATTGGTTTAGACAACAGGAATTTATTTCTCACACTTCTGGAGGTTAGAAGTCAGAGATTGAGGTGTCTGGAGGGTTGGTTTCTTCTGTGGGCTGTGAGGGAAGGAACTGGTCCAAGGCTCTTTCCTTGGCTTGTAGATGGCCGTCTTCTCCCTGTCTTTACAGTGGACATGTGGGTTTTCTAATTTCCTCTTCTTACAAGGACATTGATTATATTGGATTAGCACCCCACAATTATTTCATTTTTAAATTAATTACTTTAAAGACTTGTCTCCAAATATGTTTACATTTTGAGGAATTGGGTAGTAGGACTTCAAATATTCATTTTTGAAGTGACAAATTCATTCCATAATACTCTCCAAATGTGGAGCAGAATTTCAGGCAACTCACAGACAACTTGTGACAAGAATGAGAACAAACATTGTAAGGCTCTGATGTTTTGGAGTTCGTTGCCACAGCATGACCTAGCATAAGATAACTGGTGCAGGGTGCAGACCTTTGAAGAGAGAGGCACATCCTCTGGTCTCTTTTTCTCCTTTGTGCTTCCTGGAACATGGACAAGAAGGTTGATGCTCTTAGCCAGCTTGGATCATGAGGTGCACGCTAAAGACGGCTGCCTGATGACTATGAAGCTGCCACACTTGTTGTGGGCTTGCTACATCTGGACTTCTTTTCTGGGACAAAGAACCTCATATCTAATTTAACACAGGAGAGAAAACGATGACCATACTTCCTTAGTTAGAATTGTGCTTCAGGGAACTCTAACTAGACAAAGGAGAAGAAAGAATGAAAATGGGTAAAGAGACTGTAAAGAGAGGATAAATCACCCTTTTGTTGTAAATGCTTATTTTCTGTTATATTTGAATATCTTAAAAAAAAAACAAAACTTGTGAATTGTTTAGTAATCCTGGCAAACATGAGGTATGATAGATCAGATATGGGAAAATGTTATTTTGCCATCCAGTTTTCAAAAAGAGGAAGAGAGATTCTGCAAACTATTGAATTACAAATTTTATTTTATTTCCTGGAGTTCCAAGAAGGGGAAGTGGTTGGGTCATCATTGCAGTAACCTCATTTCCTTCTTTGACAGATACAGTGGACTATGGTGGCAGGGGAAATGTGTACTTTTAAACTGCGTGTACTTTTAAACTAATGCAAGGCACTTGAAAAGCCTTTCAGAATATCTTCATAGATCAATTAGAGGAATATCCATTGGATGGATATGAGATTGAAAGGGTATGTAATGGGTGGTTTCTATCCAACAACCAGCATGTGGCTTCTGTCTCCTCTGCCTGCTATGGTGTCAGCTTTGGCGTAAGAGTTGGCTCCCCCTTGTGGTTAAGAGATGGCTTCATTGATACTTGCCATCAATATGGACAGAGGGGTTCATTTGGATCTTTCTCATGAGTAGTGAAAAAGCTTCTGTCCCAGATTTGTGACAACAAAATTTTTTTCTTTCTTGACTTACAATTGGGCAGAGTAATTGGTTACTTTCCCTGAACCAATTGATCTGCCCAGGGAAAGGAATACTGTGCTTTTGGGGTAATTAGCTAGGGGTGAAGGTGTCTTCCTCTAAAACAACTTAGCTTCCTCGGCTGGGAGGGTGCGATTATGTATGAATGTGGATTATCAAGAGTGCTGAGTAGTTAATGAGAGAAGAGGGAGTGGATTTTTGGTAGGTATCCAAAATATTCACTGTTCTTGGAAAATTTCAAAGGTGAGTTTCTTCAATTCTATCATGTAAAAGTTTAAATTTTCATGAGGTAGGCATCCTGATAGATTTATCAGGGTTTACATTAACCATAAAATACACCCCAGTTAATCAAATGAGTGAACCCAAGAAGCAATGTTGCTTAGTATTATACATCTTGTGGCAAATGCTGGCCAAAAATCATGATTTTGGTTTAATTACAATCAAAATAAACACTCTACTTGATTATAATTGACCAATATATTTATCTTCTTCTTTTTTTTTTTTTTTTTAATTTTTTTATTAAATCATAAGTGTATACAATGATATGATTATGGGGCATCATACACTCACTTCATAAACCATTTGACACATTTTTATCCCAGTGGTTAACATAGCCTTTCCGGCGTTATCTCAGTTACTGTGCCAAAACATTTATATTCTACATTTACCAAGTTTCGCAAATACCCCTGTAATATGCACCACAGGTGTGATCCCACCGATTCCCCTCCCTCTACCCACCCCCCCCTTTCCCACTACCCCCTATTGTTAAGTTGTAGTTGGGTTATAGCTTTCATGTGAGAGTCCCAAATTAGTTTCATAGTAGGGCTGTGTACATTGGATATTTTTTCTTCCATTCTTGGGATACTTTACTAAGAAGAATATGTTCCAGCTCCATCCATGTAAACATGAAAGAGGTAAAGTCTCCATCTTTCTTTAAGGCTGCATAGTATTCCATGGTATACATATACCACAATTTATTAATCCATTCGTGGATCGATGGGCACTTCGGCTTTTTCCATGACTTAGCAATTATGAATTGGGCTGCAATAAACATTCTGGTACAAATATCTTTGTTATGTTGTGATTTTTGGTCTTCTGGGTATATGCCCAGCAGAGGAATTACAGGATTGAATGGCAGATCTATTTTTAGATCTCTGAGTGTTCTCCATATATCCCTCCAAAAGGAATGTATTAATTTGCATTCCCACCAGCAGTGCAGAAGTGTTCCCTTTTCTCCGCATCCACGCCAACATCTCTGGTCTTGAGATTTTGTGATATAGGCTAGTCTCATTGGAGTTAGATGATATCTCAAAGTAGTTTTGATTTGCATTTCTCTGATGATTAAAGATGATGAGCATTTTTTCATATGTCTGAAGGCCGTGCGCCTGTCTTCTTCAGAGAAGTTTCTCTTCAAATCCCTTGCCCAGCCTGCGATGGGATCCCTTGTTTTTTTCTTGCTGATGCGTTTGAGTTCTCTGTGGATTCTGGTTATTAAACCTTTGTCAGAGTTATACCCTGCAAATATCTTCTCCCATTCTGAGGGCTGTCTGCTTGCTCTGCTTACTGTGTTCTTAGCTGTGCAGAAGCTTTTTAGTTTGATCAAGTCCCAGTAGTGTATTTTTGAAGCTGCTTCAATTGCCCGGGGGGTTCTCCTCATGAAATACTCACCCAGACCAATTTCTTCAAGGGTTTTCCCTGCATTCTCCTCTAGTATTTTTATAGTTTCATGTCTTAAGTTTAAATCTTTAATCCAATGAGAGTCTATCTTAGTTAATGGTGAAAGGTGTGGGTCTAATTTCAGTCTTCTGCAGGTTGCCAGCCAGTTCACCCAGCACCATTTGTTAAATAGGGAATCTTTTCCCCACTGAATGTTTTTAATTGGCTTGTCAAAAATCAAATAGCGGTAAGTAGCTGGATTCATCTCTTGGTTCTCTATTCTATTCCAGATATCTACTTCTCTGTTTTTGTGCCAATACCATGCTGTTTTGATCACTATCGATTTGTAGTAAAGTCTGAGGTCTGGTAGTGTGATTCCTCCTGTTTTGTTTTTATTTCTGAGTAATGTCTTGGCTATTCGAGGTTTTTTCTGATTCCATATAAAACGAAGTAATGTTTTTTCAAGATCTTTAAAATATGACAGTGGAGCTTTAATAGGGAGTGCGTTGAAAGTATATATTGCTTTGGGTAGTATGGACATTTTGATAATGTTGATTCTTCCTAGCCATGAGCATGGTATGTTTTTCCATTTGTTAACATTTTCAGCTATTTCTTTTCTTAGAGTTTCATAGTTCTCTTTATAGAGATCTTTCACGTCTTTTGTTAGGTAAATTCCCAAATATTTCATCTTTTTTGGCACTACTGTGAATGGGATAGAGTCCTTAACTGCTTTTTCAATTTGACTGTTGTTGGTGTATATAAAGGCTACCGATTTATGAATGTTGATTTTGTAACCTGAGACGCTGCTGTATTCCTTGATCACTTCTAGGAGTTTTGTAGTAGAGTCCCTAGTGTTTTCCAGATACACAATCATATCATCTGCGAAGAGCGAGAGTTTGATCTCTTCTGACCCTATATGGATACCCTTGATCGCCTTTTCTTCCCTAATTGCGGTGGCTAAAACTTCCATTACAATGTTGAAAAGCAATGGAGACAATGGGCAGCCTTGTCTGGTTCCTGATCTGAGTGGAAATGATTCCAATTTAACTCCATTCAATATGATATTGGCTGTGGGTTTGCTGTAGATAGCCTCTATCAGTTTAAGAAAAGTCCCTTCTAGACCAATTTTCTTGAGTGTTCTGATCATGAAGGGATGCTGGATATTATCAAAAGCTTTTTCTGCATCAATTGAGAGAATCATATGGTCTTTGTTTTTTAATTTGTTTATGTGCTGAATTACATTTATAGATTTATGTATATTGAACCAGCCTTGAGACCCTGGGATAAAACCAACTTGGTCATGATGTATAATTTGTTTGATGTGTTGCTGGATTCTGTTTGTTAGGATCTTGTTGAATATTTTTGCATCTATATTCATTAGTGATATTGGTCTATAATTTTCTTTTCTTGTTGGGTCTTTTCCTGGTTTGGGGATCAGGGTGATATTTGCTTCATAGAACGTGTTGGGTAGTCTTCCTTCTTTTTCTACATTTTGGAACAGGTTGAGTAATATAGGTACTAATTCCTCTTTAAAGGTTTGGTAGAATTCTGACGTGAAACCATCTGGTCCCGGGCTTTTCTTTTTAGGGAGGTTTTGTATAGTTGATGCTATTTCTGAACTTGATATGGGTCTGTTCAACATTTCCACTTGATTCTGGTTAAGTCTTGGAAGGTGGCGTGCTTCCAAGTATCGGTCTATTTCCTTCAGATTTTCATATTTCTGAGAATAAAGTTTCTTGTAATATTCATTAAGGATTTTTTGGATTTCTGATGAGTCTGTGGTTATTTTGTCTTTGTTGTTTCTGATTGGTGATATTAGAGATTTTACTCTTTTTTTCCTGATTAGGTTGACCAGAGGTTTATCTATTTTATTGACCTTTTCAAAAAACCAGCTTTTTGATTTATTGATCTGTTGTATTATTCTTTTGTTTTCAATTTCATTTAATTCTGCTCTAATTTTGGTTATTTCTTTTCTTCTACTGGGTTTGGGGTTGGAATGTTCTTCCTTTTCCAGTTGCGTGAGATGTCCCATTAAGTTGTTAACTTCCTCTCTTTCCGTTCTCTTGAGGAAGGCTTGCAGTGCTATAAATTTCCCTCTTAGAACTGCCTTTGCAGTGTCCCAGAGGTTCTGATAGCTTGTGTCTTCATTGTCATTTTGTTCCAAAAAATTGGTGATTTCTTTCTTAATCTCATCTCTGACCCAGCTATCATTCAGCATAAGGTTATTTAACTTCCATGTTTTTGTATGGGTATGCAGATTCCTGTTGTTACTCAATTCAAGTTTTATTCCATGATGGTCCGAGAAGATGCATGGAATAATTTCTATTCCTTTAAATTTACTGAGGTTAGACTTGTGACCTAAAATGTGATCAATTTTGGAGTAAGTTCAGTGGGCTGATGAGAAGTATGTGTATTCAGTTTTGTTGGGATGAAATGTTCTGTAGATGTCTGCTAAATCTAAATACTGGATGGTTAGGTTTAAATCTAAGATTTCTTTGCTCAGCTTCTTTCTGGAGGATCGATCCAACACTGCCAAGGGAGTGTTGAAATCTCCAACGATTATGGAGCTGGAGGAAATCAAGTTACTCATGTCTGTTAGAGTTTCTCTTATAAATTGAGGTGCATTCTGGTTGGGTGCATAGATATTAATAATTGAGATCTCGTCATATTGAGTATTACCCTTAACAAATATGAAGTGACCATTCTTGTCCTTCCTTACTTTTGATGGTTTAAAGCCTACTGTATCTGCAAATAAAATTGCAACACCTGCTTTTTTCTGATTACCATTTGCCTGAAATATGGATGACCATCCTTTCACCCTGAGTCTGTATTTGTCTTTTAAGTTGAGATGTGACTCTTGTATGCAACAAATATCTGGCTTAAGTTTTTGTATCCAGTCAGCTAACCTATGCCTCTTTAGAGGACAGTTTAAGCCATTCACATTGATGGAGAGTAAGGATAAGTCTGGTGGAATTTTGGGTATCGAGTTTTTCAAAGGTCCAGTGGACATTTTTAATCCTTTCGCCAGTGTGGAAGTTGGAGTTTGATCCGAAGTTTCTGAGTGAGTTTACTTTTGTGGTATAGGATTGGGTTGGTCATTGTGGAGGATAGGTCTGAGAACATCCTGAAGAGCTGGTTTACTTAAGGCAAATTTTTTCAACATATGAATGTCATTGAAGTATTTAATTTCTCCATCATAGATGAAACTCAGTTTAGCTGGATACAAGATCCTGGGTTGAAAGTTTTTTTGCTTTAGGAGATTAAAAGTTGATGACCAGCCTCTTCTTGCTTGAAAAGTTTCAGCAGAGAGATCTGCAGTTATTCTAATATTCTTACCTTTGTACGTTATAGTTTTCTTTCGCCGGGCTGCTTTGAGAATCTTCTCTTTCATGTTAACTTTAGTGAAGCTAATTATGATATGTCTGGGAGATGGCTTATTGGGGTTGAATCGTGCTGGGGTTCTGAAGCTGTCTGCTATCTGAATTTCAGATTCTCTAGGCATGTCTGGAAAATTTTCTTTCATAATTTCATGTAGAAGGGCCTCTGTGCCCTTGGCTGCCACGTCATCAGCCTCCGAAATTCCTATAACCCTTATGTTATTTTTTTTCGAATTATCTGAGAGCTCTCTGAGTGAGTGATCCGTTTTTGCTCTCCATTTCTCTTCCTCTTTGAGAGATTGGGAGCGTTCGAAGACTTTATCTTCAATGTCAGAAATCCTTTCTTCTGCTTGCTCCATTCTGTTACTGAGGGATTCTACTGTATTTTTCATATCTTTGAGGGCTGTAAGTTCTTGTTTCAGTGTGTCTAAGTCTTTGGTGGTTTTGTCTTTAAATTCGTTAAATTCTTGAGACAGTTTTTGAATTTCTCCTCGTAATTCCTAATTCCATTTTATTAATCTTGTCTGCAAACCAAATTCTGAATTCAACTTCTGACATCTCAGCCAGTTGTTTATGAATGGGATCTTCAATCACATCTGCCGTATCTTTTCTTGGGGGGGTTGATCTATTCTGGTTATTCATGTTACCAGAGTTTTTCCGCTGATTCCGCCCCATGGTTTACTCCCTTTGGTTTTTCCCCTGGGGTTTTATCGAGGGCCCGTACAGTGTTGTGGCCTGAGAAACTGGGGCCCTGTCTGGTGTGGTGGAGCAAAGTGGTTCTGTCTTGATTTCAGCTGGTTTCTGTTCGATCCTATTGTAACTTCTACTCTGGCTTGAAGTCTCAGCTGTGTGAAAAAATCAGCAATTAAGTCACCCCGCCTGCCCACCTCTGGCCCCAGTTGGAAAAGGAGAATGAAACCTTCCTACAATCGCACACCCAGGGCACCACCTGAAAAGTCCTCAGTCTATTAGCCCAGTTCAAAAGGTCCGAATCAACTGTCTCAATCGGCACTTGTCTCAGGTGGAAGGGTTCAAGAGGTCTCTGGGAACTGGATCACAGGGGCCTGGTGACTCCTCTGAGACAGCTCACCCCAGTGCAGCGTGGAGTCAGGAGGAGCCACCCGGCAAACAGAGCAGTCTGGGAAGGTTGACGTCTCCTTCCCCACTTTGCCCCTCCGTCGGACCCAGTCAATGGTATCTCTGCAGATGGCTAACCCAGTTGCCTGCAGTGAACAGACACTCCAGGGGTTTGCACCTGCCTGAATCGCGAGGAAGTCTGCCAGGCCCCCGCAGACTGCCGCTATCTAGCAGGAGGAGATGGGGCCTGACATCTTTGAGTGTTTGATGCAGGTGATGGGAAGGAGGTGTTCACTCAGGCTTAGCCCCGTCCCTGATGGATGCTGCTAACAGAACAGAACAGAACAGACAACTTTGTGAGGTTCTGTCTCTGTTCCTGTCGTCGCCTACAGGAGACGGGCTGTTTTGAGTTCAAACGTCTTTGCTGCTGGAGAATTGCGTCTGAACACCTCTCTGGGTCGGCCCCGCCCTGGAGGCTTCTGGGTTTGTGAGCCGTGACACCGGTGGCCTCCTCTGGTTGCCCAGGGAGACAGGGGGTGTGGCCTCAGAATATCCAGAAGTGAGCGTTCTGCCGTTAAAGAAAAAACGGCTGTTGATCTACCTCCAGGGAACTGCTGCTCTGGTGTGGGCACTCAGGCGACCCTTTTCTCCTCTGTCCCGCGCCCCAGAGTCAGCACTGAGCGGCCGCAGTTTGTGCTGGGTCCACACCCCTTAAGAGATCCCCCAAGAATCAGAACTCTTGGGGGATGGGCCCCCAGACCCGGATTGGGAGTGGGGCGGGGGGAAGCTAGAGTTTCATTCAGTTTCACGCAATACTACGGTCCGGGGAGGGCTCCTGCACTGCACCACAGGGAAGTGCCGCCAAGGCTTGATTTTCCCTCAGCAGAGTGCCCTCTCCTCGCTCATGTATCCCAGAGTCAGCGCTGACCTGACGCAGCTCAGGCACTGTGCACTCCCCTCGAGAAATCACCCAAGGAGCCGAACTCCGGAGGGATAGGCCCTCAGACCCCGAGTGAGAGTAGGGGCTCTCAGCTCTCAGCGGGGAGGCCAGAGTCTTATTCAGTCTTGTGCCCGGGGAGGGCTCCTGCACTGCACTGCAGGGAAGTGCCGCCAAGGCTTGATTTCCCCTCAGCGGAGTGCCCTCTCCTCGCTCACGTATCCCAGAGTCAGCGCTGACCTGACGCAGCTCAGGCACTGTGCACTCCCCTCGAGAAATCACCCAAGGAGCCGAACTCCTGGGGGATAGGCCCTCAGACCCCGAGTGAGAGTAGGGGTTCTCAGCTCTCAGCGGGGAGGCCAGAGTCTGATTCAGTCTTGGGCCCCGTATGCCCGGGGAGGGTTGGTGCACTGCACCGCAGGGAAGTGCCGCGAGGCGTGACTCCCCCTCAGCCCGGTGCCCTCTCCTCACTCGGCGCGCCTCAGAGTCAATGCTGACCAGTCGCAACTCGGGGACTGTCCACTCCCCTTGAGAAATCACCCAAGGATCCGAAGTCCTGGGGGACAGGCCTCCAGACCTCAGTGGGCGGGAGGGGAGCGCCGGGGATTCAGGGTTGCCGGCAAAGGATTCCCAAAGTTTTATTCAGCCCTATGTCCGGCAGGAGAACGCCACGGCACCCCAGTAGGGGAGGTAGGTCCAGTTTTTAGAAGGTCTCTCCCGTGGAGTGTAGTGGGAGGGCCTTTAATTTCTGCCCGCTTGTTCAATTGTGGGGCTCCAGAGCCGGTCTCATGGGGGAGGGGGACTCCCGTCCGCTTGGTGGTGGATTTTGTACCTTTTGTTTGCGTCCTTGTGATCACAACTTGCCTCAGCGGTGTTGATGTGCGTTCTTCAGCCTTCTCTCTTGGTGAGGCTCAAGTCCACCAGGATACTTACTAAATTCCTGTCCCTTAACTCTCCTTCTGTACGGGAGCCTTTGTTGAAAGCTGGCTTCAGTCCGCCATCTTGTCTCCCTCCTATATTTATCTTCTTTAGAGTATTAGAGAGGATTACGTTCTCAGAGTGGATAAGAATGACAGCAATTTTCTTCTTTTTTTTGGTAGGAGAGTACATTATGTAATTATCTAAAGATTTATAACCAATTGCTCTATGTTTTTAAAAAGGTTGTTGAAAAGCAGCCCTTTTAAAAAAATGTTGTCTGAAATAATAGTTTGAATACTTAAACTTCAGTGTTATCCTCAAGATGATATTGCAAAAAAGTGTTTCAAATGATCTTTAAGTATTTTGGATCATTTTATTGAGATCAGAGACATATTTTATCTTTTAAAATGTGCTTACAGTTGTTCAGTAGTTGCTATTTTTAACCAGGTCCTTGGTTAAGGAAGCAAAGCATACCAGGCGTCGATGGCAAAAAGTTTGTCCTGAAACTAGCTTATTGCTTTTGCTGAATATTTGACTAAGAAATCAATGTGTGCAATGTCTTGAAGAGAGACCACAGAGTTTGGTTATCTATATCTTCCATATAGATCTATAGATGTGGGGAAGTTGAGAGAAGCATTTTTTTAATAGATAAATCATCCTTTAAGGGTGTGTTCCATGAGATTTAAGTCTAAGAACTTAAAAAAAAAAGTTTCGTATATCCTGGTATTTGCAACAGGGCTTAAGGAATTCCATCAAAAGATTGTTCCTAAGTGCCATTATCACCAGAAAATAGTTAAATACCCCACAACTCCTTGATAGTTTTATAGGTATGGACGGGGGCAAAAGAGACATATATATATGTGTGTGTGTGTATGTATTTGAGCATCCTAGGTTTTAAATCTGGACCAATCACCTTCTACTGATACAACTTTAGGCCAGTTACTTCAACAGTGGAAGCCAAGTTTTAACATCTCTGGAATGGGAAAACCCTTGATCTTATTTGCTGTGAGAATTGAGTTGAGATGGTGTGGGTAAAGCTCATAGCTCAGAGCCTGACACATATATGAAACCTCGTGAATATTATCTGCCTTTCTCTTTCCTAGAATGTGCAATCAATTGAAACAGTTATTTACTATAAATGCTAGGAAGTTTCCCCCCACATTACAAAACTGCAATGTGGTTCCTATAAAACAGATTGTTAGCAGATCTACTTGTCAAGTAAGTGATTTGCAAAAGGATATTTAAATAATTAAGTAGAATTGAATTGCTTAGCGTGGTCCATCTGGATGCCAAATTGCACCCGCTAAAATGATAATTTGGATTTTAACATAATTGATATTTTACTGTTCTTCCTGAGTCTGATTTGTTGACAGCTTTTGCCACTTCTTTTGTGACTTAGCTTTTACTCAGTGGCTGCTTCTGAGTCATGCTAAAAAGTCTTCATCTTCCTAAGCTTCTTTGATTTCCTTGTTATCCTTGTCCATTGAGGAGCCAGAGTGGTCCATTTCCTGGTTCTCAAAGATATGAAGCTGGGTGGATCCTGAGGAATGACTGCATGGTTGACTGAGAAGCTGCACCTGAAAAGCAGCTGGGGCCAAAAGCTATAAACTCATTGGACCGTCAATAGTTCTTTACAGTTAAACTATCACTCCATCTTAAACTCTATATGGGGATCAGTGAATTGTAAACCGATAACTGGACTTCTCGGCAGTGACTGAGTCACAGAGGGACTTAGAGTGAGGTGCAGGCCACCCATGTGGTCCTTTGTGGACCCTTTCTTCACATGGGCTGCCGATCTCCATGATTCCTTCCTGCCCAGAAAACTTCATGAAGTAGATTCTTAATGTGTTATCATCTAATAAGAATTTTTCTTTTAATTAAAAAGTATGGTAAAGTATAAAAGAAAACACAACAGATAACTGTATCTCTATCACCCAGAATTAACTGTTAATATCCCATTTGACCATCATTTTCTATCTCATTTCTCTTTCCAATCCCTTTAAAGGCAAACATCATTGATAGTTTGGTGTGTGCCATTACATACTTTAATAAAAATTCTAACTTGTTGGCCTGTCTTTACCTATTTATTTATCTCTCCATATCCATAAGCAATATGTAGTATTATTTTGTGAATACCTTTTGAAATATACATAAGTGGTATCAGATTATATCATTCTCTTTGAACATCATCTCCCTCCTTTCAACATTATGCTTTTGAGATGCAGCCATTTTGAGAGACCCAGTTAATTTCTTTTAATATAGATCTAAGCAATTTCACTTAAGAGGAAAATTTTCTATTCTTAGAAATAGATCATATTTTACTCCTTTCTTTTTAGGGTTTATAGACTGTAGCAAATATCTAGCAGCCATTAATAGATCTGGAAATGTGTTCTAAGAATTGCTTATTTATCTAATGTCTACTGACTATCTTCTTTAATTTAAACGGTACTTATCCTTTCTGGAAAAATGATAACTTTTTGTTTTGTTCCTTTTTTCTTAAAGCTGAGAGTAATATGTATACCCTTTAATGAGCCCAGAAACTCTAAATCAAGACTAGTACATCAAACAACCCATGTTGGTAAGAACAGGAATCATCTGCTCAAGCATCCTCTTCTAATTTGTTGGCTTTTGTTAGACTCAGAGCAATGAATAGGTTACTTCCATGTTTTTCCCTGTCTAGGATTACTCCAGCACTTGCAGCTTGCCTCTCTCTTTCGTTATGACCATATGAATAAGTTTCTGTGTCATCTGCCTGTCAAGGAAAATGTGTTTGCTCTCATTAGCAAAGTCAACACAGTAATGATATTAAGGTCTTTGAAGTTGTCTTCATGTCATGCTGAATGGAGCAGTTATTATAGTGGGAACATTATCTTCCATATAAACTGTATTTCCTGGTTGCCTCAAGACTCTTCATCTCCTGATATCCTTTATTAAGAACTTATTCCAAATTGTCAAATAAAAATGTAGATAAATAAAGTTGTACATTGAAGTGAAATATGCTACAAAGCAGTTAATGGTCCTAGAAGTTGGGTTAGGCTCTAACTTCAGGGAGAATAAACCTATAATCAGATTGAGGGGCATACATGGGTGTTCGTGTGTTCATGCATGTGGGCACGTAGAGCTCATATTTCTAGACGGTGGTGTAAATAAGCACATTCTAAAAGAGCTGCATTTTTACTGCCCTCTCTGATCATCCAGGTTTCATTTTCCATTCCCAGATTAGTCTCCACTATAATCTTTTAGGTTAAAGTCACTAGTGACTATGCATTGCCAAATTCTGTAGTTAATTCGCTATTTTTATGTTTTTCTAGGCATTAGATTATTTGACACAGTCGATCACTCCCTCTTTGAAACACTTCTTCATTGGGCTTCTGGGGACAATATATACATATATTTTTTTCTCTTGACTATTCACTCACTTTCAGTCTTTTTTGTGAGATATCTTTCTCCTTCTAGACTTCTTAATATCAGTGTACCCAAGGGTTCAGTCCTCCTATTTCTTTGTATTTTTTATATAGACTTCTAGATGTGATTACATCTAGTCCATGCCCTTAAGTCTCATTTATAAAGCAAAGATTCTCAAATTTACATCTGCAGTCCGGATCTCTTCTTTGATCTTCTGACTCATATGTCCAATTTGCCTCCTTGGCAATTCCTCTTGGAAAATGAATTGGTAACTCTGCCTTAAAAAGTATAAATTTGAAATATTAAGTTCTATACCCCAAATCTCTGTGACCCAAGTATGTTCCTGTTTATCCAGATTATCAGACCACAGACCCAGACTTCTTTGCCCACCTTCACATTGAACCTCCATTCTACCAACAAATCTGATGTTTCTAATCTTTTTTTTTTTTTTTTTTATTGTTGGGGATTCATTGAGGGTACAATAAGCCAGTTACACTGATTTCAATTGTTAGGTAAAGTCCCTCTTGCAATCATGTCTTGCCCCCATAAAGTGTGACACACACTAAGGCCCCAACCCCCTCCCTCCATCCCTCTTTCTGCTTCCCCCCCCATAACCTTAATTGTCATTAATTGTCCTCATATCAAGATTGAGTACATAGGATTCATGCTTCTCCATTCTTGTGATGCTTTACTAAGAATAATGTCTTCCACGTCCATCCAGGTTAATACGAAGGATGTAAAGTCTCCATTTTTTTTAATGGCTAAATAGTATTCCATAGTATACATATACCACAGCTTGTTAATCCATTCCTGGGTTGGTGGGCATTTAGGCTGTTTCCACATTTTGGCGATTGTAAATTGAGCTGCAATAAACAGTCTAGTACAAGTGTCCTTATGATAAAAGGATTTCTTTCCTTCTGGGTAGATGCCCAGTAATGGGATTGCAGGATCAAATGGGAGGTCTAGCTTGAGTGCTTTGAGGTTTCTCCATACTTCCTTCCAGAAAGGTTGTACTAGTTTGCAGTCCCACCAGCAGTGTAAAAGTGTTCCCTTCTCTCCACATCCACGCCAGCATCTGCAGTTTTGAGATTTTGTGATGTGGGCCATTCTCACTGGGGTTAGATGATATCTCAGGGTTGTTTTGATTTGCATTTCTCTAATATATAGAGACAATGAACATTTTTTCATGTGTTTGTTAGCCATTCGTCTGTCATCTTTAGAGAAAGTTCTATTCATGTCTCTTGCCCATTGATACATGGGATTGTTAGCTTTTTTCATGTGGATTAACTTGAGTTCTCTATAGTTCCTAGATATCAAGCTTTTATCTGATTGAAAATCTGCAAATATCCTTTCCCATTGTGTAGGTTGTCTCTTTGCTTTGGTTGTTGTCTCCTTAGCTGTCCAGAAGCTTTTCAGTTTAATGAAGTCCCATTTGTTTATTTTTGTTGTTGTTGCAATTGCCATGGCAGTCTTCTTCATGAAGTCTTTCCCCAGGCCAATATCTTCCAGTGTTTTTCCTATGCTTTCTTGGAAGATTTTTATTGTTTCATGCCTTAAATTTAAGTCATTTATCCATCTTGAATCAATTTTTGTGAGTGGGGAAAGGTGTGGGTCCAGTTTCAGTCTTTTACATGTAGACATCCAGTTTTCCCAACACCATTTATTGAATAGGGAGTCTTTCCCCCAAGGTAAGTTCTTGTTTGGTTTATCAAAGATTAGGTGGTTGTAAGATGTTAGTTTCATTTCTTGGTTTTCCTTTCTATTCCAAGTGTCTATGTCTCTGTTTTTGTGCCAGTACCATGCTGTCTTGACCACTATGGCTTTGTAGTACAGACTAAAATCTGGTATGCTGATGCCCCCAGCTTTATTTTTATTACTAAGAACTGCCTTAGCTATACAGGTTTTTTTCTGGTTCCATACAAAACGCAGAATCATTTTTTCCAAATCTTGAAAGTACGATGTAGGTACTTTGATAGGAATAGCATTGAATAGGTAGATTGCTTTGGGAAGTATAGACATTTTAACAATGTTGATTCGTTCCATCCATGAGCATGGTATGTTCTTCCATTTGTTAATATCCTCTGCTATTTCCTTCCTGAGGATTGCACAGTTTTCTTTATAGAGGTCCTTCACCTCCTTCGTTAGGTATATTACTAGGTATTTCATTTTCGTTGAAACTATGGTGAAGGGAGTTGTGTCCTTAATTAGCTTCTCATCTTGACTGTTATTGGTGTATACAAAGGCTACTGACTTGTGGACATTGATTTTATATCCTGAAACATTACTGTATTTTTTGATGACTTCTAGGAGTCTTGTGGTTGAGTCTTTGGGGTTCTCTAAGTATAAGATCATGTCGTCAGCAAAGAGGGAGAGTTTGACCTCCTCTGCTCCCATTTGGATTCCCTTTATTTCCTTGTCTTGCCGAATTGTATTGGCTAGAACTTCCAGCACTATGTTAAATAGTAAAGGTGACAGAGGACAACCTTGTCTGGTTCCAGTTCTAAGAGGAAAAGCTTTTAGTTTTACTCCATTCAGTAAAATATTGGCTGTGGGTTTGTCATAGATAGCCTCAATCAGTTTTAGAAATGTGCCACCTATGCCTATACTCTTCAGTGTTCTAATTAGAAAATGATGTTGGATTTTATCAAATGCTTTTTCTGCATCTATTGAGAGGATCATGTGATCTTTATTTTTGCCTCTGTTAATATGGTGGATAATGTTTATGGACTTGCGTATGTTAAACCAGCCTTGCATCCCTGGGATGAAGCCTACTTGATCATGATGGACGGCTTTTTTGATGATAAGCTGTAATCTATTGGCTAGGATTTTGTTGAGAATTTTTGCATCTATGTTCATGAGTGAGATTGGTCTGAAATTCTCCTTTTTGTTTGGGTCTTTTCCTGGTTTTGGTATCAGGGTGATGTTTGCTTCATAGAATGTGTTGGGGAAGATTCCTTCTTCCTCAATTTTTTTGGAATAATTTCTGCAGTACAGGAATAAGCTCTTCCTTGAAGGTTTGATAGAATTCTGGAGTGAAGCCATCTGGACCAGGACATTTTTTGGTTGGAAGATTTTTTATTGTTTCTTTGATCTCAGTGCTTGAAATTGGTCTGTTCAGGAGCTCTAATTCTTCCTGGCTAAGTCTAGGGAGAGGGGGTGATTCCAAATATTGATCCTTTTCCTTCACATTGTCAATTTCTGGGCATAGAGTTTCTGGTAGTGTTCAGAGATGATCTCTTGTATCTCTGTGGGATCAGTTGTTATTTCCCCTTTATCGTTTCTGATTGAGGTTACTAGAGATTTTACTTTTCTATTCCTCGTTAGTCTGGCCAATGGTTTATCTATTTTATTTATTTTTTCAAAAAACCAACTCCTTATTTCATTAATTTTCTGAATGATTCTTTTGTTTTCAATTTCATTGATCTCTGATTTGATTTTGGATATTTCTTTTCTTCTACTGAGTTTAGGCTTAGATTGTTCTTCTTTTTCCAATTCCATAAGATCTCTTGTGAGATTGTTGATGTGCTCTCTTTCTGTTTTTCGAATGTAGGCATCTAAAGCGATGAATTTTCCTCTCAAAACTGCTTTTGCAGTATCCCACAAGTTTTGGTAGCTTGTGTCTTCATTGTTGTTATGCTCAAGGAAGTTCATGATTTCCTGTTTTATTTCTTCCTTCACCCATCTGTTATTCAACAGAAGATTGTTTAATTTCCATGCCTTTGGGTGGGGTCGAGCATTTTTATTAGAGTTGAGTTCCACCTTTAGTGCCTTATGGTCTGAGAAGATACAAGGTAAAATTTCAATTCTTTTGATTCTGTTGATATTGGTTTTGTGTCCCAGGATATGATCAATTTTGTAGAATGTTCCATGGGATGATGAGAAGAATGTATATTCTTTATCTTTGGGGTGAAGTGTTCTATATGCGTCTATCAAGCACAGTTGTTCTAGGGTCTCATTTAAATCTCTTATATCTTTGTTTAATCTCTGTTTAGAGGATCTGTCCAGCTCTGTAAGAGGAGTGTTAAAGTCCCCTGTTATGATGGTATTATCAGATATCATATTGCTCAGACTGAGTAAGGTCTGCTTCAAGAATCTGGGAGCATTTAAATTCGGTGCATAAATATTTAGAATTGGAATGTCTTCTTGTTGTATTTTTCCCTTGACCAATATAAAGTGACCATCTTTGTCTTTTTTGACTTTAGTTGCTTTAAATCCACATGTATCTGATAATAAGATTGCAACTCCTCATTTCTTCTGAATTCCATTTGCCTGAAATATTGTCTTCCAACCCTTGACTTGGAGCTTTAATTTGTCTTTTGAAGCCAGGTGTGTTTCTTGCAGACAGGAAATGGATGGCTTGTGTTTTTTAATCCAGTCAACCAATCTATGTCTCTTCAGTGGGGAATTCAAGCCATTAACATTTATTGAGATAATTGATAAGTGTGGTAGTATTCTATTTGTCTTATTTGGTGAGAGTCCATTGCTTCGTTTTATCTTTTGCATCAGTGTGGAGGTTAGGTTCTGTCCTTTGATTTCTGAGTTCTTACTTTGCTGCTGATCCATTGTGGTGGTCCGTGTGCAGAACAGGTTGAAGTATTTCCTGTAGAGCTGGTCTTGTTGTGGCGAATTTCCTCAATGTTTGTATATCCGTAAATGATTTGATTTCTCCATCAATTTTGAAGCTTAGCTTAGCAGGGTACAGAATTCTGGGCCAGAATTTGTTCTGTTTAAGGAGATTAAAGGTAGATGACCATTGTCTTCTTGCCTGGAAAGTTTCATTAGAGAAGTCTGCAGTCAATCTGATGGATTTGCCCCTGTAGGTCAACTGGCGCTTACTCCTGGCAGCTTGCAGAATCTTTTCTTTTGTCTTGACTTTGGACAGGTTCATCACAATGTGTCTTGGTGAAGCTCGGTTAGAGTTGAGGTTACCTGGGGTCCGATATCCCTCTGAAAGCAGTGTGTCATAAACTTTGGTGATGTTTGGGAAATTTTCTTTTATAATATTCTCTAGTATGGCTTCCATTCCTGTGGGGCATTCTTCTTCCCCTTCTGGAATTCCTATAACTCGTATGTTGGAACGCTTCATAAAGTCCCATAATTCTGACAGTGAACGTTCTGCTTTCTCTCTCTTCTTTTCTGCCTCTTTTACTGTCTGAGTTATCTCAAGAACTTTGTCTTCTACCTCTGAGATTCTTTCTTCTCCATGGTCTAACCTGTTGCTGATACTTTCCATTGCGTCTTCAAGTTCCCTAATTGACTGTTTCAGTTCCTTCAGCTCTGCTATACCCTTTTTATATTCTTCATATCGTTCATCTCTTATTTGATTCTGTTTTTGGATTTCCTTTTGGTTATTTTCCACTTTATTAGCAATTTCCTTCATTGTTTCCATCATTTCTTTCATTGTTTTCAACATGTGTATTCTGTCAGAAATACACATTTCTGTATTCAGAAATTCCCTTTCTGTCATTCCTAACATTTCTTTACAGGTGGAATCATCTGCAGTAGCTACCTCATGGTCCCTTGGCGGGGTTGTTCTAGACTGGTTCTTCATGTTGCCTGGAGTTTTCCGCTGATTCTTCCTCATGACTGATTTCTTTTATCTGTTTCCTTGCCCTAATTTTCCTTTCACTTCCTCTTGCTCTTTAAGTTCTTGTGCCTGTGGACTAAGGGTTACAGGACCAGAAGGGTGATTAGGTTTAAGAGCAAAAAAGGGATGAAAGAAAGGAGGACCGAGTGATAAGAAAATAAAGGAAGATAGAGAAAGAAGAGGGGTGGATATAAGGAATATTGACAAAAAGAAGGGAGGCACAGAAAGAGGGAGACAGGGCAATATAGGTGTACATTAGGGTACTTTGACACAACCTTAAAAAAACCCCACCTTCTAGGGGTGCCCAGTTGGGTGGTTCCCTTGAGGTCAGCAGCTCTTTGCTAACCTGATCAGACACAGTACCCCACCTCCACCAAGTAGAGAGGAAAGACAAAAATGCTATAAATCAAACCAAAACAAGCAAACAGAAAACTTTGCGGGGATAAAAGTGGGTGAAAAACCAAATGATAGCGGTAGAAACACTAGCAAAAATGAAGTTCTAGTTATTAAAAAAGGCAGCAATGGAAATGATAATTAAACTAGAAAAATTGAGAAAGAAAAAGGATCTGTATGGAAAAGATTGAAATTAAAAAACAAAAGAACATCAACAACGTCAAAATAAACAAAAAAAACCCAAACAAACAAAAAAAAAGAAAAAATACACAACCAAAAACAAAGCAGTTTGTATACGTTATTGAATGTTCTCTGGGCAACACGTGGTCTTCCGGAGTATGAGCTGTTAATCACAGTTCTGATACGACTGGAGGCTGCTGATTACTCAAACCCTAGCAGGTAGACACCCTAAATCTCTCTTCAGCCCACTTAAAGGGCACTTTGAACTTGTAAACTTGCTGAGCAGAAGCTTTCCCAGCTTTCTCGCTGGAATCATTGCTGAAGTGGCTATCCACTTACTCAGTGTGCCAAAACCGGTCTCACTCTGCCCCTGAGGGTTAGGGCTGCAAGGCGGCTCAGACCCCACCCTTAGGCTACTTGGTTGCTGGGTTACCAGCTCCCACCCGTTTCTAACTCTGTGACCCTGAGGGCAGAGGTTGCCAGGGCAGATCACTGACAATGGTTCCGTGTGACCCAGAGCCAAACACTATTAGCTCCGTCTGGCTCAGCGGCTCAGACTGGGACCCTAGACATAGGCCAAATTTCTCCGCACTCTCGCTCAGGCCCTCCCCAAGGCAGTTCAACTCAGTGCCAAGTCCAAGGACATCAAAACAGTTCACAGGTAAGGCCTTTCTGGTTTGCAGTCTCGCTGCTACTGAACTTACAGTTGCAGGTGGGTTTAGACGGATTGAACACACGCGACCACTTGCCGGTTTTCCACTGTTTTAGTCCTCCTCTTGGGGTCCAGAAGTCTCTCGCTTTCTCCCTGTATCCTCATAGGAGTGATGATAGGCAGATCCCACCAGCCAGAGATGCCTGGAGTCCTATATCCCCAGACTCACGGTGCCCAGATGTAAGGAAGCTGTTACTCAGCCGCCATCTTGCTCCGCCTCATTACCATTTTTTTTGGTATTTTTTTCCTCTCTGTCTCCTAAACTATAGTGCAGTAGTGGTGTCATCACATCAAATTGCTAGGCTAAACTGATTCTCCTGCCTCAGCCTCCCAAGGAGCAAGGAATAATTTTTTTCTTCTATTTTCATAGAGATAGGGTCTCAGTCTTGTTCAGACTGGTCTCAAATCTTGATCTGAAGCAATCCTCAGTTGTTGTTTCTAATCTTAAGAATGCATACAGACTGTGACTATTTCTTACCACTTCCACTGGTAGAGTTCTAGCCCAACTTGCCATAGTTGGCATGGACTATGCTGAATGCTTCAATTAACTTCTCTTTTCCCACTCTTGCCACTTTATAGGGTGGTCTTTGCACTGTAGCTAGAATGATTCTTTCACAATGTGAATCTGGGTTATGTTCTCTCTTTAACCCTTAAGTGGCTTCCCATCATACTTAGAATGAAATAGAAAATTGTTACCACAGCCTACCAAGTCTTATAAGATCTGGCCTTTCTTGAGGCCTTTACCTGTGCTCTTTTCTTAGCCTCCCTAAAGCTATTGTCATGGTTTACTCTCTCACTTCACTCAGATTTCTGAACAAATGCCACTTCACTAACAAAGACTTTCCCACCATCTTATCAAAATCCTTCCTCTATTCTCTTTCCCCTTATCCTGACTCATTTTCTTCATGTATATTTATATAGTATTTTCTTCCACATGAGGTCCACGTGGACAAGGGCCCTGTTTAATTCACCAGTGTATTCCCAGACCTAGAACATTGCCTGGCACACGCCTTTGTTGAGTGAATGAATGAACTAATTCTATGCCATTTCCCCTGCCTCCCATATTTTTAATAGTTGTGATTATTGAAAAGTGTCGTTTTAGATACTGTTTTGGGGGGCGTCTGGTTTTCTTGCTCTTATCCCCATTCTGGCCCTGATCCACTACATGTTTTCACAGGTATCAAGACATTTGCTGAAGGAGCATTAATATTTCTACAGATGTTTTAGAAACCATAGTACCTCATATATTTCTCAGGTTCCAATCTTTCTCACAAAAGTTTTGCACAGCTTCGATGAATTATGAGTGAAAAAGATATAAAATCAGCAGAAATGTTCTGTGTAGGATACCTTTGCTTGTTTAAAATAATAAAACATGAGGAGAGACAATCTAAATTAATAAAATATTCTTATTCTTGCATATGTACATATATGAACACGTAGCATTAGGTATGTAGTTTTTGGCCTAAATACCTACTGATGTTTGCCAAGTAAAGTTCTTTGCTTAATGATTACATATGTAACCATTGTAATTATAATATTTTATGTATGCAAATTTTAGAGTGATTGAAGATGGGTAAATTTCTTCAGTAAATGATTATTTTTCTTCTACTGGGAATGGAGTATATGGCACAAAAGTTAATCTTATATATTTAAATCACTGAAAATTTTGAATTAATTTTTTTCCAAATTGTGAAGGTGTTACTACAATGTTAACAGTTAAAAGGAAGAGCCAACACTCTGATTTTCATGGTTCAGATGTGAGACAGGTCTTTGGGTAACTTCTTCTTGACCCTTGTGAGGATTTCTAGTTCCTCATAGACACCACAGAAACCAGTGTAATTCCCTAAATTAGGAGGGTCATGACTCAGTTTTCACACTTTAGGTAATTTAAGACTGAGCCATTTCCTTGCTCAACCTGATCAGTTCTAGAAACTGCAGGAGAGAAAAATAGCCTAGTGAGAGAAAGGATTCCCTTTCTAAACTCTCTCTTGACTTACCAAATTATCTTTGCCTTAGAGGTAAAGATAGAATGGTAAATGTTAAATGCCCTAAACATGCAAGCAAAAATATTAGTCCTGAGTCGAATCAGATAAATTTGAAAGGTGCAGACCTGAGAACACCCCAGGAGATGAGGACAAAAGTTCTCAGTTATGAGCAATAGTGGGGGAATGAATTGAGTGGATTTGGATGCTTTTACTGATACTGGCTGAGTATTCAACCTGGATTTTCCTTCTGGAATCCTTTTTCTTCCCTTACAACTTTCTGATGTCTTTAGTTCTCTCCCAATAAGAGTAGCTAGGCATGATATCAAAGGATATCAAAACAGTGCCATATTAAGCTTTTCGGTGGCTTACATTTGGGACTTAGTTTCTGAGATTGGGGTCTGGGGCTGGGACTGTGATGATGATAGAGGGCTGATGCTTTGATGGATAGAAGAATAATCTCATAAGAAGTGCTTATGATCAACAATTGATCATTCTTGCTTTCATAACTTTTCATTAGCCAATCATCATGTTAACACATGACCTTAGAGATTATTGAAAAGGTCTATCTTGGAGTTTGTCCTTGGAAACCTCTCTCTTCATCCATAGCCATCCTCTTTGAAATTCTTTTCTTTCTGGTCACTGTTTCCAGTGTTGTTATCATTGTTTTTTTCTTTTACTGCCTGGTTGTGCAAGTAGGGTCAGGGAAGGTATAAGGGAATGGAAAAGGCTTTATGGGGTCTGGCTTGGCAGTGAATACCTAACAAAAACAACAAGGTACTCTGTGCTGTGAAGATTCACGCATCATTAGGATGTCTCCTAAATCTTGTTTGGATAAGAGCGTCTGTCTCTCTCTTAGTCTTGAGTGTCATTACTGAAAACCTCTTTTATTTTCACGCACTTAAGAAATGCTAGCACCTGACCAGGTAGTTAGTAGTGATACAGTGAGGAGCATATCTAGTCATACTGAAGGCAAAAGAAGATGAATATTGATAATAGCTACTAGGCCCCTTCAATCAGGAAGGCAGAAGAAAAAGGGCAAAAAATTAATTCTCAGGAACAAAATGTTTGTGCACAGCTAACTTCACTAAGCTGCTGAAAATAGAAGTGTCCAACTCTACAAGTTCCATAAAATCAAATGGACTTCCTTCCTTATGTTGTCTGTATGTTTCCAAGTATTCATGCTGTAGAACTCTTGTGAACCTTGGTTTTAAATCCAACAGTGTATTTTGAAGATTGTTTCATAATATTACATATAGAGTGGCTTCAGCCGTTTCAATGGTGCCATAATATTCCATTATTTTAGCGTATTATAATGATCTAAAAGCAATCCTCTATTACTGAACATTTGAATTACTTCCCATATGTAAATATGGCCCTTTTTTTTGGTTGGAGGAAATGTTCTAAATAAATTTCTTGTTCATACATCTTTTTATGCATCTATAAGTAAAATTGTAGCATGATTTCCTGATAGTGTAATTGCTTGGGTCCAGGGTATGTGAATATTTTAGTGTGGAAAGATATGGCCAAGTCATTTTTCATGAAGAACATACCAGTTTACACTTCTATTTGTAATACACAAGAGTGGCCGTTTCCTTGTTCCCTTTGTCAACATGGGATGTTAGAAAGTATACTGATCTTTGTCAATAGGCTAGCTAAACCATGATATTTTGTTGTAATTTTTATTTTCATTTTTCTTATTATTGATATTTGATTTCTTTTCAAATGTTTAATTGTCACTTTTATTTTCTTTGAACTACCTTTTCACATCTTTTGTCTATTTATACTTTTTATCTTAAAAAATTAGATTGATTCATTGTTTACCTATTTATTTGTTTTTCAAAGAACCAGATTGGGAATTTAGTTATCAGTAGTGCCTTTTTTCCTGATTTCTAAGTATTTCATCTGTATTACTTCTTCATTCTCTGTAACATTAAATGAAACACTGGCAAAATGGTGAGAACAGCTGACAGTGGGTGATGAGCACATAAGAGTTCATGATAACATCTTTTACACTTTCATGTTTGTTAGAAAAATTGTAGAATAAATTAATACCCTGCTCAAGTTCTGTGCAAAATACTTTGGAAATCTTACAAACCAAATGGCTGCCTTGAACTCGTGTAAGTGAACACAATTATTATCATATTCCTTTCTTACTTTCTTTTATAATGTATGTATTGACATTATTTTTTTGAAATAAATTTTATTTCAAAATTTTACATTCACAGAAGAGTTGCAAAGATAGTAAAGAGAGTTTCTTATCCACTTTCTTACATTGTTAACATCATATATTACCTTGGTACGTTTGTCAAAGCTAAAAAAAACCCACATTGGCACATTATGATTAATTTAATAGTAAATTTTGTGTGGCTTTTAACATTTTCTTTTTTTTTTATTTATTTTTATTTTTTTTCTATTGTTGGGGATTCATTGAGGGTACAATAAGCCAGGTTACACTGATTGCAATTGTTAGGTAAAGTCCCTCTTGCAATCATGTCTTGCCCCCATAAAGTGTGACACACACCAAGGCCCCACTTACCTCCCTCCTTCCCTCTTTCTGTCCCCCCCCCAACCATAATTGTCATTAATTGTCCTCATATCAAAATTGAGTACATAGGATTCATGCTTCTCCATTCTTGTGATGCTTTACTAAGAATAATGTCTTCCACTTCCATCCAGGTTAATACGAAGGGTGTAAAGTCTCCATTTTTTTAATGGCTGAATAGTATTCCATGGTATACATATACCACAGCTTGTTAATCCATTCCTGGATTGGTGGGCATTTAGGCTGTTTCCACATTTTGGCGATTGTAAATTGAGCTGCAATAAACAGTCTAGTACAAGTGTCCTTATGGTAAAGGAATTTTTTCCTTCTGGTTAGATGCCCAGTAATGGAATTGCAGGATCAAATGGGAGGTCTAGCTTGAGTGCTTTGAGGTTTCTCCATACTTCCTTCCAGAAAGGTTGTACTAGTTTGCAGTCCCACCAGCAGTGTAAAAGTGTTCCCTTCTCTCCACATCCACGCCAGCATCTGCAGTTTTGAGATTTTGTGATGTGGGCCATTCTCACTGGGGTTAGATGATATCTCAGGGTTATTTTGATTTGCATTTCTCTAATATATAGAGATGATGAACATTTTTTCATGTGTTTGTTAGCCATTCGTCTGTTGTCTTTAGAGAAAGTTCTATTCATGTCTCTTGCCCAATGATATAAGGGATTGTTGGCTTTTTTCATGTGGATTAATTTGAGTTCTCTATAGATCCTAGTGATCAAGCTTTTGTCTGATTGAAAATCTGCAAATATCCTTTCCCATTGTGTAGGTTGTCTCTTTGCTTTGGTTATTGTCTCCTTAGCTGTCCAGAAGCTTTTCAGTTTAATGAAGTCCCATTTGTTTATTTTTGTTGTTGTTGCAATTGCCATGGCAGTCTTCTTCATGAAGTCTTCCCCCAGGCCAATATCTTCCAGTGTTTATCCTATGCTTTCTTTGAGGATTTTTATTGTTTCATGCCTTAAATTTAAGTCCTTTATCCATCTTGAATCAATTTTTGTGAGTGGGGAAAGTTGTGGGTCCAGTTTCAGTCTTTTACATGTAGACATCCAGTTCTCCCCACACCATTTATTGAATAGGGAGTCTTTCCCCCAAGGTATGTTCTTGTTTGGTTTATCAAAGATTAGGTGGTTGTAAAATGTTAGTTTCATTTCTTGGTTTTCAATTCGATTCCAAGTGTCTATGTCTCTGTTTTTGTGCCAGTACCATGCTTTCTTGACCACTATGGCTTTGTAGTACAGACTAAAATCTAGCATGCTGATGCCCCCAGCTTTATTTTTGTTACAGAGAACTGCCTTAGCTATATGGGGTTTTTTTCCGGTTCCATACAAAACGCAGAATCATTTTTTCCAAATCTTGAAAGTACGATGTTGGTATTTTGATAGGAATGGCATTGAATAGGTAGATTGCTTTTGGAAGTATAGACATTTTAACAATGTTGATTGTTCCCATCCATGAGCATGGTATGTTCTTCCATTTGTTAATATCCTCTGCTATTTCCTTTCTGAGGATTTCATAGTTTTCTTTATAGAGGTCCTTCACCTCCTTCGTTAGGTATATTCCTAGGTATTTCATTTTCTTTGAGACTATGGTGAAGGGAATTGTGTCCTCAATTAGCTTCTCATCTTGACTGTTATTGGTGTACACAAAGGCTACTGACTTGTGGACATTGATTTTATATCCTGAAACATTACTGTATTTTTTGATGACTTCTAGGAGTCTTGTGGTTCAGTTTTTGGGGTTCTCTAAGTATAAGATCATGTCGTCAGCAAAGAGGGAGAGTTTGACCTCCTCTGCTCCCATTTGGATTCCCTTTATTTCCTTGTCTTGCCTAATTGTATTGGCTAGAACTTCCAGCACTACGTTGAATAGTAAAGGTGACAGAGGACAACCTTGTCTGGTTCCAGTTCTAAGAGGAAAAGCTTTGAGTTTATTCCATTCAGTAAAATATTGGCTGTGGGTTTGTCATAGGTAGCTTCAATCAGTTTTAGAAATGTGCCACCTATGCCTATACTCTTCAGTGTTCTAATTAGAAAAGGATGCTGGATTTTATCAAATGCTTTTTCTGCATCTATTGAGAGGATCATGTGATCTTTATTTTTGCCTCTGTTAATATGGTGGATAACGTTTATAGACTTGCGTATGTTAAACGAGCCTTGCATCCCTGGGATGAAGCCTACTTGATCATGATGAATGACTTTTTTGATGATAAGCTGTAATCTATTGGCTAGGATTTTGTTGAGAATTTTTGCATCTATGTTCATGAGTGAGATTGGTCTGATATTCTCCTTTTTGTTTGGGTCTTTTCCTGGTTTTGGTATCAGGGTGATGTTTGCTTCATAGAATGTGTTGGGGAAGAGTCCTTCTTCCTCAATTTTTTGGAATAATTTCTGCAGTACAGGAATAAGCTCTTCCTTGAAGGTTTGATAGAATTCTGGAGTGAAGCCATCTGGACCAGGGTATTTTTTGGTTGGAAGCTTTTTTATTGTTTCTTTGATCTCAGTGCTTGAAATTGGTCTGTTCAGGAGCTCTATTTCTTCCTGGCTGAGTCTAGGGAGAGGGTGTGATTCCAAATATTGATCCATTTCTTTCACATTGTCAAATTTCTGGGCATAGAGTTTCTGGTAGTATTCAGAGATGATGTCTTGTGTCTCTGTGGGATCAGTTGTTATTTCCCCTTTATCATTTCTGATTGAGGTTGCTAGAGATTTTACTTTTCTATTCCTCGTTAGTATGGCCAATGGTTTATCTATTTTATTTATTTTTTCAAAAAACCAACTCCTTGTTTCATTAATTTTCTGAATGATTCTTTTGTTTTCAATTTCATTGATCTCTGATTTGATTTTGGATATTTCTTTTCTTCTACTGAGTTTAGGCTTAGATTGTTCTTCTTTTTCTAATTCCATAAGATCTCTTGTGAGATTGTTGATGTGCTCTCTTTCTGTTTTTCAAATGTAGGCATCTAAAGCGATGAATTTTCCTCTCAAAACTGCTTTTGCAGTATCCCACAGGTTTTGGTAGCTTGTGTCTTCATTGTTGTTATGCTCAAGGAAGTTAATGATTTCCTGTTTTATTTCTTCCTTCACCCATCTGTTATTCAACAGAAGATTGTTTCATTTCCATGCCTTTGTGTGGGGTCTAGCATTTTTGTTTGAGTTGATTTCCACCTTTAATGCCTTATGGTCTGAGAAGATACAAGGTAAAATTTCAATTCTTTTGATTCTGTTGATATTTGTTTTGTGTCCCAGGATATGATCAATTTTGGAGAATGTTCCATGGGATGATGAGAAGAATGTATATTCTTTATCTTTGGGATGGAGTGTTCTATGTGCGTCTATCAAGCACAGTTGTTCTAGGGTCTCATTTAAGTCTCTTATATCCTTGTTTAATTTCTGTTTAGAGGATCTGTCCAGCTCTGTAAGAGGAGTGTTAAGGTCCCCTGTTATTATGGTATTATCAGATATCATATTGCTCAGACTGAGTAAGGTCTGTTTCAAGAATCTGGGAGCATTTAAATTGGGTGCATAGATATTTAGAATTGAAATTTCTTCTTGTTGTATTTTTTCCTTGACCAATATAAAGTGACCATCTTTGTCTTTTTTGACTTTAGTTGCTTTAAATCCACATGTATCTGAAAATAAGATTGCAACTCTTCTTTTCTTCTGAATTCCATTTGCCTGAAAAATTGTCTTCCAACCCTTGACTCGGAGCTTTAATTTGTCTTTTGAAGCCAGGTGAGTTTCTTGCAGACAGCAAATGGATAGCTTGTGTTTTTTAATCCAGTCAACCAATCTATGTGTCTTCAATGGGGAATTCAAGCCATTAACATTTATTGAGATAATTGATAAGTGTGGTATTGTTCTATTCGTCTTATTTTGTGAGAGTCCATTGCTTTGTTTTATCTTTTGCATCAGTGTGGAGGTTAGGTTCTGTTCTTTAATTTCTGAGTTCTTACTTTGCTGCTGATCCATTGTGGTGGTCAGTGTGCAGAACAGGTTAAAGTATTTCCTGTAGAGCTGGTCTTGTTGTGGCGAATTTCCTCAATGTTTGTATATCCATCAATGATTTGATTTCTCCGTCAATTTTGAAGCTTAGCTTAGCAGGGTACAGAATTCTGGGCTGGAAATTGTTCTGTTTAAGTAGATTAAAGGTAGATGACCATTGTCTTCTTGCTTGGAAAGTTTCATTAGAGAAGTCTGCGGTCACTCTGATGGATTTACCCCTGTAGGTCAACTGGTGCTTACTCCTGGCAGCTTGCAGAATCTTTTCTTTTGTCTTGACTTTGGACAGGTTCATCACAATGTGTCTTGGAGAAGCTCAGTTAGAGTTGAGGCGACCTGGGGTCCGATAGCCCTCTGAAAGCAGTGTGTCAGAATCTTTGGTGATATTTGGGAAATTTTCTTTTATAATATTCTCTAGTATGGCTTCCATTCCTGTGGGGCATTCTTCTTCCCCTTCTGGAATTCCTATAACTCGTATGTTGGAACGCTTCATAAAGTCCCATAATTCTGACAGTGAATGTTCTGCTTTCTCTCTCTTCTTTTCTGCCTCTTTTACTATCTGAGTTATCTCAAAAACTTTGTCTTCTACCTCTGAAATTCTTTCTTCTGCATGGTCTAACCTGTTGCTGATACTTTCCATTGCATCTTTAAGTTCCCTGATTGACTGTTTCATTTCCTTCAGCTCTGCTATATCCTTTTTATATTCTTCATATCGTTCATCTCTGATTTGGTTCTGTTTTTGGATTTCCTTTTGGTTATTTTCCACTTTATTAGCAGTTTCCTTCATTGTTTCCATCATTTCTTTCATTGTTTTCAACATGTGTATTCTAAATTCCCTTTCTGTCATTCCTAACATTTCTGTATAGGTGGAATCCTCTGCAGTAGCTACCTCATGGTCCATTGGCGGGATTGTTCTGGACTGGTTCTTCATGTTGCCTGGAGTTTTCTGCTGATTCTTCCTCATGAGTGATTTCTTTTATCTGTTTCCTTGCCCTAATTTTCCTTTCACTTCCTCTTGCTCTTTAAGTTCTCGTGCCTGTGGACTAAGGGTTACAGGACCAGAAGTGTGAGAAAGTTTAAGAGCAAAAAAGGGATGAAAGAAAGGAGGACCAAGTGATAAGGAAAAAAAAAAAGAAAAATAGAGAAAGGAGAGGGGGTGGGTAAAAGGAATATTGACAAAAAGAAGAGAGGCACAGAAAGAGGGAGACAGAGTAATATAGGTGTACAGTAGGGTGCTTTGATACAACCTTAAAAAAAAACCCACCTTCTGGGGGTGCCCAGTTGGGTGGTTCCCTTGAGGTCAGCAGCTCTTTGCTAACCTGATCAGACACAGTACCCCACCTCCACCAAGTAGAGAGGAAAGACAAAAATGCTATAAATCAAACCAAAACAATCAAACAGAAAACTTTACAGGATAAAATTGGGTGGAAAACCAAATAATAGCAGTAGAAACACTAACAAAAATGAAGTTCTAATTATTGAAATAGGCAGCAATGGGAAATTATAATTAAACTAGAAAAATTGAGAAAGAAAAAGGATCTGTATGGAAAAGGGTGAACTTAAAAAACAAAACAACAATCAGCAACATCAAAATAAACAAAAAAAAAAAACCAAACAAAAAAAAAATACACAACCATAAACAAAGCAGTATGTATATGTTATTGAATATTGTCTGGGCAACCCGTGGTCTTCTGGGGTATGAGATGTTAATCACAGTTCTGATACGACTGGAGGCTGCTAGTTTCTCAAACCCCAGCAGGTAGACACCCTAAATCTCTCTTCAGCACACTTAAAAGGCACTTTGAACTTGTTCACTTACTGAGCAGAAGCTTTCTCAGGGAAGTGCTTGTCGCTGGAATCACTGCTGAAGTGGCTATCCAATTACCCTGTGTGTCAAAACTGGTCTCCCTCTGCCCCCGAGGGTTAGGGCTGCAAGGCGGCTCAGACCCTGCCCTTAGGCTACTTGGTCGCTGGGTTACCAGCTCCCACCCAATTCCAGCTCTGCGACCCAGAGGGCGGAGCTTGCCGGGGCAGATTGCTCACAATGTCTGCCTGTGACCCAGAGCCAAACACTATTAGCTCCGTCTGGCTCAGCGGCTCAGACTGGGGCCCTAGGTATAGGCCAATGTTCTCCGCACTCCCGCTCAGGCTCTCCCCAAGGCAGTTCATCTGAGTGCTAAGTCCAAAGACACCAAAACAGTTCACAGGTAAGGCCTTTCTGGTTTGCAGTGTCGCTGCTACTGAACTTACAGTTGTGGGCAAGTTTAGTCCGATTGAACATACATGACCACTTGCCGGTTTTCCACTGTTTTAGTCCTCCTCTTGGGGTCCAGAAGTCTCTCGCTGACTCCCTGTATCCTCTCGGGGTGATGATAGGCAGATCCCACCAGCCAGAGATGCCTGGAGTCCTATATCCCCAGACTCACTGTGCCCAGATGCAAGGAAGCTGTTACTTGGCTGCCATCTTGCTCCGCCTCTCGCTTTTACCATTTTCTATTACCAGAAAAATGTTCTCTTCCTGTTGCAGGACCCAATCCACTGGTTATATTGTATTTTATTGCCATGTCTTCTCTGGTCTGTGATAGTTTCTCAGTCTCTCCTTGTTTTTCATGATCTTGACAGTCTTGAGTACTGGACAGAGGTATTCTGTGGAGTGTTTCCCAATCTTGGTTTTTTCAAGGTTTAATTCTTGATTACATTGGGGTTATGGGATTTTGCAAAGACAACCAACAGAGGCAAAGTGCTCATCTCATCATATTTATTGGGCACACGTGACATTCCTATAGCATGACGGAGGCTGTTAACTTTTATCTCTTGTTTCAGGTGGTACGTAAAAAGAAACCACATTTCCCTCTTGTACCTTTCTCTCTTTCATTCTATTCTTTGGAAGTGAGAAACTAAGTCTAACCAACCCTTAAAGGTTGGTGGTGATGATGGGGATTAAGTGCCATCTCCTGACTCTTTTACTTTCTCTTGTAAGGGAAATATCTACACATATTATTTGGAGTCTTCTGTAAGAAAAATTTGCTACTTTTCTTATGAACTCACAGATATTTATTCATTTTATATTTCTAATACTACATTATTTATTATGTTGCCCAAATTATTCAGTTCTAGCTATTGGAATCTCTTTTGGATTGATTCCCGTATCCTTTGACATGCCTTGGTTCTTTGGATTTTTGAGCATTTCTTAATTTTTGATATTTCAGAATGCTCCAGCCTCATTTTCTCTGCCTCACTTGTAGACTTGGACATTTCTCCATGGAGCCTTGTTTCCTTTTATTGGAGAATGGTATTTGGAAACCATATTTCTTTTTGGTTGATTATTTTTATCATTTTCTCTTCTATTAGTCTAGAATTACGTACTCTATTTCTGTCCTTCTTAGTGGCTAGGCTAGAAATGGCAACACATGCCTTTGACTTGTCAAAGCCTTCTGTTTTTAATGTCTTCAGTTTTGTTTTCCGATTATTAAAAATTTTTCTTTTATAATTTTTTGGCGTAGCCTTTCTGGCATTCCAGCCTTCCACGTCTGCTGCATCGTATACCATTCAGACATGGTTTCTGACGCTGTCTGGCTCTGTTCCTTCCCCCACTTAGATGTGGATAGATCGCCTCTTGTGCTCTGTCTCTTCAGAACAGGCCCCTTTCTTGGAAGGGTGCTTGTCTGATTGTTTTCAGAGTTCATGTGGCCCAGCCTGCTCTAATATCTTTTGACTTGACATAGCCCCTGGCACACAACTGCCATATGCTTGGGCAAAACTCCTCCTAGTTTTAGCTGCTCTTCCCAAACTGGACCAGCCAGATTTCCAGGAAACACACTTCTCTTTTGCTTAGGCAAGTTTTGCGACTCTTGGTCACTTGTCCTTACTCATTTATATTTTGCTCTTCATGCTTTGTTTGAATTATTGCCCTTGACTGTTTTACTTACCTTCTATTTCCTTTTTTTTTTTTTTTTTTTGTGGAGATTCTGAGAGGTCCAAGAACTATGCTGCATGTTCTGTTTCGGTCATCTCAATCCTTTCACCCTGTAAGTTATTAATACCATGTTATTAATACTTCGCATGGATATTCTGCCTGGTGAATCTTTACTTTTTAATGCTATGAGTCCATTTATAAAATAATTGAGATCACTACCTATTTCCTCCTTCCCGCTTCCTTCCCCTTTTGCTCTCACCTTTCTCTTTTTTCCTTCCTTTCTCTCTCTCTTTTTTTTTTTCTTCAGCTTTTGGCCGGGGCTGGGTTTGAACCCGCCACCTCCAGCATATAGAGCTGGCACCCCACTCCTTTGAGCCACAGGTGCTGCCCCTTCCTCTCTCTCTTTTCTATTTTTAATGTTTGCTTTTCTCACTTTAGAATCATTCTGTATTAGAGGTAGGACTTGCATAATGCTAGTAGTTGGGTTCTGTTTTGTTATGTAAGTATCTGAGTATATTTTGAATGTTTGAGATCATTTCATTTATAATTTTTTTAAATTAAAAATTTTGGGCGGTGCCTGTGGCTCAGTGAGTATGGAGCTGGACCCATATGCTGAGGGTGGTGGGTTCAAACCCAGCCCTGGCCAAATTGCAACAAAAAAATAGCCGGGCGTTGTGGTGGGCGCCTGTAGTCCCAGCTACTTGGGAGGCTGAGGCAAGAGAATCGCCTAGGCCCAGGAGTTAGAGGTTGCTGTGAGCTGTGTGACATCATGGCACTCTACCTGAGGGCGGTACAGTGAGACTTTGTCTCTACAGAAAAATAATAAATAAAGTAAAATAAAAATTTTTATTTTTCTATTTATTATTATACTTTTTTGGGGGGGTTATAACTTTATTTGATGTATTAGACAATCAGTGGCTAGTTCTCATCCATGTTGACTGTAGATTTTTGACAGTGGTAACAGGTACATAAGTAATGGAAGTACAGAGCTTGTATGGTGAATCTTCACCGTTATTGCACTTTCTGGACAACTGCATGTGGATACAGTATGAGACATTCTGTATTCCTTTGGCCAAGACAGAGCAGCTGATATCAATGCGTACATCTGGAGTTTCCAGCTCCTTCTTGGCAAATTCTGGATCTCTTTGAGAGGCAGGGAGAAGGAGAGACTTCTCTCAGCCCACTCCATGGATGCCTTGTGAATGTTGATGGTGTATAGTCTCTGGTCACAACCTCATTGGTGGCAGAATGGCCCTTCTTCTTGCTGTGCTTCTTTGCTGGAGCTGTTCTGCTGGGCCCAAGTTGGAAAGCTCCATTTATAATTTTTAATAACAGATTTTTTTGACTTATTGCTGGTAATAAATAAAATATCAGTTTTCTTTGTTGGTTTGTTTTTCACTTATCCTTTGTTTGGCTTGCTATTCTTTGCTTGGGATACATTCATCTGATAAATTAGAAGTTTTGTATTGTTTCTGTGTATCATGATTAGCCTTATAGTTACAACCTTATGTGTATGTCTATACTTGATTCTCATTCCTATCAATGCTGATAAGTATTATTACAATTTTTTTTTTTTTTCGGAGACAGAGTCTCACTTTGCTACCTCGGGAGAATGCTGTGGAGTCATAGCTCACAGCAACCTCAAACTCTTGGGCTCAAGCCATACTCTTGCTTCAACCTCCAGAGTAACTACGAAAACAGGTGCCTGTCACAATGCCAAGCTAGTTTTTCTAATTTTAGTAGAGATGGGGTCTTGCTCACACAGGTTGGTCTTAGACTCTTGAGCTCAGGCAATCCACCCACCTTGGCCTCCCAAAGTGCTAGGATTACAGGCATGAGACACCATGCCTGGCTTAGTATTACAATATTTTACCCTCTTTTTCTCCCTGCTGGCCCTGATTTTAGCCGATTATATTGTCTGTTTCTGTTTTCCCAAAGTTTACTTTAAACTTTTTTGTTTTCTTGAGACAGAGTCTCACTATGTTGCCCTTGGTAGAGTGCTGTGGTGTCACAGATCACAGCAACTTCAAACTCTTAGGCTTAAACAATTCTCTTGCCTCAACCTCCCAAGTAGCTGGGACTACAGGTGCCCTCCACAACACCTGGCTATTTTTTTTGTTGCAGTTGTCATTGTTGTTTAGCTGGCCAGGGCTAAATGCACCAACCTGGGTGGTATGTAGCTGGCGCCCTACCCACCCAACTTTATTACTTCTATTACTGGATTCATCAGAATTCATAACAACTATAGTTATGTTCAGCCAATGTAATTGCAACACATTCTCATGTTCTTTTAGTCTTTGTTTTCAAAACTTTTGTTATTAAATGGGACCAGAAGAAGTTGCCATTTTTATAGGTTAAAATCAAAATTTATTGCCATTTTCATGGTTGATGTTGGATGGCTACCCAAGGAACTATTTCATTAACTTTAAATTTAATTACTTTCCTGAAGTATGTCTCGATGTTTATCTATCTCTCTGATTCATTATGTCTTGGCATGTGATATAACTTTCAATCTGTAGTTTTAAATCTGCTTTAAGATAGCTATCTTAAATTATACCTTTGATTTTTTCCCTTCAATTCTCTTTTTCAAGAACAAAAACTATTTGAATTCATGATCTCTTCTTTTACAGCTTTATCTTTTGTTTTCTCTTTAATTCTCTAAAACTCAGTCACATTCGTTTTATTTTATTCTCTTTGTCAGTCCTGTGTTTTCTGCAGCGTCTATTGTGGAGTTTTCATACCAGCCTTAATTTCTGAGATAGTTTCATTTTTCTCTTTCACATCATTCCTGAACTCTGGGCACTTTGTATCTAATCTTCTGATATTTCAGCTTTTTTTTTCTCCCTTGAATGTTTGTGTCCTTTCTTTGTGCTCTTGTTTTAAAATGACATTTATTTTATTGAATTCTCATATGTATTTGCTACTTCCATCCTCTTCATTGTAATATATTTTATGATGTGTAGTTTTTGACATTGTTTTCTCTGTATTCTTTTCTATTGTGTTTTACTATAGTGTCTTTGATTAGATTTTTTGCTAATTCTTTTATATTATCACTCATCTTTGAGTGATACACCAGACACTTGGAGGTGTTTTATGTTGGGAGTGTTCCACAGTATCAAGAAGCCTCAGTGCACAGTGAAACCTCTTAGATTTAGGTGTTTTTTTTTTTTTTCTAGACAGAATCTCCTTCTGTTGCCCAGGCTACAGTTCCAGGACATCAATCTAGCTCCCAGTGACCTTAAACTCCTGGGTTCAACCAATCTTCCTGCTTCAGCCTCCCAAGTAGCTGGGCTTATAGATGCTTGCCATGATGCCTAGCTAATTTTTCTATTTTTAGTGGAGATGGGATCTTGCTCTTGCTCAGGTTGGTCTCGAACTCCTGAGCTCAAGTGATCCTCCCACCTTCACCTCCCAGAGTGCTAGGATTACAGGTATGAGCACTGCCCCAGGCCAGATTTAGGATTTTGAGTGTCAGCTGGTTAACTAGCACATCTCCGAGACCGACAGAGTTCAACATCTCTTCAAACTTCAGAATTTCTCCTCTCTCCTGCCTCAGCAACAAGCTATGTTAAGAAATGATGGCAAATCTACATGTTTCTTTTCCCACCCTGGTCTCTTTTATTATCCTTGCTGCTTAAAAGAAACCAAGGAGACTCCTACCACTGCTGCACAATATTTCCCTGCTGCTGCAGATATAGGTCTGTGCTTCCACGCACGCTGGGCTCTTTGGTGTCCAGGGGCAGCTGCCTCCCAGCAAGGTTCTGTACTCTAGGCTGACATTCACTAAGTTTGAGAAGTCTTTTTCTTATAAGCTGGTTCTCAGTTATGGCTGTAACTGGTTTCATCCAAGTTGAAAGTTGTCTTTCTACCTTTCAAATGTCTTGTTTACAGGCAGTTTCAAAGAGGAATAAAGTGGGGAGACATCTTCATTTTCCCTTTTAAAATGGGAAGTCTCTGCAGTGTTTAGTTTTGAAATTTGTGAGTGTAAAAACAATAGAGAGGGAAACTCAGAGTGACTTTCCTAAACTACTTCAAAGAGGTAAACATTCAGGAATGGCACTCAGTAAAGAAGTTTAAATGATTTTTAACCTAACTAGGAGGCTGGCAAACATGTATTAAAGAAGGGCATAGAGAAATATTGTGTATTTTTCTCTCAGAATTATCTCATTTGGGAAAGTCAAACGGCTTATTTATTTATTATTATTTTTTTTTTTGAGAGGGTCTTTCTCTTTTGTCCAGGCTACAGTGCAGTGGCATGATCATAGCTCACAGCAACCTCAAATTCCTCCCAAGTAACTGGGAGTAGAGGTAGGTGCTACCATGCCCAGCTCATTTTTTTTTCTTTTTGTTGAGGTGGGGTCCCCCTCTTGCTTAGGTTGTTCTTGAACTCGTAACCTTAAGTGATCCTTTTATCTGAGCCTTCCAAAGTATTAGGATTATAGGCATGAGCTACTATGCTCAACCCAGATGGCTTAATTATATTCATGTTCAAGTTGAATTTAAAAGGCCTCGAAAGGATTTTAATTTCTTAAAACTGTATCATATTGTCATACCTAAGGGACTTCTAGTTAGAGTACCCATACTCTTATAAAGCTTTTTTATGAGCAGCTTTTAAAAGTGATGCTTTTCTAGAGTTGTGAGAGATTAGAATGTCATTGAACTTCCTCCCATATTTTCTGGATGAGAAAGTGAAACTTGGAGAGCTTAGTTTTTCATGGCTATTGAGTATCAGAGTGAATTCTAGACTCACATGTTCCTAAATCCGTTATATGTATCAGCTTCATAATTTTTGCTGTATCTGAATACTATTTTTACTACTTTTTTTTTTTTTTTTTGGATTTTGGCCAGGGCTAGATTTGAACCCGCCACCTCTGGCATATGGGACCAGCGCCCTACTCCTTGAGCCACAGGTGCCGCCCTATTTTTACTGTTTTTTACCTAATATTTTTCTCTAATATAGCTCATCTGTTTTTATTATAACAAATGTTTTTAAGAGAAGGAAGTTGGTGTAATCTGGTATTGGTCCATGTGTAGTTCTCTGAGTAGTGACATTAGCATCACGTGGGAACTAGTTAGAAATGCAAATTAATGGGCCCCATTCTGACCTAGTGAACCAGAACCTCTGGAGAAGAGGTCTAGGAAACTGTGTTTTAATAACTCTCCATTGATTTTTATGCACATGCAAGTTTGAAAACCCCTGCATTACTGTCAGCTGAAAGCCATCATCACTTGCTATCAATGAAAAGAACTATAGAAAATGCAAATGGATCAACAATATCAAATTTTAGGTAGATACTGTTGCTAACAGAGACTTTGAGTTTGAGACTTAATCTTTTCATTAGAAGAGAATTTAGCAAATGTTACAGAGATGTTAAATGCATACAAACATTGAAAGGAGACGTTCTCTTTGAAATATTAAAACAATAAAAAGAACCTTACTTTCTTATCATGTTCTACACCATGTAAAATAGCTTCTCTTATTACATATACAGCAATACATACTCCACATTTTAGTGAATGTTGGTACAGACTCCAAATATGTGGTAACCTTAAACTTCCATCATCATGCTGTTTCCTCCATCTCAAGCTCTCTGAGAATCTATTCTCTGATTTAGAAACTGCAGCCTTTGGTTACCTTGAATTCTTTATTCTTGTATATATGAAGATATGATGGTTTTATATCCTTTCCATGAAACTGGATTATTTTTAATCTTTTTAAAAATAAAATCACCCCATCTCTACTTACTTTTTCTATTATTATTATAATTTTTTTTTGAAAGAGAGTCTCACTCTGTTGCCCCAAGCTAGAGTGCTGTGGTCTCAGCCTAGTTTGCAGCAAATTCTAACTCCTGGGCTCAAGTGATCCTCCTGCCTGAGCCTCCTGAGTAGCTGGGACTATAGCTGCCTGCCATAAGGCCTGGATAATTTTTCTATTTTTAGTAGAGACAGGGTCTCGCTTCTGCTCCAGTTGGTCTAGACCTCCTTAGCCCAAATGCTTCTCCCACTTTGGCTAAGATTACAGGTATAAGCCATAGTGCCTGGCCTCTACTTACTTTCCTCATGAAGTCCAATTTTATATCCCTTCTATAGTATTCAATCTGCTCACTGCAGAGCTAAGACCAACTGGAAATTCAACTCCCTTCTCTTTATTGGTGGGTGGAATTATCAGAAGTTTGATTGGCAATAGAGGGCCATGTGGCCTTGAACTAAGACCTGGGTTTGAATTTCATCCTCTTGCTAGTCTGTGACCTTACAGAATTTACTTGACTTCTCCATAAGTCTTAGAGTTTTTTCACCAGTACAACGAAGATAATAATGACTATTTTAGAGGCTTTGGTATCAATGAAAATAATGAATATCAAAATGTTTACCATGCTTGGTAAATAATAACTGATCAACATGGTGCTATTATGACTCTTGTTACTATTGCTGTTATTAATATTATCATTTATATTTCTAGTTCTACTATGAGTACCATTACTGCTATGACTAAAGGTCTCAAAATTAATGCAATGCCTCAGTTTTACCTACCATTTAGGGGGTTTATGCCCTCCACTTGACAGTGAGTTCTGTGGTTAAAAGGACCAGAAGTGATGAAAAGGATCTACCTTTTGACCCAATCTGAGGTGTATCTGCTAAATAGTATGGTTGGAAGAAACCACAAATATCTCCTTTATGCTTCTCTGCACCAACCTGGAAGTTGCCATAGACCCTAGAGAGGTAGTCAAGACACAGAGTGTGGAGCTAAACTGTGTAAGTTCAAGCTTCTTAACTAGTTTTGTTACGGTAGGAAACTTACATTATCCCTCTGTGTCTTAGTTTCCCTGTCTCCAATTTGGGGATACTACCCATTTCACTAGGTTTAAGGAATTAAGTAGGCTACTTTACATAAAGCACTTAGACTAAGCCCTGGTGCATTACCTATGCTGTCTTTGTGTTAGACCTCATTATTTCAGTCATTGTACCTTTCAAGTTAGGTTAACACAATACTCTAGAGTTAGTCATTAAAACCTTAGTTTGAATTGGATGATTGATTTAGATTGAGAGATTGAGATATGTGGAAATAGGACACACAAAAAAATGCATGTTTCAAAAATTTAATTAAATATTTTAACAAAAGAATATTATATACCCATACATGCAGAAGTGTGCACACACACATACTCACACACTGCTGGCCTTAATGAAAACTGCAACAAATTTAAAAACAGTGATCAGCAATGGTGTGATTTGATGGGATGGCAAGGGGTCTGGAAAGGTTTGGGAGGGAAGCTCACACATCATAGGAAAGATTCAGAGGGCCGATGGCAGTGACAACACCCCAATCAGGATAGAGTAAGGTAGATGACATGGAAAGAAGAATGAGAATGGGCTAACCAAAGTAATGTTAAAGAATAATTCATTACGTTTGCACAGGTGTTTACCATTTACCAAGTACTTTATATTTATTTAAATCTTGAAATGACCCTGGGGGGTAGAGAAGATGGGGAAAAGGAAAGTGGGGATGGGAACAGACATGAAATGGAAACTTCAGGTCCCTCATCATTTTGTTTCACAGACTTCTGGACATCTGCTGGTAACATTGAGGAATTTGGAGTCTGGATACTTTGATCTTTAAAAAAAAATTAGACATTGATAAAAACAGCTAATGGGATTTTGAGGAAGGAAAGTAGGATTATCTCTTAAGCCTTTCAGACTTTGCCATATATTTGTGTTCATCAACTTGCCGTTTTTAGACAGCAAGCACTTCTTTGAATTTTTTGCATAAATGAGTATTGTGTAAGTGTCAAGATGGTACATCCTCCAGTTGTGTGAATGGGTTAACTAGCCCTTGTCCATCTGCAGCTCATTGAGACTCACTGCCCACACTATCACTAGTGCATCCAGAGGTCACATCATAACGTGTTCAAGAAGGGCAAATCTTTGGGGAAAATTGAGATTGTGGTCTAGTGTACAGTTGTGTTGTTGACTCTATCTGCACCTTAATCTTGTCAGCCAGGGTCATTTCAGGGTTATGGAATGAAATGGCACAGCTCAGGGCTGATTTAGCAGTTTCTGGATCTTAGTGGTCTTGGTGCCCTCCCTGAGGGGCTTCACCTGAACCTGGGGTGCATAATTGAATCTGCCATGTCAATGTAATGCTACTTCAGAAATGTTTTGATAGAAAATAATACCTGTCTTGTGTTTACAAATGCCTTAGTAAGGGGTCATTAAAACTTGTCCTTCCACCTCCCATCCTCCACCCTCTTTTTTCTCAAGGCCTTCTCTTGGCTCCAGATGACAGAAATAGCCTCAAACCTTTGCACACTTCAGCAACATGCTGTACTCTGAATAAGACTCACAAAGAAAATGTTGATACACTTTGCATCAGGCTCATAAAATTCAAACCTAAAAAAATTATGGGCCTAGGTCAAAAGAAGTATTTCCAAAAAAATAGTTGGACTCCATACAAAGGATTTTTGACACAGAACATACTCTTCTTTTAGACCATCAGTGGGAGCTAGCTGGTCCCCAGCCATGCATAAATCTGTCCATGTGCAATTGGTAGCAGTTCCTAATTGGGGAAAAGGAGAGTGGGAACGGACTGGGGCAGAGGAAGCTGAGCCTGGCAGTCAGGGCAAAGCCAGGAGAGAGAAGCCCAGCACTAGCTGCTGCCCTCCCAGAAAGCCTACAGCATGGGGCTGCACCCTGCATAAATCATCACCTTTCCTGGAGTTTGGGAAAATGAGACCACAAATAACGAATAGATGCACTTTGTGGAATGGCTGGATATTGAAAGATCAGGAAGGAATGTGTCCAGGCTGGAGATGGGCAAGTAGAACAGCATTTGCTGAACCTGGGGAAAAGCTGAATGGCCTAATTAATTTTTATGAAAACTCCTCCCTGTACCCCAGCTATTCAGCCTATATCCTCCAATCTGGGAAGAAATCACTCTTGACTCTTGGTGGGTAATAAATTATAAACAGCCTTGGATGGGGGCATTCATTCCATTTATTCTCCAAAATTCTCCCCGTGAAATGTCTTTCTCTGGGTTGGAACACTTAGTGCCACCATTGGAAAGTCTCTTTTGTAAATTTTTACTCCATTATGTTGCAATTTTAACATCTCATGTGTTTGGCACTTAAAGCATTTTTATAATGGTCTTTGGTTTATTTTTGGCTCAGTTTTACGGCTCTCTGCCAGCCTCCAACTTCTGCTGTGTAGCTGACCCAAAATAGTTTCAAAGGCTCAGATGCAACTTGATATTGAAATTTTCTCCACACGTATTAAAGTTAGCCTTGTAAATGCCGAAGGCCTCGTGAAAGTTTTCCTGAGTAGTTACAAGACTCTCAGGACGTGTTGTACCCTTGGTTCATGAGATGGGAAAGGCAGGTGTCTATGTCACTTGCAGGTAAATTCAAATAAAAGATGGCTCTGCAGTGAGGTGTTTTCGACAGGTTGAAACAGTTCCAGATGTATAGAAATTGGGTTGACATTTAAAGGGTTTTACATATGCTACCTACAGCTAGGATAATGAGGTCCTTGTGAATCGCCATCATCTGATTCTTCCCTTCTGTGTATTACTATTAATACTTACACCACCACCAGCTAACAACAGTAACTATTATTCTGTAGTTATTTCTAATGTGCCAGGCCCTTTCCCATGTATGATCTTGTTAAATCATTTCCTTATCTGTTTATAGGTGGAACCTATTTTCATCACTGCTTGATGGATCAGAGAATTTGTGGCTTACAACAGTGGTTTCCAAACTTGGCTGTAGAATCTTCTTTGGGGGCTTCCAAAAATCTCAATACCCTGACGGCAACCTATACCCTTTACATCAGAATGTGGTGGAAAGTAGGCCTGAGTATTTTACAAAAGTTATTAATAAAAAAGAGAGGTGATTCCAGTGCATGGCCAAATTTGGGATCCACTGGATTAAACAGATTTAAATTTGAGATTGGCTGAGGATCCCCCAGCTACTAAAAGGTGAAATAAAGGGGCCATTTGAGTTCAAACCTTATACTTCCCCCAATAGACCTTTTATCCTCCTACTGGGAAAGTTATAAAATGAGTGCAAAATAGAGTTGGTGCACCCAAGTATCAAGGAATTTATGGAGTGAGTGAAAAAAAAGCCATATTAAGTAAAGATCAAATTAGCATTAAACTATGTTATGTTGGTTAGGAACTTTGGTAGCTATTGAGCTAGTCAAAGACATTAGTCTACTTAGATTTGGCACCTTATTTAAAAGAAACCCTGAAAAATCCACCTTCACTAACCAAAGTTGAGGAGGTGAGTTAAAATCAGAGGTCAAGACTGAAGAATGCTGAAGTTGTCTTAGCACTAGGAAAACTGGATCCTTTGAGAAATTACATTGTACATTCATCAAACAAAAATTTAAGCATTATTACATGAAGTATACCTTAGACATATTTAATTCTCATGGTAACTCAGAGAATTGTCATCACCTGTTCCTTGTAGATTAAAAAACTGAAACTTAGCTCATACGTATGACTATGACCTGAAATTCACATGCAGATTTATCTGAGAGTAACTACGGCCCTGATTTGTGCTATGGAGTGAGATAGGTGTTGTGGATATAATGGTGAGTAAAATGTAGTCCTTGACCTCATTGACCTTTAAGTCTTATGAGGAAGACAGACATTAACCAAATTTCATAGAAAACCTGGAAAAATGCAAATGTATTCTAGTGTACAAGGCATGATGCATTGTAGGTATCAATTGGGCAATTAAGAGAAGGAAACAGACAAAGGGAACAGTTCATGACATTTTCCTATGATAAGAAGGGACACAGGACTCAAAGCTGCAAGAAGGCCCTTGAAACTGGAGCATAGAAAAAAAGGGTGAATGTTTCAAGATGAGGTGAAGCTGGAGAGGTGGCCAGGACTGGTTCTTGTTAGTGGAAGTTGTAAAGTGACATCAGATTTGTGTATTAAAAGAATCTTTCTGGTTGTCTTGCGGAGAATATTTTCCGAAAGGCCAGATTGGATTGTGTTAGAGGCTGTCAAATGTTTTCTGTAGGTGATCTTTTGTAAAGAATACATTTTACATTGTGACTCAGTATACAAGGACACACAGACATATACCGGAAGTTAAAGTGTCAAGCGAAGACTTACTTTTTTTTTTTAAAATAGTGATGAACTCTCATATTTACATTTCTGTTATGTTTAGACTACTCTATTTTTTTTAAGTGTTGGTTGCCATTGACCTCATTTATTTCACAGTTTACATATGTTTGAAGTTTTAAAAGTACTGATCAAGGTATAATAGCTACTAGTCTATTTCAATAGGCCCCATGAGAAGGTGGTATATGAGAAACTGATAGATTAAGAAAAACCAGAAGGTAAAATTGACAGGGTAAGGAAGAGGGAATCAGACATATCACGAGTGACTTAAATTTCTGGCTTGGGAAACCATATAGATTGTGACTTCATAAAAGAAGAGGAGGGCCATGCTTGGTTGGAGAGCATTATAAGTTCAACCGTGGCCATTTGGGGTTTTGTAAGTGTCAGGGAGACCTCTGTTCAGAGTTGTGCACGGCAGGGGTCCGACTGGAGATGTACATGTCTGTGTCATTGGCAGAACACCGAGAGTGAATCAGGAGACCAGGAGTGTGGAGTGATGGGAGAAGAAGATCCAGCATCAAGTTTCAACAAACTCTCAAATTCAGTTGTCAGCCAGAGGAAGGCAGACCTGGGAAGAGAATGAGAAGGAGGGGATGGTAGGGAAAAAACAGATGCGCTTTGTGTCATTTGAAGGCAAGAAAAGAGTGTTTCCAAAAGGAAAAAAGACAGAGAAAGGCTGGGTGCGGTGGCTCACGCCTGTAATCCTAGCACTCTGGGAGGCTAAGGAGGTGGATTGCCTGAGCTCACAGGTTTGAGACCAACCTGAGCCAGAGCAAGACCCTGTCTCTAAAAATAGCCTGGCATTGTGGCAGGTGCCTGTTGTCCCAACTACTTGGGAAGCTGAGACAAGAGAATTGCTTGATCCTAAGAGTTTGAGGTTGCTGTGAGTTGTGATGCTATGGTGCTCTTCCAGGGCAACAAAGTGAGACTCTGTCTTAAAAAAATAATAATAAAAAACAAAAAAAACACAAAAGGAGGGAGAAGTCAGTGGTACCAAATGCCACTGCACAGGGTCGAGTGGGAGGAGGATAAAAGTCTGCTGTCTTTTCGGACGTATGTGTCAGTGGTGGTACTAATGAGAGCTGTTCTGATGCGTTCATGGGGGTGGAAGCCAGATGGCAGCAGTTTGAGGACATGGAGCCCTAGGGAGAGAGACATCAAGTCCTTGAGAGATCGTCCTGCTGCCTTGGCGAGAGGCAAGAAACCAAACACATTGCTCAGGAAAGGCAGCTTGCACAGGCTTTTTTGTAGCAACAGGAGAGCTCCCAGCTTTCTGAATGGGTTCTGGGGCTCCAGGGTGCTCCATCCTCTTTGGAGGCTCAGTTTTTCAGGTTACCTCAGGCTAAATGAGGTAACTCTTCAAACTAAAACACAGGCCACTTGTGTTACCAATGTGAATGCATTTGTGGAGACAGGAAGATTAAAGTTGCAAAAGGATGCAAAACTTGGGGACATGGAGAAATTGCACCCAATGACATTGCTAGGCCCTAAAAGAAGGGCTTTTGGACATCTTGCATGTGTCCATATACCTTTGTGTAAATGAAAGAGGTGCAGAGAGGCCAGGCACTCTCTTGTGGCACATGCCAGGGCTGGGATTTCAACTCAAGTCCTCTTCTCTAAAACTTTTGTTCTCTGGTGTCCAGCGCCTTGTCCAGCCCTCAGGGAAGGGTATAGCTGTGCAGAAGGTCAGTTCTTCTCTTTGTCCTTTGTATGTCTGTAGAAAAAGACTTGACATATCCTGGACATTTCCAACAATAGGACTTTTTTCTAAGCCTCTGCTCCTACAGAGGCTTAGATAATCTGGCCATTTGGAGTGCCAGGGAGACCCCTGTTCAGAGTCAGGGGTCTCTAGATGGTCTCTGGATGATGGACCTTCCTCCCTCATCCTCAGATTATTGTACGGTCTCCCCTACAATGCCTGTTCCACCTTAAGGAATGGATATTAAATTCACTTGAACCATGAAAACAATATAAAGCTAATAACACTAGGAACAAATCAACAGGAAATAAAATAGGGACATTTATAGTCCATTATATTATCTTGGATATATCTTGACATCCTTGGAAAATCATGTTCTCTTAATGCTTTCATATTGATAAAGAGCAGGTCTGAACTTAGGAGTCTGGGTGTTCTATAATTCAAATAAACTCTTTCATTATTAAAGACAACCACTTAGAATGCCAACTAAATGCCAGGTATTTTACACATATTTTATCTGGTCTTCAGAATAGTCGTATGAAACGGACTTTTTTTTTTTTTGTCTTCATTTCTCAAATGAGGAAACTGGCTTTGTGGAAGATTAAAAATGCATATAAATCTTTGCATCCTTCCATCAAGAAGTGGGGTGTTTTCTCCTCCCTTGAATCTGAGTTGGCCCTTGTGACTGACTTGAGCAACAGCATGTGCTGGAAGGAACACTGCATGTTCAGGGTCTAATGTTTAAGAGGCCTGTAGCTTTTGTTTTTGTTCTAGTTGCATGTAAGAAGTTCAAGTACCCCGAGGCTATGGTGCTTTGAGGAAGCCCAGGCTGGCCAGGTGGAGAGGCTGCCTAAGGAGGGAGAGAGGGATGGGGAGAGAGAGAAATAGAGAGAGAAAACATGACAGACAGACAGAAAGACAGACCTATTTAACCAGCCCTAGCTCTTTTAGTCATCTTAGGCTAGAAGTCATCTTGGACATATTACAGCTCCATTAACTGTTTGTAGAACTGAAGAATCAAAAACAAAAACAAAAAATAAAAATGAAACACCCCGTTACCCAAACCAAATCTAACCTCCACATAAATTTGGTGGCCAAAGCTGAGGTTCTGCACATATGACCATATGTGGATCATGCCAGTCATTTCTAGTCCTCCACGCTACCCACTCCGAGCCCACAGACGTTGTGGAGCAAAGATACTGTGTACTGCCTTAATTCTAGACCCACAAAACTGCAACTATGGTAAGGTGGTTGTTTTAAACCACCAAGTTTTGAGGTGGTTTGTTACACAGCAGTAAGCAACTTAAACAGTGTTGGATTAAGCAATTTTGTCCGATGACGCAAGAAGGAGCAGGGTTTGGATTCAAACCCACGTGTCTGATTACAGAGTTGTTACTTTATGGTACTTTGTGTGGTCTCTTCTTCTGGAACCTCTAGATGGGTATTTGATTTTGCACTAGGTCTACTGCTAAATTTCTCTTAGTTTATACCCTGAACACTTAGAAAGGGGAAATAAATATTTGTTCTCCTTCAACATAACAATAAAAACCTAAATTTTAGGCAAATGAGTTCTGAAGATAATACTGTGCCAGCCTGTTGTTAATTCTTTTTTCCTAGACCTTAAGCTATAACTTGGTAGGAAAATCAGAGAAAATGCCACAAAACTAATCCTAGACAGAACTTCATCCCTACTTATTCCTTAGAGTTGTTAGAATGTATTTTCTCTATTTCTTCTTCTTCTTCTTCTTTTTTTTTTAAAGTTTTAAAATGAAACATAGTGAGGTAATTCTGCAAAGGAAAGAGGCAAAGATTTGTGGCAACAAATGCATTATTCCGTATTCTGAAGTGGGAGCCCGAGGAGTCATTTTGTGGGATCTTTGGGAAATGCAGGAATTCAGCTTACAGAATGATAGGGGATGTTTCTGTAGAAGAGGTTCTGTAGTTTGTGGTAGCAAATATACCATGTGATGATGGAGGCCCTGTGAATAGCTGTGTTTATCAAATTCCAAAGCAAACAGTCAAAAGAAACTCCACCTAAAAGGCCAGACCACAAGCTGGAGGTTCCCCATGGCACTGGAAAGCTTGCAAAAATGCCTGTGGTTTGTGAGTGCATGTTTGTGTGTTTTTAAATTATACAGCATTTACATGTGCCTCCATTTCCAGTGACTGCTACATACAACTAGCAGAAAGCCTTATCTCTTACTTAATGCTCTGTTATCCTTTTATGATCTCACATTTCTTACCTAAGGTGGAGTAGGTAATAGTGCATAGACCTCTGGCAAGTTTTGTTACATAGGTAATTTCCCTATCCAAAGACATAGCATGTTATCCCTGGGAATATCTGTCAAGGAAGACATAAATATTGAGATGTAGGGACATGCTGAGCCATAAGGAATAACTAGCTGGCATGTACATAGGTGTTGTAGATTAGATCATTGTTCAGCAAATATTTGCTCTCTCTCTCCCCACTAGTTCCACAAGAGGAATATATTTCCCCATCCTACTGATGTGAATATGGCATGATTTGCTTTGGCTAATGAAATATGTAGAAAATGATAGAGTGTGAGTTTTGATTTTACGTCATAAGATGCTTTGCATGTGTTCATCTGAACCTCTGGGAGCCTCTAACATCTTCCTGTGATAAGGGCTACTGCTTTCCCTGCTGCCGCACCCCCGGCATCAAGCCGTGGCGGGATGGCTCTGTCCGCGTTGTAAAAACTGTGGTAAGGCGGTGAGTGCTCCCCGGAGCGTTGCCCCCAGTCCCCCTGGCTTGCGACAGCAGCGCATAAGTTGCCTAGCATGCCTTTTAGTGAACGTAGGAAGTCATGAGGTGCGGCATAAAAGCCTAAGAAACCTTTACCCTGAAACCTGTCTGTTCAGTTGAATGACTGATTATTGCCTGATTGTTTTGAGAAACTAAGAATAAACACAGTGACTTACTGATCCACAATTAAACACAGCAAGTATGGCTGTGCCGGACTCAGTGGCTCCAAGAGAGCCTGTACAACAGCACGTCCCCACCATAAATGTCAGTGAATTGAAATAGTACATCGAGAGAATGCAGGCACGGCAAACAAGATGTTCCAACATGACACCTCCTGCAGTAAAACTTTACTTAGAAAAACATCTGACTTCACTAATTAGTAAAACTTTACTTAGAAAAATGTCTTACTTCACTAATTTTCATATGTAACACAAATCAATAGAGTAGTTTAATGTTTAATAAACAATTAACTATGAATCAGAATATAGTTACTAATTAGAGTAAAAATATATAGTAGTAGTCAAGTATTATACATAAAAGAATATGTTCAGCTGTTTTTAAAAGAGATCATAAGAAACTGAGAACAATTACAGAACTAAGAGAAGTTACAAGCCTTGACATTCCTAGATAAGGGGAAGCAACCAGGTGTTACTAATGAAACCACTTCCTTAGAACAAAAACCTTGAAAAAATAAACCACCTCCCTCCAAAGAGCAAAACCTTGAAAATATACAGTGCATCAAAAGAATGTAAATACCACAAACAAGATGTTTCCAACCTGATATCCACCCACCCTTTCCCCCTATCTCTAACCTTGTCTTTCCTAACCTCACTTTCAATATAGTTTAGTTTTCATACAATATCCTTTTATTTCTCATGTTTCCTTCACACTCTAATCACTTATATGATTCATAATATACCTCTAATCATAACAACTATATATAATCATGAAACTAAAACTATGAAAGAAAGTAGTGTTGTATGTTAAAAAACACATTCAACTTTAGATAAAGGAAGCTGAAAAGTAACTGCTGCTTATCAGCTACCTCACAACTGCCTTTGTTCCCCCTTGCGGGCAAAACACTGTGTAAGATAGATAGTTGAATGCTTACATTTGTAAGACAAGATAAGAACTTGTGACCACCTGCAAGTCATAAAAATGTCTTTTGTGATTTGTAATGCTTTGTCAAAAATGTATAAAAGACACTCTTAAAATTCAGTAAAGTTGCAGCTACTTTCCTCATCACTTGTGGTGTCTAGTAGTCTGTCAAATCACCCTGCGTCGACCTTCCAATCAACCTGAGCCGTTCGCCCTGAAAGCCCTCGGACTGAGACTCATTCGACTGGCGGTCCGCGACACCCTGCCAGGGACCCCAAATGAGCACTTGTGGAATAGAGTTGTCCCAGCAAGTTTGCAGCCTAAAGCAAATCCTTATGTTGTAGAACTGAGTTTTAGGTTGGTTTGTTATTCACATTATTATGACAGTTTCTGATTAGTACAACAAATGTGTTTCAGCTTTTGTGCGATTTTGTTTTTCTCCAAGCTTGTGCTTATAAATTGAGGTTGCTTTTAGGGTTTCAAGTTGGGAAAAACTGGGAAAACCATGAGCATCAGTCCTTTGGTTTATTTGGAGTGGTAAGCTTGTGATTAGAAAAGATGGGTAACACCTGAGTGCAGGACAGGGACCTGTGTATCAGGTCGTAGAATGGCTACAAACTAGACATGAGTCATGAGGGAGATGGGGCAGTCCTTCTGTTGCTAGGGATTTATGTCTGCTGTTGAATTAGCTAAGTGGTCTGATTGAACATATTTGGTTAAGGAAGAAGCCTCTAAGAGGGCCCAGTGAAAGGGAGAAATGAGAGGGCGAATTTGCTGCTGCTATGAGTAACTGAAAGTCTACTATTCTAATATGTTTTATGTGAAGGAAGGGAGCTGAGTTTCCTAGATATGTTTTGATCCACCTGCTTGGAAGAAGACCCTGTATATGACTGACTCACTCTACAAGACTGAACCAGCAGAATGAGGGGTTTTCTGTGATGCCACCATTTTCCCTGGACCACAAGAGAGCACTAGAAGAGTGGGTTGGGCGGCAGTCAACTCCAACCACGTAACAACTCTGCCTTTTTCCTTCAGCTCTTATGTTCTGAAGGGAAACTGGCAAACAACTTTGCCTTTTAGTGTAGCCCCCTCAGCATCCTGGGAAACATCCAGAATTCAGTCACAGATGAGAAACGGATCTTCACAGCCTTCCTGGTGGCTGCTGGTCCTCCTGCTTTAGCTGTGTTCCAGGATGCCAATTGAACACTGGGGTACTTCTTTGTGAGGTTGAATCAAAATGTGAAAAAACAAATTCAACTAATATTAACTGAATGACTGACATGTCCTGGAGTAATGTTTAAAGTGACCTATTTCCTGCGTCCCTCCTGCAGTAACCCATTGAGGAAAGTATATTGGAACCATTTTATAGATGAAGAGACTAAAGCCCACAGAGTTAACCAGTTTACTTCCTGTCATAAAGCTAGTTGGCAGAACTATCTTGTTGACCCAGTTCTTTTGGTTCTTAACCAAGTCCTCTTTCCATTATGGCTAAAGCTTTCCTGAAATTGACTTTTTGGCTTTGAAGATAGAATTTGGTAGAGAGATGGTGGTTGACTCTATTACATACAAATTCGGGGTCTGTGAGGAAAGGCAGCTCAGTCTGGCTCATGCAGTGGGAACAAGACATCTCTGGGGCCATCATCAGGAAAATAGTTAAAGAAACATTTAAAGACTTTCCTCCTCAAAGCTCCAGGCTTTCTTCAAGGCTTTGAAACTGAATTAGAATGAATATATTTGCAGCAGGCAGGAAGAGGGCAGAGCTCCCCTCTATGCTGCAAGCCTTTCTATCACCTGGGTTATGCCACTGAGAAGACTCCTGATATCTGGCTCAGACTGACTTTTATTTGATGATGGGAATCATAATACTGCAGAGTCCAGTCTAGCTCCAAGTGCACATACATTTTCTGTTGGCAATTTTGTTAATCTTTCAACTGAGGAGGAAGAAGTAGAGTGGAAATCAGAATTGGATTTTATCATACCCTCTGCTTTTTCAACTCTCTGCCTTTCAGTACAATGAGGAGGATTAAATGATGTTAATGTGTTTTTCTTCTTTTCAGTGGCAAAAATCTTTTTAAAAAATAATAATTGACATGGAATCTTAATATGTAATATTGATTAAACTCTTCTGGTTGAAGCAAGAATTAGAGTATCAGCCTGATATAGTCTGAAAGTTTATGTCCTCCCGATATCCTTATGGTGGAACCTAATGACCAGTGTGATGATCTTAGAAAGTGGGGTATTTGGGAGGTGGTTAGGTCATGAGGGCAGAGCCATCATGAATGGGATTAGGGTCCTCATAAAAGAGGCCCCCTTATTCTCTCTACTATGGGAAGACACAGCAAGAAGGTGTCATTAGTGAACCAGAAAATGAGCCCTCACCTGACATTGAAATCTGCTGGTGACTTAGGACTTCATGGCCTCTAGAACTGTGAGAAAAAAATTTCTGTTATTTATGAGACACTGAGTTTATGGTGTTTTATTATGGCAGTGTGAAAGGACTAAGACAGACCCAAATCAATGCCCTTACTGGAAACCCCTCAGTCATGACCAAGAAACTAGGGGCTTTGTAGACCAGGTTTAAAAGTATTGTTTAGGGTGATCTCAAGGTTATTTTCAAAACAAATAGCATAGTGGGCTATATTCTTTTTTTTTTTATTCATGATTTTTTTTTTTTTATTTTATTGTTGGGGATTCATTGAGGGTACAATAAGCCAGGTTACACTGATTGCAATTGTTAGGTAAAGTCCCTCTTGCAATCATGTCTTGTCGCCATAAAGTGTGACACACACCAAGGCCCCACCCCCCTCCCTCCTTCCCTCTTTCTGCTCCCCCCCCATAACCATAATTGTCATTAATTGTCCTCATATCAAAATTGAGTACATAGGATTCATGCTTCTCCATTCTTGTGATGCTTTACTAAGAATAATGTCTTCCACGTCCATCCAGGTTAATACGAAGGATGTAAAGTCTCCATTTTTTTTAATGGCTGAATAGTATTCCATGGTATACATATACCACGGCTTGTTAATCCATTCCTGGGTTGGTGGGCATTTAGGCTGTTTCCACATTTTGGCGATTGTAAATTGAGCTGCAATAAACAGTCTAGTACAAGTGTCCTTATGATAAAAGGATTTTTTTTCCTTCTGGGTAGATGCCCAGTAATGGGATTGCAGGATCAAATGGGAGGTCTAGCTTGAGTGCTTTGAGGTTTCTCCATACTTCCTTCCAGAAAGGTTGTACTAGTTTGCAGTCCCACCAGCAATGTAAAAGTGTTCCCTTCTCTCCACATCCACGCCAGCATCTGCAGTTTTGAGATTTTGTGATGTGGGCCATTCTCACTGGGGTTAGATGATATCTCAGGGTTGTTTTGATTTGCATTTCTCTAATATATAGAGATGATGAACATTTTTTCATGTGTTTGTTAGCCATTCGTCTGTCGTCTTTAGAGAAAGTTCTATTCATGTCTCTTGCCCATTGATATAAGGGATTGTTGGCTTTTTTCATGTGGATTAATTTGAGTTCTCTATAGATCCTGGTTATCAAGCTTTTGTCTGATTGAAAATATGCAAATATCCTTTCCCATTGTGTAGGTTGTCTCTTTGCTTTGGTTATTGTGTCCTTAGCTGTACAGAAGCTTTTCAGTTTAATGAAGTCCCATTTGTTTATTTTTGTTGTTGTTGCAATTGCCATGGCAGTCTTCTTCATCAAGTCTTTCCCCAGGCCAGTATCTTCCAGTGTTTTTCCTATGCTTTCTTGGAGGATTTTTATTGTTTCATGCCTTAAATTTAAGTCCTTTATCCATCTTGAATCAATTTTTGTGAGTGGGGAAAGGTGTGGGTCCAGTTTCAGTCTTTTACATGTAGACATCCAGTTCTCCCCACACCATTTATTGAATAGGGAGTCTTTCCCCCAAGGTATGTTCTTGTTTGGTTTATCAAAGATTAGGTGGTTGTAGAATGTTAGTTTCATTTCTTGGTTTTCAATTCAATTCCAAGTGTCTATGTCTCTGTTTTTGTGCCAGTACCATGCTGTCTTGAGCACTATGGCTTTGTAGTATAGACTAAAATCTGGTATGCTGATGCCCCCAGCTTTATTTTTGTTACAAAGAACTGCCTTAGCTATACGGGGTCTTTTCCCGTTCCATACAAAATGCAGAATCATTTTTTCCAAATCTTGAAAGTACTATGTTGGCATTTTGATAGGAATGGCATTGAATAGGTAGATTGCTTTGGGAAGTATAGACATTTTAACAATGTTGATTATTCCCATCCATGAGCATGGTATGTTCTTCCATTTGTTAATATCCTCTGCTATTTCCTTTCTGAGGATTTCATAGTTTTCTTTTAGAGGTCCTTGACCTCCTTCGTTAGGTATATTCCTAGGTATTTCATTTTCTTTGAAACCATGGTGAAGGGAGTTGTGTCCTTAATTAGCTTCTCATCTTGACTGTTATTGGTGTACACAAAGGCTACTGACTTGTGGACATTGATTTTATATCCTGAAACATTACTGTATTTTTTGATGACTTCTAGGAGTCTTGTGGTTGAGTCTTTGGGGTTCTCTAAGTATAAGATCATGTCGTCAGCAAAGAGGGAGAGTTTGACCTCCTCTGCTCCCATTTGGATTCCCTTTATTACCTTGTCTTGCCTAATTGTATTGGCTAGAACTTCCAGCACTATGTTGAATAGTAAAGGTGACAGAGGACAACGTTGTCTGGTTCCAGTTCTAAGAGGAAAAGCTTTCAGTTTTACTCCATTCGGTAAAATATTGGCTGTGGGTTTGTCATAGATAGCTTCAATCCGTTTTAGAAATGTGCCACCTATGCCTATACTCTTCAGTGTTCTAATTAGAAAAGGATGCTGGATTTTATCAAATGCTTTTTCTGCATCTATTGAGAGGATCATGTGATCTTTATTTTTGCCTCTGTTGATATGGTGGATAACGTTTATAGACTTGTGTATGTTAAACCAGCCTTGCATCCCTGGGATGAAGCCTACTTGATCATGATGAATGACTTTTTTGATGATAAGCTGTAATCTATTGGCTAGGATTTTGTTGAGAATTTTTGCGTCTATGTTCATGAGTGAGATTGGTCTGAAATTCTTTTTGTTTGGGTCTTTTCCTGGTTTTGGTATCAGGGTGATGTTTGCTTCATAGAATGTGTTGGGGAAGATTCCTTCTTCCTCAATTTTTTGGAATAATTTCTGCAGTACAGGAATAAGCTCTTCCTTGAAGGTTTGATAGAATTCTGGAGTGAAGCCATCTGGACCAGGGCATTTTTTGGTTCGAAGATTTTTTATTGTTTCTTTGATCTCAGTGCTTGAAATTGGTCTGTTCAGGAGCTCTATTTCTTCCTGGCTTAGTCTAGGGAGAGGGTGTGATTGCAAATATTGATTCATTTCTTTCACATTGTCAAATTTCTGGGCATAGAGTTTCTGGTAGTATTCAGAGATGATCTCTTGTATCTCTGTGGGATCAGTTGTTATTTCCCCTTTATCATTTCTGATTGAGTTTACTAGAGATTTTACTTTTCTATTCCTCATTAGTCTGGCCAATGGTTTATCTATTTTATTTATTTTTTCAAAAAACCAACTCCTTGTTTCATTAATTTTCTGAATGATTCTTTTGTTATCAATTTCATTGATCTCTGATTTGATTTTGGATATTTCTTTTCTTCTACTGAGTTTAGGCTTAGATTGTTCTTCTTTTTCCAATTCCATAAGATCTCTTGTGAGATTGTTGATGTGCTCTCTTTCTGTTTTTCGAATGTAGGCATCTAAAGCAATGAATTTTCCTCTCAAAACTGCTTTTGCAGTATCCCACAGGTTTTGGTAGCTTGTGTCTTTATAGTGGGCTATATTCTTAAGTGTTCTCTTTATAAAAGGATGCTGCATTTTATTGAATGCTTTTTATGAATCTATTAAGAGGATCATATTGTCTTTGTTTTTGCTTCTGTTAATATGGTGAATTACATTTATGGACTTGCATATGTTTAACTAGCCTTGCATCCCTGGGATGAAACCTACTTGATCATGACGTATGACTTTTTTGATGATAAGCTGTAATCTATTGGCCAGGATTTTGTTGAGAATTTTTGCCTTTATATTCTTGAGTGAAATTGGTCTGAAATTCCCCTTTTTAGTTGGGTCTTTTCCTGGTTTTGGTATCAGGGTGAAGTTTGCTTTGTAGAACATGCTGGGGAAAATTCCTTCCTCCTCAACATTTTGGAATAATTTCTGCAGTATGGGAATAAGCTCTTCTTTGAAGGGTTGATAAAATTCTGGTGTGAAGCCATCTGGACTAGGGCATATTTTTATTGGGATTTTTTTTATCGTTTCTTTAATTTCAGTGCTTGAAATTGGTCTGTTCGGGAGATCTATTTCTTCCTGGCTAAGTCTAGGGAGAGGGTGTGATTCCAAACATTGATCCATTTCCTTCACATTATAAAATTTCTGGGCATAGAGTTTCTGGTAGTATTCAGAGATGATCTCTTGTATCTCTGTGGCATCAGTTGTTATTTTCCCTTTATCATTTCTAATTGAGGTTACTAGAGATTTTACTTTTCTATTTCTAGCTAGTGTGGCCAAAGGTTTATCTATTTAATTTATTTTTTCAAAAAACTAACTCCTTGTTTCATTAATTTTCTTTTTTCTTTTTTTGGCTGGGGCTGGGTTTGAACCCACCACCTCCGGCATATGAGACTGGCGCCCTGTTCCTTGAGCCACAGGCGCCACCCGTTTCATTAATTTTCTGAATGATTCTTTTGTTTTTATTTTCATTAATCTTTGACTTAATTTTGGATATTTCTTTTCTTCTACTGGGTTTAGGCTTACATTGTTCTTTTTCCAATTCCATAAGATGGCTTGTGAGTTTGTTGATGCACTCTTTTTCTGTTTTTTGAATGTAGGCATCTAAAGCAATACATTTTTCTCTCAGGACTGCTTTTGCTGTATCCCACAGGTTTTGGTAGCTTGTGTCTTCATTGTTGTGCTCAAGGAAGTAACAATGTTGTGCTTAATGATTTCTTCCTGTACCCAACTGTCACTCAACAAAAGGTTGTTTAATTTCTATGCCTTTGTGTGGGGTTGAATGTTTTTGTTGGAGTTGAGTTCCACCTTTAATGCCTTGTGAAAGATACAAGGTAAAGTTTCAATTCTTTTGACTCTGTTGAAGTTTCTTTTGTGTACTAGGATATGATCAATTTTGGAGAATGTTCCACGGAGTGATGAGAAGAATGTATATTCTTTATCTTTGGGATGGAGTGTACTATATGGGTCTATCAAGCTCAGTTGTTCTGGAGTCTCATTTAAGTCCCTTATATCTTTGTTTAATTTCTGTTTAGAGGATCTTTCCAGCTCTGTGAGAGGAGTGTTAAAGTCTCCTGTTATTATGGTGTATAGGATATCATATTGCTCAGACTGAGTTGGGTTTGTTTCAAGAATCTGGGAGTATTTAAGTTGAGTGCATAAATATTTAGAATCAAAACATCTTCTTTTTGTATTTTTCCCACAACCAATATGAAGTGACCATCTTTGTCTTTTTGGACTTTAGTTGCTTTAAATCCACATGTATCTGAAAATAAGATTGCAACCCCTCTTTTCTTCTGGATTCTGTTTGCCTGAAAAATTGTCTTCCAACTCTTAACTCTGAGTTTTAATTTGTCTTTTGAGGCTAGAAGCGTTTCCTGCAAACAGCAAATGGATGGCTTATGTTTTTTAATCCAATCAGCCAGTCTATGCCTCTTTCAGTGGGGAATTCAAGCCATTAACATTTATTGAGATAATTGATAAGTGAGGTAGTGTTCTATTCTCTTATTTTGTGGAAGTCCATTGCTTGGTTTTGTGTTTTGCATCATTTTGGAAGCTTGGTTCTGTCCTTTAATTTCTGGTGCTTACTTTGCTGGTGGTCCATTGTGATGGTCAATGTGTAGAACAGGTTGAAGTATTTCCTGCAGAACTGGTCTTGTTGTGGCAAATTTCCTCAATGTTTGCAAATCAGTAAAAGATTTGATTTCTCCATCAATTTTAAAGCTTAGCTTAGTGGGTTATAGAATTCTGGGTTGGAAATTGTTCTGTTTAAGTAGATTAATGATAGATGACCATTGTCTTCTTGCTTGGAAAGTTTCATTAGAGAAGTCTGCAGTCATTCTGATGGACTTGTCCCTATAGGTGAACTAGCACTTACTCCTGGCAGCTTGAAGAATCTTTTATTTTGTCTTGACTTTGGACAGGTTCATTACAATGTGTCTTGGAGAAGCTCGGTTAGAGTTGAGGCGACCTGGGGTCCCATATCCCTCTGAAAGGAGTATGTTAGAATCTTTGGTGATATTTGGGAAATTTTCATTTATAATATTCTCTAATATGGCTTCCATTCCCCTGGGGCATTCTTCTTCCCCTTCTGGGATTCCTATAATTTGTATGTTGGAACACTTCATAAAGTCCCATAATTCTGTCAGTAAATGTTCTGCTTTCTTTCTCTTCTTTTCTGCCTCTTTAACTATCTGAGTTATCTCAAGAACTTTGTCCTCTACCTCCAAAATTCTTTCTTCTGTGTGATCTAACCTGTCGCCGATATTTTCTATTGCATCTTTAAGTTCCCTAATTGACTGCTTCAGTTCCTTCAGCTCTGCTGTATCTTTTCTATATTCTTCATACTGTTCACCTCTTATTTGATTCTGTTTTTGGATTTCCTTTTGGTTACTTTCCACTTTCTCAGCAATTTCCTTCATTGTTTTCATCATCTGTATTTTAAATTCCCCTTCTGTCATTTCTGATATTTCTTTGTAGGTAGATTCCTCTGCAGTAGCTACCTCATGCTCCCTTGGTGGGGGGAGGGGGTTGCTCTGGACTGATTTTTCATGTTGCCAGGATTTTTCTGCTGATTCTTCCTCATGAGTGTATTCTTTTATCTGTTTCTTGGCCCTAATTTTCCTTTCCCTTCCTCTTGCTCTTTAATTTACTGTGCCACTGGCCTAAGGTTTTGATGAGTTCTTTTGGTACAGGACCAGAAGGATGAGAAGATTGAGGAACAAGAAGGGAAAAAATATTAAAAAAAAAAAAAAAGAAAGAAAAGAAAAAAAGAAAAAAGAGAAAAGAGAGGGGGTGAGTAAAAGGGAATATTAACAAAAAGAAGAAAGGTGCAGAAAGAGGGAGGCAGGAGTAATACAGGTGGATAGCAGGGTACTTTAACCCAGCCTTAAAAAAATAAAAGCCCAACCTCTGGGGGTGCTGGGTTGGGTGGTTCTCTTGAGGTCACCAGCTCTTTGCCAGTCTGTTCAGACACAATACCCCACCTCCACCAAGTAGAGAGGAAAGACAAAAATATTATAAATCAAACCAAACCAAACAAATAAAAAAAAACTTACAGGATAAAATTGGGAGAAAAACCAAATAATAGGGGCAGAAACACTAGCAAAAATGAAGTTCTAATTGTTCAAATCAAGATTCAAAAAAGTTTTGTCCCTACAATTGGTTAATTTTTTTCCTTTGTAACTTATTTATTGATAACCTGGTTCATTTCTTCTGTAGAGTTTTCTAAATTCTTGATTTTTGTATCTTCAAACTGTCCTTTAGCAAGATTCTTATTTCCGTATTATATCTATGAGAAACCGAAGAGTTAGATTAACAGGTGTGGGGACTGGATGTCAGGTCCCTGTGTGTCCTGGTTCTTGGTTCTCAGTATTGAGAATGGTTACTGGCACTGAGATGACAGAGTAAATGAGCACGGTGAGCTGGTACAAGCAGGCACAGTGCCAAAGTTTTATTAAAGCATAACACATTCCAGAGAAGACATAGCTCAGCCCCTTGGAGTGGAGGAGACCTTGAGTTTAACAAAATTTCTCCCCTTTGAGCTGATTCCTTGATTCTATGTTAAGTGGGGGACAGAATATTCATGGGTTTTCTTGGAAAGGGGTGGAGAATCCCCAGAACTGGTAACATTCCCTTTTTCTGTCCTTGAAAGGCTATTTCCAGGGTTGCCAGGTAAACTGTCATGGTTCTGGTGGGTGTGATTTTCACTATGTTAATGAAGGGAGGTTATTTAGGGACACTATTACCTCAACTGCACCCATGCTCTAAAGATTCCCTGTTGAGGCCTTGATGACATGTCCACTTTGTGGTTTCTCTGTCTCTTTGTGGTTGGTCAGTCCTTGAAGACCCCCTATTATAGCACAAACATCTGGTCAGTCCTTGGGGACTCCTTGACACATCATCTATTCCTTTTAAGAAGCCCCCTTCTGATCAGTTTGTTCCTCCTAGTAGACAAAACATCTCTTATCATCATCTGTTTCTCAATGGACACTCCTACACAAAGCATCTGTTTTCCCTCCTTATTCCTACCTAGATATACAAGCTTCTCTTTATAGAGGATGATATTTATATACTTCTAGTAGGAGACTTGTATATCTGCTTATCCTTCTTTGGTATTAGACTACAGTTGTGATCATTTTCTGCATTTGTTATTTTATAAGCGTTTACAAATGTTGGCAATATAACTCAATCATCCCTTCCTAATTTAATAAACTGGACTATTTCTATAATGAAATACTTCCCCTCATCAACTATTTGTTTATCCTTAAGTATAGGTAGTATAGGATAGGCAAGGTAAAAGCTTGATGCTTTCTTTTTGTTTCAGAATATTGAATTAATTCCGTAATACTCTTCAAAGGTAGCCAATGAGTAATTGTTTTAGCATCATAACAGTCTAATGCATTTAAACATGTATGATGTGATTTAATACATTGCAATTATTATTTAAAAAAATTTTTTTTGCAATTATTGTTAATATTCATGTTCAAATCATTTCATCTTTGGCAGTTGAATGCTTTTCAAGTTGGTTCCTGAGCTTTTTCAATAATGGTGATATGATGGTTTCCTTGTTTTTTAGTTTTACAAAATATTCTAAGTTCATTTGGTATATTCCATGCCATTGACCTAGAATGAGACATTTCTTTAGGTATAGCTGGTTCTTTTGGTGTACAAGTGTATTTAGAGACCACAATCTCTGTGTTAGAGTATGCATTGTTCCTGGAATGGTGATTACTTCTAACCGTTTTCAATGGACAGAGCTAGAACATATATTTGGGTATTTTTAAATGAGAAAATACATCATGAGTTGATACTAGTATTTCTAATTACAAAATTCCTCATTTCTCTTTGCTGAAAATCTTGTATGTTAGTGACATCATTATTTCTTATAAGCAATTTCTTATAATTATTTCTTATAAGTAATGTTTTCAGAATATTCAAATTAACATTATTACCAACAATATGATTATAGCCTTAGTTCATTCAGGCTGCTGTAACAGAATACCATAAACTGGGTAGCTTATAAACAACAGAAACTTATTTCTGACAGATCTAGGAACTGAGAAGTCCAAGATCAAGGTGTTGGCAGTTTGGTGTCGGGCAATGGCTGGCTTTCTGGTTCATAGACAGTGCAATCTTACTATGTCCTTGTGTGGAGCAAACAAGCTCTCTGGGCCTCTTTTAGAAGGGCACTAATCTCATTCTTGAAGGCTCTACTTCCTTGACTTAATCACCTCCCAAAGGCCCCACCTCTTAATATCATTGACTGAAGATTAGGTTTCTACATATGAATTATAGGGGGACACAAACACTCAGTCAATAGCCCTACTGAAAATAGTTTGCAAGTAATTCTTTTTGTCCTTAAGCCATATCCTTCCAGGAGCATGCACAGTTTAATTTTTATGCTTTAAAATTACTTGAAATATTTTTTCTCATCACATTAGCACAAAATTTAGGTTTATTTATTTATTTTTCTAAAATTTTCTTTCACCTTCTGAAAAGGGCTGATGGTTTGTTTATTTATCCAATTTTTTGCCTTAGACTTTTGGAAATTTTTATTTAAAAATTATTTTATAATCTTATAAAAGACATACAAAGTTCTAAAAAATCAAATCAGTTCCGCTTCTATGCCTGCCTTTATTATCCTGGCCATGCCCTACCTCTCCACGTTTCCTTTTTTCTTCAATTTTGATTACAGCTTTGATTTTTTAAAAAGTAAATTTATTTCAGGTTAATGTGAAGATATAAACAACCAGGTCAAAGTATTTGATTTTGTTAGGTAGAGTCCCTCTTGTGGTTATGTACCACATACAAAAGGTGTGCCGAACATCCCCACCCAGTGCCCATTCACTGAACCCTCTCCCTCATTCACTGGGAGCACCCCAACCCTCTCCCTCATTTCTCTTGCCCCATCTTGAATTGAAAGGAGTTTTTCACCTATATGGGCATGCATCAGACTGTCTATTGGCTTCATATTAGTATTGAGTACATTGGGTAACTGCTTTTCCATTCTTGTGATACTTTACAAGAAATCTTGTGATTTCTTTTTCTTTTCTTTTCTTTTTTTTTTTTTTTTGTGGTTTTTGGCTGGGGCTGGGTTTGAACTTGCCACCTCTGGCATATGGGGGCAGTGCCCGACTCCTTTGAGCCACAGGTGCTGCCTGAATCTTGTGATTTCTTTAAGAATGTATTTCAGCTTCATCCAGGATATTACAAAAGATGTGAAGTCACCATCTTTTTTATGGCTGAATAATAGTGTATGGTATGCATGTTCCACAATTTGTCAATCTATTCCTATAGGCTCTTTGGAAAGAAGTATGGAGGACCTTCAAAGATCTCAAATTAGATCTCCATTTGACCCCAAAATCTAACGACTAGGCATCTACCCAGAAGAAAATAAATCATTTTATCATAAGGATATTTGCACTACATTGTTTATCGCAGCTCAATTTACAATCGCCAAGATGTATAAACAGCCTAAATGCTCACCAACAGTGTAAGAGTGTTCTCCTCTCTCCATGTCCATGCCAGCATCTGCAGCTTTGGGACTTTGTGATGTGGGTTAATCTCCCACATTTATTTTTATAAAAATATAAGTGTGTTCACATATATGTGTGTATGTGTCTGTGTGTATCTATATTCCCTTTTTTGTTTCTCTATTTTGCTTTTTTCTTTTAGTAATTTTTTTGGAGGTATTTTCATAGTGATATATTAAAGTATTCTTCTTCCCTTTTTATACCAACATAGTATTACGTGGTACTACATTATATGAATGTAGCTGTATTTATTTTGCCAGCTCTTTATTTGTGAATATTTGAGTGGTTTTCAATTTTTTCTATTTCAGATTATGCTGTAATAACTGGCCTATTAGTTTTAGTATTTTCTGATTAATGAGACCAGTGTATTTTTGGGATATATTTCTTTTTTTTTTTTTTTTTATTGTTGGGGATTCATTGAGGGTACAATAAGCCAGTTACACTGATTGCAATTGTTAGGTAAAGTCCCTCTTGCAATCATGTCTTGCCCCCATAAAATGTGACACACACTAAGGCCCCACCCTCCTCCCTCCATCCCTCTTTCTGCTTCCCCCCCCATAACCTTAATTGTCATTAATTGTCCTCATATCAAGATTGAGTACATAGGATTCATGCTTCTCCATTTTTGTGATGCTTTACTAAGAATAATGTCTTCCACTTCCATCCACGTTAATACGAAGGATGTAAAGTCTCCATTTTTTTTAATGGCTGAATAGTATTCCATGGTATACATATACCACAGCTTGTTAATCCATTCCTGGGTTGGTGGGCATTTAGGCTGTTTCCACATTTTGGCAACGGTAAATTGAGCTACAATAAACAGTCTAGTACAACTGTCCTTATGATAAAAGGATTTTTTTCCTTCTGGGTAGATGCCCAGTAATGGGATTGCAGGATCGAATGGGAGGTCTAGGTTGAGTGCTTTGAGGTTTCTCCATACTTCCTTCCAGAAAGGTTGTACTAGTTTGCAGTCCCACCAGCAGTGTAAAAGTGTTCCCTTCTCTCCACATCCACGCCAGCATCTGCAGTTTTGAGATTTTGTGATGTGGGCCATTCTCACTGGGGTTAGATGATATCTCAGGGTTGTTTTGATTTGCATTTCTCTAATATATAGAGATGATGAACATTTTTTCATGTGTTTGTTAGCCATTCGTCTGTCATCTTTAGAGAAAGTTCTATTCATGTCTCTTGCCCATTGATATAAGGGATTGTTGGCTTTTTTCATGTGGATTAATTTGAGTTCTCTATAGATCCTGGTGATCAAGCTTTTGTCTGATTGAAAATATGCAAATATCCTTTCCCATTGTGTAGGTTGTCTCTTTGCTTTGGTTATTGTGTCCTTAGCTGTACAGAAGCTTTTCAGTTTAATGAAGTCCCATTTGTTTATTTTTGTTGTTGTTGCCATTGTCATGGCAGCCTTCTTCATGAAGTCTTCCCCCAGGCCAATATCTTCCAGTGTTTTTCCTATGCTTTCTTGGAGGATTTTTATTGTTTCATGCCTTAAATTTAAGTCCTTTATCCATCTTGAATCAATTTTTGTGAGTGGGGAAAGGTGTGGGTCCAGTTTCAGTCTTTTACATGTAGACATCCAGTTATCCCAACACCATTTATTGAATAGGGAGTCTTTCCCCCAAGATAAGTTCTTGTTTGGTTTATCAAAGATTAGGTGGTTGTAAAATGTTAGTTTCATTTCTTGGTGTTCAATTCGATTCCAAGTGTCTATGTCTCTGTTTTTGTGCCAGTACCATGCTGTCTTGACCACTATGGTTTTGTAGTACAGACTAAAATCTGGTATGGTGATGCCCCCAGCTTTATTTTTGTTACTAAGAACTGCCTTAGCTATACGGGGTTTTTTCCGGTTCCATACAAAACGCAGAATCATTTTTTCCAAATCTTGAAAGTACGATGTAGGTACTTTGATAGGAATGGCATTGAATAGGTAGATTGCTTTGGGAAGTATAGACATTTTAACAATGTTGATTGTTCCCATCCATGAGCATGGTATGTTCTTCCATTTGTTAATATCCTCTGCTATTTCCTTTCTGAGGATTTCGTAGTTTTCTTTATAGAGGTCCTTCACCTCCTTCGTAAGGTATATTCCTAGGTATTTCATTTTCTTTGAAACTATGGTAAAGGGAGTTGTGTCCTTAATTAGCTTCTCATCTTGACTGTTATTGGTGTATACAAAGGCTACTGACTTGTGGAGATTGATTTTATATCCTGAAACATTACTGTATTTTTTGATGACTTCTAGGAGTCTTGTGGTTGAGTCTTTGGGGTTCTCTAAGTATAAGATCATGTCGTCAGCAAAGAGGGAGAGTTTGACCTCCTCTGCTCCCATTTGGATTCCCTTTATTTCCTTGTCTTGCCGAATTGTATTGGCTAGAACTTCCAGCACTATGTTGAATAGTAAAGGTGACAGAGGACAACCTTGTCTGGTTCCAGTTCTAAGAGGAAAAGCTTTCAGTTTTACTCCATTCAGTAAAATATTGGCTGTGGGTTTGTCATAGATAGCTTCAATCCGTTTTAGAAATGTGCCACCTATGCCTATACTCTTCAGTGTTCTAATTAGAAAAGGATGCTGGATTTTATCAAATGCTTTTTCTGCATCTATTGGGAGGATCATGTGATCTTTATTTTTCCCTCTGTTAATATGGTGGATAACGTTTATGGACTTGCGTTTGTTATACCAGCCTTGCATCCCTGGGATGAAGCCTACTTGATCATGATGAATGACTTTTTTGATGATAAGCTGTAATCTATTGGCTAGGATTTTGTTGAGAATTTTTCCATCTATATTCATGAGTGAGATTGGTCTGAAATTCTCCTTTTTGCTTGGGTCTTTTCCTGGTTTTGGTATCAGGGTGATGTTTGCTTCATAGAATGTGTTGGGGAAGATTCCTTCTTCCTCATTTTCTTGGAATAATTTCTGCAGTACAGGAATAAGCTCTTCCTTGAAGGTTTGATAGAATTCTGGAGTGGGCAGAATTTAGTTGGGCATTTTTTAGTTGGAAGCTTTTTTATTGTTTCTTTGATCTCAGTGCTTGAAATTGGTCTATTCAGGAGGTCTATTTCTTCCTGGCTAAGTCTAGGGAGAGGGTGTGATTCCAAATATTGATCCATTTCCTTCACATTGTCAAATTTCTGGGCATAGAGTTTCTGGTAGTATTCAGAGATGATCTCTTGTATCTCTGTGGGATCAGTTGTTATTTCCCCTTTATCATTTCCGATTGAGGTTATTAGAGATTTTACTTTTCTATTTCTAGTTAGTCTGGCCAATGGTTTATCTATTTTATTTATTTTTTCAAAAAACCAACTCCTTGTTTCATTAATTTTCTGAATGATTCTTTTGTTTTCAATTTCATTGATCTCTGATTTGATTTTGGAGATTTCTTTTCTTCTACTGAGTTTAGGCTTAGATTGTTCTTCTTTTTCCAATTCCATAAGATCTCTTGTGAGATTGTTGATGTGCTCTCTTTCTGTTTTTTGAATGTAGGCATCTAAAGCGATGAATTTTCCTCTGAAAACTGCTTTTACAGTATCCCACAGGTTTTGGTAGCTTGTGTCTTCATTGTTGTTATGCTCAAGGAAGTTAATGATTTCCTGTTTTATTTCTTCCTTCACCCATCTGTTATTCAACAGAAGATTGTTTAATTTCCATGCCTTTGGGTGGGGTTGAGCATTTTTGTTAGAGTTGAGTTCCATCTTTAGTGCCTTATGGTCTGAAAAGATACAAGGTAAAATTTCAATTCTTTTGATTCTGTTGATATTTGTTTTGTGTCCCAGGATATGATCAATTTTGGAGAATGTTCCATGGGGTGATGAGAAGAATGTATATTCTTTATCTTTGGGGTGGAGTGTTCTATATACGTCTATCAAGCATAGTTGTTCTAGGGTCTCATTTAAATCTCTTACATCATTGTTTAATTTCTGTTTAGAGGATCCGTCCAGCTCTGTAAGAGGTGTGTTAAAGTCCCCTGTTATGATGGTATTATCAGATATCATATTGCTCAGACTGAGTAAGGTCTGCTTCAAGAATCTGGGAGCATTTAAATTGGGTGCATAAATATTTAGAATTGAAATTTCTTCTTGTTGTAGTTTTCCCTTGACCAATATGAAGTGACCATCTTTGTCTTTTTTGACTTTAGTTGCTTTAAATCCACATGTATCTGAAAATAAGATTGCAACTCCTCTTTTCTTCTGAATTCCATTTGCCTGAAAAATTGTCTTCCAACCCTTGACTCGGAGCTTTAATTTGTCTTTTGAAGCCAGGTGTGTTTCTTGCAGACAGCAAATGGATGGCTTGTGTTTTTGAATCCAGTCAGCCAATCTATGTCTCTTCAGTGGGGAATTCAAGCCATTAACATTTATTGAGATAATTGATAAGTGTGGTAGTATTCTATTCATTTTACTTGGTGAGAGTCCATTGCTTAGTTTTATCTTTTGCATCAGTGTGGAGGTTAGGTTCTGTCCTTTGATTTCTGAGTTCTTACTTTGCTGCTGATCCATTGTGGTGGTCAGTGTGCAGAACAAGTCGAAGTATTTCCTGTAGAGCTGGTCTTGTTGTGGCGAATTTCCTCAATGTTTGTATATCCGTAAATGATTTGATTTCTCCGTCAATTTTGAAGCTTAGCTTAGCAGGGTACAGAATTCTGGGCTGAAAATTTTTCTGTTTAAGTAGATTAAAGGTAGATGACCATTGTCTTCTTGCTTGGAAAGTTTCATTAGAGAAGTCTGCGGTCACTCTGATGGATTTGCCCCTGTAGGTCAACTGGCACTTACTCCTGGCAGCTTGCAGAATCTTTTCTTTTGTCTTGACTTTGGACAGGTTCATCACAATGTGTCTTGAGAAGCTCGGTTAGAGTTGAGGCGACCCAGGGTCCGATATCCCTCTGAAAGCAGTGTGTCAGAATCTTTGGTGATGTTTGGGAAATTTTCTTTTATAATATTCTCTAGTATGGCTTCCATTCCTCTGGGGCATTCTTCTTCCCCTTCTGGAATTCCTATAACTCGTATGTTGGAACGCTTCATAAAGTCCCATAATTCTGACATTTGAACGTTCTGTTTTCTCTCTCTTCTTTTCTGCCTCTTTTACTGTCTGAGTTATCTCAAGAACTTTGTCTTCTACCTCTGAAATTCTTTCTTCTGCATGGTCTAACCTGTTGCTGATACTTTCCATTGCATCTTTAAGTTCCCTAATTGACTGTTTCAGTTCCTTCAGGTCTGCTATATCCTTTTTATATTCTTCATATCGTTCATCTCTTATTTGATTCTGTTTTTGGATTTCCGTTTGGTTATTTTCCACTTTATTAGCAATTTCCTTCATTGTTTCCATCATTTCTTTCATTGTTTTCAACATGTGTATTCTAAATTCCCTTTCTGTCATTCCTAACATTTCTGTATAGGTGGAATCCTCTGCAATAGCTACCTCATGGTCTCTTGGCAGGGTTGTTCTGGACTGGTTCTTCATGTTGCCTGGAGTTTTCTGCTGATTCTTCCTCATGGGTGATTTCTTTTATCTGTTTCCTTGCCCTAATTTTCCTTTCACTTCCTCTTGCTCTTTAAGTTCTTGTGCCTGTGGACTAAGGGTTACAGGACCAGAAGGGTGAGAAGGTTGAAGAGCAAAAAAGGGATGAAAGAAAGGAGGACCGAGTGATAAGAAAAAAAGAAAGATAGAGAAAGGAGAGGGGGTGGGTATAAGGAATATTGACAAAAAGAAGAGAGGCACAGAAAGAGGGAGACAGGGCAATATAGGTGTACAGTAGGGTACTTTGACACAACCTTAAAAAACCCCACCTTCTGGGGGTGCCCAGTTTTGTGGTTCCCTTGAGGTCAGCAGCTGTTTGCTAACCTGATCAGACACAGTACCCCACCTCCACCAAGTAGAGAGGAAAGACAAAAATGCTATAAATCAAACCAAAACAAGCAAACAGAAAACTTTACAGGGATAAAATTGGGTGAAAAACCAAATGATATCGGTAGAAACACTAGCAAAAATGAAGTTGAAGTTATTCAAAAAGGCAGCAATGGGAAATTATAATTAAACTAGGAAAATTGAGAAAGAAAAAGGGATCTGTGTGGAAAAGATTGAAATTAAAAAAACAAAAGAACATCAGCAACGTAAAAATAAACAAACAAAAAAAACAAGCAAACAAAAAAAGAAAGAAAAAAATACACAACCAAAAACAAAGCAGTTTGTATATGTTATTGAATATTGTCTGGGCAACATGTGGTCTTCTGGGGTATGAGATGTTAGTCACAGTTCTGATACGACTGGAGGCTGCTGATTTCTCAAACCCCAGCAGGTAGACACCGTAAACCTCTCTTCAGCCTACTTAAAAGGCACTTTGAACTTGTAAACTTGCTGAGCAGAAGCTTTCCCAGCTTTCTCGCTGGAATCGCTGCTGAAGTGGCTATCCACTTACTCAGTGTGCCAAAACCGGTCTCACTCTGCCCCTGAGGGTTAGGGCTGCAAGGCGGCTCAGACCCCACCCTTAGGCTACTTGTTTGCTGGGTTACCAGCTCCCTCCCGTTTCTAGCTCTGCGACTCTGAGTGCGGAGCTTGCCGGGGCAGATCACTGATAATGGATCCGTGTGACCCACCGCCAAACACTATTAGCTCCGTCTGGCTCAGCGGCTCAGACTGGGTCCCTAGACAATGGCCAAAGTTCTCCGCACTCCCGCTCAGGCCTTCCCCAAGGCAGTTCAACTCAGTGCCAAGTCCAAGGACATCAAAACAGTTCACAGGTAAGGCCTTTCTGGTTTGCAGTCTCGCTGCTACTGAACTTACAGTTGTGGGCGGGTTTAGACGGATTGAACACACGCAACCACTTGCCGGTTTTCCACGGTTTTAGTCCTCCTCTTGGGGTCCAGAAGTCTCTCGCTGACTCCCTGTATCCTCATAGGAGTGATGATAGGCAGTTTCCACCAGCCAGAGATGCCTGGAGTCCTATCTCCCCAGACTCACGGTGCCCAGATGCAAGGAAGCTGTTACTCGGCTGCCATCTTGCTCCGCCTCTCCTTTGGGATATATTTCTAAAAGTGAGTTCTAGAAACATATATGTAACCTTGCTGGATCAATGTTTCTCCAATGGAATTGTGCCATTTTTCATTTCCATTGGCATAGTTAATAAATAGTATCTCAGTATAATTTTAATTTGAATGTAATAGAAATTTGAAGAAATCCAAAAGCTTTTGCTGTTGGGAGAATTAAGGGTTTTCTATCTAGAAACCATCAAATGTACGTTGCTGTAGAATTGGGCCATTCCTTATGTATGAGGAAGAGGACACCCAGGTTTCCTTTCCTGACTTTCTTTCACCTGCTTGCCTTTTCTTATACAAGTATACCACAGAGGTCTTTCTGCATCATCTCTGAGCCAGAACAGGTTGTTTAAAAATATTTTTTCCTTTGCTTCATTGTGAATTTGTATTTTTCCTGTTGGATGCTTTTGTTTGTGAACTTAATTTTGGTATATTTTTTAATAATAAAAATAATTATTAATTATAAATAATAATAATAAAATGATGATTAATTTGAGATTTGAACATTTAGTATATCCATGTATTTATCTATCCATCTTTTCATCCATCCATCCAAACTACTGCCAAATAGAATTGAGGTGGCTTATAAATAATAACTAGAATATGATTTAAAAAATAGAAACTAGCAGGTTAAAAGTATGGTAAAGGCACAGAAACACAGAGAAACAAATCATGTAATTCTGGCCTCAAAAAGCCACAAATATTAATAATATTAAGCTCTGAGTATTTTAATACCTAGACTCAGAATAAAACACGATAGATTATGTAACTCTCATGGTGTAATAGTAATCATACCAGCACATTAGAAAGGGATGTGGGATCCTCTTTGTCATTTAAGAAAAGTTTATTTGGAGGTTTTGTTTCTAAACAACTAACTCAAAAAAATTTTAGATTTAAACCTAACCATCCAACATTTGGATTTAGCAGACATCTACAGAACATTTCATCCCAACAAAACTGAATACACATACTTCTCATCAGCCCACAGAACATACTCCAAGATCAATCACATCTTAGGTCACAAGTCTAACCTCAGTAAATTTAAAGGAATAGAAATTATTCCTTGCATCTTCTCGGACCACCATGGAATAAAAGTTGAACTCAGTAACAACAGGAATCTGCATACTCATACAAAAACATGGAAGTTAAATAACCTAATGCTGAATGATAGCTAGGTCAGAGATGAGATTAAGAAGGAAATGGCCAAATTTTTGGAACAAAACGACAATGAAGACACGAATTATCAGAACCTCTGGGATACTGGAAAGGCAGTCCTACGAGGAAAATTTATAGCACTGCAAGCCTTCCTCAAGAGAACAGAAAGAGAGGAAGTTAACAACTTAGTGGGACATCTCAAGCAACTGGAAAAGGAAGAACATTCCAACCCCAAACCCAGTAGAAGAAAAGAAATAACCAAAATTAGAGCAGAATTAAATGAAATTGAAAAAAAAAAGAATTATACAACAGATCAATAAACCAAAAAGTTGATTTTTGAAAAGGTCAATAAAATAGATAAACCTTTGGCTAACCTAACCAGTAAAAAAAGAGTAAAATCTCTAATCTCATCAATTAGAAACAACAAAGATGAAATAACAACAGACTCTGCAGAAATTCAAAAAATCCTCAATGAATATTACAAGAAACTTTATTCTCAGAAATATGAAAATCTGAAGGAAATTGACCAATACTTGGAAGCACGTCACCTTCCAAAACTTAGCCAGAATCAAGTGGAAATTTTGAACAGACCCATATCAAATTCTGAAATAGCATCAACCTTACAAAATCTCCCTAAAAAAGAAAAGCCTGGGACCAGATGGCTTCGCATCAGAATTCTACCAAACCTTTAAAGAGGAACTAGTACCTATATTACTCAACATGTTCCAAAATGTAGAAAAAGAAGAAAGACTACCCAACATAGTCTATGAAGCAAACATCACCCTGATCCCCAAACCAGGAAAAGACCCAACAAGAAAAGAAAATTATAGACCAATATCACGAATGAATATAGATGCAAAAATATTCAACAAGATCCTAACAAACAGAATCCAGCAACACATCAAACAAATTATACATCATGACCAAGTCAGTTGTATCCCAGGGTCTCAAGGCTGGTTGAACATACGTAAATCTATAAGTATAATTCAGCACATAAAAAAATTAAAAAACAAAGACCATATGATTCTCTCCATCAATGCAGAAAAAGCTTTTGATAATATCCAACATCCCTTCATGATCAGAACACTTAAGAAAATCGTATAGAAGGGACATATCTTAAACTGATAGAGGCCATCTACAGCAAACCCACAGCCAATATCGTGTTGAATGGAGTTAAATTGAAATCATTTGCACTCAGATCAGGAACCAGACAAGGCTGCCCATTGTCTCCACTGCTCTTTAACATTGTAATGGAAGTTTTAGCCACTGCAATTGGGGAAGAAAAGGCCATCAAGGGTATCCATATAGGGTCAGAAGAGATCAAACTTTCGCTCTTCACAGTTGATATGATTGTATATCTGGAAAACACCAAGGGTTCTACTATAAAACTCTTAGAAGTGATCAAGGAATACAGCAGCATCTCAGGTTACAAAACCAACATTCATAAATCGGTAGCCTTTATATATACCAACAATAGTCAAGCTGAAAAAATGGTTAAGGAGTCTATTCCATTCACAGTAGTGCCAAAGAAGATGAAATATTTGGGAGTTTATCTAACAAATGACGTAAAAGATTTCTATAAAGAGAACTATGAAACTCTAAGAAAAAAAATAGCTGAAAATGTTAACAAATGGAAAAACATACCATGCTCATGGCTGGGTAGAATCAACATTGTTAAACTGTCCATACTACCCAAAGCAATATACAATTTAATGCAATCCCTATTAAAGCTCCACTGTCATACTTTAAAGATCTTGAAAAAATAATGCTTCATTTTTATATGGAATCAGAAAAAAACCTTGAATAGCCAAGATATTACTCAGAAATAAAAACAAAGCAGGAAGAATCACGCTACCAGACCTCAGTCTATACTATAAATCGATAGTGATCAAAACAGCATGGTACTGGCACAAAAACAGAGGTAGATGTCTGGAACAGAATAGAGAACCAAGAGATGAATCCAGCTACTTACCGTTATTTGATCTTTGACAAGCCAATTAAAAATATTCACTGGGGAAGATTCCCTATTTAACAAATCCTGCTGGGTGAACTGGCTGGCAACCTGTAGAAGATTGAAACTGGACCCACACCATTCCCCATTAACTAAGATAGACTCTCACTGGATTAAAGATTTAAACTTAAGACATGAAACTATAAAAATTCTAGAAGAGAGTTCAGGGAAAACCCTTGCAGAAATCGGTCTGGGCGAGTATTTTATGAGGAGGACCCCCCCGGGCAATTGAAGCAGCTTCAAAAATACACTACTGGGACCTGATCAAACTAAAAATCTTCTGCACAGCCAAGAACACAGTAAGTAAAGCAAGCAAACAGCCCTCAGAATGGGAGAAGATATTTGCAGGTTATGTCTCCAACAAAGGTTTAATAACCAGAATCCACAGAGAACTCAAATGTATTAGCAAGAAAAGAACAAGTGATCCCATCGCAAGCTGGGCAAGGGATTTGAAGAGAAACTTCTCTGAAGAAGACAGGCACATGGCCTACAGACATATGAAAAAATGCTCATTATCTTTAATCATCAGAGAAATGCAAATCAAAACTACTTTGAGATATCACCTAACTCCAGTAAGATTAGCCCATATCACAAAATCCCATGACCAGAGATGTTGGCGTGGATGTGGAGAAAACTGAACACTTCTACGCTGCTGGTGGGAATGCAAATTAATACATTCCTTTTGGAAAGATGTTTGGAGAACACTTAGAGATCTTTGTTTTTGTTTTTTTTTTTGTTGTAGAGACAGAGTCTCACTTTATGGCCCTCGGTAGAGTGCCGTGGCCTCACACAGCTCACAGCAACCTCCAACTCCTGGGCTTAAGCGATTCTCTTGCCTCAGCCTCCCGAGTAGCTGGGACTACAGGCGCCTGCCACAACGCCCGGCCATTTTTTGGTTGCAGTTTGGCCGGGGCCGGGCTTGAACCCGCCACCCTCGGTATATGGGGCCGGCGCCTTACCGACTGAGCCACAGGCGCCGCCCAACACTTAGAGATCTAAAAATAGATCTGCCATTCAATCCTATAATTGGTCTACTAGGTATATACCCAGAAGACCAAAAATCACATCATAACAAAGATATTTGTACCAGAATGTTTATTGTAGCCCACTTCATAATTGCTAAGTCATGGAAAAAACCCAAGTGCCCATCGATCCACGAATGGATTAATAAATTGTGGTATATGTACACCATGGAATATTATGCAGCCTTAAAGAAAGATGGAGACTTTACCTCTTTCCTGTTTACATGGATGGAGCTGGAACATATTCTTCTTAGTAAAGTATCTCAAGAATGGAAGAAAAAGTATTGAATGTACTCAGCCCTACTATGAAACTAATTTATGGCTTTCACATGAAAGCTATAACCCAGTTATAACCTAAGCATATGGGGAAGAGGGAGAAGGAGGAGAGGGAGAGCGGAGGTGGGTGGAGGGAGGGTGATTGGTGGGATTACACCTGCAGTGCATCTTACAAAGGTATATGTGAAACTTAGTAAATTTAGAATGTAAATGTCTTAACACAATAACTAAGAAAATGCCAGGAAGGCTACATTAACCAGTGTGATGAAAATGTGTCAAACAGTCTATAAAACCAGTGTATGGTGCCCCATGATTGCATTAACGTACACAGCTATGATTTGATAATAATAAAAACAAACATACAAACAAAAAAAGAAAAAATAAACAACTACTAATTGCTTTACTAACTACAGTAAAACTTCATATATACATACCTATTACATACATGTATATATGTACAGGCATATGTTTGTGTGTATGTTCATCCATTTGAAGTTTTAAAACATTGGAGATTTACCAAAATAACCACCCCCCCCCAAACAGTAAAGACTTTCAGGGCCAAGATCTCCAGAAAGAAAGGAAGGGCAGAGAATACATTAGTCCACATGACATTTCCACTAGAAACATTTGCTGATTTGCAATTAGCAGAAGGCTGGCTGAGAAGCTGAGCAGAGATTTTGGCACTCTTATGAGGCCAGGATGAAATACTTGGAATTAAGAGCCTGCCAAGGAGAAGGGGGTCTTAGTAGTCACTCCAGGCTTTCATTTGGGAGGCTGAGGGGGCAATTCTTACAAGATCTGAAAATGGACCATCCACCACAGGGACTTCATTCTGTCTCTGATTATCTCTATTCACAAAGTATTAAGAGGATCTGCCCTGTGCTCTGGCAGAAGCACATGTCTAGAAGACAGAACCTATTTATAATGCATATTGCTGTTAAAAGGTTAGTATCCAGAACATATATATATATATATATATTTTTTTTTTTGAATTGTTTGGGGGATATCAAAGGAAGTTGATCCACAGTAGTTGGAATATGAGTGTGGAGATTGGGTTGAGGTCTGGTTTCCAGAACATATTTTTAAAAACTTACACACAAATAAGGACTTAGAAATAAATATAGACTTACAAATACACATAAAAACAGACAATCCAATAGAAAAGTGTGTGAAATATTTGAATAGGCATTTCCCCAAAAGAGGATTGCCAAATAGCCAAGAAACATGAAAAGGTTTACAATCTCTTTATAAGAACAGCAAGTTAAAATCATGACAGTATAGTACTACATACCCAATAGAATGGATAAAATTAAAAAGTTGGAAAATATGAACAGTCTGTGAAAGTGTGGAGCAACTGGAACTTTCTTACCCAACAAAACTGGTAAGAGTCTAAATCTGTGTAGCCACTTTGGAATCCTGTTTGGCAATGTCTTCTTAGGCTGACCATCTATACACTCGATGACTCAATAATTCACAACCAGGCATATACCCAACAGAAGTTAGGCAACAGAAGCATATATATAGTTCTGAAAAATCACATATAAAAATATTCACAGTAGCATTATTTGTAATAATCCCAAACTGGTAATAATCCAGATACCTATCAACAGTAGAATACACAAAGAATAATTGTATGCATGTGTGCATATATATATATACACACACACGCACAAAAGGATATTATAAAATAATGAAAATGAAACTTCTGCTACACAGAACACAAACATTATGTTGCATGAAAGAAGCTGGACACACAAAAATATGTACTGGTTTATTTATGTAAAGTTTAAGAACAGGCACAGCTGGGCTGTGGAATTGGAGATTGTGATAGTGGTTGACTTTGGGGAGGAGGGTAGAGCTGGGAGTTGGGGCAGGTATGTGGAGGCCTTTGTGTGTGATCCATTTCATTAGTTGGGTGGCGGTTACATAGGTGTGCTCATGGTGTGAGTTAGCTGTACACTTAGGACATTTGCACTCTTCTCTGTGTGTACTGTACTACAGTAAAATGTTTATTTAGAAGATTTTGAAGACTTCTCTCAAAGGACTCTGTTCCATTTCCAAATCATTATGTTTTAGAACTGCACACTATATATACTATTGATCCCAACATCTTCCAGAAATAACTGGCCTTTTTCAAAGATATAAGCTGGAAAAACATGTAGAAGGTTAAGAAGCCACCACAGAAACAGCAACAACCAGAATATATGAGCCAATTGAAGACTGATGAAGAATATAAGAAAACAGAAGAATATTAATAGAAATTGAGTTGAGATCCTAGGGACATACACTTCCATTAGGCCAAAAATTATATTGTACTTTAAAGAATTATTACATTAAAAATAACAACTATGTACTTACTGTAACAAATATAAGAACACATAAGAAAAGGGAAAATAGGCAGATATAACCAATAATCCTGTCACCCTAAAATAATCTTTAAAAACATATTGTCGGATGACCTTTCATTCTGCATTTTTTAAAGTACATTTACAAAACTTATATTTCACTTACAGATTTTTAAAGTAGATTTTTTAAAGTCCCCAGTTACTTATGTCCATTCCCATGTGTCCTTAAGCAATGCTTTCTGCTTATCTAAGTTGTCTAAACTGAGAACAGAGATAATCAGCCGTGGATGAACTAAGGACTGAAGACCTGGCTGTGCTAAACCCATGGAGAGCGGCCACAGAGAAACAGAATGAGGGCCTGTCTGTGTCTATAATCAGAAAGCAAATTCCCCTTAGAAAACCTTATTTTTCTCCACCGTTCAGGTATCATAGTTTAATGCTTTGGAGGCCAGTCATTAGGTAGTTAGGGAATTCTCTATATTCCCCAGAAAGTTCATTTTCTCATTTTCTGCATTTAAATGACAAGTAAGGCAGAGCTGGGTGGCTTAAAGGAAAAATGGGCACTTCAGTTTCCTTACTGACTCTAAGGACATAGTGCCTGCTCAGAGGGAAGTTTTTGTTGGCATTGTGTTGGCTTTGGAATCCTCCTTTCTGTGAGGTTGGGTTTAAATTGCAGCATGCATGCTGCAGTCACTGCCTGCCAATCTGTGAGGTTTCCAGAGTGCCGAGTCACATGAGGGACAGTGACATTTAGGGAGCCACACCGTTGGAATGTTCTTGTCACTTTCGTCTACCCACCTCCTCATCCAGGGCACAGGGCAACTTGAGTGCTCTTTCCTGCTCACACACGCTCAGCATGACCTGGGGACTCAGTGCAAAAGGGCAGGGAACAGGAGCCAGAACCTCCCCCAGCCCACGGAGAAGCTTACAGTGAGTATATTTCCTAGGGTTTCTGGATGAGGAGGCAGAGTTAGAATAAAACCCAGCACATCTGTAAAGCACTTTAAGAAAAATTGTGATAAAATGTACAAGTCATGAAATCTGTCATTTTAACTATTTTAAAGTGCTCAGTTCGGTGATATTAAGCACATTCATAATCTAGTTCCAGAATTTTTTCATCTTCCCTCAAAGCAACCCTCTACCCATTAATATCACTTCCCATTCCTGTGTACCCTCCACCTTCCTTGACCTCTGGAAACCACTAACCTGTTTTCTGTTTCTACGGATTTGACTATACAGGATGTTCATATAAATGGCATTATACAACATGTGGCCTTTTGCATCTGTTATCCTTCACTTAACATAGTAGCACATAGTATTTCATGCCTTTTTATAATAATATTCCCTTACTTGGGCAAATCGCATAGTTTATTAATTCATTGGTTGATGGGCATTTCAACTGTTCCCACCCTTTGGTGCTGTTATGAACATTCACGAACAAATATTTGTTTGAACACCTGTTCTCAATTATTTTGGGTGTATATCTAGGAATAGAATTGCTGTGTCACTTGTTAATTCTAACTGTTTGAGGAATGGCCAACTGTTTTTTATAGTTATAGAAAACTTTTAAGGCTGGAAATTTTCAGTACTGGTATCCACCTCAGGAAAAATTAGGAAGTAATTTCAAAACTTCTCTTCTTCCTACTCCAGTGACCTGCACTCCTGTGTTCAATTTTTTCATGTTGCCCCCTGGACTTCCAGAGTTTTTCCTGAAGCAAATCATTCTGGCCTACTTTTCCCTACCTCCCCCAATTTTCGCCTCACCATCAAACTTTCCTATTCCTTGTCCTAGTCTTTCATGTCACTTAAAAAAGAGAAATTCGTTGTATGTGTTATGTTTGGGTGCTTGACGGACTTCTGCAGTGGAGCTGAAGCTATAATGAATATCAGAGCGGCCTTATGGAGCACACTCCTTCACCTACTGGATCCCATGTTCTGGGGTGGGAGGATCAGTATGTACATTTTGATGATTCTATTACACACTTCTATTTAATAATCAATGGATTAATGTGTTGCCTTCATTATTGACAACTTAATATGGGTGTTCAGGGTATAAAGCTTCATTGTAAAAGTTAGGACTACTGATGATATTTCTGGCACTTGGGAAGGTACATTGGAAAGGCAATTTGACATTCATGGAGGAAAGGGGCTTTGGGATATTTTAATTCACACCAGATAAGAAGCTGGTGGCTTGTAGGACTGATTCATCTTAATTCCAGCAGCATATTGTTGGTTGAAGTTGAAAATAAGCTGTTCCTCTCAGAAAAGCAGATTTATGAATCACGCAGAGTTGGTATAAAGGGACAGAGTAGGTAGACTGGAAATGGCTGAAATTTGTTTAGTGTAAACCAGATTAGCATTATGGTCCTGGCTGAGCATGACAGGAAAAACAAACAAACAAACAAAACGATTCGGGATCCAGAAAGAACAGTTATTGGAGTATGCTTCCAAAAGACAACATAGAGCTAAGTAGAAATCAAATCAGCTACTTTGAGAAAGAAGAAAAAAAATGTGTATGCAAGACTTCACTGTTATGGGTCTTTTAGTTGTAGACTAATCCACATGGCCTACAAGCCTGGGAATTGGGTGAGATACCGACAGGGCATTGTAAGCAGTCAAAAGATGAGATAGAAACCTGCAATCTTTTATTTAGGAATCTGTGGTTATTTGGCATTACTTAGCTTCTGTATTTGTTCTGGAATAGCACTTTTAATAACTTGTATTTATCTAACATTTTCCATTGATTTTATGTCTTCTAAAGCTAGCAACCAGCTCTTAAATTGTCATGCACACTCTACCACTTGCTGGAAGCATTCATTGTGAGGCTTTATGCAAAAGGAGGAAATTTTAAGAATGGGATCAGCTGCAGCATCTTAAGCCATCATATCCTGCCCCTTACTCTTATTCTGTCTCCATCACCAAATCTATATAATGGAGACCGGGGAATGACTACCTCATGGGGGATAGTTTAAGGATGACTTAGTTAAGAATTTGTAAAGCCTGGGGGAAGTTACATATTTTCTTACTATGGTATGAATGCAAGAAAAAAAAATCTCAATACTTCTCCTTTGAATACAAGTCATAAATACTCCTAAATTTACTGTCTATAGTTCAGGATCTCAGTCAGTTATTGCTCACTTGGTATCCTGGACTGGGAAAGCAGATGTGTTACACTGACAGTGCTGCCAGGTTCACAGAGGTTGGGATATGAATAGCGGTGCTCATTATACTTTGTAGGGCTGGTATCCAGTTAATGTAACAGAGAGTCCCACTAAAGTGAACTTCACATCAGCCATGCTAAAAATAACGTAACCCCAGGAGGGACCAATATGCTGATTTTATTCGCCTGGTCAGCTACCATAAGACTCTATTACGATATCTTATATTCTCTGACTCTACCTGTTATTGAAATTACAATACAATAAAAATTTTGAAAATTAAAATTAAAATGTTAACAATCTTAATTTCTTGTATAATATATATTCTTGAAATCTAGGTTTCGTGGCTTTATTTTATAGCCTGAAAAGGAATGGCTATCTGGTTAGAGCACATAGTAAATAAATTAGTTCAATGCCACAAACAGCTACTAGGTTTTTTGCATATATTAATTTGGAAGTTTACAGCTTGAAAAATGAGCAGGCTGAACTCTTAGAATATGAAACATGTGAGTGTCCTCCTCATCTTGACATTTTAATTAAATAGTCAACATACCTCTACAAAGCCAAAGCAGGGCAGCAGCCAAAATGTACGATCTAGGTCTGTGTTTTCCAAACATAAGTAATATATGGCCCACTCAAATGAAAGAAAAACTTTACTCATTCTTTTCCCATAAAATTAACTGATATAATTTTAAGATAATATTGCTAACATAGTGCAAAGGTAACTATGTATAAGCTCATTATGCTTAAAGATAGTAAACAATTATAATTGTAAACTGATTTACATATTAAATATCAAGAAAATTACTAAACCAATGAAATCCAAATTCTGCACTAAGAAAACTTAGTTGCTCATCACAATGTGACTTTAAGTCTTTATTTTTATTTTTTCTATTTTTTTGCTCCACCCATGTAAACATAGAAGAGGTAAAGTCTCCATTTTTTTTTACTGCTGCATAGTATTCCATTGTATACATATACCACAATTTATTAATCCATTCATGGGTCGATGGGCACGTGGGCTTCTTCCATGACTTGGCAATTATGAATTGAGCTGCCATGAACAATCTGGTGCAAATATCTTTATTGTCAAATGATTTCTGGTCCTTTGAATATACACCTAGAAGAGGAATTGCAGGATCAAACTGCAGGTCTACATTCAGATCCCTGAGTGTTCTCCAAACTTCCTTCCAAAAGGAACATACTAGCTTGCATTCCCATCAGCAGTGCAGAAGTGTTCCCTCTTCTCCACATCCATGCCAATCTGTTGTTTTGGGATTTTGTGATGTGGGCTATTCTTACTGGAGTTAGATGGTATCTCAGAGTAGTTTTGGTTTGCATTTCTCTGATAATTAAAGATGATGAGCATTTTTTTCATATGTTTGTAGGCCATGCACCTGTCTTCTTCAGAGAAGCTTCTGTTCATGTCTCTTGCCCACAATGAAATGAGATCACTTGTTTTTTGCTTAGTAATAAGTTTGAATTCTGTGTGGATTCTGGTTATTAGACCTTTGTCAGTAGTATAACTTGCAAAGATCCTCTCCCATTCTGAGGGCTGTCTATTTGCTTTACTTAGTGTGTTCTTGGCAGTGCAGAAGCTTTTTAATTTGATCAGATCCCAGTAATGTATTTTTGATGTTGCTTCAATTGCCTGGGGTGTCTTCTTTATGAAGTATTCTCCCAGGCTAATTTTTTCAAGAGTTTCCCTGGCACTCTCTCTAAGAATATTTATAGTTTCATGTCTTAAGTTTAAATCCTTTAACCAGTAAGAGTTAATTTTTGTTAGAGGAGAAAGGTGTGGGTCCAGTTTCATTCTTCTACAAGTTGCCAGCCAGTCATCCAGCATTTATTGAATAAGGAATCTTTCCCCCAATTTATATTTTTAACAGGCTTATCAAAAATCAAATGATGATAAGTGTCTGGGTTCACTTCTTGGTCTTCAATTCTGTTCCATATATCTACCTATCTATTTTTGTGCCAGTATCATGCTGTTTTGATCACTATAGATTTATAGTATAGTCTGAAGTCTAGAAGTGTGATTCCTCCCGATTTGTTTTTATTTCTGAATAATGTCATGGCTATTTGAGGTTTTTTCTGTTTCCACATAAAATAAAGTACTAATTTTTTCAGGTCTTTAAAATATGACAGAGGTGCTTTAATAGGGATCGTGTTAAATCTGTAGATTGCTTAGGTAGTACAGACATTTTAACAATGTTGATTCTTCCCAGTCATGAGGATGGTAATTTTTCCATTTGTTAACATCTTCAGTGATTTCTTTTCTCAGAGTTTCATAGTTCTCTTTATAGAGATCTTTAATGTCCTTAGTTAGATACACTCACAGATATTTCATCTTCTTTGGGACTATTGTAAAGGGAATAGAGTCCTTGATTGTTTTTTCCCCTTGACTATTGTTGGTATCTATAAAGGCTACAGATTTATGAGTGTTAATTTTGTATCCTGAGACATCACTATATTCCTTGATCACTTCCAGGAGTTTTGTAGTTGATTCCCTGGGATTTTCCAGATATATAATCATATAGTCTGTGAAGAGTGACAGTTTGATCTCCTCTGGTCCTATTTGAATCCCCTTAATTGTCTTCTCTTAATTGTCTTGCGGTGGCTAAGACTTCCATTACAATATTAAAAAGCAGTGGAGATAGTGGGCATCCTTGCGTAGTTCCTGATCTGAGTGGAAATGATTTAAATTTTACTCCATTCACTATGATATTTGCTGTGGGTTTGGTGTAGATGGCCTCTATCAGTTTAAGAAGTGTTCCTTCTATACCTATTTTCTTACGTGTTCTGATCAAGAAAGGATGCTGGATATTGTCAAAAGCTTTTTCTGCATCAATTGAGAGAATCATATGGTCTTTGTTTTTTAATTTGTTTATGTGATGTATTATATTTATGGATTTATGTATAGTGAACCATCCTTGGGACCCTGGAATGAAACACACCTGGTCGTGGTGTATAATTTGTTTGATGTGTTGTTGGGATTCTGTTTGCTAGGATCTTATCAAATATTTTTGTAACAATATTCATTAGAGATATTGGTCAATAATTTTCTTTTCTTGTTGGGTATTTTTCTGGTTTGGGCATCAGGGTGATATTTGCTTCATAGAATGAGTTGGGAAATATTCCTTCTTTTTCTGTGTTTTGGAAAAGATTAAGTAATACAGGTACTAGTTCCTCTTTAAAGGTTTGGTAGAATTCTAATGTGAAGCCATCTGGTCCTGGAATTTTCTTTTTGTGGAGATTTCTTATAGTTAATGCTATATCAGAGCTTGTTATAGGCTTGTTCAACATTTCCATTTCTTTCTGGCTAAGTCTAGGAGGGTGGCATGTTTCCAAGTATTGATCTATTTCCTTCAGATTTTCATACTTCTGAGAGTAGAGTTTTATGTAGTATTCATTAAGGATTTTTTTTAATTTCTGAGGAGTCTGTTATTTGGCCTTCATCATTTCTGATTGATGAAATTAGGGATTTTACTCTTCTACTTCTTGTTAGGTTAGCCAAAGGTTTATCTATTTTATTGACCTTTTCAAAAAACCAACTCTTTCTTGGTTGATCTGTTGTATGATTCTTTTGTTTTCAATTTCATTTAGTTCTTCTCTAATTTTAGTCATTTCTTTTCTTCTGCTGGGTTTAGGGTTGGAAAGTTCTTCCTTTTCCAGTTGTTTGAGATGTCCCATTAAGTTATTGACTTCCTCTCTTTCCGTTCTCTTGAGGAAGGCTTGCAACGCTATAAATTTTCCTTTTAGGACTGACTTTGTGGTATCCCAGAGGTTCTGATAGTTCATTTCTTCATTATTGTTTAATTCTAAAAATTTGGTAATTTCCTTCTTAATCTTGTCTGTGACTCAACTATTGTTCAGCATGAGGTTATTTAGTTTTCATGTTTTTGTCTGCATGTGGAGATTCCTGTTGTTACTGAGTTCAAGTTTTATTCCGTGATGGTCCGAGAAAATACAAGGAATGATTTCTATTCTTTTAAATTTTCTGAGGTTAGACTTGTGACCAAAGATGTGCTCAATTTTGGAGGATGATCCATGGGCTAATGAGAAGAATGTGTGTTTAGTTTCATTAGGATGAAATGTTCTGTATATGTCTATTAGATGTAAATGTTGAATGGTTAAGTTTAATTCTAAAATTTCTTTGCTTAGCTTCTTTTTTGAGGATCTATCCAACACTGCCAGAAGAGTGTTAAAGTCTCCAACAATTATGGTGCTGGGGGAAATGAAGTTGCTCATGTCAGTTAGAGTTTCTCTTATAAATCGAGGCACATTCTGGTTGGGTGCATAAATGTTGATAATTGAAATCTCATCATGTTGAGTGTTTCCCTTAACAAATAAGAAGTGACCATCATTATCTTTTCATACTTCAATTGGTTTAAAGTCTATTGTATCTACGAATAAAATTGCAACACCTGCTTTTTTCTGATTTCCATTTGCCTGAATTATAGATGATCATCCCTTCACCCTGAGTCTATGTTTATTTTTTAAGGTAAGGTGAGATTCTTGTATGCAGCAGATGTCTGGCCTGAGTTTTTTATTTATTTATTTATTTATTAAATCATAACTGTATACATTGATATGATCATGGGGTATCATACACTCGCTTCATAAACCATTTGACACATTTTTATCACAGTGGTTAACATAGCCTTTCCGGCGTTATCTCAGTTACTGTGCCAAAACATTTACATTCTACCTTTACCAAGTTTCGCAAATACCCCTGTAATATGCACCACAGGTGTGATCCCACCGATCCCCCTCCCTCTACCCACCCCCTTCCCTTTCCCATTTCCCCCTATTGTTAAGTTGTAGCTGGGTTATAGCTTTCATGTGAGAGTCCCAAATTAGTTTCATAGTAGGGCTGTGTACATTGGGTACTTTTTCTTCCATTCTTGAGATACTTTGCTAAGAAGAATATGTTCCAGCTCCATCCATGTAAACATGAAAGAGGTAAAGTCTCCATCTTTCTTTAAGGCTGCATAGTATTCCATGGTATACATATACCACAATTTATTAATCCATTCGTGGATCGATGGGCACTTGGGCTTTTTCCATGACTTAGCTATTATGAATTGGGCTGCAATAAACATTCTGGTACAAATATCTTTGTTATGTTGTGATTTTTGGTCTTCTGGGTATATGCCCAGCAGAGGAATTACAGGATTGAATGGCAGATCTATTTTTAGATCTCTGAGTGTTCTCCATTTATCTTTCCAAAAGGAATGTATTAATTTGCATTCCCACCAGCAGTGCAGAAGTGTTCCCTTTTCTCCGCATCCACGCCAACATCTCTGGTCTTGAGATTTTGTGATATAGGCTAGTCTCATTGGAGTTAGATGATATCTCAAAGTAGTTTTGATTTGCATTTCTCTGATGATTAAAGATGATGAGCATTTTTTGATATGTCTGAAGGCCGTGCGCCTGTCTTCTTCGGAGAAGTTTCTTTTCAAATCCCTTGCCCAGCCTGCGATGGGATCCCTTGCTTTTTTCTTGCTGATGCGTTTGAGTTCTCTGTGGATTCTGGTTATTAAACCTTTGTCAGAGATATACCCTGCAAATATCTTCTCCCATTCTGAGGGCTGTCTGCTTGCTTTGCTTACTGTGTTCTTAGCTGTGCAGAAGCTTTTTAGTTTGATCAAGTCCCAGTAGTGTATTTTTGAAGCTGCTTCAATTGCCCGGGGGGTTCTCCTCATGAAATACTCACCCAGACCAATTTCTTCAAGGGTTTTCCCTGCATTCTCCTCTAGTATTTTTATAGTTTCTTGTCTTAAGTTTAAATCTTTAATCCAATGAGAGTCTATCTTAATTAATGGTGAAAGGTGTGGGTCCAATTTCAGTCTTCTGCAGGTTGCCAGCCAGTTCAGCCAGCACCATTTGTTAAATAGGGAATCTTTTCCCCACTGAATGTTTTTAATTGGCTTGTCAAAAATCAAATAGCGGTAAGTAGCTGGATTCATCTCTTGGTTCTCTATTCTGTTCCAGATATCTACTTCTCTGTTTTTGTGCCAATACCATGCTGTTTTGATCACTATCAATTTGTAGTAAAGTCTGAGGTCTGGTAGTGTGATTCCTCCTGTTTTGTTTTTATTTCTGAGTAATGTCTTGGCTATTCGAGGTTTTTTCTGATTCCATATAAAACGAAGTAATGTTTTTTCAAGATCTTTAAAATATGACAGTGGAGCTTTAATAGGGAGTGCGTTGAAATTATATATTGCTTTGGGTAGTATGGACATTTTGATAATGTTGATTCTTCCCAGCCATGAGCATGGTATGTTTTTCCATTTGTTAACATTTTCAGCTATTTCTTTTCTTAGAGTTTCATAGTTCTCTTTATAGAGATTTTTCACGTCTTTTGTTAGGTAAATTCCCAAATATTTCATCTTCTTTGGCACTACTGTGAATGAGATAGAGTCCTTAACTGCTTTTTCAATTTGACTGTTGTTGGTGTATATAAAGGCTACCGATTTATGAATGTTGATTTTGTAACCTGAGACGCTGCTGTATTCCTTGATCACTTCTAGGAGTTTTGTAGTAGAGTCCCTAGTGTTTTCCAGATACACAATCATATCATCTGCGAAGAGCGAGAGTTTGATTTCTTCTGACCCTATATGGATACCCTTGATCGCCTTTTCTTCCCTAATTGCAGTGGCTAAAACTTCCAATACAATGTTGAAAAGCAGTGGAGACAATGGGCAGCCTTGTGTGGTTCCTGATCTGAGGGGAAATGATTCCAATTTAACTCCATTCAATATGATATTGGCTGTGGGTTTGCTGTAGATAGCCTCTATCAGTTTAAGAAAAGTCCCTTCTAGACCAATTTTCTTGAGTGTTCTGATCATGAAGGGATGCTGGATATTATCAAAAGCTTTTTCTGCATCAATTGAGAGAATCATATGGTCTTTGTTTTTTAATTTGTTTATGTGCTGAATTACATTTATAGATTTACGTATATTGAACCAGCCTTGAGACCCTGGGATAAAACCAACTTGGTCACGATGTATAATTTGTTTGATGTGTTGCTGGATTCTGTTTGTTAGGATCTTGTTGAATATTTTTGCCTCTATATTCATTAGTGATATTGGTCTATAATTTTCTTTTCTTGTTGGGTCTTTTCCTGGTTTGGGGATCAGGGTGATGTTTGCTTCTTAGAACGTGTTGGGTAGTCTTCCTTCTTTTTCTACATTTTGGAACAGGTTGAGTAATATAGGTACTAATTCCTCTTTAAAGGTTTGGTAGAATTCTGACGTGAAACCATCTGGTCCCGGGCTTTTCTTTTTAGGGAGGTTTTGTATAGTTGATGCTATTTCTGAACTTGATATGGGTCTGTTCAACATTTCTACTTGATTCTGGTTAAGTCTTGGAAGGTGGAGTGCTTCCAAGTATCGGTCTATTTCCTTCAGATTTTCATATTTCTGAGAATAAAGTTTCTTGTAATATTCATTAAGGATTTTTTGGATTTCTGATGAGTCTGTGGTTATTTTGTCTTTGTTGTTTCTGATTGATGATATTAGAGATTTTACTCTTTTTTTCCTGATTAGGTTGGCCAGAGGTTTATCTATTTTATTGACCTTTTCAAAAAACCAGTTTTTTGATTTATTGATCTGTTGTATTATTCTTTTGTTTTCAATTTCATTTAATTCTGCTCTAATTTTGGTTATTTCTTTTCTTCTACTGGGTTTGGGGTTGGAATGTTCTTCCTTTTCCAGTTGCGTGAGATGTCCCATTAAGTTGTTAACTTCCTCTCTTTCCGTTCTCTTGAGGAAGGCTTGCAGTGCTATAAATTTCCCTCTTAGAACTGCCTTTGCGGTGTCCCAGAGGTTCTGATAGTTTGTGTCTTCATTGTCGTTTTGTTCCAAAAAATTGGCAATTTCTTTCTTAATCTCATCTCTGACCCAGCTATCATTCAGCATAAGGTTATTTAACTTCCATGTTTTTGTATGGGTATGCAGATTCCTGTTGTTACTCAATTCAAGTTTTATTCCATGATGGTCCGAGAAGATGCATGGAATAATTTCTATTCCTTTAAATTTACTGAGGTTAGACTTGTGACCTAAAATGTGGTCAATTTTGGAGTAAGTTCCGTGGGCTGATGAGAAGTATGTGTATTCAGTTTTGTTGGGATGAAATGTTCTGTAGATGTCTGCTAAATCTAAATATTGGATGGTTAGGGTTAAATCTAAGATTTCTTTGCTCAGCTTCTTTCTGGAGGATCGATCCAACACTGCCAAGGGAGTGTTGAAATCTCCGATGATTATGGAGCTGGAGGAAATCAAGTTACTCATGTCTGTTAGAGTTTCTCTTATAAATTGAGGTGCATTCTGGTTGGGTGCATAGATATTAATAATTGAGATCTCATCATATTGAGTATTACCCTTAACAAATATGAAGTGACCATTCTTGTCCTTCATTACTTTTGATGGTTTAAAGCCTACTGTATCTGCAAATAAAATTGCAACACCTGTTTTTTTCTGATTACCATTTGCCTGAAATATGGATGACCATCCTTTCACCCTGAGTCTGTATTTGTCTTTTAAGTTGAGATGTGACTCTTGTATGCAACAAATATCTGGCTTGAGTTTTTGTATCCAGTCAGCTAACCTATGCCTCTTTAGAGGACAGTTTAAACCATTCACATTGATGGAGAATATTGATAAGTCTGGTGGAATTTTGGGTATCAAGTTTTTTTTTTTTTTTTTTGTAGAGACAGAGTCTCACTGTACCACCCTCAGTAGAGTGCCGTGGCGTTACACGGCTCACAGCAACCTCCAGCTCTTGGGCTTACGCGATTCTCTTGCCTCAGCCTCCCGAGCAGCTGGGACTACAGGCGCCCGCCACAACGCCCAGCTATTTTTTTGGTTGCAGTTGGCCGGGCCTGGGTTTGAACCCACCACCCTCGGCATATGGGGCCGGCGCCCTACTCACTGAGCCACAGGCGCCGCCCGGGTATCGAGTTTTTCAAAGGTCCAGTGGACATTTTTAATCCTTTCGCCAGTGTGGAAGTTGGAGTTTGATCCGAAGTTTCTGAGTGAGTTTACTTTTGTGGTACAGGATTGGGTTGGTCATTGTGGAGGATAGGTCTGAGAATATCCTGAAGAGCTGGTTTACTTATGGCAAATTTTTTCAACATATGAATGTCATTGAAGTATTTAATTTCTCCATCATAGATGAAACTCAGTTTAGCTGGATACAAGATCCTGGGTTGAAAGTTTTTTTGCTTTAGGAGATTGAAAGTTGATGACCAGCCTCTTCTGGCTTGAAAAGTTTCAGCAGAGAGATCTGCAGTTATTCTAATATTCTTACCTTTGTACGTTATAGTTTTCTTTCGCCGGGCTGCTTTGAGAATCTTCTCTTTCATGTTAACTTTAGTGAAACTAATTATGATATGTCTGGGGGATGACTTATTGGGGTTGAATCATGCTGGGGTTCTGAAGCTGTCTGCTATCTGAATTTCAGATTCTCTAGGCATGTCTGGAAAATTTTCTTTCATAATTTCATGCAGAAGGGCCTCTGTGCCCTTGGAGGCCACATCATCGTTCTCAGAAATTCCTATAATCCTTATGTTGCTTTTTTTCGAATTATCTGAGAGTTCTCTGAGTGAGTGATCCTTTTTTGCTCTCCATTTCTCTTCCTCTTTGAGAGATTGGGAGCGTTCGAAGACTTTATCTTCAATGTCAGAAATCCTTTCTTCTGCTTGCTCCATTCTGTTACTGAGGGATTCTACTGTATTTTTCATATCTTTGAGGGCTGTAAGTTCTTGCTTCAGTGTGTCTAAGTCTTTGGTGGTTTTGTCTTTAAATTCGTTAAATTCTTGAGACAATTTTTGAATTTCTCCTCGGATTCCTAATTCCATTTTATTAATCTTGTCTGCCATCCAAATTCTGAATTCGATTTCTGACATCTCAGCCAGTTGTTTATGAATGGGATCTTCAATCACATCTGCCGTATCTTTTCTTGGGGGGGGGGTTGATCTATTCTGGTTATTCATGTTACCAGAGTTTTTCCGCTGATTCCGCCCCATGGTTATTTTACTCCCTTTGGTTTTTCCCCTGGGGTTTTATCGAGGGCCCGTACAGTGTTGTCGCCTGAGAAACTGGGGCCCTGTCTGGTGTGGTGGAGCAAAGTGGTTCTGTCTTATTTTCAGCTGGTTTCTGTTTGATCCTATTGCAACTTCTACTCTGGCTTGAAGTCTCAGCTGTGTGGAAAAATCAGCAATTAAGTCACCCCACCTGCCCACCTCTGGCCCCAGTTGGAAAAGGAGAATCAACCTTCCTACAACCATACACCCAGGGCACCGCCTGAAACGTCCTCAGTCTATTAGCCCAGTTCAAAAGGTCCGAATCTACTGTCTCAATCAGCACTTGTCTCGGGTGAGAGAGTTCAAGAGGTCTCTGGGAACTGGATCACAGGGGCCTGGTGACTCCTCTGACACGACTCACCCCAGTGCAGCGCGGAGTCAGGAGGAGCCACCCAGCAAACAGAGCAGTCTAGGAAGGTTGACGTCTCCTTCCCCACTTTGCCCCTCCGTCGGACCCAGTCACTGGTATCTCTGCAGATGGCTAACCTAGTTGCCTGCAGTGAACAGACACTCCAGGGGTTTGCACCTGCCTGAATCGCAAGGAAGTCTGCCAGGCCCCCGCAGACTGCCGCTATCTAGCAGGAGGAGATGGGGCCTGACATCTATGAGTGTTTGATGCAGGTGATGGGAGGGAGGTGTTCACTCAGGCTTAGCCCCGTCCCTGATGGATGCTGCTAACAGAACAGAACAAAACAGAACAGACAACTTTGCGGGGTTCTGTCTCTGTTCCTGTCGAAATCGCCTACAGAAGACGAGCTGTTTTGAGTTCAAACGTCTTTGGTGTTGGAGGTTTGAGTCCGATCATCTCTCTGGGTTGGCCCCGCCCTGGAAGCTTCCCGGGTTTGTGAGCAGTGTCAGGAAATCCCCCGCTCACCGGTGGCCTTCTCTGGTTGCCCAGGGAGACAGGGGGTGTGGCCTCAGGATATCCAGAAGTGAGCATTCTGCCATTAAAGAAAAAACGGCTGTTGATCTACCTCCAGGGAACTGCTGCTCTGGTGTGGGCACTCAGGCGACCCTTTTCTCTTCTGTCTTGCGCCGCAGAATCAGCACTGAGCGGCTGCAGTTTGTGCTGGGTCCACACCCCTCAAGAGATCCTCCAAGAATCAGAACTCTTGGGGGATAGGCCCCCAGACCCCGAATGGGAGTGGGGGGGCGGAAGCTAGAGTTTCATTCAGTTTTAGGCAACAATATGGCCCGGGGAGGGCTCCTGCACTGCACCGCAGGGAAGTGCCGCCAAGTCTTGATTTCCCCTCAGCAGAGTGCCCTCTCCTCACTCACATGTCCCAGAGTTGGCACTGACCTGACGCAGCTCAGGCACTGTGCACTCCCCTCGAGAAATCACCCAAGGATCCGAACTCCTGGAGGATAGGCCCTCAGACCCCGAGTGAGAGTAGGGGCTCTCAGCTCTCAGCAGGGAAGCTAGATCTTATTCAGTCTTGTTCCCGGGGAGGGTTGCTGCACTGCACCGCCAGGAAGTGCCACGAGGCGTGACTCCCCCTCAGCCTGGTGCCCTCTCCTCACTCGCGCGCCTCAGAGTCAATGCTGACCAGTCGCAACTCGGGGACTGTCCACTCCCCTTGAGAAATCACCCAAGGATCCGAACTCCTGGGGGACAGGCCTCCAGACCTCAGTGGGCGGGAGGGGAGCGCTGGGGATTCAGGGTTGCCGGCAAAGGATTCCCAAAGTTTTATACAGTTTTATGCCTGGCAGGAGAACCCCCGGCACCCCAGTAGGGGGGGTACGTCCAGTTTTTAGAAGGTCTCTCCCGTGGAGTGTAGTGGGAGGGCCTTTAATTTCTGCCCGCTTGTTTAATTGTGGGGCTCTTGAGCCGGTCTCATGGGGGAGGGGGACTCCCGTCCGCTTGGTGGTGGATTTTGTACCTTTTGTTTGCATCCTTGTGATCACAGCTTGCCTCAGCGGTGTTGATGTGCGTTCTTCAATCTTCTCTCTTGGTGAGGCTCAAGTCCACCAGGATACTTACTAAATTCCTGTCCCTTAACTCTCCTTCTGGACGGGAGCCTCTGTTGAAAGCTGGCTTCAGTCCGCCATCTTGTCTCTCTGGCCTGAGTTTTTGTATCCAGTCAGCCAACCTGTGTCTCTTTAGAGGGCAATTTAAGCCATTCACATTAATTGAGAGTAATGATAAGGCAGATAGAGTTTTGGGTATCGAATTTTTTGAAAGTCCAGTGGACATTTTTAATCCTTTAGCCACTATGGAAGTTGGAATTTGATCAAACATTTCTGAATGAGTTTACTTTGGTGGTGGAGGTTTGTGTTGTTCATTACGGAGGATAGATCTGAGAATATCCTGAAGAGCTGGTTTAGTTGTGGCAAATTTCTTCAACATGTAAATGTCATTAAAGTATTTAATTTCTCCATCATAGATGAAACTCAGTTTCGCTGGATACAGGATCCTGGGTTGAAAGTTATTTTGTTTAAGGAGATTAAAGTTTGATAACCACCTCTTCTGGTTTGAAAGATTTCAGCAGAGAGATCTGCAGTCATTCTAATGTTCTTCCCCTTGTATGTAATGATTTTCTTATGTCTTACAGCTTGAAGAATTTTCTCCTTCATATTAACTTTAGCGAAGTTAATTAAAACGTGTTTATGAGAATTTTTATTTGGGTTGAGTCCTGCCAGTGTTGTAAAACTGTCTGCTATCTGAATTTCAGAATTTCTTGGCCTGTCTGGAAAGTTCTCTTTAATTATTTCATGAAGCAAAGCATCTGTATCCTTCACAGCAACCTCATCACTTTCAGGTATTCCTATAAGGCAAATATTAGATCTCTTCAAATTATCCCAGAGCTCTCTAAGAGAGTGATTCATTTTTGTTCTCCACTTTTTTCCCTCTTTGAACATTTGGGAGTGTTCAAAAGCCTTGTCTTCAATGTCAGAGATCCTTTCTTCTGCCTGCTCCATTCTGTTACTGAGGGATTCTACTGTATTTTTTTTTTTTTTAGATCTTTGAGGGCTGCAAAATATTGCTTCAATGTGTCAAAATCATTGGTCATTTTATCTTTAAATTTGTTGAATTCTTGAGACAGCTTTTGAATTTCTGCTTTGAATTCTAATTCCATCATTTCCTCCATTCTGTTGATCTTATTTGCGATCCAAACTCTGAACTCGATTTCTGACATCTCAGCCATTTGTTTGTGAATGGGATCTTGCGCTGTGTCTGCTTTATTGTTTCTTGGGGGAGTTGATCTACTCTGATTATTCATGTTGCCAGAGTTTTTCCACTGATTCCGCCTCATGATTGTTTTTCACTGTAGGCTAGGTGGTCAGGTAAGGTGAAATTGGATTGGGGTTTCCTGGAGTTGTGGTTAACCAGCCCTTTGTTAAGGATCTGAGACTAATGTCAGCAGCTTTTTTCCCTTTAGCTTTGCAAAGGACCTGTACAATATTGCAGTCTGAGGTTGAGGAAACCTGCTTGGTATTGTAGGGTTAGGTGGCTCTGTCTTATATTCAGCTGGTTCTTGTCTAATCCTGGTAGATCAGTGACTCTGGTGAAGTCTTAGCATTTCCCAGCTCCCTGGATGTCCTGGTGTCCTCCCTACAGATCTCCCGGAACCTGCAGATCACAGGATTACATTGGCTGCTGCAGAGACACCTGGAATCTCCGGGAGATGGAATAAGTCTAAGTCTTTAGTTCTGCATAGTTTTGGTATCATGTACTCAATGTCCCTAGTTCTTTAGTGTACCATTAAGAAATAATTGTTTATTTAGTTCAAGAGATTTCACTTTGCTTTAATTGTCATTTCTATATTAATTATTCTTCTGCTTTCTCCACATTGGTCCATGAAAATTAAAATAGTAGCACTCAGTGACAATGTAATAGAAAAATTGAAGCACAGATACTAAAATAGAGTGGAAGTATTTATAAGGTGGTTATGCACAAGGACCAAAGTATGCTTTCATAATTTTTTTTAAATTATCATCAAAAAGAAAACACAAAATTAAAAAATTCTATGCTAAGGAATCTGAAAAGACTCTCCTCTCACTCTTAATTTTCAACTAGCTAACTTGGTTTGTGCTTGTTTTTATTTTCCTGGTTCTAGAAGATAGCTTTGAAACTTGACTTCAGCACCCACTTCTAGTCCTTTCAGATTTTGTAGCTCTCTAGAATTCACATGTCATAATTTGGACTGTTGAATCTCATCATGGATTTTGTTTTATTCCTGACTCCTGTGGTCAGAAAAGAAATAGAGAAATAAGTTGACTAAGAAATGACATACAGAAAAATGTTCTCCACCATTCAGACTGCCTTCTGTTCATTGCAGTCTACCAGGAAGCCCACTAAACACCTCATCTATGAACTAAATCAACCATCCCACCCTGCCTTCCTCCCCTTTTCCCCTATCCCGCATTGCACATAGCTGCCAGACTACTTGCTCTAAGATGCATTTTGATGAAGATGTTCACTTATTCTCCATTGCCCATCAAAGAGTAAAAATTCTCTTACCATGCTTAACAAAAACCCTTCACAATTTAATGTCATCTTACCTTGACCTCCACGCACCCCACCCCTCCGCCCCCATAGGACACATGGTCCAGTCAAACTGGATCACCATCTGTTCCCTGGGCTTTCTGCTTCTGTTCTTGCTCATGCCATCCATCTGCTGGTAACACCTCATCCCCTATCTGTGTCTTCTGAAATCTGACTTGTGGCTTATCACCCAACTCAGATACCTCCTTTCTGACCATTCCCTCTGGAAGCAAGACTCCCTTTGAATTTCTAGAAGGCTTGGTTCTTCTCCCCTGACTCCAGAGCCATTGCATGCATGTTCCACCTGTGCTTTTTATATTAGAATATAGATTCCTGGAGGCTAAGGACCAGGACCAACTCATTTTTCTGTTTTCCCCACTATCTATCCCAATGCTTTTGACTGCTGACAGGGGCGTCCAACCTTTTGGCTTCTCTGCACCACATTGGAAGAAGAAGAGTTGTCATGAGCCACACTTTTTATACACAAACCCTGACAGAAGCTGATGAGCAAAATAAAAAAGGTTCCTGCATCATTTTTGTGATATCTGCCACCACAAATAAGCAAAAAAAGTCCTTACATAATCTGCATGTGGGCTGCAGGCTGTGGGTTGGACACACCTGGCAGAAGAAATTAAATACTATTTTCCGTAGAAATGGGAAACTGAAAATCACAATTCTAGAAGAGGCATGAGTAAATAGTTTAATATAGCTCTAAGTAATAGATGGCATTTTACCTTCAAAAAATAGCAGATCAGCTAGTAAAATCTGATAAATTTTTTTCAAGTTGCAAGTCAGATAGTTATTTTCATGCATGATAAAAAAAGAAATGTAACAATCTGTTCAAAGTTAAAAAGTGATCATTATAAAAAAGAGGTAGCCAATTCCCACTCACTAAAATGACATTTTATACACATGCAGGAGACCTAATGAGAAAACAGAGCAATGACCCAAGACTCTGGTCCAAGGATGGGTTATTAACCGTCTAGAAACTGTTTACAGAAAACAGCTAACTTTGGGAATCCATGAGGTCCTGCACTTTCTGGCAGTCATTTTTTTTTGCTGCCACTTTAAAAACATGAATAACTAATTCACATCAGTTCATTTACTTTACTGACTTCATTTTTACTTATTTATTTTCTCTTGGTGCAGGATGTATCAATGGGAAAATGAAAATACATAGAGATACATTCTTCTACTAAACCCTAACATGTAACTAGGGTCAAACTTATCATTCGGAGAAATGTTTGGGGGTTTAAATAAATAATTTTCTTCCACTGGGCTCTGTTACTATAAACACCTCTATGAATGGGCACATTTTCCCTTGGTGGTATTTATTTTCAGTTGAGTCTAAATACATTGCTTTCTTCTTATTGCATCACTATGGGTTGGCAAAGTTATAATAGTAAATTTATCAAAAGGAGGTCCCTGCCCTGCATACATCCTGAGGTATGAGGAGGCAGCACGGTAAGAATGTCTTAGTCATGAGGACGGCTATCTCTTGGAGCTGCTCGATGACCAGGGAATCTATAGGTGTGTAGATGGCTGCCAGTTTCCTGGGAATCTGGTCTGGCCACTGTAGTCATATTGCAGTGCCACAAAATTAACACATTGTTTTGCTGAGTAATGTATTGTTTCTGGTACATGTTGTATCCCCAAGAAGTTGCAAAAAATTGCAAAATTTCTCTGAAAGTCAAGTTTTAAGTTGAAAGGATAGTAGCAGTGATATATGGGATCCTAGAAGGGACAGTGTTCCCTCTAGGACAGATTGAAGCCTAGTTTAGTGTCATAGCAAAGGAAAAAGAAACCTGCCTGGCAGAAAGAAAAGATGTTTTATCATCTAGGAATGTACTGAGGAGAATCGGCGCGACCTGCACTGGTTGCACCTTTCCAAGTGCTGGGTGGAGGGGAACATAGTCAGTGGCTGTTTGGTTGCATATACTAACAAGTTGCACTGACACAGCCCATGGTGGGATCACGGCTAATATGCAAATTGATCCAAAGAGTTGTAGTGAGAGCATTTGGGGTTTTTTGGTCACACCATTTGTATCATCAGCTATAGACATCTGGCCATCCTAGTCTGATGCTGGTGGATGTCTGCTTTGTGATTATGATCTGGCCTCTCATACCGTTTTGCTTAATATTAGGAGACGTGTTCATTGTGTTTGCACAGAGAATTATGGTTTCTCTGGCTCATATTTCTTGAGTCAAAATAATAAATTCAATAATCTAAGACTTGGATTAAAGTAAATGGATCTGTCCCCAGTGATGACAACATCTCCCATCTGAGGCTATAAAGCTGAGAGTCAGACTCTGGACTGGGATCAAGCAAATTCACAAAGGATCTGCCATCTTGTGAGACTGCCCGGAAGTTCAGCCAGATGGAGGCAGGGGGAGTGATTTTCTGAGCACATTTTTCTGAAAGTGGAACACTCAGGGCTCACGCTTTTGGCCGCTTGAGCAGTCTACTCACTGCACAGCTAATGAGGCTGCAAACAGACCCCTGCTCTGTTCTCAAAGTTGTGGTCCTCGAGCAGGCCCCTGGAGGACAGGGCTCTTCTAATTTGCATTTGAGGCCTGAATTAGAGCCCTTGCAAGGGTTATGATACCCATGAAAAGTGTTTTAGGGCAAGCTACTTTATATGTATTTAAAATCATGTGGTCATACCCAGAGACTCTGAGCAAGGGTCTCTAAATATGTGGCTCATTTATCACTACAAGGAAAAAATTTTAAGTGTGTAATTACACCATATGTATACTTTCATTTCTCTATCAGAGACAGGTATAAACGTTCTGATATACTATATTCCTCATTGCATATATATAAGCATAAAAAGGAGAAAATAAAAATAAATGCAAACAGAAGATCTTGTGTATTTCTCTGGAGATCACTAAGAGAAAGAAGATGGTCAGAATGGGTCCCTTTTTGCCCTAATACATGGCTATATATCTGAGAAAAGTTATGCCTACCTCTGCTGACACCTTATCCCCACCACCACATCACCCTGAACTCAAGAAGCTACCTACTTGTCTATCCAAATACCAATCACACCAGTCTAACATTTTTTTTTTTTTGAGACAGAGTCTCACTTGGTCACCCTTGGTAGAGTGCCGTGGTGCCACAGCTCACAGCAACCTCAAACTCTTGGGCTTAAGTGATTCTCTTACCTCAACCTCCCAAGTAGCTGGGACTATAGGAGTCTGCCACAATGCCGGCTATTTTTTGGTTGCAGTGCTCATTGTTGTTTGGCAGGCCTGGGCTGGATTTGAACCCATCAGCTCTGGCGTATGTGGTTGGCACCCTTAGCTGCTGAGCTACAGGCACCGAGCCCAGCCTAACATTTTTAAAAACACCCAATATTCTTCACAACGATGAATCCGAACAATTAGTCCTTAGGTAGGACCTCAGTCTTGACCAACTTTATTTAAGTAAGCAATTAAATCAAATGTCAAAAAATTTAAAAAGCTTAATTTGATAAATTCAAACATCTTAAAGATAATATTTTCATTTTTACATTTCTGAAAGGTGTCCTCTGAGCCTACTGCAAAGATAAAGATTAATAAGTTTCAGCAAATATCACTATTATCATAGCAGCGATAATGTATTTTATCTTTTAACTGGTTTTGAAAAGAAGGCCAATTGACTGAGTCTATTATAGAAATTGGTCATTGAGACCAGCATGTCCTGCTACCATGACAGGTTTTCAGAGTTTCGCTTCATTATCTTTGATCAATTTATTTGCTTGCCAGTTTAGGGTGTTTGGTGATAAAACTCCTTTCTTGTCTATCTCTATATTTTTATAGCATTGGCACCAGAGTCTGTCTGCAGAGCAATTCCATGGAGAGGAACAATTAGCCTGGTTATGACTCCAGAAGGTCTGTTCCAAGAGACAGAGCTCTGTACAAATAGGGTTAACCCCTCAGAGGTTACTGGAACTTCAGCACTCACATTGCATCTTACTGGAAGGGTGTTCTTAGGAGGCCAAGGGAATGTCCTTCATAAAAAAGGAATGTCTAGCAGGAAAGTATTTCTTATTGCTATTTGGAGAAAATCCTTTCTTGGCTTAGTATGGTAAGTGGAGTAAAGTACAAGGAAGAATATCTTCCTATAAACTCTTGTTATCTGTTGAAGGAAATCCTCTCTTTTCAGGATTAGATATTTACTGGTAGTTGGCAGTCATTGGAGAACTCTGGTGAATCTGATTGCTCTCTTTGAATGATCAGCCTACTTTTCTACATTCCTCTTCTGCCTCCTTAGAAACATTGGGATCTGGTGGGAACAGACACATAGAAATCATAATCTAGAGCCAGGTACACATCATAGACTCACAAAGAAAGACTTCTCCCTGGTTTAACTGTTAAGAACCAGCAGAATTAACTTGGTCTATGACAACTGTGTATGCACATAGCTGGTAGGGATTCAAGTGTAAAGAACCAGTTGTCATGTTTTCCACTTAAATGCTGAATATCATTTGTACACACATATTCATACTTCTAAATCTATTTTTTTTTTTGTAGAGACAGAGTCTCACTTTATCGCCCTCGGAAAAGTGCCATGGAATCACACAGCTCACAGCAACCTCCAACTCCTGGGCTGAAGCGATTCTCTTGCCTCAGCCTCCCAAGTAGCTGGGACTACAGGCGCCTGCCACAACGCCCAGCTATTTTTTGGTTTGCAGTTCAGCCGGGGCTGGGTTATGAACCTGCCACCCTCGGTATATGGGGCCAGTGCCCCACAGACTGAGCCACAGGCACCACCCAATGTTTGTGTGTGTTTACAAAGTGCTCTCCCACATATTATTTTGTTTTGACCCTTATAACAATTCTATGAATTAGAAAAGTAGACATCCCCACTTTATAAAGAAACTCAATGTGCAGGATTAGGTGGCTTGCCTAATAATAATGATGCTGATAAATAGAAGGTCTTTTCACTGATCTCTAGATGTATACATTTAACTGCTTATTTGATATATCTTCTTGGATGTCTCTTAAACAACTTAATTTGTCAAAAATTAATTTTGACACTATCTCCAAGCTTTTCCTACCTATTCACCAGTCTTCAAAGTAAATGGCATCACCATCATTTTGTTGGGTTAGAATGCCAAGCATCATGCTTTCCCCCCCCTCTTTTTGCAATCTCCCACATCTGAACCACAATCAATAGATCAGATGTATTAGGTATATGTCATCACTTTCAAAATATATCTTCTCTCCACTTCTCTCTATTACCACTGCCAGTACCTACAGCAGTTGCCCCTACAGGTCCCCTGGACTTCACCCTCCTCCAGTCTATTGTCCACATAGCAGCTGGTGTGATCCAACATGTGAAGTTTAAAATCTTGCAATGGCTCCCCATTGCTCTCAGGATAAAATCTATAATTTTTTATTCTGATCTGGTTCTGTTCAACTTTGTTTTATGTCTCTGTGTTCCTTGCTCATTATATGCCATCTACCCTAATCTTTCTTTCAGCTTCTTAAGCATAATAAATATGCTCTCACTTCAGACAGGTTAGATCCCCTATCTGGAATGTTCTTGACATGATTATATACTGCCTTTAGATCTTTAGATCTCAGCTTCAGTACTCTTCTTTGTGTGTGCAAAAGTGTCATCACAGCTCACCACAGCCTTGAACTCCTGAGCTTAAGTTATCCTCCTGCTTCAGCCTCCTGAGTAGCGGGGACTACAGGCATACATCATCACACCTGGCTAATTTTTCTACTTCTTGTAGAGATGGGATCTTACTGTTGCTCAGGCTGGTCTCAAACTCCTGCCCTCAAGTGATCTTCCCTCCTCAGCTGCTGTTTTGCTCAATTCCACATGAGGACTTCATGATTTCTCCTTCCTTCTGTAAAACTGGCATTGAATTTAGTTGGACAGTGATGTAAAGGTATTGGAACTAGTCCTTTGGGCCTTTCATTCAGATATTGGGTGAGATTAGCTCCATTTTAAGCTAAACGTTTGCCTTAGGTAAAATATTATGACTCTGCAGCTGGAAGGTAATTAAGCTCTTTAGAGTCTATTTCTGAACGTTGGGACTCTGGCTTACCTACAATCACATGTGCTTGATGTGACATCCTTGACATTCCTTTTTCATTTGTCCCGAAAGCAGCTCATGTTGTAAAAAAGAAATAATATGTTTAGTGTTCATTTGCACACTACCCTTCAATTCTTCTTGTCCCCTGACCTTCTGCTGGGACTAGACCCTTATCTTCTCATCTTTTGTCTGAGAAAATTTAGTCCTACAATTCCTGATTTAACCACTTGAAGTGGCAGGGGTATGCTTTTTGGAAGTAGAGTGATTAAATGCTGTCACAGGTTGAGCTGCCCAAGAAGCAGACTTTGCAGGGAAGTGAATGTGCACGAGATTGATTAAAGAGTGCTGTGGGGACTGGCACCTGTAAAAGGAAGGAGGAGAAAGCTGGGCCAAGCAGAGAGAGAATTGAATTGCAATGCAGTCTTGATGGATGCCTCAGCCTACCTAGAGGAGCTTGGAAGCTGGAATGATCCTTGAGCACCATGCTGGCTTGGGCAAGGGAGCAGGGCCTACACACCAGCTCATCAGTTGTTCACTGGACACAGCTGCCCTAAGAATGGGGCAATCTTGGGTGTGGCGGCTGTTGTTAATAGAAGCAATATTTGTATGGGTGGGCAGCTGAGAGTTGTTTGCTTGCAGTCCTCCCAGCAGTGACTCTAGGTCTTTTCTGTTCCTGAAGAAGAATATGGGTGGTGCAGGGATATGTACAGTTACTTCTGTGCTTAAAAGTCCTAGGATAGACAAGCCTGGTCTACTGCTGTAAGATGACTTTATGTGGCCTTAGCCATTCAGGACATAGTTGGCCCAAAACCCTGTCTCCAAGAATGTAATTGGAAAACTCCTATAGGTGAGTTTGTTGCTGGCTCTGTCTACTTTGAGGCTGTCAGAATTGGGTGGGGCTGGATTTGAGCATAGATTATTTCCGTGGTGCCTTCTGGCTGGTGCCACAAGAAGAAAATTGAGTTGTTTGAAGTCCTGGGTGCTCTAATAGAGGATGTTGTTTTTGTAACACAAGACTGTGAATTCTATCCTATGATTTATATTTAGCTGGGAGCTGGGCCGTCTGTGTGTCTTTGACCACTTATCTATGAAATGGAAACCCTGAGTTTGAGAAGTGAGAAACTTAACACAAATTTGAGTAGACGTGGGACAACTACATTCAGCAAAGTTAAAAATATTCATTCATTAATTTGAATAAAAATAACTTTGAACACTTTGTATTTTTATTTCCATTTAAAAAATTCATATTTCCTTATAAGCCTTATATTTCTTCATACTCCAGTGAGTATGCCTTTCTGTAAAATGGAAATGATAGATGACCATCTATCGCATTTCAAAATTATAGGTTATAAAGCAATTTACAAATTACTACTCACAGTACTTGAATAAATGGTCCATGTTTGAGTAGCCCATCAAAGTGTAGCATGTTTAATCTCCAGACTTTCTTTCACCCTTTGACTAAGTCTACCAGCAGCACTAGGATGAAAATGGTCCAGTATGTCACCAAAATCCCCAAAGAGGACGTCTGTTCAATGTTACTGGGTAGTATTAGAGATTTCACAAGCTTCTCAGTGATCTGCTCAGGAGAAATGAGAACTGTTCATCTTAATTTAATTTAGACAGTACCTCTAATAGTAAATGACTCTCATAGAACTTCAATTTTACCATGGCTTACAACCCTGCTACTGACATGAAGTAACAAGTCTTCAGCCACAAGGACAGAGTCGCAAAAGGAATGTGGAAAATTTCACATAGCTTTAGGGTCTGGGGAGAGCTTTTGGGTGGTGGTCTTGGATCAAAACTTTACATCTGAGGTTCTTTCTTTCTTAATCCCCCTCCTCCCCCTACTTTTTTTTCTGTGATGAAAAATGTGGTGGAGAAAAGATGGCTTTGTCCTTTTGCGTCTCCATACTGAAGAACCAAATAAAACGCTGAAGACCTAATAAGATTTAGCTTCTCGGCAATATAAATAATTTAATCAGATTAATGACATTGTTCTACCTGAGGGGTTCCATAATTAGTGGATTATTGAAGCCACGTGAAAGTTATCTGCTATTAGCACCTGGAGGAATTCCTGTTGTCTTAGACTGTGGAATCCAGAGATATGAATATTCCTGTCATGCAAACTGTAAAGACAATAAGCCCCTGGCATTTTGTAAGCTATATAAATCCACAGATTTCACATTAAATATTTAAGGCACAGGAGGTGTTATTTGTTAGGATACAGATAAAGGAAGTGCAATGGCTTCAGCCCCTAGTCTCCCTTTCAGGGAGTCTCTTTCTTTGTTGAAGGTACTTTCAAGTCTTTATTACTGTGTCCCCCTCCCCCTTCGTTTGTATATTGCTTCAGCTCCTCTGCAGATATTCTTTGGATTTTGCATGAGAAACATTGAAAATATTTTTACAGAAGCTTTGTCCTTCTCATTTAAAAAAATTCATACCAGGGGTGCAAGCAGGTATGAATCAAGCAGTAGCTCAATATCTGGTGAATGCTAGAAATCTGCAAAAGACCACCTCATTACTCTGTTCCTAAAACATTTGGAAATCATTTTTTTTTAAAGTGGGTTTATGGGTTTCATTCCTCCTGTTTATGTGTTATTTAGCTATGGGAAAAAAAGGACTGGCCTTTAAGGGTGGACCTACAATTTAGCTTTTTATATCTTTTGCAAGGCTTTCTGTGTAATCAAGAAGTCATAAATCAGAAAATAAAAATACTTCGTGAGACCATGTGTCTAAGTGATTAGTATAGAAAATACTGCCACCACAGTTTGTATAGAGGAGTGATATCACTGACTTGGTTGAAGCATCCTGCTAAGATGTGATATTTCTAGATTAGAACACTTCTCATTGGGTAAAGGTGCTACTTTCTTAATTGAGTTCCATTCACTTAAGAGAATTTACCAGTCAGGTTTTCTCAGGAGAGGGTCATATACAAATGGGTAGGCTCAGGTGAAATAAATGAACGCACTATTTGTACACACAGGTGGGGTTAAGGGAACCTGCAAGCAATGGTGAAGCCCCCCAAGGCTAGCAACAGTGGAGAGCCCTTACCCTACACAGGCCTGATGAGCGAAGGAGAGCAGGTGGTTATCAGTCTCCTGCAGATGCAGAAAAGCACTGCCCAGCAAGAATTAACATGAATTATCACCATCAGCAGTAGACCAAAGCTACTGCCAACCCAAGGCCTGGCAGGGAATAGCTGGTGTAATAAATACCCCCAAACCTCCTTCCTCTTGCCCTCCATGCTATTACCACCAACTGATTGTCCCTAATTGGAAGCCAGAGGACAAGAAAGCCTGCCATTGCTATCTATGGAAGTCAGGCTCCAAGGCCACCCAGCAAGGTGGGGATAGGTGAGAATGGATCTGAGTGGCAAATAGGAATGCCCAAATGCAGTCACATTTAAAAATATTTTGCAGAGTTCCTCTGCTATGAGGCATTATGTAGACAAAGCATTTATGAAGAGAGGAGAAAGTGCTAGAATTTAAATAATGACACGTGCTGTATGAATTTACAGCATTGTTAATTCAAGTGTGAATGCATGCGCGTGTGTATATAATTTGCATATACCACAAAATACCACTCCTGTTTCCCAACAGAATTTATAAGATTATTAGCCAGTTAGTGGTAAGGGAATATTTCAGTCACAATCATATTCAGGTTCTTATTTACTCACATGGGCTGTGTGTTATCTGCCAATCTGATGTGAGATAGTGGGGAATATTTTATGACAGCCTGTGTTGGAGAGAACATAACCTTGTATCAGGGTTTTATATTAACAAAACATCCTGTCCTTCTTTTCTGCAATGGTTCAAAGTTCAAGGGTCATATATGGAGTTTTTTTTTATAAAGATTTCTATAGCCTTGGCTATCTTTGTTCTTAACGTGTTACTGTACGTATCAGTGCAATGTTAATATGCAGTGAAATTTCCTGTCCCCCTTCAACCTTGAAGTTTTAAATTAGTTGATTAAAGGTATCCCTTCTTTTGTTCTCTAGTCTCTTCAGTGGCAATAGAAGAGATTTTATATGATATCCCACCTTTTTTTGGAAGGGAAGATGTTAAATCCTGTTAGGCAAAGTGCTACCTTAAAATTTTTCCTGCTTTGGTGAAGCAATTGATGCTTGCTTCCTGAAATACATCTCCGTGTATCTTTCTCTATACTCTTTAATACTTCTCCACAATTTTGTCCTATATGTGGCATCTTTTAGTTTTCCTTTGTTGATTTCATCCCTTTATTGACTATGCATGGGCATCCATTGGTCATGTGTTGTTACAGTTTTGTTTCGTTTTGTTTTTTGAAGAGGCTGAAGAAGGTATTCATTTGCACAGTAGTAAAGAATTGCACTTGGGCTCGGTAGTTAGGGCACGGGCCACATACACCAGGGCTGAAGGGTTCAAACCCCTGCTGCTAAAAACAACAATGACAACTACAACAAAAAAATAACCCGGGCCTTGTGGCAGGTGCCTTTGGTCCCAGCTGCTTGGGAGGCTGAGGCAAGAGACTCGCTTAAGCCCAAGAGTTTGAGATTGTTTTGAGCTGTGACACCACAGCACTCCACCGAGGGTGACATAGTGAGACTCTGTCTCAAAAAATAAAATAAAATAAAAAAAGAATGGCACTTGATTTCGATTATCTTCCTGGTATAGGGAAGTAGAGATATATAAAGCTGAGGATTAACATCTGGACTGTAGCTTTTTTCTTTACAATTAAATTCATCCCTTTGATATCACTTCCAAGTCGTTCCATGGAGTGAGGCAGCTCAGGCACATGGAGAATAAAATGCCCATGGAGGATCAGTTCACTTTAAATAGTTTACAAGAACAGCAAGAGATCTTTGGAAACCTAAATTTGCTGAGAGATTTTGAGTGAAGAACTTCAAGATTCTCACATCATGTTAAAACTTTAGTGGAGATAACCAATGACCTTGGCATACTTAAGATGGGTTGTGGTTTGTGTGTTTAAGAGGACAGTGCAATTAAAAATATTTATGTAATTGCTCTTTAGAGAGCCCTGGATATTAGCATAAAGTTGTAAATTACCATAACATTCTCAAAAGCTGGGAGAGGGGGATGTTCTCCGTGGGGTGGTCCTGGAACTGATCTACATAATTGTTGCGTTCTCATCAAGTATGAAGTCACCATGAGGATATATCAGGCAACTGAAAAGTTACTGGTGGGTTGATGAAGCAACTGAGATAGAATATGGATCTAATTCTTCCCTCAGCAGCAATTGTAAGACATAGGTCAAAAATGTTATTGCCTTCTTTTCAGAGAGACCTCCAACTAAATAGTGAACCAACACTGTCTTTCATCTTCCTGCCATCACTGGTGGTCTAAATAAATCATTTCCAAACAAATATGTTTTACAACCTTTTACCCTATTTAAAATGATAGGCTTGACTAAGTAAGTCCTTATCAAATTATAGTGGTGCTTTCTGCTCTGTCTCTGTCTCCATTAGAAACTCCTACTTTTAGAGATTTGTAACTCAGATTTCCTTGAGGGAGGAAACTCGGCATTCAAGCTGGCATGCAAGAGTGACAGTTATTCATTGTTACTGCTTGCTCCCTTTTTTTTTTAAAGAAGTTTATTTCCAGACCAAATGAGGACAACTAAGGTCCTAGTACACAGTGGGGGGTGGGGGATGGGGACAGCTGAGAAATGGAAGGAGGGAAGGGGGAGGGACAAGGGATGTTGTACACCTTTTGGGGGCAGGGAACTATTATAAGAGGGTCCTTATCTAACAAAAGCAACCAATGTAACCTGTTTCTGTGTACCCTCAATGAATCCCCAACAATAATAAAATAAATAAAGCTTTAAGTAAGTTTAGGGCTGGTATTTTTTCTTTCCTCTTCTTTCCTCCCCTCCCTCCTCCTCCTCCCCCCCCGTCCCCTCCCCTCTTCTTTCCTCTGTCTTCATTTAACAGTAGCTTGAACTTTAATTATAGAATTAAAAGGTAAAGTATATTAACATATACTACTGAGAAAAATGTCTCCAGTCTGTTCTAGATGCGGAAATATTTTCTGACTTTTTCTCCTTGTTATCAACCAAATTTCTCCCTTTCTTTCTCTTTATCTTTTTTTCACAAGATCTGAAGTCCTTAAAATTTTGTTTAACTTAAATCTTTCCCCAGTTCCCTCTTTTTTTGGATTCTTTTGTTACTCATCAATATTATGTGGATAGAAAGACTAATGTTTTTATTTGAAACATTTGAGATAATTTGTAGCAAATAGTAATTTTGAGCTAAACATTGAATTGTTTGAACACTGAAATTTGGAAATTGTACATCAGTGTCTATCTCTGATCCCTTGTGTAGCACTGTGTCAGAGCAGGGGTCATTAACATGGCAGACTTATCTACTGGAGTCAGGCGGTATTTTACTGGGGGCAGAGGGAGAGTTTTTTTTTTTTTTGTTTGTTTGTTTTTGTTTTTTTTCTGAAACAGAATCTCACTTTGTCACCCTCAATAGAGTGCTGTGGCATCACAGCTCACAGCAACCTCAAACTCTTGGGTTCCAGCGATCCTCTTGCCTCAGCCTTCTGAGTAGCTGGAACTACAGACACCTGCCACAATGCTCAGCTACGTTTTTAGACATGGTGTCTCACTTTTCCTCAGGGTGGTCTTGAACTCCTGAGCTCAAGCAATCTACCTGCCTCAGCTTCCCAGAGTGCTAGGATTACAGGTGTGAGCCACCGTACCCAGCTAACTTACCTCAAACTTAGTTTCTGTCTTTATTGGTATCACTACTTTCCTTGGATAGTGAGTTGTTATCCTTGAATGTGGCGTGTCAGGGTACGTGTGTGTATTTTTTATGAGTTCGTGAGCTAAGAAACCTGTAATATATTATCAGTTTTTGGCTGAAGTCTGTCAAGTGGTGTCATAGGTTTGTGGCAGAATCAGTAATATCACAAGAATTATAACAGAGAAAATGCCCTGAAAAAGGGGGGAAATGTTTTCTGTCTCTTCAAAACCCCCTAATTTTTGCTGAAAACTAAAATCTACACTCCAGTGGTTGGGAGGGGCAGCGGAGTGCCCTTTGTTCTTTGTGCCACAGAAGATAGGATGAATCTGGCGGGAGGTTTTGAGATTGTCTGAGTGAAGATGGGTAATTAGAACCTTTCCCCCTTAAAGTTCAGTACTTACTTATAAGCAGGATGCTGGTACTTGAAGATGAGAGTCAGACAGCCTCCTCATTTGCTGGCAAATTAATAAACTTCTCTTTCCTTCTCCTCAAGCCACCTGTCCTAATTCTTCTGATTCAGCCTTGGGTAGAAGCGACAAACTTTCAGTAATGCAGTGATGTGGGACCGTGTCACAAATTCGAGGTTTAGGACAAAGCTGATTTAATGAACCAATTCTTTAATAAGGACAACTGAAATAGTTGGATAGAATATTTAAAAACATCTAATTGTGGATAGGAAAAAAAACCCAAATAGTGAAGAATAATTCAGTTAGGATCTGGGGGAGTTCAGAGGCCTGGGGCTGAGCTTTTTGGTTGCTTTAGGTTGGGGCTGTTTGCTTGAGGGGCTTAGCAACTTGACAGCACCAAATGTTGGGCAGGAAGTAGAGCTCAGGGTAGTGAAGGGAAAGGGTGAGGGACTGGTGAACTCTCAACATTTTGGGTTAGGAATCCAAAAAGCTGAATCCTAAGAATAAGGGAAACTGGGAGAAATCATACTTTATTGGGACTGCAGTTCAGACATAAATAATATCAATTTCTGAAATTAGAATGAAGGGAACCCATTTTGCTAATTCTTCTAGCTGCATACCAAAGTTGAATTTAAATTCTCTCTGGCAGAAGATATCATCCTATCCTTCAAATTATTTTGACAAACAAATAAAATGTTTGACAAACAATAAAAAGTAACCAGATCCTTAAAGAGACAAGAAAACATTAACAAAAGCAGCAGAAGAAGCAGGCAAAATAAACACAACCATAAAGGGGCCAGATAATGAAGTCATCAGATAGAGATTTTAAGATATGCTTTTTTTGTTTAGAAAGATTAAAAAAAACAAGATCGAGAATTTTGGCAGAAAACAGGAAGCTATTAAAAAAGAACCAAATGGAAATTCTAAAACTTAAAAGCATAAAACCAAATTTAAGGGTTCAGTGGATAGATTACTGAACATATTTAGGCCCAAATAAAGAAATAATTCACGAACTGGGAATTGGGTCAGAAGAAAATATCCAGATGGAATTACTGAGTGTCAAAAGGATGGAAAATACAGAAAACAGATAACAGACATAGAAGGATGGATAAAAGGTGGACGAAAAAATCATCGAACAGAACTGGAGTTTGAAGGAAAGACATAGAAAACTGGAAAAAGTAATGTTCGCAGAAATAATGGTTGAAAAATTACCAAACCCAATTAAAGACATCTAGCCACATATGCAAAAAGCATTACTTTAGTGGGATAAATAAAAAGAAATCTATTTCTAGGTACAAAGAGAAAAATCTTACAAGCAGAGAGACAATAAGAGATCAAAATTAAAGGAGCAATTATTGTCAGCTAACTTCTCAGCAAAAATCAGATATAAAATCAGGAAACAATTATCAGAGTAGATTTAATGGCCAGGAAGCTGGAGCCAATGAGGCAACTAAAGTAATAGATAGGGACAGACAGAAACACTGTGGGACGGATGGGGCACAGTGGCTTACAACTGTAATTCCAGCACTCTGGGAGGTTGAGGCAGGAGGACTGCTTGAACTCAGGGGTTTGAGACCAGCCTAAGTAAGAGCAAGACCTTGTTTTTACTAAAAATAGAAAAATTAGCTAAGCATTGTAGCAGGTGCCTGTAGTTCCAGCTATTCAGAAGTCTGAAGCAGGAGAATCAATCACCTGACCCCAAGAGTAGGAAGTTGCTGTGAGTTAGTCTAATGGAACTGTAGCCTGGGCAACAGAGTGAGACTCTGTCTCAAAAAACCATCAAAACAACAAAAAAGAAATACTGTGATAGTATGGGAAGATGATGAACAGTCTAAAGTGAAGTAACTCTTGTACAAACTGGGGAGTTGTGTATGTACAAGTGACTGCATTTGTGTATTCTACCTGACACCTTCAACAATTGAGCATGTGTCTGCTAGTGACAGATTTCTGGAAATTGGCTCTTTATCCTGGTCTCTGGTACTTTTTGTTACCTAAAGAGAGATATTGTGTAATCTCATTGTTCCTGACCCTTTCACAGATTACATTGGTTTACATGGATCTTTTAGTAGTTTGTAATGGAGAAAGTGGGGTGAACCTAGGCCTTGCAAAAGAGCCCTGGTAGGCTGTGACTGATCGAAATAAAGCTGGTCCAAAGCAGTTACCATCATGCTATTAGGAACTATTCCAAGGTAGTAAAAGATGACTATTAAAAAGTGCTTTATATTTAAGAAAGCAAAAAAGGAAACCTATCCCCAAATGCTTTGGTCAAAAATCATTGCTATGAACAAATATTTGAAAAATATTGTGATCTGTACATTACTACCAGGAAATGTATCCTTAAAAGTCAAGGATGGTCCTGTGCTAGTATTTGCCTATCAAAATGGAAATGTGCTCCCTCTTAATAAAACCAATGATTTGTAACCACATTCTAAAGAAAGTCTTCTCAGCCATCACAGGGCTAAAAGAAACCTCTGAAAATTTTTAACAAGTCATTATAAGAAACAGTATATTATATTTTAAAAATATACCTCAAATAACATAGTGCTAGTTTCTAACCTTTTAACAACTTCCAACCACATCTATTCTGATTATATTGCCTATGCAATATACACAATTTGGCCCTGTCTACTCCATATTGGGATGAAGAAAGCAAGCCAAGGGGAAAAAAAGATTGGGCAGATGAAAGGTCAGAATTAATAAAGGTGTTTATGACAAGACGTTAGACAGCATAACAGCCAAAAGTTATATCTGCAATTTGAGATGCTTTAAAATAAAGGTAGAGTTTGCAAACATTTCCCAAATAAATCCAGTTTGATTGAGGACAAATGAGACATACCTAAACAAGTTGCAGAAAAGAGACCAAGAATTAGTAGGACTATATGCCTCTGGCCCCCATCCCATCATGAGTCAATGTATAATTGTGGCCCTGGACAGATTTGGAACTCAGAGCCTTTGGGCCCAGCTTCTCATGCCTGTATGAAAAGAGGAAGACTTTTCTACTCTTTGAAGAGTGCTGTAGCTTTGCATGGAAATACTTGGCCAGAAATAAATATAGACAACTATCAATGTCTTAATTCTATTATGTAGGCAGTTAATGGATTTAGAAATGAGAAATTACGGCTGGGTGTGGTGGCTCATGCATGTAATTTTAGCACTCTGGGAGGTGGAGGTGGGAGGATTGCTTGAGCTCAGGAGTTGAAGACCAGCCTGAGCAATAGCAAGACCCTGTCTCTCCTAAAAACAGCCTGGTATGGTGATGTGTCCCAACTACTTGGGAGGCTAAAGCAGGAGGATAGCTCGAATCCAAGAATTTGAGGCTGCCGTGAGCTAGGCTGATGCCACAGTACTCTAGCCTGCTTAATTGAGATTCTGTCCAAAAAAAAAAAAAAAAAAAGGGAGAAATTATTGAAGTCGATGGCCATTTAACAGAGCATTCTATGACCAATGTTTTCTTTCTGTAAATCCTTAATGCAAAAGAGATCAACACTAGAAACTGTTCTAGGTTGATTGTTAAACTAAGTGATAATCTCATAATCCCTTGGAATATAAATTCTCTGAGATGTAGGGTGATGGGAAGCAGAGAGAAAGAAATTCAAGTACTCTTTGAAGGCACAGGCTTTTTACCATCTGCTTGTTGATTCATTGGTCCCATTTCTTCCTCATCTGTTTATTTGCATAGCAGCACCAGCTGCCCCCTCAAATTTGAATTGCCTGACTTAATCAGACAGGCCCCTGATTGAGAACTGAGTTACAAATTGGCAGATGAATACCAAATTGTTTTTAATAAGACACAGAGTTTTGGGTGCTTTGTGCCCACGCTATAACTGTTTGTTGGCAGCTACAATAACCGGCAGTGTTCCTTTCATCTTGAACAGAAAGGCAAAAGGCATTCAAAAGAAGCCTTTGAATTTTGTACTCAGAAATTCCACTCATCTGCCTAATGTTCTTTTTTTAATTAGAAGGATACACATATGACTTAATTAATCAAGCCTGTCTTAGGGAATTATGCATTTATTAATGGTTTCTGCACTCAAGCACATTATTAAGGGATTTGTGCTAAGCACCTGACATAAAGCAGACTAATTTTGCTTGCTTTGCTTAATGTATTGAGAAACGGCATGTTGATCAGATTTCAAAACATTCAAGCTATGAACTAATGTCCTATTTAGAGAGTTTAAAAATTCAGTGCTTTGGCAATCCTGCTTTATAAGGCTTTCTTTACAAGGCATTCTACGGCTGGAAAAGAAGAATGACTTGATGGGCAGAGCACTAAAAAGTGAAAGGGAGGAGTAGAGGGGACCACCCCCTATCCCAGAGCAGGGCAGGTCATGGCCTCTGAAAATTGAATTTGCTGTTCCATGCTCAAATCTTCCTGAAGTTTTTGATAAGGACATCTGAACTGTTCTTGCAAAGACCCCCACTAGATATATAAATAGCTGAGACAACTGAATCACACATACTGTGTCATACAGACCTTGTCACAGCACTGGGCGTGCAAATCCATATTCAAATTGTTAATCTAATTATAGTATTTTGAGCTCCTTAGATAACTGATCATTTCACAATTTTTCACCATGACACTGATGTAAAAAAACAATGTATTATCTGGCTTGGTCAAGGCCATTATTAAAAAGATATTATGTGTTGAATCAGGAATTCTTCTACATAGACCACAAAAATTTAATAATTCAAGGTTCTCATTATTATGGTTTCATTAACCATTCTGTGATAAAAGATGTATCACAGAATGTTCTCTCTGTATCTACATTGAAAAGTAAGCTTGTTTGACCAAATGGAGAACAAGTTTCACAAATTCAAGAGATTTTTCAGGTGTTTTACTTGTACCAAGCAGTGGCTAGCTGATGTCATGGAAGGGTAGCTCCCCATGAGCTACAAGAAATTATTAATGTATTGCTATTGAGTACCGTCCCAGGAAGGCAGAGAACGCAGAGGACCTGAGTTCAGTGTACCATGGAAGGTAAGAGGAAAACCTTTGGAACCAAGAGTATGGCTGGGAATGGAATCCTGGCCCTGTCACATGGCGGCTCCATGGCCACAAACAGCTTAGGGAGCCTCTCTCCACCTCAACTTTGAAATCCTAATAACTGTGCTCTCACGCAGACTTGGCGTAATGACTAAATGAGATAAGTAAGCATTTAACATGTGTTTACTTTATTAAACCGACATCGGCCTGTTCTGGGAGAAACACATCTTGGTGTGCTTTTGTTGTATGCAAGTTCAGTATCATTGGTAATGTTTTCCTCCCTGTGTTGGCTGGTAGAGACCTCAGGTTAGAATTGGTAGCTCACCTCTAGCAATTATGTAGGACTTTGTTGCACGTGTTTTCTGTACTATGAACCTGGCTTCATCTTTGTTTTCTTATCCTTATTAACACTTTACTCTATTTTCTTTCTTTTTTCAGGGGGCTATGAAGATCCCAGCCCCGGTTCGGGTTTTCTCTAGGTGCCACGAGTAAGCTGCCCCCAGCACAAAAAGAGGAAGCCAAGCAGCAACAGCAGCAGAACTGGCATGAAAAGAGGAAGTCAGGTAGAAGTAGCAATTTAACAGAAAAGCTTAATTCTTTTAAGTATATAGCACACATTTGTGTTTATAAGCGGATAGAACACACTTGAGCAGAAGGTGTGAGTGCCTTCCTCAGGAATGAGGAGGGGCCCCTTACAAACTTACCCTCTTGCATTTATTCTTTAATTCTTAGCTTTGCTCCTCCTACTTCTAATGTTTATGAATTTCTTAGTTCATGTTTATGCATTTCTTTCGTCTAGGATCTTGATTAAGCTGACTCCACACTATTTTAACTGTTAACTTCTCCTTTGTAAAGTCTCTAAGATATTAATAGGGCATTGATTAATTGTGGGATGCTGACTAACTTATTTTATTTTTAGTTTTTTATTGTTTGGGATTCATTGAGGGTATAAAGAATTAGATTATGCTGATTGCATTTGTTAGATAAAGTCCCTCTTATAATTGTGTCCCCCTGAAAGAGGTGTGCCAAACACTGTGACCCCCATCCCCTCTGCTCTCTTCCTGTTCCCTCATTCCCCTACTCCTCCACATTGTATTAAATTATCTACTGCCTTTATATTAGAATTGAGTATATTAGATTCTTGCTTCTCCATTTTTGTGATGCTTTACTAAGAAGAGTATGTTCTACCTCCATCCAGGTTAATACAAAAGATGTTAAGTCTAGATCTTTTTTAATGGCTGAATAATATTCCACGGTATACATATACTACAGCTTGTTAATCCATTCCTAGGTTGGTGGACATTTAGGTTGTTTCCACATTTTGGCGATTGTAAATTGAGCTGCAATAAACAGTGTAGTGCAAATGTCCTTATGATGAGATGATATTTTTCTTCTGGGTAGATACCTAGTAATGGGATTGCAGGTTCAAATGGGAGATCTAATTTGAGTTCTTTGAGGATTCTCCATATTTCCTTCCAAGGAAGTTGTGTTAGTTTGCAGTCCCACCAGCAATGTAAAAGTGTTCCCCTCTCTCCACATCCACACAAGCATCTGTGGCTTTAAGACTTTGTGATGTGGGCCATTCTCACTGGGGTTAGGTGATATCTTGGGATCGTTTTGATTTGCATGGCTAACTTCTTTTTAAAAAAGTCTTCTTGATCAATCCCTTTGTAGGGGGGTCTTAGAAGTTGAGCTGTGTATCAATTTTAAAACTTTCCAACCAAAATCTTGGCTACTTCTGCTCTCGTAGAAGCCCAGAATAGTTTATCTTCCCTACCCTGTTCATGTCTAAGCTAAGGAACTGTTTTCTCTGTCTCAGCAATTGCTCACTTTTCTTTTCCTTCTTACCCTGCTCCCTGCCTGTCCCTAACACTGTATATTGTTTCCTTTCCCTGGATCACTCTCCAGCTCTCCTGTTGCTGGTGAACTTGCATTCATGCTTCACCTAGCCCAGGAAACCTTTTGCTCAGCTATTGGATTGGGCCACACTTGTTGTTTCACACTCTCATAGGACTGCATTTTTTTCCTTTTTTATCTATAACCATTTAAAGTGTATAATCATGTCACAAGGTGGAGAAAATCTTGTTACTTTAGCAGGCAGCAGTAACATGTCCTTTAGGAAAAGAACTGTTGGGAAAATACAGTGTTTTTCAGTGTGTATTGGGAGCTGAAACAATCTCCTTGAGGGACTGGAGTTGGTGTATACTGTACATGCACTTGGTAGAGGGGAAGATTTGTCCCGTGAGATAGATGAAGGAGAATCTAGAAATTCTGTTGAGTTATCATATCTTTCAATTCCATAATCTATAAAATCTACTCCATAATGATATTGAAACAGGAGTAAAATAAGGGACAATAGAGGAGGTGATGAGACTGAAGGGAGGTTGTTCACTACATGTATGGACCCTTCTTGGGATCCAGCTGAAATCTTCAGTAATGCATGTAATCTTCAGTAATGCTACAAATGCTTGAGTTAGGTGATTTTGTTGTGGACATTGAATAAGGTGGGCTCAATTCATAATTGCTAAGTCATGGAAAAAGCCCAAGTGCCCATCGATCCATGAATGGATTAATAAATTGTGGTATATGTACACCCTGGAATATTATGCAGCCTTAAAGAAAGATGGAGACTTTACCTCTTTCATGTTTACATGGATGGAGCTGGAACATATTCTTCTTAGAAAAGTATCTCAAGAAAGGTAGAAAAAGTATCCAATGTACTCAGCCCTACTATGAAACTAATTTATGGCTTTCATATGAAAGTTATAACCTAAGAATATGGGGAAGGGGGAGAGGGAGGGGAGGGAGGAGGGGAGCTTAGGTGGAGGGAGGGCGACTGGTGGGATTATACCTATGGTGCATCTTACAAGGGTACATGTGAAACTTACTAAATGTAGAGTATAAATGTCTTAACACAATAACTAAGAAAATGCTAGGAAGGCTATGTTAACCAGTGTGATGAAAATATGTCAAATGGTATATAAAACCAGTGTATGGTGCCCCATGATTGCATTAATGTACACAGCTTTGATTTAATAAAAAAAAAAAAAGAATAAGATAGGCTCAGTTTAGTGTAGGGATTGATCTATTTATGTGATTTTTTTTTTTTTGAAACAGAGTCTCACTCTGTGCTCAGGCTAGAGTGCTGTGGTGTCAGTTTAGCTCATGGCAACCTCAAACCCCTAGGCTCAAGCAATCCTCCTGCCTCAGTTTCCCAAATATCTGGGACTATAGGTACCTGCCACAACTGGATAATTTTTCTGTTTTTTGGTTGTTTGTTTTTGTTTTTTTGAGACAGAGTTTCACTTTGTTGCCCCTGGTAGAGTGCCCTGGTGTCATAGCTCATAGCAACCTCTAACTCTTGGACTCAAGTGATTCTCTTGCCTCCAGAGTAGCTGGGACTACAGGTGCCTGCCACAATGCCAGGCCATTTTTAGAGATGGGAGTCTTGCTCTAGCTCAGACTGGTCTCAAACTCATGAGCTCAAGGAATCTGCCCACCTCAGCCTCCTAAAGTGCTGGGATTACAGGCATGAGTCACCATCTATTTTTAGTACAGATGGGGTCTTGCTTTTGCTCAGGCTGATCTTGCACTCCTGACCTCCAGAGATCCTCCTTCCTCGGCCTCCTAGTGTGCTAAAATTGCAGGTGTGGGCCACTGCACCTGGCCTATTCATATGATTATTGTTTGGTATTTGCCTCCTTCCTAGGATTTTTAATTTCCTAGTAACTATTATAGCTCTATTTCTGGCACATAGTAAGTTTTCAATAAATATTTGTTGAATGTATGATTGCTGTGTATCTTAGTTTCTTTGAGGAACACAGCATAAAGAAAGGAATTGGAAGTAAGGAATGAAGGGGAAAAGGGTGCAAATGAATTGTGAATAGTTGCATAGAAGTTAACTGTGGAGTCGGGATTTGAACACACACCATCCTGAAATCTGTTCTCTTATACAGTAATATGAACAGGGTGTCCCAAAAGTCACTCTTAAGGTCACCATACACGGGGGAAAATGTGAAATTATAGCTAAATGTACCTTTATTTACAAATATTCATTACAAAATTTTACACAACACATAGAAAATATTTGTAAATATTTTATAAAATTGTATAACAAATATTTTATAAATAAAGGTATATGGCGTATGGTGACTTCAGGGATGACTTTTGGGATACCCTGTAGTATTATTATCCCTTTGTTACAGACAAAGATTTTGAGATTCAAGGAAGTTCAGAACTATGATTAGTCAAGGTTATACAATTAGAAAGTTAGGGACATGGGATATGAATCCTAATTTGTGTGACTCCAAATTTTGTCCCACTACTTTATTTTATTAGGAATATTTCAGTTATAAGTGGCAGAAAACAAGTTAAATTAGCCTAAACTCAATAGGAAATTAATTGGCTCTTGTAAGTCCTGAGGAAGATAGCTTCAGGCATTGCTGGATCCAGGACTTCTGTTTGTTTTCCTCAGATAGTTTTCTCATACTTTATGAGCCAAAAATAGTACAACCTCTGTAAGTTGACCAGCCAAGGGCTGTAACAAATAGGTCAACATAAATAAATGGTTAACACAAGGATCTAGGCCTACTGTACTGATATGTACATGTGCATGTCCAGTCTATGAAAATTACCAACTTAAGGAGATGGTCAATGTAGGGAGATGATCATCTATCTCTGCTCTCTTAGCAGCCTCAAGGGAAAGAAGATATTTTTCCTTGATATCTCGCTGAGTGGTCCCTGGAAATGTCTGATTGGTTCAGTTTGTGTAATATCCCACTTTGCCCAGAACAGAGGGGTTGGGTGACGTTGACTGGTTGGCCAGCTTCATTAGGTATTGTGTCTGATGCTTTGGCAGAAAAAAAGCAGGTCCAGGTGGCTAACCCACTATAATCAGGTATACTGGGGGAGGGCTCCCAAAAGGAATGCGTGTGAATAAGTGACAGATGTTTATTCCCATTTGTTTCTGACACTATATAGAAAATGCTTAAGAGCGTGGGCTTTTGGATTACACACTTGCAACCAATTCCCAATTACTTCACTTTCCATATGTCTTTTTCTTTCTTTTTTTTTTTTTAATTAAATCATAGCTGTGTACGTTGATATAATCATGGGGCATCATTCACTAGCTTCACAGACCATTTGACAAACTTTCATCACACTGATTAACATACCCTTCCTGACATTCTCTCAGTTACTGTGCAAAGACACCTACATTCCACATTTACTGAGTTTCACATATACCCTTGTAAGATGCACTGCTGGTGTAATTCCACAAATCCCCTCCCCTCTACCCACCTCCCCCTCCCTCCCCTCCCTTTCCCTCTTCCCCCTATTCTTAGGTTGTAACTGGGTTATAGCTTTCATGTGAAAACCCTAAATTAGTTTCATAGTAGGGCTGAGTACATTGGATACTTTTTCTTCCATTCTTGAGATACTTTACTAAGAAGAATATGTTCCAGCTCCATCCATGTAAACAAGAAAGAGGTAAAGTCTCCATCTTTCTTTAAGGCTGCATAATATTTCATGGTGTACATATACCACAATTTATTAATCCATTCGTGGATCGATGGGCACTTGGGCTTTTTCCATGACTTAGCAATTATGAATAGGGCTGCAATAAAGATTCTGGTACTAATATCTTTGTCATGATGTGCTTTTTGGTCTTCTGGGTATATGTCCAGTAGAGGGATTACAGGATTGAATGGCAGATCTATTTTTAGATCTCTAAGTGTTCTCCATATCTCTTTCCAAAAGAAATGTATTAATGTGCATTCCCACCAGCAGTGCAAAAGTGATCCCTTTTCTCCACATCTGCGCCAACATCTCTGATCTTGGGATTTTGTGATATAGGCTAGTCTCACTGGAGTTAGATGACATCTCAAAGTAGTTTGATTTGCATTTCTCTGATGATTAAAGATGACGAGCATTTTTTCATATGTCTGAAGGCCGCGCGCCTGTCTTCTTCAGAGAAGTTTCTCTTCAAATCCCTTGCCCAGCCTGCGATGGGATCCCTTGTTCTTTTCTTGCTAATGCGTTTGAGTTTTCTGTGGATTCTGGTTATTAAACCTTTGTCGGAGACATAACCTGCAAATATCTTCTCCCATTCTGAGGGCTGTTTTCTTGCTTTACTTACTGTGTTCTTGGCTGTGCAGAAGCTTTTTAGTTTGATCAAGTCCCAGTAGTGTATTTTTGAAGCTGCTTCAATTGCCCGGGGGGTCCTCCTCATGAAATACTCACCCAGACCGATTTCTTCAAGGGTTTCCCCTGAACTCTCCTCTAGAATTTTTGTAGTTTCATGTCTTAAGTTTAAATCTTTAATTGAGTGAGAGTTTATCTTAGTTAATGGTGAAAGGTGTGGGTCCAATTTCAGTCTTCTGCAGGTTCCCAGCCAGTTCATGCAGCACGATTTGTTAAATAGGGAATCTTTTCCCCACTGAATGTTTTTAATTGGCTTGTCAAAGATTAAATAACGGTAAGTATCTGGATTCATCTCTTGGTTCTCTATTCTGTTCCAGACATCTACTTCTCTGTCTTTGTGCCAATACCATGCTGTTTTGATCACTATCGATTTGTAATAAAGTCTGAGGTCTGGTAGCGTGATTCCTCCTGTTTTGTTTTTATTTCAGAGTCATGTCTTGGCTATTCGAGGTTTTTTCTGATTTCATATAAAATGAAGTATTGTTTTTTCAAGATCTTTAAAGTATGACAGTGGAGCTTTAATAGGGATTGCGTTGAAATTATATATTGCTTTGGGTAGTATGGACATTTTAACGATGTTGATTCTTCCCAGCCATGAGCATGGTATGTTTCTCCATTTGTTGAAATTTTCAGCTATTTCTTTTCTTGGAGTTTCATAGTTCTCTTTATAGAGATATTTCATGTCCTTTGTTAGATAAATTCCCAAGTATTTCATCTTCTTTGGCACTACTATGAATGGGATAGAGTCCTTAACTGTTTTTTCAACTTGACTATTATTGGTATACATAAAGGCTACCAATTTATGAATGTTGATTTTGTAACCTGAGATGCTGCTATATTCCTTGATCACTTCTAAGAGTTTTGTAGTAGAGTCCCTAGTGTTTTCCAGATATAAAATCATATCATCTGTGAAGAGCGAAAGTTTGATCTCTTCTGACCCTATATGGATACCCTTGATCACGTTTAATTCCCTAATTGCGGTGGCTAATACTTCCACTACAATATTGAAAAGCAATGGAAACAATGGGCAGCCTTGTCTAGTTCCTGATCTGAGTGCAAATGATTTCAATTTAACTCTATTCAATACGATATTGGCTGTGGGTTTGCTGTAGATGGCCTCTATCAGTTTAAGAAATATCCCTTCTATACCAATTTTCTTAAGTGCTCTGATCATGAAGGGATGCTTGATATTATCGAAAGCTTTTTCTGCATTGATTGAGAGAATCATATGGTCTTTGCTTTTTAATTTGTTTATATGCTGAATTACATTTATAGATTTACGTATATTGAACCAGCCTTGAGACCCTGGGATAAAACCGACTTGGTCATGATGTATAATTTGATGTATTGCTAGATTCTGTTTGTTAGGATCTTGTTGAATATTTTTGCCTCTATATTCATTAGTGATATTGGTCTATAATTTTCTTTTCTTGTTGGGTCTTTTCCTGGTTTGGGGATCAGGGTGATGTTTGCTTCATAGAACATGTTGGGTAGTCTTCCTTCTTTTTCTACATTTTGGAACAGGTTGAGTAATATAGGTACTAATTCCTCTTTAAAGGTTTGGTAGAATTCTGACGTGAAAGCATCTGGTCCCGGGCTTTGCTTTTTAGGGAGGTTTCGTATGGTTGATGCTATTTCCGAACTTGATATGGGCCTATTCAACATTTCCACTTGATTCTGGCTAAGTCTTGGAAGGTGATGTGCTTCCAAGTATCGGTCAATTACCTTCAGATTTTCATATTCCTGAGAATAAAGTTTCTTGTAATATTCATTAAGGAGTTTTTTGATTTCTGAGGAGTCTGTTGTTATTTCATCTTTGTCGTTTCTGATTGAGATTAGAGATTTTATTCTTCTTTTCCTGATTAGATTGGTCAAAGGTTTATCTATTTTATTGACCTTTTCAAAAAACCAGCTTTTCGATTTATTGATCTGTTGTATTATTCTTTTGTTTTCAATTTCATTTAATTCTGCTCTAATTTTGGTTATTTCTTTTCTTATACTAGGTTTGGGATTGGAATGTTCTTCCTTCTCCACTTGCTTGAGATGTCTCATTAAGTTGTTAACTTCCTCTCTTTCTGTTCTATTGAGGAAGGCTTGCAGTGCTATAAATTTCCCTCTTACAACTGCCTTGCAGTGTCCTAGAGGTTCTGATAGTTCGTATCTTCATTGTCATTTTGTTCCAAAAAATTGGCGATTTCTTTCTTAATCTCATCTCTGACCTAGCTATCATCAGCATAAGGTTATTTAACTTCCATGTTTTTGTATGAGTATGCAGATTCCTGTTGTTACTCAGCTCAAGTTTTATTCCATGGTGGTCCGCGAAGATGCATGGAATAATTTCTATTCCTTTAAATTTACTGAGGTTAGACTTGTGACCTAGGATGTGATCGATTTTTGGAGTAAGTTCTGTGGGCTGATTAGAAGTATGCGTATTCAGTTTTGTTGGGATGAAATATTCTGTAGATGTCTGCTAAATCCAAATGTTGGATGGTTAGGTTTAAATCTAAAATTTCTTTGCTCGCCTCTTGTTGGAGGATCCATCCAACACTGCAAAGGAGTGTTGAAATCTCCGACTATTATGGAGCTGGAGGAAATCAAGTTGCTCATATCTGTTAGAGTTTCTCTTATAAATTGAGGTGCATTCTGATTGGGTGCCTAGATATTAATAATTGAATTCTCATCATGTTGAGTATTACCCTTAACAAATATGAAGTGACCATTCTTGTCCTTCCTTACTTTTGTTGGTTTAAAGCCTATTGTATCTGCAAATAAAATTGCAACACCTGCTTTTTTCTGATTACCATTTGCTTGAAATATGGATGACCATCCTTTTACCCTGAGTCTGTATTTGTCTTTTAAGTTAAGATGTGACTCTTGTATGCAACAAATATCTGGCCTGAGTTTTTGTATCCAGTCATGTAACCTATGCCTCTTTAGAGGACAGTTTAAGCCATTCACATTAATGGAGAATATTGATAAGTTTGGTGAAATTTGGGGTATCGAGTTTTTCAAAAGTCCAGTGGAACTCAGGAACTCCAATGATTCGGATATTTGCCTTCTTCGAATTATCCAAGAGCTCTCTGAGAGAATGATCCATTTTTGCTCTCCATTTCTCTTCCTCTTTGAGAGTCTGGCAGTGTTCAAAGGCTTTATCTTCAATGTCAGAAATCCTTTCTTCTGCTTGGTCCATTCTGTTGCTGAGGGATTCTACTGTATTTTTCATATTTTTGAGGGCTGCAAATTCTTGTTTCAGTGTGTCTAAGTCTTTGGTGGTTTTGTCTTTAAATTCGTTAAATTCTTGAGACAACTTTTGAATTTCTTCTCGAATTCCTAATTCCACTTTATTTATCTTGTCTGCAATCCAAATTCTGAATTCGATTTCTGACATCTCAGCCAGTTGTTTATGAATGGGATCTTCAATTATATTTGCCATATCTTTCCTTGGAGGGGTTGATCTATTCTGGTTATTCATGTTACCAGAGTTTTTCCGCTGATTCCGCACCATGGTTGTTTTACTGCCTTTGATTTTTTCCCCTGGGGCTTTGTCGAGGGCCTGTACAGTGTTGTGGCCTGAGAAACTGGGGCCCTGTCTGGTGTGGTGGGGCTAAGTGGTTCTGTCTTGTTTTCAGCTGGTTTCTGTTCCACCCTAGTGCAACAGATACTCTGGATTGAAGTCTCAGCTGTGGAGAAGTATCAGGAATTCAGTCACCCCGCCCCCCAGAGGCAAACAATTGGAAAAGGAAAATCAATCCTTCCTACCACCGTGCACCCAGGGCACCACCTTATTTGTCCTCAGGCGATTGGTTCAGTTCAAAAGGTCCAAATCAATTGTCTCAGTCTGTACCTGTCTCGGGTGAGAGAGTTTAAGAGGTCTCTGGGAACTGGATCACAGGGGTCTGGTGACTACTCTGGTGTGGCTTGCTCCAGTGCTGCGTGGAGTCAGGAGGAGCCACTCAGCCAATAGATCAGTCTGGGATCGTTGATGCCTCCTTCCCCTCATTGCACCACTGTCACACCCAGTCACTGATAGCCCTGTAGTTGGCTGACCCAGTTGCCTGTAGTGAACCAATACTCCAGGAGTTTGCACCTGCCTGAATCACAAGAAAGTCTGCTAGGCCACTGCGCTCTGCCTCTCTCTAGCAGGAGGAAGTGAGGCCTGACAACCTCAGGCGCTTGATGAAGGTTGGGGAGTTTTTACTCAGGTCCAGTCTTGCCCCTGATTAATGTTACTGACAGAACAGAACAGAACATCTTTGCGGTTCCCCTGCAGAAGAGAAGCTGAATTGAGTTCCAAATCAGCTTGTCTTTGCTCTTGTATTGTCTATAGCCTGATGATCCCCTGAGGGCCAGGTGCGTCTTAGGCTTAGTAAAGCGGACCTCTGGGTAAGCCCCCTGGGAGTTTCCCTGGTTTGCAAGTTGATGTTGCCTCAGGCAAATCCTATACTCACAGTCTCTGGTTGCCCAGGGAGACAGGAGGTGTGTCTTCAGAATATTCGGTTGTGAGCCATATTGCTACAAAAGAAGGCTGCTGTTTTATGCCTCAGGGAACTGCTGCTCCAGTGCAGCTCCCTTCCAGCCAACCATCCTCTCTCCGCTCCCGTGCCCCAGAGTATGCACCGACTGGCTGCAGCTCTGGCACTGTCCACACCCCTCGAGCAATCACCCAAGAGTCTGGACTTCTGGGGAACAGGCCTCCAGATCTCAGAGCAAGAGTGGAGGGGAGCACTGGGAGCCCAGGGTTGTGGGCAGAGAACCCACACAGTTTTACACAGTTTTATGTCTGGTCGTATTGTCGCCAAAAGATGGCTGTCGCACTGTGCCTCAGGGATCTGCCGTTCCGGTGCGGTCCCCTCCCAGCCGACTGTCCTCTCCTCACTCCCATGCCCCAGAGCCAGCGCCGACCAGCTGCAGTCCAGGCACCATCCACACCCCTCAAGAAATCACCTAAGACTCTGAACTCCTGGGAGACTGGCCTCCAGACCTCAGTGTGAGTGGAGGGGAGCATTGGGAGCTCAGAATTCCAGGTAGAGCCTATAAACAGTTTTATACAGTTTTATGCCTGGCAGGAGAATGCCATGGCACCCTAGTAGGGGAGGTAAGTTTAGTTTTTAGAGGGTCTCTCTCGTGGAGTATAGTGGGAGGACCTTTGAACTCTGCCCAATTGTTTGTGGGTCACTCCGAGCCATTCTCATGGGGGAGGGGACTCCTGTCCACTTGATGATGGATTTTGTACCTTTCGTTTGTATCCTTGTGGTCGCAGCTCACCTCAGTGGGTTTGACGTGCGTTCTTCAACCTTCTCTCTTAGTGCTGCTCAAATCCACCAGGTTACTTGCTAAATTTTTGTCCTTTAACTCTCCTTCTGAATGGTAGCCTCTGTGGAAAGCTGGCGTTAGTCAGCCATCTTGTCTCCTCCCCCCTCCATATGTCTTTTGAGCACATTACTTACCCCCATGAATCTTTATTATCTTCTACAAATAATCTTTCATACAGTGTTGTGGTGAATAAATGAATCAATGCATGTAAAGCACTTAACACAGTATGCATGAAAGAAGAAATTAGAGAAGAAATTAGGGGTGTTCTCAAATTCACAGTAGTTTTGAGTAATTGTATACACTATAGAATAAAAATTTTGAGATTACATTAAATTGAGGAAATAGTCATTGCAGAATCTGGTCAATAAATCATTTTTATTGGCTCTGTTGATTCCTAATTATAATTATAATTTCTTTCTGTCATCAATAGAGCATATACTTGTAAGCTTATATCCCTTTGAGACTTTGCTTAGTCAATTGTTTGCTCCATTTCTTTTTTGAGACTCTTAGATGATCTTGGTTCTTTTTCCTTAGTCTGTAAGAATTTATCTTAACTACCCCCTTTAAAGAACGGAAGTGATAACAGTGACCGCCACCTTGCCTTTACCCTCTCTTTCATGGTATCATGACTTACCATCAAAAGACTTCTTGAAAGAATAATTTGCCTTTACCATCTCTTTTCAGTTGTTCCTAAAACAAGTCAGTCTAGCTTCTGTAGGTATCATTGCACCATTTAAGCTGTCAGGAGGGCCACTGATACTTGGTCTATTTGTCAGGGAATACATTTTAGAATTTGTTTTACTTAATTTCTGAATCTGTATCTCTGAACAGACAGGCCTCTCTCAAGTCTAGATATAGAGTTGTATATATAGGTATATCTAAGTTTCTGATACATTCATCACCATGAGTGAGACCCAGCAAAGAAATGAAATAAATAGCCTGGCATGATATTTAAGCTTCCTCATTTTACTAAAGGGGAGTTCAAGGATAGTAGATACAACTCTTCCTTTCTGAAAATATTACCTAGGCTGTCTCAGGACCTTAGATGCCCACCATTAGTCATTATTTTTGAGTTCTGATAAGGAAATATGCCCCATGAAGGAAATCAATTTATATGACATTATCAGCTGTTATTAGCATTTAATAACAGCTCTTATTGTGTGCATAACTTAATTTAATCCTCATAAAAACCCCGAAGACTAAATAAAATTAACCCACTTCAACAGGAGATTGAAGTTATTAAGCAATTAAGCGATTGACTAAAGCTCATAGAACAGGTAAAAATGGCTAAGTTCAGATTTGATTCATTCATTCATTCAACCTTTGATTTATTCATTCATTTATTCAAATAACTTTTCAGTGGACTATTATATAAAAGGCACTGTTCTGGCTTTGGGCTATAACAAAGACCAAAAAAACTAAAAATTGCTCTTAAGGGGCTTATATTCTAGTAGGTGACAATAAAACAGAGTTTTCACAGCACATAGAAAAGACAGATTGTTCATAGCATTGGATCAATTTTAAACAAGTTTAATTGTCAACAATTTGCATAAACAAACTTTTCCAAGCAAACCTTTTGATTACTTCTAAAAATCAGCCAGTCATGAACAGATTCACTCTATTAAATCCACCCTGAGTGCTCGCTAAACATCAGTCCCTACCCATGCTTTTATAAATGATGTGAACTCCTTTTAACATCTGAAAATCTGCCAATCCAAAAATTCTATCTATAATCAGAATTATGATTTGCTCAGGGAGATTGGGCCTGGCCAATACATCTATTTTATTATCAAGAAATGAATAAATCCTATTGCTAGACAAGAAGACATATATATAAAAGTTGAACTTAAATGATTTAGAGCTGTATTAAGAAATAAGGAAGTATTTTTTCTAAATAGCAGTGTATTGACTGTATTTTCTTATTTTCTGTGTTCTTGATGCTTTTGGTGCTTAGATCCTAGACAGACTGCCCATCCTTGGTCTAGCTAATTCCTAGATATAGCAAATGATTCCCCATCTAGGGTGTCTTTCACATGCAAATTAACCAATCTAGAACTATCTCCTTATTATATTCTCACATATCAAACCAATATATTGTCCTATCCCAAATCACCTTAGGGCTGGGTACTGTACAACCAGCTACCACCTTTGTAACAGAGAAACAGCCTAAAAAAGGGTAAAAATATATTACAAACACCTATTTAAAGCCTCCCTCACTTTTTCTGGGCATTAAAACTTGCATTCCTTCCTCAGGCCATGGTCAGGAGGGTCAGGGGAGTGTTCTTTGTACAACAGGGGATGGCTCAAAGGAACTATTTTGGCAGAAGTCACAAAGCTATCTTCCCCAAGATGGGATTAATTAGAACCATGAACTGTAGTTAAACAACAATAGCCTGAAGCAGAAAACCTCCCCTTTCAAAGCTCTTGTGTTTCTGTTTATGGAGACCATAAAGATACTTTAAGATAGGAACCTGCCATTCTCCTCATTTGCCAGCAAATAATAAACTCCTCTTTCCTTTTCATCAACCTACTTGTCTTCCTTCTTCTGTTGCAGCCTTGGGAACAAATGCCAAAGTTTCAATAATACCTCTATAGCCCAGAGTGCATTAAAGTTATTCTAACTGAAATTATTCTAACCAGTCCTGAACTTTTTTAGCACACTTATCCTGCCTCAGTCTTCCTTACCCTGAAAATCCTGATAAAGACTCCGGGCTGTATTCTCCTCCCTTTTGTCTCCTACCCTAGGAGCCTCCTCATGTGACCTGTGAGGTTATCATTCTTCCTCTTTCCAGCAATCTGTGAGTACAAACTTCTTTCTTCATGACAGTCATATCTGCATGTATGTCTTATCCTACCTGATTAAATCAAATACTGCGAACATTTGATATAATCAGGAGTATAGACAAGTTTTTCTGCAGAATTCAGAATTTTAAAAAATATACTTACTGTCTTAGAAGAAAACATTTGTACCAACTAGTTTATTTATGTTTAGCCTTTTAATCAAAAAGAAAATTGATTAAAAGAAGCAAGAAGAAGAAGGCTGGGGGAGAATTTAAGTAACCAAACTGTGCATAATTAAAACATTAACGTTGCGAAGGTAAGACGTACAGATAGGTCACTATTTAAGGCCACTTAGAAGCCTCTTTGTGGCCAGTGCAATGTCTCATATCTATAATCTCAAGACTTTGGGAGGATGAGGTAGGTGTCTTGCCTGAGGCTAGGAGTTTGAAAACAGCTTGGGCAACATAGCTATACACACACACACACACACACACACACACACACACACACACACATTTTAAAGCCTTTTCTTTAAGCAGTGATTGGGCAAAAATGTAAAATTATAAATAAAATAAAGGCAACTCAATAGTTATGTTTAAAATAGATTTCAAAAAACGTTCGAATAAAATCCTGTGGTAGAACATACAGTTGAAGTAAAAGGAGTTTGCCTTCTCTTTTTATAAATGGGTTCAGAAAGAAAAAAATAGATTAGAACAGGAAATCTCCAATTTAGAAGATTTCTAACATGTGGTAAACATTTTCAAAGAATAGCAATAAAGTGAATGAGCTAGAAATAAAAAAATAAACTGGTTCTTTAGATAAAACCACTAGCCCCTGAAATAAAAATAAGAACAAAATGTCTTCTATTTTGTAAGAATCAAGAGCTAATAAATAAGGACACCTGTAGGTATTACAAGGACTAGGGTCATTGGAAAAATCCATGCCCGATGTTATCTAAGAAACAAAAGGTCAACTCTCCAGAATACAGAATGTCCAATGATTCTACTTCAAGGAAAACATTGCTGCCCTTCCTCTGAGCTTTCAAGGTGTGTTGTCTAGAAATATAAATAAACAACACTACAGTTCCTGCTTGACTTTGTGCCACTCCAGCTGTCATTGATCTTATGACCCTAGAATATCAACTCCCTCCCTGCATTAAAACCAGGCCAGTAGAGGGATGTTTTAGCAATCCTAAGGCTTTCCCAGGTCTGAACTTTTAAATATAACCTTGAGACCAGAACACCCTTTTCTTTTCAGTGACCCACCCTGAGAAATTAATAGTGATTTACTTTGCAAATGAAACTGCCAGATACAATGTACTGAAGAAGAGTTTTTGTGAAGGTCCCAGGAAATTCCTCCTCACATGTGCAAATTATAGCTGATCTGGATAGATTGATAACATACTCATATTATATATGATTCAAGAAATAGCAGGAGAATTAGCTATATGCTAGCATGACTGTGGGCAAAAGACTTTATAGACATAGTCAAAATAATTGGAGCAGAACCCATAAGAATTCAGATTGATTCTTCTAACCCTTTATGTAAAATTCTTCAATATCTTCTTAAACAATATCTTCTTAAAGTTTAAGTCAAGAAAAGATTAGGCCAATTGCAAGCAGTTTAATAGAGAAAGGACTAATTATTTCTTGTATGGTTCTTATCACCCTTAATTCCCCTGAAAAGGACAAATGGAATATTAAAATGATTTTATCTAACCTGTCAGATACCCTTGAACTCCAGTAGCCTCAAATATTATCCTTTACTCTTAGCTATCCCTGTGCTCTTTTCCTTCAGGAAATAAAATAATGTCTTCCTATAAATTTGTCACTGGCAGGATCATGTGACTAGGAATATCTCCAACTATTTTTTATTGTGGTAAAACTTATATAACTTGATGCTTACCACTTTAACTATTTTTAGGAGTAAATTCAGTGGCATTAAGTATAACCATAATGTTGCATAACCATCCCAATTATCTATTTACAAAACCTTTACATCACCTGAAACAGAAACCATTAAGCAATAACTCTTCTTTCTCCCATCCCACATCCCTACTTTTTGCCTCTACAAATTTGCACATTTCTGTATGTCTTTTTTTTTTTTTTTTTTTTTGAGACAGAACATCAAGCTGTCATCCTGGGTAGAGTGCAGTGGCATCACAGCTCACAGCAACCTCTAACTCCTCTGGGCTCAAGTGATTCCCCTGCCTCCACCTTCCAAGTTGCTGGGATTATAGGCGCCTGCCACAGTGTCCGGATATTTTTTGGTTGCAGCCATCATTGTTGTTTGGCGGGCCTGGGCTGGATTTGAACCCACCAGCTCAGGTGTATGTGGCTGGTGCCTTAGCCGCTTGACCCACAGGCACCCAGCTGACATTTCTACATGTCTTAAATAAGTAGAATCATATCTCATTTCACCTTTCTGTCTGGCTTCTTTCACTTAGCATAATGTTTTTAGGATTCACCTATGTGGTAGCATGTGTCAGAACTTTTTATTTTTATGAGTAAATAATATTCCATTTTATGTATGTGTCACATTTTATTTATCATTCATCCATTGATGGAATGTTGGGGTAGTTTCTACCTTTTGGCTATTGCGAATAATGCTGCTATCAATTTTTACTTACTAGTATTCATCTGGGTTCCTGTCTTCAACTATTTTGGATATATACCTCAGAGTGAAATTGCTGGGTAGTATAATAATTTTGTTTAACCTTTTGAGAAACTGCCAAAGTGTTATCCACAGTGGCTGTACCATTTTACCTTCCATCTATCAAGATGTTTTACGCCCTATCCATCTATATTTAATAGAAATGTTTTATAAGCTTATCTAGCTAAATATTGGACTAACTCATCATATTCAGTCCTATTATCAACAGGTAGAGGCTGCCTTTTCTCACCTACTACCTAGTTAGCCCCCCTTGATTTTCAACTACTAGATAATCTAGAGTGATAATTATCATTGGAAATGATATGCAAATCAACCAATCAACTAGAGAGAGCTCCTTATCAAGTAATAACCACCAGTATAGCAATTAAATTACTAGGAAAGAATCTTTGGATGTATGTTTCCCAACTAAAACAATATCACAAGTCCAACAAGATTTGGAAAGTCACACCCAATAAAGATTTTAAAATGACATTCACCAGAGTACTTTGAGAAGCAGACAATCCTAGAAATTGGCTGTTAACCTCAAAGCATCTGAATAAGCCAGTCGTGGTAGGAAATAACTTCTGTCCAAGATCATTAGAAAAAGATTCTCCTATAGGCCATTCTCTCTCTCTCTCTTTTTTTTTTTTTCGTAGAGACAGAGTCTCACTTTTTCGTCCTTGGTAGAGTGCTCACAGCAACCTCCAACTCCTGGGCTTAGGCCATTCTCTTGCCTCAGCTTCCCGAGTAGCTGGGACTACAGGCGCCCAGCTATTTTGTTGTTGTTGTTGTTGTTGCAGTTTGGCGGGGGCCAGGTTTGAACCCACCACCCTCAGTATATGGGGCCGGTGCCCTACCCACTGAGCCAAGGCACTGCCCCCAACTCTCTTTTATATACTCTGCTTTATTATGTTCTTCATTGTAGTTTTCCTTTCCACTGGCTTATGGTTAGATACTTCTGACTTTTCTGTCTTGCTTCCCCACTGATAATTATGACTGTTTAAGTCCAGGCTTTGCGATAATCTTCATTACATTTCTAATATTAGCTGTCTAAAGCTCTTGCAAGTTGCTGACAATTTGAAAAATTGTTGAATACATCACCATTGCCACTACATGGAAAAAAAAATTTCCATATCTGCAGTTGCATTACTAAAGCCACTTTTTGTCAAGAGTATTCTAGTGAACAAATAGCTTTAAGAGATGGTAGACTTAATAACTGTCAATGAACATGAAGAAAACATTTTCTAAAAAATTTATGAAAAGGTCATGACTCAGTCTGATCATGTCAATTATTTCAACTCCCAAACATTTGCTGATTGTTGAGTATTCATGGGTTTTCTATTGTAGTATGACTCCAAATAAAATCTCCAAGAAGAGTCAACATTTTAAATTGGGAATTTAAATATTCAGGTGTAGAAATCATTGAGGATATATAGACATGTTGTACTAACATTATCAATATAGGCAAGGCATAAAAAAAATTCTTGTATAAAAAGAAGTGTGTGTGTGCGTATATATATGTGTGTGTGTGTGTGTATGTGTATATACATACTTTTTTTTCTACCCCACACCAGACTGGGGATAGTATATGGACCAGTAACCACACTCATAGGCAATACACCTACAGCTACACTACAGTTAATCACATCTTCTGGAAGTTTCTGGATTCTTAATTCCTATGTGGAAATTAGTTTTTTTATGCACATCCATCATAGCTTATTGTACTTGGAACTATTAGTTAGCACATTTCAATGTTATCAATCTCTAGTATCTTTAGTAGGTGATATCTCCCGGCAATGACTGAAAAGAAAATACTTCTCATATGAATACGAACAGTAACTGTTGGAATAAACTTCTAAGGAGTCAATTTCTTAAAGAGGAGTTGCAAAGTTTGAGGTGGTCATTAAAAATTTGTCCCTCACTTTGGCTAAGCTAGAAGTCATATTGCCAAAATCCTAGAGGCAGAACAGTTTAAATTCCTTAGTCCAAGTACATATTACTAGGATAGCATTGGATTTTCTTGTGGCCAGCCATGGAGGTGTCTGGACCATTGGTAAAACCTCATTTTGTATCTGGGTTAACACTTGAAGTCAAGTGGAACAATTTATAAGTCAATTATAAATAAAGGTAAGAAGAGAACACTTCTGGAGTAAAGATCTCTGAAAACCTGATTTTCCATAAAGATGACAAGCAAATGGCCAAAATTTTCAAAATCAACTTTAGTGGAACTCTGGAAGTTAAAAGACTCGCAACACTCTGAGGGGTGTGTAGTCAATAAAAATAGCTGAATATCAAAATGAATAGCAAGCTTTGTGATGTTTCAAATTTGCCCTGTTTCCATCCTCCTCTTCCCAGTTCCTTTGTAACTATAGTGGCAGTGAAAATCAGTAGACTAGCATAGCCCCTGAAGAAAACAGACCATGTTTGAGCTTTCTTAAAAGTGCAGTTCCCCAAGAATAGTCCTGACTTGCTTGTCTGTAAGCTCTCTGAGGATTCCCACTTGCAGAGTTTACCTTTATTAGAGTTGACTCAAAGTGTACTACTTCAAACAGCCTTTTCCCCACGTTTGTAAAAAACAATCAGTAGCAATTATTTAACATTATAGCTGCCTGAGGCAGGCCTAACTGGGACAAACAAGAAGATGCTAAAAAATTTTTGAAAAGAAAATCTGGGGAAGATGATAAGCCTAAGTGCCTTTGAAAAGCTCTGATATACTCCTTAGAATCAAGAAGGCCATAGCATGTGCATCTGTGCACATGCCCAAGAAGGACCAGAGAAGTCCCTAATCTCTCATGTCTGGCCTCCTTGAACTACACCAGCAGGAATTGAAGGTTAGCAGGGGTGTCTAAACTTTTTATTCCCTATTGCACACATTGATAGAATAAGTGTTATCTTGGGCCACACATTCAGTACACAAACACTAAGGAGGCTGATTAGCAAAAACAAGATTTGTGCATACTTTTTGTGATATCTGACACCACAGATAAACAAAACAAGTCCTCACAAAATTAGCATGTGGCCCACAGGCCAGAGGTTGGACACTCCTGGCTATAGATAAATTGTAAGCAGTTAGAGCATTGAAGTCAGGAACCCATCATCCCCATTGAGCCCCGGATTAATGGCTGGGAGAGTTAGTACCAGGTTAAGGAAATCTTCACCCAAACATTAGCTGATCACTAAAATAATCGACCACAGACATTATGACAAAGAATACAGACTTTAGCCACATATGACAAAGAAAACAGACTTTACAGAGTTAGTATAGGAAAGTCACTAAACAAATAGCAGCAGTAATAGCAATAAACTCTGAAGAGAGAAATTTGATTTCTGGAGTTTCCAGAGTATATAATTTAAAATGTACATTTTAAACAAAAACTTATGAGACAAACATATAAAAAGGAAAGATTGATTGACATATAAGAAAAAAAATTAGTCAATAGAAACTGTACCTCTGTAAACCAAGACATTGGGCTTACTAGATAAAGATTTAAAATCAGCTGTTATACAGTATGTTCAAAGAACTAAAGGAAACCAAGTTTGATGAACTAAAGAAAAGTATGAGAATGACATCTCACTAAAAAGAGAACAAAAAGAGAGAAATAATTAAAAAAAGAAAAATTCTAGAATTAGAAAAATACAACAACTGAAAGACTTCTTTAGAGATAGTCAAGAACCTATTTGAACAGGCAGAAGAAAAAGTCAGTGAACTTGAAGATGTATCAATGGAGATTATTCAGTTTATGAGGCAGAAAACAAAAATGAAATGCAGATAACTGAGTAGAGCCTCCGAGCCCTGTTGGATACCATCAAGATTAACAACATATGCATAATGAGAGTGACAGAAATGGGGGAAGGGAGAAAAAGAGAGAGAGAAATAGAAAGGGTCAGAGAGAAAGTTTGAAAAAATAATGGCTAACAACTTTCTAAATGTAATGAAAACAGTAATCTCATACCCAGGAATTCCACTCAATGAACTCCAAGTAAGAGAAACTCAGAAATCCACACTAGGCAGATACAGTTCATAATCTAAATGTGGAAAAACAAAGAGAAAATCTTGAATGCATCAAGAGAAAAAAGACTAATCACATACAAGACATTCTCAATTAGATTAGAAGCTGATTTCTTTTTTTTTCTTTTCTTTCTTTTTTTTTTTTTTTTTTTTGAGACAGAGTTTCACTTTGTCACCCCTAGTAGAGTGCTGTGTGGCATCATAGCTCACAGTAACCTCAGACTCTTTGGCTCAAACAATTCTCTTGCCTCAGCCTCCTGAGTAGTTGGGATTACCCACCACAACAACTGGCTATTTTTTTTTTTGTTGTTGTTGTTGTTTTTGCAGTTTGCCCGGGGTTTCTTATCTAAAGCTACACGGGCTATTAGGCAGTGGGATAACAAAGTAGCTGAAAGAAAAAGTCTCAATCAAGAATTTTCTCTTCCTTCTTTCCTTTCCTTTCTTTCTTTTTTAGACAAAATCTCACACTGTTACCCTGGATAGAGTGCAGTGGCATCATTGCAACCTCAAACTTCTGGGCTCAGGTATTCCTCCTGCCTCAGCCTCCCAGCTAGCTGGGACTACAGGCACAGGCATGTGCCACAACACCTGGCTACTTTTTCTGTTTTTAGCAGAAACAGGGTCTCACTCTTGCTCTGGCTGGTTTTGAGCTTCTGACCTCAATCAATCCTTCCACCTCAGTTTCTGAAGGTGTTAGGATTACAGGCACGAGCCACTATGCCCAGCAAAAAAAGAATTCTTTATCCAGAAAAAATATCCCACAAAAATGAAGAAGCCATTAAGCATCCCAAGATGAAAAAATTGAAGAAGCAAAAGAATTTATCTTTAGCAGGCCCATCTTTAAAGAAACACTGTAGGGAATCCTTCAAGCTGAAATGAATTGACAATAACTGAGATAATATAAATGAATTGAGATAATAATCAATACAAAGAAATCAAAAACACTGGTAACTGCACAGGTAAAAATAAAAGACAGCATAAATGTATTTTTGTACTGTGGTAAAAGCATAGAACATGAGCTCTACCTTCTTAACAAATTTTTAAGTGTATGAAATAGTACTATCAGTTATAAACACAATATTGTACAGGAGATTTCTAGATATTTTTTATCTTGCATGACCCCAAAATACTATTGATTGAATAGCATCCCCTTATATCCCCCTCTCCCAGCCCGATAACTGCCATTCTATTTTGTGCTTTGATGAGTTTGACGACTTTAGATACCTCATGTAAGTGGACTCATGCAGCTCTTATCCTTCTGTGACTGACATTTTACTTAACATCCTCAAGGTTTATACATGTTGTAGCAAATGGCAGGATTTCCTTTTTTAATGACAGAATTGTATTCTATTATATCTATATACCACATTTTCTTTATTCATTCATCTGTTGATGGACATTAAGGTTGTTTCCATCTCTTGGCTCTTGTGAATAATGTGGTGGTGAATATAGGAGTGTAAATATCTCTTTGAGATTCTGATTTCAAATATTTAAAATAAATACCCAGATGTGGGATTCCTGAATGATATGGTTGTTTTATTTTTAATTTCTTGAGAAACCACCATACTGTTTTTCTTAGTGGCTGTACTGTTCCACATTCCCCCTAACAGTGTACAAATATTATAATTTCTCTTTATCCTTACCAACAATTGTTATTTTCTAGTTTTGTTTTGTGTTTAATAATGGTTTTGATTTACATATCCCTGATGATTAATGATGTTGAGACTCTTGTCCTATACCTGCTAGCCATTTATATGAATTTTTTTGAGAAATGTCTATTCAAGTCATGTGCCCATTTTTAAATTGAGTTATTTGTTGTTTTGGAATTGAGTTATAGGGGTTCCTTATAGATTTTGGATATTAACCCCTTATCAGATACATGGGTTGCAAATGTTTTCTTTCATTCTTTAGGCTGCCTTGTTACTTTCATGATTATTTCTTTTGCTGGCAGAAACTTTTTAGTTTGATGTAATCCATTTGTTTAATTTTGTCTGTGCTTTTGGTCATATCCAAGAAATCATTGTGTAGACAAATATCATAAACTTTCCCCCTATATTTTCCTCTAGGAGTTTTATGTTTTGGATTTTACAGGTAAATCTTTATTTAAGTTGATTTTCGTGAGTTGTGTAAGATGAGTCTACTTTCATTCTTTTGCATGTGAATATCCAGTTTTCCCAACATTATTTGCTGAAGAGATTATTCTTTTCCTATTATGTATTCTTGGCACATTTGTTGAAGAGTAGCTGACTATATATATGTGGTTTTATTTCAAACTTTCTATTCTGTTCCATTGGTCTATAGGTTTGTCTTTATGCCAGTACAGTACTGTTTTAATTACTGTAAATTTTCAATATGTTTTGAAATGAGAAAGTGTGAAGCTTTGAACTTTGTTCTTTCTTAAGATCGTTTTGGCTATTTGGAGTCCTTTGTGGTCCCATATAAACTTTAGAATTGTTTCTCTATTTCTATAAAAAAAATTGGAATTTTAATAGGGATTGCACTGAATCTGTAGATCACTTTGGGAAATATGGATATTTTAGCAATATTAGGCTTTCCGTTTGATGAATATTGGATATATTTCTATTTATTTTTGTCTTCTTTAATTCATTTCAGCAATGTTTTGTAGTGTTCCTTGTAGCATCTTTTGCCTCCTTGGTAAAGTTTATTCTTAAGTATTTTATTATTATTTGTTTGATGCTATTGTAAATGAGATTGTTTTCTTAACTTCTTTTCAGGTTGTTTAATGTTAGTGAATAGAAGTGTCACTGATTTTTGTATCTGGCAATTTTACTGACTTTATTAGTTGTAACAGTGTTTTTTGTGGTCGGAATATTTAGGGTTTTCTGCACTTAAGATTATATCTCCAAATAAAAATAATTTTACTTATTTATTTCTTACTTGGATTCCTTTTGCCTTTTACCTTTTTGTTGTTGTTTGTTTAATTCCTCTGGCTAAGACATCCAGTACCATATTGAATGTAAGTGGTGAGAGTGGGTATCTTTACCTTGTTCTTGATGTTAGTGGAAAGTTTTCAGTTTTTCAACATTGAGTACAATGTTAGCTGTGGGATTTCCACATATTGCCTTTATTATGTTGGGTTAATTGCCTTCTATTCCTGATTTATTATGTATTTGTATCAAAAAGAGTGTTGAATTTTGTTAAGTGCTTTTTCTGCATGGTACTGTGATTTTTTATCTTTTATTTTGTTTCTGTGGTACATCACATTAATTGATTTTCCTTTGTTGAACTACCCTTGCATTCCAGGAATAAATCCCACTTGGACATAGTATATGATCCTTTTAATATGTTGTTGAATTCAGTTTGCTAATGTTTTCTTGAGGATTTCTACATCTATATTCATTGAAGATATTTGTATATAGTTTTCTTTTTTTTTATTAAATCATAGCTGTGTACATTGATATAATCATGGGGCATCATTCACTAGCTTCACAGACCGTTTGCCAAGTTTCACATACCCTTGTAAGATGCACTGCTAGTGCTACTTTGAGATACCATCTAACTCCAGTGAGACTAGCCTATATCACAAAATTCCAAGACCAGAGATGTTGGAGTGGATGTGGAGAAAAGGGAACACTTTTGCACTGCTGGTGGGAATGCAAATTAATACATTCCTTTTGGAAAGAGATATAGAGAACACTTAGAGATCTAAAAATAGATCTGCCATTCAATCCTATAATCCCTTTACTGGGCATATACCCAGAAGACCAAAAATCACATCATAACAAAGATATTTGTACCAGAATGTTTATTGCAGCCCTATTCATAATTGCTAAGTCATGGAAAAAGCCCAAGTGCCCATCGACCCACGAATGGATTAATAAATTGTGGTATATGTACACCATGGAATATTATGCAGCCTTAAAGAAAGATGGAGACGTAACCTCTTTCATGTTTACATGGATGGAGCTGGAACATATTCTTCTTAGTAAAGTATCTCAAGAATGGAAGAAAAAGTACCCGATGTACTCAGCCCTACAATGAAACTAATTTAGGGTTTTCACATGAAAGGGGATTGGTGGTATATAGTTTTCTTTTTCTTTTTTTGATGGTGTCTTTTTCTGGTTTTGGTAATTGTGGTAATGCTGGCCTCATAAAATAAGTTTGGAAGTCCTTCCTTCCTTTCTTCCCTCCCTCCCTCCCTCCCTCCCTCCTTCCTTCCTTCCTTCCTTCCTTGACATTTGTGTTAATTTCTTTTTCTTTTTTAACAGACAGAGTCTTTCTCCTTTACCCAGGGTGGAGTGGCACAATTATTGCTTACTGCAGCCTTGAAGTACTGGCCTCAAGCAATCCTCCCTCAGCCTCTCACATGATTGGGACTATAGGTACATGTTACTAAGCCTGGCTGATTTTTTTAGTTTTTGTAATGACAGAATCTCACTTTGTTGCCCAAGCTAGTCTCATACTCCTAGCTTCAAGCTATCTCAACATGCTGGGATTACAGGCATGAGCCACTGCACCCTACCCGGTGTTAATTAAAGGCTTGGTAGAATTCACCAGTGAAGCATCTGGTTCTGGGCTTTTTTTCTTTGGGAGATTTTTGATTACAGATATTATCTTTTTACTAGTTCTGGGTCTAGTTATGGATCTCTTCAGATTTTCTGTATCTTCATGATTCAGTCTTGGTAGGTTGCATGTTTTTAGCAATTTCTTCTAACTCTTAGTTCAAAACAAATTGCAGGTTCATATTCTGATAACTTTCAATTCTAAAGCCCAATCTCTCAACCGCCTTTGTAATTGCTAGGAAAAATAAGGAAGGATTAATTTTCTAAGTCTTATACTTAATAAAGGTACCATTCATATTATTTTATAATTTGCCTAAATGCACTCTTAGTTCATCTAAAATAATAGTATCACAATATCAGCTAACCAATATTAAGCTTTATTTTGTCATAGATTTTGGTTTGACAGCAATGCCTTTCATTTGATAACCTGTATATTATTTTATTTTTTATCTTTAAACTGAAGGTTAGAGAATTGAGCAAAGCATATTTCTCCTAAAGGTAAAAAGTAATTTCTGAGGCATTAAGTATAAATTATTTGTTAGTTACTTATACAGATAAACTTTATCAGATTCCATAATCACATCTGTTTCTTGAAATAATCTTTCTGTTTGTTTATTTATCTATTTTGAGACAGAATCTAGCTTTTGTTAACCTTGCTGGAGTGTCATGGTATCATAGCTCACGGCAACCTCAAACTCTTGGGCTCAAGCAATTCTCTTGTCTCAGCCTCCGGAGTAGCTGGGACTACAGGTTCCCGCCACAACGCCTGGCTATTTTTAGAGATGGGGTCTTGCTCTGGCTCAGTCTGGTCTTGAACCTGTGAGCTCAGGCAATCTACCTGCTTCGGCCTCCCAGAGTTCTATGATTACAGGCATGAGCCACTGCGCCTGGCTAATCTTTCTGTTTAAATAAATGAGTTACTCTTAATATCTAAGGTTCACAATTCTATGTGGACATGAAATGAAGTCTTGTGTAGTTTGTCTAGAATTATTTAAATAGTTGTTATTTTAAATCACTAGCATGGACTCTTACCAAGGTGGAGCAACAACAACAAAAAATCCATTGAAGACAAACAAATATTGGACTTTATTCTGCCATTCACAGCAAAGTGTACTTTCTGGAAGTGCTGTCCAGAGCTGCTTGCTATTTAGTGGCTATCAGATGTTTTATGGACAGTAGACATGGAACTTAAATTTTCATAGCATCAGAACTATTATGTCAAGACCAACCAAAATGTGTTACACTATCTCTGTACTTAATGTACTGTCAATGTCTGTAACATACATTTTACTTTATAAACAAGCCAAAAGTTTCAAAAAAAAGTCACACATACCCTGTCTTCATAGAAATTTCATATGCATCCATTTATTTCTGCAATAAAGGAGGTGGTAATAAATGAAAATGAACAGATAAAGGAAGTGATGGTTTTCTTGCTTTCTTCAAGCCTCATGTACTTACCCAGATAAGGACTTTGTATAGTCGCAAGAATTAAAGTCAATGAGACAGTGTACTATAAATTTAGGATTGGAAAGAAATTTAAGAAGACATCTGCTTTGAAGAGAATCTCATCCCTACATTATCCTGAACAGATAGCTTTCTCTGGCTGGCATGTTCACCAGGAATATGACATTGTATGGACATCCTCATAGCACAGTATTGCTTCGTAGTTTGAATGAGTGCTTATGTTGGAATTGAGTTGAAAATTTCTAGATAAGAAAATTGTTCATATGGCAATGTAAAAATAATTAAAGGCTTGGAAATATAAACACTGTGTTAAATATTATCTCTCTTCCATGCTCACCTTGTCATTTAGACTCATTGTAGGAAGTCTTTCTGAGAGTAGAGAGAAGAGTGAGAACTTGCCTCAGATTAACTTCTATTTTTAAGGTATCTAATATAGTATTTGGCCATTGTTAATTCTTGATGAATATTTGATTATAAATAAATCTCATAAAGGTTTTTTCCGTGTCAAAAGCATACCTCAAAACTTTATATACAATCTGATAGCATAGCTGGTAAAAATGAATTAATTCTGTTTTCGTTGCAAGAAATTATAAACTAATGAGATATGATAGTAAAGCTTTCAAGATGAAGCTGGCAAATGAGCCCACACCTACACTAGAAAATTCTTTGAAACCTTAAGATAATGCCAAATTTACTTTTAATTACCTGGACTGTTCCTGAAAATTATATAATCTTTGATTATTTTGGATTATCACTAATACTGTCAGGTTTTCCAGGAGGAAGACAATTTAAGATTTGGGAAGTGACACATTTGTTTACAATCCTATTTTATGTAGGATTGAGCAAGAATGCTGACAAATGGAAATCTGTTAATTATTGTCTTAAGTCTCTTCAGTGGGTGTTGCTGTAATAGAATACCTAAGGTTGGGTAATTTACAAAGAAAAAAGGTTTACTTAACTCATGATTCTGGTGACTAGAAGGTTCAAGACTGGGCCACTGCCCCTGTTGAGGGTTCTAGACTGCTTCAATATATGATAGAAAGGAGAAGGGGAGCAAGTATGTGTAAAGAGCTTACATGGTGAGAGAAAATGCAAGAGATAGAAAGCTAGGAAGACAGTCTGTTTTTTTTTTTTCTTTTTAACAACTCACCTTTACAGGAACTAACCCATTCCCTAGAGAGCTAGACCTCATCCAGCCCCATGTGATGGCATTAATCTAAACAATAGGGATCTGCCCCCTGACCCAAACATGTCCCACTAGGCTCCACCCCTCACCACTGCCATACCAAGGGTCAAAATTTCAACATTGGTTTTGGAGGAGACAAACTCTATCTAAACCATACGTAGCAATGGCAGACACAAAATTTAAATTATTTAAAAATACATACATGTGACTCAATGACACAAGTGCATTATATGTATTTCAAGAAAGGAACATAATGTCAAATTAAAAACCCTAGTGATTAAAAGACACTGAAAAAGCGATGAGCTTAGTCTAAGAAGAGGAAGCACTAAGATTTATGGAATTGAGTGTGGAAGATTGTACCAGTAGCCCCAGTTAATGGCCTCTTTGCCATGCTGTTTGCCCTGTATCTTTGTGGTTCCCTCACACTTGGACTCATGGCTGGCTTTGGCCAGTGGGAAATTTGCACCATTGGGCCTTCTCTTCTGCTCTTTTGCCTTCTTCATGAGAAAATGGCTGGGCCACCCTGATGCACCATGAGACACGTGGAACAGAGCTGAATCAACCCGGTTGCCCCAGCCTGAGGTCCCAGACATGTGTGTTAGCCCAGTCAAATTCAGCAAAGCTGCTTAGTCAAGCCAAAACTGACCATTGACTGCAAATGAACCCAGCCAAGCACAGCTAAGCTGAACAGAATGCCTAACCAATTAAGAGTCATGAGCAAAAATGAATATTTATTTTTGTATGCTTTGAGGTTTTGTGGTTCTTTGGTATTCAGTATTATTGTGGCATTAGTTCTCTGATACACAAAAAAGAATAAGCATGCTATTATTTATTTGCAAGATAATACACATTTCTTTTTGCTTTACTTTCTGTTTATAATTGATATATATATATATACACACACACACACACATACATAAATGCAAGTATATGGATTTAGGCTGAATAAAATTTCATTTTAGTATTTCCAAACATGTAAAGAGTAAGAATAACAGGGAGCACAATAAAAGTAGGAAAGTAGCTTTGATGCACACATAAAAGAAATTCCTATTTTCAATTTTACTCCAGGCTTCAACATTGCTATATTTGTATTGATATACAGTTCCTATATAGGAAATCTCACAATAGTGTTATTGTGAACATACATGGCATACATGTATGTTAAAAGAGTTCAGTTTACCCTATTCAATAAATAGTTGGGAGAACTGGATGTCTACATGTAAAAGACTGAAACTGGACCCACACCTTTCCCCACTCACAAAAATTGATTCAAGATGGATAAAGGACTTAAATTTAAGGCATGAAACAATAAAAATCCTCAAAGAAAGCATAGGAAAAACACTGGAAATGTTTTTATGAAGAAGACTGCCATGGCAATTGCAGCAACAATTCTTCTTTTATGAAGAAGACTGCCATGGCAATTGCAGACTTCATGAAGAAGACTGCCATGGCAATTGCAACAACAACAAAAATAAATAAATGGGACTTCATTAAACTGAAAAGCTTCTGGACAGCTAAGGAGACAACAACCAAAGCAAAGAGACAACCTACACAATGGGAAAGGATATTTGCATATTTTCAATCAGACAAAAGCTTGATAACTAGGATCTATAGAGAACTCAAATTAATCCACATGAAAAAAAGCCAACAATCGCATATATCAATGGGCAAGAGACATGAATAGAACTTTCTCTAAAGATGACAGACAAATGGCTAACAAACATATGAAAAAATGTTCATCATCTCTATATATTAGAGAAATGCAAATCAAAACAACCCTGAGATATCATCTAACCCCAATGAGAATGGCCCACATCACAAAATCTCAAAACTGCAGATGCTGGCGTGGATGTGGAGAGAAGGGAACACTTTTACATTGCTGGTGGGACTGCAAACTAGTACAACCTTTCTGGAAGGAAGTAGCACTCAAAGCACTCAAGCTAGACCTCCCATTTGATCCTGCAATCCCATTACTGGGCATCTACCCAGAAGGAAAGAAATCCTTTTATCATAAGGACACTTGTACTAGACTGTTTATTGCAGCTCAATTTACAATCGCCAAAATGTGGAAACAGCCTAAATGCCCACCAACCCAGGAATGGATTAACAAGCTGTGGTATATGTATACCATGGAATACTATTCAGCTATTAAAAAAAATGGAGACTTTACATCCTTCATATTAACCTGGATGGAAGTGGAAGACATTATTCTTAGTAAAGCATCACAAGAATGGAGAAGCATGAATCCTATGTACTCAATTTTGATATGAGGATAATTAATGACAATTAAGGTCATGGGGTGGGGAGGAAAAGCAGAAAGAGGGACGGAGGGAGGGGGGGTGGGGCCTTGGTGTGTGTCACACTTTATGGGGGGCAAGACACGATTGCAAGAGGGACTTTGCCTAACAATTGCAATCAGTGTAACCCGACTTATTGTACCCTCAATGAATCCCCAACAATAAAAAAAAAAATGTTGAAAAAAAAATGAAGCCAATATTAAAAATGTTTTTTGAAGAAAAAAAAAGAGTTCAGTTTATAATGAGCCCCCAGATGTCTGATTGTAATAAGATTATTTAGTAAAAAATGTTACCGATGTTATAAAATTTCACCTGAATGTTGATACAATGAAAATAGCAATAACTAACACTGCAGCATTTATTATACGTCAATTATTATTTTAAGTTTTCAATTATGGCATCTTCATAGGAACCCAGTGTAATAGCTACAATAGTTCCATCATTTATAGATAAGGAAACAGAGAGCTTGAGTAACTTGCTAAAGTTCACATGGGGTAATAACTGATAGAGCTCAGATTTGAATCTATGTAGTCTATCTGCAGATTCCACACCTTGAACTTACAACCTTTCCAATCTGTAGTTTTGGGAATCGTTTGGCCTACTAATTTTCAATGGTCCTTTCTGTGGTCTTGTGAAGTTTTACCCAACACATTCCTGGTTCAGCACTCTAGCAAAGACTACAGAGGAATTCTCTTTAGGTCTCCAGAGTTCTTTATGTAGCTTCCTCCTTTCTAGTGCTCTGCCATAAAAATACTAGCTGCATCAATCTCCCCAAACTCCCTTTTCTCTAACTCTGAAATAACCGATGAGCTTCCTGTCCTGGCAGTGCAGTCTGGAGAATGCCTCCAGGATTGGGGTAATCTTAGAGTTTGTTTCCTTTCACTCAGGAATTAACATACTGCCTGTCCTCAGTGTCTGAAATTAGTTGTTTCAAATATTTCAGGTGTGTTTCTAAATGTTTATGGTGGGATAATTCCTGTAATAGTTCATTCTTTATGGGGAGAAATGAAAGTATAATTAATATTTAAATGATTTAAAATTTCTTCAATAACAAAATAAAACTATTTAAAAACAGGAACATAAATCAGTGTAACCTGGCTTATTGTACCCTCAATGAATCCCCAACAATAAAAAACAAAAACAAAAACAGTATTTGTTAAATGTTAGGTATGTTAGTTAAGGGTGGCGCCTGTGGTTCAAAGGCCCCCTATACCAGAGGTGGTGGCCCTGGCCAAAAACTGAAAAAAAAAAAAAAAAGTTTAGTTATGTTAGTTAAAATGTTAAGATAAATTAAAAAATTTATAAGTCAATAAGAACAATTTTAAATGTATAATTTATTCTTTACTTTTCTTTTCATATTTATTCATGATCTAGAGGAGAAATACATTCTCTATTAATTCAAACTGTTCCTTTGCTTCAACAATTTGTTCAAGAAAGAAAAATTCTGGGGCGGCGCCTGTGGCTCAGTCAGTAAGGCACCGGCCCCATATACTGAGGGTGGCAAGTTCAAACCCGGCCCCTGCTGAACTGCAACCAAAAAATAGCTGGGCGTTGTAGCAGGCGCCTGTAGTCCCAGCTACTCGGGAGGCTGAGGCAAGAGAATCGCTTAAGCCCAGGAGTTGGAGGTTGCTGTGAGCTGTGTGATGCCACGGCACTCTACCGAGGGCCATAAAGTGAGACTCTGTCTCTACAAAAAAAAAAGAAAGAAAGAAAAATTCTTCCCGTGATTGTAGAAGAGCTATTGTAGAAGTAGATGGTTTGGTGTAGGAGTTGAGAAGTTTCTGGTGAATGGAGATGCTTCAGTGACTGCCTTCTTTTTATAAGTAATTCTCTTTAAAATCTTATCAGCAAATCCATAGTTTCTGAGTGACTCACCTTTAAACCTCAAATTGATCCTACTTATCATAATGGACGAATGACTTCTGGGGGTTTATGCTTTAGTGTGTCTGCCTTAGTATTTAAAGTTTGACCCTGGAAGCAAGTGTAAGAATTTTGGCAAGGTAATGAAGTATAACACACACTTGTCTTGCCAATTTGTCAAAAATTTCCAGACTATCTTCTCGTGTACAATTTTATTTTATTAGCAATTATAAGCATAATTTCATAATATAATATTTTGACCTTTAGCAGATCTTAAAAACTCCTTTAAATATAAGGTTTGATGTTTTAATAAAGTGTTTTAAGCATAATTAACATATACTCTAGGTGAAAAAAAATCTAATGATGATGTTTCAGCTACCCTAATTTATTTTCTCCCTGGCATTTTGGAGGAGGAAAAAAATGAGATAAATCATAAAAACAAATTTCCATCTTATTGATTGACGGGGCTTCCCAGTTTACGGGCTGCCCCTATGACAACTGGGTAGGATGAAACCTCTTGTTAGAGGGATACCGTGGTTGTGATGATTCAGTGAATTGGAGGCTAATGGTTCAATCTAAGATGCTGAGGTCTGAATTTGGGCACCAGTATGGGGATGTAGTGGCTGTAGCTGCTGGAGTATTGCAACAGGGAAGGGGAATTGTGACAAAGGGAAAATAAGATGCAGCCCAGGCACATTATAGAGTGGTCATGCAGAGTTTGTCAAGGATCAAGATGAATGACAGAAACCGGTTCAATCTGATTTAATTCACTTAAAGGCTCAGCTTACGGAAATGACTGTTGACTCATTTAGGAATATTTTATGAGGATGAACATTTCACAGGGTGGCAATCTGTAGAGGGCTCTGTTGGATGTCATTGGAAAACTGATGTTTATAGAATGATAATAGTAAATATACTGTCACTTCTATAGCTCTATGCCTATCTCTGTCTGTGTCTATCTGAATAATGTGAGAAAAGGGTTTATGAGAGGGACATTTTCTACTCATTAGAGATTCTCTTTCTACCTATAACACTTTGTATGCCTCAAAAGTGCTGTGGAAACATTATTTATGTTCAGATATGTGAATATTCTAAAGGCAGAGTTTATTTTTACTTTAAAGCATATATATATATATTTATTAGGTAGAATGTATAGCACAGCTGATATTCAACCAGTTTTGACCTACAAAAACAGGTTTCATATGGTTCAACCTAATACTGGGTTCACATCTGAAAATGCTCACAGAGACATTTACGGAAACAGTTACCCTGTTTGTGTCTGAGATGGTGCTGTCTCTAAAGTATAGTAGTTTAGTTCCTGGATGTTCCTTTATACTTTGGGCTAAATTGAGGGGCTAAGAAATACCAACCAAATCACTTATCCCCCAAGTACGGCAGTTTCACAACCCTACTTTTACCTCGAAATTTCTATGTGGGTTTTCTCTGCTCAATTTCTGAAGCACTGCTTATGTGTTCATGTAAGAATCTCTTCTAGATCAGAGTCAGCCAGGGAAAGTCAAATATTCCCATTCCTCCATGACTTTTCTGTTTCATTTTTGTTTTATATAAACTGAGAAAACATGAATAATATTAAAAAATTTCCAGTTATAATTATGAATTATTTTATTTTTTAGCTTTTTGTCTGTTAATGTGTACTTTCTATTGCAGGAAATTATGTTCTCAATTGCACACATTTATTATTCCTATATCTTACTGTTGAATTTACCCTTTTGTCATTATTTTTTTTCTCTTATAATTTTTGCCTTAAAATTGATATGTGGTGGGTTTTGCATCTACTTTCTTGGTCTTTGTTTAAAACATCAGTCTTTTTTTACCATTTAATTCCTTGTATTGGATTTTTATGTGTACATTTTTGTATTTTTATTTAGAGACTAGAGATTACAGTATGCATCTTCCATTTGTTATAGTTGATTTTGAATTTTAGTACTTTACCACTCATGCAAACATAAAATGTTAAAAATGTTAGAACCTTATTACAATATAATTCCAGTTACTCCTTACTTGTGCTACTTTTGTCATATATTTTGCTTCTGTGGATTCTATCTACATCTAAATACATAGTTGCTGTGTTGCCTTACATGGTAAATATCCTCACCCTTTTGGGTTATTTTTTGAAACAGAGTCTGGCTCTCTTGCCCTGTCTAGAGTGCCCTGGTGTCATCATAGCTCACTGTACCCTCAAACTCCTGGGGTTAACTGATCTTTCTGCCTCAGCATCCCAAGTAGCTAGGACTACAGGAACCTGCCACAACCCCTGGTTAATTTTTCTATTTTTAATAGAGATGGGGTCTTGCTCTTGCTGAGACTGGTCTCAAACCCCTTATGTCAAACAGTCTTCCCAACTCAGCCTCCTGAGTAGCTGGGAAACAGATGCACCCACTCACACCTGCCTAATTTTTATTTATTTATTTATTTATTTTTTTAGTAGAGATGTCTCACTCTTGTTCAGGCTGGTCTTGAGCCCCTGAGCTCAACTGATCCTCCTGCCATCCTGCCGTGGCCTCACAGAGTGCTAAGATTACAAGTATGAGCCACCACACTTGGCTATAAAATATCAAAATAGCTTCCTAATATTTTCTCACATATTTACCCTTTGGGATGCCATTCCATATTTCTGTGTTTCAATGCATCTATCTAAAATAATTTCCCTTTGTTATAAACTTCTTGTAATGCTGGCTGATGATGGTAACATTTTTCATTTTCTTTTTTGTCTGATAATAGCTTTATTTTACCTTTATTTTAGATATGCATTGCTTTGCTGTGTGATTTTAAGGTCAACTTCTTATTTCACACTTTTAACACTTTAAAGATATTCCCATTGTGCTTTGTTTTCTCTGTTTTTTTTTTTTTTTTGTAAAAAAGCCAGCTGTACCTCCTGTTCTTTTCCCTAGAATCTAATGTGTCTTTTTTTCCCTTCCATGCTTTTAAGATTTTTTTTCCTTTGGCTTACAGGAGTTTAAGTATGGTATGGTACCGTGTAGCTTTTTTTGTGTTTATCCTGCTTGGATTCCTGAGTTTCTTGAATTTGTGAATTGATATTTCTTTTCAATTTTGTTAAAATCTTGGCCATTATTTCTTAAAATACCTTGTCTATCTCCTTTCCTTTTGGAACTTTAATTTTACATATGCTAGTTTTTAAGAGTTGAATTATTTCCCTCATCCTCCAAAAAAAGATATGTTGAAGTCCTAATCGTCAGTACTTCCAAGTGAGACCTTACTTGAAAATACAGCCATTGCAGATATTAGTAGTTAATATGAAATCACACTGGGATGGTATGGGCCCCAGTTCAAGATGGTGTCCTTATAAGAAGATGGCTACGTGAGAATGGGCAAGAACACCACCTGGAGATAGATGATGTGAAAAGAAGCTCCTCATCCAGTAGTACTGCAAGGAATATTACTCTGGGAAAGACAGGCAGGAGTAGAGAGAAATATTGTCGGAACTGTCGTTTTAACACTGGTTTATTTGATTTTATGCAGGGAATTGTGGCAAGGAGGACCAGCATTTATTGAGGACCAGATTTGCTTAGTTTGACCTCCTCTGCCCCTGGATTTTTATGCCATCCCATCAGGCAGCTTTCATTTCTCATTGTAGAGGTGAGGTAAGATTCAGCATGTTAATTAGATTATTATTTTATTTTATTTTTTATTGTTTGGGATTCATTTAGGGTACAAAGAATTAGGTTATGTTGATTATATTTGTCAGATAAAGTCCCTCTTATACTTATGTCCCCACCTCCAAGAGGTGTGCTGTACACCATAGTCCCATTCTCCTCCCTCCTCTCCTCTCCTCACTCCCTCATCCCCCTACCCTACCCCTTGTATTAGCTCATCTACTATCTTCATATTAGAATAGAGTACATTGGATTCTTGCTTCTCCATTCTTGTGATTTATTCCATGCTCATGGCTAGGAAGAATCAGCAATACCAGTTTCTTCTGGTCCTATATAAAACAGAATTATTTTTTCCCAGTCTTGAAAGTATGATGTTGGTATTTTCATGGGGATTGCATTGACCCTGTAGATTGCTTTGGGAAGTATAGACTTTTTGACCTCCACTTCCATCCAGGTTAATGCAAAAGATGTAAAGTCTCCATCTATTTTAATCACCGAATAATATTCCATGGTATACATATACCATAGCTTGTTAATCCATTCATGGGTTGATGGCCATTTAGCTTGTTTCCCCATTTTGGTGATTGTAAATTGAATTGCAGTAAACAGTCTAGTGCAAATGTCCTTATGATAAGATGATTTTTTTTTCCTTCTGGATAGATAACTAGTAATGGGATTTCAGGATCAAATGGATGGTCTAATTTCAATTCTTTGAGAATTCTCCATACTTGCTTCCAAAAAGGTTGTATTAGTTTGCAGTCCTGCCAGCAGTGTAATAGTGTTTCCTTCTCTCCACACCCATGTGCAGCTTTGAGACTTTGTTATTTGCGCCATTCTCACAGGGATTAGGTGATATCTCAGGATAGTTTTGATTTGCATTTCTCTGATGATTAGGGATGGTGAGCATTTTTTTATATGTTTGTTAGCCATACATCTGTCTTCTTTAAAGAAGCTCCTATTAATGTGTCTTGCCAAGTGATATATGGGATAGTCAGATCTATTTTTGTTGGTTAAGTTGATTTCTCTGTAGATCCTAGTTATCAAGCTTTTGTCTGATTCATAATATGCAAATATTTTTTCACATTCTGAAGGTTGTCTATTTGCTTTGGTTGTTGTTTCCTAAGCTGTACAGAAGCTTTTCAATTTAATTAAGTACCATTTGTTTATCTTTGTCATTGTTGCAATTGCCAGAGAAGTCGTCTTTGTTAAATCTTTCTCCAGGCCCATATCTTCAAGTGTTTCCCCCACAGTTTCGTCAAGGATTTTTATTGTTTCATGCCTTAGGTTTACATCTTTTATCCATCTTGAATCAATTTTTGTAATTGGTGAGAGGTGTAGATCAAGTTTCAATCTTTTACATGTGGTTATCCAGTTCTCCCAACACCATTTATTGAATAGGGGTTCTTTTCCCCAGTGTATGTTCTTGTTTGGTTTATCAAAGATCAGGTGGCCGTAAAATGTTAGTTTCATCTCATGGTTTTTCTATTCAGTTCCAAATGTCAATGTCTCTATTTTTTTTTTTTGCTAATACCATGCTGTTTTGATCACTGTGGCCTTTTAGTATAGCCTAAAGTCTGGTAGGGAGATGCCCCTGGTTTTTTTTAATTACTAACAGTTGCTTTGGCAATTGGAGTTTCTTCTGGTTTCATATAAAACAAAGAATTATTTTTTCCCAGTCTTGAAAGTATGAGGTTGGTATTTTAATGGGGATTGCATTGAATCTGTAGATTGCTTGGGGACATACACACCTTTTGACAATATTGATTCTTCCTAGCCATGAGCATGGTATGTTCTTCCATTTGTTTTTTTTTTTTTTTTTCTTTTTTTTTGTAGAGACAGAGTCTCACTGTATCGCCCTCGGTAGAGTGCCGTGGTGTTCTTCCATTTGTTAATATTTTCTGTTATTTCATTTGTTAGAGTTTCATAATTTTCTTTGTAGAGGTCCTTCACCTCTTTTGTTAGGTATATTTCTAGGTATTTCATTCTTTTTTTTTTTTTTTTGAGGCTGCTGTGAAGGGAATTGTGTCCTTGATTAGCTTCTCATCTTGGCTATTATTGGCATTTACAAAAGCTGCTTATTTGTGGACATTGATTTTATATCCTGAGACATTACTGTATTTTTTGATCACTTCCAGGAGTCTTGTGGTTGACTCTCGGGGGTTCTCTAAGTATAAGATTATAGTGTTGACAAAGAGTGAGAATCTGACTTCCTCTACCCCCATTTGGATCCTCTTTATTTCCTTCTTTTGCCTGATCATATTGGCTAGAACTTCCAGCACTATGTTGAATAGTAGTGGTGACAGAGTACAATCTTGTATGTTACCAGTTGTAAGTGGAAAAGCTTTCAGTTTTACTCCATTTAGTAAAATATTAGCTGTGGGTTTGTCATAGATGGCTTCAATCAGTTTAAGAAATGTGCCACCTATGCCTATATTCTAAAGTGTTCTATTTAGAAAAGGATGCTGCATTTTATTGAATGCTTTTTATGCATATATTGAGAGCATCATATGGTCTTTGTTTTTGTTTATGTTGTTAGGGTGAATTATGTTTATGGACTTAAGTATGTGAAACCAGCCTTGCATCTCTGGGATGAAAAGCACTTGATCATGATGAATGATTTTTTTAATGTGTATCTGTAATCTATGGGCTAGGATTTTATTGAGAATTTTTGCATCTATATTCATTAGTGAAATTGACCTGAAGTTCTCCTTTTTAGTTGGGTCTTTTCCTGGTTTTGTTATCAGGGTCATGTTTGCTTCATAGAATGTGTTGGGGAAGATTCCTTCCTCAATTTTTTGGAATAATTTCTGCAGTGTGGGTATAAGTTCTTCTTTGAAGGTTTGATACAATTCTGGTGTGAAGTCATCCAGACCAGGGCATTTTTTTGGGGGGGGGGATTTTTTATTGTTTCTTCGATCTCAGTTCTTGCAATTGGTCTATTCAAGAGGTCTGTTTCTTCTTAAGTCTAAGGAGAGGGTGTGATTCCAGGTATTGATCCACTTCCTCCACATTGTCAAATTTCTAGGTATAGAGTTTCTTGTAGTACTCAGAGATGATCTCTTGTATCTCTGTGGCATCAATTGTTATTTCCCCTTTATTGTTTCTGATTGAGGTTATTAGAGATTTTACTTTTCTATTTCTAGTTAATATGGCCAAAGGCTTATCAATTTTCTTTATTTTTTCAAAAAACAAACCCTTTGTTTTATTAATTTTCTGAATGATTGTTTTCTTTTCAATTTTATTAATCTCTGATTTAATTTTGGTATTTTCTTTTCTTCTGGTGGGTTTGGGAGTAGATTGTTCTTCTTTTTCCATGTCCATAAGATGGTTCAAGTTTGGTCCCGCAAACATGGACAAGTTTGCTGATGTGCTCTCTGTTTTTCAAATGTAGGTAAAATGTGATAAATTTTCCTCTTAAAACTGCCTTAGTTGTGTCCCACAGGTTTTGGTAATGTGTCATTGTTGTTATTCTTGAGAAATTTAACAACTTTCTCTTTTTTTCTTCCTAAGCCCAACTATCATTCAGCATAAGGTTGTTTAATTTTCATGTCTTTGTGTGGGATGAGCATTTTTGTTGGAGTTAAATTCCACCTTTATTGCCTTGTGGGTTGAGAAGATATAAGATATAATTTCTATTCTTTTAATTTTGCTAACGTTTGATTTTTATCCAAAGATGTAGTGTATTTTGGAATATGTTCCATGGGCTGATGAGTAAAATGTATATTCTTTAGCTTTGGCATGGTGTGTTCTGTATATATCTATTTATCTCATTTGTTTTAGGGTCACATTTATGTTCTTTGTATTATTGTGTAGTTTCTGTTTAGAGGATCTTTACAGTTTTGTCAGAGGGGTGTTAAAGTCCCTGGCTATTATGGTGTTATGGGATATCATATTGCTCAGACCAATTAAGGTCTGTTTCATAAATCTGGGAGCATTTAAGTTGGGTGCATAAATATTTAAAATTGAAATGTCTTCTTGTTGTATTGTTCCTTTGACTACTATAAAGTGTCCATCTTTGTCTTTCTTAACTTTAGTTGCTTTAAATCCACTTGTATCTGAAAATAAGATTGTAACCCCCACCTTTCTTCTGATTTCCATTTGCTGAGATATGGTTTTCCATTCCTTAATGCTTAGTCTTGATTTGTCCTTTAAGGCTGGATATGTTTCCTGGAGACAACATGGTTGGCTTGTGCTTTTTTATCCAACCAGCCAGCCTGTGTCTCTTCAGTGGTGAATTCAATCCATTAACATTTATTGAGAGGATTGATAAACGTGGTGGAGTTCTGTTCATGTTATTTTGTGTAAGTCTATTGTGTAGTTTTATCCTTTGCACCATATTGGAAGCTAAGTTTTGACCATTAGCTTATGGGTGTTTACTTTGTTAGTGGTCCATTGTGATGGTTAGTGTTGAGAAGTTGTCTGTTTTCTGTAAAGCTGGTCTTATTGTGACAAATTTCCTTATTTTTTGCATAACTACAAAAGATTTGATTTCTTCATCAATTTTGAACCTTAGTTTAGCAGGATACAGAATTCTGGGCTGAAAGTTGTTTTGTTTAAGAATGTTGAAAGTGGATGACTATGCTTTTGTGGCTTGGAAGGTTTTAGTTGAAAAGTCTGCTGTCATCCTAATGGCTCTACCTCTGTAGGTCAGTTGGTGCTTATTACTGGCTGCTTGCAGAACTTTTTTCTTTCATCTTGACTTTGGACAGATTTATTACAATTTGTCTTGGAGAGGCTCTGTTTGAGTTGAGATGACTCAGAGTTTTTGATATTCTTCTGAAAAGTGTGTGGCAGGATGTTTAGTAAACTTGTGAAGTTTTCATTTATTATGGTCTCCAGTAGGGCTTCCATTCCTTGGGGATAATTTTCTTCCCCATCAGGGATCCCTGTTATTCATAAGTTTGAATGCTTCCTGGAGTGTCATAGTGACTAAGTGACTGTTCTTTCTTTTCTGCTTCTTTGACTACCTGGGTTTACTTAAAAACTTTATCTTCCAGCTCTGAGGTTCTTTCTTCTCCATGGTCTAACCTATTTTTGATACTTTTTACTGTATCTTTACATTCCCTGATTGTCTCCTTCACTTTATTAATCTCCACCATGTCCTTTCTATATTCTACATCTCTCTCGTCGACTTTTGGTTCTGTTTTTCCATCTTCTCATCTATTCCATTTATTGTCTTTATCATCAATATTTTAAATCTCTCTGTCAAATCCATTAATTCTTTTTTTTTTTTTTTTTGTAGAGACAGAGTCTCACTTTACCACCCTCAGTAGAGTGGTAGAGTGCCGAGGCATCACATGGCTCACAGCAACCAGGATTACATGATTCTCTTGCCTCAGCCTCCTGACAGGAAGAAGCCTTTCTGGTGTTTTCAGTTTGGGACAGCTATGCTTTAGGCCCTTGCTAAGACCTTCTCATGGCCTTCCCAGAATGGCAGCCCCTTGACTGCTGAGACCTTCCCAGTATGGCTGATTTGCCAGCCACCAAACCAATGGCAAATCCCTTCAACCAATATTCCAATCTGGTTGCTGTATGCTATTTGAGTCTGCCCACTCTTCCTACCTTGCCACTCAACCCACAGCTTTCCTCCCAAACTGAAAACACCAGAAAGGCTTCTTCCTGGACCTGGACCTCCATGCAGGGGTCCAACTGAACTGGTGGGTTGCCATCACTTGCCTAAAGTATCATATTTCCACTCTAGGCCACATACTGTATCCAGTTCACCACCTCCCTATTGTGTTCCCTGAGCTATGACTCTGGGGATGGTCCCCATGCCAGGTATGGTTGTGTTCTCTCTTTTTCCCCAGTTGCACTAGGAGAACTAAGATGAATGATACTTCTTGTCTGCCACCTTACTCCTCCTCCTCCAATTATTATTAACTGGTTTAGGGTCACACAATTAAAGGGATATAGTTGAATTTCAAAGTCAGTTTAATCTGACTTCCAAATTTCTTCTCTTTTTAGGGAAAGATTTTAGTTTTGCTGCTGGGATCGAAATACCAAGGGTGAATAAAAATGCATTTTATGTCTCTTTCTATAACAGAAACTTTATTATCATGTAATAGATGAGGGGTTTTTAACCTAGTATTCTTAAATCCTTACAGATAAAATGTATACCTCTGATATACTAGGTAAAAATTTGGTTTATGTAACCATGCATATTTAGGAGTACATACCCATTGGTTCTGTTAGATTACTAAAAGCAGCAATGCTGTATTGCACATTGTTTTCTAAGCCAATAAGTCTCACTGTAGTTCCTCAATTCCAGCTCATCTGTACCACAAAAAACTGAAGAATTAATGACAGATAATAAAAAATACAAGAATCTAACAGTACCTTCAGGGAACTAAATTTCATCATGGCCCATTTTGGCAAGGAATGATTAAGACATAATTATTACCCTCGTGAAGCTAACTGCTTCACAGGAAATGTGGCATGTAAACAGAAAAGTAGTCAATGCATAAATGCCTTAGTAGAATTGTGAACATTATTGTAAAAACAAAAAGGGAAAGTCATTAATTTTCTCTGGTTATTGGATGGAAGTGTCAAGAACTTTCTATGGAGGAAAATAAAATGATATAGCAGTAGGAATTGGTAAGTGAATATTGTAGGAAGACAGAGCTGCTAAGTCCAAGTACCAGAGATAGAAAACATTATGTGTTGTTAGAACTCTCAGTGGCATGGCAGGCAGTGCATCTTGGAGGGTTGGCAGGTTGTGGGTGATCTTATATTCAAAGATAGAGTTCAGACTAAATATATAGACTGGTTGTCTTTGATTTTTTTTAGATTTACAACCCATCTGACAGTCTTATGAAAGTTATGCTACCTTTATTCAGAAAAAAATTCACATACACCGCAATTTGCATGTGATTTCCAGGGCTTCATGACCAAGGAACCTCAAAGTATATGATGGGATAGCTTTAGAAGGTTTAAAAATGGTCTTGTATGATCCTATTTTTGTAACAGAATGATCACACAGTAATGTTTAAGGGGATTGATATTCAGATAAATAAGACACACAGCAGGCTATAGTAGAGAAATAATGATGATTTAAATGAAGTCATTGATAGTAGGAATGGAGAGGAGGGGACAAGTTTCAAATATATTTTAGAGGGAGGATTTATAGGATGCAGGTATGGGCTGCAAATAGAGACTGAAAGGGAAGTAAGTAGTTTTTGTTAAGTCTTTTCTTCCTTTCCTCAGAGTTGGTCTATATATTTAGTGGTCTCAACATAAATATATTGGTGATCTTTTCAACTTTTCCTTTTGGATCTTATCCAGCAGTATGGGGGCCCTCCTCAACAGTTGACATCTGCTCCACTCTCATAAACAATGCCTTCCTCCTTAACCACAGATGGCAGTGCTGAGAAGGCAGTGTTCCAATGTCTTTGGCAATTGACTTTCTTAAAGTCATTTCTCCCCCAGGACGTATTAATCAAGATATCAAACTATTGGATCAGAGGTGATTGATTATATGTGGCAACCCCAAATTTCCTTAAGCAAAATATATTGTGATTCACTTTGTAAATTTGTATGCTTGCAGCATGAGTTTTCCAAGTATATGAAAGCCTAATTTGTCAGTGGTAGCCTCACATTCCTAGGTATCAGAGACCTGAATAAACCCAATGACTGCCTTTTGGATATGGCTGCTTTAATCAGAAGTCTTGGAAAGACTTTCAAAATATTTGCTTTCATAAAAATATTTGTGAGGAAGGCCAGAGCCCATTCCCCCATCAAATACCCATTTAGCCTATTTTACTTAAAGTTTTTATATTAAATTCTTTTTTTGGTTTGTTTCTTTACTTTTTAAAAATTTATTTATTTATTTTATTAAATCATAGTTGTGTACATTAGTGCAATCAAGGGGTACAATGTGCTGGTTTCATATACAATCTGAAATATTTTCATTAAACTGTTTAATATAGCCTTCATGGCATTTTCTTAGTTATTGTATGAAGACATTTGTATTCTGCATTTAGTAAGTTTCACCTGTACCCATTCTAAGATGCACCATAGGTGTGGCCCCACCAGTTACCCTCCCTCCACCCCAACCTCACCCCTCTGCTTTTGGCCCTTTCCCCAAATTTTTGTGCTATAGTTGGGTTATAGCCTTCATATGAAAGCTATAAATTAGCTTCATAGTAGGGCTGAGTACATTGGATACTTTTTCTTCCATTCTTGAGATACTTTGCTAAGAAGACTATGTTCCAGCTCCATCCATGTAAACATGGAAGAGGTAAAGTCTTCACCTTTCTTTAAGGTTGCATATATTCCATGGTATATATGTACCACAATTTATTAATCCATTCGTGGGTCAATGGGCACTTGGGCTTCTTCTATGACTTAGCAATTATGAATTGGGCTGCAATAAACATTATGGTACAGATGTCTTTGTTGTATTGTGATTTTTGGTCTTCTGGGTATATACCTAGTAAAGGAATTATAGGAGCGAATGGCAGGTCTATTTTTAGATCTCTAAGTGTTCTTCGACTATCCTTCTAAAAGGAATGTATTAGTGTGCATTCCCACCAGCAGTGTAGAAGTGTTCCCTTTTCTCCACATCCATGCCAACATCTCGGGTTTTGGGATTTTGTTATGTGGACTAATTTTACTGGAGTTAGGTGATATCTCAAAGTAGTTTTGATTTGCATTTCTCTGATTAAGGGATGATGACCATTTTTTCATGTGTCTGTAGGCCGTGCGCCTGTCTCTTTAGAGAAGTTCCTCTTCAAGTCCTTTTCCCACCCTGAGATGGGATCACTTGTTCTTTTCTTGCTAATATGTTTGAGTTCTCTGTGGATTCTGGTTATTAAACCTTTGTCAGAGGTATAACCTGCAAATATTTTCTCCCATTCTGAGGGCCGTTTGCTTGCTATACTTACTATGTTTCTTATAATATTTGTTAAGGATTTTTTGAATTTCTGAGGGGTCTGTTGTCATTTCGTCTTTACCATTTCTGATTGATGAAATTGGAGATTTTACTGTTTTTTTTTCCTGGTTAGGTTGGCCAAAGGTTTATCTATTTTATTAACCTTTTCAAAAAACCAACTTTTTCATTTATTGATCTGTTGTATAATTCTTTTGTTTTCAATTTCATTTAATTCTGCTCTAATTTTGGTTATTTCTTTTCTTCTGCTGGGTTGGGGGTTGTAATCCTTCTCCAGTTGCTTGAGATGTCCCATTAGGTTGTTAACTCCCTCTCTTTCTGTTTTCCTGAGGAAGGCTTGCAGTGCTATAAATTTCCCTCTTAGGACTGCCTTTGCAGTTTCCCAGATGTTCTGATAATTCATGTCTTCATTGTAATTTTGTTCCAGAAATTTGGTAATTTCCTTCTTAATCTCGTCTATGACACATCTATCCTTCAGCACAAGGTTATTTAGCTTCCATGTTTTTGTATGAGTATGCAGATTCCTGTTGTTGTTGAGTTCAACGTTTATTCCGTGATCGTCTGAGAAGATGCAGGAAATAATTTCTATTTTTTAAAATTTGCTGAAGTTAGACTTATGACCTAGGATGTGATAGATTTTGGAGTATGTTCCATGGGCTGATGAGAAGAATGTGTATTCAGTTTTATTGGGATGAAATGTTCTGTAGATGTCTGTTAAATCCAGATGTTGAATGGTTAAATTTAAATCTAAAATTTATTTGCCTAGCTTCTTTTTGGAGGATCTATCCAACACTGCTAAGGGGTGGTAAAGTCTCCTACTACTATGGAACTGGAGGTAATCAAGTTGCTCATGTCTGTTAGAGTTTCTCTTATAAATTGAGGTGCATTCTGGTTGGGTGCATAAATATTAATAATTGAAATCTCATCATATTGAGTACTACCTTTAACAAATATGAAGTGTCCACCCTTATCTTTCCTTATTTTGGTTGGTTTAAAGCCTATTATATCTGTGAATAGGATTGCAATGCCTGCCTTTTTCTGCTTTCCATGTTCCTGGAATGTAGATGACCATCCCTTCTCCTTGAGTCTATATTTATCTTTTAAGGTAAGATGAGATTCTTGTATGCAGCAGATATTTGGCCTGAGTTTTTATATCCAGTCAGCCAACATGTGCCTCTTTAGAGGACAATTTAAACCATTCACATTAATTGAGAATATTGATAAGCCTTTCGAAAGTCTGGTGAACATTTTTAATCTTTTGCGATTGTGGAAGTTGGAATTTAATCAAATGTTTCTGGGTGAGTTTACTTTTGTGGTGGAGGATTATGCTGGTCTTTATGGAGGATAGGTCTGAGAATATCCTGGAGAGCTTGTTTAGTTAGGGCAAATTTCTTCAACATGTGAATGTCATTAAAGTATTTAATTTCTCCATCATAAATAAAACTCAGTTTAGCTGGATACAGGATCCTAGGTTGAAAGTTATTTTGTTTTAGGACATTAAAAGTTGATGACCATCCTCTTCTAGCTTGAAAGGTTTCAGCAGAGAGATCGGCAGTTATTCTAATATTCTTCCCCCTTTAGCTTATGGTTTTCTTACGTCTGGCTGCGCTCAGAATTTTCTCCTTCATATTAACTTTAGTGAAATTGATTATGATGTGTCTGGGGGATGTCTTATTTGGGTTGAGTCGTGCTGGAGTTCTGAAACTGTCTACTATCTGAATTTCAGAATCTCTTCGCATGTCTGGAAAGTTCTCTTTCATAATCTCATGGAGAAGAGTCTCTGTGCCTTGTGAAGCTACTTCGTCATTTTTGGTGATCCCTATAAGGCGAATACTGATTTTCTTCGAATTATCCCAGAGCTCTCTGAGAGAATGATCTGTTTTTGCCCTCCATTTCTCTTTCTCTTTGAAAGTTTTGGAGTGTTCAAAAGCTTTGTCTTCAATGTTACAAATCCTTTCTTCTACTTGCTTTATTCTTTTACTGATGATTCTACTGTATTTCTCAGATCTTTGAGGGCTGCAACTTCTTGTCTCAATATGTCAGAATCTTTGGTCATTTGGTCTTTGAATTCATTGAATTTTTGAGAAATCTTTTGGATTGCTGCTTGGAATCCTAATTTGATCTTATTTGCTATCCGGATTCTGAATTCGGTTTCTGACATCTCAGCCATTTGTTTATGCATGGGATCTTGTATTGTGTCTGCCTTGTTGTTCTTTGGAGGAGTTATTGACTCTGATTATTCTTATTGCCAGAGTTTTTCTGTTGATTCCGCCTCATGATTGTTTTTCACCATTGCCTCTGGTCGTCCTCAGAGTTGTGGAGGTGTCTCTCCGAGATTAGTCCTGGCAGGATCACTATATTATTGCTGGATCTTTGTAGGGAGTGACCCTGTGTAACTCCTCTGGGACTTCCACAGCCAGGGAGTTCTAGCTGTGGGAGCAGCTCCAGAGTGTGGCACACCCGGATCCAGCAACAGGGTGGGAGATGGTGCATACAATTCTGTTAGAACCTGGTGCCTGGTGACTTTGGCACAGAGAGCTCAAGGCTCCAGCAGTCTCTGGCCAGGAGGAGGGCTCCATGCATAAGCAGGGAAGGCTCCGGAGGGAGGGCGTGGGTCATGTGGTTACCAGAGTTCCTGGCCGGATGGGCGGGCAATTCAGAGGCAGGGAGTGTATGGGACAAAGGACACGGGTTGCACAGCTCCTGGAGTTCCTGGCTGGTTCGGGCAGAGGCCCAGTGGGTGCCAGTCATGGGTGCGAGGCCTTGTGTCTGTTGGCGGAGTTCCTGGTGGGGCAGGTGTGGGGAAGCACGGTGTCATTGAACACGGGTCACTGGATCATGTGGTTTCTGGTGAAGTCCCCTGGCACGGGCAGGCACAGCTTGCTGGGATGCGTGGGCGCTGGCAGAATCCCCTGGCAGGGCGGGCACTAGCAGAGTCCCTGTGGGGGGTCTGGGGGGGACTCGGCTTGGCTTCCAGAGTCTCTTGCTTGGGGAGCCCTTGGTCCTGCAGACAGGGAGGGGGTACACTGCTCACGTACCTCCTCCCTCAGTCTCAGCAGGGGTTAGGCTTCTGGTTCATCAGGTAAGAGGGGAAGGGTGTACTGGAAATTTAGAATGGCAGGGAAGATTTTAGTTCAGTGTTTCTGCCTAGTGAGAGAGTGTTCAGAGTCACAGCAGGGTCCCTCTGAGGAAGTAGTCCCTACATCCCACAGCACTCACCAGTGGGGTGAGAAAAGATGTCTACAGTTCACCGTTTGTCTGTAGAAAACCTGCAGGAGTAGACGAAGAGAAAATAGAAAGGAGACAGAAGAACAAAGAGACCACAGCTTTCTTGGGGGAGGGGATAAACACTTTTCCTTTCAGATAAATTTTGTACCTGAAGCTTGGTTTCTTGAAGTCACAGCTTGCCTCAGCAGAGGTGACCTGCAGTTATCATTTCTCTCTCAGCTGGGCTCCCAGTCTTCAGCTTTATTGGGCTGTCTTTGGACATTATCTTCCCTTTTGGAGAAGAGCCTCTTTCGGAAGCTGCTTGCAGTCAGCCATCTTGCCCTTCCCCCCTTAAACTCTTCTTTATATCTCTTAGAGATCTCCACCTTAATATATATTACTTATATTTACACTAATGGTATAATTTCTTCTTTATTTTTTTGAGACAGAATCTCACTCTGTTGCCCAGGCTAGAATGACATGGGATCAGCCTAGTCCATACCAACTTCACATTCTTGGGTTTGAAGGATCCTCTTGCCCAGCTGCCCAAGTAGCTAGGACTACAAGCACCTACCACAATGCCTGGCTCATTTTTCTATTTTTAGTAGAAATAGGACCTTGTTCTTGCTCAGGTTGGTCTCAAACTCTTGAGCTAACGTGATCCTCCAATCTTAGCCTCCCAGAATGCTAGGATCACAGGCATGAGCCATTACCCCTAGCCCAATAGTATAATTTATAATTTTTATTTAAAGGGATATTTGTGGGATTTTGAGCTGTGAAGACATTTGGATTATTTGGTAGCATGGACTGAATAAATATTTCTGTGAAGAAACGTTGCCATTGTTTTGCTTTATATGCATAAGATTCCAAAGGAATTTATAAGACTTTGTGAATACTGAGTGGAAGAATGAACCCAGGTTCACCATCTCCATAAATGGGAATGCTGCATACAGCTTTCTTGCTTGCAAGAAAGAGAAATTTGCTATGAATATTTGCTCAAGTAAGACACTGGCTTATTTGGAAGCATAAATGAAACTGCATTAATCAAAGAGTGGAAGCCATGATTAAATTAAGATGGGATTCACTGGTCTGGGAGCTAAACTCTTGGAAGTGCTGGAGCCCAAGTGTTATAGGTCATGGTATTTCATGTTGGCATTTGGCTGTTGTATGACTTTGCATCAACTTTCTTTCTTTTTTTTTTTTTTTATTTCATTTTATTTATTTATTTTTTTTATTGTTGGGGATTCATTGAGGGTACAATAAGCCAGTTACACTGATTGCAATTGTTAGGTAAAGTCCCTCTTGCAATCATGTCTTGCCCCCATAAAGTGTGACACACAATAAGGCCCCACCCCCCTCCCTCCATCCCTCTTTCTGCTCCCCCCCCATAACCTTAATTGTCATTAATTGTCCTCATATCAAGATTGAGTACATAGGATTCATGCTTCTCCATTCTTGTGATGCTTTACTAAGAATAATGTCTTCCACTTCCATCCAGGTTAATACGAAGGATGTAAAGTCTCCATTTTTTTAATGGCTGAATAGTATTCCATGGTATACATATACCACAGCTTGTTAATCCATTCCTGGGTTGGTGGGCATTTAGGCTCTCTCCACATTTTGGCGATTGTAAATTGAGCTGCAATAAACAGTCTAGTACAAGTGTCCTTATGATAAAAGGATTTTTTTCCTTCTGGGTAGATGCCCAGTAATGGGATTTCAGGATCGAATGGGAGGTCTAGGTTGAGTGCTCTGAGGTTTCTCCATACTTCCTTCCAGAAAGGTTGTACTAGTTTGCAGTCCCACCAGCAGTGTAAAAGTGTTCCCTTCTCTCCACATCCATGCCAGCATCTGCAGTTTTGAGATTTTGTGATGTGGGCCATTCTCACTGGGGTTAGATGATATCTCAGGGATGTTTTGATTTGCATTTCTCTAATCTATAGAGATGATGAACATTTTTTCATGTGTTTGTTAGCCATTCGTCTGTCGTCTTTAGAGAAAGTTCTATTCATGTCTCTTGCCCATTGATATACGGGATTGTTGGCTTTTTTCATGTGGATTAATTTGAGTTCTTTATAGATCCTGGTTATCAAGCTTTTGTCTGACTGAAAATATGCAAATATCCGTTCCCATTGTGTGGATTGTCTCTTTGCTTTGGTTATTGTTTCCTTAGCTGTACAGAAGCTTTTCAGTTTAATGAAGTCCCATTTGTTTACTTTTGTTGTTGTTGCAATTGCCATGGCAGTCTTCTTCATGAAGTCTTCCCCCAGGCCAATATCTTCCAGTGTTATTCCTATGCTTTCTTTGAGGATTTTTATTGTTTCATGCCTTCAATTTAAGTCCTTTATCCATCTTGAGTCAATTTTTGTGAGTGGATAGAGGTGTGGGTCCAGTTTCAGTCTTTTACATGTAGACATCCAGTTCTCCCAACACCATTTATTCAATAGGGAGTCTTTCCCCCAAGGTAAGTTCTTGTTTGGTTTATCGAAGATTAGGTGGTTGTAAGATGTTAGTTTCATTTCTTGGTGTTCAATTTGATTCCAAGTGTCTATGTCTCTGTTTTTGTGCCAGTACCATGCTGTCTTGAGCACTATGGCTTTGTAGTACAGACTAAAATCTGGTATGCTGATGCCCCCAGCTTTATTTTTGTTACTAAGAACTGCCTTAGCTATACGGGTTTTTTTCCGGTTCCATACAAAACGCAGAATCATTTTTTCCAAATCTTGAAAGTACGATGTAGGTACTTTGATAGGAATGGCATTGAATAGGTAGATTGCTTTGGGAAGTATAGACATTTTAACAATGTTGATTCTTCCCATCCATGAGCATGGTATGTTCTTCCATTTGTTAATATCCTCTGCTATTTCCTTTCTGAGGAGTTCATAGTTTTCTTTATAGAGGTCGTTCACCTCCTTCGTTAGGTATATTCCTAGGTATTTCATTTTCTTTGAAACTATGGTGAAGGGAGTTGTGTCCTTAATTAGCTTCTCATCTTGACTGTTATTGGTATATACAAAGGCTACTGAGTTGTGGACATTGATTTTACATCCTGAAACATTACTGTATTTTTTGATGACTTCTAGGAGTCTTGTGTTTGAGTCTTTGGGGTTCTCTAAGTATAAGATCATGTCATCAGCAAAGAGGGAGAGTTTGACCTCCTCTGCTCCCATTTGGATTCCCTTTATTTCCTTGTCTTGCCTAATTGTATTGGCTAGAACTTCCAGCATTATGTTGAATAGTAAAGGTGACAGAGGACAACCTTGTCTGGTTCCAGTTCTAAGAGGAAAAGCTTTCAGTTTTACTCCATTCTGTAAAATATTGGCTGTGGGTTTGTCATAGATAGCTTCAATCAGTTTTAGAAATGTGCCACCTATGCCTATACTCTTCAGTGTTCTAATTAGAAAAGGATGCTGGATTTTATCAAATGCTTTTTCTGCATCTATTGAGAGGATCATGTGATCTTTATTTTTGCCTCTGTGAATATGGTGGATAACGTTTATGGACTTGCGTATGTTAAACCAGCCTTGCATCCCTGGGATGAAGCCTACTTGATCATGATGAATGACTTTTTTGATGATAAGCTGTAATCTATTGGCTAGGATTTTGTTGAGAATTTTTGCGTCTATATTCATGAGTGAGATTGGTCTGAAATTCTCCTTTTTGTTTGGGTCTTTTCCTGGTTTTGGTATCAGGGTGATGTTTGCTTCATAGAATGTGTTGGGGAAGATTCCTTCTTCCTCAATTTTTTGGAATAATTTCTGCAGTGCAGGAATAAGCTCTTCCTTGAAGGTTTGATAGAATTCTGGAGTGAAGCCATCTGGACCAGGGCATTTTTTAGTTGGAGGCTTTTTTATTGTTTCTTTGATCTCAGTGCTTGAAATTTGTCTGTTCAGGAGCTCTATTTCTTCCTGGCTAAGTCTAGGGAGAGGGTGTGATTCCAAGTATTGATCCATTTCCTTCACATTGTCAAATTTCTGGGCATAGAGTTTCTGGTAGTATTCAGAGATGATCTCTTGTATCTCTGTGGGATCAGTTGTTATTTCCCCTTTATCGTTTGTGATTGAGGTTACTAGAGATTTTACTTTTCTATTTCTAGTTAATCTGGCCAATGGTTTATCTATTTTATTTATTTTTTCAAAAAACCAACTCCTTGTTTCATTAATTTTCTGAATGATTCTTTTGTTTTCAATTTCATTGATCTCTGATTTGATTTTGGAGATTTCTTTTCTTCTACTGAGTTTAGGCTTAGATTGTTCTTCTTTTTCCAATTCCATAAGATCTCCTGTGAAATTGTTGATGTGCTCTCTTCCTGTTTTTCGAATGTAGGCATCTAAAGCGATGAATTTTCCTCTCAAAACTGCTTTTGCAGTATCCCACAGGTTTTGGTAGCTTGTGTCTTCATTGTTGTTATGCTCAAGGAAGTTAATGATTTCCTGTTTAATTTCTTCCTGCACCCATCTGTTATTCAACAGAAGATTGTTTAATTTCCATGCCTTTGGGTGGGGTCGAGCATTTTTGTTAGAGTTGAGTTCCACCTTTAGTGCCTTATGGTCTGAGAAGACACAAGATAAAATTTCAATTCTTTTGATTCTGTTGATATTTGTTTTGTGTCCCAGGATATGATCAATTTTGGAGAATGTTCCATGGGGTGATGAGAAGAATGTATATTCTTTGTCTTTGGGGTGGAGTGTTCTATATGCATCTATCAAGCATAGTTGGTCTAAGGTCTCATTTAAATCTCTTATATCTTTGTTTAATTTCTGTTTAGAGGATCTGCCCAGCTGTGTAAGAGGAGTGTTAAAGTCCCCTATTATAATGGTATTATCAGATATCATATTGCTCAGACTGAGTAAGGTCTGTTTCAAGAATCTGGGAGCATTTAAATTGGGTGCATAAATATTTAGAATTGAAATGTCTTCTTGTTGTAGTTTTCCCTTGACCAATATAAAGTGACCATCTTTGTCTTTTTTGACTTTAGTTGCTTTAAATCCACATGTATCTGAAAATAAGATTGCAACTCCTCTTTTCTTCTGAATTCCATTTGCCTGAAAAATTGTCTTCCAACCCTTGACTCGGAGCTTTAATTTGTCTTTTGAAGCCAGGTGTGTTTCTTGCAGACAGCAAATGGATGGCTTGTGTTTTTTAATCCAGTCAGCCAATCTATGTCTCTTCAGTGGGGAATTGAAGCCATTAACATTTATGGAGATAATTGATAAGTGTGGTAGTATTCTATTCGTCTTATTTGGTGAGAGTCCATTGCTTAGTTTTATCTTTTGCATCAGTGTGGAGGTTAGGTTCTGTCCTTTGATTTCTGAGTTCTTACTTTGCTGCTGATTCATTGTGGTGGTCAGTGTGCAGAACAGGTTGAAGTATTTCCTGTAGAGCTGGTCTTGTTGTGGCGAATTTCCTCAATGTTTGTATATCCGTAAATGATTTGATTTCTCCATCAATTTTGAAGGTTAGCTTAGCAGGGTACAGAATTCTGGGCTGAAAATTGTTCTGTTTAAGTAGATTAAAGGTAGATGACCATTGTCTTCTTGTTTGGAAAGTTTCATTAGAGAAGTCTGCGGTCACTCTGATGGATTTGCCCCTGTAGGTCAACTGGCGCTTACTCCTGGCAGCTTGCAGAATCTTTTCTTTTGTCTTGACTTTGGACAGGTTCATCACAATGTGTCTTGGAGAAGCTCGGTTAGAGTTGAGGCGACCTGGGGTCCGATATCCCTCTGAAAGCAGTGTGTCAGAATCTTTGGTGATATTTGGGAAATTTTCTTTTATAATATTCTCTAGTATGGCTTCTATTCCTCTGGGGCATTCTTCTTCCCCTTCTGGAATTCCTATAACTCGTATGTTGGAACGCTTCATAAAGTCCCATAATTCTGACAGTGAACGTTCTGCTTTCTCTCTCTTCTTTTCTGCCTCTTTGACTATCTGAGTTATCTCAAAAACTTTGTCTTCTACCTCTGAAATTCTTTCGTCTGCATGGTCTAACCTGTTGCTGATACTTTCCATTGCATCTTTAAGTTCCCTGATTGACTGTTTCATTTCCTTCAGCTCTGCTATATCCTTTTTATATTCTTCATATCGTTCATCTCTGATTTGATTCTGTTTTTGGATTTCCTTTTGGTTATTTTCCACTTTATTAGCTGTTTCCTTCATTGTTTCCATCATTTCTTTCATTGTTTTCAACATGTGTATTCTAAATTCCCTTTCTGTCATTCCTAACATTTCTGTATAGGTGGAATCCTCTGCAGTATCTACCTCATGGTCCCTTGGCGGGGTTGTTCTGGACTGGTTCTTCATGTTGCCTGGAGTTTTCTGCTGATTCTTCCTCATGAGTAATTTCTTTTATCTGTTTCCTTGCCCTAATTTTCCTTTCACTTCCTCTTGCTCTTTACGTTCTTGTGCCTGTGGACTAAGGGTTACAGGACCAGAAGGGTGACAATGTTGAGGAGCAAAAAAGGGATGAAAGAAAGGAGGGCCGAGTAATAAGAAAAAAAAGAAAGATAGAGAAAGGAGAGGGGGTGGGGATAAGGAATATTGACAAAAAGAAGAGAGGTACAGAAAGAGGGAGACAGGGCAATATAAGTGTACAGTAGGGTACTTTGACACAACCTTAAAAAACCCCACCTCTGGGAGTGCCCAGTTGGGTGGTTCCCTTGATGTCAGCAGCTCTTTGCTAACCTGATCAGACACAGTACCCCACCTCTACCAAGTAGAGAGGAAAGACAAAAATGCTATAATTCAAACCAAAACAAGCAAACAGGAAACTTTATGGGGATACAATTGGGTGAAAAACCAAATGATAGCAGTAGAAACACTAGCAAAAATGAAGTTGTAGTTATTAAAAAAGGCAGCAATGGGAAATTATAATTAAACTAGAAAAGTTGAGAAAGAAAAAGGGATCTGTATGGAAAGATTGAAATTAAAGAACAAAAGAACATCAACAACGTCAAAATAAACAAACAAAAAAAAAAGAAAAAATTACACAATGAAAAACAAAGCAGTTTGTATATGTTATTGAATATTGTCTGGGCAACACGTGGTCTTCTGGGGTATGAGATGTTAGTCACAGTTCTGATACGACTGGAGGCTGCTGATTTCTCAAACCCGAGCAGGTAGACACCCTAAATCTCTCTTCAGCCCACTTAAAAGGCACTTTGAACTTGTAAACTTGCTGAGCAGAAGCTTTCCCAGCTTTCTCGCTGGAATCACTGCTGAAGTGGCTATCCGCTTACCCAGTGTGCCAAAATAGGTCTCACTCTGCCCCTGAGGGTTAGGGCTGCAAGGCGGCTCAGACCCCACCCTTAGGCTACTTGGTTGCTGGGTTACCAGCTCCCACCCGTTTCTAGCTCTGCGACCCTGAGGGCGGAGCTTGCCGGGGCAGATCACTGGCAATGGTTCCGTGTGACCCACTGCCAAACACTATTAGTAGCTCCGTCTGGCTCAGCGGCTCAGACTGGGTCCCTAGACAACGGCCAAAGTTCTCCGCAGTCCCGCTCAGGCCTTCCCCAGGGCAGTTCAACTCAGTGCCAAGCCCAAGGACATCATAACAGTTCACAGGTAAGGCCTTTCTGGTTTGCAGTCTCGCTGCTACTGAACTTATAGTTGTGGGCGGGTTTAGACGGATTGAACACACGTGACCACTTGCCGGTTTTCCACGGTTTTAGCCCTCCTCTTGGGGTCCAGAAGTCTCTCGCTGACTCCCTGTATCCTCATAGGAGTGATGATAGGCAGTTCCCACCAGCCAGAGATGCCTGGAATCCTATCTCCCCAGACTCACGGTGCCCAGATGCAAGGAAGCTGTTACTCGGCTGCCATCTTGCTCCGCCTCCCTTCTGCATCAACTTTCTATACAGGCAGTCCCCAGGTTATGAATAAGATAGGGTGTATGCATTTGTTCTTAAGTTGAATTTGCATGTAAGTTGGAATAGATACATTTACCTATAGGCTGTAATAGCTTCGGTTCATAAGTGTGAGTTGCACATAAGTCTAATGTTTGTAACTTGGAGGCTGCCTGTACTTTCATTTCCTTTAGACCTGTGTAATCACATATGGAGTTGACGATAAGCAGAAGAGAAAATGTTGTGGGCAGGGACTTGGGGAGGGCTGAGGGCAGAATAGTCATGAGGCCCCATGCTATACATTTTACCTATATTTTCTTATTTAATTTAATTGTTAGACAAGTATTTAAATTTGAAAGGACTATTCCTATGTTACAGACAGGGAAATAAGCTCAAAGAAAGAAGAAAAATGATTGACTCAACATTGTATCTCAAACAAATGGTAGAGACAAAATTCGTATTCATGTCTAACTCCAAAGGCTAAGCTTCTTAACCTCTGTATGATGTTATGAACTCGTCTTAATTAAGAATTTAGTACCCTCACTGGGCATTTAAGGGAATTTTGTTGTGAAAGAAAGAAGTAATACAATACTGTTCAATTACAGTCTTATGAAGTCTGTCCTAACAGTGTTGAGACCATCGGGATAACAGGATAAGTTGTACTAGCTGCTGTAACTAACAACTCCAAAATCTGAGTAGCTTAAAACAATAAATGTTTATCTTTCATGCCCTTAGAGTCCAAAGTTGATATTCATGGTTGAGTAGTTCTCTAAGGTAGCTATCTGTTGATAAGTGACTCAAGAATCCAGGCTTCTTCCATCTTGTATCTGTACCATATTTACCACACTGTCTCCAAAGCCTGGAGAATGAAGCCAGGATGAAGAAAGGAGATAAGTGAGTTTGTGTAGAAACCCAACTGGTCTTAACTGCTTTGGACTGGAAAGAACATATTGCTTTCATTTACAATTTACGGGTAAGAACTATGCATATGGTCCTACCTAGAATAGCTACTATTTTTAAGTGTCTGGTCAGTCTCCCACACCATGTGTTACTTTGAAGTGTATTTATTAATTTCTAAATGTATGATAGTTTTTAGTTATATTTTTGTTATTAATTTCTAACTTAATTGAATTATATGCATAAATTTCAGTTTGAAAAAATAGCAACCCTTTGAAGTTTGTCAACACTACTTTTATGACACTAAGTATAATGGTAATTTTTCATAAATATTCCACATATGCTAGAACAGTATGTGTATTTCACCATTTTTTGGTGCTAATGTTCTAAATATGTCCATTAGTTCCAGTTCATTAATTGTGTTGGTAATTATCTGCATCATTATTAATTTTTTTTGCATGCTTGAGAGAATTATGAAAATCTCTCTGTCATGATGTAACATTTGTTTATTTCTCTTTGTAATTATGCCATTTGTTTATTTATTTTTAAATTTTGAGTTTGTTATTATGTACATATATTTTTTGGCATTCTTTAAAATATGGATAACACTGTCATATAAGACAGAAGTGGATCATCAAAATTAAATGTTTAGGGCATTTAACATTTAATTAGTACTAAATTTAGATTTGAATACACTCTAATTCAAAAACACAATGACGTGAAGATACCGAAAGTCAATTTCTCTTTTACAGATGAGTACTGTGGTGAGTGAGTCAGTTAGCAAAGTGTCTCTGCAGTCGCTTTGTGACTAGGTGTCTTTTCATTTGTTTGTCCATTACCTCATGGCATGGTCCATTTGCTGGGACAAAGCCAGGTAATGGACGGATCCATGCTTCCAGTCCTTAAAAGAGGGAAAAATTGCCAAAAATGTTAATTTTAACTCGCATTACTATTATTATTGTTAAGTAGTCAACATTTGATTTAAATTTATTTATATAGTTAGTCTTTTCTGTTCTCTTTTTATGCTTTCTCTGCTCTTCTGGGGTGTCCAACCTGTGGCCCATGTGTTGCATACTGATTTTGCCAGGACTTTTTTTGCTTATCTGTGGTGTCAGATATTACAAAAGCTATGCACAGACCCTTTTTTAGCTAATCAGCTTTCCTTGGTGTTTGTGTATTTAATGTCTAGTCTAAAACAACTCTTATTCTTCCAATGTGAAAATGAGAAATTTTGGGGCACCTTGGACTATCAATTTATAATATCTTTCCTTCCATACGAAGACTATCTATTAAGATTTATTTTAAAAAGTATCTGTTTTTAGCCGGGCGTTGTGGCGGGCGCCTGTAGTCTCAGCTACTCGGGAGGCTGAGGCAGGAGAATCACTTAAGCCCAGGAGTTGGAGGTTGCTGTGAGCTGTGTGAGGCCACAGCACTCTACCGAGGGCCATAAAGTGAGACTCTGTCTCTACAAAAAAAATAAAAAAAAAATAAATAAATAAAAAAGTATCTGTTTTTAGAAAATTATATTTTAGTTGTCTAAAAAGTCTTTATTTTAACACCATTCAAACACAACACTAGACAGAATAATAAGAGAAAAACACACAAATTTATTAACAGGCAAGTGTGCAAAGGAGCCATACAAAATGTAAGACTCAAAGAAGGGCCAGATGACTGAAGCTTAAATAGGGTGCTCTTCACAGAGGTGAGAAAGATGTGGGAATGTAGGCAATTTTGAGAGGTAGTGAACAATTTTAGGGGTAATGAACAGCCTGTGACAAAGTTTTACTGACCTCTGTCAGAGGTGGTGACAAACTGCAGAAAGATGAAAGGTAGAACTTGCTATGAACAAAAGTTGTTTTATAATGTGAATAAAATCTCTGAGGTGTTTGTTGAAACTGCAGATGCAGCATGGATGTGGAGAAAAGGGAACACTTTTGCACTGCTGGTGGGACTGCAACCTAATATAACCTCTATATAATGAAGTACAAAGAATTCTCAAAGAACTACAAGTGGACCATCCACTTGGTCCTACAATCCTATTACTCTGTTTCTACCCAGAACAAAAAACATTTTGCCATAAGAATATTTGTGCTAGAATGTTTATTGCAGGTCAATTCATAATTGCCAGGATGTAGAAGCAACCCAGGTGACCATCAACCCATGAATGGATTAACAAACATTGAGATATATATATTTGTTAATCCATTCATGGGTTGAAGGGCACCTGGGTTGCTTAATCCATTCATTGGTTGATGAATATATATATATATATGTATATATATTATATATACATATACACACATATATGTATATAATCTAATATATATGTATATATACATTAACAAACTGTGATATATGTATATATACACATGTATATAATATTATTTTTTTATAATGAAATCATAGCTGTGTACATTAATGTGATCATGGGGCACCATACAGTGGTTTTATAGACCATTTGACATATTTTCATCACACTGGTTAACATAGACTTTCTGGCATTTTCTTAGTTATTGTGTTAAGACATTTACATTCTACATTTACTAAGTTTCACATGTACCCTTGTAAGATGCACTGCAGGTGTAATCCCACCAGTCACTTTCCCTCTGTCCACCTCCTCCTTCCCTCCCTTCCTTTTCCCCCTTCCCCCGATTCTTAGGTTGTAACTGTGTTATGGCTTTCATGTGAAAGCCATAAATTAGTTTCATAGTAGGGCTGAATACATTGGATACTTTTTCTTCCATTCTTGAGATAATTTACTAAGAAGAATGTGTTCCAGCTCCTTCCATGTAAACATGAAAGAGGTAAAGTCTCCATCTTTCTTTTTTTTTTTTTTTTATTAAATCATAACTGTATACAATGATATGATTATGGGGCATCATACACTCACTTCATATACCATTTGACACATTTTTATCACAGTGGTTAACATAGCCTTTCCGGCGTTATCTCAGTTACTGTGCCAAAACATTTACATTCTACATTTACCAAGTTTCGCAAATACCTCTGTAATATGCACCACAGGTGTGATCCATCTTTCTTTAAGCTGCATAATATTCCATGGTGTACATATACCACAATTTATTAGTCCATTCATGGATCGATGGGCACTTGGGCTTTTTCCATGACTTAACAATTCTGAATTGGGCTGCAATAAACATTCTGGTACAAATATCTTTGTTATAATGTGATTTTTGGTCTTCTGGGTATATACCTAGTAGAGGAATGATAGGATTGAATGGCAGATCAATTTTTAGATCTCTAAGTGTTCTCCAAACATCTTTCCAAAAGGAATGTATTAATTTGCATTCCCACCAGCAGTGTAGAAGTGTTCCCTTTTCTCCACATCCACGCCAACATCTCTGGTCTTGGGATTGTGTGATATGGGCTAATCTTACTGGAGTTATATGATATCTCAAAGAAGTTTTGATTTGCATTTCTCTGATGATTAAAGATGATGAGCATTTTTTCATATGTCTGTAGGCCATGTGCCTGTCTTCTTCCTCCAAGTCCATTGCCCAGTCTGCGATGGGATCACTTGTTCTTTTCTTGCTTATATGTTAAGTTCTGTGCGGATTCTGGTTCTTAAACCTTTGTCAGAGACATAACCTCCAAATATCTTCTCCTATTCTGAGGTCTGTTTGCTTGCTTTACTTTCTGTGTTCTAGGCTGTGCAGAAGCTTTTTAGTTTGATTAGGTCCCAGCAGTGTATTTCTGAAGCTGCTTCAATTGTCCAGGTGCGTCGTGGTCATAAAGTACTCGCCCAAACCGATTCTTCAAGGGTTTTCCCTGCACTCTCTTGTAGTATTTTTATAGTTTCGTGTCTTTAATTTAAACCTTTAATCCAGTGAGAGTCTATCTTAGTTAATGGTGAAAGGTGTGGGTGCAGTTTCAGTCTTCTACAGGTTGCCAGCCAGTTCACCCAGCACCATTTGTTAAATAGGGAATCTTTTCCCCACTGAATGTTTTTAATTGGCTTCTCAAAGATCAAATAATGGTAAGTAGCTGGATTCATCTCTTGGTTCTCAATTCTGTTCCAGACATCTACTTCTCTGTTTTTGTGCCAATACCATGCTGTTTTGATCACCATCGATTGGCAGTATAGACTGAGGTCTGGTAGCGTGATTCCTCCTGCTTTGTTTTTATTTCTGAGTAATGACTTGGCTATTCGAGTTTTTTTCTGATTCCATATAAAAAAAAGTATTATTTTTTTCAAGATATTTAAAGTATGACAGTGGAGCTTTAATCGGAATTGCATTAAAATTGTATATTGCTTTGGGTAGTATGGATATTTTAACAATTTTGATTCTTCCCAGCCATGAGCATGGTATGTTTTTCCATTTGTTAACATTTTCAGCTATTTCTTTTCTTAGAGTTTCATAGTTCTCTTTATAGAAATCTTTCACGTCCTTTGTTAGATAAACTCCCAAATGTTTCATCTTCTTTGGCACTACTGTGAATGGAATAGAGTCCTTAACTGTTTTTTCAGCTTGACTATTGTTGTATATTTAAAGGCTACTGATTTATAAATGTTGATTTTGTAACCTGAGGTACTGCTATATTCCTTGATCACTTCCAAGAGTTTTGTATTAGAATCCCTTGTGTTTTCCAGACATACAATCATATCATCTGCAAAGAGCGAAAGTTTGATCTCTTCTGACCCTACATGGATACCCTTGATAGCCTTCTCTTCCCCCATTGTGGTGGCTGAAACTTCCACCATAGTGTTAAAGAGCAGTGGAGACATTGGGCAGCTTTGTCTGCTTCCTGATCTGAGTGGAAATGATTTCATTTTAACTCCATTCAATACGATATTGGCTGTGGGTTTGCTTTAGATGGCCTATATCAGTTTAAGAAATGTCCCTTCTATACCAATTTTCTTAAGTGTTCTGATCAGGAAGATGCTGGATATTATCAAAAGCTTTTTCTGCATCAATGGAGAGAATCATATGGTCTTTGGTTTTTAATTTGTTTATGTGCTGAATTATACTTACAGATTTACGTATATTGAACCAGCCTTGAGACCCTGGGATAAAACCGACTTGGTCATGTTGTATAATTTGTTTGATGTGTTTTACTGGATTCTGTTTGTTAGGATCGTGTTGAATATTTTTGCATCTATATTCATTCATGATATTGGTCCATAATTTTCTTTTCTTGTTGGGTCTTTTCCTGGTTTGTGGATCAGGGTGATGTTTGCTTCATAGAACGTGTTGGGTAGTCTTCCTTCTTTTTCTACATTTTGGAAAAGATTGAGTAATATGGGTACTAGTTCCTGTTTAAAGGTTTGGTAGAATTCTGACGTGAACCCATCTGGTCCCGGGCTTTTCTTTTTTAGGGAGATTTTGTATGGTTGATGCTATTTCAGAACATGATATGGGCCTATTCAACATTTCCACTAGATTCTGGCTAAGTCTTGGAAGGTGATGTGCTTCCAAGTATTGGTCTAGTTCCTTCAGATTATCATATTTCTGAGAATAGAGTTTGTTGTAATATTCTCTTAAGGAATTTTTGAATTTCAGAGGAGTCTGTTGTTATTTTGTCTTTGTCATTTCTGATTGATGAAATTAGAGATTTTACTCTTTATTTCCTGGTTATGTTAGCCAAAGGTTTATCTATTTTATTGACCTTTGCAAGAAACCAACTTTTTGATTTATTGATCTGTTGTATAATTCTTTTGTTTTCAATTTCATTTAATTCTGCTCTAATTTTTGTTATTTCTTTTCTTCTACTGGGTTTGGGGTTGGAATTTCCTCCTTCTCCACTTGATTGAGATGTGCCATTAAGTTGTTAACTTCCTCTCTTTGATTCTCTTGAGGAAGGCTTGCAGTGCTATAAATTTTCCTCTTAGGACTGCCTTTGTGGGAACCCAGATGTTCTGATAATTCGTGTCTTCATTGTTTTTTTTTTTTTTTTTCAAAAATTTAGCCATTTCCTTCTTAATCTCATCTCTGACCCAGCTATTATTCAGCATAAGGTTCTTTAACTTCCATGTTTTTGTATGAGTATGCAGATTCATGTTGTTACTGAGTTCAACATTTATTCCATTGTGGTCTGAGAAGATGCAAGGAATAATTTCTATTCCTTTAAATTTACTGAGGTTAGACTTGTGACCTAAGATGTGATTGATTTTGGAATATGTTCCATGGGCTGATGCAATGTATGTGTATTCAGTTTTGTTGCGATGAAATGTTCTGTAGATGTCTGCTAAATCCAAATGTTGGATGTTTATGGTTAAATCTAAGGTTTCTTGCTCAGCTTCTTATTGAAGGCTCTATCCAGCATGCCAAAGAAGTATTGAAATCTCTGACTATTATGGAGTTGGAGGAAATTAAGTTGCTTATGTCTGGTAGAGTTTCTCTTTTAAATTGAGGTGATTTTTTTCGGTGCATAGATATTAATAATTGAAATTTCATCATATTGAGTATTACTCTTAACAAATATGAAGTGACCATTCTTATCTTTCCTTACTTTTGTTGGTTTAAAGCCTATTGTGTCTGCAAATAGAATTGCAACACCTGTTTTTTTCTAATTATCATTTGCCTGAAATATGGACAAACCATCTTTTCACCCTGAGTCTATATTTATCTATTAAGGTAAGATGTGACTCTTGTATGCAGCAAATATCTGGCCTGAGTTTCTGTATCCAGTCAGCTAACCTGTGCCTCTTTAGAGGACAGTTCAAGCCATTCACATTAATGGAGACATTGATAAGTCTGGTAAAATTTTGTGTATCAAGTTGATCAAAAGTCCAGTGGACATTTTTAATCCTTTCACCACTGTGGAAGTCGGATTTTGATCCAAAGTTTCTGAGTGAGTTTACTTTTGTGGTATAGGATTGGGTTGGTCATTATGGAGGATAGGTCTGAGAATATCTTGAAGAGTTTGTTTGGTTATGGCAAATTTGTTCAACATATGAATGTCATTAAAGTATTTAATTTTCCACCATAAATGAAACTCAGTTTAGCTGGATATAGAATCCAGGTTTGAAAGTTATTTTGTTTGAGGAGATAAAAAGTGGATCACCACTATCTTCTGGCTTGAAAAGTTTAAGCAGAGAGATCTGCAGTCATTCTAATATTTTTCCCTTTGTAGGTAATGGATTTCTTATGTGTAACTGCTTTCAGAATTTGCTCCTTCATATTAACTTTAGTGAAGTTAATTATGATATGCCTGTGGTATGTCTTATTCAGATTGAGTCATGCCGGGGTTCTGAAACTGTCTGCTATCTGAATTTCAGAATCTCTTGGCATGTCTGGAAAATTCTCTTTCATAGTTTCATGGAGAAGGGCTTCTATGCCTTGTGAGGCCACTTCATCACTTTCAGGGGTTCCAGTGAGGTGGATATTAGCCTTCTTTGAATTATTCCAGAGATCTCTGAGAGAATGATCCATTTTTGTTCTCCATTTCTCTTCCTCTTTGAGAGTTTGGGAGTGTTCAAAGGCTTTGTCTTCAATGTCAGAAATCCTTTCTTCTGCTTGCTCCATTCTGTTACTGAGGGATTCTACTGTATTTTTCAGATCTTTGAGGGCTGCAAATTCTTGCTTCAGCACGTCAAAACCTTTGGTGGTTATGTCTTTAAATTCGTTAAATTCTTGACACAACTTTTGAATTTCTCCTCGAATTTCTAATTCCGACTTTTGAATTGGTGCTTGAATTTCTAATTCCAAATTTTCCTCCATTCTATTAATCTTATTTGCAATCCAAATTCTGAATTCAATTTCTGACATCTCAGCCAGCTGTTTATGAATGGGATCTTCGGTTTCATCTGGCATATCTTTCCTTGGTGTGGTTGATCTCTTCTGGTTGTTCATGTTACCAGAGTTTTCCTGCTGATTCCACCCCACAATTATTTTGCACCATTTGATTTTTCCCCTGGAGCTTTGTCGAGGACCCATACAGTCCTATTGCTTGAGAAACTGTTTGGTGTGGTGGGGCAGTGATTCAGTCTTGTTTTCAGCTGGTCTCTGTTTGACGCTAGTGAAATACTTACTCAGGGTTGAAGTCTCAGCTGTGGAGAAATACCAGCAATTAAGTCCCCCTAACCCCCACAGGCAACAATTGGAAAAGGAAAATCATACCTTCCTATAAACACACACCCAGGGCACCACCTGAATAGTCCTCAGGCGATTGGCTCAGTTCAAAAGGTCCAAATCAGTTGTCTCAGGTGGGAGAGTTTAAAAGGTCTCTGGGAAGTGGATCACAGGGGTCTGGTGACAACTCAGGTATGATTTGCTACAGTGTTCCGTGATGTCATGAGGACCCACCCAGCAAGTAGATTGGTCTGGGAAGGTTGATGCCTTCTTCTCCACCTTGCACCTCTGTCAACATCCAGTAACTGATAGCCTTGCAGGGGTTTGTACCTGCCTGAATCACAAGGAAATCTATATCTGCTCAGCCAGGCCGCTGTGCTCTGCTTCCATCCTGCAGGGAATGGAGTTGAGGCCTGACAATCTCGGGCACTTGATGGAGGTTCCAGCCCATCCCTGATTGATGTTACTGACAGAACAGAACAGAGCAAATTTGCTGGAATTTGTTTCTGTCCCTGCTAAATTCCCCTGCAGAAGAGAAGCTGTTTTGAACTCCCAGAGCCTGTGCCTCAAGCCCTGTCTTTGCTCCTGCATGTTTGTATTCAGTTAGCTGTCAGTTCTAGCCTCCTGCCTTCCTTTGTCTACAGGCTGATGATCCCCTGAGGGTCAGGTGCGTCTTAGGCTCAGTAGAGCCATCTTCTGGATCAGCCCCACCCTGGGAGTTTCCTGGCTCTGCGCGTCCATTTTCTAGTCTTTGCGCTCCACCGAGGCCGGTACCGCCTCAGGCAAACCCTTTACTCACGGGTCCTGCATTTCAAGGCCAGATCTGTTCTGAGGTGGTTGCCACCTGAGAATATGCCCGGCTTCCTCTGGTTCCCAGGAGACGGGGGTGTGGCTTCAGAATATCTGGGAGCGAGCCCTATTGTTGCCACAAAACAGCTGCTGCTCTGTGCCTGGGGGCACCGCTGCTCTGGTGTGCTTCCCTCTTAATCAACTATCCTCTCCTCACTCCTGTGCTGCAGAATAAGCACTGACCAGCTGCAGTCTAGGCCCTGTCCACATCTGAGAAGTCACCCAATAATCTGGACACCTGGAGGACAGGCCACCAGACTTCAGAGTGAGGGTGGAGGGGAGTGCTGGGAGCTCAGAATTGTAGGTAGAGAATATATATAGTCTCATACAGTTTTACACCTGGCAGGAGAATGCCGTAGCACCCTAGTAGGGGAGATAGGTCCAGTTTTTAGAGGGTCTCTCCCAGGGAGTGTAGTAGGAGGACCTTTGAATTCTGCTTGTTTGTTGGTGGGGCACACCAAGCTGTTCTCATGGGGGAGGGGACTCCCATCTCCTTGGTGATGGATTTTGTACCTTTTGTTTGTATCCTCGTGGTCGCAGCTCGCCTCAGCAGGGTTGATGTGTGTTCTTCAACCTTCGCTCTTGGTGCAGCTCTAATACACCAGGTTACTTGCTAAATTTCTGTCCTTTAACTCTCCTTCTGGATAGGAGCCTCTGTGGAAAGCTGGCTTCAGTCAGCCATCTTTTTCTTAGGCTTTCCATTGTCAACACTCATATAATATTCTAATATATATGTATGTATATGTTAACAAACTGTGATATATATATATATATACACACATACAGTCATGGGTTGATGGGCAGCTAGGTTGCTTCCATATTCTGGCAATTATGAATTGACCTGCAGTAAACATTCATATAATGCAGTAAACATTCTTATATCATATACCATATATATGTATGTGTATATATGTATATAACGTGTGTGTGTATACAATTGTGAATTGACCTGCAATAAAAATTTATAAAATGCAGTAAACATTCATATACCACATATATGTATGTGTATATATATGTATATACCATATATGTGTGTATACACATATGTGTATACACACACACACACACACACACACATACTATTGAGTACAATTCAGCCATAAGAAAAGATAGAGACTTTACATCTTTTATGTTTACCTGGATGGAGTTGAAACACATTCTTACATTCTTCTTAGTAAATTATCACAAGAATTGAAAAAAGCATCCAATATGCTCAATGTTAATATGAAATCAATATATAAACAACTATAGGCACATATCAAAAAAAACACAAGTATATTCTAGTGAGGCAGAGAGGAGAGGAGGGAGAAAAAAGGGGGGAAGAGGTAGGGTGATAAGTGGGTTCTCACCCAATGTACACAATGTGAGTGTATTCAGTATGGCCCAGGTGAAGGGCTCAAGTACAACTTGCACTTTACATTAGAAATCAAAATAATATAACTTAAACATTTGTACCCTCATATATATTTGAAATTCAAAAACAAAGAAAAAAAAAAAAAACTCTTGGAAATGCCCTCAGACGAACAGATTAAAAATCTTTCTGTGTTAGCCAGGCATTGTGGCGGGCGGCTGTAGTCCCAGCTACTCGAGAGGCTGAAACGCTTAAGCCCAGGAGTTGGGGGTTGCTGTGAGATGTGTGAGGCCACGGCACTCTACCGAGGGCCAAAAAGTGAGACTCTGTCTCTACAAAAAAAAAATCTGTGTGTAAACAAATGATGGAAACAATGAAGGAAACTGCTAATAAAGTAGAAAATAACCAAAAGGAAATCCAAAAACAGAATCAAACAAGAGATGAACGATATGAGGAATATAAAAAGGATATAGCAGAGCTGAAGAAATTGAAACAGTCAATCAGGGATCTTAAAGATGCAATAGAAAGTATCAGCAACAGGTTAGACCATGCAGACGAAAGAATTTCAGAGGTAGAAGACAAAGTTTTTGAGATAACTCAGATAGTCAAAGAGGCAGAAAAGAAGAGAGAGAAAGCAGAACGTTCACTGTCAGAATTATGGGACTTTATGAAGCGTTCCAACATACGAGTTATAGGAATTCCAGAAGGGGAAGAAGAATGCCCCAGAGGAATAGAAGCCATACTAGAGAATATTATAAAAGAAAATTTCCCAAATATCACCAAAGATTCTGACACACTGCTTTCAGAGGGATATCGGACCCCAGGTCGCCTCAACTCTAACCGAGCTTCTCCAAGACACATTGTGATGAACCTGTCCAAAGTCAAGACAAAAGAAAAGATTCTGCAAGCTGCCAGGAGTAAGCGCCAGTTGACCTACAGGGGCAAATCCATCAGAGTGACCGCAGACTTCTCTAATGAAACTTTCCAAACAAGAAGACAATGGTCATCTACCTTTAATCTACTTAAACAGAACAATTTTCAGCCCAGAATTCTGTACCCTGCTAAGCTAAGCTTCAAAATTGACGGAGAAATCAAATCATTTACGGATATACAAACATTGGCTGCCCTAGAACAGATATTCTTTCCATGATCATTCATTATATCTAAAACAGTGGCCTTTTGGCTTTCTTTAAAAGAGACTCTAAGATGAGAGAGTTACCAATCATGGCATATCTCTGGAACCAAAAGAGATGAACAAAACAATTCATAAAACTCTATTCTTTATAAAGTCTTGAAAGATCATTCAAATAATTACAAAGCCATCAGTATTATATGATATGAGGTTTAATAAATTTATCTTCTCCATCTTCCTCAAGACTTGAATGTCCTACCTATGTAGCCTGGTCAGATTGTGGACAGAATAGGTAACTGTCAGATTATAGATAGAACAGTTAGCTACTTACTTAAATAGTAGTAATTTCAGAAGCTCTTTTTGTTCCCATTCACTAATGTTCAAAAGTTTATTGAAGAACCCAACCAGGTTAACTGTTACTTGTGTACAAATCTCTTATTTGCAACAACTTGGATGAGCGTTAGTATGAACTAAAGAAGAATATGACAATTCCAAGCACATTTTCTTTTTAGGGAGAGCTTTCAGCTCATTCCTCCCACTTGGGCTTAACTGGGAGACTAAGCAAATATTCACAAAAGATTTAATTTATGTAATTGGAAATCTTACAACATAGGTCCAGTACTTAATGATACCATAGCATGAAAGTTGTACAATAACTCTTTAGTTAAGGATTAGTATTCTCTCTCTCTCTTTCTCTCCCAATTTTCTTATTTTATGTTATGTTAAATGAAGAGTTAACCTGCTTACTTTATCTGTGTCTTTTAATGTGCATGTTCTTGTATATGTTTATTTCACTGACAAGGTGTACATTCTCTGTTCTGTTGCATGTATGTATGTATGTATGTATGTATGAGGTACCTGAATATTTTAACACTGTTGATCTTCCTTAATGTTGAGAAATTTTGCCTGGGGCATGTTTTTAAGCTGAAAGGCATCTGTTAAAAATCATTTTCTCACTTAATTACTGAAATGGCCCTTCAAATGTAATTTAATATTAAATTGCTATACCATATTGTAGGTTTCACTTTTAAGAATACCAACACAATGGACAAATGTTTTCCATCCAATATGTTTGATGACTGATATTTTGGTTTGCCAATGTAATGAAATGAGATTAGTGTTGCCAGATTTGCTCCTTCCCCACCCTTCATTTTTTTTGTTTAAAGAAATGACTGGTTAAATTACTAGGGTTGGAGAATGCAGCTGCTTTCTTTATGTGCTGCATAATTTTGCTCTCTTGATTTCCTGATTTACTTGGCAAGCTTTCTAAATCAATGTTTAAATAAGAAAATGTTCTGACCAAGTGAAAAACCCTTGTGGTTCCTAAATACATTTATAAAGCAACACTTGATAATTTCCTCAATCACAGAGTATTACGGTTCCTTGAAATGTGTAACTTATGCTTCTCTGGGAATCAAGACATGTTTCAGTTTTAATTGTTTTCTTGGTGGGACTAACTGCTGGAGCTACCTTTCAAAATTTAAAGTCTAAATAATATTATCAAAGTTAGAAAAATGACAGTTTTTTGAAATAAGTGGTATTTCAAGAAGGCTTTATTGCAATTGGTTAGCAAGGAAGTAGGGCTTGGGGTGGAGGAAATTTCTTAGATAAATTAAAGTTGACGATCTTTGACAATATGGACCAGGCTAACATTGCTGAACTTTGCTCATTTATGCTCCTCTGAATCTACAATAATAAACTTTTCAAATAGTATACCAGCCAAGACATTTTCATTTTGACAGCCAAATCAATTGGTTGTGCTGATAGAATTTCTTTTTAGGTGGAGGTTAGCCAAATTTTTCTTTTTAGCTGTCGAACCAGACAATTCTAACTAGCTTAAAAAAATAATAAAATTGTAAATACAAACCACTTGTTTTTCTCTGCCAACTCAGTAGAGGCTGACTCAACCAACAGCTTTGCTCATTCACTATGTCCTTTTCCACATTTCCTTTGGCAATTGGATATTTGAGTGTTTCCCTGTCTTGGAGCCATCTGCTGTCACTGTCCTGATTAGCTTGTGTCAAGGGGGAAATATGAGCAGGTAATCTTGGCTGTAGCTATGTGACTCATCTGCTGGTTGGACAGAATCAGAAACATGTGAAAATATCTATCGCTTTACTAGCGGCCCTTGCCAGGCTGCCTTAAAAGTACTAGAAAGCTGTAAATAACCCTTGACTTGTACTCGAGTTCTCTTTCTTTCAGGTCAGCCTCTTGGCTGATGCACATAGAATCATTCTATGTTGCTGTCAACATAGAATCATGAGCCCACCTCGAAACCCCTTGATGCAAGAGGAGCTCTGCCCGGTGGTCTCACGTGACATGACTGTCTGCTTAGGCCACAGGATGTTCTGCATGGATGAGAGTCTAGGTTAGTTATGTATGTCAGCTGTGGGCTTAGATAGAGCTTAGAAATTAAATTCCAGGAGAGGATTCACTGTGGAAACTGTTGAGCATGGATACTCTTGAAAGCTTCTTAAGTCAGAGGTTTATTATACATATGAGACTGTGTCCGTGTAAAAGAGTGCATGTTAGACAGAGAGGGGAGACAAGGGAGGGATACACAGTGAGAAATGGAATGTATGTAGTTTTATAATAGAAAAAAAAAGTTCTAGAGTAGCTTTGGCTTCCAACTGTGTTTGAAGGCTTTTCAGACTTTGTGGATGAGGGTAGAAATGTGACCACAGACATTTTTACAACACAATTGAAAAAGCACTGGATAATTGGGTGGCTTGTGGTAAGCTGTAATTATAGACTACAGTTCCATTTGCAAGAGGAAAATATTTTGACCTAATTGGAAGCCTAAAGCATCCAATAAGTTTGAAAAATGAAAGTGACCTCAGAAGATGACTGTGAAAACTTTGACCTGGGTCACAATGGAGACTCTAAAAATTGACAGTTACCTTAAATTTTTTTTTTTTGTTTGTTTGTTCTCACATCCTCATTATTTATTTAAGTCTGATTAAATATTAGGATTTTGAAATGCAAGAACTAAAAGTCAGGTGAAGACTTAGGCCTGTGCTATTGCTACATGATGTTTAAATTTCACGTGCTTATCAGGGTGGACAGTTCTTGATGTACAGAACCTGTCATATCACGGTCTTCACATGCTTGCCCAGACTTTCCTCTCCCCTTCACCCACCCTGTCTCATCTCACCTTGCTGTTACCCTGCTGGCCTTGGCCTCTGTCCCAGTTCTAACCTCTCACCCTGTAGCGTCCTCCATCATTATCTCTACAGGAATCCCTGCCTCTAGTCCTGGGCATTGCTATCAGTAGGTTGGAACTAGAAGTCCTGGCCAGGACGTGCATATTGTACACCTCTAGGAGGCATTGCTCATGTAGAATACAGCACAAATGGTTCTCCCTGCAGCTGTGCAAAGCTCCTAGACCTGCGCGCACTTCTGTTCTTGGTGATGGGAAGATATGGAATAGGCCTACCTGTGGCCCCTGTCGCTGCTGCTAGAGGAACATAGACTTGGCATTTCCTTGGACATGTGCTGCAGAACTCATTGTAATATATGCTTCAGGGACATTGGGGGATAGAAATGAATTGTGTGGGAATCTGCATGTATGTGTGTTTAATAGGGAAATGGCATCCAAGTTTCAAGCAACAAACTTAGGCTTTGGTAATGTGGTTTTCTATGGTAAATGCACCTGGCATCTCTTCTTCCTGGCTTGTTTCCTTTTCTTTAATTGAATTTTCATTACTACTTATATACATATGGCATTTTATAGAAATACATAAATGTGACATTATCATATATACTGGAGTTCTTTTTTTCCTCCCTTCCTTCCTTCTCCTCTCCCCTCCTACCCACTCTACTCCCAGCTCCCCCCTCCCCTTCCTTCCTCCCTTTTTTCCTTCCTTCATTCCCTCCTTCCTTCCTTTATTCCTCCAGCTTCCCTCTTGCTCTATTTTTCGTCTAACTTGACTTTACTCATATCACTCCATTCATGGGTAAGAACCCAAGATGACCACTTTGTATATACACATATGCTCATGTCATCATACACAAATATAACACACACACACACATGCACACCCCTATACAATTCTTAGTATTTATTTTTCATTTAAAAGAGTGTATTGAGTACTTTTCTCTATACATTTTGCTTTTTACACTCAACATTGCCTTGTAGAACTCTTGACACATTACAAGATATTTCTTTCTAATCACCATAGAGTAGTTTTGTGTTGTGGATGTACCAAAGGTGAACATTTACTTGGTTACCCACTTTTGCTAGCACAATGTTGCAATAAACACGCTTACGGCTGTGGCTATTTACCCAGAAGAGACCCCTACATGTGAATTGGCTCAGTTGAAATATCTGAGTATTCTAAATTTAAATAAAGATATTGCCAGATTATTTTTTCCAAAGAGTTTAGTAATTCATTCACATTCTCACTGGTCATGTGGGGAAACACTTTCTTTACCCCATTGTCCCTGAGAGTAATATGCATTATTAGATTTTTTCATCTTTGCCTGTTCAATACCTTCTTAATTGTTTTAATTAGTTAATTATTTTGAGGCAAGTTTTTGCTCTGCTGCAGTGCAGTGGTGTCATCTTAGCTCACAGCAACCTCAAACTCCTGAACTCAAGCAATCCTCTTGCCTCGGCCTCCCAAGTAGCTGGGACTATGGGTGTGTACCACCACACCTGGCAAATAAAATTTTATTTTTTGTAGAGACAGGATCTCACTATGTTGCCTAGGCTGGTCTCAAACTCTTGGCTTGAAGCTCGTCCCGCTCTGGCCTCCCAAAATGCTAAGATTACAGGTGTGACCCACTGAGCCTGGCCTAATTATTTTAATTTAGTTTTAATTTTCTGGCGTACTAGCATATTTCAATATATTTTTTTATTTTACTTTTTTTCTGAATTTCCTGTGCTTCCCACAATGTCCAGATTTCTATTGGGTGTATTTCCCGATTGCAAACTTGGAAAACAAATCATGTATTATACATACAGATGCTTTATCCCCTCCAGTGCATGTGCTTTTTAACACCGGTTGCAAGTTTAATAGATGTTTTGTTCTCTTTTTCTGCATATTTAGAAGAATGGCCAAAAGGTTTATCTTTGTATTTACAGTTTCTTAGCGTCTAATCTCAGTTCAAAGAGTCATTCTTCTTTACCTAGATTGTATAGCCTGTGTCCTAGATTTTCTTACAGAGTAATTATTTTTGTCCTTATATTTTTAATATTACAAGCATTTCTTAACAATCTCCTCTTTTGAATGAAAACAGTACTTTTGCCCCATGAAATTCTCAAGTGTGTTGCATCTAATTTTGGATTCTACATTCTGTACCAATGATCTTTTTCTGTTCTGTCCAGGCAACATATTCACTTAATTATAATTGGAGTAATGGAATGGTCTGATATCAGACAGGGTAAGTCCCCCTTGCTATTCTTCTAATTTAAAAAGTGGATATTCTATGAGATTAATTTCTTTGATGGAAATTTTAAGATAATTTTCTCCAATTCCCATAACTCCCTAAATTATGTGTTTAGAGTAGTCTTCCCTTATCTGAAGGGGATATGTTCCAAGACCCCCAGTAGATGCTAGAAACTGCACATAATACTACATTCTCTGCATCCTGTGTTTTTTTCTAGATGTACATACCTATGATAAAGCTCAATTTATAAATTCAACATGGTAAGAGATTAACAACAATAGCTGAAAATGGAATAGAACAATTATAACAATATACTGCAATAAAAGTTGTATAAATGTGGTCTCTATTGCTGTCTCTCAGAATATCTTATTGTGTGTACCTGCCCTTCTTGTGATCCGTTGATCTGATAACAAAGTGACTATTAGAGGAGTAGCATATATGGTGTGGATACCCTGGGCTAGGGATTATTCATGTCCCAGCTGGCATAGAGTAGAAAGGCACAAAATTTCATCATGTTGCTCAGAACAGCAGGCAATTTTAAACTTATAAATTGTTTATTTCTGAAATTTTTTTACTTAATATTTTTGATTTATAGTTGGCCATGGGCAACAGAAACTATGGAAGGCAAAATCGTAAACAAGGGGGCACTACTGTATATATGTAAGTATAAGTTCATCTATGTGTGCATATACACTAATTTACATCATTTATGTATTTATTTTTATTAAATCATAGCTGTGTACAATATGCAAGCATGAAATACAATGTGCTGGTTTTATATACAGTTTGAAATATATTCATCAAACTGGTTAACATAGCCTTCATGGCATTTTCTTAATTATTGTGTTCAGACTTTTATATTCTACATTTAGTAAATTTTACCTGTACCCTTCTAAGATGTACCATAAGTGTGGACCCACAAATTACCCTTCATCCACCAATCCTTCCCTCGCCCCTCCCCTCGCTTGCCCCTTTCCCCATATTTTTGTGTTGAGATTGGGTTAAAACTTTTGTATGAAAGCTATAAATTAGTTTCATATTAGGGCTGAGTACATTGGGTACTTTTTCTTCCATTCTTGAGATACCTTGGCTTGGTAAGAAGAATATTTTCCAGCTCCATCTATGTAAACATGAAAGAGGTATAGTCTCCATCTTTCTTTAAGGCTGCATAATATTCCATGGTGTACATATACCACAATTTATTAATCCATTCATGAGTAGATGGGTACTTGGGATTTTTCCATGACTTAGCAATTATGAATTGTGCTCCAATAAACATTCTGATATATTTTTGTTATAATGTGATTTTTGGTCTTCTGGGTATATACCTAGTAGAGGAATTATAGGATAGAATGGCAGGTCTACATTTAGATCTCTAAGTATTCTCCAAACATCTTTCCAAAAGGAACATAGTTTGCATTCCCACCAGTAATATAGAAGTGTTGCCTTTTCTCCACATCCACACCAACATCTCTGGTTTGGGGATTTTTTGATGTGGGCTAATCTTACTGGAGTTAGATGGTATCTCAAAGTAGTTTTGATTTGCATTTCTCTGATGATTAAGGATGATGAGCATTTCTTCATGTGTCTGTAGGCCGTGTGCCTGTCTTCAGAGAATTTTCTCTTCAAATCCCTTGCCCAGCCTGAGATGGGATCACTTGTTCTTTTCTTGCTAATATGTTTGAGTTCTCTGTAGATTCTGGTTATTAAACCTTTATTGGAGACATATCCTACAAATATCTCCTCCCATTCTGAGGGGCTGTCTGCTTGCTTTACTTACTGTGTTCTTGGCTGTGCAGAAGTTTTTTAGTTTCATCAGGTCCCAGTAGTGTATTTTTGAAGCAGCTTCAATTGCCCGAGGGCGCGGGGGGTGTCTTCCTCATAAAATATTTGCCCAGGGTGATTCCTTCAAGAGTTTTCTCTGCACTTTCTTCTAGTATTTTTATAGTTTCATGTCTTAAGTTTAAATCTTTAATCCAGTGAGAGTCTATCTTAGTTAATGGTGAAAGGTGTGGGTCCAGTTTCAGTCTTCTACAAGTTGCCAGCCAGTTCACCCAGCACCATTTGTTAAATAGAGAATCTTTTTCCCATTGAATGTTTTTAATTGGCTTATCAAAGATCAAATAATGGTAAGTAGCTGGATTCATTTCTTGGTTCTCTATTCTGTTCCAGACATCTACATCTCTGTTTTTGTGCCAGTACCATGCTGTTTTCATCACTATCAATTTATAGTATAGTCTGAGGTCTGGTAGCATGATTACTCCTGCTTTGTTTTTATTTCTGAGTAATGTCTTGGCTATTCGAGGTTTCTTCTGATTCCATATAAAATGCAGTATTATTTTTTCAAAGTCTTTAAAGTATGACAGTGGAGCTTTAATAGGGATTGCATTAAAATTGTATATTGCTTTGGGTAGTATGGACATTTATTCATATATGATTCTTCCCAGCCATGAGCATGGTATGTTTTTTCATTTGTTAACATCTTCAGCACTTTCTTTTCTTAGAGTTTCATAGTTCTCTTTATGGAGATCTTTCACATCCTTTGTCAGGTAAACTCCCAAATATTTCGTCTTCTTTGGTGCTAATGTAAATGGAATAGAGTCCTTGATTGTTTTTTTAGCTTGACTATTGTTGGTATATATAAATGCTATTGATTTATGAATGTTGATTTTGTAACCTGAGGCACTACTGTATTCCTTGATCACTTCTAAGATTTTTGTAGCAAAATCCCTGGTAATTTCCAGATATACAATGATATCATCTGCGAAGAGTGAAAGTTTGATCTTCTCTGACCCTATATGGATACCCTTGATCACCTTTTCTTGCCTAAATGTGATGGCTAAAACTTCCATTACAATGTTCAAGATCAGTGGAGACAATGGGCAACCTTGCCTGGTTTCTGATCTGACTGGAATTGAATTTAACTCTATTCAATACAATATTGGCTATAGGTTTGTTGTAGATGGTCTCTATCAGTTTAAGAAATGTCCCTCTATACCCATTTTCTTAAGTGTTCTCATCATGAAAGGATGCTGGATATTATGAAAAGCTTTTTCTGCATCAATTGAGAGAATCATATGGTCTTTATTTTTTAATTTATTTGTGTGCTGAATTATATTTATAGATTTAGGTATATTGAACCAGCCTTGAGACCCTGGGATAAAACCCACTTGGTCATGGTGTGTAATTTGTTTGATGTGTTGCTGGATTCTGTTTGTTGGGATCTTGTTGAATATTTTTGCATCAATATTCATTAGTGATATTGGTCTATCATTTTCTTTTCTTGTTGGATCTATTCCTGGTTTGGGGATCAAGGTGATATTTGCATCATAGAATGTGTTGGGTAATATTCCTTCTTTGTCTACATTTTGGAAAAGATTGAGTAATATAGGTACTAGGTCCTCTTTAAAGTTTTGGTAGAATTCTGATGTGAAGCCATCTGGACCTGGGCTTTTCTTTTTTTAGGGAGATTTTATATATTTGATGCTATTTCAGAACTGGACATAGGCCTGTTCAGCATTTCCACTTCATTCTGGCTAAGTCTTGGGAGGTGGTGTGTTTTCAAGTATTTTTTGATTTCCTTTAGATTTTCGTATTTCTGAGAATAAAGTTTCTTGTAGTAGTCATTAAGAATTTTTTGAATTTCTTAAGAGTCTGTTGTTATTTTGTCTTTACCATTTCTGATTGATGAAATTAGAGATTTTACTCTTTTTTTTCCTGGTTTGGTTGGCCAAAGATTTCTCTATTTTATTGACCTTTTCAAAAAACCAACTTTTTGATTTATTGATCTGTGGAATAATTCATTTGTTTTCAATTTCATTTAATTCTGCTCTAATTTTGGTTATTTCTTTTCTTCTCCTGGGGTTGGGATTGGAATGTTCTTCCTTTTCCAATTGCTTGAGATGTCCCAGTAAGTTGTTAACTTCCTCTCTTTCTGTTCTCTTGAGGAAGGCTTGCCGTGCTATAAATTTCCCTCTTAGGACTGCCTTTGTGGTGTCCCAGAGGTTCTGATAATTTATGTCTTCATTGTCATTTTGTTCCAAAAATTTGTTAATTTTTCTCTTAATCTCATCTATGACCTAGCCATCATTCAACATGAGGCTATTTAGTTTTCATGTTTTCGTATCAGTATGCAGATTCTTGTTGTTACTAAGTTCCATTTCTATTACATGATAGTTGGAGAAGATGGAAGGAATAATTTCTATTCTTTTAAATTTGCTGAGGTTAGATTTGTGACCTAAAATGTGATTGATTTAGGAATATGTTCTATGGGCTGGTGAGAAGAATGTGTATTCCGTTTTGTTATGATGAAATGTTCTGTAGATATCTGTTAAATCCAATTGTTGGATGGCTTAGTTTAAATCTAAAATTTCTTTGCTTAGCTTCTTATTGGAGGATCTATCCAACCCTGCTAGAGGGGTGTTAAAATCTCCAACTACTATGAAGCTGAAGGATATCAAGTTGCTCATGTCCGTTAGATTTTCTCTTACAAATTGAGGTGCATTTTGATTGGGTGCATTAATATTAATAATTGAAATCTCATCATATTGACTATTGCCCTTAGGAAACATGTAGTGATCCTCCTTATCTTTCCTGACTTTTGTTGGTTTAAAGCCTGTTGTATCCGCAAATAAAATTGCAACACCTGCTTTTTTCTGTTTTCCATTTGCCTGAATTATAGATGACCATACCTTCACCCTGAGTCTATATTCATCTTTTAAGGTAAGATGAGATTCTTGTATGCAGCAGATATCTGAGTTTTTGTATTCAGTCAGCCAGCCTTTGCCTCTTTAGAGGATAATTGGAGCCATTCACATTAATGAAGAATATTGATAAGCCTGGTAGAATTTTGGGTATCGAGTTTTTTGAAAGACCAGTGGACATTTTTAATCCTTTTGCCACTGTGGAAGTTGGAATTTGATCAAAAGTTTCAGAGTGAGTTTACTTTTTTGGTGGGGAATCATTATGGAGAATAGGTATAAGGATATCCTTGAGATCTGGTTAGTTATGGCAAATTTCTTCAACATGTGAATGCCATTAAAGTATTTAATTTCTCTATCCTAAATGAAACTCAGTTTAGCTGGATAGAGGATCCTGGGTTGAAAGTTATTTTGTTTTAGGAGATTAAAAGTCGATGACCACCCTCTTCTAGCTTGAAAGTTTTCAGCAGAGAGATCTGCAGTCATTGTAATATTTTTCCCCTTGTAGGTTATGTTTTTTTTTTTTTTTTTTACGTCTGGCTGCTTTCAGGATTTTCTCCTTCATATTAACTTTAGTAAAGTTAATTATTATGTGCCTGGGGGATATCTTATTCAGGTTGAATCATGGTGGGGTTCTGAAACTGTTTGCTATCTGGATTTCAGGATCTCTTGGCATGTCTGGAAAGTTCTCTTTCATAATCTCATGAAGAAGAGCCTCTGTGCCTTGTGAAGCTACTTCGTCGCCTTCAGGGATCCCTATAAGGTGAGTATTGGTTTTCTTCGAATTATCCCAGAGCTCTCTGAGAGAATGATCTGTTTTTGCTCTCCACTTCTCTTCCTCTTTGAGCATTTGGGGTCATTCAAAAGCTTTGTCTTCAATGTTGGAAATCCTTTCTTCTGCTTCCATTCTGTTACTGAGGGATTCTACTGTATTTCTCATACCATGTAAGGCTGTAACTTCTTTTCTCAATGTGCCTAAATCTTTGGTGATTTTGTCTTTGAATTCTTGAGACATATTCTGAATTAATCCTACAATTTCTAACTTCATCTTTACTTCTATTCTGTTGATCTTATTTGCAATCCAAATTCTAAATTCGATTTCAGACATCTCAGCTATCTGTTTGTGAATGGGATCCTCTGGTTTGGCTGGTTTGTCATTCCTTGGGGGAGTTGAACTGTTCTGATTATTCATGTTGCCAGAGTTTTCCCCATGATTCTGTTTCAGTGTTTAGCTGGATGAGTGGGTAAGGTGAAATTGGTTTGGAGACTTCTGGGGTTGTGGTTGACCAGCTCTTCACCAAGGAACTGGAACTGGTGACTGCAGCTTTTCTTCTACATTTTTTCAAAGGACCTGTATAGTACCACATTCTGTGACTCTAGAGGCCTTTTTGGTGTAGTGGGGGTAGGTGGCTCTGTCTGAATTCAGCTGATCTCTGTGCAATCCTAGTGAATGAGTAACTCTGGGTTGCAGTCTCATCTTTGGAGAAATACAAGCAACTAGGACATCCCTTCCCCACTAGTAATATCTGGAAGAGAACAATCAAACCTTCCCACTACAGCAAAACCGGGGTACCACCTTGGAGGGTGCTCGGGTGATTTGTCCAGTTCAAGAGTTCCAGACCATTTGTCCCAAACAGCCACCACTCTTTAGCTAGAGAATTCAAAATGATTCCAGCTACTAGATATTAGGAGTCTACTGGTTGCTCAAATGTGGTTTGAGCACCTCTGGTGCTCCAAGGAGTCAGAAAGCCCCGTCCAGTAGGAGGTTTGGAGCCAGGGGGTTGATGCCTCTTTCCCTACCTTGGTTGCCCTTCACCACTGGACTCTGGTAACCCCAGTCTCTGGTAGACCCAGCAGCAGTGTCTGTTAACCCAGTCTCTGTTGCCCATTTCTGTCCAATAAGCAAATGTGCCAGGACTGTGTGCCTGCCAGAGTCAAACTAAGGTCACTGCCTCCTCCTCCTCACAATCTGCCACCATCCAGCAGGGGAAGCTGAGGTCTGCCTGCCTCAGGTGCTCAATGGCAGCTGAAGAAAGTTCCACCTGAGCTCAATCTAAACTTGAGGATATCCAGACAGCAAAAGAATTTCTCTCTCAGCCACTGTACCTTTGTTGCCGCTGTTCTGCAGCTCCAGTATCCCTATAGGGTGAGGTCTGGTTCCCTCTGGCAGGCCACATATTTGGGGAGATGACTCTCCAAAATTAGACCCCAGAAGGGTCACTCCATAATTGCTGATGTTGGGTGGGAAATGTCTCCTCTTGGACTTGTGTACCTCAGCAGTTTCTAAGCCTCCACTCACAATGCAGAAACCCAAGCCTCTGTCTGCTGCTGAGATACACTTTTTCTGGGCCAGGTCAGTCACCTTTCTCTGTATGTCTTTCTGTACAGTTACTGGATTCACAGATACAGCACAACTGTACTGCCTCCATCTATGCAATGCCCGGTCCTAGCCAAGAAGTACAGACATTCTGGTTTCTGCAGGAGTTGGACTTCTAGACTGTCAGGCCAGGGGGGAGTGGTAGACTGGAGGTTCAAGGTGGCAAGGAAAATATTTGTTCAAAATTCCTGCCAGACAAGGGAATTCCTGGCCCACAGCTGGGGCTCCCTGGAGGAGGAGTCCGAACTTCCAGTAATTCCCTCCATTGGGGTGCGGAAGGAGAGCCTCAGTTCATTAGAGATCACACAGCAACCAAGCAACTCTCTTAGGGGATGGGAAGCCCACACAACCTCTTTGGGATGAGATCTGTACCTGAAATTAGTTTCTTTGGGGTCGAAGATTGCCTTAGCATGGAAGAAGAGCAATTATATATCTCATCTCTCATCTTGGCTCCCCTCCTTTGGCTTTGTTGGGTTCTTTCTGGCTATTATCTATCCCTCTGGACTGGAGCTTCCATTAAGAGCTGGCTCCAGTCAGATGTCATCCCTTATTCCCCCTTGTTCTGGCCTGTTGCCATGTCTGAAGTTTCAATATATGTCTGTTTCCTAACTGTTGTGTAACTTTGGCTATTATGTTCCAGATGGCACCCCTATCTGATCTCTAAACTCGGTGCAGGAGTCCACACTTCACAAATCTTTCCACCAGCTCCCAGATTCTTTGCAAACTGGGAACTGAAATTCTCTGTGGGGGAGGGGTTGGTTGCCCCCGGCTCCCTCTGCCTCAGCAGTGGTGCTGAGACCTTTCTTTCAGTTTCCACTGCTCAGAATCTCACTTTTGAGTCCAGCAACCTGCCAGTTCACTGCACACCCTGAACTGCCAATCCACACCAATATTCCCTACCAGGAATAGTCTGTTCTATTCAATCACACCTGCTGTTCTGAGAAAAGGTGTCTGCCATTTCTGACATTTCAAAATGTGTCTTTCCCAGGTGAGATCCTTTGCCCTTAATTTTTTATTGGGCTGCCTAGGAATGGAACCCCTTTCTGGTCACCAAATTCCGCTCAGCAATCCACACTTCACTGAAATTTCCATCAAATACCTAGGTTTCCCCACAAACTGGGAACTGCAGTCCTCTGTGGGGGAGGGGCCGGCTGCTGGCCGCCAGCCACTGGCACCTTGGGAAATTTCTACAGCAGAGTCCATGGCTTTGGATTACACCTCAAATACAGGAATCTACCAATTCACTGCACACCTCTAGCTGCCTGTCCACATCAACACTCCACATGAGGAAAAGATTTAGAGTCCCCTTGCTTTCACCTGATTTGGGAAAGATGAGCTAAACATCCCTCCCATCCGCCATCATGCTCCATCTCCCCAATTTACATTGTTTATAACATGTATGTATGTATTCTATATACGTAGGAAATCTTTGATAATGTCTTTTGTTGGCTTTTAATAATAGTCTTTATTACCGTGAAGTGATCCCCTTCAATTGCTACTTACTTGAAATTTTTAGTAAGAATAGTATCTGAGTTTCAGAAAATCTATTTCAGCATCATTGTTGTGATTGTTTGCTACTTCTCTTTTAATGATTAGTGAAATTAATTCTGATGATATGTCTCCTGAAAATGATCTATCCTTGTATTCTTGGAATAAACCCTTCTTGGACACACTGGCTTTTCATTTGTGACAAAGCTGGATTCTCTTTGATAATATTTTACTTAAAAATTTTGTGTTCATATTTAAAAGAAAGTTTTCTTTTTGTGTGTTATCTTTACCAGATTTTGAGTTAAAGTTTTATAGATTCCATAAAATATATAAAGCCCTCTGTATTTTTTCTATGGCCTGGATTAGTTGAACCAGTTTTTTTTTTATTATTTTATTTACCTTTTAGTATTTCAGATCAATATGGAGGTATATATGATCAGGTTACATAGTTTGCTGTTGTAGGAATAAAGTCTGAGCTGTTAATGTGTCCTTCATATGGAAAATGTGCAATATACATGTTGGGTGGGACGTTTTATTCTGAAAAACCCATCATGTAGTAAACTTCATTTTTGGTGTATAGGTATATAAATTTCAAGGCAGGTAATTTATGTAACCACAACTACAGACAAGCTATAGAATGGCTTCATGATTTACAAATCTCTTGCACATTCTCCCCTAACTTGCTAGTCCCTGGCATATATTAACTTGTTCTCCATAAGCATACATAGAGTCTTTTCAAGAAAGTCTTATAAATGGAACCAGAATACACAACATTTTGAAACTGGGTTCTTTTACTCTGCAGAGTGCCTTTGCCTTTGACATTCATCCATGTTGTTCTGAATCAGTAGTTTGCTTGTTTATTCATTCTGCTGTGGAAGGCCTTTTGGGTTGTTTCCAATTATTGGCAATTATGAATAGAGCTGCTATAAACATTCATGTACAGGTTTTTGTGTAAACTTAAGTTTTAATTTCTTTCAAGTAAATGCATAAGTGTGAGAAGGGATGCTAGAGTTACAGGGTCAATATATGCTTAACGTTATGAAACACTGCCAAGTTGTTTTCCAGAGGAGCTGTGTCTTTTTGCATCTCCTTCAGCAATGTCTGAGAATCCCAGTTGCTCAGCATCCTTGCCAGGACTTCATATTCTCCATATTTTAAATTTTAGCCATTTTAATAAGTGTGCAGTGGAAGAACATCATGATTTAAATTTGTGTTCTCTTTTCTTTTTTTTTTTTTTGTATTGACTTTATTTATTTATTTTTTTGTTTTTTTTTGGCTGGGGCTGGGTTTGAACCCGCCACCTCCGGCATATGGGACCGGCGCCCTACTCCTTGAGCCACAGGCGCCGCCCCGACTTTATTTATTTTTTTTATTGTTAAATCATAGCTGTGTACATTTGTGCAATCAAGGGGTACAATGTGCTGGTTTCATATACAATCTGAAATATTCTCATCATACTGTTCAACATAGCCTTCATGGCATTTTCTTAGTTATTGTATGTAGACATCTGTATTCTGCATTTAGCAGGTTTTGCCTGTACCCATTCTAAGATGCACCCACCCACTACCCTCCCTCCACCCTGACTTCCTCCTTCCCTTCCCCTCCCTTGGCCCTTTCCCCATATTCTTGTGCTATAGTTGGGTTATAGCCTTCATATAAAGGCTATAAATTAGCTTCATAGTAGGGCAGAGTACATTGGATTCTTTTTCTTCCATTCTTGAGATACTTTGCTAAGAAGAATATGTTCCAGCTCCATCCATGTAAGCATGAAAGCCTTAAAGGCTTTCTTTAAGGCTGCATAATATTCTATGGTATACATGTACCACAATTTGCTAGTCCATTCGTGGGTCGATGGGCACTTGGGTTTCTTCCATGACTTAGCAATTATGAATTGGGCTACAATAAACATTCTGGTACAGATATCTTTTTATTTTTTTCTGTAGAGACAGAGTCTGACTGTACCGCCCTCGGGTAGAGTGCCATGGCATCACATGGCTCACAGCAACCTCCAACTCCTGGGCTTACGCGATTCTCTTGCCTCAGCCTCCCGAGCCGCTGGGACTACAAGCGCCCGCCACAACGCCCGGCTATTTTTTTTTTGTTGTTGCAGTTTGGCCAGGGCTGGGTCCAAACCCGCCACCCTCGGCATATGGGGCCGGCGCCCTACTCACTGAGCCACAGCTGTCTTTTTTATATTGTGATTTTTGGTCTTCTGGGTATATACCTAGTAAAGGAATTATAGGATCCAATGGCATGTCTATTTTTAGGTTTCTAAGTATTCTCCAAACATCCTTCCAACAGGGACGTATTAGTGTGCATTCCCACCAGCAGTGTAGAAGTGTGCCCTATTCTCCGCATCCATGCCAACATCTCTGGTTTTGGGATTTTGTTACGTGGGCTACTCTTACTGGGGTTAGGTGTTATCTCAAAGTAGTTTTGATTTGCATTTCTCTGATTTTTAAGGATGAGCTTTTTTTCATGTGTTTGTAGATCATGTGACTATCTTCTTTAGAGAAGTTTCTCTTCAAATCCTTTGCACACCCTGAGAAGGGATCATTTGTTCTTTTCTTGCTAATACGTTTGAGTTCTCTGTGGATTCTGGTTATTAAACCTTTATCGGAGGTATAACCTGCAAATACTTTTCTCCTATTCTGAGGGCTGTCTGCTTGCTTTACTTACTATGTTCTTGGCTGTGCAGAAGCTTTTTAGTTTGATCAGGTCCCAGTAATGTATTTGTGATACTGTTTCAATTTCCTGTGGAGTCCTCCTCATAAAATATTCACCCAGGCCGATTCCTTCAAGAGTTTTTCCTGCACTTTCTTTATTATATTTTTATAGTTTCATGTCTTAAGTTTAAATCTTTTATCCAGTGAGAATCTATCTTAGTTAATGGTGAAAGGTGTGGGTCCAGTTTCAGTCTTTTACAGATCGCCAGCCAGTTCACCCAGCACCATTTGTTAAATAGGAAATCTTTTCCCCACTGAATGTTTTTAATTGGCTTGTCAAATATCAAATAATGGTAAGTAGCTGGATTTATCTCTTGGTTCTCTTTTCTGTTCCAGATATCTACCTCTCTGTTTTTGTGCCAGTACCATGCTGTTTTGATCACTATCGATTTATAGTACAGTTTCAGTTCTGATAGCATGATTCCTTCTGCTTTGTTTTTATTTCTGAGTAGTGTTCTGGCTATTCAAGATTTTTTTCTGATTCCATATAAAATGAAGTGTTATTTTTTCAAGATCTTTAAAACATGATAATGGAGCTTTTATAGGAATTGCATTAAAATTATATATTGCTTTGGGTAATATTGACATTTTAATGATGTTGATTCTTCTCAGCCATGAGCATGGTATGTTTTTCTATTTGTTAACATCTTCAGCTATTTCTTTTCTTAAAGTTTCATAGTTTTCTTTATAGAGCTCTTTCACGTTCTTTGTTAGATAAACTCCCAAATATTTCATCTTCTTTGGCACTAATGTGAAAGGAATAGAGTCCTTGACTGTTTTTTCCGCTTGGCTATTGTTGGTATATATAAAGGCTACAGATTTATGAATGTTGATTTTGTAGCCTGAGACATTGCTGTATTCCTTGATCGCTTCTACAAGTTTTGTAGTAAAATCCCTAGTGTTTCCCAGGTATATGATCATGTCATCTGCTAAGAGTGAAAGATTGATCTCTTCTGACCCTATGTGGATACACTTGTTCGCCTTTTCTTCCCTAATTGCAATAGCTAAAAGTTCCATTACAATGTTAAAGAGCAATGGAGACAATGGGCAACGTTGCCTGGTTCCTGATCTAAGTGGAAATGATTTCAATTTAAGTCCATTGAATACGATATTGGCTGTGAGTTTGCTGTAGATGGCCTCTATTAGTTTAAGAAATGTCCCTTCTATACCAATTTTCTTAAGTGTTCTGATCATGAAGCAATGCTGGATATTATCAAAAGCCTTTTCTGCATCAATGAGAGAATCATATGGTCTTTATTTTTTAGTTTATGTGCTGAATTATACTTATAGATTCACGTATATTGAACCAGCCTGGGATATCTGAGAACCTGGGATAAATCCCACTTGGTCGTAGTGTGTAATTTTTTTGATATGTTGTTGGATTCTGTTTGTTAGGATCTTATTGAGTATTTTTGCATCAATATTCATTAGTGATATTAGTATATAATTTTCTTTCCCTGTTGGGTCTTTCTGTGGTTTAGGGATCAAGGTGTTGTTTGCTTCATAGAATGTGTTGGGTAGTATTCCTTCTTTTTCTATATTTTGGAAGAGGTTTAGTAATATAGGTAGTAGTTCTTCCTTAAAGGTTTGGTAAAGCCATCTGGTCCTGGACTTTTCTTTTTAAGGAGATTTTGTAAAATTGATGCTATTTCAGAACTTGATATAGGCCTGTTCAACATTTCAACTTCATTCTGGCTGTGTCTTGGTAGGTGGCATACTTCCATGTATTGGTCTATTTCTTTCAGATTTTCATATTTCTGAGAGCAAAGTTTCTTGTAATATTCATTAAGGAGTTTTTCAATTTCTGAGGGGTCTGTTGTTATTTCATTGTTACCATTTCTGATTGATGAAATTCAAAATTTTACTCTTTTTTTCCTGGTTAGGTTGGCCAAAGGTTTATCTATTTTATTGACTTTTTTGAAAAACCACCTTTTGGATTTATTGATCTGTTGTATTATTCTTTGTTTTCAATTTCATTTAATTCTGCTCTGATTTTGGTTATTTCTTTCTTTTTCTGATTGGTTTAGGGTTGGAATGTTCTTCCTCCTCCAGTTGCTTGAGATGTCCCGTTAAGTTATTAACTTCCTCTCTTTTCCTTTTCTTGAGGAAGGCTTGCAGTGCTGTAAATTTCCCTCTTAGGACTGTCTTTGCCATATGCCAGAGGTTCTGATAATTCGGGTCTTCATTGTTGTTTTGTTCCAAAAATTTGGTGATTTCCTCCTTAGTCTCATCTATAACCTTCAGCATAAGGTTATTTAGCTTCCATGTTCTTGTATGGGTATGTAGATTCCTGTTGTTATTGAGTTCAACTTTTATTCCAGGATTGTCTGAGAAGATGCAAGGAATAATTTCCATTTTTTTTTTTTTTAAATTTGCTGAGGTTAGATTTGTGGCCCAGGATGGGGTGAATTTTGGAGTATATTCCATGTGCTGATGAGAAGAATGTTTATTCTGTTTTATTGGTATGAAATGTTCTGCAGATGTCTGTTTAAGTCCAGATGTTGAATGGTTAAGTTTAAATCTAAGATTTCTTTGCTTAGCTTCTTTTTGGAGGATCTATCCAGCACTGCTAAAGGGGTGTTAAAATCTCCAACTACCATGGAACTGTAGGAAATCAAGTTGCTCATGTCTGTTAGAGTTTCTCTTATAAATTGAGGTGCGTTCTGGTTGGGTGCATAAATATTAATAATTGAAATCTCATCATATTGAGTATTACCTTTAACAAATGTGAAGTGTCCATCATTATCCTTCCTTATTTTGGTTGGTTTAAAGCCTATTGCATCTGTGAGTAGGATTGCAACGCCTGCTTTTGTCTGCTTTCCATGTTCCTGGGGTATAGATGACCATCCTTTCACCTTCAGTTTATATTTGTCTTTTAATGTAAGATGAGATTCTTGTATGCAGCAGAAATCTGGCTTGAGTTTTTGTATCTAGTCAGCCAACCTGTGCCTCTTTAGAGGACAACTTAAACCATTCACATTAATTGAGAATATTGATAAACCTTTCGAGAGTCTGGTGGACATTTTTCATCCTTTTGCGACTGTGGAAGTTGGAATTTGATCAAAGTTTTCTGGGTGGGTTAACTTTTGTGGTGGAGGATTATGCTGGCCTTTATGGAGGATAGGTCTGAGAATATCATGGAGAGCTTGTTTAGTTATGGCAAATTTCTTCAACATGTGAATGTCATTAAAGTATTTAATTTCTGCATCATAAATGAAACTCAGTTTAGCTGGGTACAGGATCCTGGGTTGAAAGTTATTTTGTTTTAGGAGATTAAAAGTCGATGACCATCCTCTTGTAGCTTGAAAGGTTTTAGCAGAGAGATCTGCAGTTATTCTAATATTCTTCCCCTTATAGGTAATGGTTTTCTTTTGTTTGGCAGCTTTCAGAATTTTCTCCTTCATATTAACTTTAGGGAAATTTATTATGATGTGCCTGGGGGATGTCTTATTCGGGTTGAGTCATGCTGGAGTTCTGAAACTGTCTGCTATCTGAATTTCTGAATCTCTTGGCATGTCTGGAAAGTTCTCTTTCATAATCTTATGGAGAAGAGACTCTGTGCCTTGTGAAGCCACTTTATGGCTTTCGGGGATCCCTATAAGACGAATATTAATTTTCTTTGAATTATCCCAGAGCTCTCTGAGAGAGTGATCTGCTTTTGCCCTCCATTTCTCTGCCTCTCCGAGAGTTTAGGAGCATTGAAAAGCTTTGTCTTCCATGTCAGAAATCCTTTCTTCTACTTGCTCCATTCTGTTACTGAGGGGTTCTACTGTGTTTCTCAGATCTTTGAGGGCTGCAACTTCTTATCTGAATGTCTCAAAGACCAAAGTCTTTGGTCATTAGGTCTTTGAATTCGTTGAATTCTTGAGACATCTTTTGGGTTACTGCTTGGAATTATAATTCCATCTTATTTGCTATCCATATTCTGAATTTGATTTCTGATACCTCAGCTATTTGTTTGTGCGTGGGATCTTGTGCTATGTCTGCCCCATTATTCCTTGGGGGAGTTGATCTACTCTGTTTATTCATATTGCCAGAGTTTTTCCTTTGATTTCATCTCATGATTGTTTTTCACCGTTGCCTCTGGCCTTTCTCAGATTTGGGGTGGTGTCTCTCCAAGATTAGACCCCGGGGGGATCACTCTATTGTTGCTGGATCTTTGTAGGGAGTGACCCTGTGTAGCTCTTCTTGGGCTGCCCAGCCAGGGAATTCTGGTTGTGGGAGCAGGTCTGGAGTGTGACACCCCTGGATCCAGCAACAGGGTGGCGGGTGGTGCACATGGTTCTGGGAATTCCTGGCACCCTGTGACTTTGGCACAGAGAGCCCAAGGCTCCAGCAGTCTCTGGCCAGGAGAAGGGCTCTGTGCAGAGGCAGGGAGGGCACGCAGCTACCAGAGTCCCTGGCCAGACCAGTGGGCAGTGTTGAGGCAGGGAGGGTACAGGAGGGAAGACGTGTGGTTGCGTGGCTCCTGGCTCCTGGTCAGGGCGTGGGAAGGTCCAGTGTGTTGGGTATCAGGTCCCGGTGCAGCTCTTACTGGGGTCTGGGTGGTGCAGCTCTTCCAGCAGTCCGGGAGGGTGCTGATCTCGGGTCCCGGCACAGCTCTTCTGGAGGTCTGGGAGGGTTCCAGTGCAGGTCACAGTGCAGGTCTTACCAGGGTCAGAAGGGTGCTGATCACAGGTTGCAGAGCAGCCTTTCCGGAGGTCCGTGAGGGTTCTGATTGCAGGTCCCGGCACAGCTCTTCTGGAGGTCCAGGAGGGTCCTGGTGCAGCTCTTCCTGTGGCCTGGGAGTGTCCCAGTGCAGCTCTTATGGAGGTCCGGGAGGGTCTCAATTTGTGTTTTCTTAATGGTGAATGATGTTGAACATCTTTTCACAGCTTGTCATTCATGCATCCCTGTGGGTGACGTGACTGTTCAAGTCGTTTGGCCATTTTTAAGCTGGATTTTCTTAGTGTTGAGTTTTGAGAGTTCTTTATATATTCTGGTTAAAAGTCCTCTTTGGATGTGTGATTCAAAAGTATTTTCTCCTAATCTGTGGCTTGCCTTCCCCCCCCACCCCCTGATAACTATATTTAAAGGTGAAATTTGTGTGAGAAGGCACTCAAATGGAATATGGAATATTCAGGTAATGATGACATGTAAGGGGTTTCATTTTTTTTCTTACAGAAAAAGAAAAATCCATGGGGTCTGACCTGTTTGGACTAGAGTCAATATATTAAAGATGTTTGGTGATGCCTCTTAGTTGGTCAGGATTTGAATTGCTGATGTTTCTCAGGAACTGTTGGTATGGTAGGAGTTATACTAGAGGTCAGTGCTGGCCATGCTTCCTCAACCAAGGCACAGTGGAAAAGATACTGACCTAGCATGCTAGGATCCTCTTCCCCAGGTAGGTCATCTAGCTGCCCAAATCCATCTATTTCATAGGGAATGGAGGCCCAAGGAGGATCAGAATCCCCCAGACATGACTGTTGAAAGTCAGAAGGCTAAGAATCTTGTGATGATGGCTCACAGAAGCACCAGTCCATCCAGGTTCCTTGATACCAGAAGGCCTATGTAGATCATGGTAAGAAGCATCCAAAATTCCAGGACTCAGTGGATGAGAGTTTGCAGCCCTTATGGGTAAGGGTATCTCCTCCTCCTTCACTGAAATAGTCTGGTTTGATGCTCCTGGTGACAAATTTGACTGAATTTGTTGGTACTCCTACCCCTTTTTCTATGTGACACATCAGTTCTTGTACCGGATCATTATTACTGATTCATCAAGGTGGATCCTTGAAGACAGTTCCTCTATGGCTGTGGTTCACAACCTTTCTAATGCTGCTATATATTTTCATTGTTACAAAGGGGTCGCGACCCTCAGGTCGAGAACCGCTGTTCTATGGTAACTCACTTTGAGCGCATGGTCCTCTTAAACTCTTCTTTCAATGCTGTGAGTTGTTCCAGACTAAAGATTGTGTGGTGCCCAGTATACTTTTGCTTTGCCAACTTGATAGCAGGCATGATACCCCTTCAAAGTGCAGAACTCAGAGCTTACCCTATCTATGTGTGTGGCTTGCCCTTTCATTCTCCTAACAGTATCTCTCATAAAATAAAAATTTTACATTTGAAAATATCTGTTTAATGAATTTTTTGTTTTTTTGGATTATGCTTTTGGTGTCATATCCATGAGCTCTTTTCCTAACTCAAAGTCATGAAGATTTTCCATTGTGTTTTCTTCTAAAACATTTATGGTTTTATGTTTTACATTTAGGTTTACATTTAGGACTTGAGATTTATTTTGGGTATATATTGTATAAAATAAAACTAAATTTTTATTAGCCTGAGGTTTACTTTTCTGCATATAAATATACAATTGTACAAAGACTATCTTTACTCTGTTACATTGGCTCTGTACCTTTATAAAATATTAATTGTCCATACTTTTGTGGGGTTATGTGTACACTTTCTGTTCCAGTGCATTGTTCTGAGTGCCTATCCTTTTGTGAGCATACAGTATATGATTAATGTAGCCTTATAGTAAGTCTTGATATTGCACAGAAGGAACCAACTCTGCTGTCCTGCAGATCCTTCTGACATGATCTCAGACTTCCAGTTACTTATGAGCAGTAAGTTTGTGTTGTTTAAGCTACCTAGTTTGTGGTACATTGTTATAGCAGTCTCAACCAACTAATTTAAGGACTTGTCTTATTTATTTTTTCTTGTGTGAATTTTGACAGTTTGTGGATTTTGAGAAAATGGCCATTTTTATTATTTGGTGGTCAAATTTAGGCACATGATGTTATTTGGAGTATTCACCTACTGTCTTGTTAATGTCTGCAGGGTCTATAGGGATAGCCTTTCTTTTACTCCTGCTGTTGGTAATTTGTGTCTATTTTTGTCAGTCTTACTAGAGGTTTGTCAATTTCAATGATACTTTTTTTTTATAGGCAGGGTTTATTACCTCTTCACTGGCTAAAAACATGATGTTTTAGTTTTAATGAACATTTTTATTCCCCTCTTAGATTTTGCTGAGAAATTAAAAGAGAGAATTTATAGAAAAGTACAGAAATTTCTTCTAGATGTTTGATGAAAAACAAGGGAAACAGCACATTTAGTGTTAGTGACAGAGACCAAGTCTGAAGCACCTACAGTTGGAAAGCAGATTATATTTTTTGCTCCCAGTTATACAATTACATTAAAATATGGGCACAGGAAAATTTTACTATATTGAATATCCACGCCAATTGCTTGTTCTGCAACTTTTTAAAAATGACACTCATGGATTCTTCAGTTGTTAAAGTCCAATAGGTAACTGAAGCCAAGTTTAACTATGTACCACCAACTATTCCAGAATTATAACTTCAAGGCCCTCCCTTATCCCCACCCCACAAAAAATAAAAGGAAAGAAAATATTCCCCTAACAACCCACAGAGGCTGCTTAACTCCTGGTGAGACATGCAAATCATATTTGCTAAAAAAATACACCCCTGCAAACTTCAAGGCATTTATCCAACATTCTCGCAGGGCCTAAAGTAAAACCAAAAGATCAGAGGAGGAGTGGGGGGAAAATGTTGAATCATTCTGGGTTACCCATGATTAGTGTATCACTTTAGTCACAGAACAAAATACAGAGATCTTTTACATGGATTTGCCTTTCCAGTGGGTCATTTGTTGCCCAAGTTGATGACAGAAGGAACTTTAGAACCACACTTGTAAGTCTGTATTCATTAATCACTTGCATTCACACTTAAAAACAAAAACAAAAGAAGAAAAAAAAAACTATTCAGTACTGGAGATTAAATAACCATGTGTAGTCTCTTGAAATAAATTTGATTCCTTAAGAAGTCTAATTACTTTCAGTTGCCTTTTTAAAAATAACTATGTATATATATATTTGTATATATTATCCTGTGATTCTACTTATGGTTCCTCTGCTGCGTTGAAGATCTAGGAGCATAAAAACCTGTGACCCCCATGAACGGTGGCTCTAATGCTGCAGAAAGGTTGCAAATAGGCAGTCTGGTCCTTCATTGATCTGGACTATCCATGGCTTCATTGTAAGTGATTATCCTTTTGGGATCTTGCTTCTGCAAATTCCAAACAGATTCCATTTCTTTAGTGTGATATACAGTAGCAGCCCTCAGGTCAAAAGAACCCCAGCTATCATTTCTTTTAGGCCTCTCTGGATCTCTGTTCTTTGGAGGAGCCTAACAAAGTGTTCATAGGAGAGACCAGAAGATTTTGATTTTCTATCTCGTAGTCCTTTGAGAGAAACACTAAAGCACCTTGACTACTGGTGTCTGCCTTTTGCAGGTCACCTATATGACAGTGTTACAAAGGCTCCACTCTCACTATTAGTCCCAGATTTCAGAATGCTACCCAGAACTTGAGGATTAGTCTGTTTCTCCAGCTCATAAGCCTTGGGAAACACAGGATGCTCAGTTCCTGAGGGGATTATTTCAGCACCCTGTGAAACCAAAGCTGCGGGATATTCTCCTTGAAATGTCACCTCCATCACTTTGTGATCTGATGACTTCCCAGTAACAGTCTCAGGGCCAGCACTGGGTTCATTTCTAAATGATAAACCCCACTGATTCTGGAAGATATCCCCCAGGTTTTGCTGATCTGTCTGAGAGGGCAGATCCACTTGTGCTGTGTTCAACAGCACAGTTTGCATATTTGAAGGGTAGATAAAAAGGCTAGACTTAATTTGTTCAACAGCTGCTGAAGTTAGACTCATGTTCTGGAGAACTGAATCAGTCTCAGAAGAAATGGATGTGAGAGTATTAGCAGCAGTAGTTAGCAGTGGCTGGCCCCCTGAAGGATATACACTTGCATCAGTCCCTGCTAAAACGGGCCCATTAGAAAAGCTGGCAGAAGTAACAGATTTCAGCGCTGACACAGGAACATGGGATAACCGACTTGAAGATTGGGTCTGAGTTTCCCCAGTAGATGCTGAAATGGATGAAGATAAAGATGGTGACACAGAAGAGTTCTGTATGGTTTTGTTGAGGTTTTCCTTAACTTTGCTTGCATAACTTATTTTAGGAACTATTTTAGCGTTGCTATTGTCCACTGGAAAAACTGAGGGTGGTTTAAATGGTGTCCGTGAGTCCTCTTTGGAGGCAACAGCTGAAGCATGCTTTTCTTTGGATCCATCATCAAACTTTTTGCTGCTTGCACCAGGTTTAACATCTGAGCTTTTCCCGAAGCAGATCACCCACAGCAGGTTTTCCACCACTTGTGCCTCCAGGCCCAGTTTCATACTTCCAAATGGACTTTTAACCATCTACTCGAATTCCCTTTTGTTCACTATGGTCATGCTTGAAATTTTCAAGTCCTTGTTTTAAGGTTGGGACATTAGACCCTTGTTGCATTATTTTGTCCTGCACTAAATTAAGGTTTTTATAACCCTTGACACTATTGCACCTAGCTTTTCTTTTTTTAGGAGTGGTATATCCGCTTTCAGGTCCACTACCATCATTATCTGCTCTTTTACCCATGTAACTATTAGTAATATAGCCAGAATTATTCGTTACAACACCATTTGGAATTGCTATAGTATCGGTCTTCTCTATGGACTGGTTCTCTCCAGATTTATTTTCTTTTTCTTTCTTTTTTTTTTTTATTGTTGGGGATTCATTGAGGGTACAATAAGCCAGTTACACTGATTGCAATTGTTAGGTAAAGTCCCTCTTGCAATCATATCTTGCCCCCATAAAGTGTGAAACACACTAAGGCCCCACCCTCCTCCCTCCATCCCTCCTTCTGCTTCCCCCCCCATAACCTTAATTGTCGTTAATTGTCCTCATATCAAGATTGAGTACATAGGATTCATGCTTCTCCATTCTTGTGATACTTTACTAAGAATAATGTCTTCCACTTCCATCCAGGTTAATACGAAGGATGTAAAGTCTCCATTTTTTTTAATGGCTGAATAGTATTCCATGGTATACATATACCATAGCTTGTTAATCCATTCCTGGGTTGGTGGGCATTTAGGCTGTTTCCACATTTTGGCAACGGTAAATTGAGCTGCAATAAACAGTCTAGTACAAGAGTCCTTATGATAAAAGGATTTTTTTCCTTCTGGGTAGATGCCCAGTAATGGTATTGCAGGATCAAATGGGAAGTCTAGCTTGAGTGCTTTGAGGTTTCTCCATACTTCCTTCCAGAAAGGTTGTACTAGTTTGCAGTCCCACCAGCAGTGTAAAAGTGTTCCCTTCTCTCCACATCCACGCCAGCATCTGCAGTTTTGAGATTTTGTGATGTGGGCCATTCTCACTGGGGTTAGATGATATCTCAGGGTTGTTTTGATTTGCATTTCTCTAATATATAGAGATGATGAACATTTTATCATGTGTTTGTTAGCCATTCGTCTGTCGTCTTTAGAGAAAGTTCTATTCATGTCTCTTGCCCATTGATATAAGGGATTGTTGGCTTTTTTCATGTGGATTACTTTGAATTCTCTATAGATCCTGGTTATCAAGCTTTTGTCTGATTGAAAATATGCAAATATCCTTTCCCACAGTGTAGGTTGTCTCTTTGCTTTGGTTATTGTGTCCTTAGCTGTACAGAAGCTTTTCAGTTTAATGAAGTCCCATTTGTTTATTTTTGTTGTTGTTGCAATTGCCATGGCAGTCTTCTTCATGAAGTCTTCCCCCAGGCCAATATCTTCCAGTGTTTTTCCTATGCTTTCTTTGAGGATTTTTATTGTTTCATGCCTTAAATTTAAGTCCTTTATCCATCTTGAATCAATTTTTGTGAGTGGGGAAAGGTGTGGGTCCAGTTTCAGTCTTTTACATGTAGACATCCAGTTCTCCCAACACCATTTATTGAATAGGGAGTCTTTCCCCCAAGGTAAGTTCTTGTTTGGTTTATCAAAGATTAGGTGGTTGTAAGATGTTAGTTTCATTTCTTGGTTTTCAATTCGATTCCAAGTGTCTATGTCTCTGTTTTTGTGCCAGTACCATGCTGTCTTGACCACTATGGCTTTGTAGTACAGACTAAAATCTGGTATGCTGATGCCCCCAGCTTTATTTTTGTTACTAAGAACTGCCTTAGCTATACGGGTTTTTTTCCGGTTCCATACAAAACGCAGAATCATTTTTTCCAAATCTTGAAAGTACGATGTAGGTACTTTGATAGGAATGGCATTGAATAGGTAGATTGCTTAGGGAAGTATAGACATTTTAAAATGCTGATTCTTCCCATCCATGAGCATGGTATGTTCTTCCATTTGTTAATATCCTCTGCTATTTCCTTTCTGAGGAGTTCATAGTTTTCTTTATAGAGGTCCTTCACCTCCTTCGTTAGGTATATTCCTAGGTATTTCATTTTCTTTGAAACTATGGTGAAGGGAGTTGTGTCATTAATTAGCTTCTCATCTTGACTGTTATTGGTGTATACAAAGGCTACTGACTTGTGGACATTGATTTTATATCCTGAAACATTACTGTATTTTTTGATGACTTCTAGGAGTCTTGTGGTTGAGTCTTTGGGGTTCTCTAAGTATAAGATCATGTCATCAGCAAAGAGGGAGAGTTTGACCTCCTCTGCTCCCATTTGGATTCCCTTTATTTCCTTGTCTTGCCTAATTGTATTGGCTAGAACTTGCAGCACTACGTTGAATAGTAAAGGTGACAGAGGAAAACCTTGTCTGGTTCCAGTTCTAAGAGGAAAAGCTTTCAGTTTTACTCCATTCAGTAAAATATTGGCTGTGGGTTTGTCATAGATAGCTTCAATCAGTTTTAGAAATGTGCCACCTATGCCTATACTCTTCAGTGTTCTAATTAGAAAAGGATGCTGGATTTTATCAAATGCTTTTTCTGCATCTATTGAGAGGATCTTGTGATCTTTATTTTTGCCTCTGTTAATATGGTGGATAACGTTTATGGACTTGCGTATGTTAAACCAGCCTTGCATCCCTGGGATGAAGCCTACTTGATCATGATGAATGACTTTTTTGATGACAAGCTGTAATCTATTGGCTAGGATTTTGTTGAGAATTTTTGCGTCTATATTCATGAGTGAGATTGGTCTGAAATTCTCCTTTTTGTTTGGGTCTTTTCCTGGTTTTGGTATCAGGGTGATGTTTGCTTCATAGAATGTGTTGGGGAAGATTCCTTCTTCCTCAATTTTTTGGAATAATTTCTGCAGTACAGGAATAAGCTCTTCCTTGAAGGTTTGATAGAATTCTGGAGTGAAGCCATCTGGACCAGGGCATTTTTTAGTTGGAAGCTTTTTTATTGTTTCTTTGATCTCAGTGCTTGAAATTGGTCTGTTCAGGAGCTCTAATTCTTCCTGGCTAAGTCTAGGGAGAGGGTGTGATTCCAAGTATTGATCCATTTCCTTCACATTGTCAAATTTCTGGGCATAGAGTTTCTGGTAGTATTCAGAGATGATCTCTTGTATCTCTGTGGGATCAGTTGTTATTTCCTCTTTATCGTTTCTGATTGAGGTTAGTAGAGATTTTACTTTTCTATTCCTTGTTAGTCTGGCCAATGGTTTATCTATTTTATTTATTTTTTCAAAAAACCAACTCCTTATTTCATTAATTTTCTGAATGATTCTTTTGTTTTCAATTTCATTGATCTCTGATTTGATTTTGGATATTTCTTTTCTTCTACTGAGTTTAGGCTTAGATTGTTCTTCTTTTACCAATTCCATAAGATCTCTTGTGAGATTGTTGATGTGCTCCCTTTCTGTTTTTCGAATGTAGGCATCTAAAGCGATGAATTTTCCTCTGAAAACTGCTTTTGCAGTATCCCACAGGTTTTGGTAGCTTGTGTCTTCATTGTTGTTATGCTCAAGAAAGTTAATGATTTCCTGTTTTATTTCTTCCTGCACCCATCTGTTATTCAACAGAAGACTGTTTAATTTCCATGCCTTTGGGTGGGGTTGAGCATTTTTGTTAGAGTTGAGTTCCACCGTTAGTGCCTTATGGTCTGAAAAGATACAAGGTAAAATTGCAATTCTTTTGATTCTGTTGATATTTGTTTTGTGTCCCAGGATATGATCAATTTTGGAGAATGTTCCATGGGGCGATGAGAAGAATGTATATTCTTTATCTTTGGGGTGGAGTGTTCTATATGCATCTATAAAGCATAGTTGTTCTAGGGTCTCATTTAAATCTCTTACATCTTTGTTTAATTTCTGTTTAGAAGATCTGTCCAGCTCTGTAAGAGGTGTGTTAAAGTCCCCTGTTATGATGGTATTATCAGATAACATATTGCTCAGACTGAGTAAGGTCTGCTTCAAGAATCTGGGAGCATTTAAATTGGGTGCATAAATATTTAGAATTGAAATGTCTTCTTGTTGTAGTTTTCTTTTGACCAATATAAAGTGACCATCTTTGTCTTTTTTGACTTTAGTTGCTTTAAATCCACATGTATCTGAAAATAAGATTGCAACTCCTCTTTTCTTCTGAATTCCATTTGCCTGAAAAATTGTCTTCCAACCCTTGACTCGGAGCTTTAATTTGTCTTTTGAAGCCAGGTGTGTTTCTTGCAGACAGCAAATGGATGGCTTGTGTTTTTGAATCCAGTCAGCCAATCTATGTCTCTTCAGTGGGGAATTCAAGCCATTAACATTTATTGAGATAATTGATAAGTGTGGTAGTATTCTATTTGTCTTATTTTGTGAGAGTCCATTGCTTAGTTTTATCTTTTGCATCAGTGTGGAGGTTAGGTTCTGTCCTTTGATATCTGAGTTCTTACTTTGCTGCTGATCCATTGTGGTGGTCAGTGTGCAGAACAGGTTGTAGTATTTCCTGTAGAGCTGGTCTTGTTGTGGCGAATTTCCTCAATGTTTGTATATCCGTAAATGATTTGATTTCTCTGTCAATTTTGAAGGTTAGCTTAGCAGGGTACAGAATTCTGGGCTGAAAATTGTTCTGTTTAAGTAGATTAAAGGTAGATGACCATTGTCTTCTTGCTTGGAAAGTTTCATTAGAGAAGTCTGCGGTCACTCTGATGGATTTGCCCCTGTAGGTCAACTGGCACTTACTCCTGGCAGCTTGCAGAATCTTTTCTTTTGTCTTGACTTTGGACAGGTTCATCACAATGTGTCTTGGAGAAGCTCGGTTAGAGTTGAGGCGACCCGGGGTCCGATATCCCTCTGAAAGCAGTGTGTCAGAATCTTTGGTGATGTTTGGGAAATTTTCTTTTATAATACTCTCTAGTATGGCTTCCATTCCTCTGGGGCATTCTTCTTCCCCTTCTGGGATTCCTATAACTCGTATGTTGGAACGCTTCATAAAGTCCCATGATTCTGACAGTGAACGTTGTGCTTTCTCTCTCTTCTTTTCTGCCTCTTTTACTGTCTGAGTTATCTCAAGAACTTTGTCTTCTACCTCTGAAATTCTTTCTTCTGCATGGTCTAACCTGTTGCTGATACTTTCCATTGCATCTTTAAGTTCCCTAATTGACTGTTTCAATTCCTTCCAGTCTGCTATATCCTTTTTATATTCTTCATATCGTTCATCTCTGATTTGATTCTGTTTTTGGATTTCCTTTTGGTTATTTTCCACTTTATTAGCAATTTCCTTCATTGTTTCCATCATTTCTTTCATTGTTTTCAACATGTGTATTCTAAATTCCCTTTCTGTCATTCCTAACATTTCTATAGTGGTGGAATCATCTGCAGCAGCTACCTCATGGTCCCTTGTTGGGGTTGTTCTAGACTGGTTCTTCATGTTGCCTGGATTTTTCTGCTGATTCTTCCTCATGAGTGATTTCTTTTATCTGTTTCCTTGCCCTAATTTTCCTTTCACTTCCTCTTGCTCTTTAAGTTCTTGTGCCTGTGGACTAAGGGTTACAGGACCACAAGGGTGAGAAGGTTGAAGAGCAAAAAAAGGGGATGAAAGAAAGGAGGACCGAATGATAAGAAAAAAAGAAAGATAGAGAAAGGAGAGGGGGTGGGGATAAGGAATATTGACAAAAAGAAGAGAGGCACAGAAAGAGGGAGACAGGGCAATATAGGTGTACAGTAGGGTACTTTGACACAACCTTAAAAAACCCCAACTTCTGGGAGTGCCCAGTTGCGTGGTTCCCTTGAGGTCAGCAGCTCTTTGCTAACCTGATCAGACACAGTACCCCACCTCCACCAAGTAGAGAGGAAAGACAAAAATACTATAAATCAAACCAAAAGAAGCAAACAGAAAACTTTACGGGGATAAAATTGGGTGAAAAACCAAATGATATCGGTAGAAACACTAGCAAAAATGAAGTTGTAGTTATTAAAAAAGGCAGCAATGGGAAATTATAATTAAACTAGGAAAATTGAGAAAGAAAAAGGGATCTGTATGGAAAAGATTGAAATTGAAAAAACAAAAGATCATCAGCAATGTCAAAATAAACAAAAAAAACAAGCAAACAAAAAAAGAAAAAAATACACAACCAAAAACAAAGCAGTTTGTATATGTTATTGAATATTGTCTGGGCAACACGTGGTCTTCTGGGGTATGAGATGTTAGTCACAGTTCTGATACGACTGGAACCTGCTGATTTCTCAAACCCCAGCAGGTAGACACCCTAAATCTCTCTTCAGTCTACTTAAAAGGCACTTTGAACTTGTAAACTTGCTGAGCAGAAGCTTTCTCAGCTTTCTCGCTGGAATCACTGCTGAATTGGCTATCCACTTACGCAGTGTGCCAAAACCGGTCTCACTCTGCCCCTGAGGGTTAGGGCTGCAAGGCGGCTCAGACCCCACCCTTAGGCTACTTGGTTGCTGGGTTACCAGCTCCCACCCGTTTCTAGCTCTGCGACCCTGAGGGTGGAGCTTGCCGGGGCAGATCACTGACAATGGATCCGTGTGACCCACCGCCAAACACTATTAGCTCCGTCTGGCTCAGCGGCTCAGACTGGGTCCCTAGACAATGGCCAAAGTTCTCCGCACTCCCGCTCAGGCCTTCCCCAAGGCAGTTCAACTCAGTGCCAAGTCCAAGGACATCAAAACAGTTCACAGGTAAGGCCTTTCTGGTTTGCAGTCTCGCTGCTACTGAACTTACAGTTGTGGGCGGGTTTAGACGGATTGAACACACGCCACCACTTGCCGGTTTTCCACTGTTTTAGTCCTCCTCTTGGGGTTCAGAAGTCTCTCGCTGACTCCCTGTATCCTCTACTGTTTTTCTAAATGAAATTCTTGGTTTTAATTCCTGCTTTCCCAAATTAAAGCTGGCCTTTACAGTCTGTTTCAGGCTAGTATCTGCAACTTGCTGGTTGCCATTGAGGACCCTGGAAATAGGGCTGTTAGCTTCATCAGAACCCAGATTCTTTAAAGATATTTCTCTTTCTCCAGCATTACCATTTAGTTCACCATAGCCTGTTTTCTTCTTCCACGTTCCCTGGTGCTGCTGGAGGGTGTGTTTCTGCTCATGTTTCAGCTGTTTTGGCTGGGTCTTGGGGCTGCCCTCGGCTCCATGGTGAGGCTGCTGGTGATGATGGTGGTGGTGGTTGTGGTTATGGTTGTAGAAATAACCATATTTCTACATGGTGGTGGTGGCTGCTGCTGCTGCTGCTGGGGGTGATGGTGCGGATGGTGGTGGCTGTGATGGTGCTGACACTGTGGCTGGCCGGACTTCTCTTCCATTGAAAGCGGCTGGGACTCCCTGGCTGAGGCTGCTGGTTGCTACACCGTCAGGATCTGAGGCTTCTTCCCAGGGCTCACTCAGTATATCTGTTCAATGATACTTTCAAAGAACTAACTTTAATTTCATTAAATTTCTCTATTGTTTTTCTTTTTCAATTTTATTGAAAAGTGCTCTTTATTTTTTTAATTTTTTCCTCTGCTTGGTTAAGGTTTATTTTGATCTCTTTGTTAGTTATTTTTATGCTGAAAATTTTAATTATTACCTTGAAATAATTATTTTCCAATATAAAAATGTATTGCTATGAATTTCTTACTAAACACATTAGTAGTATCATACATTTTGATGTGTTTCATTTTCATTCTATTCAAAATATTTTCTAATTTACTTTGAAACTTCCTCATAGATTTTTAGAAGTGTGTTTTTAAATTTCCAATGTTTGAAGATTTTTCTTTATGTTTTTGTTGTTGATTTCTAGTTTAATTGGTTTAAAAGAACATATTTCATTTGATTTTAATTATTTAAAGTTTGTTAAGTTTTTACATAATGTTTTTGAAAGCTAAGTAAAACCAACCAGGCGCAGTGGCTCACTCCTGTAATCCTAGCACTCTGGGAGGCTGAGGCGGGTGGATTGCCTGAGCTCACCAGTTTGAGACCAGCCTGAGCAAGAGCGAGACCTCTTCTAAAAAACAGCTGGCATTGTGGTGGGTGCCTGTAGTCCCAGCTTCTTGGGAGGCTGAGGCAAGACAATAGCTTAATCCCAAGAGTTTGAAGTTGTTGTGAGTTGCGAAGCCATGGCACTCTACCTAGGGCACCAAAGTAAGACTCTACCTGAAAAAAAAAAAAAAAAAGCTACGTAAAACTGAGCTGTAAACATTACATGTTCCGATTCAGTGATGAATTATTAATCACCTTTTAAATCTACTATATGGTAATCTCTTTAATTAAGTTTTCCCACACTCTGTTGGGTCAGTTTTGACAGGTTATTTTCGAAGAAATTTTTAATTTCTCCTAGATTCTCCAATTTGTTACCATACAGTTGCTTGCAGTATTCTCTTATAATTCTTTTAATCTATTTTCTGTGATTACATTACCTTTGCTGTTTCAGATCTGATTTTTTTTCTGTTTTATTCTCCTTATCTTAGATTCAGGAAAGATTTGTTTATTTTATCAATTTCTTCCAAGAAAGCCTTTCATTTGTAATGACTACATTTATTCTTCTTAATTAAACTTACATAACTTTCTTATTTGTTTTAGTTTGTTTGGTTTTAGTGTCTAAATATGAGTACTAGGTTTCTTTGTTTTTATTTTTATTGTGTGATAATGAAGGCTTTTGAGGCAATGTTTTCTTCTGAGTAGTACTATATTTTTTTCTCAAAGGTAATTGTATGGGATATTTTGTCTAACACTGCTTTCCAAAGGGGCAATTTTTTTTTTTAATTTTAAGTAAATTCATATCAGGTTAATATGAGGGTGCAAGCAACGAGGTCAAAATATTTGATTTTGTTATGCGGAGTTCATCTGTGGTTATGTCCCACATACAAAAGGTGTGCTAACCCACCCCTTGTCCATTCAGTGAGAGCACCCCAACTCCCTCCCTCTCTCTTGTTACTTCTCCCCCCAACTTGAATTGAAATGAATTTTTCTCCTATTTAGGTAATTTCCTTTCTAATTTTTTTCTTTTTATTCCAAAGATTATTTAGAAATATGTTTTAGATTTTCAGATATGGAATTTTTTTTGGATCATTTAAAAAATTATTTCTTAGTCTGTTTTGTGTTACTATAACAGAATACCTGAAACTGGATAATTCATAAAAAAACAGATATGTTTCTTACAGTTCTGTAGATTTGGAAGTCTGAGGTTGAGGGTCTGGAATCTGGGGAGGGCTTTCCTGATGTTTAGAAGGACATAAGAGCATCAGAGGGGCCCTACACTCATCTTTTTACCAGGAACCTACTCCTGTGATCACTAACTCTTTTCTATGATCAGGACGTTAATTCATTCATGAGGACAGAATTGCTCATAACCCAATTACCTCTTAAAGTCCTCACCTCTCAATACTGTTGCATAAGGGATTACATGTCTAACATATGAACTTCTGGGGGACACATTCTAACCATAGAGGTGATTGTATTGATAGACAAAGAATACACTCTGTATAAATCTGACATTAAAAGTTCATTAATATTTTTTATGACAAGTACATGACTAATTTAAAAATTCATGATTATATGGAAAAAATGAATACTCACTATTTGAGAAATATAGTTTTCTCTACATATATCAAAAATTATTAGATATTCATGTATCATATATATACATACCTCATACATCCAGTTTATTGATTATACTCTTCATTTTTGTGCTTTCTAATTTTTTCTAGCAGTTCTGAATCATTCTTAAAATATATTAACTAATATATTAACTAATATACTTAGTTGTCATTTTTACTGTAAATATTATGTTTTAACTTCCCAGATATTATATATATATATAATCAAGGGTAAGTTATAATATATTCCCAGATATTATATATATATAAAATTTTTTTCATTTCTTATTTATTAGTTATGTAGTTAACTCTTTTGTTTTTGACTTTTAAAAATCCCACTGGAATGTGCATTTTTTGCAAATAGAATATAGGTTTCCTAAGGCCACTTAGATGATCTTTTCCTGGAAGAATTTGATTAGTGTAATGACTACTATACTTAAAATTTTCCTATTACTATACCTTATGATTATTATTTAGTTTTCACTGCCTATTCTTCTTTCTTTTATTTTCTTGTTGATTTAATCAGGTAGTATTTTACTCCATTTTCTATGTAAATCTGATATTTTACTGTATTTTTCCAATTCATTAGCATTTAACTTTCTTCTCCTTGAACTATGGTACACATATATTTCTTTACATTATGTATGCAACTTAGAGGCATAGTTTTCCTCACAAAGATCTTTTTTCTCCCCAATAAAAAGAGATCATTAAGAATATTTTTCACTCTCTTTTCTTCTCTTGTACCCTCCATCATTCTAGGTGTAGAGTTTCCCTTTAGTGTATCTTACTATTTTAAGGGTTTTTAACACCTAGGTTTCATATTTTCAGGAGTCTATTATTAACTGATATTTGATAATGCAATGAATATCATTACAATATAGATAATGAAAATACATATTAACATAATTATATATGAATATTTGTGTGCAAATATATTGTATATATAAATTACTTGGTATATGTATATAAGATATCTATGTTTATGTGTGCATATGAATGTGTGTCTGTCTTAATATTATGAGGTTCATTGCTCACCACATTTTCTTCTATTATTTCCTAATTGTGAGACCAAGTTCAGGTTATAACTTTTATCTGAAATCAAACTTGCAAATCTAAGAAAAGAAAATTGTAAATTAAGACAAATGTCAAGTCCAAACTCATTTTGACTGTTTTTTTGTGATTTAGTTTATTTTTCTTAGATGGGTCTTCAAGTTTGTAATATTTTTATTGGTACTTTGGGTGTTAGATGTTAGGGGATAAGGGAATTTAGTCAAAGGGATACTTTATAAACAGGGAAATTAGGTCATTAATGTTTGTTCCTGCTGAGCCTCTATTTGGTTTCCTGCAGCGTGTAGTGTATATATTTTCCGTACCTTCTTTGATACCATTAAATTCTTTTAGTGATGCTGGTGATTCAAGTGTGTCATGATAATATGATTATTAAGAATCAAAATTCTGTTCACTTAGCCTTTAATACTTAAAGACATTCAAATAATTATATTCAAAAGTCAAATCAAAATTCTGCTCACTTAGCCTTTAATACTTAAAGACATTCAAATAATTATATTCAAAAGTCAGAATAATTGATATAAAGTATAATACATGTAAAATAAAATTTCAAAATTATAAACAATATAAACATGTTCTAAAGTGAAATTAAGAGTTTATATTAAGCTTGAAAAACATTTGTATAATTCTGAAGTAGAATTCTTTTTTGAATTAGAAAATGTAACTAGTGACTTCTGTAAAAAGATTAATAGTAAAAAAAAATGAACAAATTTCCATTATAGTAAAAGTGAATTATGGATGTGCTTGTGTGTATAAGTGTGTAATAGTGATTCAAAGGCCAGGTTCAAACTTCCTTAATCTGATGTTAAACAGGGGAGAGCCTTGATTTTTTTTTTTAATCCTTTGTGACCTTTTAATGACCTTTGGATGCCAAGTATTGTTAAAGAATATTCTGAAAGTTAGAGAAATTTCTTGGAGGAATTTTTCGGGTATGTTTTTGTTAAATGCTTAACATGAGTGAATTCTCAGATCTTCTATAATTTCATGACACAGGACATATACTGTAAATGCAGGTGTATTTAACAGCAAGCATTTATTTAACGAATTTCCTTTAGAGTCTTCTGGTGTCAGACACAGCATGACAGTAGTTAAGGATCTGTCACCATTACCATTAAAAACCTCATTGTTTAGGCTTTGCTTCCTTGACTGTTCAAATTACATCTAGCTGAAACTTGCCAAAGAAGTTGTCAGCTTAGATATGACTTTGATTTTGAAAAACTGTTGAAAATAGGAAAGCCATTTATAGTGACAGAAAAAGAGAATTTAGCTGGCATCAGTGTCTTTTCTTGCTGAAATATACTTGTTCATGAAGTTTTCCAAACAATTGAAGTATGGATTAGTACATTTTGACACTTTAAAAATAAGCACGCTTTACAACAGGACAGATAATTAACTGGAAAAATATATGTCTGCTTATATATTAGAATGTTTCCTGGCTCCATTTTACAAAAGGTGTCTAATATGTCACTATGATAGGACTGAAGTGGAAAGATTCTATTTATGTAGAATATGAATCAGGAACTTCTCTAGAAACATCTACTGGAAAAATAATATTTGCATAAGAATATGCATTTTTATCTCTTTGGTGTCTTCTGAGAATTAGGTTAAAACTATAGGGTTTTTCTCTTTTTTTCTTTTTTGTATAATGCTTAGATTCAGAATAAAGTAAAACTTAAATAGGTTAATCAGTAAATTAGACTTCCCAAGAAAAGATTTTTCTGAATTGTGAAGTCTAACAGAATCACCCAGAATATAATTTATAGAGATAAAAAGATGGGAAAATGAAAGAGAAATTAAGAGGCATGAGAAAAAAGTAAAAGTGACAACATTTACCTAATAAGAGATCTGTAAGAAAATGGAGAGAATAGGTAATTTTTTATATTTATGTTGAAAAAAGACATGGGTTCTCAAATAAACAAGCAACACTGATTTACAAGCAGGATTTGATAAATAAATTTATATCTAGAAAATCTAAAAATCTACCAAACAAGGAATCTAGATTACTACTCTTTTCTAGGTCATTTTATTATTATTATTTTTTTTTTATTAAATCATAACTGTATATATTGATGTGATCATGGGGCATCATACACTCGCTTCATAGACCATGTGACACATTTTCATCACAATGGTTAACATAGCCTTCCTGGCATTATCTCAGTAACTGTGCCAAAACATTTACATTCTACATTTACCAAGTTTCGCAAATACCGCTGTAAGATGCACCACAGGTATGATTCCACCAATCCCCCTCCCTCTACCCACCACCCCCCTCCATTCCCTCCCTTTCCCATTTCCCCCTATTGTTAGGTTGTAACTGGGTTATAGCTTTCATGTGAGAGCCCCAAATTAGTTTCATAGTAGGGCTGAGTAATTGGGTACTTTTTCTTCCATTCTTGAGATACTTTACTAAGAAGAATATGTTCCAGCTCCATTCATGTAAACATGAACAAGGTAAAGTCTCCATCTTTCTTTAAGGCTGCATAATATTCCATGGTGTACATACACCACAGTTTATTAATCCATTCGTGGATCGATGGGCACTTGGGCTTTTTCCATGACTTAGCAATTATGAATTGGGCTGCAAAAAACATTCTGGTACAAATATCTTTGTTATGTTGTGATTTTTGGTCTTCTGGGTATATGCCCAGCAGAGGAATTACAGGATTGAATGGCAGATCTATTTTTGGATCTCTGAGTGTTCTCCATATCTCTTTCCAAAAGGAATGTATTAATTTGCATTCCCACCAGCAGTACAGAAGTGTTCCCTTTTCTCCACATCCACGCCAACATCTCTGGTCTTGAGATTTTGTGATATAGGCTAGTCTCACTGGAGTTAGATGATATCTCAAAGTAGTTTTGATTTGCATTTCTCTGATGATTAAAGATGATGAGCATTTTTTCATATGTCTGAAGGCCATGCGCCTGTCTTCTTCAGAGAAGTTTCTCTTCAAATCCCTTGCCCAGCCTGCGATGGGATCCCTTGTTTTTTTCTTGCTGATGTGTTTGAGTTCTCTGTGGATTCTGGTTATTAAACCTTTGTCAAGAGACATAACCTGCAAATATCTTCTCCCATTCTGAGGGCTGTTTGCTTGCTTTATTTACTGTGTTCTTGGCTGTGCAGAAGCTTTTTAGTTTGATCAAGTCCCAGTAGTGTATTTTGAAGCTGCTTCAATTGCCCGGGGGGTCCTCCTCATAAAATACTCACCCAGACCAATTTCTTCAAGGATTTTTCCCTACACTCCTCTCTAGTATTTTTATAGTTTCATGTCTTAAGTTTAAGTCTTTAATCCAATGAGAGTCTATCTTAGTTAATGGTGAAAGGTGTGGGTCCAATTTCAGTCTTCTGCAGGTTGCCAGCCAGTTCACCCAGCACCATTTGTTAAATAGGGAATCTTTTCCCCACTGAATGTTTTTAATTGGCTTGTCAAAAATTAAATAGCGGTAAGTAGCTGGATTCATCACTTGGTTCTCTATTCTGTTCCAGATATCTACTTCTCTGTTTTGTGCCAATACCATGCTGTTTTGATCACTATCGATTTATAGTAAAGTCTGAGGTCTGGTAGTGTGATTCCTCCTGTTTTGTTTTTATTTCTGAGTAATGTCTTGGCTATTCGAGGTTTTTTCTGATTCCATATAAAACGAAGTATTGTTTTTTCAAGATCTTTAAAATATGACAGTGGAGCTTTAATAGGGAGTGCAGTGAAATTATATATTGCTTTGGGTAGTATGGACATTTTGATAATGTTGATTCTTCCCAGCCATAAGCATGGTATGTTTTTCCATTTGTTAACATTTTCAGCTATTTCTTTTCTTAGAGTTTCATAGTTCTCTTTATGGAGATCTTTCACGTCTTTTGTTAGGTAAATTCCCAAATATTTCATCTTCTTTGGCACTACTGTGAATGGGATAGAGTCCTTAACTGCTTTTTCAACTTGACTGTTGTTGGTATATATAAAGGCTACCGATTTATGGATGTTGATTTTGTAACCTGAGATGCTGCTGTATTCCTTGATTACTTCTAGGAGTTTTGTAGTAGAGTCTCTAGTGTTTTCCAGATACACAATCATATCATCTGCGAAGAGTGAAAGTTTGATCTCTTCTGACCTTATATGGATACCCTTGATCACCTTTTCTTCCCTAATTGCGGTGGCTAAAACTTCCATTACAATGTTGAAAAGCAATGGAGAAAATGGGCAGCCTTGTCTGGTCCTGATCTGAGTGGAAATGATTCCAATTTAACTCCATTCAATATGATATTGGCTGTGGGTTTCCTGTAGATGGCCTCTATCAGTTTAAGAAAAGTCCCTTCTAGAACCTTTTAAATCCCTGTCCACCATAGCCCACATGTGGATTTCACCCTAGTCAGGAATCTCAATCCACCTGCACTCCAGGTGAAATAAAAGCCACTTTAGTTGCATGAATTGGATCTCATCTTCCTTTTTTTCTCACATCTGTGAATGATTTTATCCTTGGGTCTGGAACCTTTCATGTGGTGCCTGTGACTCCCTGGAGAACAGTCCCTTTGCGGGGCTGAAAATACATCCCACTGAAGCTAACCAATTGGATCCTTATTCCTGAGAGAAGAAGAGAACCGGTGCACTCTCTGACCTTACCTAACATTCATCCATTTCATACTAAGGAGATTGAAGATTGATTACCATCCTCTTCTGGCTTGAAAAGTTTTAGCAGACAGGAGGCAGAGCAAGATGGCAGCCGAGTAACAGCTTCCTTGCATCTGGGCACCGTGAGTCTGGGGAGATAGGACTCCAGGCATCTCTGGCTGGTGGGATCTGCCTATCATCACCCCTGTGAAGATACAGAGAGTCAGCGAGAGACTTCTGGACCCCAAGAGGAGGACTAAAACAGTGGAAAACCGGCAAGTGGTCACGTGTGTTTAATCCGTCTAAACCCGCCCACAACTGTAAGTTCAGTAGCAGCGAGACTGCAAACCAGAAAGGCCTTACCTGTGAACTGTTTTGGTGTCTTTGGACTTGGCACTCAGCTGAACTGCCTTGGGGATAGCCTGAGCGGGAGTGTGGAGAACTTTGGCCTTTGTCTAGGGCCCCAGTCTGAGCCGCTGAGCCAGACGGAGCTAATAGTGTTTGGCTCTGGGTCACAGGCAGCCATTGTGAGCAATCTGCCCGGCAAGCTCTGCCCTCAGGGTCGCAGAGCTAGAATTGGGTGGGAGATGGTAACCCAGCGACAAGTAGCCAAAGGGCAGGGTCAGAGCCACCTTGCAGCCCTAACCCTTGGGGTCAGAGAGAGACCAGTTTTGGCACACAGGGTAAGTGGATAGCCACTTCAGCAGTGATTCCAGCAACAAGCACTTCCCTGGGAAAGCTTCTGCTCAGCAAGTGAACAAGTTCAAAGTGCCTTTTAAGTGGGCTGAAGAGAGATTTAGGGGGTCTACCTGCTGGGGTTTGAGAAATCAGCAGCCTCCAGTCGTATCAGAACTGTGATTAACATCTCATACCCCAGAATACCACGTGTTGCCCAGACAATATTCAATAACATATACATACTGCTTTGTTTTTGGTTGTGTTTTTGTTTTTTTTTTTTTGGTTTGGTTGTGGGTTTTTTTGTTTATTTTGATGTTGTTGATTGTTGTTTTGTTTTTTAAGTTCAATCTTTTCCATACAGATCCTTTTTCTTTCTCATTTTTTCTGGTTTAATTATAATTTCCCGTTGCTGCCTATTTCAATAATTAGAACTTCATTTTTGTTAGTGTTTCTACCGCTATTATTTGGTTTTTCCAGCCAATTTTATCCCATAAAGTTTTCTGTTTGCTTGTTTTGGTTTGATTTATAGCATTTTTGTCTTTTCTCTCTACTTGGTGGTGGTGGGGTACTGTGTCTGATCAGGTTAGGAAAGAGCTGCTGATCTCAAGGGAACCTCCCAACTGGGCACCCCCAGAAGGTGTTTTTTTTTTTTTTTTTAAGGTTGTAACGAAGTACCCTACTGGACACCTATATTGCTCTGTGTCCCTCTTTCTGTGCCTCTCTTCTTTTTATCAATATTCCTTTTGACAAAAAGAAGAGAGACACATACCCACTCCCTCTCCTTTCTCTATTTTTCTTATTTTTTTCTTATCACTCGGTCCTCCTTTCTTTCATCCCATTTTGCTCTTCAGCCTTCTCACCCTTCTGGTCCTATAACCCTTAGTCTGCAGGCACGAGAACTTAAAGAGCAAGAGGAAGTGAAAGGAAAAGTAGGGCAAGGAAACAGATAAAAGAAATCACTCATGAGGAAGAATCAGCAGAAAACTCCAGGCAACATGAAGAACCAGTCCAGAACAACCCCGCCAAGGGACCATGAGGTAGCTACTGGAGAGGATTCCACCTATACAGAAATGATAGGAGTGACAGAAAGGGAATTTAGAATACACATGTTGAAAACAATGAAAGAAATGATGGAAACAATGAAGGAAACTGCTAATAAAGTGGAAATTAACCAAAAGGAAATGCAAAAACAGAATCAAATAAGAGATGAACGACATGAAGAATATGAAAAGGATATAGCAGAGCTGAAGGAAATGAAACAGTCAATCAGGGAACTTAAAGATGCAATGGAAAGTATCAGCAACAGGTTAGACCATGCAGAAGAAAGAATTTCAGAGGTAGAAGACAAAGTTTTTGAGATAACTCAGATAGTAAAAGAGGCAGAAAAGAAGAGAGAGAAAGCAGAACGTTCACTGTCAGAATTATGGGACTTTATGAAGTGTTCCAACATACGAGTTATAGGAATTCCAGAGGGGAAGAAGAATGCCCCAGAGGAATGGAAGCCATACTAGAGAATATTATAAAAGAAAATTTCCCAAATATCACCAAAGATTCTGACACACTGCTTTCAAAGGGCTATCGGACCCCAGGTCGCCTCAACTCTAACCGAGCTTCTCCAAGACACATTGTGATGAACCTGTCCAAAGTCAAGACAAAAGAAAAGATTCTGCAAGCTACCAGGAGTAAGCGCCAATTGACCTACAGGGGCAAATCCATCAGAGTGACCACAGACTTCTCTAATGAAACTTTCCAAGCAAGAAGACAATGGTCATCTACCTTTAATCTACTTAAACAGAACAATTTTCAGCCCAGAATTCTGTACCCTGCTAAGCTGAGCTTCAAAGTTGATGGAGAAATGAAATCATTTACGGATATACAAACATTGAGGAAATTCGACACAACAAGACCAGCTCTACAGGAAATACTTCAACCTGTTCTGCACACTGACCACCACAATGGATCAGCAGCAAAGTGAGAACTCAGAAATTAAAGGAAAGAACCTAACCTCCACACTGATGCAAAAGATAAAACTAAGCAATGGACTCTCACAAAATAAGACGAATAGAATACTACCACACTTATCAATTATCTCAATAAATGTTAATGGCTTGAATTCCCCACCGAAGAGATATAGATTGGTTGACTGTATTAAATAACACAATCCATCCATTTGCTGTCTGCAAGAAACACACCTGGCTTCAAAAGACAAATTAAAGCTCAAAGTCAAGGGTTGGAAGACAATTTTTCAGGCAAATGGAATTCAGAAGAAAAGAGGAGTTGCAATCTTATTTTCAGAAACATGTGGATTTAAAGCAACTAAAGTCAAAAAAGACAAAGATGGTCACTTTATATTGCTCAAGGGAAAAATACAGCAAGAAGACATTTCAATTCTAAATATTTATGCACCCAATTTAAATGCTCCCAGATTCTTGAAACAGACCTTACTCAGTCTGAGCAATATGATATCTGATAATACCATAATAACAGGGGAACTTAACACTCCTCTTACAGAGCTGGACAGATCCTCTAAACAGAGATTAAACAAGGATATAAGAGATTTAAATGAGACCCTAGAACAACTGTGCTTGATAGACGCATATAGAACACTCCACCCCAAAGATAAAGAATATACATTCTTCTCATCACCCCATGGAACATTTTCAAAAATTGATCATATCCTGGGACACAAAACAAATATCAACAGAATCAAAAGAATTGAAATTTTACCTTGTAAAAGGTGGAACTCAACTCTAATACAAATGCTCGACCTCAACCAAAGGCATGGAAATTAAACAATCTTCTGTTGAATAACAGATGGGTGAAGGAAGAAATAAAACAGGAAATCATTCACTTCCTTGAGCATAACAATAATGAAGACACAAGCTACCAAAACCTGTGGGATACTGCAAAAACAGTTTTGAGAGGAAAATTCATCGCTTTAGATGCCTACATTCGAAAAACAGAAAGAGAGCAAATCAACAATCTCACAAGAGATCTTATGGAATTGGAAAAAGAAGAACAATCTAAGCCTAAACTCAGTAGAAGAAAAGAAATATCCAAAATCCAATCAGAGATCAATGAAATTGAAAACAAAAGAATCATTCAGAAAATTAATGAAACAAGGAGTTGGGTTTTTTGAAAAAATAAATTAGATAGATAAACCACTGGCCAGACTAATGAGGAAAAGAAAAGTAAAATCTCTAGTAACCTCAATCAGAAATGAACCAGGGGAAATAACAACTGATCCCACAGAGATACAAGAGATCATCTCTGAATACTACCAGAAACTCTATGCCCAGAAATTTGACAATGTGAAAGAAATGGATCAATATTTGGAATCACACCCTCTCCCTAGACTCAGCCAGGAAGAAATAGAGCTCCTGAACAGACCAATTTCAAGCACTGACATCAAAGAAACAGTAAAAAATCTCCCAACCAAAAAATGCCCATGTGCAGATGGCTTCACTCCAGAGTTCTATCAAACCTTCAAGGAAGAGCTTATTCCTGTACTGCAGAAATTATTCCAAAAAATTGAGGAAGAAGGAATCTTCCCCAACACATTCTATGAAGCAAACATCACCCTGATACCAAAACCAGGAAAAGACCCAAACAAAAAGGAGAATATCAGACCAATCTCACTCATGAATATAGACGCAAAAATTCTCAACAAAATCCTAGCCAATAGATTACAGCTTATCATCAAAAAAGTCATTCATCATGATCAAGTAGGCTTCATCCCATGGATGCAAGGCTGGTTTAACATACACAAGTCCATAAACGTTATCCACCATATTCACAGAGGCAAAAATAAAGATCACATGATCCTCTCAATAGATGCAGAAAAAGCATTTGATAAAATCCAGCATCCTTTTCTAATTAGAACACTGAAGAGTATAGGCATAGGTGGCACATTTCTAAAACTGATTGAAGCTATCTATGACAAACCCACAGCCAATATTTTACTGAATGGAGTAAAACTGAAAGCTTTTCCTCTTAGAACTGGAACCAGACAAGGTTGTCCTCTGTCACCTTTACTATTCAACGTAGTGCTGGAAGTTCTAGCCAATACAATTAGGCAAGACAGGGAAATAAAGGGAATCCAAATGGGAGCAGAGGAGGTCAAACTCTCCCTCTTTGCTGACATGATCTTATACTTAGGGAACCCTAAAGTCTCAACCAGAAGACTCCTAGAAGTCATCAAAAAATACAGTAATGTTTCAGGATATAAAATCAATGTCCACAAGTCAGTAGCCTTTGTGTACACCAATAACAGTCAAGATGAGAAGCTAATTAATGACACAACTCCCTTCACCATAGTTTCAAAGAAAATGAAATACCTAGGAATATACCTAACGAAGGAGGTGAAGGACCTCTATAAAGAAAACTATGAACTCCTCAGAAAGGAAATAGCAGAGGATATTAACAAATGGAAGAACATACCATGCTCATGGATGGGAAGAATCAACATTGTTAAAATGTCTATATTTCCCAAAGCAATCTAGCTATTCAATGCCATTCCTATCAAAATACCAACTTCGTACTTTCAAGATTTGGAAAAAATGATTCTACGTTTTGTATGGAACCGGAAAAAAACCCGTATAGCTAAGGCAGTTCTCTGTAACAAAAATAAAGCTGGGGGCATCAGCATACCAGATTTTAGTCTGTACTACAAAGCCATAGTGCTGAAGACAGTATGGTACTGGCAAAAAACAGAGACATAGACACTTGGAATCGAATTGAAAACCAAGAAATGAAACTAACATTTTACAACCACCTAATCGTCGATAAACCAAACAAGAACATACCTTGGGGGGAAGACTCCCTATTCAATAAATGGTGTTGGGAGAACTGGATGTCTACATGTAAAAGACTGAAACTGGACCCACAGCTTTCTCCACTCCCAAAAACTGATTCAAGATTTATAAAGGACTTAAATTTAAGGCATGAAACAATAAAAATCCTCCAAGAAAGCATAGGAAAAACACTGGAAGATATTGGCCTGGGGAAAGACTTCATGAAGATGACTGCCATGGCAATTGCAACAACAAAAATAAACAAATGGGACTTCATTAAACTGAAAAGCTTCTGGACAGCTAAGGAGACAATAACCAATAGCAAAGAGACAACCTACACAATGGGAAAGGATATTTGCATATTTTCAATCAGACAAAAGCTTGATAACCAGGATCTATGGAGAACTCAAATTAATCCACATGAAAAAGCCAATAATCCCATATATCAATGGGCAAGAGTCATGAATAGAACTTTCTCTAGAGACGGCAGACGAATGGCTAACAAACACATGAAAAAATGTTCATCATCGCTGTATATTAGAGAAATGCAAATCAAAACAACCCTGAGATATCATCTAACCCCAGTGAGAATGGCCCACATCACAAAATCTCAAAACTGCAGATGCTGGCGTGGATGTGGAGAGAAGGGAACACTTTTACACTGCTGGTGGGACTGAAACTAGTACAACCTTTCTGGAAGGAAGTATGGAGAAACCTCAAAGCACTCAAGCTAGACCTCCCATTTGATACTGCAATCCCATTACTGGGCATCTACCCAGAAGGAAAGAAATCCTTTTATCATAAGGACACTTGTACTAGACTATTTATTGCAGCTCAATTTACAATCGCCAAAATGTGGAAACAGCCTAAATGCCCACCAACCCAGGAATGGATTAACAAGCTTTGGTATATGTATACCATGGAATACTATTCAGCCATTAAAAAAAATGGAGACTTTACATCCTTCGTATTAACCTGGATGGACGTGGATGACATTATTCTAGTAAAGCATCACAAGAATGGAGAAACATGAATCCTATGTACTCAATTTTGATATGAGGAGAATTAATGACAGTTATGGTTATGGGGGGTGGGACAGAAAGAGGGAAGGAGGGAGGGGGTTGAGGCCTTGGTGTGTGTCACACTTTATGGGGGCAAGACATGATTGCAAGAGGGACTTTACCTAACAATTGCAATCAGTGTAACCTGGCTTATTGTACCCTCAATGAATCCCCAACAATAAAAAAAAAAAAAAAGAAAAGTCCCTTCTAGACCGATTTTCTTGAGTGTTCTAATCATGAAGGGATGCTGGATATTATCAAAAGCTTTTTCTGCATCCATTGAAAGAATCATATGTTCTTTGGTTTTTAATTTGTTTATGTGCTGAATTACATTTATAGATTTACGTATATTGAACCAGTCTTGAGACCCTGGGATAAAACCAACTTGGTCATGATGTATAATTTGTTTGATGTGTTGCTGGATTCTGTTTGTTAGTACCTTGTTAAATATTTTTGCATCTATATTCATTAGTGAAATCGGTCTATAATTTTCTTTTCTTGGTGGGTCTTTTCCTGGTTTGGGGATCAGGATGATGTTTGCTTCATAGAACGTGTTGCGTAGTCTTCCTTCTTTTTCTACCTTTTGGAACAGGTTGAGTAATATAGGTACTAATTCCTCTTTAAAGGTTTGGTAGAATTCTGACGTGAAACCATCTGGTGCCGGGCTTTTCTTTTTAGGGAAGTTTTGTATAATTGATGCTATTTCTGAACCTGGTATGGGTCTGTTCAACATTTCCACTTGATTCTGGCTAAGTCTTGGAAGGTGATGTGCTTCCAATTATCGGTCAATTTCCTTCAGATTTTCATATTTCTGAGAATAAAGTTTCTTGTGATATTCATTAAGGATTTTTTGGATTTCTGAGGAGTCTGTTGTTATTTCGTCTTTGTTGTTTCAGACTGGTGAGATTAGAGATTTTACTCTTTTTTTCCTGATTAGGTTGGCCAAAGGTTTATCTATTTTATTGACCTTTTCAAAAAACCAGCTTTTTGATTTATTGATCTGTTGTATTATTCTTTTGTTTTCAATTTCATTTAATTCTGCTCTAATTTTGGTTATTTCTTTTCTTCTACTGGGTTTGGGGTTGGAATGTTCTTCCTTTTCCAGTTGCTTGAGATGTCCCATTAAGTTGTTAACTTCCTCTCTTTCCGTTCTCTTGAGGAAGGCTTGCAGTGCTATAAATTTCCCTCTTAGAACTGCCTTTGCGGTGTCCCAGAGGTTCTGATAGTTTGTGTCTTCATTGTCGTTTTGTTCCAAAAAATTGGCAATTTCTTTCTTAATCTCATCTCTGACCCAGCTATCATTCAGCATAAGGTTATTTAACTTCCATGTTTTTGTATGGGTATGCAGATTCCTGTTGTTACTCAATTCAAGTTTTATTCCATGATGGTCCGAGAAGATGCATGGAATAATTTCTATTCCTTTAAATTTACTGAGCTTAGACTTGTGACCTAAAATGTGGTCAATTTTGGAGTAAGTTCTGTGGGCTGATGAGAAGTATGTGTATTCAGTTTTGTTGGGATGAAATGTTCTGTAGATGTCTGCTAAATCTAAATATTGGATGGTTAGGTTTAAATCTAAGATTTCTTTGCTCAGCTTCTTGCTGGAGGTTCGATCCAACACTGCCAAAGGAGTGTTGAAATCTCCGACGATTATGGATCTGGAGGAAATCATATTACTCATGTCTGTTAGAGTTTCTCTTATAAATTGAGGTGAATTCTGGTTGGGTGCATAGATATTAATAATTGAGATTTCATCATATTGAGTATTACCCTTAACAAATATGAAGTGACCCTTCTTGTCCTTCCTTAGTTTTGATGGTTTAAAGCCTACTGTATCTGCAAATAAAATTGCAACACTTGCTTTTTTCTGATTACCATTTGCCTGAAATATGGATGACCATCCTTTCACCCTGAGTCTGTATTTGTCTTTTAAGTTAAGATGTGACTCTTGTATGCAACAAATATCTGGCTTGTGTTTTTGTATCCAGTCAGCTAACCTATGCCTCTTTAGAGGACAGTTTAAGCCATTCACATTAATGGAGAATATTGATAAGTCTAGTGGAATTTTGGGTATCGAGTTTTTCAAAGGTCCAGTGGACATTTTTAATCCTTTCGCCAGTGTGGAAGTTGGAGTTTGATCCAAAGTTTCTGAGTGAGTTTACTTTTGTGGTATAGGATTGGGTTGGTCATTGTGGAGGATAGGTCTGAGAATATCCTGAAGAGCTGGTTTACTTATGGCAAATTTTTTCAACTTATGAATGTCATTGAAATATTTAATTTCTCCATCATAAATGAAACTCAGTTTAGCTAGATACAAGATCCTGGGTTGAATGTTATTTTGCTTTAGGAGATTAAAAGTCGATGACCACCCTCTTCTGACTTGAAAAGTTTCAGCAGAGAGATCTGCAGTTATTCTAATATCTTTCCTTTGTATGTAATGGTTTTCTTTCGCCGGGCTGCTTTGAGAATCTTCTCTTTCGTATTAACTTTAGTGAAGCTAATTATGATATGTCTGGGAGATGGCTTTTTGGGGTTGAATCGTGCTGGGGTTCTGAAGCTGTCTGCTATCTGAATTTCAGATTCTGTAGGGATGTATGGAAATTTTTCTTTCATAATTTCATGCAGAAGGGCCTGTGCCCTTCGAGGCCACTTCATCATTCTCTGAAATCCCAATTATTCGTATATTGCTCTTTTTCTAATTATCCGAGAGTTCTCTCAGTGAATGATCCGTTTTTGCTCTCCATTTCTCTTCCTCTTTGAGAGATTGGGAGTGTTTGAAGACTTTATCTTCAATGTCAGAAATCCTTTCTTCTGCTTCCTCCATTCTGTTGCTGAGGGATTCTACTGTATTTTTCATATATTTGAGAGCTGTAAATTCTTGCTTCAGTATGTCTAAGTCTTTGGTGGTTTTGTCTTTAAATTCGTTAAATTCTTGAGACAACTTTTGAATTTCTCCTCGAATTCCTAATTCCATTTTATTAATCTTGTCTGCAATCCAAATTCTGAATTCGATTTCTGACATCTCAGCCAGTTGTTTATGAATGGGGTCTTCAATCACATCTGCCGTATCTTTTCTTGGGGGGGTTGATCTATTCTGGTTATTCATGTTACCAGAGTTTTTCTGCTGATTCTGCCCCATGGTTATTTTACTCCCTTTGATTTTTCCCCTGGGGCTTTTTCGAGGGCCCATACAGTGTTGTGGCCTGAGAAACTGGGGCCCTGTCTTGTGTGGTGGGGCGAAGTGGTTCTGTCTTGCTTTCAGTTGGTTTCTGTTTGATCCTATTGTAACATTTACTCTGGCTTGAAGTCTCAGCTGTGTGGAAAAACCAGCAATTAAGTCACCCCGCCCGCCCACCTCTGGCACCAATTTGAAAAGGAAAAGGAAAATCAAACCTTCCTACAACCGCATACCCAGGGCACCGCCTGAAAAGTCCTCAGTCTATTAGTTCAGTTGAAAAGGTCCAAATCGATTTTCTCAATCGGCACCTGTCTCTGGTGGGAGAGTTCAAGAGGTCTCTGGGGACTGGATCACAGGGGTCTGGTGACTCCTCTGATATGGCTTACTCCCGTGTTGCGTGGAGTCAGGAGGAGCCACCTAGTAAATAGATCAGTCTGGGAAGGTTGATGTCTCCTTCCCCACTTTGCCCCTCCGTCGGACCCAGTCACTGGTATCTCTGCAGATGGCTAACCGAGTTGCCTGTAGTGAACAGATACTCCAGGGGTTGCACTTGCCTGAATTGCAAGGAAGTCTGCCAGGCCCCTGCATTCTGCCGCTATCTAGCAGGAGGAGATGGGGCCTGACATCTTTGAGTGCTTGATGCAGGTGGTGGGAGGGAGGTGTTCACTCAGGCTTAGCCCTGTCCCTGATTGATGTTGCTAACAGAACAGAACAGACAACTTTGCAGGGTTCTGTCTCTGTTTCTGCTAAAATCGCCTACAGAAGATGGGCTGTTCTGAGTTCAAACGTCTTTGCTGCTGGAGGTTTGTGTCCGATTACCTCTCTGAGTCGGCCCTGCCCTGGAAGCTTCCCAGGTTTGGGAGCAGTGTCAGGCAAATCCTTTGCTCACTGGTGGCCTCCTCTGGTTGCCCAGGGAGACAGGGGGTGTGGCTTCAGAATATCCAGAACTGAGCCGTTTTACTTTTGTTTGCATCCTTGTGATCACAGCTTGCCTCAGTGGTATTGATGTGTGTTCTTCAACCTTCTCTCTTGGTGCGGCTCATATCCACCAGGATACTTACTAAATTCCTGTCCCTTAACTCTCCTTCTGGACGGGAGCCTCTGTTGAAAGCTGGCTTCAGTCCACCATCTTGTCTCTCCCCCTTCTAGGTAATTTTAATGAAGATAAACTTCTCACAATAAAAAGGACATGCAAGATATCAATTAAATAATCTTTTGTAAGCTCTACAGGAAAACAAATCTGAGATTCTATTCCCAGAAAAACGTTGGTCCAGAAAGAGCACAAAATATAGACAAATGTAGATATACAAAGACTGAGTTTGTTATTTACAGTACTTATTATTCATGTATTATTATTTCTGTTGAAAACATACTGATACTTTTACTTCATTATTAAGAAAATTGAATTGAAAAGGAAAAAGTGGGAGGCAAATAAAAGAGAAAAGCATGTTGGTAAATGCTAACTGGCATTGACTGTGTGCCTCCCAACCCCTGCAATGACGTAGTGAGGGAAGGTGACTTTTTAGAGTTAAAGCCATGCTAAGGGCCTTGTCTGTTTGGAGTAATAAAGATTTTGATTAAAAATAGAATGCTAAAAATACATGTTAATAATTAAGGTCAACCATAGAAAGAATAAAGATTGAATTATGAAGTGTTGGGTTGCCCGTCTCCTAAAATGTCAGAGTTTCAGATACCTGCCTGGGTCCTTGGTTTTTGGAGCACTCTTGGTCAGAAATGACCAGACACCCCAAAGTAAGACAAGCATGAAACAAAGTTTATTGAGGAAGAAAACTGTAGGTTTACAGAGTAAGAGCAAGATAAAGGCTTGTAGAACAAAATACATTTGCCCTAGATGGTGAACAGGCCTCTGTCACCAAGGTAAGTAGGCGAAGAGGCAGAGACAAGGGTTCTCTTTCATACTGCCTAGGTCAGACCTACCTTGTGGTTCAGAGGTCACCTTGGAACCAGAGTCTTACTGAGCATGCAGACCTTCCAAGACCCTCTCAGAGAACCCAGGGCTGGGTGAAGCATGTGATGTGATAATTAGTCTTAAGGCTGTTTTAGGCTGCCTTCAAGGTGCTTTTGTGCCTGTTGTTAGGCTAGAGAATCTTCTTTATCCTTTTATAGTTGGAACACTAAGTTCTGCCTGGTAGTTTGGTAGAGAGATTCCTGCTCTCCAGGTGTGAGCAGTCCTTTGGGACAAAATTAAGGTGAGTGGCACCAAGATGGTAGCCGAGGGGCTCAGTCCTTGTCCTCCTTGCTCAGGAGTTCTTCACTAACTACCTAACATAACCTTTCTAATCTGTGTGCTCATCTTTAGTTTTAGAATCCATGTTTTAGCCTTGATAATTCAAGTCTGGTTCAATATGGAGAAGACGGAGACTGGTTTGAGTCATTGAAACAGAAGCCACCTGATTGAGTCTCCTTTTTTTAACCCACCCAGTTTCCAGGAAAAAGAAAATAGCATCCTTCAGGAAAAGTTAAAAATGTATATATATATATAGTCTTGCCAGTTATCTACAGATACATGATGAACGTCAGGAAGATATTTTGCTGAGCTTCTTTTGACTGAAGAGGTGTGGGTGGCTTTGGAAAAGAATAAAGTGTTCACAAAATGATGTATCGCCATAATGACTTCAGTGATGGCAGCTACTGTTTATTGAGCATCTACACAGACTGAGCACACTGCCTTAAGTCTTTTCACTTATTTGTGAAAACCATGTTATGCTTTAGACATTATCATCCCATTTTAAAGATGTGACTACTTGTATGTACCAGCTTATAAGTGGAGACCCTGAATCTGAGCCAGATATCACTCTACCTTCTTTAGTCTCTCCAGTTCATTATCTTACATTTGATATAATGCTCTCAATATAAATAGCTTGTTCTGATGGTTGACATATCCTGATCTTTTGAAACTGAGGAAGATATCAATGTACAAAATAGGACAATACTCTATACTTTTCCTTCTTCCATAGCATTTTTCACTTGTGGTCTTTGTGTGTCATATTGAATGCATAGAATAAGAGATAAAGTTTGTTCGCTTCAGTGGAATAAGTCTTTAATTCTTTAAAGAATATTTGTGGAATTTTGAAAGGTATCCATATTGCTATTTGATGTATGCATTATTGTATTTTTTTTTTTTAATTGGGAGAGTAGTTGGGCTACTCCAAAGTACTCCCATGGATAGCAAGTTCTTTAGGCAGGGAAAGCAGAAATAAAGTGATTTTTTTTTTTTTTTTAAGGAATCAGGATGGATATAGTGGCTCATACTTGTAATCCTAGCACTCTGGGAGGCCGAGGTGGGTGGATTGCTAGAGTTCAAAAGCTCAACACCAGCCTGGGCAAAAGCAAGACCCTGTCTCTACTAAAAATAGAAGGGTGCTTGTAATCCCAGCTACTCGGGAGGCCAAGGCAAGAGGATTGCTTGAATCCAAGAGTTTGAGGTTGCTGTGAGCTATGATGACCCCCACAGCATTCTACCCAAGGTGGCAGAGAGAGAGGGGGGGAGAGACTGTGTCTCAAAATAAATAAATAAGTAAAAATTAAAAAAATATAAAAAAATAAAAAAGAGAATCAATAATGGTATACCAAGTTTTAAATGTCAATAATTTATTCAAGTCTACAGGAAAAGCTGTGTCTATTCAAGAGAGTAGGGCATCATCATGTTATATGACACCGTGCTCTATGAATGCTGTCTATCCTCACTTCTAAGTTCTAATAATATAGAAATAGGTGAAATAGTCTGGCTGTTTTAAAATGCCTCAAGCAGGTGTTGAGAAAATTGTACAAATTTGGGAGAAAAATCCATCCATGTGAATCCTAAGCCACCTGAGAGAGAGGCTCCAGGATCTGCTAGCTCTGTCAGCTGCTTTCAGATGCCAGACATGTGCCCTGTTCAATCTTATCTTCCAGCAAATTCAAGCCCTCAAAGCGGCTCCTGGTCAGGATTTGGCTTCTCGTGTTGATTTCACCATAGGGAAGAATGCACTGAGCAACGTTCCGGCTGTTACATTAGTCTCTTATGAATTGAAATCATGCTCTTTTGTTTTTGATAAACTAATCTCTGCCTAGGATATTTACAAGATCCAATTTCCAAGCCTTTAAAACTGAAGAGCCATCTCTGGGTCACGATGCTGCCTTCCTTGGTCTAACTGCAGCTAGCCAAGCTGCCCCAAGTGATGCACACGTCCCTCCAATCTACACAGTTCCTCTGGCTCATCTGTGTTTTGTTGTTGTTATTTTGTTTGTTCTCTGTGTGTGTTCACATTTCTCTAGTACCAAGATTGTTATTTTTAACTTCACTTGCTCTGATTTTGTTGGCATTTCCTGAAGCAAGATTTATGGATAAATAAAGAGAGTGATTTACACTGAGAACAAAGGAATGTTTAGCTAGCAAATCTAAAACGAAACGAAATTTCTTTAATCTGTATAACATGGGCTTAAACTCTACAGTTAAGTTTGCATGGCAGTGTAAATTCCTAATCCTTATGCACCATATGTGCTGCTTTTGCTTTCAGAGTACTAGAGGTTGTGCATTTACTTTCAAGTTCGGCCAGGCACTATGGCTCACTCCTGTGATCCCAGCACCTTGTGAGGCTGAGGTGAGAGGATTACTTGAGGCTAGGAGTTCAAGATCAGCTTGGGCAAGATAGTGAGACTCCATCTTTACAAAAAAATTAAAACCAGGAGTGGTAGCACACACCTATGGTCCTAGCTACTTGGGAGGCTGAGGGAGGGAGGATCATTTGAACCCAGGAGGTTAAGGTCATAGTGAACTATGACTGCCACTGAGCTCTAGCCTGGACAACAGAATGAGACTCTGTCTCTAAAATAAAAACAAACAAAACTTCCCAAAACAAAATGTTTGATTCTTGATGATATTTGTAATAGACTGAATGTTTGTGTCTCCCTCAAATTCATATGTTGAAATCCTAACCTCCAAGGTGATGGGAGGCAGAACTTTTTGGGAGATAATTAGGTCATGAGAGTGTAGCCCTTGTGATGAGACTACAGCTTTATACGAAGAAACTGGAAATATTGTGTTGTCTCTCTCTTTGCCACATGAGAGTACACTAAAAAGGTGGCCATCTGCAAACAAGGAAGGGAACTCTATCCGACACTGGATTTGGGGGTATATTGAGCTTGGACTTCCTAGCTTCCTAAAATTGATAAATAAATGTTTGTTGTTGAAGCCACCCAGTCTATGGAATTCTGCTATTGCAGCCTGGGCTAAGATAATATCTCTTTCAGAAGACTCGGTTATAGGCTAGGCACCTATAGCTTCGCAGCTAGGGCACTGGCCACATACACCGGGGCTGGCAGGTTCGAATCCGGCCCAGGCCTGCTAAACAACAATGACAACTACAACAAAAAAAATAGCCGGGCATTGTGATGGGCACCTGTAGTCCTAGCTACTTGGGAGGCTGAAGCAAGAGAATTGCTGTGATGCCATGGCACTCTACCCAGGGCAACACAGTGGTACTCTGTCTCAGAAAACAAACAAACAAACAAACAAACAGACTCAGTTATAAAAACTCAGGATCTAAGCTTTGTATTTATGTGTGAGAAAAGGATAAAATTTGTGTTGCTCAATCACCAATCTGAACTGACTGATAATGAATTAGTAAAAGTAAATTGGTAAGATCAAGTGACATTTATTTTGAAAGTAGCACAGTATGAAAAAGCAATTAATAAACACATAATATGAAAACTGAAATGCTAACTTCTTAGAACTTATGCACATTCTTTGGGGTGGTTACCACCAGAAGTGTTTACTTTCAAGTCTAAAACAACACAAAAAACAGACAAGATCTAGGGATCAGGAGTCTTAGAATTCAGACAAAATTTTGTGATTCGAGGTCTTAAAAGACACTGAATTTGCTCAGAAAAATCTTTTTTTTCTTTTTTTTTCTAGTATGGGAGGTTTTCCAAGAGGCAGTTGCCTCCCCACCCCCCACTGCATTGTGGGTGTATTCACATGATGCAAATAATGAAAAAATGGGTTACGCTCACCACAATGACAGAGCTTTCTCTCATGAAGGAACCAGAGACCAAGAAGAAGTAAGACCACAGGTATGAATCTACTTTTATTTTGGATTGTCCAACTTATACTTCCTGCCTGGATCTTATGGATCTGCAATTTCATGTTTGTACACCTCACCCTGGCATTGGGTCTGTGAACATCTCTTTTCTCCTCTACAACATGGGAGTGATGACATATAATTCCAGGTTCTTGAGGGTTAAGTGGGTTGATGTATACAAGGCATTTAGAGCAGTTCCTGGGAAGGCATGAAACTTTCGAAAGTTCCTTCATTGCTTTCTCATTAAATCACAATTTTTGCCTGGAAAACTGGCTGAGTTATCTTCAGTCATTTCTTCTGTTTACATATCCTGTGAATTAGTTTACAAGGACTGCCATGACAAAATACCATAGACTGGGCGACTTAAATAACAGAAATTAATTTTTCTCACAGTTCTAGAAGCTGGACATTCAAGATCTTGGTGTCCTCAGGGTTAGTTTCTTCTGAGGTCTCTCTCCTTGGCGTATAGATGGTTGCCTTCTCCATAAATCCTCACATGGCTTTTTCTCTGTTCATGCACATCTTTGATCTTAGGGCCCCATACCTACATTCTTGTTTGACTTTAATTGCCTCTTTAAAGGGCCTGTCTTTAAATGCAGTCCTATTAGGGGTTAGAGCATCAACATATGGATTTGGAGGGGGGACATAATTCACTTCCTGACATTCTACAAGACATTTTAAGGCTTGCATTGAAGCGAACACTGTGGACACAGTTTGCAAGTACAGACTTTACCCTTCTTGAAGATATTTTTAGGCCGGCTTTTGGCTTCAATGAAGGTAGATAATACTTTGAGTTGGGTTTTAGCTCTGTGTTATCACCCCCACCAAACCTACTATAGGACAGTCCTGATTGAAAGAAGCTTAATTTTCTGGTCCTTAGGTGAAAGGTAGATCGTTGTTTGAGGGCACAGGCCAAGGGCAAGTGTAAACATAGCCCAGTCCTAATCTGTTCCCAGGGTCAGAAGGAACCACAAGGGATTTATTGTCCCGTGTGAGTTTATAAGAAATTCACTTTAAGAATCAGGCAAAGTAAGAAATCTAAGTCATTAAGTTCAGGTTCTTTCTATGACTGTCACTGTGGTTGTGTGTTTGGCAAGTTGGAAGTTCAATTTATTTATTTTTTTCCAGAGAACCTAATGGTATATGGAGCTAGATGTTTGCATGGTCATGGGAAGCCAGTTAACATAAATGGCATCCGAGTTCTTTCCATGACACACAATGAAGTTCAAGTTATAGTTTTTCAGGTGAAAGTAAATCTAGGTGACTTGACGAAGGGCCCTGAGAGAGAGAAGGCCCATTAGACACTGAGATGAAGTTACCTAAGGTGTGTAAAGCAGAAAGACTGGTGAGACGGCTCCCATTCTAAGTTGGGTCATCAGAAGAGATGATGAGTTTGTGTCTGTAAGGCAATAGGCACAGGGTTTATCTGAGCCATCCACTCAGGAGGCAGGTTCACCATCTTGAGGCTGCAGTGTGAGGGAGCTTGAAGAGAGATGCCGGTGGGGTAGTCTGGGCACTGCTGGCTGAATTAGCACCAACAGAATGTTGTCATTTCTTCACTCTGAAGGTTCCTGCGACAACCTAGTTTTATGCCGTGTGTGAAAGCGCTGGGGTTTCCCAGCATTCATGGCCATACCTAGGTGAGGACTTTCTGGGGACACCTCTGACCCACTCCAAGAGTTAATTATTCCCACCTTGGTTCAACCTTAATGCTTCATACTTTAATTATACCACTTAATTTTGTCACTGTCATTTTCCATTTTTTTTTTTAATTAATGAGAACTTCTATAATTTTTTGGCTCCACAAAAGCTGGACCCACCCCATGACATGGAGAATTAGGCTTGGAATTTAATCATGGGGGTGGGTAGACCTGCATAGGAGACTAAACAGCCTTGATAGGGTCTGAACAGTACAGTCTTGATATTGTTCTCAAGGCCATGATTGGGAGGTAGGGAGCATCACATAGTTTCTATTAATAATTATTTCTTTTGCATGTCTATTTCCTCTTCTAAGATGTAAGAACCTTTAAAGCAAGAACTGTGTATATTTTCCAGTTCTTTCCACCAAGCACAGAGCATGCACATTGCAAACCCTCAATAATGGTTTGCACACAAAATGAACATTATACTAGATGTATTAAGCATCATGATATAAGAATGTTAGACATTTAGAGAAGTGCTGCCCAATAGAAATATAACAGGAGCCACAAAACCGCTTGTGGCACTTAGAACACATCGCAGTTTAGATGGCCTTCATTTCGTGTGTTTGACCATCACCTGTGATTACTATGTTGGATGGTGCAGATATGGAGAACAGAGACAGAGAGAAGAGAATGCTATTCTCCCAGTACTTTAATGATTATGATTTCTAAGTTCTAACTGTATCTTTTGCCACATGATATTACATTAATTTTATGTCAAAATGACCTCTTGGCTAAAATTTAAGGGTAGATTGAGAGCAAAGACTACACAAGTATTAGCATTTAATGTAAACTTGGAGGCCACAGTCTTTTAAAAGTTGCAGTTGAAATAGATGCAGCTCCCAGAGTCAGTTTTTGTTGTTGTTGTTTGAGATAGAGGCTCCAGGTAGAATGCAGTGGTATTAGCCTAGCTCACAGCGACCTCAGACTACTGGGCTCCATTGATCTTCCTGCCTCAGCCTCCTGAGTAGCTGGGACTATAGGCCTCCACCACAACATTCAGCTAATTTTTCTATTTTTATTAGAGATGAGGTCTTGTTCTTGCTCAGGCTTGTCTTGAACTCCTGACCTCAGGTGATGCTCCCATCTTGGCCTCCCAAATTGCTGGGATCACAGGCCTGAGCCACTGTGCCCAGCCCAAGGTCAGTGTTTTTATTATAACATACAAATAGCATGTGATGTCTTCAAAGAGATAGTGTTCTCATTTATAAATCATTATAATAACTCCAAGACCCTTCATTTCACAGTGGAATTTCCTGGGCTTATTAGGTGAAAATGAGTGTGTTGTCTAGTACATTCTGTTCCTGGAAGCTCATCTGCTTTAATTCCAATAGATGTGAAACCTATATGTTTACATGGGAAAAAAGTCATCAGTATCCCCTATGGTAAATTTTGCAGGCAGGGAACCTTGTGTAAACCCTGGTGTGACTGTGCTGACTTCCTCGTCAAACTCAGGCAGTGTCACTGCATGTGGCAGATTAAATTTCAGTGAGCTTGGGAAAGTAATTGGGCTTCGACTATTACCCATTACTTGGAGAATTGTAAATGTCTGGAAATGAAACCAGATGATGTAACATCCAATTAATGTTTTGGGAGCAACAAGGTCCACAGAGAGACAGAGCAGGCAAGGACCTAAATCTAATCCTTAATTTTTTTTTTTTTTTTTTTTTTGTAGAGACAGAGTCTCACTTTATGGCCCTCGGTAGAGTGCCGTGGCCTCACACAGCTCACAGCAACCTCCAACTCCTGGGCTTAAGCGATTCTCTTGCCTCAGCCTCCCCGAGTAGCTGGGACTACAGGTGCCTGCCACAATGCCCGGCTATTTTTTGGTTGCAGTTTGGCCGGGGCCGGGTTTGAACCCGCCACCCTCCGTATATGGGGCCAGCGCCCTACCAACTGAGCCACAGGCGCTGCCCAATCCTTAATTTTTGAAACAAAAACTCCCAAGACCAGGAGGGGTTTAAGGGGTTTAAGCAATGCAATCAAAGTTAGACAAGTGATCTTCACTACAGCTGGGACTAGGTCCATGTTCTCCTGACTACTTGGCTGCCCGTTCATTCCTCTCCAGCCACACCAACACTACATTTCCCCCCATGTCTTCCTTTCTGCAGTTTTGGCCATTTCTCTGGACTTTGTTATCTTCAGGGAGGAGAGGCAAGGAAAGAAAACCCAAAAGCTGTCAGCACTGGTTCCTTCCATTACTTTATAAGGTATGATAATTGCTCCTATTTCCTGCTGCAGCAGAATAGAAACATGTGATATTCTATGTACATATTGGCTTGGGAAAAAAATACTTATTTTCTGAGCCAGAGTTGGTGGAACTAAAATGAAAAAAAAAGAAAATAATAAAGTAAGCTAGATAACTAAAGGGATCTAGGACAGGAAGGATAATTCTAGTTGGATCTTAGCTACCACGAAAGGAAAATAGATACTTGATAAATATTTATTTGATTGATTAATTGAAAGAGATGGCAGAGGAAGGAAAGGAATTGCTGGTGGTTCTCTACAAGGCTTGGGGGATTTTGAATGTGGAGTTTGGGTTGGCAGAGTCCAGGGGGGCCTTCCCCGAGGGGACATCAGGACAGGCAGCTTGTCTCATGCAGATAGACAAGGCACTGGACTGTTTCCCAACTGAGTGTCCTTAAAATAGCTTCTTGTCCTATTTGAAACAGGAGGGCTGCCCAAAGTGACTGCTTCTGGGGTTCCTACGTCAACCCTATTGCTCTAGAGAAGAAGTGGAGGTGGCGGGAGCTGACGCTACCCTTCACAGAAAATCTAGGTATTCAACAAGCGAACACGTGTGTAGAAAACAGGCACATTATACCTTCTTTCCCTTTGATATGAAGAAATTAGATCCTTTCCACCTTTTTATGATGTTTAGAATAATAGGCTGAGGGGACATAATGGGAGCTCTGGGTGAAGCCAAAAGGAGTTTTTCTTCCCATCTAGGGAGGAGCTCTGACACAGCCTCTCCTCTCCTGTACTGTGCTGCTTTAGAAACAGAATCTTCCCTGGACCTCCATTGGTGGTTCCTGTGGCATGCATTTAAACGTGTGTTTATTTTAAGTCTCCCACTCGGCTCTGAGGAGAGATTGGAAAGCGCCAGCCTCAGGCACTCTTGATCTGCGCCTCCTGAATGCAGGATTCATCACTTAAATGTAATATATTTATAATCAGGGCCAAGGCAGCATGACCTTGTTTCATCCTAAATAGATCACAGGCAGCTAGACGTGGGAGCTTCTAGCTTTAAATCAGATGCAAGGCGTGTTAGCCGTCAAGGACTTTGTTGTAATTCAGTTGATCTCTTTAGGTTTGATCTGTTTCTTTCTCTGTTATTTATACAAAAAGGAAACAGAAAAGAGGTGGTGAGTGGAGGGGAGGAAGTAGCGACTCCCCATTAAACCAAACTTTAGGGGAATTGAAGGTTGCTCTGCCAGGCCGGGGCTGAGGGGGAGGAAGACAATTTGTCTGAGGCTTAGATCTCTCAACCCAAGGTAATTAATTTCCAAGCCATGCCTACTCCTTTCTGGAAACATTAATCATGAAAAAATGTTAAAAAGCACTAAAAACAAAAAACAACAGAGTCAGTTGTTATTTATTGCTTCTCGCACAGCAGTGCTTAAAGACAACTCACCAGGAATGTTTAAAGACAATTTTTTTTCCTCCCAGGACTTAGTCTGGAAAGACAGTGTAACCTGGCTTATTGTACCCTCAATGAATCCCCAACAATAAAAAAAAAAAAATCCTTTTAGGAGGACAACTGGGCTTCCTTCAGTTTCATCTTTTACACTGTTCTGCTTGACACTGCCTTAACCCTTTCCATGAGATATAGTAACTTGAATTACCCTCAAAAGTCAGAATGGCTGGAGTAAAGGAAATACTGACTGTAGTTGGTGGGAATCCACCCGGGCATTGTTGCTTTAAGGCATCTGATTAGTTACCGCCCACAGCTGGTTCCACCACCCTCCATCCCACTCCTCTTGCCACCCACCTACCCAGTGTCCCTTCATTATAAGGTCTCCTATCTTGGTATTCATCTTGGAGATGAAACAAGTGAGGGCTAAACTAATTAACTAACCAGTGGTGATCTACAGCTTCAGCACCTTGCATTCCTGAAGATTTATCCCATTTCGAATTCATTGCCATTTCCCTCCAGGGAAATAAAGATTGCTGCCTATTAAAGATGGGGACAGAAAAAGGCACCTTCACTAGAGACAGCCTGTACAAGAAAATAATACTGTAATCATTCCCTCCAATCAGCTGAAAAGGATTAAATCTTCTGCTTCTAAAGTAATGTTCCAATTGAGCCTTGGGGAAGAATAATTCATGATTAGGGAGAAGGCTGGTCTAGCAAATGTGAACATTATGTCCATTACTTAAACACACTTCCTGGGCTGACTGCTAATGTACCCAAGGGACTCACAGCCCCAACAACTGATAGGCGCAATGAAACAGCCAGACAAGGACAAGAAGTATTATCATCTGCATTCAACAGCACTGCATACACTTTACCACTGCTAAATCACTGCCTTTGGTAAATAGCCCAGATAACTCATTTTAATAGAAGAATTCTTCTCTTCTTTATGTGTATTAAACAACAGACTCTTATGAGCGGTGGCAGTGTATTGATTCCTGGGAAAGGCCGTGTGAATACCAATTCTGTAATTTATGCTGTTTTGTGGCTCTGGCTGTATTTGTTATGCATAGTGTATTAAACATTCAATAGCTCAATTTAATCTTTGCAGCCAAATTGCACAGCACATCATGCCAGATAGTGGTTGTTTCATATACACAGCCCATCTGCTTCCTGTTCTATAATTCATTCAGCAGGCAAAGTTTCTGGCAGCCTCAGGCTACCAAAATATATATATATCCTTAGGGTACCAGAAGTGCTTGGCACTCAATTAGTTTCCCAGGTTTCTAGCGCTATGTGTGCATGAGTTGAGGTATGTGTTCCCACTTTTATGTGAATTAGAGATGGGAATAGTTTGCTAAGTTCTATGTCCTTATCTGGACAACTATTCATAAACTTTTGGGGTTTCACAAATCCAAAAGGAAAAAAAAAGTTAGGAATGAAACAAAAATGTTCCTTCTCCCTTGGGAAATTATCCACGGCAATAAAATGTGTTCTCTCGACCATCTCTATCTAAATAGATTGATTTATATTGTGTGTGGGGGGAAATAAATAAAACAAACCAAAAAAAGTACTATAAACTTTTGGCTCCTTTCTCTGGACAAACCACTTGGGATTAGTGCTCTTATGGTGAATGTTTATTTTCTTTACAATCCCCTCCCTTCTTGGAGCCCTGCCTCCGTCTCAGTGTTGATGGTAACTTTGTCCTTTCCTCATCTCCGCTTTCTATTTGCTTTTAAAGAAGTCAGTACGTAAATGTTGCCCAGTGGAAAACTACATTTGCCGTTTATTGAAGTCTTTCTGCAACTCTCAGTTCAAATGCCGGATTTTCAGAGCATTTTATGGCCTTGATACCACACTCAGGGGACGTGGACCACCCTGGGTTTGGGGTGATCATTTTATGCCTTTTTGGGAAAAGTGACCAAAGAACCCATCTTATGGGCTAGAATTATAGCCTCTCAGAGCGGAAGTAAATCATCCATTCCAGTGACCTCATTTTACAGGTGGTAACAGCCAACATTTGTGTAATGCTGTAGAGCAAGATCAAAAGTGCCGATGCCAACAGGGCCTGGCTAGGATTCCCAAGCGACTGACACCTGCCTATTGGGAATGGCTGGGACCTGCATGAGAGGAGGCCAGCCCATGCCATGCAGAGGTCAGCCCAGTGTTTCCAAATCTTCTGGTTTTTCAAGAGAAGGTGGGAATTTGGATTTTTTTTTTAATAGAAAAATCTGCCTTTTTTTTTTTTTTTTTTTTTTGGCTTTTTCAATGTTGGCATTAAATGACATTATATATCTGAAAATACTGCATGGGCCAAAGAAAACACATATGTGGGTCCGATAGAGCTTTTGGGCCTCCAGTTTGCAAACTCTGCTTTTGAGTCTATACCACCCTATTCAGTGCATTGTTGCTACACAAGTATTTTCCTGGTAGAAAACTGACCCTTAGGGAGTTTGCAGTCTTGCTCAAGTTTGTACTGTAAGTTAGGGAGAAGGGTGGGACCAGGATTAAATCTCCTGGTAGAAACTTCAGGCTCCCTTCTCATGGTTTTCATGTAACCGTGTTTTCCCCTGTGGTACACCAAGGTTTGCCAACATAGAAATTGGGACCTTCTTGTCACAGGGGATTGCAGTTTTTTCCTGACTCTAATCGCCCACTCTGTTACTATTGTCATTAGCACATATTACTTCGGTAGGGTTCATCTCTACCTTTCTCTGGGATTATGCTCCTTGGGTGAACTATGTGTCCAACAAGCAGAGCTCATTGCAAACAAAACATTAGCTTTATGTTTGTTTCCCACTGTCCTTAAAGTTTATTGACTGGTGGTCATCTCCCCATCCTACGTCTTCTTTCCTCCCTATTCAAAACTACAAAAACTACAATGGGCTTTTCTGCCCATTGCTCACTAATATACAGTTCCATAATTCCTTTGCACTCCAGACCCTTGATTTAGTAATCAGAACATTCAGGCCTGAGGAGTAATCAAAACTTCTAACCTGACTCAGTTTGTGCTAGAGCAGAATTCTAATGACCCTGTAGTCGTCCCTGGTCTTGTGTAATATTCTTCCCTTTGACAGTGGGTGAAATCTGCACTCTGATGAGATACCCTTCTCAAGATTATGTGACTTTATATGGCAAAAGGGAGACAATGCAGGAGCACCAATCAAATGACATAAGCTCTTCAAAAGCATGGCATTTTCTCTTGCTGGTTGCGGAAGGAGGTGTCAAGGACCCGTGCAAGGACCCGAGAGCCATTAGAAGCTGAAAGTGGCTACTGGCTAACAGCCAGGAAATGGAGACCTCAGACCTGCAGACACAAGGAACTAAATTCACTGGCAGCCTCGTGAGTTTGGACACGGATTCCTTTTCAGAGCCTCAGGATGAAAGGCCTGAGGGCCGACACCAGCAGCCTAATGAGATGCTCAGCAGAGGACTCAGCTGAGCCATGGGAAACTTCTAACCCACAGAACTGTGCAATAATAAGTGGATGCTTAAACTGCTCAGATTGTGGTGAGTTGTTACGCAGCAATAGCACACTAATACAGACTTTAATCTCCCCTTCCCCAGCCAGACCTTCTGTGGTAAAGGGGGACCTTTGGCTTCTTATGCTATTGTATCCATTCTGACATGCCTCCCTTGCCCCAGCTAGCTGCTGTCTATTTTATTGGGGAAAGGGGTGAGTAGAGTGGGGGGAAGGTGTTGTAAGGAATAGGACAATTCTTACATGGCTGGTGGCTTCTCTCTGAGTCTGCAGAGGGGTGGAACTGAACCTCTTATGGGTAGTGTTGCAGGAATTTTGGAGTCCCTTGCTGCCCTTCTCTTCTACAACTCCCTGAGCCTGGGCTGATGCCCCTTTATTCTGAGTGACCTAAAGGACTCCTTGTGGGCTTGTTCTTCTGCATAAATTTGCTTTTGGTCAGCAAAAAATACCAGCCTCCTCCCTGGCTATGTTTGACACTGAGTGCTGGCAGGTGGACTCCATGCTGCAATTTGCTCCTGGCTTTGCCACCTAAATAGTCAACTCTGTATTTTGTGAGCTGGACTCAGGCCCCAGCCCACAGCCGTCTTTGTCTTTCTTAGGCATGAATCACGCACCTGTAATTTTTGTCTCCCAATGGCAGGCAAACCATTCAGAGCTCTCTGAGTGGATTCTTTCCAGTTGCTTCCCTGGACATGGGGAGAGAAGGAGGCACTCACCATGTCTTTCTCTAAGGAGCAAGGCTGTGGTTTGCATGTTTTGGGGAGGGGGCAGCATTCATGTTCCATTCTGTGCAGCTGGCAGCTTCTAGAACACACAGAGCACAGAGAATGCAATTGGAATGATGCCCTGAGGTGTGCAATGGGATTTCCCTTGTGACCCAGAGTCACTGTAGGGCACAGATTTCTTTCAAAAATATCCTTCACTGATCTTCTCTCTCTATCTTTTCTTCCTCAAGTGGGTGGCTGGGTACAAGACCAGCAGAGCAGGTTGTCGGCTAGACTTTGGGATGTTGTGTCTCGCACTAGCTTTGGTAGCCTCTTATATGAACCTTTCTAACCTCCTATTACACTTGTCCAATTGTCTGGGCGCCTCCATCAGCCCCTCGCAGCGCTGTGCCATGAAGACATGGGGGGCGGATTTAAAACAATAGTTCCTGCCCTGATGTCAGTCCTGCTGGCCTCTCCCTCCACATGCTGGCGGACAGTCTCCTTCAGGAGCCGAGAGCGGTCAGAACCTTGTGGCTTATGGCACATCTCTGGATGGCTTTGGGTTCTCAGCTCAGTCAGGCCTTCATTGACTTTTCTACAGGCCACCTGTCCTCACGTAAAAGTTCTTTTGACTTCTGAAGAGCTCCTGCTCTGCGTGTGTCCCTGTGTATGTTCCTGTGTGTGTGCTTGTGTGTGTACCCTTGTGTGTACCCCTGGGTGTGTACCCTTGTGTGTGTGCCCCTGGGTGTGTACCCTTGTGTGTGTGTCCCTGCATGTGTGCCCCTGTGTGTGCCCATGGGTGTGTACCTTTGTGTGTGTGCCCCTGTGTATGCCCCTGCATGTGTGCTCCTGCATGTGTGCCCCTGTGTGTGCCCATGGGTATGTACCCTTGTGTGTGCCCCTGTGTGTGTGTGCCTGTGCCTGACTCTTTTTCATCTGTGCTTTCCTCTGTAGAGTATGCTTGGATCTTAGTGACATGTTGTTCAGGAATACCAGCCTGGCTGACATCCACGCTCATTCTCTCCCACTTTTGCTCAGCTCCTGCCTACACTTCCTTCCACACAGGGTCTGCTCAAAGTGTGCCAAGCCCAGGCTCCAGGACATGAGCTGCTAGCAAACCCTGCTGATGGAGAACATGGGTTCAGATGGTGAAGCAGCTCTTTGACACAGCTGGCCCACTCATATGTGGGTCAACTGCATTGCCAGAAACACAGAGGTGTCTTGTTCATGAGACTGAAAACAGCCATTCTGAGTTATTGAGCAAGTGTCAGCCTCAGATTTTGGGTGAGTATCTGCTTTAATTAGCCGGAGCTTTTCTAGTCTAGAAGATTGCACCTGGTCAACTTGCCCAAAGGGCCTCTGAATACTTTTCTTCTCCTCTCTGAGTCCAACTTATTACTCCATGATTCCCAGTTAGACTGATAGGGCCTGCTGTTCTTTTTCCCCACTCTTCATCAAAACAGGCCTGGAACCACACATTCATACTCCAGTGTAAATGACTGATAGCTTCAGGTATTAGCAGTCCCAGGGTATTCAAAATCTTCAGTAATGTGGCCTTATAATTTCTGACCTTTCTGACCTGGTCCAGTGTGACAGGGGAGAAGTGCGGGGGGTGTGTGTGTGTCTGCGTGTGCATCTGCACAGGCAGGTGTGTGTGAGTCCCAACCCACAGTTAACTGATTGCTCTGATGCAAGTCACACTTCCTTTCTTTCCTCTAGGGCTGGTCAGCAGGTCCTTGCCTTCGTGGAAGTTGAAGATGGTCTCAAATTCTCCCAAAGCAGCCATGATATCTGTTCCAGGGCCTGCCAAATGTCTATGATTCCTTCTAGAAAAATCAGTCATTGGATCACGAGGATACAAAAATCCTCATATTACAAAAGACATAGTGACCCACCAGTCTTCATCGTGTAGTTATGTTTGAATTCAGTAAGTATATCCTGACTACTTGCTATGGGTCGGAAAGACCATGACAACCCAGTCTGGAGAGTGGATGATGAAGTCTGACGCAGAGGGATTGTGGAGAGCAAGGGCGATTGTCCTGGGCAGTGGGCATGGGTATTGAGAGGAGACTTCTGGGCACTTGAGCACTGCTGGGAGTGACAAGAGGTGTGACAAGAGGCTTCCTTTAGAAATTTGTCTGGATTTCCTTTTATTCTGCTTGCAGCCTCCTCTACCCTCCCTTCTGCCTTTCTGGTCTCCATCTCTTCTTGGTGTGGATAGTTCTCTTCCTCCGTCTCAGCCTGTTCCTTCACCACCTTCTTCCCCATCCTGCTTCTGCTCTGTCCCCTGGCTGTTTTGAGGATGGTGAAGGACAATGGAGACCTAACAGATACGTTTTTCATGGTCTCCTTATGTTCTGACTTCCATAGAAGAGAAGGAAATTTGATCTTAAATGTTAGGCATTTTTTTTTTCTTCAGGAAATTCCAAAGTGTATTGGAGAGAGTGACTGTGCCCTGTGGTTGAAAAAAAAAAGTGCTGGGGGTGGGATTTATAGTCTACCTTCTCCAAGGCTGGTCCTCTGGTGAAGAATCCTCAAGGATCATCCACATGGGGGATTTACAGTGGACACAAAGGTTTGAGTTTCAGGAGGCAAAAGTGAAAATTGCTTCACCTGCTTAGGGCTGTTTCCCTGTTATTGTACCTTTGCTTTTCAAACTGGCCTGCAAATGAATTCCCTACACTATTGCTTGTCTTCACCTGGAGTGTGAGAGAGGCAATGTGCAACTTGTTGCCTAAATTAATCCCTGCACTGACTTTTTGCACCAGAAAGAACACCAGGGGTTGCTTTTTTTTTGAGGGGGTGGTGGTGGTGGAAATGGGCACATTGTGGCGTGTATTCTCTAGCACAGAAGTACATGGAAAATACCTCCCAAACTGATGTCCTAAGACAAAACAGGACACTGGGATCCTTTATTTGATAAGCCATTCTCATTGTGAGTGCATTAAAAGATTTCTAAATAAAGGGGAAATAAAAACAGGGAAGACAAATTTAAAACAAAATTGCACAAAGCAATAGTAATGTCAGTGTTAATTGTTCTCTACGTGGAGATCTGAAACCATTGTCCCATATTCCTTTAAAAGGAGAGATAGCTTTGGTAAACTAAGCAAAGTTGGCAGAAACCAGACTCCTTCGCAGCAAATGCTTCAGTAAAGACTATACTTGAAAAAAGGCATAAACCCTCAGTGCATCGTAAGACCGAGGGTTGTAGGGAATAGTCCAACAAAGGGAAGAAAGTCTGCTCAAGGAAAATCCTTTACAAGTGAATAATATTCACTCTAAAAGAGATTCTTTAAATAAACTTCAACAGAGACACTGCTCAGCTGATATCAAGTGGCAATAAAACTTACACACATCTTCTGCTCTCAAGGTGAGCCAGAATCAGAGGTAGTGCAACATACGAAAAATTATAAATATTTCATTCCCACTTGAGCCAGATTTTCTTGTTCTGTAAACACACAGGCATCTGATGTTCCCACTCAGGTTGATTCATTCTGGGAGGAATGCACATTCTCTCTCACTTTAAACATTTGGTCGCTCGATGAAAAGCATCACCACCACCTCACTCAACTCACTTAGCACCTCTAAAAGTCGCTACATGGATTTAGTGATTAATGATGATTGATTTTTTTCTTGCCAACTTAATTGTCTTACTTGAGTAGGGCTGATGTAGACCCAGCTGTGCTTAATTAGCCCAGAGGACTTAGAAACCATATTTTAAGGAAATGCTTGTAAATGGCAGAAGCCTCTTCAATGATGCAGCCTGCTGAGGTGAACCAGACGTGTGGCGGAGACTGTTTTTCACTGGGTCCAAGGAGTACGCCTGGGAAATGGATGTTGTATAAAACAGACATATGTTCTCACATTAGACTTGAGAAAGCTATTGTTATCTTCTGGAACATGGGTTATAAAGGGAGACAGCTCAATATGAATATCTTTCTTTATGACACGTTCTTAGCTAATTACTTAGAACAAGATGCTTGCTTCAATCGAGAAAGTAGGTGTGTTATAGCACACATTCTATATGGCACATTTGTTTTATATATTTGGTAAATTTAACTTTTTTTAGTGTCCATCTTAAAATGTGGACTTATTATACTTAAAACTATTCCGTATTTACAGGGATATTTTCTTCTGTTGAGGATCCAAAATAAAGAACCAACCTTCTTTGTCTTCCTTCCCTTTATCTCTCCTAATAGGAAAATTATTTCTAAACTCAGCCCATTCCCTATTAGTTGGGAAGTCAAACATTGCCTTCTGTTGCACAAACACGTGCCCACTAAACATAGTCCCTAAATCATAACCCTATTTCATAACACACAGCAGAAAGTAGTTCATGTGTCGTCACAGCTTCAGTTTCAGGTAGCATCTGGCTTGAGATAAAGTTGAGCCAATGACATAGAAAACCCATGACTCTTATTAGTACTTCACTTAACCTAAAGGGTCTTGAGGAACTGCATGAGGACAAGATACTCAGTGAGTTTTCAGGAGTGTTTATAGATATACTTGTGCATATCACTGGAAATTGTCATGTGCAGAAATCATGAGGAGACAAAGAAAAGCCTTGTTGGAAGGCATGGTGCCAGACCACTGGGCTGCAGACTACGGAAACTCTTGATGTGGTTGGAGCAAAGGGAAAATTAGGCAGGGAATGGGAAAACGGGGGTAGCAAGTGAGTGGCCTTCCAGAGGAGGTCAGAAGCCTGGAAATTGATCCTCACAGAGTTCCCTGTTGTCAGGGTAAAATGCAATATTTTGGTGTCCAAAACAGTGTTGTATTTACAACAAGTGCTACATTGTTCAGAATTCTTTAGACTGCCAGTGACAAAAACTCAATTTAAACAGTTTAAGCAACAAAAGGGCAATGTATTGACTCACATAGATTGAAAGGAAATAGGTATAGCTTACTTGACTGAAGTTATAGTATAGGACCCAGGACCTCCAGACCTAGAACCAAACGCCTGACATTGTCTTGCACTGTCTTCATTCATCCATCTACCCACCTATCCCTCCATCCAACTGTCTATTCATCCATCCACCCAGCCATCTAGCTGGCTAGCCAGCTCTCATTTCTATCTACGCTTGACTTTGTTCTGCAAATAAACTTTCTCCAATTGGCAGGATTTAGAAAATGCCATGGAAAGAGCTTGTTTGCCTCGTCATGCCTACAGCAATCCAACAGAGGGACTCTGTCTGGCCCTGGTAGGTAACTGATTCCTTCCCTAACCCTGACCAGGGAAAGAGGTACTATTTGACTAGGTGCAAGTCATGTGGCACACTCACGGGCGATATTTTGCAGTGAGGAGATTTTAGTTACATTAATACAAAAAAGGATAGAATAATTAAGTCCAAAAAAGGATAGAATAATTATAAATGCCATTGTAATATTACCACTAATTGACCAAGTAAAAATCCTTTTCCCTGAAAAACAGTTTATTCTGTTCAAGGCATTTTCACTTACAGTTATTTAAATTTTTGTTCTAAGTGGTCTTACAAGAGGATAAACACATAGTCCTACTTTATTGATAAAAAATCCCAGGTCTGGACTAAATAGTAGTAAATGCATAGAAAAGCTTAAGAATAACTAAAACATACACATTAAGAAAAAAGAACTAGAAAATCTAGGTCTAGTTTAAGTTCTCCTTCTTTTATAATAGGAAGGGACCCAGCAAAGGACTATCTAATTAAGGTGCTTGCTGTTTGTGAGCTTGATTCTAGCCCAGCTATGAAGTAATCTGAGATCTCAGGTCTGGAAGGTCTGTATTCTCAAGGTGTAGACTAGATAGTCTGTCTCAAGTTTATGTTGTGGCTTTGGATTATCTACTTTTGTCATTTTTGAAGAGTTAAGTTTTCCTAACATTATCTAATTGTAAGTGAGAAGACCCTAGGAAGGCAGCAAAAGTTACAAAAGGCAGTAACAAGCTTTTACAGGGGAGACTAGGCTTCAGATCAAGCCTTTTAAGGACCCCTGGGAACTGCTAGGGGAACGGCTTGGTTGCCTACTTTTCCTTGTTTCCTCCATCTTCATCATTGTGGGTCTGAGCAGACAAATTTCTGTCTGGCAGTGTCTCGTAAGCATTACGTTGGATCCTGGGCACAGAAAAAGTAATTCTCACTTTTTTCCTTTTCCTCCCTTTATATATCACCCATTTGCATTTAAATCCGGGTGAATCTGAATTTCTCTTTGCAGTAGAAACCCAATCCTTGGGTGGTAATCTATATTTATAATGAACCAAATTTTGATTTCACTTAAAAGTCATTGTAGTATAACCCACTCGGAGAGAATATGTCCAAGTAGTGCTGTAGTCTGGGCAAAGATTGCTTTTGGTCATTTCTTTTCTTAGCTCCTTTTTATCATCTTTGTATTGTAACCTCTTTTTTTTTGAAGTTTTTGGCCGGGGCTAGGTTTGAACCTGCCACCTCCAGCATATGGGGCTAGCGCCCTACTCCTTTGAGCCACAGGCACTGCCCTGTATGGTAACCTTTTTCTCCTTTGTGGTAATTTTATGCTGTGAATTTGATGTGTCCTTCATTTAACACAGGTTTAAGCATGTTACAGAGGAATGCTTGCAGGGGTCCTCAAACTTTTTAAACAGGGGTCCAATTCACTGTCCCTCAGACCATTGGAGGGCTGGACTACAGTTTTAAAAAAAAGAACTGTGAACAAATTCCTATGCACACTGCACATATCTGATTTTGAAGTAAAAAAACAAAATGGGAACAAATACAATCACACCGCCTCATGTGGCCTGTGGGCCGCAGTTTGAGGACCCCTGCAAGGTCTAGGAAATATTCTGATAACAGAATAGTGAAGAATATTTCTTCTGGTATTTATATAACTGTACTGTGATTTCTGGGCTTTATCTTTCTAATTTAACCATAATTTGATTGACATGTACTCGAAGTAACTCTACCAACTTTGGAATCTTTTCGTTTGAAATCACTAAGTATATTTATTTAAATTAAGTGCCCAACTGCCCTGAAAAAATTGATAAATCTTATTGAAGATGTACATATTTGATATGATTATATACCAAATCCGAGTTAGTGTAATTAGTATAATTGAGCACTACATTTGACTTTGAGCTTCCTGACAACAAAAGCAAAAAGGGAAACTCAATTCACTATAATTTGCCTCCGAAAAAACGTTACCATAGCATTTTCTCAGGAAAGCCAGTCAATATTTTAGCATTAAATGTTTATAAAATATTTTCATATATATACAAATTCAAATGCTGCTGATGTTCAGGATGTTTATTATAGTATTATTTATTATAGTAAAAATGTAACTAGAAAGTAAATATTGACAACTGGCAGTATAATAATTATCCACACCACTATTATTTAGAATGATATGTGTTCACGTAGCAAAATCATATGATGGCATAAAATCATGTTGACAATGACTATTTTTCCCTCATATTCATGTGAAATAAAAAAACAAAACAAATAAAGAAAATGACTATTTTTCATTCTATAAAAATAGAATACATGTATTCTATAGTAAAATATGAACAGTATCTTTAGTAGGATGGTGGAATCATAGATCATTTTGGATCTTATTTTATTATTATTTTTTTCTTTTATTCACTTTGATTTTTAAATGTTGTATATACACATTCTCATGACATCATGTATTAATTTTTGTGCTTTTCCTCCCATTTTTGAAAGAATAATATCCTCCGTAGGGTTTTAACTCAGGAGACATTCGACAACCTAATATGTGATGCATTAATCCATCATTTTACTAAAAAAACAGAAATATTCTTCTTGAGACCCTTAACCAAATTTGAAGACATTTCTGTGCTGCAAAGCAAGGCTGCAGTAATCTAAGGAACACCAGGTAGATAATGTTAAGTGATTTGATAGATACTTAAACAAATTAGAGCAGTGGCTCTTGGACTGTAATATCAACATATTTTACTTGGATATCTTGTTCATATGTGTATTACTTGGATATCTTGTTCAAATATAGAAGCCTTCTGTCCATATACATATACCTTGCAAGGTAAGAACTTAGAACCATATGTAACTTACTGGTCCTCACCCAAGGCTATCCATTAGGTAACCAGCAGAACTTAAAAAGTACAGTTTCTGGGAGCCCAACTCAGAAAATCACAAATTCTACAGTCAGAGCTTGAGGATATGTAATTTAGAAGTTTGGTTAATCAGGATAAAGTTGGCTCAAAGGGTGTTTGTGAGATTCTTTTACTGAGACAGCCTTCTCTGTCTCTGTCACTCATTTCCATGGCATTTTTGATAGGAGCAGTGTGGGAGCTCACCCGGGGTATAGCCAGTCTTGCTCTGTGTAGAATTGGCTTTATCCCTCAAATAACAGGCACTTGGGTGACAAGCTTATCCATGCCTCTGTAATTCAGAAATCAGGTTAGTATTACCAGCACTTCTTTGTCTGCTGTGGGCTGCAGTAGTTTCTGGAAGAGGTATTAGTTTTCTACAATTCACTGTAGATTTGCCGCAATAAATACGTTGCCAACTGTATAATATTCTCTAACTCCGTCAATGAGTTTATCTAGTAACATAGTCAACAAACCTGTTATTGAAACAGAGTCATCATTTTTGTAATTTCATTTCCTCCATATTTAACTTCTGATGTAGAAAATGACAAAGGTGATACCAGAGCTGTCTATTCAAAGTGGACAGATTAATTATATTTGCACGAGGTCCAGGTTGGACTCTGACTATGAAATATACTAAGCAAATAGCCACATGAGCTCATTGAGTAAGGTTTTCATGGAAACTGAAAAAAGCGTGAGTTGCCAAGGTCAATTTCCTCCGACATGTCTCGGGCATGCAGGAAGCAATGTGTGACAGCCCAAGACATGTCCGTTTGTCCTCTGGTGAGGTCTGAGCCAGCAACTAATATACACCAACCTGCCACTCAGAACTATGCTCATGTCTTGGTATAAATGTACATATCCATCTATGCTTGCCTTTGAGGGCAGTAAAATCCTGGCTTTTGAGTTTTAATAAGGCATACCTGATTTTCACATAAAAATTGAAGGTTAGCCATGCTAGCATGCAGTGTGCAATTTCCTTTTCTTGTGCAAATTTGCTTTCCACAGACATTGCTTTCCAACAGGTTTATGAGAAACCCATGTAACTGTGGTGTGTAGGATAGTTAACGAACAGTTGTCTGATTAATAGTTTAATGGCACCTTTGTAATGGGTAAAATCAGTGCCTCTTACGAGAATACATTCTGTCTGTCAAGATTTTATTTTCCTGTTACTAAAGTCAGACTGTGTCCTGCCAAAGGCAGTATGACCTGGCCTCCTACAGTTAATTTCTCTCTATGGCCAATCAAACCTTGATTTCTCTTAGATGCTTTGTGTATTGTAAATCCCTATTATGATAACCTGCTGAGTTAGTGGGTTGTATAAATGCACGGTATAGCTGTCCAGGAATGATTGCAAGATGAATAATTTTACCTTCTGGCAAAAGAGAAGAATTTGCTCCATTTTCCCTGCACTTCTTGCTTCTTTCTCCTTGGGTGCACTCTAGGATGCTCCCTTAGCCCCAGGCACGAGCAATTATTCATATCACGGTTAAAGAAGAACTATGAGCAGAGGTTCAAGGCCAAAATGATACTGATGAGCATGACTGAGCTTCCCTTTCTGAGTCCTTTGTAGTTTACTTTTCTTTCCACCACAGCTGCCCAGCACATGTGGCTTCACCAGGCCACACTATGTTTCCTCATCACTGAGGACCTTGTACCATTCGGCTGTGGGTCTCTGAGTGCTTCCTCCCTCCCCATCTCTGCTGCTCCCACTTTTTTCTCTGAGCCATTCTCTTCCCACTTCTTTGATTTATCTTCCTCTTCCTCTTCCCCAAGTTTGCAGTAGAGGCTGGAGGCTGGCTCCTCCGGGGTCAACTGCATAATGAAATGGCTTACCTCCTGTTTGACTTCAGCTCTGGTCTCTGGAGTGGGGGGTTGTAGGGTTATTGTTGTGGCCTAGCCTTGTAGCACCACAGCCTCATGGATCAATTCAGCCTTCAAAGCATCCTATGGCCTGTCAATATGAAATTCAAGCAATTACTGAAGTGGGAAGTCTGGGAAGCTGCTGGAAAACATTCCCTATTGATTGCTGCGTTGCTCTAGAGTATGATGAACTTGTTTAAGAAAAATTGATCTGACAAATTGATTTCTTTTTAATCAGAGACTCTCATGAATGCAATTTAAGTCACAATATTTCTTGCCTTGCAGAGTGGTGGTTTTCTTCTTTCCCCCAGAAAGAGAATTTCTGAGAAAAAACAGCCAATGAGAGACACCAACAAGAGTTTGGAAGCTGCCCTCCCAGCCTTTGCTTGCTCTGTCATGTTAGAAAATGTTTTTGTATTAAGTTGGTTTTTGCAGGTAAGGACTCCTGTCCTCTGTGTTTTGTGTACTTCACCTCTCTCATAAAACCTTCTTCACTGACTATCCCTTTTTCCCAGTCCCTTGTTCCCCTCTTCAACTCTGAATATGAGGTTGCCAGATGGGGACAGGTCCTCTGATACAGCAAATGGTTTCTCATTTACTGCATGGAAAATAGGTTCTGAAAAATGAGAATCTTAATTATGGCTAGAGGTAGGTTTGTGTCTTGACATCTCTGGGAACTATTTGGACAGGCATGGTGACAGATTGCAGACCCCCAGGGTCATGTACTCTCTGAGCAGTGCCTCCTCTGAAGCACATGCTTGGACCACTGCTGCTTGGGAACTGAAGAAGTGCTGAATATCTTCACCTGCTTCTCATACCGCCCCCCTCCTGCACCTGCACGTCTTATATGGCTGGACCCTTTCCCTCTCCCTACTCTGACCGGGAGCTCACTTATGGACTAGGTGAGTAGATTCCAAATGGTGTTCATCAGCACCACTTTGGGAGCTCCAAATAGAGATTGTTGGACCTCATTTCAGGCCTGCCGAGTCAGAATCAGGGAATGGAGACTAGGAAATTATAATTTTAAAAGCTCCCCAGTTGGATCCAATGACCAGCTGTATTTGGGAATTGCTATATTAGAAAACATGGTTGTGTGTGTGTGTTTGGTAAAGATGCAGTTAGGTAGAAAGATGGAAGGAGAAAATTGTCCCCCAAATGCAATATATCCCTTTAGAACTCTTATTAGCACTGTAGTGGAGAGGAGTAAACTTCTCCTGTACACATATGTGTCTGGGAAGTTAAACTGATAAAAGACAGATTAATAAGACAATAACAGAGAAACTCAGTGAAGAGTAACTCAAAGGGTGGTTTGAACGTGGGTCTTGTCTAACATCTTAGCAAAGAACAATAAATTTGTAGAGATGAGACAAGACAAAGGAAAAGGGGTTTAATCTTTTAGGAGTGGCAAATTGTGGGGAGGTAAATATATGGGGAAAGCTAATAGAAGATAAAGTAGTTTTAGTAAGGTTTCTTACATAGACTCCTCTTGGTGTCATCTCTGGGCACTGAGTCTTACATAAGTCTACGGTGACCAAGAGTCTTAATAGTTGTCCTCCTCTTCCTAGTCCAGGAGCCAGAGACATCTTTACAAATGGAAATTTATATTCTTCTTTTAGGCTAATGGAAGAAGTATTGAGAGTTTTTTTGGCATCTGCTATTTCTCAATTGTCTACAGCTCAAAATAACCTTTCTGCCAAAGCAACAGATTTTGGGATGGCGTATTCTGATCCCCTACAGCACTTTGAATCAGAATGTGCCTATATGAAGAATGGTGGATGGGATGAAGCTGGCTGATACTTAAATCTAATAGACTAAGAAAGGACAGAGTGATTTCAGGAGAGGGATGTTCTGAGGGAACACATTTGGTACATTTCAGAACTGCGTTTAGAAGAAACACTCCTGGCAGGGCTTTAATCCTGCATCGCAAAGGAAAAAAAATTTACCTGTGCCCCGAAGTTCAGATGACTCGCTCGTACTGAAGTCCATCCTAGCTTCTCTGTGATGCGTGAAAGAAACCGGTTTCTCTCCAGTCTCACAGATTTCATGAAAGTCGAGAACCATACCTGAACCTTTAAACACAAGAACTCAGGAACCGTGTCTTTAATAACTTTGCCAAGCCTCACAGAGAATGTTCTAAAGTGGTTGAACCACAAGAGAATTGCAGGTTGCCTCTGACAGAATATATCCAGGAAATATGTTCCCAAATGGACTTTCATTTCATTATCTCAAAAACCTGCTTCCAAAGGTGAAAATTTTTAAGCAACTTTGCTGCTTGCTAGGTGAGTTTGAATAAGCTGAGAGATGGGGAAAGGAATCTTCTGCAAGTTATTTAGATTGGAGATGTTTCATAGAGTTGGAAAATAATCTGAATTTTAGTGCAATCTGGCACAACTTTTAACCACTTAATTCTTCCCTGTTGTTACCTTTCTCCCTGAGCTTCTGTAAAGTAGACTAGATAGTTTGTCATAGCAGTTTTCAATCTTGACAGAACTTTGTAATTGCCTGAGGGAGCTTTATGTAGTACTTACTCAAGTCTGGGTCCACTCAGAGATTCTGACTGAATTGGTCTAGGGCAGGCATCCTCAAACTGTGGCCTGTGGGCCACATGAAGCGGTGTGAATTGTATTTGTTCCCGTTTTGTTTTTTTACTTCAAAATAAGACATGTGCAGTGTGCATAGCAATTTTTTCATAGTTTTTTTTTTTTTTTTTAAACTATAGTCCAGCCCTCCAACGGTCTGAGGGACAGTGAATTGGCCCCCTGTTTAAAAAGTTTGAGGACACCTGGTCTAGGGGTTAGGCCTGGGCATTCCTATCAAAGTTCTCCGAGTGATTTTAAATTGGGCCAAATTTGAGAAGCCCTGGTTTATTTAGATTCAAAGGTAGCAAACTGAAATTTCGCCAGTGTCTGAAATCTTTCTGTTAATTTTCTGTCTCTGCATTTCTGGATGCCTGAAGAAGACAATGGGGAAGAGAAGAGGGAGGTGTCTTCTCTTTGCCAAATTCGGGATGAAAACAAAGGCCTCCTGTTTCAAGCACTTCTCAGATAGCATGTGGGCTCTCTCAATACACAGCTCTGCTTTCAGTAAAATTGTTAATTATAGATCATAATAAGCTGTTAGGAGCAAAACACACACATAATTTGAAAGTGAAATGAGGCACAGTACATAGATAAAACAATTGTTTGTTTAAGAGGGGATTAGCAGCAGCAAAACAAGCACACTGATACTTGAACCTGAAAGAAATTACACCCATTTGGAATCGCTATACTCTTTGGTTATTTGTGAATCACAGCCTAATGCAAAGGTAAAAGTCTGTCGCTGTCAGTTTTCCTTTTTTTTTTTTTCCTGTGTGTGATGTTGGGAAGATACAGTCTGTGCCATCTTAGAACTAAGATGATCTTAAAAGAATAGCCTGTCAGAAGGAATAAAGAAAGGGAAGTGTCTCTGTTTCTCAAAGGAGTGCAACTGAGACTTAAATTGTTCTGAGCTATGATAAATTATAAGGCTTTAAAACCACTGTAATCACTGAATGAACAAAACAGTTTGCCTTGGGTAATTATGCCTTTTTGGTCTCTTTCACTTTCAAGTTCTTTTCCCCTTGTAAATGTTACACCCTAGCTCTTTATGCTTTGTCAAAGAGTGTTAATCTCAGTGTGAAACGCTGGGGTTGTCTTTAAGAGTAAGTGAGCCTGGAAATATTCACAGTGCAGACCAAGTTAGACAACAACACCATTAATGCTCGAATGTGACATTTGGTGATAGAGGTTTCTGCCACACAGCTCAACCTGGGGTCCTGTGGGCTTGGGGCTTTATCCATTGATTCCAATGACAGTTTTACTTGAATAAGCAATTTCATGGGTTCAGGCTCAGCACTAGAAATTCCCAGGATAGAAACTTCTTGTGGAGTAGATGCCAGTTAGTGAACAAGGGCACCCTGGCTGAGGATAAATAACCATGTGATTAGGGTAGATTGCAGCACTCAAGATGGGAGGTTTAATAAGCAACCGAGGTTAACAGGAAATCCTCAGCTTCTTGTTGCCTAATAACAGGTTCAAATTTTGCAGCCTGCCACTAGCTGTAGTTGAGGAAAAGCCTAATTGGTACTTCTCAGAGGCAATATGGTTAAGAGCCCAGGTTCCAATCCCAAGCACCCTCTCTGATTCCAAGTTTGGCAGCAGAATGAAAGGCTGCTCAAGGCTGCTCAAGTGGTATTCTTTGGAGAGTTCCAACATGAACATCACTATTTGGTGTCTTGAGTAAGAACACAGAAGCAAAAGTTAATTTGTTGCCACCATCAAAATCTTCAAGTTTCCTGGGCTATCTGGGTTAACGTGCCATTCAGTTTAAAGGAAGAGCCTGTAACTTCCATTTCTTTGGAGAGAACAAATTCAATATGTTTCAAGGCTTGGAGAAGTCATCTCATTGGTGAGAGCTACACGCACTGAGCCTCACTTTGTCCCAGGCATCATTCTGGGCAGAAGACTTGCTTCCCTCCTTCAACCCTGCTGTGAGCCGGTGCATCAGGCACTTTCATTCTCTACATTTTATAAAAGAGGAAAAGGAGACAGGGAGTGATTGGGCAACTTGCCCAAGGACACAAATTATGGAGCTAGATTGGAACCAGGCAATTTGACCCCCGAAAACTCATAATGAACCACAACGTTATCCTGCTTCAAAGACATAGACCTCCTCCCCTTTTTCTGTGCTTCCCAACTCCATGGGACAGCATGTGGCCCCCTGGTTTGCCCACCTACCCCACCTTGGCCCCTGGGCTTCTGACTTCCCCAGGACTAGGAGCAGATACCAGCATTGCAGTGATTCTGCTTGCCCCTTGGGAGAGGCTTCCTAGGCTTTGATTCATAAAATTGGTCTTTATCTGACCTTGTGCCTTTCTGTAGTTTGGTTTATAAAAAGTTGGGATTTATGAACTTGTTCCAAAGCAAAGTCTTAAGGGTGACCGCAAGGAGGGCGTACATCGTAACTTCCTCAGATGATGTCATAATACATCCTCTCCAAAGTACGGCAGATGGGCCTCCTGCTAGCTGTAAACAATACACCAGACCAGGGGATTTTAAAATGCAAGTGAGATTGCAGCTGGGGTTGCAAACGTATAACCCAAAAGGCAGGGAAATGAAATGAAGTTTGATAGAGTTGGATGGCAGCATTAGAGAGGCTGAGGATTCTATAAATGTAATTGGACTTTTGAACTCATTGAGTCAGTGAACTCATCAGCCTAGATGTCTTGTGGAGCCTAACTGGCCTGATCCAGGACTGCATGAATAATGGACTTCTGGGAGATTGCCGAGTCTGGGCAGTTTAGTTTGATAAGTCTCAGGCCTTCTGAGGTTGGCTCTGTGATGCAGGCTACTGGGACAGGCTTCACTCTCCTTGCTGCCTTCCTTCACATCGGGAGCTGGTCTTGCTCCTGAACGTGCAATGGCCTCGTTTACATAGAAGACCAGTTCCCTCTTATTCCTTCCTTTAAGCCTCTTCCCCTGGCTTCCTCTGGATCCACTCCTGCCTCCTCCCTCTTCTTCCTGTTACTAATGAGCCACTCTGGGCGAGAGACTCTGACATCTATGGGCCTCTGGGAGCAGCAGAAAGAACTGTTGGTCTGTCCACAAAGGAGTCCCATGGCACTGGCCATTTATCTGGTGACCATGTGGGCCCGATAAACAAAGCAAATCTGTCTGGCTTGCCCTCCCTCTGTGGCTTTTGGGCCAGTGCATGTGCATTTCCCAGGACAGTTGGAGGAGACACCAAAACTTGTCTTCATTACAGCTCTGACTCATAACCCAATTAATGGTGTCAAGAAGTGAAACATGGTCCCCAGGCCCAGCTGCCTTTTGAAAGCAAGTCCCAGCCTGTTCAAAGCAGTAACAAATGGTGCTCCAGAGAGGGCGGCTAAGAATCTGTTCTGCTAGCTGAAAGCAAAGGGAGGTTTCAGAAAGGCAGTCCACAATGTCAGTGCTCAGTTTTAGGGGTGAGGGTGTACTTGGTGTCAGTACTAGCCAGAGGAAGAGAGGGAGGGGCGCACGCGATGCCTTCTTCATCTGCCCTGGACTGCTCAGTGTAAGGCAGGCAGACTGTTACCTGTGCTCTGCGTTTCTTTAGGAAGACTCTTCCTGTTCACCTTGACGAGACCTTGTATGTGGGCTGACTCACACGTGCCTTTTCTCACATCGCTGCCATTGGTTTGAGTGCGAAAGGCCAACACCATGAACCTATTTACAAAGTCCATTTTAGAAGTGATTTTCTAAGTTCAGACACACTAATTTTCAAAATAGAGTGTGCCAGAAAGGGTTCTCAGAGAGATTGGGGTGTACCGTTCCCTCAAACACCTGATTGAATGCACAGAATTTTTACTGTGACTGAGGGATAATGATTCTTCTATCTAAGAAGCCATTTGCCTCTTTCTGGGGAAAAAAAAAAAAAATCAGATCTTTGGCTCCTGGAATGCAGAGCCCCTTTAATAACACTATGTGGAGCTTCCGAGTGGTACTTACTGAGCGGAGTGTCAGACATGGCCCACTGTGCCCTGTTTATATTGTCCGGAAACCCCACAGCAGGCCTTCCAGTGGGGAACTGTATCCCCATTTTTCAAGCCAGCACTGTTTTTCATTTTGAAAGAAGACAGGATGAGAGGGGTTCTTGCATGTGTCTCACCTCGGAAGGGAGATGGGAGTTCTGGGATCCTGTAGTTAATACTCATCTTCTCTTATTACCTTCTCGGACCCTTCAGGTCGTCTTGAGATCTTTAATACCACAAGTGCTCTGATTCTTCATTTCATGTCTGCAAGAAAGAAGGTGAGTACTCCAGGATGGTGTTTCTCCCAGGGAGATGCTGGGAGGGAAGAGACAGGCCCCTCAGGCATCACCCCACACCCCCGCGGCTTCTCAAGTCTCCCCCAGTGGCCTGACTCCTGGTGCAGACTGAACCCAGTTTTGCCTGGGGTATGGACTCCCCATAAGGTGACAGCCTGTGGTGACGGGAGAGGCAGTTGGATGCCCAGCCCCGCCTCTCCCCTGGGACCTCTTTCTTCTATTTCAGCCAAATGCTGCTCAGTTGAGCGCTCAGGGAAACAAAACAGTCTTTGTTGCTTAAACTGAAATCATTCCCATGGCTGATTGTCCCCGGGGTCTTGTTGTTAACAATACCTTCTCCTCCTCCTCTTCTTCCTGCTCCTCCTCCTGCCTCCCCCTACCTGCCCCTTCCCTCCTCCCACTCCCCTACCCTCTGTGGTTCTTCATCATTATACTTCTGAAACATGACAGACCTAGAAGGATCTTGCCAGACTGAGAGGCTCTAGGGAGTTAGTACAAAAACTACAACAAGAGGCAAACCCATCTGGGTAGGTTTGGGTTTCATGGGAACAGTTCCGTGCAGGAGAGGGCAGGAGGGGAAGAGAGAGCTGGGATGCGTGCCCAGGGAGCGGGGCCCTCAGCTGGATTAGTGATTGCTAACTTATTTTAGATTGTGGATGTCTTTGAGAATTTGAGGCACATACATCAGTGAAGATTTTGGACTCACGGTCAGGTTTTTCTAACTGCTCAGTCTAAAAGCTAATGCTTTGCATACTTCCTGCTTTTTCCCACTGGCTTTATCTATCTTAGCCAGAAGCACGGTGGACACATCTTTAGGAGACATGACTGGTCATTTATTGTCTTCACTGGACATTTTTGAGAGTGACAGTGGCACTGTAACTAACTACATGGGGACAACTTACATTAATCAAGACAGTTCCAGGGAAACTGGGGAGTAGTGTCTCTCTGTTCTTGTTTTGGGGTCTGGGATTGGGAAATGGGCTCTACCAGGAACTACTTAGAATCTCTGCGTGACTCTCAGCTTACTCAACTATAAAAATCAAAGAGTTGGCCTAAATCTTCACTGTTCCTTTGGGTTCTGGTATTTGTTTACATGCCTGGAAAAAAAAGAAGACCGAGTGACATATTTTGTCTCCTACTGGTTGGTTGTATCAAAGCATCCACTCAAATATTTGGGAGCAAAAAGCATTTGAATCTGGAAATAATATAAAGCAGAGAACCTAGGCTTTTCTTTTTTCTGAAAGAACAAAGCAACACAGTTATAAAATATCTCCTCCTTACTCTGAGTATCTGACCATGGTATTGAAATACTAATTCTTCAGGAGCACCTGTCCTTACTCAGGGCTTCAGTTAAGAACATGGAAGAGGGGAGGCATTTTCTGTTCCAAGGGCCTAGCCTCTCACTTATGGGGGAAAAACAGGTCTGTGTTTAAAAATACAGCAACTGGTAAGATCCTGAAAGATCTCAGAGCTCCTTGTGGCCCCACATGTAGGAGTAGTTCCTCAGTCACCTTGTGCAGTGTGAATGAGCAGGAGCCACAAATGTTAAAGTCTGTCGAGGTCTGGCAGGTGAAAAGGATGCAGACTTCTGTATTTGGAGGCGGGCTTGTTTGTGGTTCTTCTGGGTCAGCCATTGATTTTCAGGATGTCCACAGGCAGATCATCGCTTTCAAAGGGTTCATTTTCTCCTGCCGTTCACACTGAATGAGAATGGAGGCCTGAACATTGTAAATGGGTTAGCCACCCAGCACATTGAAGTTCAAGGGCACACGGTGAAACAGGCGGTGGAGTACAGAGATAGCAGTGGCTCCAGTCAGGAGCATGTTGGTTCCAGTCACTGGCTCTTACTATCTGTGCATGACTTTGACCCATCTTGCCTTTATACTTTGGAAGTCTCTATTTTATCATCAGAGGGGATTACTTTTTTTAATGCAATGGACTCTCTCTCTCTTTTTTTTTTTTTTTTTTAAGGGGAAATCTTATATGAATTCCATCAAGCATTTTAAAAAAATTACGTATAGGTAATTTTTCATGTATAGGTGCATGAAAAAGTGAGGCTGTTTTGATGAAAGCAAGGCTTAGGACTGGGGCCAGCTCTGTTCACCCCATGTGTTCCTTACACACTTCCGCTTCTGGGCCTCCACCAGCCACCAGATACAGGTGGGGGCCATAAAAAAGTGCTAAGCTTCTCCCTGATGCAGCCACGGAGCCAGGCCTTAGCACCTGGCCAGTGAAGCAAGGACTGGGTGCAACCTCCTCCCCCCTGCAGATTGACTACAAATCGCCTAGGTCCTGCCCTGAGATGCCCTAGCACTTGAAAACCTTTGAACTTGATTTCTTCAATTAGCTAGATTGAAAACTGGAGCCCAAAGCAGGGTTCACCACCACCAGGGATGGTAGATGAAGGCAACGAATCAGAAAGAGAACTCTTGGCTGGCGTTGTACACGCAGTGTCCCGAGACACCCAGCCAGCCCTGGGCGCTGAGATCCCAGATCATGGTTACAATCCCTGCTGCTCCCTTGGCCATCCTGGTGCTCAGTTTTATTGTTTACTCAAGCTGGCTATTTGGGACTGTGAAATATGATTCTTGAAGGCTACAGTGATTCGATTGGCCCTCGGGGACCAAGCACTTTGGGCTGTAAATCAATCTCCCTACAGAAACTTCAGCGTTTAAACATTACAAGGTGAAGAGAAGCCCCCTTTTGGGACACCCTGCAGCAATTGCCATGTTAGCCGAAAAGATTGTGTTTCAGGAAATGCTCTTTGGAAGATACAGTATCCCCTCTTGGGATTACGTTTTCATATGTGGGGGTATCTGTAATGGTGTGAGCAGAGCTAAGCACTAGGTGGTTTGGGGGCTTTTTTCTTCTCTTTTTTTTGTATAAAAAAGGGGTGGATGCCTGGATAAAATATATTTCTTGACAATTTTGTTCAAAATTTATTAACGCAACCAACCCAAATCATACCCATAGGAAAATAGTGGATAGGCTCTAACCTTTTGAATCTCCTTAGGGTCCTAGCACACTGAACACTTAATTATTTGGGAATTTTATTTTCTCTGATGATTTCTAAACTATCACTTAAATTATTTTCTATATGTTAGAATTATACTCAGAGTCACAAGTGGTGGGTTAATGAGATGATAGGACATAAATATATGATATACTATAATAATAAAACAATATGATAAGTTCTGAGATAAACCAGATTGCAAATGAACAAAGCAAGCATTGAACGTAAGTTTTTCTTTAGGAAGGTGAAAAAAAGTTCAAGTAGCTGATGGTGATGGCAGTACAATAATATGAGTGTACTTATGTTTTGTTTATAACCCATGAGGATGTGGTGTATTTCATATTTCCCAGTATTCTTCAGCTTTCTTTTTTTTGTTGTTGTTGTTTTTTTTTTTTTTTTTGGTTCTTGGCCGGGGCTGAGTTTGAACCCACCACCTCTGGCATATGGGACCAGCGCCCTACTCCTTGAGCCACAGGCCCTGGCCTGTTGTTGTTGTTTTTATTAAATCATAACTTTGTACATTGATGCATTCATGGGGTTCAGCGTACTGATTTGGTATACAATGTGACATGCTTACATTGAACTAACACATCCATCACAATTATACTCTTTTCTTAATAGGTTTGAAGTGTAGTATTGCATCATGCATATTAGGTGAGCTCCCCCCAAATCCCCTCCCTTCTCCTACCTTCCCCCTCCCCTCCTTTTTCTCTCCTCTTTCCTTCTAATTTCTGGACTATAATTATGCTTTACCATTCATATGAATGTGTAGGTGATTATATATTGATTTTGTAGTAGTGTTAAGTACATTGGAAACTTCCCCCCCATTATTTAGATGCTTTACTAAGAAGAGTATGTTCCAGCTCCATCCAGGTAAACATAAAAGATGTGACGTCTCCATCTTTTTTATGGCTGCATAGTATTCCATGGTGTACATATACCACAATTTGTTAATCCATTCGTGGGTCAATGTTCTTCAGCTTTCTCATGAGGTTTAAGCTCCCAGCTTTTAATTTCCATTTCTCTGTCATGTGATTCCTGCCCAGTCATTTCAAATATTGGGGAACAAAATAAAAAGCAGGCAGTGTTTCCACTGCAGAAATTGACATAGAAGCTAATGATGGGGAAGTCCTGCAAAGATTTCAGAATCTGTATTTACTTAGGAAAAGTGTTTACAAAATATATTTAGATAAAATTTAGAGTGCTATGAGCTCCTAAAATTTTCTTTCCACTACTTTATCAATTCATGTTTTATTTGCCCTCCTACCTCTCAGCCTTTATTTAATAAATGTTTATTATGTGCATATAGTTTTAAAGGCCCCACATGAAGTGCTTTGAGACTATAAGAGCAACCTACCCTCAAGGTAGAAGAGCTGGAGATGTGTTCATAACTGAAACAAAAGAATGGGACCAACACTCCTACTAGACTCTTTCCATCCTTCACCCAACATTTACATATTGCTCTCCCAAGAAGTGCCAGATACTTTAGATACTATAGGAAGTAAGAGGTAGCAGACATGCTTTCCAGCATGGGATGTCAGGGAACTCTATGGAAAAAATGACATTTTAAGAAGGTGGGTATGGAAAGATAAGCAGCATTTGGAGGATATTTTGCACAGTGAGAATATGAATAGAATAAGCGAAAGGAAAGAAGTAGAGAACCAAAGGGTATGTTTGGGGAAGAATAGGCTAGATCACATGGATCAGTAATTTTTTCTGTAAAGTATCAGGTGGCAAATAGTGGGGCTTTGCATCCTATATCGTCCTGGACTCTGTTGTAGATACTCAACTTTGTTGTAGTGTGAAAGCAGCTGTGGACAATACCTAACTGAATGGGTGTGGCTGTGGTTCAAATAAAACTTTATTTGCAAAAGTAGTTTGAATTTCATTTGGCCACTGGCTATAGTTCACTGACTCCTGGCCTAGATCTCAGGATGGGTGAAGAGATGTAAGGGGATGTAGAAGTAGACCAGGGTCTGCCTAGGGTGATACTTGCACTTCAGGCTAAAGATTCTTTTTTTTTCCAAAGTAGCAGTGAGCAGCCACATGTCTTTGAATAGAAAGAATGCCATGATTAGAGCCTTTCCTAAATAGCATCTTTCTCAAAGGAGAACCTTTAGTTCTGTCTCCTTCAGAGAGTACTTCTGGAAATTTTTCCTATAGATTATTGTTCATTCACTATGACACTCAAAAAATTCTCAGAACTTTAGAAGTAGCTTGTACCAAATCATTATAAATCATCTGATCTTACCCACCAAACAAGGAAAGGAGTGGTTTCTTCTAAATTTGCTATTGCACCAAGATGCAATGGGTAAGAGAAAATGTTAAGAATTAGCCAAGAACTTTCCCTATATATTCTAGTTCAGCTGCTTGAATGAGGTCCAGATTTTTGGAGAATCTCCATGGCCTCAGAGTTTAGAAGATTGCCTTGTTTTTCAATGCTTACAGTCCCTTGCTCTCAGCTTGCCCATGTCCTGAATTTCCAGTTCCACTGTACTTTTTCAGGCCTCATCTTGATTGACCTATGAAGTCTTAATACTGCATAATCCTTCCTTTTGAATATTTTCCTGCTCTTGTTTCCCTGATAACATTTTCTCTTGGCATTTCTTTTCTTTCGTTTAAGAGACAGGGTCTCACTATGCAGTCTGACAATTAAGTTCACAAACTTGTCACTGTTTGCATATTTTGGCAGCTTGTACAAGGTTTCATAAACTTGGCATATCAGTGTCTCATAACTGTGTTTGTGTAGATGTGTGATGGTGTCTTGCTGAGTGACATTCATTGTTCTTGTTGTTGCCTGTTTTTGTATGTTGTCATGAGAGTGTCAGAGCTTAAATTAGAGCAACAAACAAACATTAAATTTCTAGTTAAACTTGACAAAAATGGAAGTGAAATTGAGAATATATTCGTCCAAGTTTATGGGGTTAATGCCATGAAGAAAATGACTGTACAAATGAATTAAACTTTTCTCTGAGGGGAGGAACGCATCATTGATGAAGATAGATTAGAGAAGCTATTAACAATCAGAACAGATGAAGACATTGCAAAAATTCATTGAATCGTGTATCAAAATCACAACTACTGAGAGAAGCATAGCAGACCAAGTAAACAATGATAGACAAACAATTAGGAAAATCTTGGCATGAGAAAGGTGTTTGCAGAAATGGTCCCAAAGGATCTCACCGTTGAACAAAGGCAAAGGAGAGTGGAATTTGCCAAGACCTTTTGAAGAGGCAAGATGATGTTTGGGCCACCTTATCACTGGTGATGTAGCATGGGTGCACCAATATGACCCTGAAACAAAGCATCAAAGTGCACAATGGAAGTCAATTCTCATGACCAAAAAATATTCTGTCAGTCTAAATTAAGAGTTAAAGTGATGTTAATAGTATTTTCTGGTATCAGCAAGATTATTCATTGAATTCGTACCAATTAGACAGTTAACTGATTTTACTATTTGGAAGTGCTGAAAAGGCTGTGTGAGAAAGTTAGATGAAAACAACCTGAACTTTTTGGCAGCAACTCATGGCTTTTGCATCACAACAATGCATAGGCTTACACAGTAATGTCTGTAAGGAAGTTTTTAGCCAGTAAACAAATAACTGTATTGAAATACTCTCCCTACTCATCAGGAAGGATATTTGGCCTTCTTGATTGGCCCCCAGTGACTTTTTTCTTTACTCAAAAGTAAAGAAAATATTGAAAGGAAGATATTTTGATGACATTTATGACACCAAGGTTAATATGACAACAGCTCTGATGGCCATTCCAGGAAAAGAAGTCTCAAAATTTCCTCGAAGAATTGTACCTTCATATTAATTTGAATAAAGATTAAAAGAAAAAACAAAATTCCTTTGAAGGGTGGACTGGTATCAGTGCATAGCTTCTCCAGGGGAGCACTTCGAAGGCAGTTGTAGTGGTATTCAGCACTTTTGAGAATTGAGTTTGTGAACTTAATTTTTGAACTTGGTATATTGCTCACGCTGGAATATAGTGACTATTCACAGTCACAGTTGTTTAGTGCACCACAGTCTTGAACTCTTGAGTTCAAGTAATCCTCCCACCTTAGGCTCTAGAGTAACTGGGACCACAGATGTGTGCCACTACACCCTGCTGGCTTTTCTAACTTATTTGTGGCTGCTTCTTCTCAACTCCTTTGTCTGACTCATGGACCTCTAGTTCAGTGCCAATGGCAGGATTGGTATGCCCACCAATTTGTGTGGTCTATTATTAGAAGTCCCATTTGGCTAAAAAACCTAAAGCCACATCTTCCTTTTTGGCCTCTTACTGGTTTTTCTTTACTATTTTATTTCTTCATTTGCCCAAGGAAAAAGAAGCCATTATTTATTGGGTTTCTTGGAGACCCCAACATTATTGAACTTTCTACCTAGATTTTTCCTATATACTTAAAAACTCATATATGCTAAAAATATATCTAAAGCTTGAACACATCTGTTTTATTTTTTCAAAACTAATTTTCTCCTTGAATTTTCCGTCTTCGAAATGGGTGTGACTTTGTATCTATTAACCTAAGCTAAAAACTGGACTCATCTCAAACCCTTTTTCCCCTTTACCAGCATTTCATTAAGTACCAAATCCAAAAGCTTCTGTGTCATCCATATGAGACAGAAGCTCCAAGCATCCCACCTTACTGTGTGCTCTTACTTCTAGTCATTTTATGCAATATTTAGTTTTCTTAATCTACATCATGAATTTACATCTATCCCATTGCTCATGAATACCTTTTATTGTCTTAAAAGCTGGATGAGTATCTCATGTGTCTTTTAAGACTAAATAAGATACCACTTCTTCTTTTAATCCACCATAAATGGTAGAATGGACAGAAATCAAAGGCTTATGTTAGAGTCACGTAAATCTTCATACACATGTGAAATGGTAACTGTAAATGGATTGCTGATCATTGATTTCTCAAAAGATCACAGGAAAATCCAATGATCCAGCAAGGCTATTTACTAGACTTACTGAAGTAAGAAAGAAGACCAACTTCACTGAGTTTTAGTAGTGTCTCAAAATTGGGGAAATGTGGAGAGGATATTTATGATGATATAGAACCTGAGCTCTATGATCTTATGGTGGGTCTTTTAAGGCAGGGGATTGGTTGGGATTGGGCAGTGTTCATGATAAAATAACTTCTGATTGGTGAACATAGCAAAGCAAAGGTCTGAAAGCAAGCCTTGGACAATATTAGTCTTGATATGTAAGCTATTTTAGTCAGTTCACAGTCGTATCATCAGGGAGCAAATATTTCATGGATAGAATGTACTTCCTTTTGCTTGGTACTTATATTTTTAGCACATAAATAGGAAAATACTGCCCAAGAATTATTTAACACAGGGTCAGGAAAGTATGTTGGTTTAAATTTTCCCTATCTGATAGGGATGTTGTAAGGGTTGACTAATTTTAATGCACATGAGTATTTATCACTGCATCCATAGCAAGTTCTCAAAAAAAAGAGATTTTTAGGTGTCACACTGTATATTTTGTTCATTAGAACATCTATACTAGCTTTAGTTCAATGATTTGTTTTAAAGTCTGTCTCTCCTACTATATCATGGGTTCCAAAGTACCAGGACTATGTTTTATTCATTTTATAGCTCCAGCTTCTAGTGCAGAGCTATGAGTTCTTAAAAAGGGTTGTAGAATAAAGAAATGGAGGCACAGTGTTAAGAAACTGTGCATGTGCGTTGACAACAAGTAATATGTTAGTTATATTGGTGAATGTCATGCAAAAGGACAAGAGGACAAAGTCTTTCTTCCTAGAATGCAGATGAACAAATGGGAGAATTCTAACTTTTTTCTTTCCCATCCATGCTAAGGAGCAGCACTCGTGGAATGAAGTTTAATGCATTTAGTAGATAGTCATCCATCATTCCTTGCTTGCAGACAAGAGCAAGTGATAGCTCCATTAGTCCTGCCCACATAACTTGTGCAGCATAGCCTCCAAGGTTGATTTGGATTGGGACCTGGTGTTAACTGATATGGAACAGGGCAGAGGGGCTGGGAAAGACAAGCATGGCTGGTGACTATTTTTTATGTTTAATGGGAAAATCTTGAACTGTTGCAACCCTTTACACTAAGAAGGCAAAGATGACTTAAGAGAAAACTAAGACCAAAAAACGGAATTGATATTTCCATGGTTTAATACTGTGAATTGTGCTGTATTAACATTAACTTACTAATACTAGTATTAATATTAACATAAATACTAACCAAAGTGAGTTTTTTGCATCCTGTCTATACTTTCCTTTTGCTAAGGAATCTATACTACACAGATCATTCTCCTTCAATCACATATTTGAATCAGATATTGCATTGAGTCAAAAACTCTTTTGAGGTATATAATAGCTCCCTGCCTTTACTTTATGTTTCTATTAGAGTGTTGAGTATAAGGCATCATACTTGTTTTGAACATGTCTGTCTTTTCCATTAGAGTATGACTTACCTAGTCATCCTTTCATAAAATACCCTAAATACAGCATGTTAGACAACATCTTATTCAATGTTGTATAATTGCCAGGCCATCACCCCATGGATCCCAATGCTGACAGTGCATGGCACATAATAGAAAATGTTTGGAAAAAATAAAAAAAAGAAAATGTTTGCAAAATTGATAGTGATGAAATGAGTGTACATAGATGGAGCAGCTGGTTAAATCAAACAAGACATTTCTTTTAAAGAAATATTTATTTTTATTTAATTTGAATTATAAAATGATGTTTCATTAGGATATTACATAACTAAAAGCACATCTAGGGCAGCACCTGTGGCTCAGTGAGTAGGGTGCCAGCCCCATATACTGAGGATGGTGGATTCAAACCCAGCTCCGGCCAAACTGCAACAAAAAAATAGCAGGGCGTTGTGGTGGGCACCAATTGTCCCAGATACTTGGGAGGCTGAGGCAAGAGAATCGCCTAAGCCCAAGACCTGGAGGTTGCTGTGAGCTGTGATGCTACAGCACTCTACTGAGGGTGACAAGGTGAGACTCTGTTTCTAAAAAAAAAGCACATCTATAAAGAAGGAAATAAAAATCCTTATACTCAGTTGAGTACACTGTTCATAAGTACCTCAGTCACTCCCTTAAATGAGTGTTACATGTTACATACATTTAACAGTAACTAATTTAATTTTAGATTTGTTCCCTGTTTGAGCAGGAACTTCACTTAACATGCTTTAAAGATCCATCTTTTTTCGAGTATTTCTGGGGATTCTTAGGGGCTGGCTCATTTGTTGATGGACAAATGTGATTTTGGGGATGATGCTTTTGTCAATTCTATATCAAGTATTTATTCTACCTTTTGGTGACTTCACCTAAGTGGAATCAAATAGTTGATGACATAAAGTCTTTCTTTATGGATGCATTATAGATAATCACTGAAGAAAGAATGACAGAATTAAAATACACCACTGAAGAAAGAATGACAGAATTAAAATACACCATTAAAATACAAACCCTAAGAAAGTAATGGATCTTAGCAATATTAACAGATGCTGAGACCATTAGGTAAAAAACTTTTTAAGGAATGGCTATCTAAACCCACAGATCAATCTTAGCATGATGAAAAAGAGACAAGTAAATATTAAAGACCTCAGGATGGGATTTACAACACAACTTTCAAGTATTTTTTCTAAAAATAGCCAACTTGAATCTGCTTAGGCCTCTGGTTTGAATCACTAGTTTTCAGGAAACACAAAGGATATAGTAACATGCTAACCAATACCATGAGGGTGTAATCAGTGAAATTCAGGAAACAAAGAGGTTTGCAGGATAAATAATTCAATTTGTTCAATGGTTAAGTTGTGATGGAAATAAAAAGGGGGGATTTATACCTTAAAAGTGAAGAGAGAGAGAGAGACGTAACGAAATGCAGTGTGATCTTGTTGAAATATCAGATATAACCAAATCAACATACATTGTGTGACAATAAGGAAAATCAGAACATGATTGAATAATACCGTTAGTATTAAGGTACTAAAACTGTTAGTTTTAGCTTTGGTAATAGTTAAGTTTTCATAAAGAATACTTATCTTTGATATGCTGAAATAACTATGGATGAAGTGATGCACTGTCTAGGATTTGTCTCAAAATAATTCAATGTGGGATGGAGGGGGAACAAAGATAGAAAAGTAACAATTGCTGAAGATGGGGGATGGGCCTACGGGAGTTTATTTTACTACCCTCTTTTTTGGTGAAATTTTTTTTTGTTGTGGTAAAGTACACATAACATAAAACTTACCATTTTAACCACTTTACAGTGTATGTACAATTCAGCGGCATTAAGTACATTCACCCTGTTGTACAATAATCACCACTGTCTAATTCCAGAACTTTTTCATCACCCTTAGAGAAATATAAAAGTTTTCATAATAAACATATTAACAACCAAAGCAACATCTACTGAATAGATGGGTGACTGTTCAGGCTTTCATTTTAGTCTCCTTTGTCTTTAAATCAGGGGTTAGACAATGTGGGAGCCTGAAAAAGATTTTTTTTTTTTTAATCAAAGTAAACTATGTTTTCTGAGATGAAACTTGTTTAAAGTTCTTTCAAATTCCTTTGGTAATGATGTTCATTAAATTTTCTTCCAAACTCTGGCAACAGTTTACGTATCTTACTATTTTATTTTTGTTTTAATAAGTCTCCTTTTTCTGCACAGACATGTTAGCATTTAACTCAGGGGAAGCTTTGTCAAGATGTACCTAGGTAGGTGTTATTTTTAAATAAAAGTACAGCCAGAATTTTTTGATTGCCTGCTAGGAATATTTGTTTTTCCTTTTCATTTAGGTATAATTTTGAGAAGAATACTGAGAGTTACTACTATGTAAACAGATAACCTAATTATTAGATGGGGGAGACTGGTTGTTTGTTCTAAGCAGACTTCTAAACACCCAATACCTGATTTTCAAATTTGATAGTTCATTGTCTTAGATTTTTTTAAATATTAAAATTTAAATTTGCTAATATGAGATGCTACATTTAAATGTCTCCTTGAGGATAGAGAATTGGTGGCAATAGACACATTTACTATTCTCCAAAATACCACAACCAACTGGTTTCAGGCTATGAAGTAAGTTTCTTTTCTTTTTCAAAACCCAAAAGCATTTTTATTATTTTATTAATAATACAGTGTATGGTAGAAGAAAAGATCTTCACTCATTATCACACTGTTAAGACATAACAATATTAACTTTTTAATATAAATCTTTATGACTTTTATGAATATGTGTATATGTATTTCAAGTAAAAATGGAGATAATTCAATTTGTAACTCAAAATTGCTATTAAATAATAGATAATGAATAATGTTCTTTTTTTTTTTGAGACACAATCTCACTTTGTCACCCTCAGTAGAGTGCTGTGGTGTCACAGCTCACAGCAACCTCCAATCCTTGGGTTTAGGCTATTCTCTTGCCTCAGCCTTCTGCATAGGCGCCTACCACAATGCCTGGCTATTTTTTTGTTGCAGTTTGGCCAGGGCTGGGTTTGAACCCACCACCTTTGGTATATAGGGCCGGCACCTTACCCCTTTGAGCTACAAGCGCTGCCCTAGTGAATAATGTTCCACAGTACTATTTACACCTCTAAAAACATTTTTCGTGACAGGTCTGTATCCCTTTAAGTGGATATAATAGCTGATTAAATCAGATTCCTTTTTTTGGACATTTCAGTTGTTTTCAATTTTTTTATATTTTAGACAACAAAAAATACACTTTTAGATAAATTTACTTTCAACATTACTTACATCTACTTGTTATGTTACTTATATTTGCTTCTGGTAATTTATTTTTACAAATTTCTGAGTTAAGATGCATATTTTAAGGAACAAATTTTAATGTAATTTCCCCTAAGCTCACCCACTATAATTTCTGAATCAATAAGAGGCAGTCTGTTACATTATTGTCAGGAAACTGGTTGGGAAAATGTGTAGCTGACACATCAGATTGGAATATCCAGGTGGATACCTCCTGAGGTTCTATCTTCCTAGACTCCTCTGAACACACAGAGCCAACAGAAGTGGTTCTTCTCTTGGACAAAGAGATCCGCCACAACTAAGCATTCAGTGTTCTAAGCTTTTAAAATTTTTGCAACATCTCAACTCTAAGTGCGGGAGATAAGAGCATCTTTGCAAATTGAGTTCCTCTGTCCCTTATACTTAATTAACTGTCCCTCAGCTTTCCATTAACTCTAGGTAGGGTGTTAAGTTAGTTAAGGAGTAATCAACCAATTTCACTCTCTGTATATATGCATTATCCTCCCTCTTTTTACTTTAAAAAAAAAAAAGTTTGTTTTAAGAGAAGTTTTAGGTTCACAGTGAAATTGAGCAGAAGATACAGAGCTTTCCTACAACCCTCCTCCCCAACAGACATGGCCTCCCCCACTGTCAACATCTCCTACCAGAGTAGTGCATTTGTTATAATTGATGAACCTACATTGACACATAATTACTCAATGTCCATAGTTTGCTGTAGGGTTCTTGTTGCACTATTATTGTTGTGCATTCTATGGATTTGGACACATTTATAATGACACATATTCACCATCACAAAATTATACAAAATAGTTTCATTGACCCCCAAGTATTCTTCATTTTGCCTATTCATCCTTTTTTTCTTCTAACCCCTAAAAACTACGGATATTTTTATTTTTATTGTTTCCATATTTTTGCCTTTTCTCCTCCTACTTTTGAAATGTTTGCATCATTTCACCAGCCAGGGTAGTCCACTCCACCAGGACATTCTCTCAAGTCACAACCAATGGAAGTTTTAGCAATTGGGCCTTCACTTTATTCCATGGACTATTCATGCCTCACATACTACCCAGGTTAAGAACCTCATGGTCAGCTGGGCATTGAGTGATCCATACCGATTACTTTCTGATTTTTGAAGTTAGTCCTGGAACAATTGTAACATTTGGGGGGGAGGGAGTTAGGAGGGCAAGGATTTTAATGGAGATTAAGACTTTGTAATACAAAAAGGGGAAGAAACAGGATTGTACAGGGATAGGGCAGACTCATGTTGCACATCTGACAAAAGTTTAGCCAACCTAACAGGGATCTCTAGAGCTAAAATTAACTATCAGGACCCCAGTGTTAGGCAGAAAGTTCTGGGATCTATAGCCCTGCTTGTTCAACCCCTGCTAAAGGATGTCTGGGAAAAGTGTGGTCTCAGTGGAAAAGCTGGGGTGGTTCCAGAAGGTACTAGCAACCTAAGGCAGAGTCACCTGCACTCTTTGTAGATAAATAACTAATTCTTTCTTGATGGGCAATCTAAGCCACCTCCATGGCTGGCTTTCACCTCAAAGTTATACCACTAATTTTTTTTTATTATGGTAAAAAATATGAAAGATTTACCACTTAACTTTTTATAAGTACATAGTTCAGCAGCACTAAATACATTCACATTGTTGTGTAAATATCACCACTCTTTGTCTCTAGGACTTTTGTATCATCCCAAACTAATACTCTGTACCCATTAAATGCTAACTCCCTATTCCTCCTTCTTTCAAGTCACTGGTAAGCTCTGTTGTATTTTCTGTTTCTATGAATTGCCTGTTCTAGGTACTTCCATAGTAGAATAATGTAGTATTTGTCCCTTTGTGTCTGGCTTATTTCGCTTAGAATGGTGTTTTCAAGAGTCACCCATGTTTCATTATGTATTAAAATTTCATTCTTTTTTCAAGGCTTGATAACATTCTTGTGTATACATATATCACATTTGGTATTTATATACATGAGTGGTTAAATTTCCCCAGTTGAAAGATACAGACTGGCTGAATGCATGATAAAAAGACCCAACTTTATGTTGCCTGTAGGAAACTCACTTTATTGGTTTACAGTCTACACTAGTAGACTGAAAGTAAAAAGATGAAAAAAAAGCTTTTATGGCTAAGAGCTCAAAAGCCCAGGCATGAAAATCAAGAATAGTCAAATGAGACTATGTTACACTAAAAAGCTTCTGCACTGCAAAGAAATCAACAGAGTGAAGAGACAACCTGTTGAATGGGAGAAAATATTTTCAAACTCTTCATCCAACAGGAGACTAAGATCCTCTATATACAAGGAATACAACAACGAAGTGCAAATAATCCTATTAAAAAGTGGGCAAATGTAAACTGGCATTCTCATAAGATATGGAAATGGACAATAGGTATATGCAAAAAAATGCTCAAAATCACTAACCATCGGGGAAACGCAAGTGAAAACCATAATGAGACACCATCTTACCATAGTTAGAATTGTTATAACTAAAAAGACAAAAAATAATAAACTCTGGCAAAGGGGTAGAGAAAAGGAAACTCTTATTCACACACTGTTGGTGGGAATGTAAAGTAGTGCAGTCATTATGGGAAGTGGTATAGAAATTTCTCAAAAACATAAAAATAGAACTATCATATAGTCCCTCTGGATATTTATTTGAGGGAAAGGAAATTACTGTATCAAAGGGATACCTTAACCCATATTTACACAACAGCCAAGATATGGAATCAACCCGTTCATCAATGGATGAATGGATAAAACAAATGTGATACATATACACTTGGAATGTTATATAACTGTAAAAATGAATGAAATCCTGCCATAGCAGCAGCAATATGGATGGAACTGGGGGTCACATTTAAGTGAAATAAACCAGGCACAGAAAGATAGATATTGCATATTCTCATTCATGTATGGGAACTAAACAAGCTGATGTCATGGAAGTAGAGAGTAGAATGATGGTTACTAGAGGCTGGGGATTTGGTGGGAATGAAGAGAGGCTTGTTAATAGGTACACACATAGAAGAAATAAATCTAGTGTTCGATAGCATTGCAGGGTGATTATAGGTACTTGTAATTTACTGTATGTTTTAAAATATAAAGAAAAGAGTTGACATGTTCCCAACATGAAAAAAAGATAAATGTTTGAGGTAATGTATATCCTAACTATCCTGAGTTGATCATTAAACATTACATGTATGTATCAAATTATAACATGTATCCCATAGGTATGTAAAATTATGTATCATTTTTTAAAGATGCTTTATAACCCCACGTTCTAACTACTACTTTTGAATTGCTCATCACCGAGAGCTCCCATGTGTATGTACAACACACGTGTAAATAACTTGTGTGTCTTTCTCTTGTTATTTAGTCTTTTGTCAGTTTAATTTTCAGAGCCCCAGAACCAGCTCCTCTACCCAGAATAATGGGTAGAGGAAAGATTTGGTTTTTAATTTTCCTACTCGACTATTGAAGTCCTTTCATCTGTCCTTTTATAACTGTGTTTGAAGCCTAATGACAGTATTTGATGCATCTCCAGTGATGACACATCTTCATCTTTCAACAGTATTCTTATTTGGTGGAAAAATTATTATATTTGGCCAATTTGATGAGTAAATTGAGTGATCTAGGTAAAACTGTTTCTACTGTTAGAAGAAATAAAATGAGATTTGAAGGTAACCAAGTTTTGTATGTGCCGTGTAAAGTGATATGAGGCTGAATAGTCTAAGATAATTACTTAAAAGTGAGAATATTTATCCTGAGGATAACTGCTGGCATGAGTAAAAAATAAACCCAGTAGACCCAAAACAATACACGATCCATTCATTAATTTAGTATCACAACCTATAGACATTTATTTTTGGCATGTCTCTACTTTCTGTGTGAATGTGATAAAAGCATCATAAAAAAAAGTAAATCGTGTGTTTGTAGGCCATGCACCTGTCATCTTCAGAGAAGTTTCTGTTCAAGTCTTTCTACCACAAAGAAATGGGGTCATTTGTTCTCATCTTATTGATTAATTTGAGTTTTCTGTGGATTCTAGTTATCAGAACTATGCCAGAAACATAACCTGAAAAAATCTTCTCCCATTCTCAAGACTGTTTCCTTTACTCACAGTGCCCTTAGCTGTGCAGAAGCTTTTTAACTTGATCAAATTCCAGTAATATATTTTTGGTATTGCTTCAATTGCCAGGGGGATCCTCCTTAGAAAATATTCTCCCAGGCCAAATTATTCAAGCATTTTTCTACACTCTCTTCTAGTATTATTATAGTTTCATGTTTTAAATTTAAATCTTTATTCAGTGAGAATCTATTTTTGTTAGTGGTGAAAGGTGAAGGTCCAGTTTCAATCTTGTACAGTTCCCAGCACTATTTGTTAAATAAGGAATCTTTTTCCCAATATATGCTTTTGTTAGGCTTATCAAAGATTGAATGATGATATGTGCTTGGGTTCATCTCTAGGTTTTCTATTCTGTTCCATAAATCTGCATCTCTGTTTTTATGCCAGTACCATGCTGTTTTTACCACTATAGATTTATAGTATAATCTGAAGTCTGATTCCAATAAGATTAGCCCACATCACAAAATCCCAAAACTAATACAGCCTTTTTGGAAAGAAGTATGGAGAATTCTCAAGGAACTAAAAGTTGATCTATCGTTTGATCCTGCAATACCATTACTAGGTATCTACCCAGATGAACAAAAATCATTTTACAACAAAGACATTTGCACCAGAAAGTTTATTGCAGCTGAATTCACAACACCCAAGTCATGGAAGCAGCCTAAATGCCCATCGACCCATGAAGGGATAAACAAATTGTGGTATATGTATACCATGAAATAGTATGCAGCCATAAGATGGAGACTTTACATCTTTTATGTTTACCTGGATGGAGCTGGAACATATTCTTCTTAGTAAAGTATCATAAGAATGAAAAGAAAAATGTATCCAATGTATTCAATACTATAATGAAACCAATATATAAACACTTATACATTCATACAAATGAGAAAACACAAAGATAGTCCAGAAAGAAAGAGGGGAGAGAAGGGAGATAGGATGAGAAGAGTGAGGTGAGTGGAGGGAGGGTATTTGAAGGAATCTCACCTATTGTACACAATGCAAGGGTATATTTCAAAACAACCAAGAGCATATTATAAATGTCTTACCACAAAAATAACTGAGGTGATGATTAGTTTATTTGATTTAAGCGGTCCACATTATATATCAAATCATCATATTGTAACCCATAAATGTATACAGTTATGGCTTAATAAAAATTAAGTAAAAAAAAAAAAAGAAAAGAAAATCAAGGTGGAAAGGACATGCAAACCATAGAAATCAGTGAGGTTGAGTTGAAAAGACCTGTCCCCATTTAAAAATGGAGACAGGAGAGGTCTGCAGAAGTTATTTATTCAGGTTCACAACCTGAGTAAGGAGCTGCGGTTCCCTTGACCGAAACTCAGTCATCTTACTTCTAGCTCAGAGTTCTCTTTACCACAGTATGAATATAGGGATGGGTCACCAGGAAAAGTTGTAATCTCTTCTTTCTTAATATCCACAATGATATACTCACTTCCTTTCTGCAGAAGATAACCTAAAAGTGATTTCATCTTTAAGGGATATTTAGTTTTCCTAAGCCAATGAGTCTATACTCATATGAATTTTCTATAAAGCATGTATTAACCATAGACTGCATTGAGCATGTCAAGACCTGAGAAGTGAGTTTTCATAAATCTTTTGAATAAATTAGTTTCCAAAGTTCTTATATTCAATCATAGTTGCCATGTGATTTTCAAATGAGAAAAGATGGTAGTTTTAATTAGTTTGATTCAGCTGACACAATTTTATTTGGTAATGTAAATATCAGAAAACTGTGTGTGTGTGTGTGTGTGTGTGTGTACGCGCGCGAGTGAGAGAGAGAGAGTCTCTTAGGCAATTGAAAGCTCTTTGAGGGTCATAGTCCTCTCCAGGATGAAGACACCCTGGGTTTAGATCTGTGATCACCATTCATTATGTGACTTAGAAACACATCTAACTGATTTGTGCTCAGTTTTTTTTTTTTTTTTCTTTTTAAAGTTTTTTGGCCAGGGCTGAGTTTGAACCTGCCACCTTTGGCATATGGGGCCAGTGCCCTACTCCTTTGAGCCACAGGTACTGCTCAATTTGGGCTTAATTTTTAAAGGGAAGATTTTTGGCTAGATGGTATTGACATTTCTCTTTTAGTTGGAAAATTCCCTGAATTTATGAAAAGAATGTTGGATTTAAAATAGTTACAATATTGTGAGCTGACAGCAAACGGGTGGCTTTCTGGTTTAATGTGATACCATCTTTTAAAGTGTAGTTGGAAGCAGTATCTATATGCATCCTAACTCCAATTACAGTTGTCTGAAAAAGTTGACCGGTTATCCACTCTGTGTTAGTTAGTTTCTCAAATATGGCAGCAATGAAATCCTTGACCTTGAGAATACATTCCAATATGCAAATAACTCTGAATAATAGGTATATAATCATACAGAGAGAGAAATTGGGGGGACTTTAAGGTTTAAATTTCTCAGTATCAATCAAAGCTAGAAGAGGTTGTTTTTTTGTTACAAACTCAGCCATTTCAAATATGCCACCTGGGACAGTTCCTTCAACTTTTTTTTCTTTGTTCACCATCAGACAAAAGGAATCCAACTGTTCACAGTACAGTGAGTTTTCGGGAAGATTATTCATTTATACCAGGGTGAGATGAAAAATGAACACCAGAGATTCTCAAATGAGAAGTCTTGGAAAGATAATTTCGCTTTTCTGAAAATCTTCAAAAGCTTTTAAATTTGGTACGGTAAGTTGTTCACTTCAATCACCTGTGGGACTGGTCATTTCTCAGATGAAATCTAAAACAAAACAAAACAATGTATTGAGGGCTGCAGTTTATTGAGGGTCCTTTACTTCTCAAAGGACCAGTTAAGGTTATTAGCATTATGCAATCTCTGCTCCTTTTCTGAAAAAGAACTATTGTTTTTAATTGATACTTCTTGCCCTTTCCTTTGTGGTATGGTTTTATTTTAACCTAAAATAAAACTTGACATTCCATTGCGAGATGGAACCCAGTATGCTGAGCAACATGCACAAGCTGAGTGACGCCAGGGACCCTGAGGGACGTGTTTGACACTGGAGCCTTCATTAGCCCAGAATCTTCAGCCACAATGAACTGGAAATTACTGATGGTTCATATACAATAGCTGAGCCGTCATGAGCAATTAAGGAGCAGTGGTGTAATTGACCTGATTTGAAGATACAGGGCAGCTGAGTGGTTCTCCCAGGGGCCAGCTCTTCCTTGCAAGCGGAGCAGATGGCCATCTGAGGGATTACAATAATAAGGGCAGCTGAATAGTCAAGTGACCAGTCAGGGTAACTAAGGGGACAGGGCAGTCAGATGTCTTCTGGATCGATGGACAGCCTGTGCTAACAGGGCTGCACCATATGTCCCTGTCTGCGGCACCCTGCTGCCCCTTCCCAGGGGTGTTTGTTCCTTCCAATGCAAAATGTAAGGATGATAAGGATGAGGGATGCATCACTTCAACAAATTCTAATTTGTTGGCACTGTGATGAATGCTGGTAATACAGAGATGAACAAGGCAAGGAATGAAGTTCTAGGAATTTCTTCCAAGAATGTATGGTCTTATGGGGTGCAGCAGACACAAATGCAGGCGAGTAAATACAAGTCTTTCTAAGTGTGGCCACAGCATACACCCTACCATGAATGCAAAGAGAAATAGATGTTTTTTTTTTTTTTTTTTTGCAGTTTTTGGCTAGGGCTGGCTTTGAACCCGCCACCTCCACCATATGGGGCCGGCACCCTACCCCTTTGAGCCACAGGTGCCACCCAGAAATAGATGTTTTTTTTTTTTAGTAAAGACAACATTAAGCACAGGGTGACTGTTTTCACTAAAGGCTACCCTTTCACTAAAGGCTTTGTTTTCACTAAAACCCTCACTAAAAAATGGCTCTGTGTCTCAACATGTTTCAGAAAAACCACATAAAGAATTACAATGTATGTTAGTATGCGTGATATATTCTTTTTTTAAATTTAATTAATTTATTTTTTTATTAAATTATAGCTGTGTACATCAATATGATCATGGGGCACCATACACTTGGTTCATAGACCATTTGACACATTTTCATCACATTAGTTGACATAGCCCTCGCGTGATATATTCTAAATTTTACATTCCAAATAAGAAACACAAGGATATGATTTAAAATTCAAAATATAGCAACCATTACTCAATAGTCTCCTCAATAGTAGCAACCACTCCTACTAGTTCTAGTGGACCCTCCAAGGATATCATATGTCTATATATATCCTTCTTTTTATAGAACCTTCATTTTTTTTACTTAAAATATATTCTGAAAGTCACTCCTTATCCGTTAATATTGAGCTTACTAACTTTTTGAATCAACTTTATGTATTCCATTTTTTATGGAAAAATTTTCTTTTAGTTTGCTCTGTCAGTGAACTTTTTCCTGTTACAAACACTACTCCCATGAATGGTCTTGTAAATGATTAATTTCAAATATGTATAAGTTTATTGGAGCACTTTTTAGGATCAGTACTTCTAGGTATAAATAAGTGTGTTCATTTTTAGTTTTGAGAGAGATGTCCAAATTGTTTTTATTGGAGTTATTCACAGCCACCGACAATACATAGGTCTACCTGCTTCCTGCTTTTTCACTATTCAGGATGTCCTGAAAGTTTTTCTTATCTTGGTCGATGTGGTAAGTAAAAATGATCATTTGATATTTTCAATTTTTGTTTTTCTTGTTGTGAGTAGCGTAGGGAAGAAAACACTCTATTCCTTTAGGTTCGATGGCTGAGGCCTATGAATTAAAGTCGATAGGGGTGGGCAGTTCCCCAAACCCAGTTGACCTGGTTCCATTACTCAGCAGAACCAGAAAGTTCAAATGAGGTACAGCACCAATGAAAGTGAAAGTGGGTAGAAAGCAAAGTAAAAGTGGAGTAGCACAGGCAATGTGAATAAAAAGTAAAAGTAATTTGCACAAGCTTTAGTATAACAAAGAAAAATTTTATTTGAGAACAAAGAGAAAGCTTAGAGCACTTCCAGAGAGTTGGAAGTGGGTCCCTCTCATGAGGGATAAGAGAGAGAAGAAGATGCACTCAGGGGCCGTGGAGAGGTTTAACATCTTCTTCCTCTCAGTTTGACATTGTTTGTAACTCTTTCATTGGTTTCTCTGCGCCTCCTGGCATTGTCCTTTTCTGGTGGTCATTGATTATTGTCCTTTTTCTATTGGTCGTTGATTACCTAGGTTACCTCATACCTACTTTATTTCCCCTTTTGTTGTGAGAGTTGCTGAGTAGCGATCTAACTGTTGAATGTTCCTATGGGCCCTCCAGACTTTGTATTTCAGCAGGCCAGGCTTTCCTCTCATCCTCCTCTGTCCCTTCTCAAAACTGACACAGCAAAGCGTTACAGGAGAAAAGGCATACAATTTTTGCTTATGTTACTACTGTTAGGTGTACAAGGGCTTCATAGAAAAGAAGTAAAAACTTGAAAGAATTGGTTAGACTTGGGAACTTACATACTGTTTTAACCAATAGCAATAAATTGTGGAGATGTACAAAGGGAAGAGGATTTGGATTTTTAGGGCTGATAATTGTAGGAAAAAAATTGGGGAATATATGGAGGAAACTAACAGAAGATAGGATTATTTTAGTAATATCTGTTTGTGCAGCTCATCTCGGTGTCCATTCCCTGTGTCTAGTGATAAAAGTGATTTTCTCTTCTTGGCATAGGAAAGGCACCTCTTTCAGGAAATTTATGCAGGTAGTAGAAGGGTAGAGAGTTCTTTTCATGTCTGCTGTTTCTTAATTGTCTTCAGCTCAGGGTAATCAATATGACAAAGCAGCATATTTCCAGTGGCATATCTGATCCCCTTTAGTGAGGTTGAGAAAGTTTTCACATGTGTAAGAGCTGTTATTGTATATTTTTCTGTTGTATTTCTATTCATTTCTTATGGAATTATAGGCACTTAATGTATATTTAGGAAATTAGAAATAAGGCCTTAGTGGAATTACTATCAAATATTTTACTCAACTTTTAGTTTCTTTTTAAATTTTGTGATGTTTTTTCTTCTAAGTAGAAAATTCATAAAAACTTAAAAAAATTTTTATAATTGAAAATTATCAATCTCTGCTTCTAGTACTTCTGAGTTTTGTGACTTACCTAGAAAAGCCTTCTTTCAAATTTACATAGAAAAAACATCCTCTGATAATTTTATGTAGTACATCCATATACAATTGATATTTAAATCTTTGATCCATTTGAAATTTACTTTGTTCTCCTTTCTCTTTTTAAATTTTTATATTCTAAATAAACTGCCTATTTCACCATGATTTCTTCTTGGACTCAGGAGGAGTTGGTCCTAAAAATTTTATTATGATTTATTTACTTATTTTTTTTGTGTGTGTCAGAGTCTCACTATGTCACCCTTGGCTGAGTGCTGTGCTGTCACAGCTCACAGCAACCTCAAACTCTTGGGGGCAAGTAATTCTCTTGCCTCAGTCTCCCAACTAGCTGGGACTACAGGTGCCCATCACACCACCTGGCTATTTTTTGTTGTGGTTGTCATTGTTGTTTAGCAGGCCCGGGCCGGGTTCGAACCTGGCACCCTCAGTGTAGTATGAATTGTTCTGGAACACGTTTTAAGGCGTGTCTGAATTGTTACTTCTTTTTTTTTGAAATAGAGTCTCACTTGGTCACCCATGGTAGAGTGCTGTGGAGTCTTAGCTCACAGCAACCTCAAACATCTGGGTTCAAGTGATCCTCTTGCTTCAGCCTGCCAAGTAGGTGGGACTATAGGCACCTGCCAGAACACTCGGCTATTTTTTAAAATTTTATTTTAATTTACTTTATTTTAGTTTAGCAGGCCCAGGCTGGGTTTGAACCCACCACCCCTGCTACATGGGGCTGGCATTCTAACCACTGAGCTATGGGTGCCTCCTTTACTTCTTTCTTGATGACAACATTTGTTTTTCTCAGTTGCCCAAAGGCTTTTTATCTTTGAAATCCAGTGATTTTGCTACATTATCTTTCTGTTGATTGTTCCAATTGAATAATGTGCCCTTTTAGTTTATAGATTATGCTTTTGTTTCTGAAAAATCTTGCCTCAAATTTCTTTCTTCTATCATTTTGTTTCTCTTTACTGGGGATACTAATTATGCGTATGATAGATATCCTTTGTCTGTTACCTATATGCTTCTGTAATCTTTTTAAAATAAATATTAAAAATTAAAATATTCTGTTTTCCTCACTGTGTTCAATCACAGTCTCTCTGTCCTTTGTTATGTTTTAAGTAATCACTACTATTCTTGTGCTACTTCCAAATGGCCTTTGTTGTTGTCGTGTGATAATTTTATTTTCTTCTTCCACTTTTCTGATCTCTGCAAGCTTAAAACTTCTCTTTTTGTTGTATTTCCATGATCTCCCCAGTGTCTTATAGGTTCTCTTCTGTGCCCTACCTAGATTTAGAGAATTAAGAAATTTAAAAGGCATAGCAAAATACACAGTCACAACATTTTAATGAGAGTTTTTATCTTTTTTTCCCTGTGTGTCTCTTGTTTTCATTCTAAATCTTATAATATTTTTAGGTGGATCCTGTGTTAGTACCTTCGTAATTATTACTCATCTTTGATTATGTTTATAGGACATTTGTTTATGGAGGAGTCTAGGTCTTGTACCTATTTATTATGTAGAGAATGAATGTGTGAGGTTATCTTCTATCTCTTTATCCATTTGTCCTCTATATCTCTCCAAATATCTATATAAATTATATATATATTTTCTTTATTTTTATTGTTAAATCATAGCTGTGTACATTAGTGCAATCAAGGGGTACAATGTGCTGGTTTCATACACAATCTGAAATATTCTCATCAAACTGTTCAACATAGCCTTCATGGCATTTTCTTAGTTATTGTATATAGACATTTGTATTCTGCATTTAGTAAGTTTCGCCTGTACCTATTCTAAGATGCATCATAGGTGTGGCCCCACCCATTACCCTCTCTCCACCCTAACCTCCCCCCTCCTTTCCCCTCCCTTGGCCTTTCCCCATATTCTTGTGGTATAGTTGGGTTATAGCCTTCATATGAAAGCTATAGATTAGCTTCATAGTAGGGCTGAGTACATTGGATACTTTTTCTTCCATTCTTGAGATACTTTGCTAAGAAGAATATGTTCCAGCTCCATCCATGTAAACACGAAAGAGGTAAAGTCTCCATCTTTCTTTAAGGCTGCATAATAGTCCATGGTATACATGTACCACAATTTGCTAGTCCATTTGTGGGTCGATGGGCACTTGGGGTTCTTCCATGACTTACCAATTATAAATTGGGCTGCAATAAACATTCTGGTACAGATGTCTTTGTTATATTGTGATTTTTGGTCTTCTGGGTATATGCCTAGTAAAGTGCACCTGGATCTAGCAATAGGGCGGGGGGTGGTGCACATGGTTCTGAGAGTGCCTTGTGCCTGGTGACTTTGGCACAGAGGGCCCAGGGCTTCAGCGATCTCTGGCCAGGAGAAGGGGTCCCCGCAGAGGCTGGGAGGGCTCTGGAGGGCACGTGGCTACCAGAGTCCCTGGCCAGACAAGCGGGCCAATGTGGAGGCAGGGAGGGTACAGGAGGGAGGATGCAGGGATATGCGGCTCCTGGAGTTCCTGGTCAGGGTGTGCTGAGGTCCTTAGGGCGCAGGTCATGGGTCACGGCGCTGCTCCTACGGAAGTCCAGGCAGGCATGGATCACAGGTCATGGTGCCGCTCTTACTGCGGGCAGCTGTTGTGGGTTGCGGGTTGTGTGTGACGGTGCAGCTCTTAGGGAGGTCCGGGTGGGCACCCACTTTTTTTTTTTTGAGACAGTGTCTCACTCTGTTGCCCAGGTTAGAGTGCTGTGGCATCATAACTCACAGCAACCTCAAACTCCTGGACTGAAGTGATCCTCTTGACTCAGCCACCTAAGTAGGTGGGACAATGGGACAACAGATGTGCACCATCATACCTGCCCAATTTTTCTATTTTTGGTAGAAATGAGATCTCAGTCTTTCTCAAGCTGGTCTCAAACTCCTAGGTTCAAGCAATCTATGTGCCTTAGCATCCCAGAGTACTAAGATTATAGGCATGAGCCCCTACAACTGTTTAAAATAAATATGTATTAAATAATGTATATGTATTTGGAGCACAGCATGGTAAAAAGTAAAGCTGTTACTAGTAACCACAACTAAATGATCATAGACTTATATGACTTATATGACTCTCTATATAGGTAAATATAGAGTAGAACTTTTGTAAGTTGACCACTCAAGGGACTAACAAACTGGCCAACATATGGATGTGGTCAACATAAAGAAGTAGACCTTCTGTACTGAGATGTACATGTGTTGCATGCCCAAGTCTATAAAAATTAGATCAACTTATGGAGGTGGTCATTGCAGAGAGGTGATTAACTACGTGCTACTGTACTTATTTTATATTTACTCTTCATTCATTCTGGAATCCCAGGATCTCTTTTGTTTGGGTTTCTTCTTACCTAAAAACATAATTTAATATTGATTTTAGAGAGGGTCCACGGTAAACTCTCATAGTCTTTAAATAAAAGACTTTCTCTACTCTTGAAAGATGGTATACCTAGATATAAAATTATAAATTTACAGATATTTTCCTTAAACATTTAAACAACATTATTTCATTTTCATTGGCTATCTTGTGTATAAACATTTATTGGTATACTACTTTTATTGGTATACTATCTTCTCTCATGTTTTTTGAGATTTTACATTTATTCTATGATTTATATTCCACAATTTACATTCATTCCATAAGATTATATATTCACCCTTTTTAAGATTTTATACTTATTCTATATTTATTCTAGATGTTTTGCTATTATACATCTCAGATTTATATTTATTCATCATGCTTGGAGCTGGAATATATTTTGATTTGAGGATTTGTATCTTTCTCCAATCAGTGAAATTTCTCAGTTCTCCTTCATAGATAGTGATTTTTAAGTATTCATCTTTCTTTTTCTGAAGTTCTTATATATAGATATTAGTGAATATTGTGTTCCTAAGCTGACTTTTATATTTTTTTTATTATTTTTTTATCCTCCTGCTTTAAAGGAGTTCCACAACTTTGTAGTCTCTTTGACTATGTCCAGCATGCTGTAAATTCATTTTATAAAATGTAATTTTATGGGCGGCGCCTGTGGCTCAGTCGGTAGGGCGCCGGCCCCATATGCCAAGGGTGGCGGGTTCAAACCCAGCCCTGGCCAAACTGCAATCAAAAAATAGCCGGGCGTTGTGGCGGGCGCCTGTAGTCCCAGCTACTCGGGAGGCTGAGGCAAGAGAATCGCTTAAGCCCAGGAGTTGGAGGTTGCTGTGAGCTGTGTGAGGCCACGGCACTCTACCGAGGGCCATAAAGTGAGACTCTGTCTCTACAAAAAAAAAAAAAAAAAAAAAAAAATGTAATTTTATTCCAAACACTTATTTTATTTTTTCTTTCTTTGTTTCGTAATTTCTTTTTGATAATATGTATACTTTATATTCCCCATTTATCATTGTAAAAATACTGGTATTTAATCTTTATCAAATTTTTTCCTTAAAATTAATTGCATCTTGAATGCATTCATGTCCCAATTGTTGGTTGTATGATCCATCTTAGTGGATCGTATATTTCCTTATGTATTTTGGAATTTTTGGAATTTTGGAATTTTGATTAGAAGACTTATTTTGAATTGTTATTTCTTCCCATCCTCTCTCTCTTCCCACTCTTTCCTTTATCGTGGTTTTGTTATTGCTTTTCAGGATGACGATCCATAAATATGTTTTATTATTCACTTTGTGGCTCTGGCTTAATTCACAGATCTAATCACTGAGCCAATGGATAGCTTAGCTTAGTGTTTGATAAAGAGACTCTGCCTGTGATTTCTGATGTCTCTATGCTTGTAAGAGACTAAAAGAGCACCCGCAATACCAGGGTCTCTCACTATTGAGACTTGACAATGGTCCACTGTTGAAACATTGGCACTCTTTATGTTTGGGGCCAGATAATTCCTTGGTGTTGGGGGCCTTTTCGTGCATTGTGGATATTTTACAGGTTCTCTAGCCTCTTTATGGTAGATGTGAGCAGCATCTCCCCGTTCTAAGTTGTGAAAATCAAAATGTCTCCAGACATAGTCAAATGTTCTCTGGGGATAGGAGGGTAAAAACTCCCCTAGTTGAGAATTTGTACTCTAGATAAATGATGGTAATATTTTTCAGTCCTTTTTCCAAAACAGGAGTAGCCCCTCAAACACTCTGGTGCCTAGCAATGAGCCTGCTCCCGTTTCTTTTGAAATGCTTGTTGTCATTATTATTTTTTATTTATTTATTTATTTATTTTTTTAAATCATAGCTGTGTACATTGATATGATCATGGGACATCATTCACTAGCTTTACAGACCATTTACCAAGTTTCACATTATTTTGTTCATACCCAGAGGTCTTCAGTTCCTACCTTTAGTCCAGCTGACCACTTTGTAGTTTTTCCTTTTCTCATCCATGAAATTTTTATGCATTTTAAATTTTTATTTTTATTATTGTTTGGGGGCAGAGAGGTTGTATCAGAGAACTAATGGAGATATTCTTTACTTGAAATCTGCATCATCATTATTTTTGTGGGGTGATTAGTATGCTTGTACCACAGTCAAGTCACTCCCCAAATTGGTCATGTAGCAAAAGAGAGGCAAATGAAAAGCTTGCATCATGTTAGGCTAGGATCCCCTTGGCACCATCATCATCTCACTCTCTTCTAGGATTTTCCCATCACTACACCAGTAAACCTTGATTCTGTCTTACCCAAACCCAGTGAGATCTTGTTCCTCCCTAGTTCTCCAACATCATCTGGTACCATTTTCTTGTTAATTGTTTAATAGCCACAATGGGCTTTTTGTTCTTCAAGTCAAGCTTATTCCACTTTGAACATCATGATATTCTTTCTATGGCTTTGTAGTATTTGTTTTATTCTGGTCATTTGTATCTCAGCTTGAATGTCACCTTCAGCAGAGGTCTTCCTTGACAGCCCACTCAAAAATATCTACTCGGTTATTCTCTTGCATTGCCCTGTTTTAATTCCCTATATACAAACTTGTACTTTCAAATTGCTTTTAATTTTTGCATTTGTTTATTGTTCATTTACAAGTACTGTAATATAGACTCATTGAGGGATAAGGTCTACTTCTTGGTTAATACTATCTTCAGTGCCAGAAACAAACCCGGCACAGAGTTCAGATCAATAATAAATATTAAATATTTTTTGAATAATAATAATGCAAAAAATTGTATATACATATTATTTATCTGTTCACCTAGTAAAATCCATCCTGAAGGGGGGACTGAAAAATATCACCTTCTTACTTTCATTGTCCAAAGTTTTCAGAATATTTAGTAGTCAATTTATTAAAGGTGACATAAACCACATTTTTGTCATATCTTAGAACCATTTTCACCAGGAAATGCACAATCTCTGGTGTATAATTCCTCACAAAGACAATGTCATCCAACAAACAAGCTAAACACAAGTTGAAGAAGATGCTTTCACAGTTGGTGCTGAAGGTTGGCTTTGCTCTTTTGAACTTTACTTGAGAGGCCGGCAGGGAAGATCTTCAGGGCATTTTACATTATAACATGTATTTACATGTAGATTTTGTTACATTCTTCTTTGTTATCCTAAGAATCATTACTTTTAATACTGGGCATTGCTCATTAAGGAATAGGTTGGGCTGTGTATGCTTAAGACATTTGTTTATGTTCTATGTTTTTGTGGTATTTTATAAAGAAATGGCCTGGGGAAAGAAATGTATTGGAGCCAGTGGAAACCAGAATACAAAGAGAAGAAGTTAAATATGCATTTCAGTTTACTTAACTGGAAGCTGATACCAGTAATACCTAATTTCCTCTGATTTTAAATGGTGATTTTGATAACAAAATTAAGTAAATGTATAAGTACTTTGAACGTAGCATGGTAAAAATGGAAGTAATTACTAGTAGCCACAACCAAATGATCACAGTAAAATTGAGTTAGTGTTAGGATATTAAATAAAGGCTATAATTCCATGGTTAGTGTTTCCTTTCTGCCTTTCATGAGGTGATGTCATTGTTCTGAAGAGCTGGAAGAGCCCAGATCCTCAAGATTCTTAACATACATTGGACATCATTCACTGGGCTAACATTCGAGAATGAAAACCACTTGATTACCATTAGTAATGTCTTTTCCCTTATTATTGCAGGGGGAACATTTTTTTCCACTTTATAATTTAGTTTTAAGAATGCTGATTACAGTGGTGAAAGTTTCAAATTTCTTTCCTTTTCTTTCCTTCTTTTCTTCTTTTTAGCAGTATATATTAAGTCAAAACTCATTTCTAGGGGTTTTCAGTGAGGGTTAATATATCCTTAGGTTTGGTTTTGGAATTCAGACAATAATTTAGAATAAAATAAATTATTAATTAAAGTATTAGTTAGCATGTACTATACCTATAGGACAAACTTTGATGTAGACTGTGCCCTCAGCACTGCGCCTTTGTAATAAAGAATTGCTTGAGAGAAAAGAAATCCTGAAGCCCCATGTCTAAAGATTACCATTTTAAACAAAATGTCAGGGATATGTCCATGTGACATCAAAATGAGTTAGTTCAGTAAATACCATTAAAAATGGTGCAAATTTCAAATTTTGTGATAAAATGTTGACACTAAGAGAGTTAATTTCTTTTGCCTATTTTTTTTAAAGCCAGTATACACTCTTAAAGAAAGATACAGTCATGCACTTAGTGATAGATGAGGAAAGAAAAAGCTGAAGATAAAAATTCCTATTTTCTAAAAATGTGCTCCAAAGAGATCTAGATGGTACCAGTGAAACAAATAATCATTCAAGAAGACAAAATTTATTCAGCATCAATAGTGTTTTAGGTTAAAAAATGGTGTATTAGGTAATTTTCATGAAGAAAATTTGTAAGAAACTAATTTTTATTAATAAAGTAATTATACATTTATTTTCACAACATATTGCTGTCTTTCCATGATCTCTCAATATCATAGTGTATGATAAATTATATGATAGTGTATTTTAAAGATGTACAAATCGGTGCTCCTCTTAGGATAGTCACAAAATTGCACAACTATCACCACTGTCTAATTCTAGAACATTTTCATTACCCTCAAAGGAACCCTCTATTTATTGGCAGTCACTCCCTATTCTTTCCTCCCTCTGGTTCATGGCAGTTCCCACTAATCTAATCTCTTTCTATGGATCTGCCCTAGCTAGGTATTGAATGGAATTATACATTGTATCACTTTTTGTGATTGGCTTCTTTTACTAAGTATAAAGTTTGAAATGTTCATCATGGAAATACCATTGGTATATTATAAATATGCCATTTCTTTTTATAACTGAAAAACATCTATTTTATTTATCTATTCATCAGTTGATGTCATTAGGATTTTCACTTTTGACTGTGCTACTGTGAACTGTGCTACAAACTGTGCTACTATGAACATTTGTATACAAGTTTTTGCATAGATATATGTTTTCAATTCTCTTGAATATGTTCCTAGAAACAAAATTGCAATCTTTATTTTTTCTCTTTTTTTTAATTAAATCATAGCTGTGTACATTGATATGATCATGGGGCATCATTCACTAGCTTTACAGACCGTTTACCAAGTTTCACATATACCCTTGTAAGATGCACCGCTGGTGTAATCCCACCAATCCCCTTCCCTCTACCCACCGCCCCCCTCCCTCCCCTCACTTTCCCCCTTCCCCCTATTCTTAGGTTGTAACTGGGTTATAGCTTTCATGTGAAAACCCTAAATTAGTTTCATAGTAGGGCTGAGTACATTGGGTACTTTTTCTTCCACTCTTGAGATACTTTACCAAGAAGAATATGTTCCGGCTCCATCCATGTAAATATGAAAGAGGTAAAGTCTCCATCTTTCTTTAAGGCTGCATAATATTCCATGGTGTACATGTACCACAATTATTAATCCATTCATGGATCGATGGGCACTTGGGCTTCTTCCATGACTTAGCAATTATGAATTGAGCTGCAATAAACATTCTGGTACAAATATCTTTGTTATGATGTGCTTTTTGGTCTTCTGGGTATATGCCCAGTAGAGGGATTACAGGATTGAATGGCAGATCTATTTTTAGAACTCTAAGTGTTCTCCATATATCTTTCCAAAAGGAATGTATTAATTTGCATTCCCACCAGCAGTGCAAAAGTGTTCCCTTTTCTCCACATCCACACCAACATCTCTGGTCTTGGGATTTTGTGATATAGGCTAGTCTCACTGGAGTTAGATGGTATCTCAAAGTAGTTTTGATTTGCATTTCTCTGATGATTAAAGATGATGAACATTTTTTCATATGTCTGCAAAATTGCAATCTTATAACGCTATATTTAATCTTTTTGAAAAATTGCCAAATTTTTTTCCAAAGTGATTGCACGGTTTTACAATCCCACCAACAATGTATGGTGGTCCCCATTTCTCCATGTCCTTGCCAGCACTGTTTATTGTCTCCCTTTTTAATTTTAGCAATCGTAGGGGTTGTTAAGTGGTATCACTTTGTGCTTTTAATTTGCATTTCCATGATGACTAATGATGAGTATATTTTCATGTGCTTATTGGTCATTTATATACATATATCTTCCCTAGATAAATGTCTATTCTTATCATTTGTAAGATTTGCAAGAATTTTCTCCCATTCTATGGATTGTCATTTCACTCCCTAGATAGTGTGCTTTGATGAACAAAATTTTTAATTTTGATAAAGTCCAATTTGTCTTTTGTTGTTGTTGCTTGTGCCTTGGGTGTCACTTCCAAGAAAACGTGGCCAAAACCAAGATCAAAGAGATTTATCCCGAATTTTTTTATTAATAGTTTCATAGCTTAAGCTCTTATGTTTAGGTCAGTGATTCATTTTAAGTTGATATTTGCATATTGTGTGAAATAGGGTCCAACTTCATTCTTTTGCATATGGATATTCAGTTTTCTCAGCACCATTTTTCAAAAAGATCATTTCCCACCATTAATTGGACCAAGCATCTTTATAAAAAATCAATTGCCCATAAATGTAAGGGTTTATTTTTGGGCTCTTGGTTCTATTTCATTGATATATAAATCTATCCTTATATGAATATCACATACTGATTATTGTATCTTCATAGTAAGTTTTGAAATCAGGAAGTGTGAATCCTTCAGTTATGTTCTTTTTTCAAGACTGTTTTCCTATTCTGGCTCCCTTATATTTTTGTATGAATTTGAAAATCAGCTTGTTAATTTCTGCACAGAAGTGACCTGGAATTTTGTTAGGAACTGCATTGAATCTGTAGATAAATTTGAGAGCATTGTTATCATAACAGTACTGTCTTCCAATCCATGAACATGGAATATTTTTCCATTTGTTTACACTCTCTTTAATGATGTTTATTGTTTTCAGTGTATAGGTTTGGTTTTAGAATTCTTACATTTATATTGTTAAATGTATTCTCAAGTTTTAACTTGTTATTGTAAGTTAATTTTTTTCTTAATTTCTCTTTTTTAATGTTCATTGCTACTCTATAAACATGTAACTGATTTAGCACATTCATTGTGTATTCTGAAAACTGACTGCACTTGTTTATAAGTTCTATAGATTTTTTTCTTGTTTTTATGTGTTGAGTCTTTAGAATATTCTATGCACAAGATCATCATTTGTGAGTAAATATAAATTTATGCCTTCTTTCCCAATCTGGATGTTTTTTATTCCTTTTCATTGCCCAATATATCTGCATAGAACTCCTACTACAGTGTTAAATAGAAAAGGCTAGAATGAACATCCTTATCTTGTTCTTGATGTTTGGGAGAAAGCATTCACTCTTTCACCATTTAATATAATGTTGGCAGTGTTTTTTTCACATATGACCTTTATCAGGCTGAGATTACCTTTTATTCCTAGCCAGATGAATATTTTTGTCATGACTTAAGTTTGAATTATGTTAAATGCTTTTTCTGAGACTATTTAGTGATCATGTGGTTTTGACTTTCATCTTATCAATATGTATCACACTGATGGGTTTTTATATATTAATGCAACTTTGCATTCCTGGGACAAGTCCTACTTAGTTAGGGTATGTATAATTTTTTTATATGTTACTAAACTGTTTGCTGATATTTTGCATCTTTCTTTATAAAAATATTGGTTTATAGTTTTCTTGTGATGTCTCTGTCTGGATTTGGTATGACTATAATATTGACCCTAGAATGAGTTAGGAAGTGCTCCTTCCTCCTTTTTTACTTACCTTTTTTTCTTTGAAAGCTTCATAAAGGATTGGTGTTAATTCTTTAAATGTTTGGTAGACTTTACTAGTGAAATTATCTAGTCTTCCTGGGCTTCTCTTTGTGGAAATTCTTAAATTATTAATTAATTCTCTGTATTTATTATAAATCTACTTAGATTTTCTATTTCTTCTTGAGTCAATTTCAGTAGTTTGTGGCACTGAAGCATAAATGGTTCATTTCATTTAGGTTATCTAATTTTTTGGTTAGAATGTATTCCTCCCTTCATAATTCTTCTGATTATTTTTATTTTTATAAAGGAACTTTTAAATTAATGATTTCAGTAATTTGAGTCTTCACTCTTTTTCTCTTGGTCAATTTGCCTAAATAGTTTTCAACTTTGTTGATCATTTTAAGGAGAGCAAGTTCAGTTTTGTAGTTTTTCCTTATTGTTTTCTTTTCTATGTTTGATTTATTTTGGCTCTGACAATTATTATTTATCCCCTTCTGCTTGCTTTGAACTTAGTTTTCCATTCATTTCTAATTTCTTAAAGTGGAAGGTAAGTTGCTGAGTTGAGATTTTTCTTCTTCTTTTCTTTTTTAATTTAAGGCATTGATAGCTACAGATTTGCTTATGAGTGCAGATTTAGCTAGATCCTATAAGTTTTAGCATGTTGTATTGTTATTTATCTCAAAATCTTTTCTAATTTGCCTTGTAATTTCTACTCTGACCCATGTTTATTTAAGGGTTACTTTGCTTAATTTTACACATTTTCGAATATCCTATGTTGATAGTCTTTTGAATAAAATGTATTTTCTATTTGTAGTTCTTTTATTTCATGAATCATATAATGTTTGTTCTTCTCTCTAAGATTTTTATAAGGCTTTGATATTCTTTGAAAATCTTATCTCCACCAACTTCAGAAATTGATAATAAATTTGTACAATGAAATACATTTCTCAATCTCCCTTAAAATTAAATAACTGCAAATACTCTGGGAATCACATATCTGAGAGGGTCAATCTTCTAAACTAAGTATTTTACCAAGTTTAAAAGGAATTTAAGCAGAATTTACTTTTTAGCTTTGTTACATAGACCAACCAACAAGGTAATTTTAGACTGTTAAATGATTTGGGTGCCAACAAAGTAACTTTAGACTGCCACATGCATTTAAAATTAACTCTGTAAGTTTTAAAGATAAACTTTGCATGAAGGAGAAAAGCTGTCAATATAGGAGCAGTCAGAACATGATATTTGATGAGGAATAAGAAAAAAAAATTTTTTTAAAGATAACATTAATGATATAACAGTGTGGTATCTGGAGAGAGACACAAAACAGATTGCAAAGAGAAGAAACAGAAGTAAACAATGTGTTAGAGTTATTTAATAGTGAATGGAAATTGAAGAGAGGAATAAAATAGGATTCAGAAAAACACCTCAAATCTAAATCATGTTTCTGTCTTTTCCATGGTAGGTGACCTATCTCCATATTTGAAAGCAGAAGAGAAGGAAGCTTTAGAGAATGGAATAGAGTGCTAAAAAGATGAAATTTACTTTGGAGTAAGGCCATTTTGGGTTACAATATAAATGATGGTGGTCTTTAGCAATTGATCACTTTTGGTAGAATCAAATTTATTATTATAAAGTTAGAAAGTAGTTTAGCAAAATGCGTAGTGATGTTCACTGAGGACTAACTTGGTTTCTGCTCAATTTTGTTTATGTGCAAGGCTGCTAGAAAAGCCCAAAACACTACGTAAAAAAAATTATGAGAACATTATTTGTGCTAAAGTATACTCAGCTCATTACTATGTTAAATCTAGTTGTGGCCATCTATATCTAATTATATAGAGAGAAAGAGAAGAAACCAAGATTTTTAAAAATTTGTTACTATTTGAAAGGGATTATAAAATAATTTATTTTGCCTTTTTTGAATTTTAACTTATTAGAATAATAATAATCATTGAAAGAATATAAAGTACAAATTAGTAATTCACCCACGTTGTAGTTGTATTGCATTATAGCACTGTAATTTCAGAGCTGGAAGTGATCTTTGTGACCGCTTTTTAATATTTCTCAAATGTGTCTTTGAATGTCTGTATACAGCAGATTCATTTGGGATGATAGTTAAATTTGTGATACTAAATTATCCTTTTCCCACCAGGTTCTCCCCTTCCCCCAGTGCATATACAAGGAAATCTGAGGTTTAATTATATTCTGGAGAAACTGGATGAGAAAGAATCCAGACTTGGGACAAGTATAGTAGAGTGTGTCATTGATAGATAGTGAAGGTGGTAGATAGTATTAAATAGAAGCTGCAATGCACCCCCTCTTACGACATAGTGGTTACAAAACTTAGCTCATGGATACAAAGTATTCTATATAAGCATTTTTTAGTGTATCACTGTAAAGCATAAGAGATTATCCAAGATTACCAGATATTTAAGAAGCAATTCCAATCAAAAGATACTAGAATAAATAGGAAAAAAGGAATTCAGAAAAAGACAGACACACCATTGGAAACATAAAGAAGGAAAAAGACAAATACAATTAATATCCTTAGAAATAGGAGAAAACATGTTTCATCCATGAAATGACCACAAGGTGATTTTGAAAAGAAAATAGGGAAGGAGAAAGGGATCTTGTACATTGTGCTAACTCAAGTTAAAAATTTCCAACAAAAGACTTGAAAAAAAAAAGTGGGGAATTTTTCAAGAAGAAAATATACAAATATTGGACGAATGTGTGTTGGTCAAAGGATTAAAATTAAGTTCAAGATATTTATTATACAACATGTTGATTAAGTTAATAATGTATTATCTGCTTAAAAATTGCTGAGATAATAGTCTTCAAGTTTCTCACCACAAGTAAATTGTCAGTTAACATACATGTTAGTTAGCCTGATTTAGCCATTCTACAATGGACACATATTTCAAAACATCATGTTGTGCATCATAAATATCTATGTTTTATTTGTCAATTAGAAAAGATACATTAAAAGGTCAGTAAAGCTAAATGATCAAAAATAACAATCAAAATATAAATAAAAGCAAGAAAATCAGATAATAAATGTAAGGGGTCCATACTTGTCTATTATAACTTTCAGAAAGAGTAAAGATTGAGAGAAAAACATTACAAAGAAAATACTGCCATATATTTTCATATAACTAAAGGACATTAATCTCCAGATTGAAAGGGCCCATCCAGTGCCTACCATAATGTATGAAAAATACCCGAAATGGGAACACTTTTGTACTTCTCATGAAGCATGAATTGGTAGAAATCACTTTAGAGAACAATTTAGCAATATATAATTAAAGATATTCCTATCTTGACATCCAACATTTTTGCTTCTAAGTACATATAGCAGAAAAAAATTATTCACTTGTGTAAGGAGACATTAAAAGAATTTTAACTGGAGCATGGGTTTGCAAGAGAGGAAAAGTCTGTCAGTCAACTGTGAGGGTAGAACATCAACATTTTGAGATATAAAAGGACTAAAAAACTTAACATATCCTACATATACTTTCACAGGTAGTTGATGAAGTATAATCACCATAAAACATGAGTAAATTATTAAAGAGAAAGCCATAGAAGAGAAGACACAAAAAATCCAAAAAAGGAGAAAGGTTAAATTAATTTCCAAATATAGGAAAAGGAAAAACCAGGATAGTAGCTATGTGGCAGGTCTAAAGAGTAACTAGTCACAATAGGAAGACAGAATCCATTAGGAAGGGTCTAGGAAAAGGAAAGAAGTAAATTCTATATTATCTGATGCATTTGGCAATGTGAAGGAGGTTCATAACTTGGCAAAAATATATGGGGAGGAAGAGTGTGAAGTAAATAGAAATATAAGTAAATTTTTAAAATGTTAGGAATTAATATCATAGGAAAAACAAAGAGATATATAAGAAAGGAAATGTAAACATAGTATACTAATTACTTCAGCAATAATGATATTTATGCAGTTATAATTATGTATACACTGTATATTTTAGGGAAAGTAAATCTAACCATATCCATAGAAATGGAGGGGAAGTGAAGATGGTAGCATAAGAGAATTAATATATCTATCATAAGAGGAAATAAATAATGCCTAAAATTTGTACAAAGCAAAATATAGCAGTTTGATCATATTTGTTGGTAATATAAAAATAAACCTCAAGAGAAACAGATAAAGAATTGAAAAGGAATATCTCTAGCAGTAAGGACTGGGTAGGAGGGAGAGGAAGGAACCAGCTATTTTCTATTGTAAGCCTTGAAGAACTATTTAACTTTCTGAAGCTGCTTTTTGTTATAAGCCTTGTGAAAAATTTTCACTTTACAAAACTAAAATTATATTTTAAAAGTCTACCATTGAGTAATGTCAGCAAGATACCTGACTAGAAGGTCCTTGTGCTCTCCCTACCCCACAGAAAACCCAACACAACAAATAAGCAAGTACATTATGACCAAAAGTACTAAAGGAGAACACCTGTGAACAGCAAAGAGGCAGCAAAATTCCTGTGGAACACAAAACCCAGGATGGTCACACAGAGAAGGAAAGGAAACAACTTGCTTTTACCAATCCATCTCCCCATTTGAGATCAGCTTAGAACTAGAAGGCACTTCTTCTTCCAGAAAAATGGTAAGTGATTTACTCAAATAACATTCTATGATAATTGAAAAATAAATTTTTAAGAATCCCATTTAAAATAGTGTCTAAAAATAAAATAGTGTTAGTAAAACATTTCAGGATATGAATGAGAAATTTACTAGAGAGATATCTATCATTAAAAAAGAAACAAATGAAAATCCAGGAACTGAAGAATTCAATGAATAAAATACAATATACAACCAAGAGCTTCAGCAGTAGACTGGAATAGATTAAGAAGAAAAATTTTAGACATTAAAGACTGTCTTTTAAAATAACCCAATCAGTCAAAAAAAAAAAAAAAAATGAAGAAGGCCTACCGGGAGGAGACAAGATGGCTGACTGAAGCCAGCTTTCCACAGAGGCTCCTGTCCAGAAGCAGAGTTAAAGGACAAAAATTCAGCAAGTAACCTGGTGGATTTGAGCTGCACTAAGAGAAAAGGTTGTAGAACGCACGTCAACCCACTGAGGCTACAAGGATACAAACAAAAGGTACAAAATCCATCAACAAGTGGATGGGAGTCCCCTCCCCCATGAGAATGGCTCAGAGTGCCCCACAAACAACCAGGCAGAGTTCAAAGGTCCTCCCACTACACTCCACGGGAGAGACCCTCTAAAAACTGGACCGACCTCCCCTACTAGGGTGCCACGGCATCCTCCTGCCAGGCATAAAACTGTATAAACTGTATATAGTCTCTACCTGGAATTCTGAGCTCCCAGCGCTCCCCTTCACTCACACTGGGTTCTGGAGGCCAGTCCCAGTCGGTTGGCAGAGAGGGGACTGCACTGGAGTGGCTGTTCCCTGAGGCACAGTGTGACAGCCGTCTTTTGGTGACAATACGGCCAGGCATAAAACTGTATAAAGCTGTGTGTTCTCTGCCTGCAACCCCAGGCTTCCAGCGCTCCCTGCGCTCCCCTCTGCTCTCACTCCAAGGTCTGGAGGCCTGTCCCCCAGGGGTCCAGACTCTTGGGTAATTGCTCGAGGGGTGTAGACAGTGCTGGGCTGCAGCCAATCGGTGCAGACACTGGGGTAAGGGAGCAGAGAGAGGACGGTTGGCCGGAGGGGAGCTATACCAGAGCGGCGGTTGCCTGAGCCGTAAAGAAGCAGCCCTCTTTTGCTAGCAATACAGCTCACTACCGAATATTCTGAAGCCACACCCCCTGTCTCCCTGGGCAACCAGACACTCTGAGTTTGCCTGAGGCAACTCCAACTTGCAAACCAGGGAAACTCCCAGGGCGGGGCTCACCCAGAGGTCTGCTTTACTAAACCTAAGATGCACCTGGCCCTCAGGGGATCATCAGCCTATAGACAATACAAGAGCAAAGACAAGCTGATTTGGAACTCAATTCAGCTTCTCTTCTGCAGGGGAACCGCAGAATTGTTCTGTTCTGTTCTGTCAGTAATATTAATCAGGGGCGAGACTGGACCCGAGTGAAAACCCCTCAACCTTCATCAAGCGCCCGAGGTTGTCAGGACTTACCTCCTCCTGCTGGAGAGAGGCAGAGTGCAGCGGCCTGGCAGACTTCCTTGTGATTCAGGCAGGTGCAAACTCCTGGAGTACCGATTCACTACAGGCAACTGGGTCAGCCAACTGCAGGGCTATCAGTGACTGGGTGTGAAGTGGTGCAAGGTGGGGAAGGAGGCAGCAACCTTCCCAGACTGATCTAATTGGCTGGGTGGCTTCTCTTGACTCCACACAGCACTACAGCAAGGCACACCAGAGTAGTCACCAGACCCCTATGATCCAGTTCCCAGAGACCTCTTAAACTCTCTTACCTGAGACAGGTGCAGACTGAGACAATTGATTTGGACCTTTTGAACTGAACCAATCACCTGAGGACAAATCAGGTGGTGCCCTGGGTGCACGGTGGTAGGAAGGTTTGATTTTTCTTCTCCAATTGTTTGCCAGTGGGGGGGCGGGGTGACTTAATTGCTGATATTTCTCCACAGCTGAGACTTCAATCCAAAGTGTCTGTTACACTAGGGTAGAACAGAAACCAGCTGAATACAAGACAGAACCACTTAGCCCCACCATACCAGACAGGGCCCCAGTTTCTCAGGCCACAACAGTATACAGGCCCTTGACAAAGCCCCAGGGCAAAAAATCAAAGGGAGTAAAACAACTATGGGGCGGAATCAGCGGAAAAACTCTGGTAACATGAATAACCAGAATAAATCAACCCCCCCAAGGAAAGATATGGCAGATGGAATTGAAGATCCCATTCATAAACAACTGGCTGAGATGTCAGAAATCGAATTCAGAATTTGGATTGCAGACAAGATTAACAAAGTGGAATTACGAATTTGAGGACAAATTCAAAAGTTGTCTCAAGAATTTAACGAATTTAAAGACAAAACCACCAAAGACTTAGACACACTGAAGCAAGAATTTGCAGCCCTCAAAGATATGAAAAATACAGTAGAATCCCTCAGTAACAGAATGGAGCAAGCAGAAGAAAGGATTTCTGACATCGAAGATAAAGCCTTTGAACGCTCTCAAACTCTCAAAGAGGAAGAGAAATGGAGAGAAAAAATGGATCATTCTCTCAGAGAGCTCTGGGATAATTTGAAGAAGGCTAATATCCGAATAATTGGAGTTCCAGAAACAGATGAAGTGGCCTCGCTGGGCACAGAGGCCCTTCTGCATGAAATTATGAAGGAGAATTTTCCGGACATGCCTAGAGATTCTGAAATTCAGATAGCTGACAGCTTCAGAACCCCAGCACGACTCAACCCCAATAAGACATCCCCCAGGCATACCATAATTAACTTCACTAAAGCTAATATGAAGGAGAAAATTCTCAAAGCTGCCAGGAGAAAGAAAACCATTACCTTCAAAGGGAAGAACATTAGAATGACTGTAGATCTCTCTGCTGAAACTTTTCAAGCCAGAAGAGGGTGGTCACCGACTTTTAATCTCCTAAAGCAAAATAACTTTCAACCCTGGATCTTGTATCCAGCTAAAATGAGTTTCATTTATGATGGAGAAATTAAATACTTTAATGACATTCATACGTTGAAGAAATTTGCCATAACCAAATCAGCTCTTCAGGTAATTCTCAGACCTGTCCTCCATAATGACCAACCCAATCCTATACCACAAAAGTAAACTCACTCAGAAACTTCAGATCAAACTCCAATTTCCACACTGGCGAAAGGATTAAAAATGCCCACTGGACTTTTGAAAAACTCGATACCCCAAACTTCACCACATTTATCAATATTCTCCATTAATGCGAATGGCTTAAACTGTCCTCTAAAGAGGCATAGGTTACCTGATTGGATACAAAAACTCAGGCCAGATATTTGTTGCATGCAAGAGTCACATCTTAACCTCAAAGAAAAATACAGACTCAGGTGAAAGGATGGTTGTCCATATTTCAGGCAAATGGTAATCAGAAAAAAGCAGGTGTTGCAATTTTATTTGCAGATGCAATAGGCTTTAAACTAACAAAAGTAAGGAAGGACAAGAATGGTCACTTCATATTTGTTAAGGGTAATACTCAATATGATGAGATCTCAATTATTAATATCTATGCACCCAACCAGAATGCACCTCAATTTATAAGAGAAACTCTAACAGACATGAGTAACTTGATTTCCTCCAGCTCCATAATCATCGGAGATTTCAACACTCCCTTGGCAGTGTTGGATCGATCCTCCAGAAAGAAGCTGAGCAAAGAAATCTTAGATTTAACCCTAACCATCCAATATTTAGATTTAGCAGACATCTACAGAACATTTCATCCCAACAAAACTGAATACACATACTTCTCATCAGCCCACGGAACTTACTCCAAAATCGATCACATCTTAGGTCACAAGTCTCACCTCAGTAAATTTAAAGGAATATAATTATTCCATGCATCTTCTCAGACCACCATGGAATAAAACTTGAGCTGAGTAACAACAGGAATCTGCATACTCATACAAAAACATGGAAGTTAAATAACCTTATGCTGAATGATAGCTGGGTCAGAGATGAGATTAAGAAAGAAATCGCCAATTTTTTGGAACAAAACAACAATGAAGACACGAACTATCAGACCCTCTGGGACACGGCAAAGGCAGTTCTAAGAGGGAAATTTATAGCACTGCAAGCCTTCCTAGAGAATGGAAAGAGAGGAAGTTACCAACTTAATGGGACACCTCAAGCAAGTGGAAAAGGAAGAACATTCCAACCCCAAACCCAGTAGAAGAAAGAAATAACCAAAATTAGAGCAGAATTAAATGAAATTGAAAACAAAAGAATAATACAACAGATCAATAAATCAAAAAGCTGGTTTTTCGAAAAGGTCAATAAAATAGATAAACCTTTGGCCAGCCTAATCAGGAAAAAAAGAATAAAATCTCTAATTTCATCAATCAGAAACAACAAAGATGAAATATCAACAGACTCCTCAGAAATCCAAAAAATCCTCAATGAATATTACAAGAAACTTTATTCTCAGAAATATGAAAATCTGAAGGAAATTGACCAATACTTGGAAGCACGTCACCTTCCAAGACTTAGCCAGAATCAAGTGGAAATGTTGAACAGACCCATATCAAGTTCGGAAATAGCATCAACCATACAAAACCTCCCTCAAAAGAAAAGCCCGGGACCAGATGGTTTCACATCTGAATTCTACCAAACCTTTAAAGAGGAATTAGCACCTATATTACTCAACCTGTTCCAAAAGGTAGAAAAAGAAGGAAGACTACCCAACACGTTCTATGAAGCAAACATCACCCTGATCCCCAGACCAGGAAAAGACCCAACAAGAAAAGAAAATTATAGACCGATATCACTAATGAATATAGATGCAAAAATATTCAACAAGATCCTAACAAACAGAATCCAACAACACATCAAACAAATTATACACCATGACCAAGTCGGTTTTATCCCAGGATCTCAAGGTGGTTCAATATACGTAAATCTATAAATGTAATCCAGCACATAAAGAAATTAAAAAACAAAGAGCATATGATTCTCTCAATTGATGCAGAAAAAGCTTTTGATAATATCCAGCATCCCTTCATGATCAGAACAGTTAAGAAAATCGGTATAGAAGGGACATTTCTTAAACTGATAGAGACCATCTATAGCAAACCCACAGCCAATATCATATTGAATGGAGTTAAATTGGAATCATTTCCACTCAGATCAGGAACCAGACAAGGCTGCCCATTGTCTCCATTGCTTTTTAACATTGTAATGAAAGTTTTAGCCACTGCAATTAGGGAAGAAAAGGCAATCAAGGGTATCCATATAGGATCAGAAGAGATCAAACTTTCCCTCTTCGTGGATGATATGATAGTATATCTGGAAAACACTAGGGACTCTACTACAAAACTCTTAGAAGTGATCAAGGAATACAGCAGCATCTAGGGTTACAAAATCAACATTCATAAATTGGTAGCCTTTATATATACCAATGAAAGTCAAGTTGAAAAAACAGTTAAGGACTCTATCCCATTCACAGTAGTGCCAAAGAAGATGAAATATTTGGGAATTTATCTAACAAAGGACATGAAAGATCTCTATAAAGAGAACTATGAAACTGTAAGCAAAGAAATAGCTGAAAATATTAACAAATGGAAAAACATACCATGCTCATGGCTGGGAGGAATCAACATCGTTAAAATGTCTATACTACCCAAAGCAATATATAATTTCAATGCAATCCCTATTAAAGCTCCACTGTCAGACTTTAAAAATCTTGAAAAAAACAATACTTCGTTTTCTATGGAATCAGAAAAAAACTCGAATAGCCAAGACATTACTCAGAAATAAAAACAAAGCAAGAGGAATTACGCTTCCAGACCTCAGACTATATTACAAAACAATAGTGATCAAAACAGCATGGTATTGGCACAAAGACAGAGAAGTAGATGTCTGGAACAGAATACAGAACAAAGAGATGAATTCAGCTACTTACCGTTATTTAATCTTTGACAAGCCAATTAAAAACATTCAGTGGGGAAAAGATTCCCTATTTAACAAATTGTGCTGGGTGAACTGGCTGGCAACCTGTAGAAGACTGAAAGTGGACCCACACCTTTCACCATTAACTAAGATAGAGTCTCACTGGATCAAAGATTTAAACTTAAGACATGAAACTATAAAAATACTAGAGGAGAGTGCAAGGGAAAACCCTTGAAGAAATCGGTCTGGCGAGTATTTTATGAGGGCAATTGAAGCAGCTTCAAAAATATACTACTGGGACTTGATCAAACTAAAAATCTTCTGCACAGCCAAGAACACAGTAGGTAAAGCAAGTAAACAGTCCTCAGAACGGGAGATGATATTTGCAAGTTATATCTCCGACAAAGGTTTAATAACCAGAATCCACAGAGAACTCAAACGCATTAGCAAGAATAGAATCAGGGATCCCATCTCAGGCTGGGCAAGGGATTTGAAGAGAAACTTCTCTGCAGAAGACAGGCGTGCGGCCTTCAGACATATGAAAAAATGTTCATCATCTTTAATCATCAGAAAAATGCAAATCAAAATACTTTGAGATACCATCTAACTCCAGTGAGACTAGTCTATATCACAAAATCCCATGACCAGAGATGTTGGTGTGGATGTGGAGAAAAGGGAACACTTTTGCACTGCTGGTGGGAATGCAAATTAATACATTCCTTTTGGAAAGAGATATGGAGAACACCTAGAGATCTAAAAATAGATCTGCCATTCAATCCTGTAATCCCTCTACTGGGCATATACCCAGAAGACCAAAAAGCACATCATAACAAAGATATTTGTACCAGAATGTTTATTGCAGCTCAATTCATAATTGCTAAGTCATGGAAGAAGCCCAAGTGTCCATCGATCCATGAATGAATTAATAAATTGTGGTACATGTACACCATGGAATATTATGCAGCCTTAAAGAAAGATGGAGACTTTACCTCTTTCATGTTTACATGGATGGAGCTGGAACATATTCTTCTTAGTAAAGTATCTCAAGAATGGAAGAAAAAGTACCCAATGTACTCAGCCCTACTATGAAACTAATTTAGGGTTTTCACATGAAAGCTATAACCCAGTTACAACCTAAGAATGGGGGAAGGGGGAAAGGGAGGGAAGGGAGTGGGGTGGTGGGTAGAGGGAAGGGGATTGGTGGGATTACACCAGTGGTGCATCTTACAAGGGTATATATGAAATTTGGTGAACAATCTGTGAAGCTAGTGAATCATGCCCCATGATCATATCACTGTACACAGCTATGATTTAATAAAAAATAAATAAATAAATAAACACAATACATTTAAAAAAAAAAGAAATGTACAGCTTCAAGGTGTGGACAGTGTCAATATTTTTGTAATTGGACAAACCACTGATTTCAGTCTTCTATGAGTGTGGTAAAGGGTGAGGGGATAAAAGAATCCATAAAGTTAGTGGGTGAGGGAGTGAGATCCATTAGCATAAGCACATGATGCCAACAAGGGTTTTACAGAGCGTGAGGGATGTGTTGGGAGAGAATAGGAGCTGAGGAGAAAGCTGGAAGGAGATGAAGAAGGAGCTCTTCGAATAAGAGGAAGCCATGATCTGCAAAGAAAGTCCAAAAAGGACTGGGGAAACCTTATCAATTACACAGATGAAGGAATGAGCCAGATACTTCTTAAATGGCAGAAAAGAACAAAGTCTCCTTTTGGGGGTGGAAGTGTTCAGAGGTAGCATTTGGTGAGGTCTTCTGGCAGACATTCATTCAACTGGATCTTGTAAAATTTATTTCTGGAATTTAGAATTGGAAAGTTGGATGTAACAAAATATTTAAGTAAAAAAAAAACTATGTAAAATATACCAATAGCAAAAGTATGAAGTCAAGTCTTATATAACTTTTAAAATATTAATCTTATTTTCCCTCAGGAAATGATTATAATTCCATCCATAACTGTAAGAGTAATTTGAAATTATAAAAATAAACCCTTCATATGTTCAAATTATTTCTAATAATGTGGTGATACAATGTGGGAGTCAGAAATAAAAATAAAGTATATAAAAGAATGCCATCAAGGAAAAAATAAAAAACGAAAAAGAAGGCCTACCTGCCATATGGGACACTATAAAATGACTAAATATTTGAATTTGGGGTATTTCATAAAGTTAAGATAGAGCCAAAGGCATAGAAAACGTATTTAATGAAACAGTAGTTAAAAACTTCCCAAGTCTAACAATATATTTGATAACAAGATACAGAAAGCTCAGATGGTCCAAATAGGTATACCCCAATATGGTTTTCACAAAAGCATATTATAGTCAAACTATCAAAATTGAAGAAAAGCAAATTCTATTTTTTTTATTAAATCATAGCTGTATACATTAATGCATTTATGGGGTACAATGTGCTGAGTTTATATACAATTTGAAATACTTACAACAAACTGGTTAACATAGCCTTCACTGCACTTTCCTAATTGTTGTGTTAAGACATTTGTACTCTACACTTAGTAAATTTGACATGTATTCTTGTAAAAATGAACCATGGTCCGACCAATTACCCTCCCTCCACTCATCTTCCCCACTCCCATCTTCCTCCTCTTCCCCGTTCATCTTGGGCTGTAGTTAGGTTATAGCTTTCATATGAAGTGTGGTTGGTTATATACTGGTTTCATAGTAGAGATGAGTACATTGGATACTTTTCCTTCCATTCCTGAGATACTTTACTAAGAAGAATATGTTCCATCTCCATCCATGTAAACATGAAAGAAGTAAAGTCTCCATCTTTTTTAAGGCTGCATAATATTCCATGGTGTACATATACCACAATTTATTGATCCATTCGTGGGTCAATGGACACTTGGGCTTCTTCCATGACTTAGCAATTATGAATTTGGCTGCAATAAACATTCTAGTGCAAATATCTTTGTTATAAAGTGATTTTAGTTATTCTGGATATATACCTGGGAGAGGAATTTCAGGATCAAATGGCAGGTCTATTTTTAGATCCCTAAGTGATCTCCAAACTTCTTTCCAAAAGGAATGTATTAGTTTGCATTTCCACCAGCAGGGCAGAAGTGTTCCCTTTTCTCCACATCCATGCCAACATCTATAGTTTCGGGATTTTGTGATGTGGGCTAATGGTGTTAGATGATATCTCAAAGTGGTTTTGATTTGCATTTCTTTGATGATTAAGGATGATGAGCATTTTTTCATGTGTTTGTAGGCCATGGGCCTGTCGTCTTCAGAGAAGTTTCTGTTCAAATCTCTTGTCCACGATGAGATGGGATCACTTGTTCTTTTCTTGCTAATACATTTGAATTCTCTGTGAATTCTGGTTATCAAACCTTTATCAGAGACATAACCTGCAAATATCTTCTCCCATTCTAGGGCTGTCTGCTTATTTTATTTACTGTGTTTTTGGCTGTGCAGAAGCTTGAAAAAAGTAAATTCTAAAAACAGCAAAGTAAAAGTATCTGGTCACATATAAGGAAACTCTAACAGTCTACTAATGTATTTCTCAGCAGAAACCTTCCAGGCCAGGAGAGAATTGTGCAATATTGAAAGTGCTGGAAGAAAGTGAGAGTCAAGAATTATATGGAGAAAAGTTGTCCTGTAAGAAATGAAAAAGGAATAAAGACTTTCTCAGACAAGCAAATATAGGGATTTATTAACAATAGACCAGTCCTACAAGAATAGCTTCAGGGAATCTTATATCTAGAAGCCTAAGAAAGATATCTACTATCATAAAAACACATAAGACTGTAAAACTCACTGGTAGAGCAAACTCACAAATGAGGAAGAAAAAGTACTCAAATGTTACCAATATATAAAACCATATCATTGCAATGATAAACAATAAGGGAGAAATAAAGGAATGAAAGATATATAAAATAATTAGAGAACAATTAAGAAAATTGTTCACAGGAATAAGTCCTCACATACTAATAGTAACCTTCAATGTAAACAAATTAAACTTTCCACTTAAAAGATATAGACTGGCTGAATGGATTAAAAAAAAAATTATATGTTGCCACATTCTTCTCACCAGCACTTGAAACATTCTGCAGTATAGAATATGTATTAGGTTCAGAAACAAGTATCAACACATTAAAAATATTGAAATGATATCAAGTATCTTCTTGGACCATAATAGAATAAAACTAGAAATCAATAACAAGAGGAACTTTGGAAACTGAATATATGTATATATGAAAATCAAACAACATACTCTTGAATAATGAGTAAGTGAATAAATTAAAGGAAAAAATTAAGAGGAAAATTAAAAAAAAAAACTTTTGAAACAAAATGAAATGAAAACACAACACACCAATACTATGGGATGCAGAAAAAGCAATATTAAAAAGGAGATATGCAGCATAAATTCCATCATCAAAAAAGTAAATAATTTCAAATAAACAACTTGGTGATGCATCTTGGGAAACTAGAAAAGGAAGAATAAAGCAAACCCAAAATTAGTAGAAGGAAATAAATAGTAAACATTATAGCAAAAATAAGTGAAATTGAAACTTAAAATAATACAAAATATCAACAAAAGGAAAAGTTGTTCTTTCAAAAACATAAACAAAATTGATAAACCACTAGCTAGACTAATCAAAAAAAAGGAGAGAGAGATGACTCAAATACACAAAATCATAAATGAAAAAATGTATTTCTGTGGTATTATAATTGAATTATATAATTATATAATTCAATTATAATACCACAGAAATACATAATAATGAAAGACTGTTATGAACAACAATATTACAACAAATAGAAAAATCAAGAGGAAAGGGTAAATTCTTGGACACACACAACCTACCAAGATTGAAACAAGAAGACATATAAACCATGAACAGACCAATAACAGGTAATTAGATTGAATTAGTAATAAAAGGTCTCTCAAGTAAGAAAACCCCTGGAGTTAATGGTTTCATAGCCAAATTCTACCAAACTTATAAAGGAGAAGTAACACTAAATTTACTCAGATTACTCCAAAAACTGTAGTGGAGGGAATTATTCCTAATTCATTCTATGAAGTCTGTGTCACCCTGATACCAAACCAGACAGATACAATGAAAAAAGAAAACTACAGGCAAACACTCCTAATGAACAGAGATACAAAAATGCTCAACAAAATGACTAGCAAAATTAATCCAACAACACTTTGAAAAGATAATACACCATGATCAAGTGATAATTATCCCAGGCATGCAAGGATGGTTCAATATATGTAAATAAATAAGTAATTGTGATACATCGTATCAGCAGAACGAAAGACAAAAATCATATGATCATCCCAATAGACATAGAAAAAGTATTTTAAAAAATTAAATGAACTTTCATGACAAAATTTCTCAGCAAACTGGTCATAGAAGAAATATACTTCAACACAATAAGACAAATATAGCAATCTGACAGTTAATATCACATTAAATCTGGGGAAAGTGGAAAGCCTTTTATCTAAGAACTAGAATAAGACAAGGATGTCCAGATTCACCATATCTAGTCAACATAGTACTGAAAGTCATAACAAGAGTAATTAGGCAAGAGAAAAAAATAAAAGGCATCCAAATTGAGAAAAGATGAAGTCAAACTGTCCTTCTTTGAAGATGACATGATTTTATATTTAAAAGAATCTGAAGACTGCACTGAGAAAACTCTTGTGTCTGTCAAACATATTCAGTAAAGTTGAAGGATACAAAATTAAGTTACAAAAATCAGTACTTTCTATACACTCTTAATGAACTGAATAAGAATAAGTGAATAAGAAATCAATAGGCAATCCTGTGTATTATAGCTACAAAAAATATACTATCTAGAAATAAATTCAACCTAAGTGGTGTAAAACTCCTATTGCGAAATCTACAAAACACTGATGAAAGAAATTGGAGAGGATACAAACAAATGGAAAGACCCCTCATGCTAATGATGTGAAGAGTTAATATTGTTAAAATGATCATGTTACACAAAGAAATCTACAGATTCAATACAATCCCTTTGAAAATGCAAATGATCTTTTTTTCCACAGAAATAGGAAAAACAATTCTAATATTTGTATGAAACCAAAAGACAGCTAGAAGAGCCAAAGTCATCTTGAGTAAAAAGAACAAACCTAGAGGTATCACATTACTAACTTTAAAATATGTCACAAGGCTGCAGTAAAAAAAAACGGCATTGAATTTGCATAAAGCAGACACAAAGACAAATGGAACAGAATAGAGAACCCAGAAATAAAATCCCTGTATTTACAACCATCTGAATTTTGACAAAGATGCCAAGAACATACATTGAGAAATCACAGTCTCTTCAATAAAGTGTTGCTAGGAAGAATAAACCTAGGCTTCTACTCAGCATGTACACAAATCAACTCAAGATGAAGAAAAGACTTAAACATGAGACTTAACACTGTAAAACTACAAAAAGAAAACATAGAATAAATGGTTTAGGAAATTGGTATAGAAGAGATTATGGCTAAGAGCTCAAAAGCATAGAGATGAAAATCAAAAATAGACAATGGTCCTATGTTATACTAAATGTTTCTGTACAGCAAAGGAAACAACAGAGTGAAGAGACAGCTTACTGAATGGAAAAAAAAAATTGTAAACTATTCACACATCAAAGGATCAATTTAGAATATTAAAGGAACTCAACTCAATGGTACAAAAACCCTCAAATAATCCCATTTAAAAATAGGGAGAGGATTTGAATAGGCATTTCTCAAAAGAAGACAGACGAAAGGTAACAGGTATATAAAAATGCTCCATATCACTAATCATCAGGGAAACACATATCAAAACCATAATGAAATATCATCTCATGCCAGTAAGAATGGCAATTATCAAAAAGATTAAAAATAACAGATTATTTGTGAGGATGTGGAGAAAAGGGAATTTTATACAATAATGTAGATGTAAATTAGCACAGCCATTATGCCAGTGTACCCCCAAAATGTATACACATTTTAAGAGCTGTTATTTATTACTTTTCAGAGTTGAATTGAATTATGGAAGCAATGTATAACATGATGTTCCCTCAAAAGATGGCATTAATCAAATGAATGCTAGCTACACTATGTGGCAGGCAGGACAAAGGAAGTGGCAGAAGCACAATTATCGTTGGAGGAGTGCAAGACAGACCATTTTGAAATGGTATTTGGAATTGGAGTAGATTGTGGAGGTGCGACAACCATGAAGACATGATGTGCAACAGAACTTCCAACACACCTAACAACTGCACACATTTGTGGTAAGTTTGAGATGTGTGGTACTGTGTGTGATGTGCACAAGGGAAGATCTGGAAGCCTACACACAGCAACACCTCCTGTTTCTTCTGCTGTGGTGCTGGAACAGTTGACATGCTAGCCACAGAAGTCTGCCAAACAGTGTGCACATGAGACAGGAGTTAGCAGAACAAGCATTCGTTGCATTCTTAAAACAGTGAAATGGAAAATTTTCATCCCAAGATTAGTACATGCACCAAGACATGAGAACTTGCTTTGATGAGAATTTGCCAATGGATAGGATGAAGAGGTGCAGTTAAGTAAGTTTCACCCACATTCTCTTAACTTAATACCCCTTGATTTCTACCTGTGGGGGACCTTATATGATGTGTTGTACCATAGAAAACCAGCTACACTGGTGGTACTTTGGGAAGCATGCTCAGTGATAGGAGAGGATGCTTGGTCAATGTTACTCAAAAAGTAGTTTACTGTAGCCAGATGTGTCAGGATGCTGATGGTCACCACTTTGAGCGCCTTATGTAATTGCAGAAGTCAAATGTGACTTGTATTCATCTTTTATTATGGGTATGCATTGAGCAATATAATTCTAATATACTTTTCTCCTTTCTTAAAATTCGTATACAATTTTTTTAGCACCCTCTGTAGAGCACAGAATGAAGATTTCTCAAAAGATTAATAATAGAACTCTCATAATGATTCTACAATCCCATTTCTGGGTTTTTAATAAAAGAAAAGGAAATCTATATATAAAGGGGTACTGACACACCAATGTTTATTGCAGCAATATTCACAATAGCAAGTATACATTGTCACTCTAAATATCTATCAATACATGAATAGATAAAGTAAATGTATATATATTCACAATGGAATACTATTTGACCATGAAAAGGACAACATCCTGACCTTTGATGTAATATTCTTGGAACCTTGGGTTATTACATTAAGTAATAGAAGTGAGGTCCAGAATGAAAAATATTGCATGTTGTCACTTGTATGTGGGACTAAAAAGTTGATTTCACAAGGGTACAGAGTAGAATGATAGAAACCAGAGGCTGAGAAAGGTGTGTGTGTGTGTGTTTTGAAGAGAGGTTGGTTAATAGGTACAAAGATACGGTTAGAAAAGAATAAGTTCTAATGTTCAGTGTCAGAGTATGGTGACTATAGATAACAGAAATGTATTGTACATTTCATAACAGCTAGAAGAGAGTACTTGAACTGTTCCCAACACATAGAAATGATAAATGTTCTAGGTGATGGATATTCTAAATACCTTGAAGTTATACCATTACATAATACATGCATGTCACAAAATATCACATGTATCCTATAAATACGTACAAATATTATATGTTAATAAAAGCAAATATTTGCTAAAATTACTTCTTTAAAAGTCCATTATGAGTGATGTACATTCACTTCTACCATGCTTCACTTTGAATATTTGATGAGATTATTGTCTTCCTCTTCCTCTTTATTATTATCATCGCCAATAAGATGTAACAACTTTCAGACAGACAAAATTTTTCCACATTCGTCATGACCCTTCATCTTTACTAATCTGTGAGATAGCTAAAACACATTTCAGAAGCTCTCAGTTTTAACTATAAAGAGCCCTAGATAAAGTGTCCTTCCCAACGTCAAATAATTAGTCACTGCTAAGCTCCAAATTCCAGAACTTCTATTTTCCAATTCTTTCCTTTGTGACTGTGTTTCCAGAATCTTTTGCTGGTAACATAGAATTGAATATACTGTTTTTATTCCCCTAGGAAAAATATAAGAAGTTCTCATTGTGTTCTTATGATAGCACTTCAAAATGCTATCCAGCTTTAATGAGGAAAAAGGTGTCTTTTGCTTCCCATATGCCCTTTTTCTTTCTTTTTCATTCTCTCCACAAAATTCTTACCACAAAACCACACAGGCCATTGATGTCATCAATTTTCTAAAGAAATAAAATCATTTTAGAGGACTTCATTATTTCTATTAATACAACTACTATTAATAACAAAAATAAATCGTGTTGTGCCCTTCTCCAGTACCTCTTACCCAGGCATCTCAGAATGCTTTTCAAACATTAATTAAAAATCCTCTCATCATCCCTGTGAGTTCCTAGGGCAAGGAGATAGGAGGAAATCATATCTTCTCTGACATTAATTAAGCTCTCTCTTGGCTTGCAAACTAGGTAAATAGCTTTCCTTCCCCCCATTACCAAACAAGACTACTCTCCACGATGATTATCACAGATGTTCATAAGTGAGAGGGGAGATTGCTTCTGCTGGGCTCTCAAGTCTGAAACGCTTGCCAGACTTGGCTGCTGAGGCTTTGTTTTCTAACAGCGGTTTCCAAACCTAGGCAAGCAGCCACATTGCTTTTGGGGCTTTGTCATTACACCTGTATCTGGGCCATTATGTGCCCTTCCCAGAGGGTCTGATTTATTGATTTCATAATGTTCAGGAATCTATATTTTTAAAAAGTTGAGAATAATCACTTTTACTGTTATTTTTTTAGAGATGGAATCTTTGCTCAGTAGCCCAGGCTGGGGTCCAGTGGCACGATTATAGTTCACTGCAGTCTCAAACTCCTGGGCTCCAGCGATCCTCCCACCTCAGCCTACCGAGTTTCTGAGACTATAGCCATGAACCACCATGCCCAGGGGAGAATAATCACTTTTAAATGACATCTTCATAACTGATTTCTTTATGTGCTATAAAATTAGTCAATAGATACGTGTCTTTTATTAAACATCTAAGAATACAAATAAATGCAGCAAATTATTGTGTCCTTTCCCATCTTTTTCCTACCGGTTAATAGTTTCTCACAACATGGTTCTTAAATCTTTTTATAAAAAATAATCTAGAGATACAGATGTATTGTTCCTATATACTTTTGTAGTTGTCTTGGGGAATAAAATTTATTTTTACCTCAAAGGAAAAAAATGAAACAACGCCATGCCAGAGGCCACGAAAATATTAATGAATCTTTGGACCTATGGGCTCCCAAACAGTGAATATAAAGCAGTGTTAGTACTGTGTTCAGCTTCTATGAATGTTATTCCAGGGGTCATAGAACATCAGTGCTAGTGGACAACTTGGCGACAATTTATTCTCATCTTTCTTATTCTACAGAGGTAAAGAAACTGAGTCACCTGGCTGCAGATGATTACCCAGCCTGCTGCTGGTGGGCACAGACTGGCATGCACATTTCCTGATTCAGAGTCCAGGGCACTGTGGACATCACCAGAAGGACACAGACTATCTCAGTATAAATGCATCTCTTGTTTGTCATTCTGTTTTCAGCCCCTTCTCTTTAACCATGTAAAGAGAAGACTGGGGTTGGAATGCATTTCTTTCTATTATCTCTGAGAAGTAAGAAAAGAAAACAAGCTTAGATAAGAAATCACTTTATTGAACTTCCTTTCATTCCCTCCTCTGCTTCTCCTCAATCTTATCCTCTGGCTTCTACAAATGCCCCTGCTGGTGGAAGGACAGAGGCCAGGCAGCTGGATGAGTAGGCTGACGTGGCTATTCAGAGGAGTAGAGACATTTGGGTGTAATGTGAAGGGCTGATTATTCTCTCGTTCTCTCTCACACATACACACAAAATCACAGAACTTAGTCTATACACTTTAGGGCCAAGGGGTCATAACATTTCACAAACCCTTCCCTTGTGCTCAGAGACTCTTGTGTTCAGAATAGTCCTTGAGACAATTTGGTTAGCTCCAATGTTACAGGTGGAGATCTAGTGTCAGTTATTCATTTCTTTTAACACAGCATTTCCTTAGCAAGGCTGGAACTAAAGATCTCAGAGGATCCCTTCACCCCTTGGGTGCTTAGCCACCTGCTTCAGTAGCCTGTGGTCCTTCCACATGAGATGACAGTGAGTGGCAGAGGGCATTGTGTGTAGATAGTACAGTGTCTGGAGGGAATACCCTACTTTACTTTTCTTAGGGAAGGTAAGAAAGAGGCAAAGGTGCTAACTAACTGTAACAATAATTACAGCCACCATGGAGGTAATTGCCTTTTCTAATCACATATCATTTTTTTTTTTTTTTATTTTTGGGGATCACATATCATTTTTACAAAATTATCATGGGCCAGTTCTATCAGTCACATTTTACAGAGGAGAAAACCTCAAGACACATTGAGCATTGTGCTAATAACTGGCTTAGGTATGAGTGGAATTAAGTCCTATTCATCTTCATCCTTAATACTGAGCTGTCTTAATCTCCAGCAAAATGTTTACTCACAAAACAAAAACTAGTGTCTTTCACTTCATAGTCTACACTGTCCCTGTCCACTTCACTGCATGGCCACATGGAATTTTCTTAGGTTGTTTTTTGAAGTAAATAGAACTTTCTCTCTTTTATCCAATTGCATTAGCACTAATAGCACTGAACTGTTCAGAAAGGGGAATGCAATCATGAGCTTTTCATCTATTTCAGAATAAAACACAAAGTAGAGCAAAGCAGCAGAGTCTGCTGCTCCAGCAGAGTCCTGTGGACTAGTGTCCCAAGTCCAGGTCTGGAACTGAGGTGCTCATGATTTCTAGTCCCTATTCAACCACTGCTTTTGGTAAATGAAGGGGTGAATCACTCACTCCAAGACTTTCTTCTTCCTCCAGCAGAGCAGAGTAATTAGTGCTTGTCACCCATCTATGTTAAAGGGGTGTGGTAAGGATAACCTCATAATTATAAGGTTCTGGGCAAATATAAAAAAGTCACATGAGAATAATATTATCACTCATCCCAAGGTGGAGACTGGCTGACTGAGTTGGAGAATTTGCAGCTCTGCAAATGCTTACCACTTGGTGGTTTACAAGTCTGGAATGTTAGAGCTGGAAGCAATTTCTAGAGATTACCTGGTATGAACCTCACAGCTTGCAGCTAGGAAAACAGAAATTTGGAGTTAGAGACAGATGGCGATTGGAATCCCGATCTCCTGATTCCTGTCTTGGCCTCCCCTTTTCCTCCTGTCTCAGAATGTCCTGCTCCTTTTGGGAGGATTCTGACTTCTGTCTGGAGACAGTGGGCTGCAGATAAAAAGTAGGCCTGGGATACAACTGCTGGAGGCTGCCTTTCAGGTTGGACACACACCATTCACTTTCAGCTCAGCAACCTCATTCAAATACAACCCGGCAAGCCAGGGAAACCAGATGGGTAATTGCCTGGAGTGTGTAGGGAGTTGGTGTAGAGTGTGGTTCACTGAGTACCCAAGGAGGTTTGGCACATTATCATTTCCAGCCATCCAGAATGTGAATGACCAAACCCCAGTGGTCTGATCCTGTCAGATTAGTTTTATTTAACAGAGCTATGCCTCTGAGCTAAGCTATGGTCTGTACTTCATTATGCATAAACTTGCAGACATGGAATTCTTTGGGGAAGTTAGAAAGATTGTTGTTAGAGAAACTGTTCAAGTAGTTGAATTATTACCTTTATGAGAAAATCATTAAACACCCTTCCTCCTCCCTTCTTTCCTTCATTTTTCTCTCCCTTCCGTTCCCTTTTACTTCTTTCTGCCTTTCCTCCCCTTCTTCCTTCTATGTACATTTATTTAGTGCTGACTATGCCTTTGGTAGTCTAGGCTCTGGATACAGTGGCAAGAAAGGTACACAAGGTACTCAGCCTTGAGAGAATTAACACCTAAAGAAAAACAAGTGAACAACAACAAAAAATGAGCAAGAAAGTTTCAGAGAGTGATGAATGCTATGAAGACACTAGAGCAGGGTGCTATGATGAAGAACTGTTAGGAGCTCCCTGAGGATGAAGTTTGAGCTGTGTCCAGAGCCACATAGAGCTCTGGAAACACAATCTTCCCTGCAGGTGCCCTGGCAAGTGCAGAGACAAGGGTGACTGTCTTCGTGTGTTGGGCTGCTTTAATAAATGTCAGAAACAGCAGTCTTTAATTCCTCACAGTTCTGGGCACCAGAAGTCCAAGATCTGGGTGCTAGAATGTTCAGATTCCAGTGAGGTCTGCCTTCCTGGTTTATAGATGGATGTCTCCTTGCTGTGTTCTCACTTGGAAGAAGTAGAAATCATCTTTGTCTCTTTTTAAAGAGTCTTCATCTCATTCATGAGGGCTTTACCTTCAGGACCTAATTACCTCTCTTAGGCCTCATCTCCAAATACCATTACTGTGTGGATTAGGCTTCCATATATGAATTTTGTAGGGACACAAGATTTGGTTCATAGCAATGAGTTGAAGAACAAAAACAAAGCTATTGGGGTTGGAGTATAAAGAGCTGGGGAGAGAGTGGTAGGCCCTGAGGTTAGCAAGGTGGAATAAGATTATTCCATATCGGCTTCACAGGCAGAAGTAAAGGCTTTAGATTTTATTCTAAGTGCAAAGGGAAATACAGGCAGTCTCCAAGTTACAAATTACAGTAGGTCCCTGAATTACAAATATTCAACTGATATATGACTCATACTTATGAATAGAGGCTGTTACAGGTAATAGATAAATGTATCTGTTCCAACTTACATACAAATTAAGAACAAACTTACAGAACCTTTCTCATTCGTGACCTGGGGACTGCCTATACATGATAGGTTTTATGTGTGTGTGTATGTATTGGAGGTGTGTTATGTAACATGAGAGGATTTACATTTTAAAAGATAATTTGAAGTATTTGTGAAAGAAAAGCAACCAGGTAGGAAAATAAAACAATCATGCACGTGATAATGATTATAACTGGAAGTGGCTATTGCAGTAGAAATAAAAAGAAGTGGATGTATTTAGAATCTATTTTAGAGATGATTCCAATGTAACTTGTTAAGGAATTGAATGCGAGGGAGGAAAATGAGAACAGAGAAATAAAAACTGATGTTTAAGTTTTGGACCTGAGAGCCAGGTGCTTGGAGGGGATTTGGTGGATTAAGAAAGACTGAATAAGCAATAGTGCTTAATAGTGCCAAGAATTTGGGTACAATGAAGAAATGTTAAGTGCCAAATTAATTTGGAAACATGGTGGAATTCAGTGATGATTATCAATAACCTTGTCAAGAGATTGTGCAGGAAAGATAATGGGCTAAGGAGAGATGGCATGGTGGGACGTGAAGAATGGACTGGAAATAAGCTATTCAAGACCTTTTGGCATGTAAAGGAGCAGAGAAATACTTCAGAAACTGAAAGCAGACCACAGAATCAATAAAGGCAATGTGGGATCAATGGAAATGGATACCAGTGGAACATAGTGAAGAATCTGAAGAACATACATTCAGTAGAAGGGGAGAAATTGACTGCCAGGAAAGGAATGAATACCATAAAACATTGAAAGGCATTGAGTTCTAGAACTCAATGGAGGAGTAGATAGGGAAGGCACACTTCACCATAATGGACGGAAAGCCAGAGGCTGTGGGAACAGATCCAGGGAGGGCAGGGGACATGGTGATCCTCGTCGAATATGAGATGCCATCTCTAGCTGAGAGTAGGTGTGTATATGTGTGTTGGGGAAATACTGGTATCAGAGATTTGAGGATAGAGAAGAAATTAAAACTCATTTTGATGACTGAGTGAGTGAGTGACTATATCATGGAAGTGTATTTGGATTGTTGAGAAATCTTTTGACTCTCTGATCACAATGCTCAAATAACTCTAGTTATGACTTTCAAATTTTGACCTGATAGTACAGCCTTGTGTTTTGTTCCTCGTACCATTCAACTTTATGGATAAAAGCAAAGAACATAGAGATAGTTTGGTTTAACCAAGATTGGGGTTTATCTAGAAAAACATAATAAAGGGAAAGTAGGGTGAAAGAGTTGAGTAGGTAGCATGCGAGTAATTGTAATACTAGGCCATGGGGTCTAAACAGGGTATGGAGGTTCATGTTAACAGGAGAATTTCTTACAACATGGGAAATGATAAATTGTGAAAAAGTGAGCTATCGGTGGATTAGATGTATTAGTGAGACTAAAGGGTAGTAGAATAAGAGAATATGATACAACAAAATACAATATTAAATATGTATCTATTTCTCTATCTATCATCAGAGCACTGAAAGGACAAACAATGTTGGTGAAAATTTTGAAGGTGGTGCATTTATTTGATGAAAAGGTAAAGGCTATGACTACATGAATTAGTGGTTAAAATGGGGTGCAAGAAAAGACCATTGCTAGTGAGGGAGTCAAGGGTCTGAGAGATTTGACCCTTGGGTGGTCATAAACAATATGGTTATTGATGTCTCCAACAATGGCCACCAGAGTAAGGTATAAAAAAGTAGTCAAGTGTTGAAACTTTCAGTGAATAATGTAGAAAGACCCAAATATTGCTAGAGAACAGCAAACAAATAACAATAAATGATAACAAAACAACAACAAAAAATGGGGTTAGTGGTCTGTAAAAACTGGGGGTGCAGCTATCAAAGAACCTGCAACATAGAGGTAAAGTGAAAGTGATGCATATCATACCAGTGTATGATTTTGTTAAAGAATAATCAGCTCATTTTCAATGCACAGAAATGATTTTATTGATAAAAATTGAAATTCTGTACTTAATAAGGATACTCCCACCATTGAGTTTTTAACAAATACCATTTCTAACAGATGTCCTTGAATCATCATAATTTGCCATAAAATGATACATAAAGATATTCACTTTTTCTAAACTGTAAATGCCTTTGATACAATGAACCCCAAACTTAACAAGGTTATGAAAGTATTTGGTATAATTCTTTCATATGATACATTTGCTTTCTAGTAACGTGAAGCAATGTTTTTTCCAATTTTAAGAAACCTATTTATTATCAGACTATGTGTTATATAAAATGTATTGCTTCTTAATAATAGTGTTGACCTGCCTCTGGTTAAAGTTGTTAATCTAGAAATAGGTCAGTGATTGCATGTAAGGAATGCTGTCAATATATCTGCTTTTCACTAAGGCAAGAAAGTGAATTCTGTTTAATGCAGTATTTTACTTGACTAGAAATCTGCTTAGCATGTCAGTCTCATAGACACCCAATCTCTTTACAATAAGGATCAGCTCTCCAATATTGTAACAGCTACAGGGGGACATTAAAGGATGATACAATCATATGTTCTTACTGGGGGTGACCTCTAGTGTGAAATGATGGCATTTTAGCATTCCTTGGAGTCTGAATTAATAGCACTTTATGAATTATGACTGTTTTGCTTTTTTCTTTCCCTGTCCTCAAGATCTGAGGTAATTTGTCTTGGTGTTTTCTTGAGTTGTTATTTGATTTTGGAAATCAAGAGATTATTCAAATCTTTTTTCTTTTACTTGCCTTCAAGTCCCCATGTGGAGGTCTTTACAGTTTTATTTTTAATAGGCAAGAGATCTGTTCCACTTTGCTGATCTTGGCTTATTTGACTTCATTCTCAAGCTCAGAAGTGTCACATTTCAATAGATTTCTATTCATATTTGTCTTTCCTGTGCCACTTTTTAAGTTGTTGCTTCTCACCCTTGTGTACCTTTTATCTTTGTGATGCTGGGGCAAGCGGCAAACAATTCTGTTTTGTCAACTCTGCGTCTGTCAGACTCTACCAAAAGGGGGCACTAGAGGGACTGGATGAGGAAAAGTGATTTGTCTCTGTTTGCTTTCTGTTTCTCCCTGGCAGTAGCAGTTGCTTCCTGTAGGAGATGCTCAATTCATTTTTTTTCAGCACCAGCTGAGCAGGGTTCACATTTTCAGTTACAGCTCTACTCCTCTTTAAGGTCTAAGTTTCAACACATTCAATCTCTTCCCATTATCATTCAATGCCCCCCCACCCCCAGCCCTAAAGGTGGTAGTTGCTTTCTTGAATTGTCACCTTCTTAATACTTCGGAGTTCTCAAATTGCTTTTTTAGTTATATGCAGTAGAACCTCTGTAAGTTGACCACCCTTGAGACTGGTCAACATATGGAGGTGGTCGACACAAGGAACTAGGTCTACTGTACATTGAGTACATGTGGTGCAGGCCTGGTCTATAAAAATTAGGTATCCTTAAGGAGATGGTCAATGTAGGGAGGTGGTCAACTATGGAGGTTTTACTGGTAGTGGACAACTTTATACCTAGTTACAATTCTCTGTGTTAAAATTCTCTCTGTGTTGTAGCTTTTTAGTTTCTGATGTGACCCTGACTATTCCTCTGCCTCTGCTGTCAATTTTTTTGTGCACATACAGTGAAACCACACACATATTAATAGTCTAGAGTCCTTACTTCCAGATTAATGGTTATTGTCAATGTAAGAGGCAGCATTTGAAATCTCATAGCTGAATTGGACAGATCCTAAGTCTAAGTCTACTCTTTATAAACCACCTTAATCTTTCTAAGCTCCAGATTTCTCATTTGTAAAAGAGGAAGATGATCTACCTCTGAGGACTGGAAAGGATATCAGAAGACAAGGCAAGCAAACTGCTTAGCACAGAGTCTGGCACAGGGGAAATAGCTAACTATAGTCCCTAAAACTATTCTTCATTCTTTTTAGTATACTGTTAAAGAACTGTAGTCTTCAGATAAAGTAAAACAAGGCAATCGTAGATAAACACACAAAACACAACAGAACAATATTCTTGGCATCAGTAGTTTATAAAGTTGTATTTTTTTCAAATGACTTTTAGATTACTGATTTGTATTTAAAATAACATTTATCTCATGTCTTATCTTCTCTCCCACACAATGAGAAAAGAGCAAACAGAAGCGTAAGTTAACAGTCTTTTTTTCTCTGTCTCTGCTCTGCCCCTGTTTCTATCTACTCACACACACACACGTGCACACACACAGAGTCTTTTTTGTGTGTATGGAATACTCACCTTCTGTTTCTTATCCAGTGATCAAGGATGTAGTGAACACTTACTAAAGAAAAGTTTAATAAGCTTTTGCAGAATGCTTTGAGGAAAAGTTAAGATGATTCAGGGAAGCTGTTTCCAGGTTGCTAACAATGTGGAAGGGGAAAGAAGAAACTAAGTGTCATACAAGGTAGAAAATTAGAAATCTGTAAAAGGGGAACAGTCTAACTGAAGGAGGAATTCTGAATATGGAGACATTTCTTCCAGCTAGAAAGTTGGGGATGCCTTTGTAGAGGAGACACCATTTGAACTAAGCACTCCAATGTCGGTAGGAATTAAGAGACTGTGAGTTGGGCAGGGCAGGGAAAATTCAAAGCATGAGAAAATTAAGAGGATAAGAAGTGCTTGGGTGGCTAGGGAACTGCACATATTTCCCTTCAACTGTTATTAATGGTGTGCAAAGTTGAACAGTTGGATCGTTAATGCGGAGCTGCCTCACACAGGGTATTTTATGTCATGATGAAAAACCTGGATTACAATACAAAAGCATTAAAAAAAACATTTGAAGTCTTTTGAGGAAGAAAGAGAAAAATCATAGTCATTCTAAGGAAAGGCCAGTCTGACTCATATTGGTGAACGTGGCAGGTAGACGCAGCTGTTGGGGTCTAGCAGGCCATTTGGATGCTATTGTAATGGGCTCTGTGAAAGGCACAGAAAGCTTCCTGGTTTAGTGGAAGAAAATGAGAGGAGGAGACACAAGTATCACAGGAATGTATTAAATTTATAGAATTTAAATGAATATGAGCAGCGTGGGAAAGAGAGAAACAAAACTCCTGTAGAATTTTGAGTTGGATTGATATAAAGACAATAGTCATTCCACTGGCAAAAAAAGAGCATGGAGGACAGGAGATGGTTTGGGAAGGAAGCTGTGTTTAGCTGTGCATTTGAATTTGAAATGTCAATAAGACATCTAGGAAGAGTTAGTTTTTTTACACACTTTGGCGTATAAGACTCTGCCTGGGAGGGTAGTAAGGGTTTGAGATACAGATTTGAGAATAGCTGAAATGCATGTGGTAGGTCTATCATATAATTGGATGAGCTTAAGAATAGGGTGAACATAAAAGAAAGGCACAGATAGATAGGTACTCTTACATTTAAGGCAGAGATTGACAAATTTTGGCCTGTGGGCCGAATCTGGCCCACTGTCTATTGCATAAATAAAGTTTTATTGGAACACAGCCATGCTCATTCATTTGCATATTACCAATGGCTACCAATCGAGTCTAGTTGTAATTGACAATATTACAACCCTCAAAGACTAAATACTTAATATATGACCCTTCTTAGAAAATGTTGGCTAACCTCTGATTTAGACAGTGGTGGAAGAATTAGAATCTAGAGAAAGAATGGTCACTATAAGATTAAAAAAATTTGGTATCTCAAAGAAGGCAAAGAAGAGTTTCAGAAAGACTGAAGGAATCAACAATATTAAATCCAGAAATGGCTTTCCCAAAAGATATACAGAGAAAATGAGTTGTAGGTCTCTAAGAAATATTGATCACCTTGGCCCTTGTGCTGGCTTGAGCATCCTCGGGATGGATGATCAGAACCTATAGTATTCAAGGAGGGTTGCCAGACTGAGTAAATAAAAATACCCATCACCCAATTAAATTTGAATAATATTAAAACAGATTTATTTATTCATTTCAAACAAATATATATTTAACACAAATATGTCCCATGAAATATTTGGGAAATATTTATTCTAAAAGTCTACGTTAACCAATTTGTGGTATTTCAAATTGTACATAAACCCAGCACATTGTACCCCATAAATGCATTATTATACATAGCTATAATTTAATTAAAAAAAGAATTTTTTATTGTTTATCTGAAATTTGAATTTAATGGGGTGTGCTATATTTTGTCTGACAGTGTTTGCCATGAGCAGCCTCAACTGCCTGAGCAAAAAGGTCTGAGAGTAAACCAGTGTCCACATGGCAGCAAGAGGGCAGGGCAAACCTGGGTATGTACTATTGTCCTGTGATACTCTGACCAAGATGCCAAGAAGGGGCATCTTCACTGCGGAGAAATGTGCAGACTCAGATCCAGATTTGCTGGAGGGATTTTTGTTCCAGGAGCTTAAAGAAAACACTGTATGTCAAGGGTGTGGTCTTCTGACTGGCATGGCTCTTGGGGACAGTCCTAAAACTCCGTTTTATATGAAATGGTTTTGTCCTTTGTGCAGCTGCTGTTCATTTTCATTGACATCACATGGAGCTATGTGATGACAGCGCTAACAATATGAGTCTACAAAAGCTTCATCCTTATTTTGAAATATTTAGTAAGAATTACTTGATGGGATATGAAATATGTCATAAGCTATTTCAACATTACCATACACCATTTCAAGAAAAGGAAAATATGCTCTTTTAAAAATATTTTTAATGATTGCAAATTTTTGGAAGCTTACAAAATATGGTTTATGAATTTTTACTTATATGTATGAATACAGTTGCTCTCAGATGGTTATTCATAGCATCTGGAGGGCTCATTATCAGTCTTATAAGTAATCATTTTAAGCAAAGATCATGATGAAAAAGTTGAAATGAAAAAGATGAAATGTAATCGAATTCAAGTGTCTTAATTAAACATTTTGAGATTATTTAGAAATCTTACACTAATCAATTTTGAATACTTTTGCAGGTTTAGTTCCTCAGAAACACAAGTGAGAGAGTTTGTTGGGAGGGGTATTCATTAGGGACTCATACCTGTGGACAGAGGTGGTGGGACCCAGCATGAAGGGGACATTTCACTGAGATGTGGTCAACTCCTCTGCGTTCTCCATCTACTTCCCTGACCTGCTCTGGAGCATTTATGGCCCTTAAATTTATGGGAATTATTTCTGTTAGGCCAATATGGTTGAGTCTCTATATTCCTGCACTGATTGGTCAATAGATGTGGGCAAGGGAAGGCACTCTCCGAAGGACCTGAGAGCTGGAGGTGTCTGACGTAGCAGGGTCAAGTCCTTCTTCAAAGAGGGAGTGGAACAGCACCATTCCTGCCCATCACAAATACTACAGTCAAAACTCTGTATCTAATTTTTTTTTTTTTTGTAGAGACAGAGTCTCACTGTACTGCCCTCGTAGAGTGCCGTGGCGTCACATGGCTCACAGCAACCTCTAATTCTTGGGCTTACGCGATTCTCTTGCCTCAGCCTCCCAAGCAGCTGGGACTACAGGCGCGCGCCACAACGCCCGGCTATTTTTTTTTGTTGTTGCAGTTTGGCCGGGGCTGGGTCCGAACCCGCCACCCTCGGCATATGGGGCCGGCGCCCTACTCACTGAGCCACAGGCGCCGCCCATGTATCTTATTTTTTATTTTCAAATTATTTGATATAAAGAAAACAATGAATTTTTGTCAACAGGTCCCAAATCAGCTGCAGTATATAGTTCTTGCCATGTGCTGTACAAACTTTACCATTTTCTAGGTATGTGTTTTACAGCAGATGAAAAGGAAAGGCCTTGAATCAACTTAATTTTTGTCCTTTTAGCGTCTCACAGGAGGTAGATAGTACTTGGAGTATTTGATCCCCAAGAAATATGCACATCAAAAGTCCCTGGCTGTTTATTTTGGCTATATTCTGATACTTAAAAGCCACTAACAACACATATTTTCATGGTTTCCTCTTAATTTGGTGGTTCTTGGAAGGAACATAAAGCATTAAGAATAGTTGAGTTTCTTATGAAAGCAATAGGTTTCCAGTGTTACTCTTAGTTGGCTGCAACTTTTACTGAGTTTGTGTAATTTTGTCTGATGTGTTATTCAAAGCTTTTTTTTTCTCATCAACTGTGTTTTTGAGTCTGACACCTGGATATGGAAAAGTCTCAGTTGTTTTAAGATCATAAATTATTATTTTCTGAACTCAGATTAACAATTAAAATTACATGAGAGGAGAGAAATTGTTAACAGGGCTGGAACCCACTTGAAGAAGGTCGTAAGTGATAATTACTCAGCATCTACTCCCACTCACCTCCCTTTTCCTCAACCAGATTTATTAAACCAGAATCTTAGAATGGAACCTGTATGTCAAACCAAGGCACACTAACCTACTATGACATTTAAGGTCTTCTGTGATCTCTCTCGTCCTGTGTTTGCAGCCCGATTACCCACTGTTTGCCTTTATGTACTATTCTGTACTCCAAGTCAAGCCATTGCTCAGCAGAGGAAATAAGTTGGGGGTTAGTGAGCTTTGCCGAAGATGTCCCTTTCAAGGACAGTGAGGAGTAAAGGTCATCTTTTTCTGCTCCTAGGCCCTGATGCAATGTTTTTCAACCATTTTAATCTCACAGCACACTTGAACTGATAGTTAAACTTCCGTGGCACACTTAAATTATGTTGATCAAAAAAAAAAAAAAAAAAAAAGAATATACTTAGTATGCTTTGAACTTCTTTTGAAAATAATTTAATGATCTATAAAAATTTTGTGGCATACCTAAGATCCTCTCATAGCACACCAGTTGAAAATCACTGTCCCAGTGTGTTCTGCATAGTAGGTTGATATTTCTACTTTACTGAAGAACACCACAACTTGCGTGTTTCCAGCTGAGTGTTGTTTTCAAGGTGTTTACTTTGTAATTGTGAATTTTGGTTTAAAGTCCTGTGTTTGAGTACTATGAACAAATTGATGCATACTGCTTTAATCGTTCTTTCATCCTATTCTTTGCGCATTTCATGACTCGGCTAGCTTTTTAAGTTTCTTATATGGAATACCTTTTTCCATATTAAAATTTGCTTAAAAGGTGTGCTACAGCAGTTAGATTTGTACACCACCTCACCTTCCCTAGAGAGAGTCCTGGGACTGCTCCTTTGGCTGATTAAACCTGAAGTCTTATCCTAGAGCATTTGACTTGAGCCCCAAAGTCAGTAGACACCTCTATGTTTTGGACCTGGCATAGTACGTGTTATACTCTTAATTCTGCAGAGGGTGATTTATAGGGGAGATTTATTGGGAGAGACATACCAAATACTCAGTGGTTAAGCTTTTAGTTTAGCCAGTGGTTGCAGAGTTTCAGCACTGGCTAATGCCTTAAAAAAGATCTAAGATTCCCTTTTTGGACTGTTGCCAGGAGTGTGAAAACCCAAGCTTTTCTGATGGCTTTAATATCAAGTCTGCAGAAGAAATGTATTTTCTTTTTTTTTTTTTATGGTTTTTTAAAAAAGGTTTTTCCTCTTAAAATTTAAGAAGCAAACAAAAGATGTTGATGGAGGTTGCAACAGATTGGCTACCTAGTTCTCAGGGTGTTATAAGTAAGACCTAGCTCTCTGCATCCTGTTTCAGTTAGCTCCAGCTTTGGTGAGACGTGCTTTGATTTATTTGTCCTTCTTATTGAGGCACATGCTTTCTATCTGGATATCAGGATTCATGTTGGAAATCTTAGACTTAGTCTTATTCAAAACAGAGTTCATTATTTCTAGGGACCTGTACCCGAGATTGAAAGCAAAATTGCTAGGAGCCTAAGTGGAATGATTGAGAAATGGCAGGACTGCTTTCCCATAGACCAGCAACCTTCTTCTGTACAGCGTCAGGGAGTATTTTCATGTTTGAAGGCTATACAGTCTCTGCTTTAACTTTTCAACTCTGCCCTTGAAGTAGAAGAGTAGTCATAGACAATGTCTAAATAAATGGGTATTTCTGTTTGTCAGTATAACTTTAGTTTACAAAAACAGATATCAGAGTGAATTTGGCCTGCTGGTTGTATTTTTCTTGGGTGTCATTTGTTAATTTCTGCTGTAGACTCTTTAGAGAAAGATGTGTTACCCTAATTAGAAACTTCTGCACAACTTTGGAGGATTAAATATGGCTACCAAGTCTTACTACTGGCAGTCATTGGGTTACGAATGAGATAGGTTCTGTAGATTTGTTCTTAAATTGAAATTTGTATGTAAGTTGGAACAGATACATTTGCTTATTACCTATAATATCCTTTGTTCATAAGTAAGACTCCTATATCAATCAGATGTTTGTAAGTTGGAGATTACTGTAATAGCCTGTTTGTAAGTTCAAGGGTATGTAAGTCAGATGTTCATAACTCAGGGACTGACTCTCCTTTTGTTATTGCAAAATAAAGACTAATTCTCCTTACCTTGAATGAAGGCTGGTCTTGATAACTTTCTTGTCTACTAGAATGAGGTAGAAGTGAAAATTCATGTCTTCTGAATTCATTTAAGAAAATTTGCAGCTTTTATCTGAGCTTCTGAGAACTTTCTGTGATCTTCAAGCCACTGTATAAAATGCCCAACCACCTTGACTCCATGATATATTCAAGCTCATTTCCTTGCTTTTTTCAGGTCTCTACTGTTATCTAGGCAGAAAAGCATTCTTTGATCTCTTTATCTAAAATACAATAGCATGTCCCTCTAAGATTCTAACCCTCACAAGGGAGAAGTTTTTTTCCTTAGTTTGGCACACGTGAGGTGCTCAATAATTTTTTTTTTTTATTGTTGGGGAGTCATTGAGGGTACAAGAAACCAGGTTACTCGATTGCATTTGTTAGTAAAGTTCCTCTTACAATCATGTTTTGCCCCCAAAAGATGTGTCACACACCAAGACCCCACCTCCCTCCCTCCTTCCTTCTCTCTGCTCTTCCTTTCCCCCACCCCTCCCTCCTTCTTTCTCTCTCTGCTCTCCCCTTCTGCTACTCCCACCATGTCATTAATCATCATTCATTGTCCTCATATCAAAATTGAGTACATAGGATTCATGCTTCTCCATTCTTGTGATGCTTTACTAGAAAAATATGTTTCACTTCCATCCAGGTTAATACAAAGGCTATAAAGTCTCCATTTTTAAAATGGCTGAATAGTATTTGATGGTGTACATATAACGAAGCTTGTTAATTCATTCCTGGGTTGGTGGGCATTTAGGCTGTTTCCACATTTTGGCAATTGTAAATTGAGCTGTGATAAACAGTCTAATCCAAGTGTCCTTATGATAGAAGGATGTTTTTCCTTCTGGGTAGATGCCCAGTAATGGGATTGCAGAATCAAATGGGTCCAGCTTGAGTTCTTTGAGGGTTCTCCATACTTCCTTCCAAAAAGGTTGTATTAGTTTGCAGTCCCACCAGCAGTGTAAAAGTGTTCCCTTCTCTCCACATCCATGCCAGCATCTGCAGTTTTGAGATTTTGTGATGTGGGCCATTCTCACTGGGGTTAGATGGTATCTCGGGGTGGTTTTGATTTGCATTTCTCTAATAATTAGGGATGATGAGCATTTTTTCATATGTTTGTTAGCCATTCGTCTGTCTTCTTTAGAGAAGGTGCTAAAGAAAAGAAAAAAATAAAATTTTTTCAAAAAATGAATGAATCTTATTATTCCTATTTTCTTAATTTCATACATATTCTTTAAATTGCTTCAAGTATTTTTGGGCATGAGTTGACATACAGATAACACATGAAATGAAGTTACAGGTTTCTTCTAATAGCTAATTCTTTTTTTTTTCTGTTGCGGACCTTTTTGTTAAGTAGAAGTATTTTCCCTTCTCTTCTTGACACCTTTGTCTCTGGACTTTAAAGTACTTCTTACCAGAGTAAATGCCACATTTTCTTTGAAGTTTATTCTCATTCTAAGGATACCTTTCTTCTCTCCCCTCTGTCTTCAGTAAATAATATTTTTCTTCTCTGAGAATTACATTGAAAAAAAATCTCATTTATATGTCACCTCATAGAGAACAGTCCTTTATTAGCTATGTCTTTTGCAAATATTTTCTTTCAATATGTGACTTGCCTTTTCATTCTCTTGACAGTCTTTTACAAAGCAGAAATTTTGAATGTTAATGATATCTAATACATTCATTCTTTCTTTCATGGATTATACCTTTGGTATAATCTAAAGTCACTAAAAAGTCTAAAAAGTCTGTTTGATTGGTAGTGGAAGCAGAAAGCAGAGCCCAGAGAGCCCTGAGCAGCCCCACTGCTGTCCCAGCCTAGCTACCATCACACATTGGGAGGAGCTGCAGATACTGTAGCTGGCTCCACTCACCATCACTATAACATGAGTGGCGAGGCCAAAAGATCCAGCAACCGCCAGCCACCCTCTCCCCCCACCACTCCTGCCCTCAGCATTGCCAACAGCAAAGTCCAGCACCACCGGCAGCCACACGGGGAGTGGTGGCCCAGGTGGCCTCACGTGGGTGGTGCCTGTGGGTGGGGACAAGAAGGTCATTGCAAGGAAGGTTTTGGGAACAGTAAAATGGTTCAATGTAAGAAACGGATATGGTTTCATCAACAGGAATGACACCAAGTGACACCAAGGAAGATGTATTTGCACACCAGACTGCCACAAAGAAGAATAACTCCAGGGAAGTCCCTTTGCAGTTTAGGAGATGGAGGGACTGTGGAGTTTGACATTGTTGAAGGAGAAAATGGAGTGGAGGCAGCAGATGTTACAGGCTCTGGTGGAATTCCAGTTCAAATATACAGCAGACTGTAACCATTATAGGCTCTAGCATGTCTCAGGGGGCTGCCACGCAATTAATGGCAGAATTATCAGAATAGTGAGAGCAGGGAAAAGAACGAGGGGTCAGAGAGTGCTCCTGAAGGCCAGGCCCAACAAGGCTGTCCCTGTGGGCCTTGACCACCATGTTCCAACCTCTTGTGCAGGGGGAAGTGACAGAGGTGCTGACAACCAGGGTGCAGGAGAACAAGGTAGACCAGTAAGACAGAACAGGTATGGGCTTATAGACCCCGATTCTGCAGGGGCCTTCCTCGCCAAAGACAGCCCAGAGAGGACGGCAGTGAAAGGAGAGAGAATCAAGATGAAAACCAAGGTCAGCAGCCGCCTCAACAATGGTACCATAGCAATTTCAATTACTAACGCAGACTCCCAGAAAATCCTAAACCACAAGATGGCAGAGAGACAAAAGTGGCTGATCCACCAGCTGAGAATTCGCCTGCTACTCAGGCTGAGCAGGGCAGGGCTGAGTAAGTGCTGCTCCCCACCTCTGCCATCACCTGCTTAGTCACCCAACAAGAAGAAATGAATATGACATTTCAGCAATAAGAAACCAGCCAAAGAGCGGAGCTGAAGACCTTAAGTGATTGCTTTCTGCCCATTGACCAGATAACGAAACTATCTGCATTGCCTATGCAGCACAGGGTTTTTATTATTTTTACCTAAAGACGTCTTCTTCGGTAATAATAAATGTGTTTTTTTAAAAAGCCTGCTTTTTCTCAATATGCCTTTAAAGGTTTTAAAATTGTTTCATATTTGGTCAAGTTGAGACTTTTAAGAACTTCATTTTTATTTTTATTAAATCATAGCTGTGTACATTAATGCAGTCGTGGGGTACAATGGGCTGGTTTTCTATACAATTTGAAATATTTTCTCTTTCTTTTTTTTATTGTTGGGGATTCATTGAGGGTATAATAAGCCAGGTTACACTGATTGCAATTGTTAGGTAAAGTCCCTCCTTTACCTGCAATCATGTCTTGCCCCCACAAAGTGTGACACACACCAAGGCCCCAACCCCCTCCCTCCGTCCCTCTTTCTGCTTCCCCCCCCATAACCTTAATTGTCATTAATTGTCCTCATATCAAAATTGAGTACATAGGATTCATGCTTCTCCATTCTTGTGATGCTTTACTAAGAATAATGTCTTCCACGTCCATCCAGGTTAATACGAAGGATGTAAAGTCTCCATTTTTTTTAATGGCTGAATAGTATTCCATGGTATACATATACCACAGCTTGTTAATCCATTCCTGGGTTGGTGGGCATTTAGGCTGTTTCCACATTTTGGCGATTGTAAATTGAGCTGCAATAAACAGTCTAGTACAAGTGTCCTTATGATAAAAGGATTTCTTTCCTTCTGGGTAGATGCCCAGTAATGGGATTGCAGGATCAAATGGGAGGTCTAGCTTGAGTGCTTTGAGGTTTCTCCATACTTCCTTCCAGAAAGGTTGTACTAGTTTGCAGTCCCACCAGCAGTGTAAAAGTGTTCCCTTCTCTCCACATCCACGCCAGCATCTGCAGTTTTGAGATTTTGTGATGTGGGCCATTCTCACTGGGGTTAGATGATATCTCAGGGTTGTTTTGATTTGCATTTCTCTAATATATAGAGATGATGAACATTTTTTCATGTGTTTGTTAGCCATTCGTCTGTCATCTTTAGAGAAAGTTCTATTCATGTCTCTTGCCCATTGATATATGGGATTGTTGGCTTTTTTCATGTGGATTAATTTGAGTTCTCTATAGATCCTAGTTATGAAGCTTTTGTCTGATTGAAAACATGCAAATATCCTTTCCCATTGTGTAGGTTGTCTCTTTGCTTTGGTTATTGTCTCCTTAGCTGTACAGAAGTTTTTCAGTTTAATGAAGTCCCATTTGTTTATTTTTGTTGTTGTTGCAATTGCTGCGGCAGTCTTCTTCATGAAGTCTTTCCCCAGGCCAATATCTTCCAGTGTTTTTCCTATGCTTTCTTGGAGGATTTTTATTGTTTCATGCCTTAAGTTTAAGTCCTTTATCCATCTTGAATCAATTTTTGTGAGTGGGGAAAGCTGTGGGTCCAGTTTCAGTCTTTTACATGTAGACATCCAGTTCTCCCAACACCATTTATTGACTAGGGAGTCTTTCCCCCAAGGTATGTTCTTGTTTGGTTTATCAAAGAAAGATGGAGACTTTACCTCTTTCATGTTTACATGGATGGAGCTGGAACATATTCTTCTTAGTAAAGTATCCCAAGAATGGAAGAAAAAATACCCAATGTACACAGCCCTACTATGAAACTAATTTGGGACTCTCACATGAAAGCTATAACCCAGCTACAACTTAACAATAGGGGGAAGTGGGAAAGGGGGGGGTGGGTAGAGGGAGGGGAATCGGTGGGATCACACCTGTGGTGCATATTACAGGGGTATTTGCGAAACTTGGTGAATGTAGAATGTAAATGTTTTGGCACAGTAACTGAGATAACGCCGGAAAGGCTATGTTAACCACTGTGATAAAAATGTGTCAAATGGTTTATGAAGTGAGTGTATGATGCCCCATAATCATATCATTGTATACAGTTATGATTTAATAAAAAAATTAAAAAAAAAAAAGATTAGGTGGTTGTAAAATGTTAGTTTCATTTCTTGGTTTTCAATTCGATTCCAAGTGTCTATGTCTCTGTTTTTGTGCCAGTACCATGCTGTCTTGAGCACTATGGCTTTGTAGTACAGACTAAAATCTGGTATGCTGATGCCCCCAGCTTTATTTTTGTTACAGAGAACTGCCTTAGCTATACCGGGGTTTTTTCCAGTTCCATACAAAACGCAGAATCATTTTTTCGAAATCTTGAAAGTACGATGTTGGTATTTTGATAGGAATGGCATTGAATAGGTAGATTGCTTTGGGAAGTATAGACATTTTGACAATGTTGATTCTTCCCATCCATGAGCATGGTATATTCTTCCATTTGTTAATATCCTCTGCTATTTCCTTTCTGAGGATTTCATAGTTTTCTTTATAGAGGTCCTTCATCTCCTTCGTTAGGTATATTCCTAGGTATTTCATTTTCTTTGAGACTATGGTGAAGGGAGTTGTGTCCTTAATTACCTTCTCATCTTGACTGTTATTGGTGTACACAAAGGGTACTGACTTGTGGACATTGATTTTATATCCTGAAACATTACTGTATTTTTTGATGACTTCTAGGAGTCTTGTGGTTGAGTCTTTGGGGTTCTCTAAGTATAAGATCATGTCGTCAGCAAAGAGGGAGAGTTTGACCTCCTCTGCTCCCATTTGGATTCCCTTTATTTCCTCGTCTTGCCTAATTGTATTGGCTAGAACTTCCAGCACTACGTTGAATAGTAAAGGTGACAGAGGACAACCTTGTCTGGTTCCAGTTCTAAAAGGAAAACCTTTCAGTTTTACTCCATTCAGTAGAATATTGGCTGTGGGTTTGTCATAGATAGCTTCAATCAGTTTTAGAAATGTGCCACCTATGCCTATACTCTTCAGTGTTCTAATTAGAAAAGGATGCTGGATTTTATCAAATGCTTTTTCTGCATCTATTGAGAGGATCATGTGATCTTTATTTTTGCCTCTGTTAATATGGTGGATAACGTTTATAGACTTGCGTATGTTAAACCAGCCTTGCATCCCTGGGATGAAGCCTACTTGATCATGATGAATGACTTTTTTGATGATAAGCTGTAATCTATTGGCTAGGATTTTGTTGAGAATTTTTGCGTCTATGTTCATGAGTGAGATTGGTCTGAAATTCTCCTTTTTGTTTGGGTCTTTTCCTGGTTTTGATATCAGGGTGATGTTTGCTTCATAGAATGTGTTGGGGAAGATTCCTTCTTCCTCAATTTTTTGGAATAATTTCTGCAGTACAGGAATAAGCTCTTCCTTGAAGGTTTGATAGAATTCTGGAGTGAAGCCATCTGGACCAGGGCATTTTTTGGTTGGAAGCTTTTTTATTGTTTCTTTGATCTCAGTGCTTGAAATTGGTCTGTTCAGGAGCTCTATTTCTTCCTGGCTGAGTCTAGGGAGAGGGTGTGATTCCAAATATTGATTCATTTCTTTCACATTGTCAAATTTCTGGGCGTAGAGTTTCTGGTAGTATTCAGAGATGATCTCTTGTATCTCTGTGGGATCAGTTGTTATTTCCCCTTTATCATTTCTGATTGAGGTAACTAGAGATTTTACTTTTCTATTCCTCGTTACTCTGGCCAATGGTTTATCTATTTTATTTATTTTTTCAAAAAACCAACTCCTTGTTTCATTAATTTTCTGAATGATTCTTTTGTTTTCAATTTCATTGATCTCTGATTTGATTTTGGATATTTCTTTTCTTCTACTAAGTTTAGGCTTAGATTGTTCTTCTTTTTCCAATTCCATAAGATCTCTTGTGAGATTGTTGATGTGCTCTCTTTCTGTTTTTCGAATGTAGGCATCTAAAGCGATGAATTTTCCTCTCAAAACTGCTTTTGCAGTATCCCACAGGTTTTGGTAGCTTGTGTCTTCATTGTTGTTATGCTCAAGGAAGTTAATGATTTCCTGTTTTATTTCTTCCTTCACCCATCTGTTATTCAACAGAAGATTGTTTAATTTCCATGCCTTTGGGTGGGCTTGAGCATTTTTGTTAGAGTTGAGTTCCACCTTTAGTGCCTTATGGTCTGAGAAGATACAAGGTAAAATTTCAATTCTTTTGATTCTGTTGATATTTGTTTTGTGTCCCAGGATATGATCAATTTTGGAGAATGTTCCATAGGGTGATGAGAAGAATGTATATTCTTTATCTTTGGGATGGAGTGTTCTATATGCGTCTATCAAGCACAGTTGTTCTAGGGTCCCATTTAAGTCTTTTATATCCTTGTTTAATTTCTGTTTAGAGGAAGTGTCCAGCTCTGTGAGAGGAGTGTTAAGATCCCCTGTTATTACGGTATTATCAGATATCATATTGCTCAGACTGAGTAAGGTCTGTTTCAAGAATCTGGGAGCATTTAAATTGGGTGCATAGATATTTAGAATTAAAATGTCTTCTTGTTGTATTTTTCCCTTGACCAATATAAAGTGACCATCTTTGTCTTTTTTGACTTTAGTTGCTTTAAATCCACATGTATCTGAAAATAAGATTGCAACTCCTCTTTTCTTCTGAATTCCATTTGCCTGAAAAATTGTCTTCCAACCCTTGACTCGGAGCTTGAATTTGTCTTTTGAAGCCAGTGTGTTTCTTGCAGACAGCAAATGGATGGCTTGTGTTTTTTAATCCAGTCAACCAATCTATGTCTCTTCATTGGGGAATTCAAGCCATTAACATTTATTGAGATAATTGATAAGTGTGGTAGTACTCTATTCGTCTTATTTTGTGAGAGTCCATTGCTTAGTTTTATCTTTTGCATCACTGTGGAGGTTTGGTTCTGTCCTTTAATTTCTGAGTTCTTACTTTGCTGCTGATCCATTGTGGTGGTCAGTGTGCAGAACAGGTTGAAGTATTCCCTGTAGAGCTGGTCTTGTTGTGGCGAATTTCCTCAATGTTTATATATCCGTAAATGATTTGATTTCTCCATCAATTTTGAAGCTTAGCTTAGCAGGGTACAGAATTCTGGGCTGGAAATTGTTCTGTTTAAGTAGATTAAAGGTAGATGACCATTGTCTTCTTGCTTGGAAAGTTTCATTAGAGAAGTCTGCAGTCAATCTGATGGATTTGCCCCTGTAGGTCAACTGGCGCTTACTCCTGGCAGCTTGCAGAATCTTTTCTTTTGTCTTGACTTTGGACAGGTTCATCACAATGTGTCTTGGAGAAGCTCGGTTAGAGTTGAGGCGACCTGGGGTCCGATAGCCCTCTGAAAGCAGTGTGTCAGAATCTTTGGTGATATTTGGGAAATTTTCTTTTATAATATTCTCTAGTATGGCTTCCATTCCTCTGGGGCATTCTTCTTCCCCTTCTGGAATTCCTATAACTCGTATGTTGGAACGCTTCATAAAGTCCCATAATTCTGACAGTGAACGTTCTGCTTTCTCTCTCTTCTTTTCTGCCTCTTTTACTATCTGAGTTATCTCAAAAACTTTGTCTTCTACCTCTGAAATTCTTTCTTCAGCATGGTCTAACCTGTTGCTGATACTTTCCATTGCATCTTTAAGTTCCCTGATTGACTGTTTCATTTCCTTCAGCTCTGCTATATCATTTTTATATTCTTCATATCGTTCATCTCTTATTTGATTCTGTTTTTGGATTTCCTTTTGGTTATTTTCCACTTTATTAGCAGTTTCCTTCATTGTTTCCATCATTTCTTTCATTGTTTTCAACATGTGTATTCTAAATTCCCTTTCTGTCGTTCCTAACATTTCTGTATAGGTGGAATCCTCTGCAGTAGCTACCTCATGGTCCCTTGGTGGGGTTGTTCTGGACTGGTTCTTTATGTTGCCTGGATTTTTCTGCTGATTCTTCCTCATGGGTGATTTCTTTTATCTGTTTCCTTGCCCTAATTTTCCTTTCACTTCCTCTTGCTCTTTAAGTTCTTGTGCCTGTGGACTGAGTCAGACGCTGTTCCAGGTGTTGGGGATAAGGCAGTGTATCTCACACAGACCAAGGCCCCTCCTCTCATCTGGCTGATGTTTAGTGTTGGAAGTTGGAACTGTCCAGTGTTACTTGATTCCTATGCAAGTGCAGTTCCTGGGTAGGGAAGTTGTGCGTCGGGGATCCGATGGGGTTTACCACGGCAGTCGGGGTGCGCGTTCTTGCTGGAGTTCGTCCCCTGCCCAGGCACCCCCATCGGCGGCCCCCGGCCCCGCCCGCGTCTCAGTGGCAAAGGGGCGAGCCCCGGCTAGTGGGCTGGGGGAGGGGAGGCCGCAGGGACAAAGGCCGCAGACTCCGCGCTCCAGCCCGCGGGTGCGGCGGCAAACTCCGGGCAGCGGGACCTGGCGGGACGGTCGCACCTCGGGGAGCCTGCGCCGCGGATTAGGCTTTGTCTTAAGAGAATGTTGTGGCTGGTTTGTTCTTTGATCCAGACCACGAAATCTTTCTCCATATTAGAAATCTTTCTCCATATTAGTCACCAATAAACCTGTATTTACCATGACAATGTGGTCTGTCTTCTAAGGCAAAACTCTGAAATCTAGGGGGAGCCTTATCATTCGGTCTCTCTCTATAACTTTTAGATTTAGCCACACACAGTAGCCTCCAGCAATGAATCAATTACAGCTCAGGTTTTCCTACTTTTGTACCAGGGTCTGAGGAGGTTTTTTGGGGTTCTCTGTATCCACCTGTCTCTCTCTCTCTAATTTGGGAGGCAGTGGTTTGTCTGTGAACTCAGATATCTGATGGATTTAAGAAGAATTGTTAATTTTCTAGTTTCTTCAGCTTTTTATCTGTATAGAAAAGTCTGTTCTACTTTCTCTGTTTATGCTAATTATTCAATTTATCTGTGCTAATTGTTCTGATATATAGATAGAAAAAGAAAGAAAGAGAGAATGTGAGAAAGCTAGAATTAATGAACCATGTATTGATAAATACATAACAGAATCTTGAAAATAAGCCTAAAATGTGAAAGTCTTTCAGTACCACGTAATTTCCTATTGACTACAAATTTCTTTTTCCCTCTTATTACTATTGTAAAAAAGATATGAAAATCATCTTGCAAGAAATAGAGTAAAATTTATCTCAGTGAAAATAACTTTGCAAATTAGATCCCCCAAAGTCCTACAACACATCCTGATTTATCTTGTTATGTACTGTCTGATAATTTGTAGACTTGTTGGATGATTTCTGATGGATTCATCCTGATGTTTTCATTTTTTTTGACATTTATTTATTTACTATTTGGGACAGAGTCTCACTCTGTCACCCTTGGTAGAGTGCAGTGGTCTTATAGCTTACAGCAACCTCAAACTATTGGGCTCAAGCGATTATCTTGTCTTAGCCTCCAAAATAGCTGGGACTACAGACAGTTGCAAAAATGACTAGTTATTATTATTTTTTTTTATTGTTGGGGATTCATTGAGGGTACAATAAGCCAGGTTACACTGATTGCATTTGTTAGGTAAAGCCCCTCTTGCAATCATGTCTTGCCCCAAGAAGGTGTGTAACACACCAAAGTCCCACCCCCTTCCCTCATTCCCTCTCTCTGCTTTACCTTTCCCCCTCCCCCCATGACCTTAATTGTCATTAATTGTCCTCATATCAAAATTGAGTACATAGGATTCATGCTTCTCCATTCTTGTGATGCTTTACTAAGAATAATGTCTTCCACTTCCATCCAGGTTAATATGAGGGATGTAAAGTCTCCATTTTTTTAAATAGCTGAATAGTATTCCATAGTATACATATACTACAGCTTGTTAATCCATTCCTGGGTTGGTGGGCATTTAGGCTGTTTCCACATTTTGGCGATTGTAAATTGAGCTGCAATAAACAGTCTAGTACAAGTGTCCTTATGATAAAAGGATTTTTTTCCTTCTGGGTAGATGCCCAGTAATGGGATAGCAGGATCAAATGGGAGGTCTAGCTTGAGTGCTTTGAGGTTTCTCCATACGTCCTTCCAGAAGGTTGTACTAGTTTGCAGTCCCACCAGCAGTGTAAAAGTGTTCCCTTCTCTCTACATCCACACCAGCATCTACAGTTTGAGATTTTTTTGGTGTGGGCCATTCTCGCTGGGGTTAAATGGTATCTCAGGGTGGTTTTGATTTGCTTTTCTCTAATAGATAGGGATGATAAACATTTTTTCATATGTTTGTTAGCTATTCATCTGTCTTCTTTAGAGAAGGTTCTATTGATGTCTCTTGCCCATTGATATATGGGATTGTTGGCTTTTTTCATGTGGATTAATTTGAGTTCTCTATAGATCTTAGTTATCAAGCTTTTGTCTGATTCAAAATATGCAAATATCTTTTCCCATTGTGTAGGCAGTCGATTTTCTTTGGTTATTGTCTCCTTAGCTGTACAGAAGCTTTTCAGTTTAATGAAGTCCCATTTGTTTATTTTTGTTGTTGTTGCAATTGCCATGGCAGTCTTCTTCATGAAGTCTTTCCCCAGGCCAATATCTTCCAGTGTTTTTCCTATGCTTTCTTTGAGGACTTTTATTGTTTCATGCCTTAAATTTAAGTCCTTTATCCATCTTGAATCAATTTCTGTGAGTGAGGAAAGGTGTGGGTCCAGTTTCAGTCTTTTACATGTGGATATCCAGTTCTCCCAACACCATTTATTGAATAGGGAGTCTTTCCCCCAAGGTATGTTCTTGTTTGGTTTATTGAAGATTAGGTGGTTGTAAGATGTCAGTTTCATTTCTTGGTTTTCTATTAGATTCCAAGTGTCTATGTCTCTATTTTTGTGCCAGTACCATGCTGTCTTGACCACTATGGCTTTGTAGTACAAAATAAAATCTGGTATCCTGATGCCCCCACCTTTATTTTTATTACTAAGAACTGCCTTAGCTATACGGGTTTTTTTTCTGGTTCCATACAAAACGCAGAATCATTTTTTCCAAATCTTGAAAGTACAGTTTAGGTATTTTGATAGGAATGGCATTGAATAGGTAGATTGCTTTGGGAAGTATAGACATCTTAACAATGTTGATTCTTCCCATCCTTGTCATGGTATATTCTTCCATTTGTTAATATCCTCTGCTATTTCCTTTCTGAGGATTTCATAATTTTCTTTATAAAGGTCTTTCACCTCCTTCATTAGGTATATTCCTAGGTTTTTCATTTTCTTTGAAAGTATAGTGAAGGGAGTTGTGTCCTTAATTAGCTTCTCTTCTTCACTGTTATTGGTGTATACAAAGGCTACTGACTTGCGGACATTGATTTTGTATCCTGAAACATTACTGTATTTTTTGATGACTTCTAGGAGTCTTTGGGATTCTCTAAGTATAGGATCATGTCGTCAGCAAAGAGGGAGATTGTGACCTCCTCTGCTCCCATTTGGATTCCCTTTATTTCCTTGTCTTGCCTAATCGTATTGGCTAGAACTTCCAGCACTACGTTGAATAGTAAAGGTGACAGAGGACAACTTTGTCTAGTTCCACTTCTAAGAGGAAAAGCTTTCAATTTTACTCATTCAGTAAAATGTTAGCTGTGGGTTTGTTATAGATAGCTTCAATCAGTTTTAGAAATGTGCCACCTATGCCTATACTTTTCAGTGTTCTAATTAGAAAAGGATGCTGGATTTTATTGAATGCCTTTTCTGCATCTATTGAGAGGATCATGTGATTTTTATTTTTGGCTCAGTTAATATGGTGGATAACGTTTATGGATTTGCATATTTTAAACCAGCCTTGCATCCCTGGGATGAAGCCTACTTGATCATGATGTATGACTTTTTTGATGATAAGCTGTAACCTATTGGCTAGGATTTTGTTGGGAATTTTTGCATCTGTATTCATGAGTGAGATTGGTCTGAAATTCTCCTTTTTGTTTGGGTCTTTTCCTGGTTTTGGTATCAGGGTGATGTTTGCTTCATAGAGTGTGTTGGGGAAGATTCTTTCTTCCTCAATTTTTTTGGAATAATTTCTGCAGTACAGGAATAAGCTCTTCCTTGAAGGTTTGATAGAATTCTGGTGTGAAGCCATCTGGACCAGGGCATTTTTTGGTTGGAAGCTTTTTTATTGTTTCTTTAATCTCAGTGCTTTAAATTGGTCTGTTCAGTTGCAATAATGTAGACAGCTATGATTTAATTAAAAAAAAAAAAAAAGGAAAAGAAAGAAATTCGTCTGTTTGGGAGCTCTATTTCTTCCTGGCTAAGTCCAAGGAGAGTGTATGATTCCAAATATTGATCCATTTCCTTCACATTGTCAAATTTCTGGGCATAGAGTTTCTGGTAGTATTCAGAGGTGATCTCTTGTATCTCTTTGGGATCAGTTGTTATTTCCCCTTTATCATTTCTGATTGAGGTTACTAGAAATTTTACTTTTCTGTTTCTCATTAGTCTGGCCAAGGGTTTCTCTGTTTTATTTTTTCAAAAAAACAACTCCTTGTTTCATTAATTTTCTGAATGATTCTTTTGTTTTTAATTTCATTGATCTCTGATTTGATTTTGGATATTTCTTTTCTTTTAGTGAGTTTATGTTTAGATTGTTCTTCTTTTTTACAATTCCATAAGATGGCTTGTGAGATTGTTGATGCGCTCTCTTTCTGTTTTTCGAATGTAGGCATCTAAAGTGATGAATTTTCCTCTCAAAACTGCTTTTGCAGTATCTCACAGGTTTTGGTAGCTTGTGTCATCATTGTTGTTATTCTCAAGGAAGTTAATGATTTCCTGTTTTATTTCTTCCTGCACCTATCTGTTATTCAACAGAAGATTGTTTCATTTCCATGTCTTTGTGTTGGGTCAAACATTTTTGTTAGAGTTGAGTTCCACCTTTAGTGCCTTCTGGTCTGAGAAGATACAAGGTAACAATTCAATCTTTTTATTCTTTTGATATTAGTTTTGTGTCTCAGGATATGATCAATTTTGAAGAATGTTCCATGGGGTGATGAGAAGAATGTATGTTCTTTATCTTTGGGATGGAGTGTTCTATATGTGTCTATCAAGCACAGTTGTTCTAGGGTCTCATTTAAATCTCTTATATCTTTGTTTAATTTCTGTTTAGAGGATCTGTCCAGCTCTGTAAGAGGAGTGTTGAAGTCCCCTGTTATGGTATTATCGGATATCATATTGCTCAGACTGAGTAATGTCTGTTTCAAGAATCTGGGAGCATTTAAATTGGGTGCATAAATATTTAGAATTGAAACGTCTTCTTGTCGTATTTTTCCCTTGACCAATATAAAGTGACCATCTTTGTCTTTTTTGACTTTAGTTGCTTTAAATCCACATGTATCTGAAAATAAGATTGCAACTCCTCTTTTCTTCTGAATTCCATTTGCCTGAAAAATTGTCTTCCAACCCTTGACTTGGAGTTTTAATTTGTCTTTTGAAGCCAGGTGTGTTTCTTGCAGACAGCAAATGGATGGCTTGTGTTTTTTAATCCAGTCAGTCAATCTATGTCTCATCAGTGGGGAATTCAAGCTATTAACCTTTATCGAGATAATTGATGAGTGTGGTAGTATTCTTTTCATCTAATTTGGTGAGAGTCCATTGCTTAGTTTTATTTTTTGCATGAGTGTGGAGGTTATGTTCTGTCCTTTAATTTCTGAGTTCTTAATTTGCTGCTGATGCATTGTGATGGTCCGTGTGCAGAACAGGTTGAAGTATTTCCTGTAGAGCTGGTCTTGTTGTGGCAAATTTCCTCAATATTGGTATAACCATAAATGATTTAATTTCTCCATCAATTTTAAAGTTTAGCTTAGCAGGGTACAGAATTCTGGGCTGGAAATTGTTCTGTTTAAGTAGATTAAAGGTAGATGACCATTTTCTTCTTGCCTGGAAAGTGTCATTAGAGAAGTCTGCAGCCACTCTGATAGATTTGCCCCTGTAGGTCAACTGGTGCTTACTCCTGGCAGCTTGCAGAATCTTTTCTTTTGTCTTGACTTTGGGCAGGTTCATCACAATGTGTCTTGGAGAAGCTCGGTTAGAGTTGAGGTGACCTGGGATCTGATATCCCTCTGAAAGCAGTGTGTCAGAATCTTTGGTGATATTTGGGAAATTTTTATTTATAATATTCTATAGTTTGGCTTCCATTCCTCTGGGGCATTTTTCTTCCCCTTCTGGGGTTCCTATAACTCGTATGTTGGAACACTTCATAAAGTCCCATAATTCACACAGTGAACATTCTGCTTTCTCTGTCTTCTTTTCTGCCTCTTTAACTATCTGAGTTATCTCAAGAACTTTGTCCTCTACCTCTGAAATTCTTTTTTCTGCATTGTCTAACCTGTTGTTGATGCTTTCCATTGCATCTTTATATTCCCTAATTGACTGTTTCAGTTCCTTCAGCTCCGCTATATCCTATCTATATTCTTCATATCGTTCATCTCTTATTTGATTCTGTTTTTGGATTTCCTTTTGGTTATTTTCCACTTTATTAGCAGTTTCCTTCATTGTTTCCATCATTTCCTTCACTGTTTTCATCATGTGTATTCTAAATTCCCTTTCTGTCATTCCTAACATTTCCTTATAGGTGGAATCCTCTGCAGTAGCTACCTCATGGTCCCTTGGTGGGGTTGTTCTTGACTGGTTCTTCATGTTGCCTGGAGTTTTCTGCTGATTCTTCCTCATGAGTGATTTCTTTTATCTGTTTCCTTGGCCTAATTTTCCTTTCACTTCCTCTCACTCTTTAATTTCCTGTGCCCATGGACTAAGGTTTTGATGAGTCCTTTTGGTACAGGACCAGAGGGATGAGAAGGTTGAAGAGCAAGAGGGGATAAAAGAAAGGAAGAATGAAAAGAAAATAGAGAAAGGAGAGAGGGTGGGAAAAGGGAATATTGACAAAAAAGAAGAGAGGCACAGAAAGAGGGAGACAGAGCAATATAGGTGTACAGTAATGTACTTTGACACAACCTTAAAAAAAACTCTAACCTCTGAGGGGGTGTCCAGTTGGGTGGTTCCCTTGACGTCAGCAGCTCTTTGCCAACCTGATCAGACACAGTACCCCACCTCCACCAAGTAGAGGGGCAAGACAAAAATGATATAAATGAAACCAAGAAAAGCAAACAGAAAACTTAATGGGATAAAATCGGGTGAAAAGAGAAATAATAGGTGTAGAAACACTAGCAAAAATGAAGTTCTAGTTATTGAAAAAGGCAGCAAAGGGAAATTGTATTTAAACTAAAAAAGTGGAGAAAGAAAGGAAAGAAAAAAATGTAAAGAAAATATCTGTACAGAAAAGGTTAGATTTAAAAAACAAAACAAAACAACATCAAAATTAACCAAAAACAAACAAAAACAAAGCAGTATATATATCTTGTTGAATATCCTCTGGGTAACAGGTGGTCTTCTGGGGTATGAGATGTGAATTACAATGCTGATATGACTGGAGGCCTCCGCTGATTTCTCAAACCCCACAGTGTAGACACCCTAAATCTCACTTCAGCCCTCTTAAAAGGCACTTTAAACTTCTAAACTTGCTAAGCAGAATCTTTCCCAGGAAAGTGTTTGTTGCTTGGATCACTGCTGAAGTGGCTATCCACTTACCCAGTGTGCCAAAACTGGTCTCACTCTGCCCCTGAGGGTTAAGGCTGTAAGGCAGCTCTGTCCCTGCCTTTAGGCTTCTCAGTCACTAGGTTACTAGCTCCCGCCTGATCCTTGCTCTGTGACCCTGAGGGTGGAGCTTGCTGGGGTAGTTCTCTCACAATGGCTCCCTGGGGCCCACACCCAAACACTATTAGTTCCGTCTGGCTCAGCGGCTCAGTCTGGGGCCCTAGACAACGCCCAAAGTTCTCTGCACTCCTGCTCAAGCTCTCCCCAAGGCAGTTCAACTGAGTGCCAAGTCCAGAAACACCAAAACAGTTCACAGGTAAGGCCTTTCTGGTTTGCAGTCTCGCTGCTACTGTACTTACAGCCTCTGGTGGGATAAGACTGATTGAACACATGCAACCACTTGCCAGTTTTCCACTGTTTTTGTCCTCCTCTTGGGGTCCAGAAGTCTCTTGCTGACTCCCTGCATCCTCAAAGGGATGATTATAGGCAGATCCCACCAGCCGGAGATGCCTGGAATCTTACTCCCCAAACTCAACGGTGCCCAGATGCAGGGAAGCTGTTACTCGCTGCCATCTTGCTCTCTCCTCCGATGTTTTCAGTTTTTGATTTACTTTTGTTCCAACTCGAATACTTTTTATTTATGAGAAATTGAAATGGCTCTTTTACACTGGGATATTCATCCCACAACTTTATCATGCACAGGTATTTGCTGCTATCAGATTATGTTCTAAAGATAACCTGGTTGTTAAGAATTATTTATATTTTCAGCAAAGCACAAAAAATAACTATTCATTATTGTTATCCCATTTCATTTTAAATACTGTTGAAAAGGCTCATAGGAACACCTATGAGTGATTATAGGTAATTGGTATTTTGTACCTAATATGGTAATTGTTTTTTTTTTGATAAACTAAGAAGTTGATGAAAATTTAAATGTGCTTAAAATAATAAGTGAATTCAAGTTTGATGTTAGAACACAAAATGCTTTGAAGTGCAAGCCAACTATTATTCACAAGAATAATGGGTTAACTATTCAGAAATAAGCCAACAAAAGAAGCTTTGAGTGATTTTAGTAGTTGTCAGGAAAGCTCTGCACAGAAGTCTTTCCATTTTACCTTTTATGAAAACATTCTAGATATGTACTGTACAATATGATAGCCACACTAGCCATGTGTGGTCTTTCAGCACTTGACATGTGGCTGGTTTGAATAGAGATGTGCTATACTAAAATACACACTATTTTGAAAACTGAGTATGGAACAATCAGTGTAAAATATTTCATTAAAAGTTTTATTCATTACATGTTGAAATGGAAGCATTTTGAATAATTGGGCTCTAAGCTACAGGTTGCTTGAATATCTGCTCTTCGTCTTTTATTTTTTGAAATAGTGGCATATTAACTAGTTAGATAAAAGCATTCCAAATTGTATATAAAATCTGCACATTGTACCCCATAAATGCATTACTGGGTACATGATCTATGTGTTTGTGACTTAATAAAAAAAAAAAAAAAAGAAAGAAAAGAAAAAGCTAGAGTTTTAGTAAAGAATAACTGAGCTGAGCTGGGGAGAGGGAAATATTCAACTTCAGTCTTTTCTAGCCTTCCTGACCAACCTAAGGATAGTAGAGAAAAACTGAGAAACAAGTGAGCAAGTTAAATTGCATATGTACATTTCAAATCTCTGTTGGCAAAACATCTACTAAAAATCCTATTGGCCAAAGCAAAGCATGTAGTCACACTGAAAATCAAAGGGCAGGAAAGTGCTTTCTTTATCAGGGACTATGGCAGCATGTTGAGACAAGAACATGTATGTAGAACCCTCCAGTGAAGACCTGAAATTAATATAATCTAGCATAGGCACCTACGAAGCCACACACAGAGAAGCACCTGTCATAAAGGGCACAGAAATCATTAAAAAATAGACACTAAAGCTCATTGAGAAGACAACCTAGGGCCATTTGGTGTAAAAACAAACTGTTCTAAATACCTTGGGGACTACTACATTTGACTAGTCTTAAAACAAACAAACAAACAAACACCTTGGGAGCATCGGAAGGCTTACAATAACACTTCTTGTTCTTACTGATAGCCCATTCAGTTTTTTAAATAGGCCCAGAACATGGATTGTGTGACCAAGACTTAATCAATCAACATATTATATTCTCTTATCATTATTTTTTTATGATACAAGCATTACCTATGTAGTCTTAATTAGCCTTCCTGGGAGGACAACATATTGCTCTAATTTTGAGATTTGGATGTTAACCTTAGAGGAGTTAAGCAATATGGTCAAGGTCACACAACCACACGCAGTTCTAGAATGCCATTCAGGTCTATAGGACTCGGAATCCTATGTTCTGTTTTCCAACATGGGTCTTATGAAAATAAAAAAGTGAGCAATCAGAGTTAATCTATATTGTTGTACAATATATTAGTTGATATTGGGATGAGTTTGTTTACAGGAAAAGATTAAATTATGTTTCACATAACTATATCTTATTTTGGAAAGATTTTTTTAAAGGAAATAAGGATATGTCACCCCTAAATATGTCACTTTGGCATAAGAATTATTTTGACCTGAGGCAGCTGAAAATGGACAGATGCTAGAAGAGTTCTCTGTCTTTTTCTTTCCTGCCTGAAAGAGGAAATAAATTCCCCTTGTGAAAATGTCTTGTTCACTCTTACACCAGAAACACAGTAACTTATCCGTGGATGAAGAATGGGCATGGAGATGAGTTTGCAGAAGCAAGTGTTACTAAAATACATGTAACCCTTGTGTTCTATTAGTTTCTCCCAGGTAATTTCTAGTCACTTCCTTACAATTTATCATCTGTTTAAACACAAATCCCCTTTTCTGTGTTTAAATGGCATACATTATAAACCTCTGAGACTATCCCCTTCTTTCAAGTTTTACTTATTTTCTCTAAGCTCTGGTACACACATGATAATAATAAAAGTTGTGTGAACATTTTTTCTGTAAACTTTTCTTTTGTTAGTCTAATTTGCAGGCCCTAACTTAAGATGGTAGAGGAATAGTTTTTCCTTCTCAACATTTTCTTATCAAAGTTAAAATATAGTACACCATACTGAATATAGTTAATAATTGACTATTGTCCATTTTAAGATAGCTAAGAGTAAATTTCTAATGTTCTTATCACAAAAATGTTAAATATTTGAGGTGATAGGCTAATTGCCTCAATTTAATCATTACATACAATATTAAAAAAATCATAGCACTGCTTACTACTTCCATAAGTGTATAGAACTATAATTTGTCAATATATAATGAAAAGTTAAAATAATACTCAAATTTATTTCTGCTTAAAAGAATTCACTATCGGGCAGTGCCCGTGGCTCAGTGAGTAGGGCACCAGCCCCATATACCGAGGGTGGTGGGTTCAAACCCAGCCCCGGCCAAACTGCAACAACAAAAAAATAGCTGGGCGTTGTGGCAGGTGCCTGTAGTCCCAGCTGCTCGGGAGGCTGAGGCAAGAGAATCACATAAGCCCAAGAGCTGGAGGTTGCTGTGAGCTGTGTGATGCCACGGCACTCTACCGAGGGCAGTAAAGTGAGACTCTGTCTCTACAAAAAAAAAAAAAAAAGAATTCACTATCGTTTGTGTATTTTCTTAGATGTCATTGCTTCTTGGCCTCTTGGCTAACATCAAGTGTATTTTCTTAGGTTTCTTTGTTTTCACAGTCCAGCACAGAAAAAAATGTAAAATAATTAATTTAGAAATTTCTAATATATAACCTATAATATTCAGAAATTGTAAAAAATGAGTTGATGTTTATAAAATTGTATAGGTGCTGAATAAAGTGCTTCTGGTAGGTATCAATTAGCAAAGGAGTCTTAGGAGGAGATGAGCATTTTGTCAGGTTTTCTTTTTTCCTAAAGGTAAATAGCAAGGACTTATAGGATAGAAAGGAATGAGAAGCAATACCACGTATATTATTTATAGATATTGTAGGCAGTGAGCTCTCTTTGGAGATTTTAATTAAAGCAGGGAGCCTTGTTTCAGATTTTCGAGCCAAGAATTGGTGAAATGGTAGAGTATAACTTTATTCCTCAATTTGGATCTCTCATAGATCACACTGGGATTCTCTAAAGATCTGATGGACTTCGGACCCTTTATCATGTGGTACTGCTTTATTTCTTTGCCTGTGGCTTGAGTATTATGGAAATATTTTTGGGAAATAAAAAAAAACTAGGGAGTTCATGAAAAAAGATTAGGCATGGGGTGTCTCTTTCATTTCCCACTGAAGTGTTAGGGAAATACTCAGCTCCATTCTGAGATCCTAGAAAAAGTGGCTCTTTATCCCTTTGTTTTGCTTTTCCTCCTCTGTTTTTGTCTGGTTGTGACCCTGCACTGTGAAAGAAATAAGGCCTTGTGCTCTTATAGAATAATGGGAGATGAAGTTGAGTCATGAAGAAGGAAGGATTTGCCCTCCCCTGGCTGAGGTCACCCACTAATACTCTGTATACCCATCAATTTCCTTAGAAATGTATCATTTCTACCCCTACCTCTTCCTGTATCCATTTTTATCAGATTGCTCTTCTTTTCTTCCCATTCCACTTTTTAAAGAAAGAGTTAGTGTTTTTCTCTAGTGATGCACACAGGGTCAAAGTTGTGAAATCTTAAAACCAGAAAAAAATAATGGTTTTGGGCTTTAAGCTTCAGGTAACTATAGAAATGCCTGCTTTTAAAAAATTAATAAGGGAATAATAGGGATGAAAACCCAGGCAACATTCTAGGGTCAAAGTTTGGTTACACATTGGGTTTTTAAAGGAATCATGAGCAGTTGTTGGCTGAGCTTCTAGAGACAAGTCCTTCTGGGACTTGCCTCTTGGCCTATTGGATTTTGGTTTAGCACACTTTTTCACACCATTGTTTAGTTATTTGAGAAATGATAGTTTAAGGGAAAGAAAAAGGTTGGATGAGAAATCTTGACCCCATGCAATGAGACAAAAATTGGAAAAGTGACTCCCTTAGAAAGATTTTTCATGTCAGCTCCTCAAACTTGATACAGAGATTCTTCATGAATCTCCAACCAATTTATTTATTTTTTAAGTTACATGCAAAAAATTCACTCTACAATTCTGAATATTTTGATGAATGTACAGGGTTATGCAGTTACCACCATGATCTAGATACATAACAATTCCTTCACCTACCGAATTCCCCCCTGCTGTCTGTCCCTTGGTTGTTAATCCCTTCATCACTTCCAGTCTGTGTCAATTAGTAATCTGTTCTCTGTCCCTATAGTTTTGCATTTTCCAAAATGTCATGTAAATATAATGGTAAAGTATATATACTATAGTTTTGAATCCAGCTGCTTTTGCTTCAGAGAATACATTTGAGATCCACTCATTTGTTGCTTGGGTTATTAGTTTAGAGACGCAGTCTCTGCCCTGTTGCCCCATGTAGAGTGCAGTGGCATCATCATACTTCCCTGCAACCTCAAAATCCTGGGCTTAATTGCTGTCTGCCTCAGTCTCTGGAGTAGCTGCAATTATTGGCTAATTTTCTCTATTTTTGGTAGAGATGGGGTCTTACTCTTGCTCAAGCTGGTTTTGAACTCCTAAGCTCAAGCAACTCTCCTGTCCTGGCCTCCCGGTCCTAGGATTACAGGAGTGAGCCAACGTGCCAACCTATTCTTATTGTTTTTGTTGAGTAGTATTGCATTGGGTCAAATCTTTCTCTGTTTATTCATTCACTACTTGAAGAACAATTAGGTCGCTTTCAGTTTTTGCAGTTATGACCAAACGTGACATAAATATTTGCATATAGCTTTTTGTGTGCATATCAGTTTTCATTTTCTTTGGGTAAATATCTAGGAGTGGGATGGTTGGGTTATTAGATTCCTGTTGCAGCTACAACTAATTACTACAAAATTAGTTGCCTAAAATAATACACATCTGTTCTCATATAGTTCTAGAAATTCAGAAGTCTAAACTGGGTAGCAGAGCTATTTTTCCTTTGGGAGGGGAGATCCATTTTCTTTCCTTTTCAGCTTCTAGAGGCTGCCCACATTGCTTGGCTAGTGACCCTGAATAATTCCAACTTCTGTTTCTGTGGTCACATGTCTTTTTGTGACTTTGACCTTCATGTCTCCCTCTTAATAGGGTCACTTGTGATTACATTGGCTCACCCAGATAATCCAGGATCATCTCCCCATCTCAAGGTACTTAATCACACCTTCAAAGAACCTTTTGCAAGACAAAGTAAAGTATTCACAGGTTCTGGGGATTTGAAACAACAGGATCATATAACAAGTGTACATTTAACTTAATAAAAATTGCCAAATTGATGCTTTATTAAAAAAGTACTTTCAGGCTCTAATTTTTTGCTAATATTTACAGATTTGTTAATAAAATAGAGCTCTTATTTATTAGAAGTTTTTCATCAGTTGGAAATATTTTGCTATATGTAAGAGAAAACCTAACAAATACTGGCTTAAGGAAAAAGGAGTAATTGGCTTATGTAAATAAAAAAAATCTAAGGCTGAAGTTTTGCTTTTGACATTTCTGAATTTAGTACTCAAACATTGTTGTAATTTAGTTTTTCTCTCTCTATTGCAGTGGTTCTCAAACTGTGGGTCATGACCCCTTTGGGGATTGAATGACCCTTTCACAGGGGTCACCTAAGACCATCTTGCATATTAGATATGTACATTACGATTCATAACAGTAGAAAAATTATAGTTATTAAATAGCAATGAAAATAATTTTATGGTTAGGGGTTACCACGACATGAGGAACTACAGTTTTTCCATTAGGAAAGTTGGAAGGTTCAGAACCACTAGGAAGGTTCAGAACCACTGCTCTATTGTATTTGCATCATTCAAAGGCTCCACGTGTTAGCAAGGTGGAGATGTCAGTAGCTTCCAACGTTATATTCTCTTAAACTCAAATTCCTGGATATTATGTTCTCTTAAACTCATAATTCCAAATTATGTCTCAGTACTTTTTTTTTTTTTTTGCAGTTTTTGGCCAGGGCTGGGTTTGAACCTGCCACCTCCGGCATATGGGGCCAGCGCCCTACCCTTTGAGCCACAGGAACTGCCCTATGTCTCAGTATTTTCATCAAAAGTTTCTCTGCTTCTGGTTGTTGTCATTGAGTCACATGTCATCCCTGAACCAGTCCCTCTGGGTGGAGAATATTAATACACAGTAGGATGCGTAGATTGGTCTACATCAGGGGATCTGTTCCTGAGCTGGATCAGGAGCTTAATCTTAGAACTGCAAATGGAAAATGAATTAGAGATGGGCCTCAAACAGAAAACAGAGGCTATTTCTAGAAGATTATAGGGATGTTGGAGATACACTGCAAACATCCACTCTGGTTTTCCAGAGCTGTAAAACGAATTCCCCTTTAAGAAATTTACTTTTCTTCCAAGAGTGTTTCCATTTTATATTCAATTATATCATCAAAGTTTTCTTTTTCTTCTTTTTCTATTTCAGGTTAATATGAGAGTACAAAGAAATAGGCTATGATGTTTGCATTTGTTAGGTAGAGTCCCTCTTATAATTGTGTCCCACTCCCAAGAGATGTACCATGCCACCCAACATTGTACCCGTTATGTGGGACCACATCTGTCCCCCTCTCCCCTCCCCTCTTCTCCCCTTCCTGTCCCCCTTCCCTCCACCTTGAATTGATTTGGGTTTTTCTCTTCCATGGGCATGTACAAGATTGCCTACTGGCTTCATATGAGTATTTGAGTAGATTGGAAACTTGCTTCTCCATTCTTGTGATACTTTACTAAGGAGATGTGTTTCAACTTCATCCAGGTTAATACAAAATATATAAAATCCCCATCTTTTTTTTTTTTGCAGTTTTTGGCCGGGGCTGCCGCCCTACCCCTTTGAGCCACAGACACTGCCCATCCCCATCTTTTTTAATGGCTGAATAGTATTCCATGGTATATAACCACGGTTTGTTATTCTATTCCTGGGTTGGTGGGCATTTAGGTTGTTTCCACTTCTTGACAATTGTAAATTGAGCTGCAAGAGTTTTCCTATTGAGTTAGAAGGGAGCCTGGCAATCAGGGATGTGCTGAAAGCAGCTTGTGCAGGCTCACACTCCTGCCCGTTCTATGGATCTCTCTCTACTTTCAATTACTTCATGCTGTTAGCTTGAAATAGGCCACATTGGCAAATGTTATACTCCAGGGTTTTTACCCCTAGAGAGCTGGTTGCTAAACATTCACTCATACAACTTGGCTGACAGCCTATAAATAACTATATACAATAAATATGATACCATGATGTTAATAATTTAAAATTAATTCACAAAATAATTTTAGTAGAAATCAAGAGACAGAAAATACTACTATGTGTGTGTCTTTTTTTGTATGGTGTTTGTAAAAAAAAAAAAAAAACAGGCTTCATAGAGGAGAGGACAGCTTGTGTTAGATGCTGTCTTGGAAAGAACACATAATTTTGAGCCTGTGGCTTATGGTTTTTACTTTGTGTCCTATGCAAGAAAGTTTTTCATTTCCAGGAAAAATGCTCTCTCCTAACAACATCATAATTTCTCACATTAGCCTTTGTATATGGCATAAGATAGCGGCAATAGTCTTTTATTTTTTCCAGAGCCCTCGGTGAGATTATCAAAAACTCTCCTTTGAACACCAAGATATTATTACCAAATGCTGCTTATTCTCCATTCCTTTCTTCTCTCCTCCTCAATTCCCAGCACTAGTTCTGTTAAATTCATGAGTCTTCAGACAACATAAGAGCAGAGGTCTGACATTCAGAACCACCTGCACGTCTGGTCTGACAGCGCGTGCCGCTCTGTAGTGTGATCCACCACTAGCTGCTCTGATGCTAGATCATTGATCTGGGTACCCTTTCCCCCCTGAGGAGCATGTAGGCACTCCTGAAATACTAGCTGAGCAAGAAGCTCAGCTTTATTTTAACTTCAACAGAATCTATGCAGATGTTCCTTTTTTAAAAAGTACATTTTGCTCTCACACCCAGTATGTTGAAACCCTACCTCAGTTCCTCAGATTGTCGTTTCCCGAGTTTTATTCCACCCTTTCTCTTTCTTCATGGGAATGAATGTGAAAGATGATTTTCTCAATCATCTTCAACTGAATGTGAAAGATGATTTTCTCCCCAAGAAGAGTTTCAGTGTCTCAAGCTTCATAAGGGTTCTTGTGTAATTTTATGCCAGTTCTCTCTTAGGGCACTTGCTTCAAGAACTGATGGATATAGGTAAGTTTTATGAAGTCAACATGTTCACTATCAGTTTTCTGCCTCCTCTGTGGCATTCGTTTTCAGGGAAAAATTTTTTTCTTTAGGTCATACGAGGTTGGACAATTAAGTTCACGAACTCGTCCTAGAAAAAGTGCTACATATCTCATTGCTGAATGTCACTAAGGTCATGTTCAAAGTACTCCTGTTGGCCATCTGGTAGCTGTAGTGATATTCAGCAATGAGGTATGTAACACTTTTCCTAGGATGAGTTTGTGAACTTAATTGTCAGACCTCACACGTTGAGAGCTCTGATGGCCATTCCAGAAAAAGAATTCCAAAAATTGTTTTGAAGCGTGGACTGGGCACTGGCACTGGTGCACAGCTTCCCAAAGGGAGTACCTCAAAAGTGACCATAGTAATGAGGGATGTAGTACCTTTTCTAGGATGAGTTCACAGATTTAATTGTCTGACCTCATATGCATTGTAATGATTTTTTTTCTTGCAAAGCCTATCGACGACATAATTTCATGGTTAGAATAAAAAGGCACATTTTTATTTAACAGGCAGTTCTTTGTTTCCCGGCTTACAACCACACTTTTTTTTTTTTTTGCAGTTTTTAGCCGGGGCCGGATTTGAACCTGCCACCTCCTGTATACGGAGCCAGCGCCCTACTCCTTGAGCCACAGGTGCCACCCACAACCACATTTTTATGTGCTAGAGTTCAAGGTAGGTCTGGAGGGACAATTTGAACACAAGAGGCTAAAGTCTTAGGCATTTGGTATGTGAAGGAGTAAAATCTATGAGAAGATTTAGTTTTAATTTTATGTACTTTCAGGCCACATGCTGCAGTTTATTATGGAAATTCAGCAAAAACATTAGGTGCTGGCACCTAGGTTTTTAAGGTGATTTTCAAGAAAAGTTGAAAACATCATTGCTTAGAACAATTTAATAAAATGGTAGCTAACTATTTGTGTGAACCCATTTCAAAGCGTTTGGTCAGGAGTGGGGAGAGGGCAAAGGATGGGAGGGTCATGGTGTTTGGCACACCTCTTGGAGGCGGGATATAAGTACAAGACGGATTTTATCTAACAGATGCAATCAGTGTAACCTAATTCTTTGTATCCTCAATGAATCCTAAACAATTAAAAAAAAAAAAAAAGACATTTGGTCTAGGGTTTAATGAAATTTTCCAGAAGAGAGAAATCATGGAATAGAGAAAATTTTCAGACCTTCTTCTAGGTGTAGGTCTGAATTCTGTGATATGACCTTGTGAATTTGACTTAAACTGGGTCTCATATTTTTTATTTGTCAAATGGACATTTGACTGCTGCTTCAAAGTATTGTTACAAGTGAAATGAAATTATCTGAATCTCTTAGCATATTGCTTGGTACTCAACAAATATTGCTCATTGTTCTTCTTCCTTAAGAGAGAGACAGAACTGGTAAAGGAGAAGTTTGGGGAAATTCCTAGATGGAGCTTATTATGCCTGGGTAGACATATGCAACAATATTTTTCTTTTGGGAAAAACTGATGAGACAAATAATTTATGGTACCTCCATCATCTGTCTAATCATGCTATAGGGCTCAGGGATGCCCAGGCCACAGAAGAATTCCACAGAGGACTAAAGTGTAACAGTTAAATGTAGATATATTTGACTTTGTTGGATTTAAGAGAATACATGCATTGCAAAATTCTTTGAGCTGTCTCTGTCTCTATGAATCTAAATGTGTTTTTGTTGTTTGATACAAATCTGCTTCAGAGAAAAGACAAACCCAGTGTTTTGGAAGACCCTAATATGACCTCCTAATGCCACTTTACGGGAGAATCCAACTCATAGCAAGCTCAATTTAAGCTCCTAAACAAATTTGGTTACAAACTACCCTATCAGGTATCCTATTTCATTTTTCAAACAGCTTCAACTGTTAGTAATTTTTTCATATATAGTCAAACCGCATATCTTTACACCCTAATGGTTACTGTTTTAATACTAAAGTCAGTTTTTTCTGTCTTGGAGAGCAAGTGAAAGTTTGTAGGCTTGATTCTTATGATGTCCCTTTGTGCATTGTGCAAAGACCTATTTTGTAGTGGCCGTTTGCACTGAATCACCATGTGGCACAAATGTGTTTTCTAGTTGATGGGGAGGTATGAGGATGGGCTTGGGGATGGAGAGGTAGCTCTAGGAAGCTTCCTCAGTACAAAGCCATCAGCACCTCAGGTACAGCACCGTAAATCCCTGGCTTCCCCAAGGGTAGTTTGAACGCCTGACCATTTCAAAGCACTGAGAGTTCACTGATACTTCCCTAGAAGACCTCAGTAGTGGTATTTTTTTTTCCAGTTGTTAATTATCCATAGGAGAAAACTGTAATTGCTTTTCTGAAGGTCTCCTGTATTTTCACATTTAGGTCTTTGACATTGATTGCTCTTTGAAACTTCAAATACTTATGAAAGTAATGTGCTTGGGTGAAATGTCATCTGAATATGTGCCTGTTAAAATCCTGGTGGTGCTACAGTGACTCTTCAGATGGCACGGATTCACCAGTGCACTGCATCCACTTCCTTCCCCTCGTCAGAAGCCCCAGAAAAAGCAGAAATATTAAGTAACTGTTAATAGCTTCTTACATAAGAGAATAATAACCAAAATATTTAAAAGTCATCTTCCTGAGGAATGACTTGTTGGAGGTGAAGTCAGTGAGAAGAAGCAAATTTGTTAAATGTCAGACTGGAATAGTATGATAAATTTGGACCCTCTATTGTTGAGGGAGGCAATTTCTGTGGTTTTCTTTCATAAAATAATTAGCTTCAAATGTAATAGAGTTTTTTAATTGACACAATCTACAAGTTGTATGCGATCCCCTTCATTTTATAGGCAAGAAAACTGAAAGAAATTTTTAGCAGATGATTATTATGTATCTATTACATTCTAGGCTCTATGGTAGGAACTGGGGATATTGTGAAAAGGCATGGTTGACTAGTTAGAACAATCTCAGAGAGAGTTCTGGAACTAGTTAGTGCACACCAAAGCTAGAAAAGCATGTAACCTGCTGTTGCTTTGGCCAGCACCCTTGCCACCACCCTCCCCCACCCTGAAAACCTGGAATTGCTTATTGCCCATTGCTCTTCTGCATTTGCAATTCTGGTGCCATGAACAGTGGTTCTCCACACTTTTGGCCTCCTCCTCTCCCCCTTCAAAGTACAGGTGAGCACACAAACATCACTTGTAACCTCAGGGCATCCACAACATTCTCAATATCCTTGGGCATCAGGGCAAGAGACACTAGTCTGGATGCTGTAAACTAGAACACTAGTCACATAAAGAAAATGTTACAGAGTATCAGCTTAGTATGTGGAGAATTTTGTGATGTCTGCAAAATTTTTACCATCAGTAAGAATTTTATCAATTGCCCAATGAATCAAGTAGCCAAAAAGCAGTTGACAAAATGCTTTCCAGTCACTGCGAGAAAATATAGAATTTTAAGTATGATCCTTGTTTACCTATAGGAAAAACTGAGTTACAGAAATGTTAAGTAACAAGTGCCCTCAACCTGTAAGTTGTGAGATCAGGGTTTGAACCCAGGGCTTCGAATTCTTAATTACTTTTCTTTCCTTCAGAAAAGTTGCTTTTGAATGTCAGAAATAACTACAGGGTAGAAAATCATTTTAAAAAATTATTTTAAGTTGATACTTAATAATTATAGCTATTGTTGGGTACAGAGTGGTACAGTTGGTTGGATACATGTTTACAATGTATAAGAACCCAATCCGGGTAGTTAGCTTGGCTTATTCATCTCCTCAAACATTTATAATTCCTTTGTGTTGGGAACATTCAGAATTCTTTCTTCTAACTATTTGAAAATATAAGGTGCATTAATGCTAACTGTAGTCACCCCACAGTGCTGTAGAATGCAGGAACTTACTCCTCCCTGTGTAGCCCCAATTTTGTGTCTGTTAACTGACCTCTCTCTATCCTCTTGTCCCCTACTCTTTTCAGCTTCTAGTAATCACTAGTTCACTTTTTACTTCAGCAAGATCAACTTTTTTAGCTATTACATATGAGTAAGAATGTGGTATTTATCTTTTCCTGTGAGGGTAATTTCATTTAACATAATATCCTCTGGGCTCATCTATTTTGCTGTTAATGACAGAATTTCTGTCTTTCTCTATGGCTGAGTAGTATGCCATTGTGGATATATCCCACATTTTCTTTATTCTTTTTAGAAAGGCTATTATATCAAAAAAGCAAAGAAATAACAAATGCTGGCAGGGATTGAGAGAAAGGGAAACTCAAATACACTAGGGAGAAGTCAACTAGTACAGTCATTGTGGAAAATAAGGGAAGTTCCTCAAAAGACTACCAATAGAACTGCCATATGAGCCAGCAACCCCATTACTGGGAAGGAAATCAGTGTGTCAAAGAGATGGTTGCACCTTCATGTTTATTGTAGCACTATTCCCAATAGTCAAGATATGATATCCATCCAAGTGTCCATAAACGGATGAATGGGGCCTTTTTAAAACTGTATAACAGACCACAAGCCTGGGTCTGAATTTACAAGCCTGGGTGTGGGGGAGATCAGTAAGTGCTAGGGAACATAGCGAAAACTTCTTATATGGATGACACATCAGATATGGGAATATATGGATAAGTGAAGTAGATCAAAATGATTAACTTTAACTTCATCCAGATGTTTCTAGAGGGATGAAAAACAGTTTAAAGTGCCAAAGAGCATATTAGTGGCAGAATAACTCCTATTACTATAAATCTAGCTTTAAATATAGATGTGTTTGTTTAAATAATTGGTGTTTTCCTTTTTCTACTTAACATCTGATATTTTAAGATGGAGTAAAGAAGAAAGTATCTGGGTTCTGGTCTCTTCACCACACATTTATTTATTTGTTACTTAGATATACTAAGTAGGAAATAACAGACAATAGCAAACTATATACAATCTTTACTCTCCAGAAAGTTACTTAAATTCTTATAAGTGGCTGTGATCACTTTCAAAACCAATTTGACATCTGCTACTATTTACTGAACATTTTTGTTTCCTCAAAAATTATATGATAAAATCTAATTCATTTGGAGGTAGGCTTTGGGAGGTGATTAGGTCATGAGGACTGAGCCCTCTTAAATGGATTAGTGACCTTATAACGGGAATAGAGAACTTTCTTATCACTCCCATGTAAGGGTACAAGAAGGCACCCATCTATTAGGGAACTTCAAAAAGTTGATGGAAAATGGATTTAAAAGATAAAAATAAAAAACAGAAACTATCTCTCGACATAAGCCCCTATCAAGGTTAAGCAAGACAGTTTTACAAGTGATGATCCTACCCATTTAGTGCATCCCTAAAGACCTGAGGGACCTGGGACTTTAACCATGTTAATGAGGTATTTTTATATTATTAGCTAAAGAAAAATGGTGCCCTTTAAAGTTTTTTAACATTGGGAAACAAAAGTTGTCAGAAGGAGCCAAATCAGGACTGTAAGGTGGATGCCTAATGGTTTCCCATCTAAACTCTCAAAAGAAAACATGTTCTTTTTTGATGAGACAAATAAGCAGAGCTTTATTACTATGGAGATCTCTCTGGTGAAGCTTCCTCAGGTGTTTCTCTTCTAAAGCTTTGGCTAATTTTCTGAAATCATTCTCAGAATAAGCAGATTTTATTATTTTTTTACTGTCTAGAAACATTAATGGGCAACATGCTTTGAGCATCCAAAAAACTTGCTGTGACCTTTGCTTTTGACATGTCTGCTTTTGCTTTGACAGGACCACACCCACCTCTCGGTAGCCTTTGATTGTGCTTTGTCTGCAGAATCATATTAGTAAAGCTGCATTTCATCTCATGTTACGATTCTTCACAGAGATGTTTCAGAATCTTAATCCTACTTGTTTAAAATTCCCATTGAAAGCTCTGTTCTTATCTGCAGCTGATCTAGGTGCAAGGGTTTTGGCACCCATCAAGTGGAAAGTTTGCTCTACTTTAACTTTGTCATCAGAGTTGTGTAAGCTGAACCAATTGTACGGTGTTGGCTATTGTTTCTGCTGTTAATCATCAGTGCTTTTTAATGAGGGCACAAACAAAGTACATTTTACTCTCATAAATCAATGTGGGTGATCTGCCACTATAGGCACCATCTTTAACATCATCTCATTCCTGCTTAAAATGAGTCATCCATTTGTAAACTACTAATTTCTGTGGAGCATTGTTCCTGTAAACTTTTCATAAGGTAGCAATGATTTCATCATTCTTCCACCCAAGTCACCATGAATTTAATGTTTGTTTTTGCTTCAAACTCAGCAGAATTCATGTTGCTCTCAAAGGGGCTCTTTCTAAACTAACATCTTCTACTTCTTAGTGCCTCAAACTAAATCCTCTTCAGACAAGTTGTAATAAGTTAGTAGGAGTTTATTTATAAAAAGAAAAATTTGAAATGCAAACATAGATTTTTCTCAATACGCATTTTCCATGTACCCTTTGAATTCCCTTTGTGTGAAACAAGAAGTGGACCCTCTCTAGCCAGTCAATCTCCTAGCACCTTGATTTGGACTTAAAAGGGTCCTGAACTGTGAGAAATAAATTTATCTTCTGTATAAGCTTAAAAAAAAAAAGGCAAAAAAAGGAAGTTACTTAAATTCTGATTGGGAAATTATGACTTCAACTACACCTGAGAAATAAAGAATTTAAAAATCCTCCATAGCTTCTTGTTCTTTTTTTTTTTAATTTCAAGTTAATGTGAGGGTACAAACAACCAGGTCAAAATATTTGAATTTGTTAGAGTCCTTCTTGTAGTTGTGTCCTACACCCAAAGGGTAGGTTCTTTATATACTTTTCCAGACTTCACCTGGCAAGCAGAACAAGCAAAATGAAACCAGTGCTTTTACAATGGCTTCTGTATGAGTCAGCTGAGGCTACTATTACAAAAGACCCAGTTTGTCCTAGAACTCTAGAAGGCTGAGGCGGGTGGATCATCTGAGCTCACAGGTTCAAGACCAGCCTGAGCAAGAGGAAGACTTGGTTTCAAAAAATAGCCGGGCATTGTGGTGGGCAGCTATAGTCCCAGCTACTCGGGAGGCTGAGGCAAGAGAATCTCTTGAGCCCAGGAGTTTGAGGTTGCTGTGAGCTATGACGCCATAGCACTCTATTGGGGGTGACAAAGTGAAACTCTGTCACCAAAAACAACAAACCAACCAATAAACAAACAAACAAACAAAAAAACCCATAGATAGGGCTGCTTAAAGACTCAGGTTTATTTTCCCACAGTTCTGGAGGTTGACAGTCCGAGACCAGGGCTCTTGGTGAAGGCTTTCTTCCTAGCTTACAGATAGCCACCATCACTCTGTGTCCTCACGTAATGGACAAGAGAATGAGAGCTCTGCTGTCTTCTTTTCTTATAAGAACACCAGCTCCATCATGGGTCCCCGATCATCCTGACCTTCTTTAAACATAGTCACCTCCTAAATGTCTCACTTCCAGATAGCATCGCATTGGGGTGAAGGCTTCAAGTTATGAATTTTAATGGGATACAAACATTACATAATGACTTCAAAATACCTTTTCACTAGGAACAGGCACATATTACTCCACAATTTTAACTGAGACTGGCAATGTAGTATATCACTTTTGAAAGTGATACCTAATCTGTGTTTTTCGTTTTATTCAAAACAATTACATTGGTATTTAATTTATGGTGATCCCACTGAGAGAACTTTTAAACTCTCAACATTCTGTGATGCAAACGCCTCTGTATGTATTAAATAACTATAGCCTATATTTGTAGAGTGCCATGCTAAGTGCTTTATAATAATGACCTTGTTCAATTTCCATAGAAGTGGCCTATTTAACCACTATTCTATTGTTCCCATTTTACATATGAGAAAGTCAGCAAAGGAAACACATAGTCTAGAGGAAAAAAACAATAATCTTTTGGTTTTTGTTTGCCATTAGAGAAGTATTGAAATTGCCAGAGTAACTTCAGATCACCTGAGTTTGAATCTATAAACTGCAGTGCACAGGAAAGTGTTACTCATGTAAACTTGTTGATTAAGCTAAATGCCATTGTTTATGCAGATTCTAGACTGCGGTAGTAATCACCGGGAATACTACACAGAGATGAGCAACCGTCCTCCTGTATAGTAATAATAACTCTAATAATCTATTAAAATTCACTGTGATTCTTTTGTATATTAATAACTGACATCATTCTATGGTATTGTTGAAACAATGCATCCCATTAATCATCACTGTCACTGGTTAATTGTGAAAATGTTTCCCTTATTTGGACACAGATTGATTTCCTGGCACTTCAGCAAGATGAAAATATGTTGCCAAAGTAGACATAGCCAGTCGATGAAGAAGTCAGGATTCAAACTCAGGCCTAAAGGATTCCAAAGCACATGCCCTTTCCTATGTGGTGGTACTGTCCAAAATTAGGGTATTTTTTTTTTTATTATATTCATTATATCTAAATTTGAAGAAATTGCAAAATTTGAAGATGCATATTTTTGAAGGGGTCTTAAGCTCCTAATTCCTTTGAGTCACTGTGTATGTCAGACCGTAAAGTATGCACCTTGGGAAGTCATGGGGCCATGATAAAATGAATGCATATGACTCATGACCATTGTTAAGAGAACCATCAGCCCTTGTCATGGCCATACCAAATTGTTTATGGCAATCGAGGTAAATAAAACACTGGGGCAACCTATCCATTTTACATGTAATAATGTTTAATATGAGATCTTTTGTCTTTGTTTTGCTTAAACACCCAAGAAAATGGGTGGCTTTATTCTGACTTTCCAAAGTGTGGTGTGACTCAACTAGGCCTGAACTACTATAAAAGATTGTTCAAAACTAGTGAAGCTTTCTGTAAGAATGGAATAATAGGGATCAGTTTTACTCTCCTTCCAAAACATTAGGGAAAAAATGAAAAAACACACAAAACCCATGGTTTTCAAGACATAGGATGTCAAATAGAAAGGCAGTGGTCACTGAGACACAGGAGCAAGGAAGTTGAGTCTGACGATGGTCCCAGTTTGCTGCTTGAGAGTTTCTTAGATGCACATGGAGGGGAAGCTGGGATGGAGCCCAAGCGATGACTTATTAGAGGAGACAGAGCTATGGGGGTTGGAACATCCAAATAACTAGAGGCCACAGAACAGAACACTGGAGAAGAGAGGGCTGCCCAGCAAGTGAAGACCAAAAATCTATGGAGGTGAATTATCTAGCCTTATAGGTAAAGTAGAGACTAATTCTTCTGACAAGCAGCCAGGACACGGGGGTTGAGAATCCCTGGCTCGTGTCACTCTTCTGAAGAGTGTAGGTTATCTCTGATGTCTTGTTCCTTCCTTCAAGGGGAGTAGGATTTTAAAATATTCATGAATTTGAATAATCCTTTGGTTGTTTGCTTGTAAGGAACAGAACACCTTTGCCCAGTTTAGGGAAAGGAGTATTTCTGGCCAGGGAAGAGAGGGGTCTCACAGATTCCAAGGGCAGAAATCACAGTAGAAGCTGATGAGAGACTAGACCTGGGAAGTGTCAGTGTTCAGGGACAAAGGCCTTCTCGTCTCCCTTGATCTGGAATCATGTGATCTTGTGTCCCTTCCCTATTTACTTCACATTTTCCTTTCTCTACAGAAGGCATCTTATGTTTCTCTTTCTCATCAAGCCTCTATCACAGCCACCCCTAAACTGTACTTGCAGTCTCTGGGTCTATGTTACATACTGACCAGCACACTCAGCTAACCTGCTATAATAGGTAGGTAAACCCCAATTTCAAGTTCTGAGTATGGGAAGCTGGTTGACCCAGTTCGAATCCATTTTCTCCCCTTTCTTCAACCAGTGGGTATTATGGTAGCATGCAGAAAGCCTTAGCCTGTTTCAGTTGGTAAGATCAATGTGACTGCATGGGAAATTACTGCTTTTAATTTTGAATGCCTGTCTAGAAATTACTGCTGTTAAATTTGAATGCCTGTCTGCTGTGGTTTTGCCATCTAACCTGTTAACCACTGACGCTTTCATTTATAACAAATTTAATGAGTATAATTTTATGTATTCATCACAAGTAATCAGTAAGTATGAATCAGGACTTTGCCAGACAGCAGACCTACTGTTTGTCATTATCAATCATCCTTTTGGTTGATCCCCGTTGATTACTCTTAATCAATAATCTTTAGATGGGGTTTCAGAATTAGTTGCAAATAGTACTATATGTATCAGTAAACAATCACATATTTCTCCTTTGTCTCTACCGAATGTCCATAATATACTCTTAGTCTTAGTTTAATAGTCCTTTTGGGGGGAAGAAAGCAATATTAGATCAATAAGTTTCCATGTTAGAAAAAGTGTGTGGGGCAATGGAATGAGCCCTCTTCTTAAAACCAGAAGGCTTCAGTCTGCCATTTACTGCCCAGTGTGTCCTTTCTCAGTCTACTCTTCAAATATATAAATTAGGACTTATAGTTCTTACTTATCAGTCTTCTTGTAAATATTAGATGAGATTATTTATGTCTTTCAAGGTGCAATATTGAAGTAGGAACTGAAGAAATTTAATATAGTCCTGCTGAGGGCTCCTTCCATGTTTATGCACTCCCCTTTTTGTGGCCCACCACATTGAGAAAGGAGAGGATGTGCTGAGAAAGTTATACCCCCTTCCACTACCAGGAGTCTCTGAAGACATAGATGGAATCTTTCAGGCATTAGGAGGTCCATGTTCTATTTAATGTTGTGATCTTTCAGATACTTTCAATTTGATACTTAGCCTACTAAAATGTGTGTGATTTCTCAGGGTTAGAGTAAAATGTTAGAGTAAAATGTTGTGTTTTGGTTTAAGTGGATTATCAGATGAATTTGAGAAAGAAGGTGCACTGGGAAGGACAGTGATTGATTTTACATGCTCACAATCTCCCAGGGCCTTGGCACAACTGCTAAAAACAAATTCAGAACAGAGGCCTCAATATTTCCCCACATTCAGTTGCTTTTCCTTCTTGAAAGAGTGATAAAAATAGCCTTAAGGTAACATGGTTTTGTTGTTCGCCCTGAATTTAAGCTCCTACACCTTCAATCTTACATACCTTATAGACAATGAAGATCATCAGTTTAAGTGTTATGAAAACTACATGCCATTTAAAGCAAGCACTTGGGCTTTTAATGAGCTCCATTGCATTTAAGATCTATTCTAGAGATATTTATCCAACAGACAGCCCAATCAGGTTTGTTAAATAATGTCGAGAAGATCTGCCTTATCTATCTTCTCTGTTAAGACCCCTTATGGCTTCATTAAATTTGCTCTTATGCGGGAGTTCCTGCTTATATGGGGAGAACCGGAAATTTGTGTATTGCATGTATAGAAATATTCTTTTCAAGCCTGGTGTTTTGCACAACACTTATATCCGCCCATATAGCTCTGTAATAAAGCCATTTTCTTTCATCGGCCCCTTCCCTTATAGAACTCCAGTAATTGAACAAGGAGTTATTGAGGGCATCTTGGAAATCTACTTGAATCATTTAGAATGGAAACACATTTCAGTACTGACTTCAGTAGAAACGTAATTGCTACATGAAAGGCTTTTGCTTTTAGCTTGCACAGCTATATGGAGACTCAGAGAGGGAAGCTGACTCTCTCTCATACCTGGTAAAGCATGAAAAGAATAGCTGTCAAAACAAAGGCAGTAGGTTTGGGTTTGGCCACCTGAGGTGGCCTTGTCTGATGTCCTGGAGATTGAGTCCTCCACCGCTGCCCTTTGCTGGAGGCTCTGGAGCTCTGGCATGTGAGGTGTTCGGTCCAAGGTCTTCTGCCTTTTCACCAGGCAGCACCTGAATGAGGAGAGATGCCAGCTGGAGATGTGATGTTTTAAAACTCTTCAATGGCAGGTTTCAAAAGAAAAACTCACTCACAACTACCTACTATTAGTTCAGATAAAGCTTGGTGTGTCACATAAAACCTGAAATCTTAGCATACAGAAATTTTTTTCTTGGGGCTGTAAAGCCTGGTTGCGAGGTTGGAAAGGCTGCTTTGAGCATTCTTTGAACTAATGTCAGAGCTAATTGAACTCTGATGTCTTCAATGTGTGGCTTTTACTATTGCTCTGGGTGGTGACACCTTGCTGGTACTTAAGGAAAGAAATGTAGTGGAATCTCATGGGGAAGGATTTCAGTGATAGGATTGGACGTAGAGAATATCACTTCCTTTCATCCTACTGGTCAGGGCCCAGGCACATGGCTACAATTCATCATATTAGGAGGCTGGGATGTGGTTTGGCTGTATGTAGTCAGCTGTGTGCCCAAGGAAGTGGCTTAGTGAACAGATGGTCAGTCTGCCAGATAGCTTAAGCCAAATAGCTTATGACAAGGGGGTTCACACATAATCCTAGGTCTTTGGGAAGGGACCTAGCAATTGGCAAGCACCAACTTTCTCTCTATTTTTGTGTCACTACTTCCTCTCTCTCTCTGTGCATGGTGGAATTTATTAGTGCTTACCCAGTTCTTCCCGCCATTGTGGGCACGTGGGAAAACTAGACCCGCAGCTCCCTTCATACCCAGGCAGGGTCATTTGACTAATTCTAAAAAAAAAAGACATTTAAGAAATGGTGTGCCATCTCCTGCTCTTACTTCTTCTGCTACAATTACGTTTCTCTACAAGGGATCAGACAGGAAAAGGAAGACCTTAACAGGCACACCTCCTTCTTGTGAGACACTACACACCAGGGATGTTACCTAGCAAGTGCAAACACTGTAACCTGTTTGTAGCATCATATTAATTGAAAATTTAAAAAAAGGACTCTGATGGTGTATAGATACGGATGGAAATGATACGGACTGATCTTTTTTGAGGCTGAGCAGAAAAGGAGAGTCTTGTCTATCTAGTACCAAACAAGATCCCTAGAGGAGGATGCTTCCAGAAGATTGTGGTATTCCAACAACCCCTTTCTCCAATCTCTCTGCAGTCTTCATCCCCATTCAGACCATTCAGTTATAGCTGGTGCATGCCCCAGGGCTAGTCCCTGATGATCAAAGCAAGAACACACAGCTCCTGCCATCAGGTAGCACAAAGTCCAGTGGAAGAGACAGATTGGGGATTGATGCTTAAAATACAGGGAGGTGAGGATGTAGACAGAGGCAAATCCAGACAGCTGCAGAGCATAAAGGTGAATCCTCCACCCCAGTCTGATGGGCCTAGGGATGGGCAGGGAAGGCTTCTAGAGAGAACTACTGAACAGAAATTGGTTGTGTTGTGAGGAATTTGGAAGAGAGGTTTATATTCTCCCTGTTTAAGCATAGCCTTAGGAAGAAAAGTTGTGGTTTTGGGGCATTTCAACTTGGAAACTCAATTCATTTCTTATTAAACATCATTACATTGCAGTGTCCATCCTTATGGTGGGCAGTGTAGTCCTGTTGCTAGAATAGGTCTCTCAGCAGTAATTCGAAGGGAGAGTAGAGCATGGTGGTTAGAGTTTTGCCATAGAATCAGACAAACCTTCATTTTGATGCTGGCTTAGAACTTTTAAAATTTAAACTGTGTGACTTAGTGCAAATTACTGTACTTTTTGTGCCTCGATTTATTTATGTTTTAAATCTGAAAATGCAGGTAATACTTTACTATAGATATTGAAGCTTGTGTCTCAAAAGCTTGACAGCATTTGCAATGACAGTGTTAAATGGATGATGACAAGTTGTGTTTAGACCTTAACTACCATACTGACATGGTTTTACCAGAAAACTACTTTCCAAGTCCCAATGAACTAACCCAAAAGAAACACCAGGGGCCCACACTACTTAGGAAGGGGACTGAAACTTCATTTTAGCAGAGTTAAATTATTGCTGTCATTTTCTGGCTCCTACTGAAAAAGAATTTTGTCAGTGAGACACAAGGTATGTTGTGTGCTCTCTTTCAGGATTCTGCTCTCATTTACCCTGTGCAGAAATTCATAACCGGTTGAATTACACGTATCTGTCTTTGTCATTTGCTTTCATTAATCGGTACATCACTGGAAAATGGTCTCAGATCAGGATTCTGAGTATATAGTCCATTGTGCACCTGTCGTCGGAGGTCTCCTCTTTTTATGGTCCTCAGAAGCTGTGACAGGGGACCAACACTGGGCAGACATCAGTGCCACTGAAGAGAAAACTTAAGGGCAGAGGCAGCTCCAGGGAAATTACTGCTTCTAGAACTGGTGAGCTAAGAACTGACTGTCCTAGATCTGAAACCTAGTTGTCATCACAGGTTGTCATCAGGCTATTGTGCTGTGCTGGGCAGGGGGTAAGAAATTCTACTCCTTGGACTCTCAGGGCTCAAGAAACTTCCAAAGCTGTATAATCAAGCTCTTGAATAAGCTCTTAACAAGACTGTCGATCTGCAGACCACATACCTTGGCAGAAATTGGGACATGCTAAGTGGAAGGAATTAATTAAGATGTGCAGATTGGATGGTGGGTCCCTTGCCTCCTAATGTTTGAAAGAAAACAAGGAGCTGAAAGTGAGCATCTTCTGAATTACTTGGTGTCAAGGTAAGTGGACATTAGAATATGTGACCTTTCTGACAGCTTGAGGCTGCTTTTCAGAGAGCCAAACTTATGGGATGCTACAGTAATTAACATCAAGAAGCTGTTATAAATTGACATCACTCCGAAAAGCAGGGAGTCTGAAAAGAGTGCATGTATTTCTGGGAAAAAAAATGTTTTTCAGGAGGTTTTAGTAGGCTGAGCTATTCTTTCCAGGTGGTGCTTTATGCTGTCACATCCATCAAGAAGGTTCACAGGTGATGACACTAAATTCCAGGCCTGTCCTCTGGTAGCGTTCAGGGCATGAGAACCCTGAGGGTGTCTAGTATGTCCTAACTATGCCAATGTCCCCTGTGCTTGTTTTATAAGATGACGCTTGCAAAAATCGATGATGGGAGATGTGTGACATGTCATTCTGTAGTGTTTTTACTTTTAATTTCTAATGGGAAGAAAGTAAATCCAATTAATGATTGGTAAAGTTCTATGTTTATATTTTTAAATTAATTTAAAATGGATAACAATCTCTTTTTAGAACTCTTCAAATTCTTTTTCAATGTTATTTGTCTTCCTAACCCCCTTTCCCTTTCCCTTCAGGGATTCTCAATGAGAGGAAGAAAACCTAGTCCCATCTCTGGCTCCTCTAGGTTCTTTAATGGCCAAATCTATAATCACCCCCTTTTTCCTTTCCTTTTCTTCACTGAAGCTCTGGCAGTAGATATTCTGGGCCATGATCCAGATTCACCTTTTCAGCCAGAATAAACATGTCCCAGCTGCTTAGAGCACTGAGACTAGTGGTCAATAGTCACCAATCCTTTCTGGGGACTTGCCTATTCCCTATCCCAGAGAACCCTGGCATTTACCCCCTTCCCATCTGAGGCTGATGAAATGCCTGACAAAGGACCCAAACTCTGCTCTGCCTCTTTGCATTAAGGAGGACCAATGCTGGATCCAGCTCTGGCTGGACTTTGCTTGAAATCATGTCCTACCCTGCTTCATCTGCCTTCCTCACCTTTTTGTGTGATTTTTCTGAGGGGTGCACCCTCAATTAAAGGTATGCATTCTAATCTCTAATCTCTCCCCTGTTTATAGAGAACTCAACCTAAACAACTCTGTGGCCCAGCTAGGTCTTTAGAGGGTATCTATCTGAATAAAGTGATTTACACAAATGTCTGAGAATTCATAGGTCCCCAAAGTCATTTTCATTCTATAAGAAGTCCCTTCTCAGCAGCTACTTATTCTCAACTGGGGGAAATTTCACTTAGTATGATAGCAGATTGAATCTTTTCAGACAGTGTGGGAGATAATTCTTGGGGGCATTACATCGATCATACAGATATTTTATAGAGAAACCTATTGGTATGCCTTGTTAAGGCCACAAAAATGGTTGATGCCTTAAATATAAGAGAGATATCCTAAAATTTAAAAAAGTGTAGATTTATGGCACACCTCTTGGGGGAGGGGCACAATTGCAAGAGGGTCTAGTTATGTGGAGTTATCCTTTGAAACTGTAGGGTGGATTAATGCTAACTAGGTAGTAAGTATAATCTTGCTGCTAAGTGAAGGCCAAGTGGGGTTCCCGTCAGTCTCTTGCAGACTGCTCTGTGTAAGTCATGCAGAGGAATGCAAAGTTATTGTTTGTTTAGTGGAAAACTACAATGATAACACAGGAATGAGAAATAAAAAAGACAGCGTGGTAAAGTTTTCACATAGACAAGCATAAGTTTTCTATGTTGTGGTCAGTGTTGGAACATGCACTTTTTACAACACAAAGAACTTTGATGAACTGTAAGGATATTTTTCTAATCAGGAAGGTAGTTTATTATTAAAATGAATGCTTGAGGGAATGCTTCTTTTTTTCTATTAGAGAAAAAATAAAATTATTAAAAAAGGTCCAAAGAACTTAGAAGAATAAAAAGCAAAATTAAGAAGCTTTCTGGTTTTCATTCGGTTCTAGCTTTAATTTTCCAAAGACAAATAAGATTTGTTGTATACTTTATATATGCTTCCAAATACTATTCTTTATACACACAGATATACAATTATACACACACACACACACACACACACATACTCATTTTACCATAAAGGCATATTTATAGATTTTTCTAAACATCTAAAGGAATAATGTTGTAATTTTATTTTTCAACAACTTTCTTCACTCAACAGTACACATTGATGTCCTTTTATATTCCTACAGTTGGTAAGAGCTACCAACTTACTTTTTACATGGCTATATACAGTTTTACAGAATAATGTAACTTTCTTTTTTTTTTATTTTTGAGGATTCATTGAGGGTACAATAAGCCATGTTACACTGATTGCAATTGTTAGGTAAAGTCCCTCTTGCAATCATGTCTTGCCCCCATGAAGGGTGACACACACCAAGGCCACACCCTCCTACCTCTATCCCTCTTTCTGCTTTTCCTCCCCCTCCATAAGAATAATGTAACTTTCAAAGGTTTTTTCACAATTGGAATTTTCTGATCTAAACTGGAAACCAATATTTACCTATCATGTGCTATGTTCTAAAAAACCTGAGGAAGAAGCAAGAACTCTGGAAGTTAGAGAAGATATGACTTTAAATCCTTATTCCACATATTAATATTAGTAGCTGTACCATCTTTGCAAATTATTTAAGCCATTTTATGCTCACTTCTCTTGCTTATAAAATGGAGACATCAATACTTAACTTTTTAGGATGTTTTCATTACTGAATGTAACACTGTGTGTATATAAAGTCAGTCACCACAATGTCAAGTTTTTGTTAGATAAAATTTATATATTAGTTTGAAACATACGGTTATTTATACACATATTCAATCATTTTTAACTTAACAAAAATGGCAATTTCATATGATTCAACCTAATATATATTATGTATAAAATTTCATATCTGCTCGCCTCAAAGAGTATTTTTTGAGAAGACAATAAACTTAGACATAAATTTCTATTTAAGAGCTAAGTAATCAATATAAGATGTGACTCTTCAAAGAATTAAAATATAGAGAGGTAAGTGTTGGCTGCAATAATTAGGAATGACAATGTAAGTATGTCACCTGACATCAACCTTGAAAGATGGGTAAGACTGGATGGCTGGGGAAGAATATTTCTTATGGCTGATTAAACATTCTGTCTCAGAGATAAATGAACAACATGGTAAACATTTAGAATTCAGGATGTAAGTGCCAGATGGGGCCTATAAAGTATATAATTCAATTATTTTATAGTAAAGATAAGGAAAGAGACCTATGGAATTTAAATCACTAGCTCAACTTCATACAATTGGTCAGGTGCAAAGCTAGCAGAAAAAAGGTGATAGGTACCATCACTATTTACAATAAACAAATGAAGATAATTTTAGAGTTAAGAAAAGTGCTTATGAAGAATGCTTTAAAAAATCTTTAAAGCATAATACTGAAGAACATGCTATTACTAAATCAGCCCTCTGGAGAGTATGGACTGTGATGACTGAAAAAATGAGCCATTGATGGAAGTGAAGGATGCAGAGGGAAATGGTCAGCATGTGAGCAAAAATTAATACAGGCGCCCATGGGTTATGCAAACCATTGACTGATAAGCACAGCACAGGCTTTACAAAGACCATGTAAATGAAGGAGCAGAGGTGAGAGTAATCAAGGGTGAGCAAGAGGCACAGGCAAGATGTGAAATATTCAGGGACGGAAGAGGCTGGGAAAAATTACAGAATAAATTTAGACAGTGTACAAAAGCTCAGGCAAATCAAAGGTGGAAAATGAAGGGAAGATTGCACAAGAGGATTGATAGTAAGATGTGTTTTGAGTACATGGAAACAAGATGTCTGTACAGAAGGCAAGAGTCTCTCACAGGTGGCAAAGGTAATTTATTGAGAGAAGAGGTAGATTTCTGAAACTAGATAATTAAATGACTCAGTTTTCCTAAGTATTAGTGATGATGGGCATGGATGTATACATCTAGGAGGAAAAATTGAGAGAAATCAGGCAGATATTAACATAACAGGAAAGGAAATAGATTGAGGATATTGTTGACTTATTTATGGTTGAATGAAAACATGATTGCTGTATGAATTCTAAAAAGCTTTGTGATATTGAGTAGATTTTTTAGCTGTCAAGTGAGAGATTTGACAAAGTGAAGTTTAAGGCAGTTTTTCTCCAAAAGTGGTGCATGGGCCAGGAGGCCCATGTGTTACTTATTACAGGCCTTGACGAGATAAGTACAGACTTTGTGATTGTTTGACATTGCTGTAATACCCAAGCATGTGATTTTGTATTTTTCAAAGTATTGGTCTGCAATACATAGATTTGAAAATTTAAAAAGTGGTTCATCACTGTAGATAGCTTGAGAATCACTGGTATAAGACTCTGTAACTTTAAAAATTATACTTACATATTTTCAATAATTCAAACTTCCCTGAGCTGTGGCTATGTCTGATTCATGCTTGCATTAGTTTGCTAAGGGGACCATAAAAAATATCACAGATTGGATGACCTAAACACCAGAAATTTGTGGTATCACAGTTCTGGATGCTGGAAGTTCAAGGTTCCAGTAGTGCTGGTTGCCCCTGATGCCTCCTTACCTGGCTGTAGACCTTCTCCTAGTGTCCTCACTGGGTCTTCTGTGCACCTACCCCTGGTGTCTCTCTGAGTGTCCTATTCTCCTCTTCTTATAAGGACTTTAGTCAGATTAGTTTAATACCCATCTTAATGGCCTCATTTTAACTTAATTATCTTTTTAAAGGCCGTATCTCCAAATATGGTCATAATATAAAGTACTGGGGGTTTGGGCTTCAAGGCATGAATTTTGAGGGGACACAATTTGGCCCATAATGATGCTGCAGCAATTTTTTTCCCCAGGAGCATCATTTTGCAGCAACCTAATCACCTAATAGAAAATGTAAGACATAATAACGCTATATTTTTATTTTATTTTAATTTATGTATATTTTCCCCCAAATAATGTTGTCATTCTCCATAAATCAAGGTCAAAAACAAATTCTTGTTGTCCAAAGTAGCAGCCACTGTACCAGGTATTTAAATTTCAGAACCATCATTTAAAAAAAAGTAGTGTATCAGAGCATGCTAACCTCTCTCATAGTAAGTGGAGACATAAGGAAATCTGTATTCAAACTTTTACCTGGGCACAACTGAATGATTTTGATGCATTTCATTTTTTTTACATAGCTCTCATCACATAGAAGTTTACTCTCTCTGTGTCCTGTTTTTAACTCCCCTGTACACTGCATTTTTTGCCTTCAATTTAAATTAGTCTTTGGGCATATTTCAAATTAATACCTTAGGTTATATTTCTACAAATAAATACAGTGGGTCGAAAGTAGATTAGTTCTAAACCTTTATGAGTCTGCCCCCAACTTACCCTAATTTCAGGCATGTAAATTGACCTTTTCACTAGTAGTATGTAGGAATACAGGTTGCATATCCCTTATCTGAAACGCTTGGGGTCAGAAGCATTTCAGATATTTTTCAGTTCAGAATTTTGCATATATGGGATATTTTGAAGAGATCCAAGTCTGAACACAAATTTTATGTTTCATAGACACCTTATACACATAGCCTAATTGTAATTTAATACGTTTTAAATAATTTTGTGCATGAAACAAAATTTGCATACATTGAATCATTAGAGAGCAATGGCGTCATTATCTCAGACAATGTGCCCAGAATATGGACAATTTGTGGTTCTTTGGTGTAATGTCACCATCATTCCTGCCTGATTTTATAGGACAGTGATAAGCAATCATTTTCTTACACTTATTCACACATTAATACTTAACAGTAAAAAAAATATCATTAATATAGTGAAGAAAGAATGTGTTCTGGGTAACTAAGCAGCACAGCAGTATCACCAATACCTGCATCCACTGAACAGTAGCAACAAAGAGCAAACTTTTGCTCCCCACTTATGATGTTGTGTTTTGATTAAAAGGTTACTGTTGGCCGGGCATGGTGACTCACACCTGTGATCCTAGCACTCTGGCAGCCCAAGACAGGTGGATTGCCTTAGCTTAGGTGTTTGAGACCAGCCTGAGCCAGAATGAGACCTCATGTATCTGAAAAAAAAAAAAAAAAGCTGTGGCAGGTGCCTGTAGTCCCAGCTACTTGGGAGGCTGAGGCAAGAGAATAGCTTTAGCCTGAGTTTAAAGTTGTTGTGAGCTGTGATGCCACAGTACTCTACTGAGGGCAACAAAGTAAGACTCTGTCTCTAAAAAAAAAAAATGGTTAGTGTACACTATATTGTATTTTTCTAGATGAGAGGAAACATCAGAAAAGCAGTTGAGGAACCAGGAAATGGGTTCTCTATGGATGAGAAAGAATTCACTGCTAGATGGTTTTTAAAAATGTTTCCTAACTGTCATCTGCCTCATTAACAATTAGAAGTCTCTCTGATTTTATAAACTAGCATGTTTTACTGTTCAGTTGTGAATGCACCTTATTCCAGTTCTTTAATGAGCATGTCAAACATTTTGACCACATCATCTATAATAAGCACTTGTTCTGCAGTGTTAATGTGAATTTGTTGCCTTATCATGATCACTTTGATTCATAACCTCTTCAGCTATTCCACCATCAGTCAGTGATCAAACAACTAGAGTGACATTATTTTATTTTTATTATTTATTTATTTTTTAGAAACAGGGTCTTACTCCTTTGCCCATGACTGGAGTACAGTGATATGATCATACCTCATTGTAACCTTGAACTCCTGGGCTCATGTAATCCTTCTGCCTCAGCCTCCCAAGTAACTTGAAGTAGCATACTGCATGCTAAAATTCTTTTGGAAGCCTTTGCCACCCATGTCTATGTTCACTGCTGCTAACTGGTCAGGAATGTGTCTTTATATTTACTTTTTATTGATGTAAGAATACCCTGATCAGGTGGCTGAAATTATGAAGTCACATTGGAGGGAAATCCATGGCTTAAACATTATTTTTGATGAGACTTTCAGCTGGAGGTTGAGCAAAATAGCTGTTGAGGAATAAAACAATTTTGCAGTCCCTGAAGTAATCATGATCAACTGGTACAAAATATTTGTGAAACCAATCAGAAAGCATTTCCTCCACAACTCATGCCATTTTGTCAGCATAATAATGGTCTAGTAAAAAAATTCATTTCTTGAAAATAGCAAGGATATCAGCTTTTACCCATCACAGCTAGTTTACATTTTTGTATGCCTGCTGCATTAGCACATCCTAGCACAGTTTTTCTTTCCCTGACTCCCTATAGGGTTGTCTCATCAGCTGTATTCAATGTTTTTCTGGGGGCAATAATGTAAAAGTAGTGATGTTTCATCAGCATTATAGACTTGTTCTGGCATCACATTTTCTTCAGTGATGACCTTAGCAACAATCAATGAATTTCTCCACTGCTTCATAATCAAGAGATGCTTCATTACCACAAATATTTGAAAATTTATTTATTTTTTATTAAATCATAGATCATGTATACATTAATAAGACATAGATCATGTATACATTAGTGCATTTATGGGGTAAAATGTGCTGATTTCATATACAATTAGGAATGCTTATTTTGAAAATTTAATGGTATGTTTTTCTTAAAATTCTGCAACCAGCCTGTTGAATGCTCATGGTTCCTTTCACTGTTTAGTTTATTGTGATAGATCTTTGCTACTTTCATGATCAGCATACCATTCATTAAGTGGCATGTACTCACTGCAACACTGATGGATCCATTTTGTCAATGCACAATTGAGATCCTCATGCATTGTTTTTCTGTGTTTCATTAACTTATGTTTACCACTTTTAGCATAGAATTTCAATTCATTTATCCTTCTGTTTCTATGGGTCACATATGGTGGTCATCACAACAACATACTCTTTTGTAAGACTTTTCACTTTTACATTGTTGTCCAGTTTCTCCTACAAAGAAAGTTTCTTGACTTTCTGTGCTATTGATAGACATGAAGGTCTTATTTTTTTTAAATCACTATTATTCATAGGGGTATCTGCAGACCTTTTTGACATTTTTTAACAATATCTTTATAACACAGAGTGAAGAATAAGTAGAAAAACCCACATTGACTAGAGCATGTAGGTTTTGGCCCCAGGGAGGGCTTTGTGGGGAACCTGTCATTGGAGCATTCAGCCTACACACATGCCATGTTACTACCTTTTGTGGGTGCACTTACGTTGGAGAGTTTGGATGTGTGGGGGAAGACATACTGCAACAGAGGGGTCAGGAATCATCTTTTTTACTTTTTAATGGTTTTTTTTTTTTTAATTTTTTTTGAGGCAGAGTTTCACTTTGTTGCCTGTGGTAGAGTGCTGTGGCATCATAGCTCACAGGAACCTCAAACTCCTGGGCTCAAGTGATTCTCTTGCCTCATCCTCCTGAGTAGCTGGGACTAGGCATCCAGCAAAATGCCCAACTGTTATTTTAGAGATAGGGTCTTGCTCTTGCTCAGGCTGTTCTTGAACCTGTGAACACAGGCAATCCACCCACCTCAGACTCCCAGAGTGCTAGGATCCTTTAACAACTCTGAATAAACTGTGTGTTGTGTGCCTGTTTTAACTATGAGCCTTTGCATGAGATCAGGTGTGGAATTTTCCCCTTGGGCATCAAGTCAGCACTCTTATTTTGGAGTATTTTAAATTTCAGAGCTTTGGGTTAGAAATGCTCTACCTATATAGAGTCTATACTAAAATGCTCTACCTAAAAGTCTATACTCTTGCTAGACTTTTTGACCATTAAACAAACTTTTAAAAAATAAGTTTAAAAAATGAAATGCGATATAGTACTTCATTTTGTATATTTCTTGTTACAGATAAGGTTGTATTATTTTTCTATTTTACTATCTACTTGTATTTCTTATTCTGTGAATTGCTGTTTAGTGTGATGTACTTTCAAAGATAGCAAAGAACATGTTGCATTATAATAATTTCACCTTGTAGTCAGAAGTGGGCATAAATTCAAAATACTATAAAACATTGCAAACTTGTTTTCATTCTTCTTCTTTCACAACTTTTTCTGTTTTCTATTAATATACTCTATTAATAACTTTCCTGTATTTGCTTGTGGAGGCCCCAGTATGCAGTATATTGAGAAACTCATAATAAAGTTCAACATTCACCCAATTTTCAATATTCAAAAGGCAACTACCTCTAAGTTCATTAGAAATAATAGGAACTGAACCTGAAATTTTACTTTGTTGAAATCTTAACCTGTATTGTTCAGGCCATGTGACTCTAGATAGATATGAAGGCCAAGAAACTTTAAAGACAATAGATGTGAAGGCCAAGAAACTTCAAAGAACAAGGTTGAAGTGTGGCTTAAATTTTTTTGGTTTGTACATTTTGTCTGTGTGGTAATAAATACTTCAATTTACCATGCACAGTCCTTTTTGTGCATTATTTTGGGCCTCACAGATGGACTGAGACAGCCTTTTCGTTTATTACCAGCCTTCAAGTGGTACTCTGGGGGCCTACTCAGAAACTTCTATCTTCCTGGGAAGATGGCATTAAATATGTTTGTGTTGTACAAAGGAGGGATAAATTTATGAGGACATTTTTCATTATGTGAATAAACCACTTTCTCACACATGAGCAAGAGAACTTTGCAAAAGATAGAGAGGTGAGAGATGAAACATTTGGTAGAAGAAGGAGCAGCTGGAGTCTAATTACGGCAGATAATTATTTAAATCAGAAATCATAAATTCCTAGCCTTCTGGCTAACTTTGGGTTACAAATATCTTGGGACAGCAAGGTCTGAATTTTCTTTCAAATATTTTTTATTTGGTAAAATATGTATGACATAAAATTTACCTTTTTATCTATTTTTAAGTATACAGTTTAGTGGTATTAAGTACATTCATATTATTTACAACCAGCACCAGCACTCCTCTCCAGATGTCTTTGCATCCTAAAAACTGTAACTGTAGCCATTATACAATATCTTCCCCTTGCCTCCTTTCCCTTGGCAACCACCATTCTCTGATTGTCTCTATGATGTGGCCTAGGTACCTTATATAAGTGGAATCATATGTGTACAATATTTGTCTTTTTGCGAGTGGCTGATTTTGCTTAGCACAATGTTCTCAAAGTTTATCCACAACATTATAGAATTTTCTTCCTTTTTAAGGATTGAATAATATTTCATTGTATGTTCACATCATATTTTGCTTATTCATTAAGTTTTTGACAAACACTTTTGGGCTGCTTTCACATTGTAGGTATTGTGAATAAAGCTGCTATGAATATGGGTGTACAAATATCTTTTTGAGACCCTGGTTCAATAATTTTGGGTTTATACTCAGAAGGGGAGTTACTGGATTATATGGCAAATCTACTTATAATACTTGGGGACCTACCATATAGTTTTCTGTAGTAGCTGTACCATTTAACATGGCCTGTAACAGGGCCCAAGGGTTCTATTGTCTTCACATCCTTGCCAATATTTGTTATTTACTGTTTTTTTTTTTAATAGTGGCCATACTAATGAGTATGAGATGTAATTTCATTCAGATTTTGATTTGCATTTCCCTGATTATTAGCAATATTGAGCATCTTTCTATGTGCTTATTGGACATTCATATATCTTCTTTGTAGAATGCCTATTCAACTCCTTTGCCCATTTTTTAATTGGGTTGTTTTGTTTTTGCATTGTTGCTGTTGAGTTGTAGAATTTCCTCATATATTCTGGATATTCCTTATTATATATGTGATTTGCAAATTATTTTCACTTGAGTGCTTTGAGGTTTCTCCATACTTCCTTCCAGAAAGGTTGTACTAGTTTGCAGTCCCACCAGCAGTGTAAAAGTGTTCCCTTCTCCCCACATCCACGCCAGCATCTGCAGTTTTGAGATTTTGTGATGTGGGCCATTCTGGGGTTAGATGGTATCTCAGGGTTGTTTTGTTTTTCATTTCTCTAATATATAGGGATGATGAGCATTTTTTCATATGTTTGTTAGCCATTCGTCTGTCTTTAGAGAAGGTTCTATTCATGTCTCTTGCCCATTAATATATGGGATTGTTGGCTTTTTTCATGTGGATTAATTTGAGTTCTCTATAGATCCTAATTATCAAGATTTTGTCCGATTCAAAATATGCAAATATCCTTTCCCATTGTGTAGGCAGTCCTGTGATGTCATGGCACTCTACCGAGGGCAGTAAAGTGAGACTCTGTCTCTATAAAAAAAAAATAATAATAATAATTCTACATGGTTCTGGAGACCAGTGGCACTAGTCCTAGGCATTAGGGAAACTGAAGCTGCAGCTTGCCGAACTAAGGCTTGAGTTGGGGATGGACTCCTACAACCAAGACTGAGAAGCGAGCATGGTAGGAGCTCCAGTTGCTGGCACTGACCACTGCCCCACGGGATCTAAGCATTATGAAAAAATGCCATATAGGCTTGGTCTTGAGCCAAGGAGTGCCCTCAAGGTTCAGGGCTCAGTTAAGGGCTAAGTGTAAATTACTGAGACTGACTGACCAGCTGGGTCGGCTGCAATAGACAGCATGGGGAGGGAGTGCCCCTAGGATTGGGATGTGGGAGGGATGTAACTACCCTTTCCTCTGGCCAAGCCTGTGGCTTCTGGGACCATTTCACCCTTACATGGCAAGACCTTAGCCCAGCAGCAGTTGCCTCTTACTCAGGCATTTCACCAGGGGACTGAGGATTGCCTGTCTCCCCATTAGGACTAGTACATGTAGTCACCAATAGAGGACCTGAGCACAAGCTTGCCAGGCCCAGCTCTGCCCTGCTTTGTCCCTCAGCCCAAATAGAGTGGGCAATCCAGGCTTCTGGGTGCTTCACAACCCAACCCACCACCTGGAACATCTGAGAACTTCTTCCAGAGGACAGAGGTCAGGCATAAATATCCTGCCACTATCATCTCAGCTTGCTTCTTCCTGGAAACACTACCTATTAACTGGGGTCGGGGTGGGGATGGGCTGAACCACACAGACAATTGCAACTACTGCCAACACAAAAGAACAGTGCTTGGGTATGAGAAGTGCATCTTACCTTCATTGCTACTACCATCACTTATATCACTCTAGCTACCCAGGAGTTTGAGATCCCACTAACCTACTCAGAATATCACTACTACAACCAGCATGTAAGAAAGCCACCTGGAGGCAGAACGGTCAGTCTGCCTGGAACCACCAACACGAGCTCCATCATACACCAGCCCAGATCACAAGGACAGACATGCTTAGCCTACCACCGCTACCACTGAAACCTGAATATGGGCCTACATGGCTTTCCAGACCCCAGCAAAACTTTACCACAGCTGTGACTCCAAATTGCTCCCTGGCATATTGAGGGACCCACAGATACTACTAACACTATATATAGCAGAAGAAATCATACAGTCTTTATTAATGCATGTTCCCAGATTTTGTTCCTGTCATATGGTTAACTGTTTTCTCCTTGTTTTATAAATGTACTGTTTCTTTTTCTCAGACTGATTGTATTTGTGGTTTGATGGAATTCTGTAGTGGTGCTGTGTAATTTCTTTCTCTTCCTCCTTTGTTTGATTATTTTACCAGTGAGTTTTATACTTTTGTATGTTTTCATGATGGTGATTATCGACCTTAAAGGATTAGCATTGTGGAGTTACAAACTGTTTTTACAATAACATTAGTTCTTATCATTAACTGTACTTATTTTTCATTTTGTATGTCTCAGTTTGTAATATATGGCTTGCAAAGGGTAAAAGGAGAAAGTGAAGGGGAGCATTGAGTCTTTAAATCCTCTAGAAGTTGCTTCAGACAGAAGTGGTTACAGCAATGGAGATGTGTATGCAACGGTGGCTGATCACCTATTTCTCTGTACCACCATGATCAGAAAGAGCACTCAATGGATAGAAAACATCTACAATATTTAGAGGACAGGGTCCTTATTGTACATGCTGGCTCTCATAAGGTGCATGCAAGCTGCTCCTGGAAAACATATAAAGCTCCCTGCTGAGGGTGGGTCTGAAGGATGGGGAATGGGGAGTAGATATTTTCTGTTGATAGAAGAGCTGAAATTGACCAAATGTAAGCTGCAATTTGGTCTGAAATTGACCAAATTTAAGCCTGCCCTAAAAGCTACAAACCTCCAATAGATGCTAGAGTTCCAAAATAGTTACATGGGACAGATTCTACTAGTGTAATTGTCATGTATGTGGAGAGACATGTCCCTGATGCTTTCTACTCTGCTGTCTTCCTACAATTCTACCTTAAAATAGTTGCCAACTTTTGGGCGTTTGACCCCTTCCTCTCTCTTTAGCGTTTCACTCACCATGTGACACACCTGATCCCCCTTCACCTTCTGCCTTAACTGGATACTTCTTGAAGCTCTCACTGGAAAGATGCTGGTGCCATGCTTCTTGTATAATTTACAGAATCATGAGCCAAATAAACCTCCTTTTAAAATAAATTATCCAGCCCCAGGTATTTGCTTTATAGCAATGCAAAGTAGACTAACACATTGATGTCTAAAAACTGAAGATATTAAAAAGAAATTTATATTTCCAAACTCTGATAAAAAAAATTGGAAAGTCAGGTTGGCTCTCATTCCTTCCTGGTGATAATTGGATGGGGCTGAGTCATGGCTGCCTTTTAGTCAAGGTATGCTGTTTTCAGTTTGCTATCACCCTTACTCCCTAGCGATCCCTACCTCTGTTTATCACTGAACTTATGTGGTCCACTGCACTCACGTTTGCTACTCATCAGGCTCCTTTAAGACATTTGATTCAAGCCGTCTACTTTGTAATAAATATTGATTCTGCTCTCAAAGTGATAAAATAATGTAGCAGAAATGTCCTAGACCTGAAAGAGAGGGTGTCTTTATTCTCACATTGGTTTGGCTAATTTTTGCGCCTCTTATTTGCTCATTTGCAAAATGAGCTGCTTGGATGGGATGACTCTGACCTTGCACAGTAACATTCTGTCTCATTGACTTCATGCCATTAGAGACCTTGGACAGGCACTTTAATGAACACATCATCCATACTTTGGACTAAAAATATATATACAGTTATTATGTGATCATTCCCTTAGTTACCTCACTGCCAACTTAATGAATTTTAATCTTACCAGATTTTCCTCTTTGAATTGTTAATAAATCTGTTAGTGGTTTATTTATTTTTATTTTATATTCAAAGAAAAAATATGTCAAGCAGAAACAGGGCATTTGGCACTTGGAATAAAATCTCTGAATCTAGCCTCTGCAGCTATCATTGGAACTGCAAAGTAACAGTCATTCAGTATAAGTTTGTGTGAAACTGATATTTTCAGGCAAACAAGCTGATTATGCAATGGTTATAATCCCAGGGAATTGACTCCTTTCTGGGAGACGATTAGAATTTCTTGTTGTGATGATTTTTGACAGCCTAGTTATAAGCAGTTGGTGATCTTTCAAAAATAAATTACTTTGTGTACCCACATGTGTCATAGCAAAAGAGCTGTTAACAGATTTATAAACTATTAATTATTAATATTTTTCTAATGGCTGGAGTTGCCTATTTTATTTTTCTTCTATAATTTAAACTGAAAACTATCACAGGATTTCTTAGTGTCAAAAATTATCAATTTTTTTAAAAATTCAATATCCTACTTCTCTTTAACTGCAAAATATTTGTTATATTTTTTTATAATAGAAAACAAAGAGATGTGTTTGACATAGTTTTCTGAAGGGAAAAATATTTTCTATTATCTAGAAAATAATTAATATTTATAACTTGAGAATGAGTTCTTTTATCATGGCTTGACAGTCAATGAATTGTTAAGAGTGTGTTTGTGTAGTATGTAAATGCATATGTGTTGTGTGTAAGCTAAATGTGTATATATATACACACACACATATATATGTTTATATTTAATTAAAGTAGCACAGATCATCTGGCTATGGTATAATGCACATTGAGTTTATTCTTTAAGTAACTGATGTTTATACATTTAAATGCTAAAATTAAGCATGCACATTGTTTATTTTCTAAAATACATTACACTTGATTTTAGTTTTTTGAACTGGGAAGTTAAACCACAATTTTTACCTCATTTGTATTTCACCGTTTTCTTTAGGTGCAAAGTGTTTTACTATCTCAATAAACATTACCATATTTTCGTTTTTATAAATTCTTAACTTTTTGTTTTCTCATAATTATTTTTCTGACTTATTCACTTAAGCTCTAAACTGCTATTTTTCTCTGGTAAATGTCAGCTATTATTGGTCCCATTCCTCTTTACAATTTATTATGTTTACTCTGCCATGGGCTAGGTTTGAATTTTTTGTAAATTAAGAGTTAACTTCCGAATACAAAATTCTTTCAAAATTTTGAAAACTTTATTTTTTAGAATATGTGTTTTATGAGAAAATATGACTCATTGTTACTGTAGTTTGGTTGTGTTCCAGATCATTGAGGTTAGAGAAGCTTTCTGTGCTTGATTTGATTCATGAAAGACTCTATAATTACTATTAAGAAGAATTTGTTTGTTAGCTGCAGCTTGTGCCACTTGTCAAACATTGCCTTTGCCATTCAGTCAGCTAAGCACTCAATGTGAAGAGATATGCCCTGCTTTCAGTTATCAGGTGTCAGACTGGATTGTTTGCCTGAGGGCTTATCCACAAGTACTGCATGATCCTGTATTGAAAGTTTTACTTTAGGGGTGTTGGTAAACTAAGTATTCTGAGCTTGTCATTATAATTGCCTGCATTTCTGTTTATTCTGTATCAGAATCCTTTGAAATTGTAAGTGTCCCTGACTCACTAAAACATGGAGAAAAACAGACCATTAAACAGATGCTATATGGGGCACGGCCCTATAGAAATCACTATGGAAATTTAAGATATCAATTAAAGTAGAAGATGTCAATGCCCAATGATTGGAACCTGCAAATAGACATCCTGGTGCCCTTTCTTTAGGCTACCTTGGTCCATGTAATCAATGGACATGGAAGAGCTGCAGAAATGTCAAGATGGGCTAATCTTTGGTATGTTCCTTTTCCATTACCTGAGGCACAAAATGCCAATGAGCTGTCCTACTTGTGTCTTCCAGGAAGAGAGACGGAGGCTACTGATGGCTATAGGGCAGATTCCTAGAGGAAAGGCTCCACATATAGCAGGCATATAGATGATATTAGATCACTACCAGTAGATCCAGGAGGATATAAGGGGTTCTGAAAGGAATTAACACTTGCTCTGAACCGGGTGGTAGATGCAGGTACTTGAAGTACCATGAAAGGGCACAGAAGAAATTGTAGCAATTTGGATAGCTGAAGTATATTACTTCAGACCAAGGGATACACTTGGCAACCCATATCTATACACTTATGGACAAAGAGATATCAGAGATATTATAGCAAATGGATAGATCATATTGTATATCATTCTCAGGGTAGTAATTTGATAGAGAATTGGATAAGGCAATTGAAGTTTTGTGTTGTTGTTGTTCTAAAATAGGAGGAGATAAAAGCTTGAAAGCCTGCCTTCCAAAACGTAGCAAGTATGTGTTCACATTCATTTTAAGAGGATCCAGGGCTCACACTAGATAGATTCTCCCCTTTTGTAGGAAACCTGAGAAACAGATGGTGGTAGAACATGCTGGTATGACAATATAATTCTTTCCCACATCTTCTTGACTTCCTTCTTTCCTACCTGCTGCAGTGTTACAGGTCTAGACCTACAACTGTGAATTCTAGACACAGGGTTGAATAATCCCTAAGCAAGAAACTGTAACTGTATCCTTAAAAATTTTTGGTAGAATTCCCGAGGATCTGATAGAATGGCTTGTGCCTGCTCCCATGTGGGAGAAGTGGGGTTGACACTGGATGCAGCTATATTGCCTAGTGTTCAGTACAATCCCCTGGTTCTGCACCTACATCATGGTACCCTGTGAATGGGAATGGACAGAGAGGAGACACTTGCTAGACTGGTATTTGTGCTAGATATCTGCACCAGCAAAACACCTAAACCTAATATCACCATCTGTTGTGAAAATATTTGGGTAACATCTGTGAAAAATTGAGAGGAGAAAAAATAAAGGCCAAGGCAGAGGAATGAATAAATGGATTGTGCTTGAGGGAAACCCAATATTATATTGGTACCTTGAGAGAAGTTTGAGGCAAAAGAATGTCTCTTAGCACAATTATGCTAGACACTCAAAATACTGAATGTATATAGTTGCCAAGACTACCCCTGTTTTGAGACCTTGACAAGATGGAATGGAAGCCTGCAAGCCTGAATGGCATTAGAAACTCTTTGGTTATAGGATATGATGATGAAACAGGCCAGTTGCTGATGGTTGAATGGAATCATAATTATTTGTCAATATCCTTATTCTTATTTTTCCAGTTACAGAGGATATAATTCAGGAAGAAAATTGTTAGGAACCCCACACTAGATCATAAAATCATGTGATATACAACTTCCAGCAGATTGAATGCTATGTAGCTATAAACCTTGGTAGCCAAATGCTTAGAAAGGTCCATGGTTATCATATATAAAACATAGTAACTGCATGCCTAATATGCCACCTTTGTTTTTTTTTTTTTTTTGTAGAGACAGAGTCTCACTTTACTGCCCTTGGTGGAGTGCCGTGGCGTCACATGGCTCACAGCAACCTCCAGCTCTTGGGCTTATGCGATTCTCTTGCCTCAGCCTCCAGAGCAGCTGGGACTACAGGCGCCCGCCACAATGCCCGGCTATTTTTTTGTTGTTGCAGTTTGGCCGGGGCTGGGTTTGAACCCACCACCCTCGGCATATGGGGCCGGCACCCTACTCACTGAGCCACAGGTGCTGCCCGCCACCTTTGTTTTTTGTAGGAAGAAAACTATTAAACAGAATAGGAAATGATGGTGAATTTATGATGAGAATGAAGTGGTAGGTTTTACATTTTGGGAAGCACCTTTATACAGGGACAAAGAGGGTTATGGGAAACCTTATGGTAATTCAGACAAAATTACATCTGGGTATGATTACCACTCATCATCTAACCCTAATATGAAGAATTCAATTTGTTGGGTACAACTTGTATCCTAACTCAGCACCATGTATGGTGGATTAAACAACAATGGCCCACAAGAAAGAAAAAGACTTTAGGAAGTTAGGTTACAACTTGGATATTGTGAGACAAGTTGTATTCACTTTTAATGAGGAATAGAATCACCTTTTAAAGGAAAAAGATTCATAAACTAGAATCAAGAGATTAGATAAAATTCTCTCCCAGAAGGAAGGCAAGGGATGGGAGTCAGCCTGGAAAGATGAGGTTTCAGTGAAGTGGGTCAGGATGATGGATAATGTTAGGACCCAGCATTCAGAAAAGCTTGTACCTTGGCATCAGGGTATGGAGGGAGAGAAAGTGTGTCACTCCATTGAGAGAGGAAACTTGGAAACCTGGGTTTTGTTGTCCCTAGACATTTCTGTTTGCATTTTTGCCCTTTGCTGATTTTAATATGTATCTTTTCCCTGTAATAAACCATAACTATAAGCAGAACAGCTTTTTTTAAGTGATCAGGCAGATCATCAAGCCTGAAAGTGATCTTGGGAACTTCTGATACAGGGCACTAGATGTGATTTTCTTCATATTTAAACCAATTAGAATTTTTTTATCATTAAAAAAATTGTTTATTAAATCATAACTGTGCACATAAATGCATTTATGGGGTACAATGTGCTGATTCGACATACAGTGTGGAAAGCTTACATTAAACTTTTTAATATAACCATCACCTTACTTACTTATTTGTTGTGGTAAGACATTTGTACTCTACTCTTAATAGTTTTAAAATGTACTATTGCATTATACACAATAGACAAGGCCCCATCAAATACCCTCTCTCCTCCTGGCTTCCCCCCTCCCCTCCCCTACTCTCTCGTCTTCCCTCCCTCATAATAGTATTGAGTACATTGGATACTTTTTCTTCCATTCTTAAGATACTTTACTTAGAAGAATATGTTCCAGCTTCATCCAAGTAACATAAAAGATGTAAAAAATGTCCATCTTTTTAATGGCTGCATAATATTCCCTGGTATACGTATACCACAATTTGTTAATCCATTCATGGGTCGATGGGCACTTGGGCTGCTTCCATGACTTGACAATTATGAATTGGGCTGAAATAAATATTTTGGTGCAGGGCGGCGCCTGTGGCTCAGTCAGTAAGGCGCCGGCCCCATATACCGAGGGCGGCGGGTTCAAACCCGGCTCCTGCTGAACTGCAACCAAAAAATAGCTGGGCGTTGTGGCGGATGCCTGTAGTCCCAGCTACTCAGGAGGCTGAGGCAAGAGAATCGCTTAAGCCCAGGAGTTGGAGGTTGCTGTTAGCTGTGTGATGCCATGGCACTCTACCGAGGGCCATAAAGTGAGCCTCTGTCTATACAAAAAAAAAAAAAAAAATATTTTGGTGCAAATGTCTCTGTCGTAAAATGATTTTTGATCATCTGGGTTTATACCTAGTAGAGGAATTGCAGGATCGAGCAGCAGGTCTACTTTTAGTTGCTTGAGTATTCTCCAAACTTTTTTCCAAATAAGAGCTATTAGCTTGCATTCCCACCAGCAGTGTCCAATTAGAATTTGCTGAATGTTTTAGGCCCATAGGCTGATGGTACTTCATCAAATGTTTCAAAAATTTCAAAAATTATTTCTTTAAAAAAATTTCCCCATTGTTGTTTCTCTTCTCCCTCTGGAGCTTTAAGCTCAATTTAAACAATCAATATTCCATTATTTGAAATGTCCACAATTTAATAATTCTTTCTTTATATTTTTTCTATCTTTCCTTATCATATTATTTTTTTTCTGATTGGAAAATTTCTATGAATTTCTCTTTAATTAGGCTGGACCTCTCTTCTGTGTCAAACAGTTGTTTAGCACATCAAAAATTTTATTTCAAGTATGATTTTTTCTGGTCTAGAATTTTAATTTTGAATAATTTCTATATTTACACTGAAATTCCCCATGAGTTTACTCATGTCCATCTTTTCTTTATTACCATTAATATAAATATAATAATTGCAATAAAATCCCCGTCTACTAATTTCACTCTGTTCATGTCAGAATCTGTTTTTAGTAAATGCTTTTTGTTTAAATTATGGATTACATTTTTATATTTTCTCATATCTTATAGTTTTGTTTGTTTCTGGACATTATAGAAAGATAGATGATAATGTCCAGAAAAGAATATGGATTATGGTTCCTCATTCCTTAAAGATTGTTAAATAATGCTCTGAAGAACATTAAAATACTGGCAGCTCTATTTGATTACACTGAGGTTAAGGTTTTATGGAGATGAAGCAAGAGAAGCCCATATTTAAACTCTGGCCCTCGTCCCTAATATGTGGGGTTTTGGGAATCCTTATATCTTTGCTGTGCTAGAACCCTATTATCACCATGCCTAGTGCAACCTTCTAGTATTTCTACTTTTTTCTCAATCCTGTAGTTACTTTTCCTTTTTTAGGCTTCACTGAGTCAGTTTTTGCAAATATATACCATAACCATTGACCCAAGGGCTTACAGACATGTAAAACCTGCCTCTGTGTAGTTTTTGCTTCTCTGATACAAGTTTCAGATCCTGAAGCAGTACCATTTATTGAATCTGTGATTTCGGGAGACTTACCTTCCCAAAGGTCATAGTTCTCTATGAGTAAAATGGCAGTATTAGCAGCATCTACTTCTTAGAGTGTATTCGAGGATTTAATGTAATAATATATGTGCGGCACATTGCCTAGCCATAGAAAACATACAATAAAAGTTGGCTATTCATTCTCTGAGTTGGAGTAATCATTCCTTTTTCACTATGTCAATGGTAATTTTCATCTATTTTTGTCATAGAAGTTATTTTATTCTGTTTTATATTAGAATGATATTATACCCCAAGTTCCTTGTGGGTGAAATTATGTTTATTTTTTTCCCTTGTATTCTCTCAGTAGTTAACACACTACTTTAAATATAGGTGATACTTAAAGAATGTTTTTTTAAATGAATGAAATGGTAAATAAAATTAGAAATGACACCTTGGATAATATGCTTATTTTAACCAAATTATAACAATTCAAATATAAGAAAAGAGCCTTACAGGAAATTTCAGTCTCTTCCTACTTAAAAGTGTTTCTTAGCCAGCTTTGGCCTATGATACATCAATCCTATGTATTTGTATCAAATTATATATACAACAGTATGAATTGAATCTTGAATTAATACTCTTGAGCTTGTGTTAACTATACCTGAATGCAGACATATAGTTCTCTTGTTAGTTATTATTAGCAGTTGTTATTGCAATTTTCCTTGTGTTAAATAAAGACACACTGAGACTTATACTTTTGGCATGAAAGAGTAATGGGTGCCATACTTACCAGCCCCTAAACCAATTTACATAGTTTAGAAAATAAGCAACAGTGATACTAGAGGTGAATAAACCAAATAAGGTGAACCCTCTGATTGCCTCATTTTATTGTTTGATAAGAGTTTTCCATACATAGTGCTAGAAAGCAGAACCTTAAAAGAACCCAGCAGCTTTGCTGAATTGAAATGTCTGAGTTGGGAACTTTCAGATGACAATGTAGCAAGAATTTGAGACCAGAAAACAGGTGCCAAATAAAATATCCCTAGAGAAGTGCAGAGTTCTCTTGAATCTTTGACTGTATATTGATCAGTGCACATGTGGGAGGAAACTACTTCAAGTCTGAGGAAAGAAATACTAGGAAGAAGTTAGTGGAATAATGCTAGAGTTCACACAGGGCTAAAAATAGTTTTTATTCCAAGAGTAGAAAAACCTTATTAATAATGAGTTCATCATATGGAGTTATCAGAAGGGTATTTCCTTAATAGTGGAGTCAAATTCTTCCTGAACTAAAAGCAGCTCTTCACTCACTTTTAAAAAGCTTAAAAGCAAGCTTAAAAATGATCAAATGGATTTGAATAGCTTAACTAAATTTCAGAGCAAAGACTCACAATACTTAAATAAATACAACAAAATCCAATACCCATTAACATAAAATTCACAATGCTAACTGTGCAATTAATGATTTCTAAAACTTCAAAGAAGCATGAAAATAACTAGCATAAAAATGTCTCAGAGTTGACAGAGAGGATAGACTTAGGAGATAAGAACTTAAAAAATCTATCATAAATGTAATCCATATTTCAGACATAGAAGAAAACCTCAGAATAAGAAGAGAAATGGAAGATACATAAAAGATCCAAATGAAAATTCCATAGATGAAAAATACAAGATCCAAAATAAAAAAAATAAAAATAAATGGGATAAACAGTAGAAGAGAAGTATACACACCACAGAAGAAAAGAGTATAAACTTGAAAACAGCAACAACAAAAAACCCCAACAAAAAATTAAAATGAAAAGAATATAAGTATTAATAAGTTGTTAGAACAATATAAAATGTCCTAATGTACATTGAATTAGATTGTGAGAAAGAGTGAAGAAAGAGTAGAAGACAGAAAAAAATATTTGGAAATATGATGTTAAGACATTTTTCCAAATTTGTTTGAAACTATATAGTCATAGTTTGCTGAGACAATACATAGAAACTAAGCTGTGCCAAGGCACATCGTATACAAATTTCTGTAAACCAATGATAAAGGCAAAATTTAAAAAGCAGCCAGAGAGTAAAAGCCTACTACAGACAGTTGCTCATCAGTGAGAGCATGATAGCAGACTTCCTTTAAGTAATGTAAGTCAGAAAATAATGGAACAGCATAAAGTACTGAAAGAAAAAATAAATAGACTTAGAATTCTCTACCCAGCAAACATAGCTTTTGAAATGAAATAAAATAAAAAACTTTTCAAGACTAACAATAGCTGAGAGGATCTATTGCTAGAACTTAGGCCCAGTGAAAACGCATTGCAGGAAGTTTTTCAGAGTGAAGAAAAATGATACCATATAGAAATTTGGAGTCAAACAAAAGAACGAAAGGCACTTGAAATAGTAAATATGAAAGTTGATATAAAAGCCTTTTACTTAAATTTTTTAAAGCTATTAAAAGTTGGCTTTGCACCCGTAGTGGTAGTGGCACTAGCCACATACACCCAGGCTGGTGGCTCCTAACGCAGCCTGGGCCAGCTAAACAACAATGACAACGGCAACAAAAAATAGCCGGGCGTTGTGGTAGGTGCCTGTAGTCCCAGCTACTTGGGAGGCTATGGCAAGAGAATCGCTTTAGCCCAGGAGTTTGAGTTTGCTGTGAACTGTGACTCCACAGCACTCTACTGAGGGCAACATAGTGAGACTCTGTCACAGAGAACAAACAAACAAACAAAATATCTATTAAAGATAATTTAATGTTTACACAAGAAATAATAACAATGTGGTGAGGAGGTTATAAGATAGGCAGGGATAAAATGTATGATCACAATGTCACAAAGGAAGGAAGTAGAGTAATATAAGTATACTATTGTAAAGTGAAGTATATTTGAAGGTAGACATTTTGTAAATCTGAAAGAATCATTTTACTGTTGTAAAGTGATATAATACAATATTTGAAGGTAGAAATTTTGTAAATCTGAGGCATGACTAATAAGAAAATGACAGAGATAAAATAGAAAAATAAAAACTATACAATTGTTTCTTAGGAAGGCAGAAAAATTTTTAAAAGGAACAAAGGTTAGTATACAACCCCACACTGCTGAATTTGATTGGCTTTGAAGAACAAACAAACAAAAAGAACCCAAAGAACAAGTCGAGCAAAGAAAAAGTAATAACAGGATGATAGATTTAATCTTAGTCATATTAATAATCACATTACATATAAGTTGCCTAAATACACCAAATAAAAGACAGAAATTAAAAAATTAATGGTAGAAGATATATCATGCAAATACTAGTTCAATGAAAGTTAGACTGACTGTATTTATATCATATCTCAGAGCAAAAAATATGAGTAGGGATAAAGGGAGAGACTGCATATTGCATCCAATAACAGAGTTTCAAAACACATGAAAGAAAAGAAAAGAAAATAGTGACTAATTCTCACATAAATTGGATTTAACTTTGACCAAAGTATATTACTTAAACATTAATTTTTTTTTTTTGTAGAGATAGAGTCTCACTGTACCGCCCTCAGGTAGAGTGCCGTGGCGTCACACGGCTCACAGCAACCTCCAACTCCTGGGCTTACGCGATTCTCTTGCCTCAGCCTCCTGAGCAGCTGGGACTACAGGCGCCCGCCACAACGCCCGGCTATTTTTTTGTTGCAGTTTGGCCGGGGCTGGGTTTGAACCCGCCACCCTCGGCATATGGGGCCGGCGCCCTACTCACTGAGCCATAGGCGCCGCCCAAACATTAATTTTTAATTCAGCCTGTTAATATGTTGTTTGGGATATTGCATCCTCATTTATAAGTGAAATATGTTGGTGATTTCCCCTTTATGATAATATATTCTCTCCAATTTTAATATCAGGTGTACCCAGATCAAGTAGAATGATTTTGAAGTATTTCTTCTTTTTCTATTGTCTATAAGATTTGGCATTATCTGTTTTTTTTAAATTATCTTTTACTTTTATTTATAAATATTAGTTGTCTATTTTTTGAGACTTAAAAAAAAAAATAAGAAGAAGTTAACTGATGACTCCATACTGAATCTCAGAGTCAAAGCCATAGACATACTTTTTTTGACAATGTGAATGTTACTTTCTTTGCATTATTGTTATTACTATTATTGCTTAATATTTCGATGCAGCAATTCTCTGATTTCTTTTTTGAATGTATTTATGTTCGTTCATTCTTTACAAGGTTTTTGTTTCTAGTCCTTATCTTAAACACTGTTATAGTTATTAAATTTTAAGCCTTTTTAATTTTGTGAAGGCAAAAAATGGAAACCTAATAAACACATGTATATGTAAAAAAAAAAAAAAAGAGGAGGAGTAGCTGAGGAAGAAAGAATATTCCCTTTCTAAAATGGAGAGGAAACACAAGTACAGCCATAGGAGGAGCTATGACTCAGTCAGCCTCACCAGTTCCTGAGTACTTCCCTTGGTCTAGATATAAAGGGACGCCAACATCCATGTTCACAGCAAAAGGATATTTTTAAAAATTATGAAACAACTTCAAAAATGACATCATAGTAAAAAATAGCAAATGTATAATAAAAAAGAAAGAAAGAAAGAAAAAGGGTAACTCTAATCTTTCAAACCTAGGAGTATTTTAGCTCTTTCACTACCACTAAGTACCACAGATCCGGTATTTTTTAACACCTTACCTGGTTATACTAATCTATTGGAAGTTCATTGTTTGGTTTACATAGAAAACCAAAGTAATCCAGGTGCAAATTATTAGGAATATTAAGAAATTTAGTGAGATTGCTTAGAGCAGGATTAAATTACAAAAACTAATCGTATGTATTTGTATCTACAATAGTGAATTGAAAATAAAAATTGTAATGGAAAACCAAAAAAAAAAAGAAAAAGTTCTCAAATACATAATCTATATGTTCACTTAAAGAGTTAACAATGAAGAGAAAATGAAATCCAAACTAAGTAGAGGAAGAACCACGAAGATAAGAAAAGTAATCAATGAAATTTTAAAAAGATTGATATAAGGATGGTTAATTAAATTTACAGCTTTTTTTTTTAAATAATAATAAATCATGGGCGTGGTGGCTCACGTTTGTAATTCTAGTACTCTGGGAGACTGAGGTGGGTGGATTGCTTGAGCTCAGGAGCTTGAGATCAGCCTGAGCTAAAGTGAGACCCCATCTTTACTAAATATAAATAAATAAATAATAGAAAAAACTGAAAATAATAATAAATCTCTAGTTATACACAGCAGGGAAAAACAAAAAGCAAAATACCAATATTGGGACTGGGGGTGGTTTACTGTAGGTAGTATAGAGATCAAAAATAAACATAAAACTTTAATAATGTGGACAGACTCACTGAAAGACACCAATTGCCAAAGTTTGCTGAAGTAGCTGGTCCTGTATCTATTTAAAAATTTGAATCTGTAGTCAAATATCTTCCCAGAGGAAAATACTTTACCCAGATGGCTTTTTTGCTAAATTCTATCAACATTTTATAAGTGAAATAATACCAATTCTACCCTCTTTCAGAAAATAAAAATTAAAAATTCTCCAACTCATTTTCTTTGAGAACAGAATTACTCTCATATCAAAACCAGACACGATGTGAGAAATGAAAACAACAGACCAATAATCATTCATGAATATAGATACGAAAATCCTTAATAAACTATTAACAAATTGAATCCAACAATTTATCGCAGAGTATAATACATCATTACCAAATGGTATTTATTTCAGGAATGGAAAGTTGCTTTAACATTAAAAAAAAAAGTCAATGTAATTCACTGTTTTAACAGACTAAAAAAGAGAATCCATATTTTCACCTGAATAGATGAAGAGAAAGCATCTGGCAATATTCAGCATCCATTTACCATTAAAATTCATCAAACTGAGAACAGTAAGAAAGCTTTGTCAATCTGATATAGAACATGTAAAAAATAATTTCTAATACGGTTTATTGGTGAGAGACTGAATCCTTTTCCCCTAAATTGAGAAGAAATTGAGGATGTACCATTTTCTTTTTTTTTTTTTTTTTGCTTGTACAAAAGCTTTTTATTGGTGAGGGAGGAATGCAGCAGAGCAGCACCAAAGAGGAGAGAAAAGAAGAGAGAGGGGAGAAAAGAGAGAGAGAGGAAAAAGAGAGGGGGAGAGAGAGAGAGAGAGAGGAGAGACTGAGACAGAGAGAGAGAGAAGAGAGAGGAGAGGAGGGGAGAGAGGATGTACCATTTTCACTTCTATTCAGCATTGGACTGGAGGCCCTTTACAGAGCAATAACACAAGAATAAAAAAGCATACAAATTGATAAGAAAAATATAAATCTCTCTTTTTAAGGTAACATGATCTGTGTAGAATATGTTAAAGATTCTTTAAAAAATTCCTAACTGACGCTAATAAATGAGTTTAGCAATGTCACAAAATGCAAGGTCAATATAAAAAAATCTATTGTATTTCTATAAGCTAAGAACAAATAATCAGAAATTCAAATAGCCAAACCATATCATTTCAGATAGTACCAAAATGATGAGTTTCCTAGGGATAAATTTCACAAAATGTGTGCAAAATTTGTAAAAGTGAGACCTTTAATACTTTGCTGAGAAAAATTAAAGATTTTAATAAAGAAATATTTCATGCTCATGAATAGGAAAACTCAATATTATTGAGATGTAAATTCACTTTATTTGTTTTTTAAAACAGAGCCTCATTCTGTTGCCTAGGATAGAGTGCTTCTGGACTGGCCTACCTCACAGCAACCTCAAATTCCTGGGCAAAGGCAATCCTCTTGCCTCAGACTACTGATGATCTGGGTCTACAGGTGCCCACCACAATGACTGGCTACTTTTTCTTCTTTGTTTAGTAGAGACATAACTTGCTCAGGCTGGTCTTGAACTCCTGAGTACAAGCAATTCTCCTGCTTTAGCCTCCCAGAGTGCTAGGATTACAGGTATGAGCTACTAAGGGAAATTCTTCCCAAACTGATCTATCAGTTAAATGTAATTTCAATCAAATTCAAGGAGATCATTTTGGCAGAAATTAACAACATGTTAATTCCAAAATTTACATTAAAAAGTAAAGGAATAAGAAATACCAAAATATTTCTGAAAAAAGAAAAAACAAAATTGGAGGACTTGACTACTTCACCTTAAGTCTTAACCATAAAGCTACAAAAATGAAGATAGTACACTATTTACCTTGGGGTAGGTACATCGATCAATGGAACAGAATAGAGATTACCGAAGTAGAGATCCATGCATATATAATCGAGTGATTTTTGACAGGTGCAAAGGCAATTAAATGGGGAAAGGATAAGCTTTTAACAAATAGTGCTGACACACAATTGGATATCCAATTGTGTCATACTTAAAATATAGTGTATGGACCCTACCTCACACTTTGTGGTTTTATATATACAATAATTAACTCAAAATTGAACAAGGACCTAAATGTAAGAGCCAAGAGTATAAAACTTCTAGAAAAGATAGGAGAAAATATTTCTGATTTTGTGTTAGGCAAAGATTTTTTAAATTGAACATAGAAAGTATGAGGTCTAAAAGGAAAAAGAAAAAAGATAAATTAAGCTTCACCAAAATGGTAAACTTCTGTTCTTCAAAAGGCTCTTATAGAGACAAATGTCAAGACACTGACGAGACAAAATATTTGCAAAACATATATCTGATAAAGGACATATATAGAACATATAAAGAACTCTTGCAAGTCCATAATAAGAAGACAGCCCACTGAAGAAACAATGAGCCAAATATTTGTACAGACATTACACAGATGGCCAATATGTACAAAAAGGATGCTCAGCATCCTTAGTAAGAAAATGCAAATTAAAACCAGAATGAGATACATCTGCTAACCTACTAGAATGGCAATAATCCAAAAGACTGACAATGCCAAGTGTTGGAGAGGAGATAGAATAACTCATCTGCTGCTGGTGGCAATGAAAAATGATACAGCTGTTAGAAAACAGCTGGACAATTTCTAACAAAGTTAAACATATAGAGCAATTCCATTTCTAGCTTTTTACTCATGAGAAATAAAAATATATATTTCCTCACAAAACTAGTACAAAAGTGTTCATAACAGTTTTATTCATAATGGTTTCAAACTGCGAACAAACCAAATTTCTATAAACAGGAGAATGGGTAAACCAATTGTGAAAGCGCTGAATCCTAGCCACTAGACCACTAGGGAATTGGGTAAACCAATTGTGGTATATGATAACTACTATTCATTAAGAAAAAGTAATTAACTGACATGTAACAAGTTCAAACCCATTTTTCCAGGTGATAGAGGCAAGTCATAAAGGAGCACATACTGTATGATTCCATTTATATGAATCCTTAAAAGGGAAAAACTACAGGGACAGAAATCAGATGAGTTGTTGTGAAGGGCCAAGTTGGGCAAGGAAGGAATTTACCATAAAGAGGGCCTGGAGTGAAAAGAATGTTCTGTAGCGTGCTTGTGGTGGGGTTATACATTTGTCAAAGCTCCTCAAATTATGTATTTTAAATCGGTGGATTTTACTGTGCAGCTCATAAGGGCCTGTACTCAGTTGAAAGCTCAAATTATACCTCAATATAACTGACAAAAAAATTCAACCTTCATATGGAGGGAATCTTTGCAGGAAGCAAAAAGTAATTATTTAGTTATTTGCCTTTCTTTCTTTTCGCTGATATTAACACTGGTGCAGGTATTACATGTTATTATTCATCATGTTTCACTGAAATCTAACATTCACCAAAAGAGAAGAGGAACATAATAAACAAATACTCTTTGGGAGGATAGTGTAAGCTTCTATTGGTAGAATGAAGTGATAGGGAAAATAAATAATAATCAGCCATAATCTAATTAATTACTAAGGGGTAGAACCTGATGTGAAAAGCGCCAAGGAGATGATAGCTCCTTTGGCTTAAAGTGCTTTAATACCTCTTGAATCCAAGGTGTGGAGAGAAAGAAGAAGAGGGGGAAAAAAAAATCTATCATCAAAGCTGTCAGACACCTTGGGTCTTTGGCTCTCAGAAAGAAAGGTCACTTTACTGCCTTTTCCAAAATGTTAACAGTAATCTTTCTTAGGCAGCCACAGTAGTTCTATTATCAGCTGAGTGAGCCCCATTGTTGGTGATTGACAAGGTTTCCACCTCCAGATTTCTTCCATAACTGTGCTTAACAACTTGGGGCTTGCAACTCCTGCTCAGGAGGGGAATGCAACCAGGCTTAGGAGACAGAAACCCAGCATGGGCTTCATGTGGTGTGCGCTTTTTATTGCTACACTCTGCTGTGGAATGTTCTACTTAGAAAGCAAGGGAAGCTGTCAAAGATGAGAGACTTTGGAAGTAGAAATACACTTGGCACAGCCCCAACACTTCGATTTGTGGCTATCTGCAACAAGTCCAGTGTGTATGGATGATAAATAACATTTTTGCCTGAAAGTGAATATGAGGAGGTAGGTTAAAAGTCTGTTTCAAGGCTGGGTGGCGCTTGTGGCTCAGTGAGTATGGCGCCAGTCCCATATGCCGGAAGTGGCGGGTTCAAACCCAGCCCCGGCCAAAAAAAAAAAAAAAACACACACACACACACAAAAAAAAGTCTGTTTCAAGGAAACCTGGCAATCAGCCTGCCACTAAACACTTGACCTCCAGGTCAAGAGCTCATGTTGTGTATCCCATGTACCAAACCATTGGATTCAGCTCATAAGGGCCTGTGCTCAGTTGAAAGCACTCCTGTTACCATCTTGAAATTATTAACAATTTTATCTTTGAACTTGTGTTTTATAAGTGAAGCCCAAAAGGACAATGGAGCAGGTGCAAAATCAGGGGAGATGCCTGCAATACGTGTCTCTGCTGTTCCATGACATGCCATTCACAGATACTGCACACGGTGCCTCATGAGTACGGAATCCCGGGGACCCTGAATTCACAGAAGTCAGTGACACTTAGAGTGAGCACAAGATAAGCATGTTACATCTAACACTAAATAAGAGGTCTGAGAGGCCATGCTTTCCATTTGAATCTAAACTTGCAGCAACCAGGGACGTCTTACCATAGTCTTTCTTACTTGTGTTACTTCCTTGTATTAGCCAATTGCTTATTCTGAAACAATGACACGGGAGGGAAAAGGAAATATAGGGAAACTCACATAGTTACATATATATTTAAGTTTTTTTATTATTCATCTGTAAAATAGAGTATGTTGGTACAATCTGTACATATCAAAAAGTGAAATAAAAACAGTTGAATTCCTTTTATTCATTGCTTCTGCTGTTGTGATAAGAAAGAAATACATATGCATGGGGGAGTTATAAAATATGAATTGCATAATGTAATTTTGGCAATTCTGCATATGAGTTAAATGCTTTTATACTTGTACTTAAAGCTGGCAGTTTCCAGTATGAAGATAAATGGCGAAATTCATGCTAATAATTATACATTTTACTTTTTGTTAGCTTTGGATCATATTAAGTAGTAAAACACCATGACAAATAGAGGCTACTGAAGAGAGAAAAAAGATTTAAATTTTAGTACTGTTAATGGTACTTTTTTCCTGCTTTTTGAACAAGGGTCCCATATTTTCATTTTGAACTAGGCCCTGAAAATTACATTGCCAGAGTCATGCCATAGTACTGGGTTCTATCCCAAGCAAAAGCTATTAGTAGTTTCACATGTCAAATATTGGTTATGGAGGGTAGCCACAAACTTGATTGATTTTATTTCTCTAACTACTCAGGTTTCTTTTTTTTGCGTGTGTGTGTGTTTTTTTTTTTTTTGGCCAGGGCTGGGTTTGAACCCGCCACCTCCGGCATATGGGACCAGCACCCTACTCCTTGAGCCACAGGCACCGCCCACTACTCAGGTTTCTAACATGGATTGATCAGTCAAGTAAACTTTTTCTGTTGTAGGTGAGGCTGATTTTTGGGTTTAATACATCAAGAAATCCATCAGTTATGAAACATTTACGATATACCACTTACTCACTATAAATACTTTATAACTTCGTGGAGGGAGAAATATTTACATGCCAAAGTGACATGTGCTATCCAAAATGGACATGAAAACACACAGGAGAGAATGATGTAATTGTGCCTGGCAGGACAATAGATGTCACACTTAACCTGACCGAACTGGCATTGTTTCCAAGTTGAAGAGTGAAGAATTTTTGCAGGTTGCTTGTGGACTGATGGAAAGATATAGTAGCCCAAGGAATATTTTATTCCCATAACCAAACTTGTTGCAATGAGCTATCCTTTCCAGCTGGAGAATTTGTTGTTAGCATCTTTTTTTCCTGTTGAGTTTAAAATCAGGTATACGCTGACAGATATTTTTAGTTTTTTGTATAATGTAGGGCAGATTTTTGTGTTTGTGACAATGTATATACACCTTTCTTTTTTATTGGGGGTTCTTTTTTACCCTGATAGAGATACAGAGTGATATTTTAAAAAATACGTTTATACCATTATTTTACCCTTCAAGGTTTTTGATATTTGAAGAGGTATCTTGTATTCTAAGAAATAACTGGCCATCTTTTCTACTGTCACTAATAAGGCAAAACATATAATGGTAGCTGTGGTGGCAGCAGGGAGAAAAAAGAATCCTTCGCCAGTTCTAGAGGAATTCACTGAGGTCATGGCCTTATGAATAACATCAAAAACAAAATGATGAATTTGGGGTTATAATGTGAGACCCACTTAACACTTGGAATGCCTTTGAGACTTGATGTTTGATGACACTCCAGCGTATGAACTAGGAGTACATCCTTTGGGGAGCAAAGAACACATCTGAACTTTCTTTACATCTATCAAAAGAGAGGTCTGTGGTAACCATAAGGCTTTCTCAAACCTGGGGCTGTGATACCATGAAGGTCACTATTACAATTTTGACTAACTGGCAAAGTTAGTCACTGGTCATGCATATCAACATAATTTTATATTCTACGCTGCCTTCTCCATTGTCTGTGATAGCAACTGTGTGGGAGGTAAAGGGAAGATTTATGAGAAGTGAGATGAGGAGTCAATCAGGAATGTGGTTGGTTGAAGGGAACACAGTTCTGGGGGTAGTTTTAGCTCTTGTTTTTTACTGCCTACTCCCCACCCCCATTCCCTCACATTTTCCTTCTCCTTTGACTCCAGTGGCTAAGAGTCCAACCTTCGCTCCTCAACTGGCCACAGAGCAGGAATCTATACTCACAAAGGAGGAATAGGAAATGCAAGTCTAACTAGAGCGATGTTGGCTACAGGCTGTAGTTAAACCATGCTTACTCCTACGCCTGTCCATGTTGGAGGCCAAGGCATGTGCTTTGAGAGATTGTTTCCTCCAGAGATAAGTGTCTTACTCCCATCCTGCCACTCTCAAAAGAAGCTTTTATAAGTGATGTTCTCTGACTTCCCTTTGTTTGGCTTTTAGCAGCAGGAAGCCAAGAAAAAGCCCACCTCTGGTTTTGAGGGCCCTGGGGAAGAGTTGGAAAAATAACACCTGCAGGTGTGGAAGACTGTTCAGTGACCCCTGGTGTGCAGAAGGCCACGAAGAAATTATGAGATTAGAGGATCGAGAGAGTGACAGCAGCTGCCTTTCAGCAGCTTTCTCCTGTAGCCTCAAAAATAATTCAATTCAAGCCGACTTATTTAAGGCCTGGGAAAATGGTACAAAGTGAAGAAAGGGCTAGAAATGGTTTTGTTCACCCTAAGGTGAAAGGAGATATTTGAGCTTTCCCCAGGATATTGAAATGTAGAATGGCTGAGCAAATGATGTTGGGAGAGTAGAACATACTTCCTTCTTTTGCATTTTTTTTTTTTTTTTTTTTTAGGAGAAAAATGGATCCACCCAAACCCTGGGAGCATCTTAGGTAATTTAGGGGGAGCATTACAAAGCCAGGAAAGCTTGCAAACCAAACTGAACACCTCAAAGGTTTAAGAGTGTGCAGAGAATACAATGGAGAAATAATAAATGAAGATTAATGGCTTACTTAAAAAGGATTAAAACAACTTTTAGTTTAAAATTGCATCTGGCTAACAGTCCCTTAGGCTGCCTCTTAACTTTCTGTTGAATCACTAATGAATGTACAGGGAAAGACCAAAACTCATAACACCACTGAAACTGGAAATTTCAACCTATTTCCATGATCTTGGCAATCAGGATGATTGGAAATGTATTTAAAAATGTATTTAGTGAACTTTTCAAGTTTCCTACTCTCAGGGAGAAGATTCTTTCATCCACCACTGAAGAGCCTTGGTTCAGAAATGCCAAGGTTCTTACCAACCAAAATAATGCAGAGGCCAACAGCAGTAGAGTTGCCACTGTTTGAAGTAACTAAAGTTTTATTATCTTTTCCTTCTCATTTCCTATCAGGAGCCTTTTTTTCTATACTAGTTTAGGGACCAGAAGTCTGAATACAAAAAACAAAGCAAACAAATTAGCAGGAAGAAGGAAGGAAGAAGTAACTCAGGATATAAAATTAGACCCTGGGAGGGGTAGCTCCATGAATAGCCACGGTAGGGAATGTGGTGGGGAGGATCCTTGGTAGTATCACATCTGTTTGTAACATCAGAGAGACAGGGTGGGAGGGCTGGAGAAGATATCAACCTACAAGAGTCAACTGGTAAGAGGAGTCTTATCACTAAACTACTTAGATTTGATATGTACCACTTCACACCTTAGATTGATCTCCCCTTTACTGGGAAATCATGTTTAAACACAAGTTTTAGGCATTTTATTTGATTGGGTAGCTTTAGTAAACAGAGCTAGGGAAAAACGTGTGCACATGCATGCATGTGTAAAGCATTATGATTTAAGCATTTATGATACTGATACCTCAACCGTAACCCCATAAAGTTTCCTGTTTCCTTCTTTCACTCCGTATTGATATCTCTTTTGTAAGAAGTGGTCCTTTCAACAGCATCATATGGTTATTCACCTGTTCAATATCTTAACATACTTGAAATAGTATTTATACTACTAAAAAAAACCAACAAACCTGCCATTAATAGCTCATTGCCAATAATTGTTCACTTTTTTTTTAAAGACTAAGAGTAATATAGTCAAATTATAATGTGCTAAAAGTACTTAGGTAGATTCTTTTCCCCCTTTAATTTGAAAAACAGATGTATTTGTTCTTTTTGCACTCAATTTTAGAGTTCCCGCCATTTTTATTAGTTTAAATTTATTGTCTATATGAAACATTAAAATAATTCCAAGTGTTAAAAGTATATACTTCATCTCTTATCCCTTCCACCAACTTCCTACCACATAGGTAATGAATTTTATTAGTTTCTAGTTCAGATTTTCTGTTTCTGTTTGCAAAAATAAGCAGATACATATATGATTTCTGTATAAAAGTTATCACACTATATACAGATGTGTAGTCTTTTTTCCCTTAACAAAATATTCTGGAAGCTATTTAACATCCACTGAGCAGATATACCTCCAAAAGGTACAAAAAGTGTCAATACTGGATTTGTAGCAGAAAAAAAGCAAGAGTCTTGCATGACAATATTATAAAGCTACAATCTTCCTACTTGAAATTAAGGGAAACCTTAATATATAACTATGGACATCAAGGATTATCAACAGGGAAACTTAAGGTAGTAAACTTTATTAAATTAAGAGAAAAAGAATCCTATGGTAATTCAGGCAGGTAATAAAAGTCACTTTTATGAGAGGAGAATGAGGCTGTCTTAACATCTTTAAGTGGCAGAAGACAGTGAAGCAAGGTCTATATATTTTGGAGGGGGGAAATGTGAAAACAAAGAATATTATACCCAGCCAAAGTGCCATCCATCTGTAAAGGTCATAGAGAAATTTTCAAACATGCAAGAACTCAATGACTACAGAATTCATTAGATGTCTTTGAAACTATTTCATGTAAATGAAGTCAAGTCAACCAACAAAATAATAAAAACAAAGAATGCAAGGATGTGATAACTATTAAATAAAAAGAGTAGGGAAGATTATTGAACTTATTTAAATGTAGAACTAACACTTGAGTTTGAAATTATTGATATGCAGCAAAATGTAAATGTTATAAATGTTGAAATAAATCTACATATAAAATGTAGTAGTCATATAGTTATAATGGACTCAAGTAGGCTACCGCCCCATTAAGGTATGTTTCTTATCTTTAAAAAAGTGAGTCAATTAATTCATGTTTATTTTCAAAGACATGGTGAAATGAAATGGAATGTGAAGATAAAATCTAATAGCAAAACATATGCTTTCTAAATTTGTAGTAGAGAGAGAGAATAAGAGGAAAGAAGAGATCATAGCAGAGATCAAATGATTAAATTATAGGAAACTCCAAGAAAAAATAAAATGTCAAATTAAGCCAAACATGCTTAGCAACAATGATTAATGGGATAATATTGTTTTTAATTAACCAAATATTTTTTTTGATTAGAAATTAGTTTTATTTCAAATAATATTTTAAGTTAAAAAAAAAGTCCTCAAGTGTTATGAGCCCTGCCAATAATGCATGAAAGAGTAAGAAAACTAAATAGGAAAAAAAAAAAAAAAAGAACAAAACTGTCCAAATAGTTAATATGAATTTTAAACTTTTGGAATAAGGAATAATTAGTACTGTGTCTACATAAATAGGCAAAAGGGGTTTAATGGTCCCCCCACAAAGTGCCTTGAGTTTTCTTGTTTGACAGAGCATGATGGCACATTTCTTATCCTTTTACTGTAAAATTGAAAAGCAAGTCCTAGACTCAAAAAAAAGCATAGTTCTTGACATCATATGACATCTAATTTATGTTCTAATAGTAATACTATGTGCTACTTATTGGTAAAATGAATTAACTTTTAATATTTTCACATTATTGGTAACAGACAAGAATTATTTGTGACCACAAAAAAATTTTTTATAAAGTAGAAACCAAGGTCTAGGATGGCAGAGAATCAGTACATCAAAAAGGTTATTTGCCCATCTGTAGGTTCTATGCAGTTTATTTCTACCTATGTTATTTAGACTTAGTAAAACAGTAGGTCTAAAAATACATAGTATGTGGATCATTAGGAAAGTTAACCAAATATTTTTTTACAAGAAAATAAAGATTGTCTTCTAGTATCACTCATCAGATAGCAACACATATAGAAATTATAAAATGATTGGGGGGCGCCTGTGGCTCAAAGGGGTAGGGCACCAGTCCCACATGCCGGAGGTGGCAGGTTCAAGCCCAGCCCTGGCCAAAAACCACACACACACACAAAAAAATAAATAATCTTTAAAAAAAAAAAAGAAATTATAAAATGATTAACAAAAAAATTCTAAGCATTTTGTAATTTATAAAATCTGCTCTATTTAATTAATTTTGGGTCAAAGAGCAAATTAAAAAAAATTGCAAACTGATAAGAAAATAGTCATAATGAAAATGTTACTTTCAAGGACTATGGCATGTAGATAAAGCTTTGATTAAAGAAAACTGCAAAGCTTTTAATATTTCTTGCTGAACAAAAAATAATGATAAAATATGTTTATATTATGGAAATTTGAGACTAAAAGAAATAATTTTATTAAAATATTACAAATAACTAAGGTACAGGAACCTAAGAAAATCAGACAATTAATATTTTCATGCTATTGAAACCACACTAATGACTACTGAACTTAATTTTCTAATAAAGGTGGATGACTATAAACAGTCCCAGTATTAGGTATTCGAATGCAGTGAATATGTTTGTATAATTGCCATTGTATAGTTTTAGTCAGATGACTCATTTTCAGAGTTCTTATGATAGTGTTCTTTATCCTCACATTTATGTCCTACCTTCCTCTTCTAGACTAACCTAATAATCTAGCTTATTGATATATATTTTTAGGAATTCTGTGTTGTAGTTGATATTTTTCTTTCCCTATTAATCTTTCCATTTCAGGTTATATAATTTTATTTATTTATTTTATTTTATTTTTTGTTATAGTTGTTGCAGTTTTTGGCTGGGGCCAGGTTTGAACCTGCCACTCTCAGTATATGGGGCCGGTGCCCTACTCACTGAGCCACAGGCACTGCCCAAGTTTTTTTTTTATTATTTTAATTTAAGGGCCAGAGGGTTCCTTTTTATCTTTGAGTCTCACAGTAGCTTTTATTTGCTATTTGCTTTTTCATAGGGCTTCTCTTTTAGCCTCACAATATTATTATTAAAAATGATTTTCTTCCTTTAGTTAGTTTTCACTATCTTTTTTCCAATTTTCTCTTGAATATATTCTAAGAAAGAAAACAAATATTTTGTTTGTTTCTGGTTACAAGAAAAGCCAACTAGATCATGGAAGTTCCCGTGACTACGTTAGAATGCCCTTTTGTTGAGAGAGCAACAGCTATAATATACCACATTGCTGGTGGACAGTGTTCTATGCATGTTTCATTCATTCAGCTATAAAACTTTAAATGAGTGACTATTACATGGAAAATACTGGAGAATTCTGGAAGTATTTGTGTGAGGGGCTACTAAGACCACCCCCAGATTTGGTGGTTTGCTATAAAAACTCGCAGGACTCAGAAGTCCTTACACGGTCAGTTATGGTTCATTATAGCAAAAGGATGCAGAGCGAAATCAGCAAAGTGACAAGGCACATACAGATCAGCCCAGAGGAGACCAGGCATCGAGGTGACATGTCTTTGTGTGAAGTTCACTACAGCAGGCAGCTGCTGTGTTTTATATGTTATAGACAGGAACCTTGTTAAGTATTTGGTCACCAAGGTTTACATTTACATGGTGATCAATCTGCCAGGAGTTGCACAGTGCACTGTTTTAAGGCCCAACAGAGAGCCATACTCCTAGACATTTCTTCTCAAATGGTATCTTATTAGTAGATGTAACCTGAAAAATAATAATCAAAAGATACTTGCACATTATTAGAGTTCCATTCAGTTGTTAGCAGTTGGTCCTTCTCATCCAATGGCATCTGACCAGAACGTGTCCCACTGTGATGCCGCTTGGGTTTGTGGGTTTCCCTTCAGCATCGTCAGATTCCAAAAGGGAAGATGATCTCTACTAACTCAGGGTCTCACTCTTTCTGGTATATGGCCTAATTGTGCTAAGAGACAACGTAATTCTCTTCCTCTGTGCTTCTCTTTAGGCAACAATATAATGTTATATTTTCTTCATTGCAAAAGTGGGTTTTTATTTTGTTTTGTTTTGTATTTTCATTCACTGTTTCTCTTTGTCTTAGTTTGCCTTGTACCACCTTTGGAAGGGATGTCAGATTCCACTATGGTGCTTGCCCAGTTTGCCAGCATCAATATGGGCCTAACTAGTGCTGTGCCTTTGGTCCCTTCCCATTCATCTAGGGAAGGGAACAGGAATACAGAGCTCATGAGCTATCTCAGCCACTATGCAATACAGCTGCAGTCGCAGACAGTACCAGTTTTTTCAGATGGGATGGAGGTGGTTTTAGGTTCACAGCAAAATTAGGCAGAAGATACAGAGATTATTTTATTTTATTTATTTTTTCAGAGATTTCTTATACTTCCTATTGTCACATACCCACAACCTCTCCTTCCTGTCAATGTCTGGCACCAGAGTGGTGCATTTGTTACAATTAATGAGCCTACATTGACATATGTTATCACCCAAAGCCCACTGTTTACATTAGTGTTTACTTTGGGTGTGGGCAAATGTATGTAGCATCCACCCACTATTATAATAACATGCAGAGTAGTTTCACTGCCCTAAAATCATCTCTGCTCTACCTAGTCATCCCTCTCTCCTGCCTGCCTTTGGCAGGCATTGACCTTACCGTCTCTATAGTTTTACTTTGTCCAAAACGTCATGTATTTTGGAAGCATTCAGTATGTAGACTTTTAAGATTGGCTTCTTTCACTAGATATTGTATATTTAAGGTTTCTTCATGTCTTTTTAGGGCTCTATATCACATTTCTTTTTAGTGCTAAATAATATTCCAGTGTCAGGATGTAGCAAATTTTATCCATTCAGTTACTAAAGAACATCTTTGGTTCCAAGTTTTGTAAAATGTGAATAAAGCTGCTATAAACATCTGTGTGCAGGTTTTTGTGAGAATGAAGGTTAGCTTTCTGAAAATAGCTATCTTGAGATACAATGCCCACATTATACAATTCACCGTTTAAAGTATACAATTCAGTGGTGTATTCACAGAGTTAAGAAACCATCACCACAATCAATCTTAGGTTATTTTCATCGCCCCTCAAAAAAAATAAAAATACCCTCACGCTCATTAGTAGTCACTCTCCATTACTTTCAATCTCCCTAGTCCTAGGCAACTACAATCTACTTTCTTTTTCTATGGATTGTATGTATTCTAGAAACTATATACAAATAGAATTACAGAATATGTGGTTTCTTATGACTTGTTTCTTTTACCTCGCATGTTTCTAAGGCTCATTTCTGTCATAGCATGTATCAGCATTCCATTTGGTTATTTCCAAATAATATTTCATGCATAGATACCATATTTCATTTACCCACTTATCAATGAATGGACATGTGGGTTGTTTTCACTTTTTGGCTATTATGAATAATGCTGCTACGAGTATTTGTATACAAGTTTTTATGTGGACATATTTTTTCATTTACCTAGGGGTATAATTACAATGTTATGTGTTAGTGATGTTTATTTAATATCTTGAGAAATTGTGCAACTGGTTTCTAAAGTGACTATCATTTTACTTATGTAGTTATATATTGTTTTTATTCTGAAAGATTTGGGGGTAATACATGGGTTTTTCTTGTTGTGCGATTTAATTGCATAGTGGTGAAATCAGGGATTTTAGTGATGTCATTGTTTGAATGCTTGAGTAGTGTACCTTGTGCCTGACAGGCAGGTGGTTTTGATATCTCACTCCTCACCACTTTCCTCACTTCTTGGTTTCTGATGTCTGTTATTCCACTTCGTGTGACCATGTATACTCATTCGATTCCCACTTTCAAGTGAGAATATATTATGTTTATTTTTCGATTCCAGAGATACTTCACTTCGATAAAGATCTCCATTTCCATCCATGTTGTTGCAAATGACATCATTTCATTCCTTTTTGTAGTACTCCCTGGTAAATAAATACCACAATTTCTTTATAGTACCCCTTAGTTGATGGGCACTTAGGTTAATTCTGTACCTTTGCAATTATGAATTGTACTGCTATAAATATTCAAGTGCAGGTATTTTTTTGATAATGACTTATTTTCCTTTAGGTAGATATCCAGTAATGAGATTGCTTTAATGGTAGGTTTACTTTTAGTTCTTTGAGGACTCTCCATATTGTTTGCCATAAAGGTTGTACTAATTTGCAATCTCATCAATAGCATATAAACATTTTTTTCTCTCTGCATCCATGCTAGGATCTATTGTTTTTGACTTTAATAAAAATCATTCTAACACAGATAAGATGAGATCTCATTGTGATTTTCATTTGCATTTCCCTGTTGATTTGTGACATTGAGCAATTTTTCACGTTTATTGGCCATTTGTCCATCTTTTTTTGAAAAGCTTCTGTGTATGTCTTTTGATCACTTTTTAATGGGGTTGTTAGTTTTTTTCTTCCTGACTTGTGTGAGTTCTTTGTAGATTCCAGATATTAGCCTTTTATCAAATGTATAGATTGCAAATATTTTCTACAGTTCTTTACATTGTCTGTTTGTTCTGTTGATTATTTCCTTGGCTGTGTACAAGCTTTTTAATTCAATTGGATCTTGTTTGTTTATTTTTTTTGTTGTTGTAATTGCCTTTGGGGGTGTTAGTCACAAATTCTTTGCTTAGGCTGATGTAAAGGAGAAGTTTTCCTGCATTTTTCTTTTAGAAGTTTTTATACATTCTGAATTAATTTTGAGTGATGAGACATATGCATTCTGTTTCACTCTTCTGCATGTGGCTATCCAATTTTCCCAGCACCATTTTTTTGAACAGGGTTTCTTTTCTCAGTGTATATTGTGGTCTTCTTTGTGAAAGATCATTAGCTGTATGGGGATAGTTTTACATCTGGGTTCTCTGTTCTGTTCCATTGGTGCATGTCTCTATTTTTGTGCCAATACCATACTGTTTAGATTACTGTTAGTTTTGTAGTATAGTTTGAAGTCAGGTAATGTGATGCCTATAGATTTGTTGTTTTTGTTTAAGATTACTTTGTCTATTCTGACTTTTTTTTTTTTTTGGTAGAGACAGAGTCTCACCTTATCGCCCTCGTTAGAGTGCCGTGGCATCACACAGCTCACAGCAACCTCCAAATCCTTGGGCTTAGGTGATTCTCTTGACTCAGCCTCCCAAGTAGCTGGGACTACAGGCGCCCGCCACAACGCCCGGCTATTTTTTTGTTGCAGTTTGGCCGGGGCTGGGTTTGAACCCACCACCCTCGGCATATGGGGCCGGCGCCCTACCTGCTGAGCCACAGGCGCCTCCCTATTCTGACTCTTTCAGAATAGGTAGAATTATTTTTCTAGATCTGTGAAATATAATGCTGGTATTTTGATGGGGATTTCGTTGAATATGTAAATCACTTTGGGTAGTATGAACATTTATTCATTTATTAATGTTGATTCTACTGATCCATGAGCATATTATTTCATTACTTTGTGCCACCTGTGATTTCTTTCCTCAATGTTTTAAAGTTCTTTTCGTAGCAATATTTCACCTTCTTGATTAAGTGTACTCCTAGTATTTTATTTTTTTGTAGCTATCATGAATGTTATGGAATCTTTGTTTTGACTCTCAGCTTGACTATCCATAGTGTAGGAATCCTACATAGTCAATCAGGAATGCTACTGATTTGTATACATTAATTTTTGCAACCTGGGATTTTGCTTAATTTATTTATCAGTTCCAGGAGTCTCTTGGTGGAATCCTTGTGGTTTGCTAGATATAAGATTATATTATCTGCAAATATAATCTTTGGATACTTTTCTGATTTGGATACTCTTAGTTTTTCTCTTGCTTGATGTCTGTGGCTAGGACTTCTAGTACTAGAAGTGGTGACAGTGGGCTTCCTTGTTCCAGTTCATAGTGAGATTGCTTTCAATTGTTCCTCATTCAGTATGATGCTGGTTGTAGGTTTGTCATGTATGGCTTTTATAATTTTGAGATACATTCTTTCTATGCCTAGTTTGTTGAGGATTTCTGTCATGAAAGGGTACTGAGTTTTGTCAAATGTTTTTTCTACATTTATTGAGATGATCATATGATCTTTGTTTTTGCTTTTGTTTATGTGGCAAGTCACATTTATTCATTTATGTATGTTGAAGTGTCCTTGCATCCCTGGAATGAATGCAGCTTACTTGTCTGGGGCTCCTGTGTTAGGTGCATAAATATTTAGGTTTGCTATATCTTCTTATTGAATTGTTCCTTCTGCCACTATATAATTACCATATATCAATGTCTTTACCAGTGTTTATTTAAATTCAATTTTATCTGAAATGAGAGTGGCTATACCTGCTTTATTTTGGTTTCCATTTGCATGTAGTTTTTTTTAATCCCTTCACTTTGAATCTGTATGAGTCCTTGTAGGTTAGATGTAGTCCCTGGAGACAGAAGATAGTTGGGTTGTATTTTTTCATTCATTCAGCCATCCTTTTTCTCTTGAATGGGGCATTTAGACCATTCACTCTGATTGATAGAATCGATATGTAGAATGGTGTTCTGTTCATCTTGTTGGGCAGTGTATTATTTCTTTGTTTACCCTCTGCTGCTATTTTGTATGAGCTCTGAGCTTTAGCTTTTGGGTGATTTTACACTGCTGTGTGTCTTTTGTGTTGATCTATGTGTAATGTAGTTCTGAGCATTTTCTCCAGGCAAGTCTGGTCCTGATAAATTCTCTCAGTGTTTGCTTTTCTGGAAAACCTTCATATATGAAACTTAGTTTCACAGAATATGAAATCTAGGCTTCTGGTTTTGTTTAAGAACTGAAGATGGGGTCCCAATACCTTCTGGCTTGTAATGTCTTCATTCAGAAGTCTGCAGATGCCCCAATGGGTTTTCCTTTGTAAGCTACTTGATATTTTTACTTCACAGCCTGCAATTGCTAGTTCCTAGTTCCTCCTTTGTGTTGACTTCAGCCAGTTTGATTGCTGTATGTTTTGATGATTGCCTCTTAGAAATTACTCTCTCAGGTGTTCATAGAGCTTCTTGTACTTGGATATCTAAATCTATAGCAAGACCAAGGAAATTTTCCTAAATTATTCTGTAACATAGGTTTTTCAGTCCTTGTGAATTTTCTTCTTCACTCTCAGGGATGCCTATGATTCTTGTATTTGAATGTTTTACATAATCCCACATTTCTAGTAAGATTTGTTCATTTCTCTTTAATTTTTTGTTATTTTTAACTGACTGGGTTAATTCAAAAGAGTTGTCTTAAAGCTCTATTTGTCCTAGGTAGAGTGTCATAGCATCATCATAGGTGCTGGCAATCTCCTATTCTTGGACTGAAGTGATTTTCCTGCTTCAGCCTCCTGAGTTGCTGAGACTACAGGTACCCACCACAATGCCCAGCTGGTTTTCTATTTTAAGTCGAGATAGGGTTTCTCTCTTGATCAGGCTGGTCTATAACTCTTTGAGTTCAAGTAATCTACCTGCCTCAGCCTCCCAGAGTGCTAGGATTATAGGCATGAGACTGCGCCCAGCCTGAAATTAATTCCTCTGCCTGGTCCAGTCTATTCTTAAAGCTTTACACTGTGTTTTGTGTTTTATTAAATGAATTTTTTATTTCCAGAAATGAAATTCCATTATTTTGGAATGAATTTCCATTATTATTTTTTATATGTCTACTTAGTATGATTTTCATTCATTTACTGAATATTTTCTTTGGTTTTGTTGAGTTGGTTTTATATCATTTGTATTTCATTGAATTTCCCAATAATCCATATTTGGAATTCTTTATGTGGCATTTCAATATATTCATGTTGGTTGTGATCCATTGCTAGAGAGATGACATACCTCTTTGAGGTTGTCCTTTTGTTCTTATTTTTCATAATTTTGGAGCAGTTTTTGCTTCTCATTGGGGATTTTGTTTTCCACCCTCTCTTAAGGGTGTGTCTGTGGCATATGGTGGGTAAGAACTTTTGGCCTTGCTTGTGGGTATTTTTGTGGGAGACTAAGTTCTGGATGGATACCTTGGTTATAGATATCCTTAGTGTGGTGGTCTTCTTAGTTGCTAGTTGTTTGTAGGCTGTAGTAGTGGTGAGCAGTGTATGTGGGCAGATTCCCTGTCTTTCTTTAATGAGGGAGGATGAAGGTCTTTGAAATCCTTTCTTTTTCCCCAGTCCTGTGATCTTAACAGCATGAATTATATTGGGACTTCCAGTTTAATCTCTAGACAGTAAGTAGTGCTTGTCAGTAAAAATCAAACACAACCTCTATGATTCGGTAAACATTGTAAAGGTCTATACAGATTGACCTCCTTGCCAATAGGTGGCACTTGCCAGAAAGAGCCTGCTGCAGTGCTGTTTTGGGATCTGCAACTGGCTCTAGCCTCTTAGGAGAAACACTCAAATCCCCTGGTGGAATGTAGGCCCTGCAACTTCCAGGTGAATTCTTATTCTCTACCCTGGCAGAGACAGGTTAGGGAGTGAGCAGGGTGGGGCTAGGTTGGTTGTGCTTGCCTTCAGGCGTCACAAAAGCTAGTAAGGTAGCTACTTCATCAGGGGTCAAAGATCTGTTCCCAGGCCACTGGGGAAGGTCTGCTTGTGAGGGAAAGACATCTGAGATCCACAGTCTGGCTGTGGAGAGTAGTTTTTACTCTTCTCCCTCTTCAGCTGCTTTGCAATGTCATTTTAGTGTCTGAATGATACTTTTCAGTGGCAGCAGCTGAAACTAGCTGAGTTCCCCCACAAAAGCACCATGGGGTGGGAGGTTCCCTGTTCCTGATCCCACATTGGACTGAGAGTGTGACCTTCCTGTGAGAGAAGAGGTACTCCCCAATTGTTTTGCAGGTGAGGCTCACACTTCATTCTTTTTTAAGTTCTGTGCAGGCTCCCTTGCCTTCTAAGATTGCTTCATAAATCTCTTTAGGTCTTCTTTTGCCCCTGAGTAACAGATTGAGTCCTGGAGGCATGATTTTGCCTACACCCCTTCCCTGGGTCCTGGAAGATTAATATCTGACCATGCCAGAAAGAAGAGTGCTAGTCCTGATTTGCCTATGGGATAATGAAGAAGGTTTAATGTCCTTCCACTATGGGGTATTCTCTGCTATAATGACATAGCTGGGTGAGCAGCACCTGGAAGGGGTTGTAATCAGGGAGCTTACAGTTTGAGTGCCTCTTCATTTACTGCAGGTCTTTAAGAGGGAAGAGCTGAGCTCCACATTTTGTGGAAAATTCAATGAGGTGGATATACCAACAGAGGGGAAGTAAGCACTCCTGACAGTCCTGAATCAATCATCTTTCTTATCAGCAGTGGGTAGAAAAGAGGCAGGGAAGACAAAGAGTTTTAATAGAGGATAGCTAGCATGCTGGATGTCTCTGTCCCTCTGTCTATAAGGCAGCCTATTCAGAAGGTCCCAGCTCTGAGGTCATGCAGATTCCCTGAGCTCCAACTGCCATTTTGGCTTCCGCCATCTGAGCCAGAGTTGTGAAAAGTTTATGTAAGACCAAGGGAGACAAAAATTAGGGCCTGAAGCTCCCTGGGGAAGACAAAGGTGTGCAGTGGGTTGAGGAAGCAATATGGTGCTGCCAACTCAGCTTGGGTCTGTGGCGATGGGAAGTGACCCTCAGGGGCTGGCAGCTTGGTGCTTTGTCCTCAAAAAGCTTTTGGTTCGGCTTTTGGGCTTGGGAGGGTAGAAAAGCTCTCCAGAAGCTTGCAAGCCCTCTGATTGCCAGGGGTGTGAAGGCAGGAGAAATAAAAGCCCCTCAACCCTTTCTCTCAGGTGCCAGTCTGCTTGGGTTAATCTCTGCTGATATCTTGCTCCTTCTGTTGTGCTCCACAACTTCTTCCCACAGGATCTCTAGTAGGTTCTGGCACTCTTCCCTCATAATTACATCACTTCTATGTTGTTTTTTTTTAATCTAAAATTTTTCTTTTCTTGAGATAATCTGGCAGCTGATATCTCTGGTCAGCCATCTTGAAAAACTCCTGCTGATGTCCAATTTTTCTGTTTCCATTTGTTGCTTGTATTTTTGTAGCATTCTTAATCTTTGCAAAATCCGAGAGATTTATGACTATGTTTTTGCCCTAAAGAAATTTTATTCTTTTATTCTTACATGTATATCTTTGATCCATTTTGAGTTAATTTTTACGTATTTGTGTGAGGTTGAGATCTAACTTTGTGTTTTTCCATCTAGATATGCATTTGTTGAAAAGATATTTTTCCTCATTTAATTGTTTTGATATCATTGTTGAATCAATTGATAATAAATGTGAAGGTTTATTTCTGGACTCACAATTCTCTTCCACTGATCTATGGGTATATCCACTCATATATCAATTCCATACTGTGTTGCTTAGGATAATGTTCAAATAAATTTTGAAACTGGGAATTGTAAGTCCTCCATATTTGTTCTTTTTTTCCCCCAATGTTGTGTTGTCTGTTCCGAGTCCATTGAATTTTCATATTAATGCTAGGATCAATGTGTTTATTTCTTCTAATAGGCAACTAGGAGTTTAATAGTGACTACATTGAATCTGTAGATTAATTTGAAAAGTACTTCCATTTGACCAATGTTGAGTCTTCTGATTCTTGAACATGAGTTGTCCTTTTAAATTTCTTTTGATGTTTATCAGTTTTGCTACTGTGATTAAGTCAATGGTTAGATTTTTCTTTTTTAGTTTTCATAGAAAATTTTATTTTTGTGATTCTTGTTCCTGGTTCTTGTCCTATTTCTTTAATCCTATCTTACCCCATTATTTCTTCTCTTTTACTCTCTTTAGGTTTATTTTATATTTCCTTTTCAAACTTCATTTGTTAATAAGTTAACTAAGATATTTAATCTATATTATTTATTAATGTGTGATACCAAGACCCTAAATATTCTTCTAAATGTGACCATAGTTCAGTTCTACAAATTTTGATAATTCTTTCATTGTAATCAGTAGTTTCACAATTTACAATACAGTTTTTCTGAAATATCCATGGAAGTTTTTGTTTCAATGACAATATTTCATAATAATTCTGTCTCCAGTCTATTTACTCCTTTCTCATATAGTTCTAATTTCTTCTGTTTTATATATTTTTATTTATCTCTTTGTCTACCTATATATCCTTACAATTACTTCCCTAATATTCTTTTATTTTAAATACTTAGGGGTATTTCTTTTTCTGTTTTCTGTATTGACTGATGTTCCCTCATTGCACTTATATTGCAGTCTGTAATTTTTTATTGATCACTATTCTGAAGGTAGGGATGAAATTCTGAGGGAGTCCTTTGAGCTTTGACATGTCAAAGGGTTTTTCCAGAGAATTTTTTTTATCAGGACTACATGGCTCTGGACAAAGTGTTATATTAATGTTACAGCTTGTGTTTTATGGAGCAAATGAGTATTGCAAATTCAAACTCCATTCCAAAGCTGGAAATAATCTTTGGGTTTTGATTAATCCCTAATGATTTTTTTCTTATTCAATTCCTAAAATAAATGGCAATTTTCTTTGCTGCTGCTTTAGGCCAGTGACTGGCAATGATTTTTGCAACCCTCCTATTAAATTATATTTAAATATTGGATATAATTTGTAGATATAATACTCTTCATTTGTGACAGACAGAAACTGGAGCAATAAAGATATTGCCAAATATTTTAATCAGCGTTACCTACCTCTTCAGGAATCTCAAAGTCATATTCTTGAAAACCTGTTCTTTACATTTTTCTCTCCAAACCAATTCCTTTTCCTATATTTACTATCCCATTCCAAATACTCACAATTTGCCTAGTTATTGAATTAGCTGCTTGGAGTCATCTGTTCTTGCTCTATATCCTTCTACATCAGAACTGCCACCATTCACCAGCAATTCTACCTTTAAATAGCTCTGTTACTTCTCCACTCATCTCTAACCCCATTATCACTGCCCAAGTTTACATCTTCATTCTTGGATGGACCATTGCAGTATCTTCCCAGTAGTTTCTCTGCATCAACACTTCCCCTCAAACTATCTTCCAATGTTATTTAGACAGAGATTTGATCTTGTCATCAGCTTACTTCAGAAAAAACTTGAGTAGCTCCTTATTGCTTAAAGACCAAAGTGGCAATACATTTTATTTTTTCTTTCTCCCTTCTGATTATTCACTACATTTCTTATCTTTTTTTTTCAGTCTTGATAGTAACAATGTCTTTTTTTTTATTGTTAAATCATAGCTGTGTACATTAGTGCAATCAAGGGGTACAATGTGCAGGTTTCATATACAATCTGAAATATTCTCATCAAACTGTTCAACGTAGCCTTCATGGCATTTTCTTAGTTACTGTATGTAGGCATTTGAACTGTACCCATTCTAAGATGCACCGTACATGTGGCCCCACCCATTACCCTCCCTCCACCAAAACCTCCCGCCTCCCTTCCCCTTCCTTGGCCCTTTCCCCATAGTCTTGTGCTACAGTTGGGTTATAGCCTTCATGTGAAAGCTATAATTTAGCTTCATAGCAGAGTTGAGTACATAGGATACTTTTTCTTCCATTCCTGAGATACTTTGCTAAGAAGAGTATGTTCCAGCTCCAGAAAAGGGCACACTTCTACACTGCTGGTGGGAATGCACACTAATAAGTTCCTTCTGGAAGGATGTTTGGAGAATATCTAGAGACCTAAAAATAGACCTGCCATTCAATCCTATAATTCCTTTATGAGGTTTATACCCTAAAGACCAAAAGTCACAATATAACAATATAACAATATAAAGACATCTGTACCAGAATGTTTATTGCAGCCCAATTCATAATCGCTAAGTCATGGAAGAAGCCCAAGTGTCCATTGACCCACAAATGGACTAGCAAATTGTGGCACATGTATACCATGGAATATTATACATTTCTTATCTTGTAGTCTAATTAATCTGTTGGATTTACCCAGGACACCCCAGATATAATCATACCTCTTTGTCCTGCCAAAATCACCACCTCCAGTCCCTAGAGAGATTCTACTAGTTATTTAAAGGCCAAACCAAGTCCATTACCTCTGTATATTCCCTGTCACTTAATTGAAATTCATCATGTTCTTCTTTATGTTACCATTTACTTTTTGCAAACCTCTACTTCAGCAACATCATATTATAATATGAACTTTTACATGCCTGTTTTGCCCTTTAGAATATGAGCTCCTGTAGAGTAGGAACCATATTCCTTTATTTTTATCATGTTTCCCTGTCTGGCTAGCCTGTTACTTAGAACATAACGGATGCTCAATAAACATTTTTAAAATAAATTAATGAAATAATTAAGCTATATTACTGTATCAAAATAGCAACAGGAAAATGTTTTAAAATTTAGAAAATATTTAATCTTCTTTTCTAGTACCTATTGCAGCACATACCAAGAATTTAGTAGGGGCTCTAGTTTTAAAGGATACCTGCTCATAAGGAAGCAAAATTAGAATATTTGAATCTTGTTATTCTCCTCTTCCTTAAAATATAACTAGAAATTCCTGGCTTTCAGTTACTAAGGAACCAGATAAGCAAATATAATCAGCAAATTTTTTATGTTTAGTAACATTAGTAGGGATTTAAAAGAAATACTTTCCTTATCTTCTTGTTTCAATTATAATACATATTTATAATAGTATATTTAGAATACATAACCAATTTAAGAAGTATGTGTAATATTACTATCAACTGCAAGATAATGAATATTTTAGAATATATTCATATAGTATCTAGTAACAAAAGTGAAGGCAGAGGGTATATTCTGTTCTGTATTCTAGCTTTTTAAAGTAACATATTAAAATAATCTATTATATTATATATCTATATATTAAAATGATCTGTTAGCTGTAAGTAGCAGAAAGTTTCAAGTCAAACAGGGCTAACTAGTAAAAAAAAAAAAAAAGTATTTTAGGGGTGGTGCCTGTGGCTCAAAGGAGTAGGGCACTGGCCCCATATACCGGAGGTGGTGGGTTCAAACCCAGCCCCGGCCAAAAAAAAAAAAAAAAAAAGAAAAAGTATTTTCTCTCTTCACCAGTAAAGATTAAAAGATGATTTGACTCTTCATTGGATATTACCAAGCATGATTTCTCCTTGGGACTAGATGGAGTCACTTTGCTGAGTCACATGGAGAGAAGGAGAAGTCGCTAGATTAATAAAATCATGGATTTATTCCAAAAGAAGGAGGGGGTGGGATGATGTTGATAATAGACAATTTTCAGTGTAAGTTATGGTGATTATGGATTTTGTCATTTTTTTTAAAGATTTGAAGCCTCTTTCATTTAAAATCACTTTATTCTCTGATGTTGGACATTTAGATTTTTTTCTTCAATATCAGAAATAGCACAGCTGTGAAAATCTTAAGGCTAAATTATCATGAACATGTATGTTTATGTATAGAATTTCAGATCTAAGTTAAGCAATGTGTTAAAGCTTTGATATACATTGAGGAGCTGCCCATGGGAAAGTTCCTATTCCCATCGACAACATCTGAGAACAATTGTTCCTTTGATAATATTGGGCATTTAAAAAAAATAAAATAACTTGGCAAGGGTTTTTTTTTTTTTTTAAACTGTCTCGAGGAAAAATATACTTCTCCAGAAATTGACTTAGGCTAACATGGTAATTTCACAAGCTGACTTAGGCTCCCAATACTTCTTTGATATTATTGATGTTGAGTTGTATCAATGTGTTGTTTTCTCACTCCAGAATCTTTTAATTCTCCTTTTTAATAATAGTTGTGCATGGGTCCTTATATGTGATCAAGGGCTTTGTAGCAAAGAAAACAAAACAAAGACAAAGAAACCAACCCAACACTCAAATTCTTCATGCACAAAGAAGTTTTGGAAAAGCCAAAGAACATCTTAGGTAGAATAGATTTTATTATCCTGAATCAACATCTTTTTTATAACTTTCAAAATATCCTTCCCCTGTAAGGGATAATGGGTCTAAATCAGTAGGAATCTTGCTTTGTTACCAATTGATATATAATCTGTATACATATGCCTATGTGCATGTATATATAATTAATGATTACACATATGTACGCTTATTAATACTTTTTTCTTTAATCATGGTTCTGTATTTTAAAGGTTCCCTTATTTCAAATAGGTTGAGATTCCTACGTCAGTTCCTAAGTTAATGTGAAACCAAGTGCATTTTACTGTTTACAAAAGTTGTTAAGACGTTTAGGTACCCCAGTGGTATAATTTCTTTTTATTCCTCCAAGAGATCACTCTAGTTTAGGAATGGGTAACTATGAGTGTGGGAAAAGTATTACTTGGAGGCCAATTTTGCAGCTTTACCTTAAATGTAGAGTGTTGGCTTTTCTGCCAAGTACATGGTATCATTAAATGTAATAGATCTACACATTTGCAAGTGGTCCATTTTTTGTTTAAGTGTGTAAAGTTATTGTAATCCATAGCATAAAACACTCTTCCCAGAAATCACACTTCTAATGGAAATGTGTTTTAAAGCATAGACAGTGTACTCTTGCTTAGGTGGCTGCCATGTGCATTACTTCATCTTTAGAAAAAGTACAAACAGAATATAAAATTTTTACATATACATTTTTAGTTTTAGATTCTTTCTTTTATTCTTCCTTTCTTTTCTCCATGTTTATTGTCTCGGCTCTCAGTGAGACCTCAGGAATCCATTTAGCTCTTTCCCTACTAAGACCAATCGGCTGATAGGCTGGGAGGTGCATGAAAGCCACAGGTAGATTAATAGGAGAGTGATGCCTGCAAACCATGCCTGGCTGCTCTTGAAATCCTCCTGAAGCCTGAATTATTTGTATTAAGATAGGCCAGCATTCTGGCCCCTATGAGTCAATTATTTGTAACAGTTGCCAATAGTTTTATACCTGAGAGAGCGGCTTCATTCTTTATTATTGCTGAGGAATCAATACTCCCATTGCCCTCACAAAATGCTATACAAGCATTATTGGCATTTCACTTGGCAGTGAAGGGTATCAACATCAATCTCGCCAACTGCACACTTCAATAACCCTGCTCCACTCTCCTGCGTCTATTTGTATTCCATCTGGGCTGTCTGCGGCTCAGATTTGAATGGGAATCCTTAGTGCTGCCCTGACACGTTCTGAGATAAGGAAAAGGAAAGGCATCATTTAGCCATTTGCAGGAACAATTCCTCGCTCCCTCCCCTGCTTGTTTTGTGCTTGGAGGGTTTGCAGCATTTAATAAAATATCATTTCCCACCATCCTGTGGTTTTCTAAAATTGCGATTTCAGAGCTCTTCATTAATAATCAAATGACAGCTTCTAATCCCATCCATTAGAAGTTACTGTGACTTTTAAAGTAATTTCTGGTATTTTAGAATTGCTCTTAAAGTAACAAATCTTACAAAATGCAAATTTGTGTACATGGATGTGCAATATGCACAAAGAAGCACGATGGAAACTGCAAGTGTGTTTGCTCTAAATACTAAACACGAACACTGCCCTGTTTAGTAAGCTGAGTAAAGAAAAACTATTCACATACATGTAAATCCCCCATGCAGCATGTAATTTGGGGGCAATATCTAAATGGAAAACATTATAGGGGAGCTTGTCACATGTCAGTCTCATGCTGGGCGTTATCAATATGTAACAGATGTTTGACCAGAAAGGATATCCAGGATACATAAAAAACTCTTGCAACTCCATAATAAAGAGAAATATAGCTCAATTAAAAATGGGCAATGGCCACAGTGAGACACGACTTTACACCCATTATGTTGGCCATCATAAAAAAGGAAAAGAAAACAGAGAGGATGTGGAGAATTGGAACTGTTGTGCATTGCTGGTGGGAAGTATAAAATGGTGCAGGCACTGTGGAAGTCAGTTTGACAATTTATCAAAAATATAAGCATTGAATTACCATATAATTCAGCAATCCACTACTTCTAGATATATACCCAAAATAACTGAAATCGGGGATTCAGACAAATACTTGTATGTCAATGTTCATAGTATTAATTATATACAATAGCCCAAAGGTAGAAACAGCCCAAGTATTTACAACAGAGGATCAGTTTCTTTTCTCTTCCTCCTCATATTCTTCTTCTCTTTCTCCATCTTCTTTTTGGAGAGTCTTTCCAGGGAGGAATGAGATTGACTCCTTTTTGCGCAATACCTGATTATTAAAATGATTTGATTACATAAACCTTTACCTATAATTTTAATCACCTGGAGACATTGTTTAAAATGTACTTTTCCCAATCACAGCCCTGGAAAGAATGATTGTGTAGATCTGGGATGAAACTTGAAGATATGCATATTATAAAACTGCTAAGGAATGATTTTTAGTAAGGCTCTTACTTAGTGAAAACGTAATAGGGGAAACCTCAGACCAATTGGATAGTATGAAACACAAAATTTTCTATCATTAAAAAATGACTTCTGACTATCTGTGCTAGAGTCTCACTCTGTTATTAAGTGAGATATTATTCTTGCCATTGTACAAGAACTGAAACAGCTTTCCTCCTTTGGAGCAGGGGTGGGGTGGGAGTTGGGGCAGCAGATTACAAATACTTGTTAGTACAATTTACTCTTTTGTGCAATCAGTAGACCTAGCCACAAAGATATTTGGAGGAATCATTTTGACATCTTTAAGTAATCTTTGGCATATTACTAGACAAATACCTTTTATGCTCACATAACACTGGATTTGTAATACACTAAGGGCAATTTAGTCTCTAGACCTAAAACTTTACTAGCTCCCACTAAGTTTGAGGCCCTAATAAATGACCAATAATTCAGTATTTTGGGCTCAAATCAGGACCTGCCCAAGACAATATTACCAAATGGGTGACTTGTCCTTTTTTTATCTGAGCTCCTCCTTCCCCCTTCATGGTAGTTTGTGTGTTTATTTGTCCAGATCAAATAAATTGCATATAAAGCTGCCTTTGTCACATGGTGACTTATGACCTGCCAAAGTCACTCTCTGTGATAGGTCTCATGATATAAGCAGCTGCATGATTTGGATCAAGAGCAGAAAGATTCACATATTTCTATATCACCTGTCAGCAGAATGACACTGGGCAAGTTATATGATTGCTCTGAACCTCATTCTCTTTGTCAAAAAGCAATGCCGGTGGTGGTGATGGTGATGATGATGATGTGGTGGTGATTGTGAAGGTGGTGATGATAATGATGGTGGTGATGGTGTTGATGATGTGGTGGTGATTGTGACAGTGATGGTGATGATGATGATGATGATGGTGGTGGTGGTGGTGATGGTGGTGATAATGATGATGATGAATGAGGTGGTGATTGTGAAGGCGATGGTGGTAATGATAATGATGGTGATGATTATGATGGTGGTGTGTTGCTGTCCACTGGCTTAGTCAGAGACATGGAGGCAGACATTGAAGACAAAATGAATGATTTATTAAGGGATGGCTGGTGCTCGCTCCGGCACAGCAGCAATCAGCCATCTTTACTCACTTTCTTACATACCCAAACTCATCAGATAAAAATAATCCAAGAACAAGGAAGACAAAAGGTAGAGATTCCTTATCAGCGTTTATACAGTAAAGTACGTACACACCTTTCTAAACCAAGAATATCTTGTTTGGAAATAAACAACAATGGAGATGAACCACAAAGGGCTGGGTTGTCTGTTCTATTTGCCTACTTGCCTATATAACTAACTGAAAGTTTTGTGTAAATAAAGGTAAGGGATTAAGTGCAATGGTTCATTGCCCCAGGCAAATGATCTATCTCCAGCTACAACTTGGCAAGGGTCTCTGGCATTTTCTGTCCTTTAAGGCCTGACTGCAGCCCAAGTACTGGAAGTGTTCCTTCTCAGAGCCTCGTTGCCTCAAGGAGCACAGATGAGACTGATTCACCTTACAAGGGGGCAGTGGACTGTGCCCCTTCAGTGGTGGTGATAGTACTGCTGCTGATGCCAATGGAGATAATGATAACATTTCCCAGAAAGATTCAGGTCTTTCTCTATCACTTGTTGGCAGAATGACTTTGGTCAAGTTATATGATTGCTCTGAACCTCAGTCTCTTTGTCAAAGTCTCTTTACTGTTAAGATTAAGGTAAAGTATTAATAAAATGACTTAGTAAAATTTGTGATAATATATAAAATGGTAGAATGCCATAACTGTTTATTTAAAATTCAGGTATCAGAATATTTTTATTTTTTATATCAAGGACAGATATTAAAGAGCTTAATTTTTGCCTCAGAGGACAGATATTTGAAAAATTGCATTCGTAGTCATGCATATGTGTGAGCCCAGATTATGAAATCTCAATGATATTCAATTTCAGAATTGTGTTAGTTTCATTGGAAGCAAAATGGCAACATTATTAATTCCTTCCCAGGAGAGAAACAGCTCGGTTTTGTTTGTAATGCTTGCAACAATTTTCTGAAGGAATTTTATTTTTAAAGCCCCTCCTTTTATCAGGTATAAATGAAAATGGCTTTGAAAAGATAATTTTTCAGTTGGTTTGTCTTTTAGATATCAAAAGGCAAGGCATTTCTCAAGTTTTACATATTATAGATGTTCCCTTCACTAGACCTTAATTTGTATAAATATTTCTGGAAAAATATGAATCCATTGTATACATATAAATATTTTGAAGTAGAAAAAGCCCTGGATTAGAAGTTGGAGCCTTTAACTCTCCAGTTTTGTTGTGTGTTAAACGTGTTACTGTAGGCAATTTAATTAGCTACTGAGCATTTATTTTCTCCTCTCTTGAGTGGTTATAAAATAGACCTAGCCCTATTTCCTTTGACTTCTGAGGTCATTTAAAATGATATTTGTAAAAATGCTGGTCCCAAGTTCTATGTAAATAGAAAGTGCCACATTTTCCTGAATCTAAGACATTATAAGCAGTAAGATGTACCATACACTACATTATAAAATGCTGACCATTAAATTAGGATACAATGCCTTGGCAATGCTGCTTGATGCATAAATAGGTCACACCAGCCTCCTTCGTTTTGGACGTCCTTTTATCTATCCTAAGAAGTATGGCAGTATTTCTTGCTTTCAACTGTGTTGTTTAGCAGGAGATGGGCAATCTTTTTTAATGTAAACCAATAAGTAAACATAACACAATGCTCTGTATTTTTCTATAGATCTAGTAAAGCATTTGACTGTTGCATTGCAGGAAAACACAGAATTACAGTCATTCCTCCCATGATTATATTTGCTCTGTTAACCTTAAAACATATGCATTTTTTTTTTTGCTGTTTCCATACCTTTCCTCATATGCCATAATTTAATTTCAGTGCGATATTATAAAGACATTTCAAATGGTAACTAAACTCACATGTGACATAGCAGCAATGCATGTAACTTAGCTGAAGTGACAAAAGTGTGAACAGCTGTGTACAAGCTTGTCCATGTGCAGTCAATGAAAACTGCCACCTGGTAATCAGTGATTGTAAGACAACTTCTGATTTTAAGGATGTTAAAATGTGGAGAAAAAAGTGTTTCAAAATTAATCAAATGTTGCATTTATATTATTAGCTCCAATGTTATACTTGTATTCTAAATATACACTGAAGACAGAATGTTTATTTGCAGTACCTTGTTAATAACAGGAGTGAGACACTGAGACTCATGCAGCCTTCTTTCATCCTGGTGAAATAGTCAGACGCCCCGTCAGTGCAGTCAGGTACCATGTAGTGCCATTTTGGTTAACAATAGACAATATACATATACCACGATTATCATACCTCGTAGTTTTTCTATGTTTAGAGATGTTTAGATTCATTAGTACTTGCTATTATGTTATAATTTCCTAAAGAATTTAGCACAGTTTCATGCTATACAGGTTAGTAGTGTAGGAGCAATAGGCTATACTGTATTGCCTAGGTGGATAGTAGGCTATACCACCTAGGTTTGCATTAGTACACTCCATGATATTCACACAACAAAATTGCCTACTGATGCATTACTCAGAATGCAATCCCATCCTTAAGTGACACTTGACTTTGTCTTTTGCAGACAGTCTGGTGTTTTCTCTGAGTCACCCCTTCTACACACTAAACGCTGTCACTTTATCTCTTTTCAGATTTTTAATATGGCATGACTTTGCAACCCTTCCTTTTGCCCACTTTTCTCTGAATTAAGCTTGATAATTCAGGGCTGTTTATTGCATTATATTTGTAACTAAACTTACTACACCAGCTGTGCTTATTAAAATGGTAGAATAGGGCGGTGCCTGTGGCTCAAAGGAGTAGTGCACCGGGCCCATATGCCAGAGGTGGCGGGTTCAAACCCAGCCCCGGCCAAAAACTGCAAAAAAAAATAAAAATAAAAATAAATAAATAAATAAATAAAATGGTAGAATAACCTGTAATTTATTAAGACAAACAATGATTTTCTTTAGTTTCAGGGTAACTAAGTATTTGAAAAGTTTATGAACAAATGCTGTATGTACTTGAGGCATAGTTCTATTTTTAAACAATGACAAAAATTTACATTGGTTATATTATCATTTTAAATTGAGTACATTTTATTCTTCATTTTTGTTCCTGATCTTTTTTTTTTTTTTTTTTTTTAGCATGTCTGTTGTGTCTTCATTCAACTTTTCTGAATGGACAAGGTCAGAATCAAGCTCTTGGGCTGTAGTTGTGGTGTTAGTTTCCTAGGGCTGCTGTCACAAAGCACCACAGCCTGGGTGGCTTAAAACAAAAGAAATGCATTCTTACAGTTCTGGAGGCTAGACATTTGAATGTAAGGTGCTGGCAGGGCCGTGACACCCCTGAGGCCCTCCTTCCTCCTAGTATCTGGCAGTTCCTGAAGATCTGTGACACTGTGTGGCTTGTAGCTGCAGCCCTTCCGTCTCTGCCGCATCGTCCCTCGGTGTTCTCCCTGTGTGTCTCTGTCTTCACATTGTACCTTCCTCTTCTTATCATGACAATCACCAGGGGGTGTTAGGTCCCACCCCAATGACTAATGTTAAGTTACAAACATTTTCAAAGACCCTATCTCGTGTTCTTAGGCTCTGGCAGATAAGACTTACACATATCATTTCAGAGGAGACGATTCAACCCATAACATCTGTCAACATTATTTTGTGCATTGGCATCAATTCATCAGCCACTACTCTTTGTGTACAGTAATTCCACTGGCTACTAACTTGATAATTTTTCTTAGCATTCAACTTTGTATTCTCCATTCTATAAAAAGGGATATAAGAAGAGAATTATTTGATTGTCAATTGACTCACTGAAGTCCTCATAAGCATTGTGCTCTGGATTTTTATGTTAGATGTCTTGTAATCCTTTCTTCACAAAACATGAGTGGAATGTGACAAGCCATTCTTACACATTTTATGACGGCTGCTCCCTTTTCCAGGTACCCACAGTCCATTGCTTTAGTAATCCATCTTTGCATCCAGTGGATGCAAGGCCTGTAATTTTTCTCTTGAAAGTGGGACTGACCCTGGCTTTCTTCTACTTTCCAGACTGCCTTTCCTTTCCGTAAGATTTCCCATAAAATAAGGATGGTTGTTGAGTGATTTCATTTATAGGTTTTCCTAGAGCTTTGGGATGCAATTCCTCTAAGCCAAATGATCTGAACTTAAATAACATAACTTTACTACCTTTGGATTTGGTATTCCCTTATGAATGCTAATTCTGTATTTGGCAGAAAAACAAGAAAGCAAAAATCGCAATTTAGACATTCTGTTTTCTTTCTACTAAATTTCAGTGTAACACATTGTACTCCTTTCAACATTCCTGGACCTCTTTTTTTCATTTTATTATTTATAAAATGACATTTAAAATACTTTTTGTCCACTTTAGCTTTTGGTCTTTGTCTCACCTCATTTTGGTCTTGACATCATAATTTCATACACATCCTTGATAATTTATTTCTATTTCCACTCTTGGGATATGTACTTCCTTCATGCGTTTCTTTCTCCTAAGATGATTTTTCCCTTCCATAATAGGACCTGCATCAGTAAGAATTTCCCAATTTTCTTGAATCCAACCTTTCAGTGGTTATACTTGAAAGCATACTGTGGAACTATGAGTTATAATATTTTGAACATGCCCCTCTAAATGTCTCAGCGGGGTACTCTAAACAGACTTTGCCTTCTTACAGTTCTGATAGGTATTGTGATCTAAGATGATAGGACTATTTTATTCTAACCCTTTTATTTCCCCCGACCAAATAACTCTAGTGTTTGTTAGAAATGGGTTTAGAGCAGTATATTCAAAGTCATTTCTTCTATCCATGAGGAATTAAGGCAGAAAGACTAGACAAGAACTTCTTAGACCTTTCTATTTTTAGCCCAATTATGTATGATACATTTTCATGGACAAATGAAGTCATCATTACTGCTATATTTTTCTTGCCTCTGTGCTATAGAGGAACATATTATTTTGTCTCTTCACATAGTTAATTTATCACAGCAATATCACTTTTTTCTTTATTTTATAATCTCTGTTCTCATATTTTCAATATACTTCCAGCCATGTTTTAGTTATTTCTAAATAGGAATATATGAAACAGGATGTTTAAATGGGACACATCCTCTCTTAGATTAGACTACATTACTCATACCACAGATTTAAAGCTCAAAAGTAAACAAGAGAGAAATCTCTCACACAGAATTTATATCTTCCAAGACTCTTTAAAAAAATTAATTCCCTGTCTCTGGCACCACTTAGTACAATCAAGAATAGAGAAAGCTTTCAGGGGCTTTCCTTCTAATGTGGAAGATTAAGCCCTTTTGGGAGGGGGGGTCTAAATTTGAGGAACACAAAGGACATCACAGGGTAAAATTCCATTTTATGACCTTCAGCCTGAGTAAGGTCGATAGTTTCTGTTCACTGCCCAACAGGTGACAAAAGCTCTGATAGGAAACCACAGTTTTCTAGCCTAAGGAATCAGAGAGCAGAGATTGAGACTAACCACAGCCTCAGATTCTAGGAAATAATCTTAGAAAAGAGAAAAGTTGGAGAAAGAGAGCCCCAAATATAGGTATAAACTTTGCCCAAACAATTGGATGATTCTAGAACCACTATTCTGTGGAGAAGAATCCAGTGAAGGAGAAATGATTAAATTGACATTTGAACTGCTAACTAAGAGACAAAGTTGGGGATTTAAGTCCAAGTTAATTGTCTACTTAAAAAAAATTTTAACACTCTTATGAGGTGTAAAACAGAAACCACATAACATTCCCAGTGTTCAGGATAACACAATTGACAAATGAAAAATTAGAAAATTGTGACTCATTATTAAGGAAAAGAATGATCAAGAAATAACAACTCCAAGATGACTTAGAAATTGACACAGCAAGAATTTTAAAGCTCTTATTATAACTATGCTCAATGAAGTAAAGTAAAATAACAAACTCAGGGTAAATTAAAGGATAAAAATATCAGACCCACAGAATATACACAAAGGAACAAAATGTAAGTTTTAGACTTGAAGACTAAAATGTCAGAAGAGATACTATGGAAGCATACTATCTCAGAAGAGATAGTGACTTTGAAGACAGTTTAATAGAAATTACTCAATTTGAGGAACAGAGAGAAAAAGAATTGAAAAGAAAATAAGCAGGCTTTTTCAGTGACCTGTGGGGCATTATTAAAAAGATAGGAGGGAGGTATTAAGGAGAAATATTTGATAAAACAACAGCCCCTCAATTTTTCCAATTGCAGAAAGTCTCAATTTTATAGATTCAAGCAGCTCAAGGAAACTCAAACAGGAACAAACATAGACATAAAAAATGCCTGAGCAATTATAGTCAAACTCATGAAAATCCAAAGATAATGAGGAATTCTTGAAAACATCCAGGAAAAAGAAATGACACATTTTATACGGAACAACAATGATTTGAAACACTGCTGAGTTCTCTTATCAAAAACTGTGGAGGCAATTAAAAAAAAAAACAGAACAAAACAAACAAACAAAAACCATGGGGGCCCGAAAAAAAGTGAAAGACAATCTTTATGGTGTTGAAAGGAAAAACAAAACAAAACAAAAAAACCCTAAAATAATCAACTCAGAACTCTACATCTGATGAAGATGTGTGCCTTGTATAGAGATAGCTATGCGTCAGGGCATGAAATTATTGAGACATCTTGCCAAGAACTCAATTACAGTCCAGTAATTTTTTTTTAATGCCTTACTCAGTGCTACATCATAAGAATGTTTGAACTCTTGCCTTTTGGTAATCTTTGTCTTCTGTTTTTCCCCATTGTGAGAGAAGTCTCAGAGCTAGCCACTGTAGGTGTATGTTAATAAAGAATCTTGGATAGATCATGGGGGAAGTGGCTTCTCAAATGGTAAAATGAAAAATTACAATCGGCTATCTTTCCTTTTAATTATTTATATATGAAAGTTACAACTGGATAGCTTTCCTTTTAATCATCAGTATATGAAAAGGGGATATGTGTATAACCACTTAAAATATAAGCATTTAAAAATGAATTCTCACTTCAAGTGAGAAAGGCAATGACTGAGAGCTTGTCTATAAATGCCGTATTCTTTGTTGCACTCCACCTGATTTGGTTGTGTGTGTGTGTGTAGTGTATTCATTTCTGATTTTCATTTGAAATAATTCAAGGAAGAAGACTTTAAAAACCAAATATTGAAAATCCAGTAAGGATAATGTCTGATTATTTTTTAATGTTATATTTAGTATGAAATAAATGAACTTGGTTGAAAAGCCCAAATGACTAATGTTCAGTTCTTGGAGTACTGAACATTTTACTCACTATCTTATAAAATTTAGGACTGAACATTCCTGGAGCGTCCAAATGTTTCATTAATCTTACCCCTAAATTATATCTAAGCATTTATAAGCATTTTAATGTTCAGATAAAATCTTTAGCCATGATATTTAAATGTTTTAAGATAAATATTTTCATCATTTTTTCTTTTTAATTCTATTTTGTCCAATTCTCAAGATGTTTTATGTATGTGTTTTAATTTTTAATTAAACATAAGTAATATATGAACATTTTCTTGTAAAAAATCAAAAAGCTTTAGGTAGTCTGAAGGCTTTCTCAAAACTTGGCCCTTTTCTTCTGCTTAAAAGTAATAAGCATTTTTCCATATGTTTGTTAGCCATTCATCTGTCTTCTTTAGAGAAGGTTCTATTCATGTCTCTTGCCCATTGATATATGGGATTGTTGGCTTTTTTCATGTGGATTAATTTGAGTTCTCTATAGATCCTACTTATCAAGCTTTCGTCTGATTCAAAATATGCAAATATCCTTTCCCATTGTGTAGGTTGTCTCTTTGCTTTGGTTGTTGTCTCCTTAGCTGTACAGAAGCTTTTCAGTTTAATGAAGTTCCATTTGTTTATGTTTGTTGTTGCTGCAATTGCCATGGCAGTCTTCTTCATGAAGTCTTTCCCCAGGCCAATATCTTCCAGTGTTTTTCCTATGCTTTCTTGGAGGATTTTTATTGTTTCATGAAGCCTTAAATTTAAGTCCTTTATCCATCTTGAATCAATTTTTGTGAGTGGGGAAAGGTGTGGGTCCAGTTTCAGTCTTTTACGTGTGGATATCCAGTTCTCCCAACACCATTTATTGAATAGGGAGTCTTTCCCCCAAGGTACGTTCTTGTTTGGTTTACAGTTTCATTTCCTGTTTTTCTATTCTATTCCAAGTGTCTATGTCTCTATTTTTGTGCCAGTACCATGCTGTCTTGACCCCTATGGCTGCAAATCAAAACCACCCTGAGATACCATCTAACCCCAGTGCGAATGGCCCACATCACAAAATCTCAAAACTGCAGATGCTGGCATGGATGTGGAGAGAAGGGAACACTTTTACACTGCTGGTGGGACTGCAAACTAGTACAACCCTTTTAGAAAGAAGTATGAAGAAATCTCAAAGCACTCAAGCTAGACCTCCCATTCAATCCTGCAATCCCATTACTGGGCATCTACCCAGAAGGAAAAAAATCCTTTTATCATAAGGACACCTGTACTAGACTGTTTATTGCAGCTCAATTTACAATCGCCAAAATGTGGAAACAGCCTAAATGCCCACCAACTCAGGAATGGATTAACAAGGTGTGGTGTATGTACACCATGGAATACTATTCAGCCATTAAAAAAAATGGAGACTTTACATCCTTCGTATTAACCTGGATGGCAGTGGAAGACATTATTCTTAGTAAAGCATCACAAGAATGGAGAAGCAGGAATCCTATGTACTAAATTTTGTTATGAGGACAATTAATGACAATTAAGGTCACAGTGGGGGTGGGGGAAGGGAAGAGCAGAGAGAGAAAGAAGGAGGGAGAGGGTTGGGGCCTTGGTGTGTGCCACATCTTTTGGGGGCAAGACACGATTACAAGAGGGACTTTACCTAACAAATGTATTCAGTATAACCTGGCTTACTGTACCCTCAATGAATCCCCAACAATTAAAAAAAAAAAGTAATAAGCCTTACGAGATTAGTCTGTCATTTGAAATATATTCCTTATATGGACAACTATCTGTTTGTATTCTATGGAATACATATAACATTAATTTGTATATTTTTCTTGCACATACTTTTTTGGCATATGTGCAAGTGTTTCTCTATGGAGCTAGTAGCAAAATTATTAGATCATAAGGTGTGACCATTTTAATTTTTTATAAATAATGCTATATTATTCTCCAGAGTGGTTGTAATAACCTTTCTACTTGTAGGATACTCTTTTACTTACATTTTACCAGTGCTTAATATTTTAAGCTTTTAAAGTTTCATCCATCTAATGGGGGAGTCAGTACACTGTAGCCCATGTGTCAAATTCAGCTTACTTCTCTTTTAAAGCCTGTAAGCTAAGAATAGTTTTAGTATTTTAAAATGCTTATATTTTAAGTGGTTATACACATACCTATTCCATTTTTCTTCTCAACCTACAAATTCTAAAATATGAAGGTCATGATGAAAGTTTGAGACAGACTATATTATGGTCCATTATTTCAGTTCCAAGAAATGCAGTCAACAATGATGTCCTTTACGATTCATTTGTGCAAGTTTCAACTTGCTCTGCTTATTGGTATTGCTAGGAGGGCTTCATTTGTTTCCAACTATGGCACTCAGTGGGCATCAGCTGTGGAGCTGGGAAGAGAACACTTTTACACAATAATTTTCTGTGATTTTAAAAATGGGTTAAAATGAGTCTCAAAGCCTTGAACATTTGCACGTGGCCTTTGAGAACTTGATTCCTTCTTGTGCAGCAATTTTTTGGGGTTTCAAGAATTTGGAAGAGGTCAACCTTCACTGGAAGATGAAGGAGAGGAGTGAGTGGTGACTGCAGTGACTGAGAAAAACATCATTGCTTTGGAAATAATGGTTCACAATTATCAATTATCAATCAAAATGACATTTAAGAACATTGATGTGGCATTATGACCTGTCCAGCAGTGTCCAAAATCTTGCCTGGTTATCTTTGAGTCAGGAAAATTTCATCTTGATGGGTGCCTCACACTTTGACAGAAGAACAAAAGTTCATCCATGTTGAATCATGTAAAGAAATACTGATCAGATTCGAGGGAGGCAAGTCTAGACAACATTTCTGACATTTGTTACTGGTGATGAAACCTGAATTTACCAGTTTGGTCCAGAGAATGGGCATCAGTCAACAAAGTGGATTTTTTCCTGATGAAAATCCACCAACAAAAGTGAAGTGGCCCTGAAGTTTTGGAAAGAAAATGGTGGACACTTTCTTCTTCAAAAGTGGTCATGTCACAACTGTTCTTGAGGAACAAAGGACTATTGCTGTTCAGTGGTACACAGCAATATGCCTACCAAAAGTTTTTGGGAAGCTTCAAGAAGAGTGGTCAAGGACAGGGCTGTGGGAGACCATCTTGCACCATGACAACACATTCATCCACTTATCCAACATCACCATTCGGCCCCTGGAGTCCACAGAGGTTAAATTTAAAATTCATTCATGCTATACTCTCTACCTGGTCTCATGTGATAATTTCCTATTCCTTACAGTAAAAAATCACATGCATGGAAGAAGCTTCTCTAGCCCTGAGGATATTGTTCAAGCCTATAAAAGTGAGCTTACAGAACTTGAATAAATTGAGTGAAAAGAATGTTTTCAAAAATAGTTTATAGGAATGCAAAAGTACATAGAATGTTGTGGTGATTACTTGGAGAAAATATACTAATCTAAATAATTATATATTATATTATATATATAATATATTTTATTGTTGGGGAATCATTGAGGGTACAATGAGCCAGGTTATACTGCTTGCTTTTGCTGGGTGAAGTCCCTCTATTAATAGTATCCTGCCCCCAAGAGGTGGGTCACACAATGTGGCCCCATACCCCCTCCCTCTTTTCTTCTTTTCCCTCCCCCATTCCCCACCCCCAACCATGTACTAGCATCAGTTGTCCTCATATCAGAATTGAGTGCATTGGATTCTTTCTTCTCCATTCTTGTGATGCTTTATTAAGAAGAGTGTATTTCAACTCCATCTGAATTAATACAAAAGATATAAAGTCACCATCCTTTTAGTGGCTGTATAGTATTCCATGGTATACATATACCGTGGCTTGTTAATCCAGTCATGGGTTGGTGGGCATTTAGGTTGTTTCCACAATTTGACAATTGTAAATTGAGCTGCAATAAACAGTCTAGTGCAAATGTCCTTATGATAAAATAACTTTTTTTCTTCTGGGTAGATGCCCAGTAAGGGGATTGCAGGATCAAATGGGAGTTCTAGTTTGAGTTCTCTGAGGATTCTTCATACTTCCTCCCACCAGCAGTGTAAAAGTATTCCCTTCTCTACACATCCATGCCATATAATTTTGGGGTCTTTGTGATGTGGGCCATTCTCACTGGGGTAATGTGATATCTCAGAGTGGTTTTGATTTGCATTTCTCTGATAATTAGGGACTATGAGCATTTTTTCACATGCTTTTTCGCCATTCTTCTATCTTCTTTAGAGAAGGTTCTGTTCATCTCACTTGCCTGTTGATATAAGAGATTGTTGGCTTTTTTGTTGTTGTTGCCGAATTTGAGTTTTCTGTAGGTTCTAGTTATCAAGCTTTTGTCTGATTCATAATATGCAAATAAATTTTCCCAATCTGAAAGTTGTCTATTTGCTTTGGTTGTTGTCTCCTTAACTGTACAGAAGCTATTCAGTTAAATTAAGTCCCATTTGTTTAATTTTGTTGTTGTTGCAATTGCCATGGAAGTCTTCTTCATAAAGTCTTTCCCCAGGCTGATAGCTTCAAGTGTTTTCCTTACACTTTCTTTGAGGATTTTTATTGATTCATGACTTACATGTAGATCTTTTATCCTTCTTGAATCGAGTTTTGTGAATGGAGAAAGATGCCGGTCTGGTTTCAGTCTTTTACACGTGGTTATCCAGTTCTCCCAGCACCATTTATTGAATAAGGATTCTTTCCCCCATTGAATGTTATTGTTTCATTTATCAAAGAACTCCTGGAAATGATCAAAAAATACAGTAATGTCTCAGGATATAAAATTAAAGTCCACAAACCAGTAGGCTTTGTATATGCCAATAACAGTCAAAATGAGAAGCTAATCAAGGACACAATTCCCTTCTCGGTAGCTTCAAATAAAATGAAATACCTAGGAACATACTTAACAAAGAGTTGAAAGACCTCTAGAAAGAAAACTACAAAACCCTAAGAAAAGACATAGCAGAAGATATTAACAAATGGAAGAACATACCATGCTCATGGCTGGGAAGAAATCAACATTGTTAAAATGTCTACACTTCCCAAAGAAATCTACAGATTCAATGCAATACCCATTAAAATACCAACAGTATACTTTCAAGCTTTGGAAAAATAATTCTTCATTTTGTATGGAACCAGAAAAAAACCCATATAGCTAAGACAACTCTTAATAATAAAAACAAGGCCAAGGGGTATTAGCCTACCAGATTGTTTCTTAATTTTGGTGTATATCCAAACTTTCATTGTGTCCCTCATATTTAATATCTGGCCCTTTAACAAAAAATGTGCCAACTCAAATCTCCTGTATATCAAATGTTGTGTGTCATTGTTGTTCTAATTTGCATTGCCATGATTACTTAGCAAAACTAAACATCTTTTCATATGCTCATTTGATATTTGTATTTCTTTGTCTATAAATTGCCTATTGTTCATAAATCTTGCTCATGTTTCTATTTTTAAAATTGATTTAAATAACTCCATATGGGTTTTGAATACTCATTTTGCTGGACAGTGTTGTTTGCCTACACAGTGGTCATCTTCCCCACTCATTGACTTCTGCCAATAGAACTCTAGTTCTTTTCTAGGTATTGGCCAGTGAAGTATTTCTGGGGATCTGACCCCTCACCCAAATCTTATTGGGGGAATGTAAAATTATACTTATTTTAAATTATTGTGCAGTTGCCTATGATTAGTTCAGGATTAAACCTGAAATGAAATATGTCCAATAAGAATTCCCCTCAGTTTAAAAAGAGAACATATTTTTATCCTTTGACAGCCTCTGTTTGCTTTCATCTCATGTGAATTCCTCTCTTGGGAAGGTGGCAAAACCATCTTTTGAGTATATTCATGGCCAAATTAAATGGATAGGCTAGAGTACTGAGAATAACAAAACAGCAATATGAAAAATGTGAGTTCTATATTTTTGAACCTCTTTATAGTTTAGGCTAATTTTAGATGATGTTTCTATTATTTGAAGCTAAAAACATTCTAACTAATGTATTTAACATTTGATGTTTTTCCATATGAATTTTAGAGCCATGTTGTCATCTTCCAACTACAGGAACTGGTTAGAACTACTTTGCTTTTGTAGATTAATTTGTGCTTAAAAGATATTTATAAACATCTAGTAATGGGATTGCAGGGTCACATGAGAAATTTAATTTGAGATCTTTGAGGATTCTCCATAATTCTTTCCAAAGAGGCTGTATTAGTTTGCAGTCTCACTAACTGTAAAAGCGTTCCCCTTTCTCCACATCCATGCCAGCATCTGCAACTTTGGGATTTTGTGATCTTACAAGAGTTAGGTGATATCTCAGAGTGGTTTTGATTTGCATTTCTCTGATGATTATGGATGATGAGCTTTTTTTCATGTTTCTTAGCCATTTATCTGTCTTCCTCAGAGAAGGTCCTTTTCATGTCAATTGCTCAGTGATAGATGGGATTGTTAGCTCTTTTTTGTTTTGTTGATTAATTTGAATTCTCTATAGTTATCAAGACTTTGTCAGATTTGTAATATGCAAATATCTTTTCCCATTCTGAAGTTTCTCTCTTTGCTTTGATTGCTGTGTTCTTAGTTGTGCAAACTTTTCAGTTTAATTAAGTTCCATTTGTTAATTTTTGTTGTTGTTGCAATTGCCATGGAAGTCTTCTTCATAAAATCTTTCCCCAGGCCTATATCTTCAGAGTTTTTCCCACAGTTTCTTCTAGGATTTTAATTGTTTCCTGACTTAGATTTAAATCTTTTATCATCTTGAATCAATTTTTGTAAGTGGTGAAAGATGCAGGTCAAGTTTCAGTCTTTTCGATGTGGTTGTTCCAGTTCTCCCAAGATTCTTTCCCCCAGCATATGCTTTTGTTGGGTTTATCAAAGATCAGATACTATAAGGGACTGGTTTCATCTCTTGGTTTTACATATGTTCATATAGGAGTAAAACTTATTTCACTTCAAGTTGGGGGACAAGGGAATGAGGGAGAGGGGTGAAGAAAGGAGGTGTTCCCACTGAGTGGGAACAATGTAGGGGTATATGGCACACCTTTTGGGTGTAGGACATAGCTACAAGAGGGATTGACTCTACCTAACAAATTCAAATATTGTGATTTGGTTGTTTGTACCTTCACATTAACCATAAATAAAAAAACATCTATAAACTTTTGAGCTTTTCTGCAAGTATCTCTCCCTTATTCTAGTCTTGATGATACAAATGTTATTTCCCCCAAATTTATATGTTGAACCCAATCTCCAGTGTGGTAGTATTGAGAGGTAGGGCCTTTTGGGAAATGTTAAGTCATGAGGACTTTATTCTTGTGAGAAGGATTAGTGCCCTCATAAAAGAGATTGAGGGAACTACCTTGCCCCTACTGCTGTGTAAAGACACAGTGATGAAGTGCAATCTTGGAAGCACACACAACAAGACTCTAGACATTGAATCTATTAGTACCTTGATTTTAAACTTCCCAGGCTCCAGACCTGTGCATAATACATTCCTATGGCTTATAAACTACCCTTGCTTTAGTATGTATGTACTTTTGTAATAATTTATAAACAATGGAAATATATTTATTCCAGTCATAAAGGTTAGAAAGATCAAGATCAAGGATAAGCAGACTGGATGTTTGATAAGATCTTTGTCTCTGCTTCCAAGGTGGTACTTTGTTGTTGTGTCCTTACATTGAGATAGAGATGAAAAGGTTAAACTTGTTCCTTCAAGCCCTTTCCTAAGGTCACTAATCCCATCCAGGAGGGCAGAGCACTTATGGCTAAATCACATCCTAAAACCTCCACCTCTCAATACTATTGCATTAGGGATTATGTGATCATGAATTTTGGAAGGACACAAATATTCAAACCATAGCATTCCATACCAACCCTCTAAAATGTATCTCTTTCTCATGTATAAAATACATTCAGTCCATCCCCAACGCTCCCCAAATCTTAACTCATTCTAGCATCAACCTTAAGTCGAAGTACAAAATTCTATCTAAATATCATCTAAATAAGATATAGATGAGATGTAGGTACAATTCATCCTGATATAAATTTCCCTTTAGCTGTGAACCTACAAAATCAAATAAATTGTCTTCCAAAATATAATGATGGGCCAGGTATAGGATAAATATTGTCATTCCCAAAGGAGTAATAGGAAAGAAGAGAAAAAAAGAGGAAACAGGTCCCAATCAATTTCCAAACCCAACAGGGCAAACATGAAATCTTAAGGCTGTAGAATGATCTTTGACTCTGTATCTGGCTTCCAGACATACTGAGTTTGAGATTAAGCTCCTAAGGCTCTGGGAAGCTCAAAACCCATGGCTTTGCTAGGCATAACCCACATAATAGTTTTTATGCATTGGAGTCAGATGCCATTGTCTCTCTCAGGCTGGCATTGCATGCTGGTGGCTCTACCAGTCTGGGGTAATGGGTAAAAATTGCCCCAGTGGAAGCTCTCTGTGACAGCCCTGCCCCTCTGACAGTTCACTGGCTGGGCACTGAGGCTTTTAGGGGCATCCTTTAGAATCTAGGTAGAGGTAGCCATGAACATAGAGCTCATGTAATTGGTGTGTCTGCAGAGTTAGTGCCAGATAGAGGCTTTACCATGTATACCCTCCAGAGGAACAGCCACTACACACTAGAGCCTACTTGAGCTACATCTAGAATGGCTAGAAGCACTGCACCAGAATGAGGGCAGCAGAAACTTCAGGTGGTGCTGGGCAGTGAACCTCAAGTTCACACAGGAACAAACCCTGGGCTGCTCCTTTGAAACCATGTTGCTCTCCAGGCCCTTTCAGGCTGGGCCTGTGATGGAGGGGCAGCCCTGATGATCTCTGAAGGGCCTTCAAGGTCATGCTTCCACGGTCTCAATGAATAGCATCCAGCTTCCTTCCATTCATACTAATCTCCTTATCGATCCATCACTAGATTATATCTTTGGTGTTTTTTCTTCAAGAATATGCTTGTTCAAGTTTAACAAGCTGAAAAATTTCCACTCTTTAAGTTCTGTTTCCCTTTTGATTATACGTTTCATCTTTAATTTATTTCCGTTTGCATTTTACTATAGAAAGTCAAGAGAAGTTGTATAGCTGCTTCAACATTGCTTAGAGATTTTCTTTCCACCAAATATCTTAGTTTTTTGCCCTTAAGTTTTGACTTCCATAGAACAGTAGGACACAAACATAAAGCAGTCAAGGTTTTTTTCACTATGAAATGAAGATAGCTTTTCCTCCATTTCCAATACCATATTCCTCATTTCTCTCTGAAACCTCATTAGAATTGCCTTTACCCTCCATATTCCTATGAGCACTCTGATCACAATCACTTAAGTAATTTCTAAGAAGATATAGGCTTTTCTTCCATCAATTTTCTTCTTCTGAGCACTCACCAGAATATCTCTTTATGGTCTAGCCTCCGCTCATTGCCCATTTCCAAAGTCACTTCTATATTTGTGGATATTTGTTACAGCAGCACCCCACTCTTGGTACCAGTTTCCTTTTTAACATATCTGATTATGCTGCTATGACAAAATACCTCTGATTTGGTAATTATAAATAAGAAAAATTTATTTCTCCCACTTCTGGAAACAGAAAAGTCCAACATGAAGATTCTAGCAGATTCATGTCTGATGAGAGCTTGATCTCTACTTCCAAGGGGAGTCTTGTTGCTACATGAGGAAGTGGCAAAAAGAGGTAACTCATTCCCTCAAGCCCTTTTATAAGACAGCTAATTCCATGAGGGCAAGGCTCTCAAAGCCTAATCAACTCCTAAAGGTCCCACCTCTTAATACCGCTGTATTGGGGATTAAGTTTTGTTTCTTTCTTTCTTTTTTTTTTTTTATTAAATCATAGCTGTGTACATTAGTATGATCATGGGGCACCATATACTTGGTTCATAGACCGTTTGACACATTTTCATCACACTAGTTAACATAGCCTTCCTGGCATTTTCTTAGTTATTTTGCTAAGACCTTTACATTCCACATTTACTAAGATTCACATATACCTTTGTAAGATGCACCACAGGTGTAATCCCATCAATCCCCCTCCCTCCACTGACCTCCCCCCTCCCTCCCCTCCCTTTCCCCCTTCCCCCTATTCTTAGGTTGTAACTGGGTTATAGCTTTCATGTGAAGGTCCTAAATTAGTTTCATAATAAGGGTGAGTATATTGGGTACTTTTTCTTCCATTCTTGAGACACTTTACTAAGAAGAATATGTTCCAGCTCCATCCATGTAAACATGAAAGAGGTAAAGTCTCCATCTTTCTTTAAGGCTGCATAGTATTCCATGGTGTACATATACCACAATTTATTAATCCATTCATGGATCGATGGGCATTTGGGCTTATTCCATGACTTAGCAATTATGAATTGGGCTGCAATAAACATTCTGGTACAAATATCTTTATTACGATTTGATTTTTGGTCTTCTGGGTATATGCCCAGTAGAGGAATTACAGGATTGAATGGCAGGTCTATTTTTAGATCTCTAAGTATTCTCCACATATCTTTCCAAAAGGAATGTATTAATTTGCAATCCCACCAGCAGTGCAAAAGTGTTCCCTTTTATCCGCATCCACGCCAACATCTCTGGTCTTGGGATTTTGTGGTATAGGCTAGTCTCACTGGAGTTAGATGATATCTCAAAGTAGTTTTGATTTGCATTTCTCTGATGATTAAAGATGATGAGCATTTTTTCATATGTCTGAAGGCCACGCGCCTGTCTTCTTCAGAGAAGTTTTTCTTCAAATCCTTTGCCCAGCCTGCGATGGGATCCCTTGTTCTTTTTCTTGCTAATGCGTTTGAGTTCTCTGTGGATTCTGGTTATTAAACCTTTGTCGGAGACATAACCTGCAAATATCTTCTCCCATTCTGAGAGCTGTTTGCTTGCTTTACTTACTGTGTTCTTGGCTGTGCAGAAGCTTTTTAGTTTGATCAAGTCCCAATAGTGTATTTTTGAAGCAGCTTCAATTGCCCGGGGGGTCCTTCTCATAAAAAACTCACCCAACCCAATTTCTTCAAGGGTTTTCCCTGCACTCTCTTCTAGTATTTTTATAGTTTCATGTCTTAGGTTTAAATCTTTAATCCAGTGAGATTGTTAAAATGTCCATACTACCCAAAGCAATATATAATTTCAACGCAATCCCCATTAAAGCTCCACTGTCATACTTTAAAGATCTTAAAAAAACAATACTTTGTTTTATATGGAATCAGAAAAAACCTCGAATAGCCAAGACATTACTCAAAAATAAAAACAAAACAGGAGGAATCACGCTACCAGACATCAGACTATACTACAAAATGATAGTGATCAAAACAGGATGGTACTGGCACAAAAACAGAGAAGTAGATGTCTGGAACAGAATAGAGAACCAATAGATAAATCCAGCTACTTACCGTTATTTAATCTTTGAGAGCCAATTAAAAACATTCAGTGGGTGAACTGGCTGGCAACCTGTAGAAGACTGAAACTGGACTCACACCTTTCACCATTAATTAAGATAGACTCTTACTGGGGATTAAGTTTCAACATGAATTTTGGGGAGACAAAATCATTCACATCACAGCACAGTATAAGGTGCTGAACAGACTAAGACAGGGCTTCTATGAGGCCTTTAAATAAAATTTTCTCTAAAAATACTTTTAAATATTTGTTAGATCAATTACTAGGTACTTTATAGTTTTTGTTACTAGAAGAAATGGCTTTTATTTTCTTATACTTTACATAATTAGTTTTTGTTGGTGAAAAGAAATTTTATTTTACTAATGATATTGTATACTACCAATTTGCTACATTTCTATTAATTTTAATAGCTTATCTGTGGGTTTCCATGATGTCATACATATTATTTTTCAATAATTATAATTTCATGCCTCATATTTGTTGCCTTATAATTTTATATCATGCATTTTTATTGTGTCTATTGTGTTATTTGGGGTAGGTACAATGTTCAGTAAAAGGCAAGAAAAAAATCATTCCTATACTATTTTTGCTTTGTTTCTGAAGTTAGTCAGAAATATGTCAAATTTGTCATCTGTAAAAAAGGATACTTGTTATGGGTTTAATTTGGACAGGCTTAGTAGAAAATCAAGCCACCCTTTTATTTATTTATTTTCATTAATCTTTCAGGTCTTCCTTTTCACTGATATGAATGGGTACAGAATGTTAACAGAAAAAAGCTTTGGCTTCTATTTAAAAGACATAGATTTTTCTCATATAATATGAATTCATGCAGTGAATTACATTGATGAGTTTGTTAATCATCAATATTATATTGCTAGAAAAGACCTACTTTGTTCTGAGTGAGAAGAGATAGCTGCTCCAAATGATTTTAGAATTTTATTTGTATATTGCTTATTTTCTCCCCAAATAACTAGCCTACTATGGCTCTAGCCACATACACCAAGGGTGGCGGGTTCAAACCTGAAATGCCACCTTATCAACTACAAAAAAAAAATATTGCTAGGCATTGTGGTGGATGTCTGTAATCCCAGCTACTTGGAGCCTGAGGCAAGAGAATTGCTTAAGCCCAAGAATTGGAGGTTGCTGTGAGCTATAATGCCATTGCACTCTACTGAGGGCAGCATAGTGACTCTGTCTCCAACAAAAAAAAAAAAAAAGAAATAAAGAAAAAAAATGGGGAGGCACCTGTGGCTCAAAGGAGTAGGGCACTGGCCCCATATGCCAGAGGTGGTGGGTTCAAACCTGGCCCCAGCCAAAAACAAACAAAAAAAAGAAAACAGAAAAATGAGGCTCCATCTCAAAAATAAATAAATAATAAAATAAAAAAAGATATATTCAATCTCTATTTTCTGTTTTATTATTCCTATCTTGATTTTATCTTGAGTACTTTTCACAAATTTCTTTGATTAAATTATTTAAATGAATGCATAGTACAAGTTAATTCTTTTCATTTTTTCTTATAGAAACATTTGAGGTGATGAATATAACTCTGAGAATAGTTTTGGCTTGGTTGTACAATTATCATTTATTCCTCATCAAAAGCGGTAAATTAAATTTATTCCTTTATATGTTTACATTTAGTCATGATATATTGACTACTTTCTTTTGTTCCAGGTCCCTCACATACATTATTTAAACTTAAAATAACCCTGGGTATTATCAATTTCTCATTTGGGATACAGACTCTGAGAAGTTAAGTGACTTCCCTTGTATCACTCTGCTCTTTACTATTGGGACCCACCCAATATTTCAAATATTTAAGCAGAAGCATGGTAGCAGCCTGGTCTTGTTCATAGGATGTTCACTGGCTATACATTTGCTCAATGTATATTTGGATTTGGTGGATTAGATACACAGATAGGAATGGAAAAAATAAAGAGTATTATGCTTAGACTATTCCATATCTTCTGTTATTAGTGCTTTGAGCTTTGCTTCTTCTTATATTTGCTTCAAGCAAATACATCTGATGAGAACATGAATTTTTCATGGAAAAGGTTAACTTTGGAGCCATGAGCTCAAGGGAGTTTTATAGAGAGAAGTTATTTCAGAAGTATAATTGTTAGAGCACAAAAAATTAAATTTTGAAAGCTATTTTCTTTACCCTTACTTCAAAATGCTGCTTGTTGCGGTAGCATCACCCCACTTGAAGGTTATAAATGAAAATGACTAGAGTATTTTCCAATAGGGACATTTTTCTAGTCAAAGTTCATCTTTAACTAGCAGAACCAGGAGTATTAAAATTGAATTTGTGATCTTTCTTGGGATTGGGCGCTATTTTTTTCTTAAAAGAGAGGCAGAGATAACCACTTATTTCCTTTTATTGCTTTGAAGGAAATAGCCTAATTAAACATTTAGGAATATAATGTAACCCCTTTTCCAACATACTGAAGCACTAGATTGGTATTTTAAAAGATGTGAGGGAAACTGAAAACGTGATTGTTTTTTGATTCCTTTAATGGTCAAGTTATCCAGAAATATTTAAATTACTAAGTTTATATTCAGGATGATGAAAGGAATAAACACCACCCCTGAGAGGATCTGACGACACATTTCAGAGAAACCAAAAGAGTTTAGTGACCTCACAACTTTCATTAGAGAAAACACTCTAAAAACTTCATTGTGATAATATCGATTAAGCATTAGCAACTGATTGCAATTTCACTTTATTGTTCTTGTAGGCAAGACAAATTTTTTATATCACTTTTGATGGTTTCATTAGGCTAGCAATGCATTAAAATCCTGGACTTATTGCCTTCTTAAATGTCATTTTTTAAAGTGAAAAATACATACTTTTCTGAGTCCTTAATATTTGAATTGGATGATGAAAGACTTTCTCTTTGCCAAGTGAATCTGCCATATACAGAACATAGTCATTTTAATGAAATTAGGGAAGTTATATTATTTTTGTTTGTTTTGTATTTTTTGATGTTATAAATTTAATATTACAAAGAGCAATATTTGTGTTATTTATTGTGTATGGTGAAGTTTATTAAAGAATATTGTGAACCCCTAACGAATGAATTATTTCCTTCCAGGCAATGCACCCACCCTCAGTTTGGGTAGTATTTGATTTTTATTAAGGAATACAGGTCATCAATAGTAGATTCTTATTTAATTTTCCCTCCTTTAATTTTTTTTTCCCTTTGGGGAGAATGTAATTAGGTGTTAAGACGTTTGACAACTTATTTCAGTGAACGATTTAATTCTAGCCTTACTACCTCTGCGAGCAAAGCAGAGCTTGAAATCATGGTATCAGAAAACCCATTTGGAAGCAGTCTGGAACAGTGGAGGTCACTCTTCATTTCCTTAGGGTTGTTATCCAGATGCACTCCTGTTTGTGCTTTTGCCTCACTTCACCCAGCTGAGCATGGCTGCTTTCCTGATCCTTTACATTTCACACCACTGAGCCTGATTGCTCTCCCGTCCGTAGTTGTTTGCTTGCAGCATTACTCACACTAATGTTGTAGGCCTCAACGCTCAGCCAAAACCAATCTCTTGAGATACACAGAGATGGTGAATCATTAAAGGGCATGCAAAATACCAAGAGTATCAGAGGCTCACAGAGGCTATTTCGCCACGTGAATTTGTCATATAACAGGCTCCGTCATTGTATTTTGCACTTGGCCATCGGAATGATGAATTTCTTAGTGATTGTACTGGAGCAAAAGAGAGAGATCCACAGAAAAGTTCTGGCAAAAAAGATCTTTTTTCATAAATTGACTTCAGTTGAGAAAATAAGCCCTATTCTTGTTAATACTGATAAATCGACAATCTGACTTTTCTCTTACTCTTTGCAATATATTTTGTTTCTCCTTTGTGATATTCAGTATGATTCTAACCTTTAATAAACCTCTCGTCTGAGGCCTGATGGCTCACACCTGTAGTCCCAGCACTCTGGGAAGCCCAGTGAGTGAATCACCTGAGCTGCCTGTGGCTCAGTGAGTAGGGCGCCGGCCCCATATACCGAGGGTGGCGGGTTCAAACCCGGCCTCGGCTGAACTGCAACCAAAAAATAGCCGGGCGTTGTGGCAGGCGTCTGTAGTCCCAGCTACTCGGGAGGCTGAGGCAAGAGAATCGCTTAAGCCCAGGAGTTGGAGGTTGCTGTGAGCTGTGTGATGCCACGGCACTCTACTGAGGGCGAGAAAGTGAGACTGTCTCTACAAAAAAAAAAAAAAAAAAAAAGGGGTTTGAGACCAACCTGAACAAAAGCGAGACCCTGTCTCTATCAAAAATAGAAAAACTGCAGGTGGCTCACACCTGTAGTCTCAGATACTCAGGAGGCTGAGGCAAAGGGATTGCCTGAGCCCAAGAGTTTGAGGTTGCTGTGAGTTATGACATCATGGCACTCTGCCCAGAGTGAGAGTAAGACTCTGTCTCAAAATAAATAAATAAATAAATAAATAAATAAATAAATAAATAAACAAATCTCTATGTAACTCAGACTGCTTCTTTGGAGAGTCATGAAAAAACTGCTAAAAAAAAAAATAAAAAAATAAAAAAAAATAAAAAAGGGCGGCGCCTGTGGCTCAGCGGGTAGGGCGCTGGTCCCATATGCCGGAGGTGGTGGGTTCAAACCCAGCCCCGGCCAAATTAAAAAAAAAAATAAAAATAAAAAAAAAAAAAAAAAAAAAAACTGCTAAAATCCAACCTCTGTATACAGTTTGCTTTGTAGAATAATGAAATTGAAGAACTCATTAGTGAATACCAAATTTACTGCATTTATAATGCTAGTGGATTTATTAGTCCATGCCTCAGAGCTCCAGCGCATCCAGATAAAAGAGATACAGCATGTTCCCTAGGTATAGAGCCATGACATTTTAGGGATCCCAAGATATAAACCATTCTTGTGTTAGGTCCAAGCTATTCATTGGGATTTGATCTTCAAGGGCTTGTAAGGAAGATTAGTTTTTATACTTATTTTGAGTGTCTAAAACTAAGACTGCCTGCTAAACTTGTTCTGGATGAACAGATCACAGAAAATATTGGAAATGTTCATCCATTCATTCATTTATTCATAATTTTTTAGTGCCTCCTATGTACTATTAGAGACACTTTTTACACATTGGAAATACAAAGTTGAGAAAAAACATGGTGTCTCCTTCAAGGAACTATCATAGGATCATAGGATGTAGAGTTTCCATATCAGTGAAGCATGAATTTGTATAACTCTTCAATATACATAAGCACCTGTGTTGATCCAGACACCATGAGGAAATATCCTGGCATGTCCCCAACACTCACGCTAAGTTATCACATCACTTTGCCTACATCTCTCATGATTTACCTTTGTATTATTTACTATGGTCATGCAGAACCACATCAGCAATGTTCTCTGACAACAGTGGCAATTCCCCAAGGAGAGACTATAACCTCTACATTGACTATTTCTTTAGTAAACTATGGAGGTGGCACCTTACAATATATAGCACTGACATAAGTAAGAAAAGTCTACCAGTTAATTATTTAAGCAGCTGGTTTTCTAGTTTGTATGCTAGCATACTCATTTCACTATTTTTTTTTTCTCATAATGGAATCAGAAGACTTTGGTTTCTAAGTCTGGCTTTATCTGTGGCTAAGTATACTTTAGCAAACCAGGTAAACTTTCTGCACCTCAGCTTCCCCATCAGTTTCTAAAAACAGTTTAAAAATATATGTGTTCTTGGCGTGGATGTGGAGAAAAGGGAACACTTCTACACTGCTGGTGGGAATGCAAATTAATACATTCCTTTTGAAAAGATGTTTGGAGAACACTTAGAGATCTAAAAATAGATCTGCCATTCAATCCTATAATTCCTCTACTAGGCATATACCCAGAAGACCAAAAATCACATCATAACAAAGATATTTGTACCAGAATGTTTATTGCAGCCCAATTCATAATTGCTAAGTCATGGAAAAAGCCCAAGTGCCCATTGATCCACGAATGGATTAATAAATTGTGGTTTATGTACACCATGGAATATTATGCAGCCTTAAAGAAAGATGGAGACTTTACCTCTTCATGTTTACATGGATGGAGCTGGAACATATTCTTCTTAGTAAAGTATCTCAAAAATAGAAGAAAAAGTATCTAATGTACTCAGCCCTACTATGAAACTAATTTCTGGCTTTCACATGAAAGCTATAACCCAGTTATAACCTAAGAATAGAGGTAAGGGGGAAAGGGAGGGGAGGGAGGGGGGAGGTGGGTGGAGGGAGGGTGATTGGTGGGATCACACCTGCGGTGCATCTTACAAGGGTATATGTGAAACTTAGTAAATGTAGAATATAAATGTCTTAACACAATAACCAAGAAAATTCCAGGAAGGCTATGTTAACCAGTGTGATGAAAATGTGTCAAACGATCTATAAAACCAGTGTATGGTGCCCCATGATCGCATTAATGTACACAGCTATGATTTAATAATAAAAAAACTGAAATGTTTAAATAAAAATGAAAAGAAGAAATAAAAAAGGTTGAAATAAGAAAAAAAAATGTGTATTCTTTTCTAGTAAACAGACCTAAAATAGACAATGAATAGCATGCTTGGTATAGAGAACACCACTGGAAACAGACACTATTAGGATTTCTCTATTTTTAATGTTGAGACTTAAGGAATGAATATATTCTCAAAGTGGAGGAGATGGTACTCATCAACATGATCTTTAGGCTTTTAACTTGTAGACCACGTAGAAACAGAAAGATAAAAAAGAAAAGCAGACAGGGATTCATGGCTTTGATCAAAATGGTGATTACATTTACCTGAAAGAAATCTTGCTGTGGAATGAGGATTTATTCAACCCTAGTTGTCCGGAACAACTTTCCATTTTCCTACTGGAGCAGGACATTTACATTTTCTAAGGTCAGAGTAATCTCGACATTCTCTGTGCTGAGGGTAGATGCATTTTACTTTTCTCCAAGTTGCATCTTTAAAAATGCATTAGCAAAAACATTTTTTTCAGAAGAAAAAAAATACAAGGCCTTTTATAAAGATAGACTTTCATAGATTAAAAACACATTTAAACATTATACGTATGCACTAATGTAGTCATTAAATACTTATTTGTATATGTGCTTAAAAACACTTATGGTAACTCCTTATTCTAATTCTTCTTTTCATGATCAAATAATTTTAAAACATTAGAATAAAAAAAACTTTTTCCTTTTGTTCTTTTCACACAACCTGGAAAAAAATATTCATGGAGGTTGTTCAGCTCGGTAAAATAGAAATCTCTGACTTTTTAGGTCAACTGAGCAAGGTTCTCAGATGAATGTTATGAATTTCACCCATTGCAACGCATAGTTTATCAACATTTGATAATCTGAGATGTATTTCACTCTTGAGAAAAGATTTTCTTCATTCTGATTACTGTCATTTTAATTATGAATTCTTGGAGAGAACAGATGCTTTTAAATTTAATGCACCTGGAGACAAATACATTAAATATTCATTTTATTTTAAGAATCTAAATTGCTAAATATTATAACTTACTTTACACAGCTTAGCTATGGTACATTTGTTTGCATATTCAAGTTCTTTTAACTTCTAATTTTTACAGCAAGTCTGCAGGAAGTAGGCAGAAGGTCACTATTATTGGCTTGTCTGAGAGGTCAGGTACAAGACAGAAAGTAGATTTGTAGTTATCTAGGATTGGGAAGATTGAGGGTGATGGGCAGTGATTACTAATGAGTATGAGATTTCTTTGAGGGGTGATAACAATTTCCTAAAACTGATTGTGGTGATGGTTGCTTAACTATGTGAATAAACCACTGAACTGTGTACATTAAATGGTGAATTGTAGATTGTGTGCATTATCCTAATTTCCTTATAAAGCAATTGAAATGGTAAAGGATCTTACTGAATCAACCCCAGCAATTAATGTGTGCTTAAATACTATAGCCAAAGCACCCTCTCATCTTTCTTGGTGCACCAGAAAGTGGTAGGCCAAAGTGGTAGCTGTGTTCCTAGTAAGTGGTGAATCTAGATTTTGATTCCAGAGCTTTATGGCTTCAAAACTCAGTCACCCCTAAAACTCAGTCATTAAACAGAGACTGGAGCCTTGCTCAGCTGGTGTTAGAAGTGACCCAAAGCATCTACAGTTGATGGTTAGCAGGGAGGCAGTATACTTGGATTAAAATAATAATTTGCTGGGAAATCTAGAATTGGGGCACAGTGGTGTCCCGGTAGCTTGCTATCATCATATAGTGGTTAGTACTCTGCGTTGTGGCAGAATCAGTGCACAAGGAGAGTTGTGGCTTGATATATCAAAGAAAAAACAAGAATAAAGTTGGCATTTATTGATAAGATAAACTTTTATGTATTCCTACAATATGCCACGCACCCTGTTAGGTCCTGGACGTGCAGCATCAAAGACAACATAGCTCCTGCTTTCTGTTGAGTTTCTGGTTGAGAGGGAGAGAGACCCTTGCATCAATGTTTGTAATTCAGTAATTTGTGATGCCACTGTGCACATGACAGTGCAGGGTCTGACAGGTACTCAGTGTATGTCTGCAAACTGCCTGCCTCTTTCTGGAGTGCTGAGCAAGACATGAGGATGTTCTGATTATAGATTTAGGAACACATTACTTGCTGGTTGATTCTGTAGAATTGGCAAAGTTCACCTTTGAGATTGGTGGTAGGAAAAAGGAACTAATAATTGTTGAATATTAAGTATGTGCCAGACATTGGGCTTGTGTCTTATTATGGGTCACATAACCCTTGCAACCACCCTGTAAGTATTGATGCTACACACAGATGTTTAGGCACTCAGGCGGGTAAATGCCGTGAGATTCAGAAGCATAGTAAATGTTCCTTACACTTACCAGTTATGTAAAACCATACTACTATTTACTCCCAGATATGGGATGCAGAAATAATGGGTGCCACCTGGAGACAGGACAGATAGGAGCCAGTGTGTACCTTATATCTCTTTATTCCCTTGTCAGAGTCAGCCTGGAAATATTTAACCATATATTTCAGAGGACATAAATTCAAGTTGGAGAATGGCCAACCAAGACATTGAGTGAGTAAGAAATATACCTCTATTTTTTGAGTCACTGTGATTTTAGAGTTATTTATTACTACACTATACGATAAACTGTCCTCACTAATATAGTATCCCTTCAAGTGGATATTATTTATATGTTAGTACATTTATTTATTTGGAGTTAGGTCCATATATAAAGGTTTTTAATGTCAACTAGAGGGCTCTGACTGCTTTGGTCAAAAGAAAACCAAGGACACATTACCAGTTTCATCAGAAGCCACGTATGGAAATTTGAGTCAATTAGCACAAAAGCCTCAAATCTGTTGATCTTTGGCAGGGCCATAGGTCAGCACTGTACACAGTATTGTGACTAGTCTGCCCCTTACTCCAATTTTTGTCTATAAAAATGGCCTTAGTATCCATATGAGAAAACAGAGTTGAAGAGAAATAACTTGTTCAATGCCAAATGTTTAGTCAATAATAGATTCTATATTTGAATCATTTATTGTTACAACTCATCTGAATTTAGAGTTCATTGTCTTTCTGATACTCTATGCTGTTATTTATATTTATTGAGTTATTCAACAAAGGAAATGTTTTAATGTGAAGTTACATTGGTATTCATCTTTTTTTCTCCTTATGTTTCTTTTACATCATTTTATGTTTACACTCATCCTCCCTTTCCCAGGTGAATAAGCTGGGTGGGAGGTGTCCACAGAGAATCAGTGACTTACCGGAGATGCAAAGCCATTTAGTGATAAAACCACACTTATAGACCTTGTGTCTCTCATTCTAATGAGAGCTTTCCCTCTGAAGGAAGGTAACATAGGAATGTTTCTCTCTCTTCCCCTTCCTCTCCCTGCCCCCCAGCCTGAAATACTATCTTTGTGTGTTAGATTCTATGAACAACTTGTTTGCAGAATCAGACCCAACTACATTTTTGTTTACTCCCGATTAATAAATAGCTTTGGGTTGTTTACTAACAGCACAGATTCTTGTTTCACAATGACTCTTTCAGACTAGTAACCGTGAGAGAATAATAAGCCTTGCAAATTGCTTCCAGGTACTTTTTAAATCTTATTTGACTAGATGTGTCTGTGAGGATGGGGGAAGACATTTACACTGCCCTTTTCTTCAGTGTAATCTGCCCAGGACTGACTTATATTCAAGTATCAGGGATTCTGTAAACAGTAAAGCAGAGTTAAAAATCATCAGCCAGGGATTTGGAAACTGCTAGTTTTGAATTTCTTGTTTGCTGTGATCTTTGACAACTCACTTAAACTCTCTTAACTGCTGCCTTTTTAGGTCCTAAATGAGGATAGGAGAATCTAGAGTATTCCCCTAGAGCAAATATTGGTCTCTTCAGTAATTCATCCTGGAACAAGAATTATTGTAACCTTTGGCACTGAGAGAAGAATGAACTTCTTCAGCTCTCAAGGGCTTGGATGAGGAGGTCTTGGGAAGGGCTTAAATCTTAACCAGAATGTGGTTAAGTCCTTATGACCCTGACGCCATGGCCATAGGCATAAGGATGCTTCTGCCTGTGCTTAATAGAAGCTATATAAGTGCAGGCAGTGATAACCAGAACCAGCATGACAATGGGGAGTGGAGCATCCATTTTTGTATTTTGATAAATGCTGAAGATTCAAAATCACAGTAAGCTTCATCAGTGACAATGGCAGGACATCATAGGGAGAACTGTGGTAACTAGTCAGGACAGACTTCCCTTTATTGGCTGAAGGCTAGAGGGAAGAGGCAATAAAAAGGACTAATTCACAATTTACGTAGGCATTTTCTGGGTTTCTAGTAATCCTTTAGTATGGGGAAGCTTGACGAAGAATAACCTTTTCACTGGCATGGCAATTGAAATATTTAATTTTAAATATTATTGTCCCTTAGTTGCTTTATTCTAAGCTGGCCAAGTTAGGCCTATGGCTACAATAATATTTTCTGTGTTCTAGGTTAGGTATAAGGATTAGAGATAATATAGTTCACAGGCTAGCATAGTTAGATAATATAGTTCATAGCCTGACTAGTGGGTGGTCAATGAGTGGTAGCAATCTGTATTATTATTTTAAAAATTAATGTTATCAGATACTATTGCTTAGGATGATTGGAGCATTAATAAGTTGTATAAGACTACAAAGCCTAAATTTTATATAATATTATTCTTTAAAAACAATTTACCTTTAGAAACATTGTTCTTTTTTTCTGCTGACAATACTAGGAGCTGTCTGTGATATTCACTTTCTTAGTCTTTTAAATCTAGCATACCACTTACTGCCTTGAACATTTTAACTGTGTAACTATCTTATCTGTCCAACTAGACTATAAGCTCATGGAAGACAGAGAACCGTATCTTATATGCAGTGCTAGTGTTTAACACATTTATAACCAGTGCAGTATGATACTATTAATCATAGTGGATTCTGGACACGGACAACCTGGTAGGTCACAGTGGCACATACAATACTGACCCACTTTATATTTCTTTGAATCCTTCATAGCACCTTATACATAAAAGAGGCTCAATATATATCTGTTGGTGATTAAGATTTGGATGTTTCTATAAAGTAATGTCAGGAGAAGATCCTTGGCTGACAAATATTTTCCCAACTTTATGATGATCTTGGAAAATTTATCCCAGTGAGGTCTTCAGCTCTGTTGTCTCAGAAACTCATTTTAACTGCATGTACAAACTTCTATATGATTTAGAATCCCAATTAATGTATTTAAAGTAAGAACATCAAGGTTTACACTAGCCTCATCAGTGTTTTCTTTAGAGAAAGGCTAATTTTGTGTGGGGAGTCAGGTTATCATGGGAGGATATTGTTACCAAATTAGTTTTTAACAAAGGTGCCAAGGCTATTCAGTAAAAGAGAGTATAGTCTTTTAGCTGGGAAATTTGTATATACACTTGTAAAAAATGATCCTAGTCCATCACCTCATGTCATAAACACAAAAGTTATCTCAAAATAGATCATAGACCTAAATTTAAGAGCTGAAACCATTAAACTTCTAGAAGAACACATATGAGAAAATCTTTGTGACCTTGGATTAGTCAATGACTTTTTAGATAGATAAATATAGTAATTGAACAAATTTAACTTTATAAAAAACAAACAAAAAAAAAAAACTTCTGCTCTTCAAAAGAGAGAAAATGAAAAGACCAATACCAGACTGGGAGAAAACATTTGCCAAACCCATGCCTGATAAAAAACTTGCTTTCAGAGTGTATAAAGACTACTTATCCAAAAATAAAAAAAATTAAAGTCAGTTACACTCAATTAAAAATGGCAATATATTTGAACAACACTCCAAAAGAAGATATAAAAAATGCTAATAAGCATGTGAAAAGATGTCTAATATCATTATTTATTAAGGAAATGCAAATTAAAATCTCAATGAGATAGCTCTACATATCCATAAAATGGCTGTAATTCAAAAGACTTACAATACTAAGTTTTGGCGAGGATTTGGAGAAACTAAAATTCTCAGATGTTGCCAGTGGATATATAAAATGGTATAGTCACTTTGAAACGGAGCTTGACAACATCTTAAAAAGTTTAACATATACTTTACTCCAACAATTATATTCTTAGCTATCTACTCAACAGAAATCAAAACATTTGTCTGCTCAAAGACTTGTTTATAACTGTTCTTGCAGCTTTTTCATTCAATCAAAATGTCCAAGAATTAGTGAAAAGATTAAAAAAAGGTACATCCATAAATTGGAAAGCTATTTGTCAATTTTTTAAAATGATCTAATGTGCTTATATTAACATGGCCAAACTTCAGATTTCTTATGCTAAATGAAAGAAGCACAACACAAAAGACAATTGTATGATTCCATTTACCTAAAATGTCCAGAAAAGGAAAATTCATAGAACAGAAAACAGATTTATGGTGGCCTGGTACTGAAGATGGAAGTGGAGATTGATTGCAAATGAGCACAAGGGGAATTTTGGTGAGATGGAAATGTTCTAAAACTGAACTGCAATTATGATTATGCAACTGTATAAATTTACTAAAAATCATTCAACTGTATACTTATAATGGGTGAGTATTATGATATGTAAATTATGTCTCAGTAAAGCTGTAAAAAATTCAAGGGCAAGAGAGTGAGCTGCCAAAGAAAATCTTTGAGACATTGAGTGCTGTTGACTTAGCCCATCCCTGTAACAGGGAACATTCACCCCCATAGCAATGTTTTGCTCAAAAATTTTCATGGCTACAGCTATCCTGAACAAAGAAGAAAGAAATTAGAAATATATTTCTATGATTATATTTATTTAAAATTTTGCTTTGACCAAAGTTCATTCATATGGATACATTCTGGGTTTTGGTTATGTTAATGTAATCAATATTGATATGGTCTAAGGATCATTTCATCTCTAAGATGATTTTCATTTTTCTGCTCTGATTCATTTTTGATCATTTTATAGTTTAATAGGAGGACAGTCTCAATTCAGGCAGTTTATAGTTTAACTTACAACCAAAGGAAGTAATTCATTTCTAACTAATTATTAACTATAAGTTAAAATTCTCCCAGTGGTCCCTTGTACAACTACACACACACACACACACACACACACATATTACTATTTTATTAATAACTTACAGAATTTCCTTTTTCCTAGAGAAATATTACCTTGCTTTCCCAGAATCTTACAAATAAATCCTTACCATAGCTGAATCTTGTAGACATGGAATACAGTATTTAAATGGGAAGAATATATGTTGCAGATATTCCTTATGGGTATTCATAAATTCCTCCAAGAATTTTATTCTTTCTTTAAAACCAGAAATGGTGAAGGAAAGTGGAAAATGTGAATACATTGTAATGTGTAGGGCATTCACTTCCCCAAAATGTAAGTAAAGTATTTGGGGGGAAAGGATTTGAAGACTTAAAATTTGTGTTGATTGATTGTTTATATAAATGCATTTTCCAAATCAACAAAATGATTCAAGACAACCTTTTGTTTAATGAATAAAACATTTCTTTCTGGTAGATTCAGGACATGGTCACAACAGCCTTTTTGGAACTGGCTTCTCTCACCAAAAAGTGCCAGTGAAGATATTGAGTGGGTTCTTTTCTGACGCGCCATCTGTCTATCTACCACAAATTATGTGAAAATCACGAGTCCATACAACCAGGTCTGGTTTAAGGAGGTAATATTGATAAACAGATTGGCTTCAAATACATCATAACTATCACACAAAGCTTCACATAACTGGCCAAGATAAACCCTGGTACCAATATATCATTTTAAGTATGATGAGTATAAAGGATGTTCAAAGAGGTTGTTGACTGTTGCTGCCCCAGAAAACAACTTTATTTTCCATTAATGATGAGGCTCAAGTCAATATTATTCTTCCAGGCTTCTCTTTGCTTGTGTGCGGAGGCCCATGTGCTTTATAATCACATTTAAAAGTGTATACTTGTTCAATTTAGGATTGCCTCAGTTTGAGATTCTTAGCAGATACATTTTTTTTTTAAAGAAGTAAACTCCTATAAGACTATTTGTATTGCTCCCAAAATGTTTTTGATACTATTAAAGTGTATATTACTTTAGGTAAAACATTCATGTCAGTAGTCTCCAAGTGGGAAGAGGAGAATACCGCTAAAAACTTCTATTTCAATTTTTATCGAAAAAAAAAAAACTTAATTCTTTGGCAACCATGCCAGGGAATAAAAACAATGACTCTCTGATTATGTCTGTCAAGAACATGGCCAAATAATTTTAAAAATTATAGGGAAAATTCATTTAAATGAGGGTTTATATCTGTCTTTCTTAATAAGAAACAATGTGTAATCCCACCTATCACCTGCGGTGCATCTTACAAGGGTACATGTGAAACTTAGTAAATGTAGACTATAATTGTCTTAACACAATAACTAAGAAAATGCCAGGAAGGCTCTATTACTCAGTGTGATGAAAATGTGTCAAACTGTTTCTAAAACCAATGTATGGTGCCCCATGATTGCATTAATGTACACAGCTATGATTTAATATTAATAAAAAAAGAAACAATGTAGTAAATTTTAATCATAATGTAGACACATGCATATATAATAAATTTAAAACCATACCTATGTTGAAGCCACTTCTTTTACTAATCAGATATGCAATCAAGGCATTTGGAGACCACTTAGAAATATCACTCAGAATCATATTCACTTAGTCCTGATTGTGGCTGTTTCTGGTTGAAAATTCATATATAAGCAGGTACTAAAAAGATGTGAATTCAGGTGGATAAAAGGAAAACCAACAAATATAAAATCCACTAGAAGTAAGTGGATTCTATCATTTCATTGTGCAATTGATACACTAGAAGTGTGAAGCTTTATATTATATTACTGGGGTCACTAAGTGTCTGGGCATCCTTGTCAAAACCTGGAGTATGGTCCCCTTGTTCCACCTGACAAAGAGGAAAAGTACCATGATGTTCTGCTGCTCCATGCATGAGGTCGGGTATTGAAAATGATAAGTAACAGAACAGTGAAAGCAGAGTGAAAATTTCAAGGTAAGTGTCATGAGTAAAAGGCTATTTGTGAAAGCTTAGGTATTAAAATAATTTATTCTCAACAGCTGATCTTTACATGGGGTGGAGAAAGACACTTGGTTTAGCTCAGATATTTCTATTAGTAATCTAGTAGAACTGTTCACTTAATTAGTATTTGGATTAATAAGGTAAGCAAATATTTTTTAATGCATCCTAAGTGATGAGTGAATACTAAGAGTAATTGATGTAACTTATTAGACATTTTCTGTGCCAGACCTTAAGCTAAACTTCTTAAATATATCATTGTGATTAATCCTTACAGCAACTTTTAAAAATAGATGCTATGATACCAATAAAGAAACTGAAACACAAAAAGGTAAAATAACTGGCCAAAAGATTTTAGATGTGGGTTCCTGAAACCTATCTCAGCTATGTCCACAAGGGGCTAATTAGTCCCTTTGATGGAGAGCTACAGAGAGAGCCTAGTGATGGGTGAGGAGGAAAGAAGAACTTGGGATACTGGGAAGGAGCAACCTCTCTTTTAGCTACTCTCTCTTACAGGAACTATCTGAGACTTGCCCTCTAATCCCACCAGCTGTGTAACCTGAAGCTTTCTTCAAGCTCCAGACATACTCTGGCGCCATGAAGGACAAACATGCTTCTGCGGCTGTAGCTGTATGTGGTGTTTCAGGCTTGTGTTGGCCTTGCAGTTCTCCCCACTCTGACCTTGATCGTGTGGCTGCTCAGTGTCTGGCCTTCTCATTCTCCTGTGGCTACTCCTTCTATTCCTGAAAATCAGACTCTCAGAGACTAAGGGTGTCAACAAAAACTGCCAGATGTTTCTTAGGCTAACCATAGCCTTCTTAAATCTTTGCTCATGGGTGGTACAAGATTGAAGTCTAACAGCGCCAGCTAATCCTCATCACCTGCCCTGATCTTGTTTGATTTTTAAGCAGATGGTACTAGCCTTGTTCTGTCTAACTGGGGCTCTCCGAGAAGTTGGCCTGTGCCTTGCATTGCACATCACCTTGCTCTGCTGCCTGCAAAGAAGTTGCCTTTTTAGCCTCATTCTATTGTTCTGCCTAAAGTCTTCCTTTTTGCCTTCCCTAATCTGGGTTCCTTCCTGTGCCTGAGCTCAATTAAAATAGGGCAAAATTGTGGCGTTTGTCTTAATTCTTACTGTCCTCCCCCTGTCGCTTTATGTTGCTTCTACTTGTTGATATTCAGGTTTTAAAAGTATCATCATCATTTGCATTTTGGTTTTATATATTTATTTTGTTTTAATAAAATAAAGAGAATAAATGTAAAGTCCTTTTTGTTTTCCCACTTAGGCTCTCTGTTCTTTTTCTCCCTCTCCCTGGAGGCATTCAATATTATGAATTTCAATTGATATTATTTTATTTTTCTCCATCTATTTTCTATAAATAATGAATAATAATTAATGTTTACTAAATGATTAGTATGCACCCAGCCGTGTTCTAAGTTATTTATAGGCATTCTTTGACTCTTAAAAACAATCCTTCTTGGACTCTTGAAAATAAGTGATATTATTATCTCTTATACATGCAAAAATGGAGGCACTAAGAACTAAAATAACTTGCACCAGGTCCCTCAGCTAATAAGCAGCAGAGTTGGTATTCAAAATCAGGCCTCTGACTCTAGAACCAGTAGGCTTAACCACATGCTAATGCTTTTAACCACTCAGATGTTATGCTGTTTTTTGTGGTATTGAGCAAGTGAGTTTTTATAGTGTGCAAAAATACAGTTAAAAATTTCAATTTCTTTTTCTTTTTAGTAGTTGTGTTTTTAATATTTACTGTTAGACAATATTCTGTCAGAAATATGACTCGTAATTTACTGTTATATTCCCCTGGATGGGTATGTAGAGTGTTTCTGGCTTTTCTCTGTCCCAAGCTATGTTACAACGAACACTATTGTGGTTATCTCTTTATTAACAACCATTGTCCTCTCTAATTCAAATGTTGCTATTTCACCAATGCTTTTTGTCAGTTGATAAGATAAGTGGCTAAGCATTTCTCACCAATATCTGATTGATTAATAATAGCTTAATACTTTACTGGACTTTGCTTTTTTTTTATTAAATCATAGCTGTGTACATTAAAGCAGTCATGGGGTTCAATGTGCTGGCTTTATTTACAATTTGAGGGCTTTGCTTTTAAGAAACCCACTTCTTTGCTGAATTTAACTTATAATGGTTGAAGTGATTATGTGAAGAGTTTAAGAAACTAGGAGGAAGTGGTGGATGTGAAGATGCTATGGGGGGAGGAGATATTCCCAGTGCTTTCAGGATTTCTGTTATCCATCTGATAGAGCTGAACTTTCTCCTCCATATCATGGAAATCTGGGTCTCCATGAGAGTCTTTGTTTTAGCGTTAATATTCCAAGAGTATTCCTGAACTGCTTTCAGTACTCCTTTGCATACCTTCTAAATAATAAATGTATAGATAGACTATCTATTGGATTACAGAATACTCTGCACTATAATAGTGAGAATAATACATAACAAAATATATTTATAAATCAGGCAGCGCCTGTGGCTCAGTGAGTAGGGTGCCGGCCCCATATGCCGAGGGTGGCGGATTCAAACCCAGCTCCGGCCAAACTGCAACAAAAAAATAGCCGGGTGCTATGGCGGGCGCCTGTAGTCCCAGCTACTCGGGAGGCTGAGGCAAGAGAATCACTTAAGCCCAGGAGCTGGAGGTTGCTGTGAGCTGTGTGATGCCACGGCACTCTAGCAAAGGCCATAAAGTGAGACTCTGTCTCTACAAAAAAAAAAAAAAATATATATATATATATATATTTATAAATCTTGATAACAATGGGGTGAATATATTTGCACTTCAACTGGGATTTCCTCTCAAGGCCAGTTTGTCTTGATCTTTAATATTTAAGTTGTTTGCTCCTTGAAAAGAGTTCCAGGTGGAAACATCGGAGAGTTATCTACCAGAAGCCTCAAAATATTTTATATGGTGACAACTGCAGTTTCTTATTTATGGAGAAGTTTTACTAGTAACAAGGTTTTTCTGGATGAACTCAGTATGAATAAACTCAGTTCCCTTTTTGTTATTTTAAGTGTGTGGTTTATCATATATATCTTCATACACAAGTGCCTTAAAATAAAAGAATAATTGGACCCAAATTTTAACAAGAAGAAAAGTACAAGTTACCATTAACAGCCCAGCATTGAGGAGGAACATAGGCCATGGAATTAGAACACTGGCTCTAATTCTAACACAATTTTGGAAAAGTTGTAAAATTGCTGTAGTGGGATCATAACAAAATTGATCCTATCATGTTGTAAGATGACTATAGTTTCTAAAGTACTATGGTTTTGCCAAATGAATTAAAAAATATATGACCCATTTTTTAAATATTGAGTGGTATAGTTATCTGACACATAGTGATATATGTGGAGATACGTTTTTAAATTTATTTTAAAATGAGCATATTTGTAACAGGACGAATGGTCTGAAAAAAGGCAAAAATGTTTTATGTCTTTCTAAAGCCTCCCCCATACACTTTGGGAATTAAAACCTGCCTCCCTGCTTCAGACCAGTGGTCAGGAGGGGATGAGGGGTGTCCTTTTTTCTTTGTACGAAACAGGAAGGAAATGTCTCAAGGGAATTATCTAGGGGGAGGCCACCAGGTTGTCTTAGTCAAAGTTGGGATGAATCTGAAACAGCAACTGTAATCAATTAGCAATGGTCTGACACTGAAAATCTCCCATTTATAAGATCTGTATTTCTCCTCCGAGGCATGACATTGGTACTTTAAAACAAGAGTTTGCCAACCTCCTCATTTGCTGGCAAATTAATAAACTTCTCTTTCCTTCTCCTTAAATCCCTTGTCCTCATTCTTTTGATGCACCCTCAGGGACAAGTGCTGAACTTCTGTAACATAGTCATTTTTTTTTCATGCCTAGAATTACTGTGTAGAGCACTGTGTGTGAGAGGGAAGATTGGCCCTTTGGTACTCTTTTTACATTGTGATTCTGTTTTGCACAGACCACTTAACTACCTAGTGGCTGCAAGTAAGAATAATGGGCATTGGTTACCTTTACATGTAAGTGTAACACATCTTAATCAGAGACTATAGCTATTTCTGCCCAGGAGAGGCTAAAGGCAACAGGTTAATGATAATGGGGCTAAGAAACCAATACCCCCCAGTATGGCATTTTGATATCCTGGACTAATTGAAGAAGCCTCAAGTTCACTTCTCCACTGGCAGATCTCCCCCAAACTTGAAGTTACTTTACTTACCTAAGATCCAGATCCACCTAGATGAATGACTGTTCTGTTCTTCCTATTCCCATAAGAGCAGGAATGTGACCACATCTGAACCAAGTTTTTAAAAAGATAATGTCCTGGTCTCTCATACTCACTCAAATTCTGAAGAAACGTTTTACTAGTTAATCTTTGTTGCCCATCCATTCCTCCTTACCAGTAATCCTTTATTACCCCTCAAAAGAATTCTTTTCTTCTCCCTCTCATAATCCATTTTACCAGAAATTCACGTAAGCTTCTAATCTCCTTTGGGAAGTTGAGTTTTCATTCTGAAGGCTTCCAGGTATATGTGTAAAATAAATTTGTATCTCTTTTTTTTTGTTTTCAACTAATAAATCTATCTCATGTCAGTGGTTTTTCAGTGAAAATTAAAGGGGGCAAGAACCTTTGCTTTCCACAATGCAATGGGTATACTTACCTTTCCCTTATCTCATCTCTTTAAAATAGTCTACAGAGAGGACGAGATGTCATCTTTTAGGGAAATATGGATTAAATATGGATTGCACAGGCACTCCTGGGTTATGAACAAGGTAAATTCTGTAGGTTTGTTCTTAAGTTGAATTTTTAAGTAAGTCAGAATAGGTACATTTACCCATGACCTGTAATAGCTTTCATTTGTAAGTGAGAGTTATTTGTAAGTGGGCACTGCCTGTAGTAAAGTAGTAGCCATTCCATCCCCAATAAGAGGAAATAATGTGATTTGTTCACCCACCTTCCTACAAGATTGAGAGTGCTTGAACACTGAACATCTTCCATGTTCCCCACCTCTCCCTATGTAAGTCACCAAGGATTACTTGTTAGAAAATGCTGGGCTACTGAACTGGTGGCTCATCTGTTCCTTAGGATTGAACATGGAGACGAGGGCCACAGGGACATGATAGAGTTGAAGAAAGAAACTCCAGGGTTCAGCCTGCATGTCTGTGTCAGGCATGGAAAGGATATTTGAGTGGAATTTGACTGAAGGTGAGTAGGTGGTTGAGGATTAAGTTTGTTCAATCACTGTCCCCTTCTAGGTGCCACCCATTGCGTAAAGGGAGGCTGATAGAAAGAAAATGGGGAGTAGATCACCTGGGGTAGGGCCCAAGAAGCAGAGGAAGAGGCTGAGCCCTAGCCATTTACTCTGTGTCAGGGGAGGTGGTGCAGGGAGGTCCGTCTTAGAGGTCCATCTCAGAACCCAGAAATGCCTCTCATGAGGAAGGTGGTATTTGATGGAGAAAGGTCATGAGGACCAGACAGGGGTGGAGTGACAAAGAAGAGAGTCTTATTTCCCATGAGTAGTCACTTGTAGAAAATCTTTTAGCTCCTTCATCCCTGCAACCCCAGGAAAGTAATGATAGCGAAGAAAGTGGGAATCACATGAAAGGGGAAACCCCAATAGTTCCCTCCCTGCTACAGCCACAGGAGCCACCAGTCCAGCCTGTCTGAGATTGTAGAGGAAGATCCCTGTGATTGAATATGAGATTAAAATTTTAAATAGGCAACAAAATCATCAAACAACTTAGAAAATTGGACTAAGATATCACTAGGGAGCCTAAAATCCAGTGAGAATAGAAGAAATGCAGACCATATTTTCATGGTGAAACCATAAATTGATGCACCTTGATGAAATTAGTTACTAATTATTCATTAGAAATACAGGAGAACCTCCATAGTTGATAACCTCCCTGCATTGATCACCTCCTTACATTGGCCTAATTTTCATAGCTGGGACATGAATTATAGGTATGTATCAGAATAGTAGTTCTAGTTCCTTATGTTGACCACCTCCATATGTTGATCAGTTTTTTATAGTCCCTTGGGTGGTCAACTTACAGAGGTTCTACTGTATTCCTGTCCTTATAGGACCAAATTCCTGAGTAGTTGTTCCTCCAGATGGATATTATGAGCTTTTCACTTAGTCCTGGCAGAGGTGAAACTTGGCCTGCTTTCCATATGGCTAATCTTAAATTGTTCATGCATTTGTTCATTTATTCAATCTACATTTATTGAGCGTTTAGTGTGCCAGACACCAAACTACTGAACTAGACTCTTGGGATAATTAAGCCAGCCAAATAGTCAGTTCACATGATTTCGTGTGAAATGAAAAACTTTCCTTTTCTTTTCAGCTCTCAAGGCACTGGCAGACACTTCAAAAAATAAATCGTAGGCTTTGCAACTAAATAGCAATCTGCACTTCCTCCTAGAAAAAATGGTGACCATGCATCCTAGGTTTTCCAGGACAGTCTTAGTTTCTTATAATTTTATTTTATTTTTCCATAAAGTAAATATATTCAATATGTAGCTAAATGCAATTTATTTTTTATGAGTTTATAGTGCATTTCATTTAAATTTATAAATGATGAAACATCCTTTGTTAGGCCAGTACCCCAAAATTTTATTTGGAAAATGTGTATGCTTAATGCTGTAGTCATTTTTTTAAGCAAATGATCTATATTATGATGACAAAAAACACGAAATATGAAAATTATTGTTTCCTAGAAACCCAACTTTCCTGGCAGCTGTATCTTTTGGAATCTGACCCACTTTAAAGGTATAATGTACTGCAGCTAATGCAACAGTCCTCCTTAATGCCAACTTCAACCCAAAGTGACGTGAAGTCCATTGATGCTCTGTGCTTGAGAAGGTATGAGTGATGTACAGAGGGAGTCTTCATTCAGGTCATACTTCATATAAGAGGAGATGAAAGAAAAGGGAGGGAGAGGGCAGCACCTGTGGCTCAAGGAGTAGGGCGCCAGCCCCTTATACCAGAGGTGGTAGGTTCAAACCCGGCCCGGCCAAGAACTGCAAAAAAAAAAAAAAAAGGAGGGAGAGTATTGAGAGACAGAGATAAAGAGACAAAGCGACTTGGAGAAGGAGAGAGGAAAGCAAGGCAGGGTGAAATAGTTTGTATCCGTCTCAGCTCTCATCTCAAAATAATTTCTTACACAGGCCATTCAGGAAGCATGATGAGGATCATAATCAGCCGTTGTTTTTAGATTCCTTTTAGTTTTATTGTGGAATAATTTAATTAAAATACATTTTTATTACCCTTTTACTGCCTCTGTCTGCTCTCTCTCCTGCTGTAATTTCCTGAAAAGGAGATGCCTGACGTCCTCTGGGCATCCCTGCTAGCTTTTCAATCATCCATTCATATTTTCTGAGTTAGTTTCATTTTGCCAAAAGAATCCTTTTCATGTTTAGCATTCTTGTCACCTAAAATAAGTAGTCTGATTATCTGATGTGCTGCATAGTTACAGGGGAAAAAATGCTTCAGTTTTTTTTTTTTAATCTTTTCTTCGAACATGGATTCAAAATAGAAGCATCTCAGTAAGAAATCCTTCTAGAAACATGCTTTTCCACTTTTCCAAATGTGGTAGGCCGAATAGTGTCCCTCCTCCTTTATAAATAATGATCCAAATCCAAATTTTCTTGTCTAAATTCTTGTAGATTATAAACTTTCTTGAGTGACATCAAATGTTCTATTTTGGACTGAATTAGAAATATGTGCATGTGGATGAAAGAGATCCTAGCTTTTTTTGAATTGACTTGGCTAAAGCTCTAAATTGAGCTACGGCTGCCCTCTTCGTTGTTAACTCCTTGTGGAAGCATGCCAGCAATTGTCTCATTTGTTGTCAGATTCTTTAGTGTTCCCTCCTTTTTCTACTTTGTATAGCAAGGAACTGCTATCGGCTAGGCAAGGTCAGCCAATGGGAAGAGAAGACTGAGGAGCAAGAAGAAGGAGGCGCTTAAGGTCGTCCTCCTTCTCTCATGCTGACTTAGGCAGATCTCTGGCAGTAGCTATACCTCCTTAACTACAGCTATTGGCAGGTAACCTCTCATTCAGTGAAGCAGTTCCTCCTGTGGTTCTTGCCCTCATTCTATGCCCCTGGCTATGGGTCTCCCATAAAATCACATTCTTTTTTCTCTAGACCTGTGGGGGTAATACGCTCTTTTCTGCTGTTGCTAATCTATGGATTGCTTCCCGATCTCCTATTTGGTTTTTCACTCTGGAAATAGTTGTATAACCATTTGCCTGTATTAAACTTTGTTTATTTGAAGTACTTAAAATGATTTAGGCTTTCCTGATTAGACCTTGAGTCATACAATTCTTTTTATATCAGGATTAGTCCCCCAAGAAGGAATTCTGAACTTAGGTTACTTGCTTCTTTTAATGTGAACACAGTAAAGCATTTCTCTCTGGTGAAAATGGGATACTGTAATTAATATATGTCATTAATAATATCACAATGACTTAAATTATTATCTGGTTTATCTGGAATAATGTGCCAATTGCAAAAAAGCTTTGGGGGAAAAAGTAGCTATTCAATTTGACTACAAAAATTAACTGACTGTTTCTGATTATGATGGACTACTTACAGAGCGAAAATGATAAGCTTTGAGTTCTTATCTCAAGGGACAGCCATAGAATATTTTGTCATTTTTAGAATATTTATTATTAAGAAAGAAATTATGATTGGGCATCAGAATTATGTGTACAGAGTTATTACGCAAGTTAAAAACACAGACTCACCAATTTATCATGTTAGTACTAAACCATTAATTTTAAGTAGTGGAACTCTGAGAATTAGGATAGGGGATATTTGAGCAGATGCAGTTGAATTTGAGAAACTGGTTCCCAATATATTCCCAAGTTTCTATTACCAGCAAATGTAACTATGTTCAATGAGACTCATCTTCTTTAATTTAAAGAGCCTATAATTTTTTAATCTGAAGAGGTTGCCTTGAAAGAAGATGTCTATTTTTCTCAAGACTTACTGAAATTTCTCATCACTTCCAGAACCATAACTAAAGTCAAATTTTAGCACACCTTATATGGAAAATTGTAAGGGTCTCTCCAAGAATAAATAACTTATACACCAAAAAAAATTGCAAATATTTGCTAATTTTTATTAGAAGTTGTTTGCAAAACATGTATGACAATAGAATCTCTGTCAGAAAGAATAAAGTACAGACCATAATGTAGTATTGGTCATATTTATCAATATAGATGTATTTACTTGAAATTTTGGATTAAACATACTAGCTTAAGCAGCTGAAAATTGTAGTAAAAATTCCTTGATTGTTTCACTGAAACATGGAGTTAATAATGGTCTGCATGAAATGAGGATAAGATGCCAGAACTTCCCTAGAACAATGCTGAAGGATTCAAAAACATAAGGAGATGCAAATGAAATGATGGGATGAGTTTATTACATGTAATCTACTTACTCTCTTTCTGACTATTCATGCAAGAGAACCCAGAGAATTTTTCTTTTGCTAAACCATTGATAAATTCATTAATGAGGGGATCCCTAACATTTTAAAATGTCTATGGTGATGTTCCTTTGTAGATTGTGGATAATAGTATGATTTGGTGACTTTCAAATGAATTGATTTCAATACGCAGATGAGATATTAGAATGTCAGCAATCAGCTAGCAGTAGCACTTTAATGGTAGAGAAAAGATGACCTCAGTTACTGTAATAAGCAGGAGAGTCGAGTGGCAATCAAGTTGTTTTTACTTACAGGGATATATGATGGTAGCTAATTGATTATAATTTCCTTAGGAATTAAATAGAAGGATATCTTAACAAAGAATTACTTCATCTACATAACCAGAAAGCTCTAGGTGTATTGACTAGAATATGTCTTGCATAAGTGCAATAGGAGGTCATAACCTCTCTTCTTTCCAGACATAAGCCAGTTGACAGACGCAGAACTGAAGGAGGAGGCTAGGTTCTCTTGAAGAAGGATTCTGGAATACTACTGCAAGTGTATATTCTGAGCACACACATGTGCGTGTATGTCTATGTATGTGTATTCAGTAGAGCCTCTGTAAGTTAATCACCCAAGGGACTGCAACAAACTGGTCAATATACAGGGGTGGTCAGCATAAGGAACTAGGCATATTTTATTTTTTTATTTTATTTTATTTTTTTTTGTGTGTGTGTGTGTGTGTGTGTTTTCTTTCCTTTTTTTTTTTTATTGTTGGGGATTCATTGAGGGTACAATAAGCCAGTTACACTGATTGCAATTGTTAGGTAAAGTCCCTCTTGCAATCATGTCTTGCCCCCATAAAGTGTGACACACACCAAGGCCCCACCCCTCTCCCTCTGTCCCTCTTTCTGCTTCCCCCCCATAACCTTAATTGTCATTAATTGTCCTCATATCAAAATTGAGTACATAGGATTCATGCTTCTCCATTCTTGTGATGCTTTACTAAGAATAATGTCTTCCACTTCCATCCAGGTTAATACGAAGGATGTAAAGTCTCCATTTTTTTTAATGGCTGAATAGTATTCCATGGTATACATATACCACAGCTTGTTAATCCATTCCTGGGTTGGTGGGCATTTAGGCTGTTTCCACATTTTGGCGATTGTAAATTGAGCTGCAATAAACAGTCTAGTACAAGTGTCCTTATGATAAAAGGATTTTGTTCCTTCTGGGTAGATGCCCAGTAATGGGATTGCAGGATCAAATGGGAGGTCTAGCTTGAGTGCTTTGAGGTTTCTCCATACTTCCTTCCAGAAAGGTTGTACTAGTTTGCAGTCCCACCAGCAGTATAGAAGTGTTCCCTTCTCTCCACATCCATGCCAGCATCTGCAGTTTTGAGATTTTGAGATGTGGGCCATTCTCACTGGGGTTAGATGATATCTCAGGGTGGTTTTCATTTGCATTTCTCTAATAGGTAGGGATGATTAACATTTTTTCATATGTTTGTTAGCCATTCATCTGTCTTCTTTAGAGAAGGTTCTATTCATGTCTCTTGCCCATTGATATAAGGGATTGTTGGCTTTTTCATGTGGATTAATTTGAGTTCTCTATATATCCTAGTTATCAAGCTTTTGTCTGATTCAAAATATGCAAATGTCCTTTCCCATTGTGTAGGTTGTCTATTTGCTTTGGTTATCCTCTCCTTAGCTGTCCAGGAGCTTTTCAGTTTAATGAAGTCTCATTTCTTTATTTTTGTTGTTGTTGCAATTGTCATGGCAGTCTTCTTCATGAAGTCTTTCCCCAGGCCAATATCTTCCAGTGTTTTTCCTATGCTTTCTTGGAGGATTTTTATTGTTTTATGCCTTAAATTTAAGTCCTTTATCCATCTTGAATCAATTTTTGTGAGTGGGGAAAGGTGTGGGTCCAGTTTCAGTCTTTTACATGTAGACATCCAGTTCTCCCAACACCATTTATTGAATAGGGAGTCTTTCCCCCAAGGTATGTTCTTGTTTGGTTTATCGAAGATTAGGTGGTTATAAGATGTTAGTTTCATTTATTGGTTTTCAATTCGATTCCAAGTGTCTATGTCTCTGTTTTTGTGCCAGTACCATGCTGTCTTGACCACTATGGTTTTGTCATACAGACTAAAATCTGGTATGCTGATGCCCCCAGTTTTATTTTTATTACTAAGAACTGCCTTAGCTATACAGGGTTTTTTCCGGTTCCATACAAAATGCGGAATCATTTTTTCCAAATCTTGAAAGTACGATGTTGGTATTTTCATAGGAATGGCATTGAATAGGTAGATAGCTTCAGGAAGTATAGACATTTTAACCATGTCGATTCTTCCCATCCATGAGCATGGTATGTTCTTCCATTTTTTAATGTCCTCTGCTATTTCCTTTCTGAGGATTTCATAGTTTTCTTTATAGAGGTCCTTCACCTCCTTCGTTAGGTATATTCCTAGGTATTTCATTTTCTTTGAAACTATGGTGAAGGGAGTTGTGTCCTTAATTAGCTTCTCATATTGACTGTTATTGGTGTATACAAAGGCTACTGACTTGTGGACATTGATTTTATATCCTGAAACATTACTGTATTTTTTGATGACTTCTAGGAGTCTTGTGGTTGAGTCTTTGGGGTTCTCTAAGTATAAGATCATGTCGTCAGCAAAGAGGGAGAGTTTGACCTCCTCTGCTCCCATTTGGATTCCCTTTATTTCCTTGTCTTGCCTAATTGTATTGGCTAGAACTTCCAGCACTATGTTGAATAGTAAAGGTGACAGAGGACAATCTTGTCTGGGTCCAGTTCTAAGAGGAAAAGCTTTCAGTTTTACTCCATTCAGTAAAATACTGGCTGTGGGTTTATCATAGATACCTTCAATCAGTTTTAGAAATGTGCCACCTATGCCTATACTCTTCAGTGTTCTAATTAGAAAAGGATGCTGGATTTTATCAAATGCTTTTTCTGCATCTATTGAGAGGATCATGTGATCTTTATTTTTGCCTCTATTAATATGGTGGATAACGTTTATGGACTTGCATATGTTAAACCAGCCTTGCATCCCTGGGATGAAGCCTACTTGATCATGATGAATGACTTTTTTGATGATAAGCTGTAATCTATTGGCTAGGATTTTGTTGAGAATTTTGCATCTATATTCATGAGTGAGATTGGTCTCAAATTCTCCTTTTTGTTTGGGTCTTTTCCTGGTTTTGGTATCAGGTTGATGTTTGCTTCATAGAATGTGTTGGGGAAGATTCCTTCTTCCTCAATTTTTTGGAATAATTTCTGCAGTACAGGAATAAGCTCTTCCTTGAAGGTTTGATAGAATTGTGGAGTGAAGCCATCTGGACCAAGGCATTTTTTGGTTGGAAGATTTTTTATTGTTTCTTTGATCTCAGTGCTTGAAATTGGTCTGTTCAGGAGCTCTATTTCTTCCTGGCTGAGTGTAGGGCGAGGGTGTGATTCCTAATATTTATCCATTTCCTTCACATTGTCAAATTTCTGGGCATAGAGTTTCTGGTAGTATTCAGAGATGATCTCTTGTATCTCTGTGGGATCAGTTGTTATTTCCCCTTTATCATTTCTGATTGAGGTTACTAGAGATTTTACTTTTCTATTCCTCGTTAGTCTGGCCAGTGGTTTATCTATTTTACTTAGTTTTTCAAAAAACCAATTCCTTGTTTCATTAATTTTCTGAATGATTCTTTTGTTTTCAATTTCATTGATCTCTGATTTGATTTTGGATATTTCTTTTATTCTACTGAGTTTAGGCTTAGGTTGTTCTTTTTTTTCCAATTCCATAAGATCTCTTGTGAGATTGTTGATGCGCTCTGTTTCTGTTTTTCGAATGTAGGCATCTAAAGCGATGAATTTTCCTCTCAAAACTGCTTTTGCAGTATCCCACAGGTTTTGCTAGCTTGTGTCTTCATTGTTGTTATGTTCAAGGAAGTTAATGATTTCCTGTTTAATTTCTTCCTGCACCCATTTGTTATTCAACAGAAGATTGTTTAATTTCCATGCCTTTGTGTGGGGTCGAGCATTTTTTTTAGAGTTGAGTTCCACCTTTAGTGCCTTATGGTCTGAGAAGATACAAGGTAAAATTTCAATTCTTTTGATTCTGTTGATATTTGTTTTGTGTCCCAGGATATGATCAATTTTGGAGAATGTTCCATGGGGAGATGAGAAGAATGTATATTCTTTATCTTTGGGGTGGAGTGTTCTATATTTGTCTATCTAGCACAGTTGTTCTAGGGTCTCACTTAAATCTCTTATATCTTTGTTTAATTTCTGTTTAGAGGATCTGTCCAGCTCTGTAAGAGGAGTGTTAAAGTCCCCTGTTATGATGGTATTATCAGATATCATATTGCTCAGACTGAGTAAGTTCTGTTTCAAGAATCTGGGAGCATTTAAATTGGGTGCATAAATATTTAGATTTGAAATGTCTTCTTGTTGTATTTTTCCCTTGACCAATATAAAGTGACCATCTTTGTCTTTTTTGACTTTAGTTGCTTTAAATCCACATGTATCTGAAAATAAGATTGCAACTCCTCTTTTCTTGTGAATTCCATTTGCCTGAAAAATTGTCTTCCAACCCTTGACTTGGAGCTTTAATTTGTCTTTTGAAGCCAGGTGTGTTTCTTGCAGACAGCAAATGGATGGCTTGTGTTTTTTAATCCAGTCAGCCAATCTGTGTCTCTTCAGTGGGGAATTCAAGCCATTAACACTTATTGAGATAATTGATAAGTGTGCTAGTATTCTATTCGTCTTATTTTGTGAGAGTCCATTGCTTAGTTTTATCTTTTGCATCAGTGTGGAGGTTAGATTCTGTCCTTTAATTTCTGAGTTCTTACTTTGATGCTGATCCATTGTGGTGGTCAGTGTGCGGAACAGGTTGAAGTATTTCCTGTACAGCTGGTCTTGTTGTGGCGAATTTCCTCAATGTTTGTATATCCGTCAATGATTTGATTTCTCCGTCAATTTTGAAGCTTAGCTTAGCAGGGTACAGAATTCTGGGCTGGAAATTGTTCTGTTTAAGTAGATTAAAGGTAGATGACCATTGTCTTCTTGCTTGGAAAGTTTCATTAGAGAAGTCTGTGGTCGCTCTGATGGATTTGCTCTTGTATGTCAACTGGCGCTTACTCCTGGCAGCTTGCAGAATCTTTTCTTTTGTCTTGACTTTGGAGAGGTTCATCACAACGTGTCTTGGAGAAGCTCGGTTAGAGTTGAGGCAACCTGGGGTCCGATAGCCCTCCGAAAGCAGTGTGTCAGAATCTTTGGTGATATTTGGGAAATTTTCTTTTATAATATTCTCTAGTATGGCTTCCATTCCTCCTGGGCATTCTTCTTCCCCTTCTGGAATTCCTATAACTCGTATGTTGGAACGCTTCATAAAGTCCCATAATTCTGACAGTGAACGTTCTGCTTTCTCTCTCTTCTTTTCTGCCTCTTTTACTATCTGAGTTATCTCAAAAACTTTGTCTTCTACCTCTGAAATTCTTTCTTCTGCACGGTCTAACCTGTTGCTGATACTTTCCATTGCATCTTTAAGTTCCCTGATTGACTGTTTCATTTCCTTCAGCTCTGCTATATCCTTTTTATATTCTTCATATTGTTCATCTCTTATTTGATTCTGTTTTTGAATTTCCTTTCGGTTATTTTCTACTTTATGAGCAGTTTCCTTCATTGTTTCCACATTTCTTTTGTTGTTTTCAACATGTGTATTCTAAATTCCCTTTCTGTCATTCCTAACATTTCTTTATAGGTGGAATCCTCTGCATTAGCTACCTCATAGTCCCTTGGGCGGGGTTGTTCTGGACTTGTTCTTCATGTTGCCTGGAGTTTTCTGCTCATTCTTCCTCATGAGTGATTTCTTTTATCTGTTTCCTTGCCCTAATTTTCCTTTCACTTCCTCTTGCTCTTTAAGTTCTCGTGCCTGTGGACTAAGGTTACAGGACCAGAAAAGTGAGAACGTTGAAAAGCAAAAAAGGGATGAAAGAAAGGAGGACCGAGTGATATGAAAAAAAAGAAAAATAGAGAATGGAGAGGGGGTGGGTAAAAGAATATTGACAAAACAAAGAGAGGCACAGAAAGAGGGAGACAGAGCAATATAGGTGTACAGTAGAGTACTTTTATACAACCTTAAAAAAACCCCACCTTCTGGGGGTGCCCAGTTGGGTGGTTCCCTTGAGGTCAGCAGCTCTTTGCTAACCTGATCAGACACAGTTCCCCACCTCCACCAAGTAGAGAGGAAAGACAAAAATGCTATAAATCAAACCAAAACAAGCAAACAGAAAACTTTACAAGATAAAATTGGGTGAAAAAATAAATAATAGTGGTAGAAACACTAGCAAAAATGAAGTTCTAGTTATTGAAAAAGTCAGTAATGGGAAATTATAATTAAACTAGAATAATTGAGAAAGAAAAAGGATCTGTATGGAAAAGGTTGAAATTAAAAAGGAAAACAACATCAACAACATCAAAATAAACAAAAAAAAAAAAAACCAACCAAACCAAAACAAACAAACAAACAAAAAAAAAAAACACAACCAAAACCAAAGCAGTATGTATATGTTATTGAATATTGTCTGGGCAACATGTGGTTTTCTGGGGTTTGAGATGTTAATCACAGTTCTAATACGACTGGAGGCTGTTGCTTTCTCAAACCCCAGCAGGTAGACACCCTAAATCTCTCTTCAACCCACTTAAAAGGCACTTTGAACTTGTAAACTTGCTGAGCAGAAGCTTTCCCAGCTCTCTCGCTGGAATCACTGCTGAAGTGGCTATCCACTTACCCAGTGTGCCAAAACCGGTCTCACTCTGCCCCTGAGGGTTAGGGCTGCAAGGAGGCTCAGACTCCACCCTTAGGCTACTCGGTGGCTGGGTTACCAGCTCCCACCCTATTCTAGCTCTGCGACCCTGAGGGCGGAGCTTGCTGGGGCAGATTGCTCACAATGGCTCCCTGTTACCCACAGCCAAACACTATTAACTCCATCTGGCTCAGCAACTCAGACTGGGGCCCTAGACAACAGGCAAAGTTCTCCGCACTCCCGCTCAGGCTCTCCCCAAGGCAGTTCAACTGAATGCCAAGTCCAAAGACACCAAAACAGTTCACAGATAAGGCCTTTCTGGTTTGCAGTCTTGCTGCTACTGAACTTACAGTTGTGGGCGGGTTTAGACGGATTGAACACACGCGACCACTTGCCATTTTTCCACTGTTTTAGTCCTCTTGGGGTCCAGAAGTCTCTCGCTGACTCCCTGTATCCTCACAGGGGTGATGATAGGCAGATCCCACCAGCCAGAGATGCCTGGAGTCCTATCTCCCCAGACTCACGGTGCCCAGATGCAAGGAAGCTGTTACTCGGCCGCCATCTTGCTCTGCCTCCGGCATATTGTATTGATATGTACATGTGGTGAAGGTCTGGTCTATAAAAGTTAGGTCAACTTAAGGAGGTTGCCAATGTAGGTAGATGGTCAACGAAGGAGGTTCTACTGTGTGTATTGAGATATATATATATTTTTTTTTTCACACACATACACACACACACACACACACACACACTGTAACTTGTTCTCAGTTCTCATCTCCAAGTGTTCCCTAAATGGTTTTGGAATTATTTATTAAAATGACTCCACAAAGGTGAAAGAAAAAATATCTAAGAATTAGAATTTTTTTTTTTTGACATGGATTCTTAAATGGTGCTTTTGCTACTCCAAAAAGCAACTCTGGTTTAGTGATCAGAACTAAACTTTATGGAAAGTTTTGCCTCTAATTCATCTCATTGTGTACTCAACCTGTGGTTATTTTTCTCAGTCCCAAATGCAGAGTCAGAATACCTAAACTTTGAAGCTGGCTGAATCCCTACACTGTATCTTTGACTCATGGAATGATGACTATTATACTACAAAGAGCCTAGTAAAAGCCCCTAGAAGTTTATCTCCCAACTGAAATGGTAAATCAAAAGTGATACTTGCAGGGACTATAGAGTAAAGAACTATTAAATAAGATTTGCAGGATACAGGTGATGGTTACTATCACATTCATGCTTGCCCCAGATTAAAGCTGATGGATCTATAAAAATAACTAGGAATTTTACTAAAATTAATTAGTAATATCAATTGTAGCTATATTGATGTGATATATTGGCTGAAGCAAGCCAACACAACTCCTGGCACCTGGTGTTCAACTATTAATGTAATAAATGTTTTATTTCACATACAATGAACAAGGATTATTCAAAAAAAATTGTTTCATTTGGAAGGGGCAGCAGTGTACCTTCTCTGTCTCACTCCAGGGCCACAGCAACTCTTATTCTCTGTCATAATATAAGCAATAAAGGTGTTGTTCACCTGTACATCTCATGGAATATCATGCTGTCATTAAAGACGTTATGCTGATTGGTTCCAGTAAGCAAGTAGCAAGATAAACTGCAGTGGGCTTCAGTTTTATTGAAAAATGTTCAAGTTAGTAGATGACAAATTTCTGTGCCTTGCATTCCTGGCTAAAGAAAAAGGTACACATAAACCTTGTGGGCCTTTATGGAATTTGGAGGCAATATAAACTATAATTGGTGTGTTTTTCTGATTATATACTGAGTATCTTATATGATTACTAGTTTTTAGTAAGGCTTAGAGAAAGAGAAAATTCTGTTTCAGGTCTAGGCTTTCATACAAGTACAAATTATCCTGTCATTTGTAACTTAATGTCTAGCAGATCTTACTGCATTGTGGCAACTAAGGTTGTTGGTTTAAGCCTCCTACAAATTAATTAGAAAAAAACAATAGTATAGGTCATTACAGTTATAAAGTAAATTAATGTATTTCTCTATTGATGAATTTACTTATAACTGGGCTCTAGAATTTAACCACTTGACCATGGGACACCAAATGATCATATCTTCTCAGCTGCCCATCATGAAGTAGGTAGCATTTGATTTACCAAACCATACAGTTGGATTTGTGTAGTAGGAAAATATCGTCAAATAAAAGAATTACATGTGAAATAAGGCTTAAATCGGTCTGGAAGGCACAAGTAAAGTACACAAGTAGGGGCCACAGATTCCTACATCTACTTTTGGCCTCATGGGGGAATTTCTATGATTCGTCGATGAAAGATAAATTAACTCAAGGCTGGTTTACAAATAGATCTTTACATTTTGCTGAAACAGGCCAGAAATTATTACTGCTATACTAAAGAATCAGTGAGATAGCCCTTAAAGAAAGTTGTTCAGGAAAATCTTATCATTGGGGTAAACTTCAGATGGTACATCTAGTTATTTCTTTTGCATATAAGTGGGTATGACCTGAGGTATAGACCTATACTATCACATTGGAAGTGGTTATTAGTTTGACCACTGAGGAATTCAGAACAAATATAATTGGAAGATATTTGAAAATGAGGTTTAGGATACAATATGTCCATAGATCCCATGTGATATATGAGATTTTTTAGTCTTCCATGTGAATGTTTCTCAAAAGATATCTATCCAGAAGTATCCTTTAATAATTAGGTGGGTAAGATAACACATACTATAGGTATCAGTTAGTCTCTTGTCTTAGCCACTTTTATGTTAGTTAGCATAATGGAATGGTCCCTAATGGCAGAGAAGGAAACTTTGTGTAGAAGCAATACGATGGACTATCACTCTTTAAAGCTGACATGGCTATTTGATCCTTTGATTTAATTTATTAAAAGCAAAACCCCATCTGTGTCTCAAATATGGAACTCTTCTACCACCAGGGGTCAAGCTGGACACCTGATAGTAGTTTAATTATATTTGATCCTTTCCCCATCATGGGTCAGGGCAGTAACTTGTACTTAACTGAAATTTATCCTAATTGTTTTTAATTGTTTTACATGTCTAAAATATTTTACATGAAATGATCATTATCAACCCATGGGCCTTATTCATTATGATAGTACCCTACACACAACATTGCTTTTGACTGAGAAATTTATGTCACAACAAAAGAAGTGCCTGTGAAATTTGTTAGTTTTATCCTTGTTCCTTCTCTTTCAAAAGCACCTGGCCTTATAGGATGATGTCTCATCAACCTAAGATAGTATGAGCACCAGGTAAGGGGACAGCATTCTGTAAGATTAAGTTGCACTCCTATAAGATGTAGTATTTGCTTTGAACAAGAGACCAATAAATGATCCTTCTTCTCAAGGCTGGTTTAGAATTTGCAAGTCTTTGTAATAAGTATAAGTAGGTCTGGAACCCTCATTAGAACACCTAATGGCACATTTACAGAATTTTTGTTTTTCATTCCTATTCTCATATAGATATCTTGATTTGCTAAGGAATATTATTTCCATCAGGGTACACAATACTTAATCCATTGAATTGGAGCTATTTTGGGATTTTCATATCATTAAGCCAATAGGCAAAGAAGGGTGATTGGTTCTGGCTGGGTAATTAATTCTGAATACTAAGGGTAAATTGACTAGTTTCTACACAATGGGAGTAGGCAGACACTTAAAGCCTGGATCTCAGATTTGGCATATAACTAAACTCACTACAGTGTCTCTTAGTAATTTCACATCCAATAGTAAATGTCACTGGAAAATAATAATAATAGTATTAATCCAATAACAGCAAAAACCTAAATATACAGAGATTGCAGGACTAACTTTAACACCCTACCAGTCAAATAATACTGACTGAAATGATGGTTTAGGGCAAGGATAACATTGTGTTTGAGAAAATAAATAATCAATATCAACTTTTTTTCTTCTTTGTTAATATCAAATACCAACATAGTAGAACAACTTTGGAAAAGAGTTAGGTAGTTTCTTAAATATATTCCTTCTATAAGATGTAGCCATTATACTTTTATGTATTTATCCAAGAGAAAAGAAAATACATACCCATATGAAGACATGTAAAGGAATATTCATAGCAGCTTTATTTGTCATAGCCCCGATTGCAAACAATCCAATGTTCATTGGCAGATACATACATAACAAATTACAACATTTTGATATAATAGAATACTATTCAACAATAAACAGGAATAAATTATTGATCAACACAACAACATGGATAAGTATCAGAATAACTGTCTTAAGGAAGCCAGAGAAAACATGATTTCATTAATATATAATTCTAGAAAATGAAATCTAATTTATAGTAATGTAAGATCAATGATTCACTGGATTGCTGGGGCAGAGAGGGACCAAGCCAGGGATTACCAACGGGCAAGAGGAAATCTTGGTGAGTGATGATTTCAAAGGTATAGTGAAATTTCAAGATGTATTAAATTATGTATTTTAACTATATGTACTTGATCGTATGGAAATTATAATTCAATAAAGCTGTGGAAAAGATACCAACTATGCCTCATGATCTGTGGCGAACTATAGCAGCTATGCATATTTCTAAAGTATGTGTTATCATGTAGTTCCTCATTTCCTTTCACCTACTATTTTATTTCAAAAGTGTTGGTATTTACAAGAGTTCTGAGGTCAGTGGACTAGTGATAACCTGAGCTGTCATATAGAGATACTGTAGTTCAATATGGACATGAGGATGGATGGGTCTTTATATCTCCCCATTTGGAAATAGGGTCATAACATGGTTGTGTACTTCAGGATAGCTATTCTGTAGATTCTGTGGCTATGGGAGAATAAAAGTGAGCAGAGAGTGCAATGAATGCTGAATAGCAGAAAAGGGGTGGACTGTGTCAGTCAGCTGATGTTTCTCTTGTTTTCACTCTCTATACTTCTCCAACTCTGGTCTGTGTCACAGATAAATGCATCTCCCTTATTTCCTTGACTATTAACTTCTGGGCATGCTTGATGAATGAGAAGTAACAGGGGAAAATCAGAGAAAAAGAAAGAAGCCAGTATTTCTTCCTCCCTTGCTCAACCTGGTGGCATCTTTGAAGCAAATGCATCTCCTTAATGATTTCAGCTCTTTCTAGGGAGCCCATTTTGCTCCATCTATCCCTGTAAGGAGAAGTCACTGCCATGGTCCTAGTTCCAGCCAAACATCCTTGGCTTCTGAGTTCTCATAACATCACATAGTGGTTTTTGCTGTTGCTAAGATCACCTCATTGTCTCAATTGGATTTCTTAATTCCTTCATCACTTATGGAAACAATGCCCTGTATCAAATTCTCTTTGTTTGAAAAATAATTCCTTTTGTTTGAAGCACTTGGGAGTTGAAATATCTGGACCTAACTGATATGAGAAGTAAATAAGCTGGATAAACAAAGAGAACACAGGTCATTTCAATTTCAGCTCAGGGTGTTTATCCCAAATGGTACTGAACGAATGTGTTAATTCACTTTGATGTGGCATTCATCTCTGCCAGTTTCTTCAACCTCCTTCTGACACATCCTACATTGCTCTACAATTCATTCATTCAGAATCATTTGAACTTCCCCAAGTGGGCATTACTGTTTTACTCCTCCATGCTTCTGCCAGTTTTCTGGGAAACCACTACCTTTGAATTCTGATTTATCTTCTCAAGACTCTATTTAAATACCAACATGATGCCTTGAACTGACCCCTAGACAGAGTGATCACACTACTCTTCTTCTCAAACTCTGTTCTGTGTATTTACATGCATATTTATTCATGCAAAACACCATGAGCTTCTTGAGGATAAGGAGTTAGTCCTCTCTGTATCCTTGCACATAGAAGACTCTCAAGTATTTGATAAATGAATCATTGAAAAAATAACAGTGATGAGTGGTGTTTGTACTAGATGTTTCTTAAAGATCAACCCATTATCTCCCTAGTAGCAAGGTGAATGCTTTCAGTCACCCAAAGTGTTTTGACAGCTGAAAATATTAAATAATAGCCTATGGCCATATCCTTCTTCTGTAAAAAGAAGCAGAGCTCATTTGGAAGACATCTGTACATCACTGGGGCTCTCCAACAAGATAAAGAAAAATGTAGCAGTCTGCCAGCAGCTTGCTTGTTTCATAGTGGCTTGTTTTCCGGCCCATAGGATATTGGCCATAATCCCAATGAACAAATGTTGATCAGGCTGAAGTAGGGCAGGCTATGAAAATGGAATAAACAATGGTCCTCCGACAGGCTGGAATAAAGCATATTTAATGCCTTTGGAGCTCACATTAACAATCATTCTAGGTTATTGTGCAGGCCTTCATTTTCTATTTACTGGAGTATTGCAGTTGCCTTCAGGGAATTGAAGCTACTGCCCTGGCAAAACAGCTCAATCATGCTGGCCCCTCAATGATAGTGACATAACCAGAGCTGTGATCACCAGGAATTTTTTCTCCTTTCTCTAAACCTAATGCATCATGAGCAGTTCTTCTGGGTAAGAGGTAAAAATGATTTGTAGAAACCTATGAAGGCTGGAGGCCCAGTTTTCTGCTATTTGAGAGATGATTTATACTTCTTTATGATTCTGGAATGCTGCACTCTGAGAAGGTTTGCAATTTTGTGGTTTTGCTGGTTTCAAACCAGCAGCATTAAGCCTATTGCATCAACAGGGTGGATTTTCAACACTCCAGTCTCTCATCTGTGATAGGCAGAGGCAGGGGTGGAGGTCGGAGAGATCTGCTCCCCGCCCCCCACCATTTCTCTTGGGTGCAGCCGCTGCTCCAGATAAGACACAGGTAAAAAGTGATGTGGGTACAATCCCCTCAGAAGCAGCCTGTCTGGCCTCTGATCCTCATCAGCATTTCTGAGAGCCAATTGAAAAGTATGTTTTGGCTTTGCCAGGGGGAGAAGGGGTGAATGTCCGCTCAAAACATTTCTAGTATCTGGAAAGATCCGGTCTTGTGCCTGAGGCAAAGGGCATTAAAAAGAGAAGCTCTGCTGTCACTTGCTTCAAATTGTTTTTGCCTGCAGCACAGAAGAAAGGTGTCTGTGCTGAAGAGAAAGGAGACCAGGCAGGGAGGGCTGCTTTTCACTCCAGGCAGCTGAGAGAGGCAGAAACATTTCACATTTAAGAGATGAAACCTTTGGGACTAAAATTGAGGGATGACGAAATGAGTTATTTCACCAAGCACCAGTTATCAAATCCTGCTAGCTACTCCATTTACTATGAATTTTTTCTCACCCTGATGAAACACTCTGTTCTCAGCACGCGTAAAGTGCGATTATCCATGTCTTGGGAAAATTGTAGAGGACTGGATTACACCAGTGTTTTCCCAACTGTGCTCTGTGAGGTAGGGATGTCAGAAGACAAAATTTCATCTGCCAGTAAGTTTAAGAACAAAGACTTATGGTCCTTCTGTACTAATTTCCTACACTATTGTAACGAATTACCACAATTTTAGTGGCATAAAACAACACAGATTTATTCTCTTACTATTCAAATTCTGCTACAACCCAGGTGTTGGACGAGCTGTGTTCCTTCTAGAGCAGTGAGTGTTTCTCAACCTTTTTTTATCTCACAACACATTTGAATCATAAGTGTGCTGCACATTTAAATTAGATTGATCAAAAGAAAAGCAAAAAGAATAACTTACTGTGCTTTGAACTTCTTTAGAAAGTAATTCAATTAATTTTCTTTAAAAATTTTCATGGCATACTTAAGATCCTATTACGGCACACAGGTTAAAAATTACTGTTCTAGAGAGTCTAAAGTACAAGACATTGCTTTGTCTTTTCTGGCTTCTAGAGTACCAACATTCCTTGGCTGGTAATCCCTGCTGTCATTGTCACATCTCTCTGACCCTGACGTTCCTGTCTCTCCCTTATAAGTACTCTGGTGATTATACTGGGCCCATCTGGATAATCTAGGTTAACCTATAACATTTTCATCTAAAGATCTTCAACTTAATCATGTCTTCAGCCTCCTTTTCCCACAAATAGTGAGAGGTTTGGGAACCAAGCTGTGAACATCTTTGGGGAGTACCTTATTCTGTCTAGTTGTCCTTCCCTCATTAAAACTCACAGTGCTTAACAGCACATTAAAGGTTCTGCAGGGGCTTGTAAAGTAAGGAACTATGTCTTATTGTCTTTTTTTTTTTTTTTTTTTGAGACAAAGTCTCACTTTGTCACCCTTGGTAGAGTGCTGTGGCGTCACTACTCACAGCAACCTCGAACTCTTGGGCTTAAGCAATTCTCTTGCCTCAGCCTCCCAAGTAGCTGGGACTAGGCACCCACCACATGACCCAGCTATTTTTTTGTTGTAGTTGTCACTATTGTTTGGCGGGCCTGGCAGGGTTTAAATCTGCCAGCTTCGGTGTATGTGGCTGGCACCCTAGCCTCTGAGCTACAGGCGCCAAGGCATATGTATTTTCTTTATCCTAGAGGGTCCCAAATCTATTTCCATTTCTGTTTTAATCCCAAGAATATCTATTCTTTTATGGATAACAGCTTAATAAATTGAAGACTAAATAATTCTAGCTTTCAGAACTTAATACATATAATCTTATTGTCACATTTTAACCCACTCTTGTATATGTGGCCATGGGACAGAGGTAGGTTTGAAGTTTGTCTCTCTTCATAAGAGTGACATCAGGCCAACCATTACAAAATCTGAAAACCTTAGCATCCTCATCTATGAAATGGAGATAAAGCTAAGGATGACCTGATGGCTATGTGAGATTTAGGGAATGATGAATGAAAAATTCCCAGGCACACTATAGAGATTTTAAAAATGTAAGTTTCAATATCCTTGGATAAATGACTTATTATATAGTGACATTTCAGCTAAATTTTCATAATTATTTCCTCCATCCATCTCCCTTACTTAGTTGGTAGTTAGGATAACTTTTCCCTTGAAATAATTTAGAAACCTTGAATATCAGTTTGGTATTCTTGGTTCTGTGTTTTAATATGGTACTGTTTTAATCTAGGAAGCAGGAATCAGTGGCACAAAACATTAACATATGCTTAACCATTCATTATCCTTGTGATCTAGTTGGGGGATTATTTGAAAAGTGGTTTTTACTCTCAATTTTATCCTTCTTGTGAACTGTTCTCATCCCTGGGTTTTCTCTCACCTTCGTTGCTGTCTACTCATACACTACAAACGAGTTTTAAAGGAATTCTGAGTTATTAAATTATCTCATGTGTAAGATAAGCTTCACTCATGTTTATTTCTGTTTTGTGTATGTGCTAGTAATTTTGGTTGTTCACAAATATTCTATCTCTTTCACCAGTCACCATGGTGGGATAGTACTTCCCTTATGAATTTAGGTATACCCATGCAACTTGCTGTGGCCAACACGATGTGAGTGGAGATTTGTGTCACTTCTGGGTGAGAGCTTTAAGAGCCAGTGTACAGGTTAGCAACTTCCTTTTAATTGCCCAAGAATCTGTGAAGGTATACGCAAGACAGTGATCTTAGCCTGTATTCCCAAGGGATTCTGAAGAAGAGAGTTTGTCTGTTGGCCCACTTTGGCCTTGGATGTATATGAGAAATAACCATTGAGTTATGCCACTAAGATTTTAGAGTTCTCTCACCATTATGTTTCTATTTTGAAACAAAATAGAATCTTTTAACCAAACCCCATTACCTTTGAGCATGTGAAAACATGCATATGAAAGTTCTTGTTAAACCATAAAGAGATTTGGAAAAGTTCCTTTTGTTCCTAAGAGAGTGTTGAGAACTAGAGCAAGAGGAAATCCTGTTGGAAGAGAAAAAACAGGGGATTTACAATCAGATGAACTCAGTCCCACTTCTATCTTCAGTCTTATTCACCTTTTATATAAAATAAATTGAATGCATAAAGCATTATTAATTCAATTTAAAAAAATATTATTCCAACCTAGAAAAGTAATTCACAGTGTGTGGAATGAGTCTTATAATTAACTTCCATGGCCTTGTAAAGATACACTAAAATTTTACTTTCTCTCAGAAACTATTTACTGACTAAAATGAGATAAAATTATTTAATTCCTCTTTTCCTCTCCTTCCTTTAAATCTTTTGAAAAGTATCTTTGGATTAAATAACACATTTCTTGCCATGGAGTTATGACAATGTCGCTGCCTCCATTACTCAGTTTGGGCGATGGCTGTGAAGGGGAAAGGAGGAGGAGGTGAAAGTTCAAGTGCCCCTCTAGGGGGACGCTAACCCAAGTGTGAATGGCAGTTGTGTGAGCCGTTCCTCTATACCACTCTCTTCTGAGGTGAGGAAGTGGCAGTGACTTGGTGAAAGGAGGAGAGTGAGGATGCTGGGTATCTGGACATTTAAAAAGCTGGGATGACAATGGTTAGGGGACATATAAATGAAAGATTTCCAGAGTAAGTGAAGGGGTATGTGTGGTGGGCGGGGGGGTAAGGGAGTGGGCCTTGAATTCTAGAAGACAAGCTTCCTCTGAAAATTTGCCTAAGGCTGCCCTAAGTGCCCCTGAGCAGCAGCCGGATACAGGAAGCAACTATTGATATTATAGCTTGCTTCACTTTAATCCTCACTACCTTCTCCAGGCTCTGTGTTCATTAGCAGCTCCCTAGAGGTACGCTGTCTGCTTGCCTGTCAAGGCCACTTTCGGCAACTGGAAAGGATTTGCAGGCAGTGGCAGCTCCCAGCCTTTCTCAGCAGCCATGGCATTTTTCATCCCTGTCCTCTTGAGATTTTTTTTTTTTTTAATTGCATGATAGTAGAAAGATGGGGTGTGGAGTCAGATGCTGAGATGGCCAGGTCTCCAGTCTCAACTCTACCAATTACTTTGGTATAGCCGAATATTTAAAGCATTTCTTTACAGGTTTAAATACTGATTCCACCTAATCACATTATAACCTTATGCTGAGAATGGTTCTGATGGAGGATTCCTTATAAAGACATACTGAAAATCAGGTCTTGGATTTCTCTGCCAGTGACTTAGAAGTTACTAGAGAAACAGGATTCAAATTCAACATTGTACATTTTGGCTGGCTAAGAAGGTTAGCATAATGGCAAAGTTCTAACAATTATTTTATAGGTAGGTGGATGAGAGGGTTGTGTGGAGCTCATAACAGCTCACTCTCTGTTTTTCATCTAATACTCCAGCCCCAAAGGAGACAAACAGATACAGCTTCCTTTATAGTTGGTACCCTGCCTTGCTGGGCCACTATACTAAGTGGTTGCAACCACTTGTGAGAAGGAACTTAGGATGTAACCTTTGCATTTTGTTTCATCATGATAAAAAATAAAAAGTCAGGAGGCGAGTGCTCTGAATGCTCCCCAGTTAAATGAAGTTAAATTTTGGCTAAATCTCTATTGAGTTAGTATGGCAGATTCAAGATGGCCACAGATTCTTTGACAGTCCTTTCATTGAGAGGAGGCATCCATCTATCTTTCCCTCAAATCTAGAATGATCAGCGACTGCTTTGACAAATAGCATGTGACAAAAGTGATGTTAGGGTTTAGAAAGAAGATTGTCAGTTTCTTCTCTGCTCTCTGAAGCCAGCTGCTGTGCAGGAAGGAAGATTAGCTTAAGACTATGATGTGGTGGGAATAAACTGACCCACATGAATAAACCCTGGAGAATAAGTTGTGTAGTGGCAGGGACTGAGACAGAGAAAGAGAGAGAGGTGCTCAGTGAGCGCTCTACTGTGCAGGCCTGGAAAGGACCTTCTTATGCAGAGATGTTTCTCCTGAGATTTCAAAGCTGTATTGAGACTATAGAGAACCTGCCTTTTGAAAAGTCAAAAAGTTCTAAAGTCAAATTTGAATGGACAGAACTAATTCTCTTTCCTTCCTCCTCATACCCCTGAAAGTTAATCTCTCTGTCTTGGTGAGGCTGTAGCACACGTCATGCCAGGTGAAGAAGGACTTAATGCCAACTGGCTACAGCCATCTTCAAGATCAGCTCCATGTTCACCCCTCCTTCACTCTGTCCCTTTTCTCTTACTCTCCTTTTGCACACTTCTCTCTTTTGTCAGACCACTTTATTCCCTTTTGTCACAATGTGGGACCCTGAGATAAGACCAGTCACTTGCTGCCGTTCTGTCCCTTCACTGGGTTTCAAAATACACAGGCATCATCTCTCTCACGTTTAGTCTCTGCTACCAGAGATTGAGAACCAGAAGACTGTCTGGTCTTCATTTCTTCCACTGTAAAAAAGGCAGAATAATCAAATATTATTAAGTCCAGTTAATGGGATAGATGTCAACCTGAAGTGAAATAGTAGGTATCAGAGCACTTTGCCAAGTGGACTGATATATAAATATTTGGTGTGTTGTGTGGGTTCAGCCAGCCTCTGCCCATCACTATGTAATTGTGTAATTGACCCCCTACTACTCACCTAGTGTTGTTTCTGACCACAGATCCTTGAAACAATTAAAGTCTGCATGTCAGATTTGTCTTCAAGGATTTCTAAGGCCTGCCACTGTGGCATTAATGGACAGAACCAGAGAGGTGGAAGCAGTGTTTGATGAATGTGCTATAATTGCTCTTTGCTATGACATAGTAATAGGAAAATTCATATAATTGTCAATGTAAAGGCCCCTACTGTTAGCAGCTGCTTTAAATTTAATGGAGCTGAGATTGTTAATAGTCTTTTCTTCACAGGGGTCTTTCCTTTGGCAGCCATTGCACAGAGCAAGCATGTCCCATCATCCACACTTTCCCTCCAGGCCCAAAACTCAGCCTCGTAAGCAGAGGAAGATTAGAAAGAATAGGTCCATTTGCACTTTTGTCATATCTTAATTTTCCTGTGGAACCATTGGTGTGTGAGATGTGGCATTCCCTCCCTGTGGGACCTCTCCCTAGGCAGCGTGATGTTACGAGAAAGACAGTTCTGGAACAGAACCAGGGATATGCCACTTATTAGCTGCAAGTCTTGGACAAGTTACTCAAACTCTCTGAACTGCAATCTTTTCTAGAAAACATGAAAACTGAAGCCTACTTATTGTAAAATGGCTGGCACAAGGCACTGGGTGTATTTATTCAACATTGGCTTTCTGTTTGTTATTTGTATACTCTACTGGGACTCTCAAATTAACTAAGTCCTTAGCGATCAGTATCTCTGCCTTCATTCTCTTCTTTCTCACTTCTCCAAAAAGAAACACATAAAACAATCTGACTTTGAACTACAAAATTCCTTAGAGCTATTTCCCCTTCCTCTTTTATTTTTGCAAGAGCTACCTTGCTTTACTAAACGCTGTACAACCACCAGGGGTCTTATGTTATAAGAAAACTTCAGAAGCCTCAGCATAAGGATTCCTACTGCTGGAACCTTTGCGTCCTTACTGTTGGGGTAGGTTTATTGGCATAAGACTGATTCACAGGTGCAACTCAAAGCCAGAGTAAACATAAATAATTCCATTTAGATCCTGATGCATGTCTTTTAAATGAAAAATATCAGATTATAAAAGTGTGTGTCTGAGTGTCTATGTGTCTAAAAGAAAGAGAGGAAGCCAGGAAGGAGACAGGAAAAGAGATGAGATTTTTCCTGGTGCTCAGGTGCCTACAGGAAGAAACATATTTAATGCAGTTTCTTGCTAGGCCCACTCTAATTATTCCCCTTGGCTGCAGATAAAGCTTATTTTGTTTTGCACCTGTCACCAGCTTTCTCCAGGTAAACCAAAGCCATAGGTGTGCTGAGTCACTTCTCTCTGCAATCACTTGGATGTTTTCTTGTGCAGCAATTTTACAATTAGTATTAACTGGAGATTACATCATCTATCCTGCAACAGATGGACATTAGAATGGGCCCAAATTGGACCAATAGAATATTTATAAATGGCTGTCAAAATGATTCAGAAGGAATACTGCAGAGTTTCCTAACCACCTCCTAGAAGAACTCTCCTGAGAAGGAAATCCTTGTATCTTGTTTAATCTGTGATTCGTTACTAAGTCTGAGGCTCTCCCTTATTGACTCTTAATTGTGTGCTGCTGACACTAACCATCATTTGTAAGCACTATTGATTTTTTCCTTGTCTCCCAGTCACCTTTAATCAAAATATTCTGTCACCAGAAAATCTTCCCTTGGAAGATTTTATTTGACATAAAAGCTATTAATGGCTGACTTTAAACACTCTACCTGGCTGTCATGTTCTGACGTGCCTTCTGATATGGTACCTTGTACTATATACACTATTTACAACTCTCAGAAGCATGTTTTTCCATAGAAAACTTCAGTTTTGGAGACATAGAAATTTCATTTTATCATTGATACCTGCTTTCATTTTTTCTTTTCACGATTTTTTAATAAGTTGATATCTGGAAGCCGTTTCAGGAGGCAATAAGCTATGGTTCAACAAAGAAAATAAGATCAAAATGTGCCATACCTTAAAGGGCAACAGGTGTGTGTAGCTATTTAAGTCTGTGCATACAGTTATAAAACAGATATAATCTCTGAGGAGTGATATTGCTCTGAATTTATGAGTTCTTGGAGGTACACACACATATACATATATTATATATACATATATATTTTTCTTAATGAATAGAACTTTGCCAATAATCACCTTACACCATAACTTTGCAAATATTTTGAGAAATTATTTATGCCTGCCAGATGTTTGTGCTGTTGACAAAATGTAGGATGTTCCACTATATTTTTAGTCACACCTTTCTCCTTAAATGTACAATCTTGAATGTTCTCTAAGTAGGGCCATCTTAATGAGCTTGGGACCTATGTAATCACCAAGGCCCTGGCTCAGAAAGCCCCCACATTTGGTTTAATATTCTTCTTAAATGTCACCATCTTGAAATCTTTAATAATTTTTGAACAAAGGACTCAGCATTTTTGTTTTGTTCTGGAGCCTGAAAATTGTGTTGCTGGTCCTGACTTCATGGCCCATATATTTGCTTTTATCCATCTGTTTCACAGTGGGAGAGGTTCTCTTCCAAAATACACAAATATTCATATATATATATGCATATAGATGTATGTATTCTCACACACATATTTTTACTCTTATTCTTCTAGAATTGTAGACCTAAAGAATTCTAGTAGGGACTTCCTGTTCAATACTTGGATTGCAGAATGCTATAGGATAGTATTTATTGATAAAAATAAATTCTTGATTTGCTTTTTAGCCTTAATAGTAACACCATGACCACCATTAATTGAGTGTTACTCTTCTAAGCACTTTAACTAAATTAGCTTATGTAATCTCTAAAAATCCTTATAGGGGTAGTTACTTTTATAATTTTGTAATAGATTGAGCAACTGAAGCTTAAAGAATTATTAAATCATTTGCCTGTGATTTTATAGCCTATCTTTTGCCAATGTCTAAGCAATACATTGTACCAAAAAGCTCATCCCAGTCAAGAAAGTTGCCCCGTTGTTCCCATGGCTAGTCACTCACTGGCTGAGGTCCAGCCCAGGGGGTGACAAAGCAGAAGCTACTGGTTAAGGCATCTCCTGTTTGAACAAAGGCACTTCTTTGGCAATGGTGGAAGCCATTAGTTGCTACAGGCTGATATTCACAGGTACATTGCCTGGTAGAGGTAATCCGATTGGGGAGCCACTAGCATTTATTACAAAAAACTTCTTGCATTTCTCTTTACTTTTTTTCCATATTAAGCTTATGCCTTCTAAAGACAACTTCCTTAGGATTTTGGGTGGTTACTTTTAGGAAAACATAAGAAGCTTCGTGGGACAACTATAGTTCAGTCACTGTTGCTGGTTGCAAGCACCTCTTTGGGTAAATTGTGTTTACCTTAGACTGTGTTGATAGATCAGACACTAGTCTCTCCTTGGATAGTGGTGCTGGAATTTGTGTTGATTCCAGACAAGGATAAATTGCTGCCACTACCAGGGGAGAGAAATCCAGTAGCATCCACTTGCTATGAGTGGCTGCTTGGTTTCCTTAAGGAGTAGTACTCTTCTGACGTCTCAGCATTGTTCTGTTTTGCTGGTAGGTGGACTATTCAGGAGAGGTAGAGCTGTATTAGCATCAAAAGTGAGGTCTGTCTGGCTCATGCACAGCCTCCATGTTTGCCACCTTAGCCACTTCCTTTATGAGTCTATCGTGTAAATGCTGGGGGTGGTCAAAGACAAAGGTTGGAAGATATCTACCAGCTGAGCCTTCTAGTCCACAGGGTGCTTTAGTGCCCTTTCCATAGTGGACCCTCTCTGGTCATTTCAACATAGGAAACAAAGGTCCTCATACTTTGTAGTCACTCTCAAGGGTTTACCCATGTGCTACTTCCCAAGAGCTCCTTATCACTAGTCATCTAATTCAATTCATTACAAGTTACTAACCTACCAGATAAGCCATTTCTCCCTATTATGAGTCTATCTATATTTTTGCCTTGGTCCATTCTCTCTATATTCCCAATGTGTTACTCCACATGTCTGAAGTTCTTCCCAGTGAAAGATTTTTCCTTCAATTCTCTCCTCTGGGGCTGTCCCTGAGAGATAAGGACATGGTGCAGCAACAGTCCTTTTATATATTTTTTCCATTCATCTACTTACTAAACTGACCTGTGAACATATTTTTTCTCTGCCATTAGTGAGTCATGGAAACTGCCCCTGCAGTTGAAATGTGAGCTGAAGACAAGGCACCAGAGAAATGTGGGTTCTGAGCAAGCTGTTCACGTACCTTATTTATATTCTTCAGTCTGTGCACCTTATTTGTGATCCTGATTCTGGATATAGCACATCCATTTTATTATAGATTGCTGCCAGAACTGCCTAATGTTATGATTTGGTGGATCTCAAATGATCCAATTTATGATAAGTAGATCTGACCATGTGGTCACTTAATTCCCAAGGTTAGATGGTTAGATTCTATAAGGACCATCTAGCATTCCATGGCCTGTTTTTTGAATGAGATATAGTTCTTTGATGCATGCATCATGCCTTGGCTTTCAATCATAGGACTTTCTATTGTGACAGTGACTTTCTATTGGGCCTTTCCAAAGTTTCTACATGGTGTCTTTTTCTATTGCAGTTACCTCTAGCATAACAGAATCTACTGGGTCAAGATTCAATGCCAGTACTTCCAGAACCACAGAATGAACTGTTGCATAACACTTTCTTTTCCTTGGTCCCATAAAAGTTAACTGATTTCAACTCAACATGACGAATGAGTTTAATAGTCCTAAACGCAGCATACACTGCCTACAAAACTCAAGAAGACTACTAACTGTTGGTTTTCATTCTTTGTAGTGGGAAATGTGAGGTCTTTTCCTACTGTCTGGATTACATGTGTAATCCAAGAGACCCGCATGGAGGGTTTTTCATCATTAGGTTTAATTAATGTGATATTAATTTCCAAAAAATTATCCAGCCTGTCCTTCAATCCACATCATGACAAAGAGAATGAGAATTAATACAATCTCAGGATATGAAAATAGATGAACAGCCCATATAAATGTAAACTACTCTCACCTTTTAGTGTGAGTATGGATGGCATGGTTTGCCAGTTCAATGCTTACATACTATGTGTCTGAGGCTGTGTTAATCTTTCCTAATGAAAATAACCACATTTGCTACAGTAGATTCAATTAGTTTTTCCAGGGATCAGACAAGTGAATGAAATAAGATATGGTGGGGGATTTCAGTTCTGCATATCTTAAGTCTTTAGGATAGCATTAGCCTTGTTATTGTGTTGTGAGATGATACTGTTTGTATTTAATTGCTGGAAGGGTGGGGTTAGTTTTCGGGGCCCCCATTGGCTTCTCTACTACAACCACTCCTACTTTGTAAGTCAAAAAACCCAGGTGAGATTTCTACCAACTGCTAAATATGGTAGAACCTCTGCAGTTGATCACCTCCTTAAGTTGACCTAATTTTCATAGACTAGACATGCACCACATGTACATATCAGTACAGCAGGCTTAGTTTCTTATGTTGACCACCTCCATATGTTAGCCAGTTTGTTACAGTCCCATGGTTAGTCAATTTACAGAGGCTCTACTGCATATCCACTTGAATTATATATTTGGGGGCCAGTTCCATTACATAATTAGACGGGTACAGGGTCCACGGGGGAAGGAATGGCTATAGTTGCCATTTGGATCTTCATCATCTGGACATGGTTGCTTCTTTAGTCAATGGGTTCTTCCTGGGAGCTGGATCTGTCTGGAAACTGGGCAAAAGTTTATAACTTCCCATTGAGGAGGAAAACCCTGCCCTCTGTTCTTTTATTCTTAATTTCTTTTGATTTTATATATGTAAATATATAACCATACTGTTGTTGGCAGACCATTTTATCTGTCTCTAGAAACACCATGTAATACAAGTCATCCTATACATCATTGTAAGTCAGACCATCTTGGCTGCAATTCCGATTTTGCTAACAATACCTTCCAAGTTCCTATCATCTCCTATTGCTTCTAGGGAAACAAATTCTGCAGTAACATCTCCCCTACCAGAACTTTAGCCCAGTTCATTTCTTATTACTATAATAAATGAATAGATGGAGTGCTCTCCAGGCCCTCCTGAGGAAAATGAACAGCTGTTGGGTTTTCCAGTCTTACACAGTTGACATCTGAGCAACATGGGGGTTATGAGTGTTGTTCATAACCCTCTACCCTATGCAGTTGAAAATCTTCATGTAACTGTTTTAATTTTTGGAGTTGGAGCCTCTGTCTGTTGCCCCAGTTAGAGTGCAGTTGCTTCATCCTAGCTCACTGGGACTTCAAACTCTAGAACTCAAGAGATCCTCCTGCATCAGCCTCCTGAGTAGCTGGGAGTATAGGTGTGTGCCACCTCACGTGGATAATTTTTCTATTTTTTGTAGAGATGAGGTCTTGTTCATGCTCAGGCTGGTCTCTACATAAATCTTAGACAAGGTAATAATGATCTCTCTCTCCAAAATGAGTAGGCCTCTTCTGCTGGCCTGGATGATTCTAAGAAACTGAGTCTATAAGACTCGCAAATTTATTTACCCACATGGCACCATCTCAAATATGAGGGCCCCACTCTTTCCCTCTCAGAGCTCTGTATTGTCACACAAGATTTACTAAAGGCAAAAATTCCCTGAAGTTTTGACCAGTTACACTCAAGTCCTGTCCCTAACTCTTAGCTGTTTCTGCTCACTGTATTCAGGAGATTAGAGTCTTTTTAAATGCTGCCAAGGAGAACTCTGACAGTCACATTTTGCTTTAAAATATTAAGAGGTTTGAACCTATCATTTTCTTTCTTCAATAAATCAATGGTGCTTAGCAACAGCCACTCAATTTCATAATCTTTATAGTTGCTATTTCCCATACCTCTCCAAAGCCTAAGAAATCACACTATTGTGAACTAAGGTGAAAGTCTTAGTTGTATGCTGTAGTATACTAAAGACTACAGTATGATACAGTACACTCTCTACTACCTGTGATCCAACTGGCAAGTCAAATCCAACAAAATTCTATCTTTAGAACCTGATTCTTAGGTTCACTTATGGTACAAACTGACTTAGGCTGAGTTCCTTAAAAGCAGAACCTGAGATGGGGATTCTTATTCAAGTGATTTGTGTGGGGAAGGGGTGGGATGATGTGGGAGGATGTTCTTAGAACAAAAAGAATGAGGGAAGCCTGATAGAGTGGACATGAAAGTTATTTATGGATGCAATCTCAACTGGAGACTAGCTTCAGTCTGAATGCATGGAGAATCTTTGGAACACATATTGTAACAAAGAGACTCATCATGAGTTGAAGAACCAATCTTTCATTTCTTAGTACCAGTTAATTATTAACTGAAGTTTGTTGGGTAGAGTGATGGGTATTATGATAACTTCTAGGAGAGGAGGGTCCCATTTGGCCAAGGGAAATTCTCTGGATTAAGTGCCAGCTATAAGTTATTTTTATCAGTCACCACTTACGGATCTAGGGAATGGGTACACTCGGAGGTGGAAAATATCTACCCAGTGCACCAGAACATCATCCATATAGTATATCATGGGTAGATCTTGACAGTCTGTGTTTCCACCCAGCTCTAAGGTAATGTTATTGTTTCTAGTCCAAAGACCACACTTATAGTGGCAAGAAATGGATTATTTTGTTTTCAAGCTTTTCTGTCTTCTCTTTATCTCTTGCGTCCTTTTTTTTCTTTTTTTTTTTCTTTTCTCTTTCCTCTTTCTAATATTTTTTTGACACTATATCTGATCTCCAAACAAGTTTGCAGGTCTGCATTAGGAGGATGTAAGAATATTGTTGGTTTCTTTCATAAGAAAGGGAGGCAAAACATCAATTGATTGGTATCCTTTTCTATTAATACAACACTATTTCATACAGTTGGTTTTGAGCAGGTTGTTTTCTCCACAATAATGAATGATTCTTTTTAAGTACTACTTACTTAGGAGCTGATTCAAGAACAAAGCACACTTAACTTTTTTTGAGCCAACTAAGAATAGCAAAGCTACCTAAAGTAGAAAACACAACTTGTCTTTGATTTAATTCTAGCACTAAAAGAAAGCATTTACAAGCATTTATAAGCCTAATTATACCCAATTTACCATATGGAATGTCAAATAATATTTGTGAAAGTCTATTGATTTGGATTAGGCTCCCGAACTAAGTCTAACAGACTAAACCAATATGGAGTTTAACTATAGCCGCTGAGCTTTAGTTAATTGCAGGAGTCTCTGTAACCAATTAAGCTTTAACCAATTGAGTTGTTTCTACACTGAACTTCCATTTCCTATAAATGCTGTCAGATCAAGTTATTGGTTGGAATTCTGTGGACCTACTCTGGTTTGGAGGGCTACCCAGTTTGTCACTTGTTTTTGCTTTACTCAAATAAACTTGGTTAAAATTTAACCTTGTCCATGGTTTCTCTGTTAATAGTTTTAGTGTGGTTGGCAGAATTCAAAGCAGAGTTCCAACGACCCCTGGAGCACCAAATAGCCACTAAACAGGTAGCCACTAAACCTGTTGTGTCAACTGTATGCTTGCTGCATCTGGGGATCATGGTATGTTTCTGCTCAAATTCTGAAGCTCCATGGATTTGTATTTCAAGGTATCTTAGTTTGTTTGAGCAGATTTTTGATCTAGACTGTATTTGGAAGTCTCAATAAAAACTGAACTGGGTTTAGCCTTTCTAGTAGTAAGGCTAATAAAAGACAGAAATCTGTGAGTTTGAGTTTATCTGGACTAGGGAATCCAGAACTATGCCTACTGGAATTCCATCCAGGGTTAGTTTGACCTGTGGGAGGGCATTATGACATTTTTTGGGCTCTGTAGTGGCTGGCCAGAGTCAGACAGAAACTGAGCAGGGTCCAGGGTCTATAGTGACTCCCTTTGGAACTCCAGCCACCTTCATTATAAGAACTCCTAGACATTATATTTTCTTTTTTTTTTTTCTTTAAAGAGAAATGGGTGAACTTTGCCAATGGTGATTAGGAATTACAGTGGCCACAGTAAGAATGTATTAATTTGACTAAAATTGTTTGTGGGGTACACTAGAAAAGGACCAAAGTTTCCAAAGAAATCATGGAATGTAATTTTTAATTAGTTGAGGCTTTTAAAAGACTAAAAAAGTGGGAAGAATAAAGGTTGTTTATAAAAGTTGAGCCCTTAGATGAATGGAGTGTGCTTTTTTTTTTTTTTTTTGTAGAGACAGAGTCTCACTTTATCACCCTCGTAGAGTGCCATGGCATCACACTGCTCACAGTAACCTCCAACTCCTGGGCTTAGGCGATTCTCTTGCCTCAGCCTCCCAAGTAGCTGGGACCACAGGTGCCCACCACAAGGCCCAGCTATTTTTTCAATGCAGTTCGGCCGGGGCCAGGTTTGAACCTGCCACCCTCAGTATATGTGCCAGCGCCCTACCCACTGAGCCACAGGCGCTGCCCAATAGAATGTGCTTTTTTTTAAGTTAAAATTTTGAGTTCAGAACAATAGTAAAAGATATCCTAGTCTTGCATGTAAGGTGTTTTGTTTGCCCTGTTTGTTAATAGGTTTCTGCCAGGAACTTAGTAACTTATTTAAAAAGAACACAGCCTAGGTTGGTATAATGCCAGCGTTCTAATTCAGCCAGACTGAAGATAAACTCAGGCATGGAGGGCAAGTGTAACATGCTGTTTTCAGTTCACGGGCAGCTGATGAGTGTCCGCTCTAGCTCCCTGGCTATCATTAGTGAAGAAAATCTACATGTTGGAAGATGTCTCTATTTATGGAAGTGTCTCCTTATCTGCACTAGGAAAAGAGAAAGAACTAATTTACTAAAGGATTTCACAGTGGAGCAGGCAAAAAGGCTTGGGATGACATAACTGGCCTTGCTTCTGACCATTTTGTCTTAACTAGGAACCTTCTTATGCTTTTAAATTGGATTACAATAAGTAAACTAGCTAATGATAATGTGGGGCAATAATTAGGTCAGTCAAGAAAAGGGCAATGATTCCTCAACTCAACTCCCTTGCTGAAATAAATAAAATGGTCAAGGTATAAAGAAAATATTCTTACCCCCATGAATGGTTTTAAAGAAAGTAAATGTACTCTTAGAAGAATGGATGATGGTTTATAATATGGTCTATCTGGGTGTGAGGAAATCTCCTGTGATGAAAGTTAATTTTCAGAGGATTGATAACAGTTGAATCCCTTTTGAGGCTCTGTCTTTAGGCAGATAATGGGAATTCTGAAAGCCTCGTTTATGTATTGACAATCAATATAACAGGGATATATCTTGGGGAAATACTTCCTGAAGTTCTTTCATAGGTACCTCACATGTGAGCAACTTAGGCATAATTGCTAAAAATGAGTAAATCAAGAAAAATGGGATGGAAACTTACAAATGAGTTTTAGGAATCTATTTCAGTAACTTGAGGTCTTAAAATTATGTTGGATTAAGTGATAGATATTTATAAAATGTATGATTCATTTTTAAGTTAAAATACTATTTTCCTCAACCATTCTGATATTATTGTGTTTTAAAGGAGAATCTGAAGATAGATAAATGTGATTCTGATTAGTAGACTTCCCAGTTACCTTCAATGATTAGGACAGGCTGATAGAAGCTGTTCTAAAGAGAAAACAGCTGTTCACTGCTTTCCTTGAGAATGTGCAATGCATCTTTTAAAAAACAGTAATGTGATGATGAGCTGGTTGAAGCTGATAATAAATGCGTGGCCATACTCATTTATTTAAAAGATATTTGACTACTGCATGTACCATGTTCTACTAGGGCCATGGATATAATAGCAAACAAGGTAAATGTAATTTTTCTCATGCTGTGTCATCAAGCATAAGAAAATTTAAAAAAATACTTATTATACTAGGTTCTATGAAGAAAAGTCCTCAATAAATCATCAAATAGATGATCAAGCTTCTTGGTAAAATGCTGGTTATTATTCTTTAACATGGCCATTCTAAGTCTTTGTCATTAAGTTATAGTTTTGATTCACCTCTAAAAGCATTTTCAATTGACTATAATTCAAAAAGTGTTTCATCTTCAAGAGAACTCATGGGAAGAACTTGAAGTACAAGTTTTTGTAACTGTAAGATCATACAATTAGCCTGGCTGGAAATTCCTGAAATTCTTAATGATCGGTTCATAAAATTAAGCCAAAGTCAAGCAGAACAAGAATTGATTGAACGCCAAGGAAATGCTTTGGCAGATTTTCATGCTGGGAGAGCCAGTGCTGAAATTGCTAAGACGTACAATTTGAATGAACTCCTTAAGATTAATTCGAGTAAACTCTTCTATGATTTTATTCAATAAATAGTATAAAATACTTGATTTGGAAAGGTAAAATTAGTATCTGAAAGAATATAAACTTAATGCTAGGCATTGTGATTATAGAGGGTGCAGAGGGCTGCCTGGTTATCCCTTAGTCCTGAGGTTTCTATTAAGAGTTTTATACTTAATGACTCATCATGAAATAGGCGAGAAAGATGATCTAAATTATAAACAAAAATTGCTAAAATATCTAAACTGATTTATGGCCAACCTTCGATTTATCAAACCCATAATCCTAGAAGGACAATCAAAATTTCAGGTCTTTTCTATTACCTGACAGATTATTGAACGTTTACAAAGTGATTTCATTCAGTTGCCATCTTCAAAGGGATAGAAATGTGTTCTTATAATAGTTTATGTTCTCTGGTTGTATAGAAGATTTGCATGCAGGAAGACAAATGTTATAAAAGTAGTTAAAAGATTATTGAAAAATGCGTTTTTCCTTTGGGGGCACCTCTGAAGAGCTCTCCAATAACAGAGAGAACCTCTACGTTAGGCAAATCATGAAACAGTTAAACAAGGCATATGAACACATGGCATTGTCATTCTCCCTGTCATTTTCAGCCTTTTAGAAAGGTTGGAAGGATAAATAAAGAGAGACATTAAGTTCTTGTGCAATTTAAAATACTTTAACATAGTAAATTGCACACAAACTTCATGGACACCATATGGTATTTGGAAATTAAAATTTTCAAGATAACATAGATTGATTTGGCCCAGGGTACTATCACTAGCTTTCATGAATGAAATGGTTACTGAAAGTTCTATACCCTTAATAATGTAACCTTATGTCTCCTGCTTTCTTAAATTCTCATGACTACATGCGGTCGAGCAGTGTTTTTCAACCTTTTTTTATCCCACAGGACACTTCATTTATTTTGATCAAAAAAGAGAGTTAAAATAAAGAACATACTTACTGTGCTTTGAACTTCTTTCAAAAATAATTTAATTAATGATCTTTAAAAATTTTTGCAGCACACCTAAGAACCTCTTATGGCATACCAATTGAAAATCACTGCTGTAGAGCTTTGGATTGTACAAGGGTTGATGAAGGAAGGAAGGGAGATGAAGGAAGCCTTTGTGATCCAACTTAGGCCAATCAGAAATTTTGTGATTTAAAAGCTGGATATTGGGTCTTTTGGAAATAGCATTGGAGAAGGATGATATCAGATTCTTTTCATCATTCATACAGCAGTAAAGCTTCAGAGCCTTCAACTTTGAGTCCCCATTTTATAACTTAAGAGGACACTTTCAGACTCTTAGAACTGTACATCTATTGGAGACCCTGAGGTGATGCTAACAGGGAAGGCTTTTTTTCCCCTACAGGTAGGAAGTTTCCCCCCAAATATCAGGACAAGGCTTTGCAGAATGAGATTCTTCTGATCTTTGCATTTCCTTATGCCTACCTCTTTCACCTGACAGGGTGAGCTGGAACTACACTCTGCACTCATTTGTTCTGATTCTCTGTTTTGCTTTTGCCCAGTTATGAAATGCTAGATTACTTACGAGTACAACTGGAAGTTTGCCCAGTTTAATACTTTTACTTTTGTTGCACACAGATAAATACATTGGATATTGTAGAGACTCAGTTATACAAAATTAAAGAACATGCTATTTGGTTAAAATGGAGAGGCTCCTTACCTGGCTCATTCTTTGATGCAAACTCTTGGTATCAGTCTCCAGACAGTCACAATAGTTCCCAGGCACACTGTATGCTTTCAAAGTCTTACATGTCTATACATAGACATCTTCTGAATACTAAATAATCCCTCTCCAGCTGGAATGTTAAGGATTCAAAGAATTGTGATCATGAAGACATCATAATCTATGAAGAACGTGTGGCCCTATCATCCAGGATAATGGTGACTGAGTAGTGCTCATGCTCTAAGTCTCGGTCAGATTTTCTCATAGGTGAGAGTCTGACTAAAAGGGATGAATTATTAAATAAAATGTGTGGGAGGCCATTGATTTGGAGTAAGTCTGGCACTAAGCCTAACAAACCAAACCAATATGGAGTTTAACTACAACAGCTGTGTTTTAATTAATTGTAGGGGGGGTTTCTGTAATCAGTTAACCAATCAGGCGTCCTCAAACTTTTTAAACAGGGGGCCAGTTCACTGTCCCTCAGACTGTTGGAGGGCCAGACTATAGTTTAAAAAAAAAAAACTATGAACAAATTCCTATGCACACGGCACATATCTTATTTTGAAGTAAAAAAACAAAATGGGAACAAATACAATCACACTGCCTCATGTGGCCCGCCGGTGGCAGTTTGAGGACCCCTGAGTAGCCCATTAAGTAGTCTCTGGCTTCACTTCCATTTTCTATAAATGCTGTCAGATAACGTTATTGCTTGGAGGTCTGGTGAACTTGCTCTGATTCCAAGAGCTGCCTGATTAGTGAATTTGTTTTGCTATATTTTGTAGTTTTGGTTGCTTTGGTTTTATTGTTTCTGGTTTTCTTGCTCAAATGCAGTTAAAATCAAAGCTCATTTGTGGGTACCTTTTAATGGAGACTACTTTAAGGAATTTATTTAAAGTCACACAGGAAGGTAGCATCAGCATTTAGACTAGAACCGAGGCTTTGGATCTTCTATTCTTAATGCTCTTCTATGTATTTGAATTTGGATCTTCATACCTGGAACACCGTCCAAAGTTGGACTCTTAACCATCATGTTTATACATCTTCCCTATTTTTAGAGCACAGTAGAGCAGACCATCAATACAAAAACTTGAAACTAGATAAAAACACTAAGCTAAGGAAAAGCAAAAGATGATGTAGAGTAGACTGAAAGATTTCACTTAGGATGCCTGGACTTACTTTAGAGAACACTTACCATTGTAGCACCCTCCATGAAAAGTTTTTTAGCAAAACTGTGATATCTGTTTCATATTGGGGATGACTTTTCTATTTATTGCTGTTTGATTTTTTTAAGTGTTGCCATCTTTCATGGTATAGAGGTGACTAAGAAAGAACATAGAACAAATCAACCTTTCTTTATTTGCTTTCTAAAGGAGTCCATTAAAATTATGACTTTATCACTAATCATTAATATTGTCATCACCATAATCCTCATTCATCATCAAAATTTAACACTCACCAAGAAATGTGCTAAGCTTTATATGTACTATCTCATTTAATCCTCACAACACTCCTATGAGGCATACTATACTCATTAGACTCATTTTACCAATGAGAAAACTGATACTCAGAATTTTAGTGATCCCCTGCCCCAGTAACACAGCTAGTTGGTAATAGCCCCTGGATTTAAACTGAGGGTTGGTTCATCAGAATTTATGATCATAAACACAGTGACTTATGTTGGGTAGTTAGATCAGAAGGCAAATCAATTTCAAAGGGCTAGTGAATGTCAGGTTTGGTTTAGAAATAAATTGTGTTTAAAGTCAGTGACTTTAGGAGAGCACATATAGTCCAATAAAAAAAATTATAGAGCAGGACAAGATAAGAAGGTCTGTGTTGCAGAAGAATGTATTCTTGTAACCACAAGAGTAAAATCCCTGAACAAGACTTTGGTTTGAAAGAATGGAATAATAGGGGCCTCTTTTCCTTGGTTTCCCTGACAGTTGGCTCTACTCTTCATGATCATTTTATTGAGAAATGTTCATGCAAGTAAAGTACATAACAGGTGTAAAAGAACAAAGGTTTAGATGTCTCCTACTTGAGAGGAGTCTGAGGAGAATTTCAGAAGTTTCTGTTCTGACAGAAGGAGGTCACAATGGGATGGACTTGCAAATGAATAAAAGCAACTTTCTTAACCCTGCATGTTCTAGAGCTTTGTGGGTACTGCAGAATTGCACTTTCCCCCTAATTTGTTCATAGCTTTTGTCAATAAAATAAATGCATCATGCTGTCATACTGCCTTACTTCATCAGAATACCATTGCTGCATTGGGTTGGAGGAAAGCAAACCTATATAGGAAAAAGGCCAAGTGAGTCAACATTAAAGTGCCTCCATGTACAACATTAATAACAAAATTACACTAAACCACTGATATTGGTTTCTTGGGGGATGGGAAGATCGGAATAAAAAAAACTTAATATATACCTTTTTATGGTGACTTCTTCAAACTACCTCATTTTAAGCAAGAATTATTTTGGCTACATTAATAATTAGATTACAAACAAGACTTCCTATGTATCTTAATTGCTTATCAATCAGAGTATAACCAAGGAACATAACATAATACATTTAATACCTAGATTAGTGAACAGGTTTAATTTACTCCTATTAATCAGAGATTGTTTCTGTATTTTCTTTTGAGCATTTACAAAAGCCAACCTGGATATGGGCCAAAAATGAGGACTGAAAAGATATCGTGCACCTCACAGAATTACAGGAATTCTATACAACTTGGCTCAAAACAAAAGAACAGTTCCCTGTATCTAGGTGGCAAAAAAAAGTTTTAAGTTCTCTGTAAGCCCTGTTCAAATGAACCATCTTCTATACTTAAGTCTGTTTTACTCCAGGGCTTAAAATTCAAATGCTAGGAGGGTGGAGTCACATGCCACCACTTTGGTCAAAGTAAGGCCTAGAACCTTGCATAACAATCTTAGCAGAATGGACATAAAAGAGGAGTCTGACAAAGGACTCAGAATACTCAGAACACCAAGAGAAATGTGCACCAGATGCTGGGAAGCCCACTGAGCAACCGCTGACCTGTATAAGTTCATTGCAAGGCTCGTGATATTGAGATTTGATATTATAATATTTAACATAATTAAATTTATTATATTTCAACATTGTAAGACTAGAAGATAGGGATATAGAGAGACCCACTTTGATTGCAAGTGATCTTTTGCAAAACCAAATACATTCAGGGCCTTAATCAAATTATTTGTCCTGCTCCTGCAGCTTCCCACAGTATTCTAGCTTCAATGGCTACATGTAAGCACATTGCTGGGGTAGAGACATAAATAAGATATGCTCTGACTTCAAACATTTCCTAGCCTGGCTTGGGGGAAATAAGAAATGCTTGCAACTTACTGTAATACAGAGGTATATGTGCTTCCCTAGAAGAATGGACAAAGAGACATCACGGGAAAAAAGGAGAGATTCACTCTTCTTGGAGATGTTGAGAAATGCTTCAGGGAGAAGATGGCTTTCAAGGTAGATCCTTAAAAAAGCAGTGGCTAGTTTTGTTTTTCTGAGTTAAGGGAAGGGGTATGGGTATCCCAGACAGAGAGAAGTATTGAAATAAATGTGTGGTGATGGGAAAGGTTGAGGTGGGTACTGGGGCACTGGAGTTGAGGTATTTGATAAATAGCACATGAAGCTAGAAAGTAAGGAGGATGCATTCGAAGGGTCTGGGACTTTATATCAGAAATACGTGTGAAAGGGGAGGCGCTGAGAGTTTCTAGAGAGGGGTGGTGCCCTCCCTGACTGTGGTAGAAAGAGATAGGCCACAAGACAGGATGGGACAGTACAATAAGGCAGAAGCTGCGAGGTGCCGTGGCTCATGCCCACAATCCTAGCACTCTGGGAGGCCAAGGCAGGAGGATTGTTTGAGCTCAGGAGTTTCAGACCAGCTTGACCAAGAGTGAGATTCCATCTGTACTAAAAGTAGAAAAATTAGCTGGTGTCCTAGCATGCTCCTGTAGTTCCAGCTACTTGGGAGGCTGAGGCAGGAGGATTGATCACTGATGCCCAGGAATTTGAGGTTGCAGTGAGCTATAATGATGCTATTGCATTTCGGGCAACAGAGTAAGACTCTCTCTCAAAAATAAATAAATAAATAAAATTAAAAAAAGAGGCATTTGTTAGGCTCAACCAGTAATAAATGGGACTGACTGGATCTAAGGAGAAAGGAGAAAATTTCTCCTGCTGATAAATTTCTATTTCTGCTCACAGGAGCACGATGAGACAGGTTTGGGGAGAAGCAAATGAGGTCGATAAATGCAAGGTGATTAAAAATTAGTAGGCTATTAAGATTTTTTTTCCTTGTTCTCATGTATCAAGTTATGGGCTAGTTATTTCCTGGTATATCATCATGTCAATAATAAGAGGCATAAAAGACCACAGCCAGTAAGCAAGTGACAAACACACATAGCCTTTATCCTCCCTAACATCTTACTCAGACAGATGTCCCAGGGTGGGAGATGCGAGTGCATACTTCAGACAAAAGACCAATGTTTGGGTGGCCCAAGATAGAAATCTAATAAATGAAAAAACCTAACATGATCTAAGATATGGCATCCATTTGCAAGACCTGGCAAGCTGACTTTATTACGGACTGCTGTAGGATATTAGGGTAGACAGTGACAGATCATTTTGGAGGGCCCAGAGAGAGCCAGATCCATCTGCCTAGAAAAACAAATAAATCCCAGTTGAGAACTGAGGTTAAAAAAGATTTACAAGGCGCACTGATGCATGCGGCCCTCTCTGGTTGGGTTGTGGTGGCTGGCCACAGGGGTTGCCCTCACTGGTTCACACATCCTACCATCTGGGGAAGACAGCAAGGTCCTGGGCTCACATTACAGGGCATTTTCCCATTTCCCTTTCTATGGTCTAGTTTGGGCAGAAAAATGGACGACAGGCTGGGGGAGGATAAAAAATAAACAAGAGAGGGAAAAGAGTCTCTCTCTGAGCAATCTTATAAAACAAAACATAAATCTTTAACTGCTTGACCTTTCAGCTCTCATGATTCCTGGTGCAAGAGGGATAAATCAGAGCTCATCTGGAGGCTCGGGGGAGGGCAGTTTTCTGCCTTGCAACAGGAAGAGGCCTTTTTGCAGAAAGCGTATTGATGTGTCATTGTTTTTAATAGAAGCTCAATTGATTTCCTAGAAATTGAAATGTTCCCTAGGTTGGGAAATGAAATTTTTGCTCTGCTGTTCCACCTCTGGCAGCCCCTTGGTGGAAAGTCTTATCGCACACTGCTAGAACCAGCAACAAAGGCCAAGTGAAAGGGCTTGGGCAGACTGTCTCATAATGTGGAGCCCAGCTCTCAGATGCAAATCTAACTGGCAAATGTTGTGGTTGTACAAATGCAACTCCCTGCTATCTGGTGAAGATCATTTCCTAAACCATGATGGTGGCGATCTCCAATTGCCCTGCCTGGTGTTTTTCTCTTGTCATCACAGGCTGAAAATACTCCATTTAGAGCTAAGGATGAGCCCCTGGACTCAGCAGCACTGTAGATATTTTCTGCCTGAGGGATTGACTCAGTCACCAGCCCCTTTATCACAGCAACCAAAATAGTTAACGTTTGAAAAAAGAAAAAAAATACATGGAGAAAGGAGCATGCTTTTTCTGAGTTAGCAGACAATGTGATTAAATAACTGAAATTCCTCTACTTAAGGGAAACTTTCTTGCTTTTTACTTTTTTTCTTTTAAAGGTGGTGGTAGTGGTGGTGACTAGAGACAGGAAAACAGTAAATTAGTAGTTTCAAGAAAAGATCAAGAACCGAACTTCATTGGCAAAGCCCACTACTTCATTCCATAGAACCAAAGATATGTTTTAATAATTTCTCCTCTTTTTTTTCTTTTTTGAGACAGAGTCTTACTTTGTTCCTAGGCTGGAATGCCATGGTGTCAACCTAGCTCACAGCAACCTCAAACTCCCAGGTTCAAGCAATCCTCCTGATTCCCAAGTAGCCCACCACAATGCTCAGCTAATTTTTCTATTTTTTTTTGTAGAGATGGGGTCTCTCTCTTGCTCAGGCTGGTCTGAACTTCTGAGCTCAAAGGATCCTCTGCCTTGGTCTCCCAGAGTGGTAGGATTACAGGTGTGAGCCAAGGTGCAGCCTGGAACCTTTGTTTCGTGTATGTGTGTTGGGTGGTGATTTCAGTAAAGTGGTTCAACTGTGAAAGAAACATATCAGTGAGGAGCCAGTGCAACCTGAGATACGATGTTAAGGAAACAGAATCTAGGGACTAATTATCTTATTCCATTTAAAAGAACAGCTATTCTGAACCCTTCCCAAATTCCTTTTGCCTAAGTCTTCTCTGTTTAAAATTATTTTTTTATTGATACCTAATATTTTATGTATTTATGGGGTACATGTTATATTTTTGCCCTAGTCTTTCCTTTTATCCCCGGCAGATATTACAAGCCACCTGATGAAGTGACCCTGCTTCCTGAAGTCCCACATACCGCAGGAAATCACTCAGAACACTCCCCAGAGGCAAGAGCAGAACCTCCCCAGAACAGGAAAAGAGAGTATTCCTTGGTCTAGGATAAGGATGTTTGAGGGTATCTGGTATTTGAAGAACAATGCACTTTATGAGCAAAAACTCACTTTCCTTTTCTTTAAATGTTATTCTGTTAGCAGGTTATTTCCACATTTACTTTTTTTCAAAAAGTGCAAGCTGTTCAAATACAGAAAAAGAAATAGGGATAATTTGGGAGCTGGAGTAACAGTTTTGATATTTTTGGACCTACATCATCAATTTGCCTCTCTCCATTTTGTACTTACTATTAGTTTGTGCTCGTCCTTTTTTTTTTTTTTTTTTTGAGACACAGTTTTGCTTTGTTGCCCCCTAGGATAGAGTGCAGTGGCACGTTCAAAGCTCATTGCAGCTTCAACTGGAACTCCTGGGCTGAAATGATGCTCTTGCCTCAGCCTCCCAAGTAACTGGGGCCACAGGTGCACCACCTGTAGCCACCTCACTAGCTAATTTTTTTTTTTTTTTGTACAGATGTTGTCTCACTATTGCCCAGTCTGGTCTCAAACTTCTGGCCTCACACAATCTTCCCACCTTGAACTCTCAAAGTGCTAGGATTACAAGTGTGAGCCACTGAGGTGGCCTATTTCTTAAGATTTATATATCCACTGAGTTGCAAGTTAGAATATCATTTTTGG